>NC_133860.1:13514431-16014431 GCF_047830755.1 Zonotrichia albicollis
AATTGAACTGTGGAGAAGTGTGGGAAAAGGCTTTCTTCCCCCGCCACACCACAATGCGGTCTGCCTCAAATCAGAAAAAAAACCAAAAAACTGTAAGATTTTTTTTTTCATGTTCTTCCAAATATCACTTCTGCTTGTCACAATATTTATAAAAACCCTCTTGCTATCTCAAGCTGCACAGCCTTTGGCTCAGGTTCCTGCTTATGCAAAACAGGGTCATAAACATGTCACTGTGTATTTGATAAATCCATCTTCCTCTTGTCATTGTCACCAAGAAGCTGAGATGACGGGAGATTACTCCGTCAAATCGCCGTAGAAACGCCTGCAGAGTTTATGAATTTTCATAGGATGTAAGTCCTCTTTAATGGGAAGTGGGGCCCAGTGAAAGCTTGCTGTTTTTGAGGAAAAGTACACGCATCTGTGTGTCTTCATCGGTGTGTGGGAATGCACTGCGCGGCCAAAACTTTACCCACCACACAGTGGGAGCTGTGCCAACGCATCCCACTTGAGAGCATCATCTGGAGCTTGTGCCCATTTCCTTCTATCTCCTTCTCTTGCTGTGACCCCAATTCACATTTGTATTAAGGCTTCCCTAAGCCATACTGGATGTGTAAAAGAGATGTTAAATAAGTGCAAATGCCATTAGAGGGTATTTACTGATCTAACATATTTCCTGTGAGCATTTTCATTACCACATCTTGACATGCTTGTCTCTGCCCTCGCCTCCTCCTTTTTCTGCAATCTAGTGAAGAAATCAACCCATCTTCAGTGAGAATTGCCTCTGTGTCAGGGTTCAAAGGCCGGCTGGGTTTCTCTTTCTGTAACAAAACTTAAAAGCAAACCCATTTCACAGTTTTCCAGACAGGAAAAATGTCCTTTTGTCACTCCTTTACAAGGATAAAAAAAATGGCTGACAGTACTGTGGTCAAATTTTAGCAAAATAGGAGAAAAGAGATAAATATGAATATTAACCTTCAGTTATGGAGCTCTGTTGAGGCAGGTGCTGAGCTCTGCTGAGAACATCCTAAGACCTGGTAACACCTTCAGCAGTTCAGTGGGATTTTTTGCAAGTTTCCACTAGCATTCATGCTCCTGCAATTAAACAGCTAATGCCCAACCTGGGAAGCTTATAGCTAGGTCTTCTATGTAGACTCTTCTTTGTGAGTTAAATTTTTATTTATGACCTATGGTAATGTCTCCTGCAATCCTGGGGCATTCTCTTTGCATTAAAGTTGGTTTATCTTCATTTTCCAGCATATCCAAGTAGCTCAGCCTCCTGCTGGGATGTTGTGGCTTAAGCCCAGCCAGCAACTCATCCCCATACAGCTGCTCACTCACTCCCTGCCAGTGAGATGGAGGAGAGAATCACAAGAGTAAAAGTGAGAAAACTCAAGAGCTAGGATAGTTTAATAAGTAAAGCAAGCACTGCACACAGAACTAAAGCAGAGCAAGGAATTAATCCAGCATCCCATGGATGCTGGCAGGCAGGTGATCCATCTTCTGCCCAAGAGCAGGGCTCCCTTGTGCATAATGCTGACTTGGGGAGACAACCACCATCGCTGCAAATGTGCCACTTTTCCTTCTTCTCCCAGCTTATAAGAATTAATTTATAAGAATTATCCCTGTGGTCACTGGGGTCAGCTGTCCTGGCTGGATGCACAAGAAGCTCTCCCAGCTTCTTGTGCATCCCCAGACCCTTCACTGGTGGGATGGGCTGAGAAGCAGAAAGGGGCTCAGTGCTGTGCAGTGCTCACACAGCAATGACTAAAACATCCCTGTATTGTCATTGTCATCTCCAGCACAAAAACCCACAAAACACAGTTGCTATGAGGAAAACTAACACCACCCAACCCTAAACAAGCACATAGTGCGGGAGTACAAAAGGCTTTTAAGCCTTTTAGGTGTTGTATCATGGTTGTTGCAGTGCAAACAAAAGCAGAACCCTCTCCAAATAGCTGCCCACATATGAAAGTGCAAAACAAGGAGGACCTCGCTGTTTCTCAGCATCCCAGGGCTTAGAGGAAGACAATAATTCACTTGTGATCCTCATGGCAGCAGTCACTGCAGCGTGTGCAGCCTCAGTGTGTTGGTGCATTTACCCAAACAGGGCGTGAAGCAGCAGCTCTGGCTCAGACTCACCCAAAGTGACCATTATTTATAAATTGTTTATAACCTGCTTTCCCCATGCACAGCCCTGAGTGTGTGTAATCCCTGCAGTGTCCAGGGGAGATGGGCTGCAGTGGGGTTTTCATCCAAGCAACCACACAAGGGCAGGGCCACCGTGTGCTCTCTGTCAGGAACTCCAGTGAGCAGATTCCCCATGCAGCGACAACAGGGGATGGTGTTACCTGTGCTGGGTCTGGATTTCACCCCTGGGCTTCTGTGACTGGGGCATCTTGCTCACCATCACAGATTTCCCGCAAAATCCAGAAAACCCAATGGCTAGAAGTAAACTCCAGTGGACACATTGGGTGAAATATCTTCCCTGGTATATCATGACAGTGCTGTGCACCCATCAAGTGGTTTACAGATCACACATGCTGAACTGCATTACCAAATCATTAGTAAGTGGAGCAAAACTTAGAGGAGAAGGATGAAAATCTGACAAAACATTACCAGATACCACAATATATTTTCTAGAAGCATCTGACCACTTCATATTTTTCATTTGTCGAGAGGGCATACAGCATAAGGAAGTCTAATAAAAGTAGAAATATAGCCTTGGTCTGGTTATTTAAAAATTAATTTTCTGCTTTACAATGAAGGGATTCTGTCTTATTGTTTTGCAAGCAAACAGCAGCTTATTCTTCTGAAACTCAGCATTCTTACTTTTGGAGGATGAAAGAAATTTTCAGAGAATTTACAAGAGAAACCTGTTCATTACATTATAAGTTAAAATTAATTAAAAATTGGATTCTCTAAGAAATGTATCATCTGTGCTCACACTCTTCATCCAAATGATGTCAATAAGAGAATAGTTCAGAATTCAAACTTTCTGTATGGTTGCAGTTAATTGAATTCTTATGCTTGGGGTATTCTTGAAGAAATTAGGAAGTAATTAGGCTATGCTATTAACCATTGTATATAATTGATCTGATGATATAGCCAACAAAGAGGCCAAGGTCAACAGCTTATTCAGCTCTTGAGTTTGTTGTGTTTTCAGAGGTGAGGCTCCATTCCTTCCTCTGTCATGGATTTGCTTGCTGGGGTTCTACTGGCTGTACTGGGAGTTGCGACTTTTTGGGGGGATTAAATCTACCTTCTGCTGTACAAAACATAAAAGGTTGGACAGCTGTGCTTTGGATGCTTTGTATGGGGCTTTGCACCTCACTGGGCAGCACTGCTTCATCTCCTCAGCTCTGCCCACAGCAGAGCATCCCACAGCTGGGCATCCCATAGCAGAGCATCCCACAGCAGAGCATCCCACATCTGGGTGTCCCAAACCCCTTTGGACAGCTCTGGACCAGGTTCCTGCTTGTAGGGTTAACCCAAGCAGGTGATTCCCAATGCATAAACAAAATGTGTGAGTGGAAAGAGACATCCCAGGCCTCCACCTGCCTCTAACACACCTCACTCGGCCATTAAAAGGGCATCCAAAAAGTAAATGCAAAATTCAGCAGTACAGTTTGGCTCCTTGCGTGGCTGTAGCTCTGAGCAGCAGTTACAAATCCAGTTTAACAGGCCAGTGCTCTGACTCTTTGCATTGATTCAGCACACCGGTGGATTTGTTCCTAAAGAATGAAGTCAAAACTCCCTTTGGCTTTGCCAAGGTCTGGCTTTCACCCTGCAGAGCTGCAAATCAATAGAAGCAGGGGAAGGCAGAACTCACTGTAAATGCCTCTGAAGGGGGGGGTTTTGGAAAATGCAATTACCCAGAGAAGGAAATAACTAGACAAGCTTTTTTTATTTGCCTTTTTTTTTCCCCTCTCCTTTTCCTCTCTTGGTGAAGAGTACTATTGCAGGAATAGTCAAGAAAATGCATTTTGAACATTTATAATTCTTCTGAGCCAAATGCAGGAAATTTACTTACAGACAGAAACACAAAGATGCAGGTGTGTGAAAACGGTATTTTTCAGTCCATTCAGTAATAAGATTATTAGAAAAACACTCTAAAATCTGTTGCAATGCGTAATTAGAAGAATGTGACTCAGTTACTTCATGGTGCCACTGACAGCCAAGCATCAGTGTTAGCAGCATTAGTAGTGTGTGTAGCACAATACTTGTCTTCAGGGGCCTAAAAATTAATTGCTATTAGGATTGTGATTGCAGCCCTTTAAGAATATTAATGTAAGGTTTCATAGAAGAATGTATGTGTTCTTATATTCTGGTGCATATATTCTTAAGCTTTAAAATAATTTCAGTAGGGATCTTGGCTCCCTGGGTGCTGCTCTGCTTTGCCTTTTCATGCACATTGCAGCGAGCTGCTTTGGCCTTGCTGTTCCTCACCCAGGGGTAGCCCTTCTTTGGTCCATCTGGAAAAGGAAGGAGCACAGGAGATGATTTTCTGCCCATGCATCACTCCTTTCCTGTGTTTAAAATGCAGCTACCTCTGGGGTTAAACACGACAGCATTTTAACAACTTTCAGTCGTGAAGGATGGCTTCTGCAAGTCAAACTGATTGAGGGCTATCTGACAAGGGGAAGGGGGAAGCAAACACCATGAATTATAGATGGCAATCTGTCTATTTTACCATTACATACCCACAGTAGGAGCAGATTCATTCCTCTTGCACCTCCCATTGTGCAGTCATCCCCATTGTACATTCATTTCCATTGTTTCTCCTTCCATGTATTGTACATTCAGACCCTGTCTCAACTGTACATTCTGGCCCCGTGGCAGGAGATCCATCCATGGGCTCAGCTGTTTCACAAACAGATCTAATAGCTGTAGTGTGCTCAGATGAGCATGATGGGTAATAGCAGAGCAGATTGAACTATATTGTCCCAGGAGTTCATATATTTTTATACACTCATAGGGTACACATCATCTTGCTATGACAATGAGGCTAAGTCAAGCATCTCGGGATGCAATAAAGCAGATTACAATACCGTTCTTTCACTCATTTTCACTACACTTCCCCTCCCACTTTCTTTTAACAATGCCATGCAACTTTACAGGCAATTCCCAAATCATGGCTTGCTCTGTGTTCTCGTTCCCCCTGAAAGATATTTAGCTCTTATTCCTCCTGAAACAGTCTTCCATGGAGATAAAACTAAGAATTTCCTAAATACTAAAGAAAGTTAAGGACATGAATTTCAGCAGAAAAACTCCCAGCACTTCAGGCTTAAAAATGGCAAGGTTAATAATTTTTTTCCCACCCCAAGCCATGTCACATTATTAAGTGAAATAAAGCTGACAAAGGAAGTGATATTCAAATAGCCAGCGTTCTCATTTACTGCATTATTATTACCATACACCTTTCTCGTGCAGACATGCTAGGCAATTAAGAGCCCAATTAGCCCCTCAGACACAGGCAAAGAACTGCCCAGCATCTCACTATGAGCTGTGGATGTTCTTTCAGAGGGTCAAGGTGTGACCCTGGATGGGTTTGAATCACAAACTTAGCCAAAAGCTGGAGAACACTTCTGTCCTCTTCCCAGTCTGTGCCCACATATCCAAATGGCAGCTGCATTCACGCCCTGTCAGCTGAGGCTTTGCCCATCTTTCCCACTTCCAGTTTGGGCGGGGTGACACTCAGTGCCCATGTGCATGAAGCAAGGATATTGGCCCACGCTTTTCCTTGCTGGCTCCCACTGTAGAACCCCTGATCCCAAATATTCCAAATCAGGAGCCAAGCTTTAGAGAAGCGCAAAAGTTGCTTAAATTGTTAAAGTGATTTTTAACAGATACATAAGGCATTCTTTGACTTGGCATTGCGTCTCACCTTATACATTCTTTTTTTTTCATTTCCCCAAGAGCTGAGAGGTGGGGTGAGATGGAGGTCCAGTGATTAGGGTGCTTCAAAACCTAATATAAACAGTCAGTATATAATGTTCTCTTTATTCACAGGATTCCATGTGCTAGTGTAAAAAAATAATTGGCTGGAAGAGGTAACATTCATGATAAGGTAAAATTTACTCACACTAACAGCACATTGTAAAACGGCAAAGTCCAAGAAATCTGAAATCCTTTGTTCACACAGCTGCTTCAGGACTACAGACCCAAAAGAGCAGAATAAGCAAACTTTTGTCTATAACCACATAGATATGGCTGATCCTGTCTTCTGGGAAGAAAAATGAGCACTTTCTGGGTGCCTCCAAGCCCAACAGTCGTGACAGTCTGTGAACTCAATTCTTCTTTGTATTCAGATAGTTCTTCCTACCTTGAAATATCCCACTGAGTGCAGCAAACCATATATAAGGAAACACATCTTCCCAGCACTGACATCCGTCTGTCCCGAGGTAGCCACAAGCATCTGTCTTAATGACCCACAACACCACCAGACAACAAATACCAGAGAGAGCCTCTGAGATGATGGGCTGGTGTAAAATGAGCCAGAGCGGGCTCTGTATAGATTTACACCACTGGAAAGTAGGAGCCAGGGACAGAAAATCATTACTACATGCTTTGGAAAGTAAATGTGTACCTTGGAAGGCCAAATACTGGATTGGAACTGGAGATTAATTGTGGTGTAGATGGGGAGTTAGGAAATGTATCGTAAGGTACAACCGTCCTTAATGATATTGACTCCTCTCACAAGGGTGCTGTGGAGCTTTGTGAGGTTGTATCAGCAAGGGGTTCAGAGATGCTCCACAAGCAGGAGCCATGGGAATGCAACCCAGAAAGGACACTGCCTTCATCTTCATGGCCGTAGTAACAAAGGGAGAAAAAGATAAATCGCAGTAGGATGGAGAAATATGGTAGTTTGACAAGATGGCTGTGATTTCCTCTTTCTTTTCTACCTTCTCTTTACTCCACCATGCATTTTCTGCTTCTGGACTCAATGGGACAAACACAGAATGAATGTGTGTATGAATTCTCCTGTTATATCTTTCTTTTCCTCCCTTTATTAAAAGGAGGTCTTTGTGTTTATGGTAAAACATATATAAAATCTATAGCTAGAAATAAAACCATATCCAGATTCAGGAGAACTCAGGGTCAATGCCGAGCCAGAGCTTAGCAAATTTACTTCTGAGAAGTTTTACCAAAATCTTATATATCTGTCTCTAAAGTGACAAAAATTCCCCAACATCAGATTTTGTGAGACTTTTATGGGATACAGGGCAAGTGGATATAAACAGGCCAGTGCTCCTTTGCTTGTCCCCAATTCAGGCCATATTTGTAACACTCACTGTAGACTTGGAGTGCTGCTTTTATCCCAAACACCAGTCAATAAAATCAAATTTGTCAATGAAGTCAATAGAGTCAATAAAGAAGCCAAATATGAAGATTTGAGACAGATAAATGTAAATACTTTTCAATATAATTTTCCTGTCCTTCCTCTCCTTTCACTGAGCCCTATCCACTGGTTATTACGGTTTATTTCATTAGCAATAAGAGATACATTGGAGTTTGGGGGGAGGGGGAAGGAAATAAAACAGAATAAAAAAACAGCAACAAAAATCTTCGTTTATTTAGTGGAAAATTCAGTAAATGTTCAAGACCTGCATTCCCTAGTCCCTTGCTCCTGACACAGTTATGCCAGACCTGGATGCCAGCCCCTGGTCAGAATCTGCCTTCATAACACTCTGCATATCAGTTTTATGACCCCATTTCTGCACCTCACGAGCCTCCCTGCAACCAGGCTGAGTCTTTCCTACTGACATCGAGATATTTAGGCTCCTTGTATACATTGGACATGGATTTCCATTCGATCTGATGTGCCTGAGATGGATGCGCTGGCTGCGCTGCTTCAATATTCTCCTCTAATTGTTAATGTTTCAGTTCCAACACAGAAGCGCTGGTTATGCTATTTTATTTTCTTTTTTATTTTTTTTTTAAGCCATCTGACTTTGTTTCCTAGATGAGATATGACAGGCAGGGATTGCATCATGGCTTTACAGCCACTCATTCTCTCACTCGCTGTGCTGCTGGGTGTTTAGTTGGGCTGGAACAGAGGCAGCACCAAATATACCCAAGCCCCACAGTTCCTCTGAGGAAAGAACCCAGCTTTTTCCAAATCCATTTCCAAGCACCCAGTAAGAAGCCACACAGTGCATGTTAACCAGGTTTTGGGAAGGAGGGAAGATACAGCAAAGGAATAGCAAAGTGAGCTGTAAGATACAGGAGAGCCACAGTGGGCTGTTAGCAGGGAAGATACTGTTATCTTTAAACTTTCATGTCTCACTGTCCTGTTATCATTACCACATGATGCAATCTTAAAACATATATCTACTCTAGCAAATTAAACCAGCCAAGGCCCATTTTCTGGCCCACAGGACATGAGACATAGTACAGCTTTTATCCAGTTATCTAAACTCCCTTCCACCCAGAACAGAGAGAGTGAAACAGGCATCTCTGGAAAGGATGCCTGGCTCATAGCAATCTGTATGGCCCCAGCACAGTGTCTGGCTCTGTGCCTTCTTTTGGTTAAGCTGACAGACAGAAAGGACTGGACAGAGAAAGTCCAGTACCAAGCCTTTGTGCCAATTTCAAAATTTGGGAAAGGAGAAAAAGCACATTCAACTACCTTTAACATCTGCAAACTCCACTCCAACTCCTACCCTGGTATTTAGCTGTAAACTCAAGAAAACCCCAAACTTCATATGAAAACAGTTCCAAGAGAATGAAATTGTCATGGAAAGAATCGTGTTGTGCTTCAATTTTGATTATTAAAAAAAGAGAAGAATCTAACTCATATCCGGATAGAGATTTGAAGTCCCTACCTGTGGGTACCCTGGGCTTTGTGTTTCTTCCTGTTCCAAAGAACTGAGAGCAGAATGGGATTGCAGCCCAGAAATATGCATATCTAGTGAAGATCAGAAATGTTTGATCCTGAAAAATATCTCTTTTATCAAAATCACCCTGTAAAAAAAAGCCACTGTATGTGAACATCATGCTGTGTCTTGCTTCTGTGCAGGAGAGTGTTTCAAAAAGGGCAGATGCCTGCAAATCTGTCAATGGGCATAAAAGAATGAATGGTAGTGAGGGGCTGAGGTAAGAGTAAATTCAGAACAAGGGAAAATATTATCATGGTGAGAGCAGTTCAGGCAGTGGACTAATGTGTGGGGGAATGGAAGAATCACTTAGCTGGACAAGACAGAAGATTTTCAGCTGGGGCTGGTCATCATGTCAGCACAAATCCTGCCGCTGAGGGGAAGTGAGGTGCTCAGGTGAGTAACACCTGACCCTGCAAGCCCTGAGCTCTTCCCAAGCCACTCCCAGGTGCCAGATTTTTGCACCCTTGTGAAGCTGTCCACTTCCAAAAAAAAAAAAAGTGCAAAATTTACTACAAGGAGAAAAGAATGGAGCCCGAGTGCCATTCATAGGATGTATGGCAGCATTCTGTAATACGTCAGTCCCACTTATAACATAATAGCTGTATAACTCATACAAGGCTCTGGCTCATGTGAGGCATGGAGGTCTACATTCCACAGGGGAGGAATAAGCAATGTAGTTACACACCCTGTAGCTGGGTAAGATTACAACACAAGCAGCAAGCTTTCCAGGCCTTAAATGCTGGAGGGAAGGACAAGGCATAGAAACAGCTTGATCCCTGATTTTTATGAGAGTTAGAGCATTTTCACTGCAGAACAGCAGCAATTCTCTGCAAATCTCTCTGTGCATGTGTGTGTGGCCAGCAGTAATTCTTAGTTGTCTTAGCAGTGAAAGTAAGGAATGAATTGGTGATGGGAATTAAATTTGAATTCTTATTCTCTCAAGAGGTGATGCCATCAGTGCCAGTGAAGGGAGAGGTGAAATGAGACACAATCTCAGATGAGGAAAATTGCTACAGGTCAGATGAAGTAAAGGGAGCTCTGCTCCTTTATACTAGCTGAGTGAACAAAAATATGAGGAAAACTTTATTGCTGCAGACCAGGTTTCTTTAAGGAATTCAGAGCTCTGGACCTGCAGTAGACAGGTCTTTTGCAATTTTCAATTCACATGGTCAGGCAGAGCAGGGTGGCAAACTTCAGATCACCCACAAAGTATGTATAATAAGAATCCAGTCCTTGATTTTTTAATTTTTTTTCTGTAAGACCTGAATTCAAAGCTTTGGTCTTCCACTTTGGCAGGTGATGAACATCACAAGAAGTTACAAGTGAACCTTTAAAATGCTTCAGCCTTCCCGTAAAAGCAACCTTTGCCTTGGAGACTCAGTATCAGACTTCAATAATTCATGCATTTTTAGCCCAGTGGAGACTGGTGTGACAATCTGAGCTACACTGCTGCATATAACAGGCCTTCAGACTCCTCTGAATTATTTCCATTTCAAGTCCAAGAGCTATTGTCAAAGTAAAATACATATTTCAGAAAAATACCCAATCCCATTTTAAAGTAGCTAGTGAGAGGTTATATTCTATAGTCCTTGGTAAAGGTTTCTAATAGCTAATTACTCTAAAAAGGGACAATTTCTCTCTTCTTTACATCTCAGACTTTGTCTTCTAGGATTTGGAGCTTTCTACCTCCCCATCTGCTAAAATAAAGGGCCCTGTATTCCCATATTTCTAGTCCACAGAAAATGATTAAATAAATGCTTAATTTTAATTTTCTGGGGCTAACTGGTACCTTTAGTCTCTCCCGATAAAACTGGATTATGAGAGATATATGTAAAACTGAGTGTCTCAGGGAAGATGAACAGAGAATAGTCATTCCCTGCCTCTCCCAGTGTAACAGCTGGGGGACATCGAAAAAAATTATCAGCCAGCATGCTTAAAATGGATCCAGAGAAATTCATTTTTAATAGGATCCAGTCAGGTGGTCTAAACCTTTTCTGCAGAACATATAAATAGTCCCAAAAATTCACTAGATGTGTTCTCCTTGCCATTGTTCCTGCCAGTCACACATCACTGTTGCGAGTGCCTCTATTTATCCATAGGTTCAGTTCTGTTGTGGGTCAGGCCCAAGCCTCAAACTGGGAAATGCTTAAATAATAGATAATGAAAAAAAAAATGGGTAAGTATCTTTAACAGGATTAGTTCTAGCATTTTCCAAATGTCCAAAGTAGCACAAATATCAGTGGAAAGAGGCTCCTTTCCATGCTCAAAATTTCATGGCTCAGGTCCAGCCTCCAAGACCTAAGTAGAGGTTCCATCAGTGGGAAGTTTGAGGTACTGAGTAGGAAGTGAGAATTATGTGCCTTCATGGACATGAGCTGCAGAGCCTGTCCACAAAGATAATGCTCATGAATTTTCTTCTGCAGCACAAGGCTGCCCCCGAGCATCCCCACAGGCAGCCAGGATCTGTGCTCAGGGAAGCAGGTATGAATGCACCTGCATTGCAGCTGGCCAGAGTCAACTGGCACAAGAGGAGAAGAATTACTCTCATCACTTTCCATCCCCAGCCTGGATCATCAGGAGGGTGGAGTAGAGCAACAGAGGTTAAAAACTAGAATGCCTACACTGGAATTAAGCCATAAGGTCTGACTGGACAGGAAGAGGAAGAGGGGGGTATGGATAATTGCACCCATAGGGCAATTAGAGTTACAAGGAGCAGTGGAGCTACATTTCAGTCCCAAGAGTGTGATTAATTGGCACTAACAACCCCTCTGGAGTTGCCTTATTGCTATTATGAAGACAAGTCTTTATTTTTTATTTTATTACTTTTTATTTATAAATGAAATATTTAAGTGCATGACTTTGATCGCCAGGATCTGCTAGTTAGTGCCGGCTTCAGCCACAAGGTGCCAAGATTAAAGATTCATCAAAGGCAAAGGATTAACCCACCCTGCTGGAATGCCAAGTAGCTAGTCAGGAAGAGGATGCTGCATTAAAGCCTTGAGAAGTCCCTCTTTGCTTAGCTTGTTCTCTAAGGCTGCGGATTTGCAATCTCCCCCTTCCCTCAGTCCCTGCTTAGCTCATATGCCCTTCTATACCTGTGAATTGCCTAAGAGGAAGAGGACAATACCAACATTAAAAAATGCAAATATTTTGCTAACATGGAGAAATCTCCTTTTAAAAAGAGGTGGTTGTAAAGGTTGCATCTCTAATGTCTAGGGTTGGGACGCAACCTCTTCTGTCTCAGTGTCTTATGGAGAAAGGGCTCAGATGAATCTGTGACTGGTGGTCTTCTCAAAAGCAACCAGAAAGGAGAGAGCAAAAACACCATCATGTCTCTTTAGGCAGAATCACCACACATCCACATTTTCCCCTAGAGACTTTGTTTCTTTCTTTGTTTCTGTGTAGAGATAGAGTCTGAAGTGCTGTACGTTTGTCTGAGATTTCTGTGTGCTTTTTTTTTTTTTTGGACATGTTCTCTGATATGGTCACACTGATTGTGGATCAATGCTGAGGTGAATAGCATACTCCACAGCTGTACAGAAGTCCATGACAGAAGAATGGCCATCTCTTTAACAATCTAAATCTATTTTAAATGCTTCTTCCTTTCTTAGGACTGATGGTCTTGAGAACGTTCATTTACACTCCAAGATTAATGAAATAGACTGGTAATTTTTTAGTCCTTCTGCTTATTCTCAGATATGTTAAACACTGATAGAAGAGTATGTTCTGTGAATTTTGGAAGTCCAAACAATTTTCAGGGTCTTAAGCTGCAAATTTGAAATTATTCTCCCTCTTTTAAATATCCAACTGCTAAGTCTGAGCAAACACTAAATTGTTCCTACACCCCCCTGCCCAAGGAAGGGCCTCTGGAAAGCAGAGTTGTGTAAGCATCCACTCCCTTGCAACAGAGCTCTGCAAACCAGTATGTTCACTGATCATTTAATGGGATCTGTCAACAGATGAAACAAATGGGGCAAGAGAGAATCTGCCTTGGACATACACAAGTTCATCCCAATAATCTTGGTCTGTCAGAATAGTGCCTGTCCTCCTGCACTGCTGGGGCTCCTTCCAGGAGAGCATAAATACATCTACTTCTTCTTTTTCACATGACACTTTTCTTTTCTTTTCTTTTCTTTTCTTTTCTTTTCTTTTCTTTTCTTTTCTTTTCTTTTCTTTTCTTTTCTTTTCTTTTCTTTTCTTTTCTTTTCTTTTCTTTTCTTTTCTTTTCTTTTCTTTTCTTTTCTTTTCTTTTCTTTTCTTTTCTTTTCTTTTCTTTTCTTTTCTTTTCTTTTCTTTTCTTTTCTTTTCTTTCCTTTCCTTTCCCTTTCCTTTCCTTTCCTTTCCTTTCCTTTCCTTTCCTTTCCCTTTCCTTTCCTTTCCCTTTCCTTTCCTTTCCTTTCCTTTCCCTTTCCTTTCCTTTCCCTTTCCTTTCCTTTCCTTTCCTTTCCCTTTCCTTTCCTTTCCCTTTCCTTTCCCTTTCCTTTCCTTTCCCTTTCCTTTCCCTTTCCTTTCCTTTCCCTTTCCTTTCCTTTCCTTTCCTTTCCTTTCCTTTCCTTTCCTTTCCTTTCCTTTCCTTTCCTTTCCTTTCCTTTCCTTTCCTTTCCTTTCCTTTCCTTTCCTTTCCTTTCCTTTCCTTTCCTTTCCTTTCCTTTCCTTTCCTTTCCTTTCCTTTCCTTTCCTTTCCTTTCCTTTCCTTTCCTTTCCTTTCCTTTCCTTTCCTTTCCTTTCCTTTCCTTTCCTTTCCTTTCCTTTCCTTTCCTTTCCTTTCCTTTCCTTTCCTTTCCTTTCCTTTCCTTTCCTTTCCTTTTCCTTTCCTTTTCCTTTCCTTTTCCTTTCCTTTTCTTTTCCTTTTCTTTTCCTCTCCTCTCCTCTCCCTCTCCTCTCCTCTCCTCTCCTCTCCTCTCCTCTCCTCTCCTCTCCTCTCCTCTCCTCTCCTCTCCTCTCCTCTCCTCTCCTCTCCTCTCCTCTCCTCTCCTCTCCTCTCCTCTCCTCTCCTCTCCTCTCCTCTCCTCTCCTCTCCTCTCCTCTCCTCTCCTCTCCTCTCCTCTCCTCTCCTCTCCTCTCCTCTCCTCTCCTCTCCTCTCCTCTCCTCTCCTCTCCTCTCCTCTCCTCTCCTCTCCTCTCCTCTCCTCTCCTCTCCTCTCCTCTCCTCTCCTCTCCTCTCCTCTCCTCTCCTCTCCTCTCCTCATTTCTCCGTTTTTGCTGCCAAAATAAAGTAATTGGTAGGCTTTGGGAAGACTTGAAAATTTTCAGGCATCTGGTTAGATAAGGTTTCCTTCTCTGTTGCGCTTCCCACCTCTCTTCTATGATGTAGCTAAGGAGCCCAGCAATCTGCTTTCCCTGCCAGATACCATCATTCAATTGGAAATACTATTGTTTTCTTTAGGCAGATGGTTAGATCCTTTGATCCCTTCACTAAACTCATTAGAAAACCTGGCCTCAGATCAAACCTTGAAAAGAAGAAAAATTCCGAGGGAAAATAAATACCATGGTGATGAAGGTGGTGTGTAAGATGCTGGATAGAACTTATTTTCTCTCTGCCTTTGAACCAGGGCTTTTTACTCTCTGAAGTCTGCCACTGCTTCTAATACTAATCAGACCACACTGGTCTTTGTACATATTCACACACACATATACACGTGTTCATGTGAATGTTGGTGTGTGTAGAAGTAACCAAAGGCATCTCCACTTGTTCCAGTCCATATGTGGGCTATAAGAGCCACATGGGACTGGCTGCGCTGGACCCGGTGCTCCTCTGGCACACCTTGCTGTGTGCTGATAAGGGCTCTGCTGTATTTTTCATTTTGAAATGAAGGGTATTTTCAGTGATTTGGCCTGTAAGATGCAGGATGAACAGCAGCCAAGTGACAGCTGACATGGCCTCTGTTCTTATCAGCCCGAGTCCAATCCCTCCACACCTGGCAGTGCAGAGTGGGCACAAGGACAGTGCCCTGCCAGGAGTTATCACAACAGCTCCGTGCCCCTCCCTTGTGTGGGACAGATTTATTGTGATGTGCAGGGAAAAGGTGCCAGGTGTGTACTTGAGAGGAGGATGGAAATGGGGTAAGTCCAGCAGCACAGTCCTCTCTTCCTTGTGTCTCTTGGAGCACACATCCAAGGATTCCCCATAAAACAGGACCACTGAGGGTGACAATGATGCCCAACAGCAGAAAGGGGCTCAGAGAGTCAAAGAAGGAGATGTGGCAACACAGCTGACTTTGAACACAGCCATTGGCACCAAGTAAAGAGGGTTTGTACAACTTTGGGATTTGAGCTGTGTGAGAGGAGTGATCTCCACACCTTCTCATTTCTACTCAAGTGCAGAGAGAAATATGAAGGAATTTCTTCAGATCCCTAAGAGCAAACAAAACCACCTCTCCCAGAGGCAGTCAGTGGCTGTCTCTGTGGGACTCCATCTCCGAGGCTGAATTAAAGGGTGCTGGACACCCACAGATCCCATCAGTGGGGGCACAGGCTCATCATCCAAAATGCCAACACAGTGGATCTTCTCTATAGCACAGGACTAGAGTCAAATACTGTGACTGGACTTTTTTTTTATTTTATTTTTAATGGATTGCATAATTTTATGACTGTCAAGATGAACAAATAATTTGCAATGAATAATTTATCCAACAGATTTTGATTCTTTTGCAGCTTACTGAATATCCATGAGCAGACCTTGATTTCAGCTGGCTTATTTATTGTTTGAATTTATTTGACATGTTCCCCTTTCTTTTTTTTTTTTTTCAAAAACACTATCAACTAATCAGACACGGTTCCTGAAAAAGTTTGATAGTCTGCAGTTGAAAACAGTTGTAGCAGCCATGAATCAGGCAGTGGACAGTACAATGTGTAGAGATTTCACTTGAGAAATTTGGATTTAATTCTCAGACCTTTCACAGACTTCCAATGTGACCTTGATAAAGAAAGTTGGGAACAATATTTCTATTAAAAAGTTGTCCCTAAGTGGCTGATCCAAGGGAGAGGGAGGAACACAAGAATGACCACCATACTGCAAGCACATCAGTCTTGCCTGATGCTCTACCATTGACAACGGCCAGGACTATGTGTCTAAAACAAAATGTAAAATCAGGGCAAGCAGGCAGTGACTCTCCCCTAAAGCATTTATCCCACCTCCTTAAATTTGTAGTACAAAAGATTGCTGAGACAAAGGTGATGTTCTCCTTTTTGTGAGCCCTTGATGTATTTTAGTTTCACATTAGGGACATGAATACATGGCTGGGGAGGACACAGACTGCTGGTGTAAACTGTGTCTTATACTGTCACAGGCTACCTGGGTTACCTTGATCCAGCAAATTAAGATGAGATTTATTTACCTCACCTAACAGTGTCTATTGAAAAGAAAGCTCTCACTGTGAGCTACCCTGCTAGCTAAAGATGGGGATGTGTCCATGTACCATGGTCAGGGGACCACCACAAACCCATGAGAGTGGCTGGTGACTGTCTGGGAGCACCAGGGAGCAGGCAGAGGTCTGCTCATTACAACAGGGAAGATGCTCCCCTCCTCCAGAGATTCTGATTATCCTTGTGCCAGGGGTGCACAACAAGGGGAGCAAACAAGCAAGGCAAGATAACTGAACAATACTGGGAGGGAACTGAATCCAGGATTATGTCTGGCTTTGCCCATGAGAGGCAGCAGTGTTTTGAAGGCACTGGAGCAAAAGGTAGATTTTAATTCAGGTTCTTTCCATACACAGACTCTCTGCTGAGATGAAGGAGGTATTTTAATCCACTGGGAGCAGAGCTATCAAATTGGCTGGATAGCTCCCTCTGTCACAAACGGCATATTTTATGCAATGTACCCACACTCTGCTTGGTTATGGTAAATCAGCTTTTCCTTCTGTGATGTTGTGTGCTGTTTTGCATAGTTGGGTGGATGGGAGGAGGGAGGAATGACCCAGGTGGACAGAGATGTAAAATGCTTTCTTGTCCAGGAGACAGAAAGAACTGCTTGTGAACAGGTGGGACTGAATCATGCTCGGTGTCAAATGTCTACACTGGCTGTTCAGGGTGGCCCTGAGAGCTGGAGACCAGGAATCACCCTCTGTGCAGATAATGAGCCTGCAGGAACGGCCCAAGGTGTGTCAAGTACATCCCACTCCCACTGCCCAAGACCTCACTTGCCCAGGGACTCCTGGTGGGCCAGCATGTCACCAGGCAGGCCCAAACAAACTCTCCACAGGCAGGCAGGCAGCGGGAGCTGGAGTGTGCCATGTTTCCTGCTGCTCCAGATGGTGCCCTTTCAGAGTAATGTAGATGTAGCCACAGAGGTCCTGCCGAGAGACAGCCCTCTCCTGCCGGGCAGCTGCACATGAGATCAGCAGTGCTTTCCAAAGAGCTCCTGCACTGCCCAATCTGTCCTTGCTCCATTTGGGAGGGCTTGCCATGAGCCCTGTGCCTGGGAGCAGGATCAAGGCAGCACAGGGTGCCCTTGAGAGAGAAAATGGCCTCATAACCCTCAAAACATGGGATCCTCTCATGAAGGGGTCTGCTTTCACAAGGTTGCTCCTCCTCTCTGTGAAAGGGGGAGGAAAATAGCAGATTTTATTCCTGTCTTGGGGCAGAAGGCTCGAGGGGTTCTTGAGGAGTGAATGCCAAGGTGGAAGTGCTGGCCATTGCTCTTTCTGCCCTTCTCCACTGGGACAAGGGAAGCTCTGCACCAGAGCCACAGTGAAACTGTCCAGTCCGAGTCTTGTTTCCAGACCCACAGCAGCCTCAGCTGAGATCACAGATGCCAAACTCACCATGCTTTCTTCTGTCCTCCCTCATCTTTCTGGACTCCCTTTTAACTCAACAGAATCCAGACCAATCCAAGCTGGGAAATGCAAATCAAACCCATTTGACTTACATCATTATTTCTTTACAGATTAAGTGAAAGTTCCTGTAGTGACCATAGGAAAGGAACATTTCATTTACATATTGTTCTGTTTCCAAATTATTCAAGAATGTATTTTCTTTTTTGGACAACTAATGGGACAAATCCGGATATAATGCCAGTCTTCTACTGTGCAACTATAGAAAGCTCTCCTAAAAGCTCAATCAAAACCTTTTTCAATCTTATAAACTTGGCAATTACTTTCCACAGGCTTTTTATGGTCACAATGTTTCTACAGATAGAATTCATATACAGTAGATAAGAACTCCACAGTCTTTACAGAAAGATACATTGTCAAGAGCAAAACTCGCTATAAGCATTTCTCAGGTTCCATATTAAGATGAATGGACTTTACTCAAAGTGAAAAGAGCTTCTATGAAGAGTCCTTTCTTTATATTTCACAGCAAACAGGAGTTTGCATACAAGGCCTGACATTAGGAGCTCAACACCTTAGGGCATCTCAGGGGTTCTCAGCACCTCCCTCTACACCCTTCTCCTCCCTGGACCATATCAGTTCTCCCTGCTTATCCTTCTTCTTATGTTTTTCTGTCTCTAAGGAGTACAGATATGTTCAGTGACTCAATCATCCCTCCAGAACCATCCCTCCTTTTCTTCCAGGCTGGTGTATTTGTTTTGGAGGTTGTCTTGATTTAGGTGAAAGTGTTTGCGGCCTGAATCCAACAGCTACTCAGAGCTGCTCAAATTACTTTCAAAAAGTAATTTGTCACTGATTCCCACATCCAAAAACTTATTGTCAATCTCATGTTCTTGGTGACCGTCTCACTAAAAGATAGTCACGTATCCAAAATTAGAACCCGGCTGCTGGGAGCTCTGGGGAAATAAACCTGAGGTGCAAATGAAAGAGAGGTGTTTAGCGACAAATATAGTTTGGTTTCCAGTGCTCTCTTTGATGGCTTGCTAGAAATCACTCTCCAAACTTTCTGGCCCTTCAGCAGCACTTTTAAGCGAGTTATGCAAGTGACATCCTGTGGGATTTCTCTCCCCACTGCTCTCAGATTAAAGACATGGTCCCAGCTGCCCATGAACAATGTCCAGGAGACAGCAGATACTGTGGCACCAGACAGAGGGATGATCATTTGTCTGTAACAGGGCTCAAGGGCATTCTCTGCCATCCCAGCTAGGACAAGGTTCATCTTCCTTGCCTTAGGTGTCCCAAAAGCCAGATATCTAATTTGGGCTAGGCATACCAGGACTTTTTTTTATAATGAATACACAAGAACAGGTGCCTCCAGAGGTAATTTCATTGGAGCCAAAGAAAAATTTGTAAGAAATGCCAGATGAATTGCTCCCAGAATGTGTTTATATATCAGATGTGTTTATATATTAAAAACCAAACAAGCAAACAAAAAAATAAACAAAACAAAAAAAAACCCAAAAAACTTAGGACCTTAGGATGACAGGCTTAGAAATCCACCTTTTAGACATCCTCAGCTAGAGAAGATGGATCCCACACTCTATTGGGAAATTCTATTGTCCAAATGAAAGCAGTTCAAGGCAAAATGTTGCTTGCAAAATCTTTCCCTGTGCAAAGGACACTAAGTGGAAATTTTCCCAATTTCTTTTTACAGTGTTGAAATATGTCTGTATATGTTTGAATTTTCTTTGATTGTTGAAGGAAGCACAGACGATTGCACTAGAAATGTGCTAGAAATGTGTGAAATGCAGGCAAAGCTGTAGGGAAGCAGAGAAGAAAGGGTTATCATAAAAAGGGCAAAATATGTAAAATGTTAATATCATAGCATGTCATTGTGATGTTCACATGGTTAGTGAGAAGGAAAGTCTCATGAGCCTGAGCTAAGTTCTTCCTTGTTCCTCAGATTTGTTCTTAGAAGAGCAGTTTAGCAAAAAAAATGCACCTTGACCCCAATTCAGTAAAAGGAAAAAAATTAGGAATTCCTAAAACTTACCTCTTTCCTAATTTTCTTGTTTTTCTTTGAAAATTACCTGTGTTCATACATGGAAGCAGACAAACTGCCTTATAGGACATTTCTGGAGAAAGAGCTGAGGTGAGCACAGATAGATGATGTATATTACGCTTTCCACAAGTGATACAAATTTTCAATTAAAGCAGGGTCTTTTTGACAGCATAAGATTAAGATGTTTTTCTCAAAATCACATTTATTTTCTGGAGGAAGGGAAATGTCTCTACGACAACACTGAGGCACTTGGCTGGGAAAAAAACTCCTCCATTAAAAGGCTGGATTTTGATTGAAAAAACTTGAGTGAAAATGGCAGAAACATGTACACGGAGTCTGAGTTGAGGGAATTGCAGCAGTAAACTGCAGAGCTGAAGCAATGCAAACCCAATGTCCCTCACTTATGCTTAGCTTGTCATGCTGACATGCTGGAGGTATTTAAATATATCACAGGGGCCAATATGGAGGGAGGAAATGCTTTTCCTTCTTCTTTCATCTCAAAACCCACTAGGTCATTACTGGTCATTCTGACTTCAGTGCTGGGAGGAGGCAAAACAAAAACCTTGTTCAAGGGAAGTGCCCAGATCTCTCTGCCAGGGACAAAATCCAGCTCTGTCTGCCCTCCCAGCAAAGATCTTCCTTGTCATGTAAAAAGCACAGGCTCTTAATCCATCCATGACATTTACACTGCCACATCCAACCATGGCAGGGATCAGTCATTGATAGTGCTGATCTGCCTAATCTCTCTGACAGTGCAGAGCAGAGACATGAGTCAGTCCCAAAAATTAAATGGTTCTCATTGACAGTGAAGCAGTGAAATTTGCAGGGTGAAAAGAGTGTGGGTTGAAAAGCAGAGCAGATTTGGCCATTGAGGAATCATCCAGGTTGCCATAGGCTTTCCTCACTTTAGAATGTGATGAAGGTTTTTAGCTTTGTCTCATGTACTGAGCCAAACTTACTGTTCAATTTGCCCCAGAGAAAGCCCCACTCCCTGCAGCCCCAATTCCAGGGCTGCCCATTTCTGCAGCTAGCTCATGTTCAACAGGCAAACAAGGAGCCATAGCATTTGGGAGGGAACCAAAGCAGCTTTGAGGCTAAGCAGGATATATGTGAGTCAACTTAAAGAGCAGTAGGAAACTGCACCACATACTGACCCCTTAAAACTGCTCCCATAGCCAAAGCTGTCCTTGGTTTTCTTCTTATTGATCAGAAAAAAACCACTTTTCTCAGAAAGGGCTGTTTTGCCAGCTTCAAAGAAAGTCACCCTTCCTCTGGGTTGACCCTTACTTGCACACTGAAAGAAATGCACATTTGTGCTTCCAAAAAATGTGGAAGTATGTACAGATATGTACCTTGCACAGTATCATCTCCCCTGAATAGGAAAAAGCCTAAGATTGGCCTTGTTCCAAATCATGTTGAACACGCCACCTGGAAGGAACAGAGACATCTGGAAAATCATTCCACAATCTCTGAGGAAATTACAGGAGAAATACCGGATGATTGGAAGAACAGCCCTTTGTGGGATTCTTACTTTATCAGCCAATTTCACTTGGATTTTTTTTTTCATAAGTAGCATATGTTCAGAACTTTAATAAGAAATCTTTGAGTTCTGGGGGTTTATTTATTTGTTTATTTAATTTTCATCGTAGACAAAAAAAAGTTTTAGAAATTTCAGAGGTGGCAGGGCAGAGAGTGAGGGGAAAAATAAAAACAAACCAAAAACCAAACCAAAACAAAAAAAAATAAAGTAAGAAATATCTGATCATTCACACTTTAGGGTGCAATAGTGGGGACATTTCTTCCCTTGCCTGGAATGTGATGCAGATTAAATGAGCCCACAGGAAGTCTTAGCATGCCTGGTCTGCAGATGGAAGAATCATTGGTTAGCTCTTCCCAAAGTCCTCCAGCAGACAAGCAGACTTGTTTAAAAAACAGCAGAGTTATGTCTGGTAAGAATGAAGGTCTAGGTAAAGCTGAGATTCTGTGTGGCCATGCAAAATATTGACTGCAGTTTTGCCTGGGTATGGGGGAGTGAGGGGAATGGGGAACCTCCACATGGGCTGCTCTTCTCGCCCACGTACAAGGCCTCTGATGCAGAGCTGCTCTATCCTCACATTTGCAATTCCCCTTTAGATATGTGGCTTTTATACAATAAAGAAACCAAACAAGAGAGAGAGAGATAGAGCACACATCCCACCAAAATTCACACAATGCTCACCTACTTAAATCACTTAAGAACTTCATCCTGAATATCTCAGATGGAGTTAGGTATCCTCTCTGTTAAAAATATTGCTAAAGATAAATGTGCTATCCCTTCTCAGTTTAGTTAAATGTGGGGAATTGCTTGGTATTTACTTTAAATGCTCCCTGGAGATAACAGGCAAACTGTACTCTTCCCATTGCTATTGTGAGGTGAATGGCAGAGAAAGCATTAGCTGAGGTCATGTAGATATTTGGGGAAACCAAGCCATATAAAGTATAAGAAAATCACATCTCCACTTGAGCCTTACATCCATTCTGCACTTAGCAGAAATACAATTTGAGCATTGTGTTTATGCAGCTCACCTCAAGATTTAACTAAAATTCCAGCATCTGCTGTTTCTGATTGACTCACAGTGCTGTTCTTGTTTGCCTATACTTGCTCCAGTAACATGAATAAATTTCTCACATGAAGTTCATACAATAAATCCACATCTGCAACTGAAATCACACAGGGGACAGGAGTCTAGATCTTTCCATTGGTAATAGAAAGAGTTGCATGGTTCAATTTAGCTTTACTCCAAATTTTCAGGTAGTTGCTGCCTGGTGAAATGAATTTCAGAGATTCTCACCCAACAAGTTTGGACTTCTCTTTAAAAGCAATGAGAATGAGGGAAAGACTTCCTCTAGGGTCTACATCTAACCCTCAGCAAAATCAAGCTTACATTTCCATCTTCAGGTTGTCCATCACTTACACAACCACCTTCTCAAACCTTAACCATGTTCATGGCACAGCTAAGGAGCCATAGCCACCCCCAGAACTTTCAGGGGATGCATTTTGTACCTGCAGCAAGCACTGGCACCTGCTCCAAGAGAAGAGAGAATCCCTTGCTCTGCATCTCTGCTCACTGCCTGTCACATTCCTTGCAAAGTCTGAAACCTAGGAGAGCAGTCTGTAGGTTGGGACAAATGTTAATCCCTTTGTGCCATCCAGCTGCTGACACAAGGCCTTGGAGAGGGGAGTCTGCCCTGCAGAGCTAGGGAATGGTGTCACAGAGGCAGGACCAAGTACTTTGGTCAAGTAGAACACACTGAGCTCCTAACTCTGTCATAAAATCCAAGAGAAGTATGGGAAAGGAAGAACACACCCAAAGGAACTCTTCCTCTTTGCTCAGGGACCCCTCCAGTGCCTGGGGTGTGAGCCCATGTAAGGTAACATCAGCACACTCCTTTTGAAAAAGCTCTCTTCTACCTTCCCTCTTCCTTGACTTCATCATTCAGTTCCTTGTGAAATAATGTGAACACATCTGTTATCTCCTTCTATTTAATTTGTAAATGCACTCCCAAAGGGCTGGCAGAGCACATATATCAGTCCTTCCTTCCAAAGGGAAGGAATGCAGGTTTCTGTCCTCACAGGACATGTCCTCCATCCTTGCAGAACCCTTCTCACTGTACATCAGCTGGAAAGATGTTTAAAAACAGGTTTGGGTGATTTCTGCACATGCCTGGTGCGTGGAGATGGTCGAGGGGCAGTGAGGAGTTGTAGGCATGCCTCAGATGCCCCCTGCATTGCTGGACAGAGAGGATAGCAGACAACTCCATGGGGCTCAAATGTGTGATGTCAGTATTTGGCTCAACAAGCTGCTATGTTTTCTATGAAGTACAGTCATATCTATCTCGTAGACAAAATTAATAAGAAAAAACCCCACCCTTTCTGTTCACATTACCTTTCGTGCTAAAGATCTTTAGGCATAGAGTGAAGGGAAAAGACAAATCTCTGGAGTACACAAGCACTTGCTCAGATGTATTAGCTAAAGCAAGGAGGGTCTTTGCATTCCTTTTGCCATATTATTACTTCAGATAGTCCTTGGACTGCAGCTCAGTCATTTACAGAGTCCTTGAGACCACAAACTTGTCACCAGCTTATGCAGCCGTTCTGCCCCACAGCAGACTGTTGGAGGAGTCAAGGCTTCACCCGTGATTGTTATCATTACTATAAATTATCTTTTTATTGCACACTGAAACCCTCAGGCTCCGAGCACCTACAAAATCATGTTTCTTTCAGCAGCAGGTGCAGGCTTTCAGTTCCTGAACACCCTCGTATGGCTGAGAAGACAGCTGAGACAGCCATCTGGAGACTCGGGAAGCAGCGTACCTGGTTCTCCAGCTCCTCAGCCCTCTCACTGTCTCCATGCCTGACAGAAACAAGTCTTTCCTCTGCCTGGCAGCACACAGACTTTGTGGGTGACATGCCTTGTTCTGCTTGGTACATTCCCTGCCAGAAATCCAGAGGCAGCATCTTACACACACACACACACACTGCACTGACCACAAATGGAGCCAGAAGTTAGGTTTCTCATACTTTAACAAGTAAACACTTGCTAAAGGTTCTTCTTTCTTTGGAAATTGGTATAGACTGATAGCTAAATAGTCATTTATCTCTTGATCACATTTCCTGGCTATAATTGTATTTAATTAAGGGTAACAAGTGCCCATGGGACATTTTAAAAGAACCATTTTAATCCCCTATTGACAGCACTTTAACATGTTTCATGTCATCTTGCTGGTTTTGGTGTGCTGTAGGATTAACCTTCATTCCTCAATCCTAGCACAAAGCAGGTGATTGAGGCACGGAGGAATGGGCAAAGTGCCCAAGCTAGACCAGCAAAAAGGTGGCTGAGCTAGTTTTAAAAGTCAGGAGATCAAACTTGGTCCAGCACTTTGGTTCCCTAAGATCTCACCAGTTTCTTTCAGTAACCTGCTTGGCAAATAAAAACAAACCAAAGCCCAGCTTGGGTAGGAGGAAGCTCTCGAGCAGCAGTGTATTTGCTCCCCTCTCCCTCCTTGCACCTGGAAAACATATTGCAATAAATAGGCAGAGACAATCAGTACTTTCATAGACAGGCCTCCATGCCAACAGGGATTTCATCCTCGCCTGCTCCTCTAGATTGGGCTGATTGGCAAAGGCGGGTAAATCCCTACCCTTTGTTTAACAAGATGGGAAAATGATGGAAAGCAAGAAACACCCACAGCCCTCCCAGGTACAAATGCTCAGGCTGATTCAAGCCCTTTCAAGTGGTTTTGTCTCCAGCGATTTGCACTTTCCTGCCTCCCAGCCCTTCCCCACATTCCCATTCCCTCTCCCAACTCTGCCTTGCCAAGTTCTTCCACACCGCTGTTATTATTTGTGAAGCGTGAGGAGAGTTATGACAAGGGAGGGATGTCATTAAACCACGCCGGGAGGAGATGTCAGCCGCCATGCAAACATCTTCCTGACACTCCACTTTCAAACGATTTCAGAAACTGCACTCAGATGATTTCAGGTTGGGTAGGCCTGTCAGCTTGGATGGACGACACGCGTTGCTTTGGTGCCGCAGACAGCTCCGGAGCCTCTCAGCCGGCTGCCGCGCACTCGCGTACACACAGCCCCGTCCCCACACACACAGCTGCACATCATTATTTTTATGCCACTCCAAGACAGACATCCTTGAATGCCGCTGGAAGCGTCAAACTTTCACTGCCAGGGAAAGCTTTAACATTTAGAGGGTTCTTGTGTAATGCAAATGAACCAGAAAGGTAGGAAGGCATCCCAAATGCCACTCAATGCATTTATAAAAAGATAAGGTGACTTTGTCCTACCCTACCATATCACTTCATTACCAAGTGTCAGCAAAGAGCCTGGCAGCTCGATTGGTTGATGAAATCACATGACCCAAGTGTTATCTTGCAAAAACACATGAAATTACTAAGCTTGAACAGCAAAGAAGTATAAATAACCCCACAGTTTATTCCCATCAACCAAAAAAAGACTATGTATCTCTTTATTTCCTCTCATTTTTTTCCTCCCATTGGGGGAAGAAAAAGAAATTCCCCATCTAATTTATAATTCAAGATATTTTTCTATCTAATATATTTATATTACTTTCTTCAATATCTAATTGAAGTGCTTTTTTTATGCATTATTCATTTGATCTTTGTTTTCCATCCTTATTGTTAACTTCCAATGCAATTTTAATGGGCTCATGGTCAGAGATCAGGGTGGCAGACCCTTTGATGCCGTGTTAACTCACTGACAAAAGGGCAGGAAGAAAATGGGAGTTAGGAAGACATTAAAGCCATCATTTCTGAACCAGATCTGAGCTGTACCTTTCTGGTACGTGCCTAATTTTCACAGGGGCAAATTTCCTGGCTTTACTGTGGTGGTCAGTTAGGGTTCTGGGTGCCACACTACCAGCAAGCAATAAGAAAAATGCAATTGCTTGAGCTTCTACAGAAGTGGGACATTAGCCAGTGCCTGCTGAGGTCTGTGGAAATCAAGTGTTCTGCTGCTCTTCAACCTTCCAATATCTCTGCTGAATCACTCACACAAGTAAGCAAAGGTGAAGGATGTGGCATGTTAGACAGGAAAATGGGTTGGTGTTCACGATTTTCTAGTGCCTAGGGTGGTGCTGGAGAGCCAGAGATGCACACTAGACTCGAGCAACATGCTGCTTTGGAGTCTGTGACTCAACCATAGGACAGCACAGTCTGCCTTGCGCCTGAGCACGTACCAAGTATGGCCTTTTAATTCAAGGCATTGGGGTTTCAGATGCGTCTTGAATTTCTCCCAGGCATAAATTTTGTTATGCAGTCACTCATTGAAGTCACAGTTAAGCCGTCTTCCACAAGCAAAAATGCACATTTCTCTTTCAGCTGAAATATTGCAGCCCAACCCCACTGAGATGAGAAACAGTCAGGTTCACTGCTCACTCCAGCCAAAAGCTTACATTCATTTTTACTCTTTTCTTCTCAGCTTTGATCTCAACAAAGACATTTTGCAGTAGACAAAGAGTTAACCACAGTGTAGGAAGCATAATTCAGCCTAGGAAAATAATATGTGGGTATTCTTGGCATTTCTGGATATCGGCACAGCTGTAGCACCATCTCACCCATGAACAAATATTCTTGGCCAAGACAGGGGCTCTCACAGAACATTAAAGGGCTTCTGTAGGAAGGAGCACATGCAGCAAACAATGCTAACCTGGGTTTACAACTGCTGCCCACTGAAAGTTGGCATGGACAGGTAGTGGAAGTATTAAGTGATAGAAGACATAGAGCATTGAAAGTGACAGGCAGCAGATGTAAATAGAGGCAATTTTGGGCAATAACCCACCAAACTCCATTTTAATGAACTTAGCTCTGCAGTCTCCACAAGACGAGACATTACCAGACAAGGGAGAGCGAGAGGGAGGTCCAAAAATAGTGTCAGGAAGACAGAGGCAGCTAAAAAGTTGTAGCAGCAGTCCCGCAGAGAGCAGACTCCCCTGGGATTGAGCCCGCCAGGCAGCCTCAGTTTGCACCCGTGACAGGAACGGCGGGCACACCAAGGAAGAATCTGTACTCACAGGGTGATGGAAGGAAAGACGCGAGGAGTAAATTATGCTTTGCACATTCCAACAAGCAACCTGGCAGCGGATGGTGGAAATAAGGGAGATTTGTAGGATTGATGTTTGTCTGGGACCAGTCTGCCTTTGACTTCCTTCTTTCCTTTGTTTTGCACATTTATTCCCCTTGAATTAACTCGTGGAAGAGGAACAGATGCCGTTAGGATTGAAAACAGCATTTTCAGTAGCTTGAAACTAGCGCCTGAATGGAGGATGTCAGCATTTCCTCTGAATTGTACAAATCAGTGGCATTGTAACAGGGCTATTGTTTATAGATGATTTTTTTTATTAGAGATTCTTAAGGTCAGTTGCTGACAAATGTTTTTCAGAAAAATTGGGGACCATTTAGGAATTCTCTCTCATCTAATGATACATCATTTTCAAAAGTTGGAAATAATATTTGCCAGGTGTTCTGGATTTTCATGCTGAAATGAATCTCAATTTTTTCTGGAGCAAAAATTCCTGAGTTTGATTTCCTTTCCCTCATGTTTGACTGACAACCATTGACACACTGTTGTGAATGAAATGTTGCTGTCTAGTTGAACTCAATGGCCTCAGACATTCCTCTAGATGATTCATGTTATTCAAATGATCAGAAATCTATAAATCTCAGAATGGAAAAGTGCAGAAATGGCATCTTCATTATTCTTTGGGTTCTTTTTTCTCATCAAGGATGTAAGAGACAGTTTTTCATATGTAGTTGCTGTTTCAGATTCAACATTCTCATCTTGAGGTTTGAAATTCTTTCACATTAGTCTTTGCATGTGGCTAGTAGAGATGACCATCTCAGTTAGAAAATATTTTTGCACAAAATGCAGCAAATGCAAATAAAATATCCTCATGTAAACTCTTGCTAGCTACTTTAGAACCATGCTGGCAAGTTTATTTCTGAACACAAGAAAGAAGCACAGTATAGCTGATGGGCTTACCGTAGGGGAAAAAGCAAACAAAATGAAAACGTCAGTGAAAATATTACCCTTCTCTGTAGAAAATGTAATTTTAACTCATCTTCTATCTGTCATAAAATCAACTCCTTTAATAAGGCCATATTCTTCCAAAACCTAGACAGCCCTGGAAATTAAATTTCCAATCTCAAAATAGTTTTGATGGGGAATCTTTAACCTGCCCAGAAACAGCAAGTGTGGTTACTGGGACAGTTACGGCTGTCCCAGTCAAATTCCCTGGTTGTGCTTGGTCATCTTTAAAAGCTGTTAATGGCAATGCAAAATAGTCCTATGCTTGACTGTGTAAAAATGCAAAAATCACCAGAGGCTCCATGTGTCAACCAAAAAGGGATTTCCTCCCTTTCCCTATGGATCGGATCCTTTCTCAGTGTTCAAAAGAATTTGAATGTACTAGTGGGGAAATATCTTTCTAACATGAGAGAAGGGATAAGGGGTGGGGGGACAAAAAGAGACAGAAAAGGGAAAGAAAATTCTACTTGATTAGCTTCTTAGCATCAGTTGGATGTGACAACTCTTTGAATATGGATGAAGTCTACAAGAGGGATCATCTGCCAGCAGTAGTTGTTACCAAGGAAGTAAGTGATGCTGGAGGTCGGAGGGCACCTGTCTCGCCAGCTAATGAAAGAATTGTGGGAGACAGAGCTTTTCTATCTGATTAGTATAAGGGCTGTAATTCCTGTCCTTCCCACCCCCACACCTTCTCTGCTCTCTCTTTTAAAATTATTCCGAGGCTATTGTTGTTATTGTAAGTGGGATGTGAAAGAGACTGTCCTAGGAAGAGCTTTGCCTCTCTTTAAGTGATATTTTGGCCAACAGCTTTTGCCAATCTCATCATCCCACACAGATTCTGGAAGGGAAAAGCAACTCTTTTCTTTAATCTCTGCCAGACTTTTTTTCCCAATCATGCTGGGAGCTGAAAGTCACCCTTGATTTTCAAGGGGTAAAAATGCAGTGGTTAGAAGGGACTGAATAAGCAGGAATGTATGTATGGCTGTAGGAATGTTAGAAGAAATAACAGGAATGCTTTGTCTGCAAGGACAACAAAGGAAAAAAAAGAAGATTTTTGATAATTACAGGCTATTGCTTTAACCCACTTTTTTCACCCAATTTACTGCGGAGATAACCTAAATAATCATATAGCTAGTAATCCTTTTAGGTGTCCTGGGAACTCCATCCTCACCCTTCCAAAAACCCCACAGCATGAACAGACTTTAGGCAGGGCCATGGACACAGACCAAAAACTGACAATTTGAGGATAAAGTCTGATTTGAAAGCAGATTTAAGCATGCAGCATTGTACACTTAGCAGTGCATTACAAACACAAGGAGGAAGAATGTAATAAAAAAAGATGCAGTAAAGAAAACAGACCTGGGAGTTTTAGGGATCACTCTGTGCTTTCCAAGGCAAGGCATAAACCAGAGCCTTCTCATTCCCAGGCAGAAGGTCCCTCTGGTTATCTCAATCTCTGTCACTGTCTGGCTCACACTTTCCCTTATGTGCAAATTTGTTACAGAAGCTCATCATGGCTTAAATCAGTAAGTTTTAGGACAGCTTTGCTGGTTTTCAAGAGGAAATAATTTGGCCCATGCATTACACCAACAGACCAAAGATTTTGCTTGACCTCTGTAAAGCAGTACTGGTCTGATCCTCCTATTTATTTACCAAGTAAATGCCACTCAGTGAATTTAAGATGTTGTCAGAGAGTATGAATCTACACACAGGTCTTACATAGCCAGGATCAGGTTTCACGGAGTTTAATTAATGCTGAGGATAAGACATTTTCCCTTCCACCAGCAGAGGAAAAAGAGAGGGAGTCTGGAACTTCTTCATTGTTGAGCTATCACTCAAAAACTTTGCTACACCATCAATCGATACCATGCAATTGGGAAAAGATGGATATAGCAAGGCAGCTACTCCCATGATAACACCCAAACATGGATAGTTATACAAGGCTGCAGTGAAAGGCACATCTACACCAAGGCACTCTGATTGAAGCGTCCTGCTTCAGATCACTGTGAAAAGCACAGAGAAATGCCTAAAAACTCCTTGCCCTTACCAAGGTCCTCCAAAAGTTTTTCCCTGCTGCTCTGCTGAGGGCTGATATAAGTTAATTTTCAGGTGTAATATCTTATTGGCTCACACTTTCAAAGATATTTACTAGCAGAATTCACGAACAGAATTCACACTCCATTGATGTGAAAGCCTTCGCTTGCCACCTGATTAAAAAAAATAAAACTGGGTCATGATTACAGATTGCATTTTTAAGTGGAATTTATCTTGAATATGTACACATATACATATACATATACATATACATATACATATACATGTATATATATGTAGTTTACCTCTTTTGAGTGTGTTTTCTTCTGTAAGTATGGATGATAGGAAGAAGGGAAGTAATTTATATCTCACTCTTCATTTTTCTATGCATTTTAAAGTCTTGATAATATTAAAAGAATGAAGATGAGTTCAGCAGAGATGGGACACAGCTAATAGTGTTTCCTCTACAGAGTGGGTATCTGCAATTTCAAATAAATTGTGCACTATTGTGCACATTTGGTGCCTCTCTGCCCATAGGCATTCAATCTGAAATTAGAAGTATTTACTTTCATGTGCTGTTGCACGGCCAGCTTTAGGGAAACCATGGCCCTGTTAGGTTCTGCATAATCCTGTTAGCATCCTGAACAGCTTTAAGGAACAAACTCTCTTTTAAACTAGTTGGTCAGGTTTAATGTTCCCTAAATTTACCCACATCTAAGACATCTAATTAAAATGCAGATCCTTCCAAGGATCCTTCCAAATCAGTCAAGACTTGAAATATAGAACATGGAGAGAAAAGTGCTTTTTTAGGGGAAGAGTGATTTGGCTGAAAGCAGATTACTATATTATGAGGAGAGTTGTGCCCTCAACTTTGCAGAGCAGAACCCTGTAAATGACAAAAGACAGAGAAGGGTTATTATCTCAGAGGCATGCCTTGCAGTAAACACATTTCTGCAAATGCATCCCAACCTTTCAAACACAATACTCTAAATCTGCACATTATTGAAATCAATATTTAGTTGTCTTTTCAGACAAGTGAAAATGCTATTCCAGATTACAAGTGAGGAAGGATTTTGTACAAATACTTTATTAACTGGGGAATGGAAATATATGCATGCTCCTATCAAATAATAAGATACCACAATCAGTTTACTTGATTGAAAATGTGAAAAATTTTGCTGATGAGGTATTTTTTAAACAAAGCTATTTCTTTTCATTTTTCTCAATTTCATTTATTAATCTACTTGCTTTAAAAAGGGAGCAAAGCAACAAAATGAAAAGTTGTTACCTTTTGGGTAGGAGAGACACTCTCATAAACTGTATTTTTTTTTTTTTAATGTGCGTTTTGGGAAGTAAACAGTATTTAGACACATTTCTGTCCACGTGAATGACTGCCAGCACCTACCCACAGACCTGGGGAGGAGCTGCCCAGGGCAGTCATTGAGGAGAGGGAAGGTCGGGGGTGTGAGAGGTCTGGGAAGTTGGAATCAAACAGATATATTAGATACTATATTTAGATTGGATATTAGGAAGAATGTCTTCATTGAAAGCATGATCAGGCATTGGAAAAACCAGCCCAGGGCAGTGGTACAATACCATCCTTGGAAGTGTTCAAAAGGTGTGGGGATGTGGCCTCTGGGGGACACGGCTTGGTGGTGATGAGTTAACAGCTGGACTGGATAATCTGAGAAGTCTTCTCCAACCTAAATAATTCTACGAACCTGTATGGATCCTACATTCATTTATGTAGCTGTAAATTAAAGGAAAAGCCACTCCCTGGGCAGTTTTGTCTTTCAGTTTCCTTCCCCACACAAAGATGCGGCCTGCCCAGCAGATGGGACGAGCGATCCATCCTGTCAGGCCCCGTGCCTGCAGCAGGGGGCTGTGCCTGGTGTGTGTGGAGCCCTCCCTCCTGGCAGCACCTGGCCCAATGCACGAAGCTCGACAGAAAGGACAAATTTCTCCTCAGGCCCTGCAGCACCGACCTGGTGTGCTATTGACACGCACAAAGACAAATGCTCTGTCCAAGCCCAGGGCTCCTGCAGGTCATCTTGGCACCTGCAGAGTCAAGACAGCCCCTGAGGGGATGTCTGGGTACAACACATGCATGAAGTCAGGGAGTTCCAGGAACAAAAGGCATCTGTGGGGACTGAAACAGGAAGGGCCTGCAGCAGAGCACAGCCCAGGCCCAGTACATCTCCCTCCATCTTGGCCTGGTCATCACTCATAGCAGGAGAACTTGACATGGAGGATGAGCCTAATTGATTTAGACTGTCTTAGGCACTATCTCTCTGGTTTTTATTTTTGGATGATTGAAATATCAGGGTACTGCCAGTCGTTTCCAGCAAATGAACCCCCAGCTGTCTCTGTGCACTTACCTATTTTGAAGACAAAAGAGCCAGGGACCCATGTAGGCATCAGACAGAGAACCAGAGAGGGAAAGGAGCTGGGCCATGTGCTCAGTCCTCAGAACCCTCAGAACTCTGTACCAGTACTGTGGCAGGCTGGGAGCACACATTTATCTTGGATATTCATTATTAAAGTCTTGTTAGGAACCCCTCGATCTCGTGAGGAATGGGAGCAGCCAGGGGAAAGTTTGAAGAAGAGAGAACCATAGAATCTTCTGAGTTGGATGGGACCCACAAGGATCATGGAGTCCATGGATCATGGATCCATGTCCCTCCAGTCACGGATCCTCTGTCCCTACAGAGGAAGGAGGTTGGAGATTCAGATCTGATAGGTGAGGAAATAGGGTGAATGTATTAGGAAATGTTCCCTTGGTCATTTTATCAGAGACTGAAATTAATGGGGTTTTCTGAAAAAAATTTTAAAAGGTGTTTAAAAAAATAATAAAATAAAATAAAATAAAATAAAATAAAATAAAATAAAATAAAATAAAATAAAATAAAATAAAATAAAATAAAATAAAATAAAATAAAATAAAATAAAATAAAATAAAATAAAATAAAATAAAATAAAATAAAGGAAAGCTCGCCATTCAGCAGTTCAGCTCTGGATCTCTATAACACTTTCAAATGAAGGCATTACCACAGAGCACATTTTATTCCCAGAGACACTCTTGAGCTTGAGCAGAGGGGATTTGCATCTGTAAAAAGGACGGAGAGAAGGAGACAGCAAGGCTTAGCCTTTGTATACATTGCCAGAGCTGGAGGAGGGGAAAGCCCAAGGAAGGGGGTGTTTGACCCTCACCTGAGTAGCAAAGAAATTGGAGACAAAAACATTTTTCTCCAACAGGCCCACCTCTGTTTTGTTCCCCCAACTCTAGCTGAGAAATCAGAGCTTCAATCTCCTGTTGTCAGGGGCTAATACATAAATAAATAAAGGCCCAGATAAGATAACAGCCACAACAACAACAAAACATGTAGCAGCATCAGGGGCAGGAAGGATCAGCATCTGCTTTAATTAAAAATCTGCCTTCATTGATTTTTTTTTTAAAGGAACACATTTGTAGGGATATGAAGATAATGCTTCCTCTCCATCTTAGTTCAATGAGTGGTGTACGTCCGCTGTTAGCTACAAATAAGCCTTTGATCATTTTACTGCTGTCTGTAAAAAAATAACTTTCCCATGTATTTTCTTTTTTCCTTTAAATTGGGAGCTTAAAGAGGGGAGTGGCAATAGACAGATCTACTTGGGAAACCTCCGAATGAGGGTGGGGGAGAGAGCAAAGAGAGGAGAAATGAGAGTAAATACACAAAGCTGCATCTAGCAAGGAGGGATCAGGTTGCCAGAGCCCAGGGGCTGAAGAAACCAACTGTACCAGCCTCAGCTCAGAAAACCCAAAATACTCTGCCTGCTGTTCCAAGCTGCCTACACTCCTCTCCAAACATAACGGTTAGAAGCATGTTGATGTATTAAAATTGCAGGAAAGCATGCCCAAATTTAACTGGAGTGCTTCATTGTGCTCACCCTCAGAGGAAAACCGAGGGATGAGAGAGGAGGCTGTGTGGGAAATGATGGTCCTCATGGGGGTGGGACATGAAGGATAGAGTTCTCCTTGCCAGAGATGGCACTTAGCAGTGCAAAACCAAGCACATGAAGATGGAAGTGGGTGGCAGAGAGCTGCCCTCCTTCCCAGGGTGAGATCCTTGGTGGATGCAGTGTGGGTCCCACCTCTGCTGACAACCTGAACAGTATTTATATGGAAATCACTCATGTTTCCCGCTGTAAAATGAGCTTAAGACCACTTTGCCTGCCTCCCAGGGCTTCCTGAGGGTAAGCAGATTAAAGGTTTGGAGCACGTGGACACCGCAGCAGTGGGAAGCAGAGGCCAGAGTGGCACAGCCGGGGCCTGGGGGGATGCAGGGCTGATTGCAGCCACCAGAGCTGGGTCCTGCTGCCTTCACGTGTCACACAAGTGTGAGAAGCCATCACAGGTGGTGGCACTGAGGCAAAGTAGGCTCACTGCCTGGTCAACAAGGGATTTGAATGCAGCTTCTATCCACCTCCCTCCTCTTGCCCCAGCAGCAGCAGCAGCTGGCTTAGCGTGATGGGGCTCTCTGCTGCTCTGTGCAAAATCCCTTCCTATCTTCCTGATGGCACCAGCGACCCCTCCTAAGGCTGGCCATGCTCCCTTATGGTGAGGGGAGGCCAGAAACAAAACCAGCTTTTCCTAAAGGGCTGAGGAATCTGGAGCTGGCCTTGGTGAGAAGGCAGGGAGGGGACAGGAGGCAGGAGGGGAAAATGTGGAGCATCTCTGTTGGGGATTGTGGGGTGGCACAATCTGCTCCAAGATCCCAGCATCTAGGTAGGTCCCTTTTGTCTGTAGGTATCTTTTTGCATGGTCTCTGAGAGGTATTTCTCATGGTTGTTCCTCATCCTGCCCATCAGCCCATGACTTCCCAAGGGTTTGGGAGGCACAGAGGGTAGGACATGGTGTGTCACCAAAAAGCTGCATATTCCTACCTTTATTTCTACCTTTAAATTTTGTGCCTCAGAGCTCAGTTTCTTCCAATGCTTGCTGCCGAGGAGAGGAGCAGGAAGGGTTTTCTGTCCCCTAGGGGCACCATGGCATGGGACACACATGACAGGGTCAGATCTCTGGATCTTGCTCCTGCATGGCCTCACCTCTGCTGGCTCTGCACATCCCAGTCACGGGCAGCAGTGACAGAGTGAGAGGGTCCCTGCATGTGCGTGTGTACCCACTGCACTAATACATATGTATGTGTATTTTTACATATCAGTTCTATAGGGCTCAGCAACATCAAAAGGAACCTGGATAATCAGAGCAGAAGATATAAAAGATCAAACAGAATATCTTTTAAACAGATCTGAGAAGCTTAATTTTCATCCAATGTTACTGCAGGAGCTTTTCCTTCTTTTTTTTTCTCCCTCTCTCCATTTTTTTCCCACTTCCATGAGTTTCTTTGATCTGTTTTGATGTCTTTTTCAGCTCCTCTTTCAAAAAAACTCTTTTAAAACCTTTTTTTTTTTTTTTTTGCTTTTCCTTTCCCCGAAAGTCATGGAGGTTTCTAAGAGTAAGAAACTAGCTACATGCAGCATCTCCCCACACACTTTCCTCCCCACAATGCACATGCACTCCACAGTCCCTGTTCTGCTCAGAAACCTCTGACTCCAGGGCAGACGGATGAAATTAAAACTGCACTGAGTGAAATGTTATTTCCTTCATGTCAAGGGTTTTCAACTCGGTCACTTTTGAGTCTTGTTCAGGGTTTGAATTGGACTACATTTGTGGCAAAAGCTGCTCCCTCAGTTGTATGTCTAGCAAAAGGCCAACTTCACAGAGAGAAACCCGGCAGTCTTCATTTCAGACCTGTGCTATCAGTTCACATCGACAAGGATGTGAGTGTAGGGTCAGGTCACCAGAGTTTTCCCTTTCATTTCCTTAAGGCCTGGACAAACTTACTTAACTTTTCAGCCTGACTACTGAAGAAATTACTAACTTCTATAGCAAACCTGCTATACCCATAGGCAACAAGGAAAAATTAAATTTCACCCATGGATAAAAGCCACCTAAGAAGAAATTCTCTCTTCACAGCTCTATGGCACATTTTTCACTCTGGTTAGGGGTACACCTCCTCTTAGTTCTCTGAGGTGGTTTGAGCTCTGGTATCCCTTCAACACCCTGCAATATCAAGGTCCCACACACAGCATTGTCCCATGCCATGCTCAGATGTAGCAGCTCAATCTTGGCCTGGCATCCCAGCAGCTCTCCACAGGTCGCCTGGCCACGTCTGGGGCAGCTGATTCTCCCCATATGCTCCCAACAGCCCCAACTCTCCCAGCTGCCTATCCCATTCCTGGCTTTGCTCCTCTTTCAGTAGCAGGCACACTTTCAAAAAGCCCTTCTCCAGTGAAAGGAGCACTCACCAGCACTTCAGAGCAGGCTCTCCACAGCAGGCACCAAGAACAGGCAAGAGCTAAACAATATCAGCTGAGTGAAGTCAGGTGAATATATGTGGCAGGGCACTGCAGGGGATGGCTGTCTGCTGGGCACAGGGCAGATAAAGCCAAAACTCTTTTCACGCTAGCCTTAAGCAGGCTGCAAGCGACTTCTCAGGATGCCAAGGCTCACATTCCTGCATTAAGGCTCTCCCTCCCTCAACAGCTAGTGCCAGAGCAGTAGGAGTGCTGGTCCTGTTCTTCTAATTAATATGATTTCGATCTCTCAGAGTGTCCTCAGAGCCCAGATAAAATGTAGAAAGTGTAAATACTGTACAGAGACTCACAGACTCACAAGACTGCCTCGTCTTTCAAGCCGAGTTAGCCTTTCTTGCAGCAAGCAGATGAGCTCAGAGGAACAGAAAAAAAAAGCCTGAGCTATTACAGCAGAAGTTTTGTGTGAAACCAAAACTGCCCTGCAGATTGGAAATCTATTTTCAGTCATTCCAGTTCCTTCCAAAATACTAATAATAATAATAATTGAAGTTCTGAGGCTTTTCAAGTAATTTTTATCCACCAGCCTCCTCTGAAGTACAAAGCCAGCTCATGCCTGTCAGGCCAGCTGGGCTGAGCTCAATCCGAGACACAGGGTGCCAGAAATTTAATCCTGAATTTCCCAAATCTAATCGAAATGGCACAAGCCGTGATTAATAATTCACTACTTTATTACTGATACGATGCCTCGGACTATCACAGCGTCTGAATAATTGATTTGCCAAGAGGGGCGACATGTCCTTTCCTAAAGCAGAGAAAGTTTGACCAGAGAGTTGCTGTGTAAAGCTGGCTAAATGTTTTTAAATAGTTTGAGACTAGATCTCTGACATTCACTTGGTGTCTAAGGACAAGCTGGGAAGAGGCAGACAGGAAGTTTTATTCCATCCTCCACAGCACAGATCAGTCTGTACACAGTCAAGAAGCAAAGGGATAGAAAGGTTAGAAAGGACTGGAAGGGAAGGAAATTAAGTTATCATAAGAAAGAATCCTTATCCTACAAAGTATGCATAGTATGAATATTAGCTGCCTTAAGATTTGATCCATTAGGTCGGTGTCTCCTTTCTTTCACACTGACCCCTCTTTTGATGAATGATGACTCAAATCCACTGAATCTAAGGGAAGGTGAATGTCCACAGAAGAGCTGAGCAAAATTTGGTGTAGCTCAGCCACACTTTGTATTTTCTGATCATGGAAGGCTGACTAAATTCTGGCTGACAGTCCTGCTGTGCCTTAGGATTAAAGGCAAATTTGGGCTAGAAATGGTGTTTCAGTGTTCTCCAGAGCTGACAGCACCATATCTGGGCCTTGAAAATGCCTAGAGTCAGTATTTCAGTTTAAACAGTAAAAAAAATTTCCTTGTCCCATCAAAACAGGACCTCAATTTTCCCATTTGTAAAATAGAAATACTGACCACTGGTGCACTGTTTTCCACATATTCCTGTGGATGGACAAGAACTTGGAGTACTTGAAACCATTGCTAGCATCTCGACTGGTGTGGGATGGTAACAGTACCATGCAAGTAGAGTTACGAAGAATCAGACAGAAAGCTCTGGTCCTGCATTTAGAAAACAATATTATATGAACTCTTTATCTCTTCCATATATGCAAGGTGACAGGTCTACCAGAAAGCAGTCCCATCTACATACAGTTTTGTCGAAATTTTCAGAGCAAATGGCAGCCTCTGGCACTTTCAGGGAGCAAAACACAACAAAACAAAACATTTTAACTGCTAGCTGAAAAAGCAATCTTTTTCTCTGCTCGACTTTATTTTGATACAGAATTTTGTACTTATAAAACAAGTCACCTGCTGAGCTAGTGCCAAAGGGGTTAACATAATTGGGGCTGCTTTCTCCCCATGTCCACTTTGCCTTTGGTAGTTAAATCGAAAGCAAGTGGTGCTGCCTTATTACTATCATTGTGCTGAGATATTGCATTAAAGGAGTTTAGGGTTTCAAATTGAATGTCAAATATAATATCACAGTGGAAACTTGAAGTGCACAGCTGAGCTGCTCAGCTCCAGAGGGTTAACGCTGCCTGCCCAAGAGCACTGCCAGCCACTGATCTCCATTTCAGCCCACTGAGCCATCTTCAGATGCTCACCACGACTTGCAGGCAGGAGAAGGGGGCCCTGACGGACGTCAGGCAGCTGCAAATGGAGAGAAAGAGAGTTCAGTGTAACGAATTGATTGCTGGGGAATTGATTGGAGTTCTGTATTGCCTCAGCTGTAGCAGCCAATCATAACTAATCAACCCTTTGTCACTTCACACTGGAGCAGCATCATGCTTGGGCCAGGGATGGGGAGAATGTAGTTCATTTTCCTTGGTAGAAAAGTTCCTTGTTGGAAAAAGACCGTGGCCATTGCCATAAGATTTTTCTACCTCAGTGCTTAGAAGCTGAATAGTTCAGGTTTTGAGTAATTTTCTAGGTGCACAGACAATCTTGCCAGTGTTTTCCTCTAGTTCTTATATTATTTTTTTTCTATGTTCTTGGTCTGATTTATCCTTTTTCTGCAGGTAACATTAATGAAGTATGCTGTATGATGGAAAAAATGCATACAGGCTTAACTGGAAACAGGTTTTTTATCCTCTTGTTAATGTGAACTAAAGTGTATTAAATCAAATCACTGAGAAAAGCAGATTAGACCTATTCACAGCTTGGAGGAATCCATACATAGCCCGGAGAACAAATTCCCATTGAAGCAAATTTTTATTCAGTGCAATGAGTTGTCACAGTAATGAGTTCTTGGGGTAAATACTTTACTCTGGTACCTTTTCTTAAGTGGTTGGAGGACTGCCAGTGTTGTTCATCTTTCCAGCCTCACTGATATCACTGCAGTTATGTCCTCCTTATACCAAAATTAGAGTTGTTTAGAAAACTGACCTCACACTGCAAAATTGTGCTGTGAAAATTTTGGACTTAAGATTTAGATAATCTCAGATTTACCCTATGCTTTCAATCTGCTGAAAAACTTTGAAAGTGCCCTGAAAGTCTTGTTTGTCATCTTTCTGCATGATTGGTTTGAGGATCAAGAAAACTCTCTTCTCACCCTCCTTCTCTCCCTGCTTTCCTTATAAACCCTCCGTGAGCATAGCCCAGGTATGACTAAAAGGTGCTTTACTTTCTGATTCCCTAAAGGACTGTGTCCTGGGATGTCAGGCCCAATTTCAAACCGGCACCTGAGACTGCCCAGAGGGACTGGTTCACCATTTAGCGTGGGCAAGAGCACATTAGCTACTTCTCCTGATAGCTGGGACAGGTAATGCATGGCACACCCCACCTACTGCATCACTCCAGTGAAAGAAAACGCAGCACAAACACCTGCTGTGCCTGTGCATAACTTGAAGATAGGAAAAGGGAGGCTTCATCTCTCCAAATTCACTGTTCAGCAAAGTTACATGTGTCCATGCACATGGACACTCTGCTCTGAGGGGAAATCTGACATATGCTTGACTTATATGTAAGTAACTTCACACACAGTTTTAAGACAGGCTTCAAGTTACCCTGTGTGTCATCAGTGCTTTGCTGGACAAGAATAAATCAAGCCAGGGTCCATTTTTTTTTTTTTAGAAGAAGCATTGCTAATTACCAAAGAGTACTTTTGCACTTGGCATCATTTTTTTATTATAAAAATATCTACAAGCAATTATGAAAATAAAGTCCACTCGTCACATGAATTGTGGTATATGCACTGTTGACTCACTGCAAATGAAAAGATAATTTTGTCAATGTAAATGTCTGAAAGAGATAAACCACTCCCAAAGCAAGTGGAAATGTATATGGAGCTATAAAGCAAGTCTGCTGAAGTGAGTACACCTCATGTAGGAAAGCCTTGGATCACACAAGTGATACAGCTTCTTCACTTCCATTACTCAACGTCCTAGGAGTACACTGAAGAAAGATGGTTACTCTAGTTGATGCCACATCTTAGTGGTTGTTTACTGTGTTGCACATTGTCTTGTAAAAGATTAAAAAGAAAAGAAATTTAAAAACCTGCGGGGTTAAGTTAGAATTTTATAGCCCTGTTGGGAAATAACATGGCAGGAGCAGCAGGCTCATCCTACAGATGCATTATATTTTGTGACAAACGCTGGTGCACGCAGAACATCCATCAATCATTGAGATAATTTTCCATCTCATCAATTATGCAAATTAAACCAGAAAAACTATGTTCAAATAATGCTACGGGCCTGACATAAACCCAAGAAAGCAAGGCAGCTTGGAGCGAAGGCTGAAATCCTACCTTCCCTGTGCCCTGCCATGCACTGGCTGTTCAGGAGACAGGCTGTGCATGACCGCCATGGCAAAGCAGTCTTTTTGTTCCTGCCAGGAGCTTCAGCACCAGCAAACCATGCCATGGCTGCTAACAGACCCTTTTATTCCTTTGGCTGATATTCAATATCCATTCCTTCCAGACTGATTAGGGCCAGGACCTAGCTAAGGTGGTTGTGAGGGTGTTCCACGGCCCTGAGTACTGTGATGCTGATGGACAGGCTGAGCTATGAGCCACTTACTGGTTTGTGAAGTCAGAGGGTGGAGGGAGAAGTCTCAGTTCTCAGTGGCTGACTTCATCTCCTATCTCTCAAAGAAGTGCCAGCACAAAGAAACTCTTCCTATGGCAGTTCTGCACCTCTCACATGGCTTAATCCTACTTTTCTAGTTTTTTTCTATTATGACATGACTTAATGAACAGAGCCACACCTGGAGAGAGAAATCCATCCCCTATGAAAGAGTGACACGGGGCTCACACGGGTGGCAGGCACTGCCCACGTGAAGATATTGCCATTCTCCCAGCAGATCTCCCTCAAAGGCAGAGCAGGATAGTGCGAGTTAAATACCTCAGAGCTCAAAGTGACAAGAATGACAGTGGATAAGACATTTGTTAGCTTTTCAGGGCTTTGGAGCAATCTTGCAATCAAAACTGCTGTCTTCTCATTGATGCCGTGTTGTCACCATGAAGCCTTGAGGAACTACAAACATCAATATGGATAATGTAACACAACTGCTAAGTCATGGAATAAGGAAAACTCTCCAATATGCTGATCATTTATTACTATTATTATTGCTATATATTAATAATAATAACAACAACAACCACCTGCACAGTGCTGGGCTTCATCTTCTATTTAGTTTACCTCAGATTCAAGGCAGTGATTCCTTTTGACTGAGTGTGTGTATCTGCAGGGTATACATCTGTACCAGAGCATATCTCTCTTGGCTGCCTCTACAGCCAACAGGGAGCTAGACAATATGGTCAGTGGAGTTTGATCAAGGTTTATTCAGCTCAAAGTAAGTCCCCATCATTCAGTCACAAAAATGTTATCCTGCATAATACTGAGTGTATTGATGAGATCTCAGTTCTTGTCAGGGCACCTGGGCACCATTTGAACAATGTCTCAAACATTCACACCTGCACTATAAAACCTTTCGTTTGCTGGGGTCAATTTCCTGATTGTTCCAGGTCTGAAGCATCTAGTTCTAAACAGTACCAGAGACACCTAGAGAAGGCAAGTCAGTGATTGATTGTGGAATACAGAGAAGGCAAGTCAGTGATGGTGGGATCCCTTTTGTTTCTGCAGTACTCTGCTCTTGTAACTTTCTTCCAGCTTCCAGAGGACTTACTACTTTTCATCAACAATAGAGTGATGCCTTCTCAGCTGGTATATAGAGTAGTTTTACTGCAAGAGGAGTCAGGTAAAAATGTACAGAGAAGCAAATGCTTGCCAATCAAAAAGAAAAGATTTGGAGAGAGAAAAGAAAAAACAATATAGTTTCCTTGCTGAAGGACAAAATGCTTTTTAATTCCAAGTGCCAGCATCAAAAGACAAAAAACTCATTAAAAAAAAAAAAAAAAGCCTACTCTATCTATCTAGCTAGCTGTCTACCAGAAAACTTGGGAAAAAATACAGACAATCAAAAACATTGCTTTTATCAGTGCACCCACACCACAAAACATTTTCTCTCCAAATTATTACTAGTGAAGCTGTTTGGTAGGTTTTTTGCCTCCTGTACCTCCATTTCTGATCACAAATGCATTGCTTGTACTCCCTGTTGGTTACACTCCACATTTGTTATGCGACCACCAGCTCTTAAATGTAAGTGAAGAACTATACTCCACTGATTTGTGTCAGTGAAGCTGTGTTTGGGAGATAATTGTTCACTGGGTTTATTTATTACAGTCACTCTCACAGGATCTGCATCACAGTATGGTCACAGCATGTCTCTGGAAATAAAGCAAAATGAATTGTATAAATAAATCGGGTACATTAACTCAACATGAGCTTTGCAGGAGCAATATAGTCAATAGAACATACTAGTAAAAGTGACAGGACATTATATATTCAATGACACATGCTAACGAAGGTAACAAGAAGCACTTATTCCATGAAGCATACAAATATCAAGTAGAGACAGAGGAAGTTTGAGTCACATCCAATTAAAACAGCTCATTTCTGGCAGGTCAGCTGCACTTGACAGATGTCCTCATATACAGCAGCACCTTGCAATGATCTTTGTACCCAGCCCAACTCATCTCTCATTAGCGAGACATTTCATTACCAGTCTGTGGGACCATCCTCTCAGCGTTGCTGGTTTCTGTCTGCCCAGCAGAAATGCTGTCGAAGCCAAGAGCTTCCTGTAGGTGACTGTCTAGCCAGAGAGGGAACTTGGCACTCAGTAAAACCCACCTACTCGAGAGGCACCTGAGGCACTTGCAGCCACATTCCCTGAATGCCACTCATTGCACTCTTTTCTGACTTTTTTTTCTACAAGACTTAGGATAAATATTTTTTAACCTATTTTTCCCCCTTTTCCCTCCTTCCCCTACTCTGTACCTCATGAAAACCTCTGGCAGGATTCTGATATCTCATTTTCTTTGTGGAGAGTATCACCTGACATAGGATCTTCTCTGCTGACAGGAGAGCATGGGAATAGGGATAGGAAGATATTAGAAATGTTCAGCTTCTTTTGCTGGGAAACAACCCCTCTCCTTTACATAACTTTATCTAGTTATGTAAACACCTTCCACAGGATAAAAAGGGGAACTTCTCAAGAATTTGTCTGTCATGTAGAGGTACATATTACCTTTGTGTTCAAAAATTCAAACATACTTAGGTCGTTCTTTGCATCTACAGGACTTATTCAGAGAATTCAGTTCTGGGAGAGCTGCCAGTGACCACAGCAGCACCCCCCCAATCCACTAGCAAATTAAATAAGAAAAGAGCCAATTTGTGCATTGGTTTTGCCAGAATGCTGGAGGGTCCTTGTAGTTTAGCTAGTAGACCATAAAAAGTACTTAGCGATTCTTTCATTCTCTTTCTTCATACTCAGCTTGATTCTCTCAGCCACAGGTTTTAATTAGACAAAAACTTTGCTTTGACTGTTTTCAGGCCATGAAAATTTTGTAGAACTAGAACAGAAGTGATTATTGACTCTCTGAAGGAATGGTTGGCTGTAGAGTAAAGGATCTACGTGGGCATATATGGACTAATGTAGTAGGCATAACTCAGATGGAAATAAAAGCATCAGAAGCATCCTGCTGCAGCTCTAGCCTACCAGGAAAAAACATAATTTATGTTATTTAAAAAATATACCATTTATATCATATATATTGTGTGTATATATATATATAATATTGTATATGTATAGTATGATTTACTGTTGCTATTTCCCACTCCTTCCCTTTTCTCATACCTATCATTTCTTTTAAGAAGTGGTTAACACTTGATCCTCAAGCTGATGAGCAAAGACATGATTTCAAGGATTACATTTCCATTGTTACTCAATGTGTACCATGGTATTAAGCTATGGGGAATCTTTATCCCTTCAGTGAATGAATGGCTCAGTGACACAATATTTAGGTAGCTACCCACGACTGACAGTCTTCATTTGGTATCTTGTTACCTCCAACACTCTTCCCTCACTCATCCACTTGTCCAAGGCCACAGGCACCTGCCTTTCAGCACACCAGTCAGGAAGAAAGTTGATTCTTGTTTCTTTGTCCTCTGAAACAAATGATACTCACGCCACCACACACCCCTTAGCTAATGAAAGCCTTCCCTGAGCCACTGCTGTGGGTGAAATCGACCTGTGATTTATGTTCATTAACATCATGAACATTACTGTGAAATTTTTCACCCTGGCACTGTCTTTTTCAAGCAATAAAAAATGAATGACTTCCACCAAAAACTCTTCTGTCACAGCAATAGGAAAGCCATTTTCTGAAAATGTGGTTACTCTGCCTCAGCTTGGAGCAGAAGTCAATGGGTGCAGCTCTCTAGATTTATAAACATTTCTTAAAATTAATTTATCTGTGAAGTCTAACATCTTCAATGTAGTTGTACCTGTCAGATACAAATGATTCAGCTATGCAAGATGAAATCCCAATATGTCGATAAGATCTACTGTAGAAACAGGTTATTTTTCTTTCCCCTTTTTCCAATATTAGATAACTAAGTCTCCATCCAGATACAAAGAAACAAAAGAAACCACATAATATAACCAAGAACATTCAAATGCAATATTTAATAGTAGTCTGACCAATGGGGTGAGAAAGTCTTATGAAAGCAATGCTGATTTTCAGTATCTCAGCTCTACACATTTTTCCAGACACCCATAAAAATCCTCATTGTCCTGGTAATGTTTGTATCTCTCTGGCCTGAACTGAGATAGGTTCACCATGGGGTTCTCTCCCTTTGTGACACTTTTCACTTGTTTGGGGGTTTTTTTGCTATTTGGGTTTCTTTTTCTTCTTTTTTTTTTCACAGTACAGCTGTGGTAACTGGAGGACTATAGCACATATGATTTGCTCTTACAGAGCTTTTTTATTAATTCACAGCAGCAAAGTTAAGATCTCATATTCCGATTTGTAGGAGGTAATCTTCAGAAATGAAATTTGCTGAAGGTTCATTTTGTATCCCTCTTATGTCAGATGCAAGAGGGAGATGGAGCACCTTGTATCCACTCCTGTAAGAGCCTAAGATTAGAAGGAAGAGATACTGCTCATATTTCCATTTCATTTTCATTTGGTACAGGCTTTGAGGTCAGTTTGTCTTCAGTCATTCCATAAACACATAGGCAGGGAACAACACAGCAGTGAAAAGATTTTGAAAAAGCTGCCCCCAGATTTTATCATCTCCATGGTAAATATGTGGCATATGTAGAACAAAGGTGCAGGTGTGACATTACTCACTGGATAGATTGTCCTCTTCTGGAGGCCGAAACAAAAGGAGTGTAACTGAACACACAAAATGGAGAAAGGCACTACAAAAGTTTTCAAGGAAAAGTACTTATCACTTCAAGCAGAGAAGTCATGACAACTTTTTATCAATGGGAGGAGGAAAATTAAAGATATGGCACTCTTGTGAGCACCAGATAAATTGCAATTAGGAGAAGGCTGAAAATTAAGAAAGTCTCAGAGTGTGACAACTATAAGATTCTCTTTTGATAGTGGAAGTGTGGTCCTTCCAGTGAAGTGGCAGAGGCTCTTCTGATTATGTTGCCTAATTTGAAATTGGATTGGACAAAGTAGCTAATTTCCCGTAACAACAAGCTGTGCTGAAACTTAGGTGAGGGAAGTTACTCTAATGGGCTTTGGGAACAGAAGGAGGGAAGAGTCTACTGTGATGATCAAAGAGTTCTGGTTTGGGCATCACTGTGCAGCAAATTGTTCATTAAAACAGTAACTACTTCTGTCTAATTATTAAACTTGAACGTTTCTGAGCATCAAGAAAAATTCCTGTCAGCAGCTTTAGCCTGCCTCTGTCCTTCACATTTTTCACCCCAACCACCTGCAATGGAGAGTGAACTTTGATCTCAGAACCTACATGATCTGTCTAAAAGCAGCCCTTCCTGCTCAACCTCAGCCCTAGCACAGTCATGTCCTGTCTGAGGAAAGCCAGGTGCCCTTACCAGCCCAACACTTAATGTGCAAATAATGAGAAAAGTGAGGGAAAAACACATGGCTAGTAAAACAGGAGCAATAGTAATAATGTTAATCACTTTATTTATAGATTATGATTTTAAGATCAAAAAGTACATTATAAACATTCAACAATAAAGCTGCACAGGCTTTGATAACCTATGTTCTCAGGATTTGCATTCTGGACTGCTTATTACCAACACTATTAATGATATTGTTTTGCATTAGAGCAGCAAATAGAGATCTTAATCAGGGCCTGGAGGCCTCTTTCACTGCATCACACAAACATAGATGCTTAAAACAATGACTAATTTCAGACCTAGAGCTTTACAGAGTTTGGGTGGGATTTATCTCACCTTTCACTACCTAAAAGCTGGGATCAAATGTTGCAAAATGAGCATGAGTGTCCTAGTTAGCCGCAGACAAGGTGTTTTCCTGTCAGCCACAACTTCCTGGGCTCCTAAAAGGAAATAGAGAATGTGGATTAGGGATATCCAGGGACTGAGATAACATGCTGTTATGGGTCTTTGAGTTTTGTAATTCCTTGAAATGCAGCAGTCTGATTTGTGTGTGTGTGTATTTAAAATGGTTTGTGTGTCCATCTGCACACAGAAAGAAATGTATATACAGATAGATGGATATTTTATATGATTCATTCCTATACTGCCATTCCTTAGTGGATTTGCTTCTTTTGAAACTATCCCTGACTATCATATCAATCTATATTATGTAGACATCATTGAAACAGGCATAACAAGGGGCAATGACTTGAATCCTAAAAAAGGAAACATTGAGTTTAGACATTAGTTAAAAAAAAAAATCTTAATGATAAGGCCAATTAGGCACCAGAATGAGACACTGGAGGTGTTTTCAGAGGAGGTTAAAAAAAGGACTTGCATCAGAGGTGAGGAAGAAAACTATGCTTGTAAGAGAAGTGTTTCAGACAGATTAGCTAGACAGACAGGCAGGATTGTGTGTGTGCACAACTACAGATATAAATGCAACATGCACAAACATCATTGTGCATTTAGTGTATGTTTATGTGTTTACACAGATATGCACGGATCTGCATGAATGGTGGCCCCTGCATGAATTAGCCCACTGAATATTTGTAAAAGATATATATATATAAATCAAGTATAAAATCAAGTAAAGCAGAAAGTTTTTTTGGTCTGCTAATCTGACTGTTCTGGAGCTTTTTAAAATTTGATAAAAAGCAAAGTTTATGGACTTGGTATGAAGTGGGGCGAAGCAGCTCTTGGTTCCCCATCCATGATATCTCCAGCGGTTTTTGGTGTCTGTAAGGGCACTCTTAGTCTGCATCTACCAAGCAGCCAAGTTTGACCTTCAGTAGTCGTCCACATCAGTGCTGCCCTGTCATTTCTGACACAGCCCTCTGTTATTTGATTCACCAGCCCATTTTCTCTTTTTGTTTGCCACTCCAAAAATGGGCTTCCCTTCTGTTCTCTTCTCTGTTTCCTCTTTCTGGGATAGAGAAAAACATAGACAGAGAAGTATTTTCTCTCCAATTTAGGAGCACTCATTGTATGAGTAGCTAAGGAAGAGTGATGAAGCACACCACTCTATATGATTTTACAGTAAAAAGCAAGTCTCATACAGATTTTAGGTATCTGTGTAAATCACCACCCATTGGGCCCAAGCTTCATTTTAGGAAACAGTTTTGCAATCTTGGTCTGCTTAGTGATAACAAGATGAGTAAAAAAATTGTTGTGAGGCATCAATGAGATGCTTTTGTGCACCTGCCTCAGCACAACTTCCGTCTGAAAATACCCAAATGGAGCCCACTACAATTCCATCTGCTCCCAGCTCAGCTTCAAGGCTCAGGTTGAGTAAATCTTCCCTGGCCTAGACAAGCCTACATGCACATGGTTCACTTCAGGGCTAGAGTAAATCCAACGAATAGTAAGCAAAGCTGGTCACAAAAAAGCAAAAAGTTGTTTGCCCCAGAAATTTGTGTCAGAGCCAGAGCTAGTTCCAAACCTCCCAAATCCTAAATATTGCCATAACTGCTGAAAAGTACATGTAAAGCTACAGGAATGGTTTGTGCTGTTTGATCAATACTGACTATGTCCAAAAATCCCACTCTGTGATAGCACAGGGTGAAGGAGGAGGAAGAAAGTCCTGCTCACTCCAATCCCTTTCCCTGAAAATTACATGGACTGTGTAGATCTTCATGGCTTTCCTAGACATCTCTCCCAAACAGCCAGCCTTTCCATGCCAGGGAAATCTGATGCCCAGCACTGCTTCATTCTGATTTCCTTAGAAAAGGAGAGTGAAAAAAAATAGCTGGATGGCAGCCTCTGGCAGCCAGCTCTTCATATTTCTTTCACTTACTCTTCCCATCTCTCTTCTTTTTATTTCTTTTGGACTGCAAGTTTTATTCCAGCTGGAATGGACCAAAATATACCTGTTGAATATTCACAACTGTGGAAGAAAAAGACATGCAGAAATAAAGACACACCTTCGGGCTCTGCCAAGCTAAACAGGGGATGTTTGTGTGTGTGTATGTACAGAGAAAACAAGCATAAACATGTGCCTGTGTCCACAGGTGCCATTTAATTCTCCAAAGCAGAAAAAATAGGCTCCAAATTTCACTTCCTTTTCATGGGGAATAGCCAAGCTGAGAGCAGCCAGCCCCAGCACACTGGTGTCCACCACCAATATATTTGATGAGCAGTAAAAGTGTGTCTCCTCTGCACCATTTTCCACCAGTTTACCTGCACCTTGAACGCCCCTGCTCAGGCAGCCAGAGAACCTGGGAGATCCTTGTGTCCTTAACTGCTACATTTGTCTAATTTCCCAGACAATGTGATGGAAAATATCCTTTTAGAGACTATGAAATGCCTATGAAATATGCATCCTTCCTTGCAGGATTTCTTTGGGCTGGTGTAGATCAGCAGCAATGTTCCAGATTTACACCTTAACAGCACATGGTCCTGTCATGAGAAATGAAATTCAAATGGTGTATGGGTAGTGCAGGAAGCCTTAGAAAGGATGGATTCAGTCAGATTGACAGGTTTGTCTGTGGCTGCTTACCTGTAATACCTGGACAAAAACTTATTTCAGAGGGAATCTGTGGGATTCATTTCATCACCGCATTTTCTATAATTCCCTGACAGGAGCTAGACAGTTCTAAGTATTCATGAGGAAAGGTGATGGAGACAAGTGATTTTGGGGCAGTGTAAAAGCTGGGAGCAGAGGTCTGATACAGCTTTCTGTGGGGAGACCAGACCATGGCTTGCTCCTAAAAACAACCCTTCTGCCCAGCTTGCAGGACATGACTTGTGCTGCAGCCACTCTCTATCCCACAGGAAATCAGATTTGGCATGAAACTTTTGTTTTTCCTTCTCTGAAAACCGCATAGTGAAAAACTCACAAGAAACCTCACTCAAAGCTGCAAAATTGCCCAGTGATTCACTATGTAGACAGTGGCTCACCTCACAGCCTTTCTTTTCAGCACAAAGAGAGATTTCTCAGTCACTTAAATCCAAAATAACCTAAAAGATTTTTTTCTTCCCCTCCCCACTGATTTGGGTTTCTGTGGACCCAAAAGAGAAGCACTTCTCTCTGAGAGAGCTTTGCACTAATTAATTGCACCCCACTGCCCAACTGCAGTTCTTCTTCAGGTGCAGACTTGCTTTCCATAAGGGAGATTAATAGGCAAATCCTGCCTCAACTGGGCTCTTTACTTTGGCTTCCTTTCCCTCTGTCATTAATGCTATTTTCTGTAATAGATGTTTTGAGTTATTTGGGAACTTGGTAAATTAGATTCATTTATAGTGTGATTTAAAATAACTAAGTAAATGTGCTGAGCACTGCTTAAGAAAGACTGTGTCTTCCCAATCTCTGACAGGGATAAGGTCTGTGAAACTCAGCTGAGCTTATGTCTTAGTTAATGGCAGAGCTGGGGTTTCTAGATACAGATTTCTTCAAATAATGATTATGATATCCCATATTTGCCTAGTCCTTTCCACTCTAGCATTCCCCATAGCATATCCCAAATGTCTTGTCAACCCCCAAAGCACAGATTCTTTATTCCTATTCAGCTAAATCTTCCTCTTCTGCCATGGGCTTTTGCTTGAGTTAAGACTTCAAGCCATGCTCCTATGTACACTCTACTTTTGCTTTATATGGTACTGAGAGGCAATTTCCTGCGGGATGTAATACATCAGCAGCTCCAGCAAAGGAAAGCCACATATCTGCCCAGGGGTCTGCTCTCCAGCTGCTGTAAGTCAATGGAGATGCTCCACTGGGCAGCAGAGGAATCCCTTAAACACAATGCTAGAAACAAGGCAGGGAATCTTTACAGCCTGCCCAGTAAGGGCTTTTTGTGTTACTTTTTTCTCTCCTGTCCAACAAGCCACCTGCCTAGCAGACCTGCCAAAAGGCCTGGGGGGGATTTATGTAATTCAATTTGGACAATATCTTCCACCTTGGCTTGAGTTGCTGGGAAAACTTTCACAGTTTTGATTAATTTTCTCCTCTCTCAAAAGCTTGTCTTCCAAGCAGACACTGCAGAAATATTCTTGCAGAAGTTCTTGAAATGGTAAGCTTGTCTTGCTTTTTTTGATCAGCTTGAGAGAGTGTCAGTATTTCCCTCTCCCTCAGCCACTTTAAGAACCTCTGTTTAAGGGCAAGTGTCCTCCAAGGAGAGAATGCAAAGCCCAGGAAGACTGATGAGCAGCCCTGGGTTGTTTGCAGAGCAGTGTAGGCATCAATAGGCTCTGCAAGGGGGAGCAGGCAAGAGCAGTGCCAAAAGACACCTGTTCCCTATCTGTCTCCAGTGTCTCACACCTCTCTCTCCTTCTTTCACTCACCTCTCACTAAAACCTTTTTTTTTTTTTTAACACAAATTAATTGCTACTGCAGAGACCACTGATAGAGATAGTTAGTTGACCCCTGCGAGCAAATCAACTTCACTGAGGTGGAGAGGCTGAAAAAAAAATAAAAGCCTCAAAAGGGTGATCTTTCACAGTGCATTTGAGCAGAACAGCTGCTTTTTGGCACATCCTGTCACACCCAGGCCCTGCACCAAATTGGAAAGAAGGGCAGGCTGTACTTTATCCACATCTGCACAATGAACTGGCACGGATGTGACACTGTGGGTGGAAGAACAAAATTAAATTCAGTTTCTTGTCTTCCTCTGGCTATCCTCACTCTTACAGAAAAGGAAACCCTGTGACAAGCCCAACAGAAAAATCTCCCTCACCTCTGTATTCAGGTGTTAGGATGGGCATCCTCTTCTGGAAAGATCCCCCCTAAAGGTCCTGCCCATTGGCCAAAGAAGAAACGTCATTTTGTCTGTCCTGCCCCTGGTTTCCTAAGGGCCAACAGAGCTACAAACACTTCCTGCTGTCATGTCATCTCAAATTGTCACCCTTCTCATCCCAGAAATGCAAATCATGCAAGCCCAAGTGCTGACCTGTCATTCCTCTGATGTACTGGGGAGCAAATGATATGGACATCTGCATTCTTGTCTGCTGCCACCTCCGCCACAGTCTCCTGCAGAGGAAATAAAGCCCACAGATATCTTGTTTATAGCCCTCCTTTTAGTCCTCCTTTCATCCTGCAGCTTGGGTGCATCTGTAGCCTCTCAGAAGCTCTGTGGTTACTAACTGAACTGAGCAAACTTCAGAGGGAATAAAAAGAGTTGTGCAGGTTTTCAGGAGCCTCTCCACACCTTAACTCACCCCTCCCACTGTGCCTTGCACAGATGTAGCTTTGCACAGACAACCAAGCAGCTTAGGCTCAGATACAAAATTTAGAGAATTTTGGAGGTATAAGAAACCAGTAGAGGAACTTAAATACACAGAAAGGTGTAGCTTTGTGTGAAAGAACTAGCTCAGAACTAATGAAATAATACTTCAGAATGCCTGTGCTTCCCTTAGGTTTCCTTCATGTTGCTGGGAATATGCAACATATTAGTTATGTTCTCATTAGTGTAGCTCTGAGATATGTTTGTGTTCTCCATTTAGCTCTGTCTTTTTTATCAGGTTTTCTGTATCTCCACACTCACTTTGAGCAGGGGCAAACCCCTCATTGCTGGGCAGGAATGAGGGAGAAGAATTTCAACTGCCTTTTGTAGGAACACAGCCATCCTCATCAGGAGTCCCCATGCTGGGGTAGAGGATGAAAAAACTGGGTATATACTCCTTGAATACTTTGCTTTCATGTGCCCTTTGCCATGTGCTGATGGGGTACCATCTCCATGGCTTTGGAAGCTGGAGTTAGGAGAAAAGTGTGACAAGAAGATGTATGCTGAAAGCTGAGGAATTTTTTTTTCCAGTATTCTTTTTTTTTTTTTCTTTTTGAAATGAAAGTTGGGTTGGAAATACAGCAATGTTTGTTTCTAATTCAAGGCCCAACAGAAGTGCCAGAGTCTAGTTTCTCCAAGACACAGCCTGACACTTCTGATCTGTTTACATCTCATCAGCAGAGTGGTGTTAAATCCAGCCAAGGCAGAACAAGGAGTGCTCCAGGGGGAGAAATATTGCTGCTGTAGAAATCAGAGTTGGTCAATGACTGCACAGCACTTCGATAGCACCCTTCTCCAGAACACTTCTGAGTTGTAAAACAGAAGTCCTAGGTAGTGCTTTAAAGAGTAATTTTTTTCATATTCTTTATGAGCTTATACTCCAGCTTGGGTTATTGTGTTTTGCCAATTGTATGTGCAATGGTATTGAATAATTTTCTTTATTTTCCTACAAAAACATAGAGAACTATAATGCCTCTTTGTGCATCCCCTGATGCCTTGCCATGGAAGCACCTCATTTTGCAAGAGGTAGTAAAACAGCTCCTCTGAGTAAGAAGCTACAGGGAGGAAAAGAAAAGAAGGAAAGAAAAGTAAGGGAATGCCTCAATGCATGTAGTTTGTGAGCACAGCCATGAGGAAGTTCTGCACCTCAGAAACCCAGCAAGGGTTTCTTCATCCATGGAAAGAATAAGTGCATCTGTCTCCACTTAAAAAAAAAAAAAAAAAAAAAAAAAAAAAAAAAAAAAAAGAGGTTTGGGGGTTTATTCCTGCTCAAAAAGTAGTCAGTAACACCTCCATGCAGGCTGCCTGCATGCCACCCAGGACACAGCATAATGCTAAAAATATGAGGAAAGAGCCAGCATTGGAGTGTGCAGGACAGGGTAGCCCATTTCCTTCCTCTTCCAAGCTCTTGGCATTCTCATCCATGCCATCCTCAGCTTGCCTGCTGTTATCCTCAGACCAGCCTCTGAGAGTGTTCCAGTTTTCCCTTCATAGTTCAAAAACCACAACAAACAGTGGGAAATAATGCCCAAGACTTAAGTTCCTCTTCTTAATGCAGGAGGATTGTCCCAGCCTTCTGAGTTTTGCGCAAACAAACATCCCACTATGAAGCCTAAATTTCTTTCTTTCTACCATCAAGGTGGCAAATGCAAGGTCTAAGCATTTATTTATCAAAATCACTGTAGATATTTTCTTCACTTGGAGGCTCAGTACTTTAGGCTGAAATCATCCATCACAACTAGGGAAAGGGAAAAAAAGGCTTTTCACCTTCATGGATCCCAATCCCCGCCGCCCCCCCCCCCCCCCCCCCATCTCACCTTATTCGTGCTTAAATGGGTAGAAATTCATCTTTTTCTCCAAAGATCCAGCTGGCTGCAACACACTCTTTTCTTAAACAAGCTGCCTGCATTGGAAGCATTTCTCAGGGTCTCTCTCTCTCTGTCTACCCCTCCCCAGCTCCCTGGGCCCTGATTGACATTTCATCTCATTTTTAGATTTGACACCTCAGAAAAAAACAAAACTAAACAAAAGCAAAAATAATAAAAACCTAGCTTAAAATAATAGACCCTATTTACAAAAGCAAAGCAACTTTACTCAAAGGAAGAACAGGCTTCTCACCAGGAGGTGTTCACACTCTCCAGTAAATGCTCTTTGCTACCAACCTTGGTAAGGGGGATTGTGAGTGTGTGGTGTGTGTGTGTCGCCCTTGCACACAACGTGTGTATGTTTGCATCTTGTGCAATGTTTGATTCTGCCTTTCCTGAAAGCTGACATGGAGAAGCAAACACACACAGCAAGTCCTGTTGCTGGCCCCTCCGTGGCTCTGAGGGTGGGATGTCTGTCCTGTGGCAGCAGATTTGATAAAGCTGCCAGCAGCTCCTCCTGCAGTGCCCATTAATGTACCCGTGTCCTTAAAGCAAGAGGTTTTGGGACAGTTCACCCCAAATACACTCAGGTTGTGTGCCAAACCCACTCTGAACTGGAAAACATGAGTTTTTCTCAGTTCACTTCAGACAGAGAGTGAGCAGAAACCTCTGAGGGATGCAAGTTTATGCTGACAAGCCTGATGGTGTGATGGGACCACTGAGGCTTCAGATGTCTCTGTGGGGAGGGTGAGGCAGAGAAATGCCACTGTTTTTACTTCAACAGCCATGAAACAGAGCCTGTAGACTTGATTGGTTATGAAAGGTGATTGCATCCACATTTATTGCACTAGGAGGGAAATTATTGCTCAGCAAGGGAAAAAGTGAAAAAAAAAGGATTGACATCCTTCTCCAAGGGAACATGGGATGAGCGTTCAGAAATGAGGCCATGGCAAAGGATCTCTATTCCCACTTTTTCCCCTGTCTGCTTCTGTTTTGGAGGGTTAGTCAGCTTGGGCTGAGATTGCCTTCCTTGTGTTTGCATAGATCCTGCAGAAAGGAGTCCTGAAAGCCTTATAGCTCTCACCACAAATAAATTCTTCTTTATGGATCCGGGACCACTCTGGTTTTTAAAACTTTGAATGGAGCAGAGAGATTTTGATCCCACAGATCCACATAAACAGTTGTATAACTCCTCTGCCATTCCCAACCCATTACTCATAAAAGAGGTGCTGGGGTTGGAATAGTGATATTGAGACATGCTGGCCTTTCTCATGCTGAGAGAAGCTCCCTGTATCATCCCTTCCTTCCTTTGTGGTGCAGCACTGGGTCTGATGAGCTATTAACATGTCAGCAGACACACACAAATCAGACTGTCTGAATCAAATGGCATTACCCTCCAAGACAGGACAAAGCAACAACAAATGCATAGTCTCTGTCTTTGATCTCAGATGATTACAAACAATGAAGCTTCCAACTTTGTAGAAAGCAGTTTTCCCTGCTCCAGTGAAACAGCTCGTGCCTGATTCCTTGGCACAGCCTAGAGCCTATAACCATAAGCATGTGGCTGTTACAGATAACATGGCACTTCTGGGAAAGCTGCAATAGTTTACGCATTTTCCAGAGCCAAATTCCAATTTGAAAGGTCCATTATGCCTATCTACACACCCATTCAGCCTCACACAACCCAAGCAACTGGCTACAAAATCCCTCCTTGCGTCCTTCCCTAAACACTTGGTTATGGTGTGGCAGAATATTGCCACAACTCCTGCAGAAGCACTTGGGTTTTGAGGCCAGAGTGATTAATCCTCAAACAGGGCATCCACTGTATAGACAGCAAAGCAACCTACAATTTTTGGGACAAGACACCTTCTCTGCTTCTTGTCTTTCCTTCAGTGCAATTCTGCAGGAATTCAGGAGATCCCAGGTGCCCAGATGGGGGGCATCCCATGAGCCAGAGCTACCTTTGCCAGCAAGGATGGGCTGACTTTTCCAACAAGGAGAAGAGGTGGAACCTCAGACAGCCATCTGCTAATAATTGTCAAATGTATATCTTTTAATGGGGTATTTCAGGGGATTTTACACTTTTCTTTGAGGCATTGATCTCTGCAGGATATGTAATAATACTGGATCAGAAAGGCTGAAAGTCTTTGTGGTTTACATCTCTCTCCTTATTTCAGCTAAAATGATATGAATCCCCTGAACATTAGAGAGTGTTCTCTAGAATGAGTCTTTCTCTTTTTTAAATTTTTTTTTATTTATTTATTTGCATTTCAGGTCAACCCAAAATGTACTTTTTTTATTAAATATACACATGTAGTTAATGTGGTGGTTATTTAAGCAATTTGTTCTCTTATAGAATTCAGGTCAAATTTTATTTAATATTACTTTGAAACAAGAAGTCATCAACTATTGGGCTTTGGTACAGGATCAAATATTTGCTCCAAGGGCAATATTTTCAATATTAAGGTTTTTAAGTGCTCCTTGATCTAAAATCACACTATTTTAATTTTGACACAAAACTCTCCTCCCCATGGAATGTAGTAATGGACCAAAAAAAGCCCCACAAATTCTCAGCCAGCCATGTGCCATATGTCCTCGGGTTTGCTTATCTTACTAATTTGCATATCTCGCATATCTTACTCTTACTGTAGGATGATTACTGGGAGGCAATCGGGTCCAACTCCGGGATGTTCTCAGATTTTCTCCCACATTTGAACATTCTGATAAACCATGCCCACTGAGGTGTGCTGGCTATTCCGCATGAAGGTCTGACGATACATTCGCAGCAATCATGGTGAATGCTTCACAATAACTCAGTTTAATAACCCAGTATTAGGGTGTAATTTTCAGTTGCTGTAATTCTCCGCATAGCCTTTAAGAGCGAAAATTTTCCACCTATTCAAATCAGCTGAAGATCTTGAGCCTGAATCTGGTTTAACTGCTCGGTCATTAAATTAGGAGCTTTCCAACCGCGATGCGATTGTATATGCAGTGCTAATGCCTATTCACTCATATAGGCCACCCGAGATCGCTGACTTCAAAAGGCTCCTCATGCAAACAGCACTGTGAAATGCCCAAATTGCTCTCTGTAAATTCTGCAAACTGAGAGCAAGTGTCTTTGTTAAGTCCACGAGGAAGTGCACGAAAATCCTATTTGCTGACGTGCGGAGGCTTTGTAAGGCAGAGCCCCCAGCCTGAAATCGCTTGATTTGTGGATCCTTGCGATTAAGTTGAACTGAATGACATGCAAAGCTGGCAATTGAGATAAAGAATCACTCTAGGCTAAGGAAGGGAGGCAGCTAAAATCTGAAAACAAAGGATGTTAATCTCACGCTCATCGTCTTTAAACAGGGCACGTTAAAGGAGCAGGTAAGGCTCAGCCGATGCCTTCAGATTACCGGACGGGGATGTTGTCTTTTGTCTTCGCAAACCTCATTTTGATCTAGCTGCTGACAATTCTTCCCTTTGCTTTCCTCCCCCACTTCCATCCCCTCAGGCGGAACATCTCATCCCAGTGGAGCCTCTGCCTCGCTCAGGCAGGAGAGAAATCCTATTCCACATCACGGAAAGTTCCCTCGCATCCCCCAGGAGCGCGGTTCCTTTGTCCCCCTGCCCCTCTGCCTGCCTGGGTCCAGGGGGTCCTGCCCAGACAGCATTCTGCAGACAAACATGACACCTTGCTGTAGGACATGTGGCTCATCTGTCTGTCAAAACGCGGAGACAGCCGCACAAAAACAAAGATGTTTTTCCAAAGTAGATGTGCGCAGCCTGGAGCTGAATCCCACTCCCAGAGTTAGGTGAGACACTTATTTCTGACAGCCAAAGACCCAAAACTATGCAGGTTTGCGCTTCAGCATCCCTACCCCAGAACCCGCAATCTCAGGGTCTAGAACTTCGTGTAGTTTGTCACAGGTGGTCCCCAAGACGTCTGTGGACAACAAGTATTGTCCTTGTGCAAATTAACGCCGTGGCAGGGTCTGGCAGCATCCAGCCACAGCAGGATAATCGGCAAAGGGAGATGCATTTATACAGTATTGGAAACATTAGAAACATTCCAGCACTGCAGGTTAAAAACTGCTTCAAGATTGCAAGTTCGGCATTTTAGGGATCAGTGGGAGATTTCTCTGGAGATTAAGAGCAATTGAAAAGATCGACTTCCTCTCTATAGAGAAGTTCTAATAAGGCTGAAAATAAAATGCTGGCTCCCTCAGCCTTCCTGGCAGAGGAGCTCCAACGCGCCCCCCTGTTGTTTCAATAATTCAAACTTCAGCTTTAGCCAGCCAAATAGGCCTGAAATTCACCTGTGAAAGTTCATGAGGCTAAGTGGGATTCGGAACAAACTCCTCTTGTTTCCAAACTCATGTATAATGCAGCGAGGAACTTTGCTCAAAGCTGAGCTTTGGCTCCCTGTTATATTTACGATGCTCCACAATAAAGAGCAGGAGGCAAAAGGATAACACCACGTCAGGGGCAGTGGAGTGGGAGGGGAAGGAAAGAGCACAGCCACCAACTCAAGATAAGCTGACATTCACCTGCACCTGAATCTGCCTCTTCTCCCTTGTCAGCCCAAGGTTGTGGTATTTCCCAGATACAGAGGAGAGAACTGTGTCCTTCAGCAGAGAACAAAACAGGCAAGGCAGGCACGAAAGGACAGAGGAGGGTTGTTACATTAGCCACATGTGAGGAAACTGAAGCTGAGCACAAAGCATGGCAAGCCTATCACTCTTGCTCCCACAGACACAAAGGTGTGTCCAAGTCAAGCTGTCCATCCGTCAGCGCTGTCTGTCTGTCTGTCTGTCTGCAGGAGCATCCTTGTGCCCACAGAGCACCATGGCCAGAGGGTGTTGGACTGGCAGTGCCACTGCATCCCTTGCAAGGTGAAAATCTAAGCTTCAGCAGGGTTTGTTTCAACAAGAATTGCTCGGATAGTACAATGTCTACCACTCTGGTTTTCTTCCACCACTCTGGTTTTCTTCCACCACTCTGGTTTTCTTCCACAAACCCGTGCAGTGGACTGCAAGCAGGTCCCTTCTAAATTCACTTCCCTGCTGGCTCACCCTGTTTGTATTAAAATCCCATCCACAGACTGCAAAGAGATTTCTATATAAACCTATAGCTGCTGCCCATAAACAGAATAGACATATTAGTTTTATGTAGCTGGTATTAAGTAAACTAAATCCATGACAGGGTATTAGGAATCAGCTTTTTACATCTACTTCAATTATCATTGTTTCACTGAGGAAATACATACAGTGTATATATCTAATCATGAATTCCAGTGCTGATCTGAGATCTTTTCTCTTTCCTTCCTTCCCTTCTTTCTTTAATTACCTCACTAATGTGGTAAGATGTTTATTGTTGTTGTTTTTTTCATTTCAAGTACTTGATTTTTTTTTCAGTTTTCTGGGACTGGAGTAACTGAAGTGCAATGTGATTCATTTGAAAGAGTAAATATTTAACTACTAAATGGCACCTTGTTTTTTCCAGATCCCCATGTTGTTTCTAGCTCTATTCATACTATATATAGGAGCTGGAGTGTATCCAAAGGAGGGCAATGAAGTTGGTGAAGGATCTGGAGTACAAGTCTGATAAGGAGCAGCTCGGGGAGCTGTGGGTGTTTAGTTTGGGGAAAAAGAGGCTCAAGGAAGACCTTGACAACTCCCTGAAAGGAGAGTGTAGCCAGGTGGGAATCAGTCACTTCCTCCAGGCAACAAGTGACAGGTTGAGAGGAAATGGGCTCAATTTGCTCCAAGGGAAGTTTAGATTGGCTATTAGGAAAAAAAAGGGTGCCCAGGCATTGGAACAGGCTGCCATAAGCATGGTGAAATCACCATCCCTGGAAATGTTTTTAAAAAAGGTGGATATGGTGCTTAGAAACATGGTTTAGTGGAGACTTTGCAGTGCTGGATTAATGGTTGGACTCCATGATCTTAGAGGTTTTTTCCAACCTTAACAATCCTATGATATTCATCTTGCAAGTATGAAATGACATTAAAAGAAGATAAATATTATAAAATTGTCTCTGAAAATGTTAGACAATACCAATTGTCTAACCAAATGAGGCCAGCCCAGGCAAATTTAATTCTTCTCAATTATATTTCTATTTCATTACTTCACTACTCACTTCTTGATTCAACAATTACATTATGTTTTTTGAGAGCTACTAAAGCTGAGAGTGCAAAAGCCAAAGCTGGAGTGAACCAGCTTGCTGTGTTCACTCAAGAGCACAGGCATCTTAGATTGTGATGGACACCCTTTCCCAAATTAAACAGAATTTACTCTTTAAAATCACACTCCTATTGGTACTTTGTAGGCTGTGGTATATCAGTGCAGCAACCTCTGCTGTTCTAGGGACCATGATCAGCTGGGTGGGCTTTGGGTCAAGTTTGTCTCCTTTGCACGAGGCTGTTCTGCTGCTGCTTTGGCTGGGAATTTTCAATGTTGACCCTACCTACAGCTTTGCTAAGTGTATCAGAGAATGAGAACAAAAAATTATACTTCAAAGTATACAGGTGCTATGAGCTGAGAACATTCTGTGGAGTTAATTTTGGTGTAAACTTGTGAGAAGGAGGAATGTTGCATTTATGTTTCTTGATGAAACTCTTTTTCCTGCAACATTTGCTGCATTACAGTTAATGGAATTTATGAGAACAGCTTGTGATTCTCCAAAACTACCTGGTGCGGTCATTTCAGCAAGCACAATGTGAATTATGCAATAAGCCATCACTTTAATTAAAACAAATTGCATTTACTGTATCAGTCCATAGTATAAATCATTCCCTAGGGCCCCTCTTCAAGGTTTGTGCTTGGCCTACTCTTGAGAAATGTTGACAGCAGCCTCTATTACCAAATTATTTTTGAGCATTTTGTTCTAATATTCTTCTTCAGGATTTTGAGCTCACTGCCCTGATATAAAAAACAAATTTTATCCAAGAAACCAGGGCAGAAATCATGTGTAAAAGCTGAATATCTCATTTTCCCTTTCTCTTCTGGCGTGCGCTTTAGTAGACAGTGGCAGTGGATTATGAAGTTTATTAATTGAAATAATGATAATAATAAAAGCCAAAAAAGGAAAGATGCAGATTAATTGTTTTCATCCAAAGTTAGGAGTCACATGGGATTCCTCACACTCTCTACTATAATTAGACTGAACAACAAGACAACCAGATTATTAGTCCTTTGTGTATCTCCAGTTTAATAAAGAGAATGACCATTGGGTATTTGTATTCATTTGAGCTCAATGCAGCTTAAAATGCAGTGCTAAATACAGCATGTCATACTGCAGGATGAAGTAACTCACATTATAAGGAGAAAATATTATCTTTTTTGTGACCTCTGATGAAGGGGCAAGGGTTTTTGCTTCGTTCAGTTTGGATCAGGCATGCTGAGACCATGCAGAACTACCTAATGTTTAAGTGAGTGTTTCCTTGAGAGTTTGTTCAGGTTTCCTTGCTTTGCAAATTAAATTAAAGTAGTTAAGTTCTTTGCTCAAAAGGAGTATAGTTAAAGAGTTCCCTGAATTAGAATTTTAGACTCAGTGGTGATTTCTGCATTTAGCCATATGAGAGAGAGGGTATTGCAATTCTGAAGGAGATGTTAACACAGTCCTGAACAGGTTAAAATGCACAGGGGGGTCCTAACAGAAGGCTAATGCACATTTAAAAATTTCAAGCAAGATTTTGCAGCCCCTTTTGCAGGAGCTGCTTGACTCTTGTTAATTTGGTGGATTCTTGTAGGTGGAGCTGCTAGAATTTATGAGAAAGGTGAACCATTTGTATATAACACCAGTTACTTTGAAATTGCTGAAACCTCATGATGAACAACTGGGTCATTGAACATAAAACAAGACCCTAGAGCCTGACTGGAAAGCCATTAAAGCCAATGGAAAGGGACCCACTGGCTGGGGCCAGCACTGGAGCAGATCCACAGAGAATAATGCAAACCAAATCTGTCTTCATATTTATTTTCTTCTTGATATACACCTAAAAGAAGCCCAGGTAGATTTGCAGCAGCTTTAATATCTACCTGTTTGTTGTGAAGATTATCTCACATCATTATATTATCTCACATTATACATCAAAGCAGGTATCCATCTCCTCCAGCAACCTCATCCTGTTGTTGTTCAGGTCTTCAGATGAAAGCCTCTGTCACACAAACATATTCCAAGAACAGATTTAAGCATTGAGAAGGAAAGAAGACAATACCCATTTTCTTTCCCTCAAAAGAAAAGTAGACGCATTTGGAAGCAGCATATGCCCAGACTGTTACTCCTGTTCTTCAGCCAAAATAAAGTCTGAAAATAATTGGCATCAATAAGCATTATCAAGGACCATCTGGAACACACATGTAGTGAAAAGTGAGCAAATACCTTCAGAGCAGTGGATAAATACCTTAGTTGCATGTCTTATATATTTGTTGTATGGAAAATACCATTTAGCTTGTGAATTCAAAAGGCATTTATTGATGCTATAGTAAAGGCCCGCTGCACAAAGCTCAGGAAGCTCAAAATGCTGAAGCCAGCAGAAAAGGTCCTTCAACCTCCAATAAACATAAGTACATTTTCCATCTCTTACTATTAGGCTTGCATTGTATCTGAGTGGTTTACAATTTCTCATTGTTTTTAATTTTTTCTCGGTGCCTAAATTTAATGATAATAAAGTGGTGTCTCACGGACCCTGTGGTCACCAATTTTTTTGTGTTACAGGATGTTCAAAGTGCATGCCTACATTTTGTTTTTAATGATCAAAAATAGTTTTGGTTTGGTTGGTTTGGTTTTTTTTTTTCCTGAAGTTATGACAGCTCCAAAAGACCTGTGGAGATTATCTTCCAACTTTCTAAATAAATTCACTGCTGGCCTGTTAATAAGAAAGTGTAAGAAAATTTCAACCCTCAAAGGTAATTTTGGGGGAAAGTTATAAACCACTGAAAACAGCAGCTTATAATGAAAGTGTCATCTCAACCATAAAAGGTACCTCAGTGCTCTGAGCAGGCACCGTAAAACATGATTGAAAGGGAGTTCAGAGGTATTGCTAATGGCCCCGACATAAGGAGGGTGGCTATAAAAGATGAAAAGATGCGCGGCTGAAACTGCCCACCACAAGTCTTTGAAGAGCATCTGACAACCCAGGCATGCCAGAGACAGCGATTGCTGATGGACCTGGTCATGCAAATCTGCTTAGACAGAGACACCTTCAAACACCTCATGCTTGTGCTTCCTCTGAAAGTGATGCAATTGCTCAGCAGAGACACAGCTCACATCCCAGGCACATCCTGGGTGGCATTTGGAGGGAGGCATGGCCGACAGTGAGGCAGGACTGTGGCACTCAGCCTCTAGGTCTGGAGGAATAACATGACCTGTGGCTCATCAATCCACTCTCTGGGTTTCAACATCTTTTTTCAGTTTTCATGAAACTGTGTCATTTTGGTTGGAATGAAAGTCTGGAGAACATGCAGGAGTATAGCTTCCTGCTCTCAGCAGGAAAACGTCAAAGTTAGTTTTGAAGTAATTCTGCTGTTCCTATTTAAGCCAGGTGATTTAAAGTGTAATTAATATGTGCAAAACTTCTGCAGGCTGAAAGTCATTTCATGGACTTTCAGGGTTCACATTTGGCCATGCTTATTTTGCAATGTGGTCCTTATGATATCTTTAGTGAAAAGGGTGCTGGTCTGTGCTGAGATTCAGTCAGGAGGACTGTTTGGTTAAATTTATCCTACCCTTCAGGGAGCATATTCTGAGTAGGAGCTATATTTTGAATATCTGTAGGTCAAGGTTATGCATGACCATGACTATGCATTTTATTTAGGTCATTTCAAAAAATGGATTGTAAGGCAAAACTGTGTTGAAGGCTATGTGGTAGAATTATTTTCTTTTTTAATCACTGGTCAGCAGATGAAATAATAACAATAAGGAGAGCTGTGCCTTGGGGGAAACTCACTTCAATGCTGCTTTCTGCCTGAGACTCATCTGTTTCTCATTCTCACTAACTCCATGTCAGAGATATGAAAAAAGAATGCATGCATCTAAAAGTATGTGCCATGGGCTAACCCAGGCTGGACACCAGGTGCTAACCAAGCCACTCTATCATTCCAGTCCTCAGCTGGGCAGAGGAGAGAAAAAATATCTCCAAAAATACCACCAAAATACCAGCAAGCTCCTGGGCCAAATAGGGATGGGTAGAGATCACCAGCACAGGCAAAACAGACTAAACTCAGGGAAATTTATTTAATTTATGACCAATCAAATCAGAGGAGGGCAATGCAAAATGAAAGTCATATCTTAAAACAATTTCACCCCACCCCTCCTTTCTTCCTGGCCTTCGCTTCACTCCGTATTTCTGACTGTGGCCAGTTCACTGCATGTTGTCTCTGCTGCTCCCTCCCCCTGCAGGGGTTGGACTCTGACTCTTACCCTGGTCTGGTGTGGGGTCACTCCCACAGAAGGCAGTTCTCCATGAACTGCTGCAATGTGGATCCCCTTCCAGGAACAGCCTGTCCCAGCATGGATCTCTCCCATGGGGCCATTCCTTCAGGAACAGGCCGCTCCACTCTGGGACCTCCAAGGACTCACAGCTCCTGCCAGGATCCTGCTCCAGCACAGCTTCCCACGGTGTCCCAGCCTCCTTTGGGCACCCCCTGCTCCAGGCTGGGCTCCCCCAGGGCTGCAGGTGGATCTCTGCTCCCCCGTGCCCTCCCTAGGCTGCAGGGGCACAGCTGCCTCAGCCTGGGCTGCTCCAGGGGCTGCAGGGGAATCTGAGCTCCAGAGCCTGGAGCAGCTCCTGCCCCTCCTGCTGCACTGCCCTGCCTGCCTGCACGGATGCTCTCACACGTTCTCAGTGTTCTGCTCCAGCTACTTTGCTGTTGTGCAGCAGTTTTCACCCTTTCCTCTTAAATTATGCCAGAGGTGCTACCACAGGGGCCCAGCGTGGACCATCTTGGAGCTGGCATTGGCTCTGTGACATATAGGGGAGCTTCTGGCCCCTTATCACAGAAAGCAGCCCTGCAGCTCCCCACTGCCTTGCTACTCAAACCAAATACAGCCTGACTTTGCAAAACCCTTCCTGTATACAAGCTGCCCCAACTTGAAAATGCAGAGAATTTTCTAAAGTCTTCAAGTGTTGACAAGTACATTTCCGAATACGTTCCCAAATATTTTCTGAGGATCAAAGCTCCAGACATTTTCTCAGTGTTTATTAGCAATTTCAAGGACTCAGAAAATATAAGTCAGACCTAAAGATGTCGTGAGGTTTTACTCGTTTAATAATAGAGTTTAGGTTCCTTTATTTGTCTCCTGCTGAGCCTTTAGCTTGAACTTGGGTCACTTTCAAACTTTGGTATGCTCCTGAGGTCTAGAAAACCAGGGATTTATTGAACAAGAAAGAAAAAAAACCTCAAGTGTGCACATGACAGCAGAGGGCAAGGCCTCAAACAGCTTGAGATTGCTGTAAAAATCCTGATGGGTTTCTAAGCCCTATCATTGTCACAAGCCTCTAGTAGGCTCCACTCTTGTAGCCAGTTAGGTTCCTCATGGGAGGCTGCAGAGCACGCAGCCTTTCCCCAGGGCCAGGAGGTGAGTGTCTCAGGCAAGATGTTAGCTTGACTTTTTTTAGAACAATTTCGTATGGATCCTTCAAAGACAAAAAGGAATAGAATAGCTAAATGTAATTCTCTTTATTTTTCAGATTATTTTTTAGCTAACCCTTTCTCCTCAACTTTTTGGTTATCGTCTCTTTCTCTTCCTCCCTGCTCTGGGCAAGGATGGTGCCTGATATTGAAGGTGATCTATTGTATTTCCCTCCAGCCTAGTAAGGAGATAGAGGAGCAGGGCCAGGAGAAGACTCTTGTTCAGTAACTTCTGAAAAGCAGTGGAAGTGGTTTTATTCCTTAGGTCACCGTGTGCATTCACCTTGCTGGGTGCTTCTGTGAGACTGTCCAGGACACAGGGATACCCTAAAACTGAGTATTCCAGGTGTGAGCATGACCATCAAGGGGTACTCAGTCATCATTTTTTGCTCTCCCACCTATTTCCCACCTCCTGCAGCTGCAGGAGGTGCCTGGGGGGCCAAATCAGCTTCTGCCCAGTTCCACACCAGGAGTTCTAGTGTACCTGGGCTGGGAAATGATAATTGGGAAATGTTCCTTTCCTGCAGCCCTGGGAGACTCCCTTCCACTGCTGAGGGGCCACCTCCTGTTCACCTAAGCTGTTCACAGAGCTACCTGATCACCGCCATCCTCCTGCCTGCACCAAGTGACCCTCAGGGACCAGGGGAGGGTGACATGAGAACCACTCTGCCTCCTCAAGCCCTCTTTCTCTCAGCAGTGCCCTTCACTCCTTGGTATTGTTCTCATGACCTTCTGCTGGGAGAACAGGATTTTGTGAGTATGTAACTCTTTACAGAATCATTACGGTTAGAAAAAACCCTCTGAGGTCATTGAGTCAAACAATTAACCCAGCACCACCATGTTCACCATTAAACCATGTCCCCAAATGCCACATCCACACACCTTCTGAACACTTCTAGGGATGGTGATTCCGTCATTGCCCTGGGCAGCCTGTTTGAATGCCTGACCACTGTTGCGGTGTGTTTTAAACTTCCAGGTCCCTTACCCAGGTGTGCCAAAACCCTCCCTTCCCCCCCCTCGCCCCCTTGCTGAGTGAGTCCTGTCAATCAGGCTTAACATTCCAGCAAAGGCGTCGTGTGGTTGGTCAAATTCAAAGGATGCCCCTCAGGCCCAGAGGTCATTGGCCTGTCTAGGTGTCCCTCGTCCCTTGAGACCCTGCCCCCCCCACCTGGTTGGTGGCTCACCTGTCCCCTCCCCTCCCCCTGAGCTTAAAAGGTGAAGCACGCCATGTCCTCTCAATTCTGTTGGAGGTCTTCCCAAGATTCAGACCTCTGTAACCATGGAATAAACCACTGCATATAACCTTCTGGCAGAATCCCTCCTTTTTTCTCTTCACCTTCACCTGAAGTCTTCTTCCTAAGGTAAACGGAGTCCCTAACAAGCCTGGACTTGTTTAGTGCCCAGCTGAAACCATCGGCAAGCTTAAGGTGTCTCTGGGGTGAAGCACCACAGAAGCTGCCTTTGGCTCAGCAGCAAGGGTCAGACTGGCCCAGGCACAATCTAACTGGTAATATTGGGATTCATATTCCAATAGACCACCACTTCAGTGAAGAATTTTTCCAACATCCAAACTAGACCCCCCCTGGTGCAGCTTAAGCCTGATTCCCTCCTGTCCTGTCACTTGTAATCTGGGAGAGCAGGCTGATGCACACTCAGCTGCACTCTCCTGCCAGGGAGTTGTAGAGAGTGCGAACATCCCCCTCTGAGCCTCCTTCTCTCCAGGCTGGCCTCCCTGCCCCCAGCTCCCTTTAGATGCTTATCAGACCCCTCACTAGCTCTGTTCCTTTCTCTGAATACACTCCACCACCTCAATGTCTTTCTTGTCATGAGGGGCCCAAAGCTGAGGCCAGTGTGACCAGTGTGATGGCGTGGTGATACACTCTGGGCGCACTCTGTGCTCTCCCCACCAGATGAGGAGGGCAGCAGGACACTGACTGCTGGTGCCTGGGGATGCTCAGGAGAAACAGGCAGCTCAGTGCAACTCTTTTTTTCTCTGTGTTAAGGCTCAAAAGGATCCACACGTCCTTCTTGAAAACCTCCTCTGCAAGCCCACGTGTCTCTCTAATTGAAACAGGGCAGGGTCTGAAACCATAGGAGTCCACAGCTGCTATTTCTATTGTGCATGTCTGAGTCAAGGTGAAGAGAAAAGTCAGCAAAATATCCCACAGGGTGAATCCTCCATGTGCCAAGAAAGCTGACTCCACATTAAAGGTGAGAGCCAGAGCTTGCAAAGCAGTGATGGCTTGGGAAGACAGAGGCCTTGATTCCCTCCAGCAGCCTCCAAGTGTTATTCCCATTAACATTGGCACTAGCCATCACCCTGAATACCCCATGCACCAAAAGACGAGTGAAAGTGAGCAGGAGGGAGGGAGGTGATAAAGTTGTCAGGCTGTAGGCTCTGGCCTCCAAGGGCTGGCAGAGGCTGTGTCATTTAGAGATACATCCCGGGATGTGTTTTAAGGGTAGATTGGAGATGCTCTGGATAAGGGTGAGTTTGCTGATCTTGCAGAGGCTTCATCTTTGGTCATCCTTCAGTTTATAGTGCTGGAAAATCAGGGTTTTGCTTTTTTCTTCTTTTTATATCTTCATTACCAGGGGAAGAAAAGCTCTATGTGGCACAAAAAAAAAAACCCAAAAAACTGAGATGGCAAAGCCGCTCATGTTACCTTCCCACAGGTGACAAATTCCAGCGCTAGGGGAGTGTTGCAAACCCTGTGGCTCACAAGGCACCTGCCCTGACTGCATCCAGGGTCAAAAGCATTTTAAGACCCCCACCAGCAATCAAAATCTGCCTTAAAGAGCACAGCACACAGTTTGTGCCATGGAGAGACAGGAGAGAGCATCACTTTTGCTCTGGATCTCTGCTTTGGTGTTGAAAGAGCAGCACTCAGATAAAACACAGAGCTGCAGACAGGATGGTTTCTTTTTGCCATGAACAAGTCTGAATGCCACAGAGAAATCAAAAGTATCCTTGTTACTGAAGATCCAGCCTCTTTTCAGAGCAGTGCAGCCTTTCTGCAGAAACTTTAGTAATTGATGCAGAATCCACAAGTGAGTCATTCCTCCTTCCCTCTCTTTTCTCCTCTTCCTCCCACCTTGGCACCAAAGTGCACTAAGAAAATAAGACGTCAGGAAGATGTCGTCTGGATCATTGCTGCAGCATCTTGTCTGCCTTCAGGCTCTGGTGTCAAGTAGTGATCAGCTTCTTCTCTCCAGCCCTGAAGTAGCAGTTTTCAGACATGACCTTCCACCCCTTCACAGCTCCCTGTGTCTCTGAAACGTCCAGAGGTCAGCCCCTCACTGCCTCCACAAGGAGACCTGTTCTGGAGATCCCTGCCTCGCACCAGCCCCACCTCGTATCCCTGTCATCTCCCATCATGTTTCCAAACTGAAGGGGATACCAGGAGTTTAGATGGTGTCCTCCACCGTGACATGGGCTCATCATTTCACTATTTGTTGGGGAATGGCAGCTGTGCACTGCTCGTGGAAAGGTAGCCTTGACTGACTAGCTAAAAATTGGAGGTGACCTAGCTGTACAACTTACTGGTCAGGAACAATGTGACAAACTTCATCTTTCTTCACTGCCAGCCTCTAAGGTTAGAGAGGGCCACTACCTGTCATAGTGGGGAGGAGAGAGACAGCTCTATGGATGTGTCTGTGCAGGGGGGAGAGGAGGGGTATGCTCTTATTCTTTCTTTCCTCCTTCGTTATATTGATTTTCAGTGGCTTGAATGCTTGGAATGCAATAAGGGAGCAATTCCCTTCTATGCTGGCTAGTAAACATTGCCTGTAACTTTATTCTGGGTCAGGAAAGTCAGCACTTAAAATTAAAAGTGGTTCCAGAGGAGGAAAGCCATATTTTAGGAAATTCCAGCTGGGGGTTCCTTGTTACTGTACTTCATTTTAAAATCCAGTGTCGTGTCATGTCGTGTCATATGTGCCTTTAAAAAAGCATTTAACTGATATATATTCTCATCTGCTCTTTACTTGCAATATTTCAAGCAGAAAATATTTTTTAAAAATTAGTTCCCTGGCTCTCTGAATTTACAGCAGAGGCCACAGACTATAAAGTGGAAGGAGTTGAAATTAAGCCCAGGGGAGAGAGAAGTGCACTAGAGAGAAAGTCTCATATGCCAGGTGCTTAAACACACACATAGTTTAAGTCCTGCGCCATCTCACCAAAGTCAGTGGAGCTGCCTGCCTTAAGTTCTGGGACATAATCTCTAAAAGAACGGGTATAATGCTGGGGTACAGGCTGTTGTGCCCATAAACTGCTCCAGGTCTAAGGCACAAGCAGCTGTGGGAGTTCCTTTTTTTTCCTGTGCAAAGCTTCTGTGCTCAGGTCTTGGAAAGCCAAAAGGTTTCCCCAAGTCAAGAAAACAAATGTCCTGAACAGTCAGATTGAGGAATGAGTGCCCTTGCTGACATGTGGCTCCCAGATGTGAATCCAAGCCGGGATCTGTGTTCTTAGGATAAGCATTTTTGCTAGAGAAGTTCCTCTCAGCAGAGGCTCATTTCTTGAGTCCTGGGAATTTTCCCTGGAAAGCTTCCTTCTCATGGATCAGGCACTCAGAGCAAGTGTTTCACATGTAAAAATGAAAAACATGGTGCACTACTTTTTAGTTGGATAGACAGACAATTTACAAAGCTCTGCTCCTGGCACTGTAAAAGCAGGGAGCTGTTGGAAAACACCCAGTGTAGGAAGCAGGACCAGTGGTGTGATGTGCTACCCTTTGGAATACCGTGTGCTTCACCAGCACAAGCGCCCCCAGTGCCCTATTTGCATTCCATCCTTCTGCAAGAGCCCCTGCAGATCCCCTGCCCACTCTGCTGCGTGTCCAGGGGCCCACAGCAGGGCTGTCACCACTCTCTGAGGTCTCGGGCATGTCTGAGGCTGGAAACCCTGCTGGGGACATGAAGGAAGCATGGGCAGTTCATGAGATGGCAGGAGGCAAAGTACACCCACCTGGCCCTGAGCTCTGAGGCTCAGTCTCCCTTGCTGCCCACTTGACATGTACAAACAGTGACAAGGCCTGTCACCTGCTACCTGGTGCGACCATTCCAAAAGCTGGGAAAGCCAGACTTGCTGTTAACAACTCCAGCTTCCCCAAAAAATGCCCCAGAGACTTCTGACAAGAAACTGCCTTGACTCAGGCCAAATGCATTTGTGTTAGGAAACCTCCACAGCTGGCTCCCTGGGAGAACCAGCCTCGATGAAAGGACAGCAACAAGGCAAGCAGACAAAGGGAGAGACATGGCACTGGTGTTCCACCCCACCTCTCCTCCTTGTCCCTTCTCTTCCCATGAGAGGAGAAACCCCTGGCTGAAACATCTCAACTCTGGGAGTGACATAAGCTGCTGCAACTCTTTGCATCATCCCCCTTTATGACTCGCTGCTCACTGATTTTTGTGCTTTCCCCTGGTCAGTCTCCTAAGCGCAATAAGGACTGACAGAAACACAGATATCAGCTCAAGAGGATCATCTGAGCACCTTCCTAGGGTCTCAATTTCCTACAGCTTCACTGGTTTTGGTACACAAATTGCTGTCTCCTGGTGGTAAATCCCAACCTGGATTTTAGGGGCTAGAAAAAGTTGGGTGCTGTATTCTGAGGAGACAAAATGTGTAGACTTGAAAATCTTTGCCATCAGCAAAAAAACCTCCTAAATTTCCTAGATTCCCAAACAACTCTCACAAAGCATCTACTTTCAAGACGCATTTTTCAGGATGCTGCTGTTATTCAAGTCTCCATCTAAGCAGTCATGCAACAAGCATCACTTTCAAACAATAGTCTATTGATTACTTGCTTCATTAACAATGATGCTATTCCCTAGAGATGTTTTTTTTTATTATTTTTATGTCTTATGATTTGGTCATTAATGGGTACACTTGCATTTCATTTCATTGTGACTGACTTTCCTGCAAGGAATTCTCAGCACAGTCCAAGAACCTCCATGAATAAATGTTTACTGTCAGGAGATATGAGTGTGTTTCAGGGCTCAATGGATGTTTTCATCCTGATGATGCAGCAGTAAATCAATTAAAAACATGATTGATTGTAAAATTGTGGCTAACTTGCTTTTGCTTTGGGATTTCACATGACCTCAGTTAGTCAGTATAAATCTAAAAATATATTAGTCATGCAGTGATCATCTTGCTGGTATCCACAGTGAGGACTGCTGTGCACACAGTTAAGGCAAGAGCAAGGGCTAAACCTGGCCCTGGCATATCCTGCAGCTCTACTCCTGCACAGAGCACAGAACCTTGTCCCACTGGTGATTTAACTCCTTTTGGCAACGTTTGACTAGAATTGCCTTCACCAGAGGATAAAATAAATCGAAAGGGCTCTTGAAAGGGCTCTCTACACAGATATGTTCATTCAGATTAGGGTATAGTGTACATTTAGCAAAGAATAGCTATTCTTAATTAATTCCCTGTCTAGTTGTTTTTTTTCCAGTCAGACTGCTGTAGCCCAAATTAGATTAATCGACTTTAGATATTCTTGCTAACAATCACTTTCTTTTATTAAGAATTATTAATATTAGTTCTTAGAAACTGATGATTCTGGAATAACTCGACACATTTAGTTATATCCCAAAATCTCCAGTGGCATACAATGGCCAGTGTGCTCTCACTTGAGCGGAAGTCCCCACACTCCCCTCTTAAAGCTTTTGCCAAGAGCATTGGGTTGTGTCTGCTGATCAGAGGGAGTAGTTTCTGTTCTAAAATCAGTTTAGAAATCTTCTGTCCTAATCTTCTGCAGTAAAGAAATAAACTTCTTGGTAACAAGACCAAACCCAGAAGCCACCATTCAGCACATAGTGCTGCAAGGGAAATGTGAACCAGAGAGACTGAAAAAGACATGAGCTCAGGACAAAAATCACATTCCTGTCTCCCATATACCCATCCAGGGCTTATCCAAACCCCAGAAATGCTGATGTAAGTCCTGCTGTGGGCTCTGAGTGCAGACCAGGGGATCAGCTGCCTCTCCATGTGCAGAAGTCTGCAGAGAGGGGCAGAGGAACAATCTGCATGACTGTGTGCTCAAAGAGAGATTTACAGAGACAGTGTGCATAAATCTAGATAATTTATACAGTGCCACAAACACAAACAGCAACGGGCACCTTTCACAAATTCACGTACACAAATGCACCTCCAGCGTGAATAATGCAGTGACAAAGTGAGCTGCCTTTGTGTGGACATCTTTGGTATCAGCAGTTAGGAATAATAGTTGTCTAATTGTAGTCTTTCATTGTGTGCTGTGTCAAAGCGTGGGCGAGTAATTGCAATCATCAAAACCCTTTCAGAGTGTGTGCAAAGCCCCGACCCCCATCACCTGCTATCAAGCCTATCTGATCCACCACAACATGCACTTACTGGGCAGAGGAAGTAGCTAGATGGGCTCTTCTATTTTTAAAAAATTATAACTATTATTATTATTATTATTATTATTATTTCTTTTCGGTTTTGTTTTTCTTCCATCAAGATTGTGTCTGATTGGGAAGGGGTTAAAATTTTTAATTGTTGTTATTCTTATTTTGGGGTGGGGGGGTGGGTGTGTGTGAGAGAGAGAGAGAAACAGAGAGACCGACCGCTTTTTGGATGAGATAATATAGATGTCAGACATCAACAATTATACAAAATAATATGGTAACCAGCAACTGAAAAAAAACATTAATTCTCATGGGCTGGTGAGTGTTGCAGTTTGAATGTCTTTCTATTAAAATCCTTGTAATAGACACAGGCAGAAAGCAGGGAGGAGGGAGAGAAAACAGCTGTTTTTCAAATACACTCATACGATGGAGCACAAGATATTTTCAGAATGCAAGAGGGACTGATTTCCATTAACATAATCCCATTTTCAGTATTTTTTATTAATATAAACATCTTTGCTCTGGGAATGCCTCCTGGATCCTTTTTACCTGCTGTATTTTACATTGGGTTTAGCCGAAAATCAAGGAGAGCACTAAATATATATATATATATAAATATATATATATATATATAAATTGAACCTATTTGTTATATTCATTCTGAATTGCCAGCTGTACAATACCTGAGTGGAGAAGCAGATTTGATTATCAAATACAATTAGGGCCTGGTTTTGCCAATGTGGAGCACCATGTAAATGCATATTGTAAATATCGGTATAGAAGACAGGAACGCCACAATCACGTGGGCTGCACACTCTGTCTTGCTGCTGGAGAGGACTTGCAGTGATTTTCTCTGGTTCAGCCTGCTGCAGCAAGGAATCCATCTCAGTGCTGCAACCACTGTTACAGAGACCACGTGTTGTTCAGGGAGCACACAGATTCATGGGTGGATATTCGCTTTAGAGGGTCACAGCTCTGAGTTTTCTGCTATCTGCCTTTGTGTGATAGATCATATCTATTTATTAATAGTATCTGGTGCCTTCTGAGACTCAGCAGGACCTGTCCTTTTTGCTGAAAGTATCTTCTGTTGCATAAGGACAATGTGTAATTTCCACGGCTGTCAAACACTTGTGTGTGCACACTTGAATTTCTGCAATAAGACAGTTTTGAGGTCTGCAATTAAACTCTCCAAGGAAGCAGGAGAAGCCCTATTTTTGTGCAAAGTTCAAATAAAGGGAATTTTGCAGAAACATAGGATCATTTAGGTTGGGACAAACCTTTAAGATCCTCAGGTCCAACAATATTTATAAAATGTGTACAAAGTCCAATGAAGAAAAGTCCTCATTGTGAATTTTCTCAGATTGTGGGTCAGCCTCCAGGGAGAACAGATGTAACTTGTTACTTAGACCACTAAAAATGAGGATAGGCAAAATATTTTTGAATATTCAGTGGGGGGATATGTTGCATTGTCAGATACCTACAAACCCTAAGAAGCAATTTCCATTTTGGATTGCTGCAAGTTATCTCCACTGTGTTGTCTGACACTACTGCCCTCATTCTGCACACTTTGAATTTGCTTCTGTCTTTGAAAGAAACAAATTCAGATGTACCAAAATACATACATTTTATAAGGCCTCACAGCAATCAGAAATGGTGGTGGTATCGAAGACAAGATACTGAAAAAATACCTGATTGGAAATGTTATAGATTGTAGATTTTTCTCATTATTGCAACTGCAGAGATCATAATTTTTCAGACAGCAGAACACAGGTCTGGAAACAAGGAGAGTTTATTCCTATTGGTCTTACTCTTGCTGTAATATTTAGGGTAAGTCATTTGAGGGTGGAGTACGTTAATCTGCAACACCTTCAGTCTTTGGAAGATTAGATGTTTATTCTCAGCTGTTCATTTGAGATTCACTCAGCAATCAATAAGGAAGAAAAGACATTTTCCAATACAGTCATTCATTCACTTCTAAAACTGAAGAGAATAAATCACTTTGTGGAATTTCATTTCTATCTACCTACATTTTCTGTAGATCTGTGGCCAGCTTAAGTAAATTCCTGGATGGCAAACGTCAGAGAAGAATACCTCCCTTAAATACCTGAAATTCCATTCAATAGAAATGTTGAATTCAAAGACTTATAACTGTTTTTTTCCCATCTGTAAATACTTAGAATTTTACTCCCCAACACAAGAAGTGGGTTCATCTTTTCTGATGGAGTTTCATAATGATCTTGTAGAAAGTACTTTTTTCCTCATTATAATGGTTCCAAAGGGTTAACTGGACTAAACCTTCATCTTAACAAAGTTGTAAATGCTTCTTTTCTTAATCAAAGAGAACTGCTACCGATTTCCAGTTCCATCACCCACTGTGCTTTGCCAGTAACATTCGGCCTGGATGTATTGAAGCATTGTGCTAGAAAGCAACTTTCTTAAATACTTATTATCCACATGATAATTAGCCCTGATTGAGGTAATTTTTCAGGCAAAAATGCTAATTTTTCATGATTCCTGCTCTGGAGACAAAAGTAGAGGATTCAATAAAATTTTTATTGCACAGGTTTCTGAGTTCCAGGATGGACTTAGCACAACAGCAAGTGCTCCAGTGTGTAACCCGTATTCTGATGGCACAGATTACCTTTGCTGCTGAGTTATCCTGATGTCTGTGCTCATGGGCGTTCAAGGGGGAAGAGTGATGATGTCAGTCCAACCATATTTTAAAGGTCATTGGTGCGGAACAAAAATTATATATGAAAACTTGACATTTTCCGCTAAATGGAATTCTTGTTTCCCACCTCACCCTAATTAAGATAGTGCTGAGAAGTGCTTGTCATGGGGAAGGACTGTACACTTGGCAGAGACCAGTCAGAGGCATGCTCAACTCCAAACTTTTTACAATGCAAGATGAGTAACAGAGAAGAAGAAACAAAACCAGAAAATGGAGGTGAGAAAACTAAAAGTTTCATAGCATGAGGAGAAGTAGTTTCAACACACACATGGCCACAGTGTTGTCAAAGTCAAACGTGAGTGCAGGGGGACCAGTTCTGGAGAAATTTCAGGAAACTGAGATGGGATTGCAGCTCTCTTTAAGGAGCTCCTACCATGCATAAAGGGCCAGCATGGGAGAAACCAGCGAGACACTTGTCTGCAAAATTCAATTACTGGCTGATAGAGGATGTTATCGCAGGATAACCAAAGATGGGAGCTGGCATTCCAAAAGCAAATTAGAGATGTGAGGTAGGGGGGCGATAGGCGGTGAGGAGCCTTTCAGAGGTCCCTGTGTGGACATTGAACCATAACAACCACTCATCAGCTGTATGAAACTACCAGCAGCAGTATCCCCAGGCTGGGAAAGACTCTTCTTGGCAAGCTTGTGTACCACACCATGCCATCCAATAGAGCCCATCTTATTGAAAACTGAATCCCTTTGAGTTCCCTGCAACAGCAGCAGCTGGAGGGGAAATAACAGTAAAATTCTATGGCCATAATAAAACGCATTAGCCATCTGAACACTCATTTCAATCAAATAATGCAGCCTATTCATATTTAAACAGGAAATATTGTTTAATGTTTATGATAATGATCAAATCAAATTTTAAAAATTAAACATGAAATTAAACATTAAAGTGAGGTTCCAGCATTGGGCACTTGGGACACTGCTTCCAGCCCACAGCTGATGGTTGCAATCAGCAGGGTCCATGCCCTTACCTTTGCTCAGTGCAGCTCCTTGAGGAGCATGTTAGAAGAAGGCTTTGGTGTCACTCAGATGACCACAGCTGGCGCAGGGTGGCTGATTTTGAGTTGATTGCTCCAGCCTCCTCTTGCATCCATTCTGTTTTCCATGACTGTGACACTTAATGGTTGTTGAGAGGGAGGTGGAAATTCCAAAGGAAAAGTCATTTCATCTGGATGAAGCTAAATGGGACTTGTTTTTCATCCAAGTGGAAGGCAGTTGTGTTCCTACTGAAATATTTTGGGCTTATTAACTTTTTCCTGAAGAGAACAGGGAGAAGTTACATAGTTGTTGTTTTTTTTTTTTTTTTTTCAAAGCACTAAGAGAAAAAAAAGTAGAAAATGACGCTGTGAAAAAGCAAGTTCTTAGACGTACATAATGGTCACAGGAGGCAAAAGTGCAAAATGACACCTTATTGCTCTTTAAATACTGTTCCTTTGGGGTAGAACACAGCAGCTTTTATGCACCAGTAACACACAACCTTTTCTGCAGTGGCAGTAACTGGTGCAGAGCTACAGATTTCAAAAAATAATATGTTGCCTTACACCAGTGCAGTCATGATCCCAGCTGATTAATTTAAGGTTTTGACAGCACTGTCAAAGTTTGTGTCTAATGAAGACCTTGGAGTGATGGCTAGAAGTTAGGGTATTTCTTTTAGACCATATCTTGTGCTACAGTAAACTCAGAGCCAGGAAACAACTTTCTCCCACATGAAATCTGCAGTGATTTTATTGATACTAAGCCTAGCAAGTTTTTTTTCCCAGCTCTCTCCACTCGAAGTCAGCAGAAAAGAAAAGTTTGAAACAAACTCATTGTTTCTAACATCCCTATGCATTGCAGCCATGGACCTTATCTGTGCTGTGACTCTGTGCAGCAATGTTAACCTTCTGCTCTAATATTTGCATCTTTCAAGGGAGTATACCCTCAGTGAAATTAATATCAAATTAACATGAATTAATACAAAATTAGCAAAGGTTTGGACTACCAGTAAACTGCATGTTGTTTCCTAGAGAAAAAAACCAAAAAATCACAAAAGACAGAATTGACCTGTCAATCCCTATTCTTACAGCAATGTTTGCTCAAATTTATTATGAAAGGAGCATGCATAGAGATTTCCATGCGATGAAAAAATAAATAAAATGACTGAATAAATTATCTGGGAAAGTACAGCAAAACAGAAAGATTTATCTTAACCTGTGTCTATTGCTCTCATCCCTGTACCATTCACTTTAAAATTGGATTGGTATCCTATAAGAGACTGTCAAGGATTTCATTTGTTCTGCTTGACATACAGATGTACAATTGGTAAAACTGCATCTTATCTTAGTAATTGTCTACACTGCTAAGGCTGTACCTAGTTATTGACTTCAAAAGTCAGGTTCCGTCTGTGCAGTTCCCTGATCCAACATCAGTCCAACCACCTCGAGCTCTATCTGCTCATCTTTCAGCTCACCTTCCTCAGTTAAACCACCTTTCTTTTTGCAATAGCTGCTTTTCAGCTTTTTGTAATCAATCAAGACTGGAGTGTGGGGGTAGAGAAGGGAATAGCTCAGTTCCCTGGTTTTGGTAGCATCTTTGTGTATCTAAAAGAAAGTAATTGTGAGCTGATGTTTAAGAACTTTCTGAATATTTTGAGGGCTTTTAAAGAAAAAAGGGTTTTTCTAGAGTTTGGAGGGAGTTGTTATCTAGCTCTAGTTAAATTTCTGTTTAGCAAATGATTCATAGAGTTGAGTGATCACAGAGAGAAATTTCTGTCTGTCTGATGGTCTTTTAAGCACATTTTGTTCCAAATCCAGATTAGCATGTTGACACTGTAATGGTTTAACAGTGTTTTTTCAAACCTGCAGCAACCTTCCATTTTCACAGGCACATGCTGCAAATAGACCCACTTGTAAAACAGGGCACTTTGTTATCAAAAGAAAGTCTTTAAAAGTGGGGGGGGGGGGTTTCCACTTCCAGCAGGAAAGAGATTTGACTTTTGAGTTTACAATTTAAAAAACTAAACAACGCCCAGATTTTTTTCTGGGAAGCCCATATTTCTATGGCTTTTGTGTATTCTAAATGATGGGCATTATATCTGCAAATATTCTTTAAGCACTTTAAGAAACTGTTGGGAGAAAGAGGTTAAAAACAAAACCTTCTTCACTTCCAATTCTCCCCCCTGTCTCAATAAACAGCGCTGCCATCCTGGGAACTAGTCTTGCTTGAATCCCAATATCATGGATTCACTTTTTCCAAGGAAAACAGGAAAAAACATAGAACAACTATAGTCAATCAGACCAAGACTTATTCTGACACATATCCCATCTCCTAGCCTAGTCAGTCATAAAACAGAGGGAAAATTGCAAGGGCAATCTTCTTTCCTGGCTTCCTGCAATTGGCAGCTCAGGGATTTCCAGAGTCAGGGGTACATTCTTTGTATCAGTAGTTTTCAATGGATTTTTCTTCCATGAGTTGTCCTGCTGTTTTTGAGTTCACGTGGATGTTTAGACTCTGGTTTTGCATCACTGGCATTCCTCATTGTTTGAGCAGAACTGTTCGTCCCTGGAGAAGGCAGAAGTTAGTCAAAGAACCTCAAGGCTGACAACTTGTACAATCATAAAACAAAGCACTGAAGTCTCTTTTCACCTCCCCAAATGCTGTCAGCCAAAGCGTGGATGTGGCTGGCGTGGCAGTTCCAGGGAGGGAAGCCGGGCTTTCCAGATGTCATCACTTGAGGTGGAATCCCAAACCCATGGTGGATCCTGCTCTGTAGGAAAGCTGTGAGCAGCAGGAGCTCAGCAGCTCTGGCACAGCCCTGCAGCAGGAAAGTATCTCCAAGTTTGGGTGGAAGCATGGGTTCCACATTTCAGATTTGGTTGGAAACATAGGTGAACTGGTTCCACATTTCAGAGGTAAAGCCATCTCCAGTCACAAGTGACAGTCACGAGACAAAGAACACCAGGTTTTCAGAGGGTTTGTGGCACCTTTGCCATGTGCCAGGCAGTCCAGAAAAATCTTGTTTATGTCAGCTGGCAAACCATGCCAGTTCTAGAGATGGCAGGCTGTGCCTGTGTCAGCCAAACAGCATTCCAGCTCCCAGTGAGGAAATTCCTCTGCTCTTAAGAAAAGGTCTGCAGTTGTCACCCCTTTTTTGGGGAGATGAGGTGAGTTTTCAGCCCTGTTTCTTGCCCTGTGTTTGATTTTCAAGCTTCTCTACATAATCAGTGTTTGCAATAAAGCGGAATGATGGTAAGGTGGTTGGAAGGACCCACATATAAACAAAGATGGTAGTTAGATTAGTATGTAGATCTGGGATTGTCTATTGCACCAAGAGCTGTGTTCATGTGTTAGCTTTGTTCCTGGGCCTCCTTTGTGAGAAATCCTTATTTCAGGACTTCACAAGAAATGCATTATGGCTTTTGTTGTTTGTAAATTTTTTACATTACACCTTTTTTTTATTATTTGATTCCTTTATGGACTCCCCAGGTGCCTGTAACAATGTGGCAATCAACACGGATATGCGCAGTAGAAGAGCTTCCCCTTTATAAATGAATCTATGCAGATATGGCAATCCACCTCAGGGTATCTTTCAAACTTGGGGAAAAAATGTCAGGGAACGAATTGTGTGATGCTTCAGACAGTTTGTGGATATTGCTTCCTGATTTTGGAGGCTCCCCTCACTTTTCTCTCTCTCTCTTCCCTCTTCCCCTCTCACCTCAGTGTGCTTTCATAAAGACAAGTGAGTAAAACTGGCATGAGCTGTCGTCAGGGATGCTTTGTAGTTGAGGTCCATCCCCAGAGCAGTGGTGTGTGAGGGGGAGCTCAGGGGCATGTCCTGCTTCCAAATGTCTTCACACACCTGCTACTGGCCTCAGCTGGGAACTCCCTGCAGGCACAGCTGAGTCATGGATTTGAAACTAAGCCTCTATTAAAATAAAATAAAATAGAAAGCATGACATCTTTGGGAAACAGAGAGCCTGGGACTGCAAACAGTAAGAGTGCGGCGTGATGCAGACCCAAGGCAGGATTTGGCTTTGAATGATGCTCACAATCCTGTGTCCTCTGGGCTTGCCACCCACACAGCTCATTTCCTCAGCCAAGATTTTGCAAGAAAGGAGGACATATCCTAACCTTCACAGCAAAACTGAGTGTCTTCTCAATCAGGCTTGGATGCCCAGGAGGAAATGTAGGCAGACAGGTTCTGCCCCACTGAGTGCCCCAACAAGGGCCAAGTGTCTTTGTGGGGACAAGGGTGACCAGAGACCCTGGAAAAGTGACCTTGGGGAACATCTGACATCCAGCTGTCTGTAAGCTGCAGGGGAGATGCCTTCCTGGAGTGAAGTGGGAGCTGTCTGTGGCCTTTAATGTCAGCGTAAAATGCTCCTCTGTGATGGCCCTCACCAGATCAAATTACTGTCTCGGTAGTTTGGGGGTATGCTTTTTTATCTTGTTCTCTGTCACATCAGAAAACAGAATATTAAAACATTCTAATGGAGGTTTAGCTACCATTACTAGGGGAAGCTGATGAGGTCTGATACCATTTGACATGAATATACTGGGAAGAGTCAGAAAGAAGAATGAACCTTCATGATTCTCAGACAGACACCGAGACCCAGCACATTTTTGAAGGGACAAAACTGGGATCTTACTGGGTAAAAGTACCTTTCCAAATCCAGGGCAGTAGGGCAAAATGTTATAATATATAAACACCGATTATTTTCACCAAAAATAAAAATCAGGACCCACTGTTGAAGAACAGATTGCCATAAACAAAGGTACCCCACAGAGATGGGCTCTATGTAAAGAACAAATCCAAATAAAACAAAATTGAGTGGAATGACGCTAAGGAATCTAGTTTTGATGAAAACAGTAAATAATTTCCACTTTAAATGCTTTCAAAATGCATCACTTGTCCTATGAAAGCCCTTCACTACTTTAAGGAGAAGGAGGACCACCAGGTGCCCCCGCAGATGCCCCTCAGCTCTGACAACCCAAGTGCCTCCTCCATACACAGGTGTTACCCCTGACTACTGCCTGAGTTTGCCATATGTCATCCCTTTTTTGTTCACTGCCATTTGCATGCTGGCAGGTTGACTTTTTAATAAGGTAAGAGTAGGCTGCAGATTTCACATGTGGGCGCTTGAGAGACCCTCCCCTTCACAGCAGGCTCAGCTTCCTCAGCCTCAGCTCAGGCTGACATTATATCAAACTGTGCCTCTCCCCAGTGGGGATAACCACAGTTTATTTACAAGCTACAACGGGAATGTCACACTAAATGAAGACGAAAGATGTGCAGGAAGTGTGATTGCTGCCTGCGCCTTCTTAAGAGCTGCTTATTAAGGAAATCGTCCTTTTAAGCAGCAAAGAGCCACCAGAAGTGGCCGTGTTCAATACTGGGGCAGGATCTGACCTGCTCACCAGCCCTGTCTATCGATAATATTCCTCCTGTGGTCATGATGCAGATGCTAATGAGCATATTAATAATAAATAGCACTGTGCGCACTTATCGTGTCCCTGATTCAAAGGGTGGGAAATGCTTTACCAATTAGAAAGTGTGAAGTCCCAGAGCAGCTCTTTTCTCTGTGTGGAGCCTATTGCCACCCTAAGCAAAGGGACTTTTGTCATTTGGGTTAGCAAAGAGAAGTGGCAGTGGAAACACTGGATTCCAGTCACTACGGTGCTGCTGATTCATAGTGTGAACTTGGGGGAGTTATTTCAGTGCTCTGAGTCTCAAGTTAACCATCTGTAAAATCAAGATAATTATATTTACAGTGCTTATTTCATAGAGCTGCTGTGAAGATTAATTAATGCATATATATTTACAAAGTGCTTTGAGATCTTCAGGTGAAACCTGCTGCATATGTGTAAGATATTAATTTTCTAAAATACCTTGAAGCCTCAGGAGCTGTAGTGTCTTGCCAGATATCACTACATTTTATAGCGCTTTTGTTCTTTGTATAAGAAAGTTGTTTTTCAGATAGCAGTAATATATTGTGTTAATGGTGTGATACTTTGAAAATAATAGTTTTTCCCATTTCCTTTTGACTTGTTCTTCTATCATGCACCATATGCTAGCAGATTATGGGTTCATCCAACAGTCATTTTGGGTAATTATTAGAAAAAATTTTTTTAGCTTTTTTTTTTTTTTTTACTTCTGTAGATCTCATCACAAAGAAAATCCTTGTGTTTATTTGATATTGGCTATTCCAGCTGTGTTGGTTGTTTGTGATCAGTTAGATAAGCTACAATGCACATGATCCAGAAAGAAGATACAGGAACGCGCAGTGAGGGACTGAGGATTATATGTGTTTATTTTATGTGCTATGGGCAGGATTGTTCTCCCCTAAATTTAGCCATCTGAGTATTAATGGTTAAGTCAAAAGTAGTTGTTTGAGGTTACTTCATACTCACTGGAAAGAGGTGAGCACTGGCTCAGAGCAGCTTGCCTGACCTTTTTTAGGTAAGAAGATCAGTGCAGCTGGCCAAATGTCCACTGCAGGGTAAATGGAGCAGTGCACTGAGTTCCTCTGACTCCACAACAATCCCTCCACTGCTTTGGCAATGTAAAAGGAAAGACTATCTGTTGGTTAAAAATGTGGATATTTTAACCTGCCATTGAAATCTCACCTGAGAGGTATGGCTTCATTAAGAGGATGAATACTGAATTATTTGATGCAGGCAGATGTGCTGAGAGTGCCACATTTCTCACAGTTAAACAACAGTGATTTCTGCAGCTCTGAGTAGCCTGTAAGCATCTCAGTGTTTGTAAATCAACCTAAAAGAACAGCAGGTTTTGATAATATAAAACTCCCATACACTCACCAGTTCTTAACTCTGCCTTTTTCAGCTGTTGCAGGATTGTGCATGTTAATCATATTGTGTCTAAGGTTCTCAAACTGTGGTAATTCCACCTCCTTTATTTTAGAGCAATTCTTCAGTTTTAGGAACTCAAAGCCAAGGAGCTTTTCAGTGGAAGGTTCTTTCCTTAATTTCTCTGACATTCAGTCAAAGTCCCATGAGCCACATAATTCATTCCTTCCATCTCTCTATGCTTATATATACATGTCCAGATAGATGCCACATCCAAAACACACATAAGTTTTCTCCCTAATTTTTGCTCATTTTAGCCACCTTTGAAAAAATTCGGTACCCCAGGTCTATAAGAAAGTGAAAAGAATATTTGCACATGCTCACCAGTATACAGAGAAGTCAAAGCATTCAACCAAGGAAGCAAACAGGTGAAGAGTGTTTAGGCATCTTCATGCTCTTTCCTTTATTCAGTGGACTTATACTATTTAGCAACAGCTGGCCACCTGCTTTAATATGCACATTTACACACAGACCTAGATATGTATGTTTAGATAGACAGAGATATCTGGGTTTACGTTGGAGTCTTGAGAGAAGGATTCTTTTGATTTTCCTCTGGACATCTGATCTTCCTTAAGGCAGTTGTCACTCTACATTAATTTGCCTTGCTCTGCCTCAACTCACTCTTTTTTGTCTTAAATGCCACATTAGGAAATGTTTACAGGCCCCCTGCCTGCTTTTGTGACTCCCACAATCCAGCTGGGCACCTAGGGAAGCATGGCGTGATGCTCCCTGACACATGTCAGCCCACATCTCATCAGGGGCCCAGCTGTGTCAGCCCTGATGATGCTGCGCGCCAAGATCAGGCCTGGGCTGCATTACACCCAATCCTGCCCCCGGGGGAGGTGGGAAGGACTATGCTAATTGCTTCTGACCCTCCGAGACCCTGGAGCAATACGCTGGATCTGTTGGATGGAGAGCACGTTGCTGCAACGTGCACAAACCCCTCCAGCGCCTTTACAGGATGGCAGAAGCCTTTGCCCGTGTGCCTGTGGTGAGAGGATGTGGCACAAGAGGTACAGGATCAGCTCACCTGGAACTATTCCCCATAAGTTAAGGAGCATGTTCCCACTCACAGCCCTGTGTGGAGTTATAAAAACATGTGTTTGGACCCTGCTGCATAGGTGTGCTTCAGTGCCCTCCAGGAACCTCTCTAAAAACCCTGGATTCTCTCTTCAGGGATCCCACCAAACAGTGGAGCTGTCTCTGAAATTGAGGGAAAACATGGAAAATCAGTGCGTTTCAAAATAGCCTGCCTATTCTTTACTTTCTTGAAAGAAAGGAGGTTTTTTAGTTTACTAGAATCATAGAATGTTTCAGGTTGGAATGGGCCTTAAAGATCATCCAGTTCAACCCCACTGCCCTGGGCAGAGACAGCTTTCACTACATCAGGTTGCTTCAGGGCCCATCCAAGCTGACATCCCCAGCCTTTCCAGGCAACCTGTGCCAGTGTCTCAACAGCCTCACAATAAAGAATTTCTCTCTAATACTTTCTTAATAGAAGGTATCACCTCTTTTGCACAGCCAACAGAGTGCTAGATTTAGGGAAACACAGGAGTTTCTTCTGTTGCCCAAGACTTGCCCTCAGCCCCGCACAGCCCTACCCTGAGCCAGTGGACCAGCACACAAAAAAAGGAGGATGAAAGACCCAGCTGTTCTCTGACCTGGCTCTGTATGTCCACATCATCAGACACACATGTTTCTTCCTGTCTCTTGTCACTGTACTGAAAGAGAAATGCAGGACTGAGAGGTGCAATCATTCCCTCATCACATTCATTCTTTTCTGTTTCCCTTCCTTGCTCTCTTTCTTTCCAGGACTCCTTTTTCTCCTTTAATCACACCTTACTACACTCTGTGCTTTTATGCATCTCCTGCCAAATGACATGCACAGGTGTCTGGCTTTGCATTTCCCTGGCATGCAGATATTGCTGTCTTGTCCTTTGCTGGGCATGAACCCCAGAGCCACCCCCAACAGAATCAGACCCCTTTTCATGTCATGTGTACATGGTTAGGTTGTAGAAACATCTCAGAGGGGAAATAAATGCATGCAATTATGTGAAACAGTTAGAGCAACACTGGATAAAGAAAACAGAAACTGAATTTTTTAGCCTGTTTTCAATCAAGCTTTCAGAAGCACCAGGTGCTCTAGTAGAAGCAGAAGGCAGTTTTAAGATAGCCTCACACCAAACCAGTTCCTTGCCAGTTTTCCTGAATTAGACATTGGCTTTCATCCTGCGTGATGGATATTTTGTCTCTTCCCAAGTCCCAGAAACAGCCTAGTCCTTGCAGAACAAAATCAAGCACTGAAAACCCCTTTGCACTGCATGCCAAGGCAAACAACTTGTTCTGCAATGCAGGGCAAGGAAAGCAGGGGGTCATAATTAGGTTAGAATTAAGACTGGGACCTCAGGACAAGCTGGGGAGGGGGAGATTGTTGGGCCATTGCTTGTTTGGGTTTTTATTACTTGATTATCCAAGGGAAGCTGAGTAGGTGGTGTAAGATTTTACTCGAAGTGCTTGTGTTTAAATGCACCCATACCCTGCACACACACAAGCACTCACAAGCACATGAAAATGGGTGGTGTAAGATTTCACTCGAATTGCTTGTGTTTAAAGGCACCCACACACAGGCACACACAAGCACACACTCACAAGCACATGAAAATGGGTGTTCCAGTGTGGGGGCAGGGGATGGAGTGGGAGAGTGGAGCTGTCAGGACGATGTCATGGCAAAGGCATCCCATCAGCTAGAGGGGGAGATTTTCTGGGCCTTGGTTTGAGAAGCAGACAGATGAGTGACAGGGGTTAAAAGCTTCCCGCTTTCTTTCCCACATTGCCTCCTTGATGGTAAAGAGTTCCCTGTCCCTCACACAGAAGGTGCTCTGAGATTTCAAAGCATTTTGCTGGAAATACTGTACAGACTATAATAAGCTATTGTAGCCCATGGCAGAGAAGCCCAGCTGAGCCTAATTCCCCATATCCTTAACTCATCAGCCTCTGATCAAAATGCAGGTTCAATGTCCTAGAGTACCATTAAATTAAAAAAAAAACTGCACCAAAAAAAACCCAATTAGTACATTTCATGATGTTGAGAGATGTCAGACTGTGCACCCTGGGCATGGCAGTCCTCTGCTTAGTCATGAGACAGGCAGTGTAATCTACCCCACAGCCTCCTGTGGGCCTGACCCACAGGACCTGAAACCAAAGGACAGACAGGAGCATGGGCTCCTCCACTCTTTCTTTTTCCACCTGCCTGGCCAAGGCTGTCACAGGCAGGCACAGTCAGTTTTGGCACTGAAGGCATCATCATCCACTCTCATAAGGAGCAGAGCACAGCCAGGACCACCTCCAACACTGGCAGCAAGGAGGGGAAATACAGTAATGGTGCAGGTTAGCAAGGGAAATTAGGAGAAGGATAGACAAATGGAAAGAAAGAGAAATGTGATTCTAAGTAACTGTGATGCTCCTGGAGATCATTGTTGGAGACAGTGAAAAAAGTGGTGACATTTGGCTCTGAGTGATCAAAATTACAGAAAAACAACAATAAAAAGCACCTGAGATTTGCTGCACAGCAAAAAAGTTTGTTACTCAACTATTCCTGAAATAGACCTCATTCCTCATAGGCTCCTTTGCAAATTCCCTGAGGGGAAATTAATTGTATGCCTTGCATTTAACCAGTTCCCTCTCCCAAAGAGTTCTGGGCTCATTCCATCTATTCCTCATTTTATCTTGGATCTTTAACATTTAATGGGCAGGAGATTGGATCTGTGGCCTTGTTGTCCAGCACCATTTTCCTTAGAAGAGACTGCATCAAACTTTCTGGACTAAGACACAGGAAACCTCACAGATTTCACAGACATGGGAGAATATGACCTCCCAAAGGTCTCTTTGGTTCATTGAGCCTGAAGATGCGACATCATTCTGACACTTGCACTGTAAACACCTAAACAGATGAGATCTCAGCTCAAAAATCACACCTCTGAGCTTCATTATTTAAATATTTCTATGCCTGAAAATAATTATGCCAGACAACTATCATGAAAACTTCTCTTTTAGCCAGGAGACAGTCAAAGGGGTGGCAGTAAATCAGTGATCACGAACTTCTTAGCTCTCAAGCCTGGTTGTGAGGTTCCTGCCTGGTGCTTGCAGTACCTGTTCCCATCTCCATGTGAGGTTGGAGTGGTTCATTTGGGCCTAATGATGCCTTTTCCAGGGAATGCAGCTCATGGCTTAATGTAGAGTGACCCACTGAGTGTTCTTAAGTGGGTCTCTCTTGGCTACAGCATATTGGACCCATTTTTTGCACTTTGCAAAACAAAACATCCACAGGTAACACAGCTAAAAAAAGGAAATTAATAAACATTTTATTTCTGTGTTTTTCCTCTATCAGTACATTCAATTACTTCTTCCTAATAAACAAGATCCATTCGGGATCAACAGGTCTCAGGACTGATTTTATCTTATTATCATCAAGGAGAACTGGCTTTGCTGTTCACCTTTCCATTTATTTAAAATGCCCTGGATTTCATATTCAATTTTTATGCTCCCTATTTCTGATTGTTTCCTTGAAATGGGAAATTCAAGGACTTTGATAAATGGATTGAAAGGTTACCTTATTTCTCTGTCACTTCTGCCTTTGTGCTCTCTGCAAAATGCTGTTTTGCAAATCATAAAGATGGGGATCGCAACAAGCATTCATCAGAGTATGGCAGGCAGAGCTGCAGGAGAAGAACAGGTTAGGCTGTCCAAGTGAGGGGAAGGAGCAAGAAGCTGTGGGAAACATTTAGGAGCCGAAATTAGTACAAACTGGCATAGGCTGGCTGTCCCTTTGGTGGCGGTGTCCATGGGCTAAAACCAGTGTTACACTGGTCTGTGGCAGACTGGAAGCCATGGAAAAGGGCCCTCTGTGGGTTTCTGAAAATATGTTGAAGAATTCATTTTCTCATTTGAGACTAATTTACACTCTTTTTATAGCAACTCCAGTTGAAATAGTGCTGATACAGGTATGTGTCAGACTGTGAGAGAGACTGATGGCTCTCCATCGCTGCACAAATTGTCACCTAAACTGCAAATGGCAACACTTGTCCCACACACCCACCCCACACCTCCCTAACAGGATCACAATTCCTGGGGTATTCCATACCCCTTTGAATGAGGCATCACAAATAAGCGACTTCCTCAGAACAGGTTTTCTTGAATTGAGTCACAGATAATAATCACCTAGTGCCAGAAGTATCCCCATTCAAGACGTCAGCATACCCAAACACCATCCCCCTCTAAGGAGCCAAACTCAGGCCTTAAGTAACTGCAGAATGAGAAACCTTCAGTACTAATTAGATTACTTCTCTCCTGCATGAGCTGAAATAGGGTTTCTGTCCCTCCTGCATCACTGCAGTCACTGCACTCAAGCTGATAGCATGAGCACCTGGAGATCTCTCCCAGTACCACAAAGAGCGGTCACTTCATGGTGAAGTTGGTCAATAAAAAACCTCCCTGTGCCACTGCACACAGAGAGAGCTCCCTGCAGAGCAAACACCTGCGACTGCTGGCTCTCCTACTGTTCCATTCCTGCACTCTGCTCGTGCCCACAGAGCCCCTCAGTTTCCTTTCCACCTTCTGAGCCCTCCAAGCCCCACCGCAAAGGGCATCCCACAGGGAATGCTGAGCCAAGAGGTGACTGAACCCCTAGTGCTTCACAAGGAGCTGCCTCCTCAAAGGGACGTGACCACAGAGCCCGTGTGAACACAGCCAGTGGTGAAAGCACCAAGACCTTTCAGATGATTCAAATGTGTGATTGTCACACTTGTCCCTTCACACATCCCTGTCAGGGCAGAGAGGACCTGTGTTCCTTCTGGCTCTGCACTTTTCACTCCGTTTCTTTGTGTTGCTTTGGCAAGTAAGGAAAATGTTCAGCCCCCAGCTCTGAGTCATTGCCACCCTCCCATAAAACATTCTTGTCCTGGGCTGCTCTTTCCCAGGAGCTGCCAAGCACATCCCAGTACTCACCCCAGCTCCTTAGGCAGCTACAGACTACAGCTTGTAGCAGGAACCATTAATACTATTAATAACCTCTTTTTAACACAAGACCTTTTCAAACCGCCGGACCCAAAACACTTGACGCATTTCACTGCCTACGTGGTGCCAATCCACACCCTCCAAGGAATTTCACAGCCATCACTGATGCAGGCTGACCTCCTTGCACCTGCAGAGCAACATCACAGGCAGACCTCAGGCTGTCCTGCCTGAAACTCATAAATGTGTCACCATGCAAAGGAACAAGGGGTCCTGTGCAGCAATAGCAGCTCCCCACCGTGCTTTGATGTGCCACCAAACAACTCCACTGCTGAGCACTCCTGTTCACCAGGGCATCGTCAGTGGTGTGCAAGCTTCCAACTTCCCAGATCATTTCTCCCAGCAGCAAAATACTGGGGCTGCTCAGACCCAGCAGGCTTACTATGGAGCATCCAAAAATTCAAGAAAGGTGGGATACAACCCCTTTAGAGCATGAGTACTTTCTACAGCAATGACCTCCTGTCTTGTCTGTTTGATATTCCTTCCTTCCTTCCATCCATCCATCCATCCATCCATCCATCCATCCATCCATCCATCCATCCATCCATCCTCATAGTCACCAATATTCTCATACAAGTGAGCACCTACATTGCCATGTAAAGGGCAATGCATATTTTTTCATCTATGGCCATCTCATCTCACTTTGATTTATTTAGAAGGCAGGCCTATCCTTTTTTGCTTGTCTTCACTTTGGATGCCAAAGCCACGACTTACTTACTTGAGCATCTCTGACCTTTACCACCTGTGACTATTTCCCGCCAAATACCTCCTCTGAAGGGGTTTGATTTTAAAACGTGACTATTTGCTGCAGGGAACAGAGCATATTTTTGCCTTTGCAGTCCCACTTGTGTGCTGGGGAGAGGCAGTGTTGGGAGGACTGCTGTGCCATACCCTGGGGTTCCAGAGAAGGGTCTGTCCTGCATGAGGGTGAGACTGAATGTAAGGAAGGAAGGGAGGAAAAGGGGAGATAGAGACACAAGAAACCTCGTCACTTCCACAACTGCTACTGCTCAGGAGAAAGGAGCAAAAGAAATATATATCTGCTTGCCTATTAATTTAAATCTAGACACAGGAAGAAGTCAACGAACTGTAATTTATGAGCTGTCAAAGACTGAAAAATTCCTTTTGACACTGTATTTTCAGTTATTACATGCTTTCCTGCAAGACGACAGCGTAATTCTGTAGGGAGTCTTCTAGTGAACAGCACAATAGCAGAGGGCAGTGGGGGCTTTCTTATTATCTTTTCTTCCCCCTTTCGTCTTCTCTCCCACTCCTTTCAATCATCCCCCCTTTCCTACCTTGCTGCTTGCCCAAACAGCAGCGAGGAAGGAAATCAGCAGCAGTGCCCATCCTGCCAACACCTCCGAGGCAGGGCTCGGTGCTGGGCTGGGTCTGGCACCATGCAGAGATTTCTGAGGACTCACTGGGTGATGGGGGTGGAGATTAGGCAATGACCACATCTCCACCACAGACAAGGGAAATAAACTCTCACAAAGCCTCTGGCCTCACTTTGCCTGTGCCCATGCTAGGTACCCGCCACTCCTGCTGGCACACCTTTGGTCGGGTCCCTCTCACTTTGATCAGCACTGATTGACAAGTTCCAGCTCCCTCAGATGCCCAGAAGTTGGCAGCACTGACTGCCAGGCTCCCTGCTCCTCCAAAACAGTGAAGCACGACAGTGGAGATTCCTGCCAGGATCCTGGGTAGCCCATGCTCCCCTGGAGAAGAGCAGTTTCTCCTCATTTCTAAGCCCTCCTGAAGGTTTGCTCCTTGGAAGGCAGTGGTAGGATCTTGGGAGGGACACCCCTGGATAGCACAAAAACCAGAGGGTGGGGTAGCGTTTTGGTGGTAGTGTTTGTGGAGGAGAAGGCATGAAAAGGTCACCTGCCCATGGGTATCTGTCCACATCTCCATCAAGTTGTGGGGACACACAGGTTTGGGAAGTGATGGCAGTGGCACCTTTGCCCAATGTCATTTGATGTTGGAACCCAAGCTAACATCATAAACAAAGTTTGACCTGACAATATTTCCTTCTCCTGAATCCAACCTGAAGTTCCCTTGGCATCCAGCTCATTTCCTTATCACTTGGGGACAGGAGTGGGGGAGGCTTTCACAACAAATGTCATTTATCCCTGTATTTCCAAATCTTCCTTTTCCTTACACACACAATTGCTTTTTAATTTGAGTTGCTGGTGGTAGTGGTAAGGTTGTCTTTTTGCTTTATTTTTTCTTCCCAGCTTTGGTTTCTCACTCACAGCTCAGAAAACCCTTTTAAGGTCTATTCTCTGTGATAGGCACTTCGCCTCCTATTTAGAGAATCACTCCCACACGCTGCACGCATCCATATGCAAACACCCAGACACACGATTTTTCTGGGTGAACTGAACTACAAATCTTGCACTTTAATATAATTTAGGCAGCCTGTGCAAAGCTCTCTGAAGTCGGGATTACGGACTAGTCTTCTGAAAAATGCTGTAGAAAAGTCCAGAGGAAAGGATCATGATTTTTGTGGGGTTGTGCTGCAAGGCAAGCGCTCACAATCCCCAGAGTCTATTCCAGGTTGTGTGTCTGTCTAACTTCTGTGTCACCCCAAGCCTGAATCTGGGCCAACACCACCACCTACTATACTTAGGCAATGTTTGAATGATTATGTTAGACCTTCATTAGGTCTGCCATCATTGCTGTGGTAGCATGTTCTTTCAGAATTGGGTATCAAAACAATCAAGCCCAAAACTCCCCTGGATTGCAGGTGAAGAGATGAAAAAAAATGAAAACAAAGAGGTTTGCCAGAACTACTCTCACATCTAACAGCAAAAACAGGGAGATAAAAAGCTGTCTCTTGAATGTGAGGTGAATCCTTAGGGACCTGGGGACAAACTGTTGTATCTTACTCATGAGTGGGTTATTGATGGGCAAACTTTCAGTGTTTTTGTTAAAATTCAGGAAAGCCTGCACCAAATCCTTCAAGCTACTGCTCTCTGGGTCCTAGCTTCCACTTAGATAAGGTGTGAGCTACTGCCTGAAAAAAAGACAGAACAAGTATCTGTCTGTAAGACCAAGGACCGCCTAACCACCCAGGGCTAGATCTTCCTCAGTCTGGGACAATGTGGCTGGAACAGGTCAAAGAAAGAGAGAGTGGAAGCCAATAATGAAACAGTGAAAAAGACAAAGCAGGACTCAATGCATGTTCCCGGACATATTTTGATTAACATTACATATGCTAAATAAATGTCATCCCAACTGGGACCTGGGCTTCGTTTCCAGCTCAGAGAAAAGTTCAGGGAAGCTGAATGATAAGAACCCTATTACCTTTACATTGCTTTACTGTGCAGGGAGGTCTCTGAGTGCGTACAGTAGAATTACTTGTGCTCCCAGGAAAAAAGCATATTGAGATGGAGAAAGGAAAAAACTGTCCTGTGTTTTGTGTTACATGAAGCACTCTTAGGAATTATGACTTTGGTTTCCTTTATTTGCTGGTCTCTCCAGCTCTCACAATCTTGGTGGGAGTATTTTGCAAGGGGGTATTTAATCCCAGGGTGACACAGACATAGTAGTGGCAAGAATATAATAAAGAAGAAGAGGGTCCTTCTTAGGATAGTTGAGTCACTGTATTTGCAAAGATAACATCTACACCCGCATAGCAAACAAAACCTGCCAGTGAACCAGCCATTAAAAATATGCTGCAATAACCCAGAGCAAAGAACAGAAATAACTGAGGTTTGTGCCCAACTTCTATAGCAATATCTGGAGAAAGGAAAATGCAGTATTACTTAAATACTGTTGTTAGAGGATGGTGCTGCAGCAGAGGTGAAGTCCTGCTGTTCAAGCTGGGAGAAGGAACAATGCCAGAGGCAAGGGAAGGAAGGAGAGGGGCTATGTGTCTTTGAGATCCTATCTTCCCCCGTGGCAAAACTGACTGATTGAGTTTTCCTTATCAGTATAAGTTATCTTGAGCTGCAAAGGTTCTCTAGAATTGGAACTTCCTTGTAGTTCTTGCTGAGCACAGTGTTCAAGAGGGTGGACATTAAATGGATTAAGAAGTAGGTAATGGACAAATCTCAAAATGCAGTTGTCAAAGAGAAACCATGATAGAGTGAGGGTATTTGCAGCAGGGCTCTACACGGATCAGTAGCCAGCTCTGACGCTAGTCAGCATTGTCATGAATGATGTGGAATTAAATATCCCAGCTGATAAAATCTGTGGATAACACAAAATGGAAAATTGTAAGGACAGAGCTCTGATACAGAGTCATCTAAGTCACTTAGGTCACTCTGAACAAGCTTTGGCTGGCTGAGACATTATGTGCCTGTTTCTGCAGAGCCAAATCTAAGTTGACTCAGGGTGGAATAGGGCTGCAAAACAGGCCTGAAGAATGAGGGGTTGCATTTCACGAGACAGCAACCTTGAAAAGTACCCAGGCAAAGGTGTAGAAAAGTGGCTAGCACAAGTGGGGAAGACAGCATCATCTCCCAGCATGGTGGTGGGCAAAACCATCTAGCAGGCTTCTTGCTATATAAACAAAGAATCTGAAGGACAAAGGTGATTTTTAGTAGATGACACTGATGGAGAGAGTACTTCAGAAAACTGATCCAAGCCTGGCATTCATCCTTTAAAAACTGTAATAGTTTTTTTAAAAAACCTGTATAAATGAAACACATGTCTCTAAGTGCCAGATATGAAAAGTTGTGCCCATCCTTGCCTGAGAGAACTCCAAGAGACTTGGGCCTTTATGGAAGTATCTTTCCTGGGAAAAATAGGCTGTATACGAAAGAGCACTTTAATCACCTGGAGAGAGACTGCACTTTTCTCCGAAACTTTTCTAATTTGAACACGATGCCAAACATATTAAAGCGAGAAGTCAGAGACAAGCTCCTGTCACAAGAGGATGCACATGAAAGCAAGTGATGATGCTGTCGCTCGCTCTGCCTGTTGTCCTCATAGCCAGAGTTGGCCCCTCACCAGGACACACATTTTAGCCAAAACACAGCCTGTGGGGATGGCTACGGGGCAGCAGCAGGATGGCTTCAGCACAGTGGTCCAGCCCCCTGGGGCAGCTCTGTGGGCATCTCAGGTACGGAGGGGGAGAGACCAGACCCCTAAAAATCCATTTAGAACAATCAGGCGTGTGAGCCTCTGACTAGCTGGGGGTTAACAGGGTTTGGGGAACAAGGAGGAGTTTGCCACCACTGTATTTTCCCCAGTGCCATGGCCATCTTTGCTGGCTGACTGATGCTGCAGATCACTGAAGAGGGTCTTTAGCACGGGGAGCGCGGCGCTGGCTCCCCGTGTCAGTGTTATCGCTCGCTGTCACATTGCGAGAGCGGAAGCGAGTCTGTGCCACGCACACAGAGAACAAAGCCCTCGCCAAGCCGAGTGAGAGCTACAACTTGTCAGCACGTCTCTCAGCCTGCCGAGGGCCAAACATGAAATACAAAAAAAAGGCCTGAAATGAGGGGAAAAGGGAAAATAATAGCGCAGCGAGCTCTCAGGCTCAGAAAAGACTTGCTATAAAACAGCACCTTCGCTCTCTGCCTCTCTCTGTGTTTCTCTGAGTCCTGGCTGCTGATGAAGGGAAGAGATGACTCCCCTTAGCATAGTTACAGTACTGTTGCAGTAATAGGGACCAGAGCCAGGTTCAGATCTGGCTTTCACAGCCCTCCTTTCTCCACACACCTCAAAAAACATTGTTAGCCAAAAAGCATTATTAGTAATGATGAAATCTGAGGTGGAAACAGCCTGTGGAGGGTCATTTTTTACTATACGGACAGTAAAGTTCTAGTGGTTGGGAACACCTTTCTGAGATTTGGACTTTACTCTGAATTAATCAATTAATTTATCCCATTAGTAGGAATGGGATAACAGTTTTTTATATTTGCTGATCTTGCCTTAGCTGTGTTGTTGGGACAAATAATTCTATCACTGCACGGTGTATGTCTGTAATCTTGATTTATACCTAGTAGGATCTTGTTTCAGGAAGCTTTCTAGATGCTTACTAATCATTTGGTCCAGGTGTATCGTTTTCTCTTTCAAACACTTTTGACATGAATAATATACCATGGCAAGAGAAAAGCAATAGTATGGACAGCACTGTGCAGGGCTGACATGAAAGACCAACTTCAGAGCACTTCTGTGAAAAAAGAGAGATGCATCTATACAAACTGACTGAAAACAGGAGACAAACTTCATATGGACTCCATCTTATACTGCCAGTTGTTGTTGATACAGTTGGTAGTAAATGCGTCCTTCAGGCTCCCTGGTCTAATTAAAATTAGAGGAAGCAGAGCACTGTCAGTAGAAAACTACTTGACAAATATTTGTCTTGCTCCCATCATGGCACAGTGCTGCATCTCCTTCTGATGCCCACACTGGTAAGGGATTGAATTCCCCTCTATTAAGACTCACCTGCTGTTAAGAAAAACATGATCCAGTTCAACACACTTGTCATAGGCAGGGACACCCTTCTTCCAGACAAGGTTGCTTTGGGACACGAGTCTTCTGAGCAGACAAAGAGATGATCCATCTCTTGCAGGTGTATAGAAGTCTTTTGTCCCCAGCTCTTCCCTTTTGCTTTCCTCCATGAGCAGAGTCTCAGGTATGAGCTTGAGTGGCACATGTAAGATCAAGGTGTGGTTCAAAGCCAGGATTTTTATCTAACTTTTGATGAGCAAGACAACAAGTTCATTAATCCTGAAGGAAAACATGGGGACAATAATGGTCCTTCAGACAGCTCAAGGACACCCAGCTCTGCTACTTTTACAGAAGCAGAGCCCTCATTCAGTAAGAGTTACTAGGTGGCATTGGGCTGAGCTGGAAGGATTAAAAAAGACTGATGGAAAGGAGGAACTCAGCAAGGAGAAAGACAAGGCAGGATTTGGCCCTGAGCACTCCCATCTTCCTGCATGTGAGAGAAGATACTGGAGAAAAGATCTGGAGATGCAAGCCACTAATATTTCATAGACATCCACTACAACCAACACCTGTTTGCAGTGATTTCAGACCACAGCAGCCAGGATCAGAACTGTGGGACTGTCCCCACGGGCTCACCAGGGAAGGGCTGACTAAACTGTGTGGATGCGGAGATGCTGAGCCTTATCCTGACCACGCTCACCCTGAGACCCAGCTGTCCACAGCCCTGCCAGCAGCACCAGTGCCTGCATTAGACTGCCTCTGCAGTGGGAGGCTGTTTATGAACTAATTCTTTACTGCTGGCATAGCACCCGGCTCGTTTTCACCTTTCTTAAAGGTTAACCTCATTTCCTTCTATTAGTTGGTTTTAGCGAATGCCATTCGGCGCGGCAGTTAAAGAGCTCTGTCAGCGGATGGAAATGACAGTGGCATTTAAAGCCAGCCGGAGCTGAGAGCTGGGGGGTGGGAAGGTGGGTGGAAGAAATAATCTTCAATAAAATGTTTGTAGGGAGATGCTAAGTGACATCAAAGAAAGAAGCCTTGCTTTCCCCAAGAGGAATAATCTTTGGCTTCAGCGTGCTCCGTGGGATGGGTCTCCCCTGAGTTTGAAACCAGCCCAAATGCAGGGAGAAAAAGTGACTGAAGGATGTCCAGAAAGGGCTCTGGACATCCCACCTTTATGGATAACTTCTCTTTTAGTCCAGCTGGCCTTACTTAGTGACAAGTGTGTGCTGAATATTACTGTCACTGAAGGAAAGTTCCCCTGTGAGTGTGTTGATTATAAATTCTACTGCAAGCCCTGCCTGGCATTTCAGGGCATCCTGTCTGATCCCAATTTTACTGCATTCCTTCACTTCTCTGCAGTGCTGTTTTAAAACCTGGGGTGAGACCTGCAGGAAAGTCTTCTGTTCAGAGGAAGGATGAGTTTTCCTGTGCAGGAGATTTCACAGGGGGTTTGTTTTCTTTTCCTTACTGCAACAGAACGGTGAAAGGAGTGTAAGCAAACAGGATGAATCAGGGAAACACATGCAGGCTACCAAACCCTGGCACAGAAAAGGTATGATGGGTGTAGTCCAGGCTCTTGCTGTCCTTCTGCCCTGCCCTCACCAGATCTCTCCTGGTATGGGTGTTAGACATTGTTCTGCTCAGGGAGAATCTGCAGTACCCAGCAGTGGCAGGGACATCTGAGCAGTGCTTCAGCAAATCAGGACTCTGATCCAAAGCCTGCAAGGCTCTGTGGCACTCTTTTTCATTAACTTCAATAAGCTTCAGCTCTAACCCTGAATCCCCAATGTTTATTTCAAGCACTGGTGTAACATCACTGGAATATAATGTTCCTCCTCAGACACACCTTAGGGTAACAGTTTAAATGAATATGTGGATAAGTCAAGCCAGATTCTGCTGGGTGACATCCTGAAGCAGACCCATTCATTTCCTGGGTCATTTGTCAAGTTGGCCAAAGTATTTCAAAAGGCCAGGTGCCTAGCCCAACGTGTAGTTTTGTAACAGGCAAAGCATTCCCCTGGAACAGATTAATTTCAGTGAGATTTTTGCCAGGGGACTTTTTTTTTTTAATTGATGCATTGAGTTCTCTTTTCAGGAGGTACAAATCTATCATTTTAATGGGATCTTTTTGATTTAATTTTGTTTCAAGTCTGTATTGTGTTAAACCACTAGCTTCCATCCTGAGTTAGACCAAAGGTTTCTCATGTCCAGCATCCTGTGTTCCAACAGTGCTCATTAGAAACAGCAGGAACAAGGCTTTTATGAAGAGTGATCCTCCCCCTAACACCCTCTGGCTTCCAGCAGACAGAGGTTTAGTGACTAAGATAGATTTTGCATCTGGATATTCATGTTTTATAGCACTGAGTGGACATAAGCACCACTAATCTGTCTCATTCGCCTCAGAGCTAATTTATTACTTTTGCATTCAGCAACATCCCATGACAGAAATGTCTTTTATTTATTCATATAGTGTGGGAAAATATACTTTCTTTTGTCTGGCTGAAAACCACAGCCATTCTGCTTTATATATTTTATGTTTTGAGGTTATTAAGACAAAGGCTTTTTATTCCTCTGAGACAATACCCTGTAACATTTCACAACTGAAGAATTTCCGTTTCACAAGAACTTTGGCCTCTCCAATTCAAAGTGGAAGTACATTTTTTGAGACATCAGTATTTCTTATAGAAAAAAAAATCCATTTTTCATCCAGTTTCAGTCATTTCATTATATCAGTGTAATTGAGGGTGACAGCAGCAAAAATAATAATAGCAAAAAACCCCCAAAACCAACCAAACGTAAAACTACCAACAATAACAAAAAACCTGCTTAGGCACCCTGGGAAGAACTGGCAAGAATGCATTAAAGTTTCATAATAGCAGCTTCTCCCTGCCAGCTGGGCTAGGAGAGTCACAAGGACAGGTTGGGGGGATCAGACACCCCAGCCTAATCACACTGGCACCATGTCATGTGCCTCCACCTTATTGTTCAGCTGCTCACATGCAGGTGTGTTCTATATAGAAGCAGAGTCCCATTCTCATCTTCATTTTTATCAATAAAATCTTCCTAATGGGACTTCCACCCAGTTAGGGTGGAATTGGTTCAACAAAAGTTATGCTGTCTTTTTAGGTGACCTGCCTTGTGGGGAAAAAAGTCACTTTTAGGGTGTCCTAGCAGTCAGTGGGATGTCTGGAGGATTAACTGGGTGGATCCTATTGGGGTTCAGGTCTTGTACTCTTCACCTGCAACTGATCACATGCACTGCATCCCCAGCTCCACTGCTCACATCCACAAGCAAACCCTTACAGGGTTTCAGCTCTTGCTCCATAAAGCGGGGCAAAATTATTTTTTTCCTCCCAACCTTCTTATTTTTCTGCTTGCAGTTACAGGCAAGACTGCCTCTTTACATGCTCATAAACACAGCCTGGCAAACTCCACTTTTGATTTTAACTAAGGATTCCAGGTACAGCATCAAACAAGTAATGCACAAAACTTCTGTGTGAAATACAGCTTCATAACTGAAGTGAACATTAGGGTAAGAGCTGTATGAAGTAGGAAAGGTGTTATTGAGACCTCTGAGACTTGCTGCTTGGATTCCTTTATTATTATTGTTTTCTTTTGCCTTTTCTTCATTTTCTTTGTTTGTAGATGAGGGCATGGAGAGGGAAAAAAAACCAGGAAGTTTATAAAAGCAACAGAGAAGAGAGTTGAGGCGTTTTGTGGAGATCTTTAATGACATTCTGTATAATTTGAAAGTGGGGAGAAAAGGGGAGAGAGAAAAAGGGAATTAGCAAAAAAACTGGCAAAAGAAAAGTGGAATGTGGAGAGAAGCGTGTGGATGAATTTTAATGCAATCAGAAAGCTGTAATAATGGTAATAAAGGAATATATTCAGACGTCAAGAGAGGGAGAAGGGAACAGGACCCGCGACACCAGAATTTAAATTAGACATAGACGTATAATTCTCTTTTCTTCCCCCCCTCCTTTCTTCAAATGAAGAAAATGGAATTTTTAAGCACAGCAAAGGAGGGATTAACAATTGGCAGGTTTTCAGCCCTTTGTCTTTTGGCGAATCCCATTTAATCACCGTCTTTAATATTAAGGAGGCTGTGGCCGTGCAGGGCTGTCTCAGGCTTGGGGGAAAAGGGATGATATACAGAGGAAAAGAGAGATAACACTTAGGTTCAGGCAATTGTGAGGAAGTGTTTCAATTACCTCCACTGAAGTCTTTAAAAACTGAAGTTTAATTTGATCTGAAATGTCGTCCCAGCTCCTGCAAGAGAAAATATGTCCTTCCCACCCCCCTTCCTGCCCATGCCCACGCTGTTTCAATAGTCCTCGGTGCTCAAGGCTGGAGTGCTACCACAGATTAATGTCTTGGCCTTCTAGGCTTCTGAAAAGGGTTTCAAAGCTTCGACAGGTCACCAGTGAGATGAGTTTAGGAACTGAAACTTATTTTCCTGACATACCAGTCTTGACACCACTGACCCTGCGGAGTTTGTCAAGAAGCTTCTAAGCCTTGCTCTGAATGGGTGTGAAAACCAAATGGCCCCTCAGGCTCAGCCTCAACCTTGTGTGGTCACAGAGTGAAAAGGGGATGTTACACATAGGAATTAAGATCTGTTAAATTCCCCAGAACCAAAGGCAATAGGAGTGGTATTCAAGTCTGAGCTGCCTCTGAAAGATGAGTGCGAAGGCATAAATCAGTGTTCATTTGAGGTGTCATTTGATAGTACAAGACAGTCTTCTCCTTTATCTCCTTTTTCTTCTGGAAATCCATCAAACTGCGCCAAGATAATATTTGTGGATTCACAAGAGGAAGGAGCCTAAACAGTCATGCAAATTCCTGTGAAGTTTAGTCACAGCACAGCTGGGCACATCCATTCTTCCATGCTGGGTCTCCTTAGGTGCTTTCTCCCAAGAATGTTTCCAGGGTTGTTCCTGGGAAATGGGAACTGTAAGAACAGGCTGCCAACAGCTATGGAAAGAGGTCTAATTTTACCTTTTTTTCATGATTGAAAGGTTGATTTAAATTCAGATATTCTTCCTGTTGTGGCAGGATTGTGAAAAGAAAGTGTGTGTTTAGGCTATAGGTTGAGTTTAGAAAGACCAGATTCTGACTCCCAAGTCTTTTCCTAAAAGGCATTGCCTCAGGAACAATTCTCAAAAACACTCCAGTTGTGTGTTTCAGATAACGACTAGGAAGAATCATGAGCAGTGAGGCACAGTTCAGAGGCAGAGGCTTTATGCTTTGCCTGGCACGGGGTTTCAGGCTTTTCTCACCAGCAGCTTTCCAAAGCAAGGGCTACAAATAAAATGGATCTTTTCAAGTTGTTTTCCCGGCTCAATATCAAACACCATAAAACCTGTCACTTGAGATCTGCACAGGGAATCTGCACAGGCAATCTTGGCAATGGACACTTGTGATGGTGCTGTTCAGCAAGTCAGAACTACAGATATTTGTCTTGGGGTTATAATATTTGCAGCTGTACAAGAAGAGTCTGCTGCTAGGATTTTTTAGGCTATGTCTTCATGGCAGGGTTTGTTTAGCCCATGGCCAAAGTTTTGTCCATACCCTATGTGCACAGAGGAAGCCTGCATGTGTTTTCATCTCAGCTGCCCAGATGAGGCTCTCGGTTTGTGGTTGGGTTTCACTTCAGTGCACAGAGGGTTTGCTACAGCAGCACAGACCAGCCAAACCCAAATCACACCCACCCTCCTGCTCTGAACACTCCCCTCCATCTCCTTCCATTGTTCATCATGCCTCTGCAATTTTTCTATCCTGCTCCTACCCTTGCTCTTCCAGACAACACCTGGATGGGGTTTACAGCTGCTGCACATCATGGACCTCTCCCAATTCCCTGTACAGCAGGTCTTCCCTCAGGAAGGAAGGACTGTAACATAGACTAGGACACTGATAGAAGAGAATAGGCCCAGTCATGTTAAATTAAAACCCATCTTAGACATTGGGTTCAAGTCAATTTTCTTTCCAGTTTCTCACAGGGCCAACAGCACCCAGCACCTGTGTTCCCTTGGACACAAGCACCTTGATCAGGGTGTCACTGTCTTTAGGAGTGCAGGACAGGTAAATCTCTCCCTGTAAGATAACTTCAAGATTCACAGTCATTGTAATTTACCAAAGCAGACTTTTATTGAGGACTAAACCCTGCCTTGACTTACCCTCACACTCTTGTGTGAAAAGGAGTAAGGAAAGCTCCAGCCACTAAAATCTGACAGAAGCCATTGCAGGGTTCAGCTGTAGTCCTGACTCCCAGCCTGCCAGGTACATTTCACTATTTCTGCCAGGCTACCGCTGCAAACACCAAATTATTCTTTTTGCAGATGGGGAAACTGAGGCTGCCTTTTTCACTGGGTAACTTACGTAGCTTATATTTCCATCGAGGCCACTGTCCGTGGCAGAGATGTAAGTATTTAATAACACTAACTGAATAGTCATCCATCTCTTTGGTACCAGGAATAATAAATCACTCTAACAGAAAAGTGGTTTTGCTTTCCCTAGTTTCCAAAGCATGGCTTAAGATGGGACTCAGGGGTCCCCAAAACCAGTCTGAGACATACAGAAAAGAGCTTCAGCCAAGCTTTTGAATATCCTCATGGGTTCACTCTTCCATAACTGGATCAGGAATGATTTCCACTCTTTCCCAAAGCAAGATCTCGGTTCTATCTATTGAAAATTGTTTGTGGCATGTTGAAAATAAGCAGAAGGAAGAAGTTCCTGACTCAGTGCGTGCTTAAGCTGGAGAATGTCTTGCTGCAGGATGTGCTGGATGCTTGCAAGCACACACGGGTTCAAAAGTCCACTGAACAATTACATCAAAGAGAGACACTTCAGAAACTACTACATATGAAAAAAAAAAAAAAAAAACAAAACAAAACAAAAAAAAAGTAAAAACCAAACCAAAAAACCAAACCAAAACAAACAAACAAAAACAAAACTACCACACTGCAGACTCCAGAATTCCCTGAATTGCAGAGCACTGAAATCTAGGAAAATATTTGGGGGGATCAACAAAATTCCCCATTCTTTTACTCTTCCCTAGACATCCAAACTGGCTGTTGCCAGAGACAGCAAACAGCATCAGACAGACCCTGTGTTTCTTGTTCAGCTGCTCCTTCACTCTGTTTACAGGATCCATGTCCAAGTCAAGGCTCAGAGTGCACCCAAGCAATTAAGTAAGAGAAATCCTTCGAACTAAGTTTTTGACATGCAACAGTGGAGAGTAGTGCACCTGTGGGATGAAACTTCCTTCTTTGCACAGGAGAATTATGCTCCCACACCTGGGCTTATATTCATTTGCGCTTGTCCCCATCACACAGCTGTTCAGATTAGTGTTATTCTCTCTAGCCCGGGTGTCTCAAAGCCTCTGTCTCCAGCAGTTGGAGACCAGCAGCTGTGCAATCATATCTGCTAACGTATGGGATATAAAGGATCTGTTAAGTAAAACCAAAACAGGGAGGGAGGAGGGGGAGAGATCAGCGCAAAGAAATCAGTCCTGCTAAGATGTGATTAGGGATGCCCCACAACACCCAGCTGCAAGGAAGAGGTGAACTCAGCAAACATTTTAAAGCCTGCAGCAGAATTAGCCCCTTGAGGGTGTTGTTTGATATGGGGAGGAGAAGGGAAAAGGGGCCAAATAGGAGCTGCAGATGGAAGGAGGGTTTGTTTGCTATTATTTGGAGTTAGGTAGCACTATGCTTCTGTTGTTCAGGTTTCTGAATCTTGTTGGATTTTTCCCCCATCCTAATTTTTGAAGCACCTCTATTTTACAAGGTTCATGTATTTTCCAGCAAGGTACTACGGAGAAGATAATTAGCTAATTTACAATTAGCTACAACAGTATTCATAATCACTTCCCCTGTGGAAAGGGTGGTAATCATCATCACGTAGCTGTAGGACTGCTGTGAAAATGGCAATAGGAGTGTGAAACCAAGGCCCTGGGAAATGCTCTGCTTTTAGCCTATTGATCACCTGATTAGCACAGGTTAAGGGGAGTGTTGGGGCACTCTGGCTTAAGAGAATGACAGGTTTGAGCTTGCAGATTTGAGTTCAGAGCTCAAACCAAACTTCCATAACATTCAGGGCATCTGCAGCCTACCCTTCCTCTCTCAAGCTCTTTCTTACTTCTTGGACCTGTGGAGGATTCCTTGGTCATGACTGTCTGAAAGAAACCCAGGTTTATAGCTCTTTTTCACCACTGTGACTTTGGCAAATGCCTGTTCCCACTGTTAGGAGTTCTAGGGGATGAAAGGCTGGACATGAGTCAGCAATGGGCTCTTGCAGACCAGAAAACAGCCTTGTCCTGAACTGCATCAAAAGGAAGTTGAGGCAGGCGGTTCTGTTTCTCTATTCCATTTTTTTGAGGCTGTTTTTGTATTTTTGAGACTGCTCTGGGGCCCCTGCCATAATAAGGGTGTGGACCTGTTGTGGAGTATCCAGAGGAGGCTGCACACAGGGGGCTGGAGCACCTCGGCTATGAGGACAGGCTGAGAGAAGAGAAGGCTTCAACAGACATTATTGGGTCTTTAAATACTTTACGATGCTTATGAGAGGTGGGGACAGACTTCTGAATATCGCCAGTACCAATAGGATAACAGCTCCTACTTATCAGAGAGAGCACATTCACTCTAGATACAAGGAATATTTTTACACCACAAAGTTGGTGAAACACTTGCATAGGGAAGTTTGTCATTCCTGAAAACTTTCAGGATCTGTTAGACAAGTCTCTGAGCAACCCGCTCTAGTTGAGCATGTCCCTCCTCACTGCCACAGCCATGGACCAAATGACCTTTAAAGGTCCCTCCCAACCCAAACCACTCTTATTCTGTGCATGTCAGGAACACTCCCAGTGCTATCTCCTCTTCCCTCTCTGCCAAGGACAAATCAGGAGAGTGGGCAAGCAATATCAGCTCTGCTTCCTGCATTCTCTCTGTTAAATGTGCCACTTGGTCCTGTACACCAGCTTTTCTTCTTACCCACACCTGCATAGAAAACTTCTCTAGTTGCTTGTTTGTTGTGTCATGGTGCCAAGGAGATAAACTTAAACTCCTTCCCATGGTGCCAGCACCAAGGCACTGCAGCTGCTCCCCCTCTGTGTGTGCAAGCATGTTTGGAAAGGAGAGGAACAGCAGCAGGCACAAATAGTTATTAGCTATACAAATTAGCCTGGGACACAGAGATGGTGAATCTGTCCCTCTTTATTTCCAAGGCCTCGGAAGTTCTAGATGGTAAAGCCAGTTTGTGCTTTCCTGATACAAGGATTCAACCTCTTTGTTTTGCATAAGGAATACAAGAACACAAGTGTATTTATATACTCTTATCTAAATGTACCCCCACGCACACACATACATTAGTGAGAGCTATCTGGATAAACACAATCCTGTGTCATGTCTCCCTGCGAGTGACCCTAATTTTCCTCCAGTCCCTCCACAATTGCTGTGATTCTTGTTCTTGTCCTCTTGCTCCACGGAGGGTCAAACATCCTGCATCTCATTGTCCCTTCTGTCTCTTTAATTAGTGCCCGTCCTCCCCCCTCTCCCCCTCGCTCCAGTGTCCCCCCTTCCCATCTCCTTTCAGCACTTGGTTTGCAGCACTCTGTTATTTCACCTTTCACGTGCGCCGCCTCCTTCGCCCCGGCCCATCTGACACCTCTGCCTTACACTCATCATGGAAACATAACATTTAAATACAAATAGAACAGGGAATAATTTAACCCCTATTTGCACCAGGGAAGGTGCCAAGGCTGCATATAAACACTGCAGGGAGGTCTGTAGATGTTTTATGTTTATACAAGTTGTGTTTCTTCACCACTACCTTGCAGCCAGCTTTTCCTGACAGAGCCTCGACTCCTGGCAGAGTGGTCAAGAAGAGGGAAGCCTGGTTCCACGGGGTATTGGAAATGTGACCAAAGGGACATCTCTGGGAACCCTGATGTGCCATTGCAGTGGTCTCCCTCTCCCTTCTTGTCCTCCTGTGAGGATCTTGGAGTGCTACCTTCTGTCACTGCTATGATTTATTTATGACAAAATGGGGCAGACCTGAGCAGAACCTAATTTTCAGTATTATCAGAATTAACCAGCAAAAACCTCCTTGGCTCTCCTTTGTGCCAGCACACACATAAATATCCAGCCATGTTTGGACATTTCCATGGCAAAGGGGGCACAGTGGACTTAGCTTGTAGAAAATGGAGTGTACAATAATGAGAGAAGACAAAACCATGAGGAGAAGAGGCTCACATGGGCACCATATTCAGTTGCAATGTTGCACTGCTCATAGTGGCACCAATTTAGAGATGTTGCTGCAGCAAGGATAATGGGGAGTCGTCAGATGAGACAGAAACTGAAATTGTGACTTGGGAGAATGTAATAGACAGAAATTTGGACAGGTTGCTCCTCACAAAACCACAGGGAAGATGCTCAGATATGAATGAATAGTTGATGCACAGACATGTGTGGCCTTGAGGAGGCTACATGGAATAGGCCTCTTCCATCACATCTGTTCTTAGACACACTGAGTAAGCTCACTGTCTTCATTCCCCTCATGGGGAGGAGATGGAGGATGCTCCTCCTGGGTGCCCATCTCCATTGAGCAAGGCTGTGTGGTGCTGCAAGGTACAGCTGCCTCTCTGTGGCCACAGACCAGTTTAGGTTGGAGCACGAGGTCATGTACACAGCTCATGCTGGGGACATCCCAGATCATGGGCTCATTCCTGGCTACTTTTCATCTTTCTTTTCTGCCCTGGACAGTGATACTTCTGTTCTCCTTGACAGTGTTCACTTTGGTCTGGGACCCATGTCTTAGGAAGTCTGAAGATTTTTTGCCCCACAGTCTGAAATGGCATTGAGCACTGAGCCTGGCAGTGGAGGAGATAGGGGACTGAGTCAGCCCAGTGCTCTGAAATTTAGGTATGGAGCCTGAGACACGTGTAGTGGGAACAATGTCTCAGTGAAAAAGGAGGAAGCAGGTGACTCAGGATGGTGATATATATGGATTCGTTTTGGTAGAGACAGGCCCTACAGGCAGGAAAAGCTTAGGGACAGCATCATCTAGAACTGCTCCAGGCTCGTGTGCAGCCGAAGACTCAGAGTTTTGTAGGATGTAGCACCCTCAAATCTCACTAGAGGACACTGGAAACACCTGGTGAGGAGCACCAGTGGTGTGCACATGTGGTCAAGACCCACCTTGATGACATCAGCACAGCCCCTCTTAGTCGCAGACATCTTTTATGAAAAATCTTTTTCTTAGGATTTCTTCTCCTGAGAAGCTGAGAGGCCTCAGGAACAAAATGTAAACATTGATTATCTGCTGCTGTGGAATGCAACAAGTAGGTCTTTGGCCCATGTTAAGTGTTTGTAATTAATGGCCAATCACAGCCTAGCTAGCTCGGACAGAGAGCCTAGCCACAAACCTTTGTTATCATTCTTTCCTGTTCTTTTCCCAGCTAGCCTTCTGATGAAATCCTTTCTTCTATTCTTTTAGTATACTTTTAATGTAATGTATATTATAAAATAAAAAATCAAGCCTTCTGAAACATGGAGTCATATCCTCGTGTCTTCCCTCATCCAAGAAATCCTGTGAACACCGCCACACCTCTTCATTTTATTCTTGCAAACTCATGGCCCTTTTTTGACATATTTAAAAAACAGAAGTTTTCGTGAAGTTTGGCATGCCAGTATTTTGTCCAGGATGTGGAAGACTAGTAGTATATGATGATGCCCAGGATGTAAGAGGCCCATAAAAGACCATTAGAGGAAAAACTCATTAGTCAAGACCTGGAACACATTGAATGATCCCTTCTGCTGGACTCTTCCCTCTCTTTTTCTACTCAGGATATGTGATGAGTGTTGTTAAAACACAGTGTTGAGTTCCCTGAAAGAGTTGGGATGTGAGAGGCAAATGCAGCACTTTGTTATAGAAACTACTGAAAGTAAAAAAAACTTGTTAAATCAACTCATTTTTTATGAGTCTAGAGTATGATTGTGCAGAGTTCTGAGATGGCAGATATAACAAATGATTCCCCTGACTACACAGGGTGATGTTTTTCAGGAGGGAGACAGGGTGCTGGTTTGGAGATGGGGCTGGAGGTGATGTCCAAGCAGTGGCTGTCCATGGGGATCCCCTTCACACCATCTCCCCTGGAGCAGCAGCAGCTCCTGGGGAAGGGGATCCCCTCCTTTGGCAGGGCCTGCCCCTGATGGTCAGATGCCCATCCCATGGGCAGCTCACCAAAGCACCACATCACCTGCCAGCCACTGCAGGCCCAGTGCACTGCAAAGATGTAGGGTGGGGGATGTAAAAATAATAATTTGAGCAGTTCCTAAAACACCTGGTTTCAGCTTTGCATAAACTAGACCAGACAAGGCAGTTTCAGGCCAGTTCCACACTAGAGAGTTTTGCTGACAGAGGAGGGATGTGATTTTTTTTTTTAATGATACATTTATATTAGCAAAAAGTCTGGTGAAAACAGTTACACTGCCAGAGGAGTGCTTTTGCTGATGCAGCTTATTTGAAACAGGGGAAGCTGTATAAAGTACGATATAAAGCTCTTCTGTTGTGCTGGAAGCATTTAACAGGCACAAAGTTTCTAGACAAAACCTTTTGCCAATCATGTTGCTAGCTCTTTCCAGCTCATCTGCCCTCTTCCTAAAATATCTTGCAGGAAGCTGGTTCCATTTGCTAGGCAGGTTTTCTTCTAACATCTGGGAAACCTTTGGACTTTGCACTGGACTCGTTTCCTAAGGCTCTATAATGCCCAAGACTGAAAGATGCTCCCCAGTGCACACCATGAACTTCACCAGCTGCTTCTCCGAGGCTTGTACCTCACATCTTGGAGTCTCTTTTGCAGGACACTTAGGCCATTGGGAAAACAAGCCTTTCATATGTCCAAACCACCTTCTTGTGAGGTGGGGACAACCTACAAACTGTGTGGTGTTAGGTGGGGCTCTGTGCACCACTACAATCTGAACTTTTTGTTGCCAGCAAAGACCTCCAAACACCTCTCTGCATAATAAATTCCAACATAAAGTAGGAATATTCTTTACTTTAACAGGTCTATCAGAAGGCTATTTCTGTTTTTCTCACCTATCAGAGGTGTACCTGTATCTCCCTAAACCTATTTTTCCTACCAGTTCAGCAACCTAGCTGAAGGCAACATAATTCCTGCTTTTCTGTGGGCAGTACACTTTTCGTTGTCGTGAATAACTCGACTGCAGGGTTGAAAGCTCCTAATATCCTCATTCAATAGCCACTGCATGAAAAATTATTCACATCCAAGGCTGTAAAGTAATTTGCCAATGTGCAGGTGCATCTTGGAGAGGGGAATTTTGATCAAACACTGGTTTGAAGCAGAACAGATTGCCTACTCCAGTGATTTCTCAGTGAACAAAAGTGACATGAATTGCCCAATTAGTCAGCCAGAAAAGGGTTATTGCAAACCAGTGTTTTGTTCAGCTTTAGGTTAACCTGCACACTAAAAAAATAAATTAAATTTTAAAAAATTATTTCGATATTTACATATATTTATTCAAATTAGTTACATCTGCTCAGTAACGTGCTCTGAAAAAACCCTCTTGGTTCACACATTTACATAGTGTTTAATGAATCATAAATAAGACATTTATGAATCATGTGCAAATGGCCTGTTTACATACACGATGTAAACTATGTAAATTTCCTTTTTTTCTTGGTGTAATGGTAGTAGTCTTTGAACAGAAACCTGAACGAGAGGCATCATTCAGCCCCCTCTGAGATCCTTCTGACAATCTTATTTTTTTCACCATTATTTTCTGGAGGTGTCCCATGGGGATCCCCAAGCTTGGTTTAAGGCCAAGTACAAATCATAGAGTCATTTGGGTTGGGAGGGACCCTGAAGATCATTCAGTTCCAATATCTGCTCTGGGCTCACCCCAGCAGGTCCCTGTGGTTCCTGTGCTGGGAGCCCAGGGCTGGATGCAGTGCTCCAGGTGGGTCTCAGCAGAGCAGAGCAGAGGGGCAGAATCCCCTCCCTGCCCTGCTGCCCACGGGGCTCTGGGTGCAGCCCAGGACATGTTTGGTCCTGTGAGTGCACAGTGCTGGGTCGCACTGAGCATCCTTGTTCAAACCACAATTATCCACTAGCAGAAAACATCCTGCTTTGGCATGAAATACCACCTGCCTGAGCTATCTCATATATTAACAATCGTATACGTTAACTTTATATTTCAAAAAACAATTTAAGTTTCAAAATCTTTGGGTTTATTTCAAATGAACTTTATAAATATATTAAAAATCTCATCCAAACTTGTAGATTCATGTCTCTGAGTGGGCATGAATGACAAATCTCCAGTTTACAGGCTGTGACTTCCGTTATATACTGATTTTAAAAAGCTTATGTTAAACATTTTTTTCCTGCAACTTATTTAGTATTGCGAGGGCTACTAACTTATGTTATTTTTCATTTGGACTTGGTTCCAATATACTATATTTATCACATTCCTCTTGGATTGCAGTCTGAGCAATGTTGTCATTTCAGTTACTGCAAACTGACTGCAAAAATTGATCAGAAGAAGTTGATTTGGAAGACTTTGGTGCCTAGGTTTTAAGACGCAGATAAAGATTTTATAAACAACCAAACCATTTTTGTTTGTTGTTTGGTGGTTTGGTTTTTCCAAAATTTGCTAGATTACTTCCAAGTACTCATGTGAAGTCAGAGGCTGTTAAGTTTTTTCGAGCCGGTCACTTGAAAAGACTATCAGCTTCTGAGGTGTGTCACCTCGGTGAAGTGACTGCTTGTGTTGCATGTGGTGCTGAGCCATCTTGGCTTTCACAGCCCTCCTGAAATATGGTAAGCATCTCTTTATTTTGTTCCAGAAGACAGAAAACTCTTTGTGGGCATGCTCAATAAGCAGCAGTCGGAAGACGATGTGCGCAGGCTATTCGAGGCATTTGGCAACATCGAGGAGTGCACGATCCTCCGGGGACCCGATGGCAACAGCAAAGGTAAGGCATGCCCTGTGCTGAGCTAGACCCTGCTCTTCATGTATATACCATTTTCTGGTGTGACAAACGTATCATGCAGCCCCCAGAACAGCTCCTTTTACTTTAGGAGGGGGCACATTTTTACTCTGCTGGTTGCTCTCTGCTTGTGCGTCAGAGGAAAACGCTGATCACGTTGGGAAACACTCATCTCCAGGGGGCTGTGGGTCACCACATGCAAACTCCTGCCTCCCCTCTGAACAGGGTCTTTACATTCACTCCAGATGTGCTCTCCCCACCCTGTTGAACAGGATGGCTCTTTCTTTAAAAAAAAGCCAATATTGATACTTTAAATCTTGGCTCACTGGCTCCATCATCACCTCTGTTTGCCTCTCATCCACCAGCCCCAGGTCTTTCCTTTCTTCACCTGCTCTTTGTATGGGCTCATACCAGCCAGTGATTGCAGCTGCAAGGGTACAGGTGCCAGTTTAAATATTACACTCATTTACTGTTTGAAACACGCAAATATTTCATTGAAAAACATTGAGGTTCCTTACCTCCTTCTGCCACTTTTTTACCTGAATGGCACAAAAGATCTTCTGCTACAGCCCAGGCATGAGAGTGAGGTTTCTTTCTGGTGCAGGAAGGTCATCTTTTTCCCCAAAAGTCTCTAGACAAAGTAACTTCAATCTGAATAGAAAACCCTCTCCTCCTGTTCATTAATGTATCCATTAAATATTGATCTGCATATAATATAGCATAAAATGTGTGGGTATGTGCAACACCAGAGAAGAGGCCAGTCTTCACACAGTTCTTATCTCACTGGATATTTTGACAAGGTAGAACATCAACCAGCACATTTTTGCAACTATGTCTTTCTCCAGTGCATCACTGCGATTTGGATTTTTTGCAAAATCAAAATTTTTTGCAAAAAAATCCAAATCACAGTGATGCACTGGAGAAAGACATTGTTATTCCATAAAATCACTGGTGACCAAAAAAATTACTTTACACCAGCCTCATAGCTGTTCAACACACATCAGCACAGATCAGCCTTCTTGGTATAAATGGCTGAAAATAAACTGTGGGTGGCTTTTTTCTGTTTTGGGGTCACTTCATTTCCACCACACACAAAGACAGGGGCTGGCCCACAGGGAAGTAGTAGGCTAGGAGGTCCTAGAGAAGCTCCAGCCATCATAACAGCAGACAGTTAAGCATGTCATTCACTGAACAAATCAGTAAATTGGGAAAAAGCAAAAAAAAACCATGTCAGGCTGCTTCCACCTGGAATGAAATTTAATGACAAAGGAGTTAAACAGAGTAATAATAAAGGCAATAAAGTCTGAGTTCTGTAAGAAACAAATTCCAGAGGACACCAACCCACAGACTTGTCTTCATACTTGCTCTATCTTTTTTTTTTTTTTCCTTCTAAAACAATTTCATTATAAGACAGAATCTGAGTGGCAGCTCCATATTGCTAACCAGTTTAATTATTAGTGCTAGCAGACTGCAGTCTCAGGCTGACGTTTCACTGAGCTGTTCAGGATCAATACTGAGCCTTGACAGAGTTAATATTACCAGCTTCCATTTGCTGGTGCTATTTACTGAGAATGTGAAGCTCCTAATTTACACACACACGGTTTCGTGCATGCACACATGCACACAGAGCAGTCAATCCAATGGAAAACTTAAGGCTAGTGCCCTTATCTTAGGAGACAGTCAGGCAAGCCACAACTCCCACAAAGTTATTCCCAGTCTGTAATGTTTTCCATCTGCTAGAAACCAATATGTGACACACATTGCTTGTGAGCTACTTATTTTGGGCAAAACCCATAAGGCTTAAATTCTATGTAAATTGAGATTTAAGCAGATTGTCTAAATTCCAGATAGCAGTCAGATCCCATGCACTTTAATCCTGCCCAGCCCACCAGGTATCCCTGTGGTGAGCCTCTACACCCTTCAGGTAGCTCAGTGCAAGCACTGCTCTCAGAAGCTGGGTAGCAGCTCCCCAGTTTAATCCCATCACAGCCCAGGCATAGCCAAAAAGCTGCCCAAGCCTTTCCTGAAGCCGTGGGTGCTCTCCTGAGCCATGGACCATGGTCTTCAGAGCCTGCAGAAATACCTCCTGCATGAGTGGCAGTGCTAGGAACGGTGGCTGGAGCAGGTAACCAAGTGGCAGAAGAGCAGGGACTGAGGAATTTCTCACCCTGGAGGGGAATGCTGCACCCTGGGAGAGGATGGAATGCTTCTGCACCACTCCAGGTAAAGCTCACCAGGGTCCAGGAAGCAGTGCAGGAGTTCTCAGGTGAGGGACCTGAAGTGGATCCAGAAGGACCCACAGAGTCTTCATTGCTGCTGCTCTCTGTGCAGCTATTCTTTTTCCCTTCCTAATTTTTTCCTATTCAGCAGCCTGCCTCAATAAGTAAAAAAGTAAAAACTCAAAAAGTAAAAACTTCCACCAGCACCCTCCACAAGAAGAGCCTTCCCCTGTGCAATTACAATCCTAGGGCCTGATTCTTCAGCCTCCTCCAAGCTGACAAAACAATCAGGGCAGCCTCTTCCAGCCCTAGCCTGGGAGCAAAGGAACAAGAAAACCTTAAGCACATGTATCACCCTGTTCAGCAGAGGTTATATCTCTGTGTGTGTCAAAGTCCCTTCACACTCCGGAGCTGCTCCTGTCAGAAGGACACCATTGTTCTGAGGAGAGTGACATGACTCACATCCTCAGCTCACCTGCTCCTGGAGGCAGCTCTGGTCACAATGGCAAGGAAGATTATGTGCACTTCTGGCGCTGTGTACAGAAGCCATCTGATTGAATGCACAAACAAAAAGGACAAAATGTTGGGATCTGTGCTATTGCCTTGCCATTTACACCAGTAAAAGCTGAGTTTTCACTCATCCTGCTACCTCAAAACCTACTGGAAGCAGTTAATAGAAAGCAGTAGGAGGGATCCCATTAGCATCCTGAGCATTAAACAAGATAAATGCCTGCTACTCCCTTTATTCCCACCTTTATCCAGCTCCACTGATCCATCAGGACCCTCAGCACAGGGGTGAATTTCACCTGACAAGAGTGAAGCCTTCAACATGACAGCAGCACCACAGCCAAAAATCCTGCTCTAAATTAAATTGGTGACTGGAACAGGAAAGCTTTTGTATATTTGCTAATCAGCATCTTCTTTTTAGAGGCAGAAAGTACAAAAGAATCTCTGCAAATAATTAAACACTCTAATTCTGGATTATCTCTGATTAATGAAGAGGAAGACGCAGTATCTCAGGAGCCTGGGAATGCTGGGCTGGGATTATGTCATAATTGATCCCTATTGTTTCCAGCTGAAGTTTATCTATCTCATTTTCTCATGATTGTCTCTTCTCAGCTCCTTATAAATTAGATCCAACTATTAGCAATAATCATTGGGCCTTTCCTGAAATACAGCCTGAGCACAGTGCTGGGAGGGTGATGCAAAGTGAACAGCCCTCAAAGAGAACTGTTAGATATTTTATATGTGTATATTATTTTTAGAAGAGGCTATCACTGCTTTCTTCAATCTCACTTCTATCAGCCTGCAGTGATGATTTTAGGAACCTTTGGGGTTCATTCTTCTACTTTGCACCTCTTCTAATTCCACCCTGTGCTGTAGGGATCCAAAGGGGTATGAAGACTTTCTAAACTTGCTGCAAAGGGGCTGGAGAGCCGTCCCACTGTCAGGACTGGCATCCTGTGCCCTGCAATCTGCACCCCTTCAGGGAAACCAAGAGGGCTTTGCAAATTGATTAAAAGCTCAAAAGTCCTTGGTAGTAATAGAAGGGGACGGAAGCCAAAACTTCTCAGATCTCTCCCAATCTGTTCCAGAAACTGCCTTAGCATATGGAAATTACCCTTCCCATCTCTGAGTCAGTTTGCTTGTAGCTGGGAGTGTTGGCAATACTTTCCCCCACCCTAGAAGTGCATGTAACCCTTTGAAGAGTTGATCATTTCTGCACTCTAGCGCACACCCATAAATGCACCTTTCTGCCCTAAAACCTTACGTAAGAGTTTGGTGTGAGATTCCCCACACAGCAATACAGGCCAGAGAAACACTGCCCACATTTCTCTAATGTCCAGAAGAGAACACCTACACAGGCACCGACTTTGCAGCTATGAAAAACTTAAGATTCAAGTTTCAGTGGTGGCAGGATGGTAATCAACACATGGGTACCTCTCCCACCCCTGCTACTTCACCAGAAGGTGTCTCATGCTTTGCCAGACCTAAGTGGCTTGGAGCCAAGACAGGCTCTGGGCAGTCTGTCACAGAGCTCTACCAAGCAGTGAAATCATAAGGTACCTTGTGGGTTTGGAGTAACTCAAATACCTTCTGTACATTTGTCCTGTGCTTGCTTGTGTCAAGAATGTGCAGCTTTCCAGTGACTTGCACAGGATTCCATGCTGTTTCTCACAACCACAGAGGGAGGAACGCTCATCATTAGGTCTAATATCAATAAAAGAAACAGCTTTTTCGCTCAATAAATTGTAAAACTGTGCAAGATTCTGCCATGGAAAGCTGTGGATGTCAAAACATGACTGGATTCAAGATGTTCTTGCTAAGTTTGTGTCTGTCAGTACTTGTTACAAGTAACGTGGGAATTCTGGAAGCAGCTGAGCCTTAAGAGGTCCTCAGGCTGCTGATGTCTGGACTCTGGAAAAGGACCAGGACTGTGGTGGTGTTCACAGGGGTTCTTGGATGAGGGAAGAGACGAGCATCTGACTCTATGTTTGAGAAGGCTTGATTTATTATTTTATAATATACATTACATTAAAACTATTCTAAAAGAATAGAAGAAAAAGATATTATCAGAAGGCTAGCTAAGCTAAGAACAGAAAGGAATGATAACAAAGGTTTGTGTCTCAGGCTCTGTGTCCTAGCCAGCTGACTGTGATTGGCCATTAATTACAAACAACCACATGAGACCAATCACAGATCCACCTGATCCACAGCAGCAGATAATTATTGTTTACATTTTGTTCCTGAGGCCTCTCAGCTTCTCAGGAGGAAAAATCCTAAGGAAAGGATTTTTCATGAAAAGATGTCTGCAACACAGGACACTTTTTTTTTTTTTATACCTTCTTCACAGCCATATTATCAGTCAGTTCTGAGGACAGGACACTTGGCTAGGTGGAATTTCATGGTACCCATGCAAACTTTCTTACGCTCTTCTTTTTCCTCTTCCAGGGTGTGCATTTGTGAAATACTCTTCACATGCAGAGGCCCAAGCTGCCATCAACGCCTTGCATGGCAGCCAGACAATGCCGGTGAGTAGCTCTGTCACACGGGCAAGTGAGAATTGGGCCAGCCCTGGCTGCCCTGGGGCCTGACTGAGGAGGAGAAATTATTTACCTGTGCTCTGCAACTCATCATCCAGACCCAGGGCCTTGGGTGTGCTTAACTCAGCAGAGGAAAGGCTGGGATGGCAGTGGCATTCCTCACAGGCACAGAACCCCAATGCGTGCTGTGTTCTGTCACCAGCAGTTTTGATGGCCTGAAAAAAAGATGTATGGTTCACACATGCCCAAAAGTTTGGGTCAGACTCGCCATGGGCACAACCTCTCAATTTTCAGAGGGATGAATCAAGTAAAAATGGTGTCTAATGGTTTTTTTCATTTTCCCTCCTCTGAGAGCACCTGTCTCTAGGCAATGGATAAAGGACTTTTTGCCAGCTCTCAGCAGAGAGAAGCATGTCCACATCATGGTACTAGGGGCTAGAGACAAATCACAACAGTGATGGGTGCCTGTCTCTGTTACCACAAAAGCACCAACCTGGGCATAATCTGGTCCCCTTCATCTGCCCCTTGAAAGGTATCAGACCTTGGTGTCAGACCAATTACTGGATCTTCCAGGAAATATCTGAGGGATCAGTCCACTTGCACAAATTTTTAATCATATGGAGTTTCAAGACTGACTGTTCAATTAAACAGAAATGGGGTTGTATTTCTATGCAAATAGATATCCGTGCACCACCATGAGACAGAGAAGGATATAAGGCATTCTACTGTCAGTAGGACAAGAAAATCTGGAACAAGTTGTTTTGGTTTATTATAATAGTGTATTATTTTTATTACTAATTATTCACAGTGTAAATCATGGAAGGCTAAGAAGCATGTTGACAACTTGGAAAGGATACAAGAAAGCTCAATTAAAAATATTTGAGAGTGTACAATCTCCCTTTCAGTAAGAGACTCTAATGTAAATTCATGAATTTATCCAAATAAGTTTAAAGTGGGCCCGACAGATTTTCTCTAGATCTGTGCAGGGATGAAAAAGGAAAATTCCTTACAAGCAAAAAGGTTTCTAAAACTAGCAAACTATCAAGATCTCATTTTTTGGAACCCCATCTTAGACAAATCAGTTTAAAAATGGTACATGTTTACCAGTGATGGTACCAAAAATGTCTCCTCAAATGTGGGGTCTCCATTTTTTGAAGAACTTAAATACTTTTAAGAGTCTCTTCCTAAAAGGCTTCTCCTAAAAAAAAACAGACATTGGGTTTGATGCTGACATCCCATACTGATATATTATGGATGTCTTTCCTGAGACAGGTTAAAGAGGTACTTTTAGTGACATTCTTTCAAACTTTGACCCAAAGTGATAGTCTATAAGCTGACATCAAGAATTTCAATTCAGTAGGGTGTGGTACCACGAAAAGGTTTAGTAAAAAGTCAGTCCTCATCCCAAAAACCCTGCAAATTCCTGTGACAAAGGCAAGAGGCAGACATGAAGAAACAGAAAAAACCCAAGGAGAGTTAAAGATTTTGTCTAGATATAGTATACCCAAAATATCATTATTCCTCCCCAGGCCTTTCCCTTCCTACTTTCCCAACACTTTGGATTAGAAAAACATACTCATCTCACAGCCACCTGGGAACAATTTATGACTCCATCCTGGTGGTATCACCTGAGCTTAGGATATACAAAACACTTGAGAATTTGGCCACTTCATGGATCAATTTTATGGGACCATTTGTCCTCTTGACTTATCTGACTCAAACACCTGTTATAGAAACATTCTATAATAACCAGAGCTGGGCATCTGAAAAAGCAACACAATTTATCCTTTATTAGATGGCCATCCCAGACTCAGAATCAAGTTTCCATGGATCGGCTGAACCTCACAGTACATACTCATAGTTCACAGAAAAACCAAGGAGGAAAATAATTTCATAATAAGCTAAGTTACATGGCACTGCCTTGTGTCTCCCATGAGCTACAAGCAGCCACAACAATGCCACCATATCTTTGCAGATCTGTGAGGACCTGCAGAGTGACCAACACTCAATGAAGACATGGAGCCTCTGTGGTTTTTCCCCATGGTGGCTCAAAATTTCTAAGGCTCTTTGAAGGAGATAGGCCAAATCCTGCCAGGATCTCAGTGCCCATTCTTGTTTTCATGGTACTTTGGGGCCTGCAGCGGCGCTCAGGACTAGTTTGGATGTTCACAGGGAAATGCAGCCACCTCGTGGTGAGATGCAGACGCAGCCCATCGTGCTTGGAAAGGAGGGGGGCGTCTCTGCCATCTTCCTTCAGCCCCCTTCCATTCCTCTCGCCACCAGGACTGGCCTCATCTGCCTGGCTGCGATGCCAACTCAACGCTGTTGCTGTGGCTCAGCCAGTTTCAGCATCTCCTGGTTTGTCCTCGTGTACCACCAGCAGGGCATCCATCATCATTCCTGTCAGGTCTCGGGCCGCTCGTTCCTGCGGCAGACTCCTGTTTCTCCACAGCTGTCAGGATTATTGCTCTGCTGTGACTTCCTGTTCACACAACATATGTTGCCTAATAGTTTCAAAAGGCAACTTTCTTTTATGAAAGTTCCTTTCATTTTTTTTTCTTTTTTTTTTTTTTTAATTAACCTTACCTTGGACAAGTGCCTGACCATCAGCCATTACAAACCCATTTCACAATGCAAGGCGCTTGTTTCTCCTAAGGGTCCATCAAGTCTAAATCTTTCCAATTTTTACACAATCAATTTCCTTTAGAAATAAGCTACCCAAAATCCCCTAATTTTGAGCAGGAACAAAGATCCTTTTTTACCTACCTGTCAAGAGAACTTCCTTTTTGTCTTTTTAGATCATATTTTCTATGAGCTCATCAACTTTATGAGACTGTTTTAGGGGATTTCTATATCATCCTTTATAATAGATCATAATCTTCATGTATTTTTACTTGTATTTATAACATATTTACAGTAATTATATGTCCTGTACTTTTAGTTTTGATTACTCCTTCCCTCCTGTCTCTGTTTCCCATCCATATGGGGACATAAACAGGTTCCTTCCTATCGTTCTCTTCTCTTCCTATTCCAAGTCTTGTCCCTAACAGCCTTTTCCACCAACACAAATTCAGCTGCTATTGCTGTAGTGACAGCTTGCAGAACTAATTTCTCTGCTTCAGGACTGACTCCTGTCCAACCCAAAATCTTGGTCTGTCTTTCCACATCCTGGTGGATGTTTAGCTGTCAGAACAAGCTCAATATGTATAAAACTGAGCTCTTGAACTTTTCTGCCCAAAACCTGTTTTTTCTATCCTCCACCTTCATTCTCAATCACTGTGGACAATATTATCATTCTACCTGTCAGTCATGCTTTTCCTAGGCATCATCCTCAGCTTGGTTTTCTCCTTCTCCCCATGTCTTCATACCTGGACAACAGCCAAATTACACAAGAGTCATTCTGCAGAACGCATCTTACTAATCTAAGATGTGGCCTTGTCCGTCCACCCACACAGAACTAACTGCTCCCAAAACTTCATTGAACTATCACAGAATGGTTTGGATTGAAAGGGAACCTTAAAGATCATCTACATCTCCATTAGCAGTAGAGACACTTCCAACTGCGCCAGGTTGGTCAAGGCCTTATCCAAGCAGGCCTTGGTCACTGCCAGGGATGGAGCACCCACAGCTCTTCTCTGGCAGCAGGCTCCACTGCCTCACCACCCTCACAGTAACAATTCTTTTCCTAAAGCTGACCTAAACCTGCCCTCTTTCAGTCTGAAGCTATTCCCGTCCCTTCTGTCATTCCAGACCCTTGTTAAAACCCCCTCTTCAGCTCTCTTGTAGCCCCTCAGGCACAGGAAGATGCTGTAAAGTGTCCCTGGAGCCTTCTCTTCTCCACCCTGAACAACACCAGCTCTCTCAGTCTGTCTTCAGAGGAGAGCTGCCCCAGCCCTCTGAGCATCTTTGTGGTCTCCTCTGGACTCAATCCAACAGCTCCATGTCCTCCTTATATTTGGGCCCCCAGAGGAGGATGCAGCACTGCAGGAGGGATCTCAAGAGGGTGTAGAAGAGGGCAGAATCATACACATTTAAGGCACAGCAGCTATCCTGCCCAGAAGCTACACAGGGTTAAAAAATAGAGTATTTTTGCACCCTTTTCACCATCTTGCCCACTGAGGCAATTCGGAATTTTTTTGGTAATGAATTCATTCCTGTAATGGGAAGAACAGTACTGTTACTGTTTACGTTTCCTGCACAAGGGTGAGAAGTGAAGAGTGTGATGTACTTGGCTTATCTTTAACTATCTGAAAGTTTGTGACCTATTCTAAATATCTTCTAGGATTCTTGCAGAAAGGAGAGAGAGGGACATTTCCAGAGATTTGTGCATTCTTCACTTTTCCTATGCTAGGATGGGCAATATCACCTTCTGGGCATGCCTGTCCCATTATAATGGATAACTTAATAACAGGCTTAGACTGAACACCTGAGGTGGGCCCCATCTAACCTAATTTGAGACATCCAGAAGTTAAGAAACTCATGTCTGAGGTTGTCATCCAAGTTTGTCATCTAAGTTTCTCTTATAATCAACAGAGGAAAATAGATACCTCTGGAGAAATTTTATTTTACAGAAATAGATTTTGAAAACTGTCAAACTAATAGGCGAGCCCAAATAGAAGTGTGCTTTTTAGCTAATTTTACGCATCAATTTGCTATGGTACTCCAGCTCCAAAATAGTGGTTCATCATCCAAAGTGCAACTTCGAATGAAAAAAGGACCAGAATGCAAAAAAGCATCAGTGCTTAAAAACTAAAGACAAAGCCAGTGCAACTTAAAGTGAACACTTCACGTTCAATGCTGGGAGACCTGAAATCTGTCCTGGATGTTTGTTGCCCAGATAAAGCAATTTGGGATTCAGAAACCAGGCATCCTGCAGCAGAGTCCCCTGTCTCCTGTTCCATTAGATGTTCTGTGAACTTGCTTAACACACTAATTGTCAGCATTATCTTCAGTCCATATCTTTATTTAATTAATCCTATTTAAGGCCATCAAGGCCTCAAGCTTTTGGTGGCTTCTCCTACCACACAGACCAAATTCTCTCTTTGTTTTACTACACAAGCCTGCAGCAGCTTGGTCAAAGCACAACATTTCCTCTGCATCCAGGCAATAGCATTCCAAGTCTATCCACGGCTGAACATTTCCCATGAAAATTACTTTTCAGATGGAATCCTTGGTTTTCTGAAAAGGGAAAATGTGAGACTTGGATACAAGCACTGAACAGACGTCTGCCTTTCAGAGAAAGATTCAGTTTAGCTGAACTTTGAAAAAACAGTAGTGTTGCAATGCACAATTTCGTTAACTTGGAGGCCTTCATTTAAATATTTTGCCGTGCAGCTCTTATCAACACAAATGACAAAACCAAATTCATCAACAGTGTCCAGGAACCACCAATATCAAATGATGCAATTATTGTTCAGTGTTGTTAGATGACATATAGATTAGATCTCTTGTTACTTTGTAAAGTACTTGTTGTACATTACACTTTTTATTAAGCAAGAAAATATGAATGGCATAACACCTTGAATGAGGTTGATTTTGAGTGTCTGTCCATCATGTTCTTTGGAAGTCCACCCATAGTATAAAAATTTCCAGCCAAACATGGGTAACAATCAGGTGAAAAAATTGTCTTCTTTCCTTAGACAATGTACTGTCCATCCCTTCATACCATAAGATATTTTTTTCCATTATTTAAGCTAAAGGAATTTGTCACCTCTTTGGTTTATCAGGTAAGAGTGACTTAAATATGAGAGTATCAAAAACTGCCCCAAGAATCACAGAATTATTTGGATAGGAAGGGACCCTGGAGATCATCTAGTTCCAGCACCCTGGCATGGGCAGGGATGCCAGGCACTAAACCAGAGCTTACAAGTGGCTTTGTCCTGTGCAGTGGCCTCTTTCAAGCTAATGGCAAACGGGGCACTGGTTCTCATCTTCCTGGCTTTGGATGCTCAGGCACCCCACCAAGGAAGCCACCCCCAGCTCACACTAATGATTGCTGCTGTTATTGCTGTGCATTCCCGTGGTGCTGCTATGACTTTGCAGAGCTCTGTGAGGCTTCCTTCAGACACAGCCCCACTGTGGAAGCAGCTGAACAGCTGTGCTCACCCCCCACTAACCCAGCAGAGCAATATTTAGGTGAATTTGGGGCAGAGGGGAAAGCAGTGCAGAGTGTGCAGAAGATGCTCTGAGCAGGTGGAGGAAAGGAGGAGAATGGGTCTTTGTGGGCACGATGAAGCTGCAGCCCGGGTGCTGCACTCACAAGTGATGGTGAGGCAGATTTTGCAGGAGCAGGCTGCACCCTTTAAAGCACTGAGTCGGCAAGAACTGTCTGGGAGGAGCAGCCTGGTGGCTCCGGTGAGTGGGGGGCCACAATGCCGTAGATCAGCTGAGGTATTTTTAACAATTATTTTGATATAAACAGCTCTGAACTTGAGGAGCTCCATGTAAATGGGAAGCAGTGGGGCTTGTAATTAGATTTGTGTACACTTTCATAAATTGCTGGAAAACATCAAAGCCGTGATAGAAGGCTGTGGTGCACTTTATTTCCTTCTTCTGTTCTTCTGTTAATTGAATGGTTGATGTGTGGATAGGAAGCGTTGGCTTCGCAGAGTACTATTTACAGACCCGCTGACAGCTGCACTGTGAAAATTAACAGGAACAGAGCAGCCTCTGTCACAGCTCTTCCCATGAGGGACTTGCTTCAAATTAGATCATTTCTTTCATAGGAGAAACTTTCCTCATCGCTCCTCCCTCCTTCGCAAATACGCGCTCACATCCAGCTGCACGCTCCCTTCTCCCCTCAGGCTCGTGGCAGCCTTTAGTGCTCAGAAGATTTTGTCACTTCCACAAAGTTGGGGTAGTTAGGCTGCTGTTTAAAAGATGCAGTGCATTCAATTTCCAGCAAGACACTTTCTTCAGGAAGTCACCCAAATCCGTGAGCCAGGTGCATGGAGACACATCTTCGTGTTTGCAGGTCTCTCATTAACTAGAACACTCTTCTCATCCTCCCAGAAACTCTGGTAGACATCCTCTCAGACTACTGCTCTTGGAAATGTGGTTACTGTTGTTCCTAGAGAAAATTGCTGTGTGGTAAACACCACAAAAATCTCTGACAGGACAGCTCCTACACTCAGCAGTTTGCTGACTAAAGGCCAGGGTTAACCTGGCTGGATAAATTGCTTCAAAGTGTCAGTCAAAGTATAAAACTTCAAGGTCATCTACACTTTTGTTACAGTTGATGGAGAGGGTCTAGGACCCAAGAGAGACTGTCTTGAGTAGCTGAGGGTTTAGGATTGATGCTCAAAATGCCAGCAATTACATCATCTGAAGGTCTTCTTAATAGACAAGACACAAGAGAGAAGCAAAAGAAAAAATAATACAATGTATGGAAATGAGCAAGTCTTTTACATAATGAATCTATCTGTTTAGGCTGTTCTTAACCAAGTGACAGCAGCTCTTGTTCTGGTTCCAGCAGAGAAGTAATAATCAGTGAACACCTGAGAATCTAAATCTTAATATTTATTGATATCTGAGAAACACAGAATTAAGAATAGCAAAGTTTAAGTTTTCAGTTCACCTCCTCACTTACTGAAAATGCCTTCAATCCCAGTAACATAAACAGAACCACAGACAAACCCATAGTACAGAGTTAAACAGACCACAATTCAGAGTATTAATTAACCAACAAAATTTACTTTCATTGAGATTCCAGCATGGGATCAAGTTCTCAGCTGGTAATAGCCACATTGTGAGAGTCAGTAGAGACAGAGTCACTGAGTCCTCAGGCTGTGAGGGTAAATAGAATCACAGTATCACAGAATCATCTAAGTTGGAAGAGATCTCTAAGTCCAACTATCAATCCAGCATCACCTTGTAACTCCGGAACCACATCACCCAGATCCCGATGCCTCTTAAAACACTTCCAGGGATGATGACTCCACCAGGGCAATGTATTTCAAAGCCTCACAGTGGCTTTGGAATATATTGGAAATATCTATTGGAATATATTGGAAATATTTGGAATACAGTGGAAAATCCTAACTGTAGTTTTTATACTAATATCTAGCCAGGATGTCTCCTCTCAGTTGAAGACCATTTTCTCTGACCTTCCACTGCAGCCACAGTAGGAAGGAACAGTCCTCACCTTGTAACCTCCTTTCAGGTAGTCGCAGAGAGCTATAAGTTCTCCTCTTGAGCCTCCTCTTCTTGAAACTAAAATAGGAAGTGGAAAATCCATTAGACTTTCCTTTTACATGACCACAGAAACTCAAAGAGGAGATTCTCAGAGGTAATCCAGGCTGAAAGATGATGCAGCTCCAGCCTCTAAGTGTCCTTCATGACTCGTACCTGAGTTTGGCTGAAAGTTAATTGCCCAAAGTGAAAAAGCCCATCACAGAGTGAGGTACCATCACTGCCCGTCCACCTGTCCAAATTAATGCAGAAGGCTGAGGCCTGGTTTTACACCATTGATATTAGAAAAACTGATGGGTGAAAATTGAGATGTCGACTCTGACCCTGTTTTTCTCTTTCCTGTTGATCTTGAACTCTCTAAAGAACACACGTTCTTTTCAATGTCCTTGTGCCACACAGAGGCTGTCTTGTTTAACTCAGGGCAAAGCACAGCACATCCATTCCTTGTATTAAAAAAAATTAGTAATAACTTAGAAACCCATTAATAAGTCACCAGGAGCAGGCCTGGCCCTCTTTCCAGCAATAAATGATTTTTTGAATATGCTACTTAAACACCATTTATAAAGGTGTGTGTTGTCCTTTAGGATGAAAAAAGCAGAGGACATGTAATACCTACATGTGAGTTTGCAGCCATTTCTACCAAAGTCCAGTGACTCCTGATAGCTCACCTTTGTTTCCCAGGGATCAGTGGGGTCTGGATGGAGGGGGAAAAAGCTCATAGACACCATCCCAGCACTTCCATCAAGACTGCTGCTTCTACAAGCTTTGGGACAGCAGGTTTCCAGTGTTGCCATAATTTCCCTTAATTCTTCCAACAAAAAGTAAAATTGTAAGACTGTGTTGCCTGCCTCTCCTATAGTTTCATAAATTAACTCATTAATCATATTTCTGGGTCCCAGAGCAGAGATCCAGGCAGCCTGGCTGCCTGACACAGGGTGTGAATCCTGCTGGCACCAAAAACGGCCTTCTCTTGACTGGTTACATCTCCAAAACCACACAGTCATCCAGCAGGACACTGGAGTGACGAGTGGGACACGAGAGAGACCACTGGATATCTTCCCTGGGCTTCCCTGCTCCCTCTGACCCACAGCATCCACTGCATCCAAATGGGACACAAGCAATAACTGCTTGTGAGACGCACTACCTTCTTCTGAAAAAAAAACCAACTTGATTGGCACCCACCCATCCCTTCACAAGTCCAAGGGGAGCTGCTCATTAAATCAGCAGTGCAGAGGTGGCCATGGGGAGGCAGGAACAGGATCGTGCCACTCCTGGGAATTGCCCAGGTCCTGGTGATAACAGCAGCCCCTGCAATTCTTGCTCCACTCAACGCTTGTCTAATCTGTGTGAGATTAGCACTTGAGGGGCTAAAATAATTCACAGGCAGGGACCTCCGTGGGATATCAGAGTCATTGAGAAGCCTCCAGCCTGGGAGACATGAAACAGTCCCTGCCTGCCGAGGGAGTTCCTGGCCTGCTAGAGGTAGCTCCACTGGGCATCACCACCTTCCTGTGATAAGGATTCAAGATGTCAGCATTGTCTTTACCTCTTCTGCTTGCTTTGGGGGCATTTCTTTCTTCCTCCTTTTCTCTTCCTGTATCTTTTGATCTAAGCCTCATTTATATCAGTGGGAGCTTCCTACAGAGTTAAGTAGGCTCTGGATCAGCATTAAATCACTCTGGATTCTTCTCATTTTTTTTCTTTAAATTCACCCCTTTCCAGCCTTGCTCAGGTGTGTGCTCAGTACTGATAGCATGCATTCTTGTGAGGAAAACAGAAAGATCCTAGGAAATGGTAGAATGCTATCCCTGTGCAAAACATATCATTAGTGATGCATTAGCTATTATCCAAATGGGTTTTGCAAAGTTCAAATTTTTAGAGGACAAAGATGTCCTCAAAGAATCAAAACTAAGAATCAGAACAATGACTTTCAAATAATACTCTCAGCTGAAGCTCACACAAAGTCATGAGTATGAAGCATCCTACCAGACCCCAATGTCTTTGCCTCAGATGTCCACTGGCAAGTGAAATCACATAAAAGAGCATGTTTGACTTCTCATTCCAAATGGAAATGGTCTGGTTGGTGTTCACAAGAATAGTGGTTGTGAAGGTGGCGTGTTTCAGTCTTAGTGGAGTGGAAAGCTGCAAGGGCAGATCCTTCAACATAAACCAACTTCTTGTTTCACCAAAACCCAGGAGAGCTGCACTGAAGTTACACCATTTCATTGCTTCAGTTCACCATCTGTTTCTCTGTATTAAAGCATGGGTGACACCTCCCTGAAAGCAGAATATTTTCTCAATTAACTGTGGAATCATAGAAAATTTTGGGTTAGAAGTAACCTTTAAAGCCCATCTGGTCCAGCCTATGTCTGGACAGTGCTTGGAGATCTCCAGTTTAAACATGCTGCAAAAATTCAAATATTTTACTATCTCAGTTGAGCAGCATGGTTTACACAATAGCCTGGAGTCTTGCAGTATGACAGGGATCTGGGAAGCAAAATCATGAGCAATGCAGTGCCTTGGAAATGTTCTTTTCTGTCAGATGAATGGCTGAAATGTCTCTGCCCAGTTTGCCAGCCCTTCCTCAACATCTCTTTTTTTCCCCCCAAGTCATCATAGGCTGTTCATGTCCTCATCCTGAGGTGCCAAAGAGGTGTGGAGTTCTTGTAGGCAGAGTCCTGAAGCATCAGGATCTTCATACCTGCTTGAGATTCTACTTTGCTTTGACAATTGCCAATTCACATTATGACCCTGGAATAATTCCACTTCTCTTATTTTCATCCTTGCTTGTTTAACTGAATGGAAAGATCATTCATAGGTCTCTATACTGCAGCTTCCAAACATGTTTTTAATAGTAACCATAATTTATAAAAAAACTTAAGCTTTTTTTTTTTTTGGTGTAAGTATATTTTATGGGGATGTATATTTTTAGTTAATATGGAACTAAACATACCTAATCTTTCAAACCATTTTGCTCTTATTGGAAAGGCGAAATATACAACATTTTCTTTAGGATTTTTAATTTTATGTTTTTCTTCAAATAGACAAAAAAATTATTTACTGCTTTCACAGTCCTAAATATCAGGAAAGAATCACTAGTCTGTTGGTGTAATGTAACAATACCTCCCACTTCATAATGCATTAAGGGAGGTGAATGATTTTGTGAGGACTTTTATCATTCATAGACTGAGCTGAAAAATGCTTGAAAAAAAAAGTGCTTGAAGAACTCTGCTTTTAAGTTTAGGTTTTTCAGATACCTGGCTTTGATTCGAGAGGCATACTAACACCTGGGTTATATATTGAGTTCTTCCTAATTAGAATTGGGTACAGTGACACCAGGACTCAATGATTCTGTTGCCCTGTGGAAAGCAATAACTTCAGCTCTGAGAGACACCTGGTAAGTAGTGTATGGGCAAATAAAACCTAAATCAAGCTTCCACTCCAAATAAATTAACAGCTTTGGAGACCTGTGAAGGGAAGTACCTGCAGCAACTCTCTCTGCTTAGACATTTCATGAAGAATCTTCTCTACTGAGGGAGCAGCATTATCAAAGGGTCCATCACTACAGTCCTGGATGAATGCCTCCTTTCCCCTCTCCATCTCTGTCACTCTCAAGAGTGTCTAAACCAGCTCTCAGGACTGTAAAGTGGAAATAGCTCCTAGTGACTGCTGTCCTACTCATCTTTCAGATGAGACATGAAATTGAAGCCCTGAGTGCAGAAAAATAACATATTTCACAAGATGGGAGGGATGTTAGTCCTGGTCTTTTGGTCACTTTCCAGCCTGGGTAATTACATTTCTGCCTAGCAGAAATTCCCACTGTTCTGCAGTTTAATTGGACAGTAGTTTCTTTTTCACTTGCCTAAAATCCCAGGTTGGGGTCAAACCCCACTGCCAAATTCACCAGCCCTCTTCAACAGAGCTGCATAGGCGTTTCCAAAAAATTTCCAAATTTGTTTTCAAACTTAGGGGACATCGTGCCAAATGGCCTGAGATGACAGAGCCCAAAGCAAATAAATCTTCCTTTGGCTTTTGGGCCTTAACATCAAGGATTCTTCCATGGAAATATTACCCTGATTGTCTTGCTGAAGTTCAGCAACCTCCCAGCTCTGTTTTGTAGTCACAAAGGGAGTGCTAAGGCAAAATTTCCACCACTTTCTGTGGTGACACTTAGGAATAGAATCATTGCCCAAAAGACAAGTGTCCAGCAGCGCCTACTCATTTAAGCATCTTTGTGTTCATGGCTGAAGATCTGCATATTCAGATCTCTTATATTCAAGAGTTTAGACACTGGAACTTTAATATAACAATTTTTTAAAAAAATATTTTTGGCCTAGAACTTTTATCTGGCTCCATTTGAGCTAACAAAGATGTAAAGGTCCACCTACACGAGACACTCTTGTGTTAAAGGACTTAAATGTATGTTTGCCTCCAGCAGGAGATTCACTAAGCTTAAAGTGAAATGCAATGTAATGACTTTGGCAAATTAGGCCCAGATTTCATCAGTTTTGAAGGAAAAAGGTGTCTAACCATCTGTGGAGATTAGTAACCTAAGGAATCAGAACAGATTTATAGGGCTGGCAGGAAAAGGAAATTCATGCATATATTCTGCAAGGCCAGACCTTCACAGAATTTTTCCTAAGAATGTTGTTCTAGGGAGGGGCAACTGGACACCTGAGCTGGTAGACAGGGATGGGAAGCAGAACAGCCCCCCTGTAATCCAAGCAGAAGCAGGAAGAGACCTGCTGAGTCACTTAGGGGCTCACAAGTCTATGGGCCCAGACGGAATCCACCCTAAAATGATGAGGGAGCTGGTGGAGGAGCTCACCAAGCCTCTCTCCATCATTTATCATCAGTCCTGGTCCACTGGGGAGATCCCAGACGCCTGGAGGTGCCAATGTGACATGCATCCATCAGAAAGGCTGGAAGAAGGGTCTAGAAAAATACAGACCTGTCAGCCTGACCTCGGTCCCCAGCAAGGTTGTGGAACAGATCATCTTGGGTGCCATCACACCTACGAGATAGCTGAGGGTTGAGACCAGCCAGCATGGGTTTAGGAGGGACAGGTCCGGCCTGACCAAGCTGATCTCCTGTGATAATCATATAAAGGCTGTGGATGTGTCTGGCTGAACTTCAGCAAAGCCTTTGACACCATCTCCCACAGCATCCTCCAGGAAAAGCTGGCAGCTCACAGCCTGGATAGGTGAATTCTTTGCTGGGCAAGGAACTGGCTGGATGGCCAAGCCCAGAGAGTGGTGGTGACAGTGCTTCACCCAGCTGGTGGCCAGTCACAGGTGGTGTCCTCCAGGGATCAGTGTTGGGCCCAGTCCTGTTTTATTGATGATCTGGATGAGGGAGTTGAGTCCACCACCAGCAAATTTGCAGGGGACATGCAGTTTTGGGGGAGGTAGGAGTGCTCTGCAGAGGGACCTCAACAGGCTGGATAGATGGGCTGACTCCAACAATGGATGGGGTCCTGCACTTGGGCCACAACATCCCCCTGCAGTGCTACAGGTTAGCACAGAGTGGCTGGACAGTGGCCAGGCTGAAAGGGATGACGGGGTGCTGCTTGGCAGCTGGCTGAACATGAGCAAGCATGTGCCCAGGTGGCCAAGGAGGCCAAAGGCACCTGGCCTGGATCAGGAACAGTGTGGCCAGCAGGAGCAGGGAAGCCATTCTTTCCCTGTACTTAGCACTGGGGAGGCTCTGCTTTAAACACTGAGTCTAGCTCTGGGTCCCTGAGTTGAGGAAGGATGTTGAGATGCTGGAGTGTGTGCACAAAGGGGCAACAAAGCTGGTGAAGGGTAGCATAAGTCCATGAGGAATGTCTGAGGAATCTGGGGTCGTTTAGCCTAAAGAAGAGGAGGCTCAGGGGGGATCCTCTACATCTCTCTCTACAACTCCCTGAAAGGAGGCTGTAGCCAGGTGAGGGTCAGTTTCTCCTCCCAGGCAATAGAACAAGAGGACAAAGTCTTAAGCTGCTCCAGGTGAGGTTTAGGTTGGACATTAGGAGGAATTTCTACACAGAAAAGGTGATGGGGCATTGGAATGGACTGCCCAGGGAGGCGGTGGAGTCACAGTTCCTGGAGGTGTTTAAGGAAAGACTGCATGTGGCACTCATGGTCTGGTTGACACAGTGGTGTCTGGTCACAGGTTGGACTCAATTATCTCAAAGGTGTTTTCCATCCTAGTTGATTCTGTGATTCCGTTATTTTTCCCTGCTCCTGGGCAGTAATGTTTGGCCTCCTGAAACGCTTTTACTTAATCCATGTATACACTCCATTTGGAAGACCTTATCTAATGGGAAAAAGTTCCAACAACCAGGCAATAGATTTGTTTTCCTTTGCCTTTAAATGAAATATCAATGGATGGATATTTTATTTTTAGCTGAATATGAAATTTCACAAGCGACCTGTCAAGCTCCTGTTTTCAAGAATGACTTTATTTCACACGTCAAGACAGCCTGGGAAATTAGTTTTTCTCACAGAGGGCTCTGATTAGGGATTACAAAGTGAGTGTGGCGCAGAGTGATTTTTCCTCCATCTTTTCCCTCGCCCCACCAACCTAGAGAGTGCCTGACTCTGCTGACTAAGGGGAGCAATTCATTACCATGCGTGGCAGGGCGATGGGAAGAAAGATAGCCATATTAAGTAGACTTGCTGGCCCAAGAGAGAATAGGAGAAGCATAATAATACTTAGCCCTTATCATTCTTTTCATCAGTAGATATCAAAGCACTTGAAAAAGGAGGTTGATTTGAGGGGAAAAGAGATAAATTCCAATTGCAAGCAGCCTATTGCAGAGGCACCAGCAGGAAGGCTCACTTTCACGATAGTATCTTCTGACTGTGGGTCTGCAGGGTAGAGAAATGAACAGGCCCTTTCCTCTGAAAAATGCAGAAGTACATTTCAAATGTTATTGACTTACCCAGTGTAACTCTCATGGGGTTTGGCAAAATATGAGGTCCAGTCCAAGAACTGGAGATTATGTATTACTAGTAAATGACACAGCAGACAGGACCTATTGCCTTTGCCAGCAGACAACAGCTGATTTACACCATGGTTTAACTCCTCACGGAAGCAATAAATAATCCAGATGAAGGGCTGCAGCATTTTTACCCTATGGAAAACGTGGCCCATTCTGGGGCATTTCTATTGCTGTCCAGTGGATTAGTAGCAGTCACTGGAGTAGAAAGCAGCCCTGTTCTGCTGTATATGAACAGCAATATTTGGCTCGACTGTTAAAAGTCCCGCACTGGCTGATCTGATACAGTTTACTGCCTGATTTCCTTTGGGCCACATGAAAGAGCTGCACATGAGGAACCACACACTGAAAGCATCAATCCCAAGGTCAGTCTCCATATTCAAGAGCAGTGCAGCATCTCTACTGGCTACACATCTTTAACCGCTTACATGCACATCTCATTGCAAAGAACTCTCAGGAAAACCTCTTCTTTTTCTCTTCCTTCTTTGTAATGTGTGGTCTAGCTTGAATCTATTTGCCAATGGCCTTTCTGCCCCGTGTATATGATAGCAATGTTCAAAGAGGCCTGAAGTCCTGCTGCGACAGGCAGCCCAGAAAAACATCTCTCAGGAGGCAAGATGAGATCCCATTGGGTCAAACAGCTGCTGTGCAGTCACTATGACTCACATCAGAAGGGAAGAACACTCCAGGGGCAAGCACTTCATGTGGAAGTTACCCATGTTTTCATGATGCCATCTACAATAATAGCTTGGTTTTCAACAGTGTAAGGCATCAGCAAGTGCCTGAGGCAGTTCCCTGGCCCTAAGACTTCCAGGGCAAATAGAGAGCTAGAGAAAGGGAGAAGGAAGAAGACACCAACTTATTTACACTTGCCTGTCATGCTAACAGGAGCAGGTCACAGCAGAAGAAACGCCTTCTGCAAAAATGAATACACTCTCACTCAGTTTCAAAATCCTCCATCCTGCATTGTGCTCATCATGATGCAGGCTCTGCTCTGCAAATCACAACAGCAGCTCTGAACAGCCCAATCTGCTGTGGACCAGTGCCTCCCTCCAATACAGCTGCAAATAGTTTTAAATCATTAGATGCAAGTTACCAAACAGTCTCTTGGATCAGGGTTAATTAAATGAGTGTTGAAATCTAATTAAGAACTGGTCCAGGTGATAATTAGCAGGAAATGTATGCATTAAAATATTCATTTGTCGATGAGCTGCAATTAAGAGTGTGATTTGGGGAAGGATCAATATCTGCATCATGTGATCTGAAGAAAAATTAAAAGTCACCCAGCCTTCAACAGAAATGCAGGGGAATTTTGGCTACAGGTTTTTTTCTCTCTCTTCTCCTCCACTCCCCCTTCTGTTCAGGCTTTATAATAACTGCTGAAGATTGCTCTCCATCTTTGAATGGAGCATTCATCTCTGCATCCCTTTGTTTTCCTGAAGCACTTCTTTCAAAACCTTGCTCTTCATCACATTCTGTGAGTGGGTTATAGATTTATTAGAGAGAGACTAACAGGTCAAAAAGAAAGATTCTTTGCCAATGAAAATCACTTTCTCCCAGTACAGATTACTAATCTAAGGGAACATCACTCATTGTGTGGTGTTAGATTGTTGGGGTCTTTTTTTAGCAGGTTAATTCCTCAACTCTTTATTCATAACTGAGAATCTGAAGAGGCTATTGAATATGTATAGCTTAGACTTATATATACATATGTCTATAGCTGTGGTTTACTACACTCCTCCCAATTTGTAGCAGAGCAATTCTGCTTTCGCTGAGATTATTTTTTCTCTTTGCAGGTACATAGGGGCATGTGTAAGCCAGTTAATAATATTTTTATTGTGCAATTCCAGAAAATTCATCCTCTGCTAGGACAATAAGGGTCCTGCAGCAGTTCAGCTCCTCTGGCATGGAGCTGGTCTTCCTCTACTGCCACAGCCAGAACTGAGCTGGTTGTTTCCCCACTGATAGTACTTTGACCAGTGAACACCAGTTTGTCAGAACAGGAGCTGTGGGAGCACAATTATTTCAGCTGCTCACTGTCAATGTCCTGCCCATCTCCCCAGGCTGGGGGGCAGCCCAGCTTCCAGGGCAATGCCCACTGCAGTCAGGGATTGCAGCTGGATTGTCCCTCCCCTGCACCACCTCCTTTCCCTGGGGAAACAACCAACCCATGAAGTTAGGGCTTCCTTGGAGGAAGACCAAAAAGTGCCCTCCTAGGTAGATCTATTTCTTCTCATCTCTGCCCCCTATCAGAAGTTTAAGGATTGCAGCTATTGACCATCTGGTTTTGGGAAGGAGAGGGATTTCTTTCATTCCCAAAAACACTGCATTTTTCACAGATTTCTGCAGGCAGCTCTGATGATCATCCATAGCTCTGCGCTGGTGTTGACTACAGACATAATCCTAATTTTGTAGATCTTTCCTGGGAATGTATGGGCTCTTTCATGATAGCCTCTATTTCCTACTGTTTGTGGAGAGGGAGCTCAGGTCCATCCAGTATTATTTTTGCTCCCTTAATCTGTCAGTGCTGAAGAGATGCTGTTTCATGGTGACACATAAACCCTGCCCAGCATACTGACTCCTGTCTCCAGGGATTTCTCACTGGACTTGAGGGTTACAAGACACAGCATTGAAAGGGTGATCCACATCAGGGGTCTGGAATGCAGAGACCTCACCCATTCCACCAAAACAAATCAGTCTACAAATCCTACCACATTCATGCAGCAAAGCCTCCTACGTTTCTCTGCACTATGTCCAGATCTTTGTCCTCTGACTCAACATTCTGGGCCTGAAGATTGAAAGAATAAGGCAACAACTTTTGCAGAGAAAATGTAAATGACATCCTAGAAGCTTGAATTTTGTACACTAGGAGCCAGGCTGCTGGCAATCACCCTCCAGGATCCTTTCCTCCTGATGCTTGCACCCTCTTGCAAAAGCCAAAATTCACAGCCTGATAGGTTGCATGGAAAACACCAACACCTGGATCCCATTCTACTAAATCTGTGTTAAGTGTATGGACTGATGAGCTGGCGTGAATCAGGCTCTGATTCCCTGTGTGTCTCCTTTTGTTTCCTGTGCTGCAGGGAGCCTCTTCAAGCCTGGTGGTGAAGTTTGCGGACACGGACAAGGAGCGTACGATGAGGCGCATGCAGCAAATGGCAGGACAAATGGGCATGTTCAACCCCATGGCCATCCAGTTTGGAGCTTATGGAGCCTATGCACAGGCAGTAAGTATAGACAGCAGCTCTCTGAGTGTTCATGGGAAGGGGGACTATCACCTGGAAATGCACAAAAACTCATGAGAGTGGGCAAAAAACCTGAGCAGAAGAGGAAGCAGTGGCTTATCTGTTGAACTGGTTACATGATGGGAGTAAAAATTAGCTATGCCTTCCAGGGTAGGCTCTGGGAATCTCCCAGGTGTCTTCTAGGTGCCATAGACAGCTCTAGCAGTAACTTTTGGTCATGTGTGAGCCTATGCAGAACACTTACTAGGGGGGCTAAGCCACTGTTGTGCAATGAAAACACACTAAGCTTTGAGTATTTGGATAGAATAAGCCTGCTCACTTTATCCCAGTTATCCCAGCTTTCTGCCTCACATCACCAGTACCCTGCTGTGCCTTGCATCACCATGGGTACCTTTGGAGTGACCACAGGACAAAACAGCAGCTGTTGAGAGAAATGCTTTTAGATTCACAAAGCATGGTAGATGATAATGAAATGTACACACAGACATATGCCCACACAAAATCCTGCTGCCCCAAACAGTATGATTGAAACACACTGGGGAAAAATCCTCTTGTGCTAACTTCAGGTTTCCTGTGGGCATACCAAACCTGAGAAGACGTGACTGTACAGGTGATGGGGTCTTTATGATATCATTAAATGGATGCCTCTGAAATTACTTGTTTTCATTAGGATAAAATTAACAAGGATCTGCAACACAAGACCAGGATCAGGTAACGGGCTCTCTGCCAGATATTTTGGAGGAAGGTGGAGGTGGTGCCTGCAGCAAGCAGACACAATACTTCCCAGTGACTTTGGTTGCTTTCTCTCAAGCAGGTTTTCAGGCAGTGACACTGTACGTAGGTGCTTCTTCTATTTTATGGCAAAATGTAGCCCCCTGCACAATTTGTGCCCAGGAGGGAAGTGTTGTTGAGTACATTGTACAGGGTAGCACCTTACTGAATGGGAGACCCAAACCTTGCCTTAGGTTGTAGGACCAGCTCAGGAATAGCCCTCTGGTGTGCCAACACTCCTTCCAGAGCAATGACCACAAGGTTTTCCTTCCTTCCCTGACTGTTTCTTTCTCATGTGTTGGCACCAAGTATTTCCCATTATATCACAAAGTTTTCTTTTTAATTTGAAGCTCTTGACATTTCCTCTTTGAAAGCCCTGTGCCTCACACAAGGAGTAGGTTGTGTACAACCCAGCCCACCCCCTTATGTGAGCTATACACAGTTGTGAGGATGTGCTGCAGAGCTCCACTGAAGTTCTTCCTCTCCTTCCAGCTGCACCTCTTGGTGCACTTCTGGAGTTTTTATTCTCTCTTTTCTGGAAAAATTCTATTTTTACTTCTATTTGGTTATCTTCATTTTCGTTCCTAGCCAAAGTCAGTCTCTGTCTTTTCCTTGTCTTCTGCTCCCCTCCTCACATTATAGAAGAGCTACTTCCTCTGTGTTTAACACTCCCCCTGGCCAGAGAATGCTGCAGGAAGAGGAAAAGAGACAGTAAATCCCAAATGAGCCTAGGTCAATGGCCAGCAGACTCTCAGAGGGATGTAGCACCTTTGCCCCCATGAACCCGAGGAATTAACAGGAGGCAATCCACAGACAGCTTGGGACAAACATTTGCTGAGGTTGTCAGGCACGAGAAGTGGCTTCAGTGTCACTCTGCAGACATTGGTCAGGCAGCTGGAGAGATGGCCAAGACACCACTGTCCTGATGTCCTGGTCCAAAAACTCTTGCATTATTTTTAATCTAGAGTAACTCTTCTAATTTCCAGACAAGGTTTATGCTGATGTGAGAGGATGTTGTCTGCACCTTTACACCACAAGTTTCCTTTGTTTGTCACCAGATAAGACAGGTGCATTATGAGGGGAGGTGAGGAATCAGGACAGAAGGAAGAGGAAAAACAATTTCTGGTCTCCTCCCATCCACTTGAAACAAATGGATATTTTTCATGTTGATTTCTGTGAAAGCAGAATTGGACCCGTACTCTTTTATTTTATATTTTTCTGATAAAAATGCTAATAAGGGGGAAAAAAAAAATAAGTTTTAGATCTTGACCCATTGGATATGACAAGCTGGTGACACCAATTACCACGGGGACTTGGGAGCTGTCTAAATGATGGGATCACATTTCTGTGTGGCGCCTGTGGACCCAGAGCGTGCTCAGAGGCTGTCTCTCAATCAGCCTCCCTATCTGCTCCATCTCACAGGCTCACATGAAAGGGAGGGAAGGGAGAGCCGGGGCTCTATGACGTTGCCTTGGTCCCGATTAATCCAGCCCAGGCTGCTTGCTCTCAGATATCAGGGTGATTGGCACCTCGCAAATGCCAGCAGGAGATGGAGGGATCGATAGCATGGAGGGAGACGGAGACAGCAGTTTTACCCAGCCTGAAGTCAAAGAGCTAAGGCAAGGCAAGAGGAGGGAAGCTGAAATATCAAGATTGTCATGACTGTTGATGCCTCTGCCACCAGCAACTCTCGTGACACTGGTTGAATTGTTTGACCCCCTGATCTTGTTTTTTCATGTGCAAATAAGCCTGATGATCAGGTTTATTTATTTTCTCCTCTCCCTCAGGGACACGGCTCTCTCCTGTGCTCTCTCTCCATGAGCTTTCTCAGAGTGGTGTGACAGTAACAAGAGTAAGAATTGCCTCAATGCTTCATAGTGAGGCCACCGCAAGCCTGAGACATCAGGCTCTCTGATTCCTAGCCTGTCCTCCCAGCTATCCCCCAGCAGACCAAACCTGATTGATGTCTCTGTATAACAATTCCCAAGCCATCCCATGACAGTGGTTTTTCAATAGTTTCTAATGCTCTGTCCCCATGGAGGAGGTTGCTCAGGACCCCATTTCTGCAGTTTCTTGCTGAATTTTCCCCAGAGAAGCATCTTGCACATCACTGTGACAGGATTATCTCCAAAAAGCCTCGATGCACCAAGGTGTCTGTGCCACAGGAGCCCCATGGTGTGGCTGTTTGATAGATTGGTGGGCAGAGCCATGGCTTTGCCAACGCAGCAGCACCACTGAAGAGAGGCAGCAAGGGTCTCAGACCATTAAAGTTTGACAGATAAACTTAAGTGTTGCTATCAGGACAGATTTGGACCCAAGGTTACCTCCCTTACAGCCCAGCAAATGGTCATGCCACAGCTCTCAGACTGCTGCTCCCTGCCAACCCCCTCAGCCCCAACTTAAACAACTTTAACCTTGATAACAGCCATGGTCTCAGCCAAGCAACCAATCCTGGGCTTCAGCAGCCATCTGGCGTCAGACACAGAGGCAAAAAAATGAGGAAGCAAAGGGAGTTCTCCACTGTGTGTGGTTTTCTATCCCCTCCTCGTGTGCCACCTTCAAGCAGCCCAGACAAAGCTTGGCACCAACTCTGTCTGCTGTTTCAGTGGCACAGAAAGTCACATCAGACCCACCTGACCTCTTTTGTATGCAGCTCAAGGCAAGTCAGATTTCATAGCTTCCTAAAGCTCCCAGAGCCCCTACTCTAATTTATTTCAGCGTGGGTTTTTTTGATTGTTTTAGGCTTTTTCTCTTCAGCAATATCTTCCCATACTCATTTGACTTCCCCTTTTATGGAGCAATTATTTATTTTATTTCACAAGGGTACAGGGCACCAGCCCTTTCCATTGTCAGGTTACTGTGGATCTACATCAGCTGGGTACTGACAGCTGCTCCTGCAGACTGAGGCCAGGCTGAGGTATGGATCTGGGCTCAGCCTGGAGAGAAGGAGAGTGATGCTGCCTGGCACCACCTTTGATTTGCTGCCAGCCTAGGAAGAACCTGCAGGCACACTCCCCGCTTCACAGAGCACAGCTCACCCACTCAGGGCGGCCAAGCCCAAAATCACAAGCAGTAACAATCAAAACTGCCTGTGGGTGGTGGTGGTACAGCCCTGGCACAAATAATCTACAGTTCCTGCAGGTCTTTCTCTGAATGAAAGGGGCAAGGAGTGTTTAGTGCCTGTCTCATGTCAGTGATGCCTCACCATGCAGAAAGGAAACATGCACAGATCAAAAAAGGGTGAGGGAGATGGGAAAATGCAGAAGAGCAAAGCAAGAACAAAGGAAAGAGCCTTGGAAAGTGACAGATTCAGTATAAATTATTTAATTTTTAAATTATTTAAGATAAGATCAAAGTCATAAATCAAGTTTGCATAAAAAATGGGTTGGGACTGTTAGCCACAGTCTTCTGGCCAAACTCCAGCCATGGGACTGATTGCATCCTGCAGCAGGGGATAGGCAGAGAGTCAGTGTGTAAAAACAGACAGGCTGGGACACGGACAGCACAGGCAATGCTGACATTTGCTCTGTGGCCTGGAACAAGTCCTTTCTCAGTAAATCCCAGCTCTCCTCACTGTGAAAAGGTACAAATGGCTGCTGCTCCTGAACTGCAGACAATAACTGCAGCAAAAATTTGGAATATCCAGCGCAGCAGAGCTCTCAGACATCACCTTAAGTGGTCTCCTTGGGAAGTTAGGGCAGCAGTTACCACCATGCTGACCACAAAACCCTGGGTGCCCCACTCTGCCTCCCTGTCCAGCTCCCATGGAGGTGAAAGGATATTTCTGCTAAATGATCTGAGGTAGTGCTGACAGGAAGAATTGCTTTTTCCAATATTTCTTCAATTTGGACTGTGAAATTATTTTGGAGAGATAGTTAAAAAAAAAAAAATCAGCTAGCCCTATGAAATCAGGGAAAAATTACTGACTGTAGGCTGCCTTCTGGATATAATAGTTGATACATTTAAATTGCCAAAATGGGACAGTATATCTGGTAAATAGTACCTGTTATGCAAATTATTTGCACTTATCCGTTCCAGAGGAGGAAGCTATTTTGAAGCCATAATACCTTTAGCAGGGATAGTACCATATTTCTGACCAGCAGCTCCCAGGTAATAATGAACACTAGAAATAATGAACACTAAGATTTGGGCTCTACATACATATTTTTTAGGTCTTTTAGGGGGTTTTCCAAAGTTCCCAGGAAGTTAGGAACCTAAGCTATTGTGTGTCAGACTTTGGAAAGACACTAAGACATGAATCCGGGTGTTGCATATTTGTTTAGGTTTTTTTAATGTCCTAATTATATTTAAATTTTATTTTCAAAGCAGAAATTTCTATTTCCAAGAAAACATAAGAAGTATGAAGGACAATCCTGATTTCTCTACCAATTATCTTCTGTTTGTTTCAAGGCTTGAAAGTATTTTTAGATTTACCTCCCAATAGCCAGTTAGGTATAGCAGACATGAATTTGTCAATTACACAATTTTACCAAACATGAGTCCTATTACTGCTTGATTGATTACTTTACTTACCTCTTTCTATCACAGGGATACCATGAGGATTCATTAGCTAAGTCTGTATAGATCATTAGAGATGGGAAGTGTGGGATACTGTTACTACTACTACTACCACTTCTATTTTATTATTATTATTATTATTATTATTATTATTATTATTATTATTATTATTATTATTATTATTATTATTGTTGTTGTTGTTGTTGTTGTTGTTGTTGTTGTTGTTGTTGTTGAATGAAGAATATGAAAAATCAAACAAAGCATTGCGTGGTTCAGACAAAAAAATAGAAAATAGCACTGGAAAAAAGGAGAAGGTCATCACATTGTTCAGAGTAAGACTGGAGCACAATGATCACGCTATTTCAGAAAGAGCTCTTTAGAAATAATCCCCCTTTCTCCTCTTCCCCCTCTTCAGTTTCACACACATTTCTTTTGGGGCATGGGGAAGGCATTGCTTTTCCTGTTTCTAGCAGGATTTTTGTTCTGAGAAAGTTCCTTCATCCTCCACACAATCGTTCCTCCTGTAAGAAAAAGACATTATCTCCTGCCCCTGAGTACCATTGCATCTTTGAGTAGGAAAAAGATGAGTGAGACAAACCCTTACATGCGTCTGTATTGATCAGACAACTCTGCCACTCCTTCCCATGCTTTAGATGGCTTTTCCAGGGCCTCTCCACCTGTTCCAGCACTGGGATGGTGACTGCAGGCTCCTGTCTCTTGGGGTGCTGCCCAAGGGCAGGAACAGGTCTGGTAGCACCTCCAGGTTTCCTCAGAAGACAAGTATTTGAGCAACAGAAAAGACAGCAGGAAAAAAGGAACCAATCCCTAAAATGGATGGGGAAAAGCTCTAACTGCTGAGGCAAAGGTCATGCAAAGGAAGTAAGGGAAGCAGAAGGAAGTACGTCCTTTCAGCTAAGGGAGGGAAAAGCTCCTCTCTGTCCCCTTGGATCAGCCTGAGATAATAAGGCTGCTGCCTTCCTGATTAGTGCTCTGTAGCCCCAGCCCAGGCAGGGAAAATCTGCATTTCAAATGGCATATTTTAAAGTACACAATACCCAAGGGCCCTGCTGCTATTGATTTGCCTCTGGTGGGGTCACTGCCTCACTTTCTACAGCTTTATTAACTGGGACCATGCACTGGGTCTCTTTCAAAGTGAAAGGAGAGTGGATGGGACATTTGTCTTCAGGGGGAGCCGGGGAAGAAGTGGGGTGACTTTCATTGGGAATGCCTTGGGGGTTTTAGAAGGAAGGCTGGTGACCCTTACAGGACTTGTTCTCCTGCTGTAAATTTCCCTAGAGACGCCCTGGGGGGGAAGCAGGTGGGTCTAAAGCAGTCAGCTCCTTTCAAGGTGACTGAATTCCTGTCCTCCCACCCTCGTGGTGCCGTTGCACTCACCAAGCTCTGGCCATCAACCACTGGGCTGGGTAGGAGCCCCCTCTTCCTCCTCCCAACCTCTGCCCCTGAGCCCCTCCAGACAGAGTGGCATGGCCACAAATGGGACCTGTGACCTCAGGAGTTCGGCAGGAAATTTTTCAAGGGTTGGAACGTCCAGACATTCCTGCGCCTTGGCTGAGGCCACTTCTCCAGGCAAGGAAGAAAAGCCACCAGCTGGTGTGTACAGCTGTGCTCAAGTGGGGAATGCTCTGTTCCTTCCAGCTCCAGCAACCCCACTTTTACTCTGTTGACTCGGTCTGAAGGCTGCAGAGAGGTGTGTGTCCTCTGGGTCATGGTGTGAAGGGCTCATTTCAACATCCAGAGGGGTTCCCAGATCTCTAAATCATCTCAGAGAGTGCATCCACAGAGCGCTGAGAATAATAGATATTGGGTGACTGTTCCCTGCAGGAGCACCTCTGCTTTTAGCAGAAGCACCTGATCTAGTTTCCCATGTCAAAGATTAGGATTTTTACCACATCAAATTGAAAAGTGGTAAGAAAGTGCTAGAGGCTATAAAACTATTTATTAAAAATCTACAAAGCTACAAATATGTGAAAAATATATTTTTAAAAACAAAACCAAATCTTTAGGTATCACCCAGGTGAAAATACCCAGAGCAGAAAATGAGATGTGAGTCAGCACACATAGTGTTGGAGTTAATCCAGTGTTAAAGATGGGTGGATGGATTCCCCTTCCTCCTTGACTTCCTTGACATACTTTCTAATATTGCCTGCTCAGTACCTCCTCTGGAGAATTAACTCAAATGATGCCCAGGAACAAATGTACTCCTTAAAGTAGAATCATCATAGGTATAATAAAAAAGATTGTCTAATCACTCCATCAGTAATTACAAAGAGCAAAATATCACTAATTAAAATGTAAAAGTGCCTTGTGCAGGGTAAAATAAAACAGGGTGATTAGCCATCAAAGGAAAAGTCACCATTTTGCCACCAATCTTTATTAGGCTTCAAAAATAATAATACTCAAACCAGCAGAACACATTTCACCTGTAGATCTGACAATGTGTGGAGTCAGGTATCCTCTGTTACATTTTATTGCTGGAGAAACCAAAGCAAGTTCACATAACTTGTGCATAGTTATTCTGCAGGTTTTTGTCAGAGCACCCCTTACTTTGGACTGTTTATGGATGGTGGCAGGGAAAGTTTCAGCATTTGAATGAGTGCAGTGATTTCAAGGGTTTGTTTTAGTGTACATGTGTAAGAACAGTTAATTTAGCTGATATTTCAATATTAAAGCGAACAGAAGGGAACAGTCTGTTCCTTGCCATGACTTCTGAGGTCTGTTTAATTCTGAGCAGCAAGTCCCATGTGCTTAAAGAACAGCATCAGAGGGTGATTTCCTGATGGGAGAGAGAGTGAAATCAGAGAGAGCAGTGAAACAGAGTAACTCCAATTTTGGAGACAGCAAAGACATGAATCACTTCTAAAATCACCACAGAAAAACATTTCTCTTTTCCACTATTATCATCAAGTCACAGATTACCAGAGACTGGGGAATGTGCAGTTTTCCCAAACTTTCTGGTCATCTTCTTTCCCCCTTCCACTTCTCTAAGCACCCAGAAATTGTCACTGCTGAGGGTTGGATGCTCAGACATTCCCACCCCTGTCTGGTTGCTTGTCCAGCACCAGGAAAGAGGACAAGAAGCAGCTACAACCAAACTGTCTTATCTTCACACCAGGAAGTGTGAAGGATAAATAATCCTTCTCTGCAGCCATACTGTCCACATGAACCTCACGAGCTCTGTGCTGGGCTCTGAGTGAGGCAGAATGATTACAACACCTCATTTTAATGAAAAAAGCATTCCCAGGCTTCATAAACATTCTCCAGCATTCTGCTCCAAAATTTATAGCCCCAAATGCCTGAAAATGCTGCCTGGGTTCCTTACTTCTGACTTTTGTAGGTGCCCTGAAATAAGCAGCGTTTTGACTTCCTAAAAAAAATTAACTGAGAAGGTTGACCCAGATCAAAACCACAGGGAAGGGGTTTTCTCATTAGACAAATCTAATCTTGCTAAAACAGGGGAGCTCCCTTCTCTTTGGGGAAGAGAAGGGAGTGAAGTACAGCACTTCTAGGGGTCTCTGATAGTGTTGGAAATCAGTGCAATGACCTGGTTAGAAGTTTTGGTCATGGTTTTGCTTGGTACCCAGCTGAAGCCTCCTAGCACCAGAAAAACTTGGGTTTTGTTGCTGACAGGTGAAGAAAAACCAGATTATCCCTAGAGAACTAGTCAAAAATTCTGCTTTGGAGAAAGAATCCCCTTTTCCTACATACACTCCCAGCAGTAACCTCCAAGCTTTTCCAGAATTTTGACAAAAGCAACGTAAGCCACGAAACCGCTCTGCTCAGGTATATTGCGTTTTGTCTGTACAAAGACTTTTCTCTGCCTTTCTCAATTGGTGGGACAGGTCCAGGTCACAACAGACCTCCACATGGCAGGGTGGGGACCATAAAAACCCCAATTTGCCAAGGCACCCTTTGCTTCTGTGGTGAGAAGAATGCCCAGTCCTGGGGGGTGCCACAGGGGTGGCGTGCCGACACCCCAAAACATCGGGATGCATCCCGCCCTTCCCGGGTGCCCTCCTGGAGCCGGTGCCACAGGCTGCCCCGCCAGTGACCGCGTGATATTTTTTCCCTGCTCTCTTTGTTCCAGCTGATGCAGCAGCAAGCGGCCATCATGGCCTCGGTGGCGCAGGGCGGGTACCTGAACCCCATGGCCGCCTTCGCCGCGGCCCAGATGCAGCAGATGGCGGCTCTGAACATGAACGGCCTGGCAGCTGCCCCCATGACTCCAACCTCAGGTACGGGCACGGTGGGATGGAGGGGGCAGAGGGCAGGGAAACCAGGCCAGGTCACGCAGGACGGCTGGCAGGATTGGTTAGATCTTTGGGATGCTCTCTGAGCATCAGGGTCTTCTCAAGGGTAACAAGCGGAAGGGCCAAAGGAAAGGGCCTCAAGTGGCACCAGGGGAGGTTTGGATGGGATACTAGAAAAGGTTTCTTTCCCAAAATGGTTGTCAAACACTGTAACAGACTGCCCAGGGCAGGGAACCAGCATCCGTCCCTGGAATTATGTAAAAGTCATGTAGATGTGGAATTTAGGGACATGCCTTTGTGGCAGGCTTGGCACTGCTGCCTTAATGGTTGAACTCAATGATCTTAGAAAGAACATTCACTATTCTCTGCTTCTATGACATTTCTCAGTCTAATCCCACACACAACTTCTCTTTATCTCCAAAAACCCTGCAAATGTCACAAAACATCCCACAGCGGCCTGCACTGGTTTATTGGGACATATATATGTCCAGGGGGTCAGTGTTGGTGCTATCACAGCCAGGCTCCCCCACAGACTAGAAAAATAGGGTTGTGGTGAGGTGCAATGTCATCAACAAGATGAATTTTGCCCTTGGGACACATAAGCACATTCCTCTATTGTGAAATTGGACAGAAGACACTCAAGGAATACATCTGGTGCTACCTGGAATGAGGGTGTGCAGTGAGGGGGTTTTTGGCTGCAGCAAGAGACAGGTAGCCAGTGAAAGGCTCCCAGGATCTAGCTAGGCTGTAAAAAGCCCATTCTAGGAGCTGCAGTATGGTCCAGCAGGCAGAGAAATAAGCTGAGATGGGAACAGGACTGTCTTTCTTGTGGCTTGAAGAACATGATTATTCCCATTTGGGCAGGAACAGGCCAAAGGAATCATCAGCTCTGGTAGTCCTGGAATAACATGTGGCCTAACAGCAGGGGGGAAGGGAAACAGGGAAAGTGGGGCCAAACCTTGAAAGAAGTGAGGATTTGGGAAGTTTTCCAATACACAAGAGTCTGGTGGGGAGGCAGAGGACTCAAAGGCACGTCTTGAAAGGACCATTTGTAACAATATCACAAGGGAATGGGGAGAGAAGGGAGAGTAAGAAAGACAGATCTCATTCCACAGGACTTTATGGAGACCCAAAAAAAAGCACTTGACTCAAAAATCTTATACTGCACATTTCAAAATGTATGTTTACACAATGATAAATGTATAAACAAAAAGTCGATGGAGCTACTGCAAATCCAAATAAAAAAGTGGCTTAATTATATGTGCACCCTTTAAACCTGCTGCTGGCAAGATTATCATATTTGCATTAGCTAGATTTGTTTTGTGTTGGTGGGAGCAGAGAGAACATCAAACAAAGACTGCCTGGAATTCAAATATTGTCAGGGTCTGGAAAGCTGAATCCAGGCATTATTGTGCAATGGACCCACCACAAAAGAGCACAAGCTCTTTTGAATATATATAAAGCAAATTCTTGAAAAGAGTATGTTCTGTATCATGGCTGTGAGAGCACCTGTAAAACAGCCAAGTTCTGTGCCCACCAAGTTCTGTGCCATGAAAAACATCCCAGCTCTTTTATAGTGTAATCATTTCCTCTTCTGCTATGGCCAGTGCCTTTCAGAGTCAGAGAATCATGCAATTTAGGTTGTACAGGGTCTTTAGCATCATCAAGGCTAACCATTAACCCAGCACTGTCAAGCCCACCACTAAACCATATCCTTCAACACCACATCCCCGTGTCTTTAAAATACACCAAGGGATGGCAACTCCACCATTTCCCTGGGCAGCCTATTCCAGTGTTTGACAGGATGAGGGGACTGCTAAACTCTCACTGTCAGAACAGAGGAGAGGAAACTCATGTTTTTACATGCTTTCTGGATTACCCATGACTGGTCATTATTGAAAATAAGATGCTGGTTTAGATGATCCTCTGATGTCTTTCACAGCAGCTGATTTCGCACTCTCCTAATGACATATTTTCAATCACAGAGCCTATTCACTTTGGCATTATTTCAGATTTACCTTGAATGAGTAGCTTCCTTCATGAAAAACCTCTGTGGTGGGTTGTGGAAATGTCCATTGACAATTATTCCTTGGGAGAAATGTTTAGACTTTGAAATTACTCCTTGTATTACTACAACACTCACAAAGCATGTGATAAGATGCATAGAAAATGTTTCACATAATGTCTGAGCAAGCAAGCCTACAACAGTCGCAGCAATTTCTGAGTAGCCAGGAGATATCTGAAGCCTAACATTAATTCTCCTGCTGGCTTTTGTTAGCATTCAGAAAGCCAAATGGAAAATGATCATTCTGCTTCATAGCAGGATTTCTAGTCATTGAAGTATATCTTTTTTCTGCCTTGGAAGGAAAATGAAATATTTCAAAGTTCTCAGAAAAAAAAAAAACAACCAGGCACTAGAAAAAGTCTTTGGAACATTGGAAAAAAAATAGAAAGGAAGTGTTTTGATCTTCCTGAAGCAAAAGAAAAATTGTGCTAGAAAAAAAGGTTCTGGTAACCCAGAAGTCCTAGAGGCTTTGGAGGTATGGGCTCAGCCATTCCAATTTTATGGGCTCAGCCATACCAAGCTCAGCCAATTTTTAGCCCCCCTAATACAGCTGGTTTCCTCTACATCCCACCTCTAGGAGAGTGGATTCCTGGGAATATGACCATACCTTAATTCATTTCCATGGGACCTAGGGGCTCAGAGTTTTGGATCCAGGCAAATCTAATAGATGAGAGATAGCAACCATCTCACCTGGCTTTAACCATAAAAAACTTAGACATCTCATTTGAACTGCAGTCAGTGGAGTGCAATAAGCACTCCCTATGGATAATTCAGACCAAGAAAATTGTAACACTGTTTGCTGTCATTTTAACAGTCTTCCATCAAGGGTCAGGTTTATCTCAGAAAACAGTCCATAATTGTAAGGGAATTAATTTGACATTTCTGAGAGTTTGGTTCAGGCTTTAGATTTCCCCATCACTGCAACAATCTGGGTGAAAAGTGGGTCTGGCAGTGGGTCTGCTGCTCTGTTACCTGCAGAGATCAACTAGAAATTAAATTTTATTTAGGCTTCCTTCCTTCTTCCTCCTCTCCCTGCCTCCCTCCCTCCCTCTCTCTCTCCTTGTTGTAAATCTGCACCTGGTGTGGCTACAGCAAGAGATCTCAAACGAGGGATGAAATCCACAACTGGCATGCACCACCACCATTTGTTCTCCACAGTGGCATTATGCCAGTTTTACTCCAGCTACAGATCTGACCTCTCCAGGGGGGTTCTTTATAAGAAGAAAATTGAAGAATTCCAATAAATATGCCTAAACTTCCTCAGACATGCACAAAATAGCAAGCACAAATCCCTTGCTGCAATTTTAGAAAAAAAATATTATTTACATTTTCTATGCAAATAAAGGAGAGATCCAGAAAAGCAACTGAAATTTTAAGTAGCCTTTGTGATTTGGAAGCTGATGGCATATGCTAAGAGCATTGCCTTTGGACTTCAGTTGCCACTGCTGGCTCCCTGTACCTCCACAGAGGACATTTTTAAAGGCCAACACCATTTAAATAAGAAAAGGGGAAGCAGCAGCTTGTCTGCTCAGGGTATAAGAAATGAGCTGAAGTACTGCCTTTTTTCTTTTGGGCTACTCAAATCTGAACATATTAAAATATCTCATGCATCTCTAGCAGCTTTCTTAAAGCACCAACACAGATTTAAGGAGTGGTTAAAGTGTGTTATTGGACTAACCCATCATGGAAAGCTGCAATGGTGAAGACAATATCTGCAATTGGTTTAAAAGAAAGATTACTGCAAAAATTGTGCTTTCAATCAGTAGCATACCCTGATAGAGAAAGATATTGTTGAAGTTAAGATAGTTTCACTTCCCATGCACACCTAGCAAGAGAAAAATATGATTTCAGGCTCATTGAAAACTCATTTTTGGTCCCTGAAATCATCCTGAACATGTTGCAAGAAGAACAGACTGTCCGGCCATTTTACACTTACATGGGCGTAAGTCAGTGAGGTAGCAGACGGATTTAATTCTCTTCCCAGAAATTCAAGTATTCTCTACCAGTGGGTGACAAGATCCCACTCAGAACATAAAGACAAATTTGTTCTTCTCAAATAGCAGTATTACAGCCCCCCACAGGATGCATCTGGGAAGAAGGAAAGAAAAGATTCCATGAAAGGAACAGAATTTGGTCCAAATTTTACCCCAGTTCATTGAGAGATATCTGTTAAAACAGTATGAAGTCAAGCTTGGACCAAACAAGAACATTCAAAAATGTATCACCGGCTACCTTTAGGCTACAAATAAACCTGACAAGTCTTTTAAGGATCCCTAGTGCTGGGAAAGTTCAGAATGAGTTTGCACATGAAAGGTGTATTCATGAGAGAGTGCAGACAGAGCAGTCCTGGAAATCAGTGCACCCACAGAGATCCAAAGGGAATCTGATAGGAACTGCTGTAGGAAGCTGAGGCTGAGAGTTTTTGGAGGTTTTTCAAGCTTGTCTTGAGTGCTTTCTGAACAGGGGAGCGACTGCAAGCAGTCCATTTATTTGCTCAACAGCTTGGGAGCTTTTTCGTTTCTCAGGTGTTTGTTTGTTTTGCGGGTGGTGGTCACAGCTGTTGTGTCAGCAGTTTTATCCACAAAGTTGTTGTTCCCAGCACTCACCAGCTCTGCCCTTGTGTCCCCCTCACTTTCAGGTGGAAGCACGCCTCCTGGCATAACTGCACCAGCTGTGCCTAGCATCCCATCTCCCATTGGGGTGAATGGTTTCACTGGCCTCCCGCCGCAGGCTAATGGGCAGCCAGCTGCTGAAGCCGTGTTTGCTAATGGCATTCACCCTTATCCAGGTAAGCCAGACACATCCTGTGCCTGCAGCCTGTTGCCTCAGTCCTAGGGATACTGTCCACACCCTCAGGCTTTGCCCAGCAATAGCCTGTGGCACGGGTTCAGAAGGGTTACACCCCACACAACCAGGGCTCTGTATTGGTGTATTGTGTCTTATGCAGCTACAGTGTTAAACGGTTCAATCTGGATGATAAACATCAAGGGCATGTTGGAGGTGGAAAAAATGTGTACTGAATATTTGAGTGCTCATCTGCTGGGTAGCATGTCTGGTGAATACAGTCAGGACAACCAGCATGTTTTGCTTCAGCTGAACACTGACCTGAGTCCCGAGCAGCTCGTGCTGGCAGATCCCCTGCAGGACTCCCAAGGGTCCTGCCTCTGGTTAGCCTTGAAGGAGCTGTGCTAAGCCTGTTTGCACCCAGCACTGGCATCTCCTGCTGGAATTGCCCCGCAGCCAGATGGCTCCGGGACGATGATCCAAAGGGTCCACGTGCCCCAGACCCAAGCGGCTTCCTGTGTGCAGGGAGCAGGTGTTGATCTCCGAAATGCCCACTGCACACAAATCCTGCTGCCTTACCAGGCCTGGGGAGTGAAGCTGCATTGATATAGCCTCTGAATAGGCTCAGTGTCACCCATTGGTGGTACACTGCAGGAGAACTGCTGCTGGGATTCACACTGTGCCTAGCTCGAAAATACCAGCACTACAGGAGTGATTTTGCAAGCACTGGCAGTCAGAGATGGATGAGGGAGGTTAAAGGATCCATACCTGCCCCTATACCTGTATTTACAAATTCACGTACAGTCTAAATCTGTAATTTACCAATTACCATTCCTTAATGTGCACCTACATTTTTTCAGCATCCTCAAGACTTGAGATAGCTCTCTCCTCCAATACACTTCCTCTAGAAAGTAATTTTACACCATTTCTGCACACATACTAATGGTAACAATCATAGCAATAAAAAATCCAAGTAAATGTTACTAATTGATCCTAATCACCAGCTTGCAAAGGAATATTTTACCCTGGGGAACTGATAGATTGATCTAGTCTGTTAGGAAATCAAATACTGAGTTCAATGTTCCAGCCAAAAAGCCCCAAAAACTCTAAGAAAAAATAATTCTTTCAATCTTAGCCAGTCCTGAAAACTCAGAAGATTCATCATCATAGGGAAATTTATGAGATACAAGGAAAAATACCATATAGCATAGAAATACCAAAGCCTTATCTAGGTACTGACAAATAATTATCCTCCTCCCAGCAAACACTTTGCAAACATGGACTTTGAGTGCAACTCTAAGCAGAAGTAAAATCAAGGGACTTACTGTACTCAAAATTAGGCATGCATATATGTGTTGTAGCAGCGTAAGGACAGGGGAGATTTTGGAGTCATCAGAAAACTGCAGAGAGCCCTTAGTATGTTCAGTGAGTTCAACCACAACACTGAGAAAGCATTCTGTCTTTAAGGTTATATAAACATGGCCATCTGTTCTTCTGTCCATTTATTTCTGTTTGCCTGTTTGCCAGTCAATCATTTCTCTGTTTATTCACCCACTTCTCTGTATGTCTGTCCTTTTATTCTGGTTTATTCAGATCCCTTTAGCCAATTTCGATGATCCATTACTGTGGGTACAGAGAAAATATGTTCTTTCTAGGTGAATCTTAATGGCTTGAGCTTTTCTTACTATCCCAAACTACCCCATAATTAAAGAATACCTCAGTTAGATATTCCATCCATGGTTATATAAAAGCCAATGGCCTTAATCTGATTCTCTCTGAATTTCTGAGAGACTTGCTCAGGCAGCAATGCCCAGTTAAGTCCCTGCACAAACCCCAAGAGGCTGACACACAGAAAGGTGACAGTCATCCTGCCCTTCCTTGCTGCAGGCAGACAGACTCCCTTCTGCCAGTAGAGCTGACATCCAAACAGTCTGAGCTGTGTAAAGCTTGGATTTATCTCAGGGTAACTTCAGCAATACATTTGTCTTTCTCACTGCTCAGCTTCCCCATAATGTGGTGACACCTTAAGTTATACCAGAGGTGTAAAGGGAACAGTGCCAGGTCAAGCACCCACCTCTCATTATGCTTTTGTCTGTCCCTGAAATGCTGAAAGCAAGTCCACACAGCTTACATCACGTGTTTGCTCCATCTAATTGTGTTCCTTCTCATGAGCATTTATGCACTCTCCAAACCTCTCCTCCTTGCCACAGGCTTTATTCAGTCCTGGAGCTTAGCAGCATGAAAAATAAAAGGATTAGACATTTATGTGGGTAATGAGAACATCCACAGCCATATTAGACTGGATAAAAATGTAGATAGGACACAAAACTTCATGTTTTATGATATAAGCCAGCCACTAATTGCTTGGGGTTAGAAAGAAATTTTCATCACTGGGCAGCTTGTTCCATCATTATGGGATTTTTCTCACTCTCCTCTATTGCATCTCTTACTGCCCTGTGGTTCTGCATGGCTCTGTCCCTAAATGCAAGGGTAGAAATAAAATATTATAGCTGAGCAGGCAATTGCACTAACACTATAGAGAAGGGAAGATCATGACAGTCCCTATCCAAAGCCAGCATCTTCCAAACAGCTTTCTTTTATGGTGTATCTCTCATTCTGAAAGTGGCTAAGACTGCTGCTGTATTATGTACATAATCATAGTCTTGCTATGATTATGACTTGCCATATATTGCTTAAATCCTGAATATTGCTTTCAGATACTCCTTCATACTCCACAAAAAAACCCTTAAATGTGGGTTCACACCATTACAGCCTGTAGCAGAATATTCTTTGTTGCCTGAAAATAGCAAAACAGGACAATGAACGTCTCTAGAGGCATGGCATCCATATCACTCAGACCCTAATAAATTACATTAATTGTGCAGTTTCTCTACATGTTCACCTTTCTGACCAGCCGTATTATTTTTGATGCTGCATCCAAAGGACTCCAGATTCCCAGTCTTTATAAAAACAAGTCCATATAACATAATTGTATTTAGCCTGTAATTCCACTCTTTTTTCCTTCTGTCTTCTGTGCTGTTTTTCCAAGATTCCCTTTGACTGGAGAAGGGATGTGCATGGTGTCATTTCAATCAGATTACCAAACCATGCCTGCCTTTGTGGCAAATGGATGAATACTCTGAACACCCCTACTCGCCAGGGCTTTGATCACAGCCCCTGTCCCTGCAGGAATTAGCTTTCTCTGTTAATCTGGTCAGGCTATGGATCCATGCAGTGGCACTAAAACACCATTCCTAGCAGTCATAACCTTTGCAAGGCAGGGTCTCACCTTCTCCAAGATCAGACAGTACATAATGCCTCAGTGCACTTTTTGCCACAGAGTGAATAACAAGGCAATAAGTATTCCCCCTTCCACTAGTCTGAGCCCCTTTGGAGATTTGACCTTTTTGTGTATTAATTCCTGCCCTTTAATCTTTCAGTTTGCAGAGCTATTGAACGTGGCAATGTGTCACAATATATAGTGGGGACAAAGAGCATAATCTGCTGTGCCATGATCTTGTGAGTCACTTTGCAGCAGCGCAGGAGCGTTTGCCATTTCCACATTAGTCACAGTAGCGGGGATTGCACTCTTCTGCCAAAGCTTCTTAGCCACCCAGAGCCTCTCTTGTAACCATGTGTGATGTACAGTAGCAGTAGACACCATCTGCACTGGCTTCTGCCGTGTCTCATATCATGAGAATTCCTCTCTCTGCTAACAGGTCCTGCCCTGCTGAATTGCATTGTGAGTGACTAGGCAAAATTCTCGCTCCAAAGATAAAGCCTCTTTGGTAAGAGAAAGGGGACATAGAGATGAGAAAATCGGGAGACCAAAGGGTGGCAAGCAAGAGAGAGAAGGGACTGGCTGTCAAAGAATCAGGGAAATGAGAGAACTGGAAGAAGGAACAATGCAGATCTCTCAGAAAGTTGAAGACTGCTCCATAGTCCTCTGTCCAGTGCCCAGAAAGAAGTGGAAATACACCACATAGCATCTCACACCCCCTTACTGCTCCTGGGCCAAAGGATGTGCAACTTGACCAGAGCCAGGGATGGCCCAGCAGTTTGGCAGCTTTGTGGAACCATAGATATGGAATGCTTTAATGAGTGCTGAGTTCTTCAGCTTCCTCACAGGGGGAGCAGAGGGGCAGGCACTGATCTCTTCTCTGGTGGCCAGTAACAGAACCTGAGGGAATGGTCTGAAGTTGTGTCAGAGGAGATTAAATTTGGATATCAGCAAAAAGTTCTTCACCCAGAGGATGGTTGGGCACTGGCACAGGCTCCCTAAGAATATAGTCCTAGCACCAAGCCTGACAAGGTCAAGAAGCATTTGGGCAATGCTCTCAATGAGCTGAAGTATTGCCCTTGTTTTGGGCTACTCAAATCTGAACATATTCAAATATCTCATGCATCTCTAGCAGTTTTCTTAAAGCACCAACACAGATTTAAGCAATGGTTAAAGGGTGTTGTTACTGGACTAATCCATCATGGAATGCAGGCACATGGTTTGACTCTTGGGGATCCCCTGTGCAGGATTTTGATGATCCTTATGGATCCCTTCCTAATCAGGAATGATTAGGATTATGATTATGATTCTGATTAAGTTCATTTGGTCTGGATTTAGGTTGCTGAGGAAAAAACAGCTAAGTCCCCTCAGTTCTTTGTAATCCATTGAAAGTGTGTGCCCTCATTTATTATTTTCAGGCACACAGTGGTTCTGTTTCTGACTGCTCACCACTTCCAGGTCTGGCTCTATCTTTCCACTCTGCAGAGCCAGCACAAGTTTCTCCACCATCACCAGCACTCCCCTTTAGCAGACGGTACATCTGGGCTAGCAAGACAGCAATCTCCATTTTACACCCTGTTCAGGGTCCAGCCCTCTCTGGTGAGGACCAGATGTCAGTACAAACAGGCAGCCAAGCTTTTGTGCCCACATTTTTCCAAGTCCCCACTGAGACAGGCAGTAAAGGTGTGCCTCACAGGGGAATTCCTGCTCTGTAGCAATTCATGGCTTTGTAACTGAACCGAGACCACCAATTCATTTTCCTTGGTTCAACAAAGAGGTATCAGGAACCAATATCACCCTCTACCAGCAGAGACAGCATTCAGACTCCATCTGCATCTATTATCATTACCCAAGTTAATTTTGCAGCCTGTCATTGAACAGTGCAGCTGATGGACAGGCTGCTGCTCCAGAGCAGTGAGTCCAGTGCCAGACCTGACCATGCCAGGCACCATCCAGAGGCTCTGGGCAAGAGCAGGGCTTCACCAGTGCAGGGAGAGGAAAGGACTGGCTTCCCACTCCCCAGTGTCTGCCCCGGTATTTCAGGCCTGAAAGGTGTTAGGCAAGAAGAGTTTAGAGAGGAGGTGAATCAGGAGAAGAGAGAAAGAGTGACCTGCCTGCACCTTTAGAAGGTCCAGGATGAAAACCAAACCCCACAGCACTTTGTCCAGACATACACTGTGGCCTAGAAAGGTGCCTGGCTCAGCTACCCTGAGGCAAAGCTCCTCACTACAGGAAATCTCTGGCTCTGTATTGTTTGTCCACCCTAAATCTCCAGGTGAGAGCTTTCCTGTTCATATTTTGTATCAGCAGTTCCAAAACTGCAACAGTGAGCACCTGAGACATCATTATGACTAGGAAGCATTTATTTGACCCATTTGTAACAATCTGCCATGTGCCATAAACCATGCTTTACTGGTAAAATAAACAAGTGAAGGAATGCACTCATTAAAAATATAATAACAAGTTGCCATCTTCAATTGTAGTCTAAACCACTTTAATGATGCCATGTACTTCCAATGACTGTGCTGCAGCTGTAATGAATGAGGTTGTTTAAGGCAGTTGTGTGAGCCTTTCCAAAGCAAAAGGGGTTTCTCCTCTGATCTGGAAGAAGGTTCAAACACAAATCAGACTCCATGCTGATGTCTTCAGTAGCATCTATGTGAGTTAAGACCTTGAGCTTTATTTTTAAAACTGACTTAAAACTCCAAAATATGGACTTAAGAGCACCTTAAGAGCTTTTAAAACCTGACCCTGACTTATGTGATCATGGCCTTTGGCAAAGAGAGGGAAGTCTGGTCGTGGCTTTGCTGTTGAGTGTTTGTCACCTTGACTAGCCATGTCCACCTGTCTGCCTTTTTGAGTCACCTGTGTCTTTCTTGCTTTGTTATCTGGAAGCTCCTCATTGCCAGACATGTCTCCTATCATGCTTTCACTCAGCATCTGTCTCAGAGGGAATCTGATTAGGGCTGGGGCTTGGAGGTGCGACTATTAAGAAAATAACAAAGATAATCCTGGTTTCCATGACTGAACTATATGCATTTTATAGAAGGTCCATGTGTTGTCCCAAACAAGCACATATAATAGCTGCGGATGCCACCAAAAGGAATTTTTCCTATTAACAGGGTGAAGCAGAGGGTACAAAACCCCTGGATTTCTGTGCTCTTTTGATGCGTAGGGGAAGAGACAGAGGGACAGCATGTCTTTAACTGAGTGGTGTCCACCCCTAAATGGCAAAACGAGACTATAAAACACAGGATCAGCCTCTGTTTTCTGCCAGATCAGCACATTCTTTCTGTTATTGCAGTTATTGTTGTGTCTGAATACCTAATTAATTACAACAGTAAGCGCTGGCTTCTTTAATCACAGCATCAGCTGTCCTAATCAATCTTAATAATATGGAATCTGTACTATGGCACCCATGAATTTTAATCTACATAAATTTCTTAAGACCTCTCGCAAGCTTGTTGTACGAAATGATATAATTATGGATATAGATTAGGGCTGTAGAGAGTGATTTAAATTGGATTTAAGGAGAAGGTGAACAGAGCCCTCCCACTCAGTTATTTATTTATTTTAATCCTGGCCTTCACATAGATTTTTTTTTTCCCTGTCATTATGTTATTACCCCCCCAATGACTGAACAGCACTGCCTCTCTTTGATTGCCCTCCTCCCCCATCCACCTTCCCAAAGGGGGCCCTGGCCAAGCTGCAGCTCCTGAGAGAGGTGTAGAACATCCCCAGGACAGTGAAAGGAATGAATAGGTGGGGCAGAGCACAGAGCTGAGCACCCAGCTCACAACATGCTGTTCCAGGCATGTACAGGAAGCATCTGTGCAAAACAGAGTGAAGTAGATGGAACTGAACATGTCAGTCATGGAATGCACAGATAATCAGGAGAAAGGAGTGGAGAGAATATCACATAGGAGTAAGATCACTCCTTCTGCCTAAGTGAAATCACAAAGCATCATAGGAGCCAAAAGTGTGCCAGGCTCTGCTTTTGTCTTTGAGAAGCACTGGACTCCTCTGGTTTCAGAGAGCAGACTGCTTTGGCTTTCTCTTACCTGAGCTGGGACAAGGAGGCTGTCCCATAGTCCACTGAAGGCATTTTGAAGATCTCTTTGGCTGGCTCAGGATGTAACTATTATCCTTTTTCCTCATCAGCCCGCTCACTTCCATGCAGATCCTCCTGATTTACACGCCTGAATACCACAGAGGACTCCAGCCCTCTGTCCCCTACAACCAATTTCCCTTGGTGCACCCATATAGCAGCTTGTCTTGGACAGACACTGGAGTCAGGCTACTGACACCTCAGGGAGGATTCTTTATAGAATATCACTTCAGCCAATTTTATTTATTTTTAACAACCTGCTTCATTCTGCCACCTCCATCCATTCATTCTCTGACAAAAGCTAAATGTCAGGCCCAACACTAACTGAAAGCCCCTTTAAAAAGTTGGATTTCAATCTAGAGACATATCAGGAGTAAGAAAGTTTCCTGGTGTTAATTTTAAAGCACTTGTATTTCATGCTGACTTGGGAAATCATCCTCAGTTTTTGGCATCAGGCAGAGGATTTGGAAAGTGACATTAACGGATCTACTTTCTTTGAAGGACTTGGGAGTTATTTCTTGACTTCTGCCTAATGAATAAGTGCTGCCTTCGTTAAATTTATATTTATGGCCATATAGTAGGTCATTGGCTTGTTTTATGTCTCCAGGTTTATGGAAGGTTATCTGCCATGGTCACCTTGTGGCATCTTGGCCAGGACTGTCTTGCAAAGAGACAATTGTATCTGAGCAGGATTTTTCCCGTGGAGATATGGAAATGATCAAATTAATATAGAGGAGATGTCCAGGGATAAGGCTCCTGCCCTGAGCTGCCAAATGAAGTTACTATTAGCATCTGTTTTCACGGTACACCTTTACTTTGCCCTGGCAAGTCCAGATCCTCAGCTCTTGGAAAGCAGCAAGGCCACAGGGACAGCAGTGGGGCTGATGTGATTGATAGTTCTCCTCTGGCCTCTCAGGAGCCTCTCTGCTTTTTTTTTTTCCTCTACCAGCTGATCCTCAGCATTTACATTACAACACCTTTAATCTCAGAAAGGTCCGTGTGTTGGACATGACACCTCCATGGGTCTGGCCACAAGGAAATCTGTTTCACATGTTCTCCCTAGGCACATTTGCACAGAGTCAGCACATCCAAGGTCTGTGGATGATGATACAACTTAGAGACATACTGGTGCTGGTCCAGAAGCTGCTGTGAGGTGCTCTGTGATATCCATGTGTCTCATCTATATCTCTTATCACCTTTATACACCTGTGTACCTTGTGTGCCACTGAGGGCTTGCGCCCTGGCACAGACAGCACGCAGAGCAGCCGAGGTGTTCTCCCAGCCCTGTATGTTTGTGTTCAAACAATACTTTCAGTATCAAAGAAGGCTGGTAAGCTGGATGGGGAGAAAGGGTGACTGAGGCAGGTTAAGTCTCCCACTAATGATCTATGTGAAGGCCACCCCGTGAAATTGTGTGTACCTTATGGAAGAGCAGAGCAACCCCACCTGATGGTCTCCTTGTGCTGAGATACAGAAAATACTCATAACTCCCAATCACTTTGAATTTTAGCAAGTGGTAGGCTACAGCCACACCTAACCCCTGTGGTAGGTCGACTGTGAATTGTGAACTCCTCACATAACTGAGCCCCTGATGAACTCCTCATAGGTCATTAATAAGTAAGAGGGCTGTCACTTTACAGAACACAGCATGGCCAAAACTTTCCCAAATGTACAATCTGTGTCTTGAGATGCCTGGATCAATACCAGCTGTTGGCTTCATCCATGCTGGGAGCACTGGCAGTTATGCCCTTTGCTGGGTCTGACTCATGTGGCAGGGTGAGCAGCAGCATGAGGATGGGCTTGTGGCTGCCCAGGATGCCTTGGCTTCCTGCAAGGGTGTCCAGCCAGCCCTGGAGTCTGTGTCCCTGCTCTCATGGGCCAGCACAGACATGTCCACTATGCTGAAGTCACACCTTCATTTGCTGGGTAAACACAGGTTTCAAGCCAAGGAAGGCATGTCCTTCAGTGAGAGAAGTCATCACTTTAAGAGGTGCCAAGTTAAATTCCTGCTGGTTGTGACTCACCACAACTTTGGCTCTTCCCAAATGGCCAAGGCAGGGTATGAGACTACAGGAAAATAGAGCCATAAGCCAGGAGCTGCTGCCCCCCCAGAGGTGCTTCCAACTCTCCTTTCAAGAGCATCCAGGGATGGTCGGGTCAGTCAGGGCCCTGTGTGTTAGAACAGATAGTTAACATATTCTATTCCCCTGAGGAAGGGATTCCCAGGTTGGAGCAGAGCTAACTGTCACCTTCCCACTGGCTTGCCTGTGCTGTAAGCCAGGAGAAAACCCCATGCATGACCTGGGTCACAAGACAGCCTGTGAGAAACACTCAGTTGGATATTACCCTTGGTAGCAAGTCATAAATACTTGGAAAAATAATGAACTGTGAAAGCTTTAGTGCGGAAGGCAGAAAGGCTGCATTTCATGGCCTGTTATCCCAAACACTTTAAACAAATTATTTACCAGCTCTAATATTTAACCTTAAAGGTTGGGGTTTCTCATCATATATTTCCTAAGCAGTGTACCTTAGTTCTGATGGTCAGAGTGTGGTTCCAAAGGCAGGTGAGATATCCACAGGTGGGATAAGCAGAGCAGCTCTGCAGTGAGCCAGGTGGTCATGTCCTGGAGATAAGACTCAGCTATAGCTGGGAGGTCAGGAATCTCCCACACATGCCCAGATAAGGCCAGGAATAAAGGAAAGGACCACAGGACAGGTCCAGCTCAATGAGTTCTCTTGTGTCAGTGAAGTGCCAGCCATTGCTAATTACCAGCAGGTCAGGGGGCAGAACAATCGTGTCCAAATCAGCCTCACCTGGGGAGGAAGGAATTACTGTAAATGCATTTCCTGAACAGCAGAGACAATTTCCTCTTCTGTGCAATGAAAGGAGCGCAGTTGCCTTTGAGGCAGAGATGGCAGATCCTCTCCTTCACTGCAGTCTGTAAAACCATAGCTAAAAAAGATTTGCTTCTCTCAACAAAGGTTCCCTCACCTTTCTCAGGAGACATCTTCTACCTGACAGGACTTGAAGGGTCTAAGTTATTATGATACATTCTCCTAAAGGGGTGAGGGAACTGATGTATTACTCAATTTTTCATAGCTGTTCAGTTTTCTTGTGGAGCAATATGATCAATATTCTGGTTTTTGAGGAAAACAGTTTTAAGCAGAAGTTAAAAAGAATAGAATTTAGTTGGTTTCTTCTTCAAGAAGTAGTAAGTAAAAAAATAAATAAAAAATTGTATTTTCCAAACATTACCTCCATTATTTTCCTGGAACAACTGCTCTTTAAAAATGTTATGTAGAATCTCTAGTCTGCCTGCCACTGACCTCCCACAGGTTTTAATGTATTCTCCTCACACTGTTTTGCAAAAAATTAAAATCCTTACAGTAAGACAGTGCTTTCCTATTTCACACACACATATATTGAGGGACTTGCCAAAAGTCAGCTGGGAAACCATTCCAAGCAAAGACTGCAATCCCATTTTTCTTCCTATGACTACCCCAGCCTCAAAGTCCACATGATCTAGTCATATCCATAATGAACAGGAGCTTCCAAGCCTTAGCCAGCTAATTGAGTTTGCCACCTCAAATTTGGTCGTTTCACCATTCCTCCTTGTACTTTGGGAGAAAAGTGTAAGACCTTGCAAGTTTCCATCATGACCAATGGTGATCTTTAAAGTTTCAAGCTGGTATTTCTATTTGTAAGAAAACACTTTATCCGTGTTCCTTGGGTATGTAATACTCACGTATGACAACCTCCCCCACACTTTGCCATACAGTCAGTGTCTTTCCTTGGATAGGTGTATGGCACCAGATTTCCTTCCAAGAGGCCCCCACCTTTGCATCCTCCAAGCCTTGCCTCCAGCCACACCTCTGTGCGGGTAAGAAGGAAAAAAGGTGGGATGGATGTGGGAAAGTGGCAGTTCCCTAAGGGATCATCCTACGAGGAATAGGTTGGAGGGACTGCATAAATGTAGAACTGTGCAGTCCCAATAAATACAAATTAAACTCATTAGAAGAAGTGAAATATTAGGGCCAAGGTGACATTTGGACTGGAGGTTTAGCCAAGCTTTGCTTTAAATTTTTTATTGATGCAGATAAAGAAAGAGCTTATCCAACACGTTTCTCTTTTTTCTCCCTATCAACCAAAGGAGAAAAAGACAAAAAAGAATTTCTTAACTAGCTTTGGTTGTATTTGAGCAAGACTTCAAAGTTTCACAAAAATAAACAGTTTTAGTGGGGAGGAATGCACACTTGTAAAGAGAGAAAATACACTTTGAAGCCAGCAAGAGACTGCATGCCTTATGCAGAGATTCACAGCATCCTCCCTGGAGCAGACAAGTGGTGTCCCCCTCCCCTCCATGCAGCTTCTTCTCTCTCACTGGGGGCTGCCTGGCAGCAACACAGTCCTTCGAAGGGATGTGGGGATGACAGGAGCCATTGCTTTGTTCTCTTCTCCTTCCTCCTGCTATGCCCCTGTTGTTTTCTGCTCTGATTGAAAGTTTCATGTGACTGTAGCTGTCACTGAGATCTGAGTTTGCACAGCACCTAGCACAGTGTTAGTCCTGGCTTAAGATGAGGGTTCTTTGGGGTTGATTAGTGCCAAAACTCTGCATGATCAGTGCAGATCCGTAATTTAAGCTTGGGAAATGAGGAGAGAGGTTTATTTGTCCTCTGCTCCAACGTCTCAAAGGGTGATGGCTGGGGGACAGAACCCCCTTAGCCATCCTGGGGGGTTCTCTGCATTCCTGTCCATAGCACAAGTGAGCTGCTCCTCTTCAACCCTCAGCCCCTGGGTCTGTCTGTTTCATAACACATGTTGATGATAAAAGATAAGGGGAGAGTGCCTATCATGTTTTAACCCCTTAATTCCTTGTCTCTCTTGTGTCTCCACAGCACAGAGCCCCACTGCAGCAGACCCCTTGCAGCAAGCCTACGCTGGAGTGCAGCAGTACGCAGGTCGTTAGTATTAACACTTTCTCCCAATAAACCTTTCTCTTCTCTAAAGCCATTACCCTCTGAACACACCTCAGGGGGCCGAGGGAAGGGAGGTTTTTACTGATACAAGGACAAGCTGGGGGCCACAGACTCCCTGATTCAATTTGCACAAACATCAAGACATCCAGGGCGTCAAAGGAGGCAGCCTCCTACTTTTCCCATGGAAAGGTTCCCACTCACCTGCACCCCAGTGAAGCTTCATCAATAGAACTGAGTCTGGTCTGCCTTAGCACAGTGCACAAGGGCAAAATCAGGCCACTGCTTTGGAGGCCACTTTCTAAACCAGGTCTCCTGAGCGCTGCAGCAGGAAGATGGGCAGCCAGACCCTGCAGAGCTGGGCAGGGCACGGAATGCCTGCACACACCTGTTTATTTAGGGTCTGTCTACTGGCCATGCCCCACTCAGTCATTCTGAGCCTTACTTAGGAGCCACCCAGACATCCCCCTGCCTCCCAGCAGATTCCAGCACAGCTCCCCGTGGCTCAGCCTCCCCTCGAGCTGCCCTGTGTGCTGAGCAGCTCCTTTGCAGCTGATGGACTGACACCAGCCAAAGTGACCTGGTGCAGACCGCGACCCCGCCGTGTTCAGCCTCCCCTCGCGAGGTGTCCACGGCCAGCATTGTGAGGAAGCTGCCACCCCAAAGTCATTATTTCCTGTGGTAACTGGAGCAATCATGGGTTCCTGCTGAGGAATGGCTATTATCTCGTGTCAGCGCTGTATCTGGAAACTTAATTTAATTCTCCATGTAGGGCTTCATTTGCCGGTGTTTTAGTTATTGTCATTTATTGCTTGTGAGGTTTGATAGATGGGAAGCAACTCAGCCCTTTGAGCTGTTAATTAACCCCTCTGCACACACATGGCCCCTATCCTCTTCTCTCTGGTCTTGCAGGCGACCCATACTCTGTATTTTTAGCAGCACGGCACATCATCTACCATCTGTGGTAGTGAATGGCTCCCCTTGTTTGCTTGGTGGGGGAGCTGAGATGGGGAAAATTGTTTAATTGCTGCTCACTGTTTCCACTGTGTTTGTGTGAGAGAGAGGAAGTCTCTACAGGCATGAAAGAAAATGTGTATCTGAGAGTGTGTGTGCAACTGTGCCTGTACAGCCTGTGGGCACATGAAGGGGAAAACACACATGTGAGCTGGTTTTGTGAGCATGGTAGTTAATCAGGATGCCAGAGGTGAGGTGGGGAAAGGTGTCAGTGTGGGCAGCTCTGCTCTGAGCTCATCAGTGAATGTGTTCCTGTCACCACGTGGAATGGTTGGACATCTCTGTTGGAAGTGGTCTCAGCAGAGCCCCCCGTTTACACTGCATGGTGTCTCTGCTGATGGATCTGGAGGGAGGCAGGGGGGAGGGAGGGAGCTTCAGGCCCTGTGGCACCTCCTGGAGCACCACCATGGCTCTTACACCACACCTCAGGCTGCATGGATGCCCCTTCACAGAGCCAAAACACAGGGACAAAGCCCACGTCTGGCTTGGTGTGTGTGGTGGTTTGGAGTGAAAGCCCCTTGCTTCCCAACACTGAAATCTGTCCTTTCTTTTTCTTTTCCCTTTCTCTCCCCTTTAGCTGCTTATCCTGCTGCTTATGGCCAGATCAGCCAAGCGTTCCCACAGCCACCTCCTATGATCCCACAGCAGCAGAGAGAAGGTGAGTAAAAGTGATGTCCTCCTCTTCTGTGACCCCAGCAGGCCATCCCCATCTCAGTGGTTCCCCTCCTCATGCACCTAGAGGAGGGGAAACACCCAATTGCTTTGAATGCCTGGTCCACTGAGTTATTCTCCATTTCCATATGTGGCATGGTGTCACTGTCACCAGCAGTACTGTGGTGGGCTGCCCATGTGGGGAACTGCTGGTGAGATCTCTTCAGTGCCCTGGGAGGAAAAGCATGCTGGTGTGCATGGGACATGGAAAGACCAGCTAGCAACATAGCCATGAACATCCAGTGAGGGCCTCTGTTTGAGACAAGCAACAAGAATGCAGATAAAAATGCAGTTCTATTGGAATAAAGATCTTTACGGGACACAAAGCACAAGGGGCCCTTCATTAAAAGGCAGTAACATAATTTCAGACACCTGCTGTTTGGAGAACAAGGATTTGCTATTTAGAGTAGCTGATCTAGTCCTTTCAGCCTTTCAGCCTCCACTGATAATCTGAAAACATCAGTCAGACCTTGCAGTGCACAATCCCTATATCAGGATGACAAAAAGTTGTAGTTACAGTTCCCATTTCTTTTCAATGACTGTGAGAGTTGCCTGAGTAATCTGCTCCACAGGACTGGATGGATCCACGGAAGACATGAAGAGTAAGGAGAGGTGAATCTACCATTTTTGCATGTAAATGCCTTGGAAGAAAACTGTGCCATGTAACATTTCCTTTACAGTCAGTGGGGAGCTGTGGAATCCTCAGAGGCAGCCCACTTGGGTCGTTCCATTCCAGCTGTCCTCCAAGGAGAGCTGCTCCCTTTTGTCAAGAAGGAAGGGCATGCTTGCCTGAGTGAGACATTAAAGTCAGGTGCTCCAGCTTAGCAACTCTCATTTTAAATAGTTACATTTTAAATTTTATCCTCTATTAGATCACTAATTCAGACATATTCTATATTATATGTGTTATTATATGTATGTAATTACATTTAATATTTTAATACAGTGTAAGAGTCAAAATGAAATGAATCTAGATTACACCATCAGACTAAAACATTCTGATGATCTAAAACTACTTTGAGGGAGAAATCTCATTTTGTAAGAAAATTAGAAATGTCGTCATTTCCATCTAATTTGGAATTAATTTTTTTTCCTATGTCAGAATTTCCTGGGGAACACAACTTCCAGCTCCTGATTAGCTCTAGTACATGTCCCTGCTGTGAGAACAGATGCACAGACCTATCGTATCATTACAGAGATGTTTCCCCCATGCTGAAGGACTTTGCTTTTTATTACTTACTGGGGCTAGATTAAGCACAGGACAAAATGGCGAGCAGATCCTTGCTCAGCACAGCGCTGTGCCAGGAGCCACCAGAAGCAGGGGGAAGCTGTGGTGCCTGCCTTGAAGAGCCTGCAGACCCCTGTGTTCAGCAGGCATGGTGTGTCTCTGTGGGTTAGGAGTGAGTGTCACCCAGTGGACAAGCTGTCTCATAACTCTGCTCCTTCCCGTAAGCAGCTGGCATTGAGAATGGGGATGGTTGGGGCACACTGGGGTGAGCCACCAGCCCAGTGCAGGTTGCCATTCCCAGTGTTCCTCATTTTCCTGCAGTGCTGAGAGGCTGTGTCTTTCTCTGCTTCTTGCTAGAGCAATATCTGTAAAGCACAGCACTCCCCTTTAGCAGAGGATCAAAACCTTTAAGCATCTCTAACCTTTAGCAGGAAAACACAGCAAGAGGGAACTCAATAATAACAATAATGCTTAGCGCTGAGAGGAGTATTTTAGGTTTGCAAGGATGTGCACAAACATTGATTTGTTAGTGAACCAGCCCTACCACCACAATAACATCAGTGATCACATTGTTAATGACAATCTCAGCTCTCCCCTCCTGGATCCCAGTTGGATAACAAGCCTGGGGACGTTTTGCTGCTGCAAGATTCCTGTAGAGATGAGTCATTACTGCCACATGAGCACTGAGGCTGCTGGCAGCTGACAGGGTGCATAGGGTGGAACTGATCCAAAACCATCAAAGCTTAAGATAAAATCTTGATTCAGGCCATGTCAAGCACACAAAACTTGGAGGTAATTTTAAGTCTGTATTACTCATCTTGGTGTAGTTTCTGAAACTAGGATGTGCAACTCCTTGATGCAAGTTTGCGACTCTTATCTGCGCTGTGTTCAAACATTCTGGGCAAGCAGGAGAAGCAATGAATTTCCATCCTCTGGGTGTTTGCTGTAGAGGTGAGGTGTGCAGCTAATCAAAGTGCTGCAGCCTGACTTCATACAACCTCGTGGGTCAGCCCAGTTTAATTACTGTTGGAAAACAAGCCTCATCACAGCCTTTCCTCATTACACTGTGCTGGGAGGCAGTGATGGGTAACTGAGGTCAGAACAGGTATATGGACTTCACTTGTGTTGAAGGTGGGTCTGCAGCTGCCCCTGTGCTAAAAAACTGACAATGAGCTCAGGTGTGAGGAGCGTGGGCAGAGCAATGGCTCAGCTCAGGCCCAGCCAAGCTGAACCCACCATGTGGTTCTGTGCCCTAGATCACTGGTTTTGCCATTATCCAGCACAGTTTGCCTGTAATCTATAGAACATCCATAAACTGTACAGTCCTTAAAGCTTTCCTTGTTTTTTTTGTCCAAATCAAGGCTAACTGTTCTTCTTGTGTATAAATGAACAGAAATGTATATATGTCATAATATGTATACATGCCATAAAACCAAGAGCCATGGCAGACATCAGTGTTGAAATGAAACTTCATTTTTTCTGATGATGTGTCATGGGGCTTAGATTTCAAGATATATTACAGCCCTTTTGAAAACAAAAGTAAAGCCTGTCATAAATAATTTTATTATTGCATTCAGCCCTGAATTGCCAAGTACAGTGATCTCCAATAATACATCAACTCTGTCCAAAACAAGAACTTTTTCTCCAAAAAGAGAGTTGAAATCTTTATACGGATTTTTCCATACCAGCTGTGGTTTTTTTGTTGTTCCAGTATCCTGAGCAAGCCCCTCAGAACTTGTTGCAGTTGTGCACTGAGAACTGACTAAGATCTTTAGAGCATTCTGAGATGAGCAAATGGGATCATAAAATTGTTTGTGTAGGAAGGGACATTTAAGCTCCCTACCATGGGCAAGGACACCTTCCACAAGATCAGGCTGCTCAGAGCTCCATCCTCCCTGGCCTTGAACACTATCAGGAATGGGGCATCCACAACTTCTCTGGGCAACCTGTTCCAGAACCTCACCACCTTCACAGTAAAGAATTTCTTCCTTATGATCTTGTCTTTGGTTACTTAAAAATATACCTAAGTGTACAACAAGACAGCCATATACACAAACACACAGCCTTCTATGGAGTGCCCAAATTAACTGGAAACAAGCAAAAACATATCCAAAAAAAGCTAGGAGGGCTGAAGAAGACAGATCTTCTTTTTTGAGTTCTTTACCAAGGGCTCTGGCTGGGACGGTAACTTACAGGCTTAACAAAAAATTACAGACAGGTAACTTACAGGTTTAACAAAAAATCGCTTGTTAAATTCTAAAGGCAGTAATTTCATATGTGAGGGTGACAAAACAAATCAAACTACCCCATTTTGGTTTGTTTTGTTCATTTTTTCCTCAGAAACAAGTGACGTTTTCAGCATTGGAAGTTACAAAAAACCCCTCTATAGCTGTAAACAAAATGAGTTCAGTCCTGAATGTCTGTGTCGGTAGGGAAAGCCACAGTGCAGGTTCCTCAGGCACATTTTAGAGCCCAGCTGGTCTTTGAGAATGGTCCCTGCTTTTTCACACCCTCCCTGGTCTCTTCCTTTCGGTCTCTGAGTTGTGTGAGGAAAAGTTGATTTCAAGGTGAACCAAGCGTTGTTCTCCCCTTGAGCCCAGGCTAAAGGTGGTGTAGTTAAAGTTGTGTGCCTCCTGGTCTGCCTTATGCCTTGGTAGGTGTTTCTCAGCACACACAGGCAGAATCTCTACTCATGCACAGCACATCCAAGACCGCAGGAAATGCAGCTGGTATTTTTGAAAGAATTGGCCAGTTTTACAGTGAAAACTGCTGGCTCTGGTGATGTCAGTGGGAATTTTGCCACCGACTGCAGCAAAGCCAAGATTTTACCCATTTTATTATAATGTGAATCTCAAATCCCACAGCAGAAGTGCTCTGGGGCACGTTCAGATGAAGGAATGAATTTTTTCCCTGCTATTCTGGACTGTGGTCTGCTCCTGGGCAGAATTTTCTCAATTTTAACAGACACCTAAGGGGGTTAGTGTTTGTTTAACACTTTCAGACTGTTTCATATCTAACTTATTATGCCAATAACTCTGCATTGTGCAGAAATGGATGGCAGCAAGGATTGGAAAAATGATACTTGCCCAGTGAGAAGATGCAGACGGGAGGTGGGGGGAAGCTGGAAAAGCTTGGCACGAAACAGGGGAGCCTGATTATGGGCCACTGAGGTTCAAAAGTAATTTGGCTAAGCAGATGACCGGGTGCCTAATTAGTTAATTATCCCACTATACCACTATCCCCCCCATTTGGAAGAAACCCTGTTACCATCCCCATGACCTTTAGGAAATGCACAAGATGCAAAGGATCAGCTGTTCCTTCATGACAGTCCTTTTAGCAAATTAGTGGGGAAAATTGTGCTTAGCAAATATTCATTAGGGCTTCATTTTCCATTAATCCAAAAGGAAATGTGGAGAGCCTGTGACTTCAATCATGCTGAGGCCCAGGAATTTTAATGAGCTTTAAATGGGCATCTGCCAGAATCCTGACTTCGCCGTACTTCTCTTGCCAGCCGGGGGGATGAGTAATGGGTAATAAAAGGTGGGAGCATCTAGACGAACTCCTCTCCCTAACAGGAAAGGCAAAGTTGTAATTTGCTGTGTTATGACACTGTAATTATGCCCTGATGAAGAAAACGAGAGTATTAAAAAACCCTTTCCATCCCCAAACTGTGCCCCAGACGTAAAAAAGGGAAAGTTGACTGAGTCAGGTCACAGGGTTGCAGGCACATGGGCGAGAGGGAAGGGGGAAACCCTCCTTCTCTCTGACCTCCAACCCTTTTGGCGAAGGGCACACAATGTATCCCCTTCATCTCGGTCTCTCTGAGTCAAGCAGAGCTGGAGTTACCTGTCGAGGTCAGTGCAGAGCTGGGCAGCAGCTGGAAGTACCTTTAGAAATAAAATGATGAAATAAACAATCCCTGTCTCATCAAACTATACAGTTTTCTGCTATTGAACACTGCAAAGGTTTTAAATGTTTAATTTTCTTTAACAAAACCATTTGGACACACCTTTTTGACTGTTGCTCAAGGACCCCATGCATAAAAATAAAAAGTCAGGTTGAAAATTTATATTACAGGCTATTTGACAAGAGGCAGGTTTGCCCTCTTCTGCCCCAAAATACAGTTTCAACAGAATATTTTTTGAGGGTCTCTACTTTAATTTCATATTCCAGCTAAAGACGTCTCTCTGGTTGTTTTCCAGAACACCCTCTGAAATTGGTAAGAGTATATGTTACAGGATTGAGGCAAAAAAAGCCAGTCCATCTTGTCTAGTCATTTGGACTTAAATCCACCTAAAATATCTCCTGCAGAATGCTCTAGAATGGAGGAGATGGCCTAACTGTCCAGATCTGTGGGAGCCTTCAGGCTGATTTGAGCTGGGGGGATGAATGCAAAATTCTACAGAACAAGATGAGCCTGTGGGTTTGTGCATATCTTTCTGCTCATTATCATCGTTTGTGCGATGCTATTGTCATCACACAGATTCAAGAAGGATATTGAAACTTCTGCATGCATACACTGGGAAGAGGCAAGGGATAGTGTGGGTCATCCAAAACTCTGCAGATTAAATAAGATTATGAACAACAAATAAAATCTATGAACGATATTCTTTCATTTTCTGCGTTCTTACTCCTCCGTTCTGTTCTTTCCATGGCCACGTGTGCTGGTGCATTCCTCTCTCTCTAGATTTTATCCTGGTGTCCTGGGAAAGCTATTGAAGTTACCATAGTCTCTAGGTGGCTTTTTGAGTTCATGATCTTCTCCTTTGTCCATTCCTCTGAGAGTCTACAGGCTGCTTCCTAGCGTGACCACTCACCAGCCAGAGAGAGAAGATGCCAAAGTAAACCTCCACCGTGTGCTTTCTCGTGTCCTATTTCTCTTCATTCATGGGTCTTCTTTTTCTCTTGATAGGACCAGAGGGCTGTAACCTGTTTATCTACCATCTGCCCCAGGAGTTTGGGGATGCTGAGCTGATGCAGATGTTCCTGCCTTTCGGTAATGTCATCTCCTCGAAAGTGTTTGTGGATCGGGCGACAAACCAAAGTAAATGCTTTGGTGGGTAAAGATAACAAAACAATTAGATTCATCCAGGAAAGGGCTTTCTCTGAATACTTTACCTTTCAAACTGCTTTCTTTCTGCTTAAGCTTTATGATTTCTCTCAATTTACTCCTTTCAATACTTTCCCCCTTCCTTCTTCCTCTCCTGATTGTCTCATGCTCAGAGTTGTGTGTGCTGCTTAGAGGTCAAGGTTTGCATCTCACCAGCAGCAAGATGCTGCAGACCCTGGTGGGGTCAGAAAATGCCCCACTTGTAAAGGGAGGTGGGGAGGGTGCAGAAAAGACTACAGCAACTGTAGCAAAATGGAGGAGGAGCAAATGGGCATAGGTGAAATCGTGAGATTAGCAGAGGGATCATGCTGCAGAAGGGAAATTTCTGTACCTAAGGCAAAGGACAAGCAGGCCCTGGGGTGAAGGGAAGGCAGAGCTGTAGGGTCAGCTTTCCTGCAGCTGTGATACATTAGACTGCAAAGGGGTAAGGGCCAAGCATCTGCTGAGAGCCTGCTCTCCTAGGGAGTGATGGCTGCTTGGTAGATCACATTCAGACATGTTCTGACCTACTGGACCTGAGGCAGCACCCCACCAGATAAGAGATGGGCCAAGATAACCCTGTGCTTCAGCTGCCAGCCTGTGCTAAGGGGCTGGGTTTGAAAGCTGCACCTGGCTCCCACAGCTCTGGCCCCACTGCTGGCTCCACTTCACCAGCTGGAGCAGAGAAGGAGCAGAGCCTGGAACTGCCTGTGAGCCCCAGGCAGGGACACCCTGAGCTGCACCCACGGTGGGAGGGCTCAGCCAGCCAGCAGCCATGGAGTGATGCATGCATGGGCTCTCACTGGGATACCACCCTTTGCAAAGCTGGGGCTCTTAAGGGTCCCTTTTGACAGTGTGGCAGCAGGGGGACCCTGCCACATCTGATCCCATCACACCTGGTAGACAGGGGATCTCTCACAGCCGTGTGCCCACCACTGGGGTCTGTAATTTTTGATTCTCTGCCATCCTGCACCTCTTGCATACCCTCCCTGGGAAGTGCAACAGATCAAACTATTGCTTTTCTTTTCCTGTTACTTGCAGCTAATCTGGATTCTGTCTCTCAGGCAAACTTCCAGAGTTAAGACTCATTGGAGTTTTCATTTGATTTTAAACCCACTCTCAATCTCCACACTGTGCTTTCTTTCCATGCTGCATTCCCCTTTCCCCTCCTGAACAGCTCACCTCCCAGACCTCTTCCCTCATCCCTTGCTACCCACGGTGCATGTCAGAGAGTACTCCAAGAGTTTTGTGCCCTTTCTCTATGCACAGTTTCTCCTGCCCATCCACAGAGGGTCTGAACAGGCTGTTTTCCCTTTTGTTTGAGGGATCCCTGACCCCTGATGAGAGGGACACAGCCATCCCAGTCACCAGGAGTCTCTCGGCTGCTGCGCTCTCCAGCACTAGAGGAGTGAAGGACAAAGAGTCTGGCATGCAGAGGGAGTTGGCAAATTCAAATTAGAACTCAAAACTATGAATTAGCCCCAATGAATCCAGAGCCCACCTGCTTTTTATATACAAATTATACATATATATATATAAATCTCAACAAGTTGAGCAGATCAGCACAGCTCTAGCTGACACTGAAACTGGCACTCAAAGGAGATCCACAGATCAGAAATGGACCTTTGGCAGTGAAATTGTCATCTGTGTTTAGGGGAATTCTGGGCATAGTTCTCCACATACTGAGCACTAAATGGAGATGCCTTCTGGACAGCTGTGAGCCTTATCCCACTCAGTTCAAAGGCTGATGGCTACAAGGCCCCACAAGGACACGACACGCATCCCATTTGTGGGCAGGGATTTGGGGCTGCTTCAGAGGTCAAGGCTGAGATTTTAGCAGGAGCTGAGGGGCCTTAGCAGAAATTTTCTTGAGTTTTATTTGGAGAAACTAACATCAGCTTGTTGGGTGAAGTGAACTCCAAAATTAACTGTGGGATATTGAAGGCTGGAATAGGAAGGTGTTCCTTTGGAAGTGTTGATTCAAGCACACAGACAAACAAAAGAAGGAATTAAAGATTGCTGGTCTTAGTCACCTTAATCACCTTTCATCTGCTTCTGAGACACAAATGCCAGGTCCAGTCAGTTTGGGATCCCAGGTGTCAAATCTCTGGATTTCTCCTGGTTTTCCATAGAGCTGAGTGCCTGCTGTGACTGTTGGTCTCAGACAGACATGCTGACTAATCTTCCACATCCACTACCTCCAGAAGGATAGAAATAACAGAGGCACAGGTAGCTAACTATCACAGGTAGGTTACGTTGCTTTTCAAAATTTCCCACCCTCCTGACCTTCAGGTTTAAAGCAATGTAAAAATGTAAAAGTTATAAGAGGAAATCAGGCTTTTCAATTGTTTTGCTAAGTCTACTGAAGCTGGCATTTTTGTTGAGGAAATAAATTTAAATAAAAAAATAAAATACTTTTTTCCTAAAGGAAAATAAGATATTTTATTAACTTTGAAAGTAAGAAAATTCCTTCTTTGCTGCTAAAACATTTCCCAAAACTCAACATGTAAGAACACAGCATTTGCATTCTATTTCACTTTTTTTAGTGCGGCTAGAGCTCTCCAACTGCTTGCCTGGGGGGACAATTCTGTCTGGCCCCAGAAAGATATTCCGCTATTATATGACCTTTTAAAATATATCTGCTAAGCAGATCCCAAATAAATTGCTGTAACAGAGTTTAGCCCCAGGTTGTCGAGAAATTGTCAAGAAGTCCTGCTTTAGACAAACTTTAAAAATTCTATGGAGAAAAATGTCACCATGTTTTTTTCCACAGGAACAGAACAATCTTTATTTGATGCCTTTGTCTCGCTGTTGAACAACCTGTAAACAGCTGGCACAAACTGAACAAGTCAGTAGAGCAGCATGTCAAAATGGAATTGTGGAGGTCCACAAGGATGATCAGGGGGTTGGGTCACCATTCCTACAAAATGGGCTGAGAGAATTGGGATTGTTCAAATTGTAGAAGGCCCAAGGGAAACCTGACAGCACCTTCCAGTATTTAAAGTGGCAGCAAGAGAGCTGAGATGGACTTATTACAAAACTGTGTACATATAGGACAAGGAGGAATGGCTTTAAAATGAAAGAGGGGCGATGCAGCTTAGCTATTAAGAGCAAATTCTTGGCTGTGAGCATGGTAAGCCTGAGACAGGCTGGCCAGAGAAGCTGTGGATGTGGATGTGGAAGTGGCCAAGCTGGATGGATGAATCTGGGACCAAGCTGGCCTGGTGGAAGGTGTTCCTGAACACGGCAAGGGTAGCTGGAACTTGATGAACTCAAAGGTGCCTTCCAACCAAAACCATTCTATATTTTTTCCCTTATTATTTGCATCTGAATTCTTGCCTGCATTTTGAACACAAATTTATCTCTTTTTGCCACTACTGGCAGGATAGTGTTGGGGCAGCTACAGGAGTGTTAGGAAGAAAATGAGATCAAAAACAAAACTTTCTCCTAGTTTCTGGCATCCATGAGCCTGCAGAGAGCCACTAGCACCTGCTCATGCTAAAGAAACCATAGTGTGGTCAGCAACGTTTGACATTCCCAATTTAGAGGCCACTGCCTCCTGGCTGACAAGAAGTAGTGAGGAATGGCACTAAAGTAAACACCAACACCAGATATAAAATGTGAGAGTGCTCAGAGTATGTCTGTTGTTTTCCCTAGTGGAAAGGGAAAGCTGCCTAAGATACAGCCCTGACTTCCCACTGAAAAAAGTAGTTTAGTCTGGGAGGATTCTTTGCCTGTGGCTTTTCTTCTGCTGCACACATCCAGGCTAGACCCAAATCCTTCATTTTCTCTTACAATTTTTCAAACCTCTGGCTTTTTTTTTCTCCTGTCCCTGTCCTGATGCAGCTGTAAGATGGCCAAATGCAGAACCATCCTCATCCTTCCATGCACCAACACCCTGTGTATCCCCATCACCTATGCCTCCATCACTGACCATATCTGCCTCCCTTTGGGTTTCTCCTCAGGCACTGTCCTCTCCCCATTCTTGCATTCAGACTTAGTGATTTCACCTTCACAGCTCTTCACCATTCTGCCCTTCTCTCTCGTCTCTCACTGGTTCTTCACTCAATGCCCAGCTGACCCTGTAGCCTCTGCCCACACACTCCTTTTGCAGCCAGCTGGGCTGTGCTGTCAATTCCCAGTGAAATGGCAGGGCCACAGCAGGACTCCTCTAACTCAGAGCAAAATTACACTTAGTTGGACACTCCTTGAAGACTCCCATTCTCAGAGTGGGCTGGCCTGGGAAGACTTGCACAGAGGTAAAGTGTGCTGCAGCCTGAATGTCAACATCTGCAGGAGCCCAGAGTCTGTGTCTGCACAAGGCAGCATTCACACTGGGTCTCTCACATTCCCACTACCCGTGTGCCAGTGATTCTGTGTGTAGGTGTGCTGAATGTCAGAGGACGTGGATTACATCTTTGTGCTGGTCTCAGTGGTTCTGGTGATAATTCCCCTCTCAGTTATGTAGATAGTTTAAATGTGAACAGTTTGTGTACAAAGCTAAAAGTGAACTCTTGGTAAAACAATGCTGCTGAGGCTGCTAAGGCAAGTAGACAATGTGAGAAGGGCAACTTTTCACCCTGCCCACACATGGCTAGCTCTGCCTCTGTCATAGGGTGACGCTGCAACACAGCCCAGCAACACTCGCTGCTGTCTCATAAAACACATCCAAAGAAAGCACTTGAAGGCATTAATTTAGTGAAATACAGAGACAGACATATTCTAGAAAAATGTCTTAACAGAGAAGAGAGCGAGCAAGACAGGTTTGGGCAGGAATAATTAGGAAGACATGTCAGAAATTAGAAAAAAGAGAATAGGGATGGAGAAGCAGAGGTCAAATGGTTATCCCAAAGTGTCAAATAAGACATAGATAAATTAAAGCTGGAGGAATTGCTTCACTGGAACACTTGGTGTGCCCCAGTCACCTCTTTCTGAGAGCAATAAGCACCTGGATCTGCCAACTTTTTGCACACCATTGAGCAGCAGGCACTGTCAAGCCAGTTCTGCTCCATGTCCCTGCTTTGTCCCCTACATGTCTCCTTGGCATGTGCCTGTTCTTCATGCCCATTGCTGCAGCAGTTTCAGTTTCTCCCCATGGGACAGTGACTCCAGAAGGCTGTGAACAACCTGTCTTATTCCCAGAGAGATGCTGTGGTTTCCCTCCACTCAGCTTGACATACCACAGGTGTAAGCAAACACAAGTGGAATGCATTTTTCTCCTTTTCTGCACATTCCAGAGGCACATTCACATCAGCAAAATGTCCCAACCTTTTTTGAAATGTCCCACAATTAAACAAAGCAAGGATCATTCCAGCTTACAAACTGCAAAGGCTTCTTAGGACCATAGGTTTATATATCCTAAAGGAAATATCTTGTTTGACTCCTAGTACAACATGAACATTGATTGTTTCATTCCAGATTCCTGCAGGGAGTGCATTTGAAAGTTGCTAATAGGCCACCTCATTTGGATAAACATCCAGCCTTATATGAAGATGCCAAAATAGAGAAAATAACATCACTTGATGAGGGTCATAATAGTTAATTAAGTTTGCTGTTAAATAATTCTATTCCCTACTAAACTCCTCCTAGCTTATGAAAAGAAACTCGGGAGACAAAGGAGAGAGATTTAAAGTGAGAAAAGCAGTGAGGAATGAGAACTGAGCACAGGAGGGGGTGAAGCTGGGGAGAAGGGCTGAGGGATGGGCAGAGCTTGTATCCTGTTATTAAAAACATGCTGTGGCAGTTAAATGCTGCAGTGGGGTGGCAAAAAAGGTGGAGTGGGAGATGCAAGGCAGCAGGCAGGTCGTGATGATGTACAGAGTTTCAATCTGGAAGCTGATATAGAAAGAAGGAAGATGTGTCAAGAGAATAGGACACTCGCAGAGCTGTACAGGGCCCTGGGACAAGGGGCATTGCACATTAGGTATAAAGTGCATTGGCAGCACTCCACAAGACATAGGAGTGGAACAAGGGACCCTGAGGTACATTAGGAAAATATTGTTCAGCACCTGCTGACAATGTGCCTCCAATATGCACTGCCAAATATGGCTGTTTCTCATTTAATAATAAAAAAAAATTTAAAAAAAAAGGTAACAACTCTCCTTGGGTTCATCCAGGAAATGAGCAGGTGCAGAAGTAAGGTGTTGTAAAGGAAAGAAATTCTTGTTGCATGTTCATAGCCCGTGTGGGTGATCTCAGGTCAACCTAGCTGTTAGGATTGGACTCCTCTTCTTGGAAAAGTACACTGACTCCTTTGCACAGGTCTTTAGGATTCATGGATGAGGAGAGTTATTTATCAGATAAAAGGTTTTCTGAGACTTCTTTTCTGAGGCTTCTTTTGGTAAAAAGGAATTCCCACCAAACAGGTGCATTATTAGGAAGGACTTCAGGTGTGTAGCTCTGTTTGTTGCTATTACCAGTACTATGATTAAGTTTGATTTATTTTTTTCTTTTTACTATTAACCTGATTTCAAATTTCTTAAGGAAGTCTCTATCTGATCCTTTCTCCCTGTAGCCCTTAGAATTGGGCTCTGTCCTTAATTTCACATGATCTGGTGACAATACATTTTGTTTCAGATTTTCTGGAAAATCTGTTTGTGATTTCCACAAGGCTAGAGCCTACAGATCACAGCTCAAAGAGCAATGGAAGAAGCCACTCACTTGAGTGCCACAGCTGAGACAAAACAGAAATTATTTTCCAGGCACATTAAGCATGTCTGACCCCTGGTATGTTTCAGTTCAGATCAGCACTGGTTTGTTGTGGTCCTCTCCACTCTGAAGGACCTGGCACAGCCAGAGAGCCAAGGCGGGACTCATAAGGTGTGTCCAGCTCAGCTGGAAACTAATCCAAGGGGAGGAGGACACCCCAGAGGGATGCTTTGAGCTCTTGGAGAGAAGGGGAAAGAGACATAGAAGTTTAATATCTGCTAGCTTATTCCAAAGCAGCCAGGCCCTTTCAGGTCTGCAGAGTGAGGATGGAGCGCTTCCAGCTGATAAGGAAAGAGTTGTGTGAGTAAGAAAGAGAAGGAGCTGTTCATCAAACTGTACAGCACCTCCAGCCATTGCAGTTGGCTGGGGGAGGCTTTAGGGGGAGGAGGAGGAGTGGGAGAAGTATTAGGGCTGTGAGCCACTATTCATTTACAAACTATAATTAATTTGATGTTTAGATTAATTTCTGATGCACTCTCAAAGGTGCACTGAAAGCATTTTTCCTTTATTATAATGTTGATTGCTTATTGGGGAGATAAATCTAACTGTCAGTTATGCACTGACTTACCAAAACTTTCAGACCAAGCAAGCATGTATGCATAAGGAACAGCTGTTTGCAGCTCTCCAGTTAAAGGGACAGCTCTGTCTTTTCCCACTAACTTACATTACAGAAAACTTATATATTGTACACAGGGACTTCTGCTTTCTTTTGTAGCTCAACAATTTATTAGACAGGAATATGTTAGAAGAATCTATCTTCTGTTTATCTGGGTGTCCATGTGTCTATCACTGTTCGATCCATCTCCCCCCACAAGTGATAAAGTATACCCAGAATTTATTTTTTTTTACGTTATGCATATGTCTGTATATACCTACTCACATGCACACTTGCACCATGTTTTTAAATGCTCTTTATCCTGGGGTAATTAGATGGAGGAACTCGTTACTACAGGGTCATTGTGGCTCCTCCTTTATTGACTTTCAAAAGGGAAATGGTCACTATCTGACTAACAGAAATAACCAGAGTTAAGAGTTGAGACCCGAAGAGGAGTTTTAGTGCTACTTTGATTCCAGTCAGAAGTTTCTGTTCAGAAGTCAGAATAATGACCCCTCCAAAGCCAGGCCCATTCCTGAACTCAAAGGGATGGATTTGCAGAGTGCAGACTTTACAAGTCCTACTCTTGTGGGACTGCAGACTAGCTAGAGCATTTTGTCAACACACGGCATCTGGGTTTATTTTTGTGGTCCCAAGACTTCTGACGCAAGGGAAATTCAAGCTGTAGAGTGGATGAGTCTCTACCAGTCCATGAGCCATCCTTCAGCTTCCTTTTTATCCACCATTCTGCCTCATCCACTGCACAGGTCTGGTTTTCACCACCTTGAAGTCTGTTGCCTGGTTGGTTACTGAGCAGCTGTTCAATACATCCTCACATCTTCATGCTTGGCCCCAAGCCTTCCTTTTATATGATACTCAAACTCTGCCATGAATATAAATTTATTTTTATTTCTTCATCTGTTTTCCTAAGACCCTTCCCAGCAGAGCATTTGGGATGTTCACAGAGCTAAGTATTGGCATTTTGCTGGTGCTCCTGGTATCATCATTTCACCAAGGGGATGATGAGGCAGAGAATTAGCCAAAACTGTTTCTTGATCTTGGATTCCTAATCTGAGTTGCCACAAGCCTGATCAGACTGTTTACCTGCTTTGTCTAAGAATTCAGCATAATGCAGAGCATGCTATGTTTTTGTCTGCTTCAGATGCAGGTATAGGCAGCAGCCTTTCTGCCAGTGAAATCTCAGGCCATGCACCAAAAGAAGAGGAAAACCCAGTAAACCTTCATCCTCACACAAAACTAGAGAGGCTTCCTACATCTGCAAAAACACTCTGACACAATTTTATATGTATTTTCAACATTTGTATGCCATTGTCTCAATTTGGGCCATGACAATTAAGCCACAGCTGGACCTTGCTTGGGCAGGACTCAGCAATGGCAAGGACAGGAGCACCCACTTTTGAGAAAGAGCAGAGTTTAATGACATAGGTTCAAGCCATGGTGTACCACTGGCACTCAGAACCTGCTCCATTTTATTTAACAGTAAAAAAACAGCCTAGAGGTCTTACTAAAAGAATTCCGTGATATATTATATACTTAGCATAACTGGGATGTCATGGCAGAAATAGGGAGAAATTCCAGTTTTCCAAGGCAACATCTGCTTGTACAACTACAAAACCATCCTTTCCCTGCCTTATTTACTGTCTAAATTCCAACACTTACAATAACAAGTCTGATACATTGCCATTTTCCTTGCCCTGTTATGTTATTCATTCTCGACAGTAATTAAAACAAGGATGCCATGAAAGAGAAAAATACAGAAATGTGTGGTTAGAAGCAATGCCTTTATGCATATACAAAGCAATACAGAATTAAAATTTTATAGGTAACATAATTTCTTGCATTTCTAAATTGAGTACTTAATTTTGCAACTTTATCGTTGTTTCAATTTATGGTTGCATGTGATATCTTCCCTTTTTAAGTAAGTAACTCCAAATCAAAAACTCCCCAGATAAGATTAGCATCTTCAAATAGTATATATTGACATATTTAAAAGCTGTCATCAGCATAACAACTTGCAGATCTCCATAAAAACAGGTGCATCATTCTTAATGATGAAATTTTTGGTTTCATCTGTATCAAATCCCAAAAACAATTCAACATCAGCTCTGCTCTCCCCAGTGTGGATCTGTCACACACATATATAAGTATTTACGTGATATATATATATTATATAAGATATGCACAGTTATTTACATTATGCATGTACTACACATTTGTTCAGTAACAAATATAAAAACTTGCAGACACAATTGTTATTGAAAACAATGAAAATTGCAGAGCACTTGTTTGAATTTTAGCAACCTGCTCCAATGCTTGCTGGGCTTCAAGGTGAAGAATTTTCCTTGTGTTCAGTCTGAACCTCTGCTGTTCCAATTTATGTCCCCTGTCTCTCATTCTCCCTCTGTGAATCATATCTCAAGTTGGAAGGGGCCCATAAAAATCACAGAGTCCAACCCCTTGCTCCTCCCAGAACTACCAAAATCTAATTCCATGGTTGAGAGCATCATCCAGATGCTCCATGAACTCTGAGAGGAAACAGATTTTCTTCCTTTTGGACAGCATGACCTAAAAATATGATTGTGTTCTGACCATTTAAAGGTGAAATTAAATGATTCTCTTAGGGAAAGGTCTCTACAGACCCTTTAAATCCTTCTCTAGAAGGGTCTTCAGAAATCGTGAAGATTTAGCCAGGTCTTTGTGCATCTTCTGACATGGCTGAATAGGTTTCAGAAGGATTATTGTTTTGCTAAGTTTTTTTAAAATTCTAAGGAGAGAATTTTTAATTCTGGGCTTTTGAATTTGATGCAAAAGACGCTGTTTTAGGGGTGGCTCATATTTTCACTCCATCCATTCAAATTAAGAGCCCTCTACAAACCACTAACATAGCATGCTGTTCTCAGGTCTTTAATTTTTCTGTTCAAAGCCATATTCAAAACCATGGTTTCAAACCATATTTTTATTCCTCTTATTTCAGTAATTAAAACACAATCTTATTTTCCAGTCTTCTACCCAAGGGTAGATCAAGAGCTCAAATGGGTCACTGGGCAGAGGCCCCAGAGCCAGTACTAGATCAGGATTTAGTAAATCTCTGTTATGATTCAGGTCCCATAGACTGAATGCAGCTATTCTGAGGAGCTGCAGACTGTTCTTCACTGAGATCTCCAAAATTCAAACCTTTGAAGGGAACTAATGGTGAACATTCTGCTGGCAGATCCACAGGAGTTTATCAGCATCTCTGTTGTAATAAGACAGTTTTTCTTTCCCATTGTTTTTGAGAAAAGAAGCCAGACAATCATTTTCTTGCCCTTTGGGGGTGGTTGAAAACATGGAGGTTTTACCACAAATGTAATAGCTGGTTGAATCTGGAGATGTTATCTTCCAGTTAAAATGTGTACAATTCTTTGTTTTCTACTCTTTCTACCCAGAACAGGTCAGTGCCAGTTCACAGCCTCTTGGTCTAGATGTTGAAAAATTTTCTCTTTTCCTTTCCTTTCCCAATGACTCACTGCATATGAGGAGGTTTGTTTTCCTGTTGAGTTCACTTTTAGTTTGGTTAGCTATTTTTCACACAGTCGCCTCCATAGAAAGTAAAATATTCCTTCAAAAGTCATGGCCAAAAACCGTTCATCACCACTTCTGGCTTCTGAACAGAAACTTCCAGACTGCTGCACAAGAGAAGCTTCAGGCCTTTCTGTCTCTGTTGGGCTGTCCCAAACTGCCCATAATGAGGCATCAGGTGTTCAACAACCAGCAGGGAAGGGGTGGGCAGTTGTCCATCTGAGTAATGGTCAGCAGAGAAAGATGGGAACGCTCTGTGCATTGCTGCACCAAAAAGGGAATTATTGCAGAGGTTCCCCAGGATAATGAAAGAACTGCTAAAAAAGAGTGACTAGTACAGGTCACAGCTCACCTTCCTGACAGGATTTCCTGGTTTGTTTGGGTGTTTTGGGTTTTGGATACTTTTTCTTGATTAGTCCAGGAAGGAGTGTTATTACTTACCTACTACAAAATATTTTCACAAACAAGGTCACTTTTTATGGTACTTGTCTCTTATAGATCAAGAAGGATGACTGGTGATTTTAGCAGCTGCCTTGTTCATACATGGCTTTTTTATCAAAAAGTCATAAATGAAGCAGGACCCAAGAGAGAATCGAGGAGCAAAGAAATTAGATTTAGATGAAAAACAGATTGTGACATAGCTGGTGGGAGGTTCAATAATTATTTTCATCTGGTTTATATTGCAAACTTCAACAAAACAAATGTAAAAATAGCCTTCATTTTGATTCAATAACAATCTCAGTGCATCCTTAACTGAGCATCAGCATCTACTATCTATTTTGTACATCTGTACAAAACCTACTTTATACTCATCCTTCATATCCAGTTTCACATTGGAGAAGAGCATATATCCTCAAAGGTTCACCTGCTTTTTTCAACCATGTGATTTCCCCCATAAACCTTATTCTGGCACATGATGACATCAGATGTTTTCAAGGAAGGCTCAGAAAACAAGCCAAGAAGAATTCCATCCATTTCTGAGAGCATTTAGGAAATAGCTTCAGTCTTACACATCATTCAGAAAGAGGACAAATACTATTTAGTCATCTACATGTGATTCATCACTGGCTGTTTGTTTCTTGTGAGGAAGATAATCATCATCACCTGGGCTGCAACATTATGTTTTTTTATAGAAGAACCACAGTGCTTTTTGTCCACAGCAGACATGTATGCATACTGGTCCAGTGTCTGTTTCATGGGCTCTCCAAAAAATGGCTGAAGCCTCAATCCTTCACTTCTTCCATCAATTCATTGGATAGTTTCAACTCCTACTTATAAGAATGGGTAGAACCACAGTTCATGGCATCAGACAAGTAATTGCTCATCCTTTAGAAAACCTCTGTTTACAGGAAAAAGAGAAGTTTTAATCTTTACTCCACTGTTATGATGAGAGATCTGTTGAGATTTTCTATATGAATTTTTTACTCCCTTTTATCTTTTTAGAAAAAGTTAGTCCTGATCCTGTGCCCAGATGTATATATGAGCCAAAATCTTGGATCACAGAATCATAGAATAATTTGGAATGGAAGGGACCTTAAAGATCATCTCATTCCAGTCCCCTGCCATGGGCAGGGACACTTTCCACTAGACCAGATTGCTCCCAGCCTCATCCAGCCTGGCCTTGAGCAGGGATGTGGCATCCACAGCTTCTCTGGGCAATATGTGCTAGAGTCTCATCCCTCTCACAGTAAAGAATTTCTTTCATATATATATAATCTAAATTTCCCCTCTTTGAGTTTTAACCCTCAGATCGGATCTGACCATGCAGTTTTAAAATTGTCAAAATCCTAGTCTAATCTAGAGTATTACCCTTGTGCTTTCAACATGAGTCATTACAAGAATTTTCCTGTGAAAAAGAATCAAACACCATACAGATTATGAAAGAGAAGACTCACAGCTAGAGTAGTCCTTCTTGGTCTTAATGACCGTATTCAGGGTCAGCATCTACAGCCCTCTGATTTCAGAGGAGACACTGCTTCTTCTGTCTGGGTATTTCTCCATCTGGAGATCATCCAACAGGCAATGCACAAAAAGAGGGACCAACTTCTCTGCACACTCCAGCTCACACTGCTGCAATATGGAGAGACAGTTTCATGCACAGGAGGACAGGAAGGCGACATCAGGAAGATACTTGTGTATTTCAAGCTACCCTCTGCACTGGGTGTTCTGACCTTTAGAGAAAGTTAATCATGCCATCTACTTTCACTCTTCATTTAATCTCCCCTTCCCATCTGTTCAGTCTCTCTCAGCTGGAAGCAGGATGAAGAACGAGTACCAGTCAGCCCTCTCAGTGGTCTGCAGCCCACGCTTTGGGGCCATTTGTTATGAGGCGTTAACATCAATTGTCACCTGTATCAGGACTGTTACCTCAATCCATCCCAGATTAGTAAGCAAGAACTGATTCTCTAAATATCTGAACTGCAAAATGAACAATAGACAGACAGATACGCAGTATGAGAAGAGACTGTTCTGATCCTTTAGACTGAAGTCTGAAATAACCCATGCCAGGTGCCTCAGCTCATGTGACAGGTTAAAACCTTCTGCTTGAGTCATAGCATCCCTTTTAGAAAATGTCTTAATCAAGGTTTCATGTGATAGGTGCTCCACCCCTATTGCTAAACAAGATGTTTTCCAAAATAGTTAATTACCTTCACCATTTCAAATATGCAGACTTGGTGTCTTATTTCCATTTTAAATTTGACAAATGCCTGCTTCCAGAGGGCACAGAAGAAATCAGCAAGCTCTGCTTTTTCCCCCTATCCTAAAAGAAACCCATGTTTTAGTAGTTATTATTTATAGGCTATGGCCAGAAGTAAGTTTAACTTTCTCTTCAATAAACTGTGGCCACTCTCATTACTCTTTCAGACCTACAATTACTCTTCTACTTCCGAATAAGTGTTTAAACTTATTTGTTTTCTAGAGCAATCAGTAGAACTAAATGCAGAATTCCAGTAAAGATCTTTCCTGAACCATATTCAGAGGTAACACTGCCTTGCTATTTCTAGAGGATATTCAGCAAAAGTAACTTCATCCCAAAACTGTACTAAGTCTTGGGGCTTTGAGAATTTTAACACAGTCCTGAGAGCTCATATATTTGGCTGTTACTATGACACCCATCTTCTTCTTAAGAGGCATTGTTTTCTAATGAGGATTTCCTCTTTTTATGAGTGACCCACTTGCTTTTTTCTGGATACTTAATTTTGCATTTGATTGGATTAAAATGAGCACCCTTTAACTGCGTCCAGCCTACGCAGTGACCCAGGTCACTTACTTCTGTCATTATTTCACCATTTTTGTATGATTGGCCAATTTTACCAGTAATTACTTCAAATGTCTTCCAAGTAATGCTAGAGAAATTGAATAGCACTGAGATTTCAGCACACCGCTGAAGGAGCCTCCTAGAATCTCTGCAATTTTGTTTGTCACAACTGACAGATTCTTTCGTGGTCTCATTTCTGGGCTGATTTCATTTTCTGTAAAGAAATGCTGTCTGAAATACTCTAGCAAAGTTTAAATACACTCTATGATAACTTACTTTATTCACCGAACTTGCAATTTCATGCAATCAGTTTCATTTGATAGATGTTATGTTCTATGAAACCATGATGATTGGTACTAATTGTGTATCTTTAAATTCTTTGCCATATTATCTCATATCAAAATTTTCATCATTTTTCTGGCACTTATGAAAGTTTAACTAAGTTTATCAGGTCACCTAGTTTATACCCTTAAAAATTAATATTAGAATTTTTTTCTTTTCCTGGAACATTTTGAAGGTTTTCTAATATTCCATAAATTTCTAAAATGAACATTAATGGTTCAGCAGATTTCTGAGCCAATTCCTTGAATATTCTGAGTTTCCAATTATCTCATCCTGCAGATGGGAAATATTTAATACTAGTTGTTTAGCACAGTCGTCTGTTACTGACTGTTCATACATTAAAAAAATAAATGGATGGATGGATGGGATGGATAGCTGGGTAGACAGATCTCTCTTGGACATGATTAAACAGCAGTGGAAGGTTAAATAATCCAAAAAGTCATCCAACCCTATTAGACACTGGAAAACAGCTGAAGTGCTATGCCCTTGCTCTGCAGATGCACTCCTTTATTGAGTATTCTAGTACCCATAAATCACCTTATAATACAATACTTTCCAATGCACACATACATTATAGAGCTACTTACATACAGATTGTATCCTGAAATTCTTTACAGCACTAAAAAATTGCGAGGCAGCAGCTAGTACATTGTGTAAAGAACACAGCAAGGTAAAGACCTTGCAAAGCAATTAAAGGAAAACCTCCATTCTCTGATAAGACTAATAAACACAGAGAAAGAGAAACTGAGGAGTGGTAGGAATTGAAGAGACTGAAGTAGCAGGGAAGGTGTGAGGAGCAGGTGGGCAGGTCCTCATGGGGGGAGAAGGACAGGAGATGCTGAACACCACCCTTCCCACAGAGAGGCTACTTTGATGTGAGCACCTTGTTGCTGCCTTGAAAGCAAAAAACACCTCCCTAGATCCCACCTTTCACTGGTCAGTAACAAAATTGAGGAACCCATGAGCTGAGGGAACAGTTATATTAATAACCAATCGTATTAATAACTAATTCCTTAATTACTGACTCAGATTCTTGGAGGAAGATCTCTGGTCTAACCAGTTCCCAGCACTTTCTGCAGGTCCTTCCATTTCAATATCCTCAGACACATGGTGTGACTTGGGGCTGTCCTGTGTGAGGCCAGGATCTGACTCCATGATCCTCGTGGATCCCTTCCAGCTGAGGATATTCCATGATTCTGCTGCTCTAGCCTGGCCAAGCTTCCTTCCTACAGCCTAGGGGGAAGCACTGCACGCACAAGGGAAGCACAAGGCGTGGATTTTCCTCTGCTGGTGCCTGGGCCATGTGTGTGGCATTTCTCTTTCTCTCCCAGAGGCTGAGCAGCAGATCCTTCCTTGCTCTTCTGTTACTCTCATTTCCCTCTAGTAAAACGAATATGGGTTGAATGTCAAAAGGAAAAAGTTCAAAGATGCTCTCCTTAGTTAGAGACTTTCATAACTGAAGGAACAAGAAGCACCAGGAAAGATCCTTCATGGCAGTCAGACAAAAGTTCTGATGGCCAGAACTAATTTTAAAAATGTTTGGTCTAAAATGAGCTAATAAGCAGCAATTTCTATTTGCTTCTGTTGCAGTGTCTTGCAAAGTATATCTTTAAGATGGCAGTAAGTATCTGGATCATAGATAAAAATATTTTTCTTAGTTTTAAGACAAGTTTAATATTAATTTCTTTGAGGTCCCTCTTTTCCGTCCTATTGCCTGAAGGCAACCTAGTTACATCAGTGGACCTGCTGCAGGATCAGCTGCCCACAGTTGAGGAGTCTGGATGGAAAGCTTGCATCTGGACCTCGCTTGTGGTCTTGACTGATTTAAGGGAAGTTCAGCATAGTTACCATGCACAGGGCTCCATCCAGAGGGAAGCTCCTGCCCAAGAGAGATAATGTGTTATTCCAACCTGGTAACAGATCATCAAGAGGCTGTTTTGCATATTAACCACTAATTCTCCTTGCTGGATGCAAAGCTTCTCACCCAACTCAGAAGGATCAGTTAAGGATCCATGGAAACATAACTATGTGCTCCTATTCAGGACTGCTCTTAGTGCACAAAGTAATTCATGGACATGCAGAGAAAATGTAAACAAAAAGTTTACAGTTACCAAACAATCTTCAGATATACTCTGAGATAGATTGTGAATTCCCTTCTTTATCATCCTGGCTGATTAAAAGAGAAAAACAGCCCTTAGGTAATATCTGTTACATAAAGCCATTGGTGGTCATGCTGATCATGTAATGGGAAAGGCACAAAGTTCCCTCCCCACGTCATTCCACAAGAACTTTCTCTGGAAAAAAGGGGGAGAAAATAAAGCAATTCCAAAATTGTACCCCAGTTTCTGCCTACTAATAGTTAACATGGTCCTGTAGGAAAAGAGCAAGCCATAAGTAGTGGTGGGCTCCAACAGCAGTTCCTTTCCTGGAAGATGCTGTGCAGAATCAGAAAGATTAGATGCCCTCTGTTGCTGTCCTAGCAGCTTTCGCCATTCTCTGCTGCTTTTGATAAATCATTTATTAGAACAGCGTTTTTACATAATCCCTGGGGGGGAAAAAAAGGGAAAAAGAAAAAAAAAAAACACCAATATCCCCCCCATAAAGTAGATTTATCATGAAATGCTGTCCTCCTACCAGCTGTCTTCAGACCAGAACATATATTTCTCTGATTATTAATTAACTGATGCACAGAAAGAGCTTCAAGCTTTTTAACCTCTCCCTTTCTCTTTTGTCCTTCAAGCATGTAGATGGCAATGCAGGGGTGGTGTTCAAAACACAGAAAGCAACTGTAATACTGCCATCATGTTTTGAGCCCACAGGCTCAAATAATAAAGCCATTTAGGATCTGAGTATTTAAGTTATTTCCCTAGTACAAACATTCTAACCCATGTCATACATGCTCAAATCTGCCATAGTACCATGAATCCTGCTGACACAGATGAGGAGAAACAGAGATTGTTGACTGCCAATACTGCATGTAACAAGACAAAAAGAGGCAAATCTGCCAGTAGGTGTCTGACCTGAGAAGAGAAAGGAATTTGCTGTTGTTAGCCCAACATCCTGTCTCTCTGCCTATCCTTTATCCATGTAAAGTCTCAAATCTCAGGATAAGCCATAGCTTTCTTTCTCCTTGGAGTTCATCCAAATACCTTCCACAATATGAAACACAGCTACTTATAAACAATAGGAAAGGGGGAGACTTGGATGCACCAGCAAGTTCTGAGCACATCAAGGGCCCTAAAAACGAAAACAGTGAAATGAAGTTAGAGTAATTAGCTGTTGTGTCCCCAGAATATGATCACAAAGAAAACACACAGTTATTGGCACTTGCCCATTTCTTTCCACAGGTTTCGAATCCCAGTTCCTCTACTCTCTGCATCCAGCCAGAGGAGATTTTTATATTGTATCATTGAATACCAGAACAACTAAGGAGAAAAAAATCCTGTCCAAATCTGTAGGCAACTAATACCAGAATCAGAGTACAACTCCCAGCTTCATTATCTGGTCTAAATGAAATATAGTGAGCAAATGCACTTCTGATCTCTCTTATTAGTCCCATTTGTTAAAATGCTGTATTATTTACAGCTTTGCACTGAATGAGGAAGTGGGCTAAGAATTCCATCTCAAAAGCTAAGTGATGATAAAAACTGGTATAGCTTCATGAGCTTATCTCACAGCAAGGTTTTTGCAGAGGCACAACTATATTAGCACCCCAGCACAAGGGCTTATCATCCCTCAAAAGTCTAGTCTTGGCAAAAGTAGAGAAATAATAATCTTCTGTCATAGTGGGCAGCATTTCTGGAGGGGTTTGATTCAGCAAGTAGCATCACTCTGGGGAGTGACCCACCCAAGCGTTTAGACAGTTCACATTCTACCTTGAGATGTCACTCCTAACTTATGGAAGCAGGTAGATCCCACAGCAGAGGTTCCTTGATTTAAGCTGGGTGCCTGCCTTCACTGCAGCCAGGACTGCTCCCTGACCAGTGACTCCTTTGAGCACAGCTAAGGCTGTCCTGATAGAAGAGAGAATTCCTGCCCTACCCTCCACTGGCTGCGCTGGCAGGGCCTCCACTGATTACTTCAGGGTCCTAAAGCGTCTTGTTCACAAAAGGGTGGGTGTGCAGGCACAATCTACGCGTGCACATGTAGGCAATAGGAGGGACATCCCAAAAGGGCCTTTAGCAAGAGTAGGAATCAAAGTTCCCAGGCAAGGTGTGTTCTCTAAAGGCATGAGCTAAACCATCCAGCTGCAGCCAACTCAACTTTGATATTGGATTGCTGTGTGTATATCAGTAAAGTAAACATACCTGGCACTTCTCCCTAGCACTGGGGACAGCTGGCACAAAATGGCCTACACCCAAATCATTAAATTCTCTCAATTTCCAGAACATCATGGACACATCCAAGTAAACCACTGAACACAGCCTGTCTTCTCTACTAAAACTCACACTTTGTCCAGAAATTGTTTGATGTTAAAAATTAGTCAAAAAAACACCTCAGCACTACAGATTATTAGGTACCAGTTTCTCTGAACTTCCCTGGAACAGCTTTAGTCTACTGTTTTAGGTGTAACTAATATGTGTTGACCAGGAATATCAGCAAACCAGATGTGATTTTTAAAAAGAAAAGGGTTTCTTTACGTCCTGTATTCAAGGATATCATACCTTCTATCATATTGACAACATATTTAAGGTTGAAGCTCAAGTAAGGCATCCCCAAGGTAGTTTCCAGAAGTATTTTATGTCTGAATGTACTTGGATGAAACCAGAAAGTATTTGGTTTATTCCATTGCTGAAAGTGAATCATGGGACTTTGTTGATAGGTTATTCAAGTAGTCGAATGCAAACCAGTAACATTACCAGGCATTACTGCCTAAAAAGTGAGGGCAAGAGCAGATCCATTGCTATTGAATAAAACCACAGCTCATCACTCATTACAGCCCTCCAGTTTTCTTTGATGATTGCTGTGGGGCTTGGGAGTACTTTCTGTCTGTTCGCCTTCAGAGCTGCAGTGTTGGTACCTCCTCATCCAGGAAAACTGTGAGGACAGCCAATTTACTTAGAGCCTTGGCTTCAAGAGGGGAGGACAAAGAAGGTTCCCTATTTATTCCACTGGCCTCCCTTTTAAAACCCCATAGGTTTTTTTCCTCATGTCCCACACTCGGCAAATCTGTTGTCTCACTTTGAGGGACACAGACCATGGGGTTTCATGGCCTGCCATGAAGTTACATTATTAGCCAAGGTCAGGGAGCACAGCTAATGCAGGGGTAAGAAGGTGCCTTTGCACACACAGCTCTGTGTCTTTTTCAGATGCACAACACCCTCTGTCACCTGTGAGAATAACTTCAGAGGAGGAGCCAGAGCAGGCAGGAGGGGCAGCAGACTGAATCCTCAGCACAGCCCAAGGCTGTAAGCCAGGCCTGGTTCTGCTCTCAGGAGCAGGTGTATACCTGGCAGCAAATGCTCAGCATTAGCTTTTTGAGGGGCTTGCAAAAACCATCTCTTCGTTTCAGCCTGTCGGTTGAGCAGCACCAGGCTCCTAGGGTTGATTTGTGCTGCCAGAGCCTTGCAGGGGTGGGCAAACAGATGGCTTTGTCTGGAGAGCAGGTTGGTCCAGGCTAGTCTCACCCAAGGTTTGTGCTCAGAAATGTTGTTGGCACACAGGGACATTTCTGGCAAGAGGAGCAGAGGCAATGTTTGTACAATGTGATGGCCCCCTGCCTCACTGATATCTCAGACCCATGGTTGCTCCAGCTACAGCCATAAACAGCATGGGGAAACAAGGCCTTTTTTTGGATCTAACATGAGAAAAAAATTAAAAATATAAATAAACTTTAGAAACAAAACCAGAAAAAAAAGTAAAGAACCAAAAGCTCTCCCCAGAGCTGAATGCATTAGAATGCTTTAGCTCAGTACATCCTGTGTGGTTGACCTATATTATTTCATCAGATTGTTAGCAAGCAAATGGAGACAAAGAATGTCTTAGGTGACTCATACATACAACATTCGGTCACTACAGTTGTTTCTAGTGCTGGATGTGCTCCATGGTTGATTGGGAGATTTGCTGGCAAAAATTGAAATTCCATAGGGAAACCATGTTAGGAAAACACTTGTGTTCATCTCTCAGCTGCAGAGTAACATGGAGTTCGCAGAAATTGCCAGTGATTAAAGCTCTTCATATTGCTTGGCTGGCCAGCAATCAAACCATTCATGCTGATTAATACAATAATGAAGAATTTATTAAATTCACATTTTGCTTATATTGCCATAATGAGGAGGTAGCAGTAGGTGTGTCAGGTTCCCCTCATCATTAGTATTGGAAGGCAAAGAAAAGGTAATGATGGGAAGTTAAGGAAGGTTTAGAGGATTACCCAAGTCACAATGGAGGGAGACAGAGGAAGACAGAGTGCCTTGAGACCATGCATTACATCTGCTGACTCCCAGCTCAAAGGTGACCCAAATCTTGTGGCACCAACATCTGGATCCCTGTGCTCCACATAGTCTAGTGTTCAGGCTGGCACTCAGACCAGGCACTGTGTCCTGGGACACTGATCTGTAACAACACCTCCTATCCTTTGTCCCACATTGGCAACCATCCTGTCCTCACTCTCCTGCCCACCTGCCCACCCTCCTTCCTGCTCACTTCCCCCCTCTCAGTGCCCTCACCCCCTCCCCATGTTCATTCTCAGTGGTCGTTGCATGTACGTGCCTTGGCACCCTTCAGCTCGTTAAGTCCCATGCCTTGCCTCGTGTTTTGACAGGTTTTGTGAGTTTTGACAATCCTGCCAGTGCCCAAGCTGCTATCCAGGCCATGAATGGATTCCAGATTGGCATGAAGAGGCTGAAGGTGCAGCTGAAGAGGCCAAAGGATGCTAATCGTCCCTACTGAAGGGTTGTGGGAACCACTGGATACAAAGCACTAGCACAGGTAACTGCATGGGGAAGGGGGTGTCAGCTACACCTGTAGCGTCTCTCTGTGTTGTAGACCCTCGAGGAGATTCAGCTCTGTGACTCTCTATCTTCTGCCTTTTTGACTCTGGCTAGAGCCACTCTGCTCAGACACGCACCCGCGCATAAACCAGGGACTGTTTGTGTGTGTGTCTCTCTAGAAAAAGAGGTGGAAGGATGCTTAACAAGGGATAAGACAACTTCCTCATCCCAGGGGCATCCTGCATCTCTAGAAAGTGTTTCTGGTCACTAGAGGAGAGTCAGCAGCTGTCCTGATTCCCCCTGCTCAGTGAAAGAGAGCATTTCTGGTGCTTGAAGACAATCTGCAATTGAGAGGTGGGACTGGGCTGCGGTTTGATCCCAGGTGACTGGACTGGGACAGTGTCTGTCTCAATAGCTCTGTGTTGCAAACGTTTCAAAGCATTCTTCATTCTCCATGCGGTACAGTCTGTATCCAATTCCATCTCAGCATAATAACTTAATGTAAATATGTCTCTCTGACAACCAAACAACCCCAGATTTATTTCGTCACAAACCCAAGAAATTAATAGACGGATCCATGTTCACTTCTTGGTCAGTTGTTTTAAACTCCTGTGTGTAGATAAAACCCCACCAAAACCAAGGGAGGTTAGCTGCAGTAAGGACCTGGGGTCTCGTTTTTAGACTCATGTGCCATGTATTGCTGGAAAAAAGCCAGCTGGATGTTTCAAGGGAACTTCTAATACACGTAACAACACCAAAAATATCAGAAGCCACAGCTTGTTTCATTGGAAAAAAAATCCAAACACATCACCAGTAACAAAAATGAAGATGTTTCCGAAAATGGAAATATTTTCCACCACTGGCTGGCTCTTTCATTAGGTAATTCTTTGAGAAACAGAAATATAAACCCCTATGTGTTTGTTTACAGAGACAGGAAGTCCTCCTGTTGTTAAAACTGTTCCACACCAGAGATTCCCCAATAAACTCAGCACCTAGGGAGGCCCTAAGCAATTTGTACTCCTGAATTAGTGACAAAGAGATTGGTTAGGTGACCTTTCCATGTCATTTTAGCTGTAATGTCTAAGATTCTGTGATTTTTATTCAGGCCTCTTTTGATTTATCTAACATAGGCAGTAAATCCCTATCTTCAACTTTCCCAAAGAAAAACAGAGTATTTTAATTTTTCACTGGGATCCCAAATATCTTTGAAAATACATATTTTTCCAGTCTTCAGAGCAGTATCCTTTCCAGTGAGAATTCAGGAATGGGATCAAAATATCTTTGAAAGAGGTGCTGCACTGAAGACAGCATAAAGGAGATTAAGAAACCTTTCAATAAACATATTAGGTGCATGTGCAGGAAGCAGGCTCCATAGTTTAGAACCTCCTTTATATGTGACTATACGAAGATAACCATCAATGCATTTTCCCCCTTCAAAAACCTCTTTTCTTTTCCTTGCTTATGAAAAGGCCTCTTGGAAGCTTGAAACCAAAACATGTTGCCATATCCAAATGCTTTTTGCTTCATCACACTGGCTTTTTTATTTTCTGCAGGCTTTGCTGGGAGAGGGCTGGGGGTGCATGCGTGCAGCTGTGTGAAAGCAGGGGCTGCCTTGGTCAGGGAGGCTTTCTGTGACACCTGCACAGGGATCCAGGGACACAGAGGTGTCCCTAGGGAGGCACAGGCTCTGTGTCCCAGCATAGCTGTGCTGGCTGAGGATGTGCTTGTTTCTCATGGTGGTGTCAGAAGATGCAGGGCTGTGGATATCTGTGCTGTTCGAGATTCACCAGTGTGAGCCTACAGTGGTTTTTATCATCATGGCTCGCCATGACGTGCTCTGAGGTTTCAGCTTGTTTCCTACAGAATATTAATCACTAGTCGGACAAAGATTAGTTGCTTGGGTGTTTTTTCTTCCCCCCAAAAAATTTAATTTAAATTATATAAAAAGGAATCAGCAGGTAAAAGAGTAATATAGTTCCATATGTAGCTCTTAAGCATTTTTTTCCTCTCCTTTGCTTCTAATAGGCAGAACAGTCTTGAAGAGTTGCCTCTAGGTAGGAAGCCCTTTAGCCTTCCTGGCTTTTATTTCAGCTTTAGTACTCTGCTGTCCAGAAAAATCAGTTTTACCACCAGATCACTTCCACCCTAGGCTTAGAGAACCTTGTTTAGAGGCTTGTGTAGAGACCCTACCAAAATGTATCTCAGAGGTCCTTGTTCTCTGGCCTTGCTGGGCCTGTTGCAGGAGCTGTAGCCAACTTCTAGCAGAAAGGAATTCTCCAGGAAAAAAAGTTTTATACATGTGTTTTTCCCCCTGATAGAAGGAATTAAGCAGGAGTGTATCAGGTGGGACTCCACCTGGTAGAAGGAATTGAACAGGAGTGCATGTGGTCCCAGGAGGACACTGCAGGAACATTCCCCGGGGAAGCATTTGGGTTAGCACAGGGAGAACCATGCTGCAGTAGGCTGGAGAGGACACTTGGGGACAGCCAGGACACCCAGAAGGTCACATGGTCCTAAACCCAGGTCTTTCTCCAGCTCCTCTTCCTCCCAGGGATTGGGAACACTGATGCCAGCCCTCTGGAACAGGCAGGATCCTCGGTCAGCAAGGCCACAGGGCAGATCTCCCACCAGGGCTGGGCAGCAGTGATCAGCAGAGGGCTGAGCCCCCAGGAATAAGCCTGACTCAGAGACAGGTCAGCTGCTCTTGGCTAAGCACAGTATTACTGCACCTCCACTGCTGGCTCGATTTGCAGCTTCCTTTAACTGATAGAAAGATAATAACTCCACCGTGCTTTTTATCTGTCTTTACTTTGGATGCAGCTCTTCAGGGTCTTTAATTCCAATTTGAAGCATGTGTGTAATGGTATTGACACCAGAGTAATTACTCATGTGCTTCAAGAGGATGCTCAAGAAACTTTTTAATTGGGATTTTTCCAAGGAAGGGCTTTTTTCTATTGAATTGCTTTCAAAAAATAAGAAGTTGCCAATGACAACAACAAAAAAATCAGCACCCAGTTTGATATAATCCACCAGAGTGGTTTTTTCCTAACTGAGAAAGAAAGGGCCTCACTAAATTTTAATTCTGGATGCTCTTTTTTTAAAAAAACTTATAAATCTCCCTTTTGGGACTCAAGAAGTCAAGGCCACAGTGATTTGAAGTCCTTTGTTTTCTTTGCAAGCGCTCTAAACTTGCTGTCAAACACTGAAAGGGTTTCTGTGATGTGGCAGATAAGTCCAAAGCTGCAGCAAGCAAAGCCCTGAAGAATTCAGATGGCAAAATGGCTGCCCCTGTTCTCTTTTTTCTTTATAATTAAAGAGGTGTCTGTAGGGGGGAAATAAGGATGGGAGGAATGATGGGCTGGGAGAAAGCAAAAGAGAGGAGGAACATTTGAGGCAACTCTGCCAAAATCAGTATATTCTATTGCCAATCCCCCCTTGGGACTAGGAAGCAAGGACTCTGAGACACTTCATGTGTCTTTCAGATAGAAAATGCACAAAATAATTAAGAAAACACCAACCTGAAGCCCACATCTCCCTTAGGTCCCATTGCTGGGAGCCCTTCCATGCCCTGTGCTGTGCCTGGGGCTGTGTGTGAGCTCAGCACTGCCCAAAATCTGCTCAGCTCAGAGCCCCTCCAGAGCCCAGGGCAGGGCACACAGCAGCCCAGGAGCACCCAGCTGACAGATCAACAAAAGGCACAGCACACAGCAGCCCTGGAAATCCCATCCATTCCCCTCCTGTGGCTTCATTGCAGTGGCTGGTCACCGGCAAAGTGATGTTTTCCACCTCAGACAGACAGACAGACAGACATTCTGCTGCTGAAGTTTATTTAAAGCCAAAGATGCAGAGACATTTGGGTGAGACTAACCCAGAGCACTGAGTTAGTGAGGCAAAGTGAGTGTGAGTGAGACAAACTGAGTGAGGCAAAAGGGAAACAGAAAAGTGAAAGACAAAGTAGAAATAAGATCAACCTCAAGATTCTTCTAGCTGTGCTCCAGAGTAGAGACAAAACATTAAATGGATACACTGCCCAGGAAACCTGTTTCTATAAAACACCAGGGGAAATAACACAGGCCAAAGCTCAAATATGAAAATAAAAAAAAGATTTTTCAGGTCGTCCTTCGCTGCTTTTTGAACATGGATTAATATCTGGTTTATTGTGAAATGTGTGAAATACATATTTTTGCAGCTATCTGGAATTGGTGGTATTTTTACTCTGAGAATGGGGGGTTTTTGGGTTTTTTTGTTTGTTTGTTTTTTGGGTTTTTTTGGTTGGTTTTTCTTTTTTAATTGGAGTGTATATTTGCTAAACTGGAAAACTTTGCATTTTTCTCTTTTTGATCCCTAATAAGAAAAAAAAAAAATAAAAGCAACCCAAACTCCGTTTTAAGGTAAAATTATACTATCAGCCAAAAGTAAAACAAAAAAGCAAAATTCCAAAATGCCAAAACAAAAATATGTGAGAGAAGAACTTCTGTCTTCTCTTGTCATTTCAGGTGGCTTCAATGCAAAGTCTGGTGAAAGTGTATTTTTTCCTGAAATTTTTGTTGCCTCTGCCTCCCAGATAGCTTTCTATTACTTCTAGTGAGAGGCTATTCTGCAGCTGCATTGATCTCACTGTTTTCTATTAGGCTATTCATCTTGAGATTCATTCCAAATACCCTTTTTCAAGATAAAATCCCATTTCTTGTAGTTATGCCTCCTACAATCACGCTAACCAGCTTCTCTTCCACCTGCACAGATTATTGTTGTTTCCCTCTTTTAGTCATCACTTAGATCATTTAAGACTTGCTTACATTATGGAAATTTGCACTAGTATAATTGCATCAAAACAGTACTCCAGCACAAGCTTTAATATGAGTGAATAAAGAGAGAAAAAAAATCAGCACAGCTTAATTTTGGAAAGTCTGTTCAGGTACTGGAAAAACATCACCTCAGCCAATATTTTTTTCTGTTCTTTGGATTACTTTTTTTTTTCATTTCCACTGACACCTGTGATTAAATTAAGCATCACTCACTGTGTTTACAACCTAAACTTTGTGCTGTTGTGCTTGTACTGAGAGAATGGAAGTGGATTTTAGTGGGGGAGGCTAAAACAGGACCTCTGAAGGTGTTTGCAAAACTGACAAGGAAATCCTTTATTTTTCTGTCTGATCATTTTTAACCTGTCTGTCCATTTAAATTATGGCAAAATTCTCATGTCTGTTCTAGAAACCACAGTTTCGATACCAGAGCATGCAAAATCCCATTTGCTAATTATTTTATTCTAAGATTGGCACACAATACAATGCACTGATGGAAAACGACAATAATTAATTACTGCATTTACTCCAAAATTACAATCACTAATTACTGCTCTGAGACCGAATTCCATTCAGCAATATTTGGAACTTGTTCTTCCTCAAAGCAGGGCAGCTTTTCAGGAGTATTGCTGTGTTTGCATCTAAATGAGTCCATGTAGGTCACTAACGGATCTGCACTATTTGTCACGGGAGTGATAGAGCAGCACAAGGCAATACCACAATACTTTCCCTCAGTTTGGAGCAGGAATTCTTCATTAAAACCCAAGTCTCTCCCCCCTTTTTTTTTAAATGTTAGAGAATGTAAATACTTCAGAATTAAATAACAGATATTAAAGCAGCCTCCTACTTCTCATCTCACTGAGACACTCTTGGCCCTGGTGCTCTGAAGTAAACTTCTGGATAATTGTGAGAACTTTTGCCAAAGACTCAGCCAGCAAAGAGCCTTCTGAGTTTTTCCCCATATATACAACAATGTGAAAAGACCAGGAGATTGTTATGGTGGTGCCCTCTTCAAAGGCTTCCAACAGCAGAACCCCCAAAGCTCCAGGGTTGACTGGAGGGTGGCAATTTCATATTCAGCCACTTGACCAAGATTAGTGTGGGAGATCATGTGGACAATGTCACACAGATTACTTAAGTCAGACTTTAGAGCTATTCTGGGCTCAGTGTAAGCTTCAGTTGCATCGGTCAATGGGCAGCTGCAGTAACCTGGAAACAGCAGCTTTTGAAGGAACATTTCTACTGGGTTCATTCAGCACACAGATCTGCTGGGCCAGTGCAGGAGGGACTGCAACTTGAAGAAAAAACAGAAAATATAAGAAAAGGAGAGAGTAGGCGTTTGAAGCTGCAGTGATTTGAAATGAGAGCCAAAGAGATGGAAAAACACAGGAGACATCATAGCCAAATTTTTTTGTTCAAGCAGCAGCAGCAGCAAACAGTGACAGAGTGAATCCTCTGCTAAATAAAATATGTACAAAACGAATGAGAGAAGGCAAAGACCCACAATGAAAGAGGATTGAGAAAATATGGGATGAGTCCTAGAAAACAAGCACAGTCATTTTTCTACAGGACCTTCCAGTAAGTTACAAGTCAGCAAAATCCATTGATACAGGGACATTGACAGAGAGTCGAGTAGTCACTAGTGAGCAAACAGGAAACAGGCAGGTTATCAATTTGCAAATGCCGCTTAGGGAGAGAGCAAAGAGAGGTCTAGAACCTCAGAGATGTTCTGCTCAGATGGCCCCATATTTGAAGGCAGATGGAGCTGTCTTTGGTGTGTTCAGTTAGTACAAACATCAGCATCATTAACGTGTTTTTTTTGCCCAGGCAAAGACAATATGAACAATGGGCTGGGCACAGCCCTCTACGTCTAAGAAGAAGGTTAAAACCTTCTTCCAGGGAAACTGGAAATTCACAATGAAATCAGAGTTATGAGTTAGCCCCAACATGTACACAAGGCTCAGGTCACTTGTGCAGCATTGATCAGTAAGCTGAAAATGATCTGATGTTTTTGTCACTGACCTTTGAGAGCTACTGCAGAACCATGAATTGAAGCTCTGTGGGATAGTGTTTGGCACTTGCACTGTAGAGATAAAGAAAAGGGAGGCTAAAAAACTCCATGAAATTTACTCTGCAGGGGAAAACTGCTACAGGAGTTGGCAAGAATCTTAATAAGGGGTTGCAGAGCACTCCATCAATGTGAGCACCTTAAATTGATGTCCTTATGGTTTGGAAGGCATATACAATCAGCTGCACTAGAACACTGTTTCTCGTTCCCACGGTTATACCCAGTGATATATCAAATGCAATAATTGCATATTTGAATAATTCATAGGTACGGTAACTTTGGCCAGATACAAGTGAATATCAAAACTCTGGTCTCTGAAGTGTTTGATTCAGCTGTAGCAGAGAATTGAAGGTTTACGGTACAAACCTTGCTTCTCAGGTGTCTTTCATCCAGCCCTGTGACTGCAGTCAGGGAAAAAAAATAGAGTTTTTATTTCAAACGGTTCATTTTTCCACTTAGCTGAGCTTCATCCAACCTTTTTGAAATATTGGGTAGAAGGCTGAGCTGGAGGGAAAAGGAGAACAGCAGTCAAGTCATTTCCCAAGCAAGAAGCAGAGTAAATGAAAACTCAGTGCTCTGTCTGGAAAAGTACTAACCACAGCCATGATGGGGCTAAGTTCTCGGGCAGCGTCAATCACCAGCTCCTCTGAAGCCAGTGAAGTGACACTGATTTATGGCAGCCAAGGATTCAGGCCCACTAGTACTTATTTAACTCTAAATGTTCTCCTGGCAGAGATGTTTTAATTATTTGCAATTCAGAGGGAGATGCAATGTCACCATTCTGGCTGCTCTGGTCTTCTTAGAGCAGAGACACCAGGGAATGATCATGGACACCTCCAAATATCACCATGGCTCATTTTAAAATGCTATTTTAGGATAATGGCTTGCAAACAGAGGAAAATCTCTTGTACCCATGGAAAGCTGCAGCTCCACACTCTAGTAATCCTCTTCAGAAAGCAGATTTCTCCCATTTATTGGAAGATACATTCTCCCTCCCCAGCTCTTCACATATCCCTTTTTCCTGTGTAAAACAGATCCAGCAGCTGGGCTGCCTGAAGCATCTATTCTATGCAGAGCAATAACACTCTAAAATCCTCACAGTGACAAGATGCCTACCTCTGAAATTTCTGGCTCTGTGTTGCCCAGACCTTGATGCCAAAGATATCTTTTGGTTGATTTGGATGTGCTGTAGACCACAGTTGTCATGGTAGACCCTTAAAAGCAGGTTGTTCAAAAAAAAAAAAAACAACAGGTTTTCACTTGATTTCTAAGGATTTGGAAACAATTGGGCCATCAAATCCATGGGCTGTGCAGTCAGCTAAAAATTTGTCTTTACTGGATAAGAGTCTCTATTTTTTTCTACTTTTCTCTACTGTCTTGAAGCATCTCCACTCATGAGCAGAGGTTGCATCCCATTTTGCTGTGATGTATGACAAGTGAATGCTTTCCATGCTCTTTATTTTCCTCTGTGCATTCTCCTTGCATGTTACATATTTCTCCATCATGGCAAGTTGGACACTGGGAAAGGAAACCAGACAGGCAGCCCGAAACCAGCTGTAGGAAACTGGGCTCCTATAAGTCAGTTTTAAGGGATTTGGTGTTTTCAGAGGGGGGTTTATTTGGGGGGTTTCTGTCTTCTGCTCAGGTTACAAGAGCATTGTTCAGTACAGGCCCTGTTACACAAAATCCCAGCAGGAATTCCTACAGGCCTTGTTCCCATTACCCGTGAAGACCAGTATGATGCAATTTAGAGAAAGGTGTACAGATCCTAATCAGGAGTAAAGGAATAGCTCATACCTGGAGAAGTATTCCTACACTTAAACCTGAATGGAGGAATTCATGTCCTTTGATGGCTTTGTTGAGGAGCATGTGACGTGCTGTTAGTAATTAGGAAAGGCACACAGGCTGGCACCATGGTTATCTCTGGGGTGTTTTCCCTTTCAGCACAGACCCACTTCCTGACAGCCTGACTTCTGGCGCTCACCAGGGATTCCTGGAAGTAACCCCAGGACACCGCTTAGGATTAAAATGCAAATAATTTCTTTCTTCAGAAATGCTCTAGAATAAATGAGTTGTCCTGAGGTTCACAGGTATCTGAAGGAGTGCTGGGCCTGTCCTTCATCTGGGGAAAGAAAGTAGGCTTTAAAGGAGTGATGATGATTTGTGCCAGCTAAAGGCTTGCTGTGGGATTTGGCCACTTACACTCAGGGAGCAGAAATCTTCTGCTTTTTCTCTTCTAATCTTTCAAATTGCCTCTGTAATTTTTTCCCCAAGTTGTGTGTGCTCAGTGTGTTCTGTCGATGTGAGAAGTGGTAATGTCACTCTGCTAGGAGTTTTATGGTTCACAGAAGGCAGGATTTGTATTGAGATAGACAGATAGATGGATGTCTGGTGCCTGCACACAATGTATTACAGAGATTGACCCAAAATTTTCAACACTAAAATCCCAAACAATAGACTGAGGGAATCTCTGTCTGGGAGATTTCAGATGGATTTTATATCTTTTTTTTTCCTGATTAATACAAGTCTTTAAAAGCATATCATCCCTGCCCCTTTGCCCAAATATTTGGAGAAGATCAGTGTAAAGAAGGATCAATATCAAATAAGTAGTCTACATTTTCTCAGGTGTCAATGTAAAGGAGGTCAGACATGCCATACTGGGGAGGGAAGGATGCACAGGTAGAAAAGTCTGATGTGCATTCAGATAAGGAACATTCATTGGGACAAAGGAGGAGGTGAATCTGTTGCCCATGCAGCTGGTGAACTCAGGAAAGGGGGCAGTGATGCTCATGTCCCCCTGACCAGCCAGGCTCAGGGACACTCAGAGATGTGGGCTCTCCCAGCACATGAGAGGGACATGGAAAGGAGCAGAAGTGCTGGGAGCAGTAGGGACACCATCCTGCACATGAGAGGGATGTGGAAAGGAGCAGAAGTGCTGGGAGCAGTAGGGACACCATCCTGCACATGAGAGGGATGTGGAAAGGAGCAGAAGTGCTGGGAGCAGTAGGGACACCATCCCACACATGAGAGGGATGTGGAAAGGAGCAGAAATGCTGGGAGCAGTAGGGACACCATCCTGCTCATAAGAGGGACATGGAAAGGAGCAGAAGTGCTGTCTGATGGGAGCAGTAGGGACACCATCCTGCCAAGCTGCCTGCAGAGCCTGGAGCTGCCTCCTAATGAAGGCGAGCGGCTGGTCACAACTGGAGGCGAGCTGTTCCCCATTTGTTTGTGCTCCTCAGAGTGGCAGGGATCCGCTCTCCATCAGAATAATCCAATTGAACAAAATGATTCATATTAGCAGGCACATCTGTCTGAGGCCAAAGCAGAACCCTGGTGTTAGTTTAATAAATGGCGTTCATTAAACTCAGCTGAAAATATAATCTGGAGAGACTGATGGGGTGAACAGAGCAAAGAATAAGCAAAAGGAGTTAGCAATTATCAGATGTCATTTGTTCTACTGGTACCACGGAATTGGAGCTTGTTTGCTGAAATCTTAATTTCATTTTGCTGAGGCAGAATCCATCAGAGAAGCTTATGCTGCAGCTATGATTCCTGTTTGTCAGCCCTTGGTAGGGAATGTGGCATTTTTCTTTCCTCCTTTTCTACCAGACAGAGCACAGATCCCAGCAGAGAGCACAAGGACAGGAAAGACTTGAGGGAGAGCAGCCTTTCCTTTGCCATGAGAAGACTGCTGAGTAAAGTTCCCTGTGCTGCAATGGAGAGAACATGGGCAGTGCTCTGGGACAGGAGCTTTGGGCATTTCCAATGCAGAAGGAGCTATAAATGTCCCCAGCTCTTCTGCCATTTCCCCTCCCATGCAATGATGGTGTATAAACACTTCTCACTTGACTTCAGGAGCATTGTGCACTCTATAGGGTAGGGGCCAGTGTTTCCACGGGCAGATGTTTTGCTCTTTTCAGGCTATACAAAGGCTGGGTTCTTCTTGGTGGTCAGGTCTGGGAAACTCCTGCAGCTGTGCACTGGTGGCTGTCCAAGGCAGCACAGGGAGCAGGCACAGGCATCGAGGTGTTGGAGGCAGCCCACATATCCACAGCTTAACCCTGATGGTCTGGGGCTGCCTCCTTCAGGCCCAGCTCTCACCCTGCTCCAGCTCAGCCAGCTCGGCTCTTTGGCATTAACATTCCTGGCCATAAGTCTCCACACAAAGCACTGAATCCAGAGGGAGTGCTCTGAAGAGGGAGAGCTGCCTTTCCCAATTTCTGCTGAGCAGAGGAGAGCTTCTTGGGACTGACTTACAGAATGGTCAGCATTTGAAGATTGGCTGGACAACCTGTTTCTTGCGAGTTGCTTTGGTTTTGTTTAGTTTTAACTTGTCCCTGCGGGTATTCAAATGGCCCTTGGTGTGCTCCAGGGGAAGGCAAAAAGGGATTTTATATTTATAGACATGCCAGAGCTATCGAGTCCTAGCCAGTTAGAAAAAATCAAAAGAATAATGGAGGAGAAGGGAAAGCTTGACCTCATGAGCCTTCAGCGTTGATTAGTTTGTTGGTGTCAGGAACCTTTTCTTGTTCAGGGCAGACTAACTGTGAAATAACTTTTTTTCCCCCTCCTCTTTAATCTGTCTTCTGCATTCCCAAGGGGAAGGAGGAGCCAATACCTGCCTTCCTGGAGCTCTCCCTCAGAGGAAGAAAGTGCACAGACTTGCACACCAGCAGCGAGGGGCTGGTGGGGTTGGGCTTTTTCTGAGATTCATCTTCTCGGTGTGCCCTTTGGCAAGAGGCTGAACACCTTCAATCTCCCCCAAAATTGTGTAAGAATCAGCTGCAAACACAAGCTGCTCTGGAGATGGTCAGAGGGAGTTTTTCTCACCCTGGTGAGCACAGAAGAGGGAGGGAGAGTTGCAGAGAGGGGCAGCATCTTTCTGATGTTTGCCCTGCATTCCACCAGCACAATCAGGGCTCCTCCACAGCCATGGAAGAGGGTGGGACGTGCACTGAATCCCACTTCTCACCCACTACCATTAACACAGGTTAATCCTGAGCTTCCTGGCACAGGGAGGAGCACAGAGGCTTAGGTTGTTAACATGATCCTGTCATTTGTATGGGACTGGTGAGAAACTTGCTGAATTTGCTCGGTTCAGCTCTGTGGATCAGGCAGTGATAGCAGTCCCAGGCCAGCACAGCTGCAGGCACAAGGGGACATGCTTCATAAGCACAGGCTATCTGAGGTGACAGTGAACCAGAAACCTAAAGAACTGAGGCTGATCAGACTCAACTGGATGCAAATGGAATTTGGGATTTATTTTCAATACTCTTTTCAAAGTACATTGAAGTAATCTTGTGAACCAGACATCATGGGAATCAGCACATTGGTTTTCAGTGCTTTCAGAAAAAAAAGTTTTGTTTTGGATTTCTTTTTAAATTCTCAGACAAAAAGTTTTGACTATTTTTAAGCAGTAATAATGTTTGACTGATCACCTGCATTTTCTGCCCAGAAAGGCTTTAAACAAAAATGTGATGCAGTTCTAAATTAGAATCATATAAATACCTCAGCTATAGCAGTGAAATGAGTCACAGACATAAGTCACATGCATAAGTGTTTTCAGAATCAAATTCTGAGACACGAAAATTCACCAAGAGATGTGAATTCCTCATATGGAAACCACTCCAACTAGATGGTAGAATTCTTGTCTCATCTTTCTCCAACTCAGAAAGAGTTACCATCTCCTTAGCTAAAGTATGTTCTTTTAGAAGCTTCATACAGAATTTGGCTTCAAGAATGTTTGTGGGGTTTTCAATAAAAAATTATGAATATTTAATAATTAATAGAACTATGTAAGCTTATTGAGTCATCCTGGACTTTAATCAATTTGAAATATTTGGGGCACCAATTTCCACCTTACTACTCCTCACTGGAGGTACATCAGAGCTTTAGTGCAATTAAAATGAAGCAGAAAATATTTTTAGCTAATTGCACTGTGCACCTTGAAGGTAATTTGAAGCTGCAGGCAAAAAAAATAAAATATCAGAAGGTGTAATTGAGTGCTGCAAGCTGGGAGTTTGTGTTTCTGGCTGCATTCTGATTTAAAGGGGTATGGAGACAGGGCATGGAGAGCTGGACAGCCTTGGCGGAAGGAGAGTGAAATCTCACCTCTGGAGGAGAGTCTCAGGGTGCATCACAGACCCAGCAGCCCTGCCACAGGCACAGGACCAGCTCTGGGAGGGTCAGAACATGGGGTGGCCGATGGGAGATGAGGATGTCACGGGGAGAGATGAGGGATATCACGCTGGGAGATGAGCTGAGGTCTCCTCCTTTCCCAAGCCCACACAGACACCACTCCAACACATCCTTCCCGTACCTGGTGAGCAATTACAGACCAAATCCTTCCCCTCCGGCCCAGCAGGCAGCTGAGGGCTCTCGTTTCTTGTGGCAGATCCTGGACACACTGGTGGGGTGCATCCAACACCTCCCTGGGAGGGCACAGGCAGTTCAATTAACCTGCTGAGACCTGTGAGCTGGACTTCATGAGGCCACCCTGGGGTCTGCTCAGGGAAGGGAGAGGGGAGCAGGATCCCCACCCTACTGTCAGCAACAGAGACAGAAGAGTGTAGCAGTGTTTTGATCAGCATTTTGATAAGGTCTAGTCAATCTATAAAGGGAAAAAGCAGAAACAGCAGAGACTGGGCACAGAGGCTTTCTTACAGCTTCCCAATTAGACTTAGTTCTCAACCATGCACATTTTTTTAATTAAACTGTTGGTACAATGCTCAGGAGATAGAAAACTCCTTGAGGCCCTCTTGTAATAAAGAATCTTTCATTGTATGCAGAAAGGCAAGCTTAATTTCCTCTCCCACCTAATCTTCATCTGCAGCTGAAGCAGGGGTGAGCACTCTGTATGAGGCAGGATAAATGCTCCTCAGGGCACAGGACCCACTGATTTGGCCATTGGGAGGGAAAGAGGCTATCCTTTGCTGCAAAATATCCATTTAACACTCATTTGACCTTTACCATCGCTGCTTCTCAAAATGACCTGAGCTCATTGTGCTGATCTTCGCCTGCAAAGCTCTTGATTGGCAAAGCAGAGCTGAGAGAGGCAAAGAGCCATGGCTACATTTGCAGGTGAATTCTGGGCGCTGCCCAGGAGGGTGGGCAGGGCTGTGACCACTCAGACCCTCCAAGCTGCAGCCCTGGTGATGGGCAGAGCTCCCTCCTGAACCCCAGCCCTGCCCAGCCCTTCCTCCCACCACACTCCTCCTCCACACCTTCTCCAGGGCTCCTGCACCACCCCTGTGACCCCCAGCGCCCCGGGGCCACCTCCTTTACCACTGCTCAGGGCACAGAGAGGAAAGGCAGCCCTTTCAGTGACATTTTCTGACTGCCCAGGCTGGGTCCTGCAGGAGCAGCTGCTCCGTCGTGGCGCTTTTTCATCCGCTGCTTGAAACTAATGGCTCTAGAAAAATAGATAAATCAGAGGTGACACAGCTATTGCTGCTTGACAATTTTTCATCAAACAAGCTGGGGGAGGAGGGGATGGCCAAAAAGTGACATTTTGACCAAACTGGATGTTTCCGCAGCAAATTTTCATTCCGGTAGATTAAAAAAAAGGAAATGCAAACAGCACAAAAAGCATAACTGTCTTGATTAAAAATGTTGGCCTTCAAAACACTAAATTCCTCTTAAAAATGGACTGGTTTTCAAATTGATTTTAAAAAAGGCAAAAATTAATCTATTTCTCTGGCCACCTCCCCCATCCCAAACTTGTTTTGTTTATTAACTAAAATATTCACAGGAAAGAAAGCCAAAATAATGACAATTTTCCTCCAGAAAATAATTGTAATTTTTCAAGTAGCTCTTAATGCAACATAGTTAAATGAGAGCAATCTTAGTAACAGCACCACACAGCAAGTAAGTCATACAATTATTTGAAAGAAGGGCACCGCAGTTTAAGAGCTAATTTTTATCATCACCTTAAATTTATAAATGGGAAAAATGAGGCAGAGTCATCAGGAATATAAGAACAAAACAAAACAAAAGAAAAAAACAAAAACAAACAAACAAAAAGAAAAAGAAAATAAAAATTTAAACATTAGTATTAGAAATGCTGGACTCCCATCTCCCTGTTAGATCACATTGGCTTCTCTTCTCTGTCTCTGTGTGTGTGCAATTGTCTCTGTTGATACATATGTACATGTAATACCTCTGTACATATACATATGGATATGTTGGTGTGCATTTTCATCTATATAAAGATTCATTTATACAATCTGTCTGCTTTTTAACCTTCAGATGTTAGAACTGAAGCATCTGACAAAAATACTCTTTCCCCCCCGCCCCTTCCCTCCCTTCCCCCACTAAAAATAGCACCCCAAGAGTCCAGGTAAATGCGTTGACGTCTGGTATAAATCATCAGTCTTCTTTTAATCCCAGCATGGATGCAAAGTCCCCTTCAGCACGCTGCCCTTCCCACTGTAGCACATTTGGGCTCCGAGTCTTGGGCTCACCACACATCCTTGGCAGCGTTGTCATAGGGATGGAGGCTGTTTTGGAGAGCCCTGCCTCCTTTATCCACCCTGCCAGGCAGTCTGGGCAGGAGATGCAGGAGATGGGGAACCTCTGTGGGTTGGATTGGGGAGCAGTGGAGAGGAGGACTGAGGCATAAGGAAAGCAGAGCCATCCCGCAGCACTGGGGGCAAAATCAGAGAGGGAGATTGCTGTAGGAACAGTACAAAAGGCAGGGGAGAAAAGCACGGGCTGGAGTTTTAATCATATTGATCAGCTTCAGAGGCAATAGCTGTGAAGTTCTGTCACAGGCAGCACAAACATCTCCAGTTCCTTCCAGCAGGTGTGCATGGCCACAGGCCCCAGCAGACAGAGGGACAGGACTCTGGCTGCAGTTTTGGGTGCCAATGCACACATGTGTGTAAATGGAGATCAATAAATGTTGTGTAAAGGTGAAGAAGTTGTCATATGCCATGATCAGTGTGAGAACAGGAGGCTGACACTTTCCTGCTGGAAGAAGTGGTGGCCTTTGAGTTTCATCAGGGAGAAGTTTCTTAGCTCCAAGCAATGAAAAGGTCTAGAGATGATCAGCGGAGACTTGGCTAATAAGGACTCAGGGGAGAGACACAGTAGAAATGATGTGGAACTGGAGGCAGTAGATTTCTGCAGTGGAAGAAGAACCCAACCTGGCAGCCCACCACGATGGTGGCAGTGCTGGCACAATTGTGTGGCCCCGTGGAGGATACAGAGCAGACTTGTAACTGCATCTGGCTGCATTTGCAGCTCAGCAAACATACAATGACAGCTCCTGTGGCACCCACCGGATAGACAGGGAGTGTTAGGCTTGTGCCACATGCACACCCCTCTCAGCTCATCTACCTGCTGTAAGGGTAAAATGGAACCATAGCACAGATTAGGCTATAAAAACACCTGTAAAAGTATTAAATTCAGTCATTAACCCAGCACTGACGACTCCACTACCAAATTCTGGCTCTAAGCACCACATCCGTATACCTCCAGAAATGGTGACACTACACAAGGCAGCTAGTTCCAGTGCCCAACAAGCTTTTCAGTGAAGAATCTATTCCCAATATCCAATCTCAACCTCTCCTATTGCAGCCCAAGGCTGCTTTCTCTTGCCCTGTCACTGGTTCCTGGAGGGAACTGAGACTGACCCCCACCAGTCTGCAATCTCCTTTCAGAGGGAGGGTGATCAGGTCTCCCCTCAGCCTCCTACTGAGCTGAGCCCTGGGGAGCACCACTCCCGACCAGCCCCAGCTGGATGTCATTCCATTCACCAACACCCTCTGGGCACAAGCTTCATCCATTTTTTTACCCAGGCAACAATGCACCCATCCAAGCCATGAGCAGTCAGTTTCTCCTGGAAAATGCTGTGGGAAATGCTGTCAAAGGCTTTATGAAGTCCACATGGACACATTCCCAGCATTTCCCTCATCAACTGAGTGGATCACCTTGCCACAGAAGGAGATCAGGCTGGCCAGGCAGGACCTGTCTTTCACGAACTCAGGCTGGCTGGGCCTGGTTGTCCTGCTTGTGCTTCATGATGGCACTGAGGGTGATGTGCTCCACAAGCTCCCCCAGCACTGAGGTCAGGCTGGCAGCCCTGTAGCTCCCCAGGTCCTCCTTCCAGCCCTTCTTTTGGATGGGCATGGCACTGGCTAACCTACATCAACTGGGACTCCTCTGGTTAACAAGACTGCTGATAAATGATGGAGTTGCTTAGTGAGCACCTCTGCCAGCTCCCTCAGAACCCTGTACCACACTATGAGTGCCTCCCATCTCCCAAAATGCAGAGCTTACCTTCACAGTCCAGCCAGAAACTGCTGCTAAAATCTTCACTGCGACAGAGGTGTTTGTAGCAATAGGACAACTGTGCTGACAGCACAGGTTGCAAGGACATGACTAGATTTATGTTTGTCTAACCAAGGCTTTAACTGAGATTCATTTCTCCTGATGGTATAGACCAGGACAGCAACTATTCCCTTCACAGCAAGTCAGTCAAGGTCCTCATTATAACCATGAAAGAGATACTGGTTCCTTTTGCCCATGACTCAGGCTTATCTGAAACAGTTCCTAAGCATGAGTGAATTGGGACCTAAAATCCTTGTGTGTCTCCACTAATGCTGTTCTAGAGTGATCTGTTCAGCTGAGGATGTCTGCATCTTGAATTCGATCATTAGGACTCCAATCTCTCATTTCTCTCCAGTGTTGCAGGAGAGCAGTCCCAGGATGTTAGGCACTTGCTGCTCCCAAAAGAAAAAGTTGGACATTTACCAGGTTTATTTGGCTATGGTTTGCTCAATGGAGCAAGACTTTGGGCATGTCCCTAGAGACTATCAAAGTGTCTTCTCCTGTCCACAGACTATGTAGCTTATGCAGACCCCTGCTTTAGAAGAGCAGCTTCATTTGGTCCTTGAAATACAGACCCAAGTTAGGCAGACAGGATCACCACATCGCTTCGGTCTGAAAGAATATTTTCAAGTGGCTTTTTTTTTTTTTTTTCTGTTTTTTTAGCCTCAGCAAGTCCTAATCCTTCACCTGTACATATATATGTTTGTGTGTGCATGTGTGTGTGTTTGTGTGTGTGTGTGTGTGTGTGTCACCTGCAGTGTCTGAGGGTGTCTGTGCAGGACAGAGGGATGGTAGTACCACCTCCAAAGCAGTGGTCACTGATTGACCAGTCCCACCCTTCCCACACTGCACATTAAATATTTTCCTCAATAACATTATAGCAAAGAACCTCTCCCCACCTTGACAGTAGCCTGGATCTAGCATCCATGTGTAAACCCACTGCCCACTAAGCTCTACTCCTCATCTGGCCGCTGGTGCTATCCTGTATTTCAATCCAAGACAGGAGATGTGTGTTGTTGCTACTTCCCAGGAATAGAGCAGGATACTGTCAGCTCCACCAGATCTCTCCTATTCCTGTTGCCTCCTTTGTCCTCCATTCATTGAATCAAAGCCTGTTAACCCTTCCTGTTCCTGCTAGTGCAGCTGAAGTAAGGAAAGACACAGGCCTTGCTGTGATGGTGCTCACAGCTGTCCTTCCTTCCTCAGCTGCTTGTTTTCCTGTGCTATGACATGGCCAGAAAGCCCAGAGGGGTGAGAGGAATGCTAGAGATCTTTTCCAGGAGCTGTACAGCTGACACTATTTGCTCTTGGGTACCTAGGGACACAAAAGACAACAATTCTTCCCTGGGCCATCTTCAAAAGGACAGTTTTCCCCATCTTGGATTGTGAAATAACTGTAGACACAGATCTTGTATCTGCCTTGGGGGTACCAGCCTATTGTCTTTGTCAAACCCCAGGAAGCTCAGGCTGACACTTCCAGATCCTCAAAGGGCAAGACTTTGGGGCCAGGCCATCAGGAAGGAGTCAGCCCCAACCAAGACAGCAGCCAACTGTGGGAAAAGTGTGGAGCTGAAGCCAGAGCTCTGATCAGGGACTTAGTTCAGCATCATCTCTTGTCAGCTAAGCACAACTGCTGCAGCCAAGAAAGCATGTTTCAGTTCGCAGAAAAAGTGAAGAAACCCAAGACAAACAAACAGAAAGCTAGGGAAGGAATTTTCACTAGCCAGTGTGCATGACTTCAGGATAAGAAATGCCAACAATATTCTTGTGACACCCCAGCGTGAGGTGAAATTTCATTCGTGTGCAGTGACTTTTCAGAAATAGGCTGCAAGGAGAGATATGTGTCCTGCCAAGGGGACAGAAAGGCAATACCTGAGGAGCAGGGTGTAGAGCTGCTGACTGAGACAAGAGTATTGTTGTGTGCAGTGATTTTTGGTGTTTACCGAGGCAAAACTCTGTGGGCCAGTAAAGGAACATTTTCCTTCACAGGAAAGGAACAGGGCATTTATATAGGTTGTAGCAACCAATCCCTGGCAGGTTTTAGTCCTTTTCCTTTTGCTTCGTCCTTTTGCTTTTTCTTTTCCTTTCTCCTTTTGTTTTTTTTCTTTTTTTTCCTTTTGTTTCATGCTTTTTCTCTTCTCTCTTCTCTCTTTTCTCTTCTCTTCTCTTCTCTTCTCTTCTCTTCTCTTCTCTTCTCTTCTCTTCTCTTCTCTTCTCTTCTCTTCTCTTCTCTTCTCTTCTCTTCTCTTCTCTTCTCTTCTCTTCTCTTCTCTTCTCTTCTCTTCTCTTCTCTTCTCTTCTCTCCTCTCCTCTCCTCTCCTCTCCTCTCCTCTCCTCTCCTCTCCTCTCCTCTCCTCTCCTCTCCTCTCCTCTCCTCTCCTCTCCTCTCCTCTCCTCTCCTCTCCTCTCCTCTCCTCTCCTCTCCTCTCCTCTCCTCTCCTCTCCTCTCCTCTCCTCTCCTCTCCTCTCCTCTCCTCTCCTCTCCTCTCCTCTCCTCTCCTCTCCTCTCCTCTCCTCTCCTCTCCTCTCCTCTCCTCTCCTCTCCTCTCCTCTTACCCTTTGTTTTCCATTACCTTTTCAATTCAGGCCAGAGCTAAATGCCAAAGGAGCAAATGTCCTTCTTTTAATGACGCTGATTTAGGAACCATTGTATCATCTGACTCCTCCTACAAGTCTGCTTCCCACACCATACCAGCATTGCTGTTTCAGAGCCCGCCGTCCTGTGAACTGCTAAATGGACATGCAGCAGCCAGCAGTAGCTGCTTTCCTTTTCGGTTTTCTTTTTTTGTTGTTGTTGTTGTTGTTTTGTTTGGTTTTGGGTTTTGTTTTTTTAAATTTATTTATTCTCAGTAGCCAAAGCAGTTCTTGGCCTATTACTCCCCCATGATTTTGAACTCGGGATGCAAACCAAATCAGGGCGGTCCCTGCTCCGGAGTCGGTGCGAGGCAGTGGAGAGGCTCCCGGAGGACTTGGCCAGCTATCCATCCATCCAGCGAGGCCCAGGAGGCTGGGGGTGGTGTGGGGAAGGCCGGTGCTAACGAAAGCATTCTGGTTGGCAGTGAATGTTTTTATTTTCCAGACTCCGCAAAACCGATCTGTGTCTGCGCTCATCCATTCAGTGCATGCTCTCCTCAACAGCCGCTGCATCACGCTCTGTTCCTGTTCGCTGTTGACCGTGTGTCCACATTTATGTGTGTGTTTTATGTGTGTCTCTGGCTAGGCCTTCTCCATCCTTTTTTTTTTTTTTTTAATTCTTCCTTACTTTCTTTTCTTCTTTTCCTTTCTTTTCTTTCCGTTCAGTTGGTTTGTTTTGCTCTCATTCTTGTTTCGTTTTCTATAGTTTAATGGCAAGTATTTCCATTAGAAATTATTTTTGATTGATGCTGTGTTTGTAACATTTTTTTTCAATTATTATTTTTATATATATCTTCTTTCCCCACCTTTCCCTTTTTCCACACTATATATAAATATATATATATAAAAAATCTTTTCTTCTTTTGTCATTCAATCAAATTCCAACCAAGAGCCAGTCAAATCCACCACAGTCTCGCGCTGAGCTAGGAAAAAAGTTCTCGTAATGACATGAAAGTGGAGAATACAGTTCCCCAGGCCGTAAGTTCAAATCAACTCGAAGTTGAAAGTGTGACATGATGGCGTCATGTAACAAGCTAAGAATTGGTTGCATGACATGCCGTCAAGTTTCGTGCAGGTGCCGTGATTGAAGCATTTTTCTTGGATGTTGTATCAGTTGATGATTGGCCAGTCATGATCACATGTGCCTTTTTTGACTTTGTGCTGCCACAATTTTTTGCTGTGCTCATTTTCGTTTTGTTTTTGGTGCTTGCAGTGGTTTCTTTATTTGTCGTTTGATTTCTCGTCAGCGTTTTATGCTTCTTTAGATGTCACATAGAAGGAAAAAAAAAAGATGGATTCCTAATTCTTTAGAAAAAAAAATGGGATTGTTGTAACTACAGATAATTTGGAAAAAAAAAAAGTAGAGAGAAAAATGTGTGGTTAATTTTTTGCACTGAAAATCTTGTGATTATTTTTTTTTTCCGGAGAATTGGGGCCTTTTTCAATTGACACCTTTTTTTTCCCCTTAGGATATTTCAAATCACTTTCTAAAAATTTTAAAAAATAAAAAACAAAAACGGAAAAACCAAATCAAAACTAAAAAGACTAATGATAGTAATGGTAGTTTGCAAACTATAGCAACCAAAAAAAGCAACCCCAAGAAAAGCCTCATTGTATGTCTTTTCAAGAATTCCTAATTCTAAGGTGCCGTATTACAGCAACTCCAGCAAAAATTAATTGCTTAGAGGGAGGGAGGGATTGAGTGGGAAAAAAACCCATCGAGATCAAAAAGCAAAATGCATCTTTTTGTTTACAACTGAAAAAGGGTCCTTGACGAGTGTTTTTTATTTTTTTATTATATTATTATTTTTGGTGTTGTAATTGTTTAGACTGCTGTGTACGGTTTGCTGTTTGTTGAACCAACAGTGTGAAAACCTGCCAGCATGGATTGATATTCCGCATGACACTTTTCCACCAGAGTGGACCTTTTGCAGTTTCTAAGTTTCTTGATGTAATAAATCACCGAGTGTATAAGAAGAACCTGCTTGCTAGAAGGAGATAAGAGCTAATCCTTAATGATTAAGCATCCTACTTAAATGTCAAGCCTAGTCGGATCATGATTATATTTTTTTAAATAATTTTTTTATTTAAGAAATGTTAGCTTTACTTTTTTTTCCCCCCCACAAAAAAAAAGTTTACTCCAACAGTCTTTTTTATTTAACCTCCTGTAAATTGCCTGTTCAAAGTCCTACTTTCTGACACACAAAGGAGTAGATGTTATTGGCAGCTACGTCTCCACAGAAAGCTCATACACTGTCAGAGATGGCACCCCATTAAAATGTAGTACTCCCCTCTCCTGATGCCTTTCACCCTACAAAAGCCTGACAAGCAAGATTGTGATCTGGCGTTGCAAAGCGGCACTTAAAAATAACTGAAATGCTGCTGTCTTCACGTGTGTAGTGATGCAGATTTACATAGACACGCCCTAATTTTATTTTTATTTACTATTATTAATATTATTATTATTACTAATAGGAACAATTGTGTTTTTCTTTATCATGATCGTGACTACCTTGCTTACTTTGGGTTTGATCCGGTTCCCACTGAAGTCAAGGGGAATCCTTCTGTTGATGTTAAGTGGGAGCAGAATCAGAGCCAAGGCCTTCAAAAGCAAAAAACACCAAAGCAGAAGCCCCATCCTGTCCCAATTGAAGGGAGAAGAAAGCATCCATTACTTTCAACGGGAGCAGGATTGGGCCCAAAAGAACAGGCTTGATTTTAATTTCATTTTCATTTTTAGGTCTTTTTTTCCCCCCCTCCTGTCTCAAATATTCCCCCCACACCTTCCCTACTTCCCCCTCCCCTTTTTGATTTAATTTGCAATGATCTTCTTCATTTTTTAGGGCAGCAGCTGAATGGGCCACATTTAGAAAAAAAAAAAAAGTATATATATATTAAAAAAAAGTGAACTGTTGGATTACATCTTTGACATATCAGCAAATATCAGTCGAGCTGAAGACTTCAGACCTATTCTCTCTTTGATTGTTTAGACTGTAACATTTCTTCAAGAAAAGTATCACATCTGCTGACTTCGAAGGACATGCGCTTGAAAACAAACAAACACATAAAGTAAAATCAGAGCAGGAGGAAGATGAACCGGGATTTCTGAAGAGACACTGATATCACCACAGCGGCTTTTCTTCAAACAGGAGATGCAAACCTGGATTCTGGCAAAGGAGTGCCTGTTTGCCACCAAGGATGCGGTTACCATGTGAGACCCATGGTAACAGTCACTGAGCATCTTTATCTGTCATTCCTTAGCTATATAGGGACCAAAGGACAAAACTTTTTACCGCAGACTTGTAGCTGTATGTAAAATATGGAAGTTCTTTCCTTTTCTCTGAGCTGTTCCTAAAACAGTTTTTGAGAGCGATTATATGAAATATGTAAAACCTAAAAAAAAAAAAAAACACAAAAAAAACCACAAAAAACACAAAAACACCAAAAAAATAAAACCACAAAAAAATTACAAATGCTTAAATGCTTTTAAAATGGCAAGATAATAGTTCTTTGATACTTTGGGAGGTTCTTTGGTTATACATTAATTAGAGTCTATGAAGCTTTCATATGGTTTTCTGTATAATACGCAAGGATTGCGTTGTTAAAGGCAGGTAAGATGGATATCTATGAAAAGCAAAAAAAAGTAAATAAATAAATACATAATTAAGTACATAAAAAGGCATAGAAAAGAGAAAGGAAAGATGGTTGATATTAAATGGAAAACAAAAAGGTTTGTAAATGCTTCTAACTCTCCCCATTTAAAATCCTAATAGTTGTACAGAATTTAAAAAAGAAAGTTTAAAATACCTATATAATAGAAAAAAATTAGACAACATAAAAATAAAAAAAAAAAACAAAAAAGCAAAAAAAAAATACTACATAGAAGTTAGCGTTAATGCTAAAAACAAAGATGTTGTAGAACTGTAATTTTGTAGAGTTTAGATTGAGCATAAATTCCTACTCTCTGCCAATTGCTGTTGGATGCTGTTATTTATCGAGGAGAAAAAGGAGAAAAATGGCTATTTTGGCAGCTTTTTTAACTGCAAGCATTCCAGCTATTAAAAAATAAACAAGACAAGACTCAATTCTGTAGACAATGCAAATGGGAAAAAAAGAAAAAAAAACAGCTGTCTTTTTATCAGACGTTAGTTCTAACTTGAACAACAAAACACAGCTAAACGCTTCATGTCTTCATGATCTGCTGTCCGCAAAATTCCCATCATCCTATGCTTCAGTAGCTTCCATATTTGCTCTAGAAACCTTCAGGGCAAGGGATTAGCCTAGTACCTTAATCTTAAAAAAAAAAAAAAAACAAAAAAAAACTTAAAAACCTAAAAAACCTTAAAAAAAAAACCATAAAAAGTAAACTAAAGAAACAATCTCTTTGAAGAATTTCTGAAACTGTTTACAAGGAATTTTGAAAAACAGGGGGATGTTTAAAAAAAAAAAAGATGCTGGCTCTGTTTTCTGTAAATAAATTTGCATATTTTGTAGGACTTTTAATTGTAATGATAGAGAAAAAACAAGGAAAACTATTTAATGAAAGCACGATATTTATCTTTGGTAAATGACTTTAGAGCAGTTAAAAATAAGACATTGCTTTAAAAAATCTGACTCAGAAAAAACAATGAATTATTTAAGAACACATATATTTTAAAGAATATCATATTTATTATAATTTATTTTCACAGTCTTAAAACTTGATTTACATAATTCTCACACTTGTTTGCATCGATTGAGCAGTGTGATAATTAGTTTTGATTATTATTTGGTTATACTCTTGTTTTTGGTTACTATTTGGTTAATGCTCTTGTTTGTTTTTCTCAGTATTTTTTATCTCAATCTCGAACTTTCTTTCTCTGTTGTTTTTCCTTTTTCGGTTCCTTTTCCTTTTTTTTTTTTTTTTTTTAATGTTAATTTTGATTACATATTGGGCCTGACCGTGCAGTCCTTACTCTTCCAAAACTCTCATGGGGATATAACGAGCATTTTGCCAGAGTAAGGACTGAAGCAAACTGAGCCCACAGCTAGGAAGTACAGATGTGTAACGCAGCTGCAGTTCCATACAACTGCTCTTTCACTCTCAATTCCCTAAAACTCCTTGTAATCTTCTGTAATTATTGAATGACGCTTTCCAGCTTAGCCCTAAATAAAGCACAGTTTAAAAAAAAAAAAAAAAAGCCGTGTTCTTTACTTCTTGATGGCTTTTCTTAATGTGTTTGCTTTGAGAACAAAATGAATCTATTTCGACTCTTTCATTAATATACATTGTTTGAGTATCAGAACAAATCCCTTTGTTATATAAAACGTATCTCATTGGATTGAATTAATGACACTGTTTCATTTAATGTCTGCTTGATATTCCAGAGTGGTTTACCTTAAACCTAGTAGGTTAGAAGATCAAATAATGGTACATACAAATTAGTGTCATTGTAGCTCCCATTTGAAGCCTATTGTTTGATTTCACGCTCATGGTTTTTTCATGCTGATAACGATAGAGGCCAAAGCTCGGGACGTTGCTCCTTTTGCTGCTTTGGGAAAACCCTGTGAAATTCAGGAGTCTCCGGAGATGAGGCTCAATTTCTTCCTCAGCATCCCTCACATCTCGTGTTTGAATGGTTATTTTCCTTTCCCCTGAAATGGCTGTACCAGATCAGCTGAGCTGAGGTTGGGGCTGAGATCAGGAGCCTTCACATTCTCTCTGTTATTACAGCCGCATCTGCATTTGAACAAGTTGCACAGGCTAAATCTACCTCTAAATGAGACCAAAGTGCTTGTTCATAATTTGAACTCCGTAGGAAGGAGTTCTCTAAGTAGAAACTCCTATTATTAATACTATCAGTTACTTAAGTCTGTTCAGGGCAGTAGAAATAAGAAATATAAATAAGATTATGAATACAAGGAGGGAACACGGTCGGTATTTGCTTTTCTTCCAAAGGTAAAGGCAAATACAGGAATGCACATACACCAAACCTATCCCTGCTTTTCAGCAGAGAAGATGCTCTGCAGAGGACAGAGAGGCTAGAAATGTGGGCACTGAGAGAGAAAATGAGGACTAGATCTCCAATAAGAAGAGGTTTCTATTCCAAAGATTATTCAGCATCCTGTCCTGAGCTGCAGGGATGAACAGACAAAAGCACGGCCAGGTTGAGAGTAAAGTGTGGGGGAGGGCTGATGAAAATCACTACTTGAGGGAAGAAAACCTCACAACAAACAGGGAGGACTCAATTTCCCAAACTGGCATAGCAAAGGGGGAACTAAAAGGTGCTGGCTGACTGTCTCCCCAGTTCCCAGGCCACCTTCATACCCTCCCCTGTGACTTTCAGTGTCCCCAGAGCTCTTCCCCACCCTGCTCGAGGTAGATGCTGCATCTCTGCAGCGTGAGTCACATCCTGATGGATCTGCAAGAACACATCCCTGTCATCCAAGCAGGATGGGCTGCACCCCTGGGGCATCCAGCTGGGAGCACTTCTGGCCAATGAGATACAGCTGGGGGCTGTTGACTGATGATTGTGAGACAAGATTTCTTCTTGTTTCAGGTACCCTGCAATACACAGCAGATAAAATATCCAGTGTTGGAGGGCAATCAGCTCGCAAAGGGAGACCAGAAAACACTGTCAACATGACTCTATGACTTAGGTCAATGCCCCAAAATGTAGCACTTTGCAGAGAAACCTTTGGCGTTACTGGACTGGGGAAATTGGATGTGAGGACAAGCAGGGACAACAAGTGACACCAGAGAGACCATGCCTGGTACTGACCTTTCTCCCAGGGCATGCCCATGAATTACACTGCAAGCTCAAAATGTGATCATACCTCCAAGTTCAGCCCACAGTGAAGGGAAACACCACAAGGCTGTCAGCCTGCTGGAGGTTCATTTACACCAGAGGTTCATTTACACCAGAGGTTCATTTGCACTGGTGTGCTGGGAAATAAAGCACAGCTGTCACCACCCTGCTGCCTAAACCAAGTGATGGGTACTTGCCATGCCCAGCTCTCTGGCTGTGGTAGAGGCACAGACTAGAACACCATGGGCTGAAGCACAAATGTAGGGACAGTCTAACAGCTGGCTGAAACACCCTTCTCCAGGCTGTGCAGACACACCAGCCCTGATTTAAGTGTTTGTTTCAGGGACACTCTATGCTTCTCTCCAGGAAAAGTTCACCCACTGACACTGCAGGTGCTATAAAGCAAAACAAATTGCAACACAAGCCTGCTTCAGCATGGGCTCTGTTGTTGGGGCAGGCAATTATCCAAAGAAACATCCCAATTTGAAGCAATGAAAATGAAGAGAGAGACCAGGTCTACTGAAAGCCTGTAGCTGCATGTCTGTGTGCACCAGCACACAAAACACTGCATTACAGAGGTTCAAAAGTGACTGCATGTCTGATGCTGGCTCCTCTCTCTAGTTTGTAGCTGCTAAGTCACATTACATTAAACAAAAGGGTTTTTTAAAGGTCAAACATTCATCTTTCATCAGTGTGCTCCTTGGTACCACTGTGATTACAGTAAACTTGAATCCTATATCCATGAGTAGTTCAAGCCAACCTTTGGTACAAGAACAGGACATGGTTTGCTGTCATTCTTTGGGGAGTTCCATGAGGACACTTCAACCAATTAGGTTGAGGACACCTCAACCAACCATTTTCGGGTCCCTGAGAAAGCAGTTCATACCCTCCTGGAGTCACTTTTCCATATCAGCATTTCTTGACACAGGCACTGAGCCACTCATCTTTTGCACACATAAGAATGTGTGAAACAATTCCTCCTCCCACCTCCATCCCATTCCTACTCCAGGCAGATGTCCATTAGAAAACTTTATTTTATTGGAGGATAATATGGGCTTCGAACAAGGCTTCAGAGTTCTGCCTGTTTTCCCTTTCTATAACAAATATCAACATAATGTTTGGAAATGTCCTTGCAAAGCAAGGTCAGGATTCTCCAACATTTCAGTTTCCAACAGCACATTTCTCCCAGTCCCAAATGTGACCTGGGGGCAGCAACTGTCCCATAGGTGTAGAACCATGAAAGGTGTTTGTGATCCCAGGAATAACTCACACATCCCAGGGGGATTGGCAGATGGGGAAACTCATCAGCAGGGACTTCAGTGCAACACTGTGCAAGATTTTGCTCTGCACCACCTGGAGAGGGGAGCTGCTGATGCTCCTCCTTAGTGATGCCCCTTAGAAAAGCTCATTTGAAACAGCCTGACTTGTCCTGCCAGTCCAGAGCCAATGAAATGGGAATAGGCTGCAAACTCAAGGCAGCCCCCTGCTGAGCCTGAAAATGTCTTCTGGAATAGCATTGCTGTCTACTTGTTGAGGAAATCAGTTCTTAAAGCAGTTTTCAATACCACAGCTTCTCTCTCACTACAGCAAACACATTAGAGCAAACACAACCCCAAAAACCACTCAGAAGGTTCCAAATCAGAGCCCTTGTATTTCATTTATTAAGGGTATGAGGTCACTCATAGAACGATGGAATTGTTTGAGTTGGGAGGAACATTTAAAGGTCATCTTGTCCAACCCCTTTGCAATGAGCAGGGGCAGGATCAGGTTGCTCAGAACCTCATCCCTCTGCACACTTGCCCTCACCATTGTGCAAGCTTCTTGTTAACACTCACACAACCTGAAACCTTCCCCACATTTCCTCTGAGGAGCCTCTGTAACATCAGCACTGGTAAACACACAACAAATGCTGGGGGGAAGAAACACCCCCAAAGCAAACATCCTCTCACATGGCATTCATGAGCTATCCTGAATTCTGGGTCTCAGTCTGGTAAGTTCTGAACTTGGCATGGACCTCCTCCAGCAAGAAAGAGGAGGGAAGGTGTTTCCTTGCACAGGTGTAGGTAAGCACATGCCCTCCCCTGTAAGCAACAGCCTTGCAGGGCACAGCACATTCACATGAGACACAAGAAGGTTCAAATTCTTCCCCATCCAGATGAAGTTTGCCTCTGAGACTCCTGACAAAGAAGATGGCCCTGATTATAAAATGGTAGGTCAGTCCAGGGAGGTGTTCACAACTCCTCCTTTATTTAGAAATCCACTCATCTTGTTTAGAAAGGTGGAAATAGAAATGGCAAGAGGAAGTGGGTGACTCTATAACCTCTCCTAGGAGACCCAAGCTCCTAACACCACTCCTGAATATGCTATACATTGAACAGGACACTGGCTCTCACCTTGGTACTCCTTAGCCTGCCCCTCATGGCATTTTCCTGGAGTGTGCTCATTGCTGGGTTGCACTTATTGCTTTCAGCACTCACAAAGAAAAGCACAAACATGCAGGTTGCAGTCAGCTGGTGAGTGGGTAGGTAAACTCTCCCCAGTGGGGAACCTCAGCCTGACATCCCAAAAATGGGTGCCTGACTGCCCCCCAGAGAGAGAGGCCCTAAATTTCTCCTCACCCTTTGAGGCAGATCCCATCACATACTTTATTTTCTTCCACAGACAGCACTGAGAATGCAAGTGCCTAATTCAGTGTGGTGAGTCCTACCAGATAGCAAAACACCCACAAATTAGGCATCATGACTGTGATGCCTCCTTTGTGATTCCCTCCTACAGAGGATGAGAGATGATTCCGCTTCAGCGAGCTACAGAGCAGGCTCCAAAACTGGAACAGTTGTCAGAATGCATATTGTACACAGATCCTCCTACCAACTCCTACAAGAAACGATTACCTTCTTTCAGCTAGAACAAAGAGCTATTAAGTGAGACAATGGGCCTAGCAGCATTGGTGAACCATCTGTCATCAAGCGTTAGACATTAGCAATGTCTTTTTTAAGCCAAGCCAATAGAAGCCCCCAGCCACTGTTACAATGGCACACAGGCACAGATGAAAAGTGTCAGCCCAACTTACCCTTGCTTTAACTCCTTCCACTCGGTCTGCTCAGCTGCTGCTGCTTCCTGTAGCAACCCTAGCACACGCAGGAAAACACAGATTTCTCACAATAACCACCACACTGCACTTTGCACCACAGGTCACACAAGTGCAGCAGGCCTGGGCTGCTCTGGGGCGCAGGCTGATTTGTTTGGAGGGCTGGCAAGCAGGAGACTGATACGAGACACTTTCCCTTCCAGACCCAACTCTCCTAACTCCACGGGACAGCTATCCCAAACACCTCTAATTGTGTTCCAGAGCCCAAATGCCAAAGAGGGTCTGAGTCCCTGTGCACAACTCTGGTAGCTGATGAGCAGCAAGCAGCCAAGTGTAGTATAAGAGATTAAACATGAGGTTGAGACTGGGACATTGAAAACTGAGAGCAGGCTGACCGTATGTGTGGGAACAGTCATCAGGCTCCTCTGCCCAGCCTCTGCATCCCACTCAGTCAAAAATCCTGTTCTGTTCTGGTTGTACAGAACAACCTGAGCCAAACCGGGATAAAGAGATGGAGAGCTACCTGGCTGTGCGGATTAAGCTCTGTAGCTTTAGCAGGAGTTGTCCTGTACCTGGCTTATTTACACCTATCAGTTTCCAGCCTAAAAGCCTGACCTTAGAGCTTTACTAAGTATTTTCTCTCTTTGATTGCCAAGCTTTTGCAGTGCTGGGAGGGGGCTGAGTTTGAGTGAAATACTGGACATCTTAGGTGTTTTATTTTTTCTAGAAGTAAGGAATCCACGTACAGCAACATGTTTGCCTGAATGAATTACAGCTCAAATCCAGTTTAACCAGAGACTGGGGAATTTTTCCTTCCATGGAGGGATGGATACAACCAAATGCCAAATATTAGGACAGGTTTTCACACATTAGATTTAAGGGAGCATTTCCTTCCCACAAACCACAAACAATGAAGAACAGCAGGTGAAGGTCTGCAGATGAAGCGAGAGGACAAACCTGGCCTGACTGAACAATGCTTTGCCTCCACCCAGATCTGGTGAAGTCTTTGGTGGTCCTGGAACAGCAGGGTCTCTATCACTGCTCACAAGCCCAGCTGATGCCTTTTTTAGTTGCACTTTCAGCTGGGGACCCAGGAAAAGAGTGACATGTCACTCCCAGTGGTTGCTCCTCCAGGGCCTGAGCACACAGAGCTACCTTGCCTGTCCCAGAGGTGACAAGCCAATGGTCATGGCCGAGCCTTACACCTGGCTAAATTAGGAAACGGCTTCCATGCAGATGGAAACCAGTAAATCTCATTGGGGAGGTGTGGACTGAGAGAAGCCAAGTGAAGCAGGAAGTGAAACAGATTAGCCATGGCTGGCGCTCACTGTTTGAAACAGCTTCAGAGAGGGCACACGTGGCTGGGAATGCATGCAGGAGAGAAGTGCTGGTGCTCCTGGGCACCCTGGGCCGAGCAGCAGTGACTGGCAAACAGACTGGAGGTGTGTTAAGGCGAAGAGGTGAGAGATTCACAGGAAAGCAGGATCCAAGGGGTTTCAATCCAGCTTCTCCCACTCTCTAAAAATATAAATTCAAAGAGAAATATAGAAGAGGGACAAAACTGGAATTTGAGCAAGAGGGACAGGTGTTGGTGAGCATCACATGGCAAGAACAGAAATGGTATGGATCAGAGGCTTTCAGATCTTCAGTCATTTCACTGCATGAGCAATGTACAATGTGACTGGAGTGGAGACTGAGTGAATCCGGGGTCATTGTGCAGCACTGCACATGCTAAACAGATCACTGGGTTCTTGCATGACCTGCCCTGGTCCAGTAAAATGGCACCATTGTGATGGTGGCTGGAAACACCCATGAAGAAGGCACACTGCTCCACAAATTCTTCCAGTGGCTGGTCTTTTACAAAGCTCCTCCCATGTCATTCCAACTGGGGTTGTGAAAACATTCAACAATGGCCTCTTTCTGCAGCAAAATGAGTTAATGGGGACATTTACAGCTGCTTTCAGTGAACACCTTACAAAAGTCAACAAGAAACTGCAATTTTAGTGTGTCAAAGGAGCCAGAATATCAAAATGTCCCAACATGCCCATCTTTTACCCAATAAAATCCACGGCCTGTGTGACAAGCTGTAATAGACAAACAGCAATGCTCTGTCATTCTTCTGTGCAAAAACACCTTTAGCCCTTTGCCTTATCAGGCCTAAAGTCATTTCCTTGGCAATAAGATCAACAGAAACCTCTGCATTTTTCTTCCAACAGTTAAATTATTTATGAGCTTTGAAAATAATCCCACTTTGTCTTCTAACCCCAGTTTTGCATATATATATAGCGACCCCTGTGAATTCTTCAGCTAAAATATGCATTCATTACAAAAGCATTTCAGGGTATTTTTTTCTTTCCTCTTTATCTACTTGTTTGAATATGTTGTAAACTTGATTAATGTTGCCTTCTAATCTCTTTCTTTCTAGAGAGAACACCTGGAGCTCTTTTAACCTACCTCAAATAAAAAATAAAACCCAAGAGACAAACAACCCAAGTGGCAATGTCACACTTCCACAACCCTTTCCTTTCCCTGGCCATGGATTTCTCCTCTTCTAAGAGGGTGGACACACAGGAAAACTTGTGTCAATGACCCTACAGGGCCATGGGCTTCTTCTAAAGCCCCTTTCCTTATGCTCCTAATAACCTGCTTAGTTTCAAGCCTCTCTCAGGCTGGAATAGTTTGGGGAGATTTATGACAGCAATTCTTCTGGTTCCTTTCACAATGTGTTTTCCGCTATTCTCATCTATCGCTCTGCCAACATGCATCATTTATTTAATACCAGTCACTAGCCACATTAAGCTTTTTGCTTTTTTTCCTTTTTTTTTGCTTTTTTTTTTTGTGGAGGACATTCCCCCCCATACCTGGAGAAGTCGTGCAGGTAAATAACATCTGAGCCAAGAGTCTTGGACCTGCCTTTTCTGCCTCCATCCACAGCTTTCCAGGGGTATCAATCATCCCCGAACTAGGATTCTTCTCAGTTTAATTATGCTAATATCGCCATAATTTCATTCTCGTTAACAGCAATTGAGTTTCAGTCTCTGCAGATGGTGGAGCTGGACAGTTACCAAGCCACATGCCATCTTGAGGGGAGGTTATGGACCAGTGCTTAGCCTGTGGCAGCGCTGCTCAGCACCGTTTCTGGGTTGCATCACTTCACTTTACCCATTTGTGAAATGGCATATGCCTTTGCCTCATACTGGTTTTGAGATTTACAAAGGACACTTCTAAAAATAGAGAGCCCACTGCCCAGCTCATTCTTGTTACAATGCAACCCTGCCTGCTTTGAAAATTTCAGGACAGACACTCCTCACAAGGAGCCTCAGGAGAAGACAAAGGAGAACAAGTACAAGGTACACCAGGAGAAGTTTGTTCTCAACACAGGAAAGACATTTTTTACAGTGAAAACTATCACTAGAACAACCTCCCCAGGGATGTAGTAGAGTCTCCATCACTGGAGGTTTTCAACATGCCATTGTATTCTACTGGATGCTAGATAATCTCATCCAAGATCCCTTTCCCATTAAAATTTGGACCACATGAACTTTCTAAGTCTCTTCCAACATGGGATATTTCATGATTCTGTGGTCCTGTGGTTGTTGCAGGTGTGCACAGGTGTGTGGCTATGTTACCACGATAGACACCAACCCTCTGAACCACCCCATGAGAGCAGCTGTAGTCCCCAAATCATGGCAGTGCTGATGGGAAGGACCTCTGTGGTTTTCTCCTCCAGCCTCCCACTGAAATCAGGCTGGGCCTTCTGGGTGTGTGCCTTGTTATTCTCACAGAATAAAGCTATTAAAGGCTGCACAGGTAAATTTGTATGGCCACAATCACACCTGTGCTGTGGGGACTGGCACCAGTGCAGCCCCTCTGCTCACCATTGTCCAGCCTGGTGGATGGACCAGGGTTTGCTGCATCTCCTTTCTGGGCTGGGTTTCTCTTCGAGGAGAACCAGTGTGGGTTGGGTGAGTGGTGAGCACAAAACCAGTCATTACCAGTGAAATATTGGGGTATGCAGAGGGACCGGGGCCTCAGTGCACATTATGAGGAACTATTCTGCCCCACGCAGCAGCTCCAGTTCCACCCAGTGGAGAATATTTGGTTTCCCAGGGATAATCCATCACTGCCTTTCCTCACCAGGACTGGTCCGCCGTCTGTGAGGTACCAACACATCCCAGACACAATCCTCAGCTCCAAGCTAAGGGAAATCCCACTGCTCCCTGCTGACAGGCAGAGGAAACTTCAGCTTAAACCTGGCTACAAGTCAGAAATCAATACTGCATAAACCAAACTGCACCAGTTCTGCAGGAAAGGCCTGACATTGTGACTGAAAGTGTGATGGATGATTTTTACATGGATTTCATATTTAGGTTGTTGGGTTTTTTAATCCAAGTACAGTCTAGTAAGGCAAATAGAAATTATGATGGACTATTGCAGCTTTCTGGTCTGAGGAACATATTAAAATCTCTTCAGGAGATGATATCTGACCAGCTTCTTATGCAACTGTTGCCTCCTCCTGCTCCATTTGACAGCTGACCTTCCTGATAATCAAAGTAAGACACAGATGGCAGCTGCACAGCCGAGGTAAACATGAAATGGTCTCTGTGACAGCCCAGAAGAGTCATTGTTTTCTCATCCCTAAATCAGATGGCATCTAGGATCCCAGCCAGACCCATCTTCCCCCAAGCATTAAAAGCACACAATGAATGAAGAGGCACCGTAGTCAAAAGGGTGAGAAACAGCCTCAGTAAGATTTTGTCTTGCACTTCAGGTCTTGAGATACTTTTAGGATATACTTTTATTCCATGGAAAGGACTTTGTTTTTCTTTAATTATTTCATAGGTTGGTGGGGGATTAATTACAACATGAGAGAGAGTCACTTTTTAAGGGCAAAAGGTTTTGAATTCTGCTTGCTTGATCAGGATGACAACAGTATTTATACTGATGGCCAAAAAGGGCATTTCTGACTCCAATTCCATTTCCAGAAAACATTAACTTTGCCTCACGGTGCATTATTTGAACCAGCACACGTCGCCAGCGGTTGAATAAGACAGTTCCTCCACACTCCACGACAGAGTACCGACACTTACTAAATTATGCTGTTAAATACTGTAGTATGGCCATAAAATACAATGAAGGCCCGTGGAAGGGTGCCAGCCCCTTTCTGAGGGAGAGAGAGAGAGAGCTTTTGGAACCCTGCCTGTGGCCCGTAATTTTCACTTCCTCCTACTACAGCCTGAAGTGACATGAAAGGACTTGTAAAGTCAAGTCCAGGAGGCTGGTGGGGATTTGAAGGAGTGAAGATGAAGTTAGAACATCGTTGGTAGCATTTGACCTACTTGAACTTTGCTGGGAAAGAAGGAAGGAGCCAAATCTCCCACACACCTCTACAGCAGACCACACTGAAGGAAAGGGAAAAAAAAAAAAGAAAAAAAATAATTCCAGCCTGCAAAATCTACATTTTTCAGCTCAGAGAGGGGCAAAATATTGAAAACATATAAACTTCTAAAAGAGAAAACCGTTCAGTCAAAAGCAGCAAAACTTGGCAGAAAAGTTTCTGGCTAGCAAGATATTTCAGTGTTTCATGGGAGATGGCACTTTGTGAAGGAAAAGAACCAATGGCACAGGATGGGAGGATGGAAGAATTGCTTACACACACTGAGTCTTGTCAAGTGCTGCAGCAATTCACATGGACCTTGACATGTGAAGTCCAAAAATGACTTAATGGTAGTCCAACCAAAAATGAAGTCCTTTAAATCCAGCAAGCTCAAAATTTTATGGTTTTTGTTATTAGTGATTACAAAGGAGTTGAAGGATAGAGAAGGAGTCAGGATGGACCTTTGTGAAAAATATTTCAACAGGAAAGATTTGTCCTTCTCCAGTGGTCATAATCTGACTTGTCACACTCTGTGTGTGCTTAAAACCCTTCAGTGCAGGAACACAGACAAAATGGTGTTGCCCACTAGGCTTAAAATCAAGCTGAGGAACAGCAACAAAAACAAAAGCAATACATGACAACTATTCAGGTCAGCTCAGTGACAGCGCCTGGCAGACCACACACACAATGTTCTGCCCTCCTGTTTACTACCACAGTCCTACAGAGGTTGCTCAGCCCATCAGAGGAAAGCTGAAAATAATAATGAGGTGGAGATGGGTGAGCAGAATTCCACAGAAATTTTTGTCTTTTATGTTGACACATACCTTGATCTATTTCTTATATCCCCTCACCTACAAACTTACACACAAATCCAGCAAACAACTCAGCCTAAAATGTGTGCCCTCAGTTGTCTTGCACATAAGCTTTCATCAGATGGTCAAAAATGGAAAGCAGCAGAATTTTCAGAGCAGCAGTGTTTGAACAGAGACAGACTTGGATTTACCCAAACCACCCTATGTTCATTTTCTAGGCTGGGTGTCCACTGGAGGTGAATCTTTGTTACACACTGTCTCTGGAACAGACCGAGCTTGAGGCATGGTTTTCAAATTCATTAAAAATTCACAACAGCTCTGGTGGCTGCAGAAAACCTTCACATGGTTCCTAGGGATACCTCTGTCAGCAAAACTCAGAGCTACCTTATTCCACACAACCTACTTCTCAAAGCCCTGTCCAGCCCAGGCACACGTGGACAGTGACTGCCAGCAGCACTTCTTAGTGAAATGATTTGAAAGAAGGGGTTAAGCCCAGAGAGACAGAACAGCCTGGAGAGCCCCTGCCCAGCACCAGGAAGTGCTTTGCCTGAATTTCAGGGTGTCTGACACCATCACAAAGCACACATGTACCAGACAAGGGAACACCATCAGCTTCCAGAGAGTGCAGCCTCCAAGGAGTGGACCTGAAATGCAGGAAGCAGCATTAAGGAAAATATTAATGACCCTTGTCACCCAAAATAAAGTCTATCTCAAAGAAAATTCCCCGTGCCAAAAGCATAAGACTCGTTTTTCCACCCCACCCCACCACACTCCACCCCTCTTAAGTTTTTCCTCATCTCCACTGCACTTTGCATTTTGGAGCAAAATTCTCAGTGCAGTTGGTCACAGCAGTTCAGCTGGGGACAGGGATGAGTATCAGGAGTGGAACAAGATACACAGAAGGGTCCCTTTTACATTTTCAGAGACACAGACTGTATTTTCCCCTTTCCCTTGGGCTCTTGTCACTTCACTTTCCACTCCCACAAGCAGCGCTTGGAGAGCAAGGAAAGTGGGGGAGAGGTGTGAGAAAGCTGAGCCATCTGCCTGGAGGAGAACAGGGATGCAGGCACTGGCAGATGAGCTCTGCAGGCACTGCCACGGTGTGCTCAGGTCCTGCCACGTGCTTCTGCATCCTCAGCCCCTGCCATGGGCACCCTCACACACGGGGGAGATGCAGGGGAGTCTGGAGCACACACCAAGGAAAATTGATGGGATGCCAGACTTCCAGAGACAGGCAGAGGTTCCCCCCTCTGCTGCAGGAATGAAGGGCTGGTAATAAACTGTGGGGATAAATGGCAGCAGCTCCCCTCACTGCCTCTGTGTGCTCCTTGAGGAGGTGTTGGGCCATGGCAGAGGGAGGGATTTAGTGAACGGCCTCTGTGACAGCAGGCATCAAAATCACCCCCAGTGCCAGCTGTCCTCACACAGGACTGGTCCTGCTCCATGGGTCCTCTGCCTGTAGGATGTCATTTTGTCTCTCGGCCTCATACTTCCCAACGTGACAAATTCCTTTTCAAGCAAAAGTCTTTTCTCCAACTCCTCCCCCCCATTATAAATATATGAGAAAAAACAAGCAAACCAACAATGACCAGACAACCAGCTCTTGACATAAACCCTTTTGGCTCAGTTTTTTTGATAAATACTAGTGTTTCTTTATCCTTCACATTTCACTCTTCTCCACAAACTCTGAGCAAGAGTTTCAGGCAGACCTCAGCTCTTGAGGCTTCTCCATGAAGCTCCTTGGGAGAAGCCAATGTGCAGAATCTGGGCAGGGAACTCTCCCTCTGCTTGTGGAGAGTGGACAAGACATGGAGAGAGCATGTGCCCAGGACGCTGCAGCATGGTTTGTCTGTAGATATTCTGTTTTATTTCATTGCAGGCATCACTTCAGTCGTTGTTATAGTGGAAATGGTCCCATCTAGCTGCCAATACCAACATCTGAGCCCGAGATCATCACTGTTTGGGTGAGCAGAGCTCTAGCCATCAGACCTGACTGCATCATCAGATTGCATGCACAAACCTGTGACAGAGACCAGCACCGAGCTCCAAAGCCCAAACCTTCTCTCCCTCCTTGAGTGCTGCAGCCATGAGTCTGCTCCTTTCTGCTCTTCTTGGCTGCAGGCTGAGATGCAACACTGAACTGAACTGCCCACCTGAACTGACCCTTTCTCAGAGGCTTTGGTACCAAGGCGTGTGAAACTGCATCCAGGTGCTTCCCTCCACATGCCAGCGTTGGCAGAAAAGCAGAGGGGAGCCAGAACACAGAAGGATACAGAGGGGAAAGGAAAGCTTCTGGCTTTGGGGGCTTGACAGAGTTTCTCAGACCCAGATGGATCCTGTCAGCAGTTTTGGATACTGAGGTTCAGACCAGGCTTGCAGAGTCAGCCTCACAGAAGAAGGAAGGACAGTTTTGCTGTATCTCACCTGTATCTACGTTCTGGGCAGTGAATGAAGGAAACACCTAAATTCCTGTCCAGCCAGCTGCTTTTCAAGGTTTGAGAGAGACAACTTTTGCTGAACCTGTCAGATAGGAAAATAAAGCACCCTCTCAGATGGCTGGCTAGCAAATGCCACTGCCCCCACCAGGCCACCAGCTACCTAAAATACAGTTGCAAGCCCCGTGCCTAAGCCAGGCACACCTGCTAATGTTCAACTTTTGTATTTTAACCTCAAGAGAAGCTCTTGTTATGGTGAAATATATGGGGCAGCAGACCATGGCAGCAGAGCTAAAGCCCATAGATCACAGAGTTAAATATTCTGCTGTGGGCTGAAAGTGAGAGCACACAGTTTCAGCCCATGTGTTGGTGGAAGTTATGAGCACGCGAGAAAAGGAGATTTATAATGAGAACGGCAATTCAACCTCAATTATAGTGCACGACTGTCTGCACACTATAAACTGAAGGTTTAATAATGAGGCAAGAAGGCTGAAGGAGAGAATTTCATTGTGTCTGTTTCACAGCCTGGAATTCTTACTAAATTCATCAGATTACTTGAGTTCTCCTGACAACTGTAGCAGTATAACTAATTTTAAAGGGGTTTATTGTATATTCAGACTGCAGCAGAAGATACGGGCAGAGAAAACCCCATAGCAAAAGAGAGCTCCAGATTGAGGACTATAATGTATATGAGATTTGAAAGAAGTAAGTGCTAAAAGATGTAGACAGCAGTTTTTCAGGGTCCTTAACCTTGATGAATAAATGAATAAAATCCCTTAAAAAATTGCAGTGTTTCTTTCAAGTGGTTTCCAGCATGTTAATGATCAAGAGAAGCTGAGAAAATTGCTGGGAAAGGAGATGACTTTCCTCAATATGCTTTTACCACAGAGACTATGAGACAGACATGAATTGTAAGCAAATAATACGCAAAATATGACAGAGAGAGAAGAACAGAGGCTCTTTATCTGCCCATAATGCATTTGCATACAGATGTGTTGACTGCAAGATGTTGTGATGCTGCCAAATCAAAGCTTTAATGGAGACTTGGAGCCTTCCAGTTCTGCCCTATTCAGGTACTTAGACAGGACTCCCCTGTATTGTGTTTACCTTACCACACCAAAAGAAAGAAAAGTTCCTAATTTGAAAAGGGACACAGAGAATACACAAAAGGCTTTATCCACCACCACAAGCATCCCACTCACCATGTACAACACCCCTACAGCTAATAATGAAGACAAAGGGGCCAGAATAGCCCACTCCTCTAATTTCTTATCACCAAAATCACCTAAGTATGGTAGAAAAATTTCAAGCCACACCAGTAGAATGCACTACAGAAAAGGGGCATCTCCCCACCTTCTGCCACATGGGAAGGGAATGTCCTGGCATGGCCTTGCCCAAGGAACTGGGGGAAGGTGTAACTGAGGCAGGGAGCATCAGGCACTGATGGGCAACTTGTCTGCTAAAAAATATCCCAGATTTAAAAAGCCGTAAAATGGCAAAGGATAAAGGGGTGCTGAAGGCTAAAATTCTGAAGGTATCATCTCCAGCAGGGTTTTCACCCCTCTGTTTGCTGTCTGACAGTGCTTGAAGACAATGCTCTTGTCTCTCCCTGTCTTTGAACTCTCCCCAGCACCAACATCACCCACACACCCCTCTTCTCTCCTGGCCCCACCAACCTCCAGGTAATAATGTAGCTGATTAGATCTTTCATCATTTTTATTGTTATCCACCCGCAGATTAATAAAACAGCGCTCCGGCTGTTTCTGGCTGACCACATTCCCTAATTTATCATAAAGGCTTAGCCTGAAACACTCGTGTCTGACACGTGGGGGGAGCTGCAGCCCCTGCCAGCCCAGCACAGCTGCGGGAGGGCCGTGCTCCGCAGCAATTCCCGAATTCTCACCTCGCAGAGCACAAGTTAACGCGCCGCAGCCGAGCCGCTAAGGCAAAATTACCAGAGATTGGTACCAGAGTCACAGAGGTGGAAAAATGGGGAGTTAACTCCAGCTCACTGGAGCACACTGCTTCATATCTGTACTGTCTCTTAATATGAGGGAATATGCTCTTAAAGCACTCCAAATTTTCTGTTTAAAGACAGTAATTGCAAGGGTGACTTAACATGGCCTCAGGGACTATCCTGTAAGAATTGGAAGACTTGATCCCTTAAAAGTCAAGCTGGAGGAATCGTGAAACTGACACTGGAGTTCCCACACATCCTTACCTTCTGCTTGTCGCCTCCCTTCCCATCCTCTGCCATATCCCTTCCCTTCCTGCTTTGCCTTCCTCCTCTTCAGGGTAACTGATTTAAACTCAGAAGAAATGCAAAACTCAAATGTCTTGCAGTCCAAAGGAGGATTTTAACCCACAAAATCAAAGGCAATGTCCCCCCAAAATCACACAGAGCTCTACTAAACTAATGGCCTCATTCATTTATTTGGAGCACATGAGTGGCTAAGTGAAGGTGAATTCTTCAGTGGCCAGTGTTATACTGGGAGCATCTGTGACCTATTCATTGTTCTACAACCCAAATTAACGGAAAAGTGAAGAACTTCTGTCAGGTAAACTTTTCCATAGGTCTTTTCCTGTTTTAAACGGAACAACAAAAAGAATTTTCAAATTAGAAAAAGAGAAAAGAAAACCAAAAAGGTGAAAACCTTTTTGTTAAAGAAAAAGTGGGAAAATTCTACAGAGCTGATATTGTTTTATAGAAAGATTCCATTTAATGAAAAAAGTCAATTTTCTGATGAGAAGTATTTTCAGGGGATACAATTCAGTCAGGGCTGTCAGCTGTTACTTGCCTTTCAACCACTGACCAAACCAAAGCAATCTTTGTCTTACAGAGCTGGGGTGTCATTTTGGGAAGGGCTGAGTGTAGAAATTAGTGGGGTGAAGGTGCAAAAACAAAATCACACAGAGACAAGTCACCATGAGAGAACAGCCCAAAGGCAGAGCATGTTTGAAAACAGCTCCCTCCCAGCCAGGTGAGCCCTGCCTGGCTCCATGCAGGAACCCAAAGATGTCCAACACAGTCCTCTACCAGACCTTACCAAAACCTTTATCTGAGACAGAGCCTCAGACCTCCCAAGGTAGTGCAGTGACAGAGAGGGAAACCAGGATGGAGCAGGAAAAAGGCAAATAGGGTATGAACTGCCTGCTCCTTGAACACACATGTCCAGCTGGCTCACATGGCTCTGTGGTGAAGACCAGCATCCTTATCCCCTGCAATGCAAGGCCATGGAAAGCTGGCACGGTTGCTAGCCTCACCAGGAAAAGGTCTGAGCTGAGAACATGAAGGAAAAGCCCAGAGCTGCCAATCCTTTCCAATGAAAAACACTTTAATTATTCTGATATCCAAAATATTCTCCTCACTCTCTGCTATTATGTGTTTGTTTCTTCTCACTTTCATTTTTTGCTATTCCTTTTCCTCCTCCTCATTTTCAGCTGAGCCACCCAAAATTTCTGTGAGCTGAAGAACCAAGACTGATTTCACACGACTCAAGGCCAAGTCCTTTAGTATGTGTGTGTGTCTGTGTGGTTTTGTCTCTGTTTTATTGGAATCCTGTGCTCACCAGGGCCTGTGAAGGGATAACCCATGAACATCAGGGGCAGTTCCACGGACACCCTTCCTCTACACTTTTCTTCACAAAACACACTGGAGCTTAAGAACTTTGATATTTCTTTCTCCTCTACCTAAATCCTCTTCAACGGAGACAAAAGTTAACATTAGAGGGGCACCGGCCAGCTGGAGGGCACATGAAGTACAATTCCATTTACCTTTCCACCTTTCAGAAGCCAGACCTGGGTGACACATATTCACCTGCTCCTTGTGCCTGATAGTTCATGCATGCTGTCTGACCATCCCTAATCTGGGTTGTTTTATATCCTATGTCACCCTCACCTCTTTCTCCCTTCCTCCCACCAAACCTGAGACAGAAAGCAGCACTTAGAAAGATTATCATGAGCTGTTTTTTGGAACAGAGACCTAAGCAACAAGTCCCTCATGAACAAGTGATGCTTTGCCCAACCAAGTCCAAAGGAAACTCTGGCAAAGTCAGGCTGAAATGGACCAAATGCAGTTTTGCTTAGCTCTCCCAGCCCAGGGAGGACATGAGTCTAATTCCCAGCTCCCAGCCCAGCTCTGCAGTGACAGATGCTGCCTGGAGCTGAAGGAGAAATGATGATGCAGGGCCGTTCCCTTCGCGATGCCGTTCTGTCACCATGGAGGCAGACAGCGTGCTCTCAACAAGTTTATCTGCAAAGTAACATGAAAATTCCTCACAGCAGGAGAGATTTGACAGGACGTGCCTAGCACAGCTTTATAAAAAGGTTTCTTCAAATGCTTCCAAATCCTGTGGATCTTTTTCTTGCTTTATCATCCTTTTCAACATCCTTCTTTCTCTCGCTTTTTCTTTTATTTAGTGCCTTCACAAGGCACGTTTATCAACATCAAAGCACATTCTCTTACAGCTCAGTTTTTCTCTTCTGAATCCACTTTCACAAAATCCAAACTACTATTTCTCTCCACACCCAGTGACTTCACCAGAAACAAAACTTGCCTCTGTGCACAAAATCTTCTTCAAATCTGGGCAGAGTTGACTTCCTGAGGCAGGGACTGAGATCCCTTACACAGAGGTGAATTCCTCTGAGACGGAGCATTTGTATTTGATACTCCTCCAGGCAGACTCCACTGTGCCTAAGCTAAATTTTGATGGCTACCCCTCCTCTGAATTTCTCCTACTTCCCAAAGCAAACCAGAGGTTCATGCTGCACTGTCCTCATAGGCTGCATTCAGGATGTTCAGCCCGGACAAACAAGTGCTTTGCTCTGTGCTGCTGTCATCAGAGAGATGCTGGAGGCTTGGTCCTGCCTGCACTGCAATTGCCACGTCCTTTCAGAGTAGTTTCCTGGGCAGCTCAGCCAGCCTACCCACACAACAGGGCAGTGCTGAAATGCTGAAACCTGGGGCTCCCTCCCCACGTAGCCCCCCAGGGCCCCTCAGGATACTCTAGCTTTATCTACACAGCTGATGTGAAGGAAAATTTGGGCCCAAGAACAGGTCTAAGCATCCAGCCCCACACCCTCAAAGCTGCTAAACCTTCTCCTCCTCTCCCTGATTTCTTCCATTTTAAGGAAGAGCTCAGCCGTGTTCTGTCAAGCTCTAGAAATGTGAATGTGTCTACATGGCATAGGTGGGAAAATTTTCAAGGCCCAGACTGGTCTGCAACTGCATTCCAGACCAGATGACTTCACATAGGCCTGCTTTCATTAAAAACACCAAGGCAAGTCCCACAGGATCTTTAAAATCCAAACCTGGATCGCCTGGCAATCCCCACCTAGCAGAGCCTTACATCTCTTCTCCTCAGCACTGGCACTGCCATGGGCACAGTGGCAGCTTCAGAGTGGCTTTCTCCACCTTTTGGCAAATTTCACTTGGCAACTGGCCATGGGAAGGGTGGAAACTGAGTTAAAGGATGTAAAGTCACCCTCCTCAGTGCATAAAGGGCTGTGTGTGTCTCATGGATGGAAACTGAGTTAAAGGATGTGCAGTCACCCTCCTCAGTGCAGAAAGGGCTGCATGTGTCGGGGTGGGGATGGGAGAAGGTGAAAGGGTAGCTGGAACTGTGAAGTTTGAAGGTGAAAAAAGTCTTTATATCTGGATTAGTGGAGTCCTGGGGCCTTCAAAAATAGTTAAAATTCCCTTTTTTGAGTAATGGAGAAGTAGTTTGCATTGATCTTAAGAATTTGCTTATAGTTTTCCCTGGAGTTCAATGTACTGGGGAGTGCAAAGCTGACACAGCTCAAAAGTTTTATGAACCTCAGGTAACAGCGTGAAAGGAAATTTTAATAAATATTACATTTATTTAAATTTAATTTCTTTCCTTGTTAATAATAAAAGCCAACCTTGGTCTTCTGGGCTTTTCTCATATGCCTGCTTAATACAGCAGCGAAATCGTGGAATTATTTATATTTTAACTTCATTTTCAGTAAATCGTCAATCATTCACCTTTCAAAAGCATTAAATTCAGAGACGAACAGCAGGGGAGAGGGAGACTGAAAAATAAATATTGACTTTCAGGGGTTTGTTTGGGGTTTTTTTAAGAACAGGGTTAGAAATAGAAGCTGTTGTGGGTGATGAGTAAAAGCACAGAAAAAGGAAAAGACCTTTTTGCCTATAGATTTCTCCCCATCATAGTCCTGCAACTCTGTTTCTGCTTTGTTTGCAGGAAGCTACAGCAGTACTTATGGGTAGTGGCCCTTGCTGGCTTAAAGATGCACTTGGCTGAAGATTTTGGGTCGTTTTCTCATTGGGTAAATGTGCTTCCTTACCCAGGACACCCACTAGTAGCCATAGATACTGGTATGGTCAGCAGCAGCAGAGATCCCAAGGAAAACCTAAGAAAAGAGGAATGACAGAATTGGGAAATCCACCAGGACTGCAGTACTGTGACACTTATGCCTTGTGAAGATTCCACAGATTCTTTCTTTCAAATTCAGTATCCCAATCAATGCCTAAAGATAATGGCAGCCTCTTGCTACAGGTGTCTGCTGTCCCCTGAGACAGAAGGACTCCAGCCATCTGTCCCCTTGGCTGCTCTAGAAACCTTCTGAAGGGTTCTTGTGAGTGACAGCATCTCCTCAATCCCCAAGCAACATCCACCCTCTGCACCAAACTCCCTGGCTATTCCCCCCCTAAACCACCTGAAATCCCAGCCTGTGCAGGCTCAGACACATCAAAGGGGCTAAACACGGCCTGGCAGAGATGTGGAGAGGAGGCAAAGGCCACACATCATGTGTTGTGCTCATTGCTCCCTCAGGGAACACTCAAGTCAGAATCAAAGAGCACAGCAAGGGGAGCCCAGCCTTCAATTTGGGCTTCACAGAATTGCAGAATCACAGAATTTCTAGGTTGGAAGAGACCTTTAAGATCATTGAGTCCAACCCATGTTCTAACATCTCAACTAGATCATGGCACCAAGTGCCACATCCAGGCTTTTTTTGAATACTTCTAGGGATGGTGACTCCACCACCTCCCCGGGCAGATGATTCCAGTAGAAAAACTTCCTCCTTAATTCTAGTCTGTATCTTCCTTGGCACAGCTTGAGACTGCACCCCAGTGAGCCATCACCTGACAGGCTGGGCTCAACTACAGCCACACAGCCTCGCTTCAAAGGCCTCTGCAGGGGAAATCTCTCCCAAACCCTTTGGCAATTTGTTCCTAGAGACAATAACCAGCACAACAAGTGCCTGGATCCCTCTATTTGTGTTCGGCTTGTGGGCACGGGCCTGTCTTGTGCCCTTCTTTCTCTTGGAGGTTTAAGAGCCCTCTACAGCAGGTGCACACACACAGCAAGCTGCCACTCCAGCTCGCTGATGAGCTGAACAAATTGCTCTCTTGGAAGCATTTTCTCCAGCCCAGATTTGTGTGGGTTTCTGCATCCTCTCCAATTTCTTGTTTTTCTTAACAAAGCACATGTCCCTAGACTGGAGATGGGTTGCTGTTTCTGCTGTCCAACCCCCTCCAAAGGTAAAACGAGTTTCACCAGTCTCCTTTAAGCTGACACCAGCTGGTCCCACCACCATACTGAGAGTACAGGTCCAGACCAAGGACCTTCCTTTGGGGCCTCTAAATCCCCTTCAGGGACATTGCCTTCTGCACCCTGGGGCTGGCCAGCTGGGAAGCAGCTTGGCAGAGAAGGACCTGGGGGCCCTGGCAAACACCAAGCTGAGCACGAGCCATCAATGTGCCCCTGTCACAAACAAGGCCACCAGGCCACTGGGCTGATCGCTGCCAGCAGATAGAGATGGAGAGAGGAGATCCTCCTCCCCTGCCCAGCACAGGTCAGACAGGCCTGGAGTGCTCTGTCCTGCTCTCTGATACCCCACTATCAGTGAACTGTATATCGGAACAAGTCCCACAAAGGGCCACAAAAATTACAAATTAATTGGGGCATCTGATGTGTGAGGGAAAACTGAGAGCTGCATTGGCCAGTGTGTTGAAGACATGGGGACTTTAGGAGGATCTTATCAGTAAGTATAAATACCTGGTGGGTACAAGTAAAGAAGGCAGGTCCAGAATCTTCTCTGTGGTGCCAGGGAAAAGCCAAGGAGCACAAACTGAAATACAAGAAATTCCATTTAAATACATGAAAAAGCTCTTTTTAACTATGATCATGCTAAAACACTGCATGATAAATTCCTAGAGAGGTTGTAGAGTCTCCTCCTTTGGACATATTCAAAACACAACTGGCTGTGGTCCTGAGCAGCCTGCTCTGGCTGCCCCTATTCTGAGCAGAAGGGGTTGGAGCAGATGAACCCCAGGGATGCCTTCCAACCCTCCAGTCTCAGCAATTCTGTGATTCTGATGTTCACCAGCCCATATTTCCACCTGTCCTCCTGGTTCCTATTCTCTCTCCTGGTTTGATGCTGTGAAAATATGTGTTTTACATGCCTGGACTGCTGATGTCCTTTACACACATCCTCAAGCCATATTAATCACTCCTCCAAACTTTAGGTTATCTGTACAATTTAGCCAGCAGCGTTGTTTTTATGTATTTCCAGACCATTGATGGAAACATTAATTTGCATCTAAGTTATGACTGCCTTCTCAGGAATGCCATAGGAAAGTGCTCATTAAACAGATTTCCTGCTCATAATTTCTGTCCAAGATCTGTCAGCTACCCATTGCTCAATCCATCAAATATCAGCACATAAAAGAAACACAGATTTCCAGTCCATATAGTCTTTATGTCCTATTTCTCTCCATTTAACAGCAACAGAGACCCAGGAAATGACTGCAAGAACTGCAACACATCCACACCCCCACACATTCTCCACGCTTCTGGCAGCTGCATGTTTAAGAGCAGCAATGGCAACCAAACTGTGGGGTCCTACAGTGAGCAGTGGAACTGAATTGCTCTACCTCTTTTTAAGTGGTTTGCATGTTAGCTGTTCACTGTCACAATGAATTTGATTTTATGATTTTATGCCCCAAGAAAAACTACTTCCCCTTTTCTGTTTAAAACTTTTGTGCGGTATTTTCACTGGATATTCTCTCCTTTATGCCACATGGGAAGCCGTGACTCATTTTGCCTTCTTCATGTAATCTCCAGCACTCAAGATTTCATAGCCTTCCATTCAGACCACCTCGTCAGCCTCGCTGCGCCAGACTTATTTCCAGGGAAGAAGTTCTATCATTCCCACTCCCTCCCTGGAGCTGGTGCTAGATGTGTGCAGAAATCCAGGCTGAGCTTTGTCCTCTGCTGCCCTCACACCACGCTGCCCCTGCAGCTCCCATGGCCTGAAACCACCCCTGTCCGGGTGGCATCCAGTCGGGACAACACATTTCCTTAGGAAGCAGGGCATGAACCTCTCTGGTTCACAAGGAATCAGAGGCTGGAGCCCTTGCAAGCTTCTGTCCTTTGCACAAAAAGCATTCTCCTTCCTTGCTGCCCTCCCTGGGCAGGCAGGCTGCAGCTCACCGTGCGAGCAAGCACGCAAAAGGGGAAACAAAAATTAGGCAGTGGTTAAAGGGAATAGGAGAAGAAAAGCAGATGAACCCCTGGAGTCTGGGGCTGAGCAGCACGAGCAGTCAGAGCCCCTGGAAGCCAGCTCATCCATGCGCACTGCCCTTGCTGCCTCCCTGCTCCCAGGAGGGGGCCTAATAAATTTTACAAAAGAGCAAACAGCTGAAAAATGCTCGTATTTAAAAATATATTGAGAGAATTTGCATGTTGTTCCCTTTTGTGTGGGGATGGCATTTATACACCCGGCATTTCAGCAGCACCGCATCTCAGAGCACTTTACATAGCAATTAATTACACACTGGTAGTGGAGTGACTGTCTACAGGCAAACTCATCAGCCATTATCCACTCAGCAACATCCAGCGTACAGCTGTGAACATTTGCATTAGCAGAAAGTCATCCTGGCTGCCATTAGCAGGGTGCAGGGTGTCAGCACGGGTGAGAGGGGTCAGTTCATCCCTCGCTCCTTCCCAAAAAGCCTTTGACAGCCACCGTCACAGCTTTCACAGCCAGACCTGTGACCCTCCCCTCATTCGACCCCAGGGAGATGCCGTCAGCTCACAGCACGCTGCAGTCCAGATCCTGCACCATAATGCCAGCTGCTCCTACAAGGTGGGAAACACTCTTGGAAGAGAGACTTCTGAGGTAGCACATAAAGGTATGATCACCAAATCTGTAGAGTGGATGGCTTTATGGTAGGAACACTACTGTGGACAGTGACAGTTTCTATCTCATTTCCTCCATGACACCTCCATGGTGCAGGATTGCTTCAGCACTCCCCAGGTCTCTTCCATAAACCAGTCTGGAAAGACATTGAAGACCTGAAAGACCAATGTCTGATACCTGCTGTGGCCTCAATGCTATTTGGAAGTACTTTACAATGCCAGATTCTCTCCTGAGTCCTCTTTGCCTTTGTTTTACCCATAGCATGGCAAAAACAAAAGCACCACAACCAGGAGACCAGAGGAAACCTGTGGGCAAAGAACATCCCAGGAGTGCACTGACCTTCAGAGGGGACCTGAGGACAAGAGGCCAACCAGCAGTACTCACAGAATCCAGAGATATCCTACCTAAAGCATTAAAATAAACTCCTATGCTATAGCTTTATCACCAGTTGTGAAAATGTCCCTGGACATTAGAACTTGATCTTCTGTATTGTAAGTTGTTAAAACACTACCTGGCATGTTTTTGGCACAATCTAGCTAGGATGCTCCCAAATGATGCCTAGACACAGCCTGGGAATTAGCACAGACTAGTGCCCATTCTCAGTAGGCAATTTGGATGCAATCCCCCTTTTTTGGAGGGTGAGAGAATTCAATAGTACAGATGCAGGATATCCTGTGCCAGCTGGCCTCTGCACAAGAGAGCAGACCTAGCTACAGTTAATTTACAGGTATAGATGCAGCCTCAGAGTCCTGGACAACATCCAGACGATGATTGCACCCTCCTCCTTTCAATTTCACCAGCCTGAATTGCAAAAGAAAGCCACAATGCTTCTAATCTTTAATTGCTTCTGTGGACCACTGAAATGGCTCTGTCTTTTGATCCTGGATAAGTTGATCTTTGAATTTCTGAAAGTTAGAGTGTATGAAGTCTTTGGAGCTCCTTTGAAGGGCCACATGAGATATGATTGCAGCACAAACCACTAGGGTCTCTTCTTTCTATCTTGCTTGTGTTTCATGTGTGCAAAAATATCCAAAGCAATTATTCATTCTGCAAGGCTGGAATGTCTTCCTTGCTGAGCCCACCAAGCCACCATGAGCCCAGAGAGAGCAAACAACCACAGTCATTATTGCCATGGGGCAGGCAACAAATCTCAGCCAAGAGGGAGACAGGAGAACCACGTACAAACCTGTGTATCACAGACTTTTTCCAGTTTGTGTTTTTTAAAGAACACAAGTTGGGTGGATGAGGAAGATCTAACAGATTTGGGAGGTTACAAAAGATGACTTTGGTGCGCAAACCCAGCTCTCCAGCTTGCAGTTTTCCTCTCATTAAAGCTGAACAAACCAGTATTCTGGCAGGATGGGACCATTGCCTGAAGGCAGAACAGGTCTCTCTGCTCAACCTGCCTACCCACTCCACAGGCTGAAGTTGCAACCCAGGGTTGCAGGAGCTGTGGCATTAGAGGTGAGCAGACATGGTCTCTTCCCAGAGCCTTCTGCAAAGAAGAGAAGGGAATCAATGTTTCAGTGTCTGGAGAAGGGGAAATCCATCCAAGTAGCTGGTTTACAGAAAAACCACAGAATCTTTGCAAACAGAATAAGATAATTACTGTGAGGTTTCCTTTATCTTGTTTTTGCTGCCAGATTTCTAACATTCATTTGGGGTAGAGACAGACACATTTTAATGAATTTCTGGGAGATGGGGTACTTATCCCATTCTTTAATGTGGGCTGGATCCCATTACGAGGTTGCTCCCTATCAAATTCATCTGCCTTTAATCACTCATTTGTCTCACTTCCCAACTTCTTTCCCAAACATACCCCAAACTCCTTTCAAAACCCTGTCAACCCACAGAATCTGCCACCTGGCTTTGGGGTTTCAATGGTGTGTCCCTGCTCAGGGACTTCAACACAGACAGTGAAGCAATTCAGGAAATTGAGAAGGATATTCCTGAGGAGACAAGAAAGGGGAACAGTAAAGGTCCCAGCTCTCTGCGCTCAGATGTCCATGAAGAGCCAGCAGCCGCCATACTTGGCCTGGGCACTTCACTTCTATTGGCCCCTGGAAACCTCTGTAGCCAAAGCAACTTTTTTCATGTTAGTGCTATAGGGATTTTGATCAGTTTTGTGCACTTTTTCTCCATCCCACAGTGTAGGGAAGAGTGCCTGATCCCCTGGCCTTTACCTGCTGCTGGTATCCCTCTCCACATCTGTCTACCAGACAGGGGAGCAGAGCAGAAACTGCTTTTACTGCAATGTACAGCCACGTCCTGGGAAGCAGAGCTGCAAACCACCAGACAATTGGACAGATTCCACTGGAGACCATTTCAGAGAAGGCACTGAGCTTGATAATGCTGATTTACATGGTGGTACAGCTTCCCTTTACCATGGGAATTGCCGGGTGGCGTTCCCTGGCCTGCACGATGCTGGAGGTCAGGCTGCTGATCAGAGCAGTCCCATCTGGCCTGAAAATCTATAAATTCAGATCTGGATGAAATTGGGCAATTTTGGATTTGGACAAGCATTCATGAATTTAAATGAATAAATAATAATATAATAATAAATCATTCATCTCACCGTCTAGCATGCGAGCCCCCTCCAAGACCTGCAGTTCAGAAGCAGCCAAAGTTTGACTACCTCTGCAATTAGAGCCAATGAATTTCAAATGAGAGGGAGGGAGGGATAAAAAGAAGAAGAAATGTTGGGGGGGACCATTTATCCAAAGCAACTTTCCCCTCCCTGCAGGCCATACAATGACTGGATGCTAACAAATTTATCTCACTGCTGGCTCAGAGGAGTGGCACTGGTGAGAGCTTCCATCTCCCAATACTCAAGACAAGCAAGATCCATAAATCCAATGGGTTCCAGATCTGCTATGTTAATATAAAGCTTGCACTCCTCACAGCTGGCTCACAGGGCTAGGCCCATTTCTGATTCAATCCCAAGAAACCATGGAAGGCAAGTACATTTCCTTTTGGTTGTATTATGGAAAAGAGCTAGAGCAATGATGTGCCCTGCTCACAGTCAGGCCCTCTCCAATGAGAGGTAAATCCATGGGCAGTCACTATGGTGGAGAGGAGACAACAGGCTGGGCTGCACAATCTGGGCTGGGCAATCTCCACTCCTGATTTCTCACCCAGAGCAGTCTCCTCATTCCCACTGAGGGGCCTTTGCCAGACACTCACTTTGTGCAAAATTCCCAGCACTGTTCTATCCTTCTCCTCCTCACCCTTCCAACTGTTGTATCCCCTTGAACCACCCCCAAAAAATTCTGCCCTGATTCTCCCTGGTGAGTTTCTGCCCTCCCCAAACCTTTGTGTTTAATTTCCTCTCTAAACCAGCTCTTGCAGCTTCCCCCAGTTCAGCCTCCTTCACTCATTTCATTAACATGCTGTTTACTTCTGCTTGTAGATCATTAGCAGCAATATTAAACAACTGGCAGCCTGCCCAGGAGGCTGTGATCTCCGGGGTTGATGACTTGTTTTATTTTCCCTCCCTGAGAGAGCAGCAAAAGCATCAGAGTTGGGTGGACATGGAAAGACCCGAGCCAGGAGCAGAGATGGGAGAGGCGGCTTTTTGCCTTTCCTAGTAAATCTCCCAATCTGCTTTGCCTTTAAATTCTTCACACATGTAGGTCCTTCTCTTATGGACGTGCTTCTGATGTTTCTATTTGGACCATTTTCTTGAAATAAGCCTTTGCCATCCCTTGCACCTCTTAAAATCACTTCGTTTGGAATCAATGAGTCCACATCTGGGACTGAATCTTAGGTAAATCTCATTTCAGGCCCCTTGTATCACAAATTCCTTCTGCTTTCCTACTGAAAGATGAGCCAACAAACTTACTGACTGATCTCAGTCTGTCATCTTGCTCTGTCACAGGGATTTAACTCCTTCTCCTTGAGGAGAACTCATCTCCACCACTCAGACTCTTGAGGTTCTCATATGTTTCCCTTAGAAAATTCCTCTAAGGAACTTTGCAGAGGGGTGGGAAAACTTTACGTTCAACTCAGAAACTCAGAGAATACTTTTAGTAACCCAGACCAAGTATGAAATGAACCCAAGGCAATCTGTGAAGCCAGGAGGAAGCTCAGACCAGAGCAAAGGCACTTTGGTGCCTTGCAACAGCTATTCTGTAGTGAACAGAGCAGAGAACTGGCTGCACATTTTCATTAAATATTCATCCATTTGCTTTTTAATATGATGATTTTTTTTTTCTTTTTCTGCCAGGGAAAGATGAAGGGAAGGAAGGGTGAAAGGGAATTGGCACACTCAAAATCTTCCAATATCATGTCAACAGAAATGTCACTTGAAAATTCTAGTTCAGACAATTTTGACTGATCTCTGTTCATATTTCCAGTGCCTCCACACTGGCCCCTTGGGCTGTTGGCCACCTCCTCCTTGGATTGACAGAGGATCAATCAATCAATCCTGCCCTGTCCACAGAGGATTGCAGGGGCCTGCTGTTAAGCGCTGTAAAAAATTCCAGTGCTAGTAGGAATATCTTCAGAATATGCTCATGCTCCTTCTTTGCTCCTTCTCTTTTTCCAGATCAGGCTGTTGCCAGCCATGAACACAAAAGCCTGGAAAGCCACCTCTGGATTGCTCACCCAAGGCACACTTGCACCAGTTTGTTCCCGTTCTAGCACTGCCACAAAGGATTTTCCTCCACTCTGCCCAAAGGGGAATCTTTGGGGAATCACTGGGTCCCCTCTTGGCCCCAGGTAGCTGGGTTAAAGACCCCAAATCCTTTGGATTCTCTCTACCTGAAGTGATTCTTCTAACCCATGGTCAGCAGATGCTGCCATCAGGAACTGACATAATGAATTTGAGTAAAGAGCCTCCTTTCTGTTCAAGTAACTCCCTCCCCCTGGTGTGCTGCTATTTCAGACAGATTCGAGAGTGTTTTTCACTCAAAGGCTTTCCATCAAAGGCCACTCATGTGGGACACAGACCTTTTTTGTAGGGTTTCAGTCACTCTTTATGATTTCGCTCTTTCTCCACCTTGCTGTGTGTTTTCCCCACACCTTCCTGGCCAAAGGCACCACACTGTTCCAGAGGTCTCCTGCTGTGCCCCTCACTCCATGGACACAGACTGCTGTGTCCCCACCTCCAGGAGTGTGCAGCAGAGCTCTGTGACACACAGAAGCTGCTTTTGCTCTTCACCCCCAAGTTCTTAATGTCCTCACGTGGCCCTTTATCTCTGCTTCCCTGCCCACTTGCATTCACACTATTCCCAAGCCAAACATTCAAGCAATCATTCCCTGCTTGTCTTTCCAGCCTCCCCAAATCTTTTTGTTTTACTTCCACTGTCCAAACCAGCCCCTCTAGCTCCTCCCAGTTTAGCTTCACCCACACATTTCATTAACATGTTGTTTATTCCCACTTCTGGATGATTAGGGAAGACATTAAATGACTGGCAGCCTGCCCAGAGAGGCCATTACCTTTGGGGTTGATGGCTTGTTTTATGCACCTCTCACAGTGGTGAGAGCAGATCTGGAGGGTCCTGAGCAGCACAGGGAAGATCCAGGGGAAGCTCCACATTTTCAGTGCACTGATGATCTCTGCCTGCCCTTGTGGAGTCACTGGGACAGTGCCATGCAGGAGCCTTGGCATGAGGCAGAGAGCTGATGGGGAACATGATTCTGGGACAGGGATTTCTCCTGCTCTACAAAACTGGGAGAATACAAGGGGGGTAACTAGATAAAAGCATGCAGGACATCCTCTGGCAATGCCACACAGTGCCCTCACCACCTGCGAGGGATGAGGGAGGATGTGACAGCATGGTGTCTGTAAACTCATTAAAATGTTACATTTCACAGTGTGTTTTAACTCTGACTGAGGTGAAAATGGTTCTTTGGGTAAAATACCCTCTGAGCACCAGAGTCTGGTGGTCTCAGTGAGGGGCTCTCGGGAGGTTGCAGTTTGTTGCAGCCCTGAGACATGTGAGAAGTCTCTGTTTTGCCCACAAGTTCAAAGAATGAGTCAGAGCTCTCTCAGTTCTCGGTCTCAGAGTTGTTTATTGCACCTTATCTAAAACAATTTTTCTCCTGCCCTGCCAAGGTCCATCCAGCAGGACAATTCCAGGCACTCTGCCTACCCGCAGGGTGGTGTTATCTCTTTATACTACAAACTACGTATAACATGTTTACAATTATTTCCCAGTACCTATCACCTATGGTAGACAGTGAGCTTCTGCTCTAAACCAATCCAAAAGTGCCAACATCACAGTAGAAGATGGAGATGAATAAAGGCTGGACACACCCAAGTCCCTCCATCTTGTCCCCAAAACCCCCCTTCTAAAAACTCCAAAATCTACTTTTTCACCCAGCGATCATTTTATTATTACACTACTTAAATATCTGTGGCTTTCATGTCTTCATACAAAGCTGGTGATTTGCTCCAGGGGTTATAATCAAACCCACAGGTGTTCTGGGCTCTGTGCCAGGGTCTCTGAGCCCCCTGGCAGGGTCCTGGCAACTCTGGACACCCAGAGGGATGCACTGAGTTCCGACAGGGAGCTGGGTAAAATCCCTTAGCAGATCCTCTCTCAGCCTTCCTGAGCCCAGGTTCCAGAGGGACAAGAGCTGCCAGGGGCACACTGTGGGGGGGATGGTTTTACCAGGAACCTGGGGGGCTCCTAGGACTGCTGTGAAGGCAGACACCTTAACACAAGCTGCAGCCTCAGATCTCTGCTTCCACTTCCAGCCTGAAACATCCTGTGATCCAAACCAGACACCAACGCCTCTGCTCTCTGCCCACAGAGCCAGCTTCACCACCCTTGCTCTGTCACCGCACCTCTGTCTATTCCAGCATCCTAATGCTCCTGGGAATGGCTCAGTGGGAAAAACACATTTCCTTGGAAAAGATCTCCTTGCCAATGCAGTGCCCACCACCAAAAAACCCTTCAAAAGGCAACTTACACCAGGGCAATGTGTCTCCTGATGGTCACTTTGCCAGATTAGGTGGTTTCTCAGCCTGCCAGATTGGTCTGGATGGTCACTGGAATGCCTCAGAGCAATGATTTTGCCGAGCAGCTCCAAGTGTAGCAGTGGTTCCAGACCAGAGCCCTTCCCCACATGAGCAGTCACATTTTCACCAGGCAGCCTGCTTTCAGTGCAAGGAAGATGCTGGTCGCCCTTACAGAAAAGCACTCTCTTTTGGGGCTTTTAGAAATACAGATCTTACCTGCCTTTTACACTCCTTTAAAGAACAAGATGCAAAGCGATCTCTTCCCCAATGAATAAAATCACTGAATTGAGAAAGAAAATGTACCAGGTGGCTCCCACTCTTTCCCGCCTTAAAAAAAAAAAAAAAAAAAAAAAAAGAAGAAGAAAAGAAGGTAAGAAAAAGGTTTTGAGCTGTTCTTCAAAGGCTGTCTGATTTGCTTTGAATAATATAAAATGATGATGGAGGGAAAAAAGAGAATATTAAACTCAAGGCTGTAAAAGCTCTGCTCTCAGGCTGAGCCACTGAAAAAGATCCACGTACACCTTTCATGAAATAACTGCAATGATCTCTCCTTGTCTCTGTAACAGCTGGGGGATCAGCAGCGAGGCAAACCTGGGCCCAAACACGGCCTGGGCAACAAAAGCTGGGGTGCTCCTTCCCTGGAGATGTTTGCCCCCTTGGTACATCCAAATGCCCCACACCTCACCTGGGGTTTCTCCACCAGAGCCCCCCGTGTGTCCCCATCCTGGGCCAGAGCTCCCAGGAAAGGGAGGCAGGAAAGTGGGACAGGAGGGACATGCAGAAAGAGAGGGGAAAATGAACGAAAAAGTATTTTCTTCTGAGATCCCCTGAGAAAATTAGTGTGAAGCTGGAAGGAGCTGATTGCTGTCAAGGCCTGCCAGAGCCCAGATAGCCAGCTGCAGTCCCCAGGCACAAATGTGATAATAGCCAACAAGCTAAAATCATTAACAGTAACGATTGCCTCTGGAAAGACCCCAATACCTAGGAGGAAAAACCAGTGACAGCAGAGGGAGAGAAAAAAATTAAAAGAGAGAAATTGTAATTTCCTCTTAGCATTTCTGCACTCTGTTTTCCATAACCCTCTGATCCCAATAAAGACTGCCTCACCTAGTTATGGCTCAGTCTGGCTTTCCCCAGCTGGACTCCAACGATCAGCTCTTCTCCCTCTGTTTGCTGGTGGGAGAGCAGAGGGAATGAGGGTGAGGGAGGAGAGGCAAATACTTGGTGAAAATAGCCCTCACCTTTGGCTGGATGGACAGCTCTTACAGACGTTAACCACTACCAAAAAAAGGATTTTTGTAGCTTTGTTTGGATGAGCCAAGCCCATGTGATGAACATCTGGGGTGTCCCCACAATCCATGGCATGTGGCACAGAAAGAGGGAAAAAATCCATTTCTCAAGCAGATCTTTGAAATGCCAGAGACAAAAGGAGTACTGGAGTGGTCTGTTCTGGGACCAGTCTGGATCAACTTCTTCAGCAGCAGCTTGGAGAGAGGATGAGAATTTGCAAGTGGTGCCAAAATTAAGGGACTACTCTGAGCTATGTTCAGAGACAGGAAAAGTTTGGGATATAAGGAAAAGATTCTTCCCCATGAAGATAGACAAGCACTGGCAAAGCTGCCCAGACAGCTTATCCATCCCAGAGCCTATGGCATGCCCATTCCTGATGGTTTACAAGAACCATTGGGATAAAGCCCTGAGCAGCCTGGTCCCATCTCACAGCTGGTCCTGCCTTTGGGAGGCTGCACCAGAGACCCCCTGAGGCCCCTGCCAGCCTGAATCATCCTGTGATCCAAACCAGACACCAACGCCTCTGCTCTCTGCCCACAGAGCCAGCTTCACCACCCTTGCTCTGTCAGCACACCTCTGTCTGGTCCAGCATCCTAATGCTCCTGGGAATGGCTCTTTCCTCCGAGGAATTTTCTGTGACAATCAGAATTTGAAAGCAGGCCATAATGAGTCTGTGCTCTGTGTCAAAATGAAACATTTTCAGCTAAGCCCCTTGACTGCAAGGCCCCTTAAATCTTTAGTAACTCACATCCCAGTCTGCCGACCTGAGAAAATTTCTTCTTCCTTCCCAACTCTTTGCTTTCTGTTTTTCTAACCTCATCTCAAAGCAAACTCCACGTGAGCATCCTTTGGTTAAATCAACTGCTTCTGCAAGGAAGGAAAATAACATCAGCTTTTAACATTAAAAACAACAGATTTTGGCTCCAGTTGTATTTGTGAGAACATTGGGTTTGTGTGTAGGATTTCATGCTTTATCTTGGTACAGCCCCAAGTGCCAAGTGGGTGTATTCAGGGGTAGGTGATGGGAAACGGGAAAATTATGAATTTGCCCCTGAAGTATATAGCCCAGAGCACAGCCTGCCCAGGACAGTGCTAATATTAGGGGAAGAGAAGAACATTCACCCTAAAAATCCCCAGTACAATGCAAGGCTACATTTACCATGCTCTCTTTGGACTCATTTGCCTTTTTGCAAACAATTCTCTGCAGAGCCATGGCTGACATTCAGGAAAGAGCAACGAAGTGGAGCACCAGGAGCTTTTTGCACCAGCCAGTGAGCCCATTGCTAAGCTGCTTTGTGCAGGAGTTGTAGAAATCACATCCCATGCTGACGCTCACCTTCTTGGGGAGCTGGCGGGCAGGACCACATTCCTTTCCAAAGATTGTCAGGGCTCAGAGAAGCATTTAGCAAAGCCACACTGAACCTGTTCAGATGCAGCTGCAGTTTGTAAAGTAGGGAGCTCTTCTTCCAAAATTAATTCCTGGCTTTGGATTTCTCTGATGTAAAGAGTTTAATTTTCCAGCTCAGAAAACTCTGTGCTGCTCCTTTAGTGAAGGGATAGGAAGGTTCCCAGCCTCCTTGCCCTGACCAGCAAAAACACGAATTCTCAAGCTGTTCCTGGGAAGTTTCCTCCTGCACCTCTTTCTCCTAACAGGACATCCTCACGTGTCCTTCAGTCCCAGGCTCAGTGTAGTGGTGGGGGAACACTGACCCACGAGGGGCTGTGTGATCCTCGGGGCTCTCTGAGAGCAGGCCGTGAGCTGTGGGGCTTGTCCAGGCTCCCACAGGACATGATAAAGGACCTTTAGCAAATCATTCTGGATAACCAGCCCATCAGGCTGTCCTTAGCACCCCCAGCCCGTCAAAGTCCTTGTCAGGGCAGCACTCCCTACCCAGGAGTTTCACAGACCCTGCCAGACCCCACCATCTGCACAGCAGCCTTGGCATCTCCCACCTTGGCTGCCCTGGCTCTCCCAAGGACCACAAGGGCTGGCCCAGACTCCTCCTGGCACTTTCTAGGGGGTGCTTAGGCAGTTCTGCACATCTGGTGTCTTACACTCTACGATGGTCAGGAGACATGCAAGGGTGTTTTGGCATGGCACGGCGGGGATCTGTCCCTTCCCAGCTGGAACATCCATGCCATGGGTGGGTCTTGAGCTCTGAGCCACAGGATGCTCCCCAGACACCCCACTCCAGAATTTAACAGCTTTATTTGGATACTGGGGAAATCCCATATGAATACACACTGGCACAAAGCTGGAAGAAACAATTTCCCTGCTCTCACTACACTCTGAACCCCTCTACTGCAGGAAAGTGAGTGGGCCAGCTCTCCTCTAAAAAAGAAGTGCCCAGGGATACTTAGAGAGTGTCTCCAAGGCACTGAGAGTAAATCATGTGTCAGATCCCCAGCTGGAAACAATCAGAAAGGAGAGAAAGAAAAAGATAAAAGTAAACAGAAAACTTCTTATACCCTGAAATGGGAACTAAAAGGTGGAGAAATCCCATGTGAAGGACTCTGTTCAGAAATCCTGGCAGAGTTTCAGACATCAGACTTCACAGCCAAGTAACTGATAGCAGAGATAAGAAAAAGAAACTGTCAGAAGTGTACATAGTGCACACATCACCTTGGTATCTAATTAGCTAAAGGAGTCTGAGTCTTTACTCAAAAGCAAAATTTTTCCCAATGTACACAAAAGCTGATTAAACTTTAACCCCTCTCCTCCCCATAAATTAACAAAGAGACCCCAGTCAAAGTGATATGGTACAAAACTTGGTCAAACAAAAGTTTTGAAGCTCTTATCTCCAGTTTACCTTCTCTATTGAGATTTCCCATCCTTGATTAATGACTTGCTTTTTTATTGTGTTTTAAGGAGTATGTCAGTTGCTAAACCTCTGAAAGCTCCATGGTGTCACTGGACTCTGAACAGATCAAGAGTGAGTGTGCCTGTTATAGAGCAACCTGTGTCTTACACACATCTTGTCCCCTCACAAAACAGTGTGATCATAGCCAGTCTTAACATCCCAGGGTTTGTCTGCACTAGGTCATTTAGTCTGAATTAAATATATGAAAATAGGACTGGTCACACCACACCAGCATCTCCTCAGGCACGTCCATTTGGTGTCAAAGAGGTCTCTCATCTCTTCTGCTTAATTGAAGGGGTCTTACTTCAACTCGTCTTAATTCTGAGTGTTGAAACAGAGTCCTGATTCAGTTTAATTAATCCCCTTTAAAAATGAATTTGAGTTAATTCTCCCACGGGTCTCAAAGCAGAGAAGTGCCCAGAAATCGCTGCGTGGCTTAATATTTAGAATGAGATGGAACTCTTTCAGGGTGAACTACTAAACCCCACCTGAAGATTTCATTTTCCTTATTACTGGAGATTGGAGGATATTTTTTAACTCAGAAAGCAATTATGGGCAGTGCTGCCATGCCCATGTTTTGATCATAGGTTTGATGAAGTGGAAAGGTCACAGCTCTTGAAGTCAAGTGCTAGGATGATATTCCCACGTGCCACATAAGTTTATAACTGAAAAAACATTGGAAAAAGCTTTGAAGCGTAATAATAAAAGCAAAAACAAGACCTCAAATGCATTAGTATTTTTCTAAATCACGCTTTTTTTTCATACTTGTGGTTGGCAGTGTAACATCCAACAGCATCTGCAAAACACTAAGTACTATTTGAACAGACCAAATGCTTAGGAGGAGAGCCAGAAAAATGTTCATAGCAAAATTTACCAGCCCTTAAATTTAATTACAAATCCAGAACTAAAACTGTGTTCAATGAAAATTTCACTGTGGTGAGTGCAGTAGAGATGGGCCTGAGCCAAGACTGAGCAAAGAAGCAAATCCAGACCTCAGGAGCCTGGACATTGCTCTGAACTTCACAACTGTGGAACAGGGATCAAAGACCTGGACTATTCAACTTGGGGAATTCAAAATGCCTGTCCATCACCGTGGGTAGCCAAAGAGCTTTTTCAGAGCCAGGGGACATGGGCACCCCACCTGCACCACCTCCCTCCCAGGGGTGTCACCTCCAGCTCCAGTGGGGATTGCCAGGAACTCAGCAAATTTGAAATCTGGCAGTGCCACATGCACAGAGTGGGCAGACAAGTGAGATCTGGCACATACCAATAAACGCACACTGACAAACTTCTTTGAAGCAGTCCTGGCCAACAAAACAATCTGATTTTTCCTGGCTCTTTCTTTTTCCATCTCTCCAGTACCTGCCCACCTTCCACCCAGTGGTGAAATACACAAGGTTTTCAGTGACTTTGAGGAGAATGGGTTTTCTTATTTCTCCCTCCACCAGATCTCATAGAGGTTTGGCTGCCCAGTGTCCATGGAAATTGAAGGAAGAAAATGAAAAAGCAGAGGCTGGCCCCTGTGCCCACGGCAGCTGATGGGCCTCAGCTGTGGATAGCACCAGCCAGTGGCCACATGCAGCCCTGTGGTGCAGAAATTCTGTGTTACACGATAGATGCTCTTGTAGCTCTGCAATACTGTCTACATTTATTAAGTGAAATCACTGCCTGTTTTCTGCAGCATTAAAAGTGAGCTGGAGTACAATATATTTATTGATTGCTACTAAACACACCCTGGGCCTCCCTCCAGCTTCCTCTCTGCTGTTTATTCAAGCAAAGCTCGAAGCACAGACACACACCTGCATCCCCAGGACAGGCTGTGCCCTGTCCCTGGAACAGGGGACACAAAACTGCTGCCCCAGCCCCTCTCAGCACCACACACAGGGGAGCTGAAATCACCAGGAAGGAGAGGGAATGACGAGCTGTGATGGGACCCCTGGGCAGGGAGGGCACCAGAACTGGCAGGAGGAGGAAGAAACGGATGTTGGAGTCCAGGGATCAAAAGGAGAAGCACAGATGAGGAGAAGGCTGATGGAGGCATCTCCACAGCTTTCCTTGGGCTGGCTGTCAGGAGGAGCAAGAGTCCTGCAGCAGGAACAGATGCCAGAATGATGCCCCAGCACTGCACAGGGTGGTGGGGACACAGCAGAGAAGGCCAGGCTCAGGCACAGCCCATAAGGCAGTGAATCCCACTTTGTTACCTCTTCTTGACACCCTGGGGACCCACGGCAGAGAAATGAGCCCCTGGATTTATCCCCCTTTTCCAATTAGCCTCATTTCCCCTCCTCCTCTCCCTCCGCCCTGCTGGAATCAATCCTTGTCCTGGCATTTTAAAGGGCAATGTGCACGTTTTATGGCTGTCCCCTATAAAACCATTCTACATGATAACACATCCAGCCCTTTATTAGGGACGTTTGGCAAGTTTATTAGCCAGACATTTTTCTGCGCTGACAGATGAGGTCCTGCCATCACTTCTCCGAGCACAAGAGTCCCTCCCATCCCCTCCTCCCCTTTCCAGAGCTCTCCAAGCCCTCGATGCCAGCAGCCCACAGAAATCCTCAGTGCACCATCAGCCCTCTCCCTGGGCAGCTTGAAGTCCTCCCTGTCCTACACCTCACCTGCAGCCAGGTGAGGAGCAGCAGCAGGACCATCCCCTTCCCCCAGGAACTAGCAGAATTTAATTATCCTCTGCTACAGCCACACCCAGCAAAGACCTATTAACCCTTCAGAGCCAGGAAAGTGCTCCTGGCTCCGTGCACAGGCATCCAGAGGGGCAGACTTTTACATCATGGCAGGACAGCTCCTCAAGTCTCTACAGCAAGGCCGTGCCTGGAGGAGCAATTAGCCCCGAGATACCTAAAGATACCTTTAGGTATCTCAGTGGGTAATTGCATTTATCAGACACCAGGAAACCAATTGGCCTTTGTAGTTTGGGCCAAATCCCAAGGTCACCACAAACATCACATCTCTGCAGCACTCCCTGATGAGATGAAGCTGGGACACAAGTTCAGCAGATGTTACACGAGGCACAGGGGCTCTGCTTCCCAAAAAAGCCAGCACTGTGCTGCCAAAGTGGGTTTGCCTCAGCCCTCGGATGCTGACGCCACTGAGGCTGTGTCTGTGCCAGCTCCTCCTCCCTGTGAAGCTCGGAGGACTTGATGTAAAGCCAGCTGCAAGTTTTATTGTCCTGTGCTCACAGCTGTCCATGTGTGTAACAGTGAGCAAAAGGGTCAGCAGGGGTTTAATGGGGGGTCAGGGATTAAGAACAGAGACTGGAATTTATCTGAGTGCTTACCTGGTGCCTCCTCGCCACACTCCAGGGCCACTGGCCACCGCTGAGGGTCTGCTCCCCACACACCAGGACAGCCAGAGGGATGAGTGCCTGGTGAAAGGCAGCAAGCAAACCTCTGGCTGAGCCCTGATCCCAGTCAGGCTGTTGCACAGTCACCCTCCCAGGTCATGGCAGATGATCCTTGTCACCTTTCAGGTGTTTGTCGCACATTAAAATGGGAAGCAAATGCAAGGCCGTGTTGTGATTCCCACCCTGCAGGGAGCCTCCCACCCAGCTGTGGGTTCACTCATTGATTTTGACCCACTGCTGCTGTTTAACCCCGAGCAGGGCCACTGGGAGCAGTGGTGGGCTCCCTGCAGCTTCCAGCCCCCCTGCCCCGTGTTGGTTCACATGTCACATTCCCAGGCTGTGTTATTCTTAAGTGCTGTAAATCTCTCACTATTATTCTCCCACTTGATATAGTGAGCTGTGTCATTTTGAAAGGAAATACATAACAGTATATTAAAGAAATCATGGATCTCCTCATTCATGTTTAAAACAAATTTATTACAATGTAAGAAACCCTGAATAGCATGAATTTATTATAATGATTTAAGGCTCCTGGCACTTGAGTTAAAAATGTCTCTCAATAAATAACTTTCCCTTGAAAACACAGCAAATTAATATAGTTTACCATTTCCAAAGTTATATAAATCCAAGAGGCTTAAATCAACAGTGCACTGGATAAGATTACTGTTGCTCAGCCACAGACTGGTATCACAGCTCAGAGGGATGGAAAAATCGGTGAAAAATGAATGGCTTTTTGTTTTTTTTTTTTCTTTTCTTGGTCACCTTTCCCTCCTTTCCACCACCCTAGGCTATGTCTGCTCTGTGAAAGTCAGACTAATGTGAAACGGATGACAGCAGCTGTGGCCTTTGCACACAGGTATCATTAAAACAGAGCGGCTACTCCGCCACCAGACTCAACAAGCACCGCTCTGATATTTCCCCAAAGTGCCTCCAACACACACAGCCCCCTTGCTTTCCACAGCAGTGTTTTAATTTGACTGCAACCCAGGAGCTGAGATGTCTCCAGCTTGGCTGCCTCCAATCCTATTGCAGTCTCCCAAGTCCAGAGCAAACACGGGGTTATAAAAAACTGCCTGGACACTGACCCTGGCCCCAGTGCAGGAACACACATGGATAAACTGGGAAGGGAAGTGAACCCCACACGTGGCTGTAGCCATCAGTGGGACTGGCAGGCTTTTCCTGGCCCAGAACTTGCTCCAAGAGCTGTCTGTGGAGCTCAGCAGCTGTTGGGGACAACAGCCTGTGCACATCTGTGCATGCTGGGCAGCAGCGGTGTTGCTCAGCTGCAGACACAGCTGGGTGCCAGCTCACAGAGAAAATATCTCACATCTTCTCCCTCCCCATGGACCTTCCTTCTCCACAGGCCACCCTCCAGGCAGCAGAGAGAGCTCAGCATCATAGGCTGAACAACCAGGCAGCCCTTCCCAGGCAGCCCTTTCCCTCAGCAAGGTTTTCTATGGCTTTTTACTTTATGAAGGCCTAATTTTTTTCTCTTTACTGTCAGCATGTCAATTTTTTTCCACAACATGGGTGATGACTACTTTTTTAAGCAAAGTACAGCACCAGTGACATCCTGACAGTGCCAATACAGCCAGAGTACACCCACCTGAGCTTTTCAACACAGGAAGTTAGGGCTGTTAAGAGTCAGATTGACAGCCTCGGTAAATTCAAGTCCTCTGTTCTGCAGACGACAAGGAGTTATTAGAAGCAGACAAGGCTTTCAGGTCATCCAGTCCATCTCCCACCCCACCTTTTAATTGTCTCTCTCACCCATGCTATAAATATCTGACTCTTCTCATCTTGTTTCCTCATTATGTCAATTATAGCAGTCCCTGATCATTTTTATTACTCCTCACTGCGATCTCTCCAATCTGCCAGTAAGCTCTCTGGTAATGAGATCCCTGTGCTAAAGGCACAAGTGCAAATAGAGGGGCACCAGCTCAACTGACAAGGAGTCATTTCCTCTGCAATTCAGAGATGTCATTGCCTCCCCATCTGCAGCTCAAGTCTTCTCGTCTGTTTTTGTTGCTATCACTGCCTTGTGCTTTGTTCACTCTTCTCCTTCTGAGAGTTGGTGTTGTCTGGGTCTCCCCCATCCCATCAAGAATGTGTCTGGCAGATTGTTATCAAGGTGTCTGAGTTCACAGGTACTGCACCCACAAGTTCATGCTCTGTCCCAAACTGAGTCCTGCAATCTTTTTCTTTCCTGCTTGGTATTTCCACTTCATGTTATTCTTTCCTCCTCAACTCTTCTAAATTTAGCAGGGCCTCCTGGTTTCATTTCTTACACAATTCCACAATTCCTGCTTCAGGAAACAGAACCATGATCTGAAATGCAACCAGACCTGGTACTCAGCCCAAGACATCCAAAAAAAAAAAAGGCTTTTGAAAGTGGCAAAAAGGAAAGGCTGTACAGAAATGAGGCCGCACTGTCACCATTTCCCATCAGCAGCACTGGAACTGGGCATCCTGCTCTAGTGCAAACCTTTCAAGATGCATAAATGTTCAGAAATAGGCCCTCCAAATCATCCAGAGGCTGATTAGGACACAAGGCCGTCTCAACAAAGAGAAGGCTCAACCAGGAGTTTATCACTCTCTTTGGGGAACTCAGTCTGGCTATATGGCAACTTTGTAACCCTTCTTCTAAAGGCACAACAAAGTCCAGCAGCTGGAAATTCAGGTAGATAACCTCAGACTCAAAATAAGGCAGTTTTGAGATAACATCAGCCTCAAAATAAGGCAGTTTTGTAGCAGAAAGAGTAATTGCTGGAAGATTTTGACAAGGCACTTCTAAAATTTCAATGCAACTTTCTCATAGTCATATCTAATTCAAGAATGAACTAAATTTTGTGTCTGTGAATTCATCTTGTCCTTTTCTTCATTATCAGGTGGAGAAGTTCCCACTCTGTTCTTAATGCTCACAGTACTTAACACTTTGTGTTTGGGCAGCTGCTTTAATCAAACCCATGCTTCAAAGTTTTAATGTAGTTGCCAGTAAGCACAAGGAATTACACCTGTTGTCAGCTTTTCACTTTCCTCTTGTCTGCAGACAGGGGACCAGAAAAATGAACTCACACTGGTTATTACATGCTCTGAGTGGAAATTATTTTGTTTTACATACTCAGGATGAATCCTGAATCAAGGAAACTTGGCTCTCACTGCAGCTCATGGATTAGGTCATCTGCTGGGACCACCTGGGCATCTTTCACCTCACAGATGTCAGGACCTCACCTCTTAGTGACATCTGAGTTTCTCCAGCTTAGCTCCCCAGTGCCTTCAAGCCTTCCTTCAAGCCTCAGAATACATGAAGCCTGATAGGTTCAGCTTCTGTTCAATAGGAATGTGTGCCCCATATGTTTCTGCTCTTATAGATTACAGTTCACAGACGTATTTTGGTGGATACCTCCAGTGCCTTCTGCTGTGGGTGCCGATATAGGCCACAGCCCCTCTGAGATGTGGTGCTAAACACAGTTCAGCACAGAACCCACAGAACCCTGTGAAGGGAGGCAAATTGGCTTCCCCAGAGCTAGGAAACAAATCCAGTTTACCCTCCAGCCCATCCTTTTCCTGCAGCTGGGATGCTCTTCCACTCCCCATTAACAAATGCAGGAGTCCTCAAGCACCAACACTGGCCAGGTCAAGTTGGGTTTCTTGCTGTTTTTTATCTGAATTCTGCTTTCAAACACCCTAGTCAGGGATCCTCATGAAAGCTCTGCTGCACAGCTATGCCAGAAATGCTTGAGCTAGATGTCTCTCAGCTACATGGAGTCACAATATTGTAAAACATTTATTGTCACTGTGAGCAGACAAGCCTTCCAGTGATGCAGGAGCAGGTCTGGATGGGGGAGGCATTTTCCAGAGGAAAGCCACCCAGTCAGAGCAGACTACATTGCTTCTGCTGGTTTAAATCACCTCATTCAATATTCCGTGTTGTCTTATGTAGCATGCAGTTATGTAAATTTATAAATCATACACTAATTAGCACACAATTTCATAAATTTAGTAACAGTGAAAAAGGAGGTTTCTAACTAACCAGGCTGTGCTCTCTCCCCCACAGATGGTACAAATTCAAACACAGCCTGGAGGTCATATTTGAGAAATCTCTGCTGCAACTTCTAGAGTTTAACCCCGGGCTCATATGCACTTTTCAAGGGCTGTCTTTTGGATATCTCAGGCTCAATCTCTCTGAAGTGCAGCTAAGCTCATTTCTCTCCTTCCTTAAAACCAAACTTCCACAGCTCATTGGATCAGTGCAAATTTTATTTGTTTATTCTGATTCTTGCTCTCCAGTTTCCTATCCTTCAGCCATCTAAGTCCCCATCCCTTGCAAGCATTTAAGTTCAGTCCATGCCCTGGGTTATACCTGGGTTCTGCACAGTTGCTCTCCATGTGCTCTGGCCTCCCTGCCCAGCTGCTCTAAAGGGGAGATGCTAAAGCTAGGTCAAGGTAATTTCCTTCTTTCCCTCATTTGCCAAGCATGCCTTGGACAGTAGCTCCTCAAATGCAGGAACGTGATTTGGAAAAGGGTGTGGAGTCATAAGGCTCTTATGGGAACAAGTGTTTGAAAACATTTCTCACTTTAAGATACAAGCACACAATTGTCCTTCACCTGCTTATTCTAGTTTAACAACTTGGCCCTGCCCTCTGGCACACTCCCACTTCATCTCCACCTTTGGTACAGTCATCTGCCTTGCATCTTTATCTTTTCTTGCCTTCACCTCCATCCTTTCTTCCTTATTCTTTAATTCACTTTTTTGTCCCAACACATGGTGCTGGCTCTTCAGTTTTCTTCTCCTTTGTATTTTGAGACCTCTCTCTTACTTCATGCTCCAAAGGAGGCCTTGCTCCTTCTCACAGTAAGACCCGTGTCCTGGAGAGGAAGAGAAGGCTTAAAACAAATTCTTCATGTATCTTAGCACACTGGAGACTCAGAACATAATATGATGTGATGTTGTGGGAAGTGGAACACATTGTCAATGGCAGTATTGACAGCTGAGCTGGACAAAAATCAGAGCATAAGCCAAATAAAAGTCTGGAAGAATAAATTAAACCCCCAGATAATTTATTAGATTAAGACCTCACATACACATATAAATACGTGCTCAAGATGAGATTCAACAGCAAGACTGGAAAGGCTAGAAATGAAAAGGGTGTGATTATTACAGGTCTGTGATGTGCAAGGTGCACAAAAGCAATAACTACACAAACAGCCAGCAAGTGTGTGTGCACGAACCACGTGGGAAGGACACAAACTGAAGGCGTGGGTAGGAGCCTTAGCAGCAGTCGTGTTATTCCACAAAGCCCCATGGAAAACACAGCCTGATGTGCAGCTGAAGGATATTCACTGGGAACACTCTGGACAAACAGTCTATGCTGGACCAACTCCCCGGCAGCAGCTCCCAATATAGAAGCTCAAACTTAAAAGGACACTGTCATGTCATTGCTTTTGCTAGTTTAATTTTTGCATTTCCTCTACTGTTTTAGCAGATGGAAAACAATTCCCCTCCCAGTACCAACTACTGATTTTGTCCTTTCCTATTTGACAATCATTGATTTTTTTTTCTAAGGCTATAAATGTTTTAATAACTTCAACTTTGTAGTGCCTCATGGCAAAATATCTTTGCTTGCACTGACTGCTAAACACTATTCCTAATGTACTGCTGATAACTAGACCAAGAGCCAGTATTATAAAAAATTACTTTCCACAGGCTCTATGAAATTAATAGCTTTTGTTTCTTTTGTCCACATCTCATAGAGAGTTAAAGCATACAGCTCTTCACCCATCAGGGATTTCAACCATCTTTTACTAGAAAACTTTGATTCGCAAAAGTGTGCCCCCTGTATAGGTCTGACTGACAGACAGCACCTTCAGCATAGAGCCCACAACCCTGACAATGTCCTTTTAAAAAGAGCTACAACCAAAAAATATAGATTCAAGCCAAAAGTCACCTTGAGAAGTAGAATTTTTTAAGTGTTCATAAGAAATCTCAAAGCATTAAATATTGGCACCCACAAAAGAATCAAAGAACAAAATGCTCCCATGGAGTGTTCTCAACACAAAGGCACCTTTCAAGAAATATACATGTAGTTTTTTGCTGTTTTGAACGGTCAGTTAGTATTTATCAGAAAAGGCAATTAAAGTTTCAGTCAAACTGGAAAAGAGACAAGAAGCAATTGGAGTGAAATCAGAGAACTCTTTATAAATGCCAACACTTAAAAAAACACCAGCAAACCTAAAAAAACACCATGAAACAACCCCAAACTCTAAGATCTGTGTGACAGTTATCCCCAAATTTCCTGCTGGTCCTTGTATATTTTTCTCTTCTTTCTCCTCCTTTTTCCTGTCCTCTTTAAGCAGCACACTACTCAGCCAACAGTATAAGAAAACTTATGTTCCCATCTGCTCTACCTGAGCCAGGGCACTGAATACGTCTTTGGGGCCCTTAGCAGATACCTGGGCCTTCACAGGCTCAGGGAGTAGAACAAGAGGGACATTCAACAGCAGATGGACATATTCCATAAAACTGTAACACCTCACTAGAAGCAGGACAGACCATGCAGGGACTTGCCACAGTAGTAATTTTCTGGTCCAGCAATGCTGCTTTCCTCCTTTAAACTCCCCCAAGCAGCTTTTAAAATTCAGCTGGGATGCACAGAAAGGATATCACCTAATTTGTGATTAAGACTGGGCCTGAACAAAGCAGCCCAGAGTAACCTGAGGTTCCTCTTCCCCTTCTCTCTCCTTTTGTTTCACTGATGGAGCACAGTGCTGCCAGGGGCTGCGGTGCTCTCGTCTGAGATCCACCTTGCAAAGCATCACACATTGCACAGGAGCAGCGTGGGGAGGCAGACAGCAGCCATACCCCAAGCATCAGTACAGCAACTCAACCCAGCCATTAAGATAAGCAGGGTTGCCTAAAGAGATGGTCTGAGGAGCAGTACTGGCCCATGAAGTGGTGTTTGGGAGCAAATGGCCTAGAACTTGCCCGTACTGGATCAATTCTACCTTTCCCTTGCTGCAATTTTACTGTGCAAAATGAGTATTTTAGTCTCATATTTCTAGGAACACATGCCGGTGGCTACTGTTACAATAAAATATGAACACTGCATTGTGGAGAAAATGACCATTAATCCTGTAATGTGCAGTCATTTTTACCAATTCGGCACATTTCTTTAAATAACCAAGTACATGCAGTAGATGGAAATGCATTTAAATAAACTGAAATAGATACAGCATGAATAATTAAAGCTGGCAGGAAAGTGTGCATTGTGAGCTGCTAGTGGAAATAATTACTGATTTGTCTTATTTACAATGGAGCCTGGATGCAGGATCAAAATAGTGCAAGTTAGTGAAAATGTCTTAAGACTGCTCTTGTGCTAGCACTACTATGTATTTCATCTTGAAAAGTACATCAAATAGGTTTTGGATCTCTACGATGTCTGACTCTGTTCTGCTGTTTCAGGGTTACATTACCCAGCACATAAACTCTGTCAAATAGCACTGATTTAAAGAGGAATATAATTCAAACCTGTGCCTAGTACATCAACCTGCAACATCGTCTATTAACATTATCAGACACTGTAGAGTTGAGCTTACAATATATCCCCTAAAAACTCAGTGTGTTAAATATCAGAATGTTGAAGGAAAAAGTAGATCATAAAATCAGTGAAAAAGTACTAAAGTGCTTGTACCTTTATAATATGCCAGGTTTTAAACAGACTTGTTTAATTAGAAAATAATCTACTTTGAACATGCTGGTTGTTGAATGTTGGGCAGTTCTTGCAAACTGCTTCAGAGTGAAAAAAAATCAATAATGAAATATACTTCCGATATAAAGCTGGCAAAACTGTGACTTCAATGTATTAGAAAATGTTGTAGATTTTTAAAAAATGCTATTGTAAATTGATTACTTGGCACATGAAAGGTTTAGGAAAAAAGTTAACACTTTCTGATTGGCGTACCCCAACAATATACTTGCATCATGATCACTAAATCCAAAATGAACCTGGATGCTAATTAGCTATGTTTTAGAAGAGGGAAAACAAGCAGTGATCACTCCAGTAATTTCAGAGGATGTGTGGACCAAGGAGCAGTGTCAAATGAAGAAGATCTCCTCGAGGAGCCGACTCTCCTCCAGCTCATCTGCTCTGCTCCTGGGGCTGCAGGGGCTCTGGCACCAGGAGGAGGACAGCCTGTGGCTCGCGCAGCAGGGCGGGTGCGGTTTGTTCCCGTCACAAGGTTCCCAGCAGAGCTGTCCTGGAGCTGATATTGCGCTCACAGACTCCACCAGGCCAAGAAGAGAGGCTTGGTACCTACAGAAACACACCAAGAAAACAGAGCTCTGTTAAGATCACAGCACCGTGCAGGAACTGCCTCCAGTTTTCCTGCCTCCATAAATCAGACCAGACCTAGATTTGTTTGACAGGGGCCACTGGCACAGAATGCATTTTGCTGTATGGACTCCTGTCAGTAATGACAACACAGAGCTACTGAAAAAGAGGCAAGCAAAGCATGGGTGCTCAGGTTATTTTAGGCTGTTTCATCAGCTTTTCCTTTTGAGGTGTGTAATGTCTTAGTTGCACTCTGGAGACTGAACACAGACCTCAGAGAGATGACAGCCAAATACACCAAACAAGGCAGACCCACACTGGTAATGGTAAAGTGACTTATACACATGCTGCACTCTTTTTTTTGAATAGACCTCCACACTTGATTTAGTTTCTCAGGGATTTGAAAACAGCAGGAGACTTTATTATTATTATTACCACAAACTACATGTGCTTCCTGTAAATCTCTGTGTACTATATAGAGTCTGTCTGATGGAAGCAGTGAAGGAATAGAATCTAAGCAAGGCAATACAGAATCAACGCTTAAGGCACCATGAGAAAAGGCAAAGGTGCTAAGCATTACTCAGGTTGTCCTTTAAGTAAAAGTACAGACATGAGGGAAGGTTGCAAGCCAATGTGATCTGGTAATGCTCACTGAATAATGGCAGGTACTTGAGACAGAGACTTTCTATTAATATTCACAGGAGACAAGACTTGATCTAAATACCAGCACAGGATTGATCATTACAATATATTTCCTCCTGTCCAATTTTAAATGTCTTAAACAATACCACTTCCACTGCTTCCCTAGGGAGCCTGTTCTCCAGCGATATCTCAGTGATATGTAAGAGATATCACTCCAGAGTTTTACCCAAAAGTCCCTTTGTTCCACACTGTTGTTAGCACCAACCTGCCTGATCTTCCCAACCCTAAAGTGATTCACACATTCAAAGGCTTCCATGCACAAAACATTATTCACATTATTCACCCAAATAAAATTATCAGCACAAGTGATTGGATCCATAGGGTATCTCTCTTGTAAACAAATTGTTCATCTATGGCATGAGGATATGAGATGCCATAGTCTCTGCTTTGAGAAAAGCCTCTGTTTTTACTTTTGTGACTGTAAGAACCTAGAAAGACTAAACAACTAAGACAGCTGTAGGAGGTTTCTCAACTCAGATGGGATGAAAAATCCTTAAGAACAAACATCTACAACAGCTTATGGATGTGAGATATTAGCAGTGGCCCATGTACCTCCTAAAGGCAGACTCCCACCTGTGCTGTCCAACAGCCTTGTGCAGCAGCAGCAGGTAAAAGGCTTTCCCACCTGAACTAGCCATGCCATGTAAAACACCCTTCTTGATCTCCACAAGTAAGTGCTACATCCTATCCATCACCGGAACACTATCACGGAATCATTTAGACTGGAAAGTACCTCCAAGGCCATCGAGTCCAACATTTGACTGGTCACTGCCCTGCCAACCAGACCAGAGCACCGGGTGTCATGCGTGCTCATTTCCTGAAAGTCACCAGGGATGGTGACTCCACTGCCTTCCCAGGCAGCCCATTCCAGTGCCTGACATGACAAGCTAACTCATTGTTGTGTCTGAGACACAGAACCACTCCCTCAGCTCAAAGGAGTTAGCAGAGGTACTGATGGGTTAATACCAACGCTAATGGTGACTACTGAAGTTATGCTATAAAAGCTATTTCTTTCCATTTTTATTGTTTTTTCCAATCTGATGGTCAGTGTCATTTCTAATACAGTCTGACTTGACACTACTGCCTAGCAGGGCTCTCTCCTGTTTGACTACAGGTTGTTTTATTTTCCTGAAGATGTGTTAGATTTAATCTCACTCACAATCAAAAAGCTAATTTACAAATTTATTTTCCACATTTTAAGCTTTTCTTTCTATTATCTAAGTAGCAAAATATGAGTGGCTCAAAATGAAAAAGTACAGCTTTTGTTTCAACTGGATCTTGTTCATGGCTAACCCTAAGCAAACGTGATGTCTTTTAGTTACCCTAACAAAAAAGTTCAGAAGGATGTGGAGTTTTGGGTAGCCAAACCAGATAATTTTAGAGAAATCTGTTGTTTGTACTATCATTCAGAAAGTACCCTTTAAAAACTGAAACTCCTCAAAGATATTTCCAATATAAAATGGAATGAGCTGCACTGATAGCAAGAACTAGCACACAGATACATGAGATTTTTCACATGGAGAAAGTTTAAGACTAGACTCTATATAGATATACACATATGGTTTGAACCCCAAAGAAACCCAGTTAAAACACACTCTGCTTTCATTAGCCACACCTAAAACTTCTTTTTAGATTAATCTAGTCTAGCATACAAATGCTTATCTCCTCTGACGGCAGTGCTATCATAAAATTTCAATTTGTCCAGCAGCCACATGCAATCACAGATTAGGCAGGGGAAACCAAACCAGCCAGTACATTTACAGCAAACGTGCAGGCCCTAGATTTCAGCAGTACCTTCGAGTTCATTTCTTCTGCAAGTTTATCTAAGTTTTACAGCATTTCTGCTATCAGGAAAGCTAAATGATTTGGCAGATTACAAGCGCAGCAAATAGCAAAGATTATGTAAAAGACCAGGTGTTGTAAATCAGTCTATTTGACACCATAGTTATATATGCAATAAAGTGAATGAACTCTGCTAACAGAGCACTATCTGATAAAGAGAATGCTCCTTGCAGGTATTTAGTGTTTAATCCCAGGATAATGGTTTGCTGGGTTCGTCTAAGCAACATCAGACAGCATCTGGCTGGAGGCAACAGAGTACACCTAGAATGGTTTGAAACTTGCAAAGACAATTTTCTCACAATTTATTTGTAAGCCAATATTTAAAAAGACAAAGTCAGAATGCTTGAATCCAACTATCTCTAAAACCAGGGTATGTATTCTTTGCATGACTTGAATAAAAATAAAAAAAGTAAAAACAGGCTTTATTATTATTATAATGCTTAATGGCTTCAGTGAAGTCAAAGTTACAGGATCACCCACACAAAAGTCATAACATTTCAAACAGGAAAAATTATTTTGCAAACTTGGTTTGTGAATAGTGAATGCTCTTTTAAAGGAAACTAATGGCCAAGGGTTCCCTTGTGTTGTTACTGCTTCCAGAGGAGAAAAAAATCCCAACATTCTGCAGAAGTACCAGCACTGTACATTAAGCCACATATAGAAATTCCTCACGTATAGATGTTCAACCAAGCAACCAAATGTCCCATCTGTGCTGGTGCTTACTCACATTTTCTTTGATAGGTTTTGCCCTCCCAACAGAGGGAAAATGGCATGGGCAACTGTCCCTTTAAGGATGGTGATAATTCAGTCTGTCCTCACTTTTTTGGTACATTTGCCAGCGTGCTGGAAGGTCAGTGAGCAAGGGGAGTGTAACCCAGGTTCTTGTTAATGGATCTCTTGGAGTGGATTAAAATGAAATGTCACACAGTCCAATGGGTTAAAATATACTCAGGCTCAGTGGGAATGCCCAGACACCTCCCCTATGTGGGGGGGAACTTTCATTCCTCTGGTGGAAGGCCCCAGAAATGAGTCTGGGGGCACTTAGGGAGTCTTTGATAATTTATGATCCCTTCTCAGGGATTGCCTCTCATTTGAGCCAATAATGCTCCATCAGCTCTTCCCTGGGGGGAAGAGGGCAGTTTAACAACTGAGGGAGTTATGTAAGGAAGAGCAATTAGCATAGCAAGAAGCACCATCTCGCCTCGCAGGATCCAGGCTGTGATAGTTCACCTCTTCTGTCTCATGTAGACTAGCACATGTACACCCAAAAACTCACGTCCTCCCTCGAGAGATGCGAACCTGTCCTCCGCAAAGCGCCCTGGCACCTCCGCAAATGGGCAAATGTTATGAGTCATTAATCATTAATAGTCCAGTCTCTCACAGCATCTCCGCAACAGACTGGAAAATAATCTCTTTTTTTGACACTTCTCCGATGTATACGTTTTCATCTAACTTTAATGAGCTTGAAAGTCTGCATGTTTCATCATGGGAGAAGAAAATTTCTAAGGTCTACAAGTTTGCATTAGAAGTCTAACTATTTAGACAGATAAAGTTTCGTAAAAGCAATCTTCTAAAGTCTCCAAAAAATTCATCAGGAGACAGAACACTAAGAACTAGAGTAAAAAGTAGAAAGAAGGCAGGGCCATAGGCAAGAGAATAGAGACAAAAGTAGGGAGACTAGACCATAGAAAGCTTTGAAGCTCTTCTTTCAGTGAAGAACTCTTACCTTTGCTTTTATTCTACAACATAGAACTCCAAATACATCTCACAGAGCAGCACAGAAATGCTCAGTCTGGGAGGCTGGTACAACTGGGATCAAGCTGGTCCAATTGGGTCAGAGCACAACTGTGACCTGGGTAGCAAAATCCACCCTGGTCAGGCACTGCACAGTGCAGTGAAAGCATTCCCTTCATCTCCTATGCATTACTAAAACAGGCTGCTAGAATTCTATCTCCTCAGCCACCTAAAACCCTTTTGCAAATTTTATTAGAAACTCTCAGCACTGGCTCTTAATTAAATAAGTATCTAGTAGAGTTTATAACTCTTAATGTAAGAGTTTTTTAGTCTATCACTAAGATAACAGGAAACATCATAAACCATTATAATTCAGAAGAGATCATTAACCATTCACATTTTGAAAAGGAAAACAAAAATAAACACAAGATGGCACAGTCCCAAATCCCTCTTTCCACAGTGTGTCTTTTTTGCTGCTCAAGCAGCAGGAACACAGCTCTCTGAACGCCTACAGGTGCATCTTACTTTGTCCCATGTTTCCAAACTGAATGGGAAGGAAGGCTTTCACGTTTTTATGACAACCACACAAATACTGCTGATGCTCTGGGAACCATAAGATCACTTATGTCCAGGATGGTTGGTAAGAAATCACCTGAAACTACTTGGTATTCCTCCTGATAAAACCTACAGGGCAATCAGAGCTCAGACAGTCCCACAATGTACAGTACCTAAAAAATGGTCAGGTTATGCAAGAGTGATGCACAGAACACATAACTGTGCAGGACGTTAGAAAGAACAGTGCTCTTGAAGACCTCCTTGCCCCAACTGGCTGAACAGTGATGTTTATTTATTTAGACATTTGGGATATGCCAATGGATCTTTAATATTTATCTATTTCCCACTGCTGGTAAAATATATTATATTCTTACACATTGTCCAATTTTTAAACTACAGTATTCTATTTTCATATCATACAGTCCCATCGAGCTATTAATACCATTTGTTCCTTCCTGAAAAAAAATAGCACAACTTCAACAAGTTTGATATTTGGAGAGAGAATCTCCTTATGAGACAAAATAACTAAATTTATTAGAGTCATAAATACTCTGGCAGTAAAATATATGTATATTTCTTTAAACAAGCTGTGTCAGATAATATTTGATCACTATATTTAGAGACATTTTTTCATTTACAGTCTCTGAAAATTTATTCACCAACCATAAACATGTAGGAAACACATGGAATGTCTCTTTGCAAGGTGATGGCATTTCAACAAAGCATACTGGCAATACAGTTTTGTAGCTGTATAGGCTTACTTTATTTAACTGTATATACCAGAGGAAATAAAAAGGTTTATTTTTATACTACTGCTTATATTTTCAACATAAAGTTCAAAGTGATTTACTAATGTTACATGAATTGCCTTTGAATTATGGTACAGTATTGTGCCTAAGTACAAAGCCTAACACTATTTTGTATTCATAAAACACCACCTGCCCCCAAGCACTTTACAAATGCTAAATACAGCTAAAACCACATTCAAGGGGTAGGGAACAGACCCATTTTACAGAAAATTAAGCAGTTTATTGTTATGATAGAGCAAATATCAAATCACTGTTTGACTGGAACAAACAGGACAAATAAAAGCAGAGGAAAAACAGATGCACATAAGAAGTGGCCTGAGCAGTCAAACTACCTGAAACATGAAGACACCACACTACTGATACAACCTGGGGTTAAATGGAAGAAACAGTCAATCACCCAAGCTGGCCCAAGCTCTACATGAGAAGGGAAGAACTCAACCCAAATTAAAGGGTCCTAAGGACTTCTTGCCATCTTTAGTCTGGCATCCACAATTACAGCATAAGGGATGAGAAATTATCTCCACAGCTTGTTCTTTCAACATCCATGTACCAACCCACTGTCCATAAATTTGCCTAACTGATTTTTCAACCTGCAGTTTCCAACATGTTCTGTGACAGCAAGCTCAGGAAGTTCACTGCTGTTGACAGACATAATTTTGTCTTCTGTTTTAATACCTTCCCAGTTTTGCCTTAAGGACTGACTGCAGTTAAGCCGCTTTCACACGGTGGAATCTGGTAAGAAACAGCTGCACATTCAATTTATCTACCACCTTCACAATCTTGCACCCCTGATAATTTTCTCAGTCTTTTCCTATCCAAAGTCATTGCTTCTTGGTCTCTCCTTAAATTGGTTCATCCTGCTGATCAAATTAATTGTTCTGTGCACCTTTCCTAGCTTCCACTACAGCTTTCTTGAGAAGCAAAGACCAAGCAGAATCAAAATGTGGGTACAGCAAGACCTATGTATCCACAAGCTGTTGAGAAGCTCCAGAAAGGTTTGAACTCCACAAATCCTAAACACATACTCTGAGTTCAATATCATGTAGGCACAGTGTTGATGACTCTTCTCCAGGTAAATTACAGTTTCATTCACTCTGTTTTAATTTGCCTTTTTGGCGTTGTTTGCTACTGACATATCATTGGGCTACCTGAAAGAACTTAATATCTAAACACATGAATTTATTAGGCCACTCAAGACATTCTGCTGTTCACTTCTCACTCCAAGTCATTGATGAAGAACAGGCCAGTGAGTTCCTGGGGGAATCCCTCTGCTAACTCTAAAAAATGAATATTAAGTCACTTTGCTTGCTATCATTTAACCACCAGTAAATCCCTAGAAGGAACTGTCCTCTAATCCTACAGAAATTCGACTTCTTTAGCAATTTTTGGTGTGGAACCTTGGCAAAAGTCTTTTGAAAATCCATAGGGCTGAGCTGACACCTCAGATTCTTTCTTCCTCACTTCCCGCTCTGTGAGAATAATCCAAGTCTTAGCCAGCAGGCTATTTGGCCCAGGAAACCTGAGCTAAATATGTCAATGAACATTAGAGGTTGGATGGGTAGGAAAAGAAAGCTGAGAAAGAGAACCTGGTTTTGCAGTCGTCCCCGAAAGGCCACACATCAGGATAAGAGAGCTTGTCCTTCATGTGTGAACTGCACCTTCAGTGACCAAAACACACCCTGAGGGGATATTCCCCTGTACTGAATGTCAAGACACCAAAACTGAAAGAAACCACAACACAGTGAAGGACAATTCATGAGGCTGAAATATCAAGAGAAGGAACACGATTAAATTGAGAATTAAGAGACAAAGGGACTGTGACAGCCTAACATTCCCATTTTACTTTCCAGCAGGCTGGAACTCAGAGCAGATACTTCACTGTGGGATACAGGAGGAGGCAAATTTAACAATACTATATATGTATTTAAAACAAATCCAGGTGGAGAGATACTTCTCACCTCCAACAGGTCTGTATCTTTCAAAAGAATTTCAGAGTTTCTTAGTTCTTAAAGAAAAAGATCAGACTGCAGAATATTTCAAAGCAATTAAAAAAAGATCTGAGCCTTTTATTTAAAATATATCATACAATGTAAAACAGAATATATTTATACAGTGTCCTCAGCAAGAGCCTCCTGGAGTGCTGTAAAACCCACACCCACGTACTAGAGAGCTTACACTATCAGAGACTTTTAGAGAGCTCTCCGAGGCAGTATTCACAGAATCATAACCTAGAGAAGGAAAAGACTTATTAGACCATCCAGCCCTCTCCCTGCTGACAGAACTGCTCCCTGCAGTGTGCTTCCTCACATTTGTTGCTAACAATCAGCCTCTCTCTACTCTCCTTGGGAAGCCATTCCACAGCCAAATATATCTCATGCTATCATTACCATTATTACTTATTTATGGGCCACGGTATAACCTAAAGGGCCTTGATCAGGATCAGGGGGACCAACTCCAGTACCACTTGTAAGAGCACTCCTCTCTCCAAAAGAGCACACAGTCAAAAGAGGTAAGCCCAAGCCCAGTGGGAAACATATAACATACCATTAAGGAGAACAGAATAGTATGGGAAGTGTCACAAATGTCCAATGAATTTTTGCTCCAGAGTTTGATGGGAGGGAAAGGTATGTGTCACGAATAAGAACATCTTTCTGATAGTCACCTAAACAAAGAGGGTTTTCTTCCTCCAAACTTCACCCTATTAGTTATGGCTAAAGATTGGCATAGAACAGAGAAATCAGTCCTCTTTTTTTGATGCAAATACACCTCAAGTATTTAAATGTTACATTTTTTCATTCTGCTCTAGTCTCAGTCAACATTTACCTGAGCCACACGTATTTTAATATTCTCTCATAAATCAATACCTCTAGCATTGCAACAGATTTTGCCACTCTGCTTCCATCTTTGACAATTTTTTTTCCAGTAAGCAATCAACCAGAAATAAGCACCATATCACCTAGAGGGGCTGCACTGAAAGAGAGAGGAGATCAGCTCCCTCCAGCACTCACGCAATGCTTGTCAGTGCACATTCAGCCCTTCTGGTGCTGCTTCTTTGCTCCACAGGTCCCTCCCTACCTCTAGGGCTTGCAGAGCAGTGAATTCAATGCCTCCTTTTCTTGGGTTACTAACAATTATCACCAAATTGTGGGGAAAGTAGCATCAGAGATTACACCCCTTGCACAGGAGAATTTGGAGAGAAGCAGCAGAATTGAGTAACAGTATCACACGTCTGCTAACTGAAATGTGATGTGCTTGGCAGTGTTCTGGGATGTTCTCCCTTCCCAGTATAGTACACAAGAACTAAAGAGGACTTGAAAGAGGCTGAGGTCTCTGGTGCGCCCCTGGCTGTTGGCATACCAATCAGTGCCAGTGCTCTAAAGGACACCAGATCCAGCAACAGCATCTGAAAAAACTTGAGCCCTAAGGCAGGGCTGATGAAGACATTTTTTTCCCCCCAGTTTTCATCCTGGCTTCACCTATGGTAGCATTCAAGCAGCTGTCATTACTGAAACAAAGAGTTACTGCTGCTCTCATTCCTCCTTGCTACACTGCAGGACATTTTCACTTACTTGCTCCTCAGAGACCAACACCTGCTTTCCTCACCTTTCCACATTCCCATCTCAGCGCTCCCCATCCAGTTATCCTACCTCTTTGCTGCTGGTAACTCAGCCTTTGTTATTTCCCCATTGGACTCAGACACTGCTGCCCTGTTATCAACCTGACAAATAAAATTCAAAGTGCTGCTTCATTGTTTTTGCTTCTGTGTGATTTTAGTAGTTAAATAATAACTAACTAACTAACTAACTAACTAAAGACCAAGAATAAGAAACACCACAGATCATTTATTTCAAGGTATGGCTGCAGGCTGCAGCTGAATTGGCATAACTGAGGTTGTAATAATTCTGGAAGGGGGAGGGTGAACTACAACATGAGTGCTGGGAAGTAAAGAAATCTTTTAAATCAGATCTGTCAGTGATAGAAGAATAATTTAGAATGAAGTTTTTTGTACAAAAGAGAGAAATTACAGAACCAGGTAACTACCACAGAGTTTAACAACCACCTTCTGCAATCACTCTGTTTGTATTGTCCTTCTCTCCCCTCCCACACAGCCGTTTCTGTGTCATCAAGTCTGAAAGCTCTTCAGATCAGAAAATGAACCTTGGTGTATGTACAGCACCTGGGGCCCTGATTCTGCTACGGTATTACATAACAACTTTGCACTTCAGAGCACACTTAGCTTTTATTCCTTTTAAACACTCTATCATCACAGCACATCTTCAGCAAGATCTTCACCCTTTATTGTTCTGGGCCAAAACTAAGCTGTCATCATCTTTTCTGCCATACTTCATCCCCCTACACCTCTTGCCTTAAGAGCCTTTCTTTTCAATTTTTTTACTCTTGCCAGTTTGTCCCCAAGCATCCTTCCCCTCAAAGCGAACTCTAATTCAATGAATCATCTTCAAAATTGTACCTTTTCTTTTACAATATACTAAAGCTTCTGACAAAGGATTGCATATGTAACTCATGGTATAGTCCTGCACCTCCTCTCTGCCAGTCTCAGTGCTGCTCCCCAGTTTTGATTTCTTTTCTGCTTTTCATCTCTTCTTCCCAGCACACTTTCAGCAAATCTGGGACTACCTCACCCTACAGCTTTGTGGGTATTAAATAACTACAAAAAATTTTAAGGGGCATGGTTTAGGGGAAAAAGAACCCCACCACATATAGCTTGATAAGTCTACCACCATTTACATGGGTTAGCACTCTGTCTTTTTTGCAAGCTCAGTCCAAATTCCCAGCCTGCCAGATAATAAATCAACTTTTTGCTTCAGTTGTACAGTCATTGGAAGATCTGCATAGTTTTAGGTCAAGCATTTATACCCTTTTTATGATTCCAAAGTTTCTTACCTTGTCATTTAGTTACTGAACTGTGAGCTTTCATTGACTTTCTAACCATTGTGGCAAAAACTGCGAGAAGCTGTGCAAGATTTAAAACCTCACTGAGCAGAGGAGCAAAATCAGACTGCAGTAATTTTAAGTACATTTTGGGGTGGAACTGTGACCCTGTGGAAGCCAATGGAAGTTCTGCCACCATTTCACTGGGGTTAGCTTTCGTCCCTGCCATTTCTTGTGCTGGGGTGAGTAAGTATTGCAAGCTGTCTATTTTATACCTTGGAAATAAGATGGCTCAGAATGCTCAGAAATAGTTTATTCTACCATTTTATTTTCCTTTTTATCCTCCCCATCCTGGTTAAATATTTTACATACAGTCAATTGCTGTACCTAAACAGCAATTCTTCTTCTGGTTCTGCATGATCCTTCCTCTCCTGCTTGTCAGCTTAATTTCTTCTGCTGTGGCATGGAGTGTGTAATAGCAAATCCAGCACTCAAATTCTTCTGTTTCTTAATTATCTCTGCCCTGTCAGCTATATCAGTGAAAACAAGTTGGCATTAGACAATTCAAATACAAGTAAACATCAAGTTGTGATAATATAGAGTCCTGCATTACTGTCATTATGGAAAAAGCTGTTTCAGGGAGGCTTAAAAAATTAAATAAGCCCAGCACTTCTAAATGGCTAAAAACCTAAGGATATCTAAATTATTCTTCAATATCTTAATCATCTGGGAGAATCATGATCTTATATAATGGCCATTTTAAATGAAAGGTTTGCTGCTCTGCACGGTTACCACTTCATTTCTAATTGTGAATTAAAGTATAATTTAGGGTGGCTGTATGCCAACTTGACTAGAAAAATTTAGACAGTAACTCTGGTTGAAAGAAGGGGGAAAAAAGCAGTTAGATTTCTTTAAGTAATAGAAAATCACTCACCAAGTTGTACTTTAAAACAAAACACTAGAGCTTTAACTCGACAAACTGACTTGAATTAAAGCACAGAAAAAAGTGCTTGCACTGTAAATCTTACAGAGCAGAAGTGATGGTAGGTTATCATTCTGTTTATTAGCATGCACTTTGGAGAGTTCAGGGCAAGTATGGATACGCATTCATTCCATTTTATGCTGCACATTACTGAAAACACATTCCTCATAAATAATTCATAAATGCATTGTCTGGAATTTCAGATTCCAAAAATACAACACCGTTTTCAACTTTATGGTTGCTTGGTCTTCAAAACAGAAACAGACAATTGGATGGATGGACTTCACAAACCTGATAAGAACCCATCAGTCAGAATTGCACTCCAGAGGTAAATGCAAACATCTCCCAAGCCTCTGATCCCTGAAAGCAAGACCATGATGATAGACCCTGTGCTTGTGCTAGCAGCCCCTTGGTAGGGAACAGGCAGAAAAAGAGAAAGGGCAAAAGTAACCACATAGTGAGGTGTGGTAGAGAGCTAGTGAGTTGAAACTGGGTAGAAACCAAAAGGAATTTAAATATAAGGTATATTAACAGTCAAAATACAAAGACTGAATACAGCTTGTCTTGCAAAAAGCCCATTCTTCAGACCAGACTGCACTAGAAATGAGCTTTGCTTTTTGTTCTCAGCTTTTAACTGGTATCACTTTGTTTATGACATAGTAACTGGCATAATCTTTATGTCAGCTATGCTAGCATGAGTGAGGCGAATAGGTTCTTGCACTTCATCTGAAGTCTAATTCCTGCAGGGAGCAGAGTGACCACAACACACAAAAGAAACTGAAGCATGCTTCATAGGCTGGAGTGCTTAGGGTTTATATACACAGTGATTTCTGTATCTTGCTGACATTATATATGTAGCTTATACTCAGTTGGTTTTTTATCTTCATACCATGCTCAGAAGCCTGACATCAGCTAGAAACTGCTTTTCAGCCAGATTTGCATTTACTTGCTCAGTTTTACCCACCTCCCAGTGACAGGCACACACAATTTTGGGCACCTTATCTAGAGAAACATTTGGTGCCCATCTCCTAACAGAACAACAGCCCATGATCTCCCTATGCACCAGCTCTTTATACGAACTAATTCCCTCCAATTTGCCTGAGAACAAACATTGCAACTGAGCTCAAATACTTGGCATCCCAACGCACTGACTGCTTGGGTGCAGACCATATGTGAAAAAACAATGCACTCATAAAAATTGTATTCCAGTACCCAACTGCTGTAAAACTTCTCACTCCGTGCTCCTGCGTGGAAAGACTGGGACTATCTGTCACTCTGTTCCATTTCCAGGTGTGCTGAACTCTCTGGGGTAATATTTAAATCAGCTGAGATTTCATACATCAAAGATGAGGATACATAATTCAAGAGGAGCCACTGAGATAAAACAGTAGCTGTAAAAAATACGGCGTGTTGGTGGTGCCTGGTTTAGCATGTCAAAGAGGGGCCACTGCTGGCGAGGAGCGGCACGCCGGCGGCACCGAGCAGGTCGTGTGGCAGAGCAGGCACAGCCTCTGTCAGCTTCACAGGGACACGGCCACCAAGCAGGTCTGGCACTGTGCAAGTACCAGGTTGCAAGGCACCCTACAGGAAAAAACAGCAGTGAGGCACGGAGCACGAGGCGCTCAGGCCCGGTGTCCCTTGGCTATAGTCATCACACGCTAACAACCTCTTTCAAAAACTTTACACAGGTGGTAGGTGTCCCACTGAGATAAATTACCTACTTTCAGCTGCTGAACAGATGGGCAGGGAAGTGAAATTTTAGTTTGTTCATTCCCAGCAGTAACTAGCAAAGATGATCTCGGCTGCTGCAGGATTACTTTTCGATAACCACACACCTGCAAACAGCCCATGATTCTGTTAGAAACTACATAAGGTCATTAATACACTACAAAATAAGGCAGGGCACTTAACAGCTCAAGAAACTGATGCTAAGTCTCTCATTCCCATATCCTTCAGAATATACTCTAGGCTGAGTGAGGCCAGAAAGTGTACAGAGAGGGACCTCAACAGGAAGGAGAAATGGGCTCACAAGCATCTCACAACCTGCAACAACAGGAATTGCCTGGTCCTGTACTTGGAGAGGAGTAACCCCAGGCACCCACACATGGCAGGTTTGACTGGCTGGAAGGCAGCTTTGCAGAAGGATCTGGATACTTGTTGTGACACACAAAAAACCCCTGAATAGAAGCCAGCAAAGGCCAGAACTGCTGGAAGGTCAAGGGAGTTGATCGTCCTCCTCAACTCAGCACCAGTGGGACACAGCTGGAGTACTGTGCCCTGTGCTGGACTCTCCAGTGTAAGAGACATGGGCCCAATGAAGAATATTATGGCTTTGATGTATCTGACACAAAATTAAAATGTGAGAAAGCTGGGAGTGTTCAACCTGGAGCAAAGGCAGCTCGGGGTAATCTCACCAAAGGGGATAAATACTTGACATGGCAAGGAAAGAAGCTGGAGCCAGGCTCTTCCCTGGAGTGCCCAGTGAAAGGACAAGAGGTAATGGGCACAAACTGAAATACAGGAAATTCCATTCAAATGGAAGTAAAAAAGTTTTCTTGCTGTGTCAGTTGTTGAACATTGGCACAGACTGCCCAAAGAGGCTGTTCATCAACACAGACCAAAAGGGCAAAGACTGACTACCAAGGACTTGATGCTGACCTACCATCTATGCAGTGCAGGCATCATACAAACAGGGCAGTTTAAAATACCAGTCAATGCCGGCAAACCAGGAATCTCCAGAAACAAATCAAAACATGACCCAAGGACTTCTGCCCAGAAAAGTCTGCAACTCATGAAAACCAGGATTATGGGAAACCAGATCATACATCTGAAAAAGTCACTTCAACAAATGACAACTTATACTTCACCAAGTCACTTACAACTATTCACATGCAAATATATTGCAGTGTAGCCCACACCCTGTACATAGTTTTTTGGGTTTTTTTTCTTTTTTAATAAGATTGTCATAGCCACACTGTAAAAAACTTAACAAAAATAGTTTTAGTATCTTCCCTTTAAGCTTGCAAATATTTTCCTGGCAGAAGTCCTGAGCTAACTTTACAGCAAGATCTCTCAAAGGAAACAGAACTTTAAAAAAAAAAGCCTCAAAAAAATACACTACAAAATGAATGTGACCCAGGGACTTACCCTTCTATGCAACAACACGATCAGAGTGCACAGAGACAGTGAAGTCCGCAGGGCGTGAAATTAAAATTTTCACACAGATACAATGAAGTAATGATACAATGTTACAACCTTGGCACAAAAATCTTCTGGTTTGAGTAAAGTCAGCGTCATGTGATGTTACGGTTTGTGCACTGGTAGAAAGAGTCTGCTGCTAAAAAGTTCATAACAAAACAGAAGAGGCAAAAGCAAGAAAATTGTGCAGCTAATTACAACAGACCTGTACATTCTAGTGATCCAGACATCCCTTAAGATGCTCATCACAGTCGAATCAGGCTGTCAGTGCAGGCTGAGTTAAGAAAACACACTTATCTTTCATGTCTAGAAATCTAGATGCTGAGAGGCCATTAGGAGATAAAAAAAAGATTGGCAAGGAAGGGGGAGGGAGAAAACAACTCTCTTATGAGGTCAGTTTGTTCCCTACAAACAAGGTAGATATACAGGTTCAAAATTCCAAGCATATGGATAAGAAGAGGGATGCACAGAGCAATTAACAGAGTCAAGCAGAAGCTGGGATGAGCAGCAGCTGGAGCACTGTTAAAGTCCTTCTAGGAATTGCTTCACCTGCTACAGTAAAAAGAAAAGGCTGTGCTGGAAGAACACTGGCTCCTAAGCAAGGACAAGGTCATTGGAACAAGAGAGGAGCTGGAAAAGCTCTGGGCAGAAGCAGGCACAGGGGCACAGACACTTTAGAAGACTGTGCCACATCACAGTGGTCACCTGCAAAGCAAGCAACCTTTGTAGTGCAGATACACCAACACAGTCCCACAGGAATTCACCAGATACTCTGCAGGGAGCAGGAAGCTTCATTTCTAAGAGTATAGAAAAGTCTCTCATAAATCATAATGCTGCTTGTACATTAGGATGTTACACAGAGACCCAACAGACTGACAGACATGCACTCTATAAAATACATTTACAGGCCAGAATTTTGTGGGGGAAGAATTGGAATTCAGTAATACTGCTCATTTCAAGCCACAATTTTGTGATCACAGGCACAGAAGTTAATGCATGCAAGAACTACTGGCAATGTATTTCTAGTAACCCTTCTGGAAATGTAACAGAGAAAGTCAGTTTAACAGTGCAAAGGTCCTTCCTTACAAGACAAGTTTCTCATCGTACTGATCCAAGACAGTACACACAGAGAAACATACAGCCAAATGTGACTTAATAAAAACTTCAAGTCTTCAGCTTATTAATTTTTTTTTAATTTTTCTCATTTCATTCCAGTGATTTCATTAGGTTAGACCTCTTCATCTTTATTATAAAATAATCAGAACTGAAATGTTTCAATAAACCCAATTTCTGTTTTAAGTAGTATAAGATGATTCAACGCAGATGAAGCAAAAACGAAAGTTAAAAGTACAATGGTATTAGAGGCTTTGAGAATATACTTTAAAAGATGTTAAATACATAAATTATATATTAGTACTCTAGAATGTCTTTGATTGTTTTTTACATTAAAAAAAGAACTGTATCAACTTTTTTTTTTTCATGGAATAATAGAATAGTTTGGGTCAGAAGGGACTTTTAAAGGTCATCCAGTCCAATCCCTTGTAATAAGCAGGGACATGTTAAACTAGGTAATTTTCACTACCTTCTCCAGCAATATGGAACAAAGCAAAATACTTCAAAACTTACAGGTGAGAAGAAACAAAGGTGAAAAACAACATTTAAGTCACCACCATTAAAAGAGAGAGTGCTAACTTAGTACAGGGCAGAAACAAAGATACCATATTATTCTCAGTAAAAGTTTTAGATTTCCATCATATTCCCACATTATCTCCCTCCCAACACACTCAGACCAAAAGAAACAATTTGTTTCTTCCCCCCTCAGAGGGCCATAAACTAAGTACCATCCCAAAAACAACAGAAAACAGATCAAAATTAATGAACGTGGCCCCAAGCTACTGGGGAGATAGAAACACATTGCATGGAGCAATTTAAATATTAAATATAATCAGTATCTATAATTAAGTAAATGGTGAAAAAAAAATCCAGCTAGATACTGTTTTCCTTCTCAATTATCTAAATGTTAAAGAGATAGCTTCAGTGCTCTAATCACAGCTCCTCACAAAGCCAAACTTAACAATGATCAACAGCATGCGTTTTTTAAAAGGAAATGTGGCCTAGGAAGAGAAAAAAGTCACACCTGCAGTAGAAACTGGTGCACTCAGCATGAATAGAGATCTGTAACAGAGACTGTAACATCGCTCTGTGTTTCCTTCAACTCTGCATCAGAAAGCTAAAGGCATGCTACCTGCTTCAGCGTTCCCCAAAGTAAAGCCAACAAAATAAAAACTTATTCAGTTCAGTAGTTCAAAATTCAATATTCTTTACACTGAAAAATCCCCATTACTTTCCCTAAACAAATGTGGAAGATACCTTGGCTCTTTCTTTTACTCTACCCAGGAAAAATCAGGGCTCAAATCTTCCGTTATGATGTTCTACTGAACTCATGACAGATATGTAACATGGTAAGATTGAGACACAAACCCAAGTATTGGGTTTTTCCCAATCAGAAATGTTTCAACAAGGATAGTAAGAGATAACAGCTATTTAAAAACAGATAACTATTTTAAAATCATTATTATAATACATATATCAAGAATTACTTTAAAAAGCTTTATGAATTAGAAGAAATTACAATAAAAATCTTGAAATATGTGACATTTAAAAACACAATAATGATAAAAGGTCAGGATACAAGCTCACTGCTGGTTTCTGTCTTCATTTATATCATCTGAATGTGCCATCTCTCAACTCTGTCTGATGCCTGCCAGTTTTTCCAGTAGACAAGAAAATAAAAATTGTTCCCTAATCATTTTTTGCATGTCACTTTTAATTTTATAAAATTCTCATAGTATCCAAAACTTAGCCACCTGTTTTCCAAGCTGAAGATTCCTACTTGTACTGTTCATTCCATAAAAACTCTCTCACACCTGGGAGCAATTCATTCCACTAGCCAGATGTGACAACCAACACACAGTAACCACTACAGAACAAAAATTTGCTACAGCAGTCTTTTATTTCAGAAGTGGAAAAAATAGAAAAATGAGAAAGCTTGTTAAAAATAACAGTCATATTAGGACTCCAAAAATGGAGATTCAACCTATGGAGAAAGACTTCAGAGGGATGAAAAGAAACCTTGCCAGTCTAAGGTTTAAAAAGTAAACTGCCATCCAGAGCAGTCTAAATGAAGAAAATTGTACAAACTGCTAGCTCAAGGGAAGGGAAAAAAAAAATACCAGAAACCCACAACCAAAAACCCTACAAAAATCAAACCCTACAAAGAATTCCAGCCAAAGACTAAGGGTTATTCTGCTGAAAACATTAGGTCCAGTAACAAATCCCAGTTTTAAGTATAAAAAACATAGAAAGTTTAAGTTAAAGCTAGAAGGAAATGAAGTTACAAAAGGAACGGGATGATAAAGCTACAGCAGAAAAACTCCATTAAATGGAAGATACATTCACCATGTAGGAACTTGGGAAGTTTCTGAAGCTACACAGGACACAGTGGAAGACCTGTTTGAAGCTGAAATGTCTTGCTAATAAATTACAGAACAAATCAACATGACTGAGCAATCATGAATTGCTGGAATCAGCTGGTACTCATTCAAACTTCTGATGGAGCTCAGGTATGAAACAGTTGAACTATCAACTGTAGCTTGTTACTAATTGCCTAAAACTGCTTCAGTTCTGAGCAAATGCAGGATTTTTTAAAGTGATTTGAAAAGATGCAGAAATCTACAAATGAAGATGTCTAACCTTTAGAACAAGCAGATTGATAGAAATTATAATAAGGAATTAATAAACTTGACATATTGGCAGAGACTAAATATAAAGTCTTCATTCACTGGGGACCTCTACAAGATTCCTAAGATTATTATGCATCTAAACAAGAAAAATATAGTTTATGTAGTCTATCTGGAGTTCCAAAAGTCCTCCAGCAAATGTATTACCAAAGACTTAAAAGCTGACATAAACGACGAGCAAAATTCATTAATGCATAGATAACTGGCTAAAACCCAGGAAATTAAGAAAAAACATTAAAACTGGTCTGCTATAAAGTGGCCAGAGAGGTCATCAGTGGAGCTCACAGAAATTTGTGAGTGCCTGAACTCTTTAATGCATTCACAAGTGGCCTAGAGAAAGGACAAATAAGGAGACGACATTTGCTGATAATACTATGCTATTTATGGTAGCTCAAAGAAAAGCTAAATGAGCTTCATAGAGACAGAAAACTAGAATATCACAAAGGCTTAAAAAGTATATTAAGAACTGAAAATGGGACAAATCAGAGACTATAAAGCAAGAACTGGTTACTGTCCTTAAGTGACAGAGAGACAGGAGTGTATTTTTGAAGCAGGAAAGTCATCAGCTGGAAATAACTATCAAATACCTGACAGAGCTGTGTCTGTCTGCCTGCTGAGACCATCTCCTGGTGCACAGCACAACTGATGGGCACAGATGGGACAATTGTGGTGCCAGGCCCTGCTCAGACCAAAACATCACTGCAGTGCCACAGTACCCAAGTTTGAGTTACAGGGCGTCAGCAGGTCACAACAGTGCAAAACAGGACTCTCCAAAGCAGCCAAACTTCCATCACCACAATTTTTATTGAAAATGTTACTACATCACAAGCTCCTGGACTGCTGAAGTAGAGGCTGCATGCTCAAAATCAGGTATATACACACCCTGTCCCATAGTGGAAGGCTTTTACATCTTTGATGCCTCAGCCCTTCAATTCACAGTGCAAGCATTAAAAGTATACTAATAATCAGGGCACTGACCATGCAGCAACACATAGGTTAACCCTGCATTTGCCTCCAAACCATAATGAAAATATGAATGACAAACAAATTATTTTAATTCCACATATTCAGCTACAAGAGGGATAAGGTGTCAGTGTGCGTTAATCCACACTTATTTTACAGCTCATGGGATAACAGGTATGACAAAAAGGATATTCAGCTGGTTCTAAAATAAAATAGTGAGGGTAACTAGCTCAGTTTTCTCAAGATAAACAAGACAAATTCCACCCTAACTATACCATCATCACAGTTAAAGATCATTACTGCACAAAGATGTGCTGTGGTAAGATCCTGCCCTGAGGAGTTTACAGCCTGAAAGGCCCAGGAAAGTGAAGGACAGAAGAAAAGGGGAATTTATTAAGCATAAGCAATATGGTGGAAGGATGGCAGAGACATCTTCTGGGACAAAGGCTTCTTAAAGTAAGACGTAATTATCCTGTATATATTATTCATCTATTCCTCCCATCTCAAAAATAAAACAAATTTCCAAAAAACAAGAAGAAATGTCTCCGAAACATGAGAAGAGAAATTACTACAGTACTAGGAACAGAACAGTTGCTTAGAGAACCATGAAGACAGGAATCAAGACTGATCTTACCTTGCCAAGCTCTGTAGAAATTGCCATCACAGTAGCTCTAAACAAGTTTTTAGAAGTACAAGGCAGAACACTCAAGGTATCAGTGCAGGAAAAAGAGACAGTAACTTTTTGTTTTTTGACAAAAAAAGTAGAGAAAAATACAGAGGAATCTCAAAATATTTTAAATATTTTGAGGTTGTTTTCATTGCTGTGATTACAAATGCAAACAGGAATCACATCCAAAGAACCAACATTCTCTTAAGATTTGATGTAGTATTTGAGAACCTGCAGATGCACACAGGGAAAAATTGTAAAAAAATAGTAATTAAAATAACAATGAAAATGATGCAACAAGTTAACTCAGTTTCATAACATGATTTGTACTCTATTTTCCTTTGCTTATTATTGCTTTCAAACTACAGTCAAGTTATTGTCATACCACTGAATGATGGAAACCTTGCCAACTACTTCAAAACTGACACGTTCTCTGTTGCACTGAGCATTCCCAGAAGACATTTCCCTTCATTTTAATATAAAATCCTGTCAGATCCATGGAGCTGAAAAAAAAGGTGTAAGGGATATGTAGCTGTAATAGACCTCCCCCAACTAGTCAGGTTTGGAATAAAAGACTATCAAAAAAGACTCAAAGATCCAGTGCTAGATTAATGCAAATATCTGCTTGTTTGCAAGTGTACTTTTTGATTAAACTGGCATACATCAAGTACAATTAGAAGGGTTATTTATAACTAAGAAATACATAATTCTGCATTTTAATGAGGGTGACAATTACAGCCAACAGTTGGTAATTAACATTAATCCTTTTGCACTGCAAATCAGAATTTCCCAATATGATTTTCATTGTCTGCAATGGACACACCAAAACTGTTATTGCAAAGGATCTATTAGGTGGGCTGCTTTCACACAAATAGGTGTTCCTGTTACACACAGTAAAGAAAGAAACCAATGATGTGTTAAATTTGATAACCTCAGATGTAAATACAGAATGTCACTTCAAAATTTACTTGATGTCTACAACACAAAATACAATCAAGGCTTATCATTTTCATGGCTGAACCCAATTCCAGGTTTCCCAAGAGCCAGGCTTCACAGGTGAAATCTGATTTCAACACAAGCTTGAAATCTCCCATTGTTAAATTTGGTTTAGATCCCAGCTCTGGGTTCACATCTGCATTTCCCCCCAGAGACTTCAAAGCTTTTAGTGGTTGTAACCGAACAGAGCAGATAAGGAGGAGCGTTTGCCCAGTCGGTATCAGCTTCCACAGCAGAACTCTGGAGCAACTAGTAAAGACAGGAATAATCACTACCAAAGGATTTGCAACTGCAGCAAAACCTTATTGCAAATTCTTTCCATAAGCAGGTTATCAAAAAAATTTTGGTTCACAAATCCACTGAATTTTAAATCTCAATCTTCCTAAATTGCGTTAACATATTTCCATTCGTTGAATAAAAATATCTCTGAAAATAAGTTCCATGTCTATAGCAAATGTTGAACTTATTAAACACTTCTCTTTCTGATATCTGTAATCTTCAAAGAGACGATTTAGACTTGCTATGTGTGTCTTTCCAAAAGAAAAGGTATCTCTGTTTTAGCCTCTCAGCTGTTGTCTTTTCAAAGAGAAGCAATAGAAAACTCTTTTCATAGTGGTCTTTAATAGGAAAAGAGACCTAGCCCAAATCCTATCTGAGGCAAAGATCACAATGCAGCCAGTAAATGAAGCCTCTAGAAGACTACTGAGGTGTTCAACACCTGGGTCAGGCAACTGGAGGGGGATCAGTGTCAGGTACAGGTAAATGAGAAGGTAGAAAAGGAGAACTGTGAGCAGTAAGCCAAGAAACCTACAATGCACTTCTTACAAAGAGCTGTAAAATTCACATTTATTTTGTAAGTATGAGATAGAGGAGTTATTTCTACATATAGAGGTGCCCAACTAAAATCAAGATAAGTGATATTAATGTCCTATGGTCAGTATTATTGAACCTCGAAAGCAATAAAGTATGAGTCGATAAATATTACATTTGCAACATAGTTAACATTCTTCTACTGTCTCTGGCACTTATTACACATTGTAACCGCAAGTCTACAATACATTATTCATATTTGGGGTGTCACTGAGTGATGGATTGCTGTAAGAGAGGCTGTCCTTTAAATAAATCAACAAATAAAAATGCAAATGTTAACATTTTCAGCCACAACTTTTTCCATCTTGAATGGGGAATGAAAATTTCACATTATATCGACAGCCAGCAGAGAGAACAATTAACAACCTACACTGTGAATAAGAGAGATTAATTTGCCAATGTCTGGTTTTATCACTTGCATATGGAACTACATTGGACTTTTTGCACTGCTGGCTTTCTTAGGGAGTAGGCAAAACTTGTGTCTCCTACCACTTTCAGAAACTAACTCACCACCCTACTCCAAACATATTTTTTATCTCTTTAAATGTTCCTAAGTAAAATCTGGAATGAAAGTTTTCTGCTCCTTTTGAATCTTGAGTGGTGTCTGATCCTAAGGATAAAAAAAACAATTCTATTTCTTTGGCAGTGCTTGCTCAGATTCTACATTCTAAGGAACTTCAGAAATCATCTTAAGTTGATATCCATATTTAAGCATCCAAAATGCAAAGACGTGAAAATCAACTACTACATAAGACAAAAGCTTGAATCTCATCACTGTCACATTTCCTAACACTCAGCACAACAGATCTACTTTAGACAATTCCAGTGTGCATTATTAAGTATACAATTCTGCACATTATATTTTACATCAGATATTAATTTGCTTAAAAGTCCCTGAGTACACATTCACCTGAGATGTGCTGGGCAATTGGGTAAATAGTTTTGTTTTTAAAATGTCCCTAAACACAAATTTACACAATACAATCTGTTTATAAGAACTCCAACAGGCCACTGTAGTCTAACAGATGATAATACAGCTCAAATACAGCATTCATATTGCAGGAACTTCTAAATCACTTCGTTTATTGGCTACAAGAAACTTCCCTCTAAAACGATGCATTCAGCAAGTATGAAAGCTTTCATCTGAAACTGCAACCAAAAACCACAGACTTAATGCTGAAATCCCTGACTATCACACAGTCCCTTAATTTACCTAACTGTTCTTGAATTCGCTTTGTCCAAAGTGAAAAACACTACAGGAGAATTATCTGTTTCCATGGTGAGCAGAACAAACTTTGCCTGTGTCTTTTTAAGTGCTTAATTTCTGCAGTGTTATAGGACTTACTGTGCCAAACTCAACGCTACATGGGGAGAGCCTGACAATTGCAACAGGGCTGTAATCAAATTAAATGGTATTTCAGAATGTACAATTTATAACTTCCTTTTTTTTATTCCCCCAGAAATAGCTGAATACTTTAATTTAGTGCGGTTTCACTTCTGTACGCAATACAACATTTGTTTTGCTGATATCAGTACCTGAGTATAGGTAAGGTAAGATCTAGTTTATATGTAAAAATTTCATTACCAAATGAAAGCATCAATATGCCAGTACTTCCCTGTGCAACTCCCCTCCAGTTCAGCAGAAACACAGACACTTTCTTCTAGGCAAACATCAGTTATGAAAAAATGTAACTGGTCACCAAAAAGGCAACATTTAACACAATCAGAGTAACCATGCTTTAAGAACTAATCTACTCTTCCAAATTTGCCCAGCCCCAATCTTGTCTGTGAATATTTTTCCCAAATATATTGGCTTTGGTCTAGATAAATAAGCACATGGAGTAGAAGAGCTTTTCCAGACCTGCTGTGAACATAATTTGAAGGGCCTCATGCAGGTGTAGACACTTGGCTTAAGAACACAGGATAACCAAACTAGCAGCATTTGGCCACATTATGGAAGGCAGAGATAGGCATGCACAGAAGCCTGACAGGTAAACAAATTCACTACTAGCCCAGCTCCAGATGCCAGATAAGGAAATGCTGGGGTTTTCTTTTTCTTTCAGAGGTATCACTGGACTAACCTTGTGCACACTCACTTTGAAAGACTGGTCCTTCTACAGGTCTAGCACTAAGCCTCCCGAGGACACTTCTAGGGACACTTATTTCTTGTTCATGACATGATTCATTCTGAGACAGCGAAGGAAGCAGGACTGCAGCAATTCTTTCCCAAGCAGGAGGTAGCTGTAACACACTGAAGCCTCCAGTTGAGCCCTGCCAAGGCAGGCTATCATGCCAACACATCTTCTACCTGCCATGCCTGCTTCCCCAGCCAGCCCTCCCCAGAAGCCGTGCTAGCACCCTGGTGCCTCTCGCTGCCAGGGAGCTTCTGTCGCTTTCCAACACCTTCTCTCTGGCAGGCTCTGCATTGCTGCTGCTGCCGGGTGCCAGGGCTTGTGCTAGTTAAAGCTGGCACAAACACGAGTTGAATCTAGTCCTATAAATTTAAATAGTCAAAAGTAATTAGGTTTACATGTACTGCTGAATAAATAAATTTGCTCTTAGGCTAGAGCTTTGTGTTGCAAGTTTCAGATCTGTGCCAACTGTTGTGGTTAAGCTGTTAACCCCCCCAAATCACAGATCATAATGAACATGCTGACAAACCCTAACTTTAGTGGCACAAAAGCAGCAATAATTCTCAATATTGATTAATTTAGTTAGTTAAACCTGCAGTCTAAGCTTATAACCATTCAGTGATAAATTGAGACTGACCTGCTGCCCAAGCAGGTTTTTTGATGAAGGACAGAATCAGCTTTAGGTTTCCCCAGAAATATTTGTCCATTTGCCATTTTTAATTAGAGAAGGCCAGGAGTAAGGGAAAGCACAACATGGCTGTTTAACCTAGTTAATATCTACAGCACCAATGGTGAGAAAGAAAGGGAGAAAGCATGGGAGAAAAAGCCCAGAAAAACAGGATTTTTCATCAACTGGTAAAATAATACTTTAAAGATGACAGCTAATCAGACTCCTTTTACTGATCACTTTACCTGGTATGATTTCTAACAGCATACTTCAACAAATATTTTACTCCCCTCTGTGGAAAAGAATAGACCATCAATCCTCTTGAATAAAATTTCGTTTTCTGAGCAGTCTTCATATGATGTGCATAATTATATCTACTTCTCGGTGCTTGAATAGAATCTCAACCTAGCACTATTAGACAGTATCAAGCAGTATCTTTACACACACTTTATCTGCTATGCCTGCCTTGCAAAGGTAACCATTGCTTCTAAGAGAAACAAGCAATCTTGTGGTTTCTGTTAGTTTAAAGATACAGCTACTTGTGGGAAACAGCCCAATTTAACTCAGTTCTTAAATCCTCCAAGAATTATGATCCCTTCCATCAGAAGAAAAAAAAAAGTGTTTCCATAACAAGTAAGTACAAATTTGTCAATATTGATAGTGGGTTTTCACCTATTATATATCACAAGTTCTCTCAGAAGATAGAAATAAACTGCCAGCTGCTGCCAAGAATACAGGGTTGATATCAAGCATACATTTTCCAAGTCCACTGGGCCAAGAGAAGATTAAATCTGATTCTAACCCTCTCATCCTCCAAGAAGCATTTAACTCTTCTCATGAACAGTTGCACATTCCTGTTATGCCACTGTACTGTTATCTAACTAGTGGTATAAAATACTGCAAAGTTCATATTTCAATCTGCTTTTTTGTTGCTTAACTGAAGATTTTATTATGAGAAAATGTGGGATATGATAAAGAAAAGCAGGGATTGTATGCCGTTTTTTAGGCAGTTACCACTAGAAACGTAATCCTGCCTAAAGAAGGCAAGTTGTTTTCAGACCTTTAAGCACAACAACAAAGCTGCCTTCAGTTTTTCCATTGGAACAGAAGTGATAATGCTACTTTTCCAGTGCATTTAGTGCAGACATATACTATAATCAGGAATTGCTGACTTAATGTGATTTTGTTGCTTGTCATTAAACATAAAATAACTCTCATACAAAACATTTTAAAAGAAATACCATTTGATAAAAATGGGAGTGGGGGAGGAGGCGGGCAAATGGCGAGGGATTAAAATCTTCAAGCGAATGTAAAACCTAACAGGGTTAACACTGTCCATTAAAATTATTTACAAAGGTATTTAATGTGTCAGGACTTGGAACATAAAATACTCTGTTCAAAATCTAAGTAAAATTAAAATGTTAGAACCTGGCATATTCTTGCTTTTTTTATTCTAACACGCAACTTAAGGCTTACTATAAATGTCAAAAGGATATGGCAGGTTTTAGTTTATATTATTCAGTGTGTGCTAATATGAAACATCACAGAAACTCAGTCACTTCCCTGCATCTGGGAGAATTTGATGGTTATGTTTGCAGAATCTTAAACCAGAGATTACCCAGCAGCTTACCGTGAAGGGTCATGCTGAATCGGTGATACGGCTGTGGTTGCAGGCACTTTGCTGCTGCCCATCAACCCAGGAGATATGGCTGCATCCTTCCTAAGTCCTGAAGTTGTCCCTGTGGAATAAAGTGAAGACAAATCAGGCATCAGAAGCTAGAGATTTTGGAATAGATGTTTCTCAATTCTGCCTTATTACAGAACATTGGGATGAAAAACTGAAACAGTTTTTGAGTGAGAAATATACACAGAGCTCATCAGTTGATAGTACTGTGCACAGCATCCTCTTCAGGACCATACAGAATCAAATCTGTAGAATAAGACACACTCTCCAGCATCCATCTTACTGCCCAGAGCTTGACAGACTTGCATGGTTATTATTCCTTAAGTGGCCCACAGGATTCAGCTTGTTTCACAGATGCAGTTCTCATTACATGCTTTAAAATGTTAGTTCTCCAAGTAATATCACTTCAATAGTAGTTTCATTTAAATAAAATAGAACTGAGAATCCATTCCTTCTTCCCACCTCCAAATAACTCTTGAATTACAAAATAATCTAGGTTTAAAGGTGAAGTTTGGAGGTCATGTAGTTCAATCCTCCATTTAAACAGCATCAACAGGTTTCAGACACTTATCACATTAGGTGCTGAATGTCTCACTAATAGAATCTCTGTGGGAAACTCCTCTGGTTCCACTGCTTGACCAGCCTCATAGTCAAAAATGTTTCCTGTATAGCTAATCAGAATTTTCTGAGTTGTGACTTTTCCCTGTTGTCTCTTGTGTGGCTGACTTCCAAGAAGGCTCATTCCCTCTTCTCTACACCCTCTCCTAAGGTAGCTGCAGCAAGAAGCAAGATCCATGCTGAGTCACCTCTACCTGTAGCTGAATGCACACAGCCTTCTCAGCCTCTTGCTTCAGCCCCATGGCTGTCCAGGCTGCCTCTGCCAGACTCCCTACAGCTTGTCAGTGTTGTCTGTGCACTGCGGAGTCCCAGAGTGGACACAGCATTTTTGGGCACAGTCTCACTGAACTAGCTGGGGGAAGTGTAATTTCAGCACTCTGATGGCCGCAGCTCTATGATTATGGCCCAGTAAGAAGTCCAGTTACTCCATCACAAGCACATCACTGACTCACTGCTCTTCAGCAGGACACCCCATTCTTTTCTGTCAAAACTGCTTTCAGGGCTTTTTCAGTGTCAGTTCAACCCAGCTGAAGGATACTGGCATTTCCCTTTGCTGAACCTATAAAGGTTCTGTCAAATCTTCTTCCCAACCTGTTAAGGTCCCTTGAATACTGTGCCCTGTTCTCCAGCACACTGACTGGTTCCCCAAGCCTGCTGACTTGCTGCAGGTGCATCCTGTCCTGCTGCTCAGGCTGTTGATGTTAAGCAGCTAACCACGATGAACTGGCTGCCAGCTGGACTGAAGACAACCCTTGAAGGCTGGTGGTTCAGCCAACTTTTCATTTGCTCACCTGAGAACTGAGTTTCATTGATCAGATTTAGTAAGACAAATAGCATACAGGTAAAAAAGAGGTAAAGGGAAATAGGAAAATTAGTAGCTATCTGATCTACCACATAAAAATCTGTGGATTTGGGCTTTTTTAATCTCTCCTAATTAACTGTGTGCAACCAACATCATTTAACTCGAGTCAGTATAGGGAAAACCAAACATATCAGCAAAAACTGAAGTCAAACTAGTGTTTAGATCCTTATGTAACCCTGTGATGGCCAAATATTTCTCAGCTCTGTGAACAGAAATATTAGCTATCAACCATTCCGAAACACAAAGCAACACAAGGTTGTAATTCCAGCTTCAGTGTAAAATGTACAAATGTTCAAGGAGTTATTTAAAACATGCATTGAATCTAATATTTATACAAATATATACAATTCAATAAATCCATGTTTTAAGATGCATTTTAGAGAGACTAACAAAAAATATGTTATCACCCTGCTATAATGAACTGTGTTTCAGCACCTTTCAGTAAAAAAATCTTGCCTAAGAAAGAGTTAATTATCAGTGAAGGAAGTCTGGAAATATCATGGGGATATATGCTGATTTTGTGTCCCTGGTAACTTGATAGTGTGCCAATTCATGATGAGAAGAGTGGGTATGCATATAAAGACTGGAAGGCTCTTGTAGAGTTTTGACTTTACGACTGAATAAGAGATATTTAGAAATCATTTCACGTGACAGTGGAATGAGGCAGCTGGATTTTAAGAAACTAATACCAAAGTAATAAAAACCTTGTTAACATGGGAGAAAATATTCAGTTGTTAATACAAGACAAGGCTGGCACACCGTCAGCAAACTACATTCACAGAAAATGAGATGTATTTCTGCAAAAAAAGACAATATATGGACTCAGAAGTGGCCAACACAGCCTCAAGGGGACTGTTCAAATACCCAAGTTTGAAAATATTACCAGAGCTAGAAACAGAAAACAAGAAAAGGAACTCAGCAGGAATTTACTGAGGCTGTTAGGCTGCACAGAAATAAAGCAGAGGCATAAAGAAATCCCAAATAAATGTATATAAAAAAAAAAGTTAAAAAATACATCTTGGAAAAAGCATGCACGTCTTTTGAGGAAAAAGAAACACTCACGAACAAGCAAATATATAAGGATGATTAAATCAATAACATTCCCAAAAATGTCCAAGCTACTACTAATTTTAAAATATATTATGAGGGAAAAATAAAGGAAGGGAAAATTGGCGAGTAGAGGATAATGAAGACCCTGTTGATGTATAATACCTGTCTATATAAAGCTGATGAAAAGAAACTACCAGGGGAAAAAAAAAAGATACAAAGTCTTTAGTCTGAAGGATATATATTTCAGGGCTAAAGGGAATTAGTTAATGAATTTATGAAGTGACTGGTAATTATTTATGAAAAGTCATAGAGAACTGGGGTGATACAAATGACAGCAAATTAATTAGATTGCAGGTGTTAGAAGACAGTATGAGACTGGAGACATTGCAGATGATCTAGAGAAGCAAGAAACGTGGAAAAAGAATAGACACATTTACCCCTGGAAAAAAGAAAAAGCTCTTCCACAGTGTGGTAATTTAAATCCTGACACCAATGGAAAGAACCTGGAGCAGCAAAGAATCACAAAAAAAACCCCCTAGATATAAGCTTGCAAGTCAAGCTACCTCCAGAGCAATTATAAATGTCTCCTAAATGGTAATGTTAAGAATAGTATGTTCAATTGGGCTAACCTGGTACAAGAATGATTTAAAGTAGATTAAAAAATCATTTGAGAAAACTCAAATAGCTATATATTTCTGTTTGAAAAACAGACAACTAAAACATTAAGAAAATGGGGAAATACAGCAGTCTATATTTTAGAAGTGTAAACATTAAGGATGAAGAAATATGGATGAGGCTGGTTCAAGCAGCAATGGAATGAAAGTAAGCAATGGGAAATCTAGGTTGATAATCATAAAAGAAATCTTTATGGCTTGAATAATAGTAATATTCATAAGACTTAACATTTATATAGTACTTCACATCTTCAAAGCACTTCACTAATATTAACTAATTGCTCCATTCAATTGTGGAGGAGAGTCTTCCCTCAAGGGAAGAAGTTCCAGATCCTGAATCTTTAAGAAGCTACATCAGAAAATCTACTGAAAAACAAACACTATCTAGAGAAATCAGCCCCTGGAAAAGTACACGGCTAAAATGAACTAAAATAATTTTCCTTCTCTGCCTTTTTCTTTTGCATATGAAAAAGGAAAGTGTGCACACTATACAACATCATGAAGACATTATGTCCAACACGAAGAAACAAAGGGGAAAATAGTTCTTTCTTTTGTTTCAATGCAGAGGTACTTCAGGAAGCGTTTCTAAAGACGAATACTTTAAACAGAAATGCAGAGAATTGCCCAATATTGCACAGTGCAATGGATGCATGTTTCCCAGCCCCACAGCAAAATTTTCAAGAGCAGAAAGGAAGAAAACCACACATTTCTGTACTCCAGCACTTTTTAACTAGACAAGTTGTTAGATTTTAGTACACATTGACATAGCTGGTGGTGACACCAATAAAAACAATTTACTGCTGAAAGGATCTAAGACTTCAGGATTGCTTCAACTGCCTAAAGTTTTGCTGGTAATACTAAAAAAGTTTGACTACAAGACACAAACACCTGCTAAAGCACAGGAATAAAAACTAAGGAGCAAGCAGAAACAAAAGACAAAATCAACAGTGAGGGAATAAAAATCGATTTCCTAAGTTGATCCAGCAAGCTTCTACCCTGAAAAGAGAGCAGAAGTGACCCTTTCCACTCCAAGAGGTGAAGGGACCACATTAACAATGCTCTTCTACCTGTTACTAACCATTGCCTGGGAGAAGGAAACATGTATTTGTTAGGAAATCACCCTTTTCAAACCCACTGTTGTCACAGCAAGTGACCAGTCCTGTAGGCAGGAAAGCCTTCAACCATTCCAGGATGAGAACAGCTTCCTGATTAATAATTTTAAATCTGATGTAAGTACCTGTGCTGCTCTGGAGGGACACTACTACTGATAACAGCCACCATTCCCAGTGGCACAGCAAGCCCAAGGGCTCAGACCACCATTCACACTGCACTAAGGAGTGCTTGGATAGAGTCACCATCCTGGAGAACATACAAATAGACCAGACGGATACCACCAGGAGAAAAATAAACCTCTGTAGCAATAGGTCAGCATCTGATGGTTGAGAAGTTTTCACCTGAACATGTTTCTGTACACAGCACTCTTGTGCTCTGACCAACAGGCCACCTTCAGGTATGTGGCTAAGTGAGTTTCATGCCTCAAGGTATCACTTTGTGGATTTCATTTCCCTTTCTCATACTGCACTAAATCAGAAATCCCAGGTCAGCAGCATCTAGGAATATCCAGTAAAAGCAAGGACAGAGCCAACTAAGTCCAGGCTATGCAGGCTAGAACTAAAAATCTTGACATTGTGTCTTGGTTATCTCCTAAGATGGAAAAAACACTTTACAAGTACGTGTGTGTGTGCTTGCTAAAGGAGTCCAAATATATAACAGAAGGAAGCCAATTAAAAAGGTACTAAATACAGAAGACTTCAACTTCAGTGATTAGTGCTAGGTAATTTGCCTTGTGATAAACAACCATTCAAATCAGTAATAGACCTGAGGTTGTTCCACAGCTTGAAAGCATTCCTCTGAACTTTATCAGCTATCACAGCAAGTGCCAATGTTTGTAAGTCAAATTTGGCAATGCAGCTCTACACCATTAAAGCCAGCAATCCCAGTAAGTGCTTGCAAAAGATGCCCACCATCTTCAGAGATCATGCTGATTGCTACAATCACTAAATCAGCATAGGTGCAGCTCAGTTGCAATATGCAACAGCCAGATGCAGCTTGTAACTTCTCCTCAGTCCTACAAAATGAAACGAATTAATGAAGAAGAGGCCAGGTTGGATATTTTCCCCCGAATCTATGGAAAATAAATTACTTTCAGGGACTAGCCCAATCTAAGGAACAAAACCCACCATCCAGCTGTGAAAAATCCTTGTTTCATCACTGCAGCAAAGAGAAGGAGGAGGGGCAGAAGGAAGAGGAAAAGAGAAGAAAAAAAAATGATAGCTGAAAAAAACCATAAAAGAAAACCATCAGTGAAAATTGCCCCTGAAACTTTGCAGAATTGTAACGGCTTTCTCTTGCTTAAATTGATTGGTGTAGCAATGTTATAAAATGACTATTAGGATTCATTGTGCACAACAGAAAGTGTGAAATGTCAGCAGATTATACAGCAAAAGTAATGGGTCCTGAACCCCTGTTAGTCAAAAATGATTTTGTTTCAAATTAGAAATTGATTTTTTTGGACACAAGCCCTTTACAGGCTTCCAACTTCTGTAGCTGTGCCTTGGAAGAGATTAACCTCAGCCACTGTTTGGGTCCAGGCTGATGATACCCTTTTGAAAGTTTCTTCACAGGGACTGCTTTTTAATGTTGGTACGGTCTTAACCAATAACACAAGTTATTTGTTCCTTTGAGAACTGCACCACATTTCTTCTCATTTTGCCATTTTCTTTATTTTTATGCTGACATATACAGCAAACTGGCTGACAAGTTAAAATAAAAAAATAAAAAAAAAAAGCTAGTTCATAATTGAACCAAGGATTATGTTCAAAGCTAAGCAGTGAAACATCCAAGCTGCTTTTGTTCCCAACCTTTTTTCTTCATAAGAGAGAAAAGATTGCATCTCTGCTCCTTAAGTGGAGGCACTAAGCTAAGGGCAGGATAGGTTTTAGCAGTAGAGACATCCCTGTGTGGCAAACTAGCAGGTTGTGATGGTGCAGTCATCACTCAAGGAGGAAAAGAATGCAAAGATTACATTTGAAGAGCAAACCCCACCACACTTCTCACTGCCTTTTGGGAAAATTAAAAAACAAATAATTGAAGGAGTTTTCTGAGATTAAGGGACTACTTTTTTCTCTTTCATCAGAAATACCAGACAGGATCGCCACTTGTTATTTAATTATTTTTTTAATGGAGCTAACACTTTATCTTTCGGTTGTTTAAACACCTCTAAAACTTCCTTCTTTAATTGTGCATTTAATACCCTTTTGAACACATCAGCACAATCATGGCGCTGCGATACAGTATGCTCCCCCCTTACCTTTTCTGGGCTTGGTGCCTTCCCTCTTGGTCTGCATTTGAGGGCTTTGCCCATCATCCATGTTTATACCAAAGCCAACCATTTTCTTCCCTGAACTGCTCCCATGACTGCTCCCTGGTTTTCTGGAGTTTTTGCTCTCTGGAGATGTCCTCAGTAAATAATCTTCATGTTTCAACACAGGGACACTAGGAGGAAAAAAAGATCATGCTGTTACATGATGTATTTGGCCCATTAACACTGCACCCAGCTCTCTACCAGCTTTTACTCTCCAGAAGCATAAACATCATGCTGCTGGTTAAGCTCTTGTTGAATACATTTATAATTTCTGAAAGCAGAATGCCAAAGGCTTGAAGAGTTACCAACATGCTTTATCAGGAGTCTTTGGTTATCAGCAGCCAACAGCACCCTGACAACTGTATTTGGAGTTTTGCAGCATTGGGTACATTCCCTAAAGCATTAGGTCCTGGATTTCTCGAGTAGTTAGAACAGCACCAGTGGGATGAAGACATGGAAGAGAAGATGGAGACAGACTTTGTCCAGCACAATTGGCCAAAGTTGGAAGAAAGAATAATTTTAAAAATGTTCACTTCGCTAGGATAAAAGGGAAACAAAGAAGATTATGTGAAGAGAAATCTGAAATTTTAGTTTGCAAATGGGAAGCAGATCACAAAATCACATAATAATTTTTATTGGAAAGGACCTTTGAGATCATCTGAGTACAAATGCCAAGGATACTGCTAAACCACATCCCCAAGTGCCACATCTACATGTTTTTTAAAAAACAGAGATGGTGAGAAGCTGATTCAAGAAGAAAATGGATGAAAAGAAAGGAGACAAAGGGGTGAGATTGATGAACAGAGGTACTTTTAAACAGGATAGAGAATGTATGAGCAAACTGCTGGGAGAGAATGTGGTGGAGAAGTGCAGTACTTTGAGTAAAGTAAGGAAAGAGAAAGTTGACCAGAACCATTACGGTTCAAGATGAACTTCAACACACGATCATAAACACTGCATGGATAGAGGCAGGAGGCAAATCTGGTGACGGTGAGCAATCATGACCTCAAGCTCTGCAGACACAGGCATCTAAAAATGTTCTGGGCAGACAGGAGGACGACCCACATTTTTCTCAGTAAAGAAAAAGTTACTGCTTTCAAATTCTGCTCTCTGGGAAATAACTACTGCTTTAAATGACAATCCCCAACATATGTAAGTCATTAGTCCCTGTCATAAAAGGCTCCTTTATAAAAGAAATTAAAAATATAAAAAAGTATCTTTGTATTATCCACATGAAATAATACTGTTTATTCCAAGATTATATTGATCTACTTGCAACCATGGAAGCAAAAAACAACTTTCTTAAGTTATTAGAAGATTAAACAAATCTTAACAGCTGGATTCTGTGAACCTAGAGGTCTTTTCCAACCTAAACCATTCTATATTTCTATGATAAATCTTTTTCCTGTTTAAGCAGCAATTTTACATTGGCAACCCAAAGACTGTCACTGAGCTTTTATTAGTTAGGATACAGCTTCATGGAGGCTGAATCACAAGAATCTTTTACCTAAAAGCTTGCACTGACTGAAGTTACTGTAGATCTGAGGGAAAAGGAGGAAATGATAGCTAAATTAAAAGTTTCCCATCAATGTGCTGTATAAGACATTGTTTAATAGGGCCCACTGAGCCTGTTGGACAATTAGTATTACTCCTGTATTATTAATGCAGAACAGTATATAATGGCTTATGCCTGTAATAACTGACTGAAGTGTTGGGTATAACTTCTCCAAATAATCTCCATTTACTTTAGGGCTTCTAACTGTGTGACCACTAATAATACTGCAAAGTGTTTTTTAAAATTTATGGTGGACTAAATTAGTATCTTATTTGAATCATATGAAATTATTAACCTACTAATTCCTGCAACTACAAGAGCACCAAGAGGTGGTTTTGGATCCTAGCAACTGCTTAAAGAGGCTTAAAGGTGTAATAATTAACCAGATTTCCCTGATAAAACAGGACTTGATATTCCATTTGCCTCTACTTGGGATGATTAACAGCATTTAAAAAAACAGTGAGGCTGTCATTATTTGGATGCGTTTTGAGTTGTTTAAAGCACATTTGATTACAACCTACAGTCCTCATGTGAAGACAGTGACCTTCTGCTTGCAGATAAAGAGGTGACTACTCAATTGGTTCTCATCTGAATGCAGTATCTTCTATGGTGCACTTACCTCTATAATACTGAGTTCTGTTCTAAATACTGAATGGCAGATGCAGTTCAAACAGAAACAGACACCAAGAAGAAATTACATAAGCTAAGGTATAATAAATAACAAAAGAAAGTGTATTTGCATTTATAACTTAAATAAACAACTAGAGCCTCATTGTTTAGTAAATAACAGAAGTCAGCTCATGCTAAAGTTCTGCTTAAGTAAGGACAGAATCTCAGATCTTAAAATGACAATCTGAAAGGTGCGCAGACCAAGGAGAGAAAGGGATGACGCAGAGAGATTAAAAAATTCAGTAATTAACTATCTACCACAATTAAACAAAGAAAACATAAGGCAAAAAAATCTGTTTCAGAACATAATTACTCATTCACCTCTGGAATAATTAGTAAAACAAATGATGTGACTATTGCAACATGGAAATTTAAACTCAACATATGGTCAAAGGGAATCAGCTATTTATGTCTGGAGAGATTTAGCAGCAAAAGAGGTTCTTGTCTATTTTCAAATCCAACTACCCATCATGTCACTCAAAGGCACCACAGTTAGTAGGAATTCCTGCAGGTCACCACAATATCCAATGAATTTTCATGGCACTCCTTGAAACTAACCAACAGAGAAGACTTTCTAAATAAAGACCTTATTAACCTACCTACCCTACATACCAGGGCAGGAGATGCAGTGTGGCCAAGAAAGAAAGTGAGGCAGCACTGCTGCCTCATTATGAATATCCAAGTACACCATCACCAAAGGAAAACAAACCTTGAACATTCCTTCCACCCCGTCTGAGCCTCATATCGCGATATCCCCGCTGAGCGCGAATGGCAAATTTTAAATGTCATTCAGGACCCATTGAATACTGCTAGTATTTGCATTCCTTAAAAAGTAGAAAAACATTAACCTTTTGTTTTATTGAATTAAAATGCCATGGAAATGCTGATGTAGTCTTCAGAGACTGAAATACTTTTACAAAGAAGAATAGCTGTCATTTATTAGACACAAAGAACAATTACTTGATAGGATGCTTTCTGACAAAAAGCAGATTGGTATTCTCATCATAGAAAAGGCATTGTAAAAAAACCCGGCACAGACCTCTGAGACTTGAATAATTTAAAGCTGCATTTGGTGCAATTTGAATTTTTCTTTAGGGAGGCAAAGTTAAATACCTTTAATTTGTTCTAATTATTTCAAATTTGCAAGTTAATTATGGCTGATCATTAAATAACAAAAAGGACTATCGTCTCCATAGAGTTTTACCTCCTACCCTCTGCATTACTTAAGCTAGATTTTAGTATGCATGAATTAACTTTCTAAATAATCACACGGTTTGACTAAATGGCTCAGTAAAATGAGCTCTGATCCTCACAATAAGCATTAATGGACATTAGAAAGGCTATTGGGACCCATGTTACTTACATTATAAGTATTTTTAATGGGGTCTTATTTACTAATCTTTATGTACTGTTCAAGTTAGGGCATCATATAGATACATTATTCTGCTTTAATAGAGGAAAGTCAGTTCTTCAAGATACTAAAATAAATGTCCACTTAGAGCCAACTAAATTCATTTTTAAACTAATGCAGGAAAACTCTGATAGAATATAACTTGTTTTAGCTGCTGATCCTGATGAATCAATCCAACATAATGGCAGCCTTGCTCTGCAAATGGAGTTTTGCAGATCTGTTGAATCGCTAAGCAACCCAAGCAGCTCAGGCTCTTGCCAGAGTCGTGCTTACTATCAGCATGTGATTTACCTCGCCCACGAGGCTTCTTCTCTTCCCTGCTCCACACCCAGATTCAGCTGACTGGGTTCCCAGCCTTCGATCCCAAATTTGGATGCTCACCTTCCACTGAACTCTGATCTTTCCATGCGTTTTTCAGTGGCATTCAGAGAACAAGACTATGTTGTAACTACTCAGAAACCCGAAAAGCGAGGCAATTCATGCCTCTGCTATGTATGTTCAACAGATGGCTGCCTTAATGGTACCCTACTGCACTCTGCTGAGGCAAGGGCTTACGAGTTTAACCATTATCAAACTAACAGATTGCCGTGGTAGGTTAGCTCCAAAAGCAAACATGTTGGAATGTTATTTTCCTGTTCCGTAATTTCTGTTTTAAAAATAAAATAATTAACAGTTCATGTGTGCAATCTGCTGCAATTATATCAGGCCAAGAATGCATAACACTTAATGATGCAAAACTGGTGATAAGTAGACAACCCAAGCAATACGTTTTTGTAGCTGGAACCTGAATTGCCATTTCAGACACAGTTTGACAAACAGGCTGAAAATTGCTTCCTCCCCTGCCACTTTGGCTGGGAGTGTTTTCCAGCCAGATCAGTTTCCAGAGTCAGTTCCGTATAAAGTAGCAGCACTACAAGTACTGGGACAAAAGAGAAGATGCCAGGATCTTCTTTTCAGTAGGGGTCAAATTTAGATCAGTTCACATCAAGCTTGTTATCAAACAGCACTTTTGAAAACCACCTGTTCCAAAGTGGGACTGTTTGGGAGGTTATCTGCACAGCAAATTAAAAAAGTATTTCTGGGGAGAGAAGGCAGCATTGTAGACTTTGGATGCATGGGTCTGAAAACAAATGGCAGTGGTCTACAGAACAATCACAACCTTTCCAGTCCCCTCAAGTGGAGCTGAGGAGAAACACGTCAGAACGTACGAACCAGCACAGCAGCACACGGGAAAGAGAAGGGAGATTGATCTACTTGCTACTGCTTTGTGCAGGGTGCACAAATCCACAGGGCAGCTGAGCACAGCTGGAAGGGAGGCAAGAGAGATGCAGGTGAAGAGGAGAAGCACAGTGTGAACCTCAGGGCAATCTCTCATGCCTGAATGCCATCACCCTTCCCTTCCTAAAAAATGCTTTTTAGCTTAGCATTTTTTTCTCCCTTTAAGAAGCAGGAAAAAGTCCTATTCTAATACATTCCTTGAAGACCACATTCAAGCCCAGAGTGAGATTTCATGGGCCAATTACGAAATCTGGCATTTTGAGGCTTATGTTAGATGCATCAGCATGTTAATGGCACTGCTGGGATCCAGTGAATGTCAATAAGAAACCGCTGCTTTCCTTTCTAGAGAGCATGTGCATTTAAACCTTTGAGATAACAGAATCAGAGAATACTTTTGGTTAGAAGGAACCTTTTAAAGGTCCCCTGGTCCAATCACCCTGCAATGAGCAGGGACATCTTCAACTAGAACAGATTGCTCAGAGCATATCCAAAGTGACCTTGAATGTTTCCAGGGCTGGGGCATCCTCCACCATTCTGGGCAACCTGTACCACTGTTTCACCACTCACAGTGAAACATTCCTTCATCACATCTAACTTGAATCTGTGCATTAAGATGAAAAGCAAGACCACTTGTCCTATAGTTATAGACCCTGTTCCAAAGTCTGTCTCTATCTTTCTTAAAAGAGACCATTTTAACCATTGAAAAAGTGCGGTCAGGTTTCCCCAACACCTCTCCTCCAGCTGTCTTCAGGACCACATCTATCTCCCTTCCCACTTATTTTTTAGGCAAAAGGCAGGAGGGCAGGAACAGGTAGGGAAACATTTCAACAGTCAGTGAGAGTTCTGGAGCTGAAATATAAATATTATCAAATCTGCTTGTAATAAAAGGATTTTTCATCACAGAAAATAGACAGTGATTGCCTACAATCTACATGTTATTATGCAGACAATATATTGCTGAGCTGTCATGCAGAGGTTTCATCTCTTACAGCACTCTTCAGGCTCAATGCCCTTGAATCCAGCAATGCCCATGGCTGTGTCAGGTTTCTCTGTTGTTTTTTGGGGTTTTCCCCCCTGTTGGGCTCTCTCTCTCAAATCTACTGCATTTGGTTTACTTTTCTCTCATCTTGGAGGAGATACACTTGTACCTATGCTAAATTTTTTTCCTTACCGAGGTACAGCAATCCACAGCACAGCTTCCCCAGACCACTCTTTCAGGGACAAGTTCCTTCCCCATTCCCTCAGTAGCTGGTGCTCAGACATTTAATTCCACTAGCAAGAATTGAGGCCACATATGCTCTTAATTAGCAATGACCTATTAGATCATACCAGCCATAGGTGAAACCCTAGCCCCACTGAATCAATCAGAATACTGTCTTTATTTTCAATGAAGTCAGGACTTCACTTAATTTACATGGTTAGAGGTCCATTTGTAGCAAGTATTAAGCTAAATTTAACCTAGAATTATATTCATGCCTTCCCTTTGAAGCCCTCTCCTTCCTCTGGTTTAAGTTCACTACATTTCAACTCCCTACCAGCACCTTTCCAATATATCTGAGTTTCTCTAATAAATAGCAAAATTACAGCTGTGATTACTTTTCCATCTTTTCTGAATTCAAAGAAAATTCAAGCATAAAGGTTTTCAGTCAGTCATAGAGAAATGGCCACGGGAAACAGACTGGCCAGGCTTTAGCAGGGCAAAATTCTGTGACTGTTTATTTGGCCTTTCTTACAGAGCAGAGCAGAGCAGCTGTCGTTCCAGCAAACTCTGCTGTCAGCCTTCACAAAAGGAAGTCATGTAAATGTCAAGTCACACGTATAAAAACAATCCTTCCAAACAGTGTCTATATATCTGAAAAGTCTGCCTGGCTGTCACCAGTTAAAGCACCATGAGGAATGATGCAAAACCCTGTTTAGGACAAAGTTTTTGAACTAAATCTAAACTTTTTCAGCACATCAGACAGCATCACTCTCTCCTTCAGAAGGAGAATCACATGCTCTTCAGCAAAGTGAATGCCAGTCTTAGTGCCTTATCCAGCATCACTAGTGTCTGGCTGAGAGCCAGCCCCAATCACAAGATACCCATCAAAATGCCATATGCAAGCTATCTCCTGAACAAACATGCCCCAAATTGGATTGTAATTTGGTTGTGATAAAGGCACTGAAGAACAACACATCATCTCTTCTCTACTTGCCTCACCCAGAGCAAAAGGCTTCTCAGTGGATGGGCTGACCTCCACAGCAAGCTGTGGCAGAGATGGGTCTGGGTGTGCAGGTAACTCCCTTATGTCTTCCTTTGCTAAGGCTGTTGGTACACAAGCACTCTCTCCTCTGCAGAAGTTTCCAGACAGGCTGATAGGTGTTGATAACAGCAGCTTTCAGTAAATGAGCAGCAATTGCAAAAGCCCTTTTTCTGATCATGGATCACATCATGGAGCAATCATTTCCTAAGGGAAGGGTAACTGACAATATAGCAGAGGAAGGACACACTAAGAGTTGAACAGTATATACAGGGTTTTCAGCATGCCCTACTAGTAATTCTGAAGAAATTCCGAATTAGAGAAACAGATTGCTTTTTTTTTTTTTGTGCAGGTATTAGGAGTTACACATGCACAGAAAATATGGAGTTTAGGAGGATCAGAATAGTTGAAAAAGACACAGCAACTATAGTTGCTTCTGTTCACTGACAAAATTACACTTGATTGATGCTAAGTTTCAATGTTCAAGACACCAGTAGGATAAATTTTCAAACCTGGTTTCTAAGTGATGAAATGAAGGAACAAAATTTCAGATTTCTCCCATCAATAGAAATGGAAATTAATAACCACTAAACTGGGCAAACAGACATATCCCTAACAATACTGAGGTGACTTTCTGGGCCTCTGACAACTCCTTCAATATCAGGGAACATGCCACACACAGGGAAAGTCTTTCATAAATGCATCAAATTCCATAATAAATACAATTAAGAGTTTTCATACTGTCTATTCTTCTGAGGCTGCAGAATCTGATTTCTCTAACCAGGAACCACTACCACTGAAAACAACACAGAAGCACCCCAGCAGGACCCATATTTTTCCATGAAATTTCTGTCCTCTTATTTTAATCACCTTTATCTGTACCACAGGATGATTGAATCTAGCATTGAATCATGTTAAGCACAGGTTGCTACAGGTTTTTAGGGTTATAGTCTGTTAGTGTTAAAGTCTTACAAATCATGGGACTATTGAATCTGGAAGCTGCAGTGCTTTACTTATTCCAAAAAGCCATTTGGTTCCTCTGCCAAATACCAACCTGACATGGGTTTTGATTTTTGATAAAAACAATCAAGTAGAATTTTACCAGGTCTGTAACTACAAATGTACACAGCATCCTAAATATTTTCATACTACAGCATCTTTTAAAATGGTGCCATACACTATCCCAGGTCAGTTAGAAACACCCTTCCTGATGTATCTTCACACTTCATTGGCCTTTTTTCCATGATTAAATCACATCTGTGGGACATGGTCACTCTATGATTAAAGAGTATATTAATGATTTACCACTACACTAGTACTCATCCATATTATATTGCTTAGTAAAATGAAAACACTGAGATTGTTTATTGATCTGCTTTTAAAAAAATCCTATAGCCTGAAAAGAAGCAAATAGAGAAGTAGAGACTTTGGACTTTACTCTGATTAGTAGACTACCATACCCAACAGATGCAGATTTGACAAGATAGCTCCTGGTAAAGATTTAAAGTAACAATTTTAGCCACTTCAGTTGCCTTAAATTCACTGAAGTTACATATTTCACAGGGCATGTTTGATGGCTAGTGACTGTAAAATCAAGTATTTATTGCAAGAGCAATACAGACTTAGATGCCTAAATAATGGCATACAACTATAAAAACCATGGCCCTGGGCCCCACAGAAAAAGCAACATACTAAAGATTTCCCTTCAGTGCATATATTTTATGTGAATTTGACAGCACCACCAAATACTGACTCAACCAGGATGTTTAGGGAACAGATGTAACAAATTTTTGCACTTGTATTTAGAAAATATTCAGATATAATAGAACTGAAACCAGATGGAAATCACTGCCTCACTAAAAGGCAGTTACCACTGAGATATGTATTGGCATTGCTCTGATATCCAGTATCAAGGAGAGAACGAAGGGAAGAGATCTTGGGACAAGGCTGTTTGTCACGAAGCTCTGGGCTCTGGGCTGTCAGTTCCCAGCCTCTGAAAACCCTTTTGGTCCAGACACAAGTGATTTTTGCCGTCTTAGAGCTACCACTATTGATTTTTGGGCATGAAAGTCTACCTTTGCATGCATTTGTTACAACCTGGTGGAAACATCTGTCCAGAGCAGAAGCCACGAGTGCTGCTCTGACACTGTGATGTGGGTTCAGGGGTTTGCATTATTTGTGCAGCCAAACCATCTCAGCCCTACTGAGTCCACAGCTGGTATATAAACTTAGCACATCTCTCAGAGACATGGTTTGCTCAAAAACGATGCAAAGATGTAAATGGAGATTAAGGAAACACAGAGATAAAAAGAAAAGAAGGATTAACTATGCATTGATTAAACAAAAGGGCAAGTAGTTATAGAAAGAGGTGAAGTCTGGCACTATTGATAAAGACTGAAGACACTTGCAAATTGTTTTGTTTCAAACTCTTCTGCGTGCTAGAAGCCACACAAAAGGTTTCCATAAAGAAGAGCTGATGACTTGTCACTGCAGTGGAGTTCTAATGCTTTTCTCTCCAGATCTACCAATGAAATCTTTTGAGTATGGTTTAGATTTTAGGTAGGTTTACCAGGCAGAGACCATTTTTGTGATGAGTGTGAAGAAAAACATTCGTTTGAAACTCACCAAATTAGGATTGAGGGCAGGGAGGGGAAAAGAGCACTCTTAAAAAGCAGAGGATAAAAAAAAGGAGGAAAAGATAAAATGTAAAACAAGAAAGGCATTGTCAGAACACACAGATGGAGGTAGAAGTCACCATGAAATGACCCAGTGGTTCTAAAAGACAGAAAGAATTAGGGAATGTAGTAGCAGCAAATGGCTGAAAGTTAATCCAAACACAAAAAACACTGAGTGCCACATAACTGACAGAGTAAAGAAGAGGTGGTGGCAGAGAAAATAAAATAAGAAACAGCTTTATGACTTTTAACAGACAATTGGCCCCTGAAGGTGAGTTTAAAAGAAGCAAAGCAGACAAGACCTGAAGAAGCAGCCAAGATACCCATTTGGAAAACTTATTTTGAAGTTGGTGAATGAATACCGAGCAGTTAAAGAAGACTTTAGAGTAGCCAAAGTGCAAGAAGAAGGACTAAAGCAAGGGGTGGTTTTAACTGTTAACACTGCAAAAGGGTATTTTGGCTGCCAAGGAGAAGGGAACTGCAATAGCTGTCAGCAGCCCAGATGCATGCAGAGAAGGAGAGTGATCCTGAGGTTATGAATCTCAGTGGCAGGGAGGATGTGGCATTATCAAAATCAGAAGTGAAGAGAGATTCAGTAGAAAAAGTAAGGAGCTCTGTTTTGGCCAGATTAGGAATGATCTGAAAGCAAAACAACTGGGATTATGTGTCAGGGAGGCAGTCAGATATGCAAGACTAGATGGAACAGAGCAGAAGGTTTAAGAGTTATTGGCAGGGAGATGATAGCCAAATCCGTGTAACAGGATGTTGTCATCCAGTGGGTACAGAAATCTCCAGTCAAATCAAGGAGTGACTAAATCCCTTCCCTGCCACCTCACAGAGGTTTCTGCCTAGTTTCAAATGAAATTATCTAAAATAGTGCTGCAAAAACATGCATAAAAAACCTGACTTTCCATAAAATCTAAAGATCATACTGTTTCTAAAACTAGGGCAACCACTAAATGAAAGTTAACCCGAACAATAACTTTAGCTAAACTTCAGGTCACATGCACTTAATATAATGAGATGAGGAATATGAAAAGGCCATTCATAATGGAATTCATCGAGTTAGGAATGCCATGCTTAGCTGCCTTATAACATATAATTAATGATCCTATAAAAATCCAGCAGTACGAACTCTCCTGGCTGCCCGCAGAACTGTTCTTTATGCTGGGTAGGGCAAGCAAGCATCTGCTTCCACAAATACTGCCCTTTGAGAAGCTCAAAAGCTTTTTTCCCCACGTTCCATCAGGGACCACAGTGCCATTTCCATGACATGCTGAGCTTTGAACCATTACCCAAATCAGACTACAGCATTTGGCAACCCAGTACACATCTGTCACGATAGACTGGTTAGTGGTCAAATGTTAAAGAAAACGTCATTAACTCTCTTCCATTGCTCCTAATACTCCACCTTCCTCCAGATTATTTATAATTCCCACTAAACCCACCCTCTGTTTATAGTCTTCTAACACAACAGTGAAATACATACTGCCTGGAGATCTGTGTTGCCTTATACCACTCCCAACCATTTGGTACAACAAAAGACGTTCTCTCTCCATCAAAAGGCCTGATCCCTCCTGAAGCATTGATGCTCGAATTCAAGGTTAAAGGATTAAGACCTGAAGCACTGGGTACCAGAGGAAATGAAGCCAAATATCGAAAGAAACACAAAAATCAATCCTCTTCGCTGCAGGAGCAGTGTGAAGAACAAATCAGCTAGGCTGAATCTAAAATTTTCTCTGCGTGGCTCTCAAAAATTAGCACTTTTATAAATATAATGGGTAGTCTGCAAAGCCTCAGCACCCGTGCAAAGCCACAGAGTTCAACTCAATACATCAGTACGGTCTGGGAAGTTTTATGCCAGAATAATTCAGTGGCAAATACACAAAGTCCACTTCAGAGAGAGCAAGAGCTGGGGAGTGAGTGAGAGCACATGTGTTGTTATCTTTATACGTAGTCTGAAAATCTGCAAGTGGCAGAACCTAATATTTACTAAAGTTTGCCTTTTGCTTCAATTCTCTGAGTGCTGAAGTGCAGCCAAGGTCACAGAAGGGGTGGGGGAGTGGGTTTTAGCTTAGTATAGCTGTGATCATGGGCAGAACAGTAGGGTACAGAGGATTTCTTGCTTAACTTTGTAATACCAATAGCTTTTGTTCTTAGTCCTGCCCCATCAGTTCTGATATAAGCTTTAAATGGCATGAAAGTTGTGTGGGTGGGTTTAAAATTTCCTGATTCAAAACTACCTTCCAGAACATTTTGTTTTATGAGGTTTTTCTTAACTTTTCCGACTGAAAAATTTCTGGGACATATGAATGTCTAGATTAAACAAAATATTCTCTTCATCCAAGATTACACATAAAAACAAAAAGTAACAAAACAGTATGTTTGAAAAAGTAATCCATTCCAATTTATAAAAATAGAATTCAGGTTTTCAAAATTCAATTCAGGCAGTAAACTAACAGTGTCTACATTTTCCCATAAAGGAGGCATCTGCAAATGACTTGCAAAAATGTCTCTCACTGTCTGCAAGTGTTGGCAAGGAACAAACTCCTTCAGGAGATGCATGCATTTCACATATTTCAACGGAAAGAAAAAATTCTCCAAGCATTTTCAGTTTTGATGTAGGATATTACCAAAGCAAACCCATGCAGAATACTGGCAGCAAACACAAGTTTTGTGAAAATACCAAAATACTTTTTTTTTAACAAGCCTGTTTTCACCAACTGCCCTCCTAAGGTTAGCAGTGTTTCTAATACCTGAGTGCCTGTGCTTTTTGAAGACCTCATCTACCTATGAAAACCACTTATGGCATTTTCTGCTTACATCTTACACCTCCAGTCACTCAGTAGGCTTCCTGCTCAAGGTTACTTTGGACTGCAATGGGAATGATGTAATACTGCTGTGTGCAGCAGACGTGATCATGAGAACAGAATCAGCATAATTCAGGTAAATGTTAGATAGGCAGCTTGAAATCACTGTTGCAGTTGAAAGTAAACCTGAAAATTAGATTAGTGAAGGAACCAGGTCAGCAGAAATTAACTCCACTCTCTCCAGTCCGATAAGGATCACTGCCTACCCTAACAAAAAAAAACCCCTCAACTTTAAATACATGCATAGGTATATGTAAAAAATTGCCACACACTCCCCTTTATGCTTTTAGTAACCACATCAGAACAAAAACCTTCTCCCTGACAAGAAAACCTACTACCTCCAGAGCCTGCACGTGGCACTAATGAAGCAGAAATGTGTGTCTAAGTCTGACTGTACTCTCCCATACGTCACAGCAGACTCCAGCAGCCATCTGTTGGAAGGATGCTGTGCCTATATATAGCCAGACACCACCACGAGAGAAAGAAAAACTCATATCTGCACCTAATTCAGCGTGTGCACTATTGGCAGATCTGCAAGCACCGTTTTTTTTTACCGGCCAAACAAGTGTTCGCTCCACAAATATCCTATCTAAAAATGATACAAACTTCAATGTAAAATTATCTGGAACAAGAAAGTAACTTGGTTGTTAAAAGGAGCACTAACAGGTGGGAAAGCAGCTTCCAGATACACACATTTTATGGGCCATTTGCAAGCACAGTTGATTTCATCCCAATTTAATGTGCCAGTCTGCCAAAACAGCAAGCAGAAAAAAACCAAAAATCCCAACAAACTATATTCAGTACACTTCTAAAAGTTGGCCAAGTCCTATACAGATACACCTCAAGAGACCAAGGACAACTCAGAGATGACCTGGGAGTCTTGCACAAGGAGCCAGTTGCAGCCTTGGTGAGAATTTCTCCTTTAGAGGCTCAGGACCTGGACACACCCCAAGACCTGGGAAGTGACATGCTGGGATGAAGAACCGAAAAGAAAACTCCTCATAGGAAACCAAATGGGTGCTACCATTGTTTTTCAATTCTCCTCAAAAACAGGAGTAATGGGACCAGCAAAAGTCAGGCCAGCAGTAGCAGAGCCATGCAACTGCATGTGATTTTTATTCTATATTTAAATTATTTGGAGGGGGGAACTGAATGAACAAACTTGGATATGCCTGGGACAGCAGGGGGAGCTGCGAGTCTGCATTCCTCTGCAGGTCTATTTAATTGCATTGAATATTTGGACAAAAGCACATCACCACAGAAAGATGCCTGCATGTCTAACAAGCCTCAGAAAAGCGAGTTCATAACAAAGCATTAAACAAGGAGCAACAGATAATTGTCACCCTCTCTCACTAGATAATAAAAATACTTACATCATAAACATAAAAATCTTTTAGAAGACCCCTGACAGCACTCCCTCCTGGAAATATCACCATAGCAATGAGCATCCAAGTACAGGGGGAAGTATCACTGAATCCTGTGCTTGATATTTTCAAGTAACTAAAAATACAAACTGGCAAAAATATGCATGGGTGATGTAGAATGAGGCACACAAACATAAAGAGCCTTCAATGAAATTAAAGGTGGCAAATTCCACCTGCAAATCTTTAATACCTCAAGAAAAAATCCATTCACCAGGTAGCATACATTGAACGAGTGCCTGCAGATAACTGTAAACACATCTGATAGCTGCTGTGTCCAACAATTCCTATTTGGAACGCTTTGCACAGGTTTGTGTAGAGGCTCAGTGGCAGAACTGTGTGAAATCCAAGGCAAAGATGCCTGTTAGAGGGGAGGCAATAAAGATCCATACTAGCAGAGCCTTATAGGAAACCTAAGACACAGAAAAGCAGGGAATCTTGAATGTTAAGATTTAGGCACACAGCAGCACTCTGGGGAGGGGTGCTTGCAAAGTGAAAAACTGTGTCTCCTCAAGCTGGTGCCAATAAATACATCTTATTTCCATGCCATTCAGATCAAAGTTAAGATTAAATGAAGGAGGGAAGAGTTTTAAAATTCCTTTCCCAGATGCAGATGTCAGGAGCACACACAAAAGCAGGTGCTGGGTGTATTGATCCTACTGAATACGCATGGAGTGGGTACTTGAGCATGTACCAAGCATCTGTGTCTGGGAGATGGAAAGCACTTTGTAAAAGGCTGTTTTATGCTAAACAAATGCATCAGGTTATGTTTTTATTTTGAATATTTTAAAGCATCTTGCACATTGGGGCAGACTTGAAAAGAAATTATACAGACAACTTGCCATTAATTGCGCAAGCTACCAACTCCGTAGCTGCAAATTGTCTGAGGGCTCACTTAGGAGCACTCCAAGCTGCTGAAAACCATCCTCAATAAAACCTGCTCTGACTGCTGCACCTTAGAGAAATGGAGATCCCGAATCTGAAGATAGTTCAGGTCCCAAACAGGCAGATTTCTTCTCAACATCAGGGAAGGGACAAGTTCAACATAGCAAATTCCTACCAGATTAGGTATCCAAACAGCTGACACGGACAATGCTTGCTGACAATGACAACAAAAGTACCTAAATAGCCCATGTACACAACAAAACACGCATCCTTTGAAAATCTGGCTATAGTTGGAAGTGGCCCCTGAGATCAAAGTTTTCATTTTCACTAACAGACTATGAGGAAACTCCGTATCAGAAATCAAACTCTGCACGGTATTTGCTTGTGGAATCTTTTTTGCTTTCTTCAATGAGGGAAAAAATTAATCCCTACAGGAGATGACAAGATGCCTTTTAAACTACATACCTCATTTTTGACTAAAATTACCTTTCAATAGTCTGGCACAGCTGCATGCTCCTATTTGGTTTTTTTTTCCATTAAGGGTTCCTCTATTATTTGTACCCATCCTATAGCATTTACGCCTGGCAGTGATGCACATTCCCTTGTCTACAATTCTTCCTACAGATAGTAAAGGATAAATTGCAATTAGATTTTTGTAATTGTAGATAATTAACTCAAAATGAGCTGTTAATTATATAAAAAAACTAATGTTTTTTTCAGTTCTTGATTATATTATTTATTTTCCCTCTCACTTCAGCAAGTTTCCTATTTTAAAGGTATTTCACTATTTCCTTTAAAATACCAGGATATTTTTAAAGTAAGTTTTGCTTATTTGAAGACTGAAATCAAGTTCTGTGCTGTGAGATTTGCTAGAAAACCTCTCATGTATGCACTAGAAGTCAGAGAGGGCTGATTTTCCATTAGTGTTCTGTTGAAATTTGCTGTAACAAGAACTGTTTGATACATCAATTAAAAACTAAACACCACCACCACAAAAAAACAAAGAAATAATAATTAAAAAAAAGAGCTCCACATCATTAAAAAAAAAAAAAAACCCACAAACTAAAAAATAAAAAGGCAGAAAAAGAAAACACCAAAAGAGACAGTTAAAAAAAGAATGTATGTCTACCAGCTCTTCCTCTTTTCTAAGACATGGCCACACACTCACACACTCTCCCTCTCTGTACTGAAGAAAACATCACTTACATATTCAAATGCATAAAAAAGATAAATGGACTTGTCTTCTACGGCCTCTTTAAGCCTTACATTAGAGTAAATTATTTAGGGACCATTCATCTGGTAACCTTTGCAAAACTGAAGATGGCATATAAGAAGAAAAACTTCCAAGTGTTTTGCTGCCAAACTTTGTAACCAGCTGGCATGGTACCTTGAGACTGCTCAAACACACAATAACTTTGAAAAATTACAGTAAATTAAACCAGGGGAATGAAGGTAGGGTGGGGAACCTTTTGAAATCTGGGACTCTCATTTTGTTAACAGCACAGGTTTTCTTCATTTTCCCTGCTAGAATATGTAGATGTTTGCAGGTTTTTGGTTGCCAAGAAGCTCTGCAGATGTTCTAGGTTACATTTTTCCTCCAAGGGGCTTAATGCTGCTGCATCTTAAACATGTCATGACTCTCCATCTTTTTTGCTACAGTGATAATACTTTGATCACTTCAGTTTGTGTGAAAATGAAAGAAAAAAGCATCTGAGCACAACAAAGATATGCCAGTAACTCACAGCAGCCAAACACCTGGTTAAGCAGTGAAGAATTCCAAGAAAACTAACAACTCCTGCTGTTCTGGGGAAAAAAAAAAGGCTTATCCTTTTTCAATCGAAAGGGATCTCAGAAAGAAAAATAAAATTAGTATAACAAAGTAAAAAAATAAGAAAAAAATAAGGTATTGGACTCTTAGTTTACAAATGAATTATCAGTTCTTCCACTATTCTCAGAACAGAGAAATTTATTACTTTGAGGTATTATCTCGTTGCTAAAGAAGAAGTCATTCAAAGCACAGCTGCTCATCTTGTCCACCATTCTTTGGTCAAAAGAACACCTATAGTTACAGCACAGAACAAGAAGCTGTTACTTTCTGAGAAAAGGAGAAAACCTTGCCAGTTTTTATTTGTTGCTTTCCTAATAAGCCTGAATCTTTTTCCAGCGTTAACTTGAATGCAACAGGGTAGGACAGAAGGAAAGTACAATAGTGTACTGATTGAAGTTTTAAATAGCAAGCAGGATGGAGATAAAGAGCTAAATATTGGCTTAACTCTGCTTCCAGTTATTTCAGTGGTAGTTCGCTCTGATCACACAGAAGTAGAGGTGTAATGAGAGGTATTTAAAAAAACAAGTAACTGTCACCAACCATGGAAGATCTATCTGAGACTTAAAGGATAATGTATTATTTACATCAAGTCCAAATAAAGACTAAGGAGATATTCAGATATTAATTTAAAAAGTAACAAGCAGCACCTAGAACAAAGAACTAAAACTAAGGTTTTGTGAAAACTCCATTTTGCACTGGGCTAAGAGGTGGCACACAAAACCTGAATCCTCTTCAGGAAGTCACCTAAACTTTGAGTAATAACAGGTCAGCATAACTATTGAATTGACTCATAAAACACAGTAGCCAATGAATTTTACCCTTCCTGCAGAAAAAAGCTCTTAATCTGAAACAAACACATGAACAAATACACTTGGCAGGCAACAGCACACTGTCAAGAAGATATACTGACCCTGTGAAGCACTTAGAAGTGAAGAGAGAAATTACCTTAGCCCCATGCTGCTGCCATTCATCATCAGAGCAAGATCTCTGGGTGCTTCAGCAATGGGCACATCTTCTGAGCCAGGTACATGGCCTTTAACCCTGGAAAAGATAAGTTAGTTGCTTCTGCAGCTGGTCAAATCACACCAGGAAGTTGCCACTAAAAGGTGACCTATGTGTCTACAAATGGGACACTTTTACACATTAAATGCTTTAGCAATTACCTTCATACTTTCAAATATACTTTTGTACTGGAAGTCTGGCTCAGGCCCAGTGCCTTTGCTTCTAAGGGTTACCACAGGGGCAACCTTAGGCAGTGTAACCCAGTTGAGTATTAGCTTTTCAGCATTGGAAAGGGAAAACAATAGGGAAAAATCTGCAGTCTTTTCATTACAGAAACAGAAAAGTATCATTTGCAGGTCACAGCACCAGAGCTCAAAGGCATCATGTGTAAATGGCGTAGAACAGAATTTGTATAAGATGCTCATGTGTCCTCAAACTGTGGGCTCACAAATGATGCTCCATTCTTAACAGATCACTCCACCTTCTCCTTTCTCTCCAACAAAGACAGAAAGTCAAGATAGAGGTATTTCTCTTTTTTTTTTACTAAAATTCCTATTTCCAAGCTTTGCTTTTACTGGGCTGCTCCAGTGAGGCTTGAACCAGGAGAAGCCACTGAATTGCACATACACACCATTTTTGATAGCTGAGCAACTATTTCACATGGAGAGTAACTGCAAACTGAAACTACTACTGCCATGTGAGGCTAAGTAGAGAAATGTGGAAAATTAAAAGCAGTTATGATGCAGTGTGGCAGAAAAAAATAGCAACTCACGCTTTAACTAAAAGATTAGAAAAGTTTCTTGCCAATTACTGCAAGTGGTCAAACCTCTTATTTGTCATTCAATGAGAATGGACCTCAACCAGCACTCCACCCAGGCAGAAGGACAGACAAAAATAAATATTATCTGGAAAAAATATTTTCTTGTATTGTTTTTATGCTGTTATGATGTTCTGACTCAGTTAGAACCTCCTGACAATGAAGTAAAGGTTATTTGAGCTTAGGTAAACAAATTTTTATTGTTAGGGGTATATACAATTAGTCTGTTACCAAGTGCAAAATTAATTATATATTTGGAACTGAAACAGAAATGTGATGCCTAAGAGATTTACCTCCAAATATCAAGCATTTAATTCTAAAGATACTGAAATATTTTTACGAAAAAACACATTATATTCCAGTTGTTTTCTTAGAGAGAATATGGCAAATCTGACTTTTCACCTGTGAAAAGAGATCACAAAAGTGCAAAGTCCTCAGATTGTTCATATATGGTTCTTTTCATAGAATTCTTTTTAGATAGCCTAAAGCTCTGTAAATCAAAAAGGACTTTATCCAGAAACAAAAATGTAGCTACAATAGATATAATGGTACTAACAACCACATCATTACCAATATTTAGGGTGCATTTTTTTCTGAACTTACACCTCCAAACCTGAAAACTTTCCATTCGGAAAAAAAATGCACCAAAAAATTCAGTTTGTATGTCCTTCATATCTACTTGTTTTTCATTAGAGGGATGCATGCATAGAATTAAGGTATTTGATGATTAAGAATCCATCTGTTCCTACTTAATTCTCACCTGAAGTCATAATCCTTTGTTAGCGACTTCAGTCATTTTCAACACACACATTTCTGATTTCCTCCAAGACAGGTACTTTTAAAGCCATATAAACACATTATTTTCAATGCAAACAACAATCCAAGAAGACAAACAAAAGACGACCTAGATTACAGTACTCTATTTTACAGTCTGAAAAGTAACCAGGGGGCTGAAATGAAGAAGGGCAAGTGATGTATTCCTCCATGGTGGTTACAGCACACGGATGTAGGAAGTGGGTCATCTAATGCAGACCCTCATGGGGTGCTGCTAGCAGCTGCCATACTAAAACAGTATAGAAATACCCATCCCTGTGAAGCACTCCTACTGCCTTTTCCAAAAGACTGCAGATTTTTCCCCTTTCTAATGCTGAAATGCTAGTATTCAGCTGAGCTGCAAGGGCTAATTTAACCTGCTTCCATTCACTGTTCTTCTCACTCTAATAACATCATACCAAAAAAACTGTTGTTCCCTCTTTCTCAAAGACTATTTAAATTATCAGAAAAGTGTTACCTTCTGCAACAAACTCACAGGCCTTCATCTCACATTTCTGTGGCTGTTCCATCTCCCTTCAAGTTTTAAGCAAATAATGTGCCTCAGTCTTGGCATTCTCCCCTTTCACCAACATTGCTGAAAAGAAAATGTCCTCACTACCCTGTGTTTCCTTCCTCTTCCATAAATATATGGGGGAAAACTCCATATATTTTTATATATTCCATATATAAAAAATATATATATACACATATATATATGTGTGTGTGTAAATATGCAATGATCTTCATCTTTTCTGTAAAACACACTCCTTCCAGTCACAACCTAGGAGAGTGCAACCCTTCAAAACTGACCTTTCCAAGGAAGGGAAAATGCCACATTTATGTCATCCACGCTCACACTGCTCTCTTGCCAAATGTCTGTATTCTTTTCAAGTGCTTGCACTAAGATCAACCTCTCATTTTCTTCTACTGCTTCTCTTTTCCAACCTAGTCTTTTAGCAGCGTTTTTCTTCTGCCTTTCTTTCTACCACATACTGTTTTCCTCTGCTGCTTTCCACAGCTGTCATGCTGCTTCCCAACAGTATACACTAACAAACTAAAGTCTCCTCTCCTCTGAATCACTCTTAGAAATTGTGCCATAAGCCTTGCCTGTCTTGTTCCATTCTATTTATTGTTGCCTTGTTCTCTTCTCCCGCTTAAATCAACTATTGTCCATGTGCTTATTAGAAATTTTAGAATTTTTTTTTGTAAGTCTCAAAATCACCTGTTATAATCCATACGGGATTGGTGTAGTTGCTGTTGTTTTAGGAGCAGTTTCGCTTCTTGCTTAGTCAATAAATGTTGGAGTCGTTCCTTTTCAATTTCCAGCTCCAGTTTTTGAAGAAGCAGCTTCTGCCTTCTTTCTTCGTACAATCTTTTAGCCAGCTCTGTTTCCTTAGGGCCTGAGTCTGTGCTGTGATTCAGCCTAGAACCTCTACAGTGCCTGGAATGATCATGGCTCTTGTGAACTGTCCCCGAGTGTTTCCTAAGTACCTGGCTGACACAGCAGCTCTCTTCCACGCTCCCTGAGCTCCCCACATGCCTCCAGGCACAGCCATGGCTCACTTGCTGAGGGCATGCACTCTGAATTTCACTTGCCCTCTGGTCCATCTCCTGAGCTTGCTTTACGTGGTGAGGGCTCCTCTGCTTGGCTGGGGAAATCACATTGTTGCACTTTCTGTGCAAGTCATTCTCCATCGGATACTCCTTCAGACATTCCTGATGGTTGTAATGCATCTCAGTCCTGTAATCGTGGTTATTCCTGCAAGGCTGAGACAACACAACACGGGCTGGGCTTGCAGCCTTCGGTGCTCTGCTGTTCTTATGAAGAGTCCAAGGCCCCCCAACACCCAAGTAGGAGCTGTCCAGCCCCAAAGAGTGCTGCTGGCACAAGCTCTTCCCACTGGATACCTGCAACAGGAGAAACAATTTCCTGTCAATCACTAAAATTCATCTTTGTTCATCAATTTCCCTCAGTGAATGTGTTCTCCTCAAAGCAGAGCTGCTGGTCCATGTTGATGGACATGCAGCCAAACCCCACAAAATGTTTACCAGAACACAGACACAAATGTGCTATCAAATCTACATTTCATTCCATCTACACAACTGTAATAAATGTAAAACTACTGTCTACAGGATCCTCAGCATAAAATGAGTCACTTCAGAGTATCAAGTAGTTGTGAGCATCTAGGGTTACATAAAATCAACTTGAAGAGTGGCAAAAAACATTAAATGTTAAGGTTTGAAAATGTTTAATTTTGAATACCGAGCCAAAAAATCCATTCAGCCACTATAAATACTCTTTGATTGGCTATTACACAGCAGGAGATTTGATGTAAAACATTTCACCTTGCACTGAATGGTATATTACTTACCGCTGGAAATTTGATGAGAGTTTTTGAAATATCTTTACAGAAACACAGATAAAAACCAACTACTTTCTGTAAAAAATGGTTGTACATCAAAAGCTGTCATTTAAATACAAAACATGTTTAAATACAGCTATAAACGTAAGTGATTTTTCAATTAAGCTGGGCAAGTGATTATAGTCTGATAAAACTCTGAAGAAAACAAGCAACTGTAATTCACATTTGTCAACCCAGTACAAGCAAATTCTAGTGGTTTTGTTATAGTCATGGATATTATGTAATAGACATCACAATTCTAGTTACATCCTGGAGTATCTTTGCACTAAGGCTCATATAGGCAGTTAAGCATTTTATCTTTTATGAACGTCACAACAGCAGTGTATCAGGCACACACATTTCTTTTGCTAGAATTGCGCATTAATTTCAATAACAAACTGAATTTAAGCTCCTCCAGCCTTTGGGACCTTCCACAAAGATATGGGACTTTTTAATTACAGAAGCCAGATTTGTTAAAGATAGCAAAACCACTGCAGTGTAAGTGGTTCAGCAAGAAAATTTGGAATCCATTTATGAAAAAAAGGTATTTTTTGCCCTCTGGGAATGCTTACAATAGAGAGGTATTGTGCACACAGAGTGCAAGACAAGTCAGCCAGACCCAAACCACTTGAATTTAGGAATGCAAGAAAGCATCCAGCAATGATTAGAAGAGAGATATAATACAAATCTATGCAGCATTTATATGTATAATTTAGATTCTTTCTTTAATAAATAAACAAAATACCAAATATACTCTGCTGCCCTTCAAGACAACCAATTACAAGTTTCTTGTAGACTTCACAGAATATAAATTAATGTGGATTAGCACCTGAATACTGATATTTTATTATTTCCAGCTTTGTGCATACAAATATATCCTCTCTCCCATGTGATTGAAAGCCAAGGATGTCATGTTTTGCCCCAAAGGGCTCAGTGAGTTGGAGGCATTTGCATTAATGTCAGTGCTAAATGTCTGAGGAAAGTCTGGTGCTTGGACTGGGTGAAAAGTGCAGGACACTAAAATATTTTAAAGTCAGAGGGGCTGGCAGGGCAACTGAGCAGAAATGCAACATGCTGCCAAAAAGACGGAGTTTTGTTATTTATTATTTGCAGCATGCCATCCTTGTTGGCAATATTTTCCAGACAAATAAAGGCTACAGAGCCCTTTTAATCTGAATTAGACAATACAGAAAAGGACGATGCAGTCTCTCATTTCCCTCATCACCTGTTTCTGGTTATAGAGAATTTAGGGCACCTACAGGAAGAGGCTTTCAAGGTGGAGGGTTCTCCAGTCACATGGACAGCACAAGATCTCAGATCTGAAGATATTCTTAGAGCATCCTATCAGGGCTGGCAGTATAGGGTGATCATAGAAAGCAAACACCTGTCTTTCTGCAGCCCATAAACAGTAGTTTAAAAGAACACTCAAAAAAAGGAAACTTAAACGATAAAAACGTCTGAGAACACCACCTTTATTTTAGCAGTTTGCTGACTGAAGAGACAAGAGAATGTTAAGAAATCTAAGCACATGAATGAAGGTTTTACAAAATAATAATCAGGTTTAAGAATAAAGGTCCACATTGCAAATTAACTTCATGGCTGAGACTCTATTACGAGTCCCTGAAGGCCCTAAAAGAGAGGTACCAGTTAGCATTTGTTGACCTTGGCTGCCATTAAGTCTGCCCTGATGGTCTCAGAAATGGCATTGACATTTAAAGACTTCATAACAAGGCAGAGAAACTTTAATGTTATTTCACAGATACAATATGTTTGCAGGGGGGAAAATTCTCATTAATGTCATTGAATGTGAGTGGGATTTTCTTACTTCTTTAGAAGGAGGAGGTCATGTTAGGCAGAAGGCTGAGCTCCAACATGCCTTTGATGGCTACTCAGAACTTTTCAGGGTCTAACTCCAAAGAAAAATTAACTATTGGGAGCCAGAAACTACTCAACAACTTTTTTTTTAGTAATTTGTTGGTTTTCTGCTAAAGCCATAATTGAAAATACAGCTGGATGGTAGACATTGCAAGGAAAATGGATTTACATTTACACTTTTGAGGGATGAAGACTGGTGCATGACACGACAGATCTGCAAAATGCAGGCCAGATAAAGGGGAAATGTAGACGAAAGAAACATTGTGAAGACCCACCTACTTCTGTGAGTCTAAAGACACACAAGCATAAGGAATCAGGAAATTTTACAAGATGAGTTTAAGAAAGATATTGCCTACGGGAGGCCTGCAAGTCATGACGGGCCATGGGAACAGCTGTGCTCGCTCCTCGATGGAGCTCTTCCAGGCTTGCTGCGCCGCATTTAAAGATCCAAGTCCCTCTAACTGAGGCTTAAACAAACTCAGGCTGCTCCTTGTAAAGTAAGGAGTTAATAAGACTTGATCAGATGTGAAACTCTTGTGAAACAAGGAGATACTAAAAATGGTTTTAATAATCTTTAGAAGGATTTAAAGACAGAGACACGTGTGGAAGTCTGCAAAGTCCTCACTGAAACCCCAGTAATTTTTGCTCAGGGATTCAGCGCAGAGCTTAAACAAACACCTAGTCCTTAAAACTTCCTACGAACAGACAAACAGTACACCAGTTTTATGCACGCAGCATTATGATCTCTGCAAATTGTTCTTAAATGCAACTTGTATGCTTTGCAGTTCTAATTCACAGCACTGGCAGAGGAAGCACAGTTACAGACTGGCTCCAGCACAAAGGGCTTTGTACTGCAAGGAATGAACTAGTAATGAAGCATATCTTTACAATAGCAGCACAGGCAAGGTCCTGACAGATTTCATCACATGTACAAACATATTTAAGAAATAGCCCAAAATCATTACCTTGAGAAGTCCTGCATTCTGAGGGACAAAAGCTGGCATCCCAGTTTTTGTAAATACAATGTAAAGTACAATGCTGTTAGAGCAAAATTGCTGGAGATGCTAACAGCGTTAGGAGTTTAGTTCATAGCACCCGGGGGTGTAGTTTTTAGCTGAAATATGTCTGAATACTGCCAAAAGAGACAATGAAGTAAAATAATTCTCAGTTGTATCTTGAGGACATTTCTCTAATCTGGATTTTCAGCTCAAGAGTTTCTTTTGGTGGAGTAGAAAGAGTGGAAGGAGCATGTTGATTCAGAACTAGTCTGTTTTGCTGATTGTCCTGGGTTGACTATATGATGCTTTTATCCCCAATCGTCTCATTCTGTTTATGTTGAATAATAATAAGTTTTGTACCTTTAAGAGTGTTACAGAGAGTGAAGGGGGAGAGAGAAGAAGCGCGCAGTTTTTTTTTTTTTTCAGACACTGCACTCACTCCTCCACATTCCTGCTCCTGACTGTGTTGTCTGCGGACAGACAGCGGGACAGAGAGCTCTTCTTTTGCTTTTTAGTTAGTGTTAGCTAGCTGAGGCAAAGAAGTTCCCTGGACTGTTTTTTTCCCTTTTCTTTGGACCTCTTGGAACTGCTCTGGACTGAACACCCAGGAGAGCACCGGCAGCTGCAGCTGTGGCCCACCGGGCCGGCCCTGGCCTGCGACAATTCCAGCACTGAGAGACTGATCAGAGACTGAGTGAGCTGCTGCTTGAACCCGGGGTTTTCTCAGTTTGTCATCTCTTTTAGAGTGGCAAGGGGTCTCATTGTTTTGATACTGTTTTGGTCGTATTGTTTAATAAACAGGGGGTTTTTTCCACCTTTCTCCAAGGAGGTATTTTTCTTTCCTCCCGGACCAGTTGAGGGGGGAGGGGCCGATTGGATCTGCTTTTCCCACCGGAGCTCCTTTGGGGGGATTCTTCCCCAAACTTGCTCTAAACCTGGACAAATACATGAATTGGCGCCCAACGTGGGGCGCCATCCCACGAGCTGAGCTGTGGTTCTATTTGCGTGATTGTGGAGAAGACATGAGGAGATGGCATAGACAACCTACCTCTGCTCTGGCACAACGGGTGAGACAACTGAAGATTCAGAGAGGAAGTTCCAAAAGGGAAGCAGCTCCAGTGGCCAGTAACCGAACTGTCACATATGATGATAATGACAATATTTTTGATCCCCTTGAAGGAACCTCCAAGACATATGCCCAGGGAAAGAAGGATAACCAGGCTTAGAGGGGCCCTGCCTCTAGCCAGGTAGAGGCTGGGGAAAACCGTGTTTTTTGGACTGTGTGGATTCGTTGGCCTGGCACATATGAACCACAAGAATACAAAGCTTTGGTTGACACTGGTGCACAATGCACATTAATCCCATCAAGACATGTGGGGACAGAGTCTGTTTCTATTGCTGGTGTGACAGGGGGATCACAGGATTTTACTTTGGTAGAAGCTGAGGTGAGCCTGACTGGAAATGAGTGGAAGAAACACTCTATTGTGACTGGCCCAGAGGCCCCATGTATTTTGGGCATAGACTACCTTCGAAGTGGGTATTTCAAAGACCCAAAGGGACTCAGATGGGCATTTGGAATAGCTGCTGTAGAGACAGAGGGTGTCAAGCAGTTGAACAGCTTGCCTGGACTGTCAGACAGCCCATCTGCAGTAGGTCTCCTGAAGGTGGAAGAGCAACAAGTGCCAATTGCCACCTCAACAGTGCACCGCCGACAGTACCGAACGAATCGAGATGCTGTGATCCTCATCCATAAGATGATCCGAGAGCTGGAGAGCCAAGGGGTGGTCAGCAAGACCCACTCACCCTTCAACAGCCCCATCTGGCCTGTGCGAAAATCTGAAGGAGAATGGAGATTGACTGTGGACTATCGTGCATTGAATGAAGTGACCCCACCCCTGAGCGCTGCTGTGCCGGACATGCTGGAACTCCAGTACGAGCTGGAGTCCAAGGCAGCAAGGTGGTACGCCACTATAGACATTGCCAATGCATTTTTCTCCATTCCTCTGGCAGCAGAATGCAGGCCTCAGTTTGCTTTCACCTGGAGAGGCGTGCAGTACACCTGGAACCGATTGCCCCAGGGGTGGAAGCACAGCCCCACCATCTGCCATGGACTGATCCAGGCTGCACTGGAAAAGGGTGAGGCTCCAGAACATCTGCAATATATTGATGACATCATTGTGTGGGGGAAGACAGCAGCAGAGGTGTTCGAGAAAGGGGAGAAAATTATCCAGATTCTCCTAAAAGCTGGCTTCGCCATCAAGAAGAACAAAGTCAAGGGACCTGCTCAAGAGATCCAGTTTCTGGGAGTGAAGTGGCAAGACGGACGGCGTCAGATTCCCACCGATGTCATCACCAAGATCACAGCAATGTCTCCACCCACCAATAAGAAAGAGACACAAGCTTTCCTAGGCGCCATAGGTTTTTGGAGGATGCATATTCCCGAATACAGTCAGATCGTGAGCCCTCTCTACCTGGTCACCCGTAAGAAGAACACTTTCCACTGGGGCCCAGAGCAGCAACAAGCCTTTGCACAGATCAAGCAGGAGATTGCTCATGCAGTAGCCCTTGGCCCAGTCAGGACAGGACCAGAGGTGAAGAATGTGCTCTACTCTGCAGCCGGGAACCATGGCTTGTCCTGGAGCCTTTGGCAGAAGGTGCCTGAGGAGACTCGGGGTCGACCACTGGGATTTTGGAGTCGAAGCTACAGAGGGTCTGAAGCCAACTATACTCCAACAGAGAAAGAAATCCTGGCTGCCTATGAAGGAGTCCAGGCTGCTTCGGAGGTAATAGGCACTGAAGCACAACTCCTCCTGGCACCCCGACTACCCGTGCTGGGGTGGATGTTCAAAGGCAAGGTTCCTTCCACTCACCATGCCACCAGTGCTACATGGAGCAAGTGGATTGCTCTCATCACTCAGCGCGCCCATATAGGTAAACTGAATCGCCCTGGGATTTTGGAGGTCATTACAAATTGGCCCGAAGGTGAAAACGTTGGTCTCTCTGATGAAGGGGAACAAGAAGAGACACGAGCTGAAGAAGCTCCACCATACAACCAACTGCCAGCAGAAGATACACAATACGCTCTCTTTACTGATGGGTCGTGCCGCATTGTGGGAATGAACCGGAAGTGGAAAGCAGCTGTATGGAGCCCCACACGGCAGGTGGCAGAGGCCACTGAAGGAGAAGGTGGATCAAGCCAACTTGCTGAACTCAAAGCTGTTCAACTGGCTCTGGACATTGCTGAGAGAGAGAAGTGGCCAAAGCTCTACCTTTATACTGATTCATGGATGGTAGCCAATGCTCTGTGGGGATGGCTGGAGAGGTGGAAAAAGGCTAACTGGCAACGTAGAGGAAAGCCAATTTGGGCTGCTGAAGAGTGGAAAGACATTGCTACCAGGGTAGGGAGGCTACCTGTGAAGGTCCGCCATGTAGATGCCCATGTACCCAAGAGTAGAGCTAATGAGGAGCACCAAAACAATGATCAGGTAGACCAAGCCGCAAAGATAGGGGTGTCCAAAATAGACCTAGATTGGGAACATAAAGGAGAGTTATTCTTAGCTCGGTGGGCCCATGATGCCTCAGGCCACCAGGGCAGAGATGCCACCTATAAGTGGGCACGAGACCGAGGGGTGGATCTAACCATGGACAGTATCTCTCAGGTTATCCATGACTGTGAGACGTGTGCTGCCATCAAGCAGGCCAAGCGACTGAAGCCCCTCTGGTACGGTGGGCGGTGGTCCAAGTACAAGTATGGGGAGGCCTGGCAGATTGACTACATCACACTGCCCCAGACACGCCAGGGCAAGCGCTACGTGCTGACCATGGTGGAGGCCACCACTGGATGGCTGGAAACCTACCCTGTGCCTCATGCTACAGCCCGGAACACCATCCTGGGCCTGGAAAAGCAAGTTCTGTGGAGACATGGCACCCCTGAGAGGATTGAGTCAGACAATGGGACTCATTTCAAGAACAGCCTTGTCAACACCTGGGCTAGGGAGCATGGCATTGAGTGGGTGTACCATATCCCCTACCATGCACCAGCTGCAGGCAAAGTGGAGAGGTACAATGGACTGTTAAAAACCACATTGAAAGCATTAGGTGGGGGATCTTTCAAGAACTGGGATCAGCATCTGGCAAAAGCCACCTGGTTAGTTAACACCCGAGGCTCTACTAACCGAGTCGGCCCTGCCCAATCTGAGCCTTTGCAGAGAGTAGATGGAGACAAAGTCCCAGTGGTACATGTCAGAGGTTTGTTAGGGAAGACTGTGTGGATCAATTCTGCCTCGAGTACAGACAAACCCATTCGTGGGGTTGTCTTTGCTCAGGGACCAGGTTGCACGTGGTGGATAATGCAAAAAGATGGAAGAACACGATGTGTACCTCAGGGAGACCTGATTGTTGGATAAAACCTGTATAAATATCACTGTTTCCTGAATGTTATTACCATTGTCTGTGTATAGTTGTATAATGGATGTATCATGTATGTACTTGTAGAGTTAGAATTTATATTAGTTTTAGTAGTAAGCAGACGATATGGGGATAAGGGGTGGAATGTCCTGGGTTGACTATATGATGCTTTTATCCCCAATCGTCTCATTCTGTTTATGTTGAATAATAATAAGTTTTGTACCTTTAAGAGTGTTACAGAGAGTGAAGGGGGAGAGAGAAGAAGCGCGCAGTTTTTTTTTTTTTTCAGACACTGCACTCACTCCTCCACATTCCTGCTCCTGACTGTGTTGTCTGCGGACAGACAGCGGGACAGAGAGCTCTTCTTTTGCTTTTTAGTTAGTGTTAGCTAGCTGAGGCAAAGAAGTTCCCTGGACTGTTTTTTTCCCTTTTCTTTGGACCTCTTGGAACTGCTCTGGACTGAACACCCAGGAGAGCACCGGCAGCTGCAGCTGTGGCCCACCGGGCCGACCCTGGCCTGCGACAATTCCAGCACTGAGAGACTGATCAGAGACTGAGTGAGCTGCTGCTTGAACCCGGGGTTTTCTCAGTTTGTCATCTCTTTTAGAGTGGCAAGGGGTCTCATTGTTTTGATACTGTTTTGGTCGTATTGTTTAATAAACAGGGGGTTTTTTCCACCTTTCTCCAAGGAGGTATTTTTCTTTCCTCCCGGACCAGTTGAGGGGGGAGGGGCCGATTGGATCTGCTTTTCCCACCGGAGCTCCTTTGGGGGGATTCTTCCCCAAACTTGCTCTAAACCTGGACACTGATCTAAGTGGGGATGCTGAAGGAAACCCAGAAGAATGAACAGAAGAAGCAACCAGAGGAGAAATTCAGAGATGTAAAGATATTTAAAAAGACACAAAGAAACACCTTCAAGAGCACCACAGGCACATACCTAACGGCACATACTCTTCACCAGTGTAGTTGTTCTTTGGACATGATCAGCAAAATTTATTAGGAAAATTTGTTCATTGGAAGCACTGTCAAGTCCCAGCACAGGCTGCCCAGGGCAGTGGTGGAGTCACCAACCCTGGAGGTATTTAGGAGACATGCAAATGTGATGTTTGATGACAAGTTTTAGTGGTGGACTTGGCAGTGCTGGGTTAATGGTTGGACTCTGAGGTGGTTTCCAACCTAAACAATTCTGTGATTCCATCAGTGACCCAGATGACACCCTCACTAAGGTATACAACCTAAACCTGGAACTCAGTCACCACTCTGAATGCCTGATATATGGGTCTCATCTGAATAAAGCTTGGCTTTGGGGTTCAGGTCTACCAACAATATAAGCACTTGCTTTTGTCAGCAAAATGAGGCAAAATGAGCTTATTATAAATAAACTCAGATAGGATATTGGGGCAACAGAAATCCTGTTTTTAAGAACAATTACATCAAATTATAGGACTGTTTGAAGTACACTATCAGTGATTAAGGAGCTATTCTTTCCAAGATTCTGTAAGAATTTAACAGGGAGAATGAAAAACCATAAAGATTTTAAAGTATATTAGTAGGATCTACTGAAGTCTATAAATTTTTTTCTCTCACTCATATAATCCTTTGTTAAAATCTTTACCATAAATAACCCAATATCAGTTATTACAAAGTGCCATGTAATAGTACAGCAATTGTCTCTGTCACTACCTAAGATAAATACAGTAGATAACTCCTAAAGTAAGTCAACCATTTTTCAAGCAAGAAACAAAGCACTATTTTCTGTAGAAATTATGTATAGCTATGATTGCCATATTCCACTGAATAAAACAAGTGGTCTCAAATGAAAAATACCGTGAATGACAGTCACCAACCTGTATTTTTCCTGTAGAAATCTACTGAACTCAACATACTGAAAAGGCGTAGCTAAAAAAAAAAACGTAGTATCACATCACAAAAAAGTGAATCTATAGCTGCTAGCTGACAGCCGAGGAACACCTCCTATATTTGTGCTGCCTTCAGTATTTTTTCTCCTCTTTGTTAAGAGGGTTTGAGCTGGCATGCCAGGTGCACAAAAAAAAAAAACCTGCATTCAAAGTAGCATGTGAGCATTTGCTGGCGCTCAGCTTTAAGTGTATATTTTGCATTCATAAACATGCCACCCTTCTTCTCCAGCTACCCAAACACTGTTGATAATTGCTAACAAAGGCTCCCATTTCAGATCAGCAGACTGGTTTTACGCTGCCTGATAAGGCAGTTAATAATACAGTGCTCCAAGAAAACTAAAGAGAGGTGCCTGCGTGCCAAGTCTTGGAAGTCATTGTGAGCAAAATGTCCATTGAGCCCACACAGTACCCACATGTGGCAGTCCAATATCTGGCCACTAAATTTAAGCAAACATGTTTGCTTTTCCAAACAAAAATGTATCATTCCTGTTTGCACTATAGAAACATGCCACTACACTAATCTTGACAGTACCGGGTCCAACTATTAAGATTCAATGTGCTGCCAACATTATAAAAATAATAATAAAAAAAAATCCCAATCTTCTGACTTCAATTTTTTACTTCTGCCCTTTATTTTACTGAAGAATCAGTAGTTCAAGACCTAGATAAATATTTCAAAAACTATACTATTTGTGAGCAGAGCAGGTCACTACCATTTCCCAGTGCATTTGGAGTTCATGTGAAATAAGGGCAAAAGAGTGATGAGCTGCATTTTTAACATGGGCATATACAGAATAGTTGTCTAGCTGATAGAGAATGTGTAATGCAACATCTGCACCGTACGCCTTGCCAAAGCCCATCCCAAATAAATGTAGTGCATTCTCCCTAGTGCAATTAACTCTTGTACTCTGGCAGGTTGTGCTAGAAGATCATCAAGGTAGATTACCTTCCAGCATATGAACTAAATACTTACAGGTGTTATATCATCAGTTATTACTTACAAACTTCTGCATTTAACAAGACATCCAGGCAAATGAATGATCTAATTTATGAATTATTTATAAGAATTTCACAGCATGCTCCTGGCGTCATCCATGGCCTTTTCCAGGTCATATGACACCAATTAGAGCTGAATTTTAAATTATTCAATAACCTGAACTCTCTTGTCATTTAACATATAGATATCAATGCAGTAAACAAGTTAAGTCTAATGGGCCCTGGAGGTTTGCGTTCCTCCACCCATCAGCAGCAGAGTCTGTATGCTACCACTGGAATAGAAAATAATAGAATGCAGCAGTCAAGAACATTTGCAAGGTTTTAATAAGTTATTTTGCCTCCCTTAGGGATTTTTGTATAACTTACAAGCCCTGAATCTAAAACATATTAAAGTCCTTAGCTATGTGCTTTCAAAACAAAATTAGGACATAGCAAAAGAGCAAGTCTGACACTAACCCTAATTTAGGCCCTTAATTTGAAATGTAGTGGAAATTATGGAGTAAGCAAGATTTACTATGCACAACTCATTACCTTCAGGCTCTCCTACAGTAGAGCCAAAAATAGCCCCTCTCCCAACACAGATGCACCTGCCTATAAAGATAAGGCTGCACAGAGGAAAATGGAAATGTTAATTTAACAGCTATCAGTTGACAGTGCACAGTTGGGGTGCATCTCATTCCTCAACATTTGGGTGGCAAAAAGACTTCCACCATTCTTCTGTCCCAATAGCACTGGACACACTTGAGATGTAGAAACCCATCAGGATTTGGGTACTTGCTTCAAGACATCACATTTCAGAGAGGTTTATGGTTGCACCACATCATAAAAAAAATAGTGAATGTAACAGCTTCCAAAGCACAGACACAATAAAAGATATCTTAAAACTATCATTTTCCATGATGACTACAAGAAGAACAATACATCAACAACAAAGATGATGAGATGAACAGCACCATTAGATATTTTATCGTGCCTCAGTGTGAGGAAATGCATGGCAAGCATGCCATGTCCTGGCTCCAAATCTCATGAGCCTGGGAGCATCACCCCCTATTCATTGCTGATCCACCCTGAGAAGTCCAACTCATATGGGAGGAAACTTCTGAGACTGGGGATGCTCAGTACAAGCCTAAACCCTGCCTAGCACCAACAGACTTATTTTTATAGCACCTGTGCCTCAGCTTTCTGAAGGCTGCTTAACTAAACCCCAGATCCACACCTCCAGATGGTGACTTGCAGACCCCTGTCTTGGAGGACCCAGAAACTGCATTCATCTGCACACATATTTCCTTTGCCCACTGCTCTGCAAGGATTAAAAAGTTTCCTGAGATCTATCCAACACCAAAAGGAAAAGATAGAAAGGGAGATGCTCAGCTTATCCATTTAAACACTATAGCAAGAAGTTCTCTAGCTACTGCTGTCAAGATAAATGCCAAAAAAATGATGTTGAGAAAACATCATGCCAAATAAGTAAAAACACACATATCCAAAATGTCTAGCCAGATTAGCAAGAATAAGGATTTAGATAAAGCACACAACATTGGATTTTCTGCTCCCTGACCTTATCATAGGAGGGTGCTGCAACAGAGTTCTCTGTGGTTTTATAAACTTTTTAAACTTTTTAAGAAAAATAGCAGAGAGGGGGGAAAAAAGACAACTGCCTAATCTCTCAGCACACATTTTAAGAACACACAAAAATAGCTATAAGGGATTTTATTTTGGTTGGCAGCCAGATTTAACTTCATTGCTACACTGGGCAGCATTTGATTATTTCACATTAAGGGTAGTAACATGTTGGACGATAAGAGGGAAGTTCATATTGGTTTTCATTAAAGAGTAATATCCACCATGTATTTGGTTTTTCAAGGTAACTTTTTCAAAGTTATTTTAAAAAGCAAATAGTTTTCCACTTGGAATCACAAGTTTAGCATATCACAGGCTACACATGTTCCCAGCTATTGCCAGTCTCTTTAGAATTCAATCAACATTTGCTCCAAAGTCATGCTTTCATAGTTCTAGTCACAAGACAAAAGGGCAAATATACTGTGACCCTTCTAAATAGCCCCGATTACTGTGATCAAACAGAAGCCACATACTGATGTGGAGAAGAAGGTTCAGAGTTTGATGTGTGAAGATTACTGCAGAAGTAGACATTGAATCAGCATTTGCCAACATGCACCTCACCATGACAGCCAATATCACCTTTCCCCTGTATTTGCAGTAGGGATAATTCTGGTACCCAGTGGGCAAGGATGAATTTTAAATAACAGCCACTGTTCACTCTGAAAATTACAGAAAGTTTTACTTCCTTCAGGTGGCTCCTGCTGCGTCCCTGGGGTATGGACAAAGGCTTTAAAACATTTTTGCAACACAAAGAAAGGAAGAGATGACATCTCGGAATCAAAAGCATGTTCAGAAGTAGGGACAGTGTTTTGGGAAAAGAAGGAAAAAAACCCCACAAAACAACCAGAAAGTTATTTAAATAATAAAGAAATCCCACACACGCAAAAGCATAAAATCTTTTGATTTTAAGAGTGGAAAGGTGTGCCTAAACAATTGCTTTCTGTCAGGAGTGTCCTTGCACTAAGAGCTAGACAGCATTTAGATTCTGCTAATGATCCCATCTCTGGGAAATAATTCATAAAAAGTAAACAGTAATTTTCATATGCCTGCCCTTTTGATCTTACATTTGTAGGGAGTATCCTGAGGCTAGCCATGGGCGCCCTCGTGGCTCTGGCTGATTGACCTCTAATCTGCCCCTCAAGTAACGATCATGCCAAGGAATGACAACAAGAGTTGCAGACATTTCAGTGCAATCTCATTAAAGACACACTGACTTCATCTTGTCAAAGAAGAAGTTTCACACAAGAAATAAAAGCTTTTTAGAGGGATCATTTTATTTTGTAATGATGCTGTTCTTCAGAACAAAGACTGGAACAAGACCAATGCACCAGGACCTGACTGGTACAGAGCTTTACATTAACTGGCCAAATGCGGGCACAAGACACAGTTATGCGGTAAATAGTCTTGGTAGCAGAAAATTAAGACTGTCTTCTAAAATAATCAAGTCAGAACGATAGTACTTGACCTCTCCACATTTCAAAAAAGTACAGATACCATTTATAAGATAGCAGTTGTCTAAGTGACTGCTCATATCTCATCAGCCACACAAGGCTGTGAGTTTTGATATCCCAGTCTGTGTGGTTTTTTTACCGCATTCTAACCCTTAGTAAATGCAAGAGAGGTCGTTATGTCCCTATATCTCACTGGGTATGAAGCTAAAGAGAAAACAGCTGGTCCAGAGCAGCTGACATCCAGAAACTCACTGTCATGCCAAAACTTGCTATCATGCTAAGGTGAATAATTGATTGAAAAAAGGGAGTGAAGAAACTACAAATTAATCTGCTGGAATCGAAAGAAATTGGAGCACACACTATTTCCTATATTAGAGTAAAACTGAAAAAACATGCAACACACACTACAACAATGCAACAGAGAGATAAATGAACAAGTAGCAATAGAGCATTAGAGCTGCCACCAAAGTGCTTAGAACACTAAGTTGTACCTGAATGGTGGCACAACTCTATCATGGGCATATATACAGCATTTACATTATGCTTCCACTTCCTGTTTCAGTCTTTCCACTGTTCATATTCTGCTCTTGTCAGACTCTGTTGCCTCAGCAAGAAGTCAACATCTTAATTTACAGTTATGTAAGAAAATCACTCTGCAAATTGAAAGGATTTGATTTTTTTGACACAAGTAACTGGAAGTTTTTTGCAAACTACAACTAGTCCGGAAGAAGTTACACCTAAGCCTGATACCTCATGATCTCTTACCTAATCTGACAGACTCTGCATTGGACACAAGTCTCTGAGACCTCTGAGCAACACAGGCAAATGATCTCATGGGAGTCTGGAAGGCTCACCTTGCTGAACATAAAAATTCAAGGTTCTCTTGGCACACAGGCTATGATTTCAGTGAGAGATTAAATGTTTTCTCTTTGGCAGGCTTGCAGTATGCCAAACAGGTACGTAAATTAGCTAACAAAAGACAGCATGCAAAGTTGAACCAAGGAATAGGAACAGGCATGGAGAAAATAGCAATCTCTCATTCCTAGGGTAAACCAGCTATTGTCTTTTGAAGCTCACCACTAACATGCTGACTCCTCAACATTCCTACCACACTTGAAATGCCACAATGGACGATGTCCCAGCAGACATTCCATGTATGGCTGAGACTCCTTAAGAGCTGAGGGCATTCTGAAGTGGGTTTAGTACTGTTGGAGGTGGCAACCACTGACAGAGGGAAATGACCTCTGATATATCAAGCTACAAAGATCAACTTCCTCTTGACCTATGGAAATGGATCTTTTACAGTCCTGCTTAACACCATAAAGTATAGCAATATTGTCACAGCTATTATTTGCATAAAATGGTGCTAGATGTGTTGTAGAGCAGTTTGACAGTCCAGCCTAATGGGTCTCAGCTGCAGAATATTGATATAAAGGCTCTTCTATAGTAACCATAGGCCATTAGGTTGTCTGAATGGACATCCATCACTACCAGCTTGTGTGAAGAAGAACATTAAGTTAAAAAGGCATGACTAAGAATAAATTGAAAGGCCCTTCACTATTCCAGGGCAGCAGTGACTTTGTGAGGCAATCGCTTTCACTCCGTGGCACTGCAGTCTGGACAGACAGACCAAGTAAAACCACCCACAGGTTTATTAAAGTGAGTTCAGTTTCATAAAGCTCTCAAAGTCTCAGCAACTGCAAGAGCCAGAGGAAACAGGACATCCTTGCACAAAGCCGGGCCTTGGTCACAGGCACACAAAAATATGCAATGTAACTATGTTAACATAGTCCCACATTAACAGTTAGCAAAACACTGTGCCCTGCTTACAAGCTGCAGGACAGGGACATGGAAGGACAGTTTCCAGCTGTGAACCCCTACATTATAATCCTTTCAAGTTTCAGATGTAGACCTTCCTTTCAATAGAGAACCATTATTTTGTTGTGTTGTGCCAATTTAAGAGGTTTATTGTGATAAGCAGGTACTCCATACCTCTTCTGTGCCATTTCCAGCCAGTATCCTAATACACATGCATACAAAAAAAAGAAAAATCTATTTCCCACACGACAGCAATTAATGCAGCATATATAAGACAAATGAAATTTGACCTTAATTATCCTCAAGCAGGGAACCAATTTTTGATGGAAATTTTTTTTTCCCAGGGTAAACCATAGAAGCTTGTGGTTTTTATATTTTACCTTTCCTCTGGTTTATCCTTCCCCACTTTGTAAACTCAATCTGTACAGTAAGACTGCACAAATGCTGAAAGCAGAAACAGCCTATGATGCAGAAAGCAGAGACAGGCCAGGATGCCAAAAGGTATAAACTTTTGAAGTTCTGACAAAATTCTAATGCAAAGTTGAACCCTCTATCTGGGTTCCCAGGCCACTTCTTTGGATAGAGTTAGTTAATAAATGTATTCTGATTACCAGGCTTAAGCCTTTCTTATTCCATTTGAAAGAGCTGCACTTCAGCTCTCCTCCTTAAACTCTGGATTCAACAAAGAATAGTAACGCTTTGAGGCTGAAAATCTCTAAAACCACTCAGTGCCAACTTTAACAGGAGCAGAATTAGGTCAACAGTAAAATTCACTCCCTCCAGGAACAGAGTTTGAACCATCCACTTGAGCAGAGAAGAAATTCTCACTGCAAATTTCATATCTGTAAAGTCCCTTGGGATTTGTAAATAGCAAAAAAAAAAAAAAAAAAAATTCCAAATATTGTTGTAGAGCAGAAAGTGCTATCCTACTGGAGAAGTAAAAAAACCCCAGAGATTGTGCATCCCTCATAGTTACATATTAAATAAGTACATCTTTTGAAGTGTCACAAACTTGATGGGGGAAAAGACATGAAGTCACAAGTATTCAGCAGAACCGAGTGGGAGGGGAAAAAAAAAGGAAGACGGGAAAAGAGTCAAGAAGAAACCCAAATCACATTGGTTCAGTCAGGTATTTAAAATGAATTTTCTTTAATTAACCAAACTGCAATACAAATTAAAACTGAATTTCTTGTTCATAGTATATTCATTGGAGGGGAGGGGATGCAGCTGGCTATTTCCAGAGCAGTTCAATCTAGTCCAGTTCTGCAGGACTGAACAGAAGCCAGTTTCCGTCCTTCTCAAAAAGACGAAAAAGCAACTTGGCAGCAGAAAGTCTGACTGCAAGCTCCATCTCAGAAATACTTATTAAGCACGACAAACCTGTGGCAATTGTGACTAAACTCATTAAAATCACTACAGATTATTTAAAGTCTTCATGCCTGACATTCAAGTCCTTTATTATGCTTTAAATGTCCAGGAAAAGAAGCGGTAGACACAGGGCAGAAATGAGGGCTTTAATACCACAGCAAATTGCTACGTGATGAGCAAAAGGAGTCTGGTCCCACACCGTATCTTTGCCATGAAATGTTAAACTGGATTGATTATAGAATTTCCCCTTGTTTTTGAAATCTTTTGCTTTCTGATGGTAGAATGGTTGATGATACAAATGCCCAAGCCCAGCTTTCAGTCTGGATAATGACCAGAAGCAAAGTAATCAGATCTCTTGGATCAGTGTCTGTCTCATGATATGAGATAAGATTAATAGTTTCATGCTGATTTGCCATTTCCTAGAGTAGTGTTAAATTACAAATTTACAGGGGGGTGGGAGGGGATCTGTACCATATGAAACTCTCAGAAAAGGGCAAAACCAAAGCACAGTTATCATAAGATAAAACCATAAAACAATCACAGCCCTTGGGGAACCAGAAGCTCTGTGCACTCTGTGCAGCCTCTCATGTGTCAGATCATCACAGGGTGCCTGCTTATTTCATGATAAGATTATCTAATGTTAATCTCACCACTAGAATTGCCTGCAATAAAAATGTTACAAACTTTCTAATTTTAATTACTCGGTTCGTGAAGATAACTACTTCAATTTTGTTTGAGGGAAAAAAAAAAACCACAACAAAAAAACTCCCCCCCATGCTTTCTCTGAAGCTGGGAATACTTCACATACCAAAACTGGATTTGATGATTTTCCATGTCTTTATTTCTGTAACTATTAACTCTTTTCTTCCCTTCTATTTTCACCCAGTCACCCTGACACAGGACAGTAAGTGCCTATAGGATAACACTTTCTTCCATTTAATTTCACAAACTACATCAAAAATTGCCAAACACCTCAAAAGAAAAACAGAATGCACCTATAAGTAAGCATTATTGAAATAATGCAGAAGGGAAAATTTTTCCTAACTAAAAATTGTCAATGTGATGACTTTAGCATTAGCTAGCAGAAGTGGCAACCCTGACTGTAACAACTCCAACAGCAGAAGCATACGAGCTAATTGCCTGGAGAATGTTTCTGTGGAGCAATCTCTTCAGAACCCACCACCAAGCTACTGAAGGGATAATCTCAGGCATTAGTTACATTAACTGGTATTGTAACACATGCATACACATCCTCCTTGCATTGCAATTCTTATACCTGCAAAGCTTTTATAGCAAATACCTCCTTCCCACACCCCAATGCCCACTGGCAGATGACTGCAGAGCCACACATGCCATTTACTGTCACAGGACTTCAAACTGCAGACAAGAACTTTCAAAAGGAGATGCTGTGCAAAAATCCTTTAGGGAATTACTTTTTGGAGGCAGTGGGCTTCCTCAGGAACATATTATTAAAGAGGAGGAAAAAAGCCAAGCTTAAGGACTCAGACAAATTCAACAACAATACAATACAATTGATTCATTGTATCAACTTGAACCGGTCCAAAACCACATTGTCACCTTGTTAACTCCTTAATAGTCCACAGTTTGGGTCTGATGCTACATTTTTCATCAAACCTTATTATTATTGAATTAAGGACTTCATGTTACAACAAAACAAGTTTCTCACAAGAGTTGCAACCTGGTAAAGCCAAATAAATATGTCCTAATCACACTGCCTTTGGATACTATTCTATTGGATGCTATGTAATTTTCTGTAGATGAAAGTAGAATATAAGAACATTTGAAGCAATTTAAAAAATGGGTTTGTCATTTTACTCACTGGTATGATACAATTTGCTTATACATCAGTTATTTTATATATGCATACATAATCTATTGCCTGCATTTTCCTTGTGCCTTTAGCATAAAAATAGATAGAGAAAAATCTAGATGTGTATTTCTCCTGAGTTCACCAGTTCCTGCTGTTTGTTTCTCACCTGAAGTCATAATCCTGTCTTTGACATCATAATCATTTGCACAGCCACCAATTGAGATGTCACAAATGGAGGATTATGGCCAGGTGGGGAATAAGCAGCAGGAGCAGTTGAACTCTTAAGAAACAAAAATCTTGTTTTCATGCAAATGTCCTTCATAATAGAGAACAAAAGAACAAAGGGAGAAAGCTACAATGGAGAGAAAAATACAAGAAGCCAGATTGTTTCTAAATACATATCTCCCTGAAGTTCCCTCTGAGGAGTCAGCTGCCAATTAACAACGGCACAAATCATTACAAAAATAAAACAAAACTTGACATCTGATGATTGAATTCCCCCCACTGCCCCCACTACACACATACACAGTTTTCTACTTAACATGAAATCAGCAGAAATACAAGGCACTTTGAGAGAACTTGTAACCTTTAGAGGTATTTATATATTCCTGACAGTAACTAAGCACTCTTCTCCTTGGTCTATAGATGAAGACACTGAGGTCAAAGAATACACAGGACCTCTCTGAATCTCAGTCACAAACAGATTGCTGAAGATATTAGGTATTATAAAATTCAGAGCTGAAGTGGCACAAATTCTGGAGGAACAGAAAACCCATAGCTCCAGTTGCAGTCCAATGGGAGGCTGCTGCAGAAGGGCCACTCTAGTTTACCAGTTCCAAGGAGTTAAAAGAATTATGAACAATTTTTATATTTTAAAAAATCATTCATAAATTAATCTGTCTGAAATTGATAGCTAGAATCAATCTGAATGCCAATATAAAGTCACTGGGAAAAAAAAATTAAATCAAAACTGCAATCCAGATCCAAAACAGCAGTAACTTTATATGTAAAGAGAAATCCAATCAGCTACACGAATATTGCTCACTTTGTAAGGTTGCTGCAAAAACATCTACTAGGAATAATTCTGCTTTGATTTTCTTCTTTTATTCACATTTGGGTAAGCAGTGCTAAACTGAAAAATGCTTAAATTGCGATGTTCTTAGCACTGCTGCTATGCCCTTATCAAGAAAATCAGTGTTTCTGCACCAGTTTAATTAAAAATACAAGAAATTCATTTCCGAAAAGAAAAAAAAAAAAAAAAGCACAGCTTCACACTCTTGTGTTCTGCCTCACTATTGCTTGTGACGATGCTGCATATATGCCATTAAACGTGACAGCATAGATAGCCTACAGCTCAAACAATTGAATCATCTGCCTGTATTCTATTCCCAGAGAGTCTTCTGGACATATCCTGTCCAGATCTTGTCACAGCACAGCAGATGTGGCAGCTCATTCCCTCAGCAGTAGTGCAGAGTAGGAACCCCAGCATGAAAACTATGCCTTCTCTCCTCTTATTTTCCAGTCTCCAATTTGTGATGCTGAAGCATCAGGACTGCTTCAACTTCATTTGAATGGTCCAAATAGCCTGCCTGTAAACAGAAGTGCCATTTGACAAAGGAGTAATTCAGTAGAAAAAACTTTTTAACTTTGCCACTAATAACTTTGTATTTTAGAGCTAACTCCCTCTTTCCTCCAAATCTGAAATGAGTGCAAGCAGGACTGTAAACAGCATTTCAGCTTTCAGGCACTATCAAGCATGAGAGCAGACTGCTAAAAACACATACTCTGGGTATCTGTACAAGACAATTGCACTTGAAAAAAAACCTAAGTAGTATATATGAAATCTAACCATGACTTCGAGTAAAGGAGTTGCTGAATAACCCTAAGATCACTTATGACTTTACACTTGATGGACAAACCTCTAACTATCCTAACTAGCTTTTAAACAACTGTTAATTGCTCTCAAGTTGTATTTACCTTTGACATCTGCTGTTTCTTTTTCAGATTTCAAAAGAAGTTAGACTACCCAGAAGTTTATGAATTTTCCCAGTCTTATCAGTCTAGTTTAACAAAACATAGTAAGCCTATCTAAAAATTTTGTCCCATATTTGCTTTTATACCCATACTGTATTTTTTAAATAGAAGCTATACACAGTATTCTAATCATCTTTAAACCTGTCACTTTAAGAGTCCAGATGGTAAAAGAATCTTTTGCTCCTGTACAAATTTATGTATTATATATTAATAAGGCTCAAATTCTATATTCAGAAAGCAGATATGGATATTTATGAATAACTCAAAGAAAATTGCTTTACAGAAAATACATTTAAATTCCTCCCTTCATTTTTCATAAAGGATGACGGGTAGTTTGTTACACTAATAATCACTTGGAACATGCATGGGGATGTTTCACTATGTTCCTGTATCTTACTGGTGGCAGTTACCATACTGACTAAACTTTTTCTATTCATACCTAAGGAAGCAGACATACAAGAATATGGTCAAGTTAAGAGCGGGTGAAAGTCACAGCTTTACCTAAACTGTACTGAAGCTTCTCATCTAGTGGGAAAATGGGTATTTTTTAAAAATTTACACACATGTACTGAAAGCAAAAGTTCAATCATCTTGGAAAGAGCAACACTGTGTGCATATTGAATCTTTACTTCTAGGTGGAGGGAGCAGAGGCTGGAATCAATTCTACACTAAATACACATTCAAACCCTGTATTTCCTAAGACCTTTGTAAGATGAGCAGCACCCGTGCTGAGAACTGCCTACTGAGAATCCCAAGACTCAGCCTTTAGATAGCATATGGCAGCAATGGATAATGGACGCTCTAGGAAGCAGCAGATAGAAAAATGCCAGTTAAAATATTTTAACAGCAAGGAGACAACAAGTCTTTCAGAATGAAAAAAATCTCTTCCTAGAAATAAATCAACAAGTGCAGCATACTTTGTTCAAGGCAAAAAGAGCAGAGGATGCAAAACCATGCATCTGAAACCAAGTACTGAAGACCAGTCCAGCCACACCTCTACACAGTCTGTAAGAGCAGCATTTCATTCCTAGAGGCCATTGGTGTCTGCTGTTAAAGTGAAAAAGTCTGGTAGGTAACAGTATAACTGATGTGCCTCCCTGCCAAAAATCCTTACTGTCATAAAACGGAGTGCTAAGCAGAGCTTTAAATAAAGTTTGGAAGTGAAATGTTCTCAAACATTAGCCTGTGATTTCTGAAATTAGAGGTCAACTCTATTACCCCTTGATGCTTGACTTCTGAAATTCCTTAAAATATGGCACTTGCTTCCCATTTTCAGGAACGCACCTCATGCAGTCAAGCATATGGAGTCAATAGAGGTGTCTCTTCATCTGCCATCTGAAGCTTTATTTTTCTCACTTATAAACTGCAACTGGTTTTAGTAATAGCAATGCTTGCACACATTTGAAATGCACTTCCATTTTCCACATTGCAGAGCTATATGGCTTAGTAAATACATGCAATTTAGGTTCAAAACCATAGCTCCAGGCACTACATATCGAGAATTTTATATTACTGAAAATTAATGCCTTTTTTGCATATGCTTGAGCAATAAATTAAAAAGCTATGTCTTCTATGTATCAATTGGGATTTTCTTAGGCTTCATTTTTAAAAAGAATCGTGCATACAGAGTTGCATTTTGGTTTCTTCTCTGGGTTTTTAATAAGGGAAAATGAATTTATTTCAATTCATCAAAAGCAACTAACTAGAACTCTCAGAGTGTCGTATTTTGTACTGAAATTTGTAGGTGTTCAACTGTATCAATATCAACCTCTGAATTCAATTCTTCAACAGAAAAAAAAATTGGCACCTGTATGTACAGTACTCATGCCATTACCCAGGTAGGATAATCAAAGTAATAGTCATAATTTCTTTCAGCACAGAAAACTGCAGTCCTCATATCAGAGCTGAGAGGAAAATATATGAGGTTATGATAATTGCTGCAAGGGTGGCACCAGGGCTAAATAATACTTTGATGCTGTTCTCTCCTGGAGAGCCCTATTTCATCCTGAAATCTCCATTCTCCTGTGCACATGGAGAAGCGACAAAGCCATGGGTATGACTGAGCACACATTGAAGGTGCCTGAGAAATAGGGCAAGAGTCTTGCCCTCTGCCTGCTAACACAACCTCATTTCTTCCATGGCTTTCTTTTTCCCACCCCAGGCTGACCAGTGACCAAGGTGTGAATGCTGGAGTAAGTCACAGCTCAGGGACTCTTCAAATTAAGGGTACAGTGGAAGTGGCCCAAGAGATGGCCAGGGAAGGGCCAACAACTGTTGGTCCTTATTCCCCCTCAACTCAATACAGAAGTGAGAGCCTGGAGATAATTTAAGAGAGCTGGCTGGAATGCCAGGCCACAGACTTGTGGGATTGAAAGCTCAATCATGAGATCAGCAAGCTGAGTCAAAAAACACTTGAAACAAACATCTCACGCAGAACTCATTTGGGAGAAGCCTTTCATTTCTGCCATACATAAACCATAAAGAAGACAGAATTGGAAATAAACCTTTTTCTTCCTGTGTGTCTTACTTGCTTCACTCAGAATATGCCTCTGCTCTAAATTCAGATTTAAACTTGGGGATGTCATGCCTCAGAAAGTAAAACTAATGTGGAAAAGATGAAAAAGAACTTTCAACATGCAATCTAATACTCTTTTCACCCTCAGAGTAAAGATGGAAGCATCAATTCAATAAAACAATGGTAAGAGGATCTATTTTCTTATATCCCTGTGAACCTTAGGAGTTCACATGCATTGTTAGGGACCACACCACGTGCTTTCATGAATTGCACTAATCTGAAAATTTATTATCTCATAAAACGCACAAAAATAATTACATAGATTGGAAGAATTTTAAAAGAAGTATCACCTTCCAATTCGCAAGGGCAATAAGCAAGCCAGGCTGCTCATTATAAAAGAGAGATCTAGAAAATTATAAACATTTTTATTACAACAATTTTAATTCACCAATATCTGAAAGGAACATATACAACTTGTACACAAGTCAAGTTCAAACTAAAGTTCTGGTATTTTTTTGGTCGGGTTTTTTTAAATGTTCAGTCTACAAAATCCATAGTAATGTATTTTGTTTGTGTTTTTCCAGCAGTAGGATCTCCCTGGAACTGGAGCAGTGCCACAACCATCCATTACCACAAGGCTTGATATTAGCAGGGGAAACCTTTCTAGAGACACTTTTTGAAGGTAACTTTCAAAGTCTTTCCTACATCACAAATATACTAAATGCACCAAAATATAATTTTCTCTAAACAAAACGGTATTCATCAAATCTTCAACCTATTATCCCACATTCTCTTTTGGAACAGACATGTCGATAGAACAGCATCGTCAATCAATCCGATAGATTTTGAGTGTATCCGCAATGAATCTACTCTGCAATAAATTGGCTTGAGTCATTTAAAAGCTCCTATCTTAATGTTAGGAGAAGAAAAATTATTATTTTGATCTACTCCTCCTCCCCGTAAAGCACCTTGGGCAAGGGCTAAGCATTAAAAAGAAAAATAACCAGCAGCTGTATTGCAGCAATAAAGCCTAAAGAAAAAGGACTGATCAATCCAGAGGAGAAAATATAAAAGACATCATTCTACATAAAATACACACAAAGATTTTAACTCAAAAGTTTTCAGCTGTGTCAAATGTGTTACAGTAATTAAACAAGCAGACAGGGTGCCAAGGCAGTAGGTAGTTAGAACACCCACGTTTTTCCTCCTTTTAAATCTTTCTGTAGTTTACTAAAGCATTTAAATTTGTATCCTTTCACAAACACAGTTCTATTAAGGTACTTAACAAGAGCACCACAGGCAATGATGACCCATAAACCTGTATGTGGATTTCTCTGCTAGTATCTACAGCATCACAAAAGGAGAGCCAGGATTCTCTCCTCCCTCCCTGCACTAGGCAGGAACTTGCAATTCCTTTTCAGAAACAATTCCCATTATACTTCTTCCTCAATGCATGTTGCATTTACTTCTCTTGGATGAATCCCAGCTACCTTGTACTGCATCTCAGACTCCTATCAGCTCACCTTAAAAGATTGTTTTCCTTTATGAAATGGCTGGGCCTGAAAAAACATAATTCACTACAATTTCATCAAATGGCACTGAGCAATTGCTTAGCTCAAATTATAAAGAAAGAAGAAGGTTCACCAAAAGGCAGTTTCTGCCGCCCATACAAAACACATTTCTGACATTTGAGCAATGTGGTAGTTTGGAAAGGTGCTGAGGAATTGAGCGCTCCCACCTTTTAACAATTTCAAAGAGTCAAGAACACTCAGCATCAGCAGTATTAGTTCAAGCCCATGTCAAATCACTTTATCTGAGTATATATTTAAATATGTAAAGTAAGCTAAAAAACTGCACAGAACAGAATTTAGAGGGCCACCTTCCCAAGGCAGAGCGTCAACTGCAAGGGAGTAGCAAATCACCCTTCCAAGAGGAACATCCTTCAGAAGAACCCCAAGACAGTATTCCCTTACAACTGAAGGCACACAAATCTGTTTCAAATCCTTCTGATACTGTAAGATCACCCTACAAAGTTTCCCCAAAGTAACTTTTAGACTGATTTATCATTCTGTTCAAATCAATTCTCTTCAATGCATTGCACAAAGGAAGACTAGCTGAGATGCTGGCATCAATGACAGCACCATGAAAACTGAAAGATTACCTCTAAAAGGGTTTGAGAAGAAAATGCTCAACACTGTATTTCATATCACAGAGTCTGAAAGAGAGCATATTGTTTATAATGCTTTCTCAAAGTACTACCATTAAGAAAAAATTAAGATATATTAAGATACAGACAGCAATTTATAACACCAGTGATCTGGTTAAACAACAAACATTTAAACAGCAAAACATAATGCACTAACAGGTTAATACCAAATAACAGGCAACTGTTATACAGGCTGCTAAAAATGGGTGTGAAATGATGAAATGGAAAATAGGGGCTGTAAAAATGCCTTGTGATAGCAAACCACAAAAGAAACCTCCCATGGGAAGCAATGGAAACCAACTTTCATTCTATTTAGACTGGACAAAAATGTTTAAAAGAAGATCTAGAAGGAGAAAAGTCCTACAGTGGGAGCAAGGAGTCGAAGATGAAAATTTTGGTTACACACATAGATGGAGAATGCAAGGGTAAGATGAATTACTAAACACTGGAAATTTGAGAGAAGCCCAGAACACTCTAGGTGGGAGGGGGGCAGAGAAGGAAAGGCTAGAGAAGTTCTTTGTCCCTAATATTTCTGATATTTACATCATTTTTCCAATGCAATGAGAGCAAGCAACAATTTCCAAGTAGAATTAACAAGCACACAGAAAGGCAATAAATATGGGTTTAAAATGGATCATCTAATAAGAAAAGAAAGTCTTTCTCTTTTCTGCAAATGGAGGATAATGACAATTTAAATAAAAAAACCCATAGAAAACCATATTCATAATATACGGTTTCTGCAGGCTACAAAAATCATTGCGAGGTGCTGTATACTGCAGAGTTTTATGACATTTTTTGGCTGAGTTGATGATTAGGAGATTACATAAGCTGTTTATTACTTGCTGCAGCCTATGGAGCGCAAAAAAATGAACTGGTCATTTAATTTACACTAAATTTGTCCCAGATAGCAGAAAAAAAAGCAAAGCAACTCACTGAAGACAGAGCAAGCATTAAAATGCTGCAACTGAGAAAACAGCACGATTTTCCAATATCACGTTGTACAGAGAAGAGAAGTAGTTTGGTAAAAGACAATTAGTATAAAAAAGCCTCTTGAACTCTGCCTGGACCCATGGATTAATGCCTAGCAACAGAAATGTGTGCATGTGTATTCACTTGCACGCGTGCATGAGCATAATGGTTGTGGACGGACAAGGGAAGAGCTTGAGAATGACACAGGGCCAGGGAGGAAAAAAACAGGAATTCAGTCTTCACGTTTCCCCAAAGTCTCAACTAGAACTAATCAAAATGAATTCATCTGAATGTCTGTGATGGCCAAGAATTTAGTCACACACAGTCTGGCTGTCCAAATGAATGGTGAGGAAAGGGCTCACATCAATCAACTTCATCTGAGGAGATTGGCACAACTTCAATAGGGATTGACAGAGTTCAGTGTCTGCCAGACTGATGAGCCAAGCACCAAGCTGAAAATGTTCTGACTATTCATAATGACATTGCAGTCCAGGGCCTTTGATTAATTAATTCAGGAACCAAAGTACTCAGTTACTGTAAGAAGAATATTCAAGGTAGCTGTTTCTCTCCTTTACTGTATATGAAATCCCACTGCCTTGCACTCGGGCTTGCAGTGGTGCCATTACTGGAATGCCTTTGCTGCTATGCTGGGTCTAATCCACACTCCAGTTCCTCCCCTCCCTCAAACAATTTACTTTCCTACAAAATAAATAAGGCCTTGCAAATGCTCAGTGCCTTGCCTTTGAGAGATTTTGCTAAATGAGCCTTCTTCAAGCCACAAAAGAGGCATTTGTCTTAATTGTTACTAATAATGTTATCTTTCAACCCTCTCTGAAAATCTCTGACCAACAGCAGGGCCCTCGCCAGGCACTGCTAAAAATATCACTAGGTAGCATTAAACATGCAGGCAATTAACAGCTAAAAAAAAGAAGGTTGATCATTTTATTGCATTATTGTTCAGACAGAAGAAAATTCATTTTCATTAAGATAAGACCTTTCTACTCATTCTCAGCCCTAAATCTGGTTAGACGAAGGCAAGGTGTCTGCTATATTAATGTATTCCAATTAAACACAATTGGGTAACACAAATAGGAAACTTGAACAAGTTGTATTGAAGTTAGGGACTGCTGCTACACTTTCTTGGGCATGCAGTCAGTCACACTGACAGTGTTTAATGGAAATCTTGGAGGATGAAAGACATTATATGGAAGTCAGGTTGAAAAAAATCCCCGTACTCAGCTCTCCCCAGTCTAAATAATCTCACCACTATTGTCCATGTATTTGTACAGAGTAACCCATACAGACTCGGACTGTAGTTACCCCTTCTTTCTTTCCAGTATGCATCACTTTTCTGCTTAGCAATGGTGTTCTCTGCAGCATGACATTTCCCTAAAGTATCCATCTGCACTGAAAAATATCTTAAAAGGAAGCAACAAGCTTGACATAAAGAGTAGGAGTAAGATCCCAGAAAAACAGCAGCAAGGAAAAAACCAAAGATTAAAGTTGGGAGAGTTTATCAATTGACCTTATTTCTCCAGTATTCACTTTGCACCCACTGTGCATTTATTTTTTGAAACTCCATTTGTTCAAAAATAATACTTGCATGCCTTTTGCTGGAACAAAGTCAATCATCAATACTGTGGCCCATGTAAATGAAGAAATATAGCTAGAGTAATATATAAGCTGCTTTAATATGAAAGTGAAGAGGTATTTCCTTCGTTTTCATGCCTATTTAAGCAATCTTTTTGTTCTAGAATAAGTCTCACCTGGCAGAAGACCATTAAGCTACAAAGCACAGAGAATTCACAATGCACTGCCATGAAGGGCCCTCAAAGGCCACATACAATGAATCCTTAATGGAAATACATCTGGCAAAAAGGATGCAGCAAACCCACAAGATTCACGAACTACACCCTCCTCCAAATTACAAATTATAAGGGACATACAAAGACTACAAGGTCTACTACAATCCAAAAGCTGTATTTATAGGCTTGTGGCTGTTCACAGCTTTCAATTTAGATTCAGCCTCCAATTTAGATTCAAAACTCCAGTCTTGCTCCTGCAGTGAGTAAGATATTCCATATAAAGACTATTTTGTCCTTCTTAGCACTGGGAAACATGACCTTTAGGAAATTTTGGCTTAGTTTAAGTGATTTGGCTGCATTTCTCTCTTCCCTCTTTCCATTTCAATATAATTCAACTTCATCTGTAAAGCCCAGGGAAGCCTATAGGTAGAGAAAAATGATCTGTTACAAAGCAGCAACTGGTAAAGAACTTTTTATGTCCTCTTAACTTTTAATCAAGCACTCTGCAGTAGTTTTTCTTACGAAACAAGAAGATTTTTTATGCCAGTACCTAACTGTGAAACCAGCTTAAAAACCAACTATGAGTAGAGCAACAGTTATTTCAAAGCTGAAGGACAAGACACTCAGGGAAACAAGAAGTCTATTACTTTAAACAGAGAGTCTTGATGAAAATGAGACCATCTATTACTAAAGCGAAGCCATCCCACCAAAAATGTCAATACACAAAACTGTCTACACTCGTTTTGTTTCAGCCATATGTAAGGTGACACCTTCCACTACACTATTAACAGCTGACATGGAGAAGGGACTTTTAAAATCTCCCTTCTTCTATCCTGTTGTCACTGCTGTGCACTTCAGCCTGCCTGGCCCTTGGCACAGTCACCTCTATGAAAACCACAGAAGTATTGCAAATTGACTAACAAGATTAGCAAATCCACGCTTCACTTGCTCAATAAGGTGTTGATGCATGCAGATATATTTGCCGAAATTACTTCGTCCAGGAGCCATCAAATCTCGCTGGAGCCCCTTCTATTTTCAGTTCCTAATCCCTAAACCTTTCTAACCTGCGTATAAGACAAAAAAAAAGCAAAAAGGAGCTGAAAAGGAAGGCGAGGAGATAATGATGCCCTCCGCGAAGGCAGCGGATCAGGAGTGCCTCTCCCAGCCCCTGCACACGCAGTCAGTGCCAGCTGCAGGCCAATTAAACCCAGCCGCTCGCAGGTGTTCACAGAAATGACTAACACAAAAGAAATTCGCACTTCAGAACTGCAATATTTAAAAGCTTTGAGGTGGAACCAAGAAAGATAAAAGCCCGAATTAAGTTTATTGCCACCTTGTGCTTCACTCTAATGCAGGTTTTGAACAGGGCCTCCCATTGGTATTAAAACTTGGATGAACATCTGCATTTAAAATACAGGAAACTGAGCACGTGAAGTGCTTTTAAAACGCCAGTTGCCATAGTAGATGGGGGCTTTAGTATATGTTCATTTATTATTATAGTTGTACAGCAATATGGTAAAATATATTTGCCAAGTGGGCAATACAAGCTCAACTCTAAGTCAACATAATATGCTAGATTGCTTAGATTTTCATAAATATTTTTGGTGCTTATTTTCCCTAAACATAACTCTCATTTCCCAAAATAACAATTTCTTTAATTTTTAATGAGAACAAAACCATGGCAAGATCTTATCATGCTCTCTTACGTTGAGATTAAAAACCACAAGAGGGGAGAAAAAGGGAAAGAGAGGCAGCCCCCTGACAACTCTCTGTGTTCTCTTAAGTGGTTGAGTGACAGGAACTATCCGATAAGTGAATTCTTTCCCTCTCTCTACAGAGCAGCAGGCAAAGTATCTGTAAAATGAATTTCTCTTTGTGGTCCTATACCAAAAATAAGTATACAAATTAACATCCAAATGTCTTTAATTCCCATGATATGTCTATTAAGCAGCAATTCTCCATAAGGCTGTTTACTATCCAAACAGCAGCCTAAAATTATTATATCTATATGCTTTCCATAACTTATCACTGAGTTCCTATGAAAAGCCATTAATTTTGGCCTCTCTCTATCTTGGTCTCGCAGGAAATATTCTGCAAAGGGACGTAATAAAAATGTGATTTCTGCCATCATTTCATTAAAATTCCCTGTTAAATTTCTATCTGAACAGTGTACATAATATAAAAAAACTCAAAGCTCTTATTAATGGTGCTGTTCCTTATGATATGGACTTTAAAAAATAATGAAGACCATTTCTTACTTGTAAGAATATTGTTCATTTTTCATTCCTATTAAAATTTAATCTGGAAGTTGTTTAAAAATGTTTAAGTTTCATTACATTTCAACATCTTAAGGAAGGGAAAGAGCTAGCAAGTTCATGAGCAGGAATGCTGTCACTCATCTGTCTCTTGCACTGATATCTCAACAGTAAATCACTCAACCCATCCATGACTCAAGATACCTATCTGCAACACTTTACTGCTTACCCACCTCACAAAAGCACTGTGAGGCAATGTTTGCTGAAGATCTTCAGCTCCATGGGTCGAGGATCTTAGAGAAGAGGAGCAAACTGCTTCATCCACAGTATCTCTGAAGTACTGGGAGAGAGTTTTCTGAGGTTTTTATTGGGGTTTTTGGTCTGGGTTATTTTGTTTTGATTTGATTTTTGGAGGGTAGTGGGTATTTATGCAGGAATTAAGCAAGATGAAATCAATGAAAAAAATTGCAGGCACTACACGACAAAAGCACATTAAAAACAACCAAGTGCTCAATATGGGAGCATTCTTAGCAAACACTACTGAGACACAACCCCCAATTGCCTTTTGGAAATTAGAGAATCAACGTGCACTTGTCAACTTTGGTTTTCAAAAGTGGGATCCAGGCAGCTTTTCCCTGGAGCAACAACAGGTTACCTCACATTTTAGAAGCTTCCTAGAAGGAATGAGTGGTCTGACTTTCAATGGTCTTCTCTCTGCCTCCTTACCTGTAAATACTTGGTGGTAAGACACAGTTCCACCCACCTGGATCGATGCGCTGCAAGGGCACATCCCTGCACTCAATGCCATCCAACTCACCCACCCAAGTCAAGAGAACAAGACATTGTTCTGGGGCAACACTGAGTTAAATGAAGTGACAGTAACTCACCAAGAAAACTAAAATGAAACTATCAGAACTAGGGCATGCATCTCTTTACAAACACTGTGCTTAAGCACTTTCTACAATCAGGTCTTTTATTCGGGGGTTTAATTTTAGACATCTAAGTATAAAAATTCTGGCCCATACATTTAATGGAAGCGTGCGATTGCCAAGCTGAGAATGTTAAATCTAATTTTAGTTTTTCTTTGCGCACTTGTTTTTTCACACAATTTCTGCAACTGAATAGGAAAATATCTGTGATATTTTCTGGACTGCATTCACAATACTCAATTTAGTCATTGCATGTGGTGTAGTTACAAAGCCTACTCCAGTGAGTTGGAGCTTTTTCATTACTGACAGTGAGACCAAAATTTAATTCTGAGCAGTTGAAGTCTTTTCGGGGGAATTTTTTAATGCTGAAAATTTCTATTAAAACTAATGCTAATATATTGTGGTCTGCATACATTCTATATTAGAAATTATAAGTTTGCTGAAAGTCCTTCTTTTAGATCTCTTTGCGCAACTATCACCTAGTTATTGTGCTACAGGCAAATTTTTGAATTTTCTTCCTCACAGAGATGGGCTCATAACAGGGATATATTGATTTAAGCTAGTCTCATTACTACTAATGCTCTGCTAAATTTTAAAGACAATGCAATATTGAACAGAATAATGTGTTCTATTAATAAGCATGCTATTGAAATACAGAGCCGATTTATTGCATTTGGATCTTCAAATAAACACTAAGATAATTTTATATATATCATCTCCTCCCTAAAAAGATGACTGAAATGGGATTTGATTTAAAAAACAATAATAAAAGCAACAAAAAAATTGTTTGAATAATTAAGCAATGGATTTTAATTAAAAATAATATTCTCTAATCAGACATGTATGGGCCTTGTTTAAACCAGTACTTATTCCTTATTCACATAGATAAAAAGGACCTCTAAAGGCACTGGCTGTACCAAAAGTTTGAGAAAAGAAGTTTGAAAGGAGATTTAAGGTCTGTTTTGTAAATGAAATAAAGCAAAGATGGCAAAACTTTAAGTTCACACTGCACAGCGCCTGGCTCTTGCACACATACTTAAGCTGGCTCGGGAACCAGAAGTTAAGTATCCATGTCAGCGCAGTATCTGCTTGAGCCTGCTAATTAAGCTTGCTGAGAAGAACTAATTACTGATGCAGCTCTACTGCTTCTGGGAGCTGAGCTAATACCACTATGTGGTACAACATATCAGCCTGTTCGGGGGGTACCTGACCAAAGCAGGGCACAAGCATGCCCTCAAGTAATTCATTTCTGATAACAAACAACAAATAAAGATCCTGTTTCTTCACTGGTGACCCAGCATGTGATCTCCCACAGGCCCTCTCCTCCGTGCCTCATCTGCCACATAAAGAAAATGCTCCTCCAAGACTGCCTGAGCAGGGAAGGACTTACTGAAAGACAGGAAAATAAGCACCTTCTGAGCACTAGCGTAACTGCAGCCAAGGGTCTGCACACACTGAAATCTTCTTCATTAACTCTGCTACAAAGCATCCTCATTTCTTGCATTCTTGACTGCCACAAATACTGTACTAAGTGCTCAGGTTAAAAGAGAACACTTTAAACCATTTTCCAGCACAAATTTGAGCTGCCATAAAACATTCGCTTCCTATCTTGCTCTAACAGTTCTCCATAAGAATATTTCTAAAATTACATGGGAATCCAAGCTGAGGGGGAAAAGGCAAGATTGTAATCAGAATAGCAAGCCCCACCAGGGCTAACAACAACTGCTGGTTACTACTGCTATAAGATAACAGTGAGGCGGGCACAGAGCACCACTGTGCTCCCAGCAAGCACAGGGCAGTATGTTCGGTGCATATCCTTGCCTTTCCATCGCTGCTATCACCACTACGTATCTTTCTGTCATTCTATGTTGTTTGCACCCCAAACCATAAACTGGACAGGACAGGAATCCTGTTTTATTTACATGTGCAGCGCCTTCCCAAATTACTCCAAGATTGATGACTGTGGCCCCTCCATTTTCCTGTGCCTCTGCAGTGACACAAATAAAGCAGAAAATCTAAATTTGGTTTCTAACTTACTACAGCAGTACCCAAAACCTGACAGCTCCCTTGGCTGCCAGTATATACTTCCAGGCTCAGGACCCTGTTGCCCAGAACACCACCAGACTGCCCAGTAAAGAGCCCATACACAGCTGGTAAGCACCAAGCTGTGCTTCTGCAAAATTTCAGCAGGGGCCAGAAATCTGTATCTTCTTTTAGTATTCATGCTATACCTAAAAGAATGGAGCTTGAGCTTCTAAACACTAACACAATACAAACAACCACACTAATTCTTTATTACCTGCTATTTCTGCTTGCACATGCTGCCTGGCCTACAAAAGGTTATGCATATAAAATTGTTAGGTTACAGTTATTATCTTGTTAGAAAGAATATTTTAAGAGCATTTGAGGAATGAAAGGGCTTTTTTGTATTAATATTTCAGTAAAACTGCAAGTGTGTAGTACTTGCTTCTGATGTATGAAAAACTAATTTCAATTCAGTAATGCAGCATAACTGCAACATCAAATCCCAACATGCCTCCAAAATCTTAAAGATATAAAATTAGGCCACAGTCAGAACCTAACCCAATCTTCACTAGTTCAGCAGAGATCTTCCACTGCGTAAACAAGCTCTCTAATCATGGCTATGTCGAAATTTCTGCCTGTCAGATATTAAATCTTTATAACCTCAATACTGATTAGGTGTATTTTAAAATGTTCCCAACAATTATTGTCATTACAGAGGACCTCTCATTGACCTGTGCTGAGTACTTGCTACTGTTCTTCCAATCATTTTATTCCCTACCCACATTCTCTCTACAGCTTACCACAAAAGCATAAAAGCCTTTTTTTTAATTAAATGATCTCATCTTTGATGGGCAGCTGAACTTGGCAAACTGAAGACACCCACTGTGTAGCAAAGGCACATACTTATTCTTACTTATAGAGTAAATTAAAGAGTTTCTTCCAAGTTTAGGAGAAATATCAACTCTGGATATCCACAAAGCTCTCTTACCATGCACTTACAGATATTCTTCACAATGTCTATCTCAGAAGATTACCCTCTCAAGAAAAAATAACCTGGATGAATTCTTCTTCTGGGAGTATCTACTGAGATAGCATTATCTGTTCACAAGTATCAACAGAGCATGGCTATGTCATCTTCCTGTTTCTACCCTTTGTCTTTTTCTCATTCCACTCTTACACACTCATTTCACCCATTTACTGTTCATCTCCAGGTAATAACTTCTGTAACAAACAAGTTACAATGCGTGCTTTAGATAAACATTATGCAAACATCAGAAGTCTTCTGATTATCTCCAATCATTCTTAATCTATATTGGCTTACCGAGTAAAGTATTTGTCGACTACTATGAGCCCTCTTCTCAATTATGTCTGAAAAGAAGCTTTAAAAACTAAGTTCATAAAAGAAATAAGGATTGAGCACCTCAGGTCTCACGAACACACAGTCTTTAGCTAGTCACTCAAGATCCTTCCATGCATTCTTCTTCAAAGGTTACCCCCAGTTCAGCTGACGTGCTTCAAGATTATTTCCCATGCCCCTAACCTTTTGAAATAACCGACTGCAGCAATGATGAAATGGACCTTACCAAGTGCTCACTGATAATTAGCTCACTTCCTAGCCAGCATCAGTACCTGGTGCCAGTCTTTTGGTTTCCATGAACAGGCACAGTTCAGGCACATTACTGCACCCTCATTTTAATTAAATGTGAAAACCTGTGTGTCACCTGGTGTTCTAGGCCTTATTTAGGACCAAAATGAGAAGCGGCATTCAGAAGCAGCAACCTGAGGAGTCTGAAACAACCCTGCTGGCATTTCAATGGTTTGCCATCTTGCATGAACCCTTCTTATGGCTATTTTATCTCAAAAATAGAAAATTGGCAATGGATTTGATTCAACATTCTTACACCAGCCCAACTGTTCTTATTTCAATAGAGGATTTTGGTACAAAGAGAGTAATGCCGTTATGAATCATGGCAGTGCTTTGTTCATGTGGTTTGCAGGCACAGAACTTGAAAAGCTTTACAAGTGCTGGTGGGAAGCACTGTTGACCTCACTGTACAAATAGTGAGCTTAGGCACAGAAAGCTGAAGTAATTATCCAAAGGTCACAGAGCAAGTCAGTAGCAGATGCAGGACAAGGAGCCACTTACATTCACTTCCAAATTCTGTCATCCCCCCCTGCCTCCCTCCACTGCAGGGAAGTTATAAGTGTAAATCAATAACTGAGGTCACCAAAAACTTCTGCATGCAGATTGCAGTTAGGTCACCCTCAAAGAAAGCAATGACAAAAGGGAAGGTGCTTAATGAATTTTTCAATGGTCCTTACATAAGGATACAGCAATCCAGGTGGAGGTGAGGAGATGCTCACTCTGGAAGCCCTGTAACAAGGCTGCAGTGACAAATCATTACTCCCAGAACACTGCTCAAGGAAATGTAATGCTGCCATCTTCCAAATGCTGGGTTATAAAACCTTTCACACATACAATATTTAAAACTGAGAATTACACCTGAGAATGTATCCAAACTTCTAACAGTATCAAGTCATGCTAATGGTTATCTGTTTATAGGTCAGAAGGGCAGTAAATTATTGCAACGCAAAGTAGTAAAGCAACATTGTATCCAGTTGTGCTGTTTAACAGGTGATAGTGAAAAGTAGGTGATGCATGGAAACTTCAGGTTTTTATAGCTCCTGCCTCAATCTATATTCACTTATATAAAGATGTCACATTTTTAAACATTTAAAAGTCAAATTGTCTGGAGAATAGATTAATATAAAATTTATTTTCAGAAACTGATATTTAGCCTACTGCTATCAGAGCTGATTGCTCTTATGTATAAGCTTTATTCAAGTTTCTACAGGTTTGAAAATACAAAGACTGACATTTCAGATCCCATACTCAAGTGTGTCATTAACCAGAAATTGAAATGGGAACATTTCCACTTTCTCAGAAATACTCAGTTTGTTAGGGTGGTAAGTGCATTAACTGTTTTTGAGTTTTTGTGAAGCTACTAAATATGACTCTATTTCAACACAGACAGGAAGGGGGAGTCACAATGGCAAAAGAAAAATCCTGAATTGGTTCCTTACCCAGCACAATATGCCCTGAGAATTAAATAGTTTCAAAGCTCTGCCAAAATAGATATTTGTAAGTGGCTAATAGCAGAAATGTTTTATTCCGTTTATGTCAAAGACACGTTTGTCAGGCGCTGGACAGCCAGACAAATCAAGGTCTAATTAGTTCAGTCAATTCCCTCAGTTTTATCCTTTCAGTCTACACTGAGTTATTAAAGCATCAGAAATAAAATGCTACTGAGACAGCAATAAGGGAAATAAGATGTCAGAACTCTATTAACAATGGCATTTTCAGGAAGCAATGTAAATAGAAAATCAAATTTATGCAAGAAATATATATCAGTAAGTAATACTTAATTTAATCATGCTGCATTTATCTTCAAAGCAGCTTTCATATCCAACTGATTTAAAAAAAAAATGCTTCAACACATCAACATTGTGACTTCTTTGGAACAGTGACCATCATTCAGATTCAAATTCAGTTGCCTACCTAATACAAGAGGATATTGGTCCCCTATCCAAATACTACAGTTATACAAATAACAGTGTGTGAGTAATAATTTATTCCACCCTCGACATTTAGCCAGCTCAGAAAGAACGTGTGACAGTTAAGCAGTTGCAAGATAAAAAGAACCGGAAAATGCCACATTCAACTGAAATGACAGGAAATATTTAGGTAGACAGAATGTAATAAATTTGGCAGACTTATGGGAGTTTAATTGCCCCTTTGTGGAAAGAGATAAATACATGTGAAAACTGTAACTGTGAGGACCAGTTCCTGGGAGGAACAGCTTTCTGTTAGAAGTGTTTAAGTCTTCATTACTTGAATACGACCATCAGAGAAAGGAAATTTTCCTGACCCACAACAGTGATGGTTATGTTGGCCGCAGCAGCTCCCAGCTCTGCACCTGGCACCAAGGGAACAGTGGCCTCCTGCCCCAGAGGCTTGTCACATGTACTCACAACTTACTGGCCCTGCAAGAGTTCACATCTGCTAGCACACACATTGAGATCTTTCCTACTTCAAACAGCATCTGCCACCCAAATAACTGAGCCTTATTGCTCCCAGACGTCCCCAGAACTTTTTTCCTGCCCCCTACCACTGTGAAACAGTGCATCTTACTGCGATGGCTGGCAGGTTCCACGTTAGCTCTCACTCAAGTCATCCTGTCCATCAAACCATGATATGGAAACATTCCTCACTAACACAGAGAGGAAAAAAATTGGTGATTACATCCAAAGAAAATATTTCTCCTAGGCTTCTGATAATTTAAAAAATTACCAGCTCTCTGCTTTACAGTGTTTCTGACATTTCAAAGTGTTTTCATAATATCCTTAAACTTTTTATTTCATGTTTATTTTAACAGAAGCTTTAATCTCTTAATTCTACCTTTTAACCTGCTTCTACTTGGAAAAAAAAGGGTTAAAAGGGAATAATGAACATCTCAAGTCTTGCCCAGATCTGTCTGACAGCCATTTGTTCCCACACAGAAGTGCCAACTTAAGGGTCCAAAAGGTTGAAGACAATTTAAAAAAGTAATGCTCAAAATACTTATTAATTTTAGGAGAAGGGATTAGTTCAACATGTAAAGAGCCTTAATAGGCTCTGAAAATCAACAAGCCAGACCAGAAAAAAACATGCTCCTCCATATTACTTAGGGTTGTGCATTTCACATGCAGTGTTGATCATCTTAGTGATGATCATATATAATCATTCAGGAAAAAGTAAATGGAATATCTTCATATTTAATAAAAAATAACAAGGCCTTCAGAAAGAAAATGTCCAGATTCATCTAAACTGAATCATCTGCTGAATTTGACTAACTTTCTGCAAGTGCCTCACAGTTTCACTCTTGCCATGTACACAGGGACCCAAGAGTGACTGACATTGCTGTTACTCATCATTAGAAAGAAGGAATCAGGGAGTAACTTTCCAATATGTATGTGTCCACTGAGTTACAAGGTCTGACTGAAAGCACTGAAAGGAAAAAGCTGCAAGTTTTCAAATGCTTTTTATCAAGAAAATCCTCCACATTTACTCCTTAAATAAGCATACTATTACAACCACAGTGTTTTTAATAAACTGTTTTAATTAATCCTTAAATAAACTGATACTAAGAATGCAGAGGGGTGTGTCTACCTAATAAAGCACTGCAGTGTCTTCTTGTATTTTACTCACAGAAGCACATACTGTCCATTTCAGATGATGTGACTCTTTTTACTTCTGATGAATGAACACGTCCATTAAATGGATCATATATGTGTATCTGCCTTGTATCAACATGGGAGGGAGAAGTTTTTCCTATGTTGAGTATTTGCTTTTTCTAACCCAGTACAAGCAAAAAGACTATCTTTTTCCAAGAATTAACCTGTGTGTGGAGAAGTCCCAGGCTAACTGAGCTCTCCTTCCATTATCTTACAACTGGACCTACAATTCAACTTTGCATTTACACATTCATTCATAAAGCATTTTAAATTCACTGACCTTACTTTCTTTAACAAACACTGGGCATCATCTCCTAGCAAAATTAATCCAGAAAACAATTAAATAATTTGATGGTGATAGAGTAACAGAACAGAATTAGATCCCAATTCATCTCTTTGCCAGCCCTCACCAACCTGGGTGGACCACAGTAGCAGTCCCAGCTGCATACTTGCATGTAGAATTTTCACAGTCAGCACAAGTAATGAAAAATATTAATCAAAATTTCTCATGTCCCTTTAATGATATTACCATGGAAAAAAATGAAAAACAAGGGCCTAAATATTTAAAGACCTTTTTTAATGTGTGTGTGAACTCTCATTTCTGCAAGTAAAAAGGACTGCCTCTAGACCTACTCCTGGCTCTGATTTTACCTCAAGCTTGGAATTTACAGTAAGGGCATAAGATGTTTCAAAAGGCTGACATCAGCTGATTAACCAGAATGTTCAAGTTATTAATAAATAAATTTGGGACTTATTTCTGTGTTAAGATTTAGAAAAAATTGGAAATACTATAGTTACACAACCAGACAGATTATTATATTCAAAGCTTGCTTACATATACATCAGTTCAACTGGGAATGCTGAACTTGTGCTGATGTCTCAGCCATAGGTTTTCGTGTTCAACAGGGGCTAAACATGGGTTTGCTAAAAAGGAGGTTACTTACAAGTCAGTCTGTGTATTCATTCACTTGCTGTTTGCACGTGCACCCAGGAACACAGAATAGGTGGCTTTCTGCACTGGGAAGCTGGTCAGAAGCAAGTCCTTCCCACATGCATGCTGATACCAGAACACCACTGTGCACCCCATGTCCTCCATCCCTCTCAACCTCAAAACCTCCAGGGACGCCCAGGGAAGTGTGCTCATACCTAATGCAGAAGTTACAGCTAAAAATAATCATTCTGTCTCCTTCAACCCCATAACTAAACATGCACACTCATTACAAGGGACGCACTCAAATATACCAAAACCACAGATGACAAGGAGTCCCACAGCTGAACAAGTTCTGAAGGATAAGTATTTAAAAAAAGAAGCCACATTAACTGCAGAATGTTGGACTTCATATGAGGGGCATAAGGACCTCTGGAAAAGAAATGATCTCCACAACTGTCACTTAACATTTAGATGAGTGACTTCAGTTGCTCACAGGCAACTACCTTTGCAGTCCTGTGCTCTCACTTAATGAGACAAGTTCTCCATTAAAATTTTCAGTCTCATTTTCTGTAACCATGAACATAAATGACTCCTGACTAAATTTATGTTCTCAATATGACTGTGAATTAAAGCTTTTCTGCTCAGGTTTAAAAGTGACAGCCCGCAATAGTCAGTCCTTGACCTAGTCACAGACAAGACCAAGGTTCTTAGAATCACACAACCATTTAGGTTGGAAAAGACTTCTAAGATCACAAAGTTCAACTATTAATCCAGCACTGCCACACTCACCATAAACCATGTCTCCAGCTGCCACATCTACACATCTTCTAAATGCTTGCAGGAATGGTGACTCCACCATTTCCCTGGGCAGCCTGTTCTAACAATTGACCCCTCTCTCAGTGAAGAAATTTTTTCTCATATCCAACTTAAACCTCTGGCACAACTTGCAGTAATATCCTCTTGTCCTGTCACTTGTTACCTGGAAGAAGAGTGACCCACACCTGTCTGCACCCTCCTTTCAGGTCATTGCAGAGCGTGAGAAGGTCCCCCCTGAGTCTCCCTTTCCCCAGGCTGAGGCCTGCAGCTGCCTCAGCCACTCCTCTCAGGCCTGTGCTCCAGACCCTTCCCCAGCTCTGTTTCCTTCTCTGGACACACTCCAGCCCCCTCAGTGTCCTTCTTGCTGTGAGCAAACAAAGCTGAGCACTGATTCCAGGCGTGGCCTCAGCCGTGCCCCAGCACAGGGAAAGGGCCCTGCCCTGCTCCTGCTGCCCCTCCATGGCTGACGCAGGCCTGGGGCCTTTGGCCTCCTTGGCCCCCTGGGCACCCCCAGCTCGTGTCCAGCCCCTGGAAACCAGCACCTCCAGGGCCTTTCCCACTCAGCAGCTTCCCAGCCACGCTGTCCCAGCTGGAGCTGCAGGGGCTGCTGTGACCCAGGGACAGGAGCCAGCACTTGGCCTGGTTGAGCCTCACACAACTGGCCCTGGCCCGTGGATGCAGCCTGGGCAGATCCCTCTGCAGAGCCCCCCTGCCCTCCAGCAGATCAGCACTCACACCCAGCTGGGCCTTGACTCAAACTGACTGAGGGGGCTCTTGATTCCCTCACTCACATCATCAATAAAGATAAAAAACAGCACAGTACAGAGCCCTGGGGGACACCACTAGGGACCAGCTGCCTGCTGCAAGTGATTCCATTCACCAGCACTCTCTGGGCCAGGCCAGCAGCCAGTTATTTTTCCCCAGTCACCAGTGCACCCATCCAAGCTATAATAGCCAGTTTCTCCAGGACAATGTTGCAGAAGACAGAATCAAAAGCTTTACTAAATTACAGGTAGACACAAGCCCCAGCCTAATCCACCAAGCAGGTCTTCTTTATGAAAATTCTTCTGAAGTTTTAGAGCAGAGACATTAATCAGATGCATCATACAAGTAAGGTACTGATGTTCATGACTCAGCTCCAGAGAGAAAAAGGAGTTTTTGAAATTACACACCAGAAAACAGAAGACATCCTGAGTGTTTTTCTGGTCTGCTCCAGTCAATAGAATTGCTACCACTTATGGAGAACAGATGGGGAAAGATTTAACATGGAATTAAATGCATCTATTAAAGATTAATGAGAAATTACTTTATTTCAAGGCAGAGATCAACTTCAAGGTAATCCAGACTTCCAAGAGAGGTCAGAGGACATCATTTGCTTTCCTGTGCTCTAAATCTTAGTAAGTAACTCAGTCAGCCTGAGAGTCCATGCATATGTGTGGGTAGCTTTGAATACTTATGTTTCAGATTGACCATTTTCTTGCATAGACAGGAGAAATTCATGCATGCCTCTTTCTGTTCATGGTACTGTGAAACATCTTGGCACATGATGGCACTGAATGTCTACATGATCTGTTTCTATCCATGTTCCAAAATCTGAAATTATACAAAGTTTCAAAATATGCGTGTTGCTGTAACTTAGAGAAACGTGCCAGACATTTTCTAGAATTTGCCATAAATAGACAGCAAGTAAAAATTGTAATGTAATGATATTTAATGCATTCACTGGATCAGAGACAGGCAATCACACTGCTATAAACCAAAAATCACTTACAACGTGTACACAGACTTGCAGTAAATGCTGTAGATGGCTGTTCTGTGCTCATGCCACCTCACCAGTTACATTCTGCTCATAGGAGATGAGTGCAGCTGTCTCAAGAAATCTGTCCTATGGTGGATAAAATCCTGGAAGGAGGCTCCTTACAAACTTCAAATGGCAAACTGTGCATCAGAAAAACTTTAACTTAAAACTTTTTTGCAGCTCAAAATGAAAGACTCAAGCTAAATCTTAGAGTATTCAGAACTAACTTGAAGAGATATTTCTGCAGGCAATCATCCTGGTACAGACAGATAACGAATTCCCACCTTCTTAGCTGAAAGAAAATTACACCCTCGGCTCTCATGAAAAATCTTTCTGCCATACAAAGACCAACCTTTAGTGCCCTGAACTGATAATCACCTGGCTTTCATTAAATAAAGACACTTCTAATTAAACAACCTGATCAACACACAAAAATGTGTGCTTTGCAGGCAAGAAATGGCAAGCAATTTATCTTTCAATATAGTAATCATTTATATCACACTATCTGTAATCTACAGTGATGAATAAAGGTATTTAGGTTATGAAATCCTAGATGAGTTACTGACTGTATTCATTTCAACAGCAAGAAACAGCAACTCAAAGTGTTTGCATTTTGAGAAACAGGATTCAAATTCCAAACCAATACAAATTGGATTGGCCCAGAAACACTTTCACTTTTTACCAAAATATGTTCTCACAGGATGATCTCCCTCTTGAAAGGCTGGTGAAGAGAGAAGACACAACAGTCAAAGAAAAATTCAAGTTATTATCTGTGCTATTATCTGGTCTACACCACACCAAAACAAGGCAAGCTCCAAAGTGGTCCTTGGTTCAGTTGGGCTTTGAAAGCTGTCAGGGTTGATTTTCCTCAGGTTCAGGAATGTAACGCTAATCACAACATGAAGGACGTGCCACACTTGGAGGAATCAGACAAGTCTAGGAACTGGGAACTGGTGAATCAAGGATGTACCTACATGAGATACTGATTTTCAAGAGTCTCAAGTTTTGTAAAAGGCTAAAAACTGCTGAATCAAAGGGCACGTGCATAGGTCAAATGGACTGTACAAGAGCAGTGACAGCATATGTCTAGACAGCTGGTATGCTTACACTCCTAGACTGCCAGGTAAACAGGTAACTCCACAAAGTATGGACAGAAGTTTCCTTCCTCAAGGCCTGTAGAGTAACGCAAAATCTTTGACAGCAAGTACAGCCTTGAATCCACTGAAGAAAGCCTTACTCCTCCTTCAGAAGGAGAGGATGCTGGTGAGTATGGCCACAATTCACTCTGCCAAGAGCCACTACAACATTAGACTGGAGAAATTGCAATATCAGATCTAGGAGTTTGCAAAGTGCTTCTCAAGGACAGGCAGTTCTGCTGCAAATCTGAATTCTCACGTAAATCCAGAAGTGATGTTTCACAAGTGTAACAGTATCATCAGAAGCCTACAAAACCAAGAGGATGTTTTGATCTCAGAGAATGGAAATGAAGGCACTGTCTTCTTTCCAGATTTATCCTCCAACAACAGAAAAATATACACCAGACATGACTGTTCACCCAAGGAAAACATTTCCATAGGAGGGACAGATTTTTTAGCTAAATGGATGAAACTGAAAGAGGCATATAGAAAGAAAACAAAAGGAAAATGAAATATTTTAGAAGAGACTAGAGACAAGCCTGATTAAAGACTGTAGAACAAAGAGATGGTGAACTGGCACAGATCTCAGTTAAGCAGTGAACCGAGTGAGCTGAGAGTGAAGTGCTTATCACCAGGAACACAGTGTCATTCACACCAAGAAAAGAGATGGGGCAAACCAAACAGTTCTACCTGTGGCACACATTCCAGGAGACTGAGAGTGAGTGGAATTCTGTTGTGAATGCTAGCACAGGTATTGAAACACTGATATTTCCTTTTTGCTTAAATATTTATATCCATCTGCATTCCTGTTCAGTGTTAACATTTTTTAGAAAAGACAGGTAAATTAACTATGACCTAGTATCTCAGAGGTAAAAGGAAAAAAACATTCTTTTTCTTCATGCTATTACAGGGTAGTCTATTCCAGACCACCCTATGTTTCAAATATCACTGCTAATCACTTTGAACACCCATGAAAAAGCACCTGAAACCTGACATTCTCAGTAAAAAAACCCAAAAAGAATGAGGATAAAAACATTATCTCATTTTTACAGATAAGAGAGGCACAGAGAGAGATCAGAGGATTTGCAGAAAGTAACACAGGTAAGGCAAGGCTATTCCTGACAGTTACTCATGCAAAAACTGTCTCTGTCTGGCCTTGCAAAATTATTCCAATACCCTTGAGTCCCTAGTCAAATTAGTTCTTTATTTATTATCCCAGTTTTTAAGTATCTTTCAGATGGGCTCATTCATTGTTCCCATACAGCTGGGTAAACAGACAAAGTCAATTCCATGATGAAGGTTTACCTTATAGCATTCAAAACCCTTCGCATATGTGGGATGTTTTTTTCTTTAAGCAAGCTAAGAATGTGTTTAAAGGTGACCTATGGTGAAAAAAAATGGAACTGGGGAAGTTTGGGGACAATCACAAAGGAAAGGCTTCTGAAAATTGATGTGTTTCAATATCTTTTTCAAAGGAAAAAATTAATAAAACAAATAAGTAATGTTTGAAGCTTTAGTATGTAATCATCCTTATTAAGGCAAAAAAAAATAAAAAGGACAAGAATATTAGTTGCCAATATCAAAAGAAAGCAAGGCTTATTCATTTTTGCAGATAAAGGCTTTTTTTGGATTTTACTGTGAAGTGATACAACTACATTCAAAAATTTTTAAGAAGTGATTAAAGAGAAATAGCAACATAATAAAAAAAAAATTTAAAAAAAAAAAGCCTTCCTGAAAGTCAACTTCGTTAGGATTTTACCATAGGCCCAAAGCAGACCATGTCTTTCAGGATGCTTGCATGGTGCTTAGCATTCAACAATAACCTCATTCCTGATGAGGGCCACTGGCAAACCTTAAAGAGGGGGCAGACATCAGAACACTGAGGGAGAGGGGAGATGATACACCATTGAAAATAAAGTCTTGATATTCCTTTCAGTCTGTAATCCCACTCCACTCCCATGCTTCTTCTACACAAGAAAGAACTGAAGCCCCTCACACACACACACACACACTCACAAGAATCTTTGTGAACCAAGGGAATTAGCAGATGTGTTGGTAATCTTCCACAAATAAGAAACAAACGCTGCCAGCTGTACTTGTAAATTCAAAGATTAACATTAATAAAGAGTGCTAAGACTACAGGTATTATGTTTCCTTAAGGTGACAGAGCTCAAGAATCCCAGTTCTGCAGAAACTCAGCTGCCTGTCCAACTCTTGTGCCTCATGTCCTACCCTACACGGCAGAACATCTACGGATTCATCATCCACAATGTGCCAAATCAAACTGGATTCTGGACACTGTTTAAGATGGCAGTGAAGTAGTGAGTATATAAACTAGGTCAGACATGATTACCTAGAATAAGGGCAATTTTCTTTACATGTCTGTGTAAAGCATATGAAAATGGCAAAGACTGAATGTTTGGGTGCTGCAGAGAGTATATCCAAAAGTCATTTTTGATGGAAAAGTTTAACTACATTTTACTATGAATGATATTTTCTATTAACAGCAAGGCAGAAGCCTATTTTTCAGTAGAGCTCTCCCTTTACCAAAGTGCTATCTCTCTGAATCTGAGTCAACTTTAGTGACCACTTTAATATTCACTTTACAATTAATGCTTCTTTTTATGGGTTGGTAGAAGGTAAACCAATTTCAGTTCGGCTTCTAGGTATTGAATTTATTATAAAAAGTTATGTACTTAAAACTCCTATAATGAAACCAGAGGCATCATGAGATATTAACCTAGAGTTAATGCTGAGAAGGCCAGTTTGAATAATTCAATTCATGTCACCTTAAGTATCTTTTCAAATGGAATTAACTTTATCTCACAAAAAAAAAGGAAGTTCCATGTTCCAGTTACTGATTATTGACTCCACAAGAGTTCTGACTTAAATCATCTTACCACCATCTTCCCAGCAATTTTATTTCACTACTACCAGGATGCTTCTTTACATTTTGAGGGCTGACTTTCATTATAAAGAGGCAAGATTAGCTAAGAGGAAAACATGGCTTCAGAGTTACTGCTATCATTTGGTGATAGTAAAACGGACAAAAATAAAAGTTAACATCAAAGCATCTGCATTAGTTCAGTACATCTACAAACCAGGGCTGCATTTCAGCCACATGCACGCGGCTGCTGCAGTCATTTACATCCTGTAGAACTCCACCTCTTTTTACAACAGTGCCATCGATGTTTGGTAAGCTGCTGTTCTCCTGACCTGTTAATTGTCTTATTCTGACAGAAAACCCAGCATTTAAACTCTGAAAGGAGATGTTTCCAAACACCCATCTAAGCCCAGGGGAAAGTGACAGCTCATGATCAAAATTACAATAGGGTAAGAATGAGGGAGACAGGCAGGTGAAAAGCAGAAGCAGGAGGCGTAAAGACACAGGTGTAGCACTAGAAATTACTCCTAACTAACAACTAGGAAAAAGAAAGGGAAATGAACAGAAACAAGAAAGAACAGCTCAAAACAGGCAGAACAAAGAAGTGCTTCATTATGGAGTACAGCTGCACAGTCCAATGTTTCTGCACAAGATGGGAAAATTGGAACATTGTACATCGAAACAGAGACACCCCAGAAAGATCAGCAGCGTCCTGTAATAGGAAATGCTGATTATGTCGCCTACACAGTTCTACAAAGAGAAAACTATGTGACAAACTAGCTATCTTGCTTTAAAACCCAGACATATCCAAGATTTCCTTAACCTGGAGAAAATCAAGTGAAAAGGAAAATATTTAAATGGATTTGGATTCAAACAAAACTCACAAAGCCTTCCATTATCCTAACATTTCAACAAAATTGCTCTTGTCAAAGCCCACCTTAAAACAGAAAGGAAGAGCACAAAAGCTTCAGTGGGGTAGAAAAAACTGGCATGGGCAGTACCTGGAGCAGGAGGAGAGTGTTCTGGGTCTATCCTCTTCCAATTCTTTCCTCTCAAAAATCCCTCCCTGCTGTGCTCCCCTTCAGCTGACTCCATCAGGCAGACAGAACAATGCTGGCCTGAACCACTGTGTTAAGACAACACTCAAAGAGAACAAAAAACGCTCAAAGAGAGACCCATCAGGACACTAAGAGTTCACAGTTCAGGTATTAAAAGATGTGCAAAAATAACACCGAGTCCCATCAAGAGCAGCCCAGGGACCCTTCTTGGGTTTGGAAAGCCATCCCGTGAAAGAGTGCACAAGGGAAAGGACAGACAGAGTGCAGCAGTCCTGCTCGACTCTTCACAGTCTCTAAACTGTGAGGAGAAACACAGCACAAAGTGCTTGTTTGGGTGAAAAATGGTAACAATTTATAAAGCCAAATGCAAAGAACGAGAAAATTGAAGAGGAAAGCTAGAAACATCAGAAACACTTTGCATGCTGTAAGAAAAAACAGTTGAAGCATGTTTTGACAGGTTTTTATCTATGCCTACATTGCTTTGCACACAACAAGAGGACTAGGGTAATTTCAGACCTGCTAGGCTGGAGCTGTAGAGTATGTAACCATAAATGAAATGTCAAGGCAAACCTCGATATAATATCTGAATTTGCATTTGTGGACAAAAGCACCTGTAAGCATAGAGAAAAGAAATAATGGAATCAAAGATGAGCTTGATAGAACTTTGCACATGAAATCAGAAAACAATTTTAAAGAAGTCTCTGTGTATACACTGACAGAGTGATTAGAAAGACAGAAGAACAAGAGGAGATGAACGGATTGTTGAAATTATTTGATAGTCAGTGGGCTGAAGGTTTCCTATTATCTGCTTCCATGCCTTTGCCCAGTAGATGTGATGACACTGGATCCCTCCATACTAAGGGCTAACCTAGTATAGGATAAATGTATTTGAAGTTGAAAGGCTAGAAATGAAACATTCAAGGCAAAACCTGAAAGAAGGATTGGCATCACCCAAAACACAACTACCACAGTGCTTCTGGACAACATGGACTCCTCTGGACTATTTTCCATGAAGATCCCCAGCAAGCTGCATGCCATACAAGCAGCAACACAGACATCATCCTTTCTGGGAGAATGTTCTTGTTTTGAATTCAATGCCATCACAAAAATGGAGGGCAGATATAAACACAAAAGAATGCAAATGAAATGTTTATGAAAAGTTAAAAGCCTGACAAACAGCTCAATGTCCAACAATGCTGGACCAAAAAAAAAAAAAGCTAAAAAATACATCATCAGGACAAAAAAAATATCCATTCCTGATGCCAACAAAATCAAAGAGTATTGCTACGTGCTTCCTGAGAGAATTAAAAGACTCCTTCATGCACAGTCTCCAGTCTCCTGCGAAGCAGGATCTGCCTGTATAATTCTCATAGCAGGTAACCACTGAGACCTCCTCTGTGCTGATGACTTTATTTCTAGCCCTGTTACAAATAAGCCTTTAAGACTGTTCCAGAAGAAGAGGGGATCGAAGGCAGAACCTCAAGAAAAAGGCATGGTCTTAGGAAGGATGCATTCTGGAGGTCTATCTGCAGATGGAAGCTGCTACCAGAGAACAGCAAACAAGAACCCAGGGTAGACACCTGCATGGGCAGTCTTCTCTTCCAGGGTGTAATATGCCATCAGCCAGGACAAACCAAGCACCTGGCTACCAGGGGAATATCTCAAGCAACCATGTTCTCAGGGCTTTGGGTGACTCTCTACAAGAAACATTTTAGAACTTAATTTAACACATATCTCTAGTCAACATTTTCTGGTTTTAACAGCATATAGAACTACAGATCTTCTATAAATAGCTCAAATCAGATGAGCTGCTTTACAGACTTGAGAAAGCTCTTATTGACCAAATACATCATCTGTAATGCCCTTTTCAATCATCAAAAGCCACAGTGAAAATGTGAAAGGCTATATCTACAGTGACTGCAATTATTTTCCTGTTTAAATAACAGAATAGAAAACATAACAGCATCTTAACTTTTTCCTTGGAAAAGGTGTGGGTTACCATGATTCTTACTCCATTACAGCATGGTCAATTTGCTGACCCAAAACTTGTCAAGATTTTTCTCTTTGTTTTCCTGCAATCCATGTATTAAGGCAAGCACTCATGGGAAACCAATCACAAAATAGTATTCAACACCATAAGATGTAAGATAATACACTCACAGTCTCAAAAAGACGTTTTGACTTGGTAATTTAAATAAAAAAGAGATGATAAAAAAAGAGCTTACCTTCTGCTCCTTTTCCTTGGCAGCACTGAGTTCAGAAAGGGAGTGTGATAGTTTTTCTTGCTGCTCAGCTAGGTACTTCTGATAAAGGCTCAAAAGTTCTTGGCATTCTCTGTACTGCTGCTGCAGAGGTGAGACATCAGAAGTTAAGGGAAAAACACTCTTTAGCGAACTGTTATAGCCAAATGTATACCAACTTACTCTGTGTAAATCTGATTTAGATCTATAACAGCTCAATTTAAAAACAGATACCATGTGTTTGAGTAGCGTCTAATGATGATAAATCTGCCTAGAGATGAATGTTCAAGTACAACCTTCTTCCTTACTCAGAGTGGAAAAAGAAGAATTGCACTAAATTCTTTTACCATTGGGAAAGGGACAGCAGCAGGAGGCAGGTGATGACATTGTTTCAGCTGGAACAATTACAACCCTCTTATTCGTATTCAGCAAAGCCAGCCATTACCAATGTTTATTTATAAATAAATAAATAGCCAGCCAAGTAAGTAAATAGTTCATTTTTAAGCACAGACATCGATTCACAAGCCCACATACCCAAATCCAATCTCTCTGCTTGAGCGCCAATGGCTCAAAACCCCACAGCCACAGATGCAGTGCTACAGGCCTTTTACAGACCAGCAATAATTTTTGGACAGTAATCTGGAGAAGCAGCAACTGTGGTGTTTGCAAGGATATTAGCAACAGTGTCCTGCCTTGCTTGCAGCATTGAAATTCCAACAGGAGATAAATCTGCTCTTCACCTGTCATTGTGTAATTCCCTCCCTTGCTCATGTAGCATGGTAAACCATTTATGCTCCCCTCTCTCCCCCCTCACTTTTAATTATGCATGCAGATGGGATAAGGGCTCGCTGTCCAAAGAGATTACTCTGAATAAATACTTTAATAACAAGTCACTGCAATTAAGGTAGGGAACAAAAACTTCTTCAATCTTTAAAACGGTGTTGAGTTACAGATTTCCTTAACATTTTTATGATCTAATCATTGCTTCTGGGCAAATTCATGTTGCAATCACTTTTGCCAATCATGGCTGCATAAATAACTCACTGCTTTGTTATTCCCTGTTATGACCCTAAGGGGTTTTTTTTTGGTTAGGTTTTGTTGCCTTCCCTCTCTCCCCCCCTCCTTTCTTCTTATTCTTTCACAGGAGGGGTGGCCTTGCCAGGGCTTCGCTTTTGTTGTTGTTTGGTTGGTTTTCTTCCCTTTAAATAAAAGGCTACCAAGAGAATAAGCAAAACATTTTAGGAAGGAATGGAAGGTTAATAAACCCCAATGCTGAAATCAATCAGGAGAGCTCTCATAACACCTTTGCTCAGCACCTGGAAATATGGGAGGGTACAAACAATGGTCTTAACAAGCTAATTGCTTTCAGAGCCAGCCTGCCTGAAGCCGGAGCTGTTTTACATTTCAGTTCATTTCGTCAGAGAGCACCAAAAGGCTGAAGTGATTTGTGGTGGTCTCAGGAGTCTCTGCCAGCTATGATGTATATAAAAGGAATTTTTTATTCCAGTTGTAACCATAGGCAGTAATGTTTATAGTAGGTGAACATATTAGCCTGGACGCAGGGCATGAATTTTACTCCAGCAAAAGCCAGTTCATTTATACAGCCTAAGAGTTAAATGTCGGTATTTGAAGACAAATTATAGGGAAATTCATTTAAACCCATGTTATGTGGCAGAATATAAAAACAGACAGTCCTATCTATCTTTATCAATTTTTTACAGCCCTCTTAATTCACTTTGCTTCCAGCAACCCCTTCCCCACAAAACAGATTTTGCCCTCTCCTCCCTCCAGCGAGCACATTGCTGGCACCAGAAACGAGCACCCTAAACAGCCCTGGGGCCATGAGGGACGGCCAGGCAGCCATCCTCACTCCTGCCACAGTGTCAGCACCAGTTCCACTGGAGAGCCAGCCATCCTCACTGCTGCCACAGCGTTAGCACCAGTTCCACTGGAGAGCCAGCCATCCTCACTGCTGCCACAGCGTTAGCACCAGTTCCACTGGAGAGCCAGCCATCCTCACTGCTGCCACAGTGTCAGCACCAGTTCCACTGGAGAGCCAGCCATCCTCACTCCTGCCACAGTGTCAGCACCAGTTCCACTGGAGAGCCAGCCATCCTCACTCCTGCCACAGCGTTAGCACCAGCTCCACTGGAGAGCCAGCCATCCTCACTCCTGCCACAGTGTCAGCACACGTTCCACTGCAAAGCCAGCCATCCTCACTCCTGCCACAGTGTCAGCACACGTTCCACTGGAAAGCCAGCCATCCTCACTCCTGCCACAGTGCTAGCACCAGTTCCACTGCAAAGCCAGCCATCCTCACTCCTGCCACAGTGTCAGCACACGTTCCACTGGAAAGCCAGCCATCCTCACTCCTGCCACAGTGTCAGCACCAGTTCCACTGGAAAGCCAGCCATCCTCACTCCTGCCACAGTGCTAGCACCAGTTCCACTGGAGAGCCAGCCATCCTCACTCCTGCCACAGTGCTAGCACCAGCTCCACTGGAAAGCCAGGCAAGACTGCCCGCACTCCCAGGCCCCATTTGTGTTTTACAGACTGCAGAGCCCTCACAGTACGCATGATGCCACCACTTCCTGCACGTGGCTGCCAAATTCATTTAAAATGCAGTTTCAAACAGGACAGGAAAATTAGCATCAGCAAAGTATGCAAGGAAATCCTGGTTGTCCAAAGGCCAGTTATGTGATCATGAGTGGGAATGGCAATGGCTCACATGAGCTTGAATGATGACCAAGATGTCCCTGAAATTCCTGTGAGATTTGGTCAGTCACTGTAAAAGTCACTGTATTAGAAGATCAAAACCTTGTTCATTCACACAATCACTCTACATTAAGCAAAGTATTGTTACAGCTGCCACAGTGTGAGTTTAAAGCCCTACTTTGCTTACTTAAGTAAACATGAAGCTTCTAATATGAAAAAAGAGTTCATTTGTTTGAGACACATACAGAATAGCTGAAAGTATGGCAATTCTCAAAAATGTGCTGGTACATTTACTGCAGAATATCTTCTTTAAAAAAAAAGCCTTAATATTAGATCTTACTCTCTCACTCTATTGAATTTTTTGCTAAAAGCAGCAAGATTATCTCCTTTTTTCTCCTGCAAATTAGCCAGACAATGCACAACACTGCCACAAAAATATTTAAGTCATTCAGATATAACAAGATCATGCATCTACTAAGGCAATACAGTCTTTGGACAGACATGCATGTCATAAATATTTTCATAATCTGCTTTAAAAAAAAAAAAAAAGGAAGATTGAAAAAACAGTATAGGAGAAATCCTACAGATTTTCATTCCAAAACGGGTAATATACGTAAATGGATACATTTGATAATTCTTCATGTGTTCAGGAGCACAAATATTGAATTTGCAAGATGTTAGTTACCTAGGAGAAGTGGTACTTGGCATTTCACTGAAAGGTAGTTTTATGTCCAAGAAATATGCATTTGAATGTATTAGAGTAATATTCTTTATGCAGTTTATTAGTAAAGTATTGAGATTGTATGAGGAGGAGGGGGAAACAAAAAAAAAATTAGAAATGCAAAGGTTAGAATTTCAATAGCCACATTTACATGTAATACTGCAAGTACTACGTATTTTATAGAATATATTAGTTAATTTTTTCACTGAATGTAAGTCAAAGAATTAAGAGCTCATTTATGGCTCTTATGAGATAATAACCTCAGTGGACATAGCTGGCTTTGAGAGGAGGGTCTGCCAGCACACAGTGGTGACAGCTTACAGAAGCCAGGAATGGATGTCCAGGGAGCCAGGCAGGGAACAAAGAGCTTTTCCTTGGGGTGAAGCTCCACAAGAAGGCACAGCCAACCTAATATTCAACTGCTTCCAAAGATATTCTCCCACTTACTCCTTCCACCCACACCAGCTCTGCTGCCCCACAGATCTCTCACTCCAGGCCTGAGCAAACCGTCCCAGCAAGGCAAAAAGACAACCAGGCACAAGATCAGGCATGAGGCAAGCAGGGGGAGTGGAGCTGGGAGCAGAGGACACTTCCAACAATGGTCACCTGTCTGGGTGTGTTTATCCACCTTGCAAAGTCCCAAAGCCTTCCTTCAGTTCTACTCTTAAATCCTCAGGCTGTGAAGTCTGCTCCATGGCTACCTCAACTACTCACAGCTTACTCCTTGCTGAAATACTGTCAGCCTCCCACAGGCTGATGTAGAAAAAAAAAAATCCAAAAACTACAGCTCCTGCTTCCCCAGAAACTGGGAAGAGAAGGGCCAGACTCTAGCACACCCACTGATTCCCTACACTGTTCCCAGTCCACTCTTTCCGCTGGCACTTTGAGCAGAAGTGAAGCCCAGCTTAAAATCTGAAATGTTTTAGTTCAGAGCATCCAGCATCTACCTAAGAAGCTCTTGAATTCAACACATCAGCCTCCACATGCTTGTGCAAGCTATGTTCAAATTGGTCTCTTCAGGTCCAGGTTTCCAAGTGAAGCCAACATCAGGTTGCTCTACGAGGACTATTTATCAAAAAATGCCTTTCTTATATTACTTTTTGCAAGAGGGAAAAAGGCAACTAAACCAGAAGACAGAGAATCTCCTGCCCTCTTTGGGGGGGGGGGGCTTTATGATTTAAGAAGAAATTTTTCATTTTATCTCACCTTATTAATAGAAAAAGAAAATTAAAGCAGCTTCCAATCACAGCAAAGTGAGTCTGGAAAAAACTTTTCAAGAATCTACTAGCAAGAGCAGAGAACACAGCTGATGAGATTCTTCGCAATCAATATAATAACAAAGGCCTTCCTGTTTTTTCAGAATGTCTGTGAGAACTCACCACCTAGTGACACTTTCCTCACGGGTTTGCCAAGAGCATTTTTGGGACAGGCCGGAGCTCTCTTGTTCCCTGTTTACACACAGGAAAACGGTGTCACAGGGAGTCTTTGGCCACGTCTGAGCACACAGGTGCAGCCCAGCAGCCCCACACTCCTCAAGGCAGCTCCAGGACATGTGTCTTGCAGCTGCAGGTAAACTAGCACAGCTCAGGCACAGCACTAACAGACCAGATTCATCTTGCACCTGATTAGCTCAGAGTCTGAGTTTGACTGCATTCACCCATGCAGAAAAGCCCTAATAGACCTCCCAAGCATCAAACAAGATGCCCAGTGATGATTCATTCCTGTAGTCCCTGACTGTAGCTTCAGCTTGGACTGTCCTTTCCCTCAGGGCTGCATTCTCTGATCCATGGCCAGAATAGAACACAGGAGCTGAATCTCCATCTTCAGTCACCAGATGCTGCAGCCCCATCAGCCCCCATATCTAATGGAAGACTCTCTAGAGACTCAGAGCTATTACAGAGATATGCAAAGATGAATAAAGCAATCAAAGGAAAGAAAAAGTCAAACAGACACAAATTGGATTGGAATTTAAATCAGACAGCATTAACTTGAACTCTGTGGTAGAGACACAAGAAACTTTCTGTGATGTGATGAAGAAAGTTTTTTGACATGTGCACTCACAACCCAGTAGCCACAAAGCGCTGGTCTTTTTAAATTCCTGCTTAAGGGCATGTAGCTAGAAACCTGACTAGTTATGACCATGTTGCCAGTTTCAGCAGACTCAACTCTTTTCACTGCCTCAGGTAGGCCCTTGAAAACAAATGCTTTGAGAAAAACTAGACAAGGAAGGAGATGCTGAGGAAATGCCACTGACAGTGGGTGGATGAAGCTACACTAAGCTCTGAGAGGTCTTTGGTCTCCCAAGAAAAATCTCCTCAGATGAACTGTAGGCAGATCTGAGTTTGCCTGCATGCTCTCCAAGCAGGCGTGTGTGCCAGACCCGTTCAAGGAGCCATGCACAGTCCCAGCAGCACAGCATCGAGCACCACGAGCCTGATCTAACTTACCTTGCTTTGATGTTTTTGTGGGGCTTGTCTGGGAGTTGGTTATTCTCTGGCAGCAACAGCAACAGCACACCACTTCCAAAATGCCTCTGGCCTGCGGCTGGCACGTGAAGAATGTCACAGCAAGCTCACAGCTGTTTAACAGACACACCACTGCATCCATAACTGCAGCACCATGTACTGCTACAACATTTCACTGTACAGCTCATAGCCCAAAAATCACTCTAAAAAATGCTGCAAGAGTAAGAAAGCATTTCACCAAACTCAGGCAAAGGCTAAGACCTATGTTTGGAGCTGGGTCTCCAAACAGGGATATCCGTGTAACTACAACTAAGGATCAGGCTATATCTAAGCTTGATGCTTCCTAAGGGAACCAAACTTACAGAGCCTGCAGAGCCCCAAAGACCCACACCAGACTAATGGCAAATTCCACTATAAGTGTGTTCAGCTTGAAGTGGATCCCACTTTTTTTCATGCATCACCCAAGCATATATTTTTTACAGTATTTTGACATATAAAGCAATGGGGTTTATTTTCTGCCTTAATATTTTGCATATCAATAGGAGAGAGATACGGTGTCTTTTGGGAAAGAAGCAATATGTATGTCATTCTGATTTCCACCTGCAGGCTTTTTTCTCTCTAACCAAAGAAAGGATTAAAATAATGCAGCTTCAACTACTTACATATGAAAAGTCATATGAATAAAAATAAACTGCTGGTATTAATGAATTAACATCTAAAAGGAACACTTTAAAATATAAACTAAGATATTCTAAGCTCTTTCCTTTAGCATTTAACAATTACATACTTCATTGGAAGCTGACCCACATTTAATTTTAAAATACTACTTGGGTTTAACACATACAGTCCTGTGCTTTGACAATTTCATCTCAGAAAACCAACAGGACTGCATTTTAGACATCAGACTATCCAGGCACAGATCAAAGCCAACCCTAACATGTTTCTTCTGCCTTAAAATTAAGAGAAATAAAATAAGTGGTTTGACTCTATGTGAATCATTGTTCTGAGAAAGGATAGAGACTAGTAACTTCTATGAAGGTTTATTATCTAAACTCTGAAGTTGCTGCAAAGACTGAAGATAATAAAATATTTTATGAACAACTTCCCTTTGCTCGTTCTTATATAACTGAGTTTATGTGGACTCCCTGGCACAGCAATGCTAAGAACCTGTAGGGAACTTTCTGCACATCCACTTTTCGATGTATTAAAGAAATCATCTGGTGAGAGTCTGAACCTTATGAGCCGTCAATTCAAAACACAATTTCCTTCTGATCCAAATGCCTTAGGAAGCACAATTCTGAAAACACTATAAAGAAGCAAGTCACATACAATAAGACAAAGGGATCTCCTATCTGAAGCCCAACAGTTACATTATAATTTACACTTGAATATTTTAATGTTGTTATCCAGTCAGTAAATTAACTCAAGATGCAAGAATAAAAAGGGAAGATGCATAGGGAAAAAGGTCACAAGGTCTACAAAAGTTAAGAACTTCACTTCTGTTTGAAGCATCAGCATTATGTTGTTGAATGCCACAGTTCTCATATAAAGGAATTGCTTAATACATTCCCATTCTGTTTGAAGGGAAATTAAATTTACATTCTTTGGGAATATGGTATTGTAATTAGTTCATGACTTGATTACACTTTGAAGTGAGCTGAGACTGCATATGGTGCATACAAATTAGTTAAGTTATGGTTACCTACCTACAGAAAAGCTACCGAGTTAAAAAAGTTAGCGACAAAGCCAGGGCAGTCCTTTGGAGCTCCCAAGAAGCACACAAAAACCATCCAATTCCAATCTAGTCTCTGGACTCCCAGATGCCAGGTGTGAACAGAAATAAAAAACAAGTTTCCTAAACAGCTGAAGAGTTGTTTTCAAAATATAAGCTTTCCATTTCCACCTAGAGCACCCGTAGAGCCACTGTTAAAACTGATCCCAAAGAAAAAGCAATAAAAGATACAAGATTTCCTACCCTGGTTAAATTCACCACTATAATTTATCCTAATACTTGTAATTATGAAATTTCTTTTATAGACAGTTTAAGTTTTATATTATCTACCAAGATACTCTGTTCCACACAGATGATGAAACTCCCAAGTTTGCTTTAACACTCTGCAAAATATTGAGATGCACAATGCAAATATAGTGCATCTAAAATTGGCCAAAGAAGAAGATAGCCCATATGATTTGATGAGAGCAAGAAAAGTATTTAAACCTAAAACTAATTCCTCATATAGCGGATGAATTCAGAGAAGTCTCTAACATACTTTCAAAATGCAAAAGCAGTTTAGGGTACAGGATTTGATCCTACGTATTGAAAATCCTTTCCACAGGATATGCCAATCAAACTGGACAGCTTATCTGCCACGTTCTCTGGTTCAAAGGTGGGTAAGGACAAAAATATCACACACCATCATATGCCAGCAGATGTGCCTGGATCGATAAATGCAAATACCATCTCAGAGCTTGCATTTTCTATTCCAAGTGGAAAGCACATCTCCAGCCTTATCTTCATTAATACAAACAAAAGAATACTTACAAGCAAAGAAAAAAAAAATAAATCGAAGATTTATTTTACAGGCTGGCTCTGCTAACAACTTTCTTTTACTGAAAAGGAAGGAAAAACATAACACACAAAAAACAAATGCTGCTACATATACTGACAAAAACATGTATTTTCATAATAATGAACATAGGAGACCTAATGAGAGAAAAAACTATGAACCTGAATACACAAAATACAGACCCCACAGATCGTTGTAACAAGATACTGATCCTGGCATGGGCCACGAAAATTTCTACTTTTAGCATAAGAACTGCAGTGGCAGGAGATTTTCCTCACTGGCAAGAAGGAATTTGTTCAGAACATACTTGCTCCTTTCAAGAGAGCTCTGCCAATGACTATAGTGACTTTCAGAATTTAAAGACTTCCTTTGGCATTTGCTTAAACGGCACAGCTACCCAGCCTCTTCCACTAGAAACTGTGAAGGAACTTGTTACTTATGTATTTGTCTACCAGCCAGTAAATGTACCATGCATTTTTTATGGAAGAAAGGAGCCTGGAGATCCAGACATACACAATTTCTGTGCGAAACAGTCCCAGCACCTGAGAACAACTCCACACATTTCATCATGTACGAGAGAGAATAATCACAACCTGCACTGCATGAGAACACAAAGCCAAAAGGAGGCATTGTACCTATCACCATCCACACAAAACCGGCGCTATTTTTCCTTCTACATATTTAGAGCGCAAAATTAAACAAATAAAAGGAACACTGCATAATTTAGCTTTCATTTTGTATCAAATTGCTCATAATTGTAACCATAAAATGATAATATTGTGCCATATGTGCATCTGCAGAGCCGGCAGCGGCGCTGACCGGCCCCGGCCGCGCCAAATGTGGGGCTGTGGCGCCACCGTGTGCCCGCGCCGGGTATTGCCGCCGCTCGGGGCTCCTCTCGCCGAAAGCATCGCCGTGCAACCTGAAAATGTGCAATCCTCCCGCTACTCTTCTTCCTCAAACCGTACTCTGCCCCACCCGCAGGGGGAGTCACGGCTTTATGTGAAACACCCATCGCTGGGAATGTTTGCTGTTATAGTTGTGGGCTTTTGTAAGAATTAAAAAAAAAATTTTGCAGCAGCCACTGTTACCATTTACACAAAGCCATTTGTCATCTTAGTACTACTAGATATTAAAACAGACATGTTCCTTACTCTAATTTGACAATGGAGCTCCTGGCAGAAGCCTGAGGAGAGATAAGGTGGGAATTGAGGTATCTGAGAAAGGATGCTCAGCCTCTTATGTTTAGACACAGTAAGAGGAGTTATTTAACAGGATAAATGTGAGCTCGGAGTCAGAAGCGTGGAGAAAAGGGGATGAAGAGGCAAAAGAGAAATGGAATGTAAAAGCTGAACTTACTGAGAGCAGAGCTACAGCACCTCCATCTCAATTAAAGAACATGCATAGTAAATCAAAAGGGTGTCTGCTTTGCCGGGAATGAGAATGTAAGATCACAAAACATCAACTTGTTTTATAACTAAGCCAATCAGGTTTGGTCTTGGTTACTATCAGAATGGGGATCACCTGAGAATACACAACGGTGTCTGTCTTGTTGCTTCCTTGCAGGAAACAATCAATCATCACTTTTAATTTTATATATTTGATGTCTCTCACTGAACCTTTTCCTTACCCTTAAACAGGAATAATGTTGATGGAGGAAGGCAGTCTCCTTCAGCCCAGCTCCCACCACCTTCAGAAAGAGAAAGTCCTCATTTGGGTCCTTACTGGAAAGGAAATCTGGATGCTATGGAAAGTTTTTATTTGCTGCCTCCTAGCATGGTTGCCACTCTGTATCTTCCACAGCAGACATCAGGCTTGTGTATTTAAACTTTCTTATCTCCTCTTTTTAAACCAGAACACAATCAGACAGCACCATGCAGATTTTAATCTGACTATTGGCAAATGGTGCAAGAGGCAAGATGAAAATCTGTAAATGTTGCTGGACAAAAATAGAAAAAAAAAAATAAATACCAGTGAACCAAGGAATCTTGCCCTTCTTATGGAACTGTCCTCAGCACTATAGCTAGAAGAGCACCAAATGTAAAAATCACAGATCATTCTAGATAATTTATTTTTTTCCTTTAAAACTATTGCTATTTTGACAGTCTTTCTAACCTTGTTAGAACACAATCTGCTTGCATGATGTAGAGAGAAAAGCATTGCTTCTTTTCCTAAGATACAGTTGAGGTCAAAACAGACTCCATACCAGCACACTAATATTAAGGAAGGTGCTCTCAAACCTAAAAAGGGGTAAATATTATGTGATGGAGTGCTGGAAAGATCTTTTCCACCATGTGCTGTACCCATCTCTAATGTGGTAAAGACTTCCAAATGACAGAACCCAAAGACTTGGTCCTTCCTTGTGAAATCTGGCTTTAAACATGCCAAACTCAGAAGCACTGGTTTCACTGAACTGAGGCCAGGGAAGGAAAGATTTAATAACAGCCTCATTATAAGGTTCATTGTTGTAGGACTATTTAATATACAAGATTAACACATCTTATCTCCCACTTTCACTCAAACCTATTATACCCCTCATTAATACATACACATTTCTACATCATTTACAGCACTCAGGAATCAAATATTACTGTCTGAAACAGGGTGTGTTCTGCTGCTCTTCCTGGTAATAGGCATTTTTTGCAATAACAGTACTCAAAAATAAGCCTCACAAAATTAGAGACATGGGTAGGTAAACAGGGCTGTCTAAAACTGGGAGAAACATAAAATAAAAATAATTTGTTCTGCCAACACTCCGGATTTCATTTCTTGATTTTGGTTCAAAATCAACAACCAGACCATCCAAATATTATATGACAGGAAACTTCTGCTTTCCCAACCTAATGAGTAATGGTATCCTTTCCTCCTGGCAATTTGAGATGTGGAAGTAGTAAAGTGACCCACAGCTCCTCAAATTAAGAGGCATTTTAAAAGTCTTCAGATCTGGACAACCAGAGAAGAAAAGGAAGCTCTAAGGTAAGAACACCACAATACTTCCCCAGATCACACTCCTTTGTGTCCACAGACACAGCAGGGCAAGCCAGAACAATGTACCTTAAAATTACATGAAGAGGAGGAAAAAATATCCACTGCTATGTTCTCAGGAGACCAAAGGCTGCAGGTTGGCCCCCATTCCTGCAGGAACTGTTATGAGTTTGCAAGCATCTCAGGACAGAGAAAATGCACTTGTCCAGACACTGAGCAGGTCCAGGTACCTACAAGCCCTCCTGTGCTCCCCGAAGCTATGGAACTGCTCTCCACAGGAGGCTGCAAATGTTTATAGGAAAAAAAACCTTAATTTCTGAAGCCACCCTATGGTAACAAGAAGGTTTTCAAATCAAATGGATATTACATATTGAGGAGAAAGGTAATGAATGACCTGGAATGATTCTCCTGAGAAGTACTGATAGCTAAGACTTCCATGGGCCAAATGTATAGCTCCTAGGATTTTTTCTACTGTTCTTGGAGGTAAAGATGTTTACTCTGGCTAATTAATTTCATATCAGAAAAGGTAATTTGCTGGGACAGAGTGACCCATTTACACTGAAATGCAGGCTTTTTGGAACTGTCCACTATTTCAGGTAAAAACAGTCATGAGGAATTGGAAGTTGCTACCTCCTGCAAGAAAAAACACTCATCCCTAAATCCTCACATTTATTACCACTAAAGAACAGCTGACATCCTGGAGGTCTTCTTGGCTTCTTACAAGGAGCACACCAAGGTACACAGCTGATGTGCATGGACCACGGAAGTCCAAGGTATTGGTGGGGAAGAGAGGAAACCTTTTCCCCACAGCTATGACTCCTTTTTCCTCCCACTATAGCTCCCACTCATCTTAGAGAAACATTGCTATGTGTTAGCCTTGAGGGTATCAGTGCCAGAGGGCTGTTACTCCTGAAGACAGGAATTCCTGAATCTAAACTCAAAAGCGCTCATCAGAAGAAAAAATAGCTGAAAAGAGTTTGCATAAAGACAGTTACTGGCAGCAAGAAAATGATACTTTCAGATATAGTCCTCTCACAGGATTAATATTTGAGTAAGCAAATAGTTCTTTGGCAAATTCTTTACTTATTGCAATGCAGTCAGAATCACAGTGAGATGACTCCATGCATACAGCAGCTGCTGATAATGCAGGGATCACCACAGATGCTTAGAAGGGCTTAGTCAACTCAAAAATGGAATAGGCCTTCTTGTCAAATACATTTCCCGTGGTTATAAAAAATTTTTGAGCCAAACCAAATACAACATAAGGAAATGGGGAAAAATAATCAAACACTAAAAGGTTTTATATAACAGGGACCTAGAAAAGTCAGAGAAATTAGGGGTATTTTCCAGACAACCAGTGATCAAGGTAACCTGCACACCACGCTATATAAGAATGCCTATTTCCTGCCAACAAGAAGGAAAGGAAAATTACTGTATGTGAATTCCTTGTATGTGAAGGACCCTGGACTAGAATGGCTGGTTTTCAGGAAAAACACCACAATAAAATTAAAGAAACAGAGAAATAAATATAGACAGCTACCCTCCTCCCAGAAGTTCAAAACAGAAGACATATAAAGGGCACAAAAGCACTGAACATTTAGTCAGATTTTCTCATTGATAAACATCATAGAGACTATGGAGCCCCCAAAGATTTAAGACTTGACTTCTTTACAGCAGGATCAATTTAGAAGCCAAAACTGCAGCAAAGCTGCTCGGTACCTCTCCTTAATTTCAACAGGTCAAGGAAACATCCATACCTTTTCCATCTCAAATGGAAAATTATTCCTGTACTAACAGCCACAAACCTTCATCACTGCAGTATCTCAACAGCTCATGGGTATCAACAGACTCATTGCCATCATCCCTGTATGTTCACTCTGCAGGGAAGGTCACATTTGATATGGGGGAAGCAGAGATACAGACAAGGTATGTGATTTACAGGACTTCACAGAAGCAAGAAAACGCATGTGTATCAGACCTCCACAGCAGCCTGCAGTGCCAGTCAGCCAGCACCATTCTCGGAGCTGCTGCACTCCATGCTGCTGATGTGGCTTTCTGGGCAGCCTCCCTAACAGTCCAATCCCCAGTTAAACCAGGAAAAAAGGGATCTGCACTCTTTTTCAAGTTTCATGAGTAAGACATTTCACATATTCTTGCCTTCCCCTTCCAAGGATTAAGGTGAGAAAGAACTGAAGCAAAATACAGACAAAAATTAAAGCAGTAACTGTACCACAACACATCTGCCTCTGAAGCAAGAAGGAACAGACAGCACCAAAACATCTTCAGATCTGACAGGTTGCTCTGCTACCAATCTGCATGAGCAGGTGAGACATGTCACTCCATGACAAGTATCAGAAATAAAGGAGCTTAATGCAACTTCTAGTGTTTTATAAGATTTCTCTCTATTGTGTGGAAGGAGACAACAAGCAGTTCTAACAGAACATGGGGAGATTTTTCTCCCCTGAGCTGCAAAGCTTTAAAATTAGTACTTTGTCTATGCTTGTTCTTTTAATGTCTGCATTTATTAAGGAGCAAAACAACCATGCATCTGAAATGCCAGAGAAATATGGATCCATAAATAATGCCACATTCCTATTCACACCTAATCTAAATATTTATGTAGTAATTTACCAGCAAAAGATGCAAACTATTCTTTAAATGCTACATTGTATTAAAGGTTAACCACGTGACATGTTTTATTATAAGGCTCTGAATTATGTTTAACACAAATTTTTATTTTCAGTGAAAGTTCTGGTGTTGAAATGGATGGACAGGGACAAGGAGTTTTAGTCACCTCTAAAAGACTAATGCTGAAGTTCAGACTTCTTCAGTATTTTTTCAGTCCACATAGCCATAGGCCATGCAACTCAGCAGCATACTGATTGGAAGGGCCACCTTCTTCACAACTAGAAGAGCTAGAAATGGCTCTGTCAGGGAGGTTTGGTGCTTACAGCAGGCCTGTGGGTGCAGAGCTGCACTCAGACACGCAGCCCCTACTGGAATCGGGGCCAGATCAGAAGGGCTGTGCATGGCCCTGCTGAGGGAAATGTTAAATGGAGCAGCAGAACTGCCCCCAGTACAAGCGCGTGCCCTCGAATCTCACAGCTGCTAGTTGCAGTCTCACCCTGACAGAGAGGGAACACCTCTGTGCCCAGTATCTCACACAGGAATTCCTGATCCACCCCTCACTCAGTCCTACAAAACCCAGCTCCTCTCTCACTTCGTGTCCTGCTGCAGTCATCATGACATATTTACGGCCGCAACTGTTCCTTTTGGTTCTTCCATCAGCTCTCACCTTCATGCCTTCTGTTCCTAAAACCTTTCATATTAGACATAGTTTCCAACTTATCTTCTATTTTCTCTCTTACACAAGGCTTTCTTTAGAAATATTACTTTGCTGACTTCGTTTCCAATTCTCTTGATCTCTACATGATCTTCCACATAGAACACTTTCTTCAAGTCATCACTTTCCTCAGATGCAAGACCTTTGAAGCTCACTGCAGACTCAGCCATGCAGGAACTGATACAAAGATTTCCCAGTGTTTTCCGTTTTCACTAACAGAGCCTCTTCCATTTACATTACACTGAGAGAGATCCCCTCTTGTGTGACTTTTTGAGCCTATAACATGCCACAGTTTTCAAGGCCGTTAAACAGAGGGGTAAAAAAACCCTCACACTTAAGTTTAAGTAGTGCTCTGGAAGCTAAATATCTTCCAACTTGTAGAATAAGAAATAAATGAACACTACTGCCAATATGCCACCTCCTGTACTGAAACACTCACAAGAAAAGGAATTCCCCAGTCTAAGCACAAGGTATACACAAATAAACATTATGACCCATTTTAAATGTCCGATTTCTTCATATTTCCTTCATGACTGTTAAAGCAGATACCTCTAACTCAACAGCAGAAAAGGTTCCGTTTTTCCAGAAAGAGCTAATCAGACACAGCAACATGAGATGTAGTAATGCTCCCTGCTTCAGCAAGAGATGAAGTGCAGACTTACTGACAGAATCTGCATTTTTGGTTCTCATGTGCTCTGCCTGAAAAAGCGCCCCAATCTGAGACAACACTTTCAGACACCGGTATTTTGAACACCACTGGTCTCTGGGACTATCCTTTCTCTGCACCTCACTGTATTTAAATCGAAGAAACCCTGGCAAAAAAACAGAGGAAGCTGGAAGCATAAATGTTCATTCTTAAGTTGCAGTAAAATCTTTCATTTCAATGATATACAGAAGTACTTGGAATGTATTACAGCTGATAAATGCAGAAATGAGGTATAGAATACTACTGAAAATAGACCTTATTTGTATGCACGCCATACAAATATGTTAAAATACGTAGTTAAATATGCTGTTGGAGTTAAGTAGCTTTCATAGAAGAGAATCATTGCAATTATCAGTGGTAATAGCAAATCCTCTCTGATACAGATGTTTACTTCCTGTTCTAAGAACTAGGGCAGGAAACAGCCATGTTAAAAATATTTGTATAGCACCAGCCATAGTGTTCCTATTTGTTACAGCTAAGTGTACAACCTGTAACAAAAATAGATAGTTTTTTCTTCCTCCCCCTCCAGCATCACTTAATATATTAAAACCTTTAGTCAACAACCAAATGCCTGCTACCATATTTTGGCACAAGCTGTCTCTAACTACAGTCCTATCTCTTCAGTTAACAACTGGAACACAGAATTAGTCATCTCTAGGAAACAGATAGCATTAGCTTTTCATCACAAAAAGCTCAATTAAAGCCCATTTGAGAGAAGCTGAACCACTTCTTTATTGCATTTTTTCTTCTCTCTGCCTCTTGATAGCTAGGCTGAACCTAAATATCATTAACTGCTGTGAAGGCTAATATGCAAAGCCTAAGCACAGACCTGACTATGGGGAGTGCCTCTCTCAATTCTGCTGCATGGGGGAAAAAGAAAAAAAGAAGTCATCCCCATACAGACACAGCTTCTTCCCCGTGCCCCCATGTTTAGTTCTTGCCAATTTCTTTTGTAAAATGGGAGAGGTGTAACTGTCTATTCAATTTTTTAAATTTCACTGTGTGCCTTCTGTCTCTTAGAACATGGCAAATACTGTCTCTACACTATATCCCTAGTACTTAGAATGCAAAACACTTTATGACACTTCTAGCTCTGGGAGAAGAGAAAATGAAGCATGAAATAAGAAATATACTAGCAGAACAATATTCATTGACACTGGTGAATCTGTATACTGCTGCACTGGGAAAGTATTAGTATTTGGGGTTTTAGGCTTTTTTTTCATATGTTTGCCCAGCCTGTCTGATGCCAATGGCATGTCTGCCCTTGCAGCTTTCCCATGTAACATGCAACTGAGACACCAAATTCATCAAATTATGCTCAAATCTGGCAGATACATGCATTCTCATTTAAATGACAAATATTTTTACGGCAAACTATATAATTGTCCTCACAGTTCTTCATAAACCACCCACCCTGATAAAACACAATCACATTTGTTGAAAAGTCTGAGCCCAAACACAATAGAAATAGAAATCTTTTCTCTCCTAGCAAGAGTCTAGAACTAATAATATTTTCTTTCCTAGCAAGGGTCAAGACAACAGATTCACAAACAATAAAGCCATAAGCACAGAACAAAATATATTAAAAAAACATCTTGGCTGACCAAAATTTGACTTTGGTTGAAAAAATATTTTACAAATTATTCTTTGTTTCTTGCAGCTGGTACTGAAGTTGAAAGAAAATGGCACAAAAAAGAAGAAAAAAAAAATCACATTCTCCAAGTCCATTATGACCAGCAATACTCAATTTAACATGCACTAATTCAATCAGCCCCACACTGATATTAGATAATGTGTCTTTGCACTGGTTTTAATATACAATAGTTAAAATTCCTACATAAATATACACAGGCAGTCACAGTGCCCTAAAATTTGTCACATCCAACAAGTAAGAGTTGGGCAAACAATTATTGGAAGAAAATGCATAGCAAAAACAGAATAAAGAATAAAAACAGAATAAAATCTGCTTTTCAGAGCACTCTTCTGAACCTTGGTCCCAGAAGAGCAGTGATGAGAATCAGCTGTCTACCAGAATATCCTGGTCTGGTGTGTGGCAGGAAAGGTGTGGGAGCCTCCACAGCACAAAAAACATAGGGACTGCCACTCCTGCAGCAGGTGTCCAAGCAGAAGCAGATTTATGTATATCAGGGTAATCAATACTAAAATGGATCATATCTCCTCCACCGAGTGCCTCATGCCAGGAATTCAAATAGCCTGAAAAGCCTTTCTTTTGGAAAACAACTGGTGCAACCCCATTCAGATGCCGTTTGTACGGCTGCCACCTCCCTCACTGCTCAGGGAAAATTTCCCTCTTATTCTACTTTTAATGGAAAACCCTTCCATGTACTGCAGGAAGGCACAAGACAGAGCAGCACATCTTTGGGTGAACTAGTTAGAAATTTGGCTAAAGTCATTATAGCTAACTGACAAAAGCTTAAATCTTTTACTAGTGATTTGCTTGAATTATACATAGAATTCACATTAATGTAATAGGCAACTTGGAATATGCAGCCCTGATTTACCAGGAATTCTCTCATGAGGAATTATTTAAAATAAAGAAGGTACAAACAAAATGACAAAAAGCAAAGATAAATGTCACAGCACTCATTACTAGCAGGCTCAGTGTAACACTGCCTGGGTCAAAGCTGTAGCACTGGGTATTTACAATGTGAACACACAACAAATATGTAAAAATCATTTTGTGTACCTCCTCTTTTTTTATTTTCTTCCAGTGTCTTGAGGGAGGACCATTCCCACCAGTTTCACCTCTCTTCAAATCTACCTGGATTCTTTTTGAAGGGAGAAGCTGGTATTTCATGGTTTCTAAACCATTTCCAAAGCCTACCACCTTGGTCTCAATATATTTTCAAAGAACAAAAGGAACTACCCCAACTACCTTACACATGCAAAAAGCTCACCCATAGTTATAACTGTACAACACAGAACACCAAAGAATTTTCTCATATTTTGCAGCCAGTTTAGTTATAGACCACCACAAATGGACAACTGTTTTTTTCTTAAGGCAGGGGGGGATGCAAAACTGCCAGGGGAGGCAGCAAAAACAAAAGATGACTTTCAACATCCAGAGTAGAACATGCAACGTAGCTAATGCTTTTATTTTCATGCCAAAAATGGATGGGGTCTTATTTACAAGAGATAGGATTGGGGAGGAAAAAAAAAGGTGCTTAATGCATTTTTTGCATTAAGGATAATATGAATTTGGTACAAGTGTCTTGTATTTCCTGCTACATAAATGAAGTCATTGACTAAAACCCCAAAATAATCTCATGCCACAAACACCACACACCACTCATCAGAGCTGAGATGCTGACATTTGCTGCAGGGCTGGTACTGCTGCACTGAACTTAGGCACATAATCCACCTCTCCTCTAATTTAACTAGAATCTATTCTAGTCTGTACAAGAACTACAATCTTAACTGCAGAATATGTATATTTTTCCCTTGATTGCGTCTACTTGTTCTTTCAAGGGCATTCCCATTAGGAACAAACACTTCTCCATCCTCTCTCCCCCTGAAAGCAGAGTGAAAATAATCCTATCAAGGGAAACTTATTACTGTTTCCAAATTGCGCCTGGCTCTCAGCAGGCACACTCTCCAGGCAACAGTTTTGCCGCTACATTATAACTAATTTTTTTTTTTTCCACATGACATTTTGTACTGTAAGTAGGTATAGGAAGGACAGATATATGGTGGTTTGGGACGAGAAAGAACCTTCTTGAGCCAAGCAAAAAAGCAGTGTCTCCCCTCACTCTGCACCCTCCTGGAAAGAAATTTTGCTCTGCCTCCTCAGAACGATTTCTTAGCACGTTGCACCGTGGTCAAAAACAGACCCTTTCACAAATTAACGCTGCAAGAGACAGATGAAACCTGTAGTTTGTTCAAATTTGGAGCTCCTGGCTGCAGAGGATAATGAAGAAATAAAAGGCAAGAGGGGAAGAAGGAGAACAAAAGAAAGCCCAAAGCCATCGCTCGAGGCCCCGTACCTGGACGCGGCACTCGCTGTCCAACGCTGCCACCTGGCGGCGACACGGCCGCGGCTCGGGAGCGTCACCGCCGCTGTCCCCCTGCAGCCACAGCCACCGACCCCTCACAAAAACCCTCTCCGCTTCCCGCTCCCTTTATTTTTATCGCTTTCTGTATAAAAATCCAAACAGATTCACCAGAACGCTTTAAATAAACTGTTCCCAGCACAAGGGAAAAAAAAATCTCAAACCAAGACATATGTAATGGAATTAAATGTAGCGCATTTGATTTTTAGCGAGCAGATAAAGAGCAATTTTTTAATTAATTCAAGTTAAATCCACTAAAGGGCTGCTTCAAGATCAATTAACAAAAATGCCTCAAAGTCACAGGCCATTATTTCAGACAAAGGGAAACTTATCGAAATACATACCAAGGAATTTATGTGTAATTTCTAGCTTTTTAAACCGAACATGGGCAAACACACAAGTCTTACTGACAGACGCACATGACATTTAGCAGGATGAGACAACTATCTGAACCAAGAGAAAAAAACATCATATCTTAACTAATTCTTCTGACTGAAATAATAAAGGGAAATAGATACTTCCTTGGGAACAGGACAGAGAGAGCACAAGAATTGTACAGTAACAACAGAGAGCTGTGCACGTCAGAACACCACTTCAAAATCAGATTGAAGAGAGGTCAGGAGCTAGATCCCAGCCTTTAATCTGCAAATGTACGAACAGCAACTCTCAACCTACCTAAAAGAAAGGTCACACACTGCCATTCTCTCTCCCAGTAACCCCTACAGCCCAGCTCCTCCTTGGGAGACTCTCAGCTTAAGAGCAGGCTCAGCTGAGAGGTATTATTTAACCACATCACACTCACCTGGACATTACACTCTTCTGCATTTCACAGCCATCCAAAGGCATTTAACCAGCCACATCAATGTCCTTTCCCACCACATGCTCTCATGCTCCTAACCTGAATAAAGTTCTTGCTCCTCACCACATCTCTCCATGCACCAGAGAGGACCCCCTCACACACCAAGCAAAGGCATTTCTGAAAAGCTGGACCTTTCCTCTCAATTCCAGAACCCAGGTGTGCAACCCTCACAGACTCACAGCATCCATACCCTTCCAGCTCATGGGAGTGAGAAACAAAACTACAAAACTCACAGCAGGTTAATGTTTAGGAAAATGTACAACAGGCCTGACATGAAACAAGACAGCAAAGCAGCATCCCAGGCTTATTCTCCAGCCAATGCATAGCTCCAACTTCCCACTTTATGCACAGCACCTTTCCATGTCAAAGACAACATAACTGTATGATACTTGCTAAAAAATTCTTTTGGCCATTGGGGAGTAACACTTTAGAACATGAGTCCAAAGAAGCAGTAAGAACTATGCCATAGCTGAAGTATCAAATTAGAAAAAAACACTGATGCAGTCAGTCCTACAGGCACATATATTGTCAGGAATGACAAAGCTTTGAAGCCATGAAATCCTCTTTGAAGCCTGGCTCCAAGCAACTATCACTTTTTAAGTTTCAACTATTCTACATTACAATTTTAAGTGAAAGGGCCTGGCAAGCCTGAAGCACTTGGAATTAAATAAATAAATAAATAAATAAATAAATAAATAAATAAATAAATAAGTTTTTTAAAATACTGAAAATGGAAACCCTGATTTAGCGCCAGCTTCAAAAAATGTAAGTAAGATGACTTATGTTAGGCTTCTTTCTTTAGTTGCGTGGGGAAAGCACATGCAGATATTTCTAAGTAATTTAAATATTGCAGCTGTGGATGGTCATACTGGTGCAACTCAGGCCTTTCTAATTCTGATTTCTTTCTCTTCTGACTAGAAAACAGCATTAAGCTGATTTTGATATTTCTTCTTATAATTCTCCAACAACAGGCTGACCTTGGTCACTGAAAGTCTTCCTTTGGTTAAGTGAAACAGAACACGTTTTCCTTATGAACTTGCTGCATCCTTAAATACAGCACACACTCCCTGCATCCTCATTCTGATGCCTCTTTGTTTCCAAAAATGTCACAAGTCAGGAGGACAATCAAAATCAAATCACTTTTCCCTCAGCAGGTCCCCGTAACACATTCAGCTTGCTGTGTTTTCTGTTGTTTTAAATCTGTAATGTCCTCTTCAATTTGTAAATTTTTAATTGGAACCACAAGACATGCAATTGTTCTCCCATTTCTGTAACTCTTGGGAACCTCATACCACTATCGTCTTGTTATTGAGCATTTTACTCCATAGGCTCTGCCAGTTTGATTGCAACTATTTTCACCACTTTTTTTTTTTTTTTTTGTCTCTACATTCAGATTTCTACCTTCCTATCCACATCTGTACTAGAAAGTCAGATGCAGGTGAACTTTTATCACTGTCCACTGCCTGTATCACTCTAAGTATCTACTACCTTAGAAACTCAGATGCAGAACAGAAAGATCGTACCTGCTCCAAATAATTCACGCTTGAATACAATCTTTGCAGTAAACTTTGCACCTTATTTCTTTCCTCATCATGATCATAAAACAACTGGAGTTTGTATTTTCTCTGAATGAGATTCCCCAAACGTATCCTGATTCATTCAGCTATAGGAATTCATTATTTTAGTTCGAACTAATGCTTAATCTTGATTGTGTCCGTGTCTCAGCTGTCATTTCTTCTTCACCACCTCTTCCTGTCACTTCAGTGCTTTACTTCTCTACCTTGCTACCCACAATGTTTTCAGCCTTTACTCCCATTGTTCTCTGGACTTCAAAGAGGACCTGTGTCTGCTTTCAAAGATGTTCTGCACAGGCATTAAATCAGATCGCCCTCATCACTACTGCTCCCCCTACAGTCTCATCCACTAAGTTTCCATTCTTAATTATCTTGCAAGATATTTGGATGGCAAATATCCTAGTAAAAACACTGTAAATGCACATGCCTAATACAGAAGCATAAATACAGCTCCAAGCAAGCCACATTTGAACCAAACAAATTGAGGCTGCAAAAGCAGAACACCAGCACTTTGAGATAAGTTTTGGCTGAAACAGGGGAGCAGACGAGACGTCTCCAGTGTGCCATGTTCAGCATGGCTCACACAGCTGCAATAAGCAGCAAGCAGTGCTCCAGCAGAATATTCCAATCGGCTTTCAAAATAAATCTCAAGTAGGGGGTGTAATAATCAAGTTGGTAAACTCAATTTGAACATGAAACGTATTGATTTCTTCTGTGGCTAATCACCATCGTGATTCTAAATTATAAAGATCAGAAATTCTCTTCTCCCTGAATGCATACAGTAAATTGCAAACCAACAACAGCCCACAGAGCTGTAATTGCTATCCTGACAGGATAAAAACGCCTACTCATCCTATTGTTTTTGCGAGTCCATCTCCTCTCTCTCCCTTTTTCTCTGCCTTTTATTTTATCCGTTTTTTCACCACAAATGTGAACCTTAGGGATAGAAAAATGAAGAGCTTTTTCCAGATGTTTCCCACAGAATGTAGTGTTTCATTTGATGCTCCAAAAACCTGCCCTTTCTGGAAGTAACACACTGTGCATTCTCAGGTCAGTCACAGACTCACAGAATGGTTTGGGTTAGAAGGGAATCCCAAAGATTACCCAGCTCCAACCCCCTACCATAGGCAGGGACCCCTTCCACTTATCAGAATTGCTCAGAGCCACATCGAACCTGGCATTCAACACTTCCAAGGATGGGGCATCCATAGCTTCCCTGAGCAGCCTGTGACAATGCCTGGCCGACCTCAAAGTAAAGAATTTAATATCTAATGTATTAAACCTGTACTTTCAGTTTGAATCCATTTCCCTTCGTCCTGTCACTACAGGCCCTTGGAAATAGTCTTGCCTCATCTTTCAGCCAAGTTGACAGTCAATAACCATGACTAATGAATCTCACATATTAGTGTTACTTCTCTCTTCTGTGCTCCATTCAACTGAGTATTTTCATGCATTCTGTTCATCCCACCCCTCTGATGGTTTTTGGTTTGTTTCTTTCAAAGTATAGTCATCCCATTCCAAGTTACTCCTAAAATACACATTTCACCCAAGTTCTGCAACACTTAACTAATCCATGAAGATAGGCAACTCTCTAGTATCCCAGAAGGTAAGTGAGCTAATGTGAATGCCTCAAACACCAATAACCAGATGGCTGTGGAGCCAACCAAGGATTGCTGGTAATAACAGACAAGAATTGCTGGTAATAATCTAGGATAGCTGGTATTAACACACCATGAGAAAAAAACAGGAATGGCTGGAGAAGGAGGCATACAGGGATAGAGCAGCACAATTCCAGGGCAGACATCCTTATCCTGCTGGAGCTCAGCACAGCACAAGTGTAGGAATCAGGTCAAGAAGCAGGCATGGGCTGCAGGGGGATACGGAGATCACCAAACACCCTGAAGCCTCCAACCCATTTCCTGACAAGTCTGGGAGAACTGACTGCACAGGACTGCAAAATTACATTAGAAACTTACCTCCAGTGCAGGAAAACTCATCTATAAAAAGGTAGCCCCACAAAGCCCAGGACCCTGTGTGAGCACCCCAGGACCCTGAACACCCCATCATCTGCATCAGCAATGGAGACAGAATCTCTCTGGTGATCTCTCTTTCTTCCTCCTCCTCTTTAATTCTTATCTCTCTCCCTCTCTCTTCCATTTCACCCTACTCCTTTATCTTAATCCACTGCCACATGCTTTTATCAGGCCAAGGACTGACATATCACTTCTCATGCCAAGTGTGTAATTTATTAATATAACTTTGTGATTGTTTGCAGACCCTTTGACTCCTGTTGCTCCTTTCAACAATGAGCATCTAAAAATCTTGGGTGCTCCCTTCCCCTTAAGAGTGGGACATTCACAAACACCAGAGATATGAAAGGAAATTCAAACATGGACTTGTAAGATCTATCATAAATATCATTAGCCAGTTTGGGGTATTTTGCCACATTTCTGTCCATAGATTACACTTTCAGTGTGTTCAATAATCATGAACAACTTAGAATCGAGAAGCCTGAAATGTTTAACCCTTTACACTGTACTATACAACTTGAATTATTCTTCACAACTGTATTACTCTGGTTTTTTGCCAAATTTAATATACCATATGCTTATCTACTTCTACTGTCTTGGTTCCCAAAAGAGCATATCTGTTTCATAAGGGTAATGCCTCATGGGGTTAATGTTTGTATTATCTGATGTAGAAAAATATGGATAACCTTAACTAAGTGTGTCTGACAAGACACCCATGAAAAAACGCCTTGCCCATCTTTGTTGGGATTACTGCAATACAAAGCTGAACTCCATTTGAAGACAGCACCTCTGAATAAAGTACAGAAAGGTCCCAACCTCAGGGTGGAATGAACAGCAGAATTTTCTTTCTTGATTTTCTAAGCGATATCATTATACAAAACAATAATGTTGATGCTGTTCATACAGAAAAGAATCTGCCACCTTCAGAAATCAGGACACACAGTATGGGCAATTAAGCTTTAACTGAGATTTGGCTCAAAGTAAGCATGGATGCAAATTAAAGTACAGCAGTCTAGAGCTTACTAGAAGGTCCTGAACTATGACCTTCATCTTTAATAATTAGACAAAGAATCATAAAGATCACTTTCTGGTAAAGAGCTGTCTGAAAATTACAGGAGGAACAAGTTTTAAATATCCTACCTTCACTTATTTGCTGCATAATCATCCTCTAAGAAAAGGTAATGATAGAAAGTATGGAATGTATTTTTGTAGAGGGGTAAGATACCACTCAGTGTTTATTCTCAACATTTACCACCAGAGAGTTTATATCATCCTGTATTAACTTCAAAACTAATATTTAAGCATAACTGACTACTTTAGACAAAATCAAGAAAGGAGAAAAGCAGTTCATTTGAAGAGAACGTCCTGCCTCTAGCATAGAACACAGCATTCTTGTGCAATCAGAGTAGATGATAACTTTGGCAAAATAACAGTACTTTTAACCACGCCAACAGAAGCATTTTTCCCCCCAGGTAATCCCTCACCACTGGTGCTTTATCAATTCTGTAAAAATAACCTACAGAGAAAGGCTGAGAGCACAGTAGCTGTCCACTCTCCAGCATCTCTCACTGCTCAGAGAACAATCTTTCATGCTCATCCTTTCCACTCTTTGCATATTCAGCTGCATATTCCCTTTCATAACAAGACTGGTTGTAATTTTAGCAACTTCGAAGTCTTAAGTAGGAAGATGCAGCTTAGGCATTAAAAACCAGAGGGTTGCCATTACTTGAAAGGAGTCTGTTGGATGCCATTGTCCCCTGCATTTGCACAGATGAGCTGCTAATGAGAGAATTCAGGCATATTTTCATTTGAACTCTGAAATGTCCTCAAAAAGCTCCAGTTCTGTGCCAGAAATTTCATCCTCTTGGGTTTAAGCAAAAACAAAGAGGAATTCATTTGCATTCTCTACACAAACAGTTTTTAGCTAGCAGAAGGCCATTCCCTGATGTCAAGGAAAGAGGACTATTTTGTTCATATCACTCTTTATCCACAACTGTCTGTCTGCTCATGTGAGGGTCACAACAACTTAATCATTCTGAAGTTTTGATATAATAAAGAAATCCCGCTGATAATGTGCATTCAATTTTGAAAGAGAATTCACATTTCCCATACCCTTCACTGTACCCAAAACCACTACATTTCCCCATCTGCCAAACTGAGGCTTCTGCATTTTAGAAGTGTTCCACGAGACACCTAAATTAAAATTTAGGTCTTCTATTACACCTGGACCTCACCAGCTGGATGTCTGTCTGCCAATGGCAGTTTTCCCTGAGAGGTAAGTAAGGAAAAGTGCCCTGGCATTATGCATTTGATCAATTCTCCCCCTACATAATTCCAGCTAGAACAGAAATCTCTGCACCCCCCACTAACCACGCAGGCTGGGTCACAAACCTCTCCACAGGCACACAAGTCTTTTCTTTCCTTCCCTGAGCAGGAGGGAAGGAAGCAATATTTCCTAATCATTGCAAGGATACAAAAACCGTACATACAAAGTTACAAAAGCATACTCTAAATATTTTGAAGATGGGTGCATCACTCCAGAAAAGTCTTTGGACATGGTCTGAATGCATACATACATAGATTCCTCAGAGAGACAGCCACCAATCAACCAAAAACCCTCTTAACAGAGGGAACAAAAATGCAATTATTAAAACAAAAAGAAGAGCTGCTCTTGGACACTCTGTAGTAACTTAATTTCAGGAAAGTTATCAAGGATCTCTAGACAGAAACCAAAAAAGCCATCATTCAGGTTCCTCTGTGTTTTAAAATGACTCCTCCTGGAAGAGGAAAGTTTCAACATACAAGCATTAAGATATTTTCTCTGATGTAAATCCCTCCACCTACTCAAGGACCATGTTGCCAAAGGTGACAGATACCATACTGCACTCACTGTATCTCCACTAGGCAATAAATTAAGTTTGCAGTATAAAGTTGTTCAAGAACAAGATAAAATATCAGCAGCCACACATCCAAACAGATACTTAACATGGAAGTGGCAAAAGGCGCTGTTTCAATTTACACCACTTGATTTTGTAGAAACCCTAAAGCTGTCTAAGGAATTAATGTCCATGTGCAGACAAATGGAAAATGCCTAAATGTTCCAGGAGGAGATTAGGCTCAGTCTGAAATGAAAATATAGGAAGACAAAAGCAGCAGTAACTTGCAAGACCCATTGTCAGATGGGTTCTTGCAAGCAACAAAATGACACAGTTTGACATAAGCAGGTTTAATACCACATCTTAAGGAAAGGGACTTCAAAAACAATATTGGATGGGGAATCTGAAGTTCCCTTTGTCTGTGAGCAAAAGGGTGTTTTTGCATACTGCAGGCTGTCCTAACTCATCTTCGGATGTTTTAGATCTCATCTTGACATGTTTTTGAAGGAAGTCCTAGTCCTTCTGCCTTCAGTGAAGGCAAAAGTTTCCTCCCAGAGTTTTACTGTGCAACCTCAGAAATTAAGACCAAAAAAATCAAAGGAAAACACAAGCGGCAGAATAAAGACATCTGAATTTTAAACATAGTCCTACTACAACCTTCCTTTAATATGTTGAATGAATTCTCATATTTCTATTTCATTTTCTTCATTTTTATGAAGATGAGATGGCTGCAATACATTTTAACTCACAGAATGAGGACAGAATTAAGAGCATTTGCAAACCACTGATCTCCCAGAACGAAAGGACCTAGATTAGCACAACACATTTTATCAATCCTTAGAACAAGCTGATTTTAAGTGAGCAGCAGCATTATGTAAATTACTTACAGGGAAAAAAAAAGAAGATTCAAAAGGTTTAAGTAAATATCAAGTTTAGTACAGACATATACCCATTGGCTCCATAAACACATTTTCTATTTTCACACACAAAATGGAAGCTACTGCATTTCCTAATTATATTGCAAAAGAAGATGATCATTCCATGAAGTTCCAACTACATTATTTCAATTCAGTAACCCTGTATGTTCTCATAAAGCCTTGAAACATTTATATAGAGAGACATATACAACACATCACCTTTTTAATTTTATGAACACTGAAAGAAAAAAGCCATCCAAATTTCAGGCTATTTTTAGAATTGACTGCAAAGTACAAAAACCACCTGAAATTTCCCATGTCCTCAACAACACTATCCCTCTTCCTTGAAAATATAAGAGTAATTTTGCTATTCATAAGACACACTACAGTTTCCCAGTTCATGCACAATTCAACAGTGCTGTTACAAGCTGAACAATTCTTAGAATTGCCAAAGTTTGTGTACTCTCAAGGTAGATTGCATACTGTTATGCTCAGAAAGTAAAGTATTCATCAGGTTGTTTTCATGGTTTGTCCTTTGAAAAAGGAAAACATTGCATGGGAAAGAATATAAAATGCTAGGTACAGCTTAATATCCATAATTTCATGTTTATGCATGCTTATCCAGATCACAAAAATAAAGTGATAGCAAAAAATAAATCAGTTTGACCTGCATAACCAGGGCATAGCTGAGAAAAGGTCTATTTTCAGGATGGTCCCATGGAAATTATTAAAACTAGTTACAGAAATTAAAGATGTGTGAAGGTGCCTTTCTAGGCTGACAAGCCTAGAATTATTGCCTAGACAAGCGATAATGACAAGCCTAGAATTATAGTTTTAGAACAGAAATTTTTCTATATTCTCAAGCATTTCTGTGAGATGCACAAAAGTGATCTCTTTCAGGACACTGAATACCTTCTCGGTGGCTCCTATGGCAATCATGTAAGGGTCGTTAACTTCACTGAAATATATCAAAATCTTAGGAAAAATAATGCAACCATTTTAATTCCTCATTACAGTTCACAAGAAGAAAGTAATAAGCAGCAAGGCATGCAAAAAAAATCAGAGCTCAGTACAAACATTACTCCAGCCATACCACATATTCTTATATGACTAGCAACACAATTTACTAAAACCAGTAAAATAAAACCATATATAACTGAAAAAGCCAACACTTCAAAAATCTGCAATGAACTTATTAAAACCACATATGCAAAAACCTGACTAAAACCTACCAGAAAATTTCTAGTCTGGTTTCACTAACAACCCTCCCCACACTGGGGGTATTTTGGCTCATGTTACTGCATCTTAAGGTGAACAAGCAACTACTCGAGCTCCTCCTCACATCTCTCATTAGCTGTAATTAACATATCTGTACTTCATGTATCCTGTCTCAAACTGTCATATGTTCTCTTAAAAAAAAATTTTAACTCCTCTAATAGAAGTCATGGCAACCTGGGAAACATAAGCCATAATTCCTCCCCTGCCCTTTTTTCCTTTATATTCAGGAGACTGGCTGGCTCCTTAAATTGGGAACCTTGACTTATACAAGGAGATGCATGCAATGAAGCAATATAAATCAAAGCCATCTCCATTTCTGTGCATGTGCCATACCCATAACTGAATGCAGCGCTCTTCCAGAGGGCACAGAAAACTTTCAAATATCGCCAAAAACCATACAAGTCAAACTTTTGCTCTTTTTAACAGGAACAGCTGCAAATATGCTTCAGACTGGCATTAAAGGAAACCTAGAAATATGGTTCTTCTTTTTCCCCAATCAAAAACTCGAGCAAGTTTACTTTTTAAGACAGAACATGTGTCTGTCCTCATACACTCACTCCCACTTACTGATTTCTACCCCTCCCATCACAAAACCCAGAATTTCATTAGTGATCCCCAGAAATTCAAGACTGGGAATTCATGAGGCTGACTACCAGAGAAAGGGCACCTTTAAAGGAAGAAAAAGTTGTATTTGGCATAACAGCTCCTCAGCCCAGGACTGCTGATTTCACCTTCCCATCATGAATTGCTAATACAATGCAAATAAAAATACACACACCACTGCAACCTGACAATATTTTGTTCACACATGCACACAATTAAACAGAAACAACATAGTTACTAGAACATGAATTTCTGTCACTGATTGTCTTCTAAATTAGTAGCATTAATCTTCAATGTTTATTATGGCAGTCCTGTAATATGACTTGAAACAGATCCCTATACATCTATTAACAAGTGACTAGAAGTCTCTTCTATGCCTATAATGTTTATTACAGGATCTTAGTTCTGGTCAAACAAAATGTTTAGGCTGAATTTTTTGCCTAATTAGGAAAAGATAATACTATTTTACTTATCAAGGACAGATCTGCCATTTGAATGCACTTTTGTAATACAAGCATGGAAGCTAGAGAAATATAAAATCGTATGAGAACTGCATTACATTCACATAAAGGGTAGTTTAATAATTCAAGGTTTATTTGGAGGTTTGTTTGCAACTGTAGGAAAGGTCAGACCTTATATGAATAAGGTATTAAGGTTTGCACATAAAGTCTAAGGTAAGGAAAAGTAAAAAGGCTTGTTTACCATGGAGTTGCTCAGTGCTGTAGAGAGCTAACATTTTTAAAACCAACACAGTGGAAACAGTGTGGATTACTGAAAGGATTCTGCATAGAGATCAGAAAACATGCATCAGGAGTTCAACTGAACATCACAAAATCCGTTAACACACAGATCGTGGGAAGTCTTACTGCTTTAAGAGTGGCTTTGACTTACACTTAACATCCTTATTTTAAATTTCTTATTGCTCTTCCTTGCACTTCCTGGATTTTATACTTTACAAGACAGACTCCCATGCTTTTGCATTAAACACTTCCCACACTGTTTAGTGGCAGCCAGATATAACAAATTGTTAAGTGTGGACCTGGTCTGTGCTGTTCAGAAGAGAAGTCATTACACCAATAAGCATCTACTGTGGGTATCCATAGCTGGATGCAGAAATAGATATATCCAAGAGGATGCAGAAATGCATATATTCTACTGCCTGAGACTGCTAGCTAAGTATTTGAACACATCCCTGTGCATATTCAAATATGCACGTTTTCACATTAAATAAGCTCAAACCAACTCTTACAAAACGCTTCCTCCAAGAAGACAGTGGGACACTAAGAATATTCAGTCTAATAGGAGCAGGAACAAAGACATAACTTACTAGCAGCCAACAGAAAAACAAGAATATTCCACAGTTGCAGAAAACAAAAAAAGCATGTTTTAGGAAAAGCAAACTTTGGCCTCATACAGAAATGCTTCCAAATCACCTACACTACCTTGGAAGAAAGCAAACACAGAAATTTGTAAGCTTGAGGAAAAATCATTTCTGTTCTTCTAACCCAGGCTTCACTGATTAAATTCACAGAAATCTTAGTAAAATAAAAGTAATTTAATCTTATTCAATCCTTTTATCCTCTTGATTTAAAAAACAGAAGTGACTGCTTCTCCTGCAAACCCCTACATCTTCTCCACACCATCCTCAAGGGTGTCCTGGCAGGAATGGCAGCACCATAAGCCAACAGAAGGGACCACAGCATCAGCAGGGCAGCTGCAGGTAGGAACACCTGGACCATCTGCAGTATCTCCATCCCTCTTTCAGAAGTGAGGGAGGAGAAAGGAGCCTCACCCTGGCTCAGCCAACAGCCAGGCTGCCAAACAGGTGCTTCCAGAACAGAGTCACATCAACACAGCCCAAGCACAGCACAGGGCAGGCTGCACATCCATCAGGAAGGATTTAACCAGTCTGCACCTCCTTTAAGCAAGGAGCTGCAATTATTTTATCCTGTGATTTCCTTTACTTACTTGCACTTTCACATCATCACGATTTTGTTCTGCAGTTTAAACATGATTCATACCCTCAATTTAACTTTGATTCATAGTTTCTAATAACATCAGTCCATTGTCCAAACACTGCAAGGGGATATTAAACAAGCTTAGACGGTCTAGGGAATTTGCCCACCAACATTAAACACAGAATAATTGGTTGCCATAATATTGTTTTAGATAACAGTTTCAGATAAACAAAGTATAAGTGTAATGTCCCTGCTCTGAACCAAGAGAATAAAAAAAAAATTCAACAACTGTTGGACAATATTGCAAAACCTTGTATTATTAAAACACATAAATGGTTATAGCTTATTTCAAAGAATTGTTACCCAATTTCAAATTATATAAGAGCAGAAAAACAATCACAAATAAAAATTTTGAGTTTTATGAGTGGGTACTGCCCCACAGCTCAATGTAAAGCTCTATTGTCTTTGTCCAGACTCTATAAGCTAGCTTACTAGCTGCAAAATGACACCCTCAGGAGTTTAGGTTAAATTGTCACTGGTTTGGAAATGCAGGCATCTGGTAACACACACACACAAACACACATGCAATAAAATTAAACTATGCCTAATAGGTACCTAAGTTGGTTTTGATCTCTTATTAATGATACATTTCTCTGTAGAGCAGAGAACGCCCAAAAAACGAAGCACTGAGCAGATGGCCTTTTTAAAGTGTGATTTAAATATGTGGCACATGCATGACATGTGCCTTTCCTTGATTTTCCAGACACTAATTGTTAAATAAGACTTCTGAAGTATGCATAAATGCATGGAATTCAATAATCAGTCAAGTATTTAGACACAAAAGAGAAGTCAGCAGAATTTTATGGATAGACAAAAATTAACTTCCCAAAACTAGAGTATATTCTGTGTTAAAAACATAGTCAGCACTATGAAAAAAATGTTAGAATAATAGAAGTGCTTGTGCACATACACAGAGACACAAAGGAAATTGTTTCCATTTTCATGCCTAAAAGCATAAATATCCCTTTGTACCACTATACCACTTCCCTTATGAGATCTAACTATTAATACACAGGTTTTTTAATGAAAACTGTTTTCTCCCATTTATAGGGGATCTACCTCTGTGCCCCAACAGCCTGATACCTCTTTTTTACGTCTGTATTGAGCATCCTTTTCCCTTTCATCCACATCTGTATTTTGGGTTTGCCAGTCCTTTTTCTTTGCCAGTGCCCCCCATTCCTAGCAGTCTACCCAGCAGAGAGTCATCAATATTTTTGGAATATACATTCCTGCACACACTGATTCCAAATACAGCAAGCATACATACTCCACACTTGTATATATATCATTAGGAGACTTCTAGGACCTTATCCTGTCAAACCTTATTAAAGTGACATTTTTAAGGCTGACATTCCATTTTCTCTAAGCTTGTTTTGAGCAGACATTTAGTAGAAACCTCCCCCCATTCAGGATTTTAATCAAGAGAGAAAATTAGGAAAAAGTTAAGTCTGCTATCTAGGAAAAAGATCTATTAGGTCTTGTCTGGACTAGAGAAATGTATTCTTCTAAGAATCAATTTAGTCTTTGCAATGCACTTGTAAAATGTCACACGTTCACACACAGAAAGCATTGCAGATCCTGTTAAAACTAGTTTCATTAACTCCAAATGCTATTTCAGTCGGGCTGAATTAATGGCAGCTAAGTTAAAGGTTTACTGGCATTGTAGTTAATGCTGATCAAAGAACCTACCCATCACCTTCCCCACAATATACTCATGGTCCTTTGAAATCTGCCCAACTTCACCATTTCTGAGACCCCTACCACAAATGTGTGGGATGGTACCCAAACTGCAGTGCATTTCACAAAGCACAACTAAGGACTGAGGAAACCTGTGACAGCTTGAAAAGCTTATCAGCAGTGGACACTGCAGAGCTTAATTTGCTGAGTGAGAAACAATTCAAATTTCTAGACAAAGGCTTACAGCTATGGCAAAGCCTCAAAATGAGAATGAAAATCTAAACTTAAATTCAGGCTACCTGTACAAAGAACTAGCAGCCAGAGAGGAATACACATAATGATCCATCCTCTGCTGGAAAAGAAAATGATGTCTAGAGATCTCTTTCAGGTTTTTTTTCTAATATATTCTGCTAAAAACACTAATTGTCCACCAAAATCATTTTTCAAACAGAAGAAGAAAACAAACACGTTGAAATTTAAGAAAATCCTCCCTTTTTTCAAAGACAACAATATTTTCATTTTGCATCAGATGTTTGGTTGCTTGTCAAAGTTTCATCACAAATTGTCACGTTTTGCTCAGTATTAAAAAAAACATTACTTTTTCATCAGCAGCTGAAAGTCTAATTGTGTGACTGATTCGGTATTGATACACCATGCATGTAGCAATGACAGCCTGACAGAGTTTCAAAAAACAAATCACTTCCATTATGTCAGAGCACAATCATCAGAACAGCAGGATCACAACATGAGTCTCTCACTATGTCATGAAAGAACATAACAACAAAACATGGCATCTTTGAATTTGTTTGAAATACATTTTAGTGAAAAAAATTGCATCTCAAACTATTAACAATGCCTGCAAAATAGAAATTTAAAGTGCTGATCAGCTCTACATGAAAAAAATTGTTGCTGGCCTTTAATTCACTTAATTTTCAATGTCTGCTTAAGAACAACTACTATACAAGCCAAAAGCTGATGGAGGAGATTTCTATTCCTAATTTAAGAAATAACTAAAAAAGAAAGAATGAAATATATAAGATGTTAGAAGTTGTTTTCTTTTCTAGACAAGATCCATCATAATAAAATGGTAGGATCAATTAACAACAATTTCCTAGCACTGCACCAAGGCTGTCTAACCACTATAAATTCTGATGTAATTTTTGCATTTAACAGTTTATTTCACCAAACCCTTGTCTGTTCAAGGCTCTAAAAACCATGGGAGACTTCTCTTGTAAATGAATCTTAATCAAAATTTGTTATGAGCATTGCTGTGTTTTCCAAGACTCCTAATGCATCCTTTTCACAGAGCAAGGCACATAGCATTCAACATTCTGCAGGACGAAGTGCAGCAAAATTGGCATTGCTGCAATAGAGGCTACATCTCTATTAAACTTAGAGAACAAGGGGCCAGCTGAGTTTTAAATAAGACAAAGCACCACATGGCTATCCTAGGAGTCTCGAGTCTGTCAGCACGTCTGTTCCCAGCTGACCAGGGCTCCGACAGATGATTTGGTATGCGAGTTCATTACTGAATCTGTCCACACTCTGTACCTTTCATACTGGAGTTCTGTCAGGCCAATGAAAACAACCTGACAAACATCCTGCAGTGCGACACCATCCCTCTATGTATCTGTTTTATTAATGTGCATTCAGTGCAGCTTAACATATGAAAATGTTACAGTGAATTATTCTCCTGTTACCAGAGACTTATCTTGGCACTAGGCTTAATACTACATTTGATTCTCAAATTGGCTTTGTAAACATGAAACTGTTGTGTCCATAGTCCATAACAAAAAAAGGTGCTTTGATGATGCTTGTTCTGGTACAAGTTTACAAGCATGGAAAAACTACTGTCCATTATCCAGATGACTTTAGAAGACTGGCTCTGCTTGAGATAAAACAGATCAAAGAACCTTAATCCCAAAGATGAACAACAAATTTTAACAGATTTGGGGGAAATGTGTCTTATACAATAAACTAGTACTACTAACCCAGTTTATCCATCCTTTGTATATTCATTACCATACAATTGACAAAAAACCAGGAGATGAGCAGAAAAATAGCAAAGAAATACTGCGTGCATTCACATAAATTTATAGCTGAGTCTGCTCAGGAGAGGATGATTCCATGTGCTGCACTCAGGATCCATGCTGTGACTGGCTACTGCGCTCCTTTCTGGACGTGCCCATGCCACAGGCACACAAGGGGCTCTCTGAGCACTGGGGTCAGCTGCAGGCCCACCCAAAGCATTGGATCAGAGAGGCCACGGGGATCCAGGTGGGCAAGGCAAACACTGCCAAGGATGAGAGGCAGGATTGAGCAAACTGGCCTCCAGCACAGCTCTCCAAGGAGTTCACTACAGCTTAGACTGCATGGGCACCATGCAGGTCATCACTTACATTTATTATTTAGGAAGGATATCAGAAAGTCCCAGAGACAACATATCCAGAAGCATGATGTTTTCAGAATGTATGGAGCAGAAAATCCAAGATATCATCCCTAATTCTCTTCAAGTGATGTAACAGCATAACTGGAGTTCACAAAGGTGAGTCCATTGTCTTCCAATGCAGCGCCCCAAAGAAACAGCACAGCCTTGTGCTCCACACCAATATGTGCCTCCCCTTGAAACTTCCTACCTCCTGCTACATCCATACTGCTCCTGACTAAAAATGATCTTCAATGACAAGCAGACATGAAAAAATAATGTTAAATTCCAAAATATACAAAATACGACACAAAGTAACACAAACTGAATCAACTTACAGCAAATACACAACATAACCCTTTCAAAATACACAGCATTGAAAAACAGATTCACATTAAGGAACGCACTTCAAAGACAGTTAGACTAATTATCTTCCAGGAAAATTTGGAGAATATACTGAGCAGAAAGCCTCCTTCCTAGGGAATGAAGATTCACATCATCTAGCAAGCACATCCAAGGAGTGAAAAGGAGTTTATACATAATCTCATATACTTTTCATGAGCCTTATAAACTTTTGGCAGATTTAGTAATCTTCCATAAGTCTCCAGATTTCACAAGTCCTATTAAAATAAAATTCCTGACATTGGAAGAAAAAGGAAGTAGAAGAACACCTTAAGCAATGCAGTTTGGACAGAGGGGAGAACAAGGGGAAAAAAACAGTCTTTATTACAGCTCACAAAAATATTTTTGGTTGCTCTTGAGGCCAAAAGATATAAAAGAGACAAAATACCACTGATTCAGCTTGCCCATAGTACTTTTATGTTAAAACTACAAGCCGCAGTGCAAAGGTCCTGCAACCCAACTTACCAACACTTTACTTAATTTCAAGGACCAGCTGAAAATAATGACTCATTCAATAAGATATTAATTGCACAGCTTTCCTTTCAAATGTTTTCTATGAAATATGAGGTAAAAATATATTTTAGTGTTTAAAAAGAGCAACAGATATGGCAATAGTAAAACGAAGCATATCATCCAAAAGAGGGACAGATTAAGGCAAAGATGGAGCCCAAATAAACACTCAAGGACAGCATTTAGCAACTCTGAATTCATAATCAGTTGTCCTGTAATTTCTGTCAGAATTATTTCAGTCATGTTTATTTCCTCATGCACAGTGAAAACTCACAACACAAAAAGCAAATAAAATATAAATCTGTTGCAGATTTATGTCCCAAACCTCTGATTACTTTATCATTAGTATTTAAAAGGTAAAAGTCATAATGCTGGGAAGTAAACCCTGACTTTACTGTGAGCAACACCATTCACAGTTCCGAGACACCACTAGCTACTCAGTTAATGCAAATCCAGCTACATGATGTCTTTTTTCCAAAAATTTAAAGCATTCCCAACAGTGCAATGTCCTGGAGCAACAAGCAGAATACCCACAGTAGCATGTCTCTGGCTGACCATAAAGCAAGACTGAACAGAATTCCTAATGGGAAGAATTGAGAAGACACTTTGCCATGGGGGAAGTCAAGAGGCCTAGTTAAAGTCACACTGTAATTTGTCTGCTCAGTTATCTCAGTTGCTTTAGTGGACCAACCTTTAATAATAATATAGTGTGCATTTAATCTGACCTTTGGGGACTTTCTGTAACACCAATCAAAAGCTCTTCTGTGTAGCTTTGCAAAGATGAACTTCATCAAGACAACTTCTACAGGCAACAAAAAGCAAACAAATCCCAATTAGTCCATGCTGCTGTTCTGACGTTGCTAAGCTTTCTGACCTTTCAGTCATACAATCCTTCTCAGCCTTGTTCCATTTCACTCAGATTTCTAGCCTGCTCTAATCCAGAAGCCAAGACTTACCATCATTCATACAAGAACAAGTGAAATTTCTCTCACTTCGTCCTCTCTTTTCCCTTTGAGAGAGAGAGCATCTATTGCTCTAATCCCTTCTACATAAACATGAAAGTGAGGAAGATCTATTTAAGCAAAACACTGGCACAAGAACAAGCATGTTTAAGCTAGCTGTGACTGTGTCTAGCCTGGAAATTAGGAGGTGTCATAAAAAAAACCAGAAGCTCTTCTAAAACACTGATCCTTAAAAAACAGCACACAGAAGAGAACTAACAAATGAACCAAGGCAGATATTTACAGTTTTAGGAACAGAAATATGTTAAGAGGATTGTTTGAAAGAGCCAGAAGGTTCCTGATAGTCATCTGTTCCCTGCAGATGAGCCAAGAGAATCTCCAACGCATTCAATGTCCGGTCGGAACAATGCAATTATATTGTTGTTGAAATCTTTGCACTGTCCTGTGGTTGTTTCCAAAAGGACAAGTGTAACACAGTAACCTGAACCATGCCAACACGAGAGAAGTTCAATATAAACAGTTCATTAAAATCAACTAGGATTCACAGGTTGTGTGTGCATCAGAGCAGATGGACCCAGGAAATACCCAGATGGCTTTCTGGGGAAACCATGAGCCTTCATGGGTTACCAAATCCAGCCCCACACTACCAGAGACAACACCAGGCAATCCTTCCCATAATCAAATTCGGTCCTGAAGGTAAGTTCATTTCATTTGCTCCCATCACTTCTCTCTGCAGATAATTAGAAACATATTCCTCGTTTTTACTTTCCCTCTTTTCATAGCAAAAATTTATGCAGTAGATATATTAGCAGGTTAAAGCAAAGAGCAATGGCAACTTAAATATGGTTATTTGCACTGAAACAGAGCAATAATGCAGCAATGCAGGACTTGTCCAGTTACCTGAAGTGACAGCTGGAGATTAAAAGCTGTGCTCACTCAAGTCTTAACTCTGCACCAGTAAGAGATGTTGAGTAGCATCTTTTAAATCATCCTAGGATCTTTCATTAATGTGTCCAGCAATATTTACAGAAACCCAAAACTTCTCCCTGAAGTTAATAAAATATTAAGAAATCCACACTGGAAGAGTTAATGTATTATAAAGGGTGTTAAATGCTTGGCTTGCATTTTTATATAATTACGAAAATTCTAGTCTCTGAAGGAGCTATTTGAAAGCAACACACTTACTTCAGTATCCTGTTCTCTGCGTGTAAACAAAATTAGACCTGCCAATCCTTGTGACCATAATACATTTTCTTGACCCCTTCTTTTATTTTTGCATTTTGGAATAAGACATGTTCCAATCCTCCCCTTGATTCTTCCTACACAATTTCAAAGTGTCACAGCTTAATGTGCACAAACATGCCAAAAACAACCCCTACAAGAAGATTACTAAATGCCCAAATTACACTCTAAAAATCAATTTACAGAACTTCAGAAGACAGCAAGATGCCACTTTATTGTCAAATTCCAAGCTGAGTTTACAGAACTACTAGGTGGGGGAAAAAGCATTTTTACTAACAAGGACTTAAAATATGCAGAAGTCAAATGACAAACCTTCACAATGGCATTTTCACATTTCCAAACAGTGACACCAAGAAATTCAGATGGCAAACATGTAGCTTCATGTATTAAAACATGTGCCAATCCATCAAAAATGAAACTGTACAGGGATAAGAAAAAGCCTGGCTGACTGCAAACTACTGAAAGAAAAAAGCATTGCTAAGTCAATCAAATTTGAACCTTCTTGAACGTAGATGAGCCCAGCAGACACAAAGAGTCTTGGCTTGGGCACTAAATTTAAGCTTAATCATGACTTAGCGGGTTAAAATTATAGATTAGGATGCCATTACAGCATGCACTATTCCCTTGCTGCATCTGCACTGGGACCTGGGCAAGACCCAGTCACTGCAAACAACACCACACTTCGGTCTCCTGGGTCATTCAGCCAGGACATTTTGAGAAAGTTTTGATAGCCACAATTGTTTGATTCCATTTTATTCTCACTACTTGGGATATACATCCTTCAGCTGACTCATTTTTTAAATCACTTCAGTACTTAAACTGTCACACTCAACGCATAATCTGACACCTCAGAGTCATAGTTCGAATATTTCAGTTCTATTACTTTTAATTCTCTACCAGTTAATCATATTTTATTTAAAGGTAAAATGTTAATCTTCTGATGTTAAAAATCATCATATGTTACCTTTTTATGGCCGCATATTAAAATAAGGATTCTTGCCAATTACCTAGAGTCTTCTTTTCAGGATTTAAATGAGACATTGACAAGAGGTCAGCTCAGACTCTCTGCAGGACAACAATCTGCTCTGCATGCCAGAGGTGCTCTCTTTAAATTTCCCAATACTTCACCGCTGAAATTAGCACATCTCACCCATTTGCTAGTCTACACTGGTGTATCCATATTTAATTCTGAGTAAAAGGTGTACCAAAAAGCAGCTGGCTCCAAACTGTTTGCTATAAAATGGTTGCCCTATTGCAAGCTCAAAACTCTGACAGAAATCTTTCAAAACTCCTATGGCTCTCTCTGACATAATGAAAGCAAATTTTTTGCTGTTGTTTTAATATTGCTACTTCCCATGACTTAAAACACACCTCTACACACAGCACCAGAATGAGGTCTTAGACTGCAAGCATTTCCCAGCAGGGATTTTTGTCTCCATACTTGTCTGCAAAGCAACTAGCAAATTGTTAATCATCTATAATTAAAGACACCATAAGCCCAGAACCCATCAGAGTATATCTCCAGTTTGCTCACGTGGCCCTTTATGCATAAAATATGCCTTTTCGTTTCACTCCAAGTACCTTTTTCTACTTGGCTGCCTCCTTCCAACCTTCTTTCAAGACATGACTAAGAAAGGCATTCTTTAACATGTATTTTTTATGCATAAAACAATGAAAACGACAATCCTCTGTAATATACTTCTCTCAGTCTTTTCCTTGACCCTAAAATTTTTTGTTTTATTTAAAAAGTTCAGAGTGTGTCCATGAAATGACATAACTGAGCAACATGCTTACATTTAACCTTCATGTCACACAAAGGCCATCAAGCAGTACCACAAATTTTTTAAACAGGTGAGTAGAAAAGAAAACAGCAGAATTACCTGGTGCCACATCTGGTAAGTCAGGAAAAGCAGAGAACTGAGCTGGAGACCCACTGGATTTCCAGGCTCATTAACACGGGTCATGGTGGGTTCATAAGCAACACATTCTGTATCTCAACAGTTACTTTTTCCTGCGACCAGTCTGCATACTGCAGGCTGCACACGCCTGCTCTACCTTTAGCACTCTACTTGCAATAGTCAGCAAGTCATCTCAAGATAAATTCATACAGAACCAAATGCAACATACTAATTTCATTTTTAAATGGAAGAAAAGCAGTGTTGTTTTGGTGGTGCTGCTGATTATATTTATTTATTTTTATTCCATTGTTTCCACATTCAGACCTACAGTTATTGGCATGTTGCTCAGGTTTTTGATGCTCTCCTTTCAGTGTTGACTTCAGCAGAAGCATCAAAGCTCTTACATACATTAAAAAAAAGTCAGCCCCAGTTGTTCATACAATAGCTGGCAAGAGCTCATATACCTCTACCTGTCTGCAAATGGAAAAAAGTATTTTAAGTGTAAGACTAAAAACTTGACAATGTAAAAGTCAAAACGCATTTCTGCTGAGAGAGCCTAGCAGGTGAAACTGCTCCCTCCCTTAATCTTCTTTACAGCCATGCCCTGCTGCCAGGTAAGCCAATCCATGGACCACTGTCTGACCAGGCAGCTTGCTCTATGAGACTCCATACCTTACACAAGCGGCAAGCTCAAGGCTAAAATTTTTATTTTAATATAATTGCCTTGAATTTTAGAAGATTCTTCCTCCTCCAGGCAGAGGACAGTCTCCCACCGTTCAGAATGAAAGGTATCTGTTATTGCAACATTTGCAAGTGACTAACGGGGCTGAAAGCTAAGTTTCATTTCTTACAGATTCTTTAGAATGAAACAAACTATATCTAAAAAGTGCAGATATGCTTTTTTATTTCTTTTGCAGTTCAGGGGAGGGGGAGGGAAAAGCATCACTGATTTGTATATTAAAGTGCAAGCATCTGTCCTACTGATGACATTCTAGGGAAGCACATTAGCATAAAATTTAACGATGTCAAATAAGTGGATGTGAAATAGGGACTGCGTAAAGACACTATTTCCAAGCCTGACAGAAACATCACTGTTTAGAAATGCAAATGATACCATTATGTTCAATAATTATATGAAAATATGAACAGTTCAGCATGTTTTCCAGCCCTGATGGCGGTTAATGGGATGTACGCTTATGTAAATAACTACTATTAAAGCTAATGCTGAAAAAAACTAATAAATTCATACTAAAGCAACTGATTTAGTACGCTTTTAAACCCCAGCAGTGCTCACTTATTAGAAAGGAGTGCATTCTTATGTTTAGAACTCATTACTGTTACAAGTCACTGCAACTCCATCAATTACCATGCATTAATGAAAATGGGACACATACAAAAAAAAATTATTGCCTCTCAGCAGTTTTCTTTAAAGACAAAATATAGGGGTATTACCATCACTGGGCCTTGAGGGGAACTTATCAGCAGCATAATCCTTATTACCACAACTGTACTCCCTGCTCTATAAACCCTGGGGTATTTTGTGTCCCAAGAAGGGGATGACCTTTATGTAAATCTCTTGCCATATGCACAATGAAAGTGACCACACTGCCATCAGCAAAAGCTTACCATTTCCACAGTTAAAAATGTATTTAAATAAACACATACATGCAAGGATCTGAACTGAAAACTGTAAAAATACGAAATGAAAAACTACTACAAACTCCTAAAACTAGACCAAAAAAGGTGTAATGCCAATAGAACTAAGGACAAAAGGTATATGTGGAAATCTTCAATGAATTTCTTGTCTCCAGATGACTTCCACCCAGTTTTACACTTACACTTTCAATAACCTCCCAGAGAGTCATGGAATTAAGACTTTAAGGATGCTATTCATTCCTCTTTGGATGTTTTTTCCAACTTCTCAGTATTACTCAAAATTCTTAGCCCTCATTAAACATCACAACTGATAGAGGAAACAAAACGAAGAGTGCTGTTTATAGTAATGAATTCCTAAGGAAATTAAAAGCTGAGATTGACTGAATGTCTGTAACTCTACAACTAACCCACTTTCATTTTCTAAGAAGTCTATGGAAATGAGATATTAGTCTAACATCCACTAGATCCTAAGAAGTTTAGCAAGGCTAAAAATGCATTATATTAGTTTGCATTGACTGACAGTTTAAAATTAAGGATGGATCTGAACAACCCTACAAGAGACTATGGACAAAGAACTGATGCCAAATGAAGAAGATTAAACAGGACAGTCACCTGTGCAGTCTCACCTGCTGTAAAGCAAGATGGCATTTTGCTGTGGGAAGGCACACAATTGCAACTCTTGACTACAAAAGTACTGTCACTGAGGACCATGAAACCCCACATCAATAGAAAGAGGTGAAGAAACAGAAGCTGTTTTCATCATGCTTGAACAGTGACAAAGTTCTTACAGGCCAACGTCCACCATAAAAGCCAACGTTAAATTAATGCTAGGCTTAAGTGCAACATACTCCCCACAGCATAAGGCAAAAATAAAGTCTAGCCTAGCCTGAAAAAACTTCCAATTTAAAAGCAGGCAGCAAAACAAGGCTTTCAGAAGGCCAGTAGCTCACAGAATACAACAGCAAACACATGATGACAGTCACTGTGACAAATGTTTGATGGGAGAGAGGGAAGAAAAAAAACCCCACAAAACTATCTGATTGCTTTCACTAAATCTCTGTTGAAAGAGAGGTATGAAGTGTTTTGCTATCTAGACCATTAAAACTATTTCATGAGTGAAGGCCACTCTAAAAACAGTAAGACAAATTTGCTACTGATTAATAATAAAGCCATTCATTTTATTCTTCAAATCTAAAGTAATTACAAGCTAGAGCATGGCAAATGGATTTAGAAGAAGCCATAACGTCAGAAGAATCCTTTAAAGAAGAACAGTAATTTAAAAGACTGAACTGAATAATGAACTCTCCTGAACAACAATTATTATGAGATTGATTTATTGAAAGTGTATTTAATTATGCAAGAAATGTTTAAACTTTCCAAAATAGTGCAGGAAGACAGAGAAACCAATAGCAGAGTCAGCCCTACGTCCTCATTATAGTTGAGAAGCTGAAGCAGATGGAGAATTCATTTAGTTTAGAAGGATAAAGTACATCAATTTCTCTGAATCCACATTTCTAGTCAATTTGTTACAGTACCAGCTTCAACAATTAATGATCTCATTTTCCCATTTGTGCCTCCTTTTAAAAGAACTCAGTCTTTGTTTCCAAATGAGCAAAATGTCATAAAGAAAAAATGTAACTCAAACATCACTTTGAAAGCTCACATGCCTAAAGCCAAATGTTTCAGCAATAACCACAAAACCAGTGGTCAAATTCAGTCAAGTAAGTAGCCTGGTCAGTTTAAGTATCTGGAAAAAGCAGAAAGACCTATCTTTGACCTGAGACACTTAAACTGACCAGCCTACAGCTAACTGACTCCTACAGAGAATTTTTTTTTTTAACTACTTCACCTTTTTTCTTAAAATACCTGATATTGATCTATGAGATTGCCATGGCTGAAGGTGCATTTCCAATGACAGGTTTCTCCTGTTCAGTTTAGACAAGGGCAGCCCATCATCATATCCAGTTCTGTCATGTTCACAAGACAGTTAATATAGATAATATCATAAACCTGTGCTTCAGATACTCAGAGCTGGGTGACAGGCTGGCGGGGAAGCACATAACTACCCATAGGTATCCGCAACCTGGCAGGGCAGAGCTCCAGCTCCTACTCAGTTTCAAAATCATCAAGTCTCTAATAACAGATACAGATCACCACAATGTGAAAACGTCATGAAACATGGGAGATGGGAGAATGCTGCTAGCCCTCAACACTCACCTCAGGGGAACTCCAAAATTCTATGCAAGAGCTGTTGGGTGGGAACATCTCCACTTCAGTCAGACACACACAAAACACCATTCCACTCTCTGTATAAATCACAGAGCAAATATGCTTCTCCCACTCCACAGCTGTACTTCTATGCTGACAGTACCATCTCACAGACAATCATGCACCACTGAGTGCAGAGGTTTAGGGGAAAAAGCCTGTCCAGCTCGTATTCTACAGAGGCTGTTGCTGACTGCTTAGATGCTGCCTGCTAACTCTGGGTATTTTCATAACATGGACAGTGTTGCTAGATTGTGCTACAAGGCACTAACTAGGATTAAGCACAGAAAGCTTCAAATTAATCTCCAGCCATTGATCCATTTGAATACTCAACATTACAATATGTTTCACCTTGTTTTAGTTTAAAAGTTCATGAAAAATTCAAAACATCTTATTTACCCAATAGTCCTTGACTGATTCTTCTACATTTCAGTTCGTAAATACATACATTATTTAACCAATACTGCAGTTACAGAATAGCATATAAATATTCAGGGACTTTTTAATAAGTGCAGCTTTTTTTCAACAGACCACAATGGTTGCTTAGGAACATTTACTAGTAGGATACCTGAAATAACAGTAAGAGAAACACCTTCAAAGAGTAAAGTACTTGGATAAAATGGAAGAAAGGAGCAAAATACTAATTCTCCATTCTCCTCACACACCTTCAAACAAATTATGATGCACAAGAAGATATATAGTATGCATTCACATATGAAAAATAGAAAGGGAAAAACTTTAAACGATAAGCTGAGGGAGCCAAGTTAAGAAATAAAAGAAAAATAATGACGGTCATTCCAAACCCTCAGTTCATAACTTGTCAGAAACTATACCATCAGGAACAGACTCAGACAAAGTTAATCTCTAAAATTGTTACTGAGTTTTAAATAAATAGCCTGACTTTCAAAAGCACAAGTTTCCTGCAAATGGCAAATTTCCCTTTCTACAGAAATTTTCTTCTTACCTTGTTTTTTTTTTTTTCAGGGGAAAGGGTGGGGGCACAGCAAGGCAGGGACCCATTTTCTCACGCGGATGGTAAATGCAGTGCTAATATCTGTGCCCCACCTCTCCCTGACACTGTGCTGACATTCTGAGGGCAGACTGTCCCTTGCCAACAGCAGCCCCAGGGAGGCACACACACACACACGAATCTGCCACACAGGACACTGGGACCACACATCCAACAAAGTACATGGCCAAAGCCCTTCTGTGCAAGATCCCCTTTGCTCCCTCATCTGTGATGACAGCTTGGTGGGTCTGACTAAAAAAGAAAGGCAAGCAGAAGCTGTCATATTTTCAGAAGATCAGATTTGATGTTACAGGGAAAATAAGGCAGAACCAGCAAGTAAATTCCATATTCTGATATCTCCTTTTTCCACCATTTTTTTCTTTGCATTAAGCAAGCCAGTAACTCTTTTTCTTCTGAAAAATACTCCTAATTTTATATTAACACACTAAAACAGGAAAAGCGAAAATATGTAAGCAGCCCTAATTTATGTATGCAAGACTTATGTAATGAACAGTACTATGGCAAAACTAAAAGCATTTTATTAAAGTCTCTGGATAATAGTTATAAAGCTCATTATTCTTCCAGCAAATTAATATTCTATGTCTCACTAACACTATAAGCAAATGAACTGTTTTAGTTAAATTAATATTCATGTTAACTGCATGCAAAACCAACTAATTAGGTAGTTCTATAATATTAAGGACATATGTAAACAGAGTCTGTGATCAATTTTAAGACTAACCAAGTAAATCATACAGGATGTGTTGTGTGAATTTGGCTGGGTCTTCTTAACGTGGTCTACTGGGAGGTGTCCCTGTCCAGGGGTTGGACCTAGATGATATTTCAAGGTTAAACCATTTTGTAAGTCTATGTTCAGTCAGAAAATAATTCCAACAAAAAGGTGCATTCTAAATATTAACCAAAACAGTAGCATAGTACAGGTGACTAGTTGAAATCTACAAAAAAGAAAAAAAGTTTGCAATAAACAGAATCTCTTCTTTCCTTTATCTGCCTATTCCTTGTCTATATAATAACAATTTAGAGCTTAGAATTCAATAACCAATTCTTAAAATGTCTTAAATAAGTTTCCTCTTCACCTATTAGTAAGTCTTGACAGAAATGTTATAGCTGCTTTTTCTTCTTCATTTATGCAACCGCATCAAATTTGCATGAAAAAAATCCCTAATGGTGATAACAGAAAAGCTAAAGACCACAACATAATTTCTTTGAGCTATGAAGGTATCAGTAGTATTTGTTTCTTAATAATCTCATTATAATTTTTTTCCTAAGACATATATCATGACAGTATTGGGACATCTTACAAAGGATATTTTCCTGATTGTTAAATTAAATTATATTTGGGACCTAAATTAATAATAGGTGCCTGAAAATACATCAAGGAAAAAAAAAGGAAAGCCAAAAGCTTTTCTATTTGCAGCTCCTACCAAAAGAGGAAAAAGATGCAGCACAAGTATTCTAAGTGCATAACATGGTCCACACTGCTCATCCCTTACTGTAAAAATGCAAATGAAATAATACAAATAAGAACAAGGAAGTTGCAAGTCACACACTCCAAAGCCAATTCCAGAATCTAGACTGCCACTAGAAGCAGCTGAGTCACCATACAGCAGCAGAGAACACCAATACCAAGAGCAGATGCTGTAGAAGACACCACAGGTGGTGACACACGGCAATCCTCACATGAACTTAGTCCTAAATTCCATTTCAAAAGTTCAGGGGGTGCTTGAACACCCTAAACAGACACATCCCTGCTTGCATCAGCTGTCTTACAATTGTCTGATCCTAGGTCATCTGCACCACCTTGGCTCTTATTAACCCTGACTGCTTATCCCAAACATTTCTGAACCCATCAGTCACAGGCTTTCACATCAGTCACATCCAGCCCAACCTCCTTTTCCAAGTCTTTCTTTCCAGATCTCATGTTCTAGATCTCACTTTCCCAACACACACGCCATTTACATTTTGCCTCTTTATCTTTTACGTAAACTTCACTTTCAGAAAGTGATATTTTTCCCCACCACTTTATCATCTTCAAAGTTGTAGAATGCTCTCACTGGGGAGGGCATCGAGTGAGTGTGAGCAGCTGTTACTGGATTATCCAGGTCAGTCCAATTGGACAAATTATAGTAAGAACAGCAAGAGCTGTCATCCCAGCACATGTCCCTGAACACCACTAAGTGGCACATCTTATAACAGCAGCACTAGAACTTTCTGGTTTATTATAAGCAAAAGAGTTTAATACAAATAAAAAGTTTTGATCCTCTTTTGGTTTTGGAATTTTTTTTTAAACACCTCAGATCACATTTCTTTTCAAAGAAGTCAGTCTGAAATGTAAATGTCATGAGATAAGCCAAGCCAGAACAGCTACTTTTGACCAAATTATACAATAATATGATAGGCCTTAATACTTCTTTAGAAGGAAAGTGTAGACCAAATGACTGCTTGAAATCCCTAATTTTCCTTAATGGTGTGATAATTGCCAAATACTTAGCATTGTAATACAATACTAAGTATTTGGCAACCCTGGCAATAGGCTGGACTATTTATGGTTCACAGTATGCTCATCACTGTTGTTCTCCATTAACAGCACACCCTAGTACTAAGTACTCAATTTTCAAAGTTTCACCTGCCAAGGAAGGGTAGAATTGACTTCTAAATCTGCATGAAATTTTATTTGTTGTTCCCTACCCAGACAGGTCTGGGAAGTTCCAAAGTAAATGTGAGCTTGGGCTGCAGACAGATGCTGTTTTCTAAATGCTGATAAGTTACTCAAAGTTTTGTCGTGAGATCTTTGCATACCCACCCTCCTCCCTTTCCCCAAATCTTCACAGTTCATGAGCAGCAAATTTGAACAGAGGGGTCTTCACAGCTTCTCAGTGGTAAAAAAATCAACCACAACAAAATAACGATGGATTTTCCTCAAAACAGGGATTTCAAGCACCAAACAGTATTTCTCCTCCAAGAATCTCAAGGGAAAAAACCAAACAACAAAAACATGTCTAGCTGGAAACAACCCACACAGTCCCCATGCTAAGTGAACTAAACCCTTATCAGGCTGAAATTGCACTTTGCTGGATAGCTGCATTTATATCAGAAGCACCAATTTATTACTGCAGGGTTCTTTTAAATACTGCAGTAAAGAAAGTTATCTTATAGAGAATAAATTCGCTACGTGGGGCAAAAAAAAAAGAGATAAAATTGATTTTAACAGGCTTCAAGTTTTTTTCTTATGGTATTATATCCTTGATATCTTATTTGCAAGTGGACACTATAATCCAGAAGAAATTAAGGAATTTCAAGTTGCCTACTTGAAACAGCCACAATCTGCATTCAGCCTCAGGAAGTCATTTGTACTATTCCTTGTCTCTGCAACAAGCTTTAAAAAATTAGGTGATCAGAGTTACACTGAAGATCTTGAATCATTCGTGTATGATAGGCAAGTATTGCAGCAGTTAAAATTACATTGTTTTAAATTATAACCTTGTTTTATATATCTAGGTTTTAGAGAGTTTTATGAAGTGTAAAATTGCATGCATTAACCTTCTGCCATGTCTACCAGACTTCTGGAAAAGTATTCATGCTTGTGCAATCTATTTCTGGTAAAGAAACAAAAGGAAAGGGAAAAAATCCCAAACAACAAAACAAAAAAGCAAGCATGTCTACCTTTCACTAGCCAAATAAACTTCATGTGAATTAGTGAAATCTTTGTGTGGATAATTAACAAAAAATCAGGAACATGCATCCCACCCACATTCATGAGCTGACTGAACACACAAGACTCAATATACAACAAAATACTGGCTTCAGTGAAATCAGTATCAACGAGTTGTTGTCACATCTAATGGCTCCTGAAATACCTCAGATCTAATATTTTCCAGTAACAGTTCACAAACAGCTAAGTTTGTTGATGTGTATATCATTTAGGACAAACAGACAAAGTAAGTGCCACTGTGCTCCAAGGGATGTTCTAAGTCATCAGGGCAATGCTCTCCTGACAGAGACCACACATCACTGAATGTCTTTTCTAAGCCAAGCAAGTTCCATCATAAAGAAGCACTGTTTTTGTTACACCTCCAGTGCTAAACTGTGAAACAGGATTTCCAGAATTTTCAAGAACCCTCCTCTAAATTCATGCTTACATTTCTAAATTATCTCTGTTTCTGTTCCAACACTGGCCAATAGCTTGAACAGCCTCTTTCTGTCATTAACTTTTTAACTTGAACAAGGGATGGCTCAGGACTGAAAACAGTACTGCATGCTGGGCTCCATCATGCTTTTTAAAACAACATTACTACCCTCCCTATCAGCAATGCATCTCCCAATGAATCACACACTATTTGCTTTTCCTGTAGTTGCAGTCCTGTCTCTTCCCTATCCCACTGCAGCCAATCCTTAGCCCTCTGAGGAATTTAACAACAAAGCATCAGTATCAGAGATTGGGAAGAAAAATGAGCAAGAGAATTTTGTAAAGGTCTGTCACACCTCAGAAAGAAAAATATCAATTCCTGCAATAGTGACTTTGCATGTGATACTCCAGGACTGGGACTAAGCATATGCAGCTTAAAGAAATGCAAGCCGCAGTCAGCAAGAAAAGAGAATCTCCTAACTTTTTTATATACAAGCAAATCCTACACCAAACAAAAAGTCCAAACTAGCTAAACCTCCTAGTACATATATTTAATTTGTATCAATTTAGTGGAGATTCCCTTTCTCTGGACATGAAGAGAAACGGAATACCATGCAAGTTTTAGACCTAAACTATGACCACCTAACAGAATTTAAAAAAAATATCTATAATCATATTTTAATGTGTAAATTCCTTATTGTCATTTTTTTAGTTGACAAATATCTATTTCATAGCAAAACAACATCATAGAAACAGCTGGATGGCAGTTTAAGCTCAAATGAACCAGTGTCACATGCTGACAAGTCATCTCTCTGATTGCTTTTGAATGGCAGCACATGCAGATTTATTCTATGCCATAAATTAGAACAATTATTTCTCTGTACTTCACTTTTTATTTCAGTGGGCCATTGCACATATTTTTAAAGGATATCTTCCCTTTCCTTGATGATAAGTTCATTCTGCTCCTCTAGCTGTCTGATCTTCTTCTCAAACGATTCCTGTTCAGCTTTCAGCCGTTCTTCCGTCTCCTCTTTTTCTTCACTTACCCTGAAAAGAATTTGAGAAAAATAAAATATAAGCCCATAACCACAGTGCCTGACTTCCAACTCCTCCACCACTTTGCAGGTAAATGCATAACATCCTCTCCACCCTAAAGAGCAGGTTAGTTCCTCACAATGTTTATAATATTTTACACAGGAAGGTGCGTATGACTTGATGCAATACATCTCTTCTTTTTTTTTTTCAGAAACACTGGTCTCAGTAGAGTACATGCACATTAATGGGCACCATGGAGGTCAAAGTCAGGGCCTGAACCCACAATTAGGTTTGTCCAGTCTGATTTTCTGCAGCCATAATGAAGATTCACTGGGATACTTTCAAACCTAGGACATGAAGACAGAAAACTCAGACAGAAGAGCTTAGATGACATGACAGAAAGAAAATTCTGGAAAACTTTTCTGTTTCTTAATCTATAAACTAATCCTTCTTTCATCTTTACTGGTCAAATACAAGTTCAGGAAAGAATCATTTTTCTTGTTAGCTTTCTCCAAACAAAATTGTTTGTCCTTTTCTGAGGATTTTCAAATATCAAGCTGCAGGAGTAAATTTTCCTTTCTGTCTGGGACATGGCACCCTGTATCTTGCTGCTCAGTGTAAATAATTGGATCAAGATTAAAGGATGACAATGGGAAAAAGGCTTACAATGATCATTTATTCTGCACCTCAAGAGCAGGCTATAAAAACAATTATTCTGGTATCACGTAGGCAAGAAGATCATTATGCACAGATGATCCTGTAACTATGCTAAAAAACGTGGTTTGGAAATCATGGTTCCATAAAAGCTCCACAAAAATATTAAGTAATGAGCTTAGACTAATAAATATTATTGCTCTGCACTTAGGCAATTTCTGTTGCTGAAGGCTCTTAAAGTTCAGTCTTTTATGATGATGAAACAGCTGCCACAACACAGGTGACAGGAGACCAAAGCAATACAACTTTTAGAAAACTCCAATTTTAATTTCCTTAAAGTGGAACAATCTTATAGGAAGAGGAAAGAGGAGGGGGAAAATGAAGTGTGTATATATATATATGTAAGTATAAGACTAAGTCTGGCACTCATTCCATTAGACTAATATTCTGAACCAAATGTTTCATTCAAGGACTGAGCCATACATTTCGTATCACTGTTCCCCTTAAGAGGGCACAGATTTGTTTTGATCTTCCAGTGGAGAAGTCATAAATACCACAACTGGGTCACTCCCCTGGAGTGAATTATAGGCAAGCAGTATTCCCCAACTTCAAGATCAACCCACAGCACTCTCATATTAGCTCAAGCAGACTGCATGAAGTTGGAAGTAATAATACTGGAACTCACACTTTTTCTCTACAAACCTAGAGGGAGACAGACGACAGATACCGGATAATCAAATTCTTAAAATTAGGGCAGTTTGAAAGCTTGGATCAAACTATTAATTGTAAAGTTTCTAATGAACGGGGGGGAGAAAAAGACACTGATTAAGCATAACAGCATTCCACTAGTCAAATGCACAAGGTCTCACTTACAACCTTGGGCCCAGTCTGGGAAGGTGTGATGAGTTCAACCTGTTCCTTGGCCCCTTCCCCTCCACTCACAGGCTGTCAGAAGGGCTGTGCAGATACCATTAAAGAAACATGGTAACAGGAACTACCTGTATAAATTCTAGACCCACACCAACACCTCTGCACTCCTTAGCTAAGCAGGCAACAAACTTTTGAGCAATATCCACACACTTCCTTGCAGTAACAGCCACAGCACATTTGCCACAAGCTGCAGAGAGAGACTCTCATATCCAACCGTGGCCCATTTGCTTCCTTTGAGTCCAGTGCAACCACCTAAATAACTACAGCACAAATGACCTTTTTTCACATCATCAGTGAAAGATGCAAAAACAAAGTTAATTAGAAAACCACAATGAAGAACACAATGACTACGTGGATGAAAGACAGGAATGGAACAAGAGCAGGGCAGGCAACTGGAAAGAGAGAACAAGTACCATCTCCAGGATTCTGTGAAAGGAAGGAAGCTTGGTCAGTAACTTGCAGGAGTGGTGCCACATGAGAAAAGGGTTTGGGGCAACAAATGCTGGGCTATGCTGGCACCTAATAACACAAAAATTGAACAACAGTACAAGGAAAAAAGGCATGAAAGAAGAGAGCACTAGAAAAATCAGACTAAATGTAGCAGGCTTTACTCATCTCTAGATTCTGTGATTTGTTTCTTATATCAGTGTGCATCACATTCACGTGCTGTGTTTGTATTTAACACATATCACAGCAAGCTGTCACACTCCCAGACACATGAATATATTGTGCCACATATCTTACGCAGTAAATGACTGAGAACAGTAAGTGATCTCAGAAGAAATGTGGCAGTATGTGTTTATGTATCACAAAGCAGGAGACAGCCCATAAAGGGCAGGCGAGATACAAAAGACGGTTACTCACAGGAGGTGGCACAAGGAAGTTAGAGAAAAGGAATACAAGAATCTCATCAGATTATGCTGGATTTATGTCACTTCCTATAAATAGCTCAGTGAGTTGCTGGGTTTTTTAATAAACTTATTTCTTTGCCTTCTGGCAGTAAAGAACATATGATTTTTAGCAGAAGTATGGAAGATTTCACTGATGCTGTACAAAAACATTACAATGCTCATATAATGCTCCTCAAAAGTATTTTCACCCTCTGTTCACCGACTTGGGTCAAAAAAGAGCAGCGAAAGAATGAAGGCACAACTACAAAGAGCTCAACTGCTCCACTGAGCAATATGCTGGTATCCAGCTCCATTGTTCTTGCTTCCAGGATCAAACAGACAACTGACAGCTGAGAGCAAAGATGATGAATCAGAGGAACTATTCCTTCCATTCAGTGTCTGCAACATTTTCTTGCATTCTATTTACATTCACCTACCTTGTGCCATAGGACGTGCAACATCTTTGTTCAAGGTTTGCTTTAAATTTGACAGTTCAAAGCCTATATAATTCTAAATGCATTTAAATAAATAATTTTACTTTACAGGAGCCTCTTTAGAAAAACTCATAATGCAAATATATTGACAAAAAGCCCTCCTAGAGCATCCGCCTTAGTGTTAAAATTAATTCCTAGCTCACCAGTTCCAATTATTATTGTGTGCTCCCAGGTCCACTGCTGATAGTAGTATTTCTGTCTAATCTAAAGAAGGAATTGATCAAGGAGTTTGCTGATGACACTGACTCATTCCACTGAGTAAGCAGGACTGATGCTCTCCAGGTGGAATTTTTGAAGCACTGCACAAGTCAACAGCACTTCAAGTTTTATTTGTTTAATGAAAAACTGACATGCTCAAGAAAGAGCCATGATAATACTCACATCAACACTACACTAGGGACAGAACTCAGCTCTTTCTGACTGAAGGCAGAGTTGGAAAAGCAAATTAAAAACAGTATCTTGTGTTTTTTAAAATTTTAAAAAATGAGCTTTTACCAAAAAAATCTGAAATGCAGTAAGAACATTGCAGCTCAGCTAGTTAAGACAGAAGGAAAACTGAACAAAAAACAGATATATAGGCACTGGAACTTCACTGATCAGTCCTACACTCCTCGGGAGCACTTATCTTGTAATAAACACCAATCTGGTATTAGTCTGTCAACTGGCTAGCAAAGATTAAAAAGGTTTGGTGACCATTCTTGAAAACTACAGGTTTTAAATTCCAGGCAAACAATGGCATCTGGAACAGGGCAGACCACCATGGCGGCAGGGTTGGGGAGAGAGGGAAAGGAAAGAAAAAACAGAATTTTTGTCCAAGGATCAGGGTTCACAAATCTGATACATTCTATTCAAGCATCATATGCAGTTTGTTCACACTAGAAAAAAAATAATTTAAAAAAAACTGCTATGCGCCCAAAACCTAATTGAAATTGCTACACAATGGATAAATTTTACAATATGCAACCTGCAAAATACAAAACTAGATTTCACAGCATGAATTTATAGCTACAAATGACTTTTTAAGCACAGAAAGTAAGTGTGATTGGTGATACAATAATCCTGGGCATGCTTTACCTATCAATACAAAGTAATTTCCAGGCAAGCTTAGGGATAGCTCATTTGCAGTCTCACTGCCTGACCAATTATGAAAACTGCAGCACAAAATTGCCCCTAAAGTAGCACACAAAAAAAGATAAAAGATTTTGATTTTAAAGCCAGGTAACAATTTGGTTAAATATTAAGTAGTGTAACCCAGGAGAAAAGGCAACACAAGAGGCCAAACACACAAAATTTGTAATACAAACCACAGGCAAGTTTTCCTTCAAAGATCTTAAGGACTGGGAGAAAAACAGCAAATATACACTATAAGGCTTTACTGAAAGCTCTTCAATGGTTTCCAGTTCTGTAACCAAACTAATATTCTGTTTTGACACCCATTTTCACTTTTTGTTAGAAAATTTCAATTTCAGTTAGGTAATTTCAGCTTCATATCAAAGACCGTAGAAAAGATTAGTATCCCAAACTGCTAGCACCCTACAAAGGGCTTAGGAATCCAGAGAGTTGGGATGAGGGAAGCATTTTCTCAGTAAGGGATAACAGGCTGTCTGAAGGTTGTTTTAGTAGCTGCCAGTTACAAGTCGTTCTGGGCATGCCAGTGATCTTAGCCAGAACACTAATACAATAGCAAAAACCATCTTGTATCTCATTTGGAAAGGGAAATCTCTCCCTCCCATGGGTGCAGAAGGGCATTATGATACCTTTCTACCAAAATTGCTTTTGAAGATTTGTCTGCAATGACAACAGGAAGCCAGCTTTCTCCAAGCTTATCTTATTCAAAGAAAGAAAGAATGCAAAATAGTTAGGTACCAATTTTTGCCACTAAAAACAAAATTTAAACTTTCATGAACAACTCTACATCACTTAGTGAATGCTTCTGTTCACTCAAAAAAGACAAATTCCATATCTGAGCTGTACAGGCATTTGTGATCAGGGGAAAAGTATTTATGATGTACCTGCCATACCAGGAGCCCCAAAGTCACAGAACTATGGCTTTATACCAGTTAGGAGTGAAGTGAATCTTGCAAACATATACACATTCACTCTCTCTGCTAAGGAGTTACGATCCTCTCCATTTAACCAAAGGCCAAGAATTTGAGTGAGATCTCTCAAAATCTGCATGTCACTCAAAGTATTTCACCCTAGAATACTTCATAATCAGTCTCAGTGTGGTGTCTAGCAAGCCCTTAATGTCCAACAGTCAGCTGGCTACGTCCCAGCAGGCCCCGTGCTGCTCCTTCTCAGAGCAGGCCAATGTGTCCTGACGCTGGCAGCGGATCTTTCTGTATCCTCACCATGCCACTGCTCATTCCATCACATAAGCTGATGACTGCTTCAGGAGCAGCCTGCAGGAATAAAAGCTCAGAGAGAGTCTTCTTTGCCTCTCTTGAAAGGACTTTGCTGATAGGGAGAGAAAATTTGCTCTTACTGTGCCACTTTCACCACCACACCAGGAGGACCTTGCTGAAAACATGAAGGTGCCACAGTGGCTGTCTCAGAAAATAATGACTGATCACACTCAAGAATACTCCACTTACACAAAGCACTTTGGCATTCATGGGCATGACTCATTCTTCTCAGAAATTCCTCTACAAAAGCAATTTTTAAAGAATCTGCTGACACAATAAATTAAAAAGCTCAAATTTGCAACATTCTAGTATTTTAAACTCTGGCTCCACTCTGCCACTCTCATTTCACCTTAAAAGGATACATTCAAAGAAGGGCAAGATAATGGTTAGATTTACAGGCAGCAGCACAGATCAAAAACTACGATTATTTAGCCTAGAAAGGAGGATTAGAAAGGATACAGCTGAGTCCTTTCTTTAGACCCCGTCTCAAAATCCAATTTCATAAAATTTCTAACAGCTAAGGTGATGTCAGCCACTGGAATCCCCAGCAGGAGACCTTTACAGCCCAGAAGCTCTTCTTTTTTTACCCCAGAGAAAATTATATTAATGTAGCTAGCATCAGAATTTACTCATACCAATACAAAGTCTTACAATTCAGCAAATTAGCAACCACACTGGCACACACACCCTCAATGTTCAAAAGTGCAGTGGGAATGAAAGTTGGAGGAAAAAAAGCAAAAAACAGGAAGAAAAGTACAAGAGAGCTCTCTCCTTCAGCAGTCACAGAAGCTGGGGAAAGACCAACCACTACCCTGAGCTGCTCAAGCAAGACCTGGCTGAAATCAAAGCCTATGATTAAAGGAGTCAATCACATTTTGCAACTGGTTTCCACATAAACAGAATTTTACCACTTTAAAAGAGCTTTCACGAAACTGCTAACTGACCAATCTGTATCTGTTTACCGTCCTGCAACAAATGTGCATGAATGAGCCTCAACTACCATTCATAAATTATAGCAAAATAAGAAACAGCGAGGTACAACCCAAGTGAGACCTTTATTATTCCAAGTATTTATTGCAGGACAGTGTTCCTGTAAAACTTTCAACATTCTGCTGCTCCTTTTTCTTCTCCAAAGTAGCATAGAATGTTCTACTGCTTGTAAAAACTCTCTATCATTGCACAACTAAGGATGAAAATTATGGAGAGTTTTAAAAAAGTGACGAGGTGAGCGGAATTAAAGTTCAACTTCCCTATTACTCTGCAAAGGACTTTTAATTACATCCAATAAAAATATGATTAGGTTTAAAAATAAAAGAGAACTAAGTATAAAATAATAGTGTTCCACTAATTTTACTTTTCAAAATTAATGTTGCTGCACCTTCTATTTTTCTTCAAAGAAATGTCAGGCAGAAATATCAAACTGTCCTCAGGGAAAAATCACAGCATCTGAGATTTAAGAAGAATCCCATGCTCGAATGAATTACTGTACTACTATTCACTAGGGAGCAGTGTATTATGAGGAACAATGTAATAAAAGGCTTTTTTTAATATTAGAATATACCTCTATATATCAACAGTGGCAACAGTGTCCGAATAGCTCCAACATCTGACAATTTGTAACCAGGCATCCCACCAATCTACTCTTTATGACAGTCTTAACTATACATTTTCTAACACAAAGCATGATAAAATAGAGTTGCAAGCATGAAGAACTTCAGAAATTACTAAAATACTGTATGGCAAGAAATCCTGTATTAGTAGAAATTATTAGCAGGTAAAATGGTCCACTGGATAAGGATAATCAGAGAGAAAATATTCCTGGCTGCACCAGAGAGTTATTGCATGACCTTGAGCAAGTCACTAAATTTCTCTAATTTTCCATATTTTCCTATATAAAATGAAAAAAGAACAGTAATGCTTGCCAATTATTGCACAGACATAAAGGATCCACGTCAAAAAGCATTTAATTATTAACAGTAATTATTAACATTAACTTCTAGCCCAAAGGATGTGGGATCATCTCATAAGAGCTTCCCCCACTGATATGGCAAAGCCTGCCAAAGGCCCATGTGCTCCTCCTCATTTTTAGAGACACTCTGTAAGAAACAGATTTCCAGAGATTCTGAGGTGTTAGGGATAAAGAGTAGGACAAAAATCTCCTCATTTTAATTCTACCTCTTTATTACTTCCTTTACCTTTGAGAATATTACTAGTGCTGGAATGGAACTTAGAAAAAGACTTCTGCTAAAGCTGAAAACTTGCACTATTTCTACCTCTCCTTTCAAGGAATAGGTAGAATCTCAAGAAATTAAGGGAAGCAAGAAGAAGTTTGGCTAGGTAAGTAAAAATTACACAGGCAAATCACTACCAGCATGTTTCAGCCACAAGATCAGCAATGCACCTTTAACATGGCCTTTCATACAAAAGCTTACCTCTGCCAAATAATAAGAACTACAAAGTTTCATTTCATGACCAACAAAGTCTGTCATTTCCAAAAGCAGGATGTGTTTATTTGTAGCACTTGATACACACAACAAACAAAATCCTAGCCCTGTCATTAGGTTATTACAGAAGTACTGCTGGTCATGAAATTTTGACCTCCGTTTTAAATATATATTTAGGGGCTCAGAAAGCAAGGAAAAACCAACTAGGCTGCTTCATACTTTCTCCAGCAAGAAAAATTACCTTGTGCAAATATTCAGGTTTTTTAAGCAGTTCTACATTGCTTGATGTTAATTAGAGAAATGACTCTCTTTAAACTTAATGCATTTTCAGGTGATGCTTCTTCTTACCTGGCAAGTTCTTTAATTAAGTTTGCAATGCGTCTCTTGTCCTCAGGACACAAATCCTTTAAAGAAGCGCTCTTCATTCCTCCTTCATTAGTGCCCTGAAAATTTAAAGTTTCATTTTAGAATGTACTGTTTAAAAGAAAACAAATACTTCATAAGCTATTAAATGCGTTTCAAGACCTAATAATTAGAAGCTGAAAGTAGATCAATTCCAACTGGGAATAAAATTCATATTTTTTAAATTGTAAGTACATTTCAATGAAACAAATTACCAAATTGTGAAGAATTATTTTAAGGTATTTGTAATTCAAATGCAAGCTGTTAGCTTCAACACTAAAACATGCTGGGTAAAGTTTTAAGACATGCACTATTCCTTGACTCATACGAGATAAAGAGTAGGTTCTTATGGAAATCTAGTGCAGCAATATCCAAATCCAACTTCAAACTTCATCATATTAGGATCATAACATAGAGAGTAAGGTAAAAAACATGCTACCTTAGCATTTCTGAGCAAAGCATACAAAACAGCAAAACATTGTTAGCAGAGAGTACATCCCTTATTTCATTTTTCTAATACAGAGGAAAGCACACACACCTTCACATGCGGCTACTGTTTCATTTTAATGGTTTATTTGCTTATATTGTAAATATATACTGTATTTATGAATATATATATAGTTATGATTTTTTTTTCTTAGATAAGTACTATACTACCATGCTACTTTCGTAAATAAAACTTGTCAAAGAAGGCTGTAGCGGGGCTGAGCACTTCAGATTTTTCACGCGTTCCCGGGAACGCGCAGAGGGAGCCGCTGCACTTCCCAGGTGTGCCCACCAGAGGGCACTCTGCCGCCCGGCATTCCCGGCTTCGGCTGTTTCCACGCAGGAAACGGCTCCAAACTGGTTTCATTCACCCAAAATTCCTGTGATCGGGTATTCAGTGCTGCAGCGCTAGTGGTAAGCACGAAATAGGAACCCGAAGATAAATGCAGCACTATGCTGTTCTGTCCAGGATTTTGGCAAGTTTCAGTATCCCCACTCAATCTGAAGGAGATTCAGTTTATACTTTTACAAACCCCCCCAAAGTGCATGCAGTGCTTTAGATAAAAGAATGCCACCAGATGCCCTGAAGTTTGGCCCAGTCAACACAACAATGCACAAAAGAAAACAAAGCCAACACTGGGCTTCTCTCATTGTCAGTAAAAGCAGCAGATCTACACTAGAGAGGAAGTGACCCCTTTCCTTCTTAGCTAATTAAAGAGCATCTTAAAAACAATTAAAGAATAATGTCCACTACAAAGAGAGGTGATGTTTTCACACAGACACATGTTGTACCTGTGTGACCCTTCATTTTAACTTCAGTGTATTCTTCTCAGGGGCAAGAGGGAAAGCAATTTCACAAGGCAAATTTCAGCACTTTTCAAGGGGCATTTGATTTCACAGTTTTCTTCCCAAACATATGTCACTCACAAATGAACACTAGAGAACATCTAACTTGGCTGAATTCAACTAAACGTATGGCTGAAGGAATTTCACTTTGCATACTAAAAATGTGTGACTGTTTTTTTTTTTTTAGCAGACAGATGATGAAACTTCTTTAAGAAAAATGAAGTTACAGTCCTCAAAAAAGAGAATGAAGCTTGATCACATTAATGAAGGGGATTTTAACAAAAGATCTCAAAAACAACTACCCAAACTGATGTACATACTGTCAGACAAAGTTTTGTGGGATGAAGAGGAAAAATCAGTTTTTTCTATCACTCACAAGTATGCAAAGATGGCACATAGGAAATTATCAGAGGGAGACTTGTACCATAACACGCATCAAAATGAAGCTGTGGAATAATGCACAGCAACAGCTTGACCATCCAAAGAAGACAACAAAGGAGGTAGAGGTCAAGACTCTCTCCATTTCCCAGATTTCTGTCCTTTCTACACAGCTCAGGATAGAAGACAGTTTTGGAACTCGGTACAGGCAAGATATTCTCCACACCTTGGAGGGTGATAACCGCATGGCAAAATCATGCAGGATCACAGAAAGGACCACAGCAGCTCACCTACTCCAGGCTAGAGCATTTTACTCAGAATTATGTCCAGGCCAGGCTGGATGAGACCCTGAGCAGCCGGCACTTGTGGAAGGTGTCCCTGCCCTTGGCAGGGAGGGTGGACTGGATGATCTTTAGGGTCCCATTCAACCCAAACCCTTCTATGACTCTAAGCCATAGTAAAGCCATCAGCTCTCCCTGGACACACACACAACGCTTTGCAGAAAGCAAGTTGTGTTTTTAATGAGAATTCCATGCAAAAGAAGTTCTTCTTCAACAACAAGTAAAAACATGTGTTCTGTTTGTTTGAAGTATTCAGAGCTTATCTTCAGAGTACAAAGTTTTCATGAGAATTTGGCAAGGCAAGCGAAAAACAGAAGGTTTAAAAAGACAAAAAGGAAACATAGCTGTGAACACATCTTCTTGTCAACAATACAAAAGCACGAGTCGCCAATTAAGATTTCACATATCAGGCATTATATTTAAAATAAGAGTACACCAAAACCCATTTATACAATGGCTTTCACAAAAAAGGAGTAAAAACTCTCTAGACAACAAGTAACGCAATCAATGCACCATTCAACAAAACAGATTTTAATGTGGCATATGAAGGCATCTGTGAGGCAGCAGGCTTGTAGATACTTATGAAGAGATGCTTCTACATAAAGACTCTGCATAATGGGGGCTATTTGTGGAATTTATCTGCATGCCACTTAACAGCATCATTTGCAAAGCAGAGGTACATACCAGCCTCTAAAAGCAAGTACCGATAAACAGAGAAAGGGAAATATACATGTCCAGGAAAAGCCCTAAAAATTAATACTAGTTTAATAACTAGTCATGTGTCATGCTGAAGGATTCAAAGGACAATGACACTGTCAAAGCAACCAGAATTGTGTGATCTGTCTTCACATCAGAGTTTTGAACCCACATGTCTGACGTACAGCACACAGAAGGCAGAGAAGGACATCTCAGATGAAGAACAAGATCCAACTGCATGATAACAAAACAGTGATGGAGAACCAGTCAAAGGTTTTAGATCCTGCCTGCAAGAGGGAAGAAGCCATCCCCAGTAATTTACAGGCTGGCCCAAGATGACTGCTAGGCAAGAGACTCCACAGTACTCAAATGACTTACACAGTCGTTGTACTACACAAACCATGTTAGAAAAATGGCATCTCTCAACGGATTTCTAAACACCACAGCATCTGTCACAACACCGAATAACCTTCCAATGGAAACCCTGCTGCTTTGGAATTTCTAATAAAAGGAACTGTAGAAACACATCACCTAGTCTCACAGGAGGAGACCACAAAATTCAAAGCAGTTGACATCAACTGACAAAGCTACTTCTACTGCTCAAATGCATTCTGAACTTTTACTATCAAAAACAAAAAGTGATTTTACCCTTCTAACATGAGCAGGCATAACAAAAAGGTCCCTAAAATGAGTTTTTGCTCATGTAATTTCTAAATGAGATGACTGGAGCAATGAAAATTAATAAAATGAACAAAACTTCTTGCATGTTTAGCTAGTAAAGTATAGGCTAGGCACTACCCAGGGCTACATGCACTGCCTCTGTGCAAATACACACATAGAAATACAAATAATCTGTTTTACATGGCCCCAGTTACACACCACTTACATAAATGAGCACATTCGGCCTTTGTTCTCTTCAGGTGATAATTTCTGCTAGAAAGCCACCAAGTAAAGTGGGCAAAAAGTGTAAGAAACTGTAAAAATAATACTCTAAAACTGCTTAAACATTTTCGATCTGATAATTTTCAGCTTTTTTTCTACAATGCGCACTCTTAAGAGCAAGAAAAATTTGCTTTTACTCACCTGCTGCCCTGTCAGACCTCCTGTACCTCTATCAGGATCCATGGAAACAGAAGCAACAGCTACAGGCGCCTTCAGCTCGGTTTGACCTGTTTGATATTTTGGCAAACACCTTGTTCTTAAATTTCCTTTTGTAGACACTCCTGTAAGTGAAAGACAAGCAGAACATGCAGGTTATAAAGTGAAAAGGGGCCTTATTCTTGCCTTCCACAAAGGCAACCTTGCTTTAGCATCTCTTTTTTTGAAAAGAATGAGCACCTCAGGAATAGGTCTGCAGTTCCCCCGGCCTCTCACTCCGTACAAAATTTCAGTAAGATGAATACATCAGCAGGAAAAGAGGTGCATGGCACTGAAGCACACCCAGCCACAATGAACATTTTGTAAATTCTGAAATGTACATTTTGTCTTCAGACTGAAGTTCAGTGCAAATAAACTGTGTTTGAGTAAGATGCAAAAGCATAAAATTGAGCTTCTGCTTTGATACCCAAAGACAGTAAAGAACCAACCAGCAGTAAAGCTGTTAAAAGCACCACTCATATAATAAAATACCATTTCTTCTGTTACACAGCCAACCTACTGATGCTCAGGCTGTTTGTTCCTTTCAGGACCAGGCAAATGAGTAAGGCAACACTGCAGTGCACGCTCCACAGCTCATCTGTCAAACATTTCCTGCCACAATTAGAATTAGATCACCACTACGAATGGTAAGAACATGAAAGAACTGAAAATCCTGATGCTGCAATTACAAAGTGCCAACACTGACACTAACGCTAAAACCTCCCAGGACCAGATTAAAGCCTATAGCTGCTTGGTACTGCCTCAAGGTTTAATTTTTGACTATTCAGAAGTGCAGAAAGTTTTAAACAAAAAATATTAACTTCATACTAGCAGATCAATTACAATTATTTGGGTAATTAATTTCAGAAGTGTACCAGAATTCAAGTGAAAGAACTAAATTATAAACTCTAATACCTCCATGCTCATACACAAGCAAAAACAATGGTCCTGAAATTCTCTTCCACAGAAGTGGTAGAAAACTTCCCACAGTGAATCAATTTCCATCATTTAGGATCACTGCTTTCTTTGCAGGGCCCAGAGAAAAACAATCCAACTAACCTGGCTTAAAAATCTCTGCATGTGTTTTGTAGTTCAAGAGAGATGTTTGGCCAGTACTTTTGGAGGGCACCCCAAACCTAAAGAGTACAATCCCTCAAAACTTATAACTGCTGGATGACACACACACAGTTTCAGTCTAGAGTTAACCATCCCCAGATACGTTTCCAGGACCTTGTGTCACTTTAAGAGCTGTGTTTGAAAACAATTAAGAGAATTCTGAAGGGGAACTAAGAGCATTCATCCTTTCCCCAGTGATGTACACAAGTATGCACTCAGTAAATCAAGGTCAAATGAACTAATAAAAAAAAAATAATTGCTTTATTTGTACACAATGAATCTTCATTTCAATTGATACCTTCAAAATTTACAAAAGACCTAACACCTCTAATGCTTCCACATTCCTTGGAGACCATATTAAAAATTCAGCTTGCCTGATAAATTGGACAAAGCCACACTGTACCTGCAACAGAAACAACTCCCCTGGAACTATTCATCTTATACAGTATGCTTATCTAAGCAGCAGAGCATAAATCCTCTGCTATAATCATGTATGTCCCATTACAACTTATGATGACTCTCTACCTTACACACACTTATGTACACAAACCACACATCTGAAAAGACACTGCAAATGTGAACATCCACAGGAAAAAACTTTGTTTATGTCTATTAGAAGGTCATACCTGAAACAGGTACCAGTGGATCTTCTTCATCAGAAGCTGCACGTGGCATTGTTAAAGGAAACAGAAAGAGTGCAAGCTTAGTTCTTTAAACAGGACTGTAAAAAGAAGTATTTGGTCTCTTAATTTAACATAGCTCTTGATAAGAGAACAGTCAACATTCTGGGAGCAAGAAAAGCAAGGAAGATTTGGTTAAAAAAAATCACCACAAAGATTGCTAAAACAAAAGGCCTTACTCTTTCTTCACTGTGCATTAACTTTCAGCCTATAAAGATTATCTCAGAGGTCACCTTTGCAAAAGATCCCAGGGACCAGCCCCAGTTACAAGAGCAATTACTAAGATAATGAACTAATAATATTAATTTAAATTTAAACAGTTTATATGGAACATCTTTATGTGTAAGGAAAGCAAATTCTGAAACCATGTATATTGATATTGTAATGAAATCTATTTGGGCAATACATTCTAAAAAACATAAATGAGGACAAATGCAAAAGGTTTCAAACTGGTCATTCTCATCTGATCATCACATGATGAGAAATCATAAAAGCTTGAGGACTGATTTTCTTTAAGTTTCAAGAACTTTCAAATATCCCAGAGGTTTAACTATTGAATTACTTGACCACAGAAAACACTACAATCAGAAACAACATGGCACCATATTATTTGTGCTATTAGCAGTCACTCTTACTGTTAGCAGTTGCTGAACTTGAATCCCTGCCTCCTGAAAGCCTAAAAATAGGACTCAATATAACTAAGGGTGTAAATCATGCTGCCTTCCTTCAAGGAGCAGTTTTTCATTTAGCTGAAGGTAAAGATTGTTATTCCCACATGAATAACTAACATACTTGTGACTTAATCCCAACCAGAAACTCAGTACCACACAGCCACTCCCTGTCCACCTCCCTGCCCCTCGTGGGGAGGAAAACCAGAGAGAAACAGTAAACCTCATGGGTAGAGATAAGAAAAGCTTAATAACTGAAACAAAATAAAATAGGACAATAATAATAACTGCAACATAGGGGAAGAGGGAGAGAGAATTAAAACCTGAAAGAAACAAGTGAAGCACAGCATAGCTGCTTACTGAACAATGCCCAACCCTTTCCCCAGCAGGAACTGGCAGCTCCCAGCCAGCACTCCCCACTTTATGTACTGGACATGATGTTCTGTTATGGAATCTCCCTTTGGCCAGCTCCTGGACATGATCCTTCCCAACTCTTTCTACATCTGCTCGCTGGCTGAGCACGGGTCACCCAAGTCCATGTTTTTGGGTAAGCACTGCTGAGCAACATCCAAAACATAACGTGTTATCAGAATTATCCTCATGCTAAATACAAAACACAGCATACCAAGTACAAGGAAAAGAATTAACCCTATTCCAGCTGAAACCAGGGCAATACTGAAGTGGAAACAAAAGCACAGGGCACAAAATTCTCCTCCACTAACTTTTGTTTATACCCCTTTACTTTCCTCAGCCTTCTGTGGCTGGCCGATTATCTCAATTGTCAAATTTCTACTAATTACTCAAATTTCTACTAATTACTCAATTATCTAATTTCTCTACTGTTAAGAGATAAATGCATGGAAGGTTTTGCAGCTGCATTCATGCAATAAAGTAAAATTGTAAAAATATTTCAGTGACACGGTATACAAACTCTTGCCTTAACTAAAATTTGATTCTGAGAGCACCATCTCAAAAACTTAATTTAGAAAATTACCACAGAGTGGAGGAAATTAGGAAAGTCTAGGAGTTTCCCCTGTGGACAGCAACTTCAATCAACACCCACTGTCCATCACACGTCTGGTACTTGTCACACTGGAAGGGCCTGATCACAGGGTCACTTATGATCTTGTTGATGCACTTTATCACTCATAAACAATTATCACTCATCAGCCTCACACCAGTTTAAAAACACATTCAGTGAGTATTGCAGTCAAAGCCAGCTCTCTCTACAAACACTGAGAGCATTTCTGCTCTCACGTGTGAGCTGCAGCCTGCCACCTCCAGCTGCCAGAACACACTGTGGGGGCACAGCACGGGGAGAGGAAGCTGAGCAAACTCCACGAGGAAGGCACTGTGCGTACCCTCTTTTCAAAAAGCACCAAGATGGATCAAAAGTCCAAGTCTGGATCACAGCCCAGCCCAAACAGCTGTGTCAGCACAGCCACAACTGCAAGCTGCAGGGCACTGAGAAGTGTACGTTCAGCTCACACTGCTTCAGGAAACAACAAACTTGAGCACAGGCAGTTCCTACTCAACTGACATACGGTTAATCTGTGTGTCAACACATGGCTATAGGAAATAAAACGATCTACCTAAACAACATCCTGCTTTTGGAGTGTGCCTCTGGTACTGCCAGCTGCTGTGGATAAATTCCTAGTAGCAGCACCCAAAGACCAGTCAAAGTTGTCACTATTACTCCCCCCAGCTACCAGGACGAACCTCCCGGTGAAGCTTTGCAGCCCAGTGTATGAGAACTACTCAGAGTTAGAGCAGGTTGTCTCAATCAGCTGGACTGAAAATCACAATGACTCAGAGGCTGATTCATAAGCAACGTCCTTGCCTCAGAGTAACAGACTGGGGACAGCACCAGCGTCAACCTTCTAACATTAACCCACTGCCACGTGCCTCCCAGACTGCCAGGAAGGCAGGTGTAGTATTAAAGGCTGTGTACCACCACAGCTGAAGTTCAGTGAACAGCAGAGAGAGGCACTGGAGAAGCTCAACACCTGGTACAGCTCACCTACACAACCTGCCTTCCTGCTGAGCCAATTCAACAAGGGTGGAGAGAACTTCAGTTTTCCAAATGTATTACATGTATTAAACCAATCTACCAAATTTCTCCTCTTTTTTTGAAAGCAAAAGTGATGCACAGTATAGCTGCTATTATCCATTATTTTTAAATTGTGCCACATGCTTTTCTAAAAATTTAAAACTTTTCCAAGGTCAGAGGAAACACTGCCTATTCACCAAAACATGTACAGTGGAAATGGCTGTCAGAAAAAACTTCACTCCTTGGAATATCATGAGACATGAGGCCACTGCTGGGCACTTTAAAACATATTTAGTTATAGGAAACAACCAGTTGACTGATAAAAATAGACTGTCAATGAAATTGCATCAACACTTCCACAAGTGAGCAGAGTGGTGACAATGGCAATAAATCCGGCATGTGCCACACACCTTCATCCCATTCACAGCACAGAAAAAGTTGTAGACAGTCTTTTTTACTTTACACAGATGGAAAATCATAACAACATGCTCCCTCAACAGGCCAGGGGATGGTTGGCCCTTTCACATTGTCCCAGGGAGTGTGCAAACATAAATAAAAGAGCACAGACATGTATTCTTCTTTCCAATCTCTTCCAGTTGATGCTGACATCCCACTTTCAGTCTAAGAGCAGTGCTTCAAACCCCTCATAACTGGAACTAAATTGTCCCCTTCTAAATTTCCACCAGGCCAGACTATCAATTCTAGCCCAATGACTTCAAGTCACTGAGCCTCCAACTCAGCCACACAAGCCCAAACAGCAATGGCAGCTCTTGCTTCCCTGAGCCACACAAGCACATCTCTCCACAACGAGGCTTGAACAGGCTGAGCTCCCAACACCACAGCCACCACCCACACCATCTACGTGTCCAGCCCCACGTAGTCTCCCACAACAGGAGCCTGCAGGTCCTCTGCAGATGAAACCACCCCAACCTCATCACATCCATCCCTCACTGACAGAGCCCTCCAAGTCCCACAGGGGCTCACCCAAAATGTTGTGCTTGTAGTCAAGTTTAGGTGCCAGTCACAAAAGACACATCTCTTCTCTACTCAGCTTCTAGCCTCAGTTTCAAAGAATCACAGAATCAGTGAGATTGGAAAAGACCTCTGAGATCATCGAGCCCAACCTGTGACACCTGGACACCCCCGTGCCAACCACTGAGTGCCAGCTCCAGTCCTTTCTCAAACACCTCCAGGGACGATGACTCCTCCACCTCCCTGGGCAGTCCATTCCAGTGCCCAATCACCCTTTGTGTGAACAAATGTTTTCTAATGTCCAACCTAAACCTCGCCCAGAGCCCCTCAGGACTTTATCCTCTTGTCCTGTCACTTGTCACCTGGGAAAAGTGCCCGACTGCCACCCGGCCACAACCAGTTCCTGTCAGGCAGTAGTAAAGTGCGATAAGGGTCACTCCTGAGCCTCCTTTATTCCGGACCGTTCAACTTCATTTTCTCCACTGGTTCCCTGACAAGTCCCCATAAACTGAACGCAATTTCCCCATTCCCTATGTATTTACTTGCCCCGAGATTTCACAGCTAGGTCACACTGAAGAGGACTTACGACCCTCCCTTCTCTCCCAGGTCACTTTTGCTATGAAATCCCGCGTAACCCCTACAAACCGGCATATACCCACTCCCTCTCCCCAGGCTAAGCCCCCTCCACACTCGCCAGCGGAGCCCTCACATAGCCTCTGCCACGGCCACAGAACCCCACCCGACCCACAGCGCCGCACCAGTTCCACGCCAAACCCCTCGACAGGCCGCCCCGCATGTCCCCGGCGGCCCCTCCCGCCGCTGTCCCCTCACACCGACCCCCAGGCAAGGATACAGCTCCGGCCCCGGCGAGCACCTCCACCCACACCGGCGGCCGCCGCCGCCATCTTGAAACAGCCGCCACTCCCCACATACCCCCGCCGCACCCCCGGCTCTCGCCGCCCATTGGCTGTCTGCGCCTGAGGAACGCGGAGGGTTGCGAGGCATGCCGGGAATAGTAGTCCTCTGAGCGCCGGCGGCCGCCATGGGCCGACCAGGGCACCGCCCGGAAGAACTATTACTCCCAGCGTACCCTGCGGCTACGGGGCAGTAGAAAGGCCAGAAAGGCATTGTTCTCTGTCAGGCTGGGTAGAGACAGGAGGGTCCCGCGGAGGATGGAGGAAAAACTCCCCACCGGCATCAAGCCCTACCTGGACAAGCTCACCTTGGGCGTCACAAGGATCTTGGGTGAGTGGCGTTGAGCTACAGCCCACGGGGCGGGGGGAGGCCGGGGGCAGGCCGTGGGCGGGGGGAGCCACCCGTTTGTGACAGCCCCTCCTGTGAATCGCTCAGCTGAGCAGCCTATGCACACACACAGACACATCCTTGTTTATGGAAGCAACGAGAGGAATCCCGGATCTCTCGACTTTAGGAGTTTCATAAACACCAGAGAAGGAGAAGGTGGTGTTTTATGAAAAATCATGGAATCATTGAATGTTAAAGGATGGGAAGAGACCTCAAAGATCATCCAGTCCCAGCCCTGATGCCATGGGCAGGTTGCTCAAGGCCTTATCCAGCTTGGCCTTGAACACTGCCAGGGTTGCCTGGCAGTGTTCATGCCCAGCTTCTCTGGGCAAACCTGCCAGTGTCTCATCGCCATCAAAGTGAAAATCTCTGTAATACCCAACCCAAATTTCCCCCCTTTCAATTTATATCCATCACTCCTTGTCCTCTCACTTAAAGCTCATAATGAAGAGTCCCTCTCCAGCTTCCCTGTAGGCCCTCTCCAGATACTGCAATGTTCCTATGAGGTCTCCACACAACCTTCCTACCTAAATCGTGCCTAAATTTGATCCTCTGTGGTTAGGTAGGGTCAGTGTGCCCCATGAAGGGGAGTTTGGCATGGTTCATCAGTGTTCTGGTAGAAGGCCGATTTGTCAATCTGCTTGGGATCAGATCCCCATAAATAGTTGCCCTGCAGTTCATTCCCACATTGAGACTTGTTCTACAAAATGCCCTGATTGTCATTTCCAGGTTTTGCTCAGATATTGAGCCTTCTTGCATCCCCTCAGCTCCCTCTGAAGTTCAGCAGGATGCAAGGCATCCTCAGACATCCTCAGACAAAATTTTACTCATATCAGTGGAATCACAAGGATTTGTGCAAGTATTTGTGTGTGCAAAGGATTTCAACATTAGACCTTTCACACATCAGCAGCACAGAGCACAGGACTGTCTTATTTCTAAGGCTGCAAGCCATACATCTATCTCAAACTATGTGTACAACAAGATTGCTAATTGCAGTCCTGGAATTTCTTCCTGGGAATCTTAAAGCCAAAAGTGAGCTCTGTTATTATCTCACCCCAAAGAGGCATTGAGTTTCACATGATAACCTCAGTGTATCTGTAGTTGCACATGGGTTTGGATAGCTGCTCAGACAGATGAGATTAAAAGATCAGGGTTAAATTCTTTCTCTGAGCTTCAGTGAGGACAGGATTTCACCCTCAATCTCTGATCAGTGTTGTCATACTGACTTATTATTAGACTTCTTGAGGGAGGTGGTGGGTGGATTTTTTTCCTGTTTGTTTGTATTGTTAGTTGTGAGGTCAGGATAACGTTATCTCTGCTCTGTGAGTGAAACTGATGATGATCATCATGGCAAAAGCTTCTTTGAAATAGCTCTTTAAAAAATTGCTAGCCCTGCCCACATTTTCACCACCTCAGGGGTGTGAGAGGTGGGAGATGTGAGCTGTGTCCGAATGTTGTGTTGCCATATAAATGGTTTTGGGTAGGTGTTATGTCTACACCAGCAGGACATGGCAATGCAGGTATGGCTCTGAAAGTCCTGCAATGTCCCTTTCACATGGAAGGTGTTTCCTGCTTTGTATTTTTTTCTTTTTCCCTCTGTGTTGCTGACAACTTGTACTCTGCAATACAGCAATGTCCATCTCAGTGATGTTTTACTCCTTTTCTCTGTCTCTCCACTCCTTCTGGGAATTAGGCACATTTTTTCCAGTGAAGTAGTCCAAGGCATTTCAACTGTGCCACCAAATTAATTAGAATTGCTTAGCTAATTGGGAAACATAACCAGTCTGTTCAGTGCTTGTTTCTTTCAAATAACAAAGGGTATCTCATTCAGAGTGACGCCTCACTCTCTATTTATTACTACTAGAAACTATCTTATTTTAAATCTTTCGGAAAGCCTTATGAAGTCACTTGATATTTTCTACCTAAAGTAAAGTACAATCAGGCATTGTTTTGTTGGTTTGGGGTTTTTTTTAACTTTAGTTTCTGTGGAAGTCCCTACAAGAAGGGATTTTTCTTATCAGCACTGTGGAAGCTATACCTTGAGGGGAAAAAAGGGAGAGATCTTTCCCATTGCCAATGCTCATTTTGGTGAAGTTCTGTGAGTAATAGAAAATTCCAGAAAGATTTATTATTCATAACTAAGTCAGAATGGAAGGTGTTAGCTCTTCTGGAATGCCCAAGATGGAGCCATACTTCACTATTAGCACTCTGTATTAGATAAGAATGTAACCATTGAAAAATTTTAAAATTAGGCTGAGAGTTTAGCCAGCTTACAGGCAGTATTAGCAGTACTGTAAAGACTGACAATCCTGTGATTTCCTGCTCCAGCTTTGTGTCACACCATTACATTGACTGTTTCTGATTAATACTGCAAAGTGGTTTTGGGAGCTTCCAGATGAAATGTCCTAAAAATGGGCAGAGCTTACTGTGATCTTGATTCAGATTAATTTATAGGGTGTAGTCTGAAGAAGTGAAGCTTTTTTATGTATCTAGGTGACACTAAAGTGGCTTCTTCATTTCTTCCATGTGGAAGGAAAAGCAACTCATTGCAAAGTTTACCCAAATGTTCAGTGGTGCTCCTGTCCATACCTACGTGCATCTGTTAAACATGGTCTTCATTTTACCCACAGTATATTTTTAATGTTTAGGCTTTTAAGATGGAATTTCTCTTTCTTTTGATGTTGGATTTGGTTCAGACCTCTTTAGAAGTTGCATTCTCTCATTTCTAGACTTCTTGTTTGACTGATACGATATTTAATCTTCTGTCATCCCAGCCAAGATGTTGTGCATGATGAATTAAACATCCCTGCTGTTTTCTTTGATCACAGAAATAACAATTACTCTGTTATTATAATCTCCTCAACTTGTCATAAGGTTTGCATAGCTTAGATGGAAAAGGCTGGTTAGGTAATTGATTCCACTCTCTTGTTCAGACAGCTTATATTTGAGCAAGGAACAGATCACCCTGCCTTGGACCCACCTACCAGAAGTGAAACTTTGTGAAACCTCAGAGCCTTCTGTATGTTGGAGGACAGACAAATTTACCTGTGTGACCAGCTATGAAATTTTTGTAATATCTTTAACTTGGAGTTTATTTATCTGATGCCATGTTTTTTCTTTTCAATTATCTGACAATGTAACAATCAGTATTTCCAACTGAAGTGGAGGCTTCCTGAAACTGAGCGCCACTGTTCCACCAACAGAACAGGCAAGAACAATGCTATTGATAGAATTAAAAGCCTGGCATTGAAGATAAAAAACAAACCAAAGCTCTCTAGTGCCTGCTTTTCCTGTCTGGTGCACTGTGTATGTTTTACCAAAAAGCAATTGTAATGTGTGTGACTGCTTTAGGGGCCAATACTTTCACAGCAGAGCCAGTCTTGAAAGCCTTGCATAGTTATCACTTCTATTCCATGGCCCTGTCTGCTGGGCTTGCAGTTCCCACAACAATTTAGTAGTCTTTCTGGACTTGATCCAAACAGAATTATGTCAGTGGGAATTATTTCAGTTGGCTGTGGATGACATAAAACATTATAAAATAGTAATTGTAAAGGAGTCTATTCTGCCATCACACACCTGCAAGCACCATGTGGCTTAGTATCTTACATTTATATAGCATTCTTTCCCATAAAATATTCAGAAGATTTTTGTAGATTGATAGGAGGTCAGTGCTTGTAACAAATTTTCATGTGTCCAGCTGAGGTTCCAGAGAACTGATGTTTGCTCATGCAGATCCCTTCAGCATGCTCAGGTTCTGTGTGTGTCCAAACCCACTGAATCCAGAGCTGAAATGTGCCTGCCCTTGTGGAACAGGGCTGTTGGCAGTTCACAGCAGCACTGCACTACATCTTGTGCCCAGGTGAGGACATCCTACTCAACAGAAACCACAGGGCATGCTTACAAATAAAGATTCATCCCCCTGTAAAAGTTTGCCTCAAAACCCATCACTGATTTTTTTTTCCATTTTTCCATGAAAACCTCTGCAAAAGACCACACCTTGAAGACAAATGGGGTGTGCTTACATGATAGAATCATAGAATGGTTTGAGTTGGAAGGGTCCTTAAAGATCATCTTGTTCTAACCCCTCCCACCCTGAGCAGGAATGCCACCCACTTAATTAGCGTTTGTGTAGACATATAATGACATGTACATATATATATGTATTAAAAAAATCAAAGGATAACATTTTCTTCAGCATTAGGCATCCTCATGCCAAGACATGCAAAGTACAATTACAGACGAAAGAAAGTGACTGCTCAGTCACCAGCACAGTGCTTGCAATCATTAATGCCTTTTCCCTGGCTGTCACTCAGATTAGTTTGCAAAATTGTCTGTCTCACAGTGTTGCTGTCACCCATGCCAGCTGCAAATGTGCTCCTCTTTTCCTTTCAGAGACTTCCCCAGGAGTTGCTGAAGTGACTTTTGTGGAAAAGGAGCCGGCTGAACGCCACACAATCGTCTCTTGGGAACAAGTGAGTATTTTCCTGGTAAAACAGCAGTGAGGTCAGTTTGAATGTGCAACAGCCCATGGAGAATGTCAAGTGCAATGGCAACCTTGTGTTTATGAGACAGCTTGCTACCAAGTTTGATGTATAGTGCAGCCTAAGCAGGTGTTGCTGGGTTTTTCTTAATCAGGTGTCACTGTTTTAGGCTGTCACATGTACCTGATTTGTTAGAGAAACATCACCACTGTGGGTACATTCAGCATGACAGCTCTAAAAAGAAACCACATAACTGTAGTAGGCAGCTACAGTGGTGACTCAGTGGGGAGCAAACAGTTTTCTGACTCAGGTCCGAAAACATTTTCCAACTCCCTTTCAAACAAAATGAAGCAGTGCTTTATGATCCATGGCCATTAAAGGTAAGGCCTCGTGCTGGCAAATAACACTGAGCTACCCAGTTTGTTCCAGTTATCTTTTTCTATTTTTAGTCTCAGCCATTCGCTTCAGTTTCTCATATCCCTTTCTTTCACATCTTTGGCTGCCCAACCCAATCTCTTGGCTGGGACATGTCCCATTGCCTGTTGTAGATGACTGTGAAGGACATGTGCTACCTTCATTCTGCACTATCTGACCTTACTGCATCAGTCTGTGTGATCAGAGGGCTCCTGAAAACTGTGTGACTCAGGGCATTTTCATTCCCCTTTTGGAATATACATTTCTTCATAAATCCCATGGCCGTGGTTGAATAACTGCTTGGTAGGCATTGTTTGTCCAGGGATGGGACAGTAGAAGCACGAAGCACTGTGGCCCTTGGAAAGGGACATGGCAGAGAATGGAGTTGAGTGAATCATCCTCCCTCTGCTCTAACCCTGGCTGTGGCCTAAAGCAGCTGCTCCTAGAGACTGCTCTTACCACTGCATAAAATACCTTCCCCTTTGACACCGAGCCATTTACTGCTTTTCCTAAACAGTGAGGAAAAGTCTTACACTGGTTTTGGCAATGCCTTATTCCAATTAGTGACATTTATCAAGAACATATATAATTATATATATATATATATATACATTCCAGGTCAGAATGTATGTGGTGTAAACCTGTGTGTTACTTACTGAAACTTGTCCAGAAGTCAGCAACTGTGGTCAGGGAGAAATGTCCTGTTTTTCAGGTTTGTGTAAACCGATCCCTGGTTTCCTCTAGCTGTTTTTCAGGTATTGGGTTACCTGAGCTGGAAAGTTTGAGGCACCATGACTGCAAGCCAGATCAGGTCTGGGAACACAGAGTAATATTTGCTCAGTCTTCTGTTGAGTGGAGAGGACTGCTTCTCCTGGACATGGTGCTCATTCCTCTCATTTTCAGGTGCTGCTTCTCCTCTAAACTGAAATGGGTTTATTTCACAACTGAGCTATTCTTGTAAAGCCAAAAAAATGCTGTAGCCGAAGCACTTCATTCAAGAGAAGCCAAAAGAAATTTCAGTTCCCACCCTCCCCCCTTGCCCAGCAATGGACTAAGTCAATTGTGGATGTAAATGTTGAAAATTAAATGAGTACAGTTGTGTTGGACTTCTAATAGTGAAGGACTTGGCTGTCAGTGAAGGACTTGGCTGTCTGTTTCTTTGGTTTTGGTTCCCTTTGACAATTTTTTTTTAATTAAAAAATATTAAAGCTCCTTTCTCAAATTAAAAGGTAACTGGACTTTTTTCTTTTTTTTTTTTCTCTTGAGCTATCGGGAATGAAGTGTGAATCTAACCCAGTCTACACAGTTGCAAGACAAAATGTCCTGCCGTGATGATTAGGTAGAATGAACTCAACAATTCACAAAGCTGTTCCAGGATGAGCTTGTTCCTCATTTTTCCTGAAACTTACCTTTCTTGAATTTGAATACGTTTGTTTTTATCGGATTTACGGCCACTAGGTGGCAATGCTTATACATATAATCATTTCTCCATGGCTGAGATTTTTAACAAGATTTCGCCAGAGTATATTTTTAACTTCCCTCTACATATTTCATTATGAAACTATTTTCAGACTATTTGAAACTATTTTTCTGTGATGTAGGACAAACTGGTGAAACTGTTCCCAAAACTACATTATTTTTCCCCCAACAACTTCTCTATTAAGACTTATGTTGTGGGGCATTCCGCAGACTAACCAAATAAAAGCTTTATTCTTCAGATTATTGTTTAATGGAATAAATCTTTCCAGTCCTATTTCAGTTTTGCAAGGAAAGATTGTTTTACTGAGAAAAAAAATCCAGGTGTTCAGAAGTTCTTAAAAGAAAATCAATCTTTTAAAAATTATTAATTAACAAGTTATTTTATTCATGCTGGGTATATATACATTTTTTTGTTTCCACCAGATGTGTTTTCTAAATTGTGCTGTGCCATGTTTGTGCTGCTATGTAACTGGATACTGCTGTGTTTTAAAATCTCACCTTGTTGAGATTAAAATAGTCTTTAAAATCTTAAGCTTGTTGAATGTCCCTTAGCTGCCATGGAGCTTTGCAGGGGGAACTGAGCTTCATGACAGGAGTTAGTGCAGTAATGCTGTAGGAGAGAAGAAGAAATTTTTCCCAATGTAGAAAGAGCTGCTAAGTGTTACATGTCAGGAAATCACTCCTGAAGAATTTATTGGAAATCAGCACACACACAAAAATACCTTAAGTGTATGATTGCCAAGTGTATTTACATGGGTAAAACAAGAAGTAAAAGAGGGAGTAGAGACAGTTACCTGGTCACCAGAAAACCAGTGATAATAACTATATCATGCTAAGAAATCTTTCCCACTCCTAAAATTAGGCTGGCAATGGCTCTACTCCAGTCCACATGCAATTTTTAGAAATGGGTGTTACACTGAAATACTGCTAGGAGGCACTCTGGTGCAGTGTCTGAATCACATTTTTTTTCTTGCATCAGCTGGAAGAAAAATGAGTCACTTACATCCTTGTTTTGGTTTTCAAAAAATAGGAAATTGCATTTTTGTTAGAGGGACACAGGTACCTGAGACCATTTTCCCTTGTTCTTCTCACTTATTACTTGGGAGAAAAACCTGACCCACACCTGGCTTTCAGGGACTTACAGTACCTTTGAGGTGTTAGAAAGCGGAAAGATCTCCCTCAGCCTCCTCTTCTCCAGTCTGAGCACCCCCAGCTGCCTCAGCCACTCCTCTCAGGCCTGTGCTCCAGACCCTTCCCCAGCTCTGTTTCCTTCTCTGGACACAGTCCAGCCCCCTCAGTGTCCTTCTTGCTGTGAGCAAACAAAGCTGAGCACAGATTCCAGGCATGGCCTCAGCCGTGCCCCAGCACTGGGAATGGGCCCTGCCCTGCTCCCGCTGCCCCTCCATGGCTGACGCAGGCCCGGGGCCTTTGGCCTCCTTGGCCCCCTGGGCACCCCCAGCTCGTGTCCAGCCCCTGGAAACCAGCACCTCCAGGGCCTTTCCCACTCAGCAGCTTCCCAGCCACGCTGTCCCAGCTGGAGCTGCAGGGGCTGCTGTGACCCAGGGACAGGAGCCAGCACTTGGCCTGGTGGAGCCTCACACAACTGGTCCTGGCCCGTGGATGCAGCCTGGGCAGATGCCTCTGCAGAGCCCCCCTGCCCTCCAGCAGATCAGCACTCACACCCAGCTGGGCCTTGACTCAAACTGACTGAGGGGGCTCTTGATTCCCTCACTCAGAACAATAAAGATAAAAAACAGTACAGTACAGAGCCCCCAGTACAGAGCCCTGGGGGACACCACTAGGGACCAGCTGCCTGCTGCAAGTGATTCCATTCACCAGCACTCTCTGGGCCAGGCCAGCAGCCAGTTTTAAATCAGAGAACAGAGCACCTAAGCCACAAGCAGCTGGTATCTCCAGGAGAATTCTATGGGATTCAGTGTCAAAGACTTTTCTAAAGCCCAGGAAGTCAACATCCCTGGACTTTCCCTCATCCACTAAGAGGGTCACTGTGTTGTAGAAGGAGATTGGGTTGGGCAGTAATGCCTCTCACAAACCCACGCTGGCTGGGCCTGATCTCCTGGATCTCCTGTAGGTGCTATGTGATGGGCACTCAAGAAGATCTCCATGGCTTCCCCAGCACTGAAGTCAGGCTGACAGGCCTGTAGTTTCCTGGTTCCTCATTTGAACCCTTACACACAATCCAGGAACCTCCTGAGCTGCTCCCTCTCTACTGCATAGTGTTTCCAGCACACGTGTGGAATGTCATCCCCCTTGCTTCTACAGCATCTCTTTTTGAGTCTAAGTATGCATGCAGGGTGTGCACCTTCAACAGTCCTTCTTGGCATCCTTCCTGTCCACCCTTAATGTTAGCCAAGCCTCCCATCCCTCATCCCCACGAGCACAGGATCTACTCACCTTGAGCTTGCCTTGCGGCTGTGACTGTGGGAGAGATGGGAAGTGGATCCAGCAGGGCCAGTGCATGAGGAAAGCTATGTTTCTTCAAGCTGCATGATGGGGAACAGGCTGGAGGACTTTTGAGAAGTAAGTAGTGTTTCTTACACAGTGTTCCCCCTCTTGTTAAGCTTTATAAAGTATTGAAAACTGGCTGCACAACAATATCCCCAAGAGAACTTTGAAATCCTGTTCTCTGCAGCAGGGGATCCAGTCTACTGCTCTGGGAGCTCCCCAGGTCAGATTTATTACAGGTGCAAGAACATTTCAATGTGTTACATAAATTAACATCAACATTCACTGACAGCTAGGACAAACCAGCCATAAAACTGCAGGACATTAAGGAGAGAGAAGGGTGGCTACTGATGTGGTCTAATTCTTGGAAGCCCTCAAGTGACATGAATGCCTTCCTTCTCTCCCCAGAAGTTGGGTAAAACTCATTCATGCTTTTAGAGAAGTCTCTCTAGAGCTATATGTTTTGATTGCTTTCTGTTTCTTTAGTATATTTGCTTGAGAGACATTCTTTCAACAGTGTTTCAGGTGAATTGCCATATATCAGGCTCCTTAGCTTTGGATCCATTTCTAATCAGGTCCTGGCCACAAAAATCAGGTTCTCGTATTTTTCTCTGTACTAAGTGGACTGTGCTTTCTTGGGAGGCTATTTTGAGATATTACAAAGAACAAAGAAAAGGAATAGACCTCTCACACCATATTAAGCACTTGGGATATTTTGTTTTATGAACTGATGAGTGTAACCAGATAACTGGAATGAAAACAGCTGCTTGCCAGGGCTGTGGTTAAGCCAAGTCTGACATGTTATTTAGAAACAGTGTATTTGTAGGGCTGGAGAACACAACCCTGACAACTACCAGTTGAGTGAGAAGAACATAGAATTTTATAAGCCATTTTTAGTATATAGTGTCTTGTTTCTCTGACTTCTGTCAGATTACTGTTCTGATGTCATATGGTCATGTGACTAAGCACAATGCGACAGATCCATAAATCCTTTCCATCAGATGAGAGAAATGGGTGCTAATGAAGTTTTCTATTTACAGGCCTTTTTCTGTAGACCCCAGACCTGCTCTGATACTGCATTTTCTACCCAAATACTTTGCACCAGTGTGGGTTAGAGAATCCTGAAGTAAATTCAGACAGTAGCCATCTGGAGAAACAGTCACATGTTGATCTTTTTCAAAAGGAGGATTCAGAGCATAAAACCTATTCAGATTTGATTTTTCTCTTGTCTTACCTCTGTTTGCTAAATTGGGCTGTGCCTGAGTTGTAGCAGGATTTATGTGGATACTGCAGTGGAAGTTGTTAAACCTTGGATTTTGTCATCCTAGTGGATCTAGTTCTCCTGCTTGGAGAAGAACACCCACTGAAGCCAGGAGACTGATTCACATATGTGTTTTTACTGCTGCCGTGAATTAGTTTGAATTGGGGGATTTGAAATGTAGTCGAAGTGTTATGTTAACTTTTGTACTCTGCTGAGGCTTTGTAGCTGGTCTGTCATACTTTCTTTCTTCATAGTTTTAGCTGTAGTCACTGTGCTTACAGGTACAGCTTGAAACTGGAAGTGATGAAAGCACAGATGAAATTACAAATATTTAGGACTGAGGAGAACCACAGAAGAAGGTGTGTTTGTGAAAAGCATTTGAAGAACTTCAGATATGTCCATGTGGTTTATTAATCACCTTAAACTTACCACCAGGTCCTCAGCCATCAGCAGACTCTTGTCGTAGGATGTTAAATTCTTCTAAAAACAGCCTCTGCAGTGTCAGGTTATCTGTGGACCCTGAAGATTTTCTCTATCTGGATTAAGAGGGCTCTGAGCTAGTGACCAGGCTGCTTGATGAAGCAAGTGAAGTGACCTGCCCTCTTGCAAGCTACAAAGCCATTAGTGTCTGGGACTCTTCAGTAGCAGTCAATCAACATTAATGGATGTGCTTTAAAAGTAAATTAACAAGCACAAGGTTGTGGGCAGATTGGGTGCTCCTACATAGTGTGCACACGCCAGTTTAGGAGACAGAGACTGTGATAACCCAAAGAAAGTGTCAGTGAATAAGGCTTTAACAGACAGAAAGGCTGTTCTGGTCCTAGAGGAGGGAGGACATGTGAACAGGATGAGACCAGCACCTTCCCTTGCTCATCCAGCAGCTGATGACTAGAGGCCAGCATTGCAGCTGGATTCACAGCTGGCAGGTTGCTCTTGCTGGATAGGTACATCTCTCTTCTCTTGAAATGTTAAAAAATTCATGCCCCAAGTGAAGCAGAGGTATTTGAACTGGTTGTGCATCTTCCTTTTCCTTAGCTACTGGTTATAGAATATTCTGTCTTTATTTATTGAAACTTTTCCACAAGGAGAGTGGTGCAGTCCTTGGGCAAATCAGCATACACAGATTGTGGAACCTCGATCACAGGACACTCTCCTGAGTTTTGAGGTCTGATACTTTGGGAGCCCTGAATGTGACTATTTTAAATTTGAACTCACTGGAGTCAATCTGTTTTTTTCTCTAAAAGTTACAAACAGACCAGCAAGTGACTCTTTCAGTCATGCTTCTTGTTTGTGTTATTAAAAATGGCAGGTTTCCATTCTGTTTGATTTTTTGTACTTGACACTTCAGCAAGAGCAGAGGGTCACTGGTCTGCAGCCAGTCCGGTCCCCAGGAGGAGGATCAGCAAATGCCTGTAGTTCTTTGGGTTTCTTTTTGTTCTGAGGTTTAAGCCTTTATCCTTCCATCCTTGTATTTGCAGCTCAGCTGAAGAGTCTAAGTTAAGAACGACTCCTTCCACAACCAGCACAGATATAGGAGAAGTTTTCTGGTTCCTACAAACTCAAACTCACTGGGGTTGCTTCTTTCACTGGTGGCTCAGAAGGAAGCAGGCTTAGGAGCCACAGCCATTCACTGAAGTTTGGAGGGATGAAACTAGACCAGCAGATTTCTGAGTCTGGCTTTGCATGTGCCTGCACACATACTTTTTGTTAAGTGAAATGTCAGATCTGCTTGAGTATGTGCAACTTTTGAGTCTATGCTTCTTACACCTACTTGGAGCTGAAATTCCTCAGAAGAAGAGAGTCACTGTACTAATATTGTACATGCTTTAGTGGAATAGGTAGGTTTAATCTGATTTCACTTAAAGCAAAACACTATCCTTTTAAGCCATATATATGCAAAAGCTAATTGTTCTGATTTATGTGAGTTTGGAATGGCTGCTAATCTCAAAAAGTAACACGATGTCTCAGTTTAGGAACAATGCTGTAATAATTTTGTGATGACTAACTGCTCATTGTGAAATTTTTTCAAGCTACCTTTGTGAAGACTAGCACAGTCCTGAGAAATACACAGTTTTTCCTCAAGGCTTTAAAATGAGATATTTGAACTGATTTGAGTCACCTTGGAGTTAAGCAGGGAACTTGGTGGCAAATATTTCTGTACCAATTTTCAGTTGTTCTTACAGTTTGAGGCATGTTCTGCATTGTCCCATTACGCTTTGATTGTTATTTGCAGAAAAACTCCTGTGTATTACCTGAGGATTTAAAGAACTTCTATCTGATGACCGATGGCTTCGAGATGACCTGGAGTGTGAAGACTGATGGTGAGTCCCTGTGTTCCCCTCCACTGGCAAGCTCAATTCATTGCAGCCAGTCCTCCTTCTGCAGAACCTCTTTAATTTCCAACTTAGTTCATGCACAATCAATACACATCTCTCAGGAAAAAATCTATTGCTTGTATATTCTGGCATCCCACAAAAGAGGTGCAAACACTCTTTCTTTCTGGCAAGAAACTAATTATTCATGACATAAATTCTGTTCTGTAATACACTGCCCATCTGTTGACACTCAGATTTAGGTGTGTCATTTAAACCTCATACCTAACTCCCTCTGTAGTTCATGTAGAGAGAAACAACTGCAGCTCATTATCCCAGTAGGAAGAGTCACCCTCTGATAATGCTTCTTTCTCATTAAAATGTGTATGTACATGTTGGAGCCTGCTTCTGCTTTCCACCAGCTGAAGTCCAAGCTTCATTTTCCATCCTTGTTCAGCAAGAATCAGGTAGTTTGTTCACTCTGCAGCTGTTTTCCTGGCTCTCATTGCCTTCAGGCAGGGTTCTCAGTTGGGCCATGGACACTGCTCACTTCTGGAGATGGGTGTCAAATGCAGGGTCTTCCTCAGGAAGTGAAATGGCATTTCAAAGACAGTTCACATCAGTGCTTTAGCACCTGCATGACTCTCGTCATGTTTCAAGGGGGACTAATGACCTCTGTGGAGTCTTGTTTTCAGGGCTCACAAGTGCATGGAGACCAAGGCTGCTGGTACAACTGTCTTGTTTGAGCAAACATCCAGCCGTGCCTTCTGAGACCCGTCACACTGGCACATGGCTGAACAGGGTGCTTGCTGCCTTGATGTCTGCCTACAGTGTGAGTCCTCAGAAACACAGACAAGTGACAGGTCCTGTAGGATTCTTTGAGGAGCACCCACATTTAATGCACTGATAAAAGGCACCGTGGAAGTGGGAACCAAGAGGATGCACCCTAAACAGATACATGGAGTGGAAGAGGACAAGCTGGCCAGTAAGCTGTGAATTTGTGGGTTGGTTTCTGATGGGAAGGGCAGTAGGAGGGAAAAGAGCTTTGAGGAAGAGACTGTAACTGAAATCCTGTAGCCAGGATTTTTAGGTTTTCACAGCTCTGAGCTAACAGCTGCAGCACAGTCCTTGCCAGCAGTGTAATTCCCATACCTTTTAGCTCTGAGATGGTGTTGCATCACATGTAAGTGGGAGTCTGTGTTTGAAAAAGCCTCATTTTTGCTCTTGTATAACCATTCTTCACCCCACAGAGGTTGATGTCTGGAGGAAGATAAATGCCTGCCATGCCTTCCTGACACTGGATGTGATTAATGCTTGGTTTTGTTGCAGATACCCCGATGCCCTTGGGCTCCATGGTGATTAACAGCATCTCAAAGCTGTGTCGGCTTGGTGGCTCCTCTATGTACACTCTGCCTAGCGCTCCAACTCTTGCTGACCTGGAAGATGACACAGATGAGGAAGGTAAGGCACAGTTAACAGGCTAGAAAACCTGCTCTATCTTATCCCTTTTGTTCTATTAATGTTAAAATATAGCACAAGATATGTGGACCAAACACTTTTCCACCAGGTTGCTCCATCCCGCATAGCCTTAAACACTTCCAGGGTTGGAGCATCCACAATTTCTCTGGGCAGCCTATGCCAGCACTTCATCAGCCTCACACAAAATAATTTTTTCCAGTGTCAAATGTAAATCTGCCTTCTGTCAGTGTGAAGCCACTCCCCCTTATTCTGTCACTACATATTCTTGTAAAAAGTCCCTCTACATCTTTTTTGTGGGCTCCTTTCCACATACTGGAAAGCCACAATTAGATCACCCTGAAGCCTTCTCTTTTCCATGCTGAATAAATCCAATTCTCTCAGCACCTCAGCTATCCCCCATGGCAGGGAAATTGGAACAAGATGGTCTTTAGTGTCCCTTCCATTCTACAATAAATCTACATCACTCCAGGTAGATGGGGATTACTTGGTCTAGCAATCTGGTCTAGAGAAGGGTGTGCTTGTCCCTGTCAGGGCAGTTGGAGCAAGATGATCTTCCAGGTCCATTTCCAACCCAAACCATTCTGTGATTCTCTAATTCTCTGTCTCCTGGGCTGGATCTATTACATATCTTATTAGTTCCCTACTGCCTTGGCAGGTACATCTGTATGCTGTGAATGTCATGGGGATTAGTGTTATCTGCATCCTCTTTTAACAGGCCTTTTCCCTGTTTAAACTTTCACCTGAGCCTTGCTCCAGTGATTCAGCTTCCAAAATCTTTGTGTACTTAAGGTGTTAAATGAACAAAAGATAACAGGTTTTGTTTTGGTAGTGAAGACAGCTGGAATTGGAGAAGTAACTGGTATGTACATATAACTATGAGGCTACCCTGCCTAGAAATGCTGGGAATGCTGCTATTTGGAAAGAATAAAAAAGAAAAAGAAAGCCCACTCATTTTGTCAGAGCTCTCACATCCCCCTGGAAAAAACAAGAGGATAAGAACACAGCCAGGTGTCACACCAATTTCTTAAAGGAGTGCTATTTGATTTCAGTCTTATCTCTTACAGACAAGACCTCTGTAAGCTCTTCCAGCTCCTAAATGTGGCTGAAAGTAGTTTTGATATTCAGTTTGGCTGCAGTCCTGATCTTCTAGAAATGCTCAGTGATGGTTAAGGGTCTCAAGTTGAATAAGAGTCAGATGTGATTGTGGAGAAGGATGCTGATGTCACACTGGAATGTATGGAGAAATAAATATCTCTGCAATTTCATTGAAGTCTTGTCCCAAGACTCCCTGTCCTCCTTAGAAAAAATAAATCAGGACAAAAAAAGGAATCATTTATGCAACAGAAATAATGGGCTTCAGTTGTAGCAAGGAAGATTCAGGATCCATGAGGAAAACTTCTAAGTGATAAATGATGGATTTGGGTTGAGTACCTAGAGATTGTGCCTGTGCCTTCTCTAACACTGGAGAACTTTAAGAAGAAAAGATTAGACAAACCTCAGGGGTGACATCTGTAAACCTTGACTCACTTAATGCCAGGGAGGAAAAAGAAGTCAGCTTATCTGTTTTCAGCTATCTAATTTTGACTCTGTGGTTTGTTTTCCTAACAAAGATGAAAATTTTTCTCACTTTTTCAGGTTTTTTTGCTTGGTTTTCTTTTAAACATAGGGAACTTAATAATTTCCAAGAAGTATAAATGTAATTGTTTGATCCAGTTCTTCATCAGCTGATTTTTTAATGTATAAGACTGATAGGCTTTTTGCAACTGAGTCACAGTCAGTTTTCCAAACATGTTTCATACATTTTTTTCCTTTGTTTCAGGTAATGGAGACAAGCCAGAGAAGCCTCACTTTGATTCTCGTAGTCTTATCTTTGAATTAGACCCATGCAATGGGAATGGGAAAGTCTGCCTTGTTTATAAGCATGCTGAACCAGGTAAGACTGAAAAAAGAAAAGTTAGCTATCTCTTGTTGTGGATGGTATCTGAAGGTCACATGTGGAGAGTTATCTTGTATTTCTGGTCTTCTTTGCTATTTGTAAGTGAAATTTTTACTGGGATGTCCTGTCTCCACTGAAGTCAGGAGCTAAATCTTAACTAAATCTAATATTTTCACTTCTTTTAGTGTTGGAGTCTGAGGTATAACTTATGATTTCTGCGTGCATAGAAACAGGGAAGTATTCACATGTGACGTACAGACAATTGAGTTGAAATAACACAGAGCTCCTCTAATCCAGTTACTTGAATGTCTTGGAACAAAGCCATTACATTTTGATGAGAAAGGGTATAACTCTGCTTAGAAACAAAGTGTAGATGATAAAAAAAGCTGAGACAGAATTAGACTCGGTCTTCCACCTTGTGCACAGATGCTGGGTCTCAAGGTGCTAACTAGGCCAAAATGTTAATGGGAGGGTGAGAAACAGGAGCAGAGCTGTTTGTTTTGACAGATACAGAGATAGCTGTTATCAGTCAGAGAGTAGTGAAACACCTACGGCACTTGTAGAATAGTTGTCATCTGACTGAGTGCACAGGTCACTAGATGTATGTGTGTTTACTGTGTAGGATTGTGCAATTGCAATATACAAGTTCCTAAGAAAAATCCTGGGTTGTTTTCTTGTGCTTTTCATTGTGTGTGACTACAGCTGCCATGGCAGCAAGTTCTTGTCCTCTTGCCCTTCCCCATGTTAGTGATTTCAGCACATGCAGTTGATAACTGGGCAAAGGAAGGGAGCATTGGTTGCAGGTGTCAGTGTCAACAGAGGGGCAGTCTGTTTAAATGACAGTGTTCAGCATCTCAATCTCCCAAGAAAAATCCTTTTCTTTATGCTACAAAGGATGTCACCACCAGAGAAATATTTGATCACTGTGGAAAGATTTTGCAAAATGTGTTTTTGTTGGCAGCGCATACTACCATGACTTCCAGACTCTGGACTCTATTCAGTAATCCAGATCACTGACAATTGAGTTAGTTGCTTTTTACTTTGTGGGGCAGATAAATGTTTGCCATAATTGTACTTTGAACATATACTACAAAGTTGCTGATGTCCAAGAATGTTCCATGTAGCATGTCACTCCCAGGTTGTGAAGGAACACATTCATTGTCCAAGCATTGCATTCATTGTCCAGCACACAGCTAGTCAAATACCCCATGCAGTGGATGAACACTGGGTGATGGGTACGACACAAAAGATTATAGTAAATAGGGCTTAATAGTAAATAGTCATCATATCAAGCTGATAGCTGGTCACTGGTGGGGTTCTGAAAGGGTCCATCTTGGGCTCTTCAGTGCCTTCCTGAATAGCTTGGACACAGGACTGGAAGGAGTGCTTAGTTTGTCCATTATATTAAATTGGGAGGAGTTGATGTCTCCCTCAAAGGCCTTGCAAAGTGACCTCAGCAAATTAGAGAGATATGCAACCACCAACTGTATGAAGTTTAACAAAGCCAAGTTCTGGATTCTGCACCTGGGCTGCAGCAAGCCTGGAGGTACATGAAACAGCCCTTCTGATGAGTGTGTTGTGTCTCCCACCCGACAATGGCCCAGGGGTTAAATTTAATACTGCAAAGCAACGGTGTAATTTGTGCTTGTTTTTTTCTAGTGGTCTCCCCAGACACAGAGATCTGGTTCCTGGACAGAGCTCTGTATTGGCATTTCCTCACCAAAACCTTCACAGCCTACTACCGCCTGCTCATCACGCACCTGGGTCTCCCACAGTGGCAGTATGCCTTCACCAGCTATGGGGTCAGCCCCCAGGCCAAGGTAGGACAGCAGAGTCCAGCCTGTCAATATTCTGCATAAGTATACACTGGAAAAACATCTTCCCACCTTTTGGCAAACTGTCTGTCAGCTCAGGGGGGCCTCCCTGCTGAGCCATGGAAGGGACCACAAGTTTTTTCCCTGTAACATGTTAATAGTAATTTGTTTCACTGTAATTTGAATTCACTACTATAGTGTTAACCTGCTTTCCTCTCACAAGTTGGGCCTTGATAAAAATTATGACCGAAAAATGGCAATTTCAAGTCCTAGAGGTAGTTACAGAAGACCTCTACATAAACCCTTGTGAGCATTCCAGTCATTTATTATTATTATTAAAATTACTATTCTGCCTTGCCAAAATCCTGCTATTAGAGGCTTCTGCTGTTCTTCTGTGTTTGACTGGGCCTTCAGCCCTATCCTTCCTCCTGTTGGAGATCGGGGGATGGAGGTGATGATCCTACTGAACACAGCTCGTATGCCAGCACAGTGTCTGTGCACCTTGGCAAGGTCTGCTGGGACTGGAGTGTCCTGCACTTCACCCAGACACAGCAGCTGTCTTACCAGCATGAGATTCCCTGGTCCTGTGTGCACATCAGAATTACTAAAATCACTCCTGACTTCCCATCAAACAGTGGCTGTAGAATTTGGTTCTTCTCATTCCTGATGCCTTCCCTGTTACACTACACTGGACTTTATCAGTCAAGGCTGTGTACGTGGCACTGTGCTCTGCCTTTCTGTAACTTTCCTGCTATAAATATTTTATTATGTTCAGTATATTTGCAAACATTAAGAGGAACCATTTGTATATTCCCTAATCATTTGCAGTCCCTGTTGGTTAAAGTCCTCCTACTTTGTTAACCATTATGATTTTAAAAGCTTGAAAGGGGGTATATTAAAGCTGTTTTCCACTAAGCAGTACATTAATAGATGATTATCTATATTTTTGTATTGAACTTCTGTATGTCCTGCTCAACATTTTGCTGATGGTTTCACTGTGATTTGTAATACCTTAACTACTATAGTTTTATTTCTGACTTTGTTAAAAATAGAAAATCAGAAAAAGAAACAATAAGACAAACAAACACAAAATTCATTGTGTAAGGAGTTTAAAAACTTCATTATTTTATGTGTGAAGAGAGGGAGGAATGTTGCATTTTGAGAAGTTCAACTAGTTGGTTTTCAGTTTATAAGCACATATAAATTCCAAAGTTTTTTTAATCCTTTCTGCTTATCTGAATCTAAATAAATGTCATTTAGTCTCATCCCTCCCTTTTGCTTTTCCTCCTGTGGTGTAAGTTAGGATTCACTCTTTATAAGAGTTACACTGCAGGAAAGGTGGTGTTAGAATTGTGTCTGGTTCTCCTCTTCCCTATCTGGTATGGAGTTCCAGGACTGGGGCTGTAGCCAAGCCTTGTGTATTCTTATCACAAGCACTCTTCCAAGTCCTGTGAACTGCAAACTGATAAGTGGCATAGGATTAAGATAAAGTCTTGGGGAAGATGGGGAGCAAGGTGGAATTGTCCAACTGCAGTTTGAATTTAACCCGTTCCTTCCCCACAATTCTGCCTTTCAGCAATGGTTTAACATGTATAAACCCATAACCATCAACACAGCACTCCTGTCTGAAGAGGCAGATTCCTTTGTGAACAAGCTGGACCCCAATAAGGTATTTAAAAGCAAGAACAAAACTCCAGTGCTCAAGAAAAAACAGCCTCCACAGCCACCTGGCTCCCAAAAGAGTCACACAAGCATGACCTCTGCCAAGACGTCCTCACTAGCAGGGAATTCTTCAAGGAAGTGAGCCTGCTAGATCTGACCCTGGACAACGTTTGCAATAAGCTTTGATGTTTTCTGCTGCAGAGTCTCTGTGGTTCAGACCAAGTTCCTCGTGCATGAATAGATGTGCCCATGGAAAACACATTGCAGCACTTGCATGAAATATAGCTGCGATGTGGATGTAGTTCCTGGAGGCTCTTAAAAAAAATTGATACATGAATTTTATTCCCTTCTGCTACTTGCAGCATGTACTTTTCAGAGGGCATGAAGAAACCTTTGATGTCACTGATCCAAAGGGAAGCATTTGTTCCTGTACAACTGCAGCAGTGAAATGAAAGCAAATATAATTCACTGTAACTTTAACCAGACCCAGGCTGAAGTAGAGAGTGTGAAGATGTTTCTTCCATGTCCTTTGAAAGAAAACTATCCTGACCTTGCATGCTGTGGGAGCAGGCTGGAACCCACTGAACAGCGAAGTATCTTTCACTCCACATAGAATCAAACTCTGCACTTCCCTATGCTTCATCCAACTTCTGCTCTGAGATTCATGGTACAATGGGACTTGAGACTTCCATGTCTCTGCATTATGCACTTGCTCTGCAGCCCAGACCACTTTTTGGCCTTCAAGCTCGTCCTGGATTGGAAGGCAATATGTGTATTCTATTTGCCATCTGTGAGAGGTGTGGCAGTTGTCTTCTGTAATTGGGCAGTTTTCTTCATCTCTTCCACAAACCAGTCCTCCTTCCTGGGAGATATCTGCTGTTAACGGGCCATTGAGTGTCACTGCATGACTGATAAAAATTACAGCGTCCCATTGTGAGCACTTCACCCAGGGAGAGGAGCTAAGCATTCCTACCTGGATATAATCTGAGATTTTGGGGCACCAGAACAGCCTTTCCACTGTATTCCCAGAGGAGCAGCTGCCTTTTCCACTGGATCTGCAGAGGAAGATCAGGCCCATCTACACCACCACTGTATCTTCAGAGGAAGACTACACCTTTCTACAGGATCACTGCTCCAACAGAGCCACACCTGCCACTCCAGGACTGCAGCCACCATTCCAATTGGACTGCTGCCAACACCCTGACCAACAGGGAGTCAGGTGATATTCTGACTCTGTCAGTGTTGTTTTGTATTACTGCATTGTTTATTTTTTTTTTATTTTCTTCTGTAATAAAGAACTGTTACTCCTGCTCCCATATCTTTGCCTGAGAGCCCCCCTTAATTTCAAATTTATAACAATTCAGAGGGAGGGGGTTTACAGTTTACAGTTCAGGAGAGGCTCCTACCTTCCTTAGCAGACACCTGTCTTTTTAAACCAAGACAGTGCTGTATCTTTTCAGATGGTGACATGATTTGCAATAATCCTGAAGCCAGAAGCTGCAAAATCCTTTGTTGCCTCCCTTTGTGGGAATTGCTGAGCACAGAGTCAATGGTGTTGAGTCCCATCAGCCAGGAGGACCCCTTGGTTTGTCACACATTCATTTGCAAAGCTGACCATTGAAACAGACACTTTTCAGTTGGGCAGGATCGCACCAGGGGCCACTGAGATCCTGCAGCCTTAGAAGCCCTGATGCTGTTTTCTATACTGTAATTTTTCATGTTAGAACTGCACTGTAACCCATTCACTGCTGGTTTTCAGTTACTCCTGTTTGTTTCCATTACTTTTCTATGCTATTCTGTCTTCCAAATACACTGGGATCATGGTAGCACCCAATACATTTTGTGCCTGAATATGGAAATCAAAATCACTGTCTTCATGTAAGCATTGACTATTTAAACAGCATCATCTCTAATTTTTGAAAAACCACCACATAATTACACAAGACAAACCTACCTCACAGGGATGTTGTGAGGCTTTCATGGGTATTTGTATGGGATGAAGCCATGCTGTAAGTGCTTAATAGTATTTTAATAAATATTTGAATATTTTCCTCCAAAGTGATTGGGTATTTGAAGATGCTTTGGGGAGCACATGGGCGTGGGATGCAAATGCAAGAGCAGTGTTCAGGATGGGTTGTTTGGGGTGCTTTTTCAATGCAGTAGAGAATCTCTCCCTGAGACAAGGTAGGTTACAGTGCTTTTAGTTTATCCCTCTTGAGCTACTCAGAAACTCCCAACTTATTTCATAGAGGCCAGAAGACTGAACTTTGTGGCAGCTGTTCTGCTTCTGCCCTGCAGAAGTGCAAAGTCTCTGCAGCCACCAGCCCCTGCTCAGGTGTATTTTGCTGCTTCCAACACTGCCAAGGGCCCACCTTCAAATGCCATTGCTGCTTTGCCTGGCAGCCACTGTCTGCCACCCCCAGATGACAAGAAATCCTCCAGTGCACCCTCTCAAGCCCATGTGCATCTGGAGACAGGTGAATCTCTTCTAGCTGCTCCACTGACATAAAGTGAGCTCTAATGAGAAAGCACATGTCAGTACTTCCCACCCAACGCCATAGCAATACCTTAGTTATGCTTTTAATATTGGCATGGGAATGACCATTAAATCCAGTAAATGCCCTTTTCTGGAATTCTGTGCAGTAGTGACGTTCTGTCACTTCCTGCTCTTGGAGAACTCTGTGTTGTTTGTTCATGGCACCCAGCCCTGGGACCGCAGTTAGGTGCTTGGCATACATACCATACTTGCTTGAGCACTTTCTAGAAAAGTTAAGACCATTGTCACCCTCCTGGGAACAGGCAGCTTCTGATAGTGTTCTGCCTCTAATCCAGTGACACCTCAAACTTGTAAGGCTGTTGCAGGCCCACTTCCTCATTCAGATGGAGGTAGCAGAATTACTGCAGCAGCGGGGCAAGCTCTTACATTTCTCATGCATTCAGAGCAGGAAAAAAGTATGGAGGGGCCAGTTTGTTCAAGATTTTGGAGACACTGTCACAGAAGTTCTCTGACTTCTTTCCTGTGGTGGTAGTTGGTGTAGCTCAAGTCTAGAGTGTCAGTACACACATGGTTCTTTCCTGACAGCAGGTTCCAGCAGAACTGTGGCAGGATTCAGGAGACCCTGTAGTTTAGTTTAGTAATTTTTCAATGCTTCCTGAATGTTCAGATCAAAACCAACAAAATAAAAAACAAGCACAGAAAAACCCCAAACAACCCAACAGGTTCATGTTTCTATTTTACAGTGTCCTTGTTCTTCTCTCTTCTGTGCTTTTCCAAACTAGGTGTTTGTTAGGGTGACAGATATGCAAATGAAGCAAGCCTAGGACCCTGGTCCATCCCTGTAGTATCTGTGTCTTACTAAAGAATATTCCAGATCAAAATTTATGTGTTAATTGACTTAATCATGTTGTATCTACCACTGTTGATGCCTGTATTTTGATTTATATGAATATATGCGTATCTGGAGACTTGTAGCTCTGCTTTGCTTTTCTTCAGAATATGATGATTTTTGTTTTGGGTTTTTTTTGTTTTTGTTTTTGATTAGGGGTTTTTTTTGTAGATTTTTACACAGGGAAATTGAATAATTCCTTCAGGTCACAGCCAGGTCTACCACTACATAGGTCTTCTCAGTATGTCAGATACCAAGTTTGTCTGTTTAAGCAGAGTAGGTTTACTGAAATCTAGTCCCTCATCCCACCAGCGTGGTGGACAGACAGATGTGCCCTTCACATATGTCATTACAGCACATGGCCATCACAGTTGGGAAGTCTCCGTGCCTGCCTCATCTTTCTCAGGTTCAGCTTCAGGCGGGATGTGAAATTCAATGCAGAGTTTGTAGAGTAGAACACCAAAAAGACTTCCAAGAGTTGGAGCTGTGACTGGGACCCACCACCAGCAATGATCAGCCCTAAAAGGAAGCACAGAAGAGGCAGCTGGTGAGCCAGACTGGAACCACTGCTCTGCCACCACTTCCTGCTGGGGCAGGAGTGAGCAGAGGAGTCTGTCCCACTCCAGGCACTAAGCCTACAATTGTCTTAGACAAACCTGCTTTCCTCCCACATAACTGCTGGAGGGAAGGTAATTTTCCCCATCAGCATGGAAAGGCGGCTCCACACTGCAGGTTTCATGTTCTCCAAAATAAATGGGCTGTGTGGTCTTGATGAGTGGGACTCTCAGACACACACATGCATTTTGCCTCCCTCTTTCCAATAAAATCTGTGACTCCTCTACTGAGCTCTTGAATATATTTTCTGGGAATTTAAGGAAAGTGGGCATCCAGGACAGGAGACTCTGGTAATGATTTCCCCATAGGAAAAGCCGTAACATAACAGCATCTTACTAGACAGAGGAAGGCAAGGTTTCATGTCCAAATTCAGACTCTAAATTTAGGAGACCTGTTCAGCAATCCACCTGCATTCCGGTGAGCTGCATTCTGGCTCTCTGCTCACTGAAAAAAACAACTGGATCTCCAGTGAACAGGCAGACAATTTGGTGTCCAGACTGAGGTATCTGCATGTCAAGGTGAATCCCATGCTGGAGAACTGGTGTACTCCAAATTTTGTGTACATAATACAGAAGGCTCCTGTAGGCACAACCCTCCCACTCTGCAGTGCTACCATCCCTTGGTCCAGAGAAAAAAGGCTTCATGACACATTTTATCTTGTGCTTATCTCCTCCCTTGGCAAGCTGAGCAGGGTAAGAGCAAAACAGGTCACTCACGAGAAGACTTCCATTCCCCAGCCAGCAATTGCCGTGAAGATCCGTGGGGGCAGGTCCCTGGAAGGGTTTATGGCATAGCCTGTGTTCAGCCCCATTCCCAGACCAATGCCCACGACCAGGATACCCGTGAGCATGGGCTGAGCGCCTTTGACAGCTGCGTTGTTTTTGTCATCATGGATTACTAGAATACCCAGCATCAGCATAACTGTTGCTGTAAACTGCGGGAGCAGAAAAGGGAGAAGAACATGTCAGGAGAGAGGATGGGGATGGTTGAAAGATCCTGCTCAGCAGAGGAGAAGACTTCCCAGAATGAAGGAGCAGATGAGATTCATGGTCTGATCAAGGCAGGAGGGACCCAAATATTACTCCTTCCTCACAGGTGGACTGAAGAAAATTCTTTTCTTAGCAAAAATCTCATCACCAAGACTGATACAAACTTCTGAGCAAGGTCATCTGTCTCTATCAACCAGTCAGGGAAATGGTTTATTTTAAGTACATTCTGTCTAATAAGAGCAGAGCCATAACAAACTGCTCACGAGACAAACCTGATCACCTCTAGAGGAAGTGATGTTTTGAACAGCCTGTATGCAGATATCAGGTTCTCACCTGGGAAACTGAATTTCCCATCAGTGACTACATAGCTGGCATTTGTAGATTTGCAGTGCCCAGGACATCAGGAAGCATGGTTTTGACAGAGGTGATGACACCTTCCTCTTTCTGCTTTAGAAAATGCAGCTGGAGAGACTTGGACTGCTTGCACAGACACCAGCAAAAACAGAAAACCAGAAGCTGTAGCTTTTGGCAAGGCACTGTCACTCTTATTTTCTTTCTTTTGCATCAAGGACACTGGTCCACAGAGGGCTGAGGGGATCCACTCCCCCCCTCTAGGCTCTTTCACCATCCTCTTCATCATGCCCAGGCAGGAGTTTTATCAGCTCAGAGTCCAAATCACAGGCTTCCAAAGATTTGCACTGGAAGTGAATCTTCCTTCCCTAATGTCTCAGTGCCCCACATCCCCATGAAAAATCCCTTCCCTATTTCTGGGCATCTGGACACTGCACCGTAAGCTGAGAATCCACTGCACACAGTCTCAATGGATCTGTTCAAACACAGAGTTCAGTCCAGGCTGTGCTCATGTGGAGACAGTCCCAGGCTCTGTGCTGGGGAGGGGCAGCCAGCACAGCTGCTGAGGAGCATGGAGAGGGTGTAGGACCCAATAAACAAAGGAAAGTGCAGCCCAGAACCCAGAGGGGATGGCTGGTGATACAGCTCAGCTTCTTACTTCTCAGTGCTTGAACAGCATGCAGGGAAGTTGTCTGGAGAGCCCCTCGACCAAGCTGTGGAGCAGCCATCATGGATTAGGCTCTGAGATCTTACCTTTCAGATGCCTGCCTGGATGCTGGGCTCCTTGGGAAAAGAGGTTGTGGTTGTCTGTGCATGTAGGGCACTGGGGACCTGTAGCAGCCCTGCACCACCCACCTTCTCCTGGCCCACAACAGCCATCCCCACTGACCTCTGAGAAAAAGGCTCCCTGCAAGGACACATTGGAAGCAGGGTACGTAGCGAAGATCATTGCTGTGGCAGTTGGTCCTGTCACTGTAAAGCTCCCATTGGTGTAGTCATAAAGAGCATCTAGGAGAAGTGGGAATTATGGAAGTTAGCACAGCATTTCATCCCACAGGACACACACACAAGTACACCTGTTGCAGCCAGCGCAGACATTAGGGAGAAGGGAGGCAGTGGAAGATGTGATGGAGGTGACACACTCCTCACAGAGCATGATCTCACCAATATGTTACCTACAGACTTTGGTCTGCACTCACTTCCTTACACCGATCAGCTCCCTATTCCTGCTCCAGGAGCCTGGGTTGGCCTGGGTGGTCTGGATGCACTGGAGGTCTCCAACCCTCTGCCCCTCAAAGACATGCTAGAAACAATGGGTGGTGGGCCTCTGCTCACAGCTCAAAACCCCAAATGGCTGAAAACCTGTGCTCCACAGAGCAGTAGAGTTCCCCCAGAGCTCTAGCAGCACCTAATACATGGTAGTTCATTAAAATAAAACCCCTGCAGACCTGGAAACAAAATGCTGACAAAATGCAGCTACTGCCCTTCTGCTGAAGACAGGTCTTGGAAGTGGGAAGCCCTGAGAAAAAGGAGCTGTGTTCTCTGGTTTGTGTGTATCCTTCCCAGAGGTGTATCTGGGACCTGCTCTGAATTCAACCCAGGAGCTTACCCTCCTCACCCAGAAATCGTGCTGGGTACTGCAAAAGGATATCTTTTGACAACACTGTGGCTTGACTGAAATTATGACTACAGCAACCTCTGTGATAAAAGACACGACCCTACCGTAGTAGAGAACAAAGACGGTGGCTGCTGCCAAAAAGGAGCCCAGGAACTGGCCGAACACATAAGCTACAGCCGTTTTCGGAGAGATGTTTCCTATAACACACTGTGTGATTGTGATGGCAGCATTCATGTGAGCTCCTGCAAAATCACAGAAAAGAGAGGCCTCAACACTGATGCAGCTGTTTGGGAACATGTCACATGGTGGATGCCCCATCCTTAGAAATATTTAAGGCCAAGTTGGACAGAGCTCTGAGTAACCTGTTCTAGTCGATGTTTCTGCTCTTTGCAGGGCATTGGACTGGATGAACTTTAAAAGGTCTCTTCCAGCCCAAACTATTCATTGGTTCTGCGCCCCATGCCTCGCAGTAATCACCGAGACAAAAGCTCGAACAACAAGACTCAGGTCAGGGTATTGCTCCTGCACAAACACAAAATGATCCTTTCTCTCTCTACAGCTGAATCATGCAGGTAAAAGAGCTCCTAGCTTGTCTTCTAAGAATTCTGTAGACCACAGGCTGCCTCACCTGTCAGATATACCGCCTCTTGGGGAGGTATGTGTTTCTCTATGAGCTTCTCCCTACTGAGCTTAAAAAGAGACCATACTTCAGCACATTTTATGTAGCTAGTGGTAGATTAGGACCTTGTTTTGATGGAACATTTTCTGGAGGAGGTTGGTATCACAATGGTGGTTTTGAAGACTAAGTGGGTCTGGGTCTCATGCCCTTTGATGCAAACCACATGTGCTCTCTAGGCCTCCTATCCCCAGAAATCTAAAGAAAATATTTATTTTTCCTGCTTGATAGGTACAAACTTTGAGGGTCAGTAAATGTTCCAGCCTTCATGACCATCTTCTACTCCAGAATGACAAAAGGAGTAAGATGCAGACACCCATCAAAATGCAGGACAGAGCAAAGTGGAAGTGCGTGTACCACCTGCAACAGTCCAACAATCACAAATGGAATGGGGCTGATCCATTCTTAGATCCTCTGCTCTTTTGTGGGTATGGCCAGCCATTTCAGAGACCACAAAAAGCATCTTGTGACACAGATGAAGCCAAATTACTATGTCAGGAAGGTGTGAAGTTTGTTTTGTAACCATACTATTGCTGGCTGAGCTGAGATCCCTTCTGCACTGCCCTCTGCCCTCAACAGATCAGCTCCTTCTCAAGAGTCACTTGGGACTGTAGGACCTACTTTCCTCAGTCTGCTTTCCCCAGAGTGTTTCCACCAGCTCCAAAAGGATAAGAAAATCAAGAGCTGACTGCTCCTGACTGCTCACATGGAAAATTTTTCCTTTCCAAGACAACCCCAGGTTTGGACCTCTGTCTACTCCAACAGTTTAAGAGCAAGGAGTTGCTTTTAACCTTCTGCCTATTAGGGTCCTTAATTTTTTTCTCTTGGTGCAAATGAATGCAGAAATTGCAGAAGGCAAAGGTAATGCTCTTGTCATGTGATGGATGCCACCTCATGGCCCCAAAACACCACTCCCCAAGTTCGTGTGAGGCATCTGTGCATGGGTGTGCGTGATAAGGAGAAAATTTGCATAGCATTTCTATTGCAACATCAGCAGTAAGCTCTCCTTCGCAATAAATTATTTAGTTCCCCTTGGGTTGTATCAGCAGCAGATTTTGGGAGCTCCCTGTCCATGGGCTGTGTTGGCATGTCCCAAATGAGGGAGCTGCTGAACCCTGGCTCTACTGTCCACAACCGAAGGGGCTGGTCAAACCTCCTCCCCTGTCCCTGTCCCCCTTGCCCTGTCACAGCTCAGAACACGAGCTGGGGTCAGTATTCTGTAGGTATGCTGTGCATGCCTTGTCCCCAGGCTCTCCTGCTTTTCATGCCTGGGGACTCTAGGATTGCTTTTTTTAGGTGAGGGCACTGTCCGTGCCATAACACACCCCTCCACAGCCCACTCCTCCTGTTCCCAGTGCACATGGCCCTTTTGGGACATGGATATGTCCCATGTTTGACTGTGCTGCTCACCAGATATTTTTCCAGCCGCATAGATACCCAAGGTAACGCCAATGCCAAATGCTATGTTGATGCTCAGATACTGACCAACGCTTCCTTTTCCCAGTACCACTTGTGCCACACAGGACAAGCCAAAATCCTGTGTAAAAAGAAAGAGAGAAAGGAGTGTTAAAAGTATTCTTGTTGCTGCGGTAGACTGAGCTTCTTTGCTAGTTTTTCTGCAAAAGTAATGAGTTCCTAAAGACAGGAAGTCTCTCAGGTGTCAGAAGAAAAAGAACAGCCTTGCCCCGAAAAAACGGAAGTGATACCTGTGATTGGTGCCCATCAAACCAAATTTGGCACTCTTATTATGGCTGGGTATGGGGAGACAAACCCCAAACACTCACACCAAGAGCTGGGCTCAGTGGGGTCATTCACACAGCCACACTGCAGATGTCTCTGCCTGAAACCAGGGGCATGGACTGGGGGAGCATCACCGTGGACCACTGGGAGAAAACATCCAAGGTGGACTGAAGGAGGGTGTGCAAATTCTTACTGTCCTTCTTTTCCTGGTGTGCAATTTATTGACTAAATATGTCATTTGGGCAGCATGCAGCTATTTGCCAAACTCGACTCTAATTTTGGTAACATTCAAGCAAAAGACAAGAAAGGAAATTCTGGTTTGACTTTTCCACTCAATACATATATTTTAAGGTTGGAAACAGCCAAAGTTTCAGTGGGTTTTTTTTAGTGACTGAAGGAGAACCAAGGGGAAAAAAACTAGAGATAAACACTCTTCAGCAGGAAAACACATATTCAAGACATTGCTCTGTCCTGAAAGAGAGAATTCTATTTCATGCTTTTGATGTGGGAAGAGTGGAGAACTCAGTTCTTTGCATGCTCTTACACTGAAATCTAGAGAAGGACAAGGCATTGCTTGAGGTTTCTGCCTCATAAACCACTGAGGGTTTGGAAAGTGTATCCTGTTCCTTGGATTGCATTGATGTTTATCCAAGGTGACATGTCTTTCAAAGACACGAAAGTCAATATGTTCTCCAGCACATAAACTTCTGATTTGGCTTGTACTATTTAGATGTGATTTTTTTCTGGCTACTCTGCCTGCATCCAAATTTTATCTCATGTGTCTGCTTCCCCTCACTGCTTTCAGACATCACCCAAATTCCCTGTTCCCCAGAGAGGCTGCTCTTCTTATCACTCCTGTAGACACAGACCACACTCTGTGCTCTGCACAGAGCTACAGCCCCACAGTGTGAGCCCTTTCATTCTGCCTCAGCAAAAGCCCCCAGAAACAGTTTGTGATGTCCCCTTAGCATCTGCAAATTACACAAATTCTCTCTCTGATTGTTCCATCTATCTTTTTCACCTCTGATTTTTCCAAAGCCAGATACAAAAGACAACAAATGTGTAAGGCTCAAGTTTTGCAGGAGAGCACACAGGTGCAGAGAGGGTTGCAGAGGAGGAGACATGACTGCGCATAAAGAACAATATCCTGAAAAAAACCCACAAGAGAGGACACAGAATGTGGTTTTCAGCACAGATCCAAACTTCTGTTTTCTCCCTGCATCCTCACAGCCCCAAAACACCATTTATTTCAATTTCTTCTTCCCTAGTCCTTAGTCCTGCTGCCTGGTTCCTTTTACCAACACTTCTGTCCATTAAACTGAGAGGCCCTGGGGTGAGTGTTATCATCCAAACAACAGCCATTCAGGCATCCTGGAGGTGCATCCAGAGCACAGCCTCTTGCACTGAGGGCCAAGGTGCTGCTGAGGAGTTGGGAGATCTATACTTTGTTCTGATGCTGGATGCTGTTTGTCTTCAGCCCTTGATGGGGCCCATGGGCAGTGCCTTCCTTTTCTCTCTTCCCTCACATGGATCAGTGAAGGAAGAGCCAGTGTGAGCTGCAGGCTGCAAAACCTGCCTTGAACTGTCAGAGTGCAGAGTGAATTCTCCACCTTATACTGCTTCTCTGGCAGGACAACCCTGAAATTGTTCTTTGTCACCTGGGAACTTCTACCACCAAATAACGGAGAATGGAAAAGGCAAAAGAATTTGATAAAATGCTGCAGAGGAGTCATAGATATCTGTACCCTGACTTACTATGGGTGCAAAACTACCTGGGAGTGAAATTCAAACAGCTGGAGGTGCAAAATTACATGACAAAAAGCGACCATGCTCAGTACAGGCAGTTTTTGTCCTTGTAAATGAGCACCTTTCTTGGTACAGAAAGCTATGTCAGAAGGTCCCTATGCTTACCCAAAACTTAATTTCTTCCTCTTTAAATCTCCAAGTGCAAGTTATTTAGGTTATGCCCAGCCTTTGCATGCCAGCCTCTGTCCAGTCTAAAGTGTCTCATCCCAGGCTAAGTCCAGGTGTGGCAAATTGGCACAGATAGATACTGGCCCTTCTCAGAGGGAGGATCTCATTCTGCTCTGCTGATCAAACACTCAAAATCTCTGGTCCCAATGGGTACTTCACCCCCACCAGCCCCTACAGTGACTGCAAAACCTTCCTAATCCTCTACCCAAACATTTCTGAAGCAGCCCACAAGCTCAAACCCACTTAATTATTTCTTTGTGAAACAGATCCCTCAGGCAAGGGGGCAGTTTATCTATGATTTACATAAGCACTGTTCGATTGGCAGCAAGAAAATCAAAAGTGAAATCCTGGCATGCTTCACACCCTGTAATTACATTTCCTAATGGTGGGTTGTTGTGGTTCTGGAGAATTTCTCTGGAAAGTTCATTACCCTGGCAACACCAGGGGGAAGAGGGATGAACGCTATTTTCATTTTGCAGCAGCTGTCAGTGATAGAAGAGGCTGGGTCTGTTCCCCAGACCAGTTCAGTTCCCCCCCAGCTACACCACACCTCTGGCACAGCAGAAGGAAAAGTGTCCATTCACTTTATGGGATCTTCTACAAGCATTGTGGACACTATTCTTTTGTTTCATTCCCAGACTCTTCCTCAATTTTCTCCTAGAAGAGAGCTGAAAGAGCAACATGTCCAGGAAGGGCAGTGGAGGTGGGAAAGGGTCCTCAGGAGCACAGGTTTGATGAGGAGCAGCTGCAGGAGCTGGGGATGTTCAGTCTGGAGAAAAGGAGGCTCAGGGAGGACCTGATCACTCTCTCCAGCCCCCTGACAGGAGGGTGTAGTCAGGAGGGCTGGTCTCTTCTCCCATGCAACAAGGCAAAAGGAAATGGTCTCAATTTGTGCCAAGGGAGGATTAGACTGGATATCAGGAAAAATCTGTTCACCAGCAGGGTTGTCAATCATTGGAACAGGCTGTCCAGGGAAGTGGTGGGTTTACAGATATTAAATACATATAATACCTTGGAGGTACTTAAAAGACATGTAGTTGGGCATTTAGGGACATGGTTTAGTGGTGGCCTCCACAGTGCCAGGTTAATGCTTGAACTCTTGAAGGTCTTTCCCAACCTAAATAATTCTGTGATATTTTAATTCTATCCCACCCACTTTCCTCACTCCCAGCACCCACCTCCCTTTCCCTGCATTACTTTTTTTGCTCCAGAAGGTTTTTGGCAGATGGTCTGCCTGCTGGGAAACTGCCACCCCACCAACCAACCCCTGGGGATGTGGCAGGAAACCACTGACCTTACACACTGCTGCCTTAAATGGCTGCACTCACACACACACACACACACACAGACACAGACACAGACACACATGCACATGCACAGACTCCTTACCATGAGGATGAATGTTGATAGTGCTTCCGCCAGCATCTGCCTTATGGTAATGTTATTAATCCTGAACACCTTGTTGACCTTCGCCATCGTCTTGTTGCGGCAGCCTCCGTGCTCCTGTAGTGATGGCACACTTCACTGCACTGAGCCAGGTTACCCTTTGAAACTTGGCACCCTCTCTTCCCCCACAGACACCTTCTCCCCTTTGGTTAACCATGAACAAGCCAACAAAGCAGCAGCTAGCCTCAAAGTCTTTCCCCCAGCCCTCCCTCATATGCCATCCTATGAAAGCTCAATGGTAGGGATGCAATATTTCTGTTATGAGGGCATTGGTGACACCGTGCCTCTGCCCAGGAGAGCCTAACCCCAGAACACTGGAGCTGTCAAAAGCCCTGAGGTGCTCCTGATGCCTGTCTTTCTCCTTAACCTTTTCTACAGGAACTGAACAGGAATTTTGGCTCTGCTCTGCATTGTAACCCATTGACTGTTTGTTTAAGCAGATTGGATTGGGACTGTTTGCCCATGCAAGACTAATGGGTACATCTTCTGCAGCAAGGATGCTCTGCCTGGAGCTGGTTTTCCCTGCTGTCTGCAGCTGGGAAGAGCACAGTGCATTGTTTCAGGTGGAATATTTGCTCTCATTGAATGCACCTGTGCATTCTGCAGATGCCTTCACACTCACAGAGAGCCTTGCCACCAGCCACCCTGTCCATCCTCTCATACAGGGCAAGGAGAAACCAACCTCAGCAAGGAGAGGTGGCCCGAGAGATCTTCAGTCTTACCTGGCTGCCACAGCAGAACCATTGCTGTCCTGATTCCTCCTCCATCTCCTCATTCCCTCTGCCTATCTCCCTGCTCACCAGGTGCTCTTACTTTTCCACGGTGGAAAGGTTTTAATACCTTTGCTTAATCATGGAAAAACATATCCACTGAACACTCAAGACCTTTTCCCTCAAGCCTTTTCTGGTTATTTGCTGGTTTTCTTCGCCTTCCTCTCAACCTGCTGCAGCTTCTCAGTGTGGCTCTGGAGGGGACAGCTCTGCACAAGTGTCAGCAGCTGCCCTGATAGGGACAGGGTGCTCTGCTCATGCTGCCCCTGCCCCTGCCTCCCTCTCCTCTACTGCATGAGCTTTTCTTTCACCCACAGGGCACTCAGCAGCTGTATGGAAGACCCTGGGAAGCTGATTCTCCTCTCTGCTCCATAGATCATTGTATGTCTTGTTGCAGGGAGAGTTTTATGTACTGGGGTAATCCCTCCTCCAGTGACAGATTAGCTATTGACCTTAGTGAACACCTGGCTAAATATGCAGTAAATTACTGGTCTGTCTCTGATACTGAGGATCATTTAATTATGATGGATGATAATCATGTTGCTTGCGAGGGTGTTTCTACAGCACATTTCTAGGTGGGATGGTTTCTGTCTTGTGGGTCTGTGGCCTGTGCTGCAGCATAATAAACCTTTCTAGGTCACTTCATGCTCTCCCATGCAAATGTTTACTGATAGAGCACAAAGCATGGGTCCTGGACAAGACCTTCAAGTTTCTTCTGCTCGTGGTGATTTCCAGCTGACTTTACATGTCACCTGAAATCCTTGTGTCTCCACATGCTGGAGATCTCACAGCCTTTCTCTGATGGACAAGGTGTCAGTGGGTCAGTGACACCCACAACTGGACCTACAACTTTGTTTTGTCTCCTGCATCTCAGGGAGGCTTCCAAGTGGATTCTTTCCCTGTGGGCAAACAGTGAAGCTGCTGTGTGTCTGATAGGCTTTGGCTCCTGCATTCAGGCATTAGTTGTAAGCATCTCAATATTCTGATTCGGGCTGAAAAACAAACAGCCAATTTCTGGGAACATTGGGTTCTGAGGGACTTGCAGTCTCCTCAGGGAAAAACACAGTCCCAGTTTGGTTTGGTGGTAATATTTGCAGCATAATTCCCAATATTATCATCAAACTCTATAAAATTCCAGCATGCTTCTAGGAGCTTGTGCTTTTATACAGGTTGTTCCACAAGATGGCACTGAGACATTAATTTCTCCCCTTAAGGTGTTCTGAAGGACTCCTCTGTTGGCTGCTGAAAATGCAAGAATCCTTTAATTTTGAGGTTCTGGTGGCCATTTTGAGACATTAAAGTGACCTGCTAGTGTTCAAGGACTGTAAATATAATGAAACCATCACCTTTCCAAAGGTGATGTAGGTCAGAGCGCCTCTGCTCTGCGAGTACACAAAGTGTGTGAGCCTGTGCCTGAGTTTATAACAAGCAGAGAAAAATAGGCAGCTCCAAAGGGCAATTCTTCCTCGCCTAAAATAAGCATCTGGTGCCCAACCTGAGTCATGCTAGATACTGGCACTTTCCTTCCAGTGTCTGCACACAGACATGGAGTGATGGGCTCCAACCCAGTGTCTGCACACAGACATGGAGTGATGGGCTCCAACATGCACCCCCACGACCGCCAGGTGGGCTGGACTGCCCCTTCTCCCTGCACCCAGACATGATGATCTTGAGCAAGTGCAAGCCAAGTGAGTCAGCCAAGGGCTGGATTGCAAATATCTGCCGGTTTCCCAACAGCAACATGCCCATACTTGCTGGGTTTCACTTACCCGCAGGGCTGACAAGGATCTCTGGGGTCACTAAACACTGTCCCCTACTGACACAGGTAGCCACACCATATCTGCTCTTTGGTGACCTGGCCACCCTGAATTTTAGTGGTAGATGAATATTGCCCAGCTTCTGTTGTTCTCTGTTACCAGAATTTGCTGCTCTGAAAATTAGACGCTTTACTCTGATTTTCAGCCAAATTCTCAAAGCCATTTGTCCATGTGCATCATTAGCCCATCACAGTCATGAGTTAACTTAGTTCTTGCAGATGCTATTGCTTAGTGATCCTGTAAGGTTTGTTAAAGAGCATTGGCTGCTCACGCTTAGCTCCCTCCATACCACCTCCTGATGTTTGCTTTGATACCTTCACAGGTTGAAACTTCACTCAACAGTGGTCTGACAATGATTTTGCCACATTTCCCACTTCACATTAAGCAGCCAACTGCTAAACCAAACCCACTTTCCTCCCCAAGACAGGTGTGCTTTCAGCACTACTAATAAAAGTCTCAGTTTGGAAAGGAAAGTTTTGGCACAGTCAATGTGCGCTAACAGTTCTGGTGTTGATATCCAAGGTAACGGAGAATCAGGAGAAAAATGCCCCTGGGTCCTGCAAGAGCAGTCCAGGGCATTCAGCAAGGAATAACTTCTCTGACTCAATTTGGACAGTGCACGTGCTTCCTCTGCACCCAGGAGCTCATTTATCTCTTAACTGGGCTAATCAGCAGGTGGAACATTGCCACTCCATTCACTTCAGCCCTGCTGGTGGAGCTTTTTCTCCCCAGAGGCCAAGAGGAGCATAAACAGAGAGCTGAGCAGAAGAGCTGCTCACCATGGGCAAGAACAGCTTGTTCCTCAATCTGACCAGATGAACAGGGCACTAAAATATCTCCAGTGCCCTTCAGGAAGCAAGACCCAGTCAGAGATATCATAACAGCACTGATATGGCCTTTGCTGTGCAGGACATAACCTGGAGCACCTGCTCCCTGTGGTCTCATGTTCCACACTCATGGTCTGTCTCCCTCTCTTCTCTGTGGATGGCAGGCCCCAAACAAGCCTCACACACCCCATGTGTCTCTCAGCAGATGTCTTTGCTCTCTATATCACCATCCCCTCTCCATTCCCAGGATAGTGGCCTCCTCAGCCTTTCAGCTCACCCATTGTCCCTTGCCCTGAGGCCAGACAAAAGTTCATCACCTGCTTCTCTACCATAAACTCAGACTTGTTCCAGTCAGAAGTGTTAGGTGGAGATCCTTGGTCATTCACGGGTGGGCTCCTGCCTTGGGCAGGGTGCTGTCCTGCCCAGCCTGCTACAGCTTCAGGGCTGCTGCAGCTACAGGGCTACTCAGAGAGAGGTAATCCATGAGGTAATGCTGCCAGCAGGAGCAGAACTACTTGTCTTTGTTTGTCTTTAGGGACAGAGCAGGGTTCTGTGGGATGTGGTTGCCAGGAGTGGTCCTGGTCTCATTGTTGGGCAACAGAGTGGAACCCTCCTGCTCACCAGGAACCCATCCACCACCCCATGGTGGGCCACAATCCTCCTGCCCTTGTCTGACTTATCACACAGGATGAAGTTATTCTCAAATAGAGCAAAGCATGATGGTTTTTGAGGCACCCACCAGCTCTGATCTGTGAAAATCCCTGGAAAATCTCCCCCACTCACAACTATTTAACAGAGTGAAATGGAGGCACAGGAGTAGATCAGGTCATAGAATCATGGAATGTCAAGGATTAGAAGGGACCTTAAAGAACATCCAGTCCCTATCCACCCTTGCCATGGGCAGGGACCTCTCCCACTACACCAGGTTGCTCAGGGCCCTACCCAACTTGGCCTTTATGGCTGGCAGGGATGGGGCATCCACAGCTTCCTGGGCAGCTTCTTCCAGAATCTCACCATCCTCACAGTAAAGTATTTTTCCTAATATCTAGTTAATATTTCCCCCCTTTCAGTTTGTACCTATTACTCCTGTCCTATCCCTACAGCTCCTGACAAAAGGTCCCTCTCTGACTTCCCTGTGGGCCCTTCAGATATTGGAAGGTTCCTATAAGGTCTCCACACAACCTTCTCCAGGATGAACAGCCACAACCTTCTCAGGCTGTCTTTGTAGGGAAAGTGCTCCAGTCTTCTCATCAACTTAGTGGTCCCCTCTGGACTTTCTGTAGCAGTTCCATGTCTTTCTCATGTTTGGGGCACCAGAACTGTAAGCAGCAGAGATCCCAGAAGATACCATGGGATTTCCAACAAGAACATGCTGGCTCCTCACCTGCCATTACCCCTCATTTCCATGGGCATCTTGTTCTCCTGGCCTGCTCAGGGGCATGTTCCCACTCTACCCCTCTGTGTGAGAGCATCCCCCTGTGCTGGGACTCTGCTGTGGGGCTGCACGGGCCCAGGCAGAGAGCAGCAGACTCTGTGGGTTCAAGTGTTCTCTCTGAGCCTTGAGCTGCCTGCTCTGCTCTGCTTTCAGTCCACAGATAAAGTGGAAGCTGGGGAAGCCATGGGCTCACAGGACATCATCACCCTGGAGAAAAGAGCAGACAGTCTCCTTCTAGAGGAGCACAAACACCCACATTCTGAAAGGAGAGCTTTAAGGGAAAAGGCTCTAGGCTGGAGGAGGAGACACTGGATCAGTAAAAGAGGTTTTGGAGTTGCATGGTGAAACCAGCACACTGCTCTGAGTATTTCCCTGCCTCTGACTGTACCCAGAGACAGCACAGCATGCCTGAGTCCTGATGGCCAGTTTGCCATGGGTTGGCTCTAAGAAACTGTACCACTGACAAAACCCCTTGTACTTCATCCCATGCTGTCTTTTCTGCCTCATCCTTTCCCCAGGCACTCCAGTCTGGAAAGCAGGATGTTCTGCAAAACACCAGCCCAGCATCCACCTGAGCAGCACCAAAAAGCACAAGCTTGTGTTGACATTCACAAGGAGCAGAACCAGAGCAGGGCCTGCTGACAATCACACCGCCATGCTCCCCCTGCTGCTGGGCAAGGCTGAGCCAGTAGCTCTTCACAGCCACCAGGTGCTTGAGGGTGAACTGCATCCATACATTCCACCCACATAAGTGAGGCCTGTAAGCCTTTCAAGAGATGTTGCTAAACCCATAGGGAGGCCATAGAATCACAGAATCATGGAACAGTTTATCTTTAGGGGCCTTAAACACCACCTGAAAGTCCTCAGTCTCTCAGATCCCCATCCAGCCTGGCCTTGAACAACTCCAGGGATGGGGCAACCAGAGCTTCTCGGGGCAGCCTGTGCCAGTGCCTCTTGACCCTCACAGAATTTATTCTTAATATCTATTATCTGTCTATTCTCAATATCTATTATCTTGATTAACTATTATCTGTATTCTTAATATCTGATATCTGTCCTCCAGTTTAAGGCCATTCCCCCTTGCCCTACCACTTCAGGCCCTTGTAAAAAGTCCATCTTTTCTGCAGTCTGTTATCCAGACATTTTGTGGGGCGAGGAGCTGGCTGCTGACACTAATCTTTGCCCATATGTGTAATCAGTGAATTACCCAGCTATCTCCCCTGGAACAGGACTGTGCTCTCCCATATCACACCTGCCAGGGGGTGTCTGAAGACCATGCAGCATCTGGCATGGCTCACATCAGTGCTGAGCAGTGCCTGCCCCGTGGGATTTGTCTCTTCATGGGGGAGGGAAAGGCCAGGATGTAGATGGCTGGGTCAGCTTTCTCAGCCCCAGAGGGCTGCTGCTGCTGCTGCGGACGTGAAGGCATCCAAAGGAAACCCCGATAAGCTCCCAGTATCTCAGCTGTGGGGAGATGCCACACATTCCTTGCAGACATTGCCCACAAATCCCTTCAGACACTGCCCAGCCTCTCCTGGAGCTCCAAGGATCCCCACAGGCATTTCAGTGAAAGTAGAAGTTTTCTCCAGCATCACCTATGCCCCACCACCCTCATGATCCCCCAGCCCCTTTAGCCTCTTGTGCTGTTTTGAGACACAGGAAAGAGGGGCCAGGTGTGGATCTGAATTGCTCCCTGTCCATTCCCATCCTTTCAGTTCCTGCATGTAAAGATATTGACCCAGAGGAACACAGAGAAGTTGAAAATCTATCTGTTGATGGGCCCTGAAAACAAGCCAGTTTTGCGAGCTCATGTAGCTTCCCAGCACAAGTCCTGGATGACACAAGTAGCGGCTTCATGAATTGTCCCAATTGTCCCAATAAGCACAGCACTGACATGCAGTTTATCTCCCTAAGCACAGGACACCACATATCAGTCACCCTGACAGTGCAGACATCCCTAACGCATGGCAATTACTAAATTTTGTCACTGTCTTTTTTGTCCCTGTGTTTGTTTTTACACAGACACTCAAATGTGCACATCCCTATTAGCCATTTCCTAGTGAAGAAGTAACTGTTACATGCCACCTTCTGAATTTTGACTTCATAGGAACCTCATTATCAAATCAAATTATCAGTATATAATCTTATGAGAATGGCCGAGGATCTGTCCCTCACTCCTGACACGAACCAGTTACAGCTTTCAGGAATTAACTGAGGTGTATTTGCATAGGACCTGATATGATGGGCCTCTGACCACAGCACAGCCCCCAGTTTGTATCTCTGCCATGAGATACAAACCATAAGAGGTCTGTGAAGATATGGGGCAGTGATTTGGCACCTCAATTGTTCATACATGTTCCAAACTGCAGCATTAGGCACAGCAGGTGCCTGTCTGCACCTCACAGCTACAGGAGCAGCCAGTGAAGGATCTGCTGGGAAATATGTGACTGCTGCAACGACTTCGCTCAGAATAAGCTCAAACTGCTGTTCATGAACTAGGCTATATATTGAAGGTTTAAAAGCCCTTGACACAGGATGCTGAAGGTCCTAAAAAGATATCTAAAGACAGACAAATTCATGAGGGTAAAAATCCAAGCACGGCTATAAACATGGACACCCCTGGTCACAAGTGGACCCGAACTGTGAATCATTGAAGATTGTAAAATAGTTTTGGGGAGGTACATTTGTTCTCTTCACACACTCATATCACACTCTCATGGATCTTCTTCACAGGTCCAACCCATCCCAGTGACCACTGCCTGGCTACCTGTGCTGTCCAGTGGAATGGGATGTCCATCACTTCAGCACTTAAGTCACAAGAACAGAAAACTGCCAGAGTTTACTAGCTGCTGTTTTTCAATTGCCCAGATCTGAGATGACATGAAAATGATAAAAATAATTTCCTGGCTCTAATGTCCACCAGTGTGAGACCTGAGTGTCCACTCTCTTCCCTGCCCATCTCCCCATCTCCAGGGGGTGGCCAAAACACCTTGTTCAGATCCAGCCTGTGGTGGGCAGAGGAGACATTGGCACCTGCACTCAGTATGTTGTGTGACCTTTGCTAAAACACCAGCCCCAGATGAGTGCTGGAAGTGTCATCTGCTGCTAGGTCATCCTTCTCATTACTCTTTTCTCCACTGTGCAGCACAGATGTTGACCTCTTCCAGTCCCAGCACAGCCAAGGACATCCACTTCACCACGGTGCTGTCAGTGGTCAGAGGGACAAGTGGGAGCGTGCTTCATACCCGCAACAGGTCAAGCCAGCAGAGCAACTCCTGAGCTCACCAGAGCACTTACTATACTGCCTACAGCCATGCAGCAATTCAATGGCATTTTAGATACAGCAAAAGCTTTAGCTGTGGGATATCCATTGCACTGTGGAGAGCTTCCTTTCTCTTTCCCTTCAGGAGCTGGAGGAAGCCACATCACTTGCGTCATTTAAAAGCAGACTTGAAGCAAAAGGCACTTGAAAACTCACCATGGGGAACGATCATGCTCAGGGCGGTAAATAACTGACTTTGTCTTGTTCATCTCGTATTTTATGGCCTTTCCTGTTTGTACAGTGCTTCACAGGAACAGGCAAGCTAGCAGAGGAGAGCCTGCTCTCTGCTCGCCTGCCTCCTCCTCTGTGCCAGCACCATCTCCTCTCCTGTGCTTTCTCTGCTGTTCAGCTCCACGGGATGGTAGCTTTGGATGCCACACCACCACACTGCAGTCACACAATACTGTCAGCAAGAGCCTGGGAGAGAAAAATGCTGCCAGAGCCCTGGGAGAATTGCAGGACCCTGGCCACACTCCCTCCTCCATGCCTGGGGTTAGAGCTTGCACCCTCCTCCCTCCTGGCCAGTCCAGTCCATGATCCATGGGATCTGAGAGCTGTAGTGTAACAGGGAAAAGGAGTGTCTGAGCAGGGTCTCACTCCCTTCCAAGTACTGTGGGGTTTGCCATGGGCCATCCTGGGAATTTAGGACATTAACAAGATCCTCTGGACTCACAGGACCTCTTTTAAAGCCTGCATTGACAATCACATTAGAAACAGCAAAGGGGAAATTTTACAATCAGTAATTGTGTGGGACATTGTACGTTCGTTGAAGATACAGTGGTATGGGGGAACAAAGATGTCTGATTTCACCATGGTGTCCTCAGGCTGCAGCTGGACTCTCAAAGCATGTGTTTGTTCAGGAGCTTTGGATAAGTTCTCATTAGATTTTCTGTCATACTATTGCCCCATATTTTTTGGACTCTGACTTATTTGGAAGCACTGCCAAAATAATCCATCACAGTGCCTTGTACCCAAAGGCAATAGCCTGATGGAAGACATCATGCCCTGATCAACATCTGCATAGAGCAAGATATGATCCAGGAGTGACAAAAACATGTTATGTTCTAGGTTGTCAGCACTGAAGGAAAAAACGTGTTCATAATTTGCATTTGTTGATTCACACTTGCTAACAGGATAGCAAGACTGAGCAACACAGAGCAACTGAGATTAATGAATCCTGATCATCTTTAAGCTTTCAACAGATTGACCCTAATCCATAACCCAGGGTCAAAGTCTACATTATGCTGAGTTTTATGTCAGCTAATTCAATACCCATCTACATATTGAAATGAAGATAAGGTCCTGAAGGTCCTGAAGGTCCTGAAGAAAGCATTCCTGAAGCCTTAAATTTCTTCCTGCCTTATGACAACCCATGATTGTGAAGAAAACTGCAAATTCTGTGGAAAAGTCCTACAATATCAGCTGGTGGATGACCACATGTAAGGAAAATGGTGCTCCCATGGGCAGTGTCCTACCCAGCCTGTCTGGAAGGAGTTTATCCCTCACAGATGCTCTCAGCAGTGGCTGCAGCACCCAGAGGTTTAATCAGAGGGCTCCTGTGGGGGTACCAGTCATCAGTTTTTCTGGGTCTGGATTGAAGGCGCTTGAGAGAGTAATTTGTGTTCAGACTCAAGTGTTTATTATTTCTTATCAGTAAAACAGTCTCACTACTGTGAGTTGGGCAGCTTTTTCATTAGAAAGCACAAAATGGCTAACAATCTCTTGTTACAAGGTCTTTTAAGACTAAACCATCCAATTAAGAACTGATACCTAGATTATTTTCCATTTTAACCCAATAACTGATCCCAAAGAGCCCCCAATGCAGAATTTTCTGCCCAATTACAAAATGCCACCCAAACCCATGAAGAAGAAGGAAGAAGAAGCTTGAAGAAGAAATCCAGGATGCCCCCCTGTGCCCTCCATCTTGCTTCCATCCGCAACATACTAAAAGTCCCAAAACCTAAATTTCTCACCAAGTGATGCACCTACGCTGCTCTCTATAATCTATTTCACACTTTTGTGGATTCTAATCTATCTTGAAGTCTTGGAAACTTTCTCCATGAATGAGGGTCAGAGTCAGTGCTCCCCTGGGCATCAGAGCAGACTGAGAAATATTACCTGTGCCCTGGGTTTCCACAGTTTCCCTGTCAAGCGCTGACCCGTCTTGCCAGATCTGTCCTGCTTAGCTTTCAGCACATGATAGGATCATAAGCCAAGGCAAACGTAAGCAAAGGATAGAAACAGAGGATAGAGATCTCCAGTACGCAATTATACACATAACGATGTTATGTTATGCACAAAGGTGCATGAAATATGTTTAAGGAAAAAAAAAATCTGCATAGATAGGAGAGTTGCTCATAGCCCAGGATTATCAGATCTGGGAAAATGCCACGTGAATGAGTCACTGGAACATCAGTCAATTGCTGTTTACAGAAAATGCCACAAAATTGGCTGTTGTAGTCCCTCTCCTGGATTTGTATTTCCTTTTCATAGTTTCTATAAATGATTGACTGAAATGTGCTATGGACTGCTCTCTTGCATTACACTTACCTCCCTAGTACCTTGCTCCAGTCCTGTCCCTCCTCCCTCTCAAAATGTAAAATGTATTTTAATGAAGTATCTTTTTCAGATGATGATTAGAGAGCAAACAAAGGCCCTTTGAAAAAATGTTTTGCATCCTCCTGCCACAGCAGCTCTCCAACCAACCTGTCCGTGTGGTTGTGTTGTAGCCTTATGCCAAGGAGGGACACCAAATGTGACTGATCCAGCAAGTTTATATATGCCCCATTCCTTCAGGAGCTGCTGCTCACTATTTCACTTCCCCAGCATTTAGCACCTGAAAAATTCAAAGGCTGGTGACCTGCAGATCAGAACTCTGTCACAGAAGGCTTGTAAATCGGAGCTGGTGCCTTCAGCCCCAGCTAGGAGCCAGCAGCCAGACAGCAGAGATCCCACAACACACTCAACACAGAGGCCTAGTCCGGATCTCTGCTGCAGGGTGGGTCCCTGCCCTGGGCCCTGTGCTCGGCAGGCCTCAGACAGGCAGGGACCTACACAGCGGCACAGCTTCTGGCTTAGCTCCCATTCCAACCACCCCAAAAGGGCGGGGTAAATACAGAGGAATCAGAGGGGAAAGGGGGGGAAACAATAAGGACTGTGTGAGGAAAAACTGGGAAGCAGGAGGGCCCTGTGCCCAGACTCAGTGTGGTATGGTTTGTGCAGCACAACACATCAATGCCTGGATAAGCATGGGCAATGCTAGACTCTTTCTGAATCCTGGGCTGCTGTGAGCTGCCACCACATTCCCAGAGAGCAGCACAAATCACCTCCACCCCCTCTTTGCAAAGGTGCTGGTAGCAGGAGACCAAACCGTCCAAAAGAGCCTGTGGCTTCAGGACTGAGGCTGCCTGCCCTCTGTGCTTCTCCTTTGAGCAGTATTGAACTCTCCCTTCCTGTGCAGGAGGAAAAGTCTGTGTGAGGACAGCCACACTCCATGGAGCAAAACCTTCCCACTGCTAAAAGCCATCAGAAGCCTCTCTGCCTCCTGTGAACCTCCACGAGGTTAAAAGTAGAGCTCTACATGTGTGTCTGCACGTGTGCCTCTGTGGAAAAGCAGGGGAGAGACTGGCTTGCTGCAATGAGCATTTCAAACAAAACAGTATAATTATACATATTTTTCTCCCATGAGCAGGATGGGAGCTCAGCATGTAACATCTGTTGCTTAATGCATTCCTAGATAGCACACAGATATTATGCTGATAAGCACCACTTAAGAACCAAGATAGCAAAGAACAGAAAGTAATGATTGTAGTTACATAGGGAACAGGTCAGATCTTAGTGTGACTTTAAAGCAACCTGGTTTCGACCCTTCCATTTATCATAATGAAAGTAATGCATGTAGCAGTGAAGAATTTTAATAGCATTTTAGAGGCAATAATGCCTTCAGAAAGATGGCTTTCATTACATGGCTGTACAGCTGTCCCTGGAAACTGCAGAGGGCTACATTGCACACCATTTATATCTTGAACTGAAAAAACATCCTTTGGAAATGAAATACCTGTATGGATGATCTTGAGCTGTTCGAGAATCTAGACAAGACCAAAATTCACACCTGCTTCAGATCTTTGGCCTTCACCAGAGCACAGCTTACCATGTGAAAGGCATGACCAAAACCAAGAGGTGCCCACCCTGTGCTTTCCACGCTCTGCCCTCTTCCAGTGCACCATGACAGTGCCTCCCGTGCCGGGCTAGTTCCTATTCCCAGCTCCAAGAGGTGGCAGCAGCACCCCTGCCTTTGGGAAGACACTCCTGTGAGGGACTGCCCTTGGAAAGGGAGAAGGACTGACACCCAGGGGAAAAGCAAATGCACACCCACCCACTCAGACAACCTCAGCATCTCTGAGCTGACCACCAGCTACAGCAGGCCTAGCACTGTAGACATGCATAATATCAGGCGCAGGACAATGTATCAAAAAAAAAAATTAAAACAAAATTTTAAAATGTTTGCATCTCGCTGATTTTTTCAAGTTAATAAAGAGCAGGTTTTCAATCCCAAAACTACTTTTGAGATTGAAAAGAGCCCTGAGACTCTTCTCATTATTCCCAAGGGAAGCTTGACAGCATTGCACATTACAAAAAACTTTGCAGAAGTGTTAGCTGCTTTGACTGTCTCCAGCCACCTCAGAGACTAAAGGTTAAAAACAATTCAGAGTTGTCAGTAAAAACAAGAAAGAGAAGAGAAACAAACATGATCCTTCTCTCAGATACAATACAACCTCAACAGAGCAAGCATACAATGGAGAAAAGGATGAAAATCTATAGACAAAAGCTCCTTACATCCTGGGACAAAATAAAAACATCCCACCAGTTCTCATTCCACCTGCAAGGTGAGACTTACACCTGAGCACATCAAAAAGGATGTGTCACTAAGTAGGGTCCTGTCACCTTTTTATGGTGGCTTCTTGTCTCCTTATACTGCCATAGGATGCAAAAATATTTGCTCTGTCAAAGCATTGATACAGCCCAGTAAATATAATTCTTGAAATTGCTGGTGAAAGACACAAGCTTTGGCATCCAGGCTTATCTTGACCTGGGCTGCCGTTAGCTTACATTAACAATTGCCAGTGGTCAAATAACTTCTGTATAACCTGTTCTGGCTTTATCTCTGTGTTACCATATAGGGTAAAATGGCAAGCATAGGTGGTCACTGCATAACAAGAAACAGCCCTTTAGGTTAATTGAGGCTGGGGAAAGCTGTTGTGCCATTTTTAAACTTCACCTGGAAACTACTAGGAAGGAGAAAGAGTGTAATGAGGAAAAAAAAAAAAAAACAAACAAACAAAAAACCCCCAAAACATAAAAATAGCCTCAAACAGACTGCAGGCCTGAGGAGCAAAGACCACCATCACAAATTTTGTGCTTGTCCTCATGACAACTGAGGACACTGATGACTCACAGAGACAAGCCACCACCACTTCTCTGCTTGAGGAGGCTGGTGCTACCAGACTCAGAGATATCAGGAGATGAGGACAGCACTGGAGAGGAGGATTAGATATTGCAACTTTTCTTTGCAGCAGTTTTAAGAGCATTACGACTAATAAGTCGTAATGCTCTTAAAACTACTACAAAGAAAAGTTGATTTTTCTGTACTAATCTGGATTATAAGCGTTAGTATCATTGCAAGTGGACTAATAATAAATTTATTATCTCTTATGTTAAGATTTTAATAAAACTTTTGGCTCTGTATGAATATAATGTGTTCATCTTGGCACATGGCAATATTTTAAGCATAGCATGACAGAAGCTGTCAGAAACCCAAGCTGATTGCCAGGCCCTAGTGGAGCAGAGCTGAGAAAACCTCTCAAGACCGTGGCTTCAAAGACAGGAGTGAACCCTTCACAAACCTTCTCCCCAAACCTGTCCTGCCTGTTGAACTGTTTGAGGATGCACAGGAGAACTGTTACTCTCACAAGAGCTGCAGCTATTCGAGGTGCTCCTGCTGGGAATTTTCAAACAAATTTTTTAAACAGGTATCAAATATCACCTACTCCCAGCTTGTGCCCACATGATAGCTGACCCCCATCCTTCTTGGACTGTCAGTTCAGCCCTTCATTTAACCAAACTGATCTTTCCCACAAGCTGCTGTAGCTCTGAAAGAGATGTGAGCTGAAATTGCAAATGAGGGTGGGATCCTTACACCCAGGCTCACTGTCTTTGACCCATCTACAATTGGTTCAAGTTTAGAGTCACCCGTGAGAACATAATTCTGACCAAAGGAATCCATCTGAGGCTGGAAACACATTTCCAACAAGAGCCACAGCTTGGAAAGGAAGAGAGAAACATTCTTCTCACTCCCATCCTCGTTAGGTTATCCTCAGATATTTTCTAACAAATCTCTGCTCCAATTTTGCAACCTCCCTGTCTATGAAAGGGGCAGACTAAGCATCACTGAAAGCAGCTGAAAAGCCCAAAACTGTCCCTGAAATCATCTCCCAAAACTCACTGCACCATACAGTCAGAGGCAAAGATCACAGTGACATTATCATCTGTGCAAGAAGCCAGGTGATTAAGTAGTAATAGAGACAAGAAAAGCCTGAGGTGATGCTTGTTAGAAGCTGTGGAGACTTGAATGAATATGGATTTTATTGTCAAGCTGACCCAGCAAAGTTACTTAGTTTAAATTTTCCTGTGCCATACTTCAGCTGAAATAAATTTCTACCCAAGAAAAATGTTCATTAAGCATTTTACTTAGAGGTAGGAAAGTGTAGTGTGGGAATATGAAGCTTTTCAACTGCTCAGGCTTTAAAAATATAACAATGTCAGCCTTCTCCACTTTCCATGAGCTGGATCCTCACTGTTTGGTGAATACAGTGTTCTTCACTACACTGGGCTCACTACACCCAACCATCTGTTTATGAGACATTATTCTAGAATGAAAAGTGTCACCTTGGTTTCAGTGTATTGTTTAAGATTTTTGAGGGGGTTTCTTCCCATGACTTAGAGCCGTCTCTACCATATGTATTGGTTTCTAAAGTTTGTCCTGATTTCCCAAGGACAAAGAGAAAACAATTCCCGTCTCTCCTTTTTAAAATGGGTGGAGGGGAATGGGAATATGGGGAAGGAAATGTAGGAGAGGTATCTTTCTTTGTTAGATGCTAGCCACAGTCAGACTGCAAAGAAATGGAGGCATCCTGCTCATTGCAGAATAATTTTCTGTGGAGCAATCATATTAGTCAAGAAATATATGAAGACTCAGAGGTTTCTATCTCTTTCCATATGAAATATGAAATTTAAAACATAAACTTAAAAAAAACCAAGCTTGTAATAAAACTGCGAGATTTGGCCAAAAACTATCCTGGGCCCAACAGATGAATCAGGCTTTGGCAGTTTCCAAGGTCATTCCCTGTCACAATAGTACATTGCAACATGAGAAAATAATTTTCAGGCTTTTGGAAATATCTCCTCATCCTTACCACATAACCTAGCAAGAAGTCTCAAATGAAGAGACTCTTTTGGTCAGCAGCTGCACCCAAACCTGTGTTATTTGATTAAGCTGAGGGCTGTGAAAAGCAGCCAGCAACACAAACTGTTTGTAGGAAGAGATGATTCACTGGCTTTACTGGCAGTCACAGAGAGAACTCTGTGTCCCCTTCCCAGTGGATGTACTGTCCTCTTGCCTTTACACCCTGCACATGGCTCCCACCAGTGTCATCCACAGGCACCAAGGATTGCAAAGAAAATTCACTTGCTGTGCAGGGAATACAGCCACATGCCATCTGCTGGCACACTGCACCTCAGGGGCAAATAAGTGGAACCTCACAGGGGCCTGTAGCAGCATCTGGGCAAACACAGATGAAACAAATAAAGGAAAATAATTTTGCATCTGCCCAGTATCCAGAGCTGGAGCAGATTTCTCAAACCCATCACCTGCCATTCGGGCACAAAAGAAGCAGCCAAATATTCAAATCCCGTGCCAAGAAGGGTCAAAAATCTGGCCTTTCAAAAGGTGTCTGATGTCCTTTTGCTAATCTCTCAGTTTGCAGTGCATGTGGGTGTGGTGGTGTTCACAGGGGTCCCAGGGAGAGGGAAGAGACGAGGATCTGACTCCATGTTTCAGAAGGCTTGATTTATTATCTTATAATCTATATTATATTAAAATGATATATTAGAACTATACTAAAAGAATATAAGAAAGGATTTCATCAGAAGGCTAGCAAGGAATAGAAAAGAAGAAGAATGACAACAAAAGCATATGTCTCGGACAGAGAGTCCGAGCCAGCTGACTGTGACTGGCCATTAATTAGAAACAACCACATGAGACCAATCACAGATCCACCTGTTGCATTCCACAGCAGCAGATAATTATTGTTTACATTTTGTTCTTGAGGCTCCTCAGCTTCTCAGGAGAAAAAATCCTAAGGAAAGGATTTTTCATAAAACCTGTCTGTGACATGTGGTTAAACAGTGATTCCAATGGACGCCAGAGACAGCAGCAAAAGGAATTGCGGGATCACCTCCAGCAGTGGAGGGGCATTTACAGCCCTTCTGTGGAAGCCAGCTTCCTCCCCTGCCTCCATTCCTCTTGTAAATCCATCACAGGTCCTGCCAAGCAGCAGCATCTTCCCTTCCATGGCATTTCCCTGTGGCCTATGACCGCTCTTGGCACAGCACTCCCTGCTCCAAATGCAGCATCCAAGAATCCAGAGCTGATATAGCTGCCAAAGCCATGAGAATTGTATCTGGAAATGATGGAGAGAAAATTACTCCTGTGGGGAAAAGACACTGTTAAAAATAAGTTGTTCTGTGACCAATGGAGTTAATAAGGTGACCTTTCCTACAGTTCCCTTTCCAATCTCCTCCACCCAGATACTGCAGCTCCTTCCAGCATCTGCTACTAGTTTGGCTGGAGATTTGGGTCCTGTGCTGTGGCTGGCTTGGAGCACCTGAATTGCTTCATTATCCAGGACACAAGTGCTCCTTGGTCCCCAGCAGGTATATTGTGCAGAACTCTGCCTCTGGCTTGTGTGGAAGGAGCAGGGAGCAGCAATTATACAGATCTTTCTGCTCTATCCAGCTGCCAGTTTTCACAAAACTGCGAGCAAATTAAAATCTTGCACATCTCTTACTAGATGAAAAGTGTGGCAGAAATCATACTTTTGGGGACATAGTGTGGAAAGAGGAAAGAAATACAGGGGAAAAGTAAATGCAACACTTTGTTCCCCTAGGTAATTAGGTTTTAAAAATACTGACAAATGACAATACTGTGAACTTTACACACTGACTTAGTACAGGATAACCTGCAGTATCAATTAGGGACACAGTGGAAGTGTGAGGTCATGCTTGCTGCAACCTCTAAAAGATTTTCTGATCTCATTAAAGTCACTTTCAAGCTAATTTTAGGCAAGTGTGAGTGATTGTCAGAAAGACCAGAGAGGGAAAGGGAGAAAGAGAAAAGAAATGCAGTAATAAAATCTTCCAATAAATTACATCCCCACCAGAGGTGTAGTGTGACCCCATCAAAAGGCCACTCTGTCCCTCAGGAAATCTGGTTTTCCTGACAATTTTCTGGAGAAGCTGCAGAGAAAAACAATTGTAACTTGCTGCACTGCAAAAGAGTGCAATAGCTGGTGATTTCTGAGATTTCTCCATCTCTGTTTTTCTGGGATACTATGGTTTTTCCTGAAACATTGAACCTTTATCTTTGAAAAGCAACTCTGAAATGCTGAAAGAGGAGACAGCCAAAATTATGTTAGAAAGCTCCACCCTCTGCATCTGCTGCAGTTACCAGTTTTTGCCATGTCTTTCACTGTGCTGATCCAGGGCACAATCAGAAAAAGCAGAATAAGAATAGGGAAGGGACCTTTAGCACTCTTAGCACCTGGCATCAAGACCTGCAAACTGCCAAGTCCACAGCAGAAAATATTTTCTCTGACAGGCTGACTTTTTGTTTCAAATTTCGATTTTTTTTTCCTGATTTTAACATGTATTTGCTCCAGCTAGTGAATTTTTTCCAGTTATTTCACTCATTTTCATTTATGTCACTGTAGCCTGTCTACATAATAGCTAAGAGATGACGAGCCCAGTTTACAGCATCAAAGTTCAATTTATATTTTTTAATTTTCTCATGTCTTGATGAAGAAACCCAGCCATTTTTTGAAACCCAAAAGCCATTAATGCAGAGGAAAAAGGTGACTCTGGTGCCAGCTTATGTCTTCCTGAAGAATCCTTCTTGAGAAAGGTGTGCTCCTTCTTGCAGGTTGGGAAACTGAGACGTAAACCTTCCCACAGAGTTGCCAACAATAACAGAAGAAAAGCATCTTTTCAGGAAGAAAGTCTGTTTTCTTCTTTGTTGCCTCTCTCAGAGGTTTCCTGTGCATTATTTCCCCATCATGAGCTGCCAGCCAGCTCTCATTTTAATCAGAAAACAGAAGCCAGCATAAATGCCTGGATTTAAAACCAGCCTTCCTTTCTCTGACACTTTTCTGTGGGTTGTGTTGAGGCATCAGAGAGCTGAAAAGCTGAGCTGGTGTGGGTTTAGACGTTTTGTGGCAGTGCTGCTCAGCCAGGGAGGGTTTGCTCCTGAGCTTGGGCAGAGGAATATCTCGATGCAGGGGAAGGAAGAGCCTGTGCCAGAAATAGCTGCAAGGCTCCAGCATGTCCCACAGACCACCAGGCAGACACAATCTTCCTCTAAATATCCAAAAAGGGTGGGTGAGCAGTTCCTCATGTGCTGCAGATGGGCTGCAGAGAGAGGAACTGCCCAGCCAGCACAGATGGAGGAATGGGAGCGCATGGATGTGTACCAGGAATGTGCGTCACAGAGCCCAGTAAATTCTGGTCCCCCACCAGTCCTTCCCCTTCTCCTGCTCAGAGCTGTCCTAAAGAGCTTGAAGGTCTCCCTCTGCACAGCCTGAGTCACCATTCTTGTTGTTTAACTAGCCTTAAAACACCAAAATTTCTTCATGAAAAAGGATTGAGAAAACATATACCAGATGCCCAGGTTGGTTTTGGTCCAGACTGTCTGGATTTTCTTCAGGGGCTGAACATCAGCCACGAAGATGCAAACAGAGAGTTTCCACAGCTGCCTCTGACAGCTTACCCCTCAACCAGGCTAAGGGAGCAGGGCCCACAGGCAGGAGTTTCTGCACAAAACTGGAAGGAAGAGAAGCTGGAAATGGGGAATGATAGTGATTAATTGCTTGATAAAACCTTCATGGTGTTGGCCAGTGACCAGGTCTTCTTGCCAAGTACACCAGAGGTAGGCACAGCCCTCCATGATATGGTTTAGTGGGTGTGGTGGTGTTCAGTTCAAAAGTTGAACTTGATGGTCTTGAAGGGCTTTTCCAGCCTTTATTAATCTGTTATTTATAAATTTATGGCTTTTTTATTTCCCACAGGTCCTTAGTGTCCTAAGCACCATGTGCATTCAGTCTGGGGCCATTCATGACCTGTGGTACTTGTTAGCAACTTTGTCAGTTCATAGCAAATCTAGCACATAATTGGCATCATGATCATCACTTCCTGTAATCTGAAGGATCTCATAACACTGTAATTAATTTCTTACAGTGTCCCTTTTGCCATCATGCAAATAATGACAATTTCATCTCCCATTTTAGGAGAAAAACAGTTTCCCACGCTCATGTCTGCAAGTTTCCTGAGTGACCCATAGAGGTTTGAGAGCACATGACAGATAAATCAAGCCACAGCTACAGTCCCAGACCAACCAGTCTGAATCACTCTTTTCAAAAACTTCCATCCAGCAAAGCTGTGTGTCAGACCACTGTCACTGTATGTGAATACTCAGTCATGGCCTTTGCAATGTAATACAGAAACAGGAGGAGGGAATTGGACTAATTAAAACATCTTGAACCCATCCTTTTACAGACACATTGTGTGGGAACTTAAGTTATGAAAAGCCTGACTAAGTTAAGTTATGAAAAGCCTGATTTCTTAGGCATACCCTGAGCCTCTCACTAATTCTGTGGCTCAGCATCCTGCAACACTATCTGCCACCCCTCCAGAGCTCCTGCAGCAAGGCCAGCTTTCCAAACAGACTTTTTGCACAGGCTGTGACAAGCTACTTCCCAAATTGCATCAGCCTCTCTGAATCCAACCAGCCCTATGAGATGGCTCCTCATCTGGGCCGCACAAAAGGTTTTGTGATTTCCTAAAGTTGTAACCTCACAGCTCCTTTAGCCTGCACAGAGCGAACACCCACAACCAGCTCCTCTTTTGGGAATCATCTGCCAATAGTGTTCAGGTTTTTCCCTAGCAGGCCACACCATTTGCAGCAGAATCCTGCTTGGAAAGAGTCTGATATTCCCTACCAGATTCTTCTGAGGATAAAATCTGAATCCATCACTGCACAACACAAGTTTATGGGTAAGATGGTCAAGAGTTTATTCCCTGGACGTGAAACCTGACATGAGGTGTGACCATGGGATGCAATGCAAAAGAAACTTTCCCTTCCTGCTATCTATGACATCTGAAAACCAAACAACTGAGTCAGCAGTGGCAGCACCCAGATGTCCAGCCTCCTGCACATCAGCTCTTGCCCTAGCAACTGGTAAACCTTACAAGTATGCTTGGAGTGATTTATTTGGTGATTCCATGTTAGGTGCAGGGGTAAATTTTGTTTTCATTCACTCATACGCATGAGAGAACTCAGTGATCCTAGAGGTCTTTTCCAATCTAAATAATTCTCTCATCCTAAGACAGTCTGCCATAGTTAAGATATGTATAGGGAAGGAGAGATGCTTCTTCCATGTGTCAGCAACAGAAGTAGATACTAAATGCTGTTCTTCACATTTGCAACGCAGAGAAAGGCAAATATTGTGAAAATTTGGGAACAGCAGGTGTTCATCCAGTAGAAGTGTCCAAGGAGTTAGGAGGTGACACCATGCAGGCTTTGACACAAGGTTATCCTACTCCTGACCTGTGGAGCATTTTCTCTCTGTGCTACACAGCTTTAAGGTAAAATATGTTCTCCAGGGAAAATACATCACTCTGGAGCTGGGATCCTTCCCACCCAACACTTTGTGTCTGACATGGAGGTGCCTCTGCCAGTGGTGGATCTCACAGTGCAAAAGGGAATGTGTAGTTCAATTAGAAGCTGATCTCCAAGAGCAGTGTTGACTCAGCCGTCCTGGGAATTTAATACATGTTCAGATGCAGACCCTTTGCTGAAGCCCAGATTTGGTAAGATTGCTCAAAACCCACCTATCCTTTCCTGAAAGAGCTGGAAAAAATTATGTGTCTGGTATGCAGCAGTACACATGTTCCTGTCTGCAATAAAGCCTTCTTGTTCACTCCCTGTTTGTCTTCACTCTGCCTTTGAAGAAGTGAGAGCCCCAAAATACCCACTGAACCTGCTAGCCCAAGGTACTAGAAAAACTTCCTTATGGGAAACATAGTAATTATGTTAAACAAAAAATTTTAAATGGAAACAATTTTGCATTCCTCTGCAAATACAACCCCAGACCAAGCTCTGGTCAGATAAATTGACTCCTGGTGTTCTGAGCTCCAGGTGTGAAACAGCTGGGGGCAGGAATGCTTCTCAAAATGTGAGACAAAAAAGAGAAAAACCATTTCCAGACAGATATGCTGGGAAGAAGGAGCCAAGGGGTTTTAGTATCTGATAAGAGCTGCCTTGCATGGTGCATGGCTGCACAGAGATGTAGCGCCTTCTCCATGACTCCTCCTGCTCTGCTCCTTTCCAATCCACCCACCGAGCTCAGGGCTGTGTCCCCACCTTCCTCTACCCTACTAAATCACCAGCCTGTTGAGCAAAATTCTTGCATGTCCATCTTCCAGTTTCAGGTGTGCTATGTGTTTTCTGTCTGCGGCCAGGATTTCTGGCTGGTTCAGCATGTTAGTAAAGCACCAAAACTTCAGAGAAGAGAGAGGGAATGGCAGGAAATGGTCAATTTTCCACTGTCTGGGAAGGCAGAACAGTGGTCTGAGCCCTCTTATCTGTACAAAAGGGGAGATAATGACATGGTGGGTGTTGAGGGTGAGGAAGGCAGCTCCAGCCATGCAGAGTTGTGAGTGTCTGTGTCTCTGGTGGCTGAAGTATCTGCAGGATCTAAGGGAGGATCTGGTGTTCACATGTCTGCATGTGTGTGTCTGTGTGGGAGTAGGGTTTGTATATATTATAACGAGAAGCTGCAGATGGAAACAACCTATTTTGGTGTCTAAGGCCTGTTTCACAGCCCATTAAAATCAGCAGGAGTCATTCCACTTACAGTGGTGGGGTTTGGCCACATCTCTCCTCGCCCTTCCCCAACATGCCTATGGCCTCAAGGGCTGCTCCTTGCTGCATATAATCAGTTTAACCCTGTGGGCAGTGGGGCTTCCCATGCTTCCCATGCTTCCCAGAATGGTGCCTTTACAGGGGATCTCTGGACATGCTCCCCCTCTGCTGTCACACCCTGCACTTACTAGAGAGACAAGTGCTGCTCATTCATCTCTCCTTGCTCAAGATACTAAGATGCCTCTGTTTGATTTGGTTTAGTAAATTGGCGTCACCAGGGGTTTTTTTCCATCTTTTGTGTGGCTTTTATCTGAGCACACTTCAGCATCATCTCCCTCCCCAGAAGCCAGAAGGTGAAGTCAGAAGGCTCACCATCCTATCACCTTCACCCAGCCTATCACATTTCCACCAGCTCTGCCTGAACCTTGTTTAACCTGTCTGCATCCATTTCTGAAAGGTCTTCATTCTAGGTCTCAGACATCAAAAGCTGATGAACCTTTGGTCTGATGGCTGCATTCTGTGCACAGTGATAGTGTTGCTTTCTCTCCTTTGGTTTTGCCAGGTTATTGCTGCACTCCTGTGTATAAAAGAGCCCTTTAAGATCTTATCAATTCCACATTAGTGTGGTAATACCCTGTAAACAAGGCACATCCCTGCCTTTTGTTTTTCAGCAAAATCACATGATTATGCTCTTGAAGACTTTCGCTGTACGGCATTTTAATTCATGTTTTCCATTTGTAACAGTAGTTTAAAATGTGGATGTTGGAACAGGATCAAGCACAAGGATATCAGTCATAAAGATGCAGGGTTGTTTACACTCATCACTCCATCATTTATGCAGCCACAGATTGCAACAGTTTTGTTTGCCACAACATTGAGTTGGAGGTCAAAATTAAGCTACTTCTGCTTTCTGCACCACAAACCCTCTATCAGAAGTATTGCTGTCTGCTCTCCCCCTCGTCCTTCCCAAAATACCACCCCAGCACCATGGCTCTCTGGATGTGTATCACCCAAGTCTTGACCAGGCTGAACAGATCCATTCAGCTTTTGCATCCTGATAGCATCACAGGCTGGAGTGGAATGAGCAGGAAGGGAAGGGCTGAGCCATCGGAGCGGATCAAGGTCTGCCACGTGGGTGCCAGGGACAGTAATGCAATGTTCCACGCGAGCGTGCAGGAGATGTGTTCAGGGATAATGTACTTACACAGATAGAGAATTTTTTTAATTCCAGGATTTTATCAGATCTGGAAAAATGCTGAATGAGTGGGTTGCTGCAGTATCAGTGTATGGCTACACCATGAAGAGGGAGCTGTGTTCCTTCTTTAACATCCACTGTAATTGTACAACCTCTGCAAATAATTAACTGAGTCTAACCAGACTCTTTAGCCTGCATTGAATCTTTATTATTAGTTCACTCCCTACCTCAAAAATTAATTTTCTCTCTCAGACCCATGCCCCTTTATTATAATAGATAATGTGACATTTTATCCCAAATAATTTGGTGGGAATACTAGAAAGAAAGGAGTTTCAGCCTGTTTGGGAAGAAGGGAAAGTCAGGGGAGACAAGAACTGCAAGAACATTCAGTCCCCATGCTGCAAGTTATAAGCTGATCAGGTATACATTCATGCATACACATGTAGGTGTAGTCAACTCACTACTGCCACGTGCTGTGATCTGGTTTCAGCAGCCCAGGCTTTCCTAGCACTGAACTAGGAGATAAAACTGCATTGCTTGATCCCTGGAACCCTCGCCCAAAACGTGTGCTTGCCCTGTTGAGCTGGGGTGTGGCAGACATCTTTTGTGAAAAATCTTTTCTTTAGGATTTTTTCTGCTGAAGCTGAGAAGTTTCAGCAACAAATGTAAACAATTATTATCTGCTGCTGTGCAATGCAACAGGTCCACGTGTGATTGGCCCCTCTTGGATGTTTATAATTAATGGCCAATCAAGATGGAGCTATCTCAGACAGAGTCCAAGAGAGCTGCCTTTTGTTTTCATTCTTTCTTCTCTATTCTTAGCTTAGCCTTCTGAGGAAACCTTTCCTTTCTATTTCTTTTTAGTATAGTTATAATGTAATGTATATATATCATAAAATAATAAATCAAGCCTTCTCAACACGGAGTCAACATTCTCATCTCTTCCCTCATCCAAGAACCACTGTGAACACAGGCACACTGCGGCTTTTAGGGGCAGATACAACCATGAACTTTGCTTAATAGTCCTGTAGTCTGCTCCAAACTGGGCCATTCCTCTGGGAGCAGACACATAGGGAGATGTTGAATTTTGCTAACAGCTCTCCTCTGTATACCTCAGCATCTCTCAGAGCTCTCACCCCTCCATCCTTTAGCCCACAGCCAGCTCTAAGTCCCAGGTATGGCAGTGCTGCCTGATGAGGTTTTTCCTCAGTGCTTTTGTGTGACACCAACGCAAGGATGCCCATGAGGCAAGGGGTGGCAGGGGCAGAATAGCCAGGGGGTGGCAAATGTAGAAGTGGGAAGGCTACACAAGCTGTAGGTGTAGTTCATCCAACAGAGAGGAAATAAGAAGGGAGCTGAAGTTTCCCATTAGTTGGACTCCCAGCAGTCTGTCACCATGGAAAGCTACCTTAATTAAAAGCTCCCAACATAAGCATTTATTCCAGATAATCATGAAACTTAAGACTAAATGGGTGAGTGTCTGGTAAGGCAAATTCTTGCCAGGTGCAGGTTGCTTACTGCACTGTCTTGTACTCTGAAGCAAATACTGTTTGTGGCCCAGGGCCAGGAACAGCCCTTTGAGCTGAGGAACTCCTCCTGCTTGGACCAACAACAGACAAGGGTTGGAAAAAGGGGCAAGTGACATTTCTACTTGGAGTAAACCTCTCAGGAACTCATGTCCAGTCCTTTTCAGAGCCTGGAAAAGCGGTTTTTGTAAGTTGCCACTTATACTGAGATAGTGGATGTAGACTCTAGGGCTGGCTTGAGAGCACCCAATTCCTGTGAAGGGTTTGAAGACTTCACACAGTCTCATATGGTCTCAGTATGAACAAAGCAGTGAGAGAATGCAACACAAAACCGACCACAATTGAGCTGATGAAGGTTTAAATGAGATTAAATCAACAAGGAAACAAAAGAAGTGTAAGTGCTGTCTTTATTCTGTGAAAATATAAAAGAAGAGCTAATCTGAAAATAAAATCCCCATGCAGAAGAAGCTACAGCAAAAAGGTCTAAGTTGCAAACCACTGCTGGGGTTTGCTGTGGGTTTTGCTCAACCCAGCACCAGTGAGAGTCAGAAAAGTGCCTTCTCCAAGATGAATCCTGATAGGACAGGAAGGAAGATCATGCGTGGAGGGGCACCCCCAGCACTGTACACCACGCTGTACATAGCAGAAGCTGGTCTGCATTGGAACCGTTTCAGCTTTATGTCCATCATCCCCAGGCTGTTTTTGCCATCTCCTACCATGGTGCATTCAGAAATGGTGGTGCAACCCTTCATGGCAGCTTTCAGAGACAGTCCGCCTGTGTAGGGAAATAGAAGAAATGCATGGCATGTATCAGGGGATCCAATCCCCCGTCATTAATCCCACCCTGGCCAGTGGAGTGCCCATTTCCAACCAGTTCATTACATCCCGTTGGTTCCAAACCCACCAGCACTATCTGTTCCCATCCCCTGAACAAAGCTGAGGAAACAGCAAGACCATCTTGGTTTACTCGAAATAAAAGTAATTTAAGGTTTGTCTTCTTTCTTTCTGCTAAATAAAGATGACTTTTAAAAATTCTAAACATTTAAATTTAAAAAGTGAAAATGTCTTAAGTAGTTCTCTTTCTCATGTTTAAAGATACTCCTGCCCAAACTTTGGCTTCCTAAAGGACTGTGTAGCAGTACACCAGGTATTCACTGTCTCCTTCTCTCTCTGCCCCTCTCATGACATTCAAACTGGATAACTTTCTCTCAGTCAAATTTGATATGGAGTTGAGAAGTCTCAGTGACAAGACAGCCTGAGCCATTTATTAAGAGGAATTATTTCTCAAAGTCTTTATAGGATTTTAGCCAAACCAAGAGAGAAACCTACTGACAGGCCCACTGAAACCTGAACATGTCCTTTGCCACCACTGGAGCATTTACAAGAGGAGACCCAAGCAGGTGCTGAGGGCTAACTCCCCATGCAGATATTCTTGCTCCTGCTGCTTGCTTTTGCTAGTGTTGTTCATGTGTCTCTGCTGTGCAGATTATAGAGGTCTGGAATTCTTTGTTGGACAATTTTATCTCAAATACAAATGAAGGCACTCCATTAGCTCCTCACCTTCCTGTGCTCCCCCACACTGCTGCTCTCTCTGCACAGTTTATCACACTGCACAGACCTTCCCCATTCACAGTGGCTGATCAATCAAGACAAGTTGGGAGGATTTTTTATTTCAGTCATACACTGAATTAATTTTGCCACTCTATTTTCATTGTTGTGACTATGAAAATTCTTATTTTCCTTCATGTTGTCTCTGTGAAACATGATCTAATTCAGGGTTTTGACAGCACATTAATAAAGTCTATAGGAAGGACCTTCAGGCACCACATCATCACCGAGCAATATTATCAAGTCAAAGGAACTTCATCCATAACCATATACAAGATAATTGTTTTTCAGTCTGCTCCTACAGCTGGTTGCTGCCCTTTATTTCCATGGGTTTTTTCCTGCCTGCAGGAGCACAGGTGTGCCATGACAGGTGGAAATCTTTTACCTGCAGCAGGGGTGGAAAGGAGAGTGACCAGAAAAATTGCTGTCTACTTTCCTCTCTCTAATTACAGGACCTAAGGTGGAAAAAAGATTTCTGATCGAGCTGTTCAAAGGCTGGACTTCAAGGCAGGGGACCTGTCCCTGCCTTTCCTCATGCAAAAGCACCACTGCAACTGTGTCTTTTCCCATATGACTGGTGTTACCCCATGGGAAAAGCAATGTTTCTGCAAAGCTCCATCTGATCCTCCACAGAGCTGGCAACTGGCTCAGATCCAGGCTCACCCTCATACATCCTAGCTAGGGCCAGCAGGTTCAGGGGCTTGGTCAGGTTTGTTACATGCTCATGTACCAGATTGCCCCAAGAAGCCAGTTCCACTCCAGATCTCAGTTATGCCATGTTATGAAGAATTCCAGCAATTATCCATGCTTGACTGGGAAGAAGGAAAGGAAAATGACACCTGCTCTTTGATCAGCCTAAAGTTTTCAGTTTTCAGCTTTAAGTTCCTTGTATGTTCTTCTTTAATTTTTATTTCACACCTTTTGCCCATTCTTATCTCAGTAGAACTTTATCTTAGACTAATTTCACCCACTTTACCAAGAAGATGAAAAACAGCCCCAAATGATAGGCAGTTACCTGCATTCATTAACCCAGCAAGGTCAACGCATTGGTCTTCAGATCCAGTGCAGTTTACAACTTCAGTACCACACTGAAAGGAGTCCACACTGTAGCAGGCAGGACACTGGTATCCATTGGGCACGTCATTGTCTGGTGGCACTGAAATGAAAGGCAGGGGCTGTAGCTGCTTTCAGTGAGGGAATGAGAGGAATAACACAGGTGATGGCCTCACCATGAGGTGGATCAGACAGAGAGGGGAAGGGCTATAAGGAAAATAAAGAGTTTACATGACACAGAGGTTGTCCGACAGTCATCACCCATGCAGCAAACCAAGTGGCTCTTTGCTTTCACCTTCCCATAGTTCACAGTGACAGGACCAAGGTTGCAGACGTGGGATGGCAGGCAGGACTTGATGGATGAAGAGATGGCCATCCCCCCTGTCATGAAGCAGAAGGCAATGCCAAGTTGTTCAACACAAAGTAACTCACTTCCCCTCCCGTTAGTTCATGTACCAACTTCTAGACACCTGTCCCAGGGCCTAAGAGGGACCCCTAAGCCCCCTGAGAAGCACCACTGTGAGCCAGGACACTGCAGAGATGATGGTGTGACACATGCCTCTGACCCAAAGCACAGGCTTGCTCAGCCTGTGTAAAATCTGCAGAGTGCACAGTCCGTCCCAGCCACAAGCACCCTGACATGGACAAGTCCATCCCAGCCACAAGCATCCTGACAGAAGCAAGTCTCGTCTACCCATCAGCCAAGCCCAGAAGGTGTAAAGGGGAGGAGAATGGTTAAACTGAGTCTGCTGAAGTGCTTGAAGGATGAAAGGTGGGTGCAGCAGCAGAAGAAGGCAGGCACTGGAGCTGCAAGCACCAAAGCTGGTAGGATATGAGCCAGACTCCAGTCTAAAAGGCAACAATCACATCACCGAGGCTGAGCAATGGCTGAGGCCATACCTCTAACACTACTCAGTGTCCAGCTGTGTTTGGGCTCAGCACCAGCTTTGACTTATCAGCTACAGGAATGTGGTTACTGGTTGACAACATTTCCTCTGAGGACAAGCTGAAAGAGCTGGGGTTGCTAAGCCTGGAGAAGGGCAGGCTCCTCTAGAGACCTCATAGCAACTTCCAGCGCCTAAAGGGGCTATAAGAGGGCTGGAGAGGGGCTTTTGACAAGGACATGAACTAATAGGGCTAGAGGGAATGGCATCAGACTAAAAGAAGATTAGATATTAAGAAGAAATTCTAGACAATGAGGGTGGTGAGGCACTGGAACAAGTTGCCAGGGGGAGCTGTGGGTGTCTCCCATCTCTGGCAGTGTTTAAGGCCAAGTTGGATGGGGCTCTAAGCAACCTGGTCTACTGGAAGGTCTCCCTGCCCAGAGCAGGGGGTTTGAAACCAGATGATCTTCAAGGTTTCTTCCAACCTAAACTGATTGATGATGATGATGATTACTATGATAAGGTGATAGCTCAGCCCTGGTGGCACTCCAGGATTGCATGGTGTCCCCATCCCTGCTTGAGGACAGGCAGGCTTCTCTCTCGACACATCTCCAGTGCATCCCCAGTACTGGGTGTCAGCACCTTAGTGTAAGTCAAGGTTGAGTCTCCCAACTTCCTGACTCAACTATTCACCTTCACCAGAATTAAAAGCCAGTGTCTCCCCTCACTATGAAGTTTTGGTCCTTTCCTCCACAACTAAGAACCAAACCCTCCCAGTAGAAAACTGCTTCTCAAAATAGAAGAATAAAGAGCTTTTCCTATCCCAGACCATCCTGATCTCTGGGTCTTCTGTCAGTAAAAGAAAAAGGAACAGTTTATCCAAGGATGGACCGTACAGTGACAGAACCAGGGAGAGAAAGGCAAGTCCCTATGCCAGCCCCACTCTGAAAGCCACTCCAGCTTAGAGGATGTCTCACCTATTAGGACTTCATGCAGAATAATGCCACAAGTGTCTTCACCACCAGTGCAGGTTTTCATGGGGCCAGAGCAGCTTTTTCCCATGCTGTGACATACCTCGCACTGAAGGCAGGTCCCTGGGGAGAGGAGGACACATTCCTGAGCAGCAGTCTTAAGGAATCTCACTTCCTCTTTCACTGATATTTGATTTCAGCATTGATCAGCACTTTTCACATTTCTCTTTCCTCATTTTTCATTGTGCAATCTGTGCTGGGCTTTTCCAAAGTTGCTGACGACAGCAGCCCTGCAAACCCTTCATCCTGGCAGGCACTCAGGTGTTCCTGGATTCACAGACCTCAGATTCTCTCTTTGTAGAGAATAAGGGCACCTGAGTGGCTGGGGAACAAGAGCTGCCAGCAGGCACTGGCTGTGCTCTGTCCAAACTACAGGCTTTCTCTGTAAGCATTATCTCTTTGTTTATCTCTTTGTAGGCATTAGGGGAAACCACTTCACCAGATACCTGCTGGAACACTTTAAGCAGATCAGAATATCAGATACTCTTCAGGAAACACTTAGAAAGGAACAGCATGTATTTCAACAGAGAGCAAACAGGATCTCTTCCATGACACACACCCACAGAGTCCAGTGTGTAGATGAACAGGTCCAGGGCATGTGTCACCTCCCTAAACCCAACTAAGGCACCTTGCAGTGGCCATGCCATCTGCTGTGACCCAAGTACTCCAAGACAACCGTGTTTTTCTGGAGCAGAGCTGAAGGACAGCTGAAATGACATTATGTCCAAAATGTCACACAGCCCTGGATATGAGTAAAATAAATTAGCTTGGAGATCGATTCAGTTTTCCAAAGGTCTGGCTGCCTCAGGGCAACCTGAGTCACTCTGGTGCCTGTCCTGGCTGTACCACCAGTGAGCACCACAGAAAATCAGACTGTGAGCTCACGTTGTTAATGCCAACACCCTCATCTGCACATTGGCTCATAGGATCAGAGATCCCCCAAGAGCAGTCACCCTCACCCCTCTGCAGTGCAAATCCCCCAAGGTGAGGGGGGTTTGTGGCTCAGATGGCAGCAATTGCCTCACACACTCCATTCCCAGACTTCTTTCATGTCTCACAACCCCACAGGTCCCAGTGAAAAACTCACCTGGGTCCAGGAAAGCCAGGAGGAAGCTGAGTCCAAGGGATACCCTCATGCTGATGGGACATAAGCACAGGCAGCTGCCAAGCCTCACCCAACAAAGCACTGTGTGCCACAAGGGCTTTATAAACTGGGAGGAAAGTGGTGTTTTAGGGAAGTAGAGGTTGGGGAAGTTTTCTGAACATTATATATATACTGCTGGGCACTAACACCAGTGTTTGCTTTTTCTTTTAAAGCACAGGTTTTCCCTTTTTCTTCACATGAGTGATGCTGTTTGGTTTTGCCCTGTTTAGAGCGTGCATCCTGTGGGGAAAGACTGGCTTTCCTGGTGATACCAGGCATGTCTCTGGTAAAGACTTTGAGCGATGTTCAGCCTCCACCATCTATATGGATGATGGAGAGGAAACCATTTGAAAAGCCCTGGTGCTCTCACTGTCAGGCCCAAAAAAACAAAGTACAGCAAGGAGCAACCAGGAAATTCCCCTGTTGAGTTTTTGGTGGCTGGTTTCCCATTTTGTTATTCTTATCATAGAGTCAGGAGCTCTCATGCTCACAGTACAGCGTGAAAGCAGCAGTGCCAAAGCAGTGAAGTTCTTCTCCAAGCTAGAGTGCAGCTCCAGTTTGCAAAGTGACTGCCAAAGCACAGCTTGGAGCAGGCTCAGTCAAGGGTTCTTGGGGCTGAATACGTCAGAGCAGCAAAGCCACTACTCCAGGGTTTGTGTTTTGATATAAAACACTTGGCAGTTGATAAGGAAGTCTCCTATGGTCCTTCCGGGCTTTAAATTAAACCAAGTCAGCATAGAGAAATTACGGATGCAAGACAGCCTGGTCCCAGATCGGGTACGGTTATAGCAGTTTGCCATGCCCTGGCATCTCATGATGGGCTAATGAAAGTGGCAGTGACCAACTTGGCACTGGCCCACAGTGTCCCTGCCCCATGGGCACGTTTTACCAGGATGTGCTGCCTCACTGAAACCACACCCTACTCTGAAGATATCCTTTTGTCCTGCACCATATTGGACACAGACCCCCCGGACTTTTTGCATTGACCGATGGGAAGAACTGAAGTGCCCTCATGCTCCTTTCCCATTTGAGAATAACATCTTCAAAGGACAGCTGTCCTTTGACATTTCCCAATATATTTAGTCCAGTGGGACCACTTTCTTAGCTAAGCCCACAGTGCTGTAAGAATGGGAATCACACTGGGTAAGAGCCTTGGTCTCCCACTGTCCATAAAGCTGATATCACAGGGAAACCATGGAGAATTATATCTTCACCCAGAAATTATTTTTCAGCTCAGAAATGGTCTCATGCTGCAGTAGATATGTTAAAATCAAATCAAAGTCCTGACTGCAGCCTGTTCAAAATTAATTTCTTATTGGTCTTAAACCTCACAAAGAATAAAATCATGTCCCCAGGCAGGCAGGGGTACGTAGATAGGGGTGATTCTGCCATTTGACTAAATTTGGGACTACAGATACAGATAGGAAGATGAGAAGATGTGACTGCCTCTGATGGTTTTAATTTCATGCCCTTTCATTTAAGATGATTAGTGAAGTGCTTGGGGGCTTTCCCTGAACAATATGAGCACACTAGTCTCACTGAATCATACAGAACTCACCTGTTTTCCACCTCTCAGGGAGGGAAGGTATGAAGATGCAGCCTTTTTGTGTGCTTTTTTAGGGATGAAATCAAGCACAGCAAGGAGGAGGCACCATCTGCAGCAATAACAGACCTGGAAAATAACACTTATTAGAGAAGGTGAAAACAAAGGTGATCAGGGTACTCCCAGTCACATCATACAGGTCTACAGGGCTGGAGAGGAAAAACTGTCATGGAGGGTTTACATTAGGTATTGGGGGAATTTTCAAACAGTGACAAGAGTGAAGCTGATTGCCTGGGAAGGTGTGGATCCTCCATCCTGGGTGGCTTGGAAAAACAGACTAGACCAGTATTTATTAGGGGATTATATCAGTTGATAGGATCCTGCTCCAGGGCTGAGAGATGGATTAGATGCTCTCTCTCAAGATTCCTTCGAAATTGGTTCTTATATTTTAATTTCATGGTGTGCATAAAGTGCCTGCCATCTGCAGTGTGTCCGTGTTTCCAGAAGGAGAGAAGGATGATAACACAGCATTCACATCTTCAGGGAGGTGAGACAGAGGCTGGGGTGGTCAGAGAAATCTGTGACACAAGAAAAGTTAAAAATCCAACCCTGAAAATAGCATTGGTAGGAAGGGGAGATGAAAAGAGACAAAATGAAAAGGAAGATCATTCTATGATCAGCAGAAGAAAGACATCCCTCTAGATGCTATAGCATCTAAAAAAATATATGTGAATTTGTCCTGCAGAGTTGTAGCAGAAAATTCCAATGGGTTTCATAAAACCAGAGAATTGTTTAGGTTGGAAAAGACCTTTAAGGACATTGAGTCCAGCCATCAATCTAATCATGCCAACCCTACCAATAAACCATCTTTTAAATGAAATATCTACATATCTTTTAAGTACCTCCAGGATGGTGATGCCACAACATCCCTGGGCAGCCTCCAGTGGTTGACCACTCTTTCTTTGAAGAAATTTTCTCAATATCCAATAAAAATCTCTCATGGCACAACCTAATGCCATTTTCTCTCATTCCAAGAGCCCAAACATAAAGGTATCTCTTCAAAGCATGAAAATAATATATCAGATTTACATCACAGCTGAAGAACCCAGGTCAGAAAGCTCTGAAAAACAAATCAAAGTGACAAAATTGTGACAAAGAAAGTAAAGGTTAGAAGAGCTGGGGTTAACAGTTCCTGTAGGAGATACTGAATGAAAGCCTTGCACAGTCCTAATTGGTGTTCAAAGGGAGGATTCCTAAGAGAAATTTGCAATGTTGGCTTTAAAAAAGAAGAAGCAAGGTCAGAGCTAAGGATAAACCCTCTGATGGTGAGATCAGCTGGGGCCAGAGGAGCACCCTCTTCTGTGATGAAACACTTGGAGCCAGGAGGAGAGGATGTGCCTGGGTGAAGGGTGAATCCAACAGAGCCCCGGACCCAGGCAAGCACAGGGTGGCTGCCAGCCCTTGTCCCTCACAGTCACTGCAGCATGGTGACAAGGGCTCCCCTCCAGCAGCCCAGAGCCAGCAAAGCCCTTTCTGCAATGGCAGAGACGTTGATGCTCAGGATGAAGCCCTGTACACAAGGCTGGGGTGCTCAGCTGCATCCAAAGGGTCACCCACAGTACTGGCAGCCACAGCAGGGATGTCACCCCTTACCCACATCACCAGGACATAGATCCTGGAAAAGGCTGCAGGGACCATCACCATAGCCATTCGTAACCACAATGTGTCTCCTTTTCTTCTTTTTAGAAGACAGTGCTAACTTCCCAGCCTCACTGGGCTAACATTTGAGCTATGCTAGCACGGGGCTGTCTGAGACTCCAACAGCTCTAACACCTGGAGTGAAAGAACATGCCTGAGTAATATCTCCTGTAAAGGAGCAGTGTTCCAAAAGCCCAGGCACAGGTTCTGTGGGAGCAATAGAGCAAAGGTGTCCCCTGACCTCCATTTAACCATAGTGCAAGAAGACAGAACCACAATGTGTTATGACATTTCAATGGTGAAGTCATCCAGCCCATAAAGAAAGCTATAGAAGAAAACTCAAATCAACCCATTTTCTGAGCTGATTCCTGGTTCTCCAGAACAGAGACTGGCAAAAACTGTCTGGTTAACCAGGCAAGGAAACAACACAGCAACTCCAACCACTCCATGCAGGGGTTACTGCATCTGGCCCAAAGCAGGAGTCTCACCATGTGCTCACTGATCATAGCTGAGGAAGATTTCACAGAATCACAAAATGGTTTGGGTTGAAAGGGGCCTTAAGGACCATCTAGTTCCAACCCCCTCTCACCTTCCACTAGACCAGGTCTATTTGACAGTCATTTGTCTCAGCTGCGATTGCGCAAATAAATGAACCAGCCAAGGCATAGGTCGGTATAAATCTAATTGCCACTCCTGATACGGAGCTTCCCAATGTATCCCCTCAGCTGTGCTCCCCCCAGTGCTTCACCAGACAACCCTAGGCCAGAAAGAAGGGGATTTTATTGCCTCTCCCCACCTACTGCTGATGTGGGGTCAGTGCTTGAACCAGGACCTGGAGAGGGAAGGCTGGTGGCACCCAGAGGGTTCAAGGGAGCAGAGTCACACCCATGGCTCCATGGGAGTCAGAGAATCAAGAGTTTGTCAGGAAGGAAATTACTGTGTATCTGGAAGAGCAGCATTCCTGTAATAGAGTGCCAATTTTCACATATTACTTTCCCATGAGGACCTTACATGGCATGGTGCCAGTGCCAGGTCTCAGGTGGCTGCACTGAGACCTCTCCTTGCACCTCTCCCCAAAGTGGGGCTCCTTCCCTATTCCAGCCAGTGCTGGATCTGCCTTTCTTAAAAATAGGGGTTTTTTCAGGGTTCACTTCAGGGTTCACTTTCCAGCCAGCCAGGTCAGTCCTTTAAGGTGAGAGCTCCTGTTGGCAAAGAATTTGTGAACCAGGGAAGAGAAGACGAAGGCTAGAAATAATATGAATGTAATAACATAAAACTGCTTCCTAAATGCTTTCTTCTGTGGCTAAAAAAATATGGCAGTTAACATGTTATTGCACCTGTGCAGCAACATTCCTGAGAAAATACACAGAATCAAATTGCTGAACACTATCAAATCAGGAAACTTCCTCTTTCAAGGGATCAAGACATTTAAAGGAGTGCAAGGGACATTTTATTTTACCTTTGACACTATGCCATTTATGCCATTAACATTGATGAATTGTTGGCACCCTGACCAGCAGTAACCTTTTCAGCTGGAATAATCACCAGGGAATCCAACTGTTTTCAAATATCCTGAAGGAAAATAAATTTGCACGCACGTTAGTGTGTTCAATGAACTCCCTGTTCCAGCATGAGTCATCAGCAATGTCATCTTTGAACATTCAAGAAAACAGCACCTGTTTAATCCATTGGTGGATGATGTAGAAAGTACATCCTGATTAGATATTCACACCTCTTATTAGACATTCATATTTCAACCTCCTCTTTGGTGAACTTCTCCAATGTGCAACTTTACCAGCAGCAGAGTTCATTCACTGAGAGGGTTCCAGGCTGGCAGCTGAGGCAGACCAGTTTACCAGTTCTAACTGGTACATCAAGCCAAAGTTAATGCTGCATGGTCTGGTATCAAAAACCCAATGAATACATAAGATGAACTCTTTTAATACAATACTAATATCCACACATTTTATTTTTTTTCATGGGACTGGTTCAGAATCACAAAATGGAATGGAAAGTCAGCGTTTCAGGAATTATCTCTAAGTGGGCTCTCAAGTAAGCTGAATCTGCTCTTGTCCCTTGAAAAAGTGGCCTGACCCCAAGCCACTGACAACTTGATTTAAGGTGTTTAGATGGCTTTGGTTTTTTCCTGCTTTATGCAGAAAAATTCTCCCATATAGCTGGAGCTGATGGTGAAGGTCCCAGGTCCTGGGAAGGCAACAGAGAAGTGGCAGCCTCCTACATCCCACTGGAATTTGTGAAGGAATTAGTGAGAACAATGGGAACCTATACATTTCTTTTAAAAGTCTAATTTTGTGGGGGGAAAAAGGAGCCAGCCAAAGACAACCTGGTCATGAGGCATTGATACACTGCAGGTGCTAAGCTGTTCTGGGGGATTTTGGAGGACAAAGATCCATTCAGCCACTCATCTACTCCTTCCCTCTGGCTATCCACTGCGCCCATCTGCACACCGCTGGCATGGAAAACCTCCTTAAAACAGACTACATACTTGGAAACAGGAGATGAGAATTGATAAAGGCATTAATTTTTGCCCTGGACTGAATTTTTCCTGAAAAAAATATCACTCTATCAGTTTTCCACCCTCTCTTTATCTTCAGTCAATTACTAACCAAGTCCCACCAATAGGAAAAAAGATTTTATCATGAAAAGCAGGAGTCACAGGTGAGTAAAACCTGCCTTGGAAATGAACAGATGCAGCCAAATCAAGAAAAACAAAAGTAAATTGTTATTGCTAGGCTTGAGACAAAAGGCTATGCTGTGGCTAGAGACTCTGCACATGGTGGGAAATACTTGAAAGCAGGCATTTCTTTGAACCTTTACACAGATGCAGACTGTCTGTTTTACACTGGAGATCTTTGAAGTGTGAAGATCCAGACAACCTCATTTACCACTTTTTCTTAAGCTGAAGTGATCTGGAACTGACTGAACCCTCCTTGCAATTTCTGGCATTCCATCTCTCAGTAGTGTGATGTTACTCCATTGATGCCATCCTTTTCTGTTGCAGGGCTTTTCCTGAGTCTGGTGAAGTCATCCAGCTATAGAAGAAGACTCAAACTAACCCCTTTTCTGAGCTGATTCCTAGTTCCCCAGAACAGAGAGAACTAGGATGATGCACACATCATCCCCAGTGAGCCCAGGTGTTATGTGCTTTTCAGCATGAGTTTCTGTCTCCTCTTGCCAGGCCTTTTTTGTGAAGCATCACACATTGCATAAGGAAGAACCTCCAAAAACATGCCCTGCAGCACAAGGAGACATGATCCCAGCTTTCCAAGTGATGCTCATCTTTTCCATTCCTTTCCAGTCCAACATTATTCATTGATTGATATTCATCAAAAATAAAGGTATTCCCAAATGAGCATGACAGCACTAAGAAGATCATGTTAGCTTAAAGCCTGCATTGGTCTGGGCTCTTTTTAATCATCAGTTACTTTCATAAAGCAAAATCTGTTGTTGGATTTGTCTAGTTATTCTTTCATTTTCTCACACATTCATGAGGAAATGCATCCACTGCTCTGGGCAAGGCAAGCCTCCAAGCAAAACAACTGTTTGACAAGTTGTAGTACTGTGGATGTTCCAAAATGAAATAGAATAGGTTTAGATAAGATATTGCAAAAAATAATATCTTTAATGTGAGGGTAGTGAGGCACTTGGAATAGGTTGTCCAGAGAAGCTGTGGAAGACCATGCCTGCAAGAATTCAGGACTAGACTGGAAGAAGCTCTGAGCAACTTGGTTTAGTGAAGGGTATTGCTGTCCATGGCAGAGGAGTTGGAACAAGATGATCTCTAAGGTCCCTTCAACCCAAACAGTTCTATGATTTTGCATCCAAATATTACAGCAAACATCAGATAGATATCCAGAAGCAGCAAACAGTGAATGACAGGGGTAGAGATCCAAGCAAAACTCCAGAGCACCCAGCATGGAGATGCCTAGGATAGCCCAGCACCAGCTGGAAGAGCTTGTGGCACAGCACCATGAGGAGACATGGGTTCAGGTCCTGTGAGCAGGCTGGGTATGGGGTGCCATGCTGGCCTCCAGCACCCAGAGCTAAAGGAGCTGTCCAGTGTGGCATGGAAGTGCTCACACAGCTGCCTTCCACCTGATTTCGCCACTGATGGGAGAGCTCTGAAACCAGTGTTGGTTTGTGTCCAGAGCTGTGTGTGCCACATGACAAATAGCCTTGGTTTTGCACAGGTTGGAAAGAAGAAGGTAGAAAGCACCAAGCCACCTGAATGGCCTTGCAAGAGACAATCAGACTTTTCCATGACTTGTGCCTGTGATCAGTTTAGGCCCTCACATTACAGGAAAGACACTGAGGTGCTAGAGCATGTCCAGAGAAGGCAGCAGAGAAGGGCAGGGTGTGGAGCTCAAGTTTGATGAGGAGCAGCTGAGGGAGCTGGGGTTGTTTACTCTGGAGACAAGGGGGCTCAGGGGGACCTTCTCCATCTCTTCAGCTCCCTGACAGGAGGGTGTTGCCAGGCTGGGTCAATCTCTTCTCCCAAGTAACAAGTGATAGGACAAAGAGAAATTGCCTCAAGTCATTGCCTGAGTCATGGCACCCCACCCCAGGAGGGGTCTAGATTAGACACAGGGAAAAGTTTTTTCACTGAAAAGCATTGTAAAGCCCTAAACAGGCTGCCCAGGGAAATGGTGGAGTCATCATACCACAGGTGTTCAAAAATCGTGTGTATGTGGCACCTGAGGCCATGGTTTGGTGATGAATGTGTGGTGGTGGGTTGAAAATTGGAATCATGATCCTGCAGGTCCCTTCCAACCTTAACCATTCTTTCTATGGTTCTGTGTCATGCTTTTACCTACTCATACCTAAAGGATATGGACCAGGATTTCTCACTCACTAACAAACATCTTGGTTGTGGGGATAAAAGACATTCTGGCAAGGAAGTGTCTCCAGGATAATGCATGATAATGAATACATTTTCACAGATAGGCCCTCACTCTCCTATAACCACCAAAGAGTCACTGGTTTCAGCAAGTCAGGAGATCAGGCTGCAGATACCCTGGCTATATGAAATTAAAACAACAGGAATATCCCTAATAAAAAGCTTCTTGACTTATCAGTGACATATATGCAAACAAAATCCCCCCCAAATGTGGTCTGTAATCAGTCTGCCCTGTTTTTTCAAGCCTGGGATGTTACAAATGTACCTGATAGGGATGATATACTGACAAAGGGCTGGTGTTTCTGTGTCTTTTAGGCCCCAAGCAATCATCTGGGAAACCACAAGATTTTAATGAGCCTGCCCCAGAGACATTAGGTTTTATGGAAACAGATTAAAAGAATTTAACATAACAACTTAATCATGCAGTGTAATGAGAAAAAAAAAAAAGCCGTATAGATAAGACATGGGAAATTCCAGCCCCAGTGATATGAAATGTATGGAAATGATAATCAGATGGATACAGAATGAAAATCAAAACAAATGTGAAAGGAGAAAGGCAGGTATTTAGAACAGGGATTATAAGATTATTAAAAGACTAGGGCATATATACATATATATATGCAATGCAATATTTTTCAAGAAAGTTTTTGTCATCTTTATGTTTTAACTTTTGCATGAACAGAGAGGGAAAGGCTAAGGAGTACAGCTTGGTTCCAGATCTCTATTTGTCTTAAGGAGGACTTGAAAATGTCTGTATCTTAATATGAGGAATGCCAAAATTGCATTCACTGGTTCACAGAAAACCTCATTAACAAGGGTCACCTCACTTTAGATTGCAGGACAACAAAGGTTTCAAATAAAGATGAAAATGAAGGTGAAGCTGGGAAAGGCACACTCTTCTTACACACTCCCATATCCCAAGACCAGAGAAATAAAGGAAGCATAGACTGCACAGCCCATCACTGGGACCTGGACTTCCAAACCCTGTCAGTTTTGTGGGTGAAGATCAGTTTTGAGGCACAAAGTGTTGAAGACAGCATGGGACCCCAAGCAGAGTCATTGATGTAGTGCTCAAATCTGCTGAATGCTGCCTTTAAAAGCTCACGTGAAGCTGCTCCTAGGGATCTGCTGCAGCTCCTGTGTCAGGCCTGACAGCCACACAGGGATTTTTCAGACACTGTGAAGCATTTCAAATGCTGCATTTGGTTGCTCAAACTGCAGTGTTAGCCTGCAAGTTCAATCCCACCTGAGGAGGTGAGGGATTGCATTACCCCTACAATTTTCCCCGTATCAGATGATCCAAAGCTGTAAAACCCACAGATTCATGAGACACTCTGAAAGTGTTTCGCATGACACAGTCCCTAGGGAAATTTAACTGCAACAGACCCAGTTAAGCCAGCACTGTGTGTATGCATAGACAGAGGCAGCACCAGGTCCTAAACCCCTCAGTGAAGAGGCCTAAGCTCAGGTGTGGTGCTGCATCCCCCTGCCCTTCCTTGGCCGCACTGCAGCTGAGGAATCCTCACTGGCCACAGCAGTTGGGCTCAGCCCTTCTTGTGCTTATTAGAAACAGGCTGCTCCCAGGAGCTGCTGCAGTCTAACAAGCTCCTGTTTTCTTTATGAACAGCCTTGGAATTATATCTCTTTCCTGAATAGCAGAAGCATCCCCGTTCTCACACTTCCAAAGAAAGTGCAGACCCAGACTGTGGCCGGGATGAAACATTCTTGTCACTAAAGCCCACCACCTTATGACCCTGTAAGAAATGATCCAAAATGAGGCCTTTGGAGCCCTCCTGAGCCCCAGCAGGCTGTAACCAGCAATCTCCCTCTGAGTGGGGCCTCTCAGAGACAACTCTCATGTTTGCTGTGCTCAGAGAATCGCTGGATGACGAGTCCTAGGCCAACACCCCTACTCTACTCCTCAGGGCCCAACTCTTGGACCACTGGGGACATGCAAAGGCATCCAAAGTGAGTATTTCCCTACCTTAGAGAGGAATCTTTCACAAGTACCTTCCTTGCACTGACTCTTATTCAGTACGCATGCACATGTACATATGTTAATGTAAATCTCAGAGAAATGCTGCTTTCTAAGATGTTTAAGTATCTTAGATATCTAAGTTAGGCCTGTAAGTAAGGTAAAGTCATAAGTTATAAGCTAAGTTAAATGCTGCTTAGTGTTTGTTCTTTTGCTGAAATGCTAAGTTTAACTTCAAAGTTATAAATTAGGTTAAACACTGTTAAGAGTTATTCCTCTGTTAAATTGCTAAGGTTAAATTATAAGTTAAGTTTAAGGTCTAAATTAAGGTTAAGTTATAAGTTAAGCCTAAGTACTATTGCATGCTGTTAGGATTTTAGGCCATATTCCTTTTTATCCTTGCCCTCACTCTCCTTTTTTCTCACACACACAGATATGGATAGTTGTCAGCTCATTTCTGTTTTGATTGGCTGGATTTTGTTTGATTTTGTTGTTGCTTGTTTTTCCTTGGTGTGCCTCAACTGTCCAGTGAATAGTAGAGTGAATCTTGCCAATGAACTTTGTCATGCTGTTGCCTAACAGTAAATCTGTTTTTTACTGATACCCGTGCTGGTGATTCTTTAAGTGATCTCAAACACTCATGTGTAACAACAAATGAGCTAAGTGAGCTCCTCATGGTCTCTTGGACAGCATAAATACCCTTCCAAAAGTAACCCTTCAAAGTACCTGCTGCTTGTACTTGCATCACTCATTCCCCATGACAATCCCACCATGGTGACATCCCCGTGTGGCAAGGTTGTAGACAGTCAGAAATGTCACCAACTCTGGAAGCAACGTGCAGGTGAGTCAAGACACAGCATCCTGTGGGGGCAGCTCCAGCTACTCTGATCTCTTGTTACAGCCCCTGTTGCTAAGGGAATAGCTTTTGTGCTTCACGTGGGTTTGCAGCCATCAAGATCTGCAATTTATGAGGCAGAAAATCACTGTGGAATACACGTCTTGACCTGGCCTTTGTCTGTGCCAAGGAATAGATTTTTTTCCCTGCCATACTGGCCTGTCAGAGAGGAATAGTTCTTTGGTGTGGAGCTGGGGAAGCAGAAAACTATTGCCCTCTTCCTATGCATCCCAGGGGCTCCTAGTGCCAGAAAAAGAAGCTGTAGCCATGTGAAGCAAAGCTGTGGTGCAACTTAAGTTTACCCTGCTGACAGAAATGTATTCCAAGGATTAGCTCTGATCTGGCAGGCTTTGTTTTGGATCAGACCCAGCACAGAGTGTACTGTGCTGTCTCTAGGTCAAATCAGGTGTCATTTGACTGCACTAAGCCCTTATAGTATCTCACCATGGCAGTTAAACCAAGATCACATCTTCCTTCTCCAGTATTGTCTGTTCTGTGTGTCCTTCTCCTTCTCCTGTTTCCTCCTCCTTCTCCCTTGTGCCAGTGCTCTTGTGCTGCCCTGGAAAGGCAGTTCATGGAGCAGATCTGACAGCCATCCAGCAATGAAAAGGGAAATGTGTTCAGACCATGCTGGCAGGGACAGAGAGGACAAGGTTGTATCTGTCCACATTTAGCTTGGCTGACATTGGCAGGGAACCACACACCAACTTTGTGCATGTGCCTAGTCAGGCACACATAAAAACATTTCTGTTGCCTAAAGTCTGTTTTACGAATCTTGGCTAATTGAATTTAAATTTATTCAGAACTCAAACCCTGTTTTGATTCAAATCTGTGTTGTAACATGACCCAGAAGCACACAGACCTGGTACAGAGGGTTAGGGAAGCACAACCCCCTTCTTCAGTCACACAGTCCCTGACTTTTTTTGCTGGGACTTTGTGCAGAATCTCATGTTCAGGTCCAGGGATGTGAGCCCACCTCCATCATGGACTGAAAAACTCAGTGAACCTCCTGCAAAGGAAGATAAAAAATTAATTCCTCATCATATGGGGCTGAACTGACATCACTCGATGCTTGGAAACTGATGCCACAGGTCTCCTATGACATCCCCATTCCAGGAACGATCTGGTGGCTCCAATTTCTTAGACCTTCCTTTGCCTCAGGCTGTCCAGAATCTGGCTTGCTGTAGATTCAAAGCTAAGAGCATGACACTTAACCTTGTCACCAATAATACCATGTACCTGTAACATGGGATCCCCTACTGTGTTGGGCTGACATACCAAAAGGGAAAATGTTCTTTCTTCTCACTTTGCTCTGCATGACGGGCCCATTGTGTCATGGTCAAAGAAAATGCGTTCCTCTCATGGACTGCAAACAGAGGTTCCAAGAGGGGGATGAAAAAATCTGCCTAAACCAAAGCCAGGATTAAACCAGGGTAATCCTGGACTATAGGCCAGTGCTGCTTATCCAAAATGCCTTTGGCCTCAAAGGAAATGGTTGCCTAATTAATATCAGCAGAATTAACATGTGCATGATTTGTATGTGGTCTCTGCCAAGGTTACAGTCGGCAAGAGCAGACTTTGCCAAGAGCAGCCTGCTGGCAAAGCCCCATATTTTCCTCTGCCTTGAAGCAAATCTCCCCTCATTTCAGGTATTCTCCTCCACCTGTGGTCTGCTCCTGCCAGTTCAAAAGTCCCCACCCATGCGGCACATTAATCCCTTCAGAGTCAGTCTCTGCATCCACTAGGAAAGAGAGCTGGGTCCCTTATGCAATATCTAATCAGCACTCTAAGACACTTAGAGATGGTTTTTGTCCCCATTTCAGCCTGGGTGAAAGGCTCAAGCAAGACTCAACTAGCTCAGAGCTTTAACAAGACATCACCAAGATGAATCATTACTACTAAGTTATGTGATTACTTAACAATCTGTATACATAACTGGATGAAATGAGTCCTCTCTCCTGTCTTCTTTCTCCTTTGTCCAATCTCCCCAATTATCTTCATCTACTGAAGCCAAGATCCTTTCAATACCTCCAGCTTGCCAGGGAGAGCTGCCCCAGCTTGCTATTTGAATTATAACACACCCTCTAGAAAAGTCTGTGGCTCAGAATTCACTTAAGTGAGAATATCCCTTAAATGCATAACAAGAAAAGCACAGTTGGGTGAGTAATTGATTCCATTCAGATTGAAATGGAAAAATCTCGTTCGGTCCTACTCTCGGTTTTCTGCTTCTGTACTTGCTCAGAGTGCAGCAGGTCTGTTTTCAGGGATTAGAGATGAAGTGAAGGCTCTGGGCTAGCTTCCCTGCTGGCTCAGGAACACCACCTGGGATTCACAAGCAGCTGTTCCTTTACTGTTAAAAGACAGTTGGGAGAGGGAATCCCAGGGCTGCACAGGTGGAAAGGACATTGGGGGCTGGAACTAAATGATTCTTAAAGTCTCCTTCAATCCAAAAAATTCCATTATTGTATGATGGGAGAGAGACTTTTTATAAAATCATGTAGTGCAGGAAAATGCGGACTGGTTTCAAACTGAAAGAGGGCAGCTCTAGATCAGATATTTAGAGAAAAATCTTTATTGTGAGGGAGGTGAGACACTGGCACAGGTTGATCAGGGAAGTTGTGGATATCCCATTCCTCAAGTGTTTAAGGCCATGTTGGATGGGGCTCTGAGCAACCTGGTCCAGTGGAAGACATTGCTGCCCACAGTAGGGGATTGGACCAAGACAATCTTTAACATCCTTTCAAACCCAAACCATTCTATGATTCTGTGATTCTTCTTCTTGGGGCCTTCTCTGAAGGGCTGTTTTGCAGTGGGGTGATGTTCAGACACTCAAAACTTGACTGTAAAATGTAAGATTGAGATTACCCCAAAGACAGAGCACAATTTTTGGAAAAGACACTTGGAGGAAGACCACCAGGAGCCAGGTGCCTCCCAGGGGAGGAAACAGAGGGATCTCAGCACCGACAGGAAGTTGAGATCTCTAGATTTTTATACAAGGAGAGGAGCTGAAGTGGTGCAATTTTTCACAACAAAGATGGGTGGAGGTAAGATGGGTGCATCCCTCTGTGCCTCCATGCAAGGATGGCCACCTGATATGGAGCAGATGTTTCTTGTCCTGCCTTGACCTATCTGGGGCTGAAGGATCTCTGACAAATTTTTTGCTAGGTGCACATGCAGCACCTGCCACGGAGGAACCTGGAGGGCAGCAAACTTGTCAATCTACTAAGGAGACAATAAATTTGGCAGATACAATCTCAAAGGTCATAGGGCAGGGACTTCATGAGCAAAACCAACCAATTTGTGCCTGTTTCATGTGTGGGGAGGAAAGGCTGTGCAAGAACAAAAACAGGAGCAAGTGTCAGCTTAGCCATAAACCAGAGAGGCCTTCTTGTCCCTCTGACATGCCTATCTCCAGCTATCCTAGCAATATGTCTGTTTTTCCTTTGCAGATGACATGTTTGAATACTGGACACAGATGGACACAGGATGCAAATGGTGTCAGCTCTGGATGCACAGTGAGCACCAACCACCACATTGCAAGAGTTCTGTGCTCACAGCACTGCTGCCCTTCCACCAGTGGTGGCAAATAGAATGCCTTCCTTTTTCCACTTTTTAGAAGGGACAGCATGTGTGCAGAAACAAAAGTCCATGGTCCCTATAATACCTTTTCCTCAAACATGAGGTTTGTTAAGGGTTTTGCCAAAAGAATTGTGGCACCCCTCACGGCACCACCCTCAATGTAATCCTTCATGACATCACCCTTCTAGAAGAACAACCCAAGGTGTCTTTCCATATGTTCAGGCTGGTGCAGCTGAAAGTGGAAATTGGCTCAGGACTTCCTGAGGCAAGGGAGGAGGACTTTTCCCCAAACATTGATTTTCAATGGATTTCCATCTCTGTTTCTTAATGTGCTTTTTGTGCACTCTTGATTCCCACCAGTTATTCAGCCCAGGGCAATCACTTGAGTGTTGCCACTCTATTAAATGTGAATTGAATTAGGCAGGAGGCAATTATCTATGTTGGAACTTTCCCAGGGTATCAGAGCTGAGATCCTCAGCAATATCTGATGAGATATTTACAGACCACAAGCAATGCAGTCATTATTTAAAATTATGGTGTTTCCCACACTGCTTCTTAGTATGTTTTTGGGACACTGGGCTTAGAGCAAGTCAGAGAAAGGAGTTAAATCACACCTCTATATCACAAAGCAATAGAACTTTCAATTGAGATCTTTTTGAGTGCAGATCTGCTGCTAAAGCTTTTTTATTCTCAGGTGGCTGGAAAACAGTCCTTTGACATGAGCCATGTTTTGTTGTGCAAATTGAGCACTGACTGACTCCATGAGAAGGGTCCATCATCAGTGCAGGTACTGATGATGGATATTCCTGCCCTATGAATATACCTGTGATATCTTACCATATTCATAGAATCACAGAATATTCTGAGTTGGAAGGCATCCACAAGGATCACCAAGTCTAACTCCCTTTGTTAATGCCAGACTGATTATGAGCCAACAATGTGCTCCCAATGCAAACTGGGCAAACCACATGCTGGTTTATGTCAGGACTTTTGTGGCATGCAGAGCAAGGGAGTTACAATCTCCACTGCTGGAGTTTGTAGGGCTACCAAGAAACTGGAGAAAGAGCAGAGAGCTACCAAGACCAGGAAACAGAACACGTGTCCTAGAAACAGAATCCAGGGAGCTGGAATTAGTCTGGTGAAGAGTCTGAAGGGGAAATCTACAACAAATAGTTGAACTACAGTGGTGGAGCTGTTCTCCACAGGCGCAGTTAACAAAAGAAGGAGTAACAAAATGAACTCTGGGAGATCCACAGTGGACTTGAGGAAAAGCTTTTTAGCTGGTGTTGCAAAAGCATAACTAGAGGTCCAGCATTGGATGTGAAAATAGTCAATGGCCTATATATCAAATCACATGCAAAAGAGCAAGTGGGATTCACAAATCGTGTGATTTATTGAATGCAATATGTCAGGGTTTTTGGTCTGCTGGTGATAATGCAGAGCAATTACATATAACACCAGCAGTACAATTACAATCACAAGCTTAATATTCCATGTCAACACTCACACAGCTGAGGAGCTGACGACACGGGGCTTACCCAAAGGTGTCCATTCCAGGGAGGGTGAAGAGAACAAACCTGCCAACCTTTCCCTGCAATTTCATGTCCAGTTCTGATCCTCTGGTTAGATGCAGTACTGGGATTTTTTTATAACTTGTTAACCATTATTGTGCAAAGTGCTGTGGTTGGGACTGTGGTCAAATCTTCCATTCTTTGTGGGCATGTTGCATAGAATATTTCTTGATAGGAGAGGTACTTGACATTTATGAGTAAAGGGCAGAAGAACGAGACCATACAGCATATGCCTCACTCCATGATCCCATGCACCAATGCCACAGCAACACAAAGGCCTCCATCTGCTTTCCATGTTTCCACCTGTGTGTTCCATGGCACACTGAACTTTGCATTTTCTACACTATTTTACACTTACAACAGATGGGATGTATCGATTTCTCGAGGTCAGAATCGAAGGCACTTGAGATGGTAGCTCATGTTCAGACGCAGGTGTTTATTATTTCTTATCAGTAAAACAGTCTCAAGAATGTGAGTTCTGCAGCCATTCATTAGCAAGGCACAAAATGGCTAACTATCTCTTGTTACAAGGTCTTTTAAGACTAAACTATCTAATTAAGAAAAGACAGATTATTTTCCCTCTTAACTCAATAACTGATCCCTCAAAGCCCGCAATGTGGAATTTTCTGTTTAATTACAAAACATCACCCAAACCCATGAAGAAGAAGAAAGAAGAAGGTGAAGAAGAAGGAAAAGAAGGTGAAGAAGAAGGAAAAAGAAGGTAACGAAGAACATTTTGCCTCCACCTTAAAACTTCCATCTTGCTTCATATTTATTTCTATATTCTAAACCTCAAAACTCCGTTTTCCACCCTGTGATATTACACACGTCTAACCAACTACACGCCCATAATCCCAGTGCTATCAATTAATTTTGGAAGCCTGTTCCACAGCCTCTAGGTCAAATGCAGTGTTCTCTTGTGGGTCTGTGCCTTTAAGCACGGAAAGTTTAAAATTCTCAGTATCTAAGATTCCAACAGGAATGGAGGACCAGCCCTGGGTCTGGTCACCAGAGTTATCTCCATCCTCAGAACACAGGTAAATAAATGCATATAAAGTGGCCAGCCTTGTAAAGTGCTGGGGATAGCCTAGCTATTCTGAGCAGGAGATTGAAGGGCAGGTCTCTGAAGATGTCTTCAGACGAAGCTTCTGGGGTTCAGTCTTCCCATCAGCTTTGCCAGCTTTTTGTGTGGGTGCAGAGAGGTTCAGTGAGTTGTTTTAGTTGAAAAATAAGTCAGAAAATTATGGTCTGTTTCAGGTAGATACATTCTCGGTGTTCCAATGCCAGCCTGAGAGCTGTGATGAGTGGTCAGCAGCAGAGTCTCTGAGCTGCCACCACTACCAACAAAACATGTACAGGACCATTGGTAATCTAGAATAGTCTCTGCTTCATAGTAATTTGTATTTTGGGATTGACACACCTGCTGGCTTGATGACTGAGGTGGATTCATGCCAAACACAAACGAAAAATTACAGCCCTCAAAACCTAGGTCAGGGACCAGTTGCAGCCAAAGCATCCTTGACTTACTGGTTGTCAGACCCAGTTCAGAATGTAATGAGCCTCATGTGCAAGTGCATGTAGGAGAACAAAAGTCCTGCCTCACCTTATGATAACAATTCAGTGTAAGTAATTTCACAGGCAACGGACCTCCTAATCAAGTCAGTTATGAAAGAGCTCATTTGTGGGGAGAGGAGGCAAGATTTGAATCTGAACAGAACTTCACAGTTAGTTTTGGTACAAAAGAAAGATAAATACTAAAATGTGCATTTGCTTCCATGAGGAACAACTTAAGGCTGCATAGCTTGTCTAAGAAAAGCATGACAGGACAGGTAGAGAAAGGGGTCCTGGGCTGGCTGTGTGGAGCACAGTAAGAGAGGTGATGCAGGCCAGCTGTGGGATGATTAGTACAAAATGTGCTTTTCTCTTATTTGTCTCTTCTGCCAACACACTAAGCTCTTCTGGTTCGTTTGCTGTCATATCCAAATTCTTTGTTTAGTTTTGTTTAGCTTGGCTGACATTGCAGTTCTTGAGAATCAGTGGGTGTGATAATGCTCTCTCCTGCTCATGATAGTGCAGGACTTCAGGAAACAGGATTAGAACCTGTACATCACTCACCTGCATGGATCACAATGGCAGGTAATGGAGAGGGCATTTCCAGAGGGAAAAAGCTTTTCCAGGAAAGGTCTTTGCAGTACAGTAAGAGTGGGAAGAGCCTCAGAGTTCCCCTATGAAGGCTGTGCTATAGGTCTTACAGTGTCTGTGACCTCCAGTGACACTGGCTCCATCTGGCATATCAGCAAAGTACAAAATGTGTGTTTCTGGACTCACACTTGCCTCAGCCTAAGTCAGTTTCTCTTCTTTTTCCCTTCTTTTGAATAATAGCATTGATTAATTCAGGAGTAGTGGATAGTTTTTAAGTGCTATGGATTCATGGTGAATTAACTGCTACAAATATCTATACAGATGGGACAGACTGAGAATACGCAGTCATTGCAGCTCCCCAAAATTTCCTAAGCTGTAATATCTTGGTTGCTTCTGTTCACATACACATCATCGAGAGTGAACCAAGAAGGAAAGGAGAATCAGCAATCCTGAATTCTCATCACGTCCCACATCTGCTACCAGACCAAAAGCATAAGCCAACAACAGCAACGCTGCACCATGCAGTGTTAATAACAGCTCCAGAAATATTTCTCCAAGCTGGACTCCCAAGAAACAAGTGTCTGAAGCAGGGGAGAAGGAACAAAAGCCAGTGTTGAGCAAATGGTGCCTCACAAAGCCTTTGCATGGCAGCTCCCATTCTGACTGCACTTTCAAGGAACATGGCAAGGATCAAGCCAAGGACTCAGCACAAAGCTGGAAGGATTCATCAGACACTGGGTTGATGGGGTGCTGTATCACCTGCATGTGTGAGCACTTCCTTCAATTGGTCAAATCCCACATGGGATTCCATCAGTGGTAACCACAAAGGGTTTCAGTCCCAATCCAGACAGTCCAGGTATCCTATATTGCCTGCTGGTTTTCAAATATGTGCTTTTATCTTTTATCCCATGCTCCTCATTCTTGAGGGAATTTTCATTGTCATTCTTCTTCTGACACCCCCTCTATGTTCAAACCATCATTTTTCAGGCTGATCCTTAGAGTCTCACTTCCTTCTTCTGCCCCCTGGCTCTTCATCCAGCCACTGTTCTTGTCTTATCACTATAACCAGAACTATGAACTAGTTTGTGTCGTCAAGTGAGGCACAGGGCTGTCCATGTCCACAATTATGTCACTTTTCTCTATTACAGCAACAAGGAGGAGGAGGTGGGGAAGCAATGCATAAAACAATATAAAACTATTCTAGGAAAACTCTGGAGGCTCTGGAGGAATCCAAGAGCCTCCTTGTTTGTAGAGCCAACATCTAATGGAAGAATCATAATAATAATCATAATTGCTTTTCAGCCAATTATGTTTTTCTTAGGAAATGCTCTCCAGGGACCGTCACTTTAGGGAAACCATAATCTGATGGCTTGCCGATCAGACCCTTAGAGCCCCCTACAAAATCATGCCAGGAGGAAAAGCCCTGCCTCAAACACCAACAAGGCTGGGAGACACAGAATGAGTCATCTCATAGCTGCCTCTAATACAGGGTCTGTATCACATTTAGTTTCTACAAGACACTGAAGCCATAGCAACTGATAGATAAGAGAGACCCAGAGCCAGACCTGCTCTTGTAGGAAAGGCAAAGAGTAAGAAGAGAGATCAGGTAAGAAAAGCCAGAAAAAAGGGAAGGGTGAAGGGGAGGGTAGTGCTGAGGAATATATTTGACACAGGCACATTGGTGTGCGAGCTGCAGGTTGAGCTCTGGAGAGCAGGAGCCAGAGGCTGAGCCCCAAGCAAGAGGATGTGAACTGCTGGCCCTTTGCACAACAAAGAGCACAGGGTCCTGCAGCCTGGGCAGGGGACTGGGCATTCAGGGACACACCAGGAGCCAACAGCTCCAGGCTTTCCCAACTCTTAGACTGTGTGGGTATAAAAGCCCAGGGATTTCTCTGTTGGGGTTCCTCCTCAGAGGGAACAGCTTAACACAGTTATTCTGTGATTGCACCATGATTAAATTATTTTAAGGATCAAGATATCTGAAACTCCGCTTCTGTGGGAAACCTGGGGTTATGCCAGTGAGCAAACCCAGTCTGAGTGTGTGAATCATGCAGGTGGGAAGGGGCCTCAGCTCAGGGGGTGCGAGTGTGATGGCCAGAGTGGCTCCTGGATGGCTGAGCAGGGAAGTTTCCCTAACAACAGCTGTCACCTTACATCAGAAAAACAGAATGGACTATTTTTGTTGGAAGGAACATACAGCAATCATAAACTTGTTCATGGTGCACTCCTGCATCCAGATTGTTGATAAATATATTGAGCTGGCCCTGAAATTGACCCCTGAGGAAAACCGCTGGTGACAGATTGCCAGCCAGATGAGGCCCCATTCACTACTGCCATTTGAGCTCTGCTTTAGCCAGTTCTTTACCCAGCACACCACGAACCTGCTTATCCCACAGCTGGACACTTCTGAGGGACAATAGCAAAAGCCGTCCTAAATTCCAGAAAAACTACATCCAGTCAGTGGGTGACTTTATCATAGAAGAATATCAAATTTGTTAAATAGTACATTCCCTTGGTGAACTCCTGTGGACTGTGCCTGATGATTACATTTTTCTTTAAAACCCTCACTGAACCATGGCTACAACTGCCACACAGTAACTTACTATAAGCATTGTTGTGTTCCCCATTCCAGAACTTCTCTTTTTGTTAGACTTAAAAAGCCTTGTGGCCAAATTGCCCTTTGAACTGTGGGCTTGTGGGACACACCTGAGTGTGTTGCAAAATCCCTAAAGCAGGAAATCATAGGTTTCACGCCTTGGGCAGAAAGACTGAACACCCTGAAGTTGCATGCAGGAATGGGAAAAGAAGTGTGGAATAAAATAACCACACCACTCCCCCAATAAAAGTATTTTTCTGTTATAAATGTAGCTGAGAAATAGAAGTAGTTTATGCTCCTGGCTTTTATATCCTGGCAACTGCAATGTTGTAATACTTACCATGCATTACTGTAAATAGGATCCAAATTAAAGGTTTACATTACCCCAGCTGCACTCACACCAGCGAGAGAAAACACCTGGGAGAGCAGCCCATAAACTCCGCAGCTCCAAGCCTCTCTGATGAGCATCCCAGCACAGCTGAGAACCAGCCCTGGAAGAAAATCACCTTGTTTCCCCACTCCGGGGCTTTGAGTTCACTTTAACCTCCTCAAAGTGCTGGCCCCTTCCCGGCAGGATCCCTGTAGCGCCCTGATGACTTGGCTGTGTTTGCCTCATACCTGGAGAGTATCCATGTGATTCACCCACAGCTCCTCAGGGGCCTTGCAGCTTTGATCCTGGCTCTCGTTGCTCGTTTTTGTTTTCTCACAAGAGAGAAAATAACAAAGATGACTGGCAACAGGCAAGACGAGGAGTCTGCTCCGTGATCACCACAGGCCAAGGGTACAGGCCCAGGTGTTTAACAGGACTGGCTGGAGGGCAATGGGTGCAATGTTGTGCTGGGATCTTACACCACCCAGCTTCCATGAGCCAACTCTGCTCCCTGGAACAGTGCACATTTTCCCTCAAAACCAGAGAAACGATCATAATTGCCTTCCTAGAAACATGTAACAGCACAGAATGACAGACATTTTATCAACTGACTTACAGCAATGAGTCAAGTTTTGGTCTTTGGGCCTAGTTTGCCCAATGACACACTGAAACAGGCAGAAGGCTTTAGTCTCTGTTTTCCTTTTCCTTTTTAATTTTTTTAAAATATATATATTTCCAGGCATGGGGAAATAAGCAAGAACTGAGTTTCAGCAGTCAGCAGTTGCATGTAGAGGGTGCTGTGTCTAACCAGAAGGGAGTTTTATGCAGAGTAACCTGCTTAGCCAAAACAGGCCTTTCTATCTAAAAAGCACAGTCACCTTTTATGCTGGTTTTATTGTAAACCAGAGAAGTTTTCAAAATGAAGATTGTTTTCCAAGTTAAAAAAATTGAAAATAATTTACATATATATTTATCTCAACTTTGGGATCATGTTATCACAGGTCACTGCTTCCCTTTTTCCAGTCCTTGGAGGCTGTCATACTTTAACTGTCATGCTTACTAATGTCCTCTCAACAGGATCAAAATACTATTTCATTTCTCCATCTAGACAGAGACATTTCTAGAATCTGTAGGAATTCCTCACTCCTGCTGTATCAGCCCTTCTCCCGTTTTTGCACACAATGCAAAGAGTGCTTCAAAGGTACCAGGGGAGCAGAGAGATGCTCTGCAGTGCAGGCAAGGCACACATTCACCCTCTTGCACACCCCTGCTACATGATCATATAGCCCTGGTCTCCTGGGGAAACCAGACAGAAGGGGATAATCATCTCATTGTATGTCTCCAAGAGTAAAATTATCCCCTGCAGGAGACAAGACTCCTTGTGTGGGTAGATTTCCCTGCCTGCAGAGCACTCATATGCTAAAAACAAGAGGAGTACCACGTGAGCTCTGGATCCAAGGCAGAGATGAAGCTTGTTTTGAAGATGAAAGCTTGTTTGCACACAGATCACTCTGGAAGACTTTCCCTGGGTTTCCTTTGAAGAAACTGAACAAAACCTCACAGGAAAAAATAGTGAAAATTTTCTGCTTGTCTACCTGGTGTACAGCTGATGAGACAGGACAAAGCCAAGAGCTAATATACAACACAAACTGTCCCCCAGAGATGCCACACTGTCCCCTTCATGGGACATCTGTGATGTCAGAAGGGAGAAAAATAGGAGACCAAAACTGCCAGCAAGGACATACACCATGGAAGAAGACTCCCACACACTTTTCAGTCATTTCCTTGTTCTTGCTTCCTCCTGTCTTTGAAGTGGGGTTTCTAAGGGATATGCTTCATGATGCTCCTAAACATGCAAGGGAAGGTAGAGTAAGAAAGTAAGAATGAAATTAAATGAAACGTGTTAAAGGAGAAGCCTCTGCCTGAGCATTGTCACACCTTTCAAGGAGCTGCACAGATGACCTGAGACCTTTAACTTCTGGGACTAGAGTCCCGCTCCAGTGAGACATATGTATGCAAAAAGGGTTAAAGATAAAAGAAAATATGCCCAAGTGGTGCCAACTGACACCACCTGAAATGCAGGTACATGATAAATAGCCTGGAGACAAAATCTTAATTAAAGTATTTTTCTGTAAATCAAAACTGAACTGAAAAGGGAGGGGCTATATACTGTCTTATTGTATTCTTATTTTGCTGTTAAAGTTCTAGGAAAAGAAAATTGGATACACTGTTCTCACATCAAATAAGTAGTGCATCACCAAGCCAGTTGATTGATGACAGAGCCCTGAAAATAAAGAAAAAATGAATTGGGATCTTACTCTACTCATGATACTATCAATTCTGGTGACAACCACAGCATGGCTAAGTGGCAAACTAAAAAGAATTTCTACCTCTTTCCAAAGTTGTGGAAAAGTAATAAATTCAGGAAGAAAAAATTTACAAAGAGTATACAGCATTCAAGTTCCAAATTCTTGACTCTCATTTTTTTGTTGTGAATCAGATAAGGCACATGATCCTACTGTGGCAGAGGATCGTATTGTTCCAGTTATACTAGTTGTTCGAATTCCAGGTGTTACGTGGAAGTTAATAGTGAACTTGGTAGATAACAAATTACTTTACCTTGAGAAAAAATTTACTCCATATCATCTGCAGTCCCTCTCCCCACCACAATGAATCAAATTTCCACTCAGCTAATAAGAGAGGAGTCGATCCCACAAATACCTGAAACTGGACAATTGGACAGTAAACACTTAGGGACAATAGGTATTATTTAATCACTCACGATCACTGAAACGGGTAGAACTGATGGCACAAGTTGGTGTTTCTAAGTCAAACTGACCTGCTCATCATTCCTACACACATCCTGTGTGGGATGGTGAGCATGGCTATAGGAGCAAACCTTTGCCCCCTTGAGATGAACAAAAAGAGATGCAGCTGGTACTAGAGGGACAGGACTGAGACTCTTAAATAGTATATGTGCTGATGCACTTTTGTGTAAATTGAGCATAACCCCAAGTAACTTGAGGAATTTGGAACACCCAACGTGGTCCTCTCTGTTAGCATTAGGGACTAAACAATGGCTTGGGTCTGATACATGACCTCAGTGGGAAAAATCAGGGAAGGAGACCAGCATTTGAGTGTAGATCAACTGATGTTGTTGTGCTCTTGCAATAGTCCAAGGCAATATTTCACTTGACTTTAGCTGCATCCAAGCTCAAGTTGTTACTGAGAGTCGCCTTGTACATAAAATTTTGGAGAACAATCACAGAATTTGAAAGGTTTCGTGAGCTGTGTTCAGTGTTCAGCATGTGAGCAGGAATTATTAATAAAACCAAGGGAGGACTGTTGAGATATATTAGTTGTTTAGCTTAAATAAGTAAGTCTCAAATAGAATGAGCCACAGAGTTATAGTGTTGTGTGATTCAGTATGTTGTTTTCTTAGCTTTACTTGTTTAGCATGAGTAGCTGAATTGCTGAAGCCTTACTCTGCAAGCTGTGGACTTTCACCTACATAAGTCCGTGCCTAAGAGTTCCTTTTCTTAGTAATTTTCCTGGTAGCTGGTACAGCACTGGGTTTTGCCTTTAGTGTAAGAACAACATTGATGACACACTGATGTTTTGGTTGTTGCTAAGTAATGTTTGTCCTAAACCCAGGACTTTTTTAGTTTCCAGTGTTCTGCCAGCAGGCAGGTACAGTAGAAGCACAAACCTGGGCGTCACCTGAAGGAGCTCTGGTCCCAGCCTCGTGCAGTGCCACAGGCAAGGCCATGGCATGGTACCTGTGGAGAAAAGGCTGGAACAGACAAGCACCAGGGGATGGAAACTCACCTGACTCTGTCCCTCCATCCACCTCCACCATGGAAATGTCCCTGGTCACCTCTGAGCAGTGAAATCCACATGGAGGTAGACTTCAATAGGAGGAGAAGAGGATGGAGGAGGGAAAGATTTAAACAGATTTTCCCAAGGTTTGGCTGAAATGTCTGAGTGATGGCACTGGCTGGGAGGTGAGGAAGCACTGAAGATCATCTCAGAGAGGAAGATTCAGTAGGAAGGGAAGCCTGGGCAACCTTGGAGAAAAGGGAGCAGGTGGAGGAGCAGAGCTGGGAGAGTACACAAGACAGCACACAGGCTGTGCCCCTGAACTCCTGCCATTGCTCTTTTTTTCCCTGGACCACCTCCTGGCCTAAATTTCTCAAGCAAAGAGCTCAGTTCCCACATGTTTAGGGCATAGGTGACCATAAAGCTGTGTTACCTTGGCTCAGGAAAAGGCTCTCTCATTACCCCTGCTCCCTTTGTATTTTACTTTCCTCCCAGGGGCTGACAGAGCTGCAAATGTTTCCTCCTCAAAAATTAAAGGAAGAAGCCGTGAAGAGACCAAGCCCCAAAGGGAAATAATAAACAAACCCATGACAGCATCACCTCTTTGATAAAATGCTGGGAAGATTTTATGAAAGCTCTTCAAATGTGGCTGGCTGCTAGCCTGGAGCAAGAGCTCCCAGATTCCTTGTGCCCCCAAATTCACAGCTTGCTTTATCAAGGCTTGTCCTTCAGCCCTGCCTCCACCACTGACAAGTATAAATGGTGTTGGGTGGGGGGGACTCTGCTACTGAAGAGAAGGAAGAGTGCCTTTATGAAAGAGAGGAACAGGACAAAACCTGGAAGACAAATATATCTAAGAGACACTGAAATGCAGAGGAGGCGCATAAAAGGGCAGAGTGGAGAAGAGGTCATGGGAAGGGAAAATACCAAGACACTTAACCAAAATGATTGAATAGCAAATGCTGTGCACAGGCTGTCTCCTTTGGTGTGTGACATTATCATCTTCAGCGTGCACCTTCTCCCTGCCTGCCCAGGGGCAGGGTGGTGCTGCTCTCTCTCTCACTCTCTCTCTGCTTTAAAGACACCCAGAGGCCCATGCCCAGACCAGCAAAGGGTCTCAGGCGTGGGAAAGCTCTGCGTCGCCACTCCTCCCTTCCAGACACCTGGCATGCACACTGCAGGGCACACAAGTGCCCTATGGCACAAACAGGGAGATCCACCCTTCCCAAAACCTGTTCCCATCTCCTGAGACCAAGGGCAGTCCTTCAGATTTTCCATTGTCTGTTATTATTCCCTTGGTTATACAGACAAACATAATTTTTTCCCCTGGTTCTACAGCTCTACAGGATAGACCAAAGCGCCCTGGTTTTAAGTTAATGGTTTCATTCTGGCCACTCTCATTGAGCATGGAATTCAAGGTTTAAAAGTCACTGAACTGAAATCAAGCAGAACTATTGCTGCCGTCACGCCTTCAGAGTCATGGCCTGTCGTGCTTTGCTGCTTTCTGTCACCAGGATTTTCCTGCTAGTAATGCCAGCCCCAAAAGCAGGGAGGGTGAAAGACCACATTACCCGCACCTTGTACAGCAGGCAATCAGGATCACACAGCTCCACTTAGCTTATGAATCTCAGAAGGACTGGTGCAAAACTCAGCTTCTTCTGCCCAGGGATCCTGGTTGTGGAGTCTTCCTCACTCCAAGTATTCCAGAACCATCTGGAGACAATCCTGTGGAATGGGTTGTAGGATAACCCTGCTTGAGCAGAGACATTGGACCAGATGACCCAGCCAGTGGTCCCTTCCAACCTGACTCATCTTGGGCTCGGTGATCCTTCTAACATGTGTTAGCAACAGCATTGCTGCTCTTAGATTTCAGGGAGTAGCTGAGCTAGTGTTTATTGGATTGTGGCTCTCCTGTGGACCTGTATGTCTGTCCCACTGGCCCAGAGGAAGTTTATCAGCATGGCTTCTCCTCTCCCATGATCGTCTTTGCTCCTGGAAGGCCAATAGAGCTATAAATATTTCCTGAGTGAGCACAAAGTAAATGAAAGGACTCAGGTATTTGCCTGGAGATAACCTAAAGTAATGCAGCAAGAAAGGGAAAGGGAAGTTAAAGGACAAAAGAAACTGCCCTTCTGTGCTGGGTGGAGTTCAGAGGCTCCAAGAGAGCCCAGAATGTTTAAGTGAAAATGTAATTGTTTCAGGGTCCAAGCTGGCACCAGTCAAATCACAAAATACAGCTATTACAAGTTGTCCCTGTGACTCATACCTGAGAGGTGAGTGTTTTCCAGTATTAGCCTTTAGCATTAGTGCTCTGGGTTTGTGGCTCCTGGCCAGGGACTGGATACAGTCTTAATAAGAGCCTGTCATGTGAAATGACATGTTTATGTGACTGACACCTGAGTGTGCTCAGTTCAGATAGGACAAGGAAACCAGTATATCTCTTTGACTCAAACTACATTTCTTTTAGCTCCACTATCTCAGGCTGAGCCTTAGCTGCTACGTCTGGCAGGGAACATCCATGTGGGACCATTTACCACTGAAAGCAGCCAGAAACCTCACATCTGGGGTATTCCGTGACAGGTTCTTCAGGAAGGTGTTCCTGTAGTCCCAAATACAATTTAAAACAGTTGAAGATCTCCTGGGACAAGTTAAACCTGCCTGGCAGGAAAGTTGTCTTCTGGCGAGAAAATTAGAAAAAAAGAGGTATTAATTATGAGACAACATCAGTGTTTCTCCTTGGGATAGGGAATGAGATTGCCCTTCCCCATATAAACCAAACTGCTTTCAGTTACTATGTAAATGCAGCATTACTCCAGCTCCTCAAGAGAGCAGGTTTCAATGAAGGCTGTCATAAACCAAACCAGGAGTGTTTGGGAGCTCAAAGATGCCTCATCCATGCGATTTTTGCTGCTCCCTGGGGAAGCATTCCTAAAGACGGTAGGGAGGTGTAAGTGGCTGCTGTTGGTGACTGGGTGCAGGGGCAGGCAGACCTTTCCTCTGCTCCCTGTGCCACTCCTATGCCTCTGTGGAAATGGGTGCACTACCACAAAGGCTGTGGAACTGTGGAGATTTGTTGAGTTTCTGCCTCTGCCCAGGCCATAGCTTCCAGTGGGGAATTCCACTCCAGTTCAGTGATCTCCAGGACTTGACCCAGTCACACACACATAGGACTCTTAAAGCTACCTGCACGGGGTTTGGACATGTGCCATGGGGCCTGCAGGAGATCTCAGCCCCTCTGGAGTGGCAGCTGGAGCCAGGCAGGATGACCCAGGGCATCTCAAATGGCTCCTGACCCCTGCATCATCTGAGGCATCTGAGTTTGAGCCCATAGTCAGCACAGTAAATGAAGAAATCCAGTTCTCTTTTCCAGGCAGTCTCAGGGGAAGTTCCTGCTGTCACTTGCCAGTCGGAGCAGAGTCATGGGCTTCCAGACTTCTCTCAGCTGCTCTTTGTCCCTCTTGCATTGTGCTTGTCTCATGCTGCAGAACTCAGAGAGCTTCTGCACTTGCCTCCTCTGATGGGTTTTTGAACATTCTTACACAGTCACCCTTACACCCTTAGGTCCCCAGAGACAGCACAGAAGTCGTCTCAGTGTTCCACCTTTCTGATCTGGAGTCTGGAGACACCATCGTCTCTGTCTGGAAGGACAACTATCATGCCAGTATCAGGAATGTTCATCCCTGTGGCCTGTTTCTTAAACCCAACTGTTCATCAGGGCAGGCACAGGGCTGGGCTGCAGTGTCTGATGTCTGCTCAGCACTAGGAGTGCTGTGAAACAGACACAGAGAGAGCTCTGGCAATGTGTCACTCTGTGGCCCTGTTGTTCAGAGATAGAGGAGACTCTCTTATCTCATGTTTCCACCAGGGACAGTGATGAATTTGAAGAGCTAGTGGTGTTCAGACACTGAGAAGTGGGTAAATGCAGAATGTCCCGAATTAGATGAGAGTAGACCCTGTTCACGGAGGTATAGCTGTTCTTTACACAGTATTTTTCAAGGAGCAAAAGGGTTTTTAGGACAAGACCTGACCAGAGCCCAAACTATCTCTATCCCACCATTTTCTTAGGCATTACACACTCATTATATATGATGAATGTCACACGACTCAGGGACGTGTTTTCCCTCCTGAAGGTGGTTAAATGGGAGCACCCTGAAAGTTCTAACATCTAATGAGTTATACTTGAGTCTCACATCTATATCCATATTGAAAATTTTTATCCCTCACCAGACTAACACATGAGAAGGACCAAGTCATATCCCAATACCAAGCAACTGTTGTGGAAATGCATGGCATTGGCTGCTGGGCAAACAGGGGCAGCAAATAAGATATTCTTACTGACAGATATTCTCAGTTGTCCTGGAGGCAGGAGGAAGGTCTCATCCCAAAGCCCAGGCCCTGGGCCAGGCTGGTTGCCTTCATTCAAAGGGAGTTTGTTCCCTCTTCTGCCACCAGCTGCAAAGCCAGGGGTCACAGAGCCAGTCCTGGGCCAGACCCATGGAATGAGATGCAGATGTGTCCGTGCTTTAAGTGAAATATTTTAGGCAAGCAAGAAAAAGAAGCCAAACACACTTTGATTTGAGACAAAGTGTAGAGGAGTGAACAGACATTTTAGACAAAGTTTCTCAGATCCCAAAAGGTTTTATTAAGCTGGGTCCCTGCCAGTAGCAGAAATTAATAGAATGCGAGGGGATATCCTGGAGAGGAGGGAAAGCAGGAGCTACAGTAAATGGGAACTGGGCAAATTCCCTGAAAAGGGCTAAGGCAATCCGTGATCCTGCAACCAACAAAACCACTATCTCAGGCAGCATATTTCTTATAGTTTCAGAAATCCTCTTATAATTTTAGAAATCTTTAGCCTGAGAGCACGTTCTCCTTGTAGTCTTCCTCCCATTTATTACTTTCTTCACCAAGATGTAGGTGATGGGAAGAAGGAAAAACAGTAAGCAGATGATCTGTCAATGCTCACCTGCTTTGAGTGCATGTGGAAACCTGCCCTGGTACATCCCCACCAGACCTGCCTGGAGCTGCTCAGCAAATGCAACCAGCTCCTGCACCCCCAGCAGGCACCACTTCCAAATGAAGAGCTGAAACTCAGTTTGAGATGAAAGAGCTGCAGAAAGGGAGACTGTGCTATTCTCCCATCCACACTGCACTGCCAAGCAGCCTTTGTTCATGATCCAGCAAGGTGAAACAGAGCACGGTTTGAAAGAAATTAGCACTGCTGCTGCCATTTTACAGATGGAATAGAGCAAACTGACATGGAAGAGCTTCCCAAGATATACCCAAAATGTCAAAGCACCTGCAGCAATAATCTTAGACCAGACCTAGAGGAATTGAATATATGGCCACTTTTATCTTGCATTTTAAATTTCATAAGTTTTAAGGTCAGAAGGGACAAATCCTGTCAACTTGACCTCCTGTAATAGAGAGGTCTGGGAATTTCCTCCAGTGAGACTTGCAGTTTGCAGTTTAACTGAAAGAGCTTTTTGCAAGACAGCCAGTCTTAATTTGAAAACTTCACACAATAGAGAATCCAAAACACCTTTTAGTGTTTTGTTCCAACAACAAATTACTCTCCCTGTCAAGCATGAATAGTTTAAATTGTAGATTTATTTCTTCCTACAAAGCATATTTCAATAGCCTGACAGCTGGATTTCATCTGACCTAAAACCCAGATTACTTTATTTTGCCAGATGAGTCTTGCCTCTCCAGTGAGGCACTACAGTGTGATTCATTGCCTTTGAAATTTAGGTATGGATGATAAAAAAAAAAAAAAAAAAGAGGAAAAATGTTTGGATTTTTATGGGTCTGCCAGGTGAGTAACACCCAGCAGGTCTCTCAAGGCAGCTAAACTGAAAACAAGCAGAACCACAACTTGCAGCAATTTAGGGGTGTTTGCTGCCAGGGAAAACACCTTTCCTTCCCCACAGTTTAATAATATTTCTGGAGCTCTTGAAATCTGGTGTGTCAAAGTGTGCCCTCTTTGCATGGCGTGCACTGCCCTCCTTACATGGCTAGCAAAGACAGAATCATGCCTCCTGTGGACCAGACCCTTCTGGGGGCTGTGTTCTCCATAGCTCCCCATCCACTGATGGCAGGCAATGCCTGTCCCTTTTCTCATGTTGATAGATCTACTCAGCAGTGCTTGGTGCTTCTCCAACAGCAAAGCCAAAGCTTAACACAGTGGTTAAAACAGAAAATTTAACCTGAAACTGATATTTTATTGCCATTTTAATAAAGGCAATAACGCATCATTGACGCATGAGTAAGGCAGGGATATAGTAAAAGTTGATTACTGCATGCCAGTTAAAAGCAAGTAAGTAATGTAAAAACGAAAAAAAAACACAAACAAAGGGGACAAAACCAAACAAACCAGAATCCACACTACACCTTGGATCAAAAGTCTTATCTGCAGCCAGAACTTTCATGTATTGATCAAGATAGTTGAAGATACAAAGTGGTGGAAGAGTAGAAAAAGAGACAGTCCTGAAGGGAAATGAGAATTGAATTCTGCAGCTGTGTTAGTTGATCACAGCAATATACACAGCTGCTACATAGAGTTTGAGGGATAAATTTCCATGTTAGAAATTAAAAAAACAACATGCTGTCCGCACATAGAGTAAATCAAACAAACCTGGGAAATTTCTTTGGGAAAGAAATTTCAAATGGGAAAAGCCATTTGATTCCTAGCTGGTGAATTGTCGGAAACCACATTCATCCAGACCTCACCGAATTCTTCATATGGCATCATGTGGGAAGTGAGGAGTTATTTTAAGGCAGCACAATTAATACAGGAAAAATACAGCACTACACACAGCAGCCAAAGAGCAACAAGAATTTTATTTATAGGTAAGTTGCTTGTCTAATTCTGTGAGCATTGTGTTCAGGTCTGTTGTACTTTTCCTTGCCTGGCACAGCTACAGAAAAATAAAGTTGATTCATGTAATATGCGAGATGGAGTTGGACAGGAGATGAAGGCAGAGTAGGATTCTGCATTCAGAACTTTGTTAAGTGAAAGAAGAGTAAGGGAATTTAAATTGTACAAAGAATGAAGGACAAATACTTACCCAGTGGTTTTTTTGCTGTAAGAATAAGATGCCTGACAGCAGGACAATCTCATCCCCAGCCCATACCTTGGTCACTATATGGAGCACAGCTACTCCACATGCCTCAAAATCACACCCCGAAAGGGAAAGGCATAAAATACAAGTGGAGCATGTAGATGTACTGCCTGAAAGGGTTAATTCCCCTTTGCTCAGGCTGAAGAGGAAAAGGGCTTGAGGAAGCTATTGCTATAGATGACTTCCTTTCCATGGTGAAGTTTGCTGACAGCTACTTAAAAATACAAGCAACACTAGCATTTTTCAGTGTGGGTATTGACCTTTTATTTTTTTAAAAAGGAAAACAAAAAGAATACATCCTTTTACTGACTGGAAATGTGTACAAAGATACATTTTTAATGAATTCACACATTAAAGAAATAGGCTTTGAACAAGTTTCTCTAATGCATGGGACTTCCAAATTCTTTCACAACCAATAAAGCTTTTTTTCAAATACTTTGTAATAATATGGCATTGGGAGAGCCAGAGATCCCCTGAGATGCCAGTACTGCTAGTACAGGAGGTGCCTGACCTCAGTCCCTCAGCCATGAGTACCAGGGATATCCCACTTATTCTGCAAGGTAGAAAAGGAGGTGCTCTACAAACCCCAATTCCATAATCCAAGAGCATCCCAGCAAAACCCAAAATTATCTCAAAGCTGACAGAGAATCGGCAGTTCCCGTACATCTCTATATGAACTCATCCCAACCTTGGTATTTAGTAACAGCTTCAAGAAGTATATATATTTATATATAAATCTACTAAAACAACAAAAATAAACCCCCAACAACACCACTGTAAAATTTACGTGAACACACGCAACTTAAGCAACACTGTGTTTCCAATGGATCTTGGCTATTAGCTGCTTGCAGTTTATATACAAAGCTGATTAATTAGAAAAGCTGCTTCTGGGAGCCAAGCTTTTTGTCCAGATTAACCCTGGTTAAACTAAGGATTTCCTACATGTGATCCTCTATGAGATGGCAATACTAAAATTTTTTATTGTAACACCAGGATGTGCTTGTTTGTAAACATTTTGTCTTACTATTAAATGAAAATCCAATGCATTCTTACATTCTGCACTGACATTATGGATGAATATCTAGGAATTCATAAGAGATATGAAAGTTTGGCTAATAAAAATCCTCTAGACTAGTTAATTCCTGGTGTCAAGGCACTGACTTTAACTTTAGAGCAACATCAAGCAGAATTTGATCCACAGAATCACAGGCAAATTTCCTCCAGGATGTAGGAGGTTCCAATCTATGCCAGCAAAACAATTTAAGTTTTGCATGATCCCCATTCTACAGATTGGAACGCAGGTTTGAAGGGAAGCAGTTTGCCAAGGTTACAAGCAATGTCAGCAACACAGCTCAAAAGAGCTTCAAATTCCTGAACACCCAATTTGTGTTGGACAACAATGCCCACTTCTCTCCTGACTCCTACAGTCCTCAATCCCCTTCTATTAGGAAAAGATTACATGATACTGCATTTGGAGGAAGGCTTACAGGGAAATGTCAAAAGCAAATATGTCAGGGATATACAAAAAAACCAAAAAAATGCTAGACAGGTAAAAAACTCTTCCTGTTGTTCTTGAAGCTCTTCTTAACTTCTCCTTTTTGCCAGCTGCAGTCCTGAGTAATGAGTACCTATCAGATCTGGGTGGCAGCTTCCTCAGACCCTCTCCTTGTGCTTCACGTTGGCCAGCTTGACTGTTTCCTGCTCGGAGGCGGGGGGAGAAGGCTCGTCATGACATCCGATCGTCAGCTGATAGACAATCACTCCCGCAACTGCCCCAAGGAAAGGAGCCACAACTGGAACCCACCACCAGTGGGATGGCTTACCAACCCTGGAAAACAAACAGGAAATGCACAAGGTAAGGAGAGCAGCCTAAGCATTGGGATATTTGCTGGATCTGGAGCCTTGCAGGACCTGACCCTCTGCAGCCATCACCACCCACTTGCACAGGACAGCAGCACCTGCCGAGCTTCCAAGGCAAATGTTGCCACACACAAACACTTTAAATCCCAGTGACGAGCAATTCAGAATAACTACTTTCAGGACTTCCAAGACTGTCTCTCCACCAGGAAAGGAGAGAAGCATTTGTTGTGCCTACACTGGGCACCTTCAATTCTCTCCCACTGCTTGGAGGAAAGCAACCCTTGATAACAGGGCTCTCTTAAGTGTCTCCAAAAATAACAAACACTTCTCATTTTTTACCATTCAAAAATCATGATGTGCTCATGTTCAAGGTGCAAGTGAAATTCTCAGATTTCCTCTGAGATTTTTCTCTTTGACAGTAATGTCATTTGCTCTCACCACTGGAAGCTGCCCAGCTTCCACGATTTCTTAAGAAGCCGAAAAGCAGACAGCATCTTTTAGCAACATTTAGACAATCCAAAGATACCTTGCCAAGACTCTTTATAGTGCTGCCAAGACTCTTTGTAGTGCCAAAGCTACCATCTATTTGGATTCATAATTTATTCCCCCTTGATGATCAAGGTATTTGTCGTCAAGCACTTACCGGAACACTTCCATGCCCCAGCCAGCAATGGCTGTGAAGAGACGAGGCCCAAAGTCCCTGGCAGGGTTGACAGCATAGCCAGAGTTGAAGCCCATGGAGGTTCCAATAACAAGGACAACAAAACCAACTGTGAAGGCCTCCAGCCCGGTGGGGACGGGGTTGTTGTAGGGATCAACAATCGCCAAGACACAAACAATCAGGGAGGCAGTGCCAATGAACTGGAGAGGGATGGGGAAGGAAAACAAGAATTTAATCCAGATTAGTCTTCTAACCAAGTTATTTAACTCCTCTGGGATGTAATTCTCTTAAAAGGAAGAGGTGCACCAAGTCACCCCACAACACTATCAGACCACAGCTGCCATAGGAATAAAAGAGTGGAGCTCCTCTCTTGAGATTATGGCAACCCAGAACCTCAAGCAAACCTTTCTCCCTACCCCCAGAAGTGTTATGAATAGCTGTTTAGACAGCCAGAAAAGCTGGAAACATCTTCCTAAACCTCCTTTCCACATGACCTGGCTGGGTAGAAGCTGTCCCTTTTGTGGTTGATGGCAAGTTTAGAAGACAGTCACATTCAACAGCAACCACCACCCCATACCCAGCTGACCTCTGAATTGTGCCACAACCACAGTACCAGAGTGAGAGGGAGGAAGAGCTATCATTCCTCACACTATGGCTCTTCAGGGACTGTGACAAATTGCATTGTTTTCTCTGGTGTCCTGACCAGTGTTGTGACACTTGTTAATGCCTTGGCACAAGCCTTCTGGCTGTAAGGTCCTTTCTGGCCCTGCTCTTCCTATGGGCTAGTGTCAACTAGCCCATAGGAAGAGCAGGGCCAGAAAGAGATACCTGTGTCAACTCCAAAAAAACCTTTCTGGATACCTTATCTTTAAATTGCAATTCATTTTCTAACTAAAGGTGAGGCCCAGACCCACCCAAAAGATTCCTCTTCAAATGCACTTTCATCCTCCCAGCACCCTCTCACCTGGTCAAAGAAGCCATTCACAACATTCAGATGCTCAGATGGGTAGGTGGCAAAAATACCAGCAGTGGCATTCTGTCCTGTAACAGTGAGCCTGTTACTGTCAAAAGCCCAGATTGCATCTAGAGGTAGGGAAGGAGAAAAAAAAAATCATTTGCTGTAGAGCAAACACTTATTTGGAAAACTAATGGCATCATCCACCACAGCATTTTAACCAGTCAGGCTCAGAGGCAGATGGCATTAGTCCCTGTTCCTAACAATTATTTGCCAGACATCAAGAAAGAGTCAAGAAGCAAACACTAAGGTGACTCCAACTCTCTCCCAAAGGTAACCAAACACCTGTGGTATCAGTCTTGGTGTGAAAACATGACATAGTGATATGGATCAGCAAACAGGATTTGGGCTTTTTTTCACTTTTGTAAGTTACAACTCCCAAGGTTGTCTTTAGGGCCACCAGTGCCTTGCCTACCAGTGTGTAGAAGCTGGATAACTAACTTAGGTCAGTGTATCTTTCCTTCATGGTAAGTGGAAACAAAGCCAGACCTCTCTGAATGTAGCTTCTCCATGGGTTAGGTAGCTAAAACGGGGTTAAATCCCTTCTGAAGAGGAGGCCTCAACCCAGGAACTGGAAAGGTAATTGTGTGGAACTGTTGCCCTGATATTTACTGAGAGGAAGGAAGGTCTCCTTGCTTCTTACTAAAGTGAAAAGTAGTTCCAGCCAGTGCTGGGGTGGCAGCTTCCTCCTCCAGCTGCAAATAACAGTGATGCTGGAAATAACAGGTGCTCCACTCAGCTACAGGGAACATCACTCCTCTTGCCAGAAACAACTGGGAGGCAAAGTCTGATTCCAAATGTCACACTTGATATTGAGGAACAGCAAGGCCCAGCACAAAAATTCAGTTCTTGCCCACTGAAGGTCTCCCTATGATGATGAAAAGCACACAGGAGAAATAGAGGCATGAGGAATTGGATTTGTAAGGTGCTTTCCAAGGTATGGAATCACTCTGATAAAAGCAGCAAAATCTGCTAGAAGTCACATTATCTGGAAGTTAACACCAGACAATGCATTGAACGTCACAGTGAAGACTTCATTTTTTAAGCCAAGAATGAGAAAATGCTTCTGGAACAGTGAACAGATGTAAAACCTTCATCACAGCTAGTGCTGCACTGACTTTTCTGGAAGATCAGTAGATACAAAAGAGCCCTTCCAGAGGTCCAGTGTTCATTACTCAAGGACAAAAACTTGCACTTTGACAATGTTTGTTGGCCTTCAGATTGCTTTGAGGAGGCTTGACCCCATCATCATGAGAATGGGAAAGCCATTCCACAAACACAGTAAGGAGGTCTCTTGGAATACTGCACTGCAAGTCTGATACAAAAACTTCCCTCCCTGCAGTGAGTCACAGACACAGTTGTCTCACCTCAAAAAAGACACAGGGGTTTCCACACTTACCATAGTACAGCCCAAAGACAATGCCAGCTCCAAGGAAAGCCCCCAGGGTTTGTGCAAGGGCATAAATTGGCAGCTTGATCCAGGGCTCCCGGGCCAGTAGGCACATGGCAAAGGTGACAGCCGGGTTCAGGTGTCCACCTGCAGAGAGGTGGTTAGTGTACTTTAATGGGCACAATTAGGTCCCAGAGCTGTGTCAGGGGCACTAGCTTCCATGCCAGTGGCGCACAGGAAAAGTAGTAGGAAAACCTGAACAACAACCGACACAGGTGAAACTTGTGGAGCTGTCCATGTGGAGCCAGACGTACCTGAGACCTGTCCTGCAATCAAAATGCCGAGCGTCACAGCGAAGCCGAAGGCCAGGTTGACAGTCAGGAAACCTCCATGGGTCCCTCTGCTGAGAATGATCTGTGCAACAGAGCCACAGCCAAAGAGCTAGGAGGAGAAAAAGAGATTGAAATTACCCTCTCGAGGAGAAAAAGAGATTGAAATTACCCTCTCTGTTTCACAGCAGGGCCAGCTGCTGACCAATGCTTGCAATTGGTCTCCTTACACCTTCATGGGACATCATAGTCCCACTCATGACTCAAAGCCTTCACAGCTTCTATCTTTGGTCAAAGTATCTATGTATTATCTCTAGAGATGGGAAGGAAGAAAAAAGGGCATAGACAAATCTATCTCCTGGCAGGATGGACTGAAAACAGGGCAAAAATTAAAAGCAAGATGTATCTACAGGAGTCTGTAACTCTTTGTTCAAGCATCTAAGATGCTAGGTGAGAAGGAAGAGCCAGACATCATCCTGGTCTGAGATATTCACAGTACAACTATGCTGATGAGGGATCTGGGTACCATTGTGTTAAAAAGACTAATAATTGTTTGACACAGTAGCACATAGATTGGTAGGCAACAATTCTGTAAATGCCTGGAAGTACAGTTGTGACTGAAGAAGGCCACATTCAGTCTGACATTCATGGAGTTCTCTTTCCAGATTCCATCAAGAAAAGTCCATATTCAAGAGAGGCCACCAACACGTCCAGTCTTTGTCTTCTGTCCAAGATCAGGAGTGCAGCAAACCAAACACTCTGTCAGACAAAAGTTATTTATTTTGGATGATAAAACTGTTTTCTAGTAGCTAAGGAAGGTCTTGCTTAAAGATATTCATTCCAACTTCTCTTCCCAACTGCACCTAAAAGCCCTCATTCCTATGCTCACCCTCACAACTCAAATCAGTTTCCCTCAGTAATTCGGTCCCTCAGTCATCCAGCTGCAGGCTTTCTGTCTTGGCAAGTCTTTCCACTATGCAACATGTAATTTAAAGAGCTCTAAACCTGATCATCTGTATGCTTCTATCTCCCACTGGCTCCACCTGAACTGACCCTTGGTGTATTATCACTTGGAATTACCACATTAGCAGGTACTGAGAGGATGCCTAAACTAGGACAGAGATTACAGCCTGCTCATGAGATGCTCAAATCTAGGGATCAAGGCTTGACTTATTTCTTCTGACCACATATCCACAACTACGCCCCCACAAAGACTTTCTACTTCCGTAACTCCATCATCCCAGAATTACTCAACTGCCACAGAGGTGGTATCGACTCCTACAGGATAAGCCACTAAACAGGCACCAAGGTGGCCAGGTTTGCTGTTGTCTATTCTTCAGCCAACACTGGTCATGCCCATTGAGCAACACACAATCCAAATCAGAGGCAAAGACAAAACAAATGTAACTCACCCCCTCCCGTACTCTTGACAACTGAAGAATTGCTAACAAAGCAAAAGGTGCACTCAGCTTGCTTGGAAAGGAGCAGCCAGGTAGGCTGCAGGCTGATTCATGAGGTGGACACTGTAAATAAGTGCCTCATGACAAGGAACCAGGTGCCCAACACAAGGGCCTTGTGTAAAAGGAATAAAGGAACCTGCTGAAGTCGTTGGTGAGGGAGGGATAGCCAGCACTGCTCTCTGCTGGGTGCAGTCAGAACAGCCCCTACAATGTCCTTACCCAGCTGGGAAACCATGGCAGAGGAGACTCCAAGACAAAGGCAGAAGGGATTTGTTTATTGGCAGCAAACAGAAATAGCTATGCCCAAACCACCAAGGGATGCACAGCTCCAACTGAGCAAATAATTACAGGCTAAAAGCCAGGGTGAATCCTGTTTCTCCCTTTCCCCAAACAAGCCCCACCAAGCTTTGGAGAGATTTCAGAGAGTACGTGGCCATGGTGTTTGCCTCTCAAAGGCCACACAGCACATTATTCTGACCGGGCAGGGGACAAGCCCACAAAGCCTGTTTGGAGGAGTTTACCCCCGGTGATCCATGGTGATGAAGGTATTTGTGTTATTCACTCTGTAAGAGCTGGCAGTCCTGCAGGTGGCTGGTGCATGGTTATGCACATACCTTTTGGCTGCAGAAACCAAGGAGTAAAATTTTCCCACCTCCACCTCCCTGATCACCCGCAAAGGTCTTCCCTGGAGCTGGAGGAATGCCAGGTCTGCCCTTTCTCAAGAGGTTATCTCAGGAGGTCATTCCCCATCCTCCTCTCCTCCATCCTACACCTGGCAGTAGTTCTCCAGCTTTTCCTCAGAAGGGAGTCTATGGGCCATGCAAAAACACCCCGGAGCCACTCCACAGGACCTTTACAGCTGTTTATCAGATGAGCCATGGGCATTATTTGGCTTAATTCAGCGTAACAGTAGAAAACTTAACCCTCAGCAGATAAAAAGAGTGCAGTGGTACTTAGGGACAGGTTTGAACTTTGATATACATGTGTTCAATTCCATCCTGCACCAGTGGAGTCCACTAAACACACAAACACAGTGTCATGCATGACATCCCTCCATGGCATTTGACTTTAAGGAATCAGTTCAAGTCATGCTCACCCAGACTTTTGTGGCAAGTACCTTGACACTACAGAGTTTTGTTGTGGTAGTAGCTAATACAATTTTTAATCACACCACTTTCACTTCTGCTCTTTGCTAGTTTTCCTTCCAATTCCTTTTCCCAGATCAGATGAGACCAGAGAATCTCAGCTTTCATTTTATAGGTTTTTTTTGTCCACTGCTCACAGAGAGCTCTTCAGGAGCATCCAGCTTGGGTTGAACGGCAAGGAAGGTCAAATAAAAGCAATTCAACATTTTTCCCGGTCTTTTTAGTTCATGAAATGTATGTGAGACTTCTTAGCAAATATTTTATCTCTGTAGTCAGGGACAGTGGTGCACACCTAAGGGGAGATCACACCCCATTCTTTTGATTTTAATAACCTGCCTCCCACAGCATTTTGTTCTGTGGTTTTGTTTTTCATTTGCATTTGTTGGATTTTTGTTTTGCTTTTTCATTTGTTTGGCTTTGGTTTTGTGGGGGGAGGTGTATTTTAGTTCTGGTTTTGTGTAAAAAAAACACTTCTGGAAGAATGTCCAGCCAACAGAAACCCAAGTTAGCACCTCCCGTGACAGTAGGTGCAGCAGTCGACTGTTACACACCCACAATACTAGTCAAGTCCAAAAGTGGTTTTAAAGTGCTCATAAAACACTTGCAATAAAGCATCACTCCGATGTGTTAAACCTGCTCTCCAATGAATTGGAGTCAATGCAGCCATTAACCAGGTTAATGGAAGCCTGCTCCCTAATTCCATCTTACTGACTCCAGCAAATCTAACAGGGAGGCTTCCTACCGCTCATGGGGTGATTCAGCTTCTTGCACTGTGAAAAAGGGCTAAATCCTTGCTCTGCAGAAATGGGCTCAGGAGTGGCAGTGCTGCCAGACTCCAGAGGGGAAAAGAACACCCCTGAACAAAGGAGGCACCAGCCAGAAGCAGGAGCAAATAATGGGAAAAGGTAGCACATTGCAGGGGATACCTCACGCTCGGGAAACCGTGAGCTCCCTGTGTCCAGGGCATGTTTGGAGACTGAGCAGCTGGCTTTGTCCCTCAAGATAAAAACATCCTGTCTCAATCACTCAAGATAAAAACATCCCATCTCAATGTCTGAACACATGGAAGCCCTGTAGCCAGTAGGGGCTGGTAGGAAAGAGTCATGGAGGTTAAAAAGTCACAATAGTTTATGCAGAAACAAGGCTAGTGAAGGCAGTCTATTTAGGCAGACCTTGAGGAAAACTGATTCATATGTGAGCTTCACACATGGTGCTCAGAACTCCCCTGCACAAGAGCCAGGTTTCTTTCCTTTCTTGTCCCCTCCTTTCTTTGCCAGCGCTTTTTTACACCTTAATGTGCAACACAAAAGGCCTGGGAGCATTTGCTCTTCTACTTCAGACAGGTCTCTAAATGTAGGTGGGAAAGCTTTGCTGGCATAGACCAGGAGGAGTGCAATTACCTGAATTACAGCTCTTCTGCCAGCAAATAAAGCAGGGATTAGGCAAGAAGCCTACTGTAAATCTACCCTAATCACCCTGGTGGATGGGAAAGACTGGTCAGCCCTTGATGTTCTCTGGTTAATGGGGAAGATGCCAGAAGATGCAGTCAGACCATGAGTATGCTTTGAAGGAGGAAACCCAGAGATACTGACGGATGATTTTAAGTTTTGAACACACAGAGGATACCACTCTTCATAGGGAGAAGGCAGGGAGCAAGAGCAGCATGCAGAGATCTTGAACTCCGCAGCTCACACGGCAGGATAGCCTCCACCAGACAGAAAGACAATGCAAGGAGCACTATCCTTCATGCTTTTCCTCAAAGCATCTCTCAAACAACCAGGCTGGTCATCATTCTCAATTTGCAAAGCCAGGAGAAACCTCAGACCCCAGAGCCCAGTTTCTTGTCCAGCACAGATGGAGGCAGCCTGTTCAGAAGCAGCCCTGCAGGAAGGGCAGCAGCAGATGGTCTGTTATGTTACAGCTCTTGGTGCACCACCCACTGAACCAGAGCCAAGCCAGGGCTGCAGGGCCGGAGAGATGAGAGACTCTAAGCAAAACTGCACCCCACATACATCACATGCTATAAAAAACATTGGACAAAGCTGGAGACATGAGCCTCCCTCAGCTCAAGAAACCTGAGTGACCTTCAGCAGAGGAGTTGGGCATTAGGGATGAAATTCACTGGTTTAGCTTGTTCACCCATGCACAGAAGGAAAAGCATTTGTTCTGATGTCCCCTACAAGAGGTTTCAGCCACTAGAAAGACCAGTGCGTCTGGTGGGGGCTTGGTCACAAGGTTGGGCACTCCTGGGGAAAAGATGCCTTCCCACCAAGGGAAAGTCTCAGTGCCCAAACTGTCCTGTTTGTAGGAAGGAGAAATGTCCTGCTTCTGGAGAGAGACAGCAAGAAGGGACAGTTTTGGACAGTCAGTGAAGAGCTTCAATCCCTTCTGTGGAAGGGCTGAGGGAAAGCAGCAGCACTGCCACTGCCCGTGTCCGCACACCCAGCAGCACAGGGCCCACCAGGTCCTCCTTTGCAAGGAAGAATCAGCAGCACTCAATTTGCTTACAGCAAGGATTTCCACTCCCTTTTATAGCCTAGCAAAGCATTAACCAAGAAAAGAACTTTAATTTTTTTTTTAATTACATTTTCCAGATGTGACAAGCTGGGTTTAAGCAAACCAACCCAAATAAACAGCAACTGTGGGAACCACTGTGCTGTCCCAGACAGTTGTGGGATGAGCAGCAGCTTTGAAGTTGCCAGCACCTCAGTGAGGCTCCCGTCGCTGTGGTCATCTCACGAGGTGAAGCTCCCCTTGCTTTAGTCATCCAAACCACTTAGCCATTTTTGTTTCTGTGGTCATACCCCAAAAAGCTACCACCTAGCCACAAAGTCAAGGCAGCAACAATTGAAAAGCAATTAGGAGCTGTTTTGTTCTTTCTTTGTGCCTCTACAGCAGTGATTCACAGTGAGTCCCACTCGGAAATCAGTCATAATCAGCACATTACTTCTCCTGCAAATGTAAAGGACAAACAGAGCCAGCTTTGGTATTTACAGCCAGCAGAGCAAGGCAAACAGACCGAGCCTTAAGAGAGGCACGGAGACCCACCATGGAAATCTGGCTTTAGTGGGTTGCTACAGTAATAACACAAACAGCAGGGGACTGGGAAAATGCTTTTGGTGTTTGTAGTGCTTAACGATTGCCAGCAAGCGGTGCTTCCAACACAGGTATAAAGCTCAAGCTTAAAGTGCTACTCAGAGAGTGAATTTTGAAGAGGGGAAATGCCAATTTAAGTATCAAAGGAGATGTATGTAGAATCAGCATTACTATTTTTGCAACAATAGAGACACCACCCACAAATTAAATAAAAGTTATGCAAGGTGCTCCTCACAGCAAAAGTGGCTTGGAAGTAGACAGCAACTTGCCCTGGCATTCTTCAGGGCTTGGCTGCCTTAGCTGGATTGTTTTTCTTATCTTAAAAGAAAGAGGCACTATTCAAACAGTCCTTTCCAGCTCAAACCATTCGATGATTCTACCTTCACCATCTCTTTTAAAAAATGAGAAAAATAAAATAAGCACTAGGTTAATTCTTACAGGCAGCAACACTATGTAGGGATCTTCAGTCTAGGTTTTGTCTAGAAGAGTTTAAAAGAGCTGCAGTCATTATGCGAGTGGAAGGGAGGAGGGAAGAAGCTGAAGCAGTGCCAATATCCACAGTGGGACAAGTTTTACATTACACAGTGAAATTTTTAAAGTAAGCTGCAAAGTTTAAGCCATCTCCCTCCTTGGGGCTCAGGAAGTTGATTTCAGTGTGAACATCATCTAACCTTAAATCCATTCCTGATAGTATTTTATTCAAACATATTTGTGTTTAGTCAACTCCATCTACCATGAAGAAAATTTTCATGGTTTCAGGTCTTTCTTCAGGCATTTTACTGTGAAGCCCAAAACAGATATTTACTGGGGTACAATCCCTCTAAATGCACACACACAGCTCAACCTGCTGGCAGGGTGGACAGCAGGGACTTTTGCAAGCTACAAAATGACAATTCCTGTCTTGGGAGAAAATCCAACTCAAACAATTGTCCAGGCCAACTGAAAGGGGAAGGAATTCACCTTCAAGACCCTTTCTATTCCATGTAGGTGATACAATAAAACTATTAAAAGGAATCAGGGTGGAAATAAAGAAAAAACTGCAAGTTTCCCTTTGCTAAGACAAATAGGCTGAGACAGCACAAAGTTGGAAAGGGATTGACTAGCTTGGATATTGCAAGCTTGTAGTCCTGGAACCCACTTTCCTCTGGTGCAGCCTGTTTTGGACTTCTGACCATGCAAGAGCATTCAGTGAGTTTGGGACTTTTCCTTTTCTCTCACATGGTCACAGAAAGCCCTCAGCGCTCTGTCCACTGCAGAGCTGCAGCAGGAGATCCTGAGTGAGTTTGACTCCTACAGAATGGAGTTACGGAGTTGAGTGTGCCTCTAAAACCAGTTCAGGAGCTCCTGAACACGGTGAAGGCTCAGCCTGTAAGCTTAGACACACACACACTGCAACAGAGCAGGTTTGATGCTCCTGAGGACAAGGTGTGTGCTGCCCACTTCTGCCAATGCAGTGTCCAGCGTGGCTGGTGGGTGCCCATTGCCCCTGCCATTTTGGAGGCTGCTTATGATTTTGGACCAAACCCTTGCTCAAGCTCTGAGCAGATCCCAATGCCTCTCTGCCTGGAGAGGCAAGGTGTAAGGAAATGTAGTCTCTCTTGTGCCAGCTATTATGGACAGAGGATGGACTAATGGGGTTTGGATCATGAGCCCTTCTGAAAGCTCAGATCCAAATGGCCAAAGGCTTGTCTTGTTTCTCAGCAATATTAGGTTTGCTATCAGGAGGCATTAGTCCACTACAAGACTTACCTTGTTTCAATCCTGAGACCAACAGCAGCAACATCAGTGATTAATAGACAGCAATCTTCTAACTGTTAATCACTTTCCTATCACCTTCTACCCACCTTAATTCCAAACAACCCTTCCTGGAAAAATCAACAGGACTTGTTTGCAAATCACCAAAGCTGGGTCACTCTGACAATAAAAGCATTGCACCATACAAAGCTACTTTCTTTTACACAGTCTTAGCAGAGTCCCCTAAGCTGCCATAGAAGAATTTCAAAAAGCTCTCTTCATCAACAACAAAAAAAAAAATCTTATTTATGAGAGCATATAATTGTGTCAGTCTTTTTCTGTTGTTCCCCAAGGGCTTCATCAAGTCTTCCTCTGCCTTCAACTCTTCCAACCCTTAGATTTCTCTCCAAGCAGTTCAGCCACCAGTTACAAACAGGTGTAAACCCACAGTCACTCCACTGAAACCTTCAGGATTGCTCTGGATTTACACCACCTCAGAGGAACCTGTACCTGCAGATATTCACTGTGTGAACTCCAACTCATTTCTGCCTGAGTATATCTGCATCAAACCTGTGGCCAACTGGGCAGTCCTGCATTTTCAGATGCAGGTGCTCTAAGCCAGATATCCCTGCCACCGTTTGTCTACACCAACATTTACTCCACACAGCTCACGCACAACTCACCTAGCTGTCCATATATGCCTATAATTCTAAAGCAAATTGCAGCCGCTCAAAACATTTGCAACTCCAGGCATTAGACACGCATTTTTCCCGTTTTATGCCTTATATTCCACCAATTTGCAAACTGAGCACTAGAACAGGCAGAAGAGTTTTATCTCCATTGGCCACTGAAAGGCACAGTGGCTGATAGCAACACCAGGTCCCAGCAGGAGCTGCCATGGTATCGTGCAGCCCCACTGACAAGCCCCTGGGGAATCAGCGGCTGACAGCAAAAGGACACTGCAACAGCTAAAACTCTGGCTACTTCTTCATGATGGGATGCATGGGGAAAGTTAAGTGAAAAGAAACAAAAATGCCTTTCACTTCCTCGGGTGATAACAGTTGCAGTGTTTCAGAGCCAAGAAAATATCCTAAGGCGGACAGAAAGGAAGTTTTGCATGATCTCTAGCAAAACACTTGCTGCTTACACAGAGCTGTTTTGCTCCCTGCACTTCACAGATACACAGAAGCTTCCACACACCCAACAAACTCTTCAGAGCCCACATTTTGTAAGAAACCCCAGCGTCCACCCTTAAGCAATACGCATGAATTTTTTCCCTGCGCACAGGGACTGTCCTCCAGACCCCTTACAGCAGGTTGCACCAGAGCTGGGCTCATTCCCAATGCAAACCCTGGCAGCAACGCAGCCCCTTCACCAGGACAGCTTCCCCCAGTCCCACAGGTCAGAGAGCATCCCACACTACAGCCCCCGCTCACCACCAGGATCAGCGTCCCCAAGCACTCAGCCAGCGCTTGCCGCACTAATTTGTTTCTGATCCTCAGGTGCTCCTCAATGGTAGCAAGAATGTCCTTTTGCCTCCCCATCGCAGCAGAGGTGCTTCTCAGGTGGTGTCAGGGGAACAGCAGCAGCTGACAAAGCCTCAGCAAAGTTTCCTCTCCAGCACAGCTGCCTTTGCTTATAAATAAGTTCATCGAGGCCTGACACACCTCCTGGGTAACCACACCCCTTCCACCCGCTCTTCAAACCCAACTTTTTTTTCCTGCTTTTCAGCACGGGACAGCGTGGGTGGTTTTTTTCATTTTCCTTATTGCTTGCATAGGTGAGCAAAATATTCAGGAGCTTCATAGGAAGAAGGAATTAAATGCGTCCTGCTGAAGCCACTGCTGTTTTCACCACCAGCTAAAATGCAGGGCCATATCTGCCGCTCTCCAGCTTCACTTAAATGTATAGACTGAGCAGTGCCTTACCCATTTGTGTGAGCGTGGTACCCTGCATTCAGATTTCCTTCCCTCCTAAGCTGTTGCAGAGTGGTAAAGTGAAGTGTGCTCCTGTGCTGATTCAGAGCCTGCAGGTGCTTTGACAGAAAAATTGGGAAGCAGAAGGGTTTTAACCCCTACAACTAAGTCTGAGGCTCTCCTGAGCTCCAGCACTTACCCAGCTGAAGCTGGTACTGTGAACAAGACCAAGCCTCTTTCCATGGAATTCTACATTTGGGTCCAAATTCTTTTGTGTCATTACAACTTATCTCACCCTCCCAGAGCTTTGGGAGAGCCCTGGCAGCCCAATCCCTCTGAAAGCTGTAAAGGAAAGACACGAGGCTCCCAGTGCAGAGGCAGCTCCCATCACAGAACCACAGACTTACTGAGCCACACAGGAAACAGCCCTTGCTGCCTTTTCATTGTCAGTAACATCCTGTAACACTCTAGGATTATTCCACAAGATGGCCTGGATGAAAGCAGTCCCAGTCTGTACCATCGGAGGTGAGGACTGCTAACAGGACATGTGCAGCTCATGGCATCTGGTTTTTGTTAAGTGAGTAGTAAAAATTCCCTGGGCTCCTTGACTCACCAGGCCTTGATGCAGAGCTGCAGGGCTGAATTTGCAGGACTAAATGGGACCCCCTTGATTTGTTCCCCCGCCTTCTCTGCAGAGCCACAGATGCCCAGCTTTTCCTCTTCCCCTATTTAACCATCAACTTTCCTGTGGAAAAACCAAAGCTTTTTAGTACAGTGGTGAATGGGCCTTTATTTTGTACAGAAACTGCAGCCAACACGAGAAGCAGTCAGGAATGTGGCTAAGAAAGCAATAATGTGTGAGGAATCAAATACAGGGAAACACTCAAGTCCAAACATAATTACAGAGGCAGGAAACTTTCCTCGTTATTTTGTGCTCAAGCCCAGTCTGGGGCTGCCAGCATCAATGGGGTCCTCTGAACCACAGTGAGTGCTCCACCAGCCCTGTGCTTGCTTGCTGCAGCTGGAATTTGCAAATGAAGGCTCAAGACACCCATTTTCAGCCTTCTCTCCATATCTCTCCCCTCATCATCTTGCAGTGCATCTCCAGAGCCGTGGAGGCTCCTCAATTCCTCCTGCATTCCTTTCTCCTTTATAGTCTGCCCTGTCCTTTTATCCTTATGCTTTATCAAAGAAATCACAGCCAGAAATTAAACTGTGTGTTGAGTTTTTACCCTTTTGGCACTCCCCAAGCTAAAACACATGGCCACCAGTGTGTAGATGCTGTGTTCTGTGGTGCAGTTTTATTGAGATTTATTTAGGCTACTTCCTGTTCTTTCCCTGGTGGTGAGGACAGGTCCATCAGACCAGAGAGAGAAAGGTGAGGAGCAAAAAGCATGGGAGGTTGTGATGGTTTCCAAGCAGGTAGGAACATTTCTTCTGTCTCCAGCATTTGTGGCCCTCTGTTTCAAGTTGAGGATACAGACATTTCCTCACAAATAGGGGAGGGAGGGGAGATGTTCAGGTTCCAAAGCCTATGGTGTGTCTTGGTTTTGGCTGTAATAATTAATTTCCTTCTCACTAGTGACTTAGATTCAGTTGAGAAAATGCTGATAGCACACTGACGTTCCAGCTGTTGCTCAGCAGTGTTTACCCCAACTCAAGCACTGCTCAGTTTCCCAGGCTCTGCCGGGGAGCACAAGAAACCAGGAGGGGGCATGGCCAGGAGAGCTGATCCAAACTACCCAGAGGGATATTCCATGCCATAGAACACCATGCCCAGTGCACAAACTGGGGGAGAATTGGCTGATCACTGCTGGGAAACAGGCTGGGCGTCTCTCAGTGGGTGGTGAACAATGATAGTGTTTATCACATCCCTTTCTTGGGTTTTATTGTCTGTCTTTCTCTTCTTCATTGTCATTGTTATAACTAGTAGCAGTGTATTTTATTTTGTTTTAATTATTATACCATTCTTATCCCAGCCCACAAGTATTACATTCTTTTGCCATTGCCTTCCCCGCTGGGAGTGGGCAGGAGGCAGTGCATGGTACTTCGTCTCTGGGGTTTTTTGATCATGACATGGTAAAAGATGGTGATAAGAGCAGCATCAAAGCTGGTGCTTGGAGAAGTCTAGACACAGGCCAGCCTGAGGAGCCGGGGTGGAGTGGGTGCTCTGACACCAGCTCCGTGCCTGACTCACTGCCTGACCCCAAGCAAATCCTTCACCTTTCCACACCCCAGCTTTTCCGTCAGTAAATTGGAGAGTGATATCAGATTCCCTTCTCGGGGCGTTGTGAGGGTGAATCACTGCAGCCCAAGATCCAGTGACTTAAAATGAGCAATAGGGAGTTATGCAATTGCTTTCCCAAGGGGCAGTGGTGTTATTATCTAGGAAGAAGCTTGGAGAAAGGACTGTGATGCAACGCCAGAAGAAGCGGGACATCCTTTCAGAAGCAATAACTGATCAAAGTGTGGGCAAGGCCTGAAAGGCCACACTGCTGGAGCTTCTCTGTGCCAATACAGGAATTGCTGTGCTACACCAGTCTGCTGCACTTAGGGGCACATAATCTAAACAGAGATCATTTAAAGATGTCCGTGAGCAGCAATAGATTCCCAAGAAAGCCCATCTCCTACAATAACTGGTGGTCAGGGTACTTGTACCCATCCTGGTGGTTAGAATAAATCCATGGGATGATAAAAATAAACAAGGTAGGATGTAGCAGTAAAGAATAATGAGACAAGACCTCAGGGCTGCTTATCTCTCCTAGAGTTGGGTGGACATGGAAAGACATCCATGCCTTTAGGATTGCCTTGCATGGACATCCAAAGAACATCTTTCACAGCACAAAGCCTCAAAGAAGGGAAATTTACAAAACTGTTACAAAAACCTCATGATGGTGACTTGACTTCCTGGTGGTTTTGCCAGAGCTATTGAAGTACAAGCAAGGGATTTCTCTTGTCCATCACAGTGTGATTAAAATATCAGGTATTAAGGTACCTAGAATGAACTATGCCTGTCAATCTGTACAGTGTCAAAAATCAAGGCAGTGTAACACTCCAGTTTATGGAATCTGCTCGTTACCCAGAGGAAACTGCAAGAGAAGAGAAAACTCAACTCAGCGGGAAGTCAGAGACAACGTTGTTACATTGTGCTCCTGCCATAAATCTCAAACTTTTCTTCTAGTGTCTTTTGGGACCAACAAATACAGCTATACCTTGGAATTATCCAGGATTTGAACCTATGCCTTTTGACCCTGTCCAACAGAGCACATCTCTGTGACGTCTGTCACTTTCTTATTCCCTTCCTTTCTCTCCAGCAGAACCTTGCAATGTGCCACAATAAACTCACTGTGTGCTCAGGCTGTTATTTCTAGACAAGATCCAAAACTAACACCCAGGTTCCAAGTGTGCTGTTTGTGTTGCAGCCTTGCTGCTTGGCTCGGTCCCCCATCACTGCATGCCAGGGGAAAGATACAGGTGAAATTATGAGAGAAGAACCAGTTCCTGGCTGCTCCCATTCAGCTGTTTTCCTAATGGCTATAGTGGTGCAAAATAAATTCAGGCTCGTAAACTTCTTGGCTTCTGCAGAATCCTGAATCACTCCCCAGCAATTTTTCCCATTAAAATCCAAGTTTAACAAAGTAGAAAGACTTTTTCTTAAGTGAATGGATAAACCCGGGCTGGTGGGTTCCACAGCTTGTCCAAGCCAAGTTTATTCACTCATCCCAGGATGGATGGTGCAATCCAATAGGGAGAAATGCGTGAATCACCCAAATCTGTGATGAGTCACCCATTGCACCGATGGCAGGGTCACCTGGTGCAAAAGCCGCTATGCCAAGAGAGGTCACTGTGTCAAGGCATGGCAGGATTCAGCCTTGTGAAATCTCCCTTTGGAAGACACCTCTAGCCATCTCCTTCCCATGATCTACTTGACAGAGCAGTATGGTGACATGTTCATTAGATTTCATTAAAAATAAAAATTATAGCTTGCCTGGCAAGGCAGGGTAGGAAGTGGGTGGGTAGGAAGTTTATAAGCTTTCTAAACCATTCTAGCTGGAGGGTTAAGCACAGCGATTTCAACATCCTGCCTTGACTCTCCAGATTTGCAGAGGCAGGTGTTTGTTTCATGTCTGGGTCTGCTTTGCCCTCCAAACTGAGTTAGAAAAATGAAGAAATTCCTCCAGGAAAGAGTGATAACCCACACAGCTGAGTACTTCTTACGATATCTGGTTTTGGAGAAACTTAAGGTGAAATTGCAATCCTAACTTAGGTTTCTGGGACATTAAAGAGTGGCCTGGAACCCTGCAAACTGGATTTGGACTTGAATTACAATATAGTAATAGGAATAATATTTTAGATTTCATTAAAATAGCTCTTTATGAAGCCCACTGATTGGGACCAAGTGAAGGAAAGGGTGCCCTGAGTCTATGCCTAATGTAATTCAGAAGTATCTCATAGGGATGGATCCCTCAGAGCTATACTGGGCATGGACCTGCAACCTGTGCTCCTGGCGGTTCCTTGTCATGTCTAGTTTCCCCCTCAGCCCAAAGCTTGTCCTAATTTACAGGAATAAACAATGTATATCACATATAATTCCTGTAGAGACACCATTTTCCACTCTCAGTGGTGGCCTGCCAGAATAACTACTCCACACTGGAAAAGCATCAATTGCTCCAGAAGAAAGCTTTTTAATAACACATCTGAAGGGAAAGCAATTACAAACAGCTCTCCTGAAACAGGGTTTTGGCAGGGGCTTCTCTCATAAACTGCTCTGTGTAGACAGCTGTTCTTCTGAGAGCTGCAGAGCCAGTCCTGCCTTGGAGACACTGCTGCTGTTGTGCACCACAGCAGGAGAGTTCAAAGACTGTGAAGGCAGAAGACACAGAAATGGTGTGAAGCTCCACCAGCCTGAAGTGTGAGTCAGGAGCAATGACAAGAACTTTCCCTACCAGGTGAGAACATGTCCCAGAATGGAAAGTGTGCCTGCTTTCCAACCTAACCACAGCTAGAGGTGCTCCTCAGCACAGAAATAATCGCCTTAAGAGCAAAAGAACCCACCTAGATGTAATTTTAGATGTGTATTCCATGAGATCACTTTAGGAGTGTCCCTTTGTTGGGCTACAAAGGAAGACTGAAGCAATTATCCCAGGTGGAGACAGCTACATGTAACTGGTGTACCCACCCAGTCTATAAGGGGCTGCAGATCTGCGAGATGCAAAGACATTTCTACCACAGGTGAGGTGAGGTGAGATATTTGCAAAAGGAGCAGGGAAACTGTAAAACTGTCCCACAATTCGCAGCAGGGTCTCCCTCTGCAATGCCACTTAAATTCCAGATCACCTTTGCTCAAGAAAGGTGAATTAAATGTATAAAAGGTGCAAAGGAATGTCAGAACAACAAATGTGTAAATGGAGTCCTACCAGTCCAGTGTGGGCCAAAAGTGCTCAAATAGGGTAATGCAGTGAACCCAAGAACAAGCTGGGACATAATGCTGTCAGTAGGTACCTTAGGAAGAAAAAGAAGTGTTTGTGTTGGCACAAGTGCAACTAGGCATGAACCAGCTGTTGACAATGTTAGGCTAAAGCGTAAGAAACCATGGGAGCATAGATATTCAGTATTTTCCAGTTCAAGTAACAGGTTTCTCCTTTCCAGGAGATGCAAAGGCAGAAAGTATCAGAAGGTTAAACTGGAAAGGAGGTGTGGCATCCCTCTTTTTCCCTAGTTTCTGTACCCTGACCTAATTCTGTACCCCCAAATCTCACTTGCAGGAAGGCTTCCTTCTAACTTTTACCCTCAGAGAAGAGAACCGGGTTCCTGAACGGTAAAAACACTTTGGAGCAAACTCTATGTCCTGCTTCTTGTGTCTTCAGGGCTGTTGGAGGACTGTAACTACCAGTTCACCTGGACGCTCCCTAAATCCACCTCTGCAAAAGCAAAGTGAGCTTGTCTACACTTGCAGAGTCTGCTGTCCTCTTTGGGACACTCATTCCTCCTGCTGATTTTAAATCAGCCTGAATCCTGGGGAAATTTCCATACTGACCTATTTTTTTTTTCCTCCTGGGTAGTTTAAGTATTAAACATCATCCTTTAGCAAATAAGCATTAAGGAACTGCATTGTAATGGGCATTTCTGAGATTCCATAATGAAACAGGGATTTGGCATGGACAAGCCACCTGAGACGAGTGCCTGCGGCCGTGCAGATAACAGGGCTGTAAACAGAAGGGCTGGGCTGTGCACTGGATGCAACACCCACAGGAGACTCAGAGAGGCACCCACCTCCTGATCCACCAGAAAAGCCCCTCTCCCAAAGACAGGGATAATGTCCTCTGCCTGACAGACATCAGCAGGTCTGGGACATGAACTGGTTTGAGGCAAGAGCTTTTAATCTGGTTCTGGAGTCTTCAAGGAAGTCTTGATCTCATGGGAGGAGAAAAGCAAAGAACTTGAAAGCCACTGTGGTAGGAGCCACTCTCTTTTCCTCACTCCCCAAGCAAGAAGTTACAATGGTTGACAAAACCTGTGGCTGACCTGGAATGTCCCAAGAGTAAAGAGCCAACATTTCCTTATGAAGATGTCCTGACCTCTTTTTCTTGGCCTGCCCAGAAGGCCTTAATGTGGGGATTTACACACAGAAATCCCCAACGAGGGTCAGCAAAAGCAGATTCCAAATTGGGATCCAGGAGATACTCAGAATTTCAGTCCTAAGCTAGGAGCACTGAAACAGGGCTAATCTTGTGCCTGGGAATACATCCTTTAGCTCCTGTGTGAGGACAGAGGAAGTCCAAGCCCCAGTTTGCTTCATGGTTTGGGGTGGGTCGTTTCTGAGCTTGAGAAGCCCAGAGTTGAATCCAAGCGGTTTGTGGAAGCAGAGAGCAACACATGGCAGAGGCAATCTCACCCCATACAGGCTGTCCAAGATCTCCCTGTGCCCCTTACTTCCAAGGGCAGGGCTGGTGATGAGAACAACCAGGCCAGAAGCCATAGGATCTGCCTGTCCTGGCACAGGATGGGGGGGCAGGGATGAGAAGTTGGCAAAAGGGAACATGTGCTTTCCTATGAGCCACCAGTGCCTTTTGAGCCGGTGCTGGCAGCAGCTTCCAGTCCCAGCCACCTCCTCCTGGGTCAGACACTCTTTTTCCCTTAGGGAAGGAAGCCCCCATCCCTGTCAGCTGCCAGCATCCAGAGCAGGATGAGACCTCAAAGGAGCACCAGGTGGAGGCAAGCACGGGGTGTTCTGAAGTGACAAGTAGGAGATCCTCTCCCTCCTCCACCCACAGAGAGCGGCTGTGTCTCCATCTCCTTCTGGGATGCAGAGGTAGTGTATTCCATTCTCCTTGCAGCCCATATCTCCCAGTAAATCCCAACAGTAGAATCCCATCCTCACCACAGCCCTTGTTCACTTCCAGACTAGAGAAGGAGTAATGGGAAGGCAGCAAGAGCAGCAGTCAGACAGGGAGCTGAAAAAACACGGAGAGGAGATTACCCCTCCCCAGGCTGCAGCAGCCCCAGATCTTCCCATCACCAGCACTTTGTCACACCGAGTTTGCAGGGTGGTAGGAGCAGGGCAATACAGGCAAGGCATCAAAATGATCATGCTGCAGCAGGATGTCTTGCCACACACCCCCCTTGGGAAATCATTTCCCAGAAAAAGCTGTCAATGAAAGTCTGTTGTGCGCAACTGGGGCTTCACAGGAGGGAGCTCTGGATCCTCTGGGAACAGGCTCTCCTGCTTTACCTGTTAACTACACATTGACGTACCCATTCCTCAGCTCCAGGGTGGGGAAACCCTCCAGCCTGTCATGGGAGGTGCAGGTGATGGATCTCTGATGTGCCCCCTGTTTCCTGAGCCTGCAACCCAGACATTGCACCCACCACATCCTGCAGGAAGCCCAGAGCCCTGAATCAGACATGAGTCGGGCACCTGGAGTCAGCAAATTGGATCCCTATTACTGAAAAGCAAGATAAGATCTCTAACACTCATCCTGCTTGTTGGCTTGGGGAGGATCTATTGCAGGCACCCAGCTGGGGCATCCTCTCAGCCTTGCAAAACCCTTACAAAGAGGCACCAACCCTGGCTCCACAGGTGCTCTCCCACCCTTCCCATGATGAGCACACTCAGCTGGCAGAAATGACAAGCTGAGGGAGTGGGGCTTGGCATGGCTGTCGTTCTGCTCATTCATCCTTCCCCCTGGCACATCAAGTCAGCGATGAGGAGGGAAGGGTAAAAGAGCTAGAGAAAAGCTGGTGGGATATCCCAGTGTGGACCACTGAAGAGGAATAACCATGCCAGTCATTTGTGGCAGGTTTCCATAAGGGATGTGCTAGGAAGACTTGGTCCTGGTGGCTCCCACAGAAATCACAGAAAGTCTGAAGTCGAGGCTGTTATTTACCTATATATTCTTGCCCTGCTTCTCATCTAGGACAGCAAAGATGTGTGTGAGGGGAAGGGGAGGCAGCAGTCTTCCTCAGACATCCCAGCACTTCTGAGATCCCTGAGCAGCAGGAGCTATGCCTCCCACTCTCCCACCACTGGAACAGATGGCTCCACAGCAGGAAGCAGAGCACACTGCATCTCTTCCAGTGGGCAGCCCTGGAAAATTCCCTGGGGAAACAGCAGCAAGGTGCAAGGCTGGTGGCTGAGCTCAGCAGGCTCCAAGCATGAGCTGTCCAGAGTCTGCTCATGCAGAGAGACAGCAATAACTGCTGGGTTTCCATCCAAGGCCATGGGCTCTGAGCAGCCGCAAGGATCCAGATCCAGGGTGTGATAGAAGGAAAAGACGTAGCAAAGGGAAATGCATTGGTGATGGTGTGACCTGCTTCTGGGACTGCAGCCCATCACTGCAGTGTCTCATATTGTTCCCAGGGTTTGTCACAGCAGTAATCCTGCTCCTTCAGGATTTGGAAACAGGCAAAAACCCTTTATTCATATCAGTGAAGTGACAAGAGGTCTTCAGCAGTGTACACTCATGTACAATTGATGCTGCCCACACTGGAGAGGCAAGGTACCACTCAGATCAGGCATACCTATCAGAAAAATATCAAATGGGGGACCAAGACACATGTTCTATCCTTTAGCAATCCTTTACACCAGTGCGGTCCCCGAAGAGAGGTGCAACCACTCAGGCTAAACAACCTGAGCTGTGTCAAGTTGGACCACAGCAAGCCTGGGAAGCAGGGCAAATTGCTAGTAATAACTCTTGCCAGGGCCTCTTATTGAGGAAGGAATTAACTTTTGCTCTCTGAAACAGAGTTTCGTCGCTCTGGGAGGAGCACTGCTCCCTCAACACCAGCCTGATGGTTTTCTTTTAGTTACCACTTACCGTAAGGTGCTTCAGAGAGGTTTCTGGAATGTACACTGCCCTTAGGGTGACTCTGGGCCATGAAACTCTAGACTAGCTTGTGGACCTCTGTGGTGAAGGATCACATCTGTTATTATTACTTCCCTCTGCTGGAGCTGCTGAACTCAGGTCACTGCTCTGTCTCTCATCACCATTGTTTTCTCTTCTTGGTAAACAAGAGACTTTCCGTCCTGTTTCTGGGGCAATGCATCCTGCAATGGATGGTCTCCAAGCTGACACCTCAAGGTTATTGCTGATTTGGGTAATAAAAAAAGCCAGGATAAATCTTCCATGCATGTAAACTGAGGCATCTTCAGCTTTCAGCAGTGGAGAGTTTGGCCCCTGAAATGTGATTGCCCTGGGTGAGGATGCTCCCCTGCCTGCTTTCTGCACCACTGGCCTGTGAGCAGCACTACAGGTGGCTCAGACATGTTTGGGCTCTGCCCTAGCTTGTGTAAGGCCCTGGCCACTGCCTGGGATTATATTGAGATATTCCCTCCTTTCACATCAGCCAAGATGAAGGAAAGCAGAGATATGTGTGTACAAACCTGAGCTTCAATAATGTTCAGAGACCCCTGCTGATGAGTCTGCATGAACGCAAGACACATTTCTTTGTGCTGGATGTCCAACAACAGTGATGTTCTGGCTCTGCATTCCCATCTCCTGCTGGGATTGCCAAATCCATTAGGATCTAATTGCAAGAGCTGGACAGCCCTGCAATGTGCGAGGAGAGGAGAGGAGAGGAGAGGAGAGGAGAGGAGAGGAGAGGAGAGGAGAGGAGAGGAGAGGAGAGGAGAGGAGAGGAGAGGAGAGGAGAGGAGAGGAGAGGAGAGGAGAGGAGAGGAGAGGAGAGGAGAGGAGAGGAGAGGAGAGGAGAGGAGAGGAGAGAAACATCACATTGGCAGCAGATCAACAAGACAGGAATATCCACACCCAGCCCTGATGAGTACAGGGCTGTGGGGCTTCAGATGTTTTTGCACTTTTGAAAGATGTTTAAAAGTTAAAGATGTTTAAAAGTTAAAGACAGCACCAGAAAATTCACCTGAGGGCTAAAGCAAATCACACTTTGCAGGAAGAAGCTGAGAGTTCAGCATGTTCAGCTTTTCAGAGAGAAGATGTAGAAGCAGCTTGATTATAGGGTACAATACTACTGTGAGGAGAAAATACAAGGTCTTTAATTTCCAGGAGAAAGGCTTGTCAAGACAAATGTGTTCTAGCCTTGAGCCAGGCAAATACAAACGAGAAGCCCGGGCATGGGGACTTGCTCTTGCCCATGGCAGTGCTGGCTCTCCTGTGGGCTGGGGCCTCAGCACAGGGTGTCCCTTGGGGGAGAGGGGAGACACCAGTACAGAGAGCTAGAATGTGTTTCTGGCTGCCCCTGACTGCAGGTGCTGCTGCCTCAGAGCATGCTCCATCAAGCCCCCCTTTGAAAAAGCACACACTGGAGTGGAAGAGGGGAGACAGGAGCAGAAGTGATTTACTAGCCTGAGGCTCAGACAGGCTGAGCCTGTGCTGCACTAGTCATGTAGTGTGGCATCCTTGAGCTCCAGGGATCCGGAGCCAAGCCAGAATAATTAATTGGGCAACACCTTTATGACTGGGAAAGCTGCCTCCCCGTCCCTTTATACAATGGCAGTGCCCAGGGGCAAGTCGTCTCTTGCTGGTTGCAGAGCTGCAGCGGCAGGAGCAGGGTCCCAGGGTGGGTGACAGTCGCTGGCACCAGGCAGGGCAGGGACAGCTCCTGCTGACCCTGTGTGAAGGGCAGGATGCATTTACAGAGCCATTCACTGGTATGGGAGACACTTCTCCAATCCCTCAAGGGAATGAGAAATGTGCTCTAACACCCTGTCCAAGCCCAAAACAAGAATTTCAACCACCCCAGCAGGTCTAGCTGATTCTCTCCTTTATCCTCTCTGTTGCAGGCTCCTACAGTCATCTTCCATTCATGCTCCCTTCCCCCTTGACACCATGTGTGTGTCATGGGACTCAGCCAGGCTGCCCACACCAGGAGGATGCAGCCATACAAACACTGTCCCACGCACTGCACCCAGCGCACACCTCATGCCAGCTCTGCCCTCCTCCTCCTCCTCCTCTGCCTGAGCTAGGCAGGGGCAGGGCAGAGCAGAGCCCAGGGCTGGGCAGGGAGCAGTGGCTGCCACTGGGGGTGAGCTGTGCCTGCCCTGCCAGGCTGGGACTGGGATGCGCTGGGCTCTCCGGGCCTCCTGAGGGGCCTGTCTCAAACCAAGCACATTTGGGCACAGGGGCCAGGGGTGGTTTTGGCTGTGAGGTCCAAAGAGCCTGCACAAGTTCTTCTGCTGTGCCTCACCAGCACAGCTGCCAGCACAGCCTGTTGCTCTGCTCCCAGGCTTGCCCAGAGCGTTGCCAAACTGGCACTGCTGGGAATCCAGTGTTTTCTCACCTGCTGTTTATCTCAATTATTTCAAGCACTTCCAGAAGTAGGCTGGTAACAAATTTATGCTTTTACCCACCTTAAAAATCATAATTGTAAAGGCTGGTAACAAATTTATGCTTTTACTCGTCTTAAAAATCATAATTGTAAAGGCCCTGGTGGCCCTGCCTTGCATCTGGGACTGGAGAAATGGTTGGGAGACAGAGCTACAAGTAGGCAAGTGCTTTCACCAGTGAAAACTTCCAGTGTAGCCCAAGTGCAGTTCAGGTGGCCTCAGCAGAGAATGGACAACTTACTGCTGACAAAACACCTCTGAAATTTGGAAGTTATTCACCTCCTGAAATCTGAAATTTCTGCTCCCATAGAGGGCACAAGATCACTCACCTCATCTTCCCCACAGAGGAAATGGATCTGTTCCCTCATGCTCACAGAGGCAAAGAAACCCAGAATGGGTGAGGCTGGGAGGGACCACAGTGGGTCATGTGGTCCAACCTCTCTGCCCAAGTAGGGCCACTTTGTACTGATGGCTTCTGGTGGCCCCATGGCAGAAAGTGAGTACCAGAAGTGAAAACCAGGGACTGACAACATCCCCTGACCATGGTTTTATCTGTGGGATGGTGTCTGGATAGAAGGATTATCTGAGAGGTAACAATCCCAGATTGGGGTGGAGAGGGGAGGTACAAAACTATAAACACTACTCATAAAAAACTGGGCATGTGGATGGAAACTCTCGTGTTTAGAGATGAAAACAAGGCATGGAGATGGAAAGAAAGGGGTTTGGGAGAGTGTTTAGGGCGTGATGCCATGGAAAGCCAATCTTGGAGAGATCACCTCATGGTTCCCCAGAGAGAAACCCAGCCAGGAGAGTGGCAGAACCCAGAGGTGGCTGAACGTGGTGCCAGAGACTGCCAGCCTGTGGAGGGATGAGAAGAGACAGGAGACAAATGAGAGCCACAGAGAGACCTGATATCAGGGACACAGCATTTGCAACAGGGAAAGGGAGGAGGCATGTGTGGAGCTGATAAGGACTCGGGAGAAGCTGCAGAGGGACTGGGGCCAGTGAGCTGTGTGCAGAAGTAATTTAAACAAGAACTTAAACTGGGAGTTGAGACAGCAGATAAGGGCCACAGGTTAAGAGAGGGAGAGGGGGAATGTCTCTGCAGACAGGCAAAGAAAAAGAGAAGTAACTTAGGGCTGAAGGGCTGTGAGCCTTGAACCAGGGAGAAGGACATTGGGAAGGGCAAAAAATTTGGGGTAGATAGGAGAAGATGCTTAAAAAAATGAATGAATAAAGGGAAATTAGTGTGTATCAACCATGACAAGCTCTGCCATGAGACCCAAAAGATCTGTGAGTCTCACCCTTGTCCTCTGCTGTCAGCAAATACCCATATAAAACCTCCAGGGAAAACATGTTTCAATCCCACTTTGTAATGAGACAGGGGCCTCCCAACAACTGGTCATCCTGAAGTCCCTCTGTTCCAGCTGGAAAGGCTGTAATGAATAGTGAGAACTGAGTAAGACCCAGGTTTTGATCAGTTGGGTGGCTTTTTTCAACCACAGAGAAATGTTCCAGACATGTGCAGTAAAAGAATTGTGTTAAATCTTTTAAGTCCAGCCCCTCCACCAAGAAAAGCCAGCCTGGATTTCACCCACACAGTCTTGGGTTTAAAAAAATCCCTGAGTTCACAGGTGAACACATAGTCCCCCCTACATCTCCTTTGGGATGTAAAACAGACACTTCTCACCTGCTGAACAAACCTTGTATTTTCTGTTTCCCTCCTGCTGCTCCTCACCTCTCTTAAAACACTTCAATTCCACTCCAAAGGATAACATCATGACCTCAGCTCTCCCAGGTCTGTCACAGCCCCTCCAGCTGGAGAAGTTCCTTCAACTCCCTTCACTCCTTGGGAAGGGAGCACGAGAGGGAGGCATCACCCCCTCTTCAGCTGAGCCAGACCAAACACACACAGTCCCCCATTTGATGTGCCCATGTCCATTGCAGCAGAGGACCCAGTGCTGTACCTGCAAGCCCAGCTTATCTGAACATCCAGCAGTGACCACTGATCGTGCAGACCAACATAAAGAGATGTTAACTCATCCCCTTGGAGAAGGCCAGTCATGGAAATCACTGAGGTCAAATAAAGCACAGGTCACATAAAGCACCAGGAGGAAGAAGCCAGAGCCTGACCACAGCAGGTGGATATTCTAGTGTATGCCTCTAGTCTGGTTGGGACCACCAAGATGCTGACAAAGAGAGCATATCTACCCAGGTCTTATGGGTGCTCAGCTACAAAGTGTGGGGACATTTGGCTCTCCCTGATCTCCTCACACCATTGTCATGTAGACCCCCTCTAACAGCAAAAGACATAAACACAAGCAAGAAATTAAATCAAATTTTTTGGCATTTCAGGTAACTTGGACCATGACTGAAGATGTTGGGATAACAGTGTCTGACTCGGTTGTAAATCCTGCTGGTGATGCTGATTTCTACAGAGCCAGCACTGGAGTGAGAAGGATGCTGGAGGAGAGGCTTCTATGCAGCAAGCCTTAGGGATGATTACAGGGGTCTGTCTGAGAGCTTTGAGGGGAGCAGTGGATCCTGCAGTGACCCTGCTCCTACTGCACAGCGGCAGCATCAGTGGGCAGAGATCTTTTCCAAAGGACCTAAATGACCTGGACCTGAAAGCAGGAGGTAAACACAGGAACTGGAAGCAACAGAGTGCTTAGACTCTACTCAGAGAACAGTAAAGATTTTTAGAGGGTGCTCAGATTAATTTATTCAGTGTCTGGGCATTGAGCTACCTGTCTAGAGAAAGACCTGGATGTAGTGAAACACGTGCTGGGCATGCACTGCCAACACAGCCTGTAAAACTGGACATCTGGGGCATGATTCAGTTATGTAAAGCAAGGAGGTCTCAGAGATGCCCTGAGATACCTAAACCAGTCAGCAGATCTGACATGGGACCTTCAGGAGACCCTTGTCCTTCCAAAAGTCAGCTGGGGATCAGGAGGAACATCCAGGTAATTTAGGCAATGGAATCAAGCTCCTTACGTGAGACACTGGTGTGAGTTTGGAAACCCCACAGAGTGTCTAGACACATCTCCCCTTGCCCAAATGCTTTGATCTATGTCTGGCTTCCAGCTTGCCAAAAGTGCTTTTGCAAGGACTTTATAACCTAGATAATTTGGATGGTTTGGTAAATGTTTTCTGGGCAACCAAAAAAATGTGTGAGAGATATCAGACCAGGTCCAGACAAGGTCTAAATCCACTCCACTGCTTTGGGTCTGTTAGATGCCCATCTCCCCTGTTGCAATGGAGTCTTGGGGATTAGCAAAGTAACAAAGGAAGAGCCAAGGGGGTGGACAGGCACCCTGGACTCTGAGGAATCAAGGTCTTAATTAGTCTTGTGGGACTCTGTCCTGAACATTTAGGATTTTACCCTCTGCATTTTAGCCCCCATTTTGCCATCAATGTCTTCAAAATGAGGCTGCAGCAAGCCTCATCTTTGGAAAGTGACAAGGCATGGCAAACGCTGCTGATAGATGTTATACCTCCTGATACTGATATTTCTTTCCACCTCAGTTTTCCCTTCTGCACAATACAACCTTATCTACCTCATGTGGGCTATGCAATGATGACTAATTAATGTTAATGAAGCGCTTTCAGATCATCCAATTCAAGGACACACATAATTGCAAAATATTAATTACTGTTTACTTATTATCATGAAGCAAATAGCAAACCCAGCTGCTTATCTTCCTCAGCCATGACTCAGAAGGAGGATGATGGCTGATCAAGATAGAGGTGCAGAGTCCAGTTAGTCCTGTACAGTGACAAACGTGTGTGTCTCTGTCTGTGTGTGTGCTTGTGTGTGCACGTGCAAAGGCACCTGACACAGCAGGGACCAGGCCATACTCATGACAAAGCCATGCAAGCTCAAAGTCCTTGGAGATGAGCAAGAACTCACCTTTGCCAAAGACCCAGATGGGAAAACGGATGTCTAGCAATGATTCATGTGTTTGAAAATTATGCTCATGAGTGACAATGTGTCACGGAGAATTATAAGAGTGATAGCTGTAATGAATTACTGTGAATGACTAAAAAAATTGCTGTGCTTGAAAACATCGTTGTCAAAGATCCCAAACCCTGCCTGAGGGGCAAAAGAGAAAGGCAGGGAGAACAGCATCCAGAAATGGAGAGCTTGGCAGACAAATGGAGGGGAAATTGAGCACAGTGATAGAAAGGAGTTTTGGGTTGAGCTTGGAATGAGCTGGTGGTCAGAGAACTGAGGCAGGATGGATATTCCACAAACAAGAGCCACATAGGTGATATCCTCTGGTGAACAGCTCAGGTCTGACCATGTTGATGAATCAAAAGGGGTTGATTCTATTGGAAAAGCAACAATTCCAGCTAATCTCCAGTAGAGAGGATTAGGAAGGACCCTGCAGAGTGGTGAGGGGCACTGAGCTGCTTGCTGAGGTCTCAGAGGAGGGGTGAAGGGTTCACACTGCTGGATCTAGTGGAACTGTTCTTTGCAAGGAGCAGTGGAGAAGAGAGGAGGGAAAAACATGGAGGAACACAGAAGTTTTGGGAAAATGAGAGCAGACGTTGGGTTTGGAAAATCCATGCCATGGATGATGAAGAACTTAATATTGCAAAGTTTTTCAGGCACTTAAAGGCGTCTTCAAATTACCATCTGACCTCAGAGGACCTACCAAATCCCTTAGGCATTCTAGTGTCCTTAAACATCTCAAATTGCAGCCTAGCATTTCCATTGACATGCAAAATTGTCTTCCCTGTGAGGGCTTGAAAGAGTGACCTGAAAGCCCCTGGCTGTGTGTCCTGCTTGGCCACTTGCAGAGCTCGGGAGCCTCTGGGCCCCTCTCTGGGTGGCTTTCTCTGCAGGCCAGTTCAGAGCCAGCTGTGTCCACTGTCAGCAACCAGAACAGCTCTGCCACTCACACATCCATGGAAATACACACAGGGCAGTTGGATACACTCCCGTAAATAGGTCCTTAGAACTACAAGAATGGTTATGCGCTACAAAAGCAGGATCCACACAACCAATCCATTTGCTTTCAGGGGTCTTTAGTTAAAATAAGTGACTATAGCACACAAGTCCAAGGAAGTTATGCAAGTTGATGCTGCTCAGTGAGGTGAAAGATGGGGCACCTGATGTGCCATAGGACAAGAGGCAGAGCAGGAATGTGTGTAGGTCCATGGCAGCAGCCAGCTGCTCCCCTCACATGGAGAACTGTCAGCAGGACAAAGTTGGCTTCTGGACCTCAAAATCTGTGGGGTCCTCAAGCTGCTCCCTCTCTGTCACCCAGAGCCCAAAATCAAAGAAAACTAATCTAAATTGTGCAGTGATGCAATGTCCTCCACATGCTGCAGAGCAAAGCCAGAGGACTCCCTGGAGCCCACATTTTGGGGTCTGGAGGTGGTAATGCAGCAGTCCTGTATTTTGTCCGTATTTCACCAGGGTAGAAAACCAATCTGAAAGCAACCATAATCTGAAATCAAACATTTTTGCTGCTGACTTGTGACTTCTGCCTAATTCCCTTGTACAGCAAGCAGTTCCCATCAGAAAATCACTGCTTTTCTCTGAGACACAGTGACACAATGACCAATCCTGGTGTCATGGTCTGGCTCCTGATTATATCCTCATCTGGATTAAAGAGCCTAAGAAAATGCACTTAAGCTTCAGGGTGTCTTTGAGATATGATCAGTCTGGAAGGTCCAAGTCTGAAGGGGAAGTTTCCTCCTCCTTGTACTGCAGATGAAGGTTCAGACCAACCCGAGTGCTTGCCCAAAGCTGCTCAGAGAGTTGGGAGCTCAAATGCCTTTTGTCAGCCACACTGATAGCTCTGAGTGTATTATGCTCATTTTGCTCTTCATTAATTGCTTCCCAATAAGTCCTGGCTGTGGTGGAGTCAGTCTGTGCAGCCTGAACATCACAACATGTCCTGCTGATTCCTGAGTGCTCTCAGGAGCATTCCTTGCTCTTGGTAGCAACATTGTTTTTGGGAGCAATTTCCCTCCCTAGTGCTTCAATCATCCATTTGAGATTCTGCTAAGGCTCTTGCACTGTCAGGATTCCTTTGACTTCAACCATTCAGAGAGAACAAAGTCAAATATAGACTTGTTTTTCAGAAGAATGATTTTACAGCCCTTTCTGTTCCCATCCCTCAAGCTCCTGGAACCATGTATTTCCAAAAGATTTACAACAACCAGCTTTTAAACCCCTAAAAACCATGTCTGGGCCCAGATCTACAAGAATGAACCACATTTACTGGGTTGTCTTCTTACAAAAAGCAGGTTCTTATCTTTGTGATAAGTGCACTTAACAGCTTGGACTAAAAATTCTAGCCTTGAAAAGCAGATTTATTACTGCAGCCTCTTGACAGATCTGTTTCATAGCCATGAATTAATGTGGGTTATGTCCACATATTAACACTAGCTTGATCATCAGACCTATTTAATGGCTTCAGAATAAATAGGACTAAATTGCTAACCAAAACTAAATTAATTAAAAGGTAGGTGTTTTGCCTCACTCTAGACCTGGAGTCTGATTGTATGCTGTCCCTTCTGCCTGGAGGTCCCATGAGGAGACACACCAGTAGCCATAAGCACTATTGACTCCTGGGTGTTGAACTTGAGGTTATGTCAGGAATCTTTAAAGGCAGGAACTTTCCTGATCCCTGATGAATGGAGAGTCAAAAAGCATATTTTAAACAACCAATCTGTCTTTTATTGTCCAACAAGAAGCATAAATAAATAAATAAATTATGAGTCACGGCATCTTCCTGTTTTTGCATCTTTAGCTAAGGGGAGGTAGATTTCCATCTGAGCAGCTCCACCCCGTCTGCATCTATTGTCTTATTTGTGCTGGCTCCCACACTCACTAATTTTACACTCTCTCACACTTTCTGCTGCACTGTATCTCCTTCCTTGGCCCTGTGTGTGTGGAACAACTGACCTCTCTTCATCTCACAGAAACCAAACAGCCCAGCTGCCCTTGCAAGGGCACCCACCAGAGTAAAGGTCTCACTAGTGGGGCTGATTCAATCCTAATACAGGAGCTGCTTTTACCATTTCTCTTCTCCCCAGCACAGATCTGCTCATGTGGGCAGACCAGACCTATCAAAAGACATCTGCAAACTGTCCTTTCATAAGCTGGAATCTTGCAAAAATCCGAAGTCCTTGCGACATGGATCTGTGCTCTAGCTGGTTTCATGACACAGTGAAAGTTGTGAGGCAGATGCGTACCACGATGAGGAAAGGAGAAAGGAAATGCAAGAGGACCTGTGAAGGTGAAGCCACTTAGCCCTCATCTTCCACAATCTATCAGATCCCACAACTTCCTCCTCTCTGAGATTCCCACTGGCTCTGACCAGGATTTCACACTGGAAAATGCCTTTGTGTCAGAAGGGACAGGACTGACAGCTGCCCTCGGGGCACCAGGTAGAAACAGTCCCTTGTGTTTTGCAGGTTGGATAGCAGAAAAGATAATGTGTGGAGTTCTTTTTCCCAGTTCAAATTCCAGCAGCCTTCCCACCACACTTGTACTGCTGGATCCTGTATGCCAGTAATGGAATAAGAGCAGTGGTTTCCAAAAAAGAAGATTTGAAACATGGATCATAGGTTTCAATAAAAGGAATAATCAGCAAACATGGGGAATTCACCTTGGGGAAAAAAATCTAACTCAGTAAAGCAAATGCGAGAGAGCCTATGTGCTACCAGAGGACATTGTGGATGTGTTTACTCATCACAAGAGACAAATTAGTGCATCCGAAGGCATTACTGCCAATCAACTAATGTAATAATTGACTATATGCAAAAGACTAATTCATTTCAAATGCGATAAAAAGAGTTTGCTTAACCCAGCCATGAAGGTGTTCAAACTCACCCATTTAATTTCACAATCAGGACAGGCTCAAACAGAAGAAGCCAGTCAGTTACTATGTTTCATCTGACAGGTAATAATTTCTTATGATGTGTTGACTTAATTCTCTTGCAATCACATGAGCATGCCCTTAATTAAACACATAAAGGCAATCTGTCCTGACGAGCAGGGGAAAGAGGAAGTGCAGTGAGAGATGACAGTGACAGCATCAGACACCAGCTGGTAACCTGGGAATCAGAAAGGAATTTTATAGCAAATGGGAAATGCTGTCCTGTGAGGAACATGAGGATCATGAGGATCATGACAGCAAGGCCTGGAAAGACAAGGACAAAACCAGACAGGCTGAAGAACCTCTAAGGGTTAGAAACTAGTGGGAATATATGAGGGGGTCTATAGAAAATGTTCTTGAATTACGTTGGAAGTAAGTGGAAGATGAAGAAATGCAGACCCACTCTTGGCAGGAAATGGGAACACACAGCAAGTGATCCTGGGTGCATGAGGAGGAGAGTGGCCAGTGGTCAAGGGCATTGATCCTCCCCCTCTACTGTGGCGTGGTGAGGCCACACGTCAAGTGCTTTGTTCACTTCTGGGCTTCCCAGCTCAAGAAAGACATGGAAGTACTGGAGAGGGTCCACAGCATCCCAGAATTCCCACTTCTTCCTGGTCAAACCACCACATTGTGGAAGGTCACAAAGATGGTGAGGGGACCGAAGCACCTCTCTTCTTATGAGGAAAGGCTGAGAGAGTTGTACCTGTTTAGCCCGAAGAAGATGTTTACATCTCTCAGTATTTACAAATACCTTAAGGACACCTAAAGTTGTCAGAGGATGAGGCCAGACTCTTTCCAGTGGTGGGATGAGTGTGTGACTGAGTGAAAGCTGGTACATCCCATACCGTCTCCAGATGAAGGGAAAGGTTAAACTGGAACATATTACCAACAGCAGAAAGTGTTAAGAAGGGCTGGGACAAGAGTCCAGAATGGAATAAACACAGGATGAAGCCCAGTGGGAAGAATTTAATAAACAAGGGGTACTTAAGGAAACAGTCAGAGACACTTCAAACCCATTAGTAATTATCTTTGAGAACTCTTGGCATTCCCAGAGGACAAGTGAAGGGTAAACACAACATCTATCTTTAAAATGCAGACCCAGGAGGACACTGGGAGTCCCAGCTCAGTCTACCCACCTTCTGTGCTGGGAAGGACCCCTGCCTTCCCTGTTGACTGATCCATTTGTAAGTGCTGGGAACACAACGAGGTGATTGGTGCAGGTAAGATGGTTTGCTGAGGAGAAAATTCATCAAAACAAACCTGCTTCCTGGCACATCATCTTGTGGTCTGGGAGGAGGTGGGGATGAGGTACCACTCTTGTCATTCTCCAGCATGAAATCCTAATACAAAATCAGCAGAGTGCACCTGCAGTTCTGGTAAAGAGTGATTTGTTATTGGAAATTTTCTTCTGCAAAATGTGAACTCAAACACAGGAACATCTCAAAAGGATGCACAGAGGGGCCAGGCTTGGGCAGCATTTTGGTCTGTACTTTTACTGATTCTAAGGCAGGAAAAAAGGAGACTTACAGTAAGTCTGGGAGGGCTCCAGAGAACAGGCTCAGGTAGAATGCAAATGACTTTGTTAAAGCAAACTAAAAGTCTGTAGTGCCATGGGGAAAAGGGTGGCTATCATGTGGTTGGTAAGGACAGGAGAGCCAGAACTAGGTCATGAGAAGTAATTATTTTGCTTTTTCCATTGCTGATAGAGCTGGAGCTGGAATCCAATGCCTAACAGCCCTTACAAACCAGAGGTGTCAGAACCCAGGACATCCCTCTGGCTGTCCAGGGTGGCCAAGACCCCTGACGGGGTTCAGAAGCCCTGACACAGACCCCAAAACACCTGTGGTTCTGGTTATGACCCATGGAGCAAATTACCAACCTTATATGAAGATTAGCAAGCCACAACAGTTTAGGCACAATAATAGTGAAGTTATCACAGGGTGAAAAAGTAGATTTTGCGGTTTCTAGAAAGGGCGTTCAGGAGGCAAGATGGAGGGAACTGGGCATGTCCAGCCTTTCTCCTTCTTCTTCTTCTTCTTCTCGGCCTCCATCTTCTGCTGTGATGTTGGCACTTTTAGATTGGTTTAGAGTAGAAGCTCACTGTCTAACATAGGTGATAGGTATTGGAAAGTAATTGTAAATACTGTACACATAGTTTTAGTATAAAGAAATAAGACCGCCCTGGGGACAGGCAGTATGCCTGGAACTGTCCTGCTGGATGGACTTCGGCAGGGCAGGAGAAAGAATTTTATAGACAAAACGCAATAAACAACCTTGAGACCGAGAACTGAAGAGCTCCGACTCATTCTTCAAGCGCTGGGCTGGCAAAAGAGACTTTTAACATTTCTCGGGGTCACGGTGACCAGCAAAAGATCCTGAGACAGAGGGAGCCAGGACAGGAGAAGGGCTGGAGGTTTCCAGAGGAGAGTTTTGGTGTGAGTTCAACCTGTCTGGGGCACAGCTCCCAGCTGGAAGAAGCCCAGCGTGAAGACCACAAGCAGTGCAGACAGCACGGCGCTGTGGGAGGAGCCGGCAGCCATGTAAGCCTAAGAGAATGAGGGTCTTGCAGGAATCACCACGGTGCTGGCCCCAGGATTTGTGGAGCCCCAGTTTCAGCAAGTGTGGGTAAGACTGATCCCCTTTCCTAAGCCCACCCCAAGGTTTCATGCCCACTTTCTTTGGGGTCTTTGAAAGCTTAGGGGAAAAGAGCACTGTGTGTACAAGGCCTTTACTTGGGTTTTCCCGACAGAGACCTGGGCTTCAGGGTTTCCATCTATAGCGTGGGCCTTTCTTCCTGCGCTTGGGCAAAATAAACCCAAGGAGTGGGAGGTACTGGCTGGGAACAGAAGGAGCAATAGGGGCTGGTGGAAAACCAACAGGAGCAAGGCAAAGTAGGGTAAAGGTAAACCTCCTCAGTCCAGCTCCCTGACTAAAGCCCTGGGTGGCACAAGGCAGGTGAGTCAGCAAGGAGGGAGGGAAGCGGCTCTCTCTCCCCTGCTCGAGCTAACCACAGGGTCCCTGGCCCCCTTGCCCCTCTAGTTCTGCTGCCAGACCCTGCTGGGCACACCTGGCACTCTGGGACAGCCTGCTTGCAGGTATTTACCCCGTCCCCAGCACAGTGCCACCTCACCTTGTGCTCAATCACTCCACACCTAAGGGACCCCATCGACTCATGACATGAAAGCATTATTCATCAGCAGATGGGAGAAAGGAAAGTTGAGGTTTACTTTCACAGAGAATTATTTTTTTTTACTCCATTCTCTGTCCCAGGGGACACCTCTGCAGCTGGGGAGGTGCATCACAAATGAATCACATCTTCCTAAATCTGAAAGATGCTTTCCCAGGCTAGCGATGCTCATCAGTCATGTTGGGCTGCTGCTGCAATAGTTTGAAGGGATTCAGGTGGACATGCAGGCAAAGAACAGATTCACAACAACATTTAGAGTCAAGCCTAGTCTCATCTATCCACAACTTGAGCCATGTGAGCCACCCACCACTTCTCCACTTCTTTTACACAGCCTGCCCCCAAGCTGCTCCCCATCACTTAATGGTACAGCAGGGTCTTTGGAGATGGGCTCATCTTTCAGCAAAGCCCTCTCAGCCACAACAGGACACTCAGCACAGAGCTGTACAGTGTGCTCTGCCCCTGCTCATGAGGTGGAAGCAGTCAGTCACCTCATCTCCATTATTCCTCACTCTTTCCCTAGTGTGCAAGCAGAGCAAGAGTGGGACATCTGCTCCACAGCTCCCTTCATCTGAGTTTGGACCTTCCTTCCTCATATTGCCTAAAAGTATATGGGGTTTTTTTGTTAAACTGGAAGAGAAAAATCATCCCAACCCACCCAGTTATCATGGCTGCTGGAATCTCTCCCAAGTTTTGAGCTAATCAGACTCACCCTAACTTTTTCCTTGTTCCCCTTGCCCAGCCCAGCATCTCTCTCCACATCCTGCACAGAGACAGGACTTGGTGCTGCCAGCCCCAAAGTCCCCAGCAGACTGCTAATCACACACACACACTCCACCACCACTCCCACACCCACCTCTCTCCATTCCTCCTGCAGAGAGACCCCTGCACTGCTCACACCTCCCAGGGCAGCCACAGCCCCTTGGCTCCAGCTCAGTCCCACAGAGAGTGGCTCAGTGATGATCCCTAAGAGCTCCCACCTCCCCTGCACCAGGATGCTCCCTGGCTCTCTGGTGCTAAGACCTGCCCTGGCTGATTCTCTTGAGACCAGCTCAGAGGTACACACAAGCTGGGGCACTGCTGGGAAAGGGTTAAAAACCCAACCCTTGGATGTTGGAGGGGAATTTTGGAAACCACAAGGAATTCAGGCTGCTTTGAGGTAGGATGTACAAGGAAACCCAAAGAACCACAGGCAGTTTGCTGTGTGGTTTAGGAAGCTCTCAGCTAATTGCCACCTCCTGTCTGAGGTGGTGCTGGACTGTGTTGTAATTTAGATGTAAAACAAGATCAAGACATTCACCGGAACTCGATCAAGCCAGAAAATAGAATTTACATGCAACTCATAAGCCTGCTTTACAGAGGAAGTTGTAAAACCAGAGACCCTCTGGTCCAAAAGGCAAGAAAACAATTAATGTCTTCTTATGGGAAAGCAACTCCTACGCATACAAGACATCAGATTTAGGGTAGACCCAACATGTACATGAGGAAATCAAGCTTTGTGAGGTATTTATGCTATTCAATGAGAAATTATTGTGCAAGAAATACTATATATCTTGCTGGCTGTGAGCAAAGATGTAGGAGGGTGTTATTAGAGCCATTAGGGATATTAGATATGTCATAAAAACACAAGCCTACGTTCTGCTTGAGAAAGATGCTGGTTTGAGAAATACGCTGCTTGGAGAAAGGCAGCAGTGTAAGTACAGACAAATCACTGCACATTTTGTGAAGTCTGGAAAGTATTTTCCTACGGAGGCACTTTCTATCCCCCAAGCATCTCAAGCTGATAGATGTCTCCAAAAGTTTCTGTGGATGTTGGTTATCTTTCTGATTCAAGACTCTAACCAGCCTAGGTTATTCCTTAACCAATTGTGATGACAAAACTCTTTGAAGAAGTTTAGTGTGGATTTTCTTCACCTTATACAAACCTTTGTGTAATTACTGCTTCACTCCTTTTCTTTGTATAAATCTGGGAGAGTTTATGTTTCATATGCTGAACTCCCATATTGTTAGCATGGCAACTCACAAAATACAGAGTATTTCTTGTGAGCAAGAATCAGGAAATGTTTATTTGGCAGCTCCTTCGGAAATTCAAAAAGAGACTGGGGTGTTTAAAAATAAATTGTCAAGACTTATTTCAAAGATTAGTATAATTAAAAACAACTTTCATGCTCAAGGACTTTTATACACATAGCAAAGTTTGTACGGTTTATTTGGAATAAAATCTTCGCTTCTGCAAGACCCTGAATAACCTAAAATGGCATCTTACCTGTTGAAATTTATTCAGATAATTTCTCTACTTTAAAAAAAGGAGAAGCAAAAATAGTTTTTTCTAAGAGCAGAAAACTCCCCAAAGCTATAATCTGAAAATTTCAACAAATGAACTCCACAAGAACACTGACTCATTGCAAGGACACAGAGGCAACACAAACAACCTTCTTCAGATCCAGACAAGTATAAAATAATTGCACTTTCTTTCTTATTTGTGTCTTTGAAAAGAAGTGATCATAAAATACCTCTGAACTGAACATGTAAATGTGTCCTCTATCCTCATCTCTCAGCACTCATCACACCCTCTCTGTAAACAACCCCAGCAAGACAAATAACTGAAATAAAAGAGTTTATCACATGGCACAATTGCCAGACTCAGCAAAGTTTTAGCAAAATGACATATCAGAGGCTTCTGTGTTCTGGGTGAGGCAAAGCATTTAAAACACTACTCACAAATCAGACTGTCACCTTCATAGATGTTAATGGACTTTTTAAACATTCTCATTAATTCAGCATATCCCTGTTAATCTCATGATTGGGACATTTTCCTCAAGATGAAACACAAACAAAATTACAATGAGAAAGAAACCCAGTAGGATTTGGTTGTGCTTCAGCTAGCTGCTGAAGTCTCAAGACAAGTCTTTAGACTACTTATTCTGAATGATAGGCTTAGAGGACTTCTTTTATTTCATAGAGTTTATTAATATCACCTGTGCTTGTCCTTTCAGCCTGTGAGTTTTATCCTGGACATGCCCATAAGGATTCTCCAACAAGGAAATGGTGAAGCCTCCTATCTACTGCTGATACTTGCAGCTCTTCTACTAATTTGGGCAAAAGGGTGAGCCCACTTAGAGCTGCAATCCCTGCCAGGCCTTTCTGCAAAGGGTTTGGAGATAAAATGAAACACGCTTCATTGTCTGCTTACTGTAACATCCTAAGAAATACCTTTGTCCCAAAAGCCCCTGGGCAAAAACATGCAGGAAACCCTCCGGAGTGGAAAGCCCATCTCCACAAACCACAGTTAAAGGACAGTGTGTTAGGAAAAACAAGGCAGTGGTGCCCACGCTGGGGTGAGATGCTGGGAGCTAAAGTGGGTCAATGAGTTGCTGCATTCCACAGACAATGGCTGCCCCACTTCTAAACTGTGCCCTGAATTACCAAAGCCTGCCGGCACATCAGCCCAGGGTTTCAGAGACAGGAAGGTTTTAAAACTTCAAATGAGCTGCAATTAATGGAACTGGAATAGAACCAAAATAGCAAGACAAAAGAGAGCCCCTGCCCTTGCTCTGAAATTACAGAGAACCTGGATCCACCCAGGTGAAGTGTGAGTATCTCACCTCAACTGGATCATCCTCATTAAATCCCTGTCCTCAAAACACTTTCCAACTCCATCATCTCTTCCACTCTTTCTTCTACCTTTCAGTGAGATCTCTCAGAAGCACGGCCTCTCCAAAAAAACTACACATACTGCAAGACTTTATCCAGTTTATCCCAAACACACTCTGTGATTTTGTGATTCAGTGATCTCTCTTCGTTAGCAAACAGAGTATTGTAGTGAGTAACTGCGGGTTTTGCTTTCTTCAAGCCACTGCAAGTATTTTTAGAGGAATCAGATCCTTGTCAAACAACGACATTAGCATCACAGCCAAGCTTCCTGGAATTACCTTTTGTCTTGCTGCTACCAGGTAAAATTCAAGACAGTGCGGATTAGCAGAGAGGTGGATGAGATTCAGGATGTTTGTCAGCATTGTGAAAAGTTGGGATCAAATCTGAGGCCACTGTATTTGCCTCCCAGAATCAACATGCCAGGCTTGTGATGCAGAATCATAGAAAAATGGAGCTGGGGATGTCTGCCTAGCAATTCATAGATACCTGGGGCTGGATTAGTGGATTAGCATTGCTCAATATACTTTTACTAATCCAGAAAAGGAAGTGAGCAGTTAGGTGACAACTCGATCATCGCTCACACCCTTCTCAACTGTGATTATGTATATATTAAATAGCAATGGCCATAAATTAACACTAGTTAGTTACACAATCATAGAGAACTGGGATGCAGAGGGACCTGGAGAGAGCCAAGAAGGGGTCAGCCCTAACCTTGTGATTACAGATGTTTATCAAGCCTGTTCTTTGAGATTCCCATGCTGGGAATTGCCAGCCTGCCCAGATCACACATTCCAGCCCCTCGAGATCCCACTATGCCTATATTTCCTCCATTGTAATTGCTACAATGCACTCTCCTAACTTTCTACCTCCCCAACCAAGAGAACAAATTCTTCCTTCTATTTCATGCATTTAAAAGTTGACATTGGGCCCCTTTTGCTCTTCTTTGTGAAAGAGGAGTGGTTCATTGTCTCTCACTTCAGAGTTGGGCCCTAAGTTCTTTTGCAAGGACAGGACTTTTTAGAGATATTGTATCTGTAGACAGCCCTAAAGCATATAGAAACTTGCTTTTCTTATTCACCTTTTCCAGAACCATGTACAAATAGACCAGAAGGAAATAGGCCACAGGCTGGAAAACCCCTGCTCTAGGCCCTGGTTCCAGGCACAGATCATGTTCCCTAGCCCTCCAGTCACTTCTGTTACATTCTCTGAACCCTCTCCCACTGGTACATAACCTTCCTGAAGGGGAGTGCCCAGAACTGGTCATATTACTGCCATGTAGGCATGATCCACACTAAAAAATCATTTAAACTATTTCCTGTGTCCTACAAACAATGTCGTTGTTTATACGTCCCAGGGATTATTAAATTTTCCTTTCTTTTTTGCAACACCATGACTCTGTTGACTTATGGTCAGCTGATAACTGCTCCAGCCACCTTCAAAGCCCTTTCTGTACAGCTTCTGCTACCCCGGGTGACTGACTGCCTCTCCCTTGTTTGTGCAAAGGACTGTTCCTGCATCCACACTAAAATCTGCACCATCCCCCTTGAAATATATCCCTTCTCTATTGTCAGAGCTGACAAATACAGTGAGCAAAGAGCTGACGGGGTTTGGCACGTCACAGTGAGCAAGGAGGGACAGCATGTGGTCTGTAATACTGGGAAAAAAGCCTCCATCTTGCAAACTGAAAAACAAAATAATTATTCAGAGGCTTAGTTCAGCCTCTCTGCTGAGAGATCTGACCACCACAGTAGCCAACTCACTGGCAACTTCTGTTCCACCAGTGATCAGCCACATTGTTCATTGATGTTTTAATCAAAAATCTCTGCTTCCAGTTGGGAACTTCTCCCAGCTCCTTGTTGTCCCAACAATTCCTTGTTGATGTTCTGCAAGATGCAGCCCAAACAGCACATCTCTCAAAACAGCCCGAACAGATGAGGGTGGGACTGCAATGCTAGCACCACACAGCTCTGGTTACTGTGGGTGAACAAAGATCAAGCAGGGATTCCCAGAACCAAAAGTGAGAAGTGTGATTTCCCCAGTTCAGGGGCCCAGCACAAGCTGCCTCCCTGCCAAAGCCTCCTCCTGACGCAAAACCCACTTGCACTTTGCATTTCATCTGTGGAGGGAAGTGAACTGTGAGCTCCCAGCAAGGTGCAGCTTTAACACCTACCTGGGGCTTTACACCTCAGCTGCCTGGCAGCTGAGTGACCAGGAAACCCATCAGAGTGCTCCTGGCCTTCCATATGCACCTTTGCCAAAGCTGAAATTCAAAGCAAAATAGCAGCGAGAAGCAGGAGGATGGATGAAAGGGAAGTCAGGAATTTTCAAGAATATGTATCCTTTTTCTTTTTTCATCAAAAGGATAAAGTCTGGAGGGTTTTGACTTTATAACTTCGCTCTGAAATGTCCCATGGACCAGAGGTGTGTGAGGTGTCTCATGCAGGGTGGCCTTACCAACCCTGCTCCCCAGGTACAGGTGGTGAGGACAAGCCAAGCAGATCCGTGAAGGATCTGATAATGCCCATCTCATATAAATTGCCCTCCTTAATTTCTCTCCACACTAAAGAAAATTTGAACAGGCATCAAGCACCTCAGGTAGTTCAGATCACACATAAAGGCAAAGGAAGTGTCCATCAGGTTTTCTGCATATCTCCCTCCCTTAGTATCAGGATCTCCTAATCACTACAACCTTTCTTACTAATAAGACTTCAGCTGGCAGGATGAGAGAGCTGGGGCTGTTCAGTGTGGAGAAGACTCTGGGTAGACCTTCCTGTACCTAGAGGGGCTTCAAGAGAGCTGGAGAGGGATTTTTTTTACATGGACATGGAGAAGATAAGGAGGAATGGGTATAAATTGACAGATGGCAGGTTTAGATTAGATATTCAGAATTCTTGTCTGTCAGAATGAGGGGGAAGTGACACGGGTTGCCCAGATAAGCTGTGAATTCTCCATCCCCAGAAGTGTTCAAGGCCAGGCTAGGTGGGAACCATTAACTGGTTCACTGATGGCAGCAGTGTGGATATTAATCACTTGAATTTCAGCGTCGAGTGGACCTTTGAGCAACCTGTTCTAGTGGAAGGTATCCCTTTAAAATCTCTTCCAACTCAAACCATTCCATGAGTCTGTGACTGAGGAGTGTTTTAGCACCCAAGAGCCTTCCCTGCTGTAGTTTATCCTGCAGGACACTGTTCACACACCCAGCAGTGCAGTCGGCTCCCAGCTCACACACAGGCAGGTATCAGGTTCTCTCGCCATTGCGAAATACTTGTAGTTGAAAGGCACACAAAAGAATGTAAAATCCCAAGTTTTTCCACAAGCACAGCTTCTGCAGCATGAAAGAGCATTGCAAGGGCCCCAGGGCTCAGTGAGGTGGATGGGGCAGCCCCACCTTGCCAGGCTGTGCAAACCGTGCCAGGCCACAGCCATGCTTGCACCACATCCCTGGCAATCCCAGCAAGAACAACCCAACCTCTCCCTTAACAGGAGGGGAGGAAGGCTGGAAAGGGTGGGTGAGAGTACCTGTGAGGCCCTGGCATGCTGCATCACTCCTGTTTGACAGTCCCCTGGGAGACCTCATGCACTGGCCACACAAGGAGCCAGTAGTGACACTGAGCCAGAGCAAGAGGGCCCCACAGTTACTTTTCTTTCTTTTGGCATCTGCAGTGATTGTTTCCAGCCCATTAGCTGTTCTGTCAGTGCCTAGGTGTGGATGATTCCACTCCTGGGGCAGAGATGAGGCCCCATTGATGGATTAACCACCTCAATAGGCAACATGAATGGCAGGCATGATTTGTGCGCTGAGCTGCCAGGAGGAATTGGATTTTAATCTCATGCCAATATGGGTCATATCCTCAGCTCACAGCCTGAATCACATCCTCACCTCACATTCCTGACCCACCTTCTAGCACAATCCAGCCTCACTGGCAAGGAAATGGTGAGGGCATTTCAAGCACCTCAGACAAAGCAAAGAGGGAGCTAGGCCTGGGAGTCCCATTGCAATATGGGTGCAGCTAAGCCCCCTTTAAAAGTGACCCACAGAAGGAAGATCTTACGCCCTGCCTTCTTTCTTTTTAAGGAGTTTGGAGATCTTTCTGGAGATGGACATGGACAAAGAGCCACCATCCACAGCTGTGTGCATTTGCTTTCCTAAAAACACACCCTCCCAGAAACAGCAAACTCATCCACACAACAGGAATTAGGTCTGGTCCTTGATTTGGTGAGTGCTCTGCAAATAAATTACATAAGAAATCTCTGATTACATAAAGTGCATTGCACAATGCATTATATAAAGCTAGGGTCATGGCTTAATCAACTAGCACTCAGCTCTCTTACATCAAGAAAAATTAATCTGAGGAGCAGCAAGGAAGGAGGAGGAAGAGGAGGATGCTCTCCCTCTCTTAAGGAGGTGTCTGGCATGCACATGGCACACACGACCAATGAGCACACCTCCAGCTCAACCAGCCCAAAAGGAGCAGCTTGCAGCCAAACTCTACTTTTTGGCTCAAAGGCCACCTGCAGGGTGCATGAACAGGGCAGGAGATTTATGCATCCCTCAGAAAACAGACCCATAATCACAACCACCTCACCATTAATCTTGTCTGTGTCTAATGGGATTGCCCAGAGGCACAGGGTGTCCATCAACCACTGTAATGCACCTTGGAGGACAGAAATGAGAAACTCCTCATGAATGCATTGTTTAAAAAGGCCTGGTTTTCTTTTCTGACACTTATTGATTTCAAATCAGTGGGAAATAGCCAAGGGGAATGTTTCAATGTTGACAGTGATAGAGGAAGTTTCACAGCAGCAAATGGAAATCAAAACAAATAGGGAATTTGTTGGGCTGAATCTGGTGCCAGAGGTGCCCTAAGGTACATAACAGAAGCCAAAGGTCCCACTTCTCTGCCCTAATATACAGATTTTTCTATAAAAAATAATGTGGGTTTCATAGTTTTTAAGGCCCAAGAATGACATTAAATCACAGGATTTCCAATCAATCCACCACAGGGCTGGCAGGTGGGACCTGCTCCTTCTCTTGGAAAACTTTGCTCTTAGAGAACCCTGAGGCTGCCTGTGGCTTTAATACAACTCCTTCAATCAGTTTCAACAGGTCTTGTACAGGATTTTGAGCCTGCAAGCACTTCAGAGTAAGAAATATCTGCAAAAGTTCCCACCATGTCTTGCAGAATCAGATCAAATCAGCAGGGACGTCAGTGAAAATCATTTTAATACTGAAGGTTTCAATGATAATAACATCCATTAAATAGGAAAAGCAATAAATCTATAGGGGATATATGCTGAAAACAAATGGTGAGGTTTCAGCCACACTTTGAAGTAGCATAGAATGGCCCAGAGGCAAAGAAGTGCTGGGAACTGCTTGGTCCATTTTTCCAGACAGGCAGAGAACTTTTGTGTATCAGTGGAGAGGCAGAAAGTTGGAAGGAGAGGAGAAATGTCCTCTTTGATGGTTGATTTTGCAGCTGGGCTGTTTCATGGAAGGTGAAATTCTGAAAGGAGAGATGGGGATGCAGGAAACAGCAAGGGCAGTGCAGAGAAATCCTCAGGGGATATTTCTGAGCCTTGGAGGCAGATGGTTTCTAACAGCTCTTCCCATGAGAGTGGCCATAAAGGAACCTAAGAGGAGATAGGACTTTGTGTTCTGTCCCCTTTCCCTTTGGTCACAGGAGCACCAGCTGTCACCAGAGGAGTACAAGAGGTGGGCCAGTTGGATGACATACAGATGGAGGGGTGTCACACCTCCCTGGCACTTCCCAACACAGCTCTCAGCACATTTAGGGGGGAGAAAAGCAACAAAAGAAACCAGAACCTTCTCCTGTGTAATAAAATCCAAAGGGAAATAATGAGAGGCAAGAGGGGAGTCAGAGCACATTCCCTGTGACCAGCCATTCCCAGGAAAGGATTTCCCATCATGTCTTCTGCAGAAAAGAATGAGTCAAGGAGAAGTTACCACAGACATGACAGGGCATGCAGGTGTGCACGGGGAGACAGCTTTCCTCCTTTGGTCATGGCAGTGGGGAGCATTACTCAGGAGACCTTTCCTGCAGACAAGATCTCCACAGGTGGGGTCACACAGGTCCTCAGGAGTCAAGGATTCTGCAGACAGATCAACGTGCTGAAGCCTGGATGTGGCATTGGGAGAAATTCAAACACTTGGAGCCTGCCTGTGCCCAAAAGCCATTGCAATAGCGATGGGTTGGGTTGGAGGAAGAGGATAGGGAGTTGCTCCTAGCTACTGCTTCCAACTCTTCTAGTTTTCTTCCAAAAATGGTGTTATCTAGGGGTTATCCAGTGCACAAAGGCTCTCTGCGCCAAGGCTGGATTTCTGAGTCACTAGATGAAAAGCAAACCTATGCCACCAGGGAGGCAATGCCTGTAATGCAAGAGTGAGAGGGCTCTTGCACAAGGCGCTGGGTTCCCAATGATCACACCTGGACAAAAGCTTTATGTGGGCTTTAGTGCTCCACGTAAAACTCCCTGGGTAGACACGAGATGCCAGCCCATGGGACGCTCAGGCTGGCTGCACCTCCTGTTTGTCCAGTTGGGAAACTGGTTCTGCAGGATGACCAGGGAAACCTGGCCCCAGTGATGCCTGCACCAAATCCTCCCTTTGTGTGAAACAGCATTTAACAGGTGCCTCCACTCAGGCTTTCTCCAAAGTGTCTCTGCCATCCACACCTCTCTCCCACACAAAATGTGTGCTCAGGGGATCCCAAATAATCCCCAGCACAAACAGACTTTGCACTATGGCCTGGGGAGATATTTGCTTACAGAATTCTCAGTAAGATTAGGTTTTGCAGCTTGTTTTAGCACAAAGGTCCCATCAAAGCCAAGTGAAAGAAAACAGAATCTGACCACAAGGTCTCCTAGTTGGTTCTGGCAAGCTTTAGTTACAGTCAGGCAATCCAGAATCCTGCTTGATGCACAGGCTGATGGCTCACAGGGCTTTTTGTCACTGTGGGTTGTAGCACAAGATTGCTCAGATGCAAAAGGGAGGTGAGATCCTCTGGCTGCAGAGGAGCCCTCTGTGGGCCAAGCAGCTCCAGGGAATTCCCAGGTCAGGGAATGGATGGGGGTAAATACACTTTGCACCAAAGTATGAGGCTCAGAGGAGAACTCTGCTTAATCTCAGGATCAAACCATGTGCCAAAGCCAAGGCACAGAAACCACTAATGGCACGTTCCTGGCCAAGAAACAGCTGTGCACAGGTAGGGTTCCTGGCAGCACACTGGTCCATCAGGCAAACCCTCAAAATTTTGTCAGGCCTCAGATACAGTGCAGGGGAATCAGCAGTGACCTCCTTCAGCCTGTGCTCTTCACCCAAGGACTAGGGGGTTTTCCAAACTCAAACCCCCTCTCTCCCCTAAGAAATGAGACACAGAAATTATCAACTCCCAGGTTAACAGCCCCTGTGAGTGTCAGACAGACACAAGTGAGATATCCATGTCTCCCCTTTGGAAAGCTACCTCACTTTGCACAAAATAATCTGAAAGGGAACACACGAATCACTTCCACCAGGGGCATGGCAGAGGGCTCTCAGCAAGAGCCCCTCACCTCAGCACCCTCTCACCTGAGCATCCATGAGAGGCTTGTGTTCTGGCTCCTGTCGTGGGAAGGGAGCCAGACCTGGATCTCCTGAAACCACAGGATGGGATAAAGAGATAAACAGGTAGAAAACAGGAAGGCAGCCAGGAAAGGAAGCCAGATGTAGGGGAGCACAGACAGGGACTACGTACCTTCCCCCGCATGGAACAAAAAGGGAGAGAAATTGTGGGTATTTGGCTTTAAGAGCTGTATTCTCAGCCTGCAGTATTTTGGGAATGTGGAGGATTTCCCTGCTGTGCAGTGTACAGAGTCCAGGACAGTTAATGCCATGTTTCCAGGTGGGAAAACCTACTGGGGTTACAGGTGCTGTCCCACAGCAGTTCCCTTCCCTGGGCATCCCAGGGGAGCACCACCACCTGCATGTGATGCATCTCAGAAGCCCCACAGTAAAGTCCACCCCTCACCAGGCTCTATCATAATAAAGAATCTGGCTCTTCCTCCTCTTGTTTTTGGTGTCTTATGCCTGGCTAAGGAATGGAAAGTGTTACAGGTATATAGAGTGAGGCAGGCAGCAGAGACATTCAGAGTGATAGCTACCACTGCCAAGCTTAATTATACAGGCATCATTGTATTTTTTTGACCACAGTAGAATATTTGCCAGCACTTTTCTGTCGTATTTGTTAGTTGCCATGAAACTTAAAGTGTTTTTGGGGTCTGGTAAATATGCACTAGATGAGACACAGCATGAAGCTGTGACAGAAACTATCTGTACCATGTGAAAGGAGGGATCCCAAGTGCCTTGCACCAAGGAAGAGCTGGTCTGCCAGCTCAACTCTGCCAACAGACCTCTGATTTTTGTGGCACTCTGCTGCTCAGAAGCTCTATTGTAGAAGAGATCCGTCACTTGGGGGAGACCCTTTGCAAACAAAGTTGCATGTCAGGTTTTGGCCAAGCGTTGCCATTGAAGCGGCAGTGCTGACCCAGAGCTCAGGTGAGAAGTGCTGCAGAGCCAGTCGGGTGATGCTGTGTGCATGGCTTGAGATAGAGAAGGTTTTTCTGCACCACCTTCCCCTGCTGGTTTCCCTCTAAAGCACGGGAAAAACAGCAGCACCGTGCTGAGGGCAGGAGGGAGCAGGATGTCAGGCAGCTCAGTAAGTGGCCTCTTCTTTGTGATCCTTTTCAAATTCTTTTCAGCCTTTTACCTTTTTATTCTGTTGTTTATCTGCTGGGCGAGCTTTGGAGCACCACTTGCTGCCCAGCCACCTCCTTATCTTCCTCTCTGTGACCTCTTTGTTCAAGGGCAATGGAACAGTCCAAGGCAAGGGAAGCTGATGTCTTGGAGGCATGGACAGAGTACAGACCATGGAAGTAACATGGGAACACTCACCTTCATGTCCTTGGGTCACCCAAGCACAGCTTGCACCTTCAGCTGTAGCTGTGTACTCTGCTCTCTCTGCTTATGGGGGTTGGCTCCATCCCACATTAAGATCAGTGATTAAAGCAGGGAATAAATAAATACAGTAAATTGAGAAAGATCAGCTCATCAGGCCAAGAGCAAAGTCTACAGAGTCATCCAGAAAGCATCCTGTAACGTGCAAACAGGAACTGATAGGGATCCTCTTCCAAGGGCTGAGCTTGTTCATAACTGATGGATTCCCTTGGCCAAAACCACCTCCTGCATTTCTGGGTGTGAGCTCTGCTATCTGCTGCTGCATCGTGCACAGCCCAGATCTCTCCTGGGCCGAGGGCAATTCTCAAATTGGAGAGAATGGAAGCATCAGCAGGGGCAGATCTGTTGTCCTCATTAGCCCATTCTGTCAGGGAGCATTTCAGGTTGAAAGTGAGGGAAGGAACATGCCTTTTTATCGTCACATTCTTGCATATGGAAGGGAATAACTGAATCCCTGTGGCAAGTTCTGCCTAGCAGAGCAAGCCCAGCTGCAGAACCTCACACTGCAGCCCACATAAACATCATCTTGGGAAGATCTCCTGGGAGCCACAGCACAAAACAGCTCTGTGCCTGGCAACAACTACAACAGTGGAAAAAATCCCTCACTATGGAGCCTGGGTCTCAGGGCACTGTAACACAAGAAGCCTCACCAGCTCATTCCCTTACCCTGGGGAGGCTGCACCACAGGAAGCCACCTGAATCCTCTCATAGGAAGTGCTGTGATGGGGAGGACACTCAGCAAAACAGGTGGTACCACACCTCACCTGCACTGCACAGGGCATTGTTGAGAAAAAGGACATCTTAGGAACCCTCAAGGAGGGGTAATGAGGCAAGATAGCAGCAGGATGAAGCAACAACTTGGGCAGCAAAAGACACGAGCAGGAAAACCTGCTCTTGGGTCAGATGCTTCAGCCCAGGCCAGATCACCCCTCTGTATCCCATTCCTGTCATTACTGCTGCTGACCTTTCAGAGCAAGCCCTGACACCCAGAGATCTGCAAGGCAGATGGACAGTCATCAAAGCTGACCACTGGCATCACTCAGGCTGAAGAGCTCCACACCCTGTGTGTCTGGTTTGCATGGCCAGCTTGTGGTTGGAGAGGGGCTACAGGACTGGCATCTATGAGCTTCCTCCCCATGTCTGGCACAGCCAATGTCAGGCAGTTCCAGGATGGGCCCAGCACTGGCCTTTAGGGGCTTCAGCTGGTCAGAGTGACCCTCAGATGCATTAGAAAGTCTCTTTTTCCAGCCAGGCAGTTGAAGAAAGGAGTCAGAACTCTTCAGTTCTCGGTCTCAAAGTTGTTTATTGTTTCTTATCTATAAAATTCTCTCTCCTGGCCTGCCAAGGTCCGCTCAGCAGGATAGACAGAGGCACTCTGCCTCCCCCAGGGTGGTGTTATCTTTTTATACTAAAAACTACATGTGCAATATTTACAATTACTTTCCAATACCTGTCACCTATGTTAGACAGTGAGCTTCTACTGTAAACCAATCTAAAAGTGCCAACATCACAGCACAAGATGGAGGCCAAGAAGAAGAAGGAGAAAGGCTGGACACACTCAGATTCCTCCATCTTGCCCCATGAACCCCCATTCTAAAAACCCCAAAAAGTCTATTTTTCTCCCCACGACAAACTGATTATTATTCTACTTATACTTTTGTGGCTTGCAGATCCTCATATAAGGGTGGTTATTTTTTCCATGGGTCATAATCAAAGTCACGGGCATCTTGTGCTCTGTGCCAGGGTCTCTGAGCCCCCTGGCAGGGGTCCTGGCCATCCAGGACAGCCAGAGGGATGTCCTGAACTCCCACACTGGCCAAGGCTGGGCCAATCAGGAATGACAGTAATGCCTTTGTGATAACATATTTAAGAAGAAAAAAAAAAGTTATTGTGCGGAGGTAATTACATCCAGAGAAGAGTGTAGGGTGAGAACGTGTGAGAGGAACATCCGTGCAGGCAGGCAGGGCAGTGCAGGAGGGACAGGAGCTGCTCCAGGCTCTGGAGCTCAGATTCCCCTGCAGCCCCTGGAGCAGCCCAGGCTGAGGCAGCTGTGCCCCTGCAGCCCATGGAGGGCACGGGGGAGCAGAGATCCACCTGCAGCCCTGGGGGAGCCCAGCCTGGAGCAGGGGGTGCCCAAAGGAGGCTGGGACCCCGTGGGAAGCTGTGCTGGAGCAGGACCCTGGCAGGAGCTGTGATTCCATGGAGAGAGGAGCCCAGGCTGGAGCAGGTTTGCTGGCAGAACTCCCCTGTGGGGACCCGTGCTGGAGCAGCCTGTTCCTGAAGGATTGCAGCCACACAAGGCTGAGCAACACTGTGGGATGGACTCATATTGCAGATGTGCATGGAGAACTGTCTCCTGTGGGAAGGCCCCCACACTGGAGCACGGAAGGTCTCCTCTCAGGAACAGCAGCAGGAGTGATGTGTGATGAACTGACCATAATCCCCTTTCTGATCTCCCTGTGGCACTGTGGGAGAAGGTAGAGCTGGGAAGGAGGGAGGGGTGAGGTGGGGGGAAAGTGGTTTTAAGGTTTATTTTACTTCTCATTATTCCGCTCTGATTTTGATCAGTAATAAATTCAATTAACATTTTCTGTTTGAGTCTGTTTTGCCCATGACAGCATCTGATGAATGATCTCTCTGGGTCCTTATCTCAGCCCGTGAACTTTTGGTACATTTTCTCTTGTCCAGCTGAGCAGTGGCAGAGCAGCTTTGGTGGGTGCCTGGCATCCAGCCAGGATCATCCCACTCCCCCTGCAGTTCCCAGCCTAAGCTGGCCATCCCCATGGCAGGGATCTGGTGAGCTCCTTGGCAAGGCAGCTGTGTGCTCACCAACACAGAAAGGCACCCAAAGAGCTTTTGCTGGCCAGGCTCTGCCTGGGGGTATTCACAGCTCTGAGGGATGGCCCAACAAACCCTGACTCCCTGCCTTTGTTCCTCTAGCATTCCACACTTTTCCCTGCTGCTGCTGTCATCTCTACCATCCCAACTCTGCCCTCAGTGTTTCCTTTCCCAGCATGGCCATTTCTCACATGGACAGCACCACAGCTGGGATTTCAGACTCAGGGAGATGGGGCCTGGGAGCAGGGGATTACCCACAGATGGGGTTACAGAGAGGTGGGGTAGGAGGGATGGCTTCCCCATGCCCCCTCCTTGAGCTGTTCCACCTCACATGGGAAAGAAATAATAAAAAAAAAAAGTCCCTTGGGCCTCAGAATGCGTAATAGTGAGCACAGCTCCACCGTGAGTCATCTCTGCCTGCAGACAGGACAGGAGGGCTGAAGTTTCCCACAACTTGAACACAGAGGACAGCCTGGCACTGGCACTGTAAACCAGGGCAACATCTCCCACAGGGTCAGAGACACACACACAGCCCTCAGACACAGCCCAAGCCAATGCCTGGCCTGAGAGGAGAGGACATCATGATACGTGGCTCTCAGCTGCTTGTCCTGTGTGACCTTCAGCAGGATCCCTTCCAAGTCTTGTGGAAGCTGTCCCTGCCTGTGGTAGATCACCTGGGGTACAAGATGATCTTTCAGGTCCTTCCAACCAAACCATTCTGTTTCAAATCCCAGCTTAAGGAGTCAAGTCAAATTTCCCTGCAGAGCCAGGATCCGATCTGTGAACAGAGAGCGCAGCCAGTACCTGACTACCCACTGGAGAGGGCTCCTTGGATGTTTCACTGCTGAAATCCCAAAATGAATACAGGGACTTCTCCCATTGGTGCCACAATCCCACTGGAAAGACTAAAATCAAACCTACCCTTGGATCATCCTGTGTGCTTTATGCTTCCATAGGGAGAGCAGCTTGAGAAGCTCACACCTGCTCTGCCCTTTCTCACATTTCCCTGTGTGTCCCTGGAGATGCAGCACAGCACAGAAGCAATGCTAGGGATCACAGTGCTTGTGGGACCCACTAGATTCAGGATCCCAGCTCCAGCCTCTCTGTTCCCACCTCAGAAGCAGATTATGGTCACCCAGCACATTGGAGGTGTGTGGGGAGGTCTATGCTGCCCTCCAGCCCTCCCAGCTGGTTTGCCAAACGCATGAGCTGAAGGCACAAGCTGCACAACAACAGCTTGTGCAGGGACTCTCCCTCTGAGGGCTTTGCAGCCCTTTTTGGCGTTACATAGTTTCAGGCTGTCCTAGCGGGCAGTGCAAAGGTAACCCCAAGTCCGAGGGTTTCGCTGGGAATCATCACACTGCTGAATACAGCATAGAGGCAGCTCGGGCCAAACAGTGCAAGCCCTACTCTCCTCTCAGTGCTGCGTCCATGCCAATCTACCTCCCAGGTTGGCTATTTTTGTTGATAGAGCACACAGCCAGATCCTGTCTTCTCAAGAACTCTGTGTGGGTGATCCCCAAACAGACCTCAGATTCTCTGGCACCACTTGCAACATTCCTGCTGTACACCCTGCGCTCCGCCTCAGCAATGCTCAAACCCTCAGAAAAACAGATTTCTGCTCTCGGGATCCCCAGAGAGCTGCTCTGGTAGTGAGCTCACCTTTGTTGCCTACAGCAGCTCCCAAGGGAGGCTGTGTTGATCTCTTTCCTAGGAGATGAACGCTTCTGGAGCGCAGCAGTGCATACGCTGGCACAGCCAGGTCTGCCCTGACTCACACTGAGCCCCGTTTGCCCCAGGGCCACCAGTTCCAGCCATAAATCCCAGCCTGGGCAAGGCCTGCCAGCACGCTGGGCTGGCCAAAATTCCTGCAGAAAAGCTAACACTAATAAATGAAGGTTTGCTGGAAGTGTTGGCACGAGGCAGCAGGATGTTGCTGAGCTCTGCACAGAAACCTACCAGCAGCACTGTGGTTTCAGATGAAACTCAAGGCATGTGAGTCCTCCGGCCAAGTTTCACCCCTGGGTTTCAGTGTCACCGTCAGCAGCAGGAGCCAGCCACCACTGCAGGACACCAGGATGCTAGGCTGGGAGCACAGCCAGATCCCCAGCACATCCAAGGCTGGACGTGCTCCTGGTTCAGGAGGCAGAGGGGAACTGGTCTCCCCTGTACCCACAATGACAGGGTTCCCTGGCAGCCTACAGGTCCTGGATTTCATCTCACTGCCCAAAATGTGGTAGGGAGGTGTAGGATTGATGGGGGATAGCATGGTAAGGACAGACAGAGACGAGAGATCTCTGCAGCCAGGTCGTGGAACTTGGGGATTATTGCAGAAGGCCTGGGTGCAGGGCCCTGCTGGAGACTGCCAGGCACTGCTCAGAGCAGCCTGAGAGAAAAGAGGGGGAGAGAGCATGAGAGGGTAAGAGAGTAAAAGGCAAGAGCTAAGAGACAAGAGGTAAGAGTAAGAGCATAGAAAAGTAAGAGCAGTTAGTTAAGAGCTAAGACAGCAAAATTCCCGTTACAATACAATAAATCATCTTCTGTGCTGAATATTCTAATTCTCACTAACTAATCTAGTACAATATACAAATCCTATAGCATTTCCATACAGCCTATAAGAACCATTACATTACCATACTGTGCTACATTTTAAACCCTAAAAACTCCTCTTTGGACCCCTTCTGCCAAGCAGGCAAGGTCTGCTCTGACCCTTGGACCTGTCTGCAAGCAGAGGGTGTTATTTCATCAAAGGGGGATTGCCTTCAGCCAGCCACACCATTGTTTTCCAGTTGTTCAGTAACTAAGGGATCTCAAAGCTTGCTTTCATTTCAATCTCGCTTATAGTTTCTATATTCTCAAAATCTTTTGCCAGACAATCATATTTATAAGGCTTTCCTTTTTCATCTTCCCCAACAGGGAGGCCCTACCCCAGTACTCTCACACCAGGAACACAGGAGAGGCTCAGGGCAGTGGCACCTGGCTCACAAGCCACTGACAGGGCAGCTGGGACTTGGCTGGTGAGTCCACACACCTCCATCCCCAGCCTGACTTGCTGCAGTGATTACTGGAGCTCAGGCAGCCCTCACGCTGAGTGACCTCTGCATCCCTGTCAGCAGCCCTGCCGCTGGGAGCTGCAAGCCCAAAGCCTCCCCGTCTCTCATCATGCACCTCCAAAACTGCAGCTTGTGGATTCAGGGCTGCTGCTTGCTACTGAGCACACTGTTTTCTCCAGTTGCCGCCACCAATAGATTTTTGCCCATGCAAAATTGCAAACAAGCCACCTCCTATTTCCAGGTGCAATAGGTTTGTGGGGGAAATCCCTCCAGTCAGGCAGGGCTCTTCTGTCCCCATCATAGGAGGATGGCAGCTTTGCAGCATCCCGTTTCCATGGAGCTGCCTTGCAGCGGGAGAGGTGTAGGAGAGGCCTTGAAGAAGTGTGTTACAGGCTGATAGTTTATCTTGGATCACTCCTGAGCACTGGCAATCCCTCAGCCCTTGGAAGAAAACTCTCTTGGCTGCTTTGAACATTACTGTTCAAGCCCAGCAGCAGACACATGGAAATATTTTCATGCTCCAGGATATGTCTTGCTGGAAGAGGGAGAAAGAGTGGCCGGATTCATGTTCCTGCTTCCAGCGCTGCTGGTAACTCGTCCTGGGACTTGGGTCCCATTTTTTCACAAACCACACCATGTCCAGCTGAGATGTGAAGATAAAGGCAGCCCCACACTGGCAGACCATGGCTATCAGGTATTTTTATAGCCCTTTATACATATAAGTGGTAAAGATTGCAGCCTTAAAAGGAAATTGACACGTTCACCCCCCAGCCTGGCTCTGGGTAGGTGAGGGAACAGCTGCTGCACTGGGGAAATGGTGAAAGCCAAACCAGGAGCACAGGTCTGGAAAAGGCCAATGCTTCTCCCCGTGGTGGCTGCACCAGTGACACAGCCCCACCTTGGGGTGGACACCACATCACTGGGGTGAGCAGGGGGTGCCAAATGCAATTTTGGATGCTGCTTTGGCTGATGGCTGAGACCCATGTCCATGGCATGAATATCAGCATGCCAGCCATCCTCCCACCTTGCACAACAGGGACAGGCTTCCCCTCTTTCCAGGACCATTCCCAGACCCGTGGCTGTGATGTTCCACCCATTCCCTGCCCAGACCCCATGCTTACCCCAAAACTCCCTCCCCACGTGCTGCTCACACCCTCTATGTCTCATCCTACCTGCCTCCAACCGTTGGTGCTCCAGGGCAGGGAAAGTATCTCCTTGCCTCCTTTCCATGGGCTGTGGCAAATTGCTGGGGCTAAACAAACTGCAGTTCCTGCCAAAAATCATCACTGTCGTGGGACAGGAGCTGGGAGCATTACTCACCCAGGGAATTGTGTTTGCCTGTGTCAAAAAGGGCTGGGGGCAGCAGCTGCCCTGCTCACTCTCTGCTATACACCAGTGGTGACGTGGCACAGGCCACCAGTCCCCAGCTACATATTCCAGGGAAAAGCATGTCATTCCCCAGGTCCTCACCACCCTCCAACAAGTACCCAAAAGAGTGAAGGAAAGGCATACCTATATAAATATAAGGTATGGGGCAGGCATAGGGCAGGGCAACACCTTGCCCTGTAACCATGCAAGGGAGGGGTATGAAGTATACCTTGAAGGGTATTAAGGAAAGGAAATGTCCTTGGGATGGGATCGACTGGGCAAGGGGTCCTGGTGCTGTGGCAGCAGGAAGAATGTTAACCATCTACAGCCCCAGGCTGTACTGGGAGGGAGCATGGGATTTGGTTGCCAATTATTCCACCTGGCTGAGCCTTTAGCAAAGATAATCCCCTCTGACAAGATCTAACAGAAAGGGCTGGCTCAGCCCTGCACTGTAGGACACCCCTTGCACCATGCAGTCCTGCCCTGTGAGCCCTGATCCCACTGGATGGAGGAGAGGCATCTCCCATCCCCTCTGATCTTCCTTTGTTTTGGGAAACAGCCTTGTTTTGGGACAGGGTCTGCTGGTCCCTGGTATCCTTACAGAGCTAGCTGCCCAGCTGCAATACACACCCCTCATCCCTTCCCTGTAGCACTTTAGGGTCTCCCATCATGCAGAAGGACGTGATTACCCCACAGCAGCATCTCCAGCCCACAGCCACAGTCTTGCCCTGCATTAACACAAAGCAGGTCAGCATTTCACCAAACCAAGCCTGGCTGCCATGTGTATTCACAGAATCACAGCACAAGCTGAGCTGGAATGGGTCCAAAAGGATCATCGAGTCCAGCTCCTGGCCCTGCACAGAGCCACCCCAAGAGTCACACCATGTGCCCAAGAGCATTGTCCAAACCCTTCTTGAACTCTGTCAGGCTTGGCACTGTGACCACATTCCCCAGCAGCCTGTGCCAGTGCCCAGCCACCCTCTGGGGGAAGAACCTTTTGCTCATATCCAACCTAAACCTCACTGGCACAACTTCAGGCCATTCTCTCAGGTCCTGTCACTGCTCACAGAGCAGAGATCAGTGCCTGTCCCTCCTCTCCCTCTCATGAGGAAGTTGTAACTACAATGAGGTCTGCCCTCAGTCTCCTCCAGGCTGAACAGAACAGGTGACCCCAGCCCCTCCTCACATGGCTTCCTCTCAAGGCCCTTCATCATCCTTGCTGCCCTCCTTTGGATGCTCTCTGGTAGCTTTATATCCTTCTTTTATTGTGGCACCCAAAGTTGCACCCAGAGCAGGACAATTTGCTCCCTTGCCCAGCTGGCCTGGTGTCCCCAGGACAGGGATGTCCCTTCTGGCTGCCAGGGCACTGCTGACTCATGTCCAGCTTCTCATCAACCAGGATCCCCAGGGTCCCTTTCCCTGGCACTGCTTTCTACCTCTCATTCCCCTGTCTGTCTGTCCCATGTCCCAGCCCTGTATCCAGGGTTGTCCTTGGTGCAGATTCCAGCACTTTCCCTTGTTGAACTCCATGTGGCTGGTGACTGCCCAGCCCTCTAATTTGTCAAGGTCTCTCTCAGGGCCTCCCAGCCTTAGAGGGAGTCAACAGCTCCTCCCAGTTTTGTATCACCTGTGAACTTGCTCCAGTTCTGCATCCAGGTAATTTATGAAGGTGTTCAAGAGCAGAGTGCCACGGATGGAGCCCTAAGGAACCCCACAAGTGACAAGTCCCCAGTCTGGTGTCACCCCAGCCACTATAACCCTTTGTGCATGACCTGTGAGCCAGCTGGTCTCCCATTGTATGATGTCCTTACCCAGCTGTGGAATGGACATTTTGTCCAGAAGGATACAGTGAGATACAGTATTGAAAGATTTACTGAAATCCAGGAAGCTGGCTTCCTGAACTGGCTTCCCTTGATAACTAGGCAGGGAAGAGACAGAAAATGACAAACTTAAAGCCTAGTGGGGCCACCACTGTAGTTTGCCTCCCAGACACTAATCCTTAGTATTTTAATATGCATGTAACAATGGGATGTAGCCAAAAAGGAGAGACTCAAGGCTAATAAATCAATATAGTACCAGGTTCCTGCCATGCCCTTTTCTGGCACCTCCCTTAGACTTCCCATGCATATCCAGGAGCAACATTAACAGGAACAGTCTGTCTGGCACCTTCAGCAGTGCAGGAGTCACCAGCACAAGGCACAAGTGTTTCTCTGCAGGCTCACTGCCAACACAAGCTCTCGGCACCTTCGTTTGTGACAGCAAACGAAACCCTGGGGAACAGATTCCTCCTTTCTTGCTCTCTGGTGGGAAGAGGCAGAGTTTGCAGAGCCTGGTCAGGATGCTCAGCAAGAAAGTGGAATAATGGGGAGAGCCTTGATACACCCCCAGTTCATTCCTCTGCCAGATCCCACCGTGCATCACCAGCTACTCAGCACCTCCCCACTGTGCTTTTGGCCAATGTTTATTTTTCTCCTGGTGGCTGCTGAGCCTCTAGCACTTGAGTCTAGTGGAAAGGCTTCACAGCACCAGAGAATACAGCTTTGTGACAGCTCGTATGGTCTGAGCAGCTTGCAGTTTCATTCTGCTCCCCCTCACACAGCCCTGGGATGCGAGCAACCAGCATTGCTTCTCCCACTACCCATGTGTACCAACCCCAGCCTCCTTCCAGACTGCACTTCTCCCATTTTGCAATTCCCCCATCCAATATCTTGATTTTCCCTTCCCTGTGGTGCACCTTGCACTTACCCCTTAGCTGCATCACTCTGCCTTTCTGAGGAGACCACAAGCACTAAAAGCTGCCACCTACCAGAGCTGCTTTGCTGGGGAACCAGTACCTCCCAAGAGCTGCTGCCTTGGCTGGGAATAATCACTTCAGGTCCAGAGCATTTGTCTGATAACAAAAACCCCAGCCAACAAGTCATTACCCAGGCTAGAAGAATGGCCACTGTGGGAACAGCAAACTAGGGGAGATTATTCCTTTTCTGTGCCAAACAAAAAACCCAGCTAATCACTCCTTCCCTAGCCAGCTGTGGAAATTTAACCTAAGGGTTTTCAAAAATCACTAGTAATTGTGGGTGCCTGAGCAAGAAGCTTCTTTAAAAGGCCTTTATTTCCGGGACACATGTGCTTCTTGCTTTCAAAGGGTCAGCCTCAAGCCAGACAGCCTCAGAGACTCCAAACAGCCTCTGGAAAGATCTCAGCAGCCCCAAAGAATGAACATCAAAGTCTGAACAATTCAGTAAGCATAGAAACCGCACAGCACTCAACCTGCTGTGGTCATCCCATCACCTAAGCTTGCTTTATCAACCTGCTCCCTTTCATAAATCTTGTTATGGTCACTCAAAGCTGTCAAGGGCACCTAGCAAGCAGGAGTCTGGTGGCTCAGGAAAGGCTCCATCTCCCTCCCCTCCTCCTGAGCCTCCCAACAACTGCTGTCTGCCACATCCTTGCATCCTTGCAAAGCACGAGCTGATCCTTTTAGAAGAAATCTCCCAAAGGGTGGCTCAGGGAAAGGCCCAGGGGGACCCACCAGCATTTGGAAAGCCCTGCTAGAAAGCAGAAAGCACACATAAAGCAGGCAGCACTTGAGCCCTGTCTTGGCTGGCTCCATCCATACACTAAGTGCACCAATATCATCACGCCAGCCCAGTCTTGCATTGGGAAGCACCTCCCTGTCTGCACTCACCCCCACGCACAGGAGACCCCCATAAAGAGCTTCAGAGGTTGCTTTGCAAAGCCAACACATCAAAGCCCATTGCTGCTGCCTCAGCTCTCCCTCTGCCCTCCTCCCAGCTCTTGCAACACAACACGGCGTGGGCTCCCCAGGGCAGCTCTGTGTTTGTGCAGCTCTTGTTTATGGCTGGGACCACAGCTAATCAAACAAGAGAGTGCCCACTCAGTGCTCTGGAAGTGGAAGCCCAGCATGGTTGTCAAACAAGAGTGCTCTGAATAACCCAGGCCCTACCCCAGCTTTCACAATAGGAATTAGTCACAGGGCTCCAAAAGGAGCAGTAAATCCACAACAGGAGATAAAGTTACAGCAGAGACCTCACTTGTCCTCTCTTGTGTACCTGAGACACCCCTTTCCTTTGGATCCTGCCTTTCCAGACCCCTTAGAGGTGCAGGGACCCTCTGCTCCTGAGAAAGGTGTTTTGGATTTTGCTTTAGGTGAAGTGCTGCTCAAGAAGTCAGAGCACAGCAATATCCAGGTCCTAAGAGCAACAGGCAGATGGGCAGAGGAGGCCACCAAATTTATTACAGGGATGGAGCACCTCTCCCATGAGAAAGGGCTAAGAGGATTGGATTTTGTCAGCCTGGAAAAAAAAGGCTTCAGAGTGACCTAACTGTGGCCTTCCAGTACCTGAAGGGAGTCTACAAGGAAGATGAACTTTTTACAAGGCACTTGAACTTTTTATAGTGATAGGACAAGAGGGAATGGCTTTAAACTGAAAGAGAATAGGTTTAGACTAGGTATTAGGGAGAAATTCTTCCCAGTGAGGATGGTAAATACTTGGACAGTGGGAGATTTAAGGCAATGCAGAGTTATCCTTCCCCTGAAAGCAGAGCCTGTGTATCACCCACAGCTTTGGCAACAAGAGTATTGCAAGCAGAGCTGGGATAATTTGTTATCTGGGTAACTTTTGCTGACACAGGTGTATCCTTTCCAGGCGATGTAACCTGGGCTAGCAGTGGTCAATACGGTGAGTCTTAGGTGAATTCATGACAAGGTCCTTGATGAGGTGCCCATGTTTGTCACCTGAACTGGGCTCACATCTGGCTTCTGAGCACAGTGGCACCACCTTATGAAACACCAGCAGGTTAGGACTTGTACAAGGGTTTGCTTACGAGTTTCATTTATCATCATTTTATTGGGACCTGCAGATTTGCCTGGATTTTTCCTGTCCCTTTGCTGCACGCTGCAAAAGGAGGGTGGAGGAGCAGTTTTATGCCTTTTTAAAGGCGAGAAGGAAAAAGTAGAAATACAATACCTGCCAGTGTAAAAGAAGCAGATAAAAGCAGAGCTGGGCTGGGGAGGACAGGGTAGAGATTACAGCATTGTTCAGCTGAAAAGGCAGAAGCCATCACCCCATAAATATATCCAGGCAGGGAATAAGCCACTGAGGGGCCACATCCCATGACAGCCCCAGAGAAGGATGAGCAAGACCTTCAAGCCTGCCTGGTGAAGAAGGTAACTGGAGGAGCTCTGCTGCCCTGGAAGCTAATGCAGGCTCTGGCACACGTCTGTGACCTGGGAAAAAGCAGATATATTCAGTGGAGAGAATGTTCCAGCATCTGCAATATACAGCAGGGGGAAAAGCAAAGGTGGGATGGGGCATGGAGGGAACAGGCAGAGCTCTGGCACAAGCAACCACTGCACCAACTCCAGTGGTGTCCAAAAGCTGTCTTGGCAAATTTACATGATTCTAATGTCAAATTGCACATCAGAGTGAAGGCAAATACTCAAAAAGAGGGAACAATCCAGCTACCGAGGAAAACTACAGCCATCGCTGAAGGCAGGTTGGGCAATTCCAACATCTAGAGGATGATAAAGCACAACAAAGAGAAGATTAAGAATTAATCCCTAATTAGCTGCTTCTGAAACCTGTCGAAATCACTGCCTGCATCATTTGTTCATGGAATTGTCAGCAAGTTCTGAGGCTGCAGGGGTCACAGCAGCAACAGAACGTGCTGCTTTGTTCTCAGGTGAGAGGTCTGTTATGCCCATTAAGAGCTTTTGATGATTTCAGTTTAGGTGTGTTCAGAAAGCTCTTTCCAGAAACAATGGGCAATGGATTCCACATCAGCCACCAGCACAGGGAAGAGAGAAAAATTATCCCTGTAATTTAAATGTACCAGATTTATCCCACAGCCAGGGGTGCTGCACACATGTTCCTACCCCATTGTGTGAGGACACACAGCGTTTCCAACACTGAGCAATGGGCATTAAGCAAACAGCACAAGCCCAGAGTCCCATCTCTGCCATAGCCCACTTTAAAATGATTCAGAGAAAACATCTGAAAAACAAGTTGTGAATTTCCTCAACAAAGCCCTGGGCTCACTGCCAACAGCTGGAAAGGCCAGCAGGTCCTGAAGCAACACACTTAACTTCCTATCTGAAATGCTCCTAACCAAGGAACAACTGCCTAGTTATCAGTCTGCCTAAATGTCCACTTGCCTTTCCAGGCTTGATCTGCAAAATCAAGCAAAGTCTGCTGTCATGAAGTCTGTTTTCTTTGCTCTGATCGGATTCACCCATGCTTTGCTGTTGGAATGTGTGTTCTGCCTCCACCAGAAGAGGGGATGGGACAGTTGCATTTGCTCCAACTTATTTTCCTCTCTTCCCTTATCAGAAGCCTTCACAATCATTCTCCATGAGAGAAACATCCCTGCTCTGAGCAGGGTCACCTGAAGCAGGTTGCCCAGGACTATGTCCAGTTGGGTTTTGAGTATGAAGCATGGAGACTCCACCTGGGAGTCTGTGGGTAACCTGTGCCAATGTTTGATCACCCTCATGGTAAAGAAAAAGCATTTTAAGCAGAACTTTCTCCATTTAAATTTACCCCTCTCACCCATCATTTGGACCCAATCCATCTTCTTTACTGCCTCACCACATTGGCAAAACCCCCTGAGCCTTCTCTTGTCCAGGCTGAACAAGCCTGGCTCTTGTACCCTCTCCCCTCATCACACAGGCTTCAATTCCTTTATTGTCTTTGTTGCCCTTCACTGGACCTGCTCCAGTAGCCATGTCTCCTTTTTATTGGGAAAACCAGCACTGAACACAGTGTGCCAAATATGCCTCACTGGGGCTGAGCAGCAGGGAATAACCTGGTCATTCTTTTAACAACTGTTCTTTTGGCTTTGCTAACCCCTACAACAGCAGCATCTCATATAAACTCCCTACCAAACCAGGAAACTGCCTTTCCATTGCACACTTCAGCCATATTTTTCAGACCCTTCCATTTTCATGTGAGCACACCTCCAATTCCTACAATGAACAAGAAACAGGAACATTTTCAAAAACTTTATCCATCTTTATATTTCCTTCAAAATAAAAAGGCATTTGTATTTTTGAAAACAACATCAGGTCCCATTGCTTTTCTGAACCATACATATAAAGATAAATAGAGTAAAACATACAGTTCTGGGATTTAGAAAGCTAAAAGGCTCTTCTAGGACTGATTTATAGAAAGGAACAGACCCAGAGGTAACAAACTGTTTGAGGACAGGACGCTCTGATACATCTCAGTGGTTTCAGATAGTCCATTTCTCTGTACGAGCTTCCACACTTTTGACCAGGCCTTCTCCCAAAATCTCAAAGTCCTCCAGAATTGCCTCCACATTGGGAATGCAGACCAGCTCGTTGTTCAGAGTTGTCACCTTCCTTCCCCTCATGCTGGAGACCTGCAGGACACAGAAAACATTGCACTGCAACCTCTGCCAGCCCCAAGCAAGTGAACCAAGCTCCTCTCCTGCCTTGTCACATACAAACTTTGCTACACCCAGTTCCACAAGTTTCACTTCTCAACACTATCAGTGCTCATTTTTAGAGCTAACAAAGTGCAAAATTACCCTTCCAGCCCCTTTTAGGGTTTACCCTGGAGCCACAGTCCCAAGAGTGTGAGAAAGTCACGAGGCAAAGCAATGGCCAGGGGCATGGTGGAATGACAAGTGTGCAGATGCATGGCAGAGCCTGGGTAAGCAGGGCACAAGGAGTGTGCAAAAGGGATCACTGCACAAGGTTGAGTAAGAGCTGCTTCTGCTCTTTGGTGGGTGTTAAGACCTCAAGTGGGAAGGTATCCTTGGCTCCAACAGTGGCAAAAGCAGAACCCTTGTGTTTAACCCAGCCAGACTCAGCAACGATGCAAGCATCTCCTCCTCTGTTTCACCACTGTGAATAACTGGGTTTCACAACATCAGCCAGGCAGAATGGCCAATGCCCTCTGGCCGTGAAGAGAGGGGAGATAAATCACCAGAGACTGACAGCACAGCCTGGGCTGCCAGCTCCGAGCCATGAGTAACCGGTTTCTTTGCGTCTTTCCTTCATAGAAAGCAGCATGAATCACTCCAGCGTGCCTCACACCTGGCTTAACCACCCTCCAGGGTTTCCCAACCCACACAGAGCAGCTGGAAAACAGTTCCATGCATCAACGAGGACAGGGGCACTCCAGACCTAGGCTTCTTGTGGGCTGGGTATTTCTGGGAAGATCCCGAAGATCATTCACAAGAATGGGATAATCTATTTCCCTTCTCAGTTCTCCTGATACTGAAGGCACTGTGGCCACATCTCTGTCTTGATTTCTCCCCTTCCAAGAAGCGACAAAACCATGACCTCCATTTCTCAAAAGGCTTTGGGGTTGATGAGGGTTGGACAAAGCAATTACCATACAGAAAAATAAAAAGAGCCCTTCAGCTTTCAGGGTACAAAGGTAACACGAAGCTTAAAACAGAGGCAAAAACTCACCTTAAAAGGCTGAGGCTGGAAGCTCAAAGGTTTCCACAGAACTGCAATCACTTCCCCTCCATGCTTGTCATAGAAGAACAAGGCAAGATCATCAAAGGCGTTCTGGAGAGAAAACAAACACAGGTTAAGGACAGTGATCCTTCAGTGACAACCTCTGAGTGTCCCTCACTGTGGTCCTCCATCAGCTGACCTGGCACTACCAAGCTGTACCTTCCCAGTGTCCAGCAACCATATCCAAGATTCCACAAGGCATGAGACAGAAAGAGGCAGGCCCTGCCCAGCAGGCAGTCCTGCCACAGTACATCTCATGGCACCAAAGACAAACACAAAACCAGAGGCCAGCATCTCAAGCTCTGCAATCTGTGCAACCAAGATATCAAAGCTCCTTCTTTCACCGAGATAAACCCCATGTGAGCTGTCAGGACTTTTATCAAAAAAGGAAACATTAGAGCAGAGGTTTTAAGTAATAACACGAAGTTCTGTGGGGTGGAAAGATGGAAAGCTCAAAGGAGGCACTGCAGCAATCTCTCCTCCTTGCCCCTTGTGCTTCAGCAGTGGAGCCAGTGAGCATCTCCTTTGGTGGTGCTGGGCAGCAGAGATCAAAGAGAAATGTTGCACAAAGGGATGACTAAAGCCCAGCCTGGCTTCCCCAAGCCCACGCCAGCTGGATTCCCAGGGCTGCAAGGAGGCAGATGAGCACCACAGCACAAGGAAACAATGCTGTGTGCAAGCAACTTCTCGAACCCAAAAGTCTGGCCCTACAGCTCATCACCCAACATGCTGATACCAAGAGATGTGTACCCTGAAAGAAGCTGACCAAGACGGCCAAGCAGCTGCTCCCTGATACGTGTTTGTCTTGGTGGAGATCAACATCAGGCAACAAGATGTATTTAGCAGGCTGAGCAAACAGTCCTCAGCATCAGCACAGGAGAAGCTTCTGCACAGGGTTTCACCAGACTTGGAACAAACTATTGCCCAGAATACAGACCCTCTTCTCCCTCACCTTAGTTTCCCAGCTTTTACCAAGAGAAGTCTCCGCTGGCATCATCATATCATGAGGTTTTCATGAGGATGTGTATGAAAAGAAAACCATAATCAAAGACAAGCTTGGATGGGCTCTTGTATGGACACCAGAATTGCAGTAGGAAAAAAAAGTAGAGTGGGTTGGTGCTACCAGTGATCCTAAAAGGCAAGGTGGCATTTTTAGAATACAGACCTGACAAGCAAGGAGAGGTGGAGTTGTCTGCAATCTTCAGAGACAGATTTGAGTTTGGAGTGTTGCTGCCCTCACAGAGGGCAACAAAAATCAGGTCATCAAGATGGAAAGATCCCAAGAACTGCCAACTCATTCCACTCCATGGGCTTTCACAGGGGCAAGCCTGGTCAAGGCATTATTTCACCAAACTGGCTAGAAAAACCACTGTCTAAAAATACATTGAGAAAGAGGTAAATCACCCTGGCATTCCTGTACTGAGACTGTACTGAGAGCAATGGGTTATGCTCAGAGCCCAGTCAACCGGGAAGACTCCTCATTTTTTAGCCAAAGAGGGAGGGAAAGCTCAAGGAATGGCAGTAAAGCTCAGGGCACGCTGACCGCCAAGCTGCAGCTTTCTGAAGCAAAGGGGAGCAGACATGTGAGAACCTGAAAAGGCCCAGCTACTCTGCAGGGCGAGGCCTCAGTGCCACGCGATGCTCCTTGTGAGAACAGTATTTCTTACAGATGCATCTTGCTGGACAGAAGCCAGCAGCATTTGCAGTAAAAAAAATCTCCCAGGCTCAGCTAATTTCCCAATAAAACCACTGTTTGGCCTGATACCCAGTAGGTTTAGGGTTTTTTTCCCCAAACAGCAGGGAACAGGGGGCAGATGTTAAAAAGATGGCATCCAATTCAAAATCTCAGCACTTGTCCTGCTCCCAGTGTCATCCATGTGATAGTGTTTCAAACTGGCCCATGAGCTGTGGAGTTCTTCAGAAATGGCAGCATTAAAAGGGTCAGGTGTGTTAGTCACTGCACTCCTGTTTGTTCAGAGGCTTGGGGAGTAAAAGCAAACAGTTCACCCTCCTCTCCACATCCCACGTTCTCTGCCCAGTGTCACAGGACTTGTCTGAGCCTGCAAACACCTTCTTCCAGGAAAAGTTTCAGAGAAAAGGGAGAAAAGGCAGGGACTAAGTTTGTTCACTTCTCCAGGTGCTCTATCTTTGGTTGTTGCAAGTCAGCTTCCAAGGCCCACAGAAATCCCTGCCATCAACAAAACCAACAGCTGGCTCTCATCTCACAGGGACATGGGGGACCTACAAGCTCAGGGCTTCACTTTGGAGAGGCCTCATTGTCCAGAGAGAAGGTGTATATGGCACCTGGAAGAAGATTAGAACAACCTCTTTAAGAAACCATCTGGGTTATAGGAATGAAAAGGGTGGAGAAATGTAGTGAGTAAAACAATGCCTGGATCTAAAATGGGATTACCAGATTAAGCACCTCCATCTGAAGCATGGATTTTGCAATGAGCTAAGTGAAATTTACTTAAGTATCTACTAGTTGTTAGGTATCTACATTGTTAAGTATCTACTTGCTGCTAGTTAAGTAGCTACTGTTTAAGTATCTACATTGTCTTTTAGGGATAGGATTTTTTCCATCTGACCCTTTATCCCCGCATTTTTTCTTGCTTCTACCAAGAGATTACGCTCATTGCATCACAGATGCTGGAAGAGCCTTTAAGGGAGGTCTCTGCACACAAAAATGTGTCCTACAGCAGTATTTCCTGGTTCAACAGCAGCTCAGAAGGCAAATGCATCAATAAACACTTGCTCAGTGTTCAGAGAATTTTAAGTGCTCTTAGCAAGGAACCCACCAGTGTAAAACCTTATTAAAGCTACTTACTTCCAACAAACTACTTATTTGTGGTTAACATTTCAAGGTTTCTGCCACCCTATTGTGCCCTGCCCTGATGCTCCCAGGTATGTGACACAGAGAGAGCCACCTCCATGACCCCAACAGAGCAAGGAGCGCTGTCCTAGTAACCCCAGGGTGGAGCTACCTCTGTGACTTTCTTTTAAAAGACAAAGGAAATCCTTGGGTTTGAGATTCAGCTGATAAAAGGTTTCAAATTGAATCCAAACTAAGCAAACTTTTCCACCTGAGAGCTACACAGCCATCCCTTGTCCTGGGGCCTGGGGACAGCAGGAAAGAAATGTGGAAAGGAAAGAAGCCACTCGTGTCCTCCTGGCTGCACCAGCACAGATGTCAATCCACCAAATCATTGAGACAAAAGTCTTCTGTCACTTTCTACACGACAAACCCTGCAGAGGCTCTGAGAGGGCACTGCCAACACAGAAGAAATGCAGCCACAAGTCCCCTGTCAGCTCAGCCCAGGAGCACATGGCGCTGATGTCACACTGAGCAAAGGGGCACACACACATGTACCCACCCTCAGCGCAGGGCACTATGCTAGGGGTCTGTGGCAGCTCTGCAGCCCTGAAAGCAGGTGATGGATTTCCTGACACCTCTGCCTTTCCAAAGGTGCAGATCGAGATAGGAAGCTTCCTGCCCAACATGAGAGCACACAGAACTTTCTCAGCTTTTCCCTATCTACCTGGTGTTACCATAGGAGGACTCAGCCCTGTCAGTCAAAACAAGAAGGGAGCAGACTGACCTGGAAAGATTTCACCAATTACAGCTACATCACAGGATCACAGCTTACATGTTTTAGGAAAAAGAGAATTTTTATTATCATTAATTCCTTTCTAAAATGCAGTAGCAAGAGATGCATGTTTACACCATGGGAAGAAGAAAGGAAAGGGCTCAAAGTCTTCCTGATAGGTCTTGCCTTAAGGTGCAAGAAATGCAAAACATTTCTTTAGAGGGATGTTTATTGTAAAGCAGGAAACATTTTCCTGCTCATCCACACAGAAAAGATCTGACAAGACGGACAGCTTCTCTGCCACAAGCTCTTCCTACAGCCCAACAAGGCTAAATCTCAGTGAATGACAGCACATCCCATCAGTGACCTGGTGAGACCAAAGACCCAGTAAGAAATGTGAGATCTGTTAAGAGCCATAACAGACAGCAGATTGGACATGGCACAGGAAGCTTCACCCAATTTACCCCACAATGAGTGAACTGCGCAGGGAAGTGACCAGAGCCCTTGGCTTTTGTGAGCTCCAGAATGCAGGCAGACAGGCATGGCAAGCAAATCCACAAGCCCTGTGTGCTCTGGGTGGTCTCAAGGCCAGAGGACAGCCAAGTCACCCTGGAGCAAAAGCTGCACAGACTGAGCCTTCTCACACCACATCCCCAGCAAACACAGGAGTGCTCTGCAGCCACACAGCCACCAGAACATAGATCAGCAGCCATGATGGAGACTCAAGGGGAGCCTCATCCCAGACACTTAAATTTATTTAGCCTTGCTGCAGAATCCCCACCAGGAGCCAAGCCAGGGTTTGCCCAACCAGGCACTCTGAGCTGTAGGTGGCAGGGAGGCTGCTGATGGGCTGAATCTCCAGGGAAGCCCTCTCTCAGGGATGTCTGGCACCTGCTTTCCCTCAGAAGTGTCTGCAAAGCCTTCTCATGCGGACAGGATCACACAACAGACCTTCTCTATCAGATCAGTTCTGGAATTTAAGAATTTGCTGCCTGAATCCCACAGCCAGCCTTTCATCTCTACCCAGAGCCTCCCAGGCACCAGAGCAACTCAGGCCAGTTCCTGCAGCACATCTCCTTGAAGCAGGAAAAAATCAAGCAGTCAGGACTCAGCACCTCTTCTTTCATTTTCTACTCTGATTAAGCTCCCTGGAAAAGGCACAGAGCAATTTTTCAGCTCCAGAGCACTACTGCCTTGCTAAACCCTTTGACTTTAGAACAGGGGCAAACAGGCTGGACAGAAGAGTGCATCTCCTGGTTACCAATCAGAACTAGGGGAAGAAGCCACTCCCCACCCCCCTCAATTCAATCAAAACACCGAGGCATTTAAATCCTGTTTTCGTGTGGAAATCTCAGTAAAGGGCAGATGTTTCTTTTCTTCCCACAGAAGAACACAAAATCCCACAGCATCTGTGAGGCAGATGTCTCCCTTTGTTGCTACAAACCCACCATGGCTGCACTGTCAGCCATGGCCACAGCCCCGTTGCTCAATTCTGTGGTTTGTGCTGTTAAGAGAGAGCAAATTACTCTGAATCAAAGCCAGTCAGTTCTGCATCCAAACTGCCTTCTCATCCAAGTTCTCTCAGAAGGATTCACTGCTGTCACCACACTTCTTTCTTGCACCAACTTCTTGCAGGGTTTGGATCACCCCCATGGCTTCCAGCCCACAGGACAAGGAAGAGCTGAACACTGCTTAGAGCAGCAAGAGCCAGGGAAGGAGAAATAAAAAGGTGCTGCAGAGGCTACCAAGCAAAGCCAAAGTCAATGAAAAGGTTTTGCCTTGAAGCAACAACATCAATACACTGAGAGATGAAGTCAGATGATTTCTCATGGATGGAGTAGCTTCTATTGACAGCTCAGAATCAGCAGCTTGCAGTGGTCCTGCAGTGCAAAATCAGCTTTTGAGGCATTCCAACTTAACTGGATACACCTGAGTTCTCTGAGACCATGTGCAGCATCACCTCTGTGACTTTTCCAGGAAAATAAACAGCTGTTTGCCTAGAAAAGCAGATATTTACCAGCTCCTTCAGGACTGCCCATTACTGATCTGGATGCTATGAATGACAAGCAAACTGTTACTGGAAGATATCTCCAATATGACAGCCACAAGAGAACAAACAATATCCAAGAGCCTTAAAGACAAAGAAAAGACCCCCAGACAGAGATGATGAGGCAGATTTCAGGCTCTCTGCCCCACAGCTCACTCTTCAGAGAAAGATGCAACCAGTTCCTGATCTGTTCCCTCCTAAGAACCCTCATGTCAAAGAACAAAGGACACCAAGAGAATCAACACTGCTTCCAACAATGTGACCTTTGCTCCTATCCATCCTCCTTCATTGGGACGTTAGCATATTGGATTTAGGAGCAGCTGCAGTTTGCAACCTGAGCAAACCCAATTCCCAATCTATTATAACCTGTATTAATAAAAATGGGCAGTAAAAAGCAGTAAAGATTCAGGCAATTTGGATGTCACTATTGACTGGACTACATAAATCATAACTGCCTGAAGATTAATGAAAGCTGCCTTCCAGAAAAATCTTTTCTCTACCTTTCACTTCCAGAGCCACTTACTGACATCAACTTGTCTAGATACATAAAAGTAAACCCTGTAAACCTCAATGAGTTTCCTGATTGACTGCCTCAATCTACAGCCAGACCTGCTGCAAGCTTCCCCAAAGAGACAGCTCTCCCAATCAGCTCATCCAGCATCCTCCAGTTTCTCTTCAAGCAAGCATTCTTCTTTCTTTCAGGCTTCCCTGAGAGCTGCTTAGCCCTGACCCCTTCAGAGATACAGAGGCTCTGTCCCCATGCATCTGCAGCACCTTGGTAGCTGCTGAAAAACTCAGTTCAGCAATAGAACCCACTTCCAGCATGAGGTAGAGAAGTATTTCACACTTTAAAAACTACATTTCCTAGCCACATCTGCACCTCTTGGCTGAGGTTTCATGGCAGCAGGTCAAACATTCATCACTGAAAAGCAAGGGACTGGTCTTGACATAACTCCTCAGACACCAGAAAGGAAAGTGAAAAGCAAACAGTTCCAAATCTGCTTCCTCCTCCCTTTTAAAACCCTTGTGAAGGATGCTTCTCCCCTTCCCTCTTGCCCAAGAAATCCCCCAGTGCTCTCTAGAACATGTCTGCAAGACCTCCAGGTCCACCTTCCTTCTCAAAGGGAGGAGAGCACTGGGCACCTCCTCTCCCAAGTGTCCTTCCAGGTAAGGAAGCAGTGCTTTTTGCAAGGAAATTGCATCACAGTTTGGTGGTCTTCCTCAGTTTTATGAAGCCTTTCACACATCCCTGTCTCTCACCACCCAAGACTGTCCTAGGCTGCTGTGGGTGACAGGAGGACTAAGCTTACACCTTGTCAGACCTGGCAGCTCTGCTGAAGCCACAGCAGATTCCCATGGGCACAGGTTATCAAGCACTGGGGCTGGCATGCAACTTGGGGGATAACAGAGCTGTGCCCACGATGAGGAAACCTTCAAAGAAACCCCTGCAGATTTTCTTTGTCCAACTCCTAAGGTACCTAATTAGGGGAAAGGAGAGCTTGAACTGAGAGGGCCCAGAATCTTCCAGCCTACAATAGAGTTTCAATTCAGGCACCACTTTTCTAATGGTGGCCAAACATTGGGGCAGGGAAGTAGGAAATCCCCATCCCTGGAGACAGAGATGGGGATTTTGTAACTGGGCTCTGTGCAGCCTGCTCTAACATGAAAGCTGGTTCTGTCCTGAGTGGGAAATGGGGCCAGAGACCCCCACAGGCCCCTTCCTGCCACAGCCAGCCTGGATTCCCATGCTTACAGTTCTGACACTGCTCAGAGCACTCCTATCAGTAAGGGATGGTGGCACTTCAAAGTCAAGGCAGGCTCTAAGAAGAGGGCACCACAGCCCCACCTCTCTGCACACCCAACACCAACACTTAACCCAGCTACCATATCTGAAGCTGGGGAGGGACAGGTGCTGCACAACTGCAAAGCACAGGCTGTCCACATCCAGGGAGGATCACTGCTGTCATCCAGGACTTTGCACATCTCCCCAGCTTGCCAAGGCTTTGGCTTGGCCTTATGGTGGAAAAGAACATGGTCAATGACTTTGGGTACTGATGTTCTCCATATTCCCACATTACCACCTTCCTCTGTTATTATGCATGTGGCCAAACACAGAGAAACCACTCTGTAACCAATACTAATCTCCTCTGGCTCACACAACCACTGGCCTAACAGCAGAAAGCTTACTGGGACCATGTCATGGATACCTGTACTTCCCTCCAGAAAAATTGCATGTGGCTACTGCCCATCATGAGCACCAAATGGTGGAAGAAGCCATGAAAAGTGAGTTAACTAACGGAAGACAAATGGTTTCAAGACACTTTTGTGCTGAATACAACCTTCTTCAGCAAAAGCTCCTGGTGGTTTCTATCTGAGCTCACCCTCACATCACAGCAGCACTCCCATTTCCATGCAGGAGGTGGTGTATTCACCAGGACTTCTGCTGGAGAAGCAATGCCCATCCCATGCAAGTACCTAAAGATGTCACCAGCCATGTCCTGCACCAGCAGCAATCCAAAAGCCAAGGGGAGCTCCCCCTTAGGCATCCCATCTGCCTCCCCAACGGGCCGTGCTTACCCTCAGCTCCTGGAGGTACAACTGCACAGGGTCATAATCCACCACAGGAAAGAGGATGTTCATGGCAGAGCTGTTCTTCACCACGCCACGGGAAACCGATTTCACCGGCCGGTCCACGCTCTCCAGGAGCCGGGGAATCTGGCTGGGATTCAGGTGGATCAGGACATCATAGAAGTCCAAAGGAGGGCGGAAGACCATCTGCAGGGAGAAACAAACAGTGCTAGTCAATACAGGACACAAGCAGGCAGGAGGGGTAAGAGAGGTTTCCCAAGTCCTTGTTTGCATTTTGTCTCCTTCTCCTTAGGAAGCAGTAAACCAAAGACAAATCTTTTGTGAGATTCACGTTACAAGCTTGCCACAGACCCCAGGAAGCCTACCTGAGTAAATGTTAGTGGGGTGGGCAACAGAGAGGGACAAAGAGGTGAGCTGAGATAGATAACTGCACTGCACATGGCACAGCCTCAGGATGAAGAGGGGAATCAAGAAGCCAACAAGAGCTGAACAAGACACAGGGGACAAAGCAGCTGTTTAATAATTGGATGGCCCCATCTGTCCACCAGGACTTGCCCCAGAGGGCAACAGCGTCTTCCATCACACAGACAGAGGGTGAGAGCAAAACCCCATTAATGGACGGGAGCAATCCCAGACATAAATATTTGGACAGGCTATTGGATACAGCTGTATTAAAATGGAAAAAACTTAAAACTACATGTATATTTTCAAATGGAACAAATGATGCAGAGACATGAACAAAGGCATGGGACACTGCTCATCTTGGCACTGGAAGAAAACCCACTGCCTGGAACTGGTTTACAGCCAGGCTGGGGAGAACACACATGAAGAACATCAGTGACCAGCACTGCGTCAGTCCCAGCTCTGCTCCACACAGACCTCCTGTCCCACCCAGAGATCAAGTCCATGGCTTCCTGTGTGTGCCCTGGGAGCAAACCCATGTGTGCATCTTCATGACAGCAGGCATGTCCCCATGGCACCCACATGCAAAGGCAAAAAAAACCGGCTTGCAGCACTGTCTTAGGTACAAGAGACAACTGTACAGGAGCCAACTCTAAACTAAACTGGAAAGGCTTTTTCCTCCTCGCTTCCCCCAGCTCTGCTCTCGAAACAGCATCCCATGTTTATCCCTAAGGAACATCATAGGCTCCCATAGGGAGGACACTGGCATAATTCCATGGCAATGAGAAACATTCCCACTGCAATGGAAGGGAGGAAGGAGGAGTCCCAAGGAGGCTGAGTCAAGGTGTTGGGAGGCTGCTCTGGCCAGGTGACTGTTTTAGAAGCTAACCATCCTCAGCTCACAATGTGCCTCTTGAATTTCAGTCTAGGGCCAGCACTGTGACTGCAACACACTGGCAATGCCTCATTCCTTCACAGTCCTGTAACACACACTGCTACTGCCTCAAGTACATCCTCACCTCATAACACTTCCAGTGCAAAATAAAGCAGAACAGAAAGCAGTATCAGTAAGTCCTTTTCATATTGCTTAAGCAGAAAAAAAATCCCACTGTATGTGCTGTTTCTGGTTTCGGTTTTCATTTGAGGTTTTCTGTCCCTAATGTGAATCTGTCACATCTAACCACTGCTTGGCTTCTTTAGTCTTTTGAGATTCAATCTCCTGGTTCACTACCTCATACATCAACAAACTACCCTTCAAAACACATGTATCTCCCTTCAAAGGGCAAATAAATACACATCTCTAAAGTCCATTGCATTAATGGATGTTTTAGTTTACTTAAAGAATGAAATTGCTGAGAAACTGAAGAGGGTTAAACTCCATAGGGGCTTTACTCCTCCATTCAAACCAAAATAACATCCTCCTAAAGTGCCTGTCCTGCCAAAACCTCCAACACCCTGAGCTTGGTTAGAGTTGAGCACACAAGCCAGATTTCCACAACTATTGCAGAACAGTCTCCCGAAGGAACCACTGGATCATGTCATGGACACACAACTGGTTTGGCACAGGAATATTGTGGGTTTGCTCATGTCCCAAGAAAACTAGAGAATACAGAATAAACTTGTCCTAGTCACCCCAAGCTGCAGTGCAGAGCTGGTCCCCCAGAAGCAGGGGGGCATAGAGGGACACCAGCCTCCCTCCTCCCATCCCTGCAGCTTTACATCCCAGGGCAACCCCAGGGCTACAGCCTGAAACCTCCTAACACATCCCAGCAACCACCAGCAAAGCCCAGTCTGCTTGGCCAGAGCCTGAAAACCCTTGTGCCCAGGGGTCACCTTCACATCCTGGTCACTGAGCGGGTCCATGAGCTGCTCCTCCAGGGCACGGAGAGACTCCAAGGCGAGCAGGACAAGGCGCTGCAGGATCTGGGGAGGGAGGGAAGTCAGAGGGTAAAACCTGGCAGTCTTGGATGTAACAGTGACATCCCTCCCTCATGGGGCTCTAAGAGCACTAGGAGCAGAGAAGTGCCCCAAGCCAGCAGCACCAGAGGCAAGGGGACAAAGGGCCAGCTCACCTGTGCTGAGGGGCGCTCCTGGGTCCACATGGAGCTCCACTGGTCCTTGGGGGTGGCCAGGAACATGACGGGGAGGCGAGAGCGTGATGCTACAAACTTGTTCTTGATCTCCGTGCAGTCAGAATCTGGAGAGGGCAGGCAGACAGTTGAAATGCTCTGCTTGCTCTGCTCCTCTTACCCCCATCACAGCCAGGAAAAGGCAGCCCAACAGGATTTATCCTCTCCCATCCTCTGATCCCACATTCCATTTGAAACCAGAGCTCCTTCACTTCAGGCTTGTGCCTCAATCCCATCAGATGGACCTTTGCTCTGAACCCACTCAGGTGAGCTCAGGCATGGTAGGTACTGAGACTGACACAAGCTGGAAATTCACATTATAAGCTAGTGACAGTTTGTGTTATCCAAAGAGTGTTCTACCTTTTGTCTTTTATTTCCCCTCAAGTGGGGAAAAGCTCTTTAGTTCATTAAAATAAGTTGGAGGGCACCTTGGAAAATATTAGTTTTCAAAACCCATTCTCTCCAAGACACCTTTATTTTTTTTCATAAATCAGCTTTAAAGCTGGGTGTAACTATCTCCCCCATCCCATGACTTTGCAGAGCAAATACAATCCCATGGTCTCCTGTGGCTCTAGCCTGTACCCAAACGACAATCAACAGACAAAACACTAGAGGGCAGGAACAGACTGCTTCAAAGACAACTCCACATCCAACACCACCCACACTTGTCACAGATTTCAACAAGAAGACCAGAAGCAGCAGAGCATCATCATTGAGACCCATCTCTTCAGAGGCAGGCAGGGAAAAAAAGGAAACCACACATGGCACAACCAAATCCATCCTGCAGGCAAGTGAAACATGACAGGGCAGGAGCAAGGGAGTGGAAAATCTCCTTTTCATAGCGCAAGCTATGATGTATCCAAGAGATGTGGAGGCAGGCACTGACCAAGGAGGGCCCAAGAATCTCTTGGTGCAGCTCTCCTACCCACTGCCTGCTCACCTGTGAGGCCAGTGTTCAGGTTGACTATCAGAGGGTTGTTTTTCCAGTCAAAGGTTGCCAGCAAGTTGAGGAAGCGCAGGAACCCCACCTGTGGAGAGCTGCAGGCAGGACAAAACAGCTAACATCAGCATTTGCTCCCCTGGCAGCAAGAAAGGTTGCACTTGGGGTGACTTAGTGAAGGCCCAACCCACATGCAGCCCAACAAGGGATATCTGTGATGGGAAAGGGAAGTTCAGAACAAATTTGAGACACTTCCCCTTCTCCAAATCTCCAGGCAAAGTCTTATCACCCTTTTCCCTCATTCCTCAGGAAAAAGAAACCAGCAAAACGTAAATCACAGTGTCCCCCCAATCCCCTCCCAGCTGCGCAATCTTCTGATGCTCCTTCCACCCAGACTCCTGGGTCTGGAACAAGGAGGAGGTGGAAAGAGAGCTGCTCCCATCTCTGGTGCAGGCCTGAACACCAGCCAAGTTCCCAGAGAGCCTCTTCCCCTGTAACATGACACATGCACAAAGCCAGATAGCTGGGAAGATGGGAATTCTGTTATTTTAGGAGACAGGAAAGCATTCTAGGCATCAGACTGCTGTTCCTGCTACTTTGGGAAAGGAAACTGCACCCCAAGTGCAGGGCAGAGTAACCTTTTGACTCCACACAGAAGAAAAACATTTCCTTTAACTTCATTTCACTTCCTCTGGGCCCCATAACATCTGTCTGCCAGCGGCCAGCATTTACCAACACACTGCTCTATTCAGATTTCAGGGCCCAACCCCTCATCCTTCCCTTGGAAGCCTTCTCCAGGAGTGAGGCTGGAGCTGCCATCACCACCCTGACATCCTTCCTAGGGAGCCCAGGAGCCCCAGCATGCTGGTAGCCACAAACACAGCTCTCACCCTGCTTCTCCTGGCCACCACCCCCAGAACAAGGAGCCTCACCAGCCCTCCAGAAGGCACAAGACACCCTGCAGTTGTGCCACCAGCACCTAGAGGCCACAAGGACACTCACTCCCAGCCTTACCTGCTCTCCCCTTTTCTCTGCAGTGCACAGCATAGGGAAAGCCAAGCCCTCAGTGCTAAGCATCTCCACATCTCCTCTGAGAATTCCCAACAGGACTTGGGACAGTAGTCTGGCAGCACAGGGGCCTCATGCTCCCTGCTGTGAACCCTCCCAACACCTCCCACCTGAGCAGCATCCCACCTTTCCTCCATGGCATGTAATGAAAGGCACTAAATCCCCATCAGGCCAGCTCCTCAACCTCACCTGGGTGGTGTGAAGGGGGCTGGGTGGAGGAAGAGAAATGCCACAAGCAGGTCCACACACTCCTCAGAGATGCTGTCGCTCAGGAGCTGGGCGCTGATCCAGCGCTTGGCCAGCCTGGAAGTGCTGCCAAACACAGGGTGCTGCTGCTGGAGCCTGTGAGGAGGGATACATGCCACTGCTCAGCCCACACACCCCAGGACCCACATTGGCATTTGGTGAGAAAGAAGAGAGGGGCAAAAATCTGCAAGGAACACTTACACAGCATCACAAGCACAGAGACTTTCAGCAGCTGCTGAGATATTGGGGGAAGAAGGGAAAATGCTGCCTCATGCTTCCCTCTAAACATGCTGCATTTGTCTCCTCACACCAGTGACTATAGGGTGAGAAGTGGTGCCACTCACACCCACACCCCTCCCTTAATCCTTCCAAACAGCCCCTCACAAGGCCAGGTGAAGGGCCATTTCCCAAAGCAAGCTCCTCTTACCCAGGAAGGATCCAAGCTCCTCTACCCTCCAGGATCCAAGAGCACCTCCACGCTGGTTTCCAGCCATGTCCCACATTCTCACCTCTCAGGCACTTTCTGCCTCACTTACCCATGCAGTGAGCTGGTTAGATAGGGCAGATGCAGTGTTTCCAGCTCCAACTGCCGAGATTCCTCTGTGTCCTGGTACTTCAGCATCCCTTCTGGAGTGACCACTTCCTTCAGGATCAGGGGCTCTCGGTGGTAGGCTACTTGGAGACGGAACACGTAGCCATCCTGAGATGGGACACAAGGCAAAGTCAGGCTGAGTGGTGACATAAGCAGCATGATGTGTGTTATGTTGCTCCTCAGGGACACAACAGCAGCATCCTGACATCAAGGCAGTCTCACCACACTCCTTCCTAGGTTCACCATCCAAACATTGTTTTTGTCCAGTGGGATCACTGCCACACTCCCCCACCTGGGTAAGGTCAGGCCTGGGGAAGGTTCTGGGGACTCCCTTACCTTGTACACATCAGTATGGGTGACTGCAGGTCTGCACACCAGCTGGTGCTGCTGCCGGAGGAGCTCAGCCAGCTGGAGGTGGAAAGCGGCCTTGATGCGCTTGATGGCTCCTTTGTCCTGTGGCCACTGGCCACTGCCTTCCATGTGGCAGATGACTGGGGGCAAAGAGAGAGCAGGAGGTCAGGGAATCCCACCCAGAAACAAGATGTTGGATAGGGGTATCTGGAACTACAGGTTACAGTACAAGGACAGAAGGAGGCAGGGTTCTGCTCCTGCCTGTAGCACACCAACACAGCAATAACAGAGCCAGGTCTGACTGATGCTTGCCTCCACTTCCCTCCAACAGATCATCTCCCACTCACACGTCACCCCACTTACTCTTCAAAGGTGTTATGTAGGCTGGGCAGGGCTTCTCCTCCGAAGGAAGCAGAAAGTGCTTGCTTCTCTTATGGAAGGAATAAATTGGCTTCATAGGAATGGGAGGAAAGACCTGAAAGAGAACAGCCACCCAGCAACTGAGAACAGGGAGCAGAAACCTCTTGGCAATGTGTATCCCCTCACCCAAACCTCCCACACCAGCAAAGCCCTCCAGCAGAGAGGGTTTGGTCAGCTTGTGCACAGCCAGCCCAAAGAATGCACAAGCAAAGAAGAGGCACCATATTGCCTAAGGGCTCTCAGGAGCCACAAAAGCAGAGAGTGGCTCATTCTCCTGGTCCTGCCTCACCCCAGCTCCCCGCAGCCGCCCAGGCGTGGCCATGGCCCAGGACACTCACGTCTGTGTAGCGGAGGGCTGGATGCACACCCTGCACCGCTGTCACCATCAGAGGCAGCTCCTTCAGGTTCCACAGCTTGCGGCTCAGGTCATCGTAGGAGCAGACAACGCTCACCATGGCCTCCTCGCCCGTTCCCCCTGCCTGTGGACACACAGGGAGCCTCTCCAAGCACCTCTCCTGCTCCTGCACTCACCTCGCCTCCCTCATGGGCTGCCATCACAACCAAGCCCCAAGGAGCCAGCACTGCCACCCCAGGGGAGCAGCTTCTGGCAAGAGCACTCAGCAAAATTGGGAGGTAAGAAAGAGAGCAAAGACAAGGGCAAGGCTGTCTGCAACTCTCCAGCAGCCCCAGAGGCAAATAAAATTATTTATTTTGCAAGACACCAAGGCAGCACCAAGAGCTGTACTGCCAGCAGTCACTACAGTAAAGGAGAAGCCAATAATGATCTGGGAATAAAGGGATCATACACTGGCAAGGTGAGAGCAGTGCTGCTGTCTCCCCAGCAGTTACCATGACACCAACAGAGGCAGCAGTTAATAGAAAATTCCACTCACTACATCCTTAGCCAAGGCAGAGCGCTGGCAAATGGCAAAAGCAAAGACAGAAAACATTCAGAGCATCACAGGAACCCTGTGGAGGGCAGCAGAGAAGCACCAGAAGGAGAACTGGTGCTGCCCTTACTGCTTCCACCTCTCTAAATAACACATCCTGACAGCTTGATCTGTCAGGGAGGCCACATTGGTGACACCAATCCACCCAGCTCAGAGGCAGCTGAGTCACACAAGGAGCAAACCTGCCTGGAGTTTTCCAACCTGGGCTCTCTGGCAGAGCAGCAGCACCCTCTGTGGGTGTGCCATGAACCACTAACCCCATCCTGCTTGTGGCTGCACCCTTCCTCTGCCTTCATCCTGCACATCCTCACATTGCTGGCTTCCCAAGCTGCCTGCACACAAACAGCTGGAGGAGCCGGTACCCCTGCAGCCAGCACCCCACACTCAACAGCAACTTTCTCCTTTGTTCCTCAAGGACTGGCAACAATGGAACCCCTAAGCACCCCTCAGGCTCCAGGAAAATTCATCCCCTATCAGACTGGGGCGTATCAGCCCTGCTAACCCCAGATCAGCCTGAAGGGACACAGCACACAGACCTTCCTGCCTCACCACACAACAGGCTGTGAAAACCAGCATCTCATCCCAAATCTGACACCCAGCTCTGCCCAGATTGCAATCGGTTCTGGCACAGGAGATCCTTTCCATCAAATGTGCACCACTTCTGAAAAAGTGGAAAGGAAACAATTTCTTCCTCCATCCAACAACCAGGTAAAGAGCTGGTTGTACTGATGCCTTTTTGGGACTACCTAAAAGCAGAGCCAGACAAAATTAAGGGAATAAAAAGGGCCTTCAGGCATATTTTCAGGCAGACAAAGCCTCCCTCAGGGGCTACACCCAAAAATAGTATGGGTTTTCATACTTTCTGAAGTTTGGTTCATTTGCACATTAGGGGTTAATCTTCCAATTACAGCTTCAGGTAATGAAGACATTTACTCCAAGTTTGCTCCCTTTTGTTTACATTTCTCAGGGCGTGAGACAGTAAGGTGTCCTTGATTTCCAGGCCTAGAGAGAAATTGTTTTGTCTAACCAAAACGTGAAGACAGTAGCTAACACTCTATATGGGGTTTAGAGTTACACACTAAAGAAGTGCAGCATTACAAATATATGAAAAATATTAATACTAAAATCCTAAGGCATCAGTACAAAAAGACCAACAAAGTGTGCCAAAGTGCTCATGGCTCATCTCCAGACTTTAATTTCACAAGCTGAAAAGCAGAAGTTGTAAGGAGGGACATTTCCCAGTCTCTAAGATGCATTTTTTCTGTCTGAAAGTGCAGGTTTTTGTTTTGGCTGCACATTCAAATGGAGCACAATCTAGCCCTTTGCAATATGCCGGGAAAGATCCTTTTCCTGGGTTTGCCAGCTGGACTAAGGGATGGCAGCACAGAATTGCCTGGCCCATGTCCTAAAGGATGCAGTACCTCAGAGGTGCAGCCAGACAAGCACTGTGGGACAGTAATACATGCTCAGGCATGAGGACAGAGGGGCAACAGCAGTGAGAATAGGACAGTGGGGTGCTTGCAGGGGAAAATGAGGTCTGGGAGATGCTAAAGCAAGAGGATTTCAGCAGTTATGCATTGGCTACCATGAAAGACTTGGCAGATCTTTACCCTTACTACATTCTCTAGGGAACCACCCAGCTGCTTCAGAGCCACTCAAATGACCTCTCTACAGCCCTTCCCTCATTGCTTTTCCTGGAGAGAGCCCCAGCCCCACGGGGAAGCAATCATACCTCTTTCCCAGTCCTGATCACAGATTCCAGCAGGGCTCCTGTGTAGCAGATGGAGGACTCGGGAATATCTGCATGGCTATGTAGGAGAAGACAACAGAACATCACAGCTACGACATGCCAGCCTATTGATCCTATTCACACTGCATGGGTCAGCCCAAGGATGAGCAATCCCTCTCTAAGGAAGATCCTGGTGAAAAGAAAAATCTCTGTGCATTCCTCCCTGCCCAAGTAATCCACCCAAAGTGACCAGCACTTGTGCAGCTCCACAGGATGCAAAGCCAAAGGCACCAATGTGCAGCCTTTGCTCACAAGACCCATCCTCAAGCCAGGACAAAGAGGCACAGGCAAATCCTCCTTTCTGTGCAAGAGGGCCTCACTTTTGGCAGATGGTATAAACTGCTGCAAACGCATTCCAATGCCATAGGGAAAACACAATCTTGTGAACCACTACAAGGTCTCAGAGGATTTCACAAAAATGTCCTGCAAGGTCCAGACATCTTCTCTTCCAGCTCTGAGGAGTGTCCCAGCGTCCCATCCATATGGTACAGACAGGACCATGCTGCCTCCTTGCCCTCTGCATTACATCCAGCAGAGGCTACAGCAACAGGTGCTTGTCCTTCCCACCCACAGGACACATGGCAGCAGTGACACATGGAGCGACCCACAGCTGCTGCTCAGTGCAACTTACAGCTTCAGCAGGTGCCTGATGATCTGCTCAGGAATGAGGCGCTTCTGGCAGGCAGTGCTGGCCTCCCACACCACAGCCTCACAGATGCTGCCATCCTGGAACCGACGCAGCTCTGACTTCTCTCCCCAGAATGTCCGGAACTCCAAGGCCTGTGGGGGGACATTGACCAAGCCAGCACAGGGACACAGGTCATTTCCAGGCAAGACAAAACCTTCCCAAGATTACCAGCCAGCCTCCTAGCTGTGTTCAACCACAGCACAGCACCAGCTTTGCTCTTACTCAGCACAAGCAGGGCTCCCCTCACCTCAGGGTGATCAGCCTGAGGACCCTTCTCCAGCGTGCTGGCAGCAAACTCTGGGACAAAGAGGAGGCCAAACGTCAGGGGTCCCACATCCTTGTGTTTTGGGGGGTCAGCATCAATTGGCCACTGTGGGAAAATGAGGAACATGAGGCACGAGGAGAGATGAGGTTTCTGGAGCAGCAGCTGCTGGGATATTGGGGTGCTAGATGAACCTCCTGCTATGTTCTCCCAGGGGCCCAGACAAGCACAGACAGGGCAAGTCTCATCTAATAGGTCTCCCCAATTACAAGAAAAGCTATCTCCATCCTTCCTCATTTCTGGACCAGGGCTTGTGCCCAGACCAAGCAACACAGCTGCATCCCACAGCCCAGTGCAGGGCCTCAGGTTCCATATTCCCACCAAGGGAGACAAGCCTGTCTCCTTCCCCAGTGAGCACAGATGCCCTCCCTATGCTCTGTAGTGCCACCAGAGACATGTGAAACCCCACAAGCTGCAAAGGGTGCAGTGTCATTGCCAAGCTGCCTTACCTCGGGGATCTGGGGCAGGGAGTGAGCCACAAGCTGTGCTCTCTGGGACAGACCCCGTGCCAGCAGCGAGACAACGAAGGGCAGGGCTGCAGCCACATAGTTCCCACCCCGATCCATCAGCTCATTTAGCAGCTCCATCTTCTTGCAGGTACCCTGCAGCTTGGAGACATGCTTCAGGCTACAGAAAAGAAGAGAAGCTGGTCACCTACCTCTGCCACCAAATCCTTTCTGAGAGAGGGCTATGTTAGAGGATGGGTGAAAGGGGGAACTGAGGGTCCTAGCCCAGGATGGGTGCTACAAGAATGCCCTCTGGCATCTCAGGAGATGCTGGTCATTGTTTCCAAGGCTTAAACATTTCTCCCCTCCTCTGGGAAGCTATCTAGACAGTAAAAGTGGAACATCCCAGTACAAGGAGGTACCAGTGTCTATCTCAGAGCTTAGCAGAGCTACTTCCCACCAGGTAAGTTCAAATCTAACCCGGACCAAAGCCAGCAGCAGCTCACTTGTCTTTGAGCAGGCTGCCTCAGCACCACCCCACCAGCACAGTGAGACTCACTGGAAGATGTGGTCAAAGGTCCTGAGCATGGGCTTCGGGGTCATGAGCAGCACCTGAAAGCCATCCACCATCCGGTCATCCAGAATCTCCATGGAGCGCTTGGCTTCCAACTGGACCTGAGCAAGGAGGGAAGGCAGTGCAGGAGCATGAATGCAAAGGGAGAAGGAAAGCAAATCCCTCCAGCAGTGGTCACTTGTGCTCCCCCATCAACGAGGGCCAGCCCAGTTCCATGGTCAGCAGCACACCCTGATCCCAGTCTCTGTCCTTGGCATGAAGCCAAGAAACAAACTGCTCTCACTGCTGGCCACCTGTCCCTTCTTGATATCCCTGACATTAAGGTGATCCATTTTTTTTTCTCTCCTACAGAACAGCTACATCTGCTAAAGAGCTGCTTGGCTTCACCCAAAGGTGCACACAAAGAGGGAAACAACTTTCCCACACCACTCGAGCAAGACTGGCAAGGCAGTACTACATATAAGTCTCCAAATTCACTTCCAAGCTTCAAAGCTGGAGATGTTAAAAGCTTAGGAAACCACAATGAATGCTATCCCTTGGTCCTACATGCTCCTCAAAGACATCTAACCATTCTCTGCCTGTCTGAACTCACTCATTACATAGCATCTCAAGAAGCCACCACAACCTGCTCAGTACCTGGTGGTATTTGCTTGCAGTCATATCAGCACAGAGATTGACCAGTCCAGAGGGATCCACAAAGACCACTTCAAATGCTTGGTGGAAATCATCCAGGACAGGCTGGAAAAGTAAACACAGTCCTTAGTGCTACAGTGCATCATAAACACCAAGACACCCCAAAATTGTTGCCATCTGCCATCCCTGCAACAGGCACATCCCAGCCCCAGGAGACTCAGGCACAAGACCCCTCAGAGGGCTGCTTACCAGGGAGGGATCAGCATCCTTGGCTAGACTGATCCCTGTCACACTCAGGTCAGTGGTGGCTGTGGACAGACAGGAAGGAACAAGTCACACCAGCATCCACACCTCTCCCCCTGGTGACAGTGGCATGGTTACATGCCAATACCACCAAAGTCTAAAAAAAACATCCATAGAGCTACAATACAATGCTGGCCTCCACCCTGTGATGGGAATTATCCACTGAAAGCTGCACGGTCCAGCCCTGCTCTGTTGACTCATCCCCTCCTGTCCATCCCACCCACAGGGGCTCAGCACAAAAGAAAAGGCACAATGGCCTCTCTGCCTCTTCCCCCACTATGTTCAGGCTGTGTGCAGAGACAGCAACCTTTCCCGGTCCACAGAGGCCCCTAGACACTCACCCAGGAATTGTAGAGTGCTCCTCAACACCTGATAGCCACTCATCATTTTGACAATCTTGCGCTTCATCAGCAGGTAGGCAACAAGCATGGAGACCAAGAAGCCACTGAAGCACCCCAAGCCCTGTGAAAACAGAGGTACCACAACCCCATGGCAGCACACAAATTAGGATGGGGCCTCCACGAAAACCAAACACAGCTCAAAGCAAAGCCACAAGCCACCACCCCACCCACAGGACCAAAGCACCACCCTTGTGCCACAGGAAGGAGAGCAGGCCAAAGGCAGATTAGCCAGGCGAGCAGAGCCCACCCTGGCACAGGACATACCTTGCTGAGCTGCCGCTGGTTCAGCCAAACTTTGAGGAGGGCCACGCCATCCTTCATGCCTGGGAAGTCCGTGGCTGCATTAGACAAGAAATGCAGGTGGGAGAGCATCACTGTGTCACAGAGGATGGAGTTGTTGTAGTGTGGGGTCGGGGGCTCCGTGGTTCCTGTGTGGAGAGATGACAGCATGCTGGACCCAAACACCAACCAAAAACTAGAAGGGCTGCAGTGAACCCACCCACAGGCACTGGGGGCAGGCTCTGCCTGAAACAAACAGCCTGATGTTCCCCCAGCCCCAGGCTGTACCTTCTTTGGGGGTGCTCTGCTCCATGAACCAGGCGGTCCGGACGTTGTTCTTGCTAGGGTAGAAGCGGCTGGGTTTGAAGAGATCCGAGGTGGGACAAGCATGGAGTCGGACAGTGACAACCTTCTCATCCTTGCCTGTAAGCACCCGAGGGGAGACGTACAGGAGGAAGAGATGTCAGAGATTAAACTGGGAAAACACAGAGCATCCCCAGCCTGGGCAAAGGCAAAACCTCCTTCCCAGCAAAGTTCAACATCAGCAGAAATAATCTCAGAGAAGAGAGCGACCACACCCCACAATCAGTGATGACCTTGAGGTCACACAGCTCATGTCCCAGCCCCAATCTCCTCCCCACTGCCCAGCCTGGCAGCATTGCCTGCCCTGGCCTTGCCATCCCACATCTGCCCCAGACCCCAACCCACCATCTCCTGAGGGCTGTGGGAACAAGCAGCACTTAGCATGCATCCCACATTATCTCATCAGGGAAGAGACAGACTGCACACAGGCTCCTGGGGAAGGCAGGAGGACAGTGGGGAACAGGGCTGGGGAGAGTAGGAATGAAGGGCAGTGGTGGATATAGGTGTGTTTTGTACGGTTTACTTTTCTACTTACACTGGCAGGACATGACAGCCAGTGAGGCCAAGGCTGGAGAGCCCAGCCAAGCCACAGGGGAGGATTGGGAAAGGGAGAGATCCTGAGGACTAGACTCTGGGTGAAGAGAGAAAACAGCTGAGAAGCACCTAAAATTTATCACCCATTGTGATGGCAGCCTTAGACTGATCTCTCTCCAAAGGGGCATTAAATGGTATCATACCACCACCAGCACCCTCCACCCAACACCAGTACCCAGTCACACCCCACATCAGAGCAAGGCTCAAGTGCCACCTTGAGGCCTCAGGAGAAGGATGGGCTTCAGATGGTTGCTGTTCATGTAGGCAAACTTCACACTGCCAAAGAGCTTCTCCTTGGACAAATGCTGGGCAATGTGGGACAGGTACAGGGCTCTCTTCCGGTGGTAACGTTGATTCAGGTTATCTTTGTCCTGAAAGATTTCCTACGAAGAGAAGGACAGGACAACGTCACCTCACCTGCCCGCCAATTTCGGTTCAGCCCAAAGCACCCCTGCACCCACAGCTCCCCCTGGCCCCACAGGCAGCCCTGTCTCAGCCCCAAGGAGCTCCAAGCTGGTCAGGAGCTTGATACTGGCTCACCGAGCTCCAGGGCTGCAGGAGACAAGAGCAGTAATGCAGCCAAACAGGGTGTGCTTGGTCTCAAGCTTTTCTTGCAATCAAGTCAGGGCAGCAAGGGGAGGTTACCAGGCTCCAAACATCTCCCTCCCTTTAACAGTCTTGGGAGCTGTGGTAGAAGTGCAATTGGGTACAAAAAAAAACAGCATGCATCTCCCTGGCAATGTTCCATCCAGGCAGAAAAAAGGAAGATCGTCATCAGGAACTAAGATCAAACAGCTGCTCTGATAGAGCAAGAGGCCAGCCCACACTCCCCAGCTCCTTGTGGAAGTCACCCTGCATATCCAGATGCTGGCACCTCACTGAGGAATGGAGTGGGCAGGGCAGGGGTCATGGAGGACAGGAGAGGACAGGGCTCTGGCAGGGCCCAAGCCATTTAGGAGGTGCCATGGCCAGACTCACCCGTGGCATGGTCACTGCAATGTCCACATTGATCTCTGGCCTGACACAGGTGCCCAGCAGGTAACTGCCCACCACCTTCAGCTCGGCTGGGGGCACAAAGCGGAACCTTCCCTTGACGCTGAACGGCACCTGCAGGAACGGGACCTTCACACCCTCGGAGAGCCAGGCCTGGTCAGTGAGCTGGGAACAGACAGGACACACAAAACACTCTGAGCATCAACAGCAGCACATGTGCAGGGACCAAGACCCCGCTCCCCACACAGCTGCACAGAATCTAAAGACAGTGTCCCCGCTTTTTCCTCGAAGAAAAAGCAAATTATTATTTTTTCAGCCCCTAAAGGAGACAGTCCACGAGTAGCTGTCCTTGCAGAGCAACAGCAGAGCCTGCTTCTGCTCCATCCAGGACAGGGGTCTTGGCACCTCTTCCATAACCCTGGAACATACTTCAGTTTCTGGGGTCTCTGGGATGGCGCTCAGCAGGCTGTTAATTTCATGGAGGAAGGCATCGATCTTCTTCTTCTTTTTCTCCTTCAATGTCACCTCCTTCAAAAGCTCCTCAATCTGTAGGGGGAAAGGGGACCATCAAAGACATCTGTAACACTGGAAATGCTGCTTTTACCTTGTCCTCCAGCACCAACCATAAGCCTGCTGCAGAGGACAGCTGGTGAGTTGGGGGACACAAACTCTCCTTAAACCGTGCCTGATCAGTTCCTGCCATTTTCTGTGAGTGCTGGATTGCAATCATCTCGAGCCCAACCAAGGTCCAGGCAAAAAAAACCTGATGTAATGCACACAAGCGCAGCTCTCAGGAAGGCAGCTTGTATGACAGAAAATCAGCTACAGGAAACAACCACACAGATTCCCACCTCCAACCAGGCCCTGGAGAGCTTGCCACTGACAGCAGCAAGTAGCTAGGAGATCAAAGATGCTCCTCATAAAAATCACCAATGTCAGAACCACCTGAAGGATGGGATGCCACACATCCCATGCAAGCTCAAGGAGTGGGCCCATGAGAATCAGCTAGACACCACGTGCAAGATGTTGAATCCAGCTTGGGGGATGAGCAGCCGTGCCCAGAAGGGCTTGGGGGTGCTGTGGGTCAGAGGCTGCACATGGCCCAGCCATGGCACTCCCAGCCCAGAGAGCCAAACGTGTCCTGGGCTGCACCCAGAGCCCCGTGGGCAGCAGGGCAGGGAGGGGATTCTGCCCCTCTGCTCTGCTCTGCTGAGACCCACCCACACTGCATCCAGCCCTGAGCTCCCAGCACAGGAACAACAGGGACCTGCTAGGGTGAGCCCAGAGGAGGCCACCAAGGTGATCAAAGAGATAGAGCATGTCTCCTAGGAAGAAAAGCTGAAAGCATTGGGATTGTTCAGCCTGGAGAAAAGAAGTCTCTGAGGAGACTTATTGTGGCCTTACACCACTTAAAAGGGCTACAAGAAGGCTGGAGAGGGACTTTTTATGAGAGCATACAGCTATAGAAAAAGGGGCAATGGCTTTGAACTCAAAGAAAATAGGTTTAGATTTTAAAAATGGGACGAAATTCATCCCTGTGTGTTTGCACAGGTTGCTCAGACAAGCTGTGGATGCTGCATTTCTCAAAGTGTTCAAGGCCAGGTTGCACGGGGCTTTGAGCAATACAGTGGTCTTGTGGAAAGTGACCCTGGGGAGGTTGAAACTGGATGATCTTCAAAGGCCCTTTCAACCCAAACTGCTCTATGATCCTATGGTCCAGCTGCCAGCTGATCTTGCCCTAACACAGCCCCAGCTCATCCCCGGCTCCGGGCTCCCCCCGTGGGGCAGTGCGCGGCCCCCCCGGCTGACCTGCAGGCGGAGCAGGCTGGAGTGGAACAGATCCTCCGTCTCCTTCAGCTGGGTCAGCTCCTCGCTGGTCGGCGGCCTGTAGAGCTCGGCGCGGCTCAGCTTGGCCGGCTGCGGGGCTGCGGCTGCCGGGGCAGCCCTCTTCCCCCGCCGCACCGCGCCTCCGGCGGAGGGCTCCGGGCCCTGCTCCGCCTCCTCCGTCGCCTCCGGAGAGCCCTGCAGGTAGAACACAGCACAGCATGGCTCAGTTCGGTTCGGCCCGGCCCGGACCAGCCCCGCGATCCCCCGGCCCGGACCCGCCGCCTCTCACCGCCATGGCCGCCGCCCACGTGCACCCCCGTCACCACGTGCGGCGCCGCGCGCCCCGCCGGCCGCCGAGCGCCGCTTCCTATTGGCCGCGCACGGCAGCGCGGGGCTTCCCATTGGCCCCGCCGTCCGTGCCCGCCCGCTGGGGGCGTGGCCGCAGCGCCGCTGTGCTTCCGCAGCAATGGCGGCGCTGCTGGCTGGCTCCGGGGGCCGTGGGTTTGCCGAAATCGCCGCCTTTCACCCCAACTGCGGCTCTCACGGCAGTGTGACGGACTTTCGCCTTCAGGCGGGCGGGGGCGGGGCCGCCTGCGCGCCGCAGACCCCGGCTGTGGCATTTGATGCTTTTTCGGGGTGGATATCTTGGATGTGGCCTGCCGAGAGCCTGAGCCGGCCTGGCCTGGCCGGCAGGAGCGGGCACCGGGAGCCAGGAAAACCCTTCTGGCCTGGAGGAGCGGGCACCGGGAGCCATCATCCTCCTGGCCAGCTTCCGCAGGGACTGGGAAGGACGTCAGGAGCCAGTGGCATCCTACGTGCAGAACACTGCGGTGGGAGGAGTATCCCCTTTGTATAAATGAGATATATAGGCCTTTGCAAAAGCAGCTCTGCACACCGGGTCCGATCAGATTTGGGTTGTCAGGGCATTTAAAAGATCATGCCATGTGTGTCCCTGAATAGGAGGACACAGATGTTGGACCAGGTATTTTAATTCTCTTTCCAGCTTTTTGGATAGCTACAGTCAGTTAATTCACTTCTCTTCACGCTGCCATGACCCAGGACTGCTGTGTCTCCAGTGGGACAGTCCTTCTCCAAAGAGACTGCTCTGGGATAGCAGCCCTGGAGTCTGTCATCCCCATGCCAGGTCTAAATTCTCCCTGAACCTTGGCCACACTCAGTACCGATTTTTTCCTGCACTATGGCAACACTATAAGCACGATCTCTTCAAGGCAGATGTGTAGGCATGTTAAGACAGAGGGTAGGGGATCAGATATCCATCCTGAAGGTAAACAAGGAGTTCAGAGAACTCAGTGAAGTTACCTGAGGATCCCCAAGCCAGGTCAGCCCACTGCTTGTAGGCTGTTGGGGGGAAAGGAGAAGCTTTAGGGTAAAAGCTAAGCTCTGTTGGAGGCAGGGGGTGGGAAACAAGCTGTGTTCAGAGGATGTTTGCAGCTGATACTCTCTGCCCTGCAGGTCTTTCCTGTGTCTGACTTGCCTCAGAGCAGGGCAGGCTCTCACCTATCCCTCTGCCAGGAAAAGCAGAGTAATGTGTTCTGCTCAGCTGCAGAGCTCATTTCCACACACTGCAGCACCTCTGCCTGGGACATCAAAGTGCCAAGCTCCTGCTGAAGGCATTGTTTCTGTTCCCAAAGAAGGCTGGCAGCTGACCTGCTGCTTGGCTGGGGTGGCCATCAGCACTGTTGCCAAGAGCCCCTCCAGCCTCTCATCCCTCCCTCATATTTAATGACCTCCATGCAGGGAATTTGCTGGAAGGTCTCAGCCTTTTGTCAACTCAGCTACAAGGACTCCTGTAGGCGGGCATTTGGCTCCTGCTTTCCAAGGAGAGTGTCTGGAGACCAAGGCTGCTGTGTTTGGGGAGCAAATCCCCCACACAGGCAATTTGTGGCAGGGATGCAGATGGCTGTAGGTGTGACGTGAGGCTTCTGGTCCCTGTTACTGCTCGTGGCAATTGCTGCCTGGCTGCTGCATTACAGCCTCTCTGGATCCCAGCCACCAGCAGCAAATTCCCCAGCCCTCTCCAGAGGATCCCAGAAAAGGATTTTTGCTGACTATAACCTCCAAATCAATTTTTCCTTCATCTGAGTGGCCTTGGTCAGATTCCTCAGGCGTAGCCCTCAGCCTTGAGCTGAGTAGACAGACCCCCTTCATCCATCTGCATCCATACACACACTCTCCTGCCAAAGATTCCAAAGTTGCCACCAGAATTGACTTCTGGTTAGTATGGATATATACCTTCTGTCCAATTTTGCTAGTAATTCCTGAGTGCAGCCTCAGTGATTCCACCAAGTAAGAATCAGCTCCTATCTTTGGATAGGATCTTTGGATCCTATCTCCTATCTTTATCCTCCCTGTTACCAAAAAATATCCAGTTTCTTGGCTGGAGGAACTCCTGTTCCTCCCCCTTCCTGACAGGGCCGGGACTGCCACGCTCAGCTCTGCTCACTCCCCCAGTGATTCACTGCCAGACACCTGCAGGTGCTGTGGCCATACCTGCAATGCCAGGCTCCTCTCTTTTTTACAGGGAGGGTAATTACAGCCCTGTGCAGGATTCTTGGGAAGGCTGGGCAAACCAGTTTGGTCATCCCTGTCCCCAAGGACACATCCTTGTACTGCCTGAGAGCAGCAGGGGAGGAGGGGCTCACTCAGGGCCAGGTCCAGGGTGAGTTGCTGGGGTCCCATTGTGCAAATCCCTCAGCATTCCCTATGCACCCCTGCTGTTCCTGGGATGGTGTGTGATGCCCAACTGGTTTGCAAAAATGAGTTCAGGGTCTGTTTTGGGGACACTGGGGGGAGTTTAGGAGACTGGGGGGGGCACAAGACTGGTCAGCCCCTGGATGTGTGACCTCAGGGCAGCCCAGCCAGCTCTGCAGTGGAGAGCAGGGCCACTCATGCTTGCCCCAGAACAGGTTCTTTAATAAAGCATTTCAGCACATTGTGAGTCATTAATTACACCCAATCCTACAATGCTAATAGTAGTAATATTAACTTAAAAAAATGTACTGCATTCCATACCATGTGCTCGCCCTTGCAGGCATCATGCGCCTCCTCCTATCCTGCCTAGTCCAAAGAGCTACTGCTGAGCTCCTGCTTCTTGTTATGCTTCATCCTTGCTGTTCAGAGACACCTAGTACATTGGAGGAATGTTCCCTGCACTCTATCCCTAGAAATCTGGGACTTCCTGGTTCAGGTGAAGCCATTCTCAGGTGGATTTTCAACAATGGTAAGCATCCCCAAACTCTGTGTACAAGCATCTCGTCAGCATGACCTTTTGGAGCTCCAGCTTTCCTGAGAGGTATAGACAGATGGCAATGTGGCACCAGTGCACCCATGGGAAAATCCCGCATTGGCACAGGGACCACTGGAAGCGCGTGGAATCACATCCTGGAGCAGCACCTGAGCATCGCCAGCCCTCGGCCCGCAGTGGTGACGCCCTCCCGCGCACGAGTGCAGCCCGGCACGCACACCTGTGCGCACACACACATGCCTGCTCCCTCTGCCCCGGCCTCAGGAATGCTGCCAGGAAGGGGCTGCGGTCGGCGCGGCTGCCGAGCAAGTTTAGCAGTCACACCGATCCCGACTTGTGTTGTGCCTGCTTAACCCCCGCACCAGCTTGTCCCCTCCTGGGGTCTTCCCAAAAACACCACTGCTGTGGAAATGCTCTGCTCCCCTGGCCGCTGTGGAGAGCTAAACTTGAAGCAAAAACCTTGGCACAATCCTGTAGCTTGGTATCACCTGCAGATGTCTGCAGGCAAAGCCAGCTCCTGTTCAGAGCTTCCCCCTCCAGCACTTTGGCATCCATCCCCTAACCCTCTTTGGCCACCCCATGGCTGTGGCTGTTTTATTGTTTTCTTTACCAAGTACCCCAAAACCTCATCCCAGTGATAACACCTGGACATGGCACTTCTCACTGCCTGGCAGCTTCACCCAGATTTGATGGAGTCTCTTGCTGCTTCTGTGTAGTGGGGGCTCTGTCCCACTTCTGCATTTCATTGTAGGATTAAATACTTCCTCCCTTTGGTTTCTCTAGTATTTTCAAGTGTTTTAAATTCTCAAGTATTAACACATGACAAAGCCATTTGTAACTCTCAAAAATAACCTGGCACATAGGCTAATGACACACTCCCATAAAGTTTGACTGTCCGTCCCAGGTATGGCCATATCACAGAAACACATAGCCACTGAGCAATCTTCTCAATGGCCAAGAGGTGGGGGACTTCATCAGGGCAAAAGGGTAGGGTGAAGTAGGTGTTTGTAGTTTTTAACTTCCAAACATTAATGTTTTAAACAAAAGCTCAAGGACTTCATCCTGGGGTTTGGGCAGACACCCAGCACATTCCTGGCAGCTGAAAAAGTAAGATCCATGGAGAGCTGGAGCCCAGCTCTGCCTGTGGGATGGGGTCAGAGGGATACCCAGGTCCCTCCTGGGGCTCAGGGACCACCCAGGCAAAACAATGTTGCACTGAGTAATGTGAGGTTCAATCATCACTCTTTTCTTGAATGGATGATTGATTGTTAAGCCTCACCTGGTTCATTAAGTCTCAGCCTTCTGCACTGGGACATAGGAAATACTTTGCATCCTCCCTCCACCAGCAGAAGCTGTGGCTTCAGGGCTTTACGAGGGCAACACTGAGGTTCACAGGATGGTACAACAGCCACAGGCTTCCTGGGTGGGTCAAATGCTGGGATGCTGTGTTAGACACCCTGTCTGAAGGAAAAAAAAAAAAAACCAAAAAAAAAAACCAAAAAAAAAAACCAAAAAGGCAAAGCTTAACTAAATCATACATATATGTCAGGGGTAGAGAGGGAGAGACTGATTTTGAAGTCAGTCTCTGGCAGCTTTATCTGAAAACTGTGGTGATCTGAATTACACAAAGAGAACTAATGGGAAATTGATATGCTTTGAAATGTACCGGCAGTTTTGCCTCCTCTTAAATTACCAATTTGCATCTTGCATAGATTGTTTTGTGTACCTTGTTTTTATTCTCTGGTCTCTTTGTTTGCTTTATGCAACAGGCAAGAGAGCAAATTTACCTTATTTCCTGTCTGTTGCCGGGTTGGATTTACACATAGCAACAAGGAGAAGAAACCCTTTTTTTTTCTGGTAGTAAAAAACAACTTGCAGTCTCTAAAAATCACGTTGGAGACTCTGAAGGAAAGGAAAAGCTGTGCCTCCTTTTCTCTTGCAGTCTTGTCGTGTTTTATCAGTGATGAGTTGGTATGCCTTGCCTGTCCCACCAAGGCACCCCTGGGCAATCTCCCTGCAGTAAAACAGTGTTCTGTTTCCCAGCCACAACAGAAAAAAAAATCAGTCTTAAGGGCAGCTCCTGAGACAAGAGGGGGTGGAGAGAGCTGGGAACATGCAAATGTGAGTTTTATTTATTTGTGGCTTAAACCTCTGAGTGCCAAATCACCAGGCAATGTGAGTGCCCTCCCCGCCTTTCCAAACCCAACTTGCATATTGCTGAGCAAACGTCAGCAGAGGTGATGGTGATGATGACGACGACAATGATGATGATGACAACGTGATTAATTAAAATCTTCAAGCACACCTGACTCAGATTTAACAGCTCTGGCCTTTTTTATTCTTTGGTTCAGTCCCCCCATTCCAATGACTCTTCAAGACAGGTATGTTACATACTTATTCACCTGATGGGGAACAGAGGCAAGGCAGTGGAGGGCTTTGCTGGAATGCAAATTCAGGAATTCAGGAACAGCATTCAGGGAATTTCCTCATAGTTCTCCATTTTGCCTTTGCTTCTCATAAAAACAGAGATTAAGCAACAGTGTTGACTGTGTCTCTGCCATATCCCTCCTGGTTTGTGATTTTCAGCCCACAGGGGCTGCTTCACCCCCAGATGCAGATGTTTCAGAGCTGTTTAGTGGAATTTGGCTGCTCAGCTGGGTGGAGGAGAAAGACCAAGTCTTCCACCATGGGGAGGAAGATAGTGAGGCACTCTGAACCACATTACTAGCCACTCAAGCCTCCTCCAAAGATGGTGCTATCAGAAATCAGCTTCAAAGCTCTGCCACTCCAGGAACACCTTGCAAAAGACTTACTCTGTGAATGTTGAATCCTCCTTTTGCATTGAGATGAGTCCCCATCATGTGGCCTCACCCCATGGTGTGCCTTTGGGCTGGAAGGGAGAAGCACTCTGGCTTTGGGCTGGGATGAGCCCCTCTTTTCTGGCCCCTAAAGCCCTTGCAAGACTGCTCTGTGAGCCAGACCTGTCATCTGCTTAGGTCAGATTCATCTTCTTCCCCAACAGGGAAGACACCTTTGAGCTCTACATATGGGTTCTTCCACCAAAATAAAAACTGGCCATCAGCTTTGGGGAATCTTGGCAAATCTTTGCTGTCCTTTAGCCTTGTTTGATCTCAAAGAGTAAGAGTTACCTGTCCTGGCTTAGAAAGCAGAGAGAGACACACCCCCAGATGAGTCAGAGGAACACAGGGTGAGACCCGGTGCCTCTTGGAGGTGCTGACAGCTGCACAGAGAGCTGAAGGCTTTGTGCTAACATTCCAGTGGATCCAAAAGTCCCAAAGCCCAGGGATGTCAGGCATGCCTCCCAGCTGAATGATACCTCGTCCTGCCCTGCTGTGCATTACCAAGCCATGGGCAAAATGCTTCATTGCCCCCAGGGAGGTGGGCCTCTGTCCTGAAACAGGCTGGTTATTGTACCAAGTTTTATGCTGGCGATGAATGACTCTGCTGTCCTTGCCTCCCCTCTGCCTGGTGTGTGAGGAAACACAAAGAGACCGATCCCATAGGAAACAGATCTTGCAGTCTGTGTGAGGACAGCAGCAACTTCCAGGGAAGAAAGTTTGGGCATGGGACAATTTGAAGTCACCTGGCAGATGGTGGGCATCTCATTTTGGGGAATTTTCCTTTGGTTTGTTTTTAAACAATCTGTAGAGTTGTACCTAAGACTCACTGAGATTTTTATGAAAGAAATGGAGGCAAAAAGAAAACCATTTTCAAATGATCATAGCACTACAAGGTCTCTGTGTCCATGGGAGGAACAGCTGTTATTGAAGTCGGAGGGAGAGACCCATCTTTCTTGATCAGCATCAACTCCTCCTTATGTTTCCAATACCAAGATTTGGGTTCTCAAAATTATTCTTGCTTTCCCAAAACAGCCAAAGATAGAACATCCACTTGTTATGAGAAAGCTGCCTGAGAACTCTGATGTGCAAGGCTCTCAAGGCCTTCATGTTTGTCACTTTTACCTGTAATTAAAAATAACCTGAGAACCTCTGCTGTTTACAGAAGCAGGCTGTGAGAACCTGCTCCTCACAGCTGCCTTCTAGGCCATCTCTGAAAAAATCTCCGACAAGCTGTGTAGGCTGGGAATCTTCTGGAACAAAAAGATACTAAAGGAAAGGTTATAGTACAGCCTGCAAGGTTACAAGAGTGTGGTTGGACAGAAAAGGACCATTTGTCATTTTCTCCACTGTGAGGATGAGGGCATCAAAAAAGCTATGAGGTGGCAGGATCAAAACAAGCCCCAAGGAAATGATTCTGCACCCAAACAGATCATTAGATTGGGCAGCTGTTAGGTACAGGATGTTGCAAATACTTAAAATTTATCTGCCTTCAAAAATAACCAAGCAAATTAATGGGAGAAAAATTTGAAGGCTATTATCTATAAGTACACTTCTGGCTCAGGGAGTCTGAGTCACAAAAAAAAGGTTGGACATTGAGGAGATTTTCTGGGGAAGTATCACTTGTCCTTACACCAGGGGTGCACTTGCATGAACAGAAGTGGTGGGGTAGATGGGTCCTTGTGGGCTATTTCTAGATTCCAGAATAGACAAGCATCCAGCACTGAACCTTCATGCTGGCCATGACAAGTTTGCCATCCACCTGTGCGAATCTGCCCCAAGACCTCACTGCTGTGCTGGGCAAAGCACTTCCTGGAGGTTTGCAGGGGACACGTGGCCCCCAGCAGGTGGGGACAGAAGATAGTGCCTATCAGGACCTGTGCCAGCAGGCCCTTGGAGATAAGACAGTGTCTGGGGAATCACTTAGTGCAGTGCCTTGATAGAGCAGCAGCTGCTGGCTCTCAAGCCAAGAAACCAACCCTGAAGGACATGAGATAAAGTGAAAGCAGAGGAAAACCATGACCTGGCAGTGAGAATTTCCAAATCTCCTTTTTCGTTCCTATGACATAGGAAAATGAGATAAAAAGGGAAAATATTCAAAGCAATACATACCTCAAGCAGGCACAGCTCATCCCAACTGACCCATACTCAGCTGCAAGATCAGGGTCTGAAAGTTTGTGCAACATTTTCATGGGCTTGACGGTCAAGATGCCCTGTGAGCTGCATGAGGAATGGACTGGCAGGAGCAGAATTCAATGTCATCCCAACAGATAGGAACACTTTTCAATCTTCTGGGCTGTTTTTACAGCTGTGTCTATAAAACAGGCAAGTTCACTGCCCCCAAAACAGCTTCCAGTCTTTAAGCCTTTCATTACGCCCATTGGTAATGGAGGTAACTAGTATTTTCCATCGGATGGCTATACACTGTACCCTGTACACCAAGGGCTCTCCAAAGCATTGTCATCCCTCTCTTTGTGTGCAAACTATCTCAGGTGCAACTGGTCTCAGTGCTGACAGAGACCCTCAAAGTCTCAGGTCTTGTTCAGCAACCACCTCCAATGTCAATAAAATATGACTCAAATGGGCCCATTGCCAAACTGATGAGCACAAAACACAGGCAGGGACAGGATGCCATGCAGAGGGACTTGGACAAGCTCAAGGAGTGGGTCCATGGGAACATCATAAAGTTCAAGACCAAGTGCTGGTGCTGTCCCTGGGCTGGGACAGCCCCTGGTACCAGCACAGGCTGGGCAGGAGCAGCCCCAGAGCAGCCGTGCCCAGAAGGGCTTGGGGTGCTGTGGGTGAGAGGCTGCACATGGCCCAGCCATGGCACTCCCAGCCCAGAGAGCCAAACGTGTCCTGGGCTGCACCCAGAGCCCCGTGGGCAGCAGGGCAGGGAGGGGATTCTGCCCCTCTGCTGTGCTCTGCTCTGCTCTGCTCTGCTCTGCTCTGCTCTGCTCTGCTGAGACCCACCTGGAGCACTGCATCCAGCTCTCAGGTCTGTGCTATTACAAAAGTACAGACCTGTGTGCTGGTTTAGAGTACAGTGGCTGGGGTAGAGTTAATTTTCTACACAGTTGGCTTTCTTCACAGTTATGTGGCTGTGTTTTGAGTTTGTGCTGAACACAGTGTTAATAACATAGACATGTTTTTGTTATTGCTGAGTGGTAACAAAGAGCCAAAGCCTTTTCTGCTTCTCATATCACCACACTGGTGAGAAGACTGGGGGTGCAGAGGAGGCTGGGAGTAGACACAGCCAAGACAGGTGACCAAACTCATCAAACTGATTCCAGACCATATGAAATCATGCTCAGTATGTAAAGTGTTGAGAAGGAGGTAGGGAGAGATTTGGAGTGATGGTATTTGTCCTCCCAAGTAACCATTATGTGTGATGAATCCCTGCTCTCCTGAAGATGTCTGAACACCTGCCTGCCCATGGGAAGGCAGTGGATTAATTCCTTGTTTTGCTTTGCTTGCATGCGTGGCTTTTGCTTTTCCTAATAAACTCTCTTTATCTCAAGCCACACGTTTTCTCACTTTTACTGCTCCAATTCTCTGCCCAATCCCACCAGGGACAGTGGCTGCCTGGGGCCTGGCTGCTGACTGGGGCTAAACCACTACAGCCTGTCCGAGAGGTGGTGGATGCCCCATCCCTCGAAACATCAAGACCAGGTTGGAAAAGGCCCTGAGCAACCTGCTCTAGTTGAAGATGTCCCTGCTCATTGCTGGGATGTGGAACCAGATGCTCTTTACAGGTCCCTCCCAATCCAAGCCATTCTGATCCCATGATTCAATAAGTGAGAATCCTTTTGTTTTCCACTGCTTTACCAACATTTTGGAAATACTTCCATGGATAGGAACAGCCAGGAGATTAATGAGCTATTTTCCAAGAGCCCCAGATAAAATATTACTCAAATGGCTTTTATTATTTATTAATCATCAGAATATGAGGACTAACAGGAGGGTAATTTGATTGTACTCTGTTATCAGAACTTTCGATTGCTTTTGCAGGTTTCTAAACAGCAAGTAGATGTGAAAGAAGCATACATGTATATATATCTAATCTATATGTGAAAGTCAGTATATAGATGACTGTAAACAAAAATGAGATTAGGGTAGTAAGGTCAATGGGACAATATTTTCACATGTATGAAGAAACCCCACAGCAAAATGCCTTATGACATTGAAAATTGCTCTGGAAGAAGCAGCTTTATACTCTTATAGGACAAATAAGCATACTGTGTGCAAACCCTCCCTTCTAATTTTTTTCACTTGTAAGCATTCAAGTAAATGAAAGTATGTCTCACTCTAGGGAAAATCTCTGCATTTCTAAAGCTGAGCATGTGTTCTGATGCTTAGGGAAGGATCTGAGTGTCCTGGCACTGCTCACCAATGCTGCACTTAAAGAAAAAAAAAATAAACAGAGATAAATATATTAAAAATGGATGCTGAGAGAAAAACATGCTTGAGGTGGAGAAAGGCTTTTATCTAACTTTTGTGGCCTTCGTGGAATGTTGGCTGCTTATTTGCAGAGAGAATTTACTCCTCTGAAAGTCCTTACTGATTCCTCTGTTCCCATCTTGCAACCCCTGCTCTGCACATTTTTCTTGAGGAGGGAGAGGCCTCCACCCCATAGGCTTTTTCTGCTTTACCCCACTCTCATACCTAAGGGGCAGAATGAAGAGAGAAATAGCTAAAACTTGCCCTTTTTTTGGTTCTTCCTGACCACTGGCAAGTATGTTCACAGTTTTTTTAACTTCCCCAGAGAAAAAGTAAAGTAAGGGCTTTTGATTATCTTGGAGATAAGGAGATGCAGACCCACAGGACCACACTACAGCCAGCTCACCCAGCTGAAAGCCTCCCCTGCAACACCACTGAATGTGTCAAAGACAAGAAGAAAAGCATATTAATTTAAAACACTGTGCAAATGAGGGACAGCTTATTGTTTGGGACAGCATCAGAGCTTTCTCCATCTTTAAAATGGGAATTCTGCAGAATGAATTGTCCCTGATGTACATCCAGACACAAACATGGCTGTTGGCTCTTTTTGCACACTTTCTGCCCTTGAATTGGCAGCTGCAGGTTAGAAGAGGGAAAGAACCTATCCCAGAGGCCAGGCAGAAGATCTGAGCTGTGCTAGATGGGACAAGGAAATGGGATGTGCCAAAGCTACTGTAGATTGAGAGCTTCAGGTTGGTGCAGCCAATGGTTTCCCCGCAGGATGGAGAAGCATGAGGGTAATTACTGGAAATCTCACAGCAAGTAAACAAGTCCGGAGGAGATATACCTGGCCCTACAGGCAGCTGTAGATGGGGATTGAGATGTTGGCACAACAAAGCATTGAGGGACAGCACCTGCAGGGCACAGCCATGCTCTACCCTGTCCATGTGCCCCAGGGACCCTTTTGGAGGTCTGAGCCCTCCAGCCTCAGTCACAAAAACAAGACAGGAATATACATGTGGTTGCCCCAAGGTCTGCAGCGGGGTGCTGATGGAAATGGGGTAACCAGCAAGGGGTGGTTGGAGGGGACAGGAATGCAGAGCAGTTGGTGGAGCCAAGAGGAAGACAATCAACCAATCAACCCCCTGAACAGTCCCTGCAGGCTCCCATCCCTCCCTTCTCCAAGAGGGTGTGTGAGCACTGCTTTCCAACATGGACAATGCTGGAGGGTTTCAGCCTTGTGAACTCAGTGGTTTTCTATTTGTTTTTTTTTAAGACCCCATAGAAGTTCTTTCCAAATTTCCATGGACAGCAAGCCCCAGGGGGGAGATGACAGCATCTCTCAGCATGCTCAGGACAGGCAGGAAGGCTTCTCCAGACTTGCTCACCTGTCTGGCAAATTTGCATCAATTACCCTCCCAATGATTCAGGCTCCTGCAGGAAAGTTCAGCCTCTTCCTTTCTACATATGAGCCCCCAGAGGAGTTTTCAGGATTGGTGCAAGGGCGTTCCCCTGCCCAATTCTGCTTCACACTCACCACAAAGCAGTTTCCAGAGCTCACAACCTACTGGTGCACACAGCAGAGTGAGACATTACATGTGGCACACAAGCCCTAGAGCAGTTTTTCAGGTTTTCATACCTCCTCTTTGTTAGGAAGTTGGAGATGGAGATGATCCAGGAGGATCCCCTGCCCCTAATCCTCTCTGGACCTTTTCACCCAAGAGATTCCCTCTGCTATTCAGTCACCCAACCCTGCTGCCATAACTTGGGCTTGGTGTTTATGCTGCAGTTTGGTTTTCTTCCTCTGGATCTGTTCATCTTTAATGTGGGAAAAGTCACAAAAAGGCCAAATTCACCCTCAGCAAAGCAAGCTCAAATTCAATTCACTTGGCCCTCCCTGTTTCCTAATGGAGATTCTGCTTGTGGTCAGTTTTCAAGGCCTCAGGCAGGATCTGAGATGGGCATCTTCATCTACACCTTGCTGGGCCTGCATTTTAGTTACTGGCAGAAGATGAGTGCATTGATCCTGGAGATGAGCCCACAGAGACCACCCAAAATATGGCAACGTGTGAGAGCATTGGAAGCTCAGCTGACAAGAGCTGATATCATTTCATGTACCATCAGCATGGTACATGGTGTTGGTGCCCCTAAGACAGGAATGGTGTGAGACCAGAGGGCTTCCTCTTCGCCCTCACTTACCTTCTGCAAAATGCTATCTGTCCCCACCATGTCTTCTGCAGAAACACCAGGGTAAAATACCCTTTACTTTGAGGGCAAAAGCAGGGTCTGGTGAATCCATCAGGCAGCTGCTCTGTGTACTCCAGCTCCTTCACTCTGCTGCCAATGCCTGCCTAACAGAGACGGCTCATCCCCAGAAATGGGGACGGCTGTTAGTCCCTCCTAGATGGTCACCCACCCCACAGAGCTGATCCTGTGGGTGAAGTGAAGGTGAAACACTGGGGATGTTGGCTTAGGCTGATGTCTCTCTCAGAGCACACCCCATGCCATGCCATCTCAGCCACACCAGAATGCTGGACACAGCGATGTCTTGTCCAGCAAGAAGAACCTAAAATTCCAGCTCCCAACACAGAAACTATTCCTGGGACTGAGCAATATGGATACCCCAGTCACAGCCCCATCAATAAAGAATTGTGTTCCACAGCTTGCGGCTTTGGAGGCGGGTAACAGTCACTTCAGGTTTCAGCAGAGTCCTGATGGGTCCCTCCCTTCCAACTCAGCATTTCTATGATTCTGTGAGATCATGAATCTCTGAACACCACAGCACGTACCACCACCCCTGTGAGCAGCTGGAGGACTGTCCCTGCAGCTGGCAGCTTGAAAAGGCTCAGATATTCTGCACACTGAGCCCAGAATGGAAGGTGTAAGGTGACCTGAACAGCCAGGTACACAAACTCTTGGAAATTCAAACCACTAAGGTCACAGTCATCACACTCCTTAGGCCCTGGAATCACAGCTGAAGTAGCATTGTAATGCACTTATAATTTATTCATCAGCTGAATGGGAGCAGCAGGCACTCTGACAGCACTCTTTTATCAAGCCCTTGTGATGGACTTCATCCATTTTAAAAGAGCAAACTGGAGTTGAAAGGCAAAAAAAAAAAAAAAAAAAGCCAACTTTATTCAAAGTAAAACAGAAAAAAGGCCAAATCAAAATAAGGAAAAAGAATAAGCTCCACTAAAGATCTAGTTTTCTCTTAATTTTTCTTCTCCTTTGCTCTGAATCTTCCAAACTTTGCATTACCCTGCTGGTGGCTACTTTGATGTAGGGGGCTCCCGTTAACCCAGATGCTGCTGACTGATGCTCAAAAGCATCTTTTTATCCCTGTAATGAGTTCTGCCTGAGGATGAGCTTGCCCCATTTTTAGGTGAAAGGGATCCAGAAGGAGAATTGTGGACAGACTTTTATTCTCAAAGATTGACAATTACTTCCCTTGAGTACTCTGATGCTCTGATCCCCAGATAGAGGAACTTATGTAGGTGTCAATGCGAAGGTGAGGGCACTTGTGTGACTGTTCTTTTGGGGTTTTTTGTTTGGGTTGTTTTTTGTTTTTTTTTTTGAGGTGGGACCCAAACCCCATGCACTAATAATGCATTGCTCACTTGGGCAGCAGACCAGATAATCACATCTTGATTTTCCTCACTAAATACTCAGTGAGTTTTATGGGAAAATCTTTCTTTGGCATCAGGGTTTTTGTGTCAGGGCTGAGATCCATCATGATGGTGATTGTCTGTGGTCTGGTCCGGGACTGAGGTATCTAGTGTAAATAAAAGAAGTAACCCCAGGTTCCTCTGTTACTGCCCCTCCAGGGCAGCAAAACCAGACTGCAAACCCCAGTTGCTATTTCCCCTTATTCCGTAGGCAATGTTTGCTGCCACTGTGGGAATGATGGGCTGCCAACAACTCTGTGGCCTCTGCTGGAGATTTGCACCCAGCCAGGGCAATGGCACTCCAGGAAGGAGACAGAAGAAATAATCTTGGCCCTTTTCTCTGTCTTCCATACCCCTACAGTGGTCTTGGTAAGAAAAAGCTGGGTAAAATTTGGGTGGTGAGGAGACCTATGAGGTCTGGAAGAGGAAGAGGAGCTGAGTCCAGAGCTGAACCCCATTGACCTAGGAGCACGTGAATTTCCACTTTGGGCAGTCTGAAGGATAAATACAAAAGAACTGGTTGGACAAATATATCTTTAGCTATTTAGGACCAACTTTGGGGCAGGACAGTGATGAAGTGGACCTGCAGGTGTCCAGCTCTGTTTCAATACTGCCCAAGGAATAGCTGTGCTTGCTCCTTGAGCTACAAAGGGCTCCTGATGGGGTAGCTGTAGGCTAAGTAGAACTCCTACTGCCTGCCTAATCTTCTTTATCACTTCACCATTTCACTTGATGGGGGTAAGAAGGTGTTAAAGTCCACCCCAGAGTCCCCAGGATCCCTGCTGATGTTTCACCAAAGCACAGGAGTAGGCAAGAGGCAGGAGGAGAGGAAAAGGGGTTGATGGTATTGGATTTTATCCCAGGGGAATCCAGTTCTCCTGCAGAAGGAACAGATATCTCATCCTTTTAGCCACTTAGGAAAGAAATTAGATAAAGCAGTGAAAAGTATCACGTGAGAGGAATCTGTCCTGAGAATGGAGTCACACAGGCACTCCCACATCTTCCCACCTCTTGTCCTCTCTGACAGCTCATGGAGCAGTAACCCTCTAATGTGACACCAAGACAGGTTTGAATTTTCAAAGCTTCTGCTGTTGCTAAGCAGAGGAGTTAACTCTCAGTTTGTCATCCTTTGTGAACACAGCTCACAGGAAGAAAGAAATAAATGAGGAAGAGAGATATTAAAAACAGCTGATAAAAACAAAGCAAAGGACCTAGAAGTTTTCAAGTCAGATTTAACTAATTGCACTGGTGGCACCTTGAGGTCCAGTTTACAGTGGCAAGTTCTGCTGCTGGGGACTGGATAATGGTATGTGTAGCCTCCTCCTCTCCCAGTGAGACTTTTCTTTCCTGGAGACCCATGTTCCTACATCAGACCCTATTTCTTGTTCTGTGAGCCCAAGGAACAAACTGATTCATTCAGGCAAAAACAAAAGAAAATATAAGAAGGAACAACACTGTGGCAGAGCATACCCCATGTAAAGCGCTGCTTGCAAGTGAGCTGTGACCCCCCATGGGAGAGCAGCTGAAGGAGGAGGAGAAGATGAAGGCTTCATCCTTTCATTATGATATATCAGAGGTGATTGGAGGGGAGAAATGCCATATGAAAAATCAAAAAAGTTATGCCAGCCTCAGGGCAGCCAGGGTTCAGGGGAACGGGACACCAGGCAGAGCAGCTGAGCCTCCCTGAAAGCACAGGCAGAAATGCAGGCAGGAGCCTTGGAGGGGGCTGCCAGGCAGCACAGGCTTCAAAACACTCTGTTGCTTCAACAGTTTCTATTTTCTTTGAGTGTTGAATGCTTTGCAGGAAAGAGAAAAAAAAATCAGAGGGAAAAAAGACCAATACCTTTTCTGAAAGCAGACACGATGGAAAATTTGCAGTCTGCTCTCTTGAATACACCAGGGCTTGCTTTACTTTTTGCCTTGCGTGATTACATCTTACATTAACATTCAAGGCAGGCATCAGGCAGAGATAAATCCTGAATAACTCCAAACTTTGCTTCTTCCATCTCTTCCAGAATGAGACAGGTTGAGACAAAGCTTGTGCTGGAGGCTGGCTGCAAAAAAAGATGCTTTGAGGGCTGTACAGTACCAAATGAGCTTGGCTCCTGTACATTTTTCTCCAAGCATGAGCAAATCCATGTTTTACCAGCAAGCTGGGATGCCCTATTAACAGAGCAGGTCTTTGCTGGCTGGATGAGCACAGAAATCACAGAATGAGTTATGTCCATCAACTAAGGACAACTTAAGAAGCACGTGAGGATCCATTAATATGTTCTGAGAAGTGCAACAACAGTTGCAACAATGGTGGTGAAAAGGCTGGATGAATGTCTTTTGAGGAGGAGCTGAGGACTTTGGGCTTGTCTAGTTTGGAGAAAGGGGGTTTGAGGTAATGCTCTCTACAGATTCCTGAGGAGGGGAAGTGGAGAGGGAAGTACTTAGCTCTTCCCGGTATCCAGTGATAGCACATGTGGGAATGGTTCAAAGAGTGCCAGGAGAGGTTTAGACTTGGCATCAGGAAACATTTTTTTGCTGAGTGGGTGGACAGAATAGGCATCCTAGTGAGGTGGCTAATGCCCCCAGCCTGTCAGTGTTTAAGGGACATTTGGATAATGCCCTGAACAACATTCTTGAACTTTTGGTCGGCCCTGAATTGGTCAGGCAGTTGAATTGGATGGTTGCTGTAGTCCCTTCCAACAGAAACAGTCAATTCTTTTCTATTCTATTCCACTGACATAAATAAAAAGAACATGGGATCGAACTTCCACCAGAAAACACACACAGCGTGGTGCTGCCCATCCTGCAAGGAGTTTCTCTGAAAACCAGTGTTTCATGATCCAGCCCTCCAGCTTCCTGCTGAGGAAGTGAGAGCTGAATTAAGCAGCTTTCAGTAAATCTGAGCTCAGTCCAAGGTGGTGAAGAGTGAGCCACAGCCACTGACCTGTTCCAGTGGCTGACCTGTGCCTGTAGGGGAGCACACACTTTATTTCAGCAATCAGTCAAGCTCCTGATGGACGAGGGATGTTGCTCCATATTACCCCAGTGGCCCTGAGCAAGAACTCATCCCAGCTCCATGAGAAGACTGATGCCAGTCCCCACAGGGACACTGTCCAGGGTGAGATGGGATTTTGCAAGGGCTGGAGTATTTTATAGCTTGGAGGCAATCAGAAGCCCTGGTCCACGTACCACCGACAGTGCTGGGGCACCTCTGGAGAGGGAAACGGGGGCTACTCTGGGGAAAGCTCAAGAGGCAGGAGAAGGACAAGCAGAGCAGCCTCAGGGACAAGGGGAAGGATGCCTTGCCTTTCACTGGAAAACAGCAAATTTGTCCTGGGAGCAACTGGAGCTTGGGGAAAACCGTCTGCTTCCTGCTCTCCTCCCTGGGCCAAGGTCTGCAGAAGGAGCCAGAGCCAAGGCTGCCAAGTGTCAGGGAGACGCTTCAAGGTCCCCCTGCAGTGCAGGCTGCCCAGCTGCACAATCTCCCACCAGCACACAGGGCCCTGGCTGTCAGTCCTGTGCCTTTGGGAAAGTCCATGACTTTGGAAAGTACAGGAGATTGATTCAGTGGTCACCCATGTCTACAGAGTTGTCATCGGGATGGGAAAGCCTGGGAGGTGATGGGGGCAAAGAAGGTTAAAGCCATGTAATGACATAGGGATGATGGGACACATCATCCAACCTGTTTGTCCAAGGAGCAGGTGCCCCTGTGAGGTGGCCTGAGCCCTGCCATGAGCAGAAGGATGAAAGAAATGCCAAGCAGAAATGGGTCATCCTCTTCCTGGACAATTACTGTTATTTTTCTTTCTTTATTTTTTTAATGAATATTATTTATGTTATTCATTAAATACTCACTAAGGAACAGGTGCTGGCTAATGTTTACTGGTTGATAAATCTCTACACTTCTGCAAACATTTTTCACCCTTAGCCAAGCCAGGGAATGGCAGGAAGGCTGGAAATGGTATGTTCTGGTGTGACTACATCACACATCTGTGGAGAATGTGAGAACAACATGTTGGGGTGAGGGATGGCAGCTGTCTATTTGTGTCCTACTGCAGCTTGGGAGCTGCTGCAGGATTTCTATGGTGCCCTGAGTCATGCGAGTTCACTCCTTAAAAATCATGCTGTGTACAAAAACATCTGTTTTGTGACCATGGGTGCATGTCAGTGGGCAAACCATGCGCTGTTGTACCCACTTATGACCTGTGGCTATCTAGACAGGCTGGATGGATAGACCAATTGTGTGAGGTTCAATAAGGCCAAGTGCCAGGTCCTGTCCCTGGGTCACAACAGCTCCTGCAGCTCCAGGTTTGGGGTAGAATGGCTGGAAAGCTGCCCAGTGGGAAAGGACCTGGGACTGCTTGATAGGAGCCAAACATGAGACAACAGCAGTTTGCCCAGGTGAACAAGAAGGCCAGTGGTATACTGGCTTGGATCAATAGTAATAAAAGCAGCAGGATTATGGAAATGATCCTTGCCCTGTACTTGGCACTGGTGAGGCACCTCAAGTGCTGTGTTCGGTTCTGGGCCCCCCAAACCAGGAAGGAGATTGATGTGCTGGAACAATTTCAGAGAAGGGCAATGGAACCGGTGAAAGGTCTGGGATCCATGTCCTGTGAGGAGCAGCTGAGGGAGCTGGTTTAGCCTGGAGAAGAGGAAACCCAGGGGGTCTTTATCACAGTCGGCAGCTCCCTGACAGGATGGTGCAGCTGCAGGTCAGTCTCTTTTCCCAGGCAGCCAGTGACAGGAGGAGGGCATATAGAATCACAGAAACACAGTTTAAGCTGAGTTGGCAGGGAACCACCAGCATCATGGAGTCCAACTCCTGGCCATACACAGGGCACCCCAAGAGTCACACCCTGTGCCTGAGAACATTGTCCAAATGCTTCTTTACCTGTGTCCTTGGGCAGCCTATTCCACTGCCCAACTACCTTCTGCTGAAAAACTTTTTCCTGATATCCAAACTAAACCTCCCCTGACACAGCTTGATGCCATCCCCTCAGGTCCTGTAACAGAGATCAGTTCCTGCCTGTCCTCTGCCTCTCCCGAGGAGCTGCAGTGAGGCCTCCCCTCAGTCTTCCCCAGGCTGAACAGGCCAAGTGCCCGCGGCTGCTCCTCACACGGACGAGCCACCCTCTGGAACGTTCATCATCCTTGAGGCCCTCCTGTGGACACTCACTAATGGCTTAAGGTCTCAAGCTGCGCCAGGGAAGGCATAAGGTGGACATGAGGAAAAATTTCTTTACAGAAAGGGTCATCATGCATTGGAATGGGCTGCCCAGGGAGGTGATGGGGCCATTGTCTCTGGAGTTTAAAGAAAGACTGGACATGGCACTCAGTGGTGGTGTTGGGTCATAGGTTGGATTATGGTGCTGTCACAGATCTCTTCCAAAAGACTCGATGCTGTGATTTTGTAACCCTCCGCTACACCATAACCCTGCGTCTCCCCACTTCAACCCCGGACTCCCGGGCGGCCACAGCGCCGGCGAGCGCGGCCCCTTTAAGGGCACGCGGCGGGGGGCGTGGCGCGCGGCAGCGCGTGCGGCGGGGCGTGGCCCCGGACGAGGCGGGGCGTGGCCTGGCTGTGCGCCGGGGCACGGCCGGGCGTGCGGCGGGGGCGTGGCCCGGGGGCGCGGGGGGCGCGGCTAACGGAGCGGCGGGGGCGGGGCCGGCGCGGCGCGCTGAGGTCAGCGCGAGCGGCGCCGTCACAAAAGGAAGTGGCGGCGGCGGGGCCGTCAGCGCGGGGAGGGGCGGGGGCGGCACCGGCACCACCGGCACCGGGACCACCGGGAGCGGCACCGGGAGCGAGGAGGCGGCCGCGGCGGGGGCCGCGCCGCGCCATGGCCCAGCAGCAGATGAGCAGCTCGCAGAAGGCGCTGATGCTGGAGCTGAAGTCGCTGCAGGAGGAGCCGGTCGAGGGCTTCCGCATCACCCTGGTCGACGAGTCCGACCTCTACAACTGGGAGGTGGCGATCTTCGGGCCCCCCAACACGCTCTACGAGGGCGGGTACTTCAAGGTACGGGCCTTTCCCCCGCGGCGCGGGCCGCCGTGTGGGGCTGGGCCAGGGCCGGGCCTGCGGGAGGGGGCACGGGCACGGCCTGGGCAGAGGGGGAGCCGCGCCACGGCCGCCGCTGCGCTGCCGATCTGCTCCCCTAGCCCCAGAGAGCCTCCCGGGGAACCTCGGCCCGGCGTGAGAGTTCTCCCCTTCCGCCCCGGGTTGCCCCCTGGGCTCTGCTCTGTGTGTATTTCACAGAATTGTTACGGTTGGGAGGGACCTCTGGAGATCATCTAGTCCCGTATTTCCACATCCTTTTAGTACCTGACGGGACCTTAGAGCAAAGATGGGGCAAGACTATTTACAAGAGCGTTTAGGGACAGACAAGGGGGAATAGGTTCAAACTCAAAGAGAGTATGTTTAGCTTAGATATTATGGCGAAATTGTTCATTGTGAGGGTGTTGAGGCACTGGCACAGCTTGCCCACAGAAGTTGTGGATTCCCCATCCCTGGAAGTGCTCAAGGCCAGGTTGGATGGGGCTCTGAGCAACCTGGAATAGTGGAGGCTATCCCTGCCCATGGCAGAGGGGTTGGAGCTAGATCATCTTCAAGGTCCCTTCCAACCCAAACGTTTTATGATTCTGGGATATTTATTTCAAAGTAAGGGGCTTCCAAGCCATCCGTTGATAGCTTCACTCATTGATGGCTAATTCAGGGTAAAGGCAGTGTTTTCCTCAGGACTCCGTGGGCTTCAGGGCTATTTGGCACAATTTTTTTTCTACTCCTGTGTTCTTCCTCTCCACACTTTAAGAAGGCAGCCTTCAAAGGGCTGCAGCAACACATAATGGGTGAAGGTAGATTCAATTCCTTTCTCAGCCTTCCTGTTAATACAAAAAAACTTTTGTGGTTGCTATTTCCACTCTTGTGAATACAGCAAATAAGAAATCTGGCACAGCCGTCTCAGAAAAGAACTGAAGGGAGTGTACTTAAATTATCAAAACAACTGGAGGAGGGGGAGTTGCACTTTTTTCTTAAAACAGGCAATTGGAAAACCTTTGTTCCTGCAGAAGATGTGTGGCACAGGCACACTCTTGTATGCTTGATCTCTGGCAAAATATTGTCCCCATGAGCTTGCTTCTCCCAGCAGTTAACTGTTTTAGTTGTGGCTCCTGCATCTCCCATTTCATGCCCTTTGGCTTCTCTCAGACTGAAAAAAAAAATTGGATGATGTCTTTGCTTGACTAACATGCACCTTCAGTGCCTCTTGGTCTGGTCAAGGTTTAAGAGCTTTGTTCCACAAAACCAAAATAACCTGTAGCTTGGGGAATAAAAGATTTGAGTCATGTTCAGTTTGGCCTCGTTGTTTGGAAGTAAAGGAAGGCTTTGGCAAAAGACTTGCCTTTTGTAATGAGTTGGCCGGCTTACTCACGTAGGTGTGATAGGTGTATTCTTAGACTCACCTCCATTATTACTTATTCAGGAAGTTGCTGGAGCCTTTAGTTGGTAACAGTGTCATCTTTACATCCGAATGGTCTGGTGACCTCTTCCTGCACTTAAATTACTCATCCATTTTTTGTCAAAGAAACCATGACTGATCGAAATAGTTTTGTTTGGTTGGGGAGCTCTCTGGACTGCATATTTGCAGTTGTTCCTGGAAAGAAGCTGAAGCTGCCTGAGAAGTAATTTGGGATGTGTGTGAACAAGTGTAGATTTAGGCAAGGCTCCCAGTTGCCTTACCTCAGCACTATGATTGGGTTTTTGGGTATTTGATGTCCTTGAACTGCTGTGCCTTTCTTCTAAATTCTTTTGACCAGCCCTGTGATGGTAGTTTTGAGCGTGGGAAGATGAGGTCTCATGATGCTTCCACCCATCCCCAGCAGTGGGATTCTCTGCAAGTGCCATGGCTGAAATCTCTTGTGTGTTGTTTCTGTCTCATCTTTCCTCCATGAGGAGCCCTGCATGGAAGATTTTTGTAGAGTCTGGTCTTTGGTTATGCATCTTGACTTCTGAGACACAGAAGAAGGAATCCTGTGAGAAGTGATACTCTTGGCTCTCTTTGTCTTAGGTCTTCACATGTGTTAGACTCTGCTTATGGAAAAATTTGGAGATAAAAATAATACCCTAACATTATTTGATGGGTGACTCCTGCAATATATTAATTGTATGTGCTCGTCTGAACTAGTGCTCACCTTGCATGTGTTTCATTTTCTGTATTTATTAACTTGATGGAATATTTAGCTTCATCTTGTTTTGTGTTTTCAGTTTAGTAAGGTTAGGAAAGTGGGATTAGAAAGATGCAGTTACAGGATGTAACTTTTTCAACTTAGTGGCAGTGGGAATTGTGTTCCACTAGAAGTATAGTTTAACAGCAGGAACTTGAGGCAAAGTACACAGGCTTCTAGTTAAGCTAGAGCACAAATACTTCAAGGAAAAATTGTGGTTAAGGTGACTTTAATAAAGAAAGTGTTAGTGATGTTGATTGGGGAATGCTATTGCTTGATTTGTGCTTTGGGAGCTCTTAGAGGTGGTCACATCAACTTTTGGCACCTTGTTTTTTCTTGGAGAGGTACCGCCTTTCTTTCTGGGTTGTTGGAGTAGTAGAATAAACTGAAATGAGAGACATGCTCTCTCTGCACCTCCTTGACAGAAGCTACTGTCTAAAGCTGCTTCAACAGATTCTAGTTTCAACTGCGAGTCCTTTGGCTCTAACATCTGATAAACTGAAGCAGAGAATAAGTCCCCTTGAATGTTTGTTTAAATGGTAGGTTGTCAACATGCTGGCTGTAATAAAGCCAGGGACTTCTTAAAAATTCAAGTGCAGTGTCTAAGCATATTTTATCAGCTAATATAGCATGCCCAGATCTGCTGCAGTGCTTCAGGGTTTAGGACTGCCATCTAGATTAGCCTCCAGGAGCAACAGCTACATGAACAGCAGCTTGTATCAGCAAGGGAACATGCAGCTGCCCCCCACCCCATTCATGTGAGCAGCTGAAGGTGGACATCTGAAGTGAATTAACATCAACCTTTGTCTTACCTGGTTGACAATATGGATATCCCAGTCACAGCCCCATCAATGAAGAATTATTATATTATTCAGTCATGGTGTATAGCTTTGTAAGGTATTGAGCAACCTTAAAGTTCTTGACTACCATCCTCAAGGAAGGAGTTGAGCTATTCCATGGACTGGTTAGCTCTCTTCTTTGCTGGCAGGGGAAAAACAGTTCAGGGACAGTGATGTTAAGTCCTTCAAAGAGGTTGTGATAAGATCAAATATCTGTCCCTCAGCTGCTGGCAGTAAGAAATTGCCAGTTTGACTAAAGTTCTAGCAGAATCACTTTTGTTGGGCCACAGGTATTGAACTGCACTAGGTGAAATTGGTTTTGTTCCCAGACTCACTCACAAAGTGTAAAGGTGAAGTGTGGGTAGAGCTTGTTGTCTAAAGTGCTGCTTACATCTGATTCACTTGCTGAGTTTTTTGAGCGACAAAGGGAAGATTTTTCTCAGAATGAAGTGCTTTGTGTCCAGGTCACAGATAGTGACAATTGCTTCTTTCTTAGCTCAGCTTTGAAGGACATGGTGTGATGAGTTGGGTCTTTAGATCAGATTCCACTGGGCTGTGTGGTAGTTCTGAATTGCTCTGGAAGTGATGGAAATATGTCTGGTTTTGCAGGCAGTGCCTGAGCAGCAGAGAACCAGAATGTGCCACAATCTGCAGAACTAAGTGTGATCAGTTCATCAGTGCCACCTTTATGCCATAGGCATCTTCAGTTCATCCGAGAGGGTGCTTTGCTACATGGCAGAACTTCTTCATCTTTAATTTTGGCATCTGATACATAAATGGGGATGGCCACAAGAAAGGTTATTATGCTGTAATCTGGCGCTGATAGATACTAGGTGGTCTAGATCTCAATGGCTGAGGGCTGTGCCTGGTGAAATCTTTACCATCTCAGGTGACCATTCTTCCCTATCTTGAAATCCAATGTCTTTCTTTAATGCTTGAGTCTTCAGGGCCTGGAGATTGATGAACCTCTGCCCAGTGCTTTGATTGAACAGTGGATACTTGCAGGACTATTAAAAAGTGTTTCCTGATGGCTTGCTTGAAGTCCTGAATGTTTGGTGCAATTGTACCTTAGCAAGAGAGGTTTTAATTGTTTTGAGAAAGACAGGGTCTTCTGATTTTTTTAGTTGCATGGTATTGCAGTTGTGCTGAGAACCAGGGTTTCAGGGAAGGTACAAGTGAAAAATTATACAAATAGAAACTTCATTAGTGCTGCTCAGAAGCATGATTTGACCAAGCACACTGTGTCAAGAAGCGTGTTTAATGTAGACAAAAAGTCAATATTAAAAACTCCTTCAGAGGTGATTCAGACTGGGTAAATTAAAATGAATATACCTAGCATGAAAGGAAACAAGAAAAATTAACTACATTGTTAAAAGTTACTGTTTCATAGTTCTTAAGGCAGTTTATTTCATAAGGTACTTTTCCTACTTGAAGGAACAAGCCTTGACACATGAGTTGGAAGGGGAGAAAAACACCAAGCATTATGATTAGTTTTGTCAAGTAATTTAGGGTCTAAATACTTGTCAAGGCATTGTTATCCGTGCTTTTTGTAACTCATTAGCCCTGTGCTGTATAGAGTTCTGTATTGTATCTCAGCTTCTTCCAGGTGATTTGATTTCAAAGTAACTTGCAAAATGTGTTAAGATTTCAGAGCAGGAAATAGATGGAGAACCAATCAGTTACCAATAACTGATGGCAAAAATGAACACCATGTTTAAAAGTTTGGTGTTGTAGTCTACTTCTTGTGATGCTTAAAATTAGGCAAATAGAAGTTTTCTAAGCACTTAGAATTATACAACTGATAGAACATTTAATTACTCAAAAATATCCTTAATGCCAGGGTGAAAATGTGAGGTACTCTCAATACAAAAACTGCCTTCTGTGGGCTTCTGCATTGCAAGGTCCTGCAGAGTTTCTCTCTGTGTATTCTGTTGCCCTTAGGTACCATTTATGCTAATGAGCAGTGGTCGGGTATTGCAGGTGAATGGGGCCCTGCTTGCTCCAGGTCTATGGAGCTCCTGTTCAGTCTCAAAAGCCAAGGACCCTCTAAGCTGTCAGCAGGCAGGGAAGCAAAAGACTTCTTCCCGTGTTGGTTCATGGATCAAAAGCACAGATACGGTCCCAGACTCTCAGGCCTGGGAAATACCCCATTGCTCCTCACTCTGCTGTTGCAGACGGGTTTTCTGGTGGCTGTGCCTCTGGACTGCACACACTACTCATCCATCCTGTAACCTCCTCTGGACATCAGTGTATCCTCAGGAGGAGATGGTGACAGCTATCCCCCAGTCCTTTCCCTAGGGATCCTCTGATCCAGGTGGGACTGTGGTGTGTGCTGAGAAGTTCAGATAGTGGTTTCCAGTTCTGATACTGCCTTAACATTGTTGTACAGCAAGAGGAGAGCTGTAGCACAGCCCAACTCTTCCATCCCATTAGAGTAAAACAGAAAAGTTTCCATATCAGTAAACTGAGCACTGTTCATTTGCCTAATTTTTGTTCAGTGGTCCTTTGATAAGGTAAAATAGAACTTGAGTTTTAGGGGTTTTTTCTCAGGTAACAATGCAAGGAACTTTGCCTCTTTTTGTCTTTCTGTTCAAGAGATAGTAACTAAAAATGTGTAGACTTATATGTGGTTCATATTATAGGAATTAATGGAAAGTTTTGACTATATAGTGTTAGAAGAGTGGGGTTTTAAAAATTTTTTGTGTATAAATCCTTTAGATCCAGTATTGCAGTGATGTTGTCAGAGTGTCTGAGGCTTTTACACATCTGTAACTTTTCAAAACTCAAACATGTTTTTACCTTGCTGTTTCTGAAGTCACTCTTATGCTGGAGAGCCTTGCTATTTTACATGTTAATATATCCACACAGGGTACCTTCTCTTTAATAGCTCTTTAGATCAGCTATACAATGCTTGTTTTGCATCTGGAGGGTAGGGAATGTCAGGAAAAAATGCTTGCAGAACCTTAACTCTGATCTTTGATGTGCAGTTTTGTTGTGTGGCTTTTGGCGTGTTCATCAGGTGTTCAGGGTAATTAATAGTATGGGCTAAATGATGGAGGTTTTATGCTGAACTTCAATGTAGCAGAGTTCAAGTTGGAAATGTCACAGTTACACGTTGTCTGCAGTGTGGATGGACTAGAGATGATGTGACTCATAAATACAGCTGCTCTTTTGATTTGGGCTGCGTGTGATCAGATGTGTACATACACACATGCATGTACACAAAACTAGTCAGCTATTTCCAGAATGCTGATTCATTTTTAGACTTAGTGTTTTTATCCACCTTTATGGGTTAGGGGAATTGAAGTTAATCTTGCTAAGCTTTTGTGGTAGTGACTTGCTGAGAATGTCCCATCTCACCAGGCCAGTTTGATAGTAATAACTTTGGCATTGTGTGGGTACCTTTGAAGCACGAGTAGCCAAGAGTAACTAAATTGATTGATTGATTTCCTGTTGTCACAGTTGCTGAAATATTTAAAATGCATTTGCCCAAAGTGGCTTACAAAGAGAAGAAAAATGAGAGCTAGTAAATTACTGTGTGTTTAGGATATTTTGGAATCTTGCTTGACTTGAAGAAATGTGACCTCAAGACTTCCTGGGTGTTCATTTTAAATTGAAGCTTCTACCCAGAGAACAACAAGAACATAAAGGGGCTGAATGTTAAATGGGTGACACTTGGAGGCATCATAGTATTTGTGGTTTAGAAAGAGAAGGCTGCCTGGCAGGCAGGCTGTACCTTACTAATTAAGGTTTCAGCACTAAAAGCATGACATGTTCCTTTTGGACTGCTTTGTTGTGTTAAAAATTGTGCAGCTAATTTTGATATTCGGGTTAATATGTTTTGTTTGAGAAATCCTAGTTGATAGTAGTAAGGACATGTTTGCAGTAGCTTTGTGACTCTTCCTGTAGTTACATATCCCAGTTAAGTATTTAAAATATATATGTTTTAATGTTCATTGTAGCAAATTATTTTAAGAGGTTAAGATACAAAACCCTCTGCTATGGTTTGAAATGGTGCAAGGACCAGTGTTTAGTCAGTTGTATCACTTGGGTCAATTTTTGAGTGATAGACACTTGTCCATTGTGCTAAAATTCTTTGGTTTTAAATTAATCTTCATACATCTCTGCAGCTAGAAATCTTTCGCTGTCAGACCTAGGTAAAAGCTGAAATAATATTCTTTTTTGCAGTACCCTCTTTGGCCTTGTCAAAACAAAAGCCATGCAATGGAGTAGCTCTGACTTACAATACATTCTCTGAATACACATTTGTTCTTGCATGAAGTCTGCTTGTATAAGCCCCTTATTCATGGGTGTAAACCACACTGGTGTGCAAGTGTTTGCTTATCTTGGCTAGAGAAACTATCTGTAAAAGCACTCACCTTTATTAAAAGAATGGGCTTCTTATAATGTATTGAAGAAAACTGAATTTCATCTCTGTGCTCCCAGCTACTTCTCTGCAAAAGAGTAACTGGACCCACATCTGGTAGTTGACTAGCTTTCAGCAGTGCATTAAGCAGTATAACTTGAGAGGCTGACACCTCTTCTGTACTTTTTAAGTATCTTGTAGCTATTATCTAAATCCCTTCTAATTTGTCATTCATGTGGTAACAAAATTCCCCTACCCAGATGCTTCAGATGAAGGTGCATGGTACTTTTTGTTTAAAGTGAAAAGAAAAAGCCTAGTCTTTTCTTAATGATATTGCCACTTCAGTGGGATCTCTGCCTAACCTCATTTTTTATTGCTGTGTCCACGTTACTCAAAATGCTAAGTAAGAAATATGTTGAGACGCAGTTCTTACTGAAAACTTATTGTTTAATTTCAGTGGATGATGGTAATGTTTCTTCTCTTGTGTAGTTCTCAGAGTTTCTTGAATCACCCACAGCCATGTTTAAACAATTGACTGTAGAGGACCTGTTGCTACTTTTTTTTTTTTTTTTTTTAAAGCACTTCTAAATTAACCTAGGCATTTTATAGTGCTATATTATCTCCACTGGAGCATATAAAAATGAAAATTTTGAGACCTACTTATGGAATGATTTCCATTTCTCAGTCTCTGCCAGAAACCTGAAAGCTTATGTCCTTCAAAATTTTACTAATATACTTTCTGTGAAGTTTAACTGATTTTCTTTTTTTTCATGCTGGTTGCAGTCTTTGATTTGTGTGGATGAAGTTTGGCTGGCTTTGGCCTGAAGTACAACAGTAGTGGCACTACTGGGAAAAACTAGGTAGGTAGGGTAGACTTGATTGAGACTGTGGACATTTGGGGTTTTAAATTTTGAAACTGGCTGTATTATTGAATATTTTTTGATACTGAAGATGGTTTTGGCCTTCAGAGGTTTATGGACAGAGTCACAAGGGGCTAAAAAGCAGATCTGGAGATCAGTTCTAAATTACAGTAATAGCTAAGTATGTGGTCTTGTACCCATATCATCCACAATGTACTCCGTTTGGAAAAAGATTGGAGTTGTACCAGCTGCCACTAAGGAGAGATAGGGTAAGAATTCTGCTGGTCTTGGCCACTGTCTTCTCAGTGTTATGAAATGAGCCTGGGTTCTGTTGCTGTTAGAGGTGATACTCCAATTTCACAGATTCAAGGCATCTGCTTAATGTTCAGCTTGGATAAATGACTGTTAATTTTCACCCAACTTGCAGGCTTATCCCACAGCTACTAAGTAGTTATTCACTTTTTTTTCACGTCTCTAATGTAAGTGATGTACTTCTGCTTGGCCTCTTCAACCAGGGACCATATTTTGCCTGCAGAAAACAGCTAAGTAACCTGCTGGTGGTCAACAAAAGCCCTGAGAAGCCGTGGTGGGGTAGCTGCTATAGGTGTGTGGTACCTTCCTCTGCCAGGGAGGTTCCTGCTGGCAGTTGTGGATGTATTCCTGAATAGCGAAATCATTCGGATCAGATTGGGGTAAGGATAATGAGTAACAATCCTAAAGCACAGCATTGCCTGTTCCTGTGCCTCAAGGGGATGCCTTGTGAAATGTCACATGGGCATGTCTTCAGCATGTGCACCATGCCTGGGGTCTCACCTGCTGTCCAGGCAGCTAATACCGCATCCTGTGGGATCAGCTGAGTTTGTGCAATGGCAGAGGCATGGAGGAAGGCTCTGGTATGCTTGGCCACAAAAGACTTGTCATTGTCATGCCACCAGGCCTCTTTATTTGTCTTGGAATCCCTTGGAATTCAAGCCCACCTCAGGCATCTCCCTCTTCCTTCAACTCTTCCTAAACTGGAATAACTGTACTTGAGTCATGATTGCAGGCTCACATGAGGTCACCACATGTGACTTGTTTGGTGCTCCTGGTGTCTCTGCCTTGTTCAGTTTCATCTTGTCCCCTGCAGCTGCCAGTTTTGCTGAGCATGAGGATGACTTTCACCTCCTTAGAAACAGAATTGTTAAGGTTGGAAAAAACCTCTAAGATCAAGTCCAACCACCAGCCTAGCACCCGCTACCCTGTTCACCACTAAACCATGTCCACAAGTACCACATCCGTGCTTTTTTCCAAGAGAATGGTGAAGTATTTTTGACCTGGCTGTATCTCACCTGTACTAACTAAGATGGCTGGTGTCTGCTTTTAAAACAAAAATTTTGCGTAGAGCCTCTAAGTTATACTAGAAAGTATAATCTAGGAAAGCTGTAGCTGGAGGTCAGTTCTGTTGTATCTTTAACTCTTTCATGCTCCAGTTTATTTTGGATTGTGTAGCTTTTTGTTCAGATTACATTAGTTCATAACTGGGTTTATAATTAAGTTTTGAAGTTTCTCTTTCTTTCCTTTTCTTTCGAAGTACAGAACAGTGACTTCTGCGCTCTAGAAAGAATGTTTCACAGAATCATTTAGGTTGGAAAAGACCTCTGAGATCAAGACCAACCTGACCATGGCACTGAGTGTCGCCTCCAGTTTGCTTAAACAGCTTCAGGAACAGTGACTCCACCACCTTCCTGGGCAGTCCTTTTCAATGTCTAACCACCATTTCTGTGAAGTTGTTCTTCCTAATGTCCAGGCTAAGCTTCCCTTGGTGTAGCTTAAGACTGTGTCCTTTTGTCCTTTTACTGGTTGTCTTGGAGAAGAGCCTGACCCCCACCTGGCTACACCCTCCTGTCAGGCAGTAGTAGAGAGTGATAAGGTCACCCCAAGCCTCCTTTTGTCCAGGCTAACCACCCCCAGCTCCCTCAGCCATTTCTCATAGGACTTCCCTTCTATACCCTTCACCAGCTTCACTGACCTGTGAACCTGCTCCAGCACCTCGATGTTCTTCCTGTACTGAGGGACCCAGAACTAGAGACAGCCCTTAAGTGTGGCCTCACCAGTGCCAAGTACAGGGGGAACAAACTGGAGCAAACTCTGTGTAACTGGTGGGTTTTATATGGTTGTCATCTAAACTCTATGCAGGATCCCTTTCTAGTAAAAAATACTATGAAGGAGGTGTTTTATGGAAGAGGAACATGAAGGGGTTATGAGAAATCAGTTTCTTCCAAGAAAAGTTTGTGTCTATTCCCAGATGCTTTTATGGCCAACCAAACATCTTCTGCTAGGTAGCAGCCAATGAGCCTTCTTTGGCGCATGTTTAGCTGAGCTTTATGTGGTAAAACTATTAAATATTGCTGTGCCACATTTGCTATGAATGCAGATCACTACAATCTGATGTCAGACTGGGTGAAAGGGATGCAAAGGCCAGAATCCATTATCTGTTAGGCCCTTTGTGTGGGTGAAGCACAGCACTTGTCCAGAATAGTCTCTGGATGCTGCACAAACACGATGAGAGAGCACCAGTAGTGACCATAAAAGGTGCTCCTGTGAAGGACCCTGGGCTTGCATTGAAGGATCCCTGTAGACACATAGGAATTTTATAAAATGTTCTTTGACAAGAGTAAGAGTAATTTAGTGAATAGAGACTAAGCCTTCTATCTGGTTCATATTCATTATTCTGGATAAATTAACGCCTTTATGTAAAATATGTATATCTTATAATAGCATAATTGACTAAATCTGTAGGTAGAAAGTGTTTTGCTTTTTATAAATAACTCATGGGAGAGCTTTCTTCCAAGACAAATTGGACATATATGTTTACAAGTACAGTATTTAATTTTGGAATAGCTGAAGAAATTAAGTGAATAGATTTCAGGCTCCTCAAGCACAAAAGCAAAGAAATTTTTTTTTCAATAAGAACTTCTACTTATTCCTGGTTTTTAAAAATAAAAGCCTGAGCAGTTTCTTGAAGCACCCCAGCACAGAACCTGATGTACTGACAAGTCACACTCCTCTGCACAGACTTTGTCCATGAGGCAGCTGCGGCAATTCTCTAAGTGCAAAAAATAAAGCTGGGGTTGTGTAACTTAACCTGGGGGAGGAGGGGGACATTCCTGGTGCTGAAGAGAAAGCCATCAAGTCAGAGCCTGGGTATGTAGGCTTGTGAGATGTATGCTATGCAGACTTCGCAAATAAATCTCAGAGTGTATTGTGGAGAATCTGGGTAAACTTCTCATTGGAGGAGGCAAAGTTATCCCTTGCCTTGCCTCATCATTTGAAATGTCAGAGGGACCTGCACAGAGTTCAAAGCCTGTAGTAACTTGTGAAAACCCTGCTTTTTAATTTCCACTTCTGTGATTTCCTTCTTGTACTGTATTAATTGCTCCAGCCTCTTGTTCACTTCCATTACAGCCACTCTAGATCTGCTCCCCTGTGCTTTGAAGGGTAGGTTCAAAATAAAGCCTTTCGGCACAGAGAAACCAGCATGTGGGATTTGATGTGAAGTGTGGAAGTGTGAAAGGGCTTGCAGCTCTGCAGCACAGCTAGGGAAACAGCCTGGTGTGGCACGTCGTGGAGTTGGCACATTTCGTGGGCAAGTTTTGGTTCCAGTCAGTTAAGACAAGGTTTGAAATCTCTTACTGACATGCCTCTGAGTTCTGTTGTGCTTGTCACCCCAAGTGCAATTACCCAGGCTATGCCACAACACTGAGCTTAAAACACATGGGCAGAAAGCCAAATTCTGCACTTAGCAAGCACTTTAAATAGAAAACTACAGCACAACTGACCTGCAGGTACCTTTCCTTCTATAAGGAAAGCTGGTGTTTCTAACTGCCTTAATTATAAATGCATTGATAAATACTGTTGTAGAATATTTATTCACCAAAATAATGTTAAGTCACAGCTTAATGTGATTGCTATGTACAGTTTGAGTTTTAGGCAGAATATAAAGCCTTTACCTTCTCTGACTTTGTTAACCTTGTGGAAATAGGTACTTAGGGCATTTACCAATGATACTGTAGCAACTGTGGCAGAGCACCAAGGTCCACACTAATAAACCATTGAGATAATTTCGTAGTATTTAAATATGTCTGCAATGCAGCAGTGGCACATTTGACCTGTCTCAAGCGCAGCAGTGGGGTTTGTTAGCAACAGCATGATATTTAACACCAGTTGTGAACTGACCCAGCTTAGAGTTGGTTTTGCAGCCCATGCTTAATCCCACGTTGCCATGGTTCAGTCACCACCTGTATCCGTGATAATGGATGCAAAGCCGGTACAGTTGCAGCTGTAAATCTCTTAAGTCACAGCAGTGAGGGCCATGTAGACAGAAACTTGGGAAGCTACTCTGATGTGGCTTCAGGTGCTGATGGTACAAAGATACTGGTAGCTTTGTTGGTGTTGAAACTTAACCAGACCTAGCTTAGTTGTTTCTGTTGGCTTATCCCATATTTTGTAAAATGTAAATTCTAATCAAAGTTCACGTTGTGATTAAAGTTGCAAAATCTTGTTTGTGTTTAAGATAGATGGACTGGAGGAAGAGGAGTGCTATGCAGTACCTTACTGCCATACTTTTACTATTGAGAAATCCCAGGAAATTTTATTGCAGCATCCTAAGACTTGGATGCCTACAGAGCTCAGCTGAATGTGCCGCTTAGTTTCATGGCTATCATGGCAAGAAAGTTTAACAGTTTAAGCCTCACTTAATTAAAACATCCATATTGCTATGGGGATTATCTACTTAGTAATTGCTTTATGGAGGTTCTTTGACCTTTTTTAGAAAAGATACGTGTATTGGTGCGCTTTTCAATGCCTAGATGAGCTCAGGAAATATTTTGTCACTTTGTTTCTCTTGGTAACAAAATTGGAGACTTCAATTACTTGAGTTATTGAAAGTGACAGCATAGGGGCATATGCCTGGTTTGGATGTTTACCTCTGTGATTGCCTCGGTGCTTTGGAATTTAAGCTATCAGACTTTTTACAGCTTTACAGGAGGTCTCACTGCTGAGGGTATAATTAAAATGAAGCTCTTCCTATGTCAGGAACTTGAGATTCTTAGAGATCCCAAAGGTCACTAAAAGTTAAAAAGCCACAAAAGCCAGATTTCAAAAATCACCGTTTCTGGCAACTGATTTCCTAGAAGTTGTGGTGAACGGAAGGGAAGCCCAAGATAGATGAGTTGGGTGCTGGTGTTGATGAAGTGGTTGTCTTGGCAACTGCAGTCACTTAAATATCCTGAGGAAAATAGCAAGCAAATGTTAAGATTGAGAAATGGCAATGGATTGACAGAAGAACTAGAAGCAATGAGCAGCTTGAGGCTTACACAGGGAGTTGAATATGACTGCTACAGCAAGTTGCTGGTTTTTTTGAGTGTTGTAACCCCAATGGTTCTTCACTTATAATGACAGTGTGCCTGGCTGCCTACTTGCTGCATGAGGCCAGATCTCTGGGGAGGCACCTTCCAGAGTATATTTATCCCCAAAAGGTGACTGATGCATGTGATGTGAATTCAGGTTCTACTGGTGTGCTTCATTTTGCTGCCCCACTGTTCAGTGTAGTCATACAAGTATTGCAGCAGAATCCCAGTGCAAAATAAAGCCCTCATGCAAGCAGGTACTAGTATGAGAATTGTATTCCTTGTCAGAGATAGCTGCTGGAGCTGCAGCTGTGTCTGGGATTGCTCTAGGTTTCTGTAGTGCTTTCCATAGTGAGAAATTGAGCCATCTTGCTATATGTGTTTTGCTAATCGTGATTGCATGCACCGATTTGTGGTTCTGTAGGAAAAAGCTGGTGAGTTCTAATCTTTTGCTTCTCTCATGAAGTACTTAATTCTGCTTCACTTCAGCACAAAAAGCACAGCCCAAAGAAAGCCCAACTGAGTAAAACAAGCAGAATTTGAGCCAGTTTTTTCCTGCTGCCACAAGCATATTTGTAACTGCCAACTATGAAAGGTATTTCTACAGGCGCTGAATCTTAAGCAGAACGCCAGGTGCTCAGAGAAGTTAATGAAGACTAGGTGTACTCTTTCTGCCTTTCATCTAATACTTGGTTTCTGAGCTTCTCTTTGTGTAGTAACTTGTGAAGAGTCACAGTTGAAAACTTCATTCAAATGGAAGTGAAAAACTTATAAGCTACTACTTGCTGCAAAGGCCAGCAAATAGTGAAAACTGCTGGTAGGATTAATTTCCTATCACATTTATTCCCTTGGTTTTTTTCTAGGAAAAATCCTACCCTGCAGATACAGGAACAGTCACAAAATCAATTTTTTTTTTTTATTTTTTTTTACCTGCATGTTTAAAAGCTACCTGGTTTTCGTGATAATGATCAGGGTACTAGGTGGACTTGATGTTTCTATGATACAAATCCAGCTTGGTGCTCTGGTTATTTAATTGAGTCATTTGACCATCTATTTCTGCTTAGCCACATTTTTCACCACAGGTGAAATCTCTGCTTTCTCTAATAGCAATGTAAGCCTGTGCTACAGCTAATAGCTGATTTACTTCTAAAACTTTGCCTAATTAGAGAGAAGTTTTCCTTGGCAAGTGATACCTGTTTCTGCAGCACTGAAATGTTAGAAATTGTGGTCCCTGGTGTAATGCAGATACTGATGATAGGTGTTTTATTTGTGGGTAGCTTTTGCTGAAGGAGCAATGGTAAAAATACCTATTTAGGCTTTTCCCCCTTCCTAGCGTATAAGTTTTTAAACTGTATTACATCTCCCTCTGACCCATCAAGGTTTTTTACTCTGAAAGTGCTAATCTGATACAGGACTTCTTAAGGCATCTGTAACTTCATCTGAAACCAATCAACAGACAAAGGTTGACAAATCATTTCTGAAAGTAGCATGATCTGTTTTAAATATTTCCTATCATTGCAAAGAATATTTAATTAAAAAGTGAGAGAGTATGAGATGAAACCCGAATCACCTTGTGTAATCACTTTGAATTGTGTGCTTATAGTGGTCTGCTCTGCTGTTAAGATCCACTATTTTTATCCTTCTATTTTCACTAGTTTAACAGCTAAAGTTCCAAATATGCCTGGTAATAATCAAGCCCACCCTTTTGTCAAAATGAAGCTTGATATAGGAGGTTTCATAAACTAGGCACTACTACTATATGGAGTAGTCTGAGTTGCCTGAAGCGAGCATATGGTAGCTGGCACTTCAGTGGAGATGACTTGGTAATTACAGCTCCTTTGTCTGAGTCCCTCTGCCATTTCATGGGGCTAATGGCAAATTAAGCTTTCTGTAGATGAAAGGAAAGCAGGCTGCTAAAAATATTTGGGTTTTGTACATCTTTAATTATTTTATTGGACTTGGACTAGAACGACATCTTGAAGTGCAAGGTGTGAGGTCAAAGTGGTCAAACTCTCCTGAAATGAATAATCCTGCCACTGGAGCAAAGCTTCTTGTGAACAGAGATCTTGATTCTCACAGCCCTTTTACAACAGGACAAGGCAAGACTATTAAGACACTTTTTCTTTTTTAGCTTTAGGTGGTAGCTGCTTACTGAAATCAGCAGAGAATTGCTTACTTAGGTGATCATGGTGATAGTCTGGATGTTTTGCTGTGATGATCTGACTCTGAGGGTGTCACATCAACTCCTGCGCCTTAAACGTCTCAGTTCTAGTTTGCATTGTAAGCACTTGTGAATATAAATCCGCTAAGGTTTGGCTTGAATTGCTTTTTTTCCAAGATAAATGTAATATACAGTTGTATAAGCTAACTAGAGGATCCTGAACCTGAGCAAGTGAAATCTAGTTTGATTTTGGTTTTTGTAAGCTGATCCTTAGTGCAATTTACTTGTCAGTTGCTAGAACAGTGGACACTGCTGCTCTGTGCTAAGCAAAACAATCAGAAAGAAAAAATGTATCTGTGATATAGTGGCTGACTTATACCACGAGATGTGGTATTCCTTTAATCCTTTTATAAACTGTTTTATCCTAGCTAATGCATTTGTGGGTGTTCTTATTACCCATACAATGCCTAATTCCATTTGAACTCTACTAAACTGTTGGCCTTAATGTTGCTTAGCAATAATTAGCAAAACACAGGTGGATTGTGTATTAACTCTAGATCAAACCTTCAAATTTTTTTTTGTGCTGACCTGTTATGCTTTTATGTTGGTAAGAATTCCACTGCTGAATGGCGGATGGGAACTCATCCAGATGGGTGCTTGAATCAGCCTCACTGCCAGCCCTTATCTTGGATCTTTTCTTGATTTTGTCTTTAAAGCTCGTATGTTGAGTTTCCACTTGACATGGCAGGCTTTTTAAGAATGTTGGATTGCCTCCTTCCCAAACTATGGAGTATGCTATAGGAAGCTTCACCTTCACTAAGTAAAAAAAGCATCTGTGTCCCTTTTTATGGAAATTTGAGATGAATTGCTGGATGTCATTCTGCTGTTTGCAATTTAACTATGGTGCTATTACACATGTTTATATACACAGTTTATAATAAAGGGTAAAGGACTAGTAGTAGTTGGTATTCAGATGTTTTAGATGTCTGATCTGGAGGTTATTTTAGATGTCTGATCTGGATGTTTTATAGCTTTGCTAGGATGCTGGAGAACCCCCATTTTGTGATTTTGATTCCATATTCTTCCTTTCTCAGATGTTTGTTGTAGACAAGTTTTGTTGTTCAAGGTCAAAGTTCCACTTAAAGTTAAGGAATAATGCAGGATTCTTAAATAGTCCCTCCTATGCTTTTGTAGCAATATTTTTATCCCATACATTCTTGCCTTGCAACTGTCACCATTTTAGAGCAATCTGTGGTAAGTAGGATAAAAAACTAAAATTGTACAGAGGTGCCTGAAGTGTCAACAACTTTAGTACTGAAGGGTGGCATTAAGGGCCAGCCCACTTATTTTACATGCCCAGCTTTGAAGTGAGACTTGGAGAGGTTCAGCCATCTTTTGTCTGGGAATAGCTGTGTACTCCTCAGGACTTTGGCCCTTGTAGGAAATTTAATATGTGGCTCTCAGCCAAAAGTACTGGAGGTGTATTTAGTTCCCACTGCAATTTAAAGGGACTAAACACATATCTTCCGGGTTTTTTTTTTTTTTGAGATAATGTAGTTATCAGGCTGTAAGTTTATATTGAGGAATCCTTTCTTTCCCTTGTTGAAATTTTGTGTGCTGGGCTCTTGGCTGCATACTGGGGTAAAGCCTAAACCCAGCCAGTGAAGGAACTTTCCTCTGTAGCTTAAGGTGCTCAGCTGGAAGGAGGGATTGCTCCTGTTTATCAGCTCACATGCCAGAGTGAAATGTTACTGATCCTGACAGTTTTTTCCAAGCTCTGTGCTATGAGCTGTCAGTCTCCTTTTGTTTTCTGGCTTGGGCATTTGCATTCCTGTCTGGACAGTGGCCTGATGCCAAGAGGAAGGCTGAAGCGAGCTATGCTTACTGCCCTTTAAGAGAGGGCATCCACCCAGAAGGTGAAGGATGCAAAAGTGCCTTTGGGCTAAATGCCCCAGTGCTAGCTGATTGAATAAGGTGTCCCAGTTCAGCTGATTTTTTTATTTTTTTTTTTTTTTAAGAAAATAGGACAATCATCTGAATGAAATGTGTAGTACAAGTGGTCACGTACAGGCTCTGAGTCAGCCTTGTACACAGAACTACTTGTAACCTTGAGTTCAGTATTAAATTCCCAGAGCTTGGTGTTCAGGGCATTTTGTTTCTTGTCACTTTTGTTGGGCAGGTCAGCAAGCACTGTTCAAAAGGAATGTAAGGAGAATCCTGGGTCTAGAACCTGGAGTTTTCAAGGATGCATCCCTAGTCTGCACTGACTCCTGAGATGCACTTCACAAGCACCCAGCTTGTCATGCTCACCCATGCAATGCTTATGGTGTTACTCCTGTTCTAGCAGGGTCCAGAAAATCAAAAGATAAAGACACTGCTTTTTAGGTGTCCATTTATTACTCTGTTCTGGAGAGTGCAGGATCTTCTTTTTCTCTTTAAACTGCTGTTCTTCTATTTTTGGAAGACACATCTGCAATAGAGATTGAGAAGGTAACCTCAAACAGTTCCTGTCCCATGCCCAGTGCCTAGTAATGTATTTGTGGCAGAAAATCTCTTAGTGCAACAGGAAAATTACTTAAAAGTTCACCCTTATGAACACTTTGTCACTGGCTAACTTTTTTACAATTCTTTTTCTGGTGAAGTTTTCTCATTAGTTTGCTGTAGTCAGTTGTCTCATGGATGAAGCTGTGATTTTAAAGACAACATTTCACACTGGAAGCACTTTCAATGTCCTATGATAACATGTACAAGAATGTCAGATCAGTAAGTGTTTAATTTGCAAATTGAAAATCTTGCTGTTGTGGCTTTTTGTGTTAAGCTTCTGGACTGTAAGGGTAATGAACTAGTGATGCAGGCTTCCATGGTCATTAATCTGTTCTTGTAATAGCTGTGTTTAAAGCTAACTGCTCACAGTAAAGAAACGAATGAGCTATGTGTTACCTTAGATATAATTAGATATGCTGCCTGGTATGTTTATTTTGGAGATTGGAGCAGAAGCATAAACCCTGATACAATACAGGCTGCAATGCTCAGTGCAGAAGCGGTTGTACAGGGAATGTGAGCTCTGCAGCACACACAGCTTAGTGCATGGTGTGAGTTACTCTGCACTGGATTTGCTGAGAATTCTTTTTTTTCGTGCCGATAGGAGAATCACAACATTTTAATCCTGGTGGCTGCATTAGTTATGTCTGTATGAGATCTGATGTCCATAGACTTAGTACCCTGAAAAGGTGGACAGTACTGCAGCAAACATGAAGGAAGTTGTGCATGTGTCATTGCTAGGATAGTCCTGAGGTCACTTCCCCAGTATCCAACTCCTCAGTTTTTTCCTCTGAGAAAGATCAGGGCTTTTGAACCTGAATTACTGTCCCAACTTGTCTATAGCCCTGTTGATATGGACTATAGACAGCCACGGAGTTCAGCCTTGGTTTCTCTGTAGGCTTTCTGTCTTGAAAAGATGACGTGACTTCACTGAGCAACACTAAACAAAAGTTAATTATGTGTATGTCTTCCAGGTACTTGTTTTAAAACATGTTGAAGCTATAAAATATACTGGATCCGCAAAGCTGCCATTATGCCTGCACTTAGCGCAAAGGCCATTTTGCCACCAGGAGAAAGTATTTTGTCCTACAAAGTCTAAATTGACTCAAAGGTTTTTGGTTGGTTTTCTTTGGTGTGATGTGGGGGTTTTTGTTTTGTTTTGGTTTTTAATATCATCTTTGCAAATAGTAGTCTAGTGTTAGTTTCAGCATCAGTCTTCTTTTTCTGCTTTCGTACATTGGTACGTGCTTTGAATGATGCCAGCTTGGGAAGAGGCTAACTGAAAATATTGCAGAGTAACTTGAGGAGCAGACAGTGTACTACTCAAATGAGGCTAACTTCTGTATAATGAGATTGAAGGAGAATGTTTTGAAACTCATCTCTTTTTACAGGAGGCAGTCAGTGCTGTTGGCTGCCTGGTACAATGTGTTAAAGGTACAATGTGTTACTGCTTGTATCACATCTACTGTGATGAGGCTGTGACTTGCTGTGCGCTCTTGATCCTGCAAAGTTAATCCAGCCTACAAATACAATCAGGAGTTTGTGACTCCTAATGAGCTGCAGAAATGATGGTTACTGTATGGTTCGTTGTATGCAAATAGATGTAAATTGGAGCCCTCTTGAAAGTTCTGCATACTCTGAAGGGTGGTGACACATGATTTTTGCTGAAACTGGTCTCTGTAAGAGTGGCTTCTGGTGATTGCTTGCTTATTCCACTCTTCCAAAAAAGTCAAACATGGTTTGTTAATAACATGCTCCAGAGAGGTGTATGTGCTGCTGAGGCTGTAATTCTAAAATGTGCATTATAAATCACGTAATTATGAAGTCTGGCCAAAAATTATTGGCTTGGCTGTCTTTATCACTAAACAAGCAAGCAGGTCACTAATTTAACTTGTTTAGATTATTTTTCCCTTCTGCCATTCCCCTGCCCTACACCTACACGCCAAGATGTTGAGTGTTAGAATGGGAAGGAAAACCCTGACTCTATTTTGTCTTCCCAAAGGAGAGAAGTACTGATAGAGTATATGTGTGCATGCATATATGGAGTATTCAGATTATCAGCAGAGTATTTAACACCTAAAGCCACAGCTGATGCTATACAGAACTGCCTCATGAGTCTTCTATAGGAAAGACAACACAGGCATTTGTGGAGGATTTCAGCAGTAGCCAAAGGCTCCTGGTTGGGATTTTTTCCTTTGCATGCAATCCCACACTTGCTCAGCCTTGGTGGTTGGTCTTTATGTTGTACTGACTGAACTGTTGACGCTTACCTATCTAAATAAAGGTCTAAAGGGTGTCTTCTTCCAGAATAAACCATTTAAATTATAAATTAGGGACATTCTGGCTAGTTTGTTATCTGGCTGCACGGTAGTGCCAGGAGGGGTGGGAGGAGGAACCTCTGTTTATGACTTGCACCACTTTGGTTTTTTTTCTTGCCTAGAGCTAGTTTGGGTGCTAAGTTGTTTTTAAGCAGTACTGCTGAGGATTTATCAGACTCAGTTGAGTATAAGAGATAGGAAACAACAGTTTATACACTTCAGATTTTGTGGTGTTCAAATGCTGGTGACAATCCTGCCCACACTGTCATAATTCAGCTGGTTCTTAATAGCCTGTTTGACGTAGTAATTCCAATTGCTGCTTTTGTCTGGATTTGACAACAGACTGAGTGTGGTGCTTGTTTGGGACCCTGAGCTGTCCTGCTGGGTGTGTAACTGGTAACCTGTTAGACCTCACTTGTTAAAAATGCTGTAAATCTAAACAAGCTCTGGGAGTGTTTTGGCATTGAGCTCCCAGTGCATTGCTGTTCCCCTCAGCAGCTGCTGTGCTACAGCTGCTTGTGCAAAGGCACAACTGTGCTCATGAGCATCCTCATGACTGCTGCTCCAAATGAGTGTGGTGGTGCAGAGAAAGCATGGAGGTAGTGAGCAAGATTGGTACTGAGAAAATACCTGATGTTGTTCAAGCACAGGTAGGGAAGGAGGGCATCTTCACTAATGAGAAAAAAACCAAACACAAGCTCAGGATTTTAGAGCTAATTTGAACTTAGGTCCATAGACGTTAATGAGGTAGTAGAGTGGATACTTTCTACCATGCTGGACAACTGTAACAATAAAGTTTACAAGGATGCTGCTTCCTCTTTGCAATACCTTCTTGGAATTGAAGTCTCCCTGCTCAACTGACAAGTCCAAACTGCATCTTTAATGTCCCTTTACAACTAATTTTCACCTGTGCTCAGCATCTTGTACCCCTTGAGCTTTCTCAGTGCTTTAATGAGCTCACTGTAACATCTTCTGTTGTTCCAAAGTGCCTTCTCACTGTTGACAGGCTCTTCATGCTGATATCCATGTGTTAGAAAAGTACGTGCTTCCATTTTCTCAGACCTGGGAGGAGATTAATAAAGCTTGGGAAGCAGGCTGTACCACTGATAGTGGGCACAAAGAATACAGAGTTTACCAGCCACAAGGACATTTGGCAGAACTCCCAAGATAAGGAAGAAACCAATAAAGTCAACAACTGAGAAATCGGCTCCAACTGGATATAAAGTAATTCTGCAAGGGAAGATTAGGACCACCAACTCATGGACCACTGGCCCGAGGAACCCACTGACTCAAAAAAAGAGAGTTGCTTTTATTAGTCTGTGTGCTCTGAGAAGTAAGGGAGTAATTTAACTAATAGAAGATAGTATACTAACTAATGAGGCAGCTCTGTAACTTGTAGCCAGTGAGCATTAATGCCTTCGTTTGTTAAAATATATAAATAATGAAAGATTTTGATAGTTGTTGTACTGGCTTTGTGGATTCACCACAGCCCCCATTTCTGTGCAGAACTGTAAATAAATAAAATACCTCATCTCTGTGTGGACATCAGCTTCTTGCACAGTGGGTTAGAGAAACTACTTTGGGACAATAACACTACAGCACAGTGAAGCTTACTGCATGGAAAATGAGCTTGAAAGAATCTCCAGACTGGACTTTGGCACTAATATGAGTTTACTTCCAAACAGTTGATATTTGAATCAAACTGCCATATTTTAATGTATTGTCCTTTCCAATACTGATTTATGTACAAGATCACAATTGCTTCTGTCTGCTCAGTCCACTGGTTTTGTCCTTGATACTGCCTGGTAGGTTTTAATAAAATACTTAAGACAGCTGAACTTGCTATATGTGTTTTGATGGGGAGGAAAAGAACAACAAAAGAAAGGCTTTAGATATGATTTGGTCATCCACTGTAAATTAATACAGGCATTTGTGCAAAGAGTTAGTAGCAAATGCAGATAAGATGCTGAATGCAGAGTGGCAGCCTGTCTGCCTGAGAAAGACACCAGAGGCTCACCTGAGGTCTCTGCAGAGTGTTTTGACTAAAAGAGTACAGCTTAGTACTCCTGATCTTTAATGTTAGCAGGAAGATAGTTCTCAGTTAACCTTATGTATGTTAATTTTCCCACGGCCTTTTTTTATTTAGCATTATGACAGTTTGAGAAGTACCAGCTGAACTGTGTAACACATAAAGAAATAACACTGGGATAAATATGTCTCTCTGAAAGCAACCTCTGAGAGGAATCCAGAGTCTTAAATGCTGACTTCTGGAGTGTGGGTAGTCGGTTTGGTGTCTTCTCTGAATCCTTGCTGTACAGACAGCTGAGTGCTTCAAGGCTGGGAAGTGACAGACTAAAATGGCACACACAGTACTTAAAATAAATTAGGATTTTAGATTATTCTAGGTGATTAAGACCAAGTTAGTGATCAAATAGGTCAGTTGCTGAAGTCTAATAGCTGTCAAGACATCAAATTTAAAAGTACTACCAGGTAAAAAATAATTAAAGTACCATGTAGAAAACATTCAATCTGATGCTTTTTGTTTTACATTTGGGGGACAGGGTAAATGTGTTAATGAAATTAAAGAAGTTTTCTTGAGTTACATCAAAAGGGGTGGCAGGGTGGTTCCAAGGAAGTGAACTGATTGATCATTTACCTTGTGATATTGCTTACTCCTGTACTTTGTGTGTAAGTGAAGTGGGTTTTATGCTGATGTCTCTGTAAATCCTGTGTGGTAAGCAGGGTCTGATGACCTAGTAAAAACATTACTGAGATGGGAGTGCCCTGGGTCCCCAGACATACTGTGCTTCTGCATGTGCAGTTCATGCTCCAGATTCTGTGGAGGAACTGCTGCTCTGCCATGCAGGCATTGCTTACCAGTTGTGAAAATGCTGGTTATTAGAGTGGGATTGCAGACATTTTTGCCGTAGTACACAACTTGAACCAAGCAGCTGCAGCTGGTTTCCTGGGATACCAGAGCAGGAGCCATGAACAGATTAGATGTTGTTCCCCTTCTGCTCTTGGACTCATTGACTGGCTTGTCAGTCTTGTCTAATCAACTTAGATTGCAGGTTTGTTTGAAGTGTACCATATTTGGAAGGGATTAGCAAAATCAATATGATGTAATTTATTTTGTCACACATGAAGCTGAAGCCTGGTGATGCAGTTAAAGGGAAGAGTCTTTATCTGCAAGGTTTCCCTCTGCTTTCTGTGGTAGGTACAGGGCATCTACTTGTGTAGCTCTCAAGTACCCTGTTAGGAAGGTTAAGGATTCTTGGCACTGCTGCATATTAATGTCAATGCCTGTCTTAAAATGAGATAGGAGATAACTTGGTAAGCCTTCTGATATTTTTTTTAATACCTAAATGAGTTAAATGATTTCTTCTTGCTGTACTGGTGCTGAAAGTTGGCAAGCTGACCTGAGCACTTCAAATATCAAAAAGTCCCTTGGAAAGCAATCTTTTTTAGAGCTTTTCTTTTGACATAGTGAATACTGAATGGTAACCTTCAGAACAAAACTTGCGTAGTTTCTGTAACAGGAATTTTTAGGAAATCTCTTCCTATTTGTGGTGGTAATTCCTTGGGGTGGAGAGGATAACTTCTCTGAACTTCAAAGTATAGCATGCTAATTGGAAACCCTGTTGGGTGTCTAGAATTGCAGGCTGTTTGAGCGACAGATCCTTATACTACTGATAAGCCTGGCTTGGTTTGAAAACATATATTTAATGTCGGTGGTGGTGATATTGGACTAAAGTTAATCAACTTTAAAGTCCTTCAGCAGCATTGTGGCTAAGAAGGGAGGAGACTGAGCATAAAGAAATATGTAGCTAAAGGTACCCTGCTTAGGATCCTCTCTGAGAAATTTTTTTCACTTCCTCTGTTTCTAAATTGGAGTTGAAGTGAAAACATAAATAATTGATGCCATAAATACTATATGTGAGTTCTGCTACTTCCTGGGATAGTAATGGCTTTGATTTCCTCTCCTAAATTCACATGACAGTGATAAATGTGCTGTCTGCTTCTCCAGGAGGTTTCAGAAAGCACCAACTTCTGCTGACCTAATTGGTGCCAAAAGTGATAATTAAGTTTCTAAAAAGCTTTGGAGGTAGTCCTATTAGAGTAGGTATTCATGACTGTTCTGATAAGTGGGTGCAAAGTGGGAGTTAAAAGGGATTCTCTCATCATTGTGTGATTGCTTAGTATTGCTGTGCAGGGGAGGAGAGCTCTGCTGCTACTGCGAAGCATCTTTGTAGTAAGATGTTCCTATTGATATGTAAGCATTGCTTCTGGATGTTTTCAGGTGCACGGAAGTGTTTTGTAAGAAAAAAAAACCACGAGGGGGTTGGTTTTGTTATTGTACTCCAAGACATATGTCCATTCATAAGAGCAGTGTGATTGGTTTAATTAAATATAACAAGGTCAATATGATAGTACTTGTGCGAACTTTAAAATGGGCACTGGAGATGTTCCTTGTCCATGGGTCTGGAGCATAAGAAAAAATGCTGCCATGTCAGGAAACCACTTTGTACCTTAAAGTTTAACAGTTACTATGTTTTGGATGTTTGCCTTTATAAAAAGTAAGTTTGTTGGTAGTATGGTGTGATCCTCTGCTTCCAGTAGAAAAGTTAAAATCCAAGTAGTTTTGGACATCTGCAGGATACTCTTTGTTGCACCAAATCCATCAATATTGGCCATAGAACAGAATAATGCTGAGTGGGCAAGTGTAATGGTAAAGGTCAAATGTGCAGAGATGTTCAGAGACAGTTGTGCTGCTTGGCTGAGCTGTTTGTGTGCCTGATGCATAAAATGTGCGATGGAATGCTGAGGTCTACCTTGAGAGTGGTTTTGTGAGTGCATGTTACACAGGTCACCCAACACCCTGCTTTAGCGTACTTTGTAGGAATCAGTGGGGCTGCTCCTAAGGTGGATAAACATTTTCACAGGGCCCGTTAAGGACTGGAGGGGTGTGGAGGCAAATTGTCTGGATCTGGAAATGCATAACCCTTTCAGTACTGCAAAGAAGACCCTTGGATCTGATATTTTACTCCTCAGACTGTTGTCAGTGCCACTGAAGGTCGCTGCTGTTGCAGTGTCTGATGGAGACAGTTTTACTCATCTGAAAATGCTTTTCCTTGGAGGCAATAAAAACTGGGCCAAGGTGGGATAGGAGGGACTGAGCAGCAGCTTTAGTAAATAATACTGGATGTCCAAGAATAGGAACAAAAGGATCTTTGTGGTTGATATTTCTGGCAGGCTGCTTGGAATGAGTTCATGCAGTTTTCCCCTCTCTCCAAGACCCTTATATTTCAGGTACTCCCCCCATGTGTTTCTCAAAACTCCTTGAGGTGCATAACCTGGGATTTTTTTGTGAGCTGTTGTGTGCTGGTATTGCCCCTTGTATGGCTAGATACTTCTAAAACTAAAAACTCATAACATAAAGCTTTTCTTAGGCCAAAATTTCCATCCTGTAGCTGTTCTTGTAGAGAAAAGCAGCTGAGAGCAGCATAAACCAGCTACAGGAAAACAGTTGACTCCTGTTGGTCACCTTGTGGTGCTCTCCCGTCCCAGACAATGCTGTGATCTCCCCCCAAATCTGCCAAGACATACAGAGCTCCTAAATGCACATCACTGTATGCTTGTTCCATGGTAGCATTTGCAGAACTCTGTTTTTTTCCCCAGGAAATTAGTTCTTTGTAGAAGTAAGACTCTAACCATGTAAAAGTACAGCTTTGTAAGCAACATAAGTGTAAAGAAATTCTTTGTCTTTCAGTCATTTTGCAGTATAATTTTCATCCAGAGGTCTAACATAGCAACATAGTTTCCTATATTTATAATTTGAATAATGCTTACTATTTAATACATTATTTTCTAGGCATAGGAAACCTCAAAGACTGTACTCTTTTTATTTCATTATATCCAGGCCTTCTGAAACAAGCCCTGACAATTGGCAGTTACTATAAATATATTGATCATATGTAGAAGGCTTTGAAGTTATTCTGCAAGCAGTTGTATAACTTCTGGTAGTATTTGAGAAAATAAAAATCAGCACCTGTTCTATTAATTATTTCATTTGGGGGAAAGTCTACTTTGCACATCAGGAGTGTAGGGAAGATAGAGACCTGTGTTTGCCAGACAAATTTTTCGGCTGCTAAAAAGCAAACCTCTGAAGTACTTTGACAGCGTCTAGCCTGCAATTGTTGCAAAGTGCTGAAACAGCATTAACATTTTCATCTGAACCTTGTAACTACAAACAAAAGCTGGCTGTTTCATTCAGTGCTTGATGCCAGATGCTCCAGTTCTTTAAGGGCTCATACTGGAGCCTAAATGGTATGCGAGTTGATGCAGCCAAATTGCCAAATGTGTTTTTTTTATTTTCCTTCATGCTAGGCTAAAGGAAGTGTTGCATCAGTACTAGTGCTTACCAAAAAGGATAACGTTACAGGGCCCTCTGAAGGAGTGGAAGCACCTTTCCAGTTATGTGCCACATCAATGTGGCTGCAACAGGTCACAAGTTTGGAGAAACTCCACAGTTAATGGCACCTGCTGGACTTGCCAATGGAGTTCAAACAGAACTGCTTCCAGCTGGTATTATCAAAGTTCATGCTCTGGAAAAGTCCTTTTACAACAACAAAACATTCTCCATTGCAGTTACCTGTGGAAGATACTGCTCTAATGTCACTGTAAAGTTGCTCAAAGGATGTGTTTCTGCAGTGCAAGGCTTACACATGCTTGCCTTCTATGTGCATAGACACAGTTTATTTTAAAATAGTGGTCTGCCTGTGTCAGTATAACTTACTGGAGAAAACTGGTGGCAGCACTGCTCCCCATTCTAGAAAACTCTAAGAATTCTTGAAGTCATGACTTGGGAGGGGTACAATTGGGGATTATAAAGCCACGCGTTACGCTAAAAAAGTCAAGAGAGGATGACGGTTTACTGTCTTGCCTAATTTAAGAATGAATGTGCATTAAATGGAACTACCGAGCAAGTCAAAATGAAAGTGGATTTTTTACACAGTATGTAGTTAAAACTGTAGAAATAATTGCCACAGGATGTTGTATCTGCTTCCCTGCAAAAAAATATTAGTCTGAGAGAGATTAAACAAGTTGTTAGGATATCCTTCTGTTAAGTTTTTCCACTAAATGTTGCCTACAAACAGAAAAGGTCAAGAAGTATGGTTCCCTTATTGAATCAAGGCAAGGTAAAACTTGTAGGTAGAGCACTACTGAAAACATCCTGCTTGGTCCCAAGTGTGTGTGTCTGGCTTGCAGGTCACATTGTTGGTAACTTGACTGGGATTCATGTAACTGTAGGCTACATGAATGCCTTACCCTTGAGCATCTGCTAATTTATAATCACATCTACTTTATCACCACTAGAGGCTCCTCCAAGTCATGCTTTGGATTCATTTCTGTAGCAGGAAGCAGTTTATGCTCTAGGTAGCATGCAGATGTCTGAATCTGTCACTGTAACACCTCTTTACAAGCAGTGAATTTTAATAGTTTTTTAATATCAAAATACAGCCATTCTCTTGCTACTGTGGCTGAATTCAAATAATCTGTTTGAAATACTTACTGAGTATTAACTACTGATGAACCTTAAAGCATCAGCACCGAGAAGCTTGTGTTACTTGCTGGTAGGTGGAAAAAACAGTCACAAAAATACTTAATGGTCAGTGAAGGTAAATAATTTTGTTTTAACATGAACATATTTTATCCTAGTGTAGATAAGACTTTAATTACCAGCACAAGTTATTTTATGGTTTGCAGGCCTCATTGTGTAGCTGGGGTAGGTTTACCATTACAGGGCTGTACTTATAAAACACTGATGACTTTTGCTGCAAAATGCTTATTTTACTGCATTGTAATTTGATAGAGTGTATCAGGTACACTGTGTCTTATCTAACAGCCTAACAACATGAAGACTTAAGTTTTCAAGAATTAATCTGATCAGACAGGAAAGAGTATCGTCTTGGGATTGTCCAGCTTATAAATATGGGTGAATTGTCTGTTCTTGCCAGTCTTAGGATTTGGTAGTCTTGGCTTATTCCATGCACTGTCAAGTCTAGTGCTTGCTCAGTATTAGTTTTTTGAAGATGTGTGGGTATCATTTTTCTCTGGATGGAATAAGAGAACCCAGTTTCCAAACTGTCTGTATGGATGCCGCATTTTCTGAGTGTGGAAGCGTGCTGGAGGACTGCACCTGAGCTATCAGACACAGTGTGCATTCTTATAAGTGGTCTCTGTATCACAGATAATTACACATGATGATGTTGTTATTGAGAAAGTGGAGGAGCTTTTAGATGAGTCTTTGCAGGAAGGCAAGATCCCTTGTTTCTGAGGAGGCTTCAACACATGAAGTTGCTATGAGGCTACTGGCATGCACTTGCAAATGTTTTGGAAGATCATATTTTGTCTGTTTCTCTAGCATTCAGGCAAACATTTAAGACCTTAAAAAGCAGTGCTGAAAAATAAGTTATCCAAGAATCATAAGAAGGTAGATATCCAAAGAGTCTAAGTAGAAAATGATGTCTCACAACAGAAAATTTGTTTGGTCTGGAAGTACTTTTTTTTTTTTTCCTGAAATATCACCAGTTCCTACAAATATTTATAAATGCAGCACATCTTGCAAAAGCTTTTGCTGTCAGCCTGATACTGCAGTTCATCTTGTTGCTCACCTTAGACTGGCCTGTTTTTTTTCCCCATTGTTGGGTTTGGGGGCTTTTTTTCAGCAGCATTCCAGTTCTTACTAAGAGCAGACTGTAGACCTACCATAGATCTTGTCTTATCTTTGCTCTTATGCCAGTCATGCATGATCTGTCACACAAATTTCTTCTAAAGTTAAGTCAGAAATGACACTTTGAATCAAAAGCAATATCTATGACATGCTTAAATACAGGAAGAAAAATGAAATTAGTTCTAATTCCCCTTCAGATCCTTTCTTTGTACGGGCAGGAAATAGTGCATAATATGAGAGCTACTTTAAGGGCTGCTTTTAGTCGCACAGTTGAACAACTTTCCTTTGACTTTCCTACAAGTTGCATCTTTGTCCAAGTGATAAGATCCCTTTCCTCTAGTCTCATCTTACACCTATCTCATTAATTTTTTGCCTTGACCTTAATCCTCTTAACCTGTGGTTGGTGTAAGTGGTTCTTCCTGACTGCTACTCTCACCTGGTATACCTTCAAACTTAATAGTTCCAATAATTAAATTAATATTATTAATTAAATAAATTAATTAATATTAATCCAATAGTTCCAATTAATCAAATTCAAGCTTGAATTTCAGGGCTGTGTGTTCTTGTACCAAGCTTGTTTGACTGCAGTAGTTCTGCTTTTATAAGTATAAATGATACCTTAAATTATGCTGCACTGCAGATGACTCAACCTGCTTTGCTCCCTTTTGCTGGCTCTTTCAGGAGATTTTTTTCAGCAAATTGAGGTTTCTGGCTTTATCTGGATGTTGTATTAGTAATTGACATGGCAGCTAGTTTGAGCATAGGTAGAAATCTAATGCTAGCCTTCACTTCAGTGTTGCACTTTTCTCTTGTATATCCATAGTAAAGTAATACTGGTTGTTATGCTGTGACCTCCAAATCCTCTGGAGCACAAGGCAGGGGTGAAAAGAGGTGAAGAATGACAGAATGCTGAATGCCTCTTTAATTTGGCTCCTCACTAGCAAAAAAAGTCCACCCAAAACCTATTACTGTAGAAAGAATAGCCTGTGGAGCAAGGGATGTCTTTGTATCAGCTAATGCATTTATCCAAGCTAAAACTTTGTTTGGTCTGGTTGGAGCAGCCCATAATGATAAAGCTGACAGGTGCATCATGCAGTAATGTGAAAATTTGCCTTTGTGTCTCAGATATAAGCTTCTTGCTAGCAAATACTTCTATTTAGAAATAAGGTATTTCTAAATACCTTCTGACACAATGCTGGCTCCTGCGGTGAGCTGGACGATGCTGGGCAGGAGCCAGCTGGTGGACGCGTATCAGACTTCACTTGTGCAGGATCAGAGACACTTTTCAGATGGGTGGTACACTGGGCGGGGCTATGCATAATACAGTTGTGTGACTGTAGGGTTATACATCTACACTAACACATTGCTGATTGGGTCTCCACACTTGGAGATGGTGCTGCTGATTTAGCTGCTTGCTTGGAAGCAGTATAGTCCAGCAGGCTTGCTTGCTGCTGCTCAGTGTGCCTAGATTTACTGCCTGTGTCCAGCTCAAGCAGGAGAGCTTGTGATCAGTAATGCAGTGGCTGAAAAACAAGTGACAAAGCTGCTAGAGTGCCTAGCTGCCTTCTGCATGGCAGCCAGCATAGATAAGGTTTCAGCTGCAGTTCCTGAGTGCTGCCATTCACCTTCCAGATGCCTTATTTAAAGGAAGTCTGCTGGTATGCCAGCTCAAGAAGTCTCATCAGAGAGCTGCTGCCTGCCATGCTGGGAAAGGCAAAGTTGTGTAACACTGCAGCACAGTGCTAGGGTTTACACTTGAAATGCTATAAATATGCCTTTCCCCTTGCTGCTTATGAAAGAGGTGACTGCATCAAGACCTGCCCTGTGTTTTTAGCAGAACATGTGATGGGCTGTCCCTTGAGAAGAGCTTTCCTCTTGCATCCAGCCTGGCTTGCATAGGAAGAGAATCAAGGCAATTAGTCATTCACTGACTCATGAATGGTACTTGTTTAAAGAATTGGCTAAAAATAGTGAAAACAGGCTGAAGGAAAGGATGTTCTCACACTGAGCTAGCTTGGACATATCTTCACACAGCAGATACAAATGTTATGGCTTGCTTCACAGAGCATACAAACCATCTGCTGTGTTTTGGTAAAGATGCAAAGTTGGAATGAATAGGTGAGTTCACAGACACTCTGTCCAGCATTATTGAAAATTGGGATGTGTTTTTACAGGAATTAATCACGGAACCTTGAGAGTTTGGGAGGGACCTTAAAGGGTAATCCAATCCCAACCCCCCTGCTGTGGGCAGGGACACCTCCCACTAGACCAGGTTGCTCAAAACCTTATCCAGCCTGGCCTTGAATACTTGCAGGGATGGAGCATCTACAGATTTCTGGGCAACCTGTGCCAGTGTCTTGCCACCCTCGCAGTAAAGAATCTTCTCCTAATATCCAACCTCAATTTCACCTCTTTCAGTTTGTGCCCATTACTCTTTGTTCCATCTATAGTTCCTGATGATGAGTCCCTCTCCAGCTTCCATATAGACCACTTCAGATACTGGAGAGTTCCTCTGGGGTTTCGATAGAACCTTCTCTTTGCCAGGCTGAACAGCCTCAACTTTCTCAGTCTGTCTGCATAGGGGAGCTGCTCCAGTTCTCTCAGCAACTTTGTGGCCTCCTCTGGATTTGCTCAAGCACTTCCATGTCATTCTCTGTGCTGGGGTCACCAGAACAGTATGCAGTAATCCAAGTGGGATGTCACAAGAGTGGAGGGGAAAATGACGACCCTTGACCTGTTGGCCACAATTCTTTGGATTTATCCCTGGATACATTTGGCTTTCTGGGCTGCAAGTGCTCACTGCCAGCTCATATTGAGTTACTTATCAACCATCACCCCCAGGGCTTCTCTGCCAGGCTGCTTTCAATCACCCACTTCTCTGTGGGTGTGCCACAATCCAGGTGTGGGACCTCACACTTTGCTGTGTTGAACATTATGAGGTTTGCAGAGTCCCACCTCTCCAGCCTGTCCAGGTCTCTCCAGGTGGCATCCCTTCCTTTCAGAGCATGATTGCACTACAGAGCTTGGTGTCCTCAGTGGATTTACTGAGGGTGCCCTCAATCCCACTGTCAGTCAATACCACTGATAAATTACCAGGATAAGTCTGAAGTATATCATGCTGTCTTGCAGTCAGCCGTTTCATAGATGTGCCTGTGTAAATCTGCTTCAAGGAAACATTAATTACTCATCCAGTAAGGGTAAATTCCAAAATGTGAGATTGAACAAAATATTAAAGATGTCATAGTCTAATTCAATTCTTACTAAAAGAGACAGTTTTTTGGACCCTGAAGCCTGGCAAGGAGAGAGAGGTGCCCAAAATAACAACCCTCTATGTATGTAATTAGAGGACTTCCACACATGATGCCAGAGATACCAGTAATGTACCATGACACTTTGTATCAACAGTTTCAAATATTCCCACCACTACTCCAGCAAAACTAATTGGTTTTACAAATGGAAAAGATGGAAAATTGCATTATCTGAAGTGGACAGAAACAGTTTCTAGAATAGTTATGCTTGTGTGAGAGCTTTATCTGTTCAGGTACCAGCATGCTGAGTTATATGTACAGTAGGGTATTTCAAGTCCCAGCTTCTACTCTGAAGCAAAGACCTAATGGGAGATGTGTGATTTGGTTTAAACTTTAGATGTGGTGTCCCTCAGTATCTCTGGCTCCTTCAGAAAATACCAGGCTGCGCAGGGAAAATTAAGTTTCACACCATTTGGAGTTATTCTTCCTATTTTGTCTAAATGGGGACATCAGCATGTTTGTACAGATCTAAATAAGAACCGAGTCATCTGTTTCTGCCTGGAACATAATCACACAGAGTAGCCTCTCTGCATTGCCCACACACAGTGACCCCAATCTCAAGCCTGTGTACAGTCTATGGGCAACCTGAAGGAATCGGATCCAAGAGCACAATCTCTACATGAAGCCTTCAGCCATGGCAGAAACCTCCTAACATATGGCCTGTTACAGTCTCTGATATATTCCATCTTCATCTTTTTTGTCTCCTAAAATCAGGCCTGATCCTGGTGTAAAGGTTAAATTGAGGGTGGAGTCTTGTAATATTTCAGTATGGGAATTCCTGGGAAAATACATAAACCTCAATATGATATCAACTTTCTCTCATGGGAATCTGAAATTGCTTTATTGTTTGGCCCCTGTATCAAAGCTCAGTGAAGCTGTTGAACCAACAGCTAGGCCTGTGAAAGAGGATCAAGTAATTCTGTTTGGTGGTGTGTCTTACACAGCTGCTGCTAATGGCCTTCTCAGTGATGGCACAGCAGACAAGAGCAAAAGCTGAGTCAAAATGAGCAGGTTATAGAATAAATATTTTTTTGTTTCAGGATGCCACTGTTTACAAGTCAATATCTCTCACTAAATGCTGCATCTCCTTTACTGGTTAATATGATAGCATTTTCTGTAACATCATGAAAAGTCAAACTGACAGTCAAAGCAGTGGAAATCAACCTGGCAGTTGTTACCTGAGTGTAGGTGGTGCTCGTGTAATCTGGACCTTTACCTGCTTTGGTTTGGGTTGGATGACTTGCTAACAATCTCAGCTTTATGAACACTGCAGATAATACATTGCAGATAAATATTTAGTATCATCTTACTGTTAAAAGACATTCTGGTAAAAGGAAATCTGGTTTGTACCAGAGGAAGTCTTCCATTGAGAACAACAGATTTAGTAGTGCCCCAGATAACTAAATTAGGAAATGTGTACAAGATATGATTTAGTGTGAAACAAGAATGGGCTGGTGCCTGTCAAACCAGTCTCTGATTGTGTAAGCTAGCCTTACTTCTTGACTCATCAGGGCTCTGCTGAATTTTGGCTCTATCTTCTTTTTTGTTTAGATGCTTCATGTCCTTCCCATGAGATCTATTCATTCTGCTGTTCAGGTCTTTGTGATTTAAATTCCTTATGAAACAGCACAGGTAATGTGGGGTATAAGGGCTCTTCTGCTGTTACTATTCATATGGCCACTGCAGCACCAAGGGGGTTTTCAGGACTCGCAAGTCATGAGTGGTCTGGTCACTCATCTTGGATTAGAGATGTGCTCCTCCTCTTCTCTGAAGCACAACAGATGTCAATAAACACTGATACAGCGTTGCTGGAAAATGAAGCAATAACTGGGTTTGAAGTACCAGGCTAGCACCCAGCTCTGCCACAAGAAATTGCTCAGGCCATAAGTCACAAATGGATCTGAAAGAGCTCTGTTGGCCCTACATTTTTACCTCACCAAATAGTTGACAGTGCAGTGGGATGGCTACAATGCTGTTTTACATGTTGTGAGCTGGATGATACTGAGGTGCTTTAAACCTCACTGCTGTGAGAAACTGGCTGCTTTGTACTGACTGCTGACCTCCACTGAACATGCTTTCCAGCACATAGTGTTTAATACTGCATGCACTAATCCAGGCCTAATGTGGAAGAGGAGATTCTGTTAAATGAATTTCATAATGTGTGATGCACTAGCAGCAGGAAAGGGCATTTTGTGGGATTAGATACAACCACTTAACCTGGTGGTGGCCTGTAGTTCCTGTTCATGTTCAGTGTGTGGAGCAGTCAGCAGGAGCACACTGGGGAGCCTGGTTGTGCCCCTTAAGAAGGAAAGTGAGGAGTCCTTGTGTGTCCGCAAGTCTGCCAGGGCAGATGAGTGATCTGTAAGAAACCTTGGTAGTACCTGCACAGAGTCAATAGGAGCTTATCTGTGGGCTAGCTGTAGCAGATAATTACACATAACAGCAAAATAATTTCAAAACTCAAACCACTTCCTTTGTATCTGATCTTAAATACAATTTGCCCTCACTAATGCAGAGTTTTAGAAGGGCTGGCATCAAGCTTGCAATGTTTTGAAATGGAAGTGATCTCTAAGTGGCACTTCCAGGAACACCAAGCAGCTGCAGTTTTTGCTGGCCGTTGTAAAAGCTGCTGGTGTTCCCCATTATCCTCTAATTAGATCCCTTGTGATCCTGGTGGCATTCCAGGTAATGTGTGTGCTTCCCCCATGGCCTGTCTGCACTGGGTAGGTAGGATGTATTCAACATTCCTTCCCTTTCTGCCTAAAAATCAGGGGTCTCAGTTTTGTCAGCTTGAAACAGCTGTAAAAAATCGGTGTCAGACTCCTGAAGTGTCATTTACAGCTAGGCCGGAACAGGAACTGAGCTTGGGAGGGAGCCTTGCCTGCGTCAGTCCCATTGGCCTCGCTATTGCAGATCCAGACCAGGGTGCTTGGCCACCTGGGCGTATGCTGGCTCGTGTTCAGCCATTGCCAACCAGCTCCCCTCGGTCCTTTCCTGCCAGGCAGCTTTCCAGGCCTCTCTGCCCCAAGCCTGGAGTGCTGGAGTGGTTGTGACACAAGTGTAAGCCTTGAGTCAAGTATGTGGCAAGATCTCAAGAATCAAAGTTGCTGTAATAGTTATTCGTAGTGACTGAATCCGTGAATAATTTTCAGTCATGTAAGATCTAGTGAGACTGTGTGTTTTTCTGGCATACATAGCAGAACCTGTGCTTTTCTCTTATCCAATTTAAAGAAGATTAACAAACCTGAAATGCAGTCTCTGTTGAAGGCTCAGGGAAGCAGTAAAATAGGGAACAAAGTGACTGTGGTGGTAACAATATTCTTAAAATACGTGCTGTGGTGTAATTTAGAAGTTGAAGTTTTTGTGGTAGCTGTAAATGTTTCTAAAGGGCTGTATCTTCTGTCAGGCTGGACTTTTTAGAAGAGTTTATTATTTTTCTACAGACTATAAGCATGACTAGTTGCAAGCTGGGGAAGGGAGGATTGATTGTGACTGGTCTTCATGTTTCTATCTATTGACTATCTTCAGTGATGTCAAGGAGCCATGGCATGCAGCTGGCTAAAATCAGCACCAAAATAGGATTATTTCTGTTCTGTTTAAGCTCAGTTTGAAGAGTCAGGCACATGGTGAATGCAGTAACTGTTTGGAACTTGCAGGGGGGAACTGAGCTGCATATTTAGTCCTCCTAAATTAGTTTGTGTGGCTGTAACTGAGCTAACAACAAGCTCCCTGAAAACTCTGCCACTCTCTAGTACTTAGCAGCCTGGCTGAGTTTAACAGATTTTTTTGCCTTATATCAGTGAAATTGTAGGGAAAAAACATTCTGTGAGCTCTACTTAAAATTAGATTTATTGCTTAATTTGGTCTCTTTTTTTTATCATGTTTAGAATCAGGCTTTCAGTGGGGGAAAAAATGACCTCTAATTGTGGCTGTTGCTGCATTTTGCAAGCAGTCTTGCAGCTTCTCTTGGAAATTCTTGGCTTGCTTAACCCACACAGAAACTCAAATAGCATTCAGTGAGAGCAGAGTAGGCTTACGTAACTTTCCTTGCTTTCTCTTGCAGAAGAGATGAGGTAATTCTCTCAGACCTGTTTGTAATGGCCTGGAAAAGTGTTTGGTTTCACTTTCAAATTCTGGATGATCTCACCATGGGGACTTGACAGTGGTGCTCTTTTTGTTTGGGAAAAATCCCTGCCTGTAATTCAAGGATTTCTGTTTTGGGGCTTTTGACTCTGAAATCAGGTTTGTAGAGAAGCCTTACTTGCTTTATGTTCCAATACAGAACCTCAGTGTGCTGAAGAGCTACAGACTAGTTAGAAATAGCTGATCACCATGTAATGTGGCTGCTTTCTCTAAATGTGTGATGTATTACAGGGAAGCTAGGTTCTTGGCTGCCTGCACATGGAAGGAAAGATTTCTCTTATTTCTCCAGTTGGGTTTTCTGTTCCTAGAGCTCAAGATAACCCTTCATGTGATAAAACACTGCATTCCATAGTGATAGTTCTTGTAGGCAGGTAGTCCTTCTCTAATAAAGAACTGTGTTTGTCAAACAGGATTTAGAAATTCGGAACAGTTTTCCAGGATCTACAGCATCTGCATGAGTCTGCATCACATACAGGGACATACTGGTGACTCGGGCTCAGCTTCTGGAGTAGTCTTGCTGAGACAAACCCCTCAGGGCTAGACAGTTTGAAAGCAGAGGGGTTTTACTGGGAGGAATGAGACCTGCACTCCTTGAGCATCTATATGGGCTGTAGGCATAGCAGTGCTGGTAATCTGCTTGCACAATGTTTTTTGTTTTGGTCACCTGGAAGCTGTGGCTGTGTAGAAGACAGATTTTGCTAAGATATCTTGTAGGTAGCTCAACCCTGAGTTTCGTTGTCTCTTGCGTTTTTAGTCTCAGTCCTTTTGCTTTTGTTTTGTGTCTTAAATCTCACAAAACTGTGTGTAAGCACAGGAATGGGCTTTCTTGGGAAAACCCCGGTGTCTGGAGGAGTCTGCAGCTACATGATGCAAGCTCTTGAGTTGGAGTGAATGTGCCCTGCCTGGGTAGATCTCTGCTCTGCCCACAGTGCAGCATGTTCTGGACCCAGGCATGTCCTTGCTGCAGCAGTGTGTGGTGACAAGAGGCATTCACTCACTGCTCCTGGAGCAACGGCATTCGGGCAACTGGCCTTAAACTATGGGATTGTTTAAATGGATTGTAAATCTCTTAGCTGTTCGTGTGCTGTGACAAATGGCTGTGGGGTGAGGACTCAGTGCTGCTGTAACATGCCCACACACAGTCAGAGTAGGCATCTACAGACCATAAGGCCATGTGAACTGGTGAATTTCTTTCATAAAGGTGAATAGAAAAACCTTCTTTTCTTGACTATCTGACACTCTGACCCCATAAAATTTGGGTTGTAGGGCAAAGGTGAGTGCTGGTAAGTAAAACTGTAGCCAGGTACTTAACAGTTCTGTAATCTGTTTGTTTTGAATCTGTTTTGGTTGTCTGCTTCTGTGTACTATGGAACAAAACTTTCCAAAGTTTCTCTTGTTGAGCAAGGGGCATGGTTACGTACTTAAGTGGAGGAGAGTGACCTGGAATTCTGCTCTTACCATGTTGTCCTAGGGTGACTAGGTTTCCTCCTAAATTTGTCTCAAACTGGGATAAATATGAATCTTGCTTTTGGGATCCCTTCTTGCATTCTCTGTTGCAAACGATCCTGGCTGTGTTTGAAGGACCAGAAGATGCTTCTCTGGAGATCCCTTGCTGGGCTGGCAGTAGGACTTTTTGGTGAGCAGTTCCAAGGAAAGGGTTTGTGCTCCACAGCGCAGCAAGCAGCGTGCAAGTCCACCTTCCAGAGAGAAATATTTTGGACACTTGATCAGTCCATATTCAGACTGCTGGGAACAGCAGGACAGCAGAGAGAAGTTAATTTCCAGTGCTAGGATCTCTGCAGCCTTCCCACAACTGACTTGACTCAGGGTTGTGCCCCACAGATGGTTGTTGACCACTGCAAGATGTTTGCTGTCATTGCCCATCAATATTCCTCAACATGCACTGATTTATTAAAAGACACTGATGATGTTGAGACTTAGAAATGCCTGTGGAGGCAAAACATGTAGTATTAGAAACACAGGTGGATGGACCAGCTTAACTTTCAAAGAAAGACAAAATAACTAGGGCAAGTTATGTAACAATTTTTTTTCATCATGGGAAGAGTAATTTTAAATATTTGTACAGGCAAATATAAAACAGGTCTATTCAGCTTAGTAAACGTTTTTTTAGTCTGCTTTTGAACTCAGAAAGAGAGCAGTGCTCTCTCAAGTTAAAACTTTTCCAGTTTGTTTTACCCTGTTTTAACAACAGCTGTTGAATATGCTGCTTGAATTAGGACGTGGTAAATGCATTTTGGCTTGTCTTCTGAGCATTACTAGCCCAGATGTTTTGATTTTTCTTGTTCAGTTAGTGTTTTGCTCATAAGAAATCGCATAGTGTTACACTGTGGGGCCACTTGGGCGCTGGTTTATTGAATGAGCAATTTAGTAGCCTTAATGAATTTCCCCCCCCCCAGTCTTTTCACTGTAGTTATTGGTTGTTGGTCTTTTTTGTTCTGTTTCATAGCTAAAAAATTCTGCTTTTTTTCAGGCTCACATTAAATTTCCTATTGACTATCCATATTCACCACCTACCTTCAGATTCCTGACCAAAATGTGGCACCCCAACATTTATGAGGTAAGGTGTTTTTTAAAAAAAAATTGTCTTCTGGGGTGTGTGAGAGAGCTTTGTGCTTTGTGCTTCCTTAAACTCAGTATGTGTATGGGTTACTTTCAGAGGGTAGCCAAGGCTGTGGGCTGTCAGCAGTTGGATCACAATAGAACAACACAGCAGGTCCAGGAGAGGAATGATTCCATATAGAGGCAATTGGTTCAATATCACCCAATTCCATAGAGCTGTATTGGAAGGCTGAAAGCCTGTTTTGGTTCAGAACTTGACCTTTATGGAGGTCAGCCAAATCCTAGCTGAAGAACTTTTGGGTGTCCTAGAAGAATGTCAGCCTGGTAAGAAGCACTGCCTCTGTTGTTTTGGGACCTAAAGGATTTCACAATATTCCTTTTGCTGCAGGTCTCTCACCTTATCACAGGTTTTCTCATGAGAGGTTTTGCAGACTTCCTTTGAACCCACCTGAAAACTGGAATGTCATTCTCTTCAATCCCATGAACAAATAAAGCCCTCAGTTGATATCTTGGGCTCGCAAAGTCCTTTTCTGATAAGTTCTTGCTGCCAAATGCCCAGCTTGGAATGGGTGTGCTTCAAATGGTGAGAAGTGCAGTGATGGCTTAGTAATAAATGTCTGGAAACCTTGCCAAACTTCAGTGCAGAACAGAATACTAACCCACTTTAATTATTAACTGATCCAGGGAATTGCCCTAAGCCCAGGGACATCCTCACATCAGTTATCTGACAGTTTTCTGATGTAGGTTTTGTACTTGGCACAGAATCTTTCCTGTAGCCAAGAATGATGTTTTTCTTTAAGGCTCTATTTCAGTTACAGGGAATTTTGATCTATAAATAAAGACAATTTTGAAGTCTTCAGATAATTGCAGACTCATACTGTGGGTATTGATTCTGAATCTGGAAATCCTCATGCAGGAGGTGAGTGGCAAATGGCTACCAAAATAAAATGTACAAAAACAAGCCTTGGAAAGGACCTCTCCCTGTCCTGGTGAGAAAGATGAAAAATTGACTAGAAACGACTGAAGGCAGCAGGAGGAACTAACCCAAAACTTGATGTGTGTATTTTGGGTTTGCTCTTCAAATACACAAGCTCTCAGTTTTGTGCTTTGTGTTTATAGGAGTATTTCTTGAAGCTGAGGGAATCTGAAGCAGCTTGCAGGCTGTTTTGGAAACATTTAAGCAATGAAGATGAGGCACTGGGGTTACTTCAGATGAAACTGAGACTATCTCAGCAAAGTGTTTGATGTTTGAGGGTTTTCAGGAGGAGGGGGGACAAAAATCCCCTCTTAGTGCAAGGAAGATGAAAGAAAGTAGCAGTTTACAGAATCTGCTGGTAGGACCAGATGGAGAGGCTGGGGCTGACATTCCAGTTCTGAGCAATGAGACTTGAGCAATGTGTGTTTTTTTCATCTCTGGTTTACTTGGGTCATCTAATTGAACTTCGGTAAAACTGCATTCACTTGCTCTTTATTTTTATGACATAGCCATTCTCAGTCCTGATAGAAATGGAGGATATACCTCAATGGCAGATAAATACCCCATTCTCCTTGTTTGTATTTTTCAAAAATGTATGCAGGGAGAGGCTTGGACCCTGACTGTCCTCATCTCTAGAACTTTGTGCTGACCTCATCAGGCCCCATTAAACCTTTACCTCTCCACATTCTTAATGAAAGTGCAGTTCCCAAACATGTAACACTGATTGTGGCAAGACAAAAACTTCTCACATCGTTGCTTCACTCTATCTTCATTTTGCCAAGTATCTGCTTGTCCACATGCTGCTGACCTGATTGCTTCAGGAACTTTTCCCAAGTGCTGAGGTACTTCCTCTGGCCACTAGCATTGCATTCTTCCAGGAAAAGGTTAATTAAAGGAAAAACTAATGGAAATTATTAGTGATAACAGAGTAGACTGAGCATAATCTAATATTAATAAAGTTACCTTCAGCTTGGAGTGATACTATAAAAGTTCAAGATTTCACAAGCCCCTTGGGGCACTAAAAAGGAAACTGCCTCCTTAAAGCAAACTGTTCCAGCAATGTAAGTATGTGCTTTGGAATTCAGCAGCTCCGGGTGCTGCCTTGCTGTGTTCTTAACTAAAACCTGCTTCACAGTGACAAAGGCCTGCTAGATTAGCATACCTGGCATGAATAGTGCACTGCTGAAACCTGGATACAGATCACAACCCCCCAGGTGAGCTGCTGCTATCTGTAGCTGTGATCACTGGCCTGGGCTCAAAGGCACAGATGCTGTTGCTGTGAGCAGCCCTGCTCTGTGCTCAGAGCAGTGTTGGAAGGATGTGAGACCAGGTGTGTGGGCAGCTTCCAGCCTGGAGTCCTGAGCAGAGCTGATCCCATCATCAGTCTGTGCCCTGGACTGGAGGGACAAGGAACAGCATGAATGCTGCCCCACAACTGGCTACAAAGCCCATGGGGCCTGGAGAGGCCAATATCTGCTGGCCAGCCCCAGCCTCATCTGTACCTTCCCCCCATCCTGCAGTAGGGCACTGGTGGGTCCCTGGAGTCTGCCTCAGTGGAGGATATCAGCTGGGGTGGATACTGCTCCAGCCCTCCTACAAAGCAGTTGTGTCAGAGTGCTGTTGCTGATGAAGAATTGGGTTGACAGCTTTCCTAAATAGGAATTATAGAGCTTTAAACCTATATTCAGGCCATACAACTGGTGAGTAGAACACATATTGAGAATTATGTGGTTGTATGGCTTCTATATGCTGCCAGAATATTCTTCCTTTTGCATGCTGGAAGGGTTTTCAGTGAAACCTTCAGAAAGCATCTCCTGCTTTTTCATCTGGTATTCTGAACAGATGTGTCCTAGGGGAGCTGTGTAAGCCTGCCCCACGTCATCTGTTCAAGGTTCTTGTGTCCTGGTAGATGTAATGTTTTCATACGTGAGCTAGTAGATGGTGATTAAACCCCTCAATTCAAAAATTTCCTGTAGCTAGCCCAAGCTACCAGTTGGAGCACAAATTTTCTTTAACCCTACTTGGGGTCTCCTGTGATTAAACCTTATGTCACTGTGGCAGGAGTACTTGCTATCTGGAAACCAATCTAGTTTTATGTTACATTATTGCTATTTTTGCTTACTTCAGTATGTTCTTTAAACTGCTTGATTTTTATATTGGGGTTTTTTGCCAGTTTGCAGGCTAGCCCTTGGGTATATAGTAGATCCAGGAAGAATTCAGAACCATTTTCAGCCCTTGCTGGTTTTTGCTGGCACTTGGATATTCATATCAACAAGGTTAAACTGATCAGAAGACAGTCTGAATGGTGGATTTGAGTTATCAGGCCTCAGCCTCCAGCCAAGCTATTCTCAGTGCTTTTTTCTGTCTTGCAGAATGGAGATGTATGTATTTCAATTCTTCACCCACCTGTAGATGACCCACAAAGTGGAGAGCTACCATCAGAGAGGTGGAACCCTACCCAAAATGTCAGGTAACTGAATATGTTGTGCAGTGGTGACCTCAAAGGCCTGCCATCTCCACAAGACCTAAGGGCTATGGTGGGAGGGGTTTGGGAGGGAATTTAAGGTTTTGTGGGGCTTAGGGCTTGAATCAAGCAGGAACCAGACATACCAGTCTGTCTGAACTTACTGGGCTGACAGTGCAGAGCCTTCTGTCCTATTTACAGGGTTTCATACTCCAAAGGCAAGTTATCTCAAATGTTGAAGCCTATCTCATCACTGTTATCTTCTTCAAAGTACCACTAGTGGAAAAGTGTGTGTAATGGGTTCCAGGTGCACACCAAACTGCTGTATTACTCCCCTTCCCTGTAAGATGTGGAAAAGAAAAATAACACAGAAAGCAACTTCCATGTTTGAGATAAGGCAGTTTACTAAAGCAATAACAAAAGCTTGTGCACTTAAGCAAAGGGGAAAAAAATTAATCTCTGCTTACCATTGGTGAGCAACATTCAGCCACTTCCCAGGAAGCAGGGCTTCAGTGCATGTAGCAGTTGCTCCAGAAGGCAAACACTGTGATATAACAAATGTCTCCCATTCCTCCTCTCTCACTTCGCTTTCATGTCTGAGCTGATGTTATATGGTATGGAATGTCCCTTTGGTTAAGTTGGACCAGCTGGCCTGGTTGTGTCCCATCTTAGGATCTTGCCACTCTCAGCCCCTTGATGGGAGTGGGGAATGTTGGGGACAGCACTGGTGCTGTGCCAGTGCTGCTCAACTGTAGCCAAAACAATTGTGTGTTATCATACCTGTCTAACTATGAATGGAAAGCACTGGGGGCTGCTAAGGGAAAATGAGATACAGCTCAGCAAACTCAATACAATCTCCACTCTTAATTCCATACCATTTGTTTCATCCTACATAATGTATTTATCTTCCAACTGTTCCACTGTATTTCTTTCTCATTACTGGAATTCCTTCTTACCCACACCTGCACCCCAAACTGCATCCTTGAACCACCTCTGTACCAAATGTACATTTTTGTTAACCTGTCCTTTCACAGATGGATATTATTCTCTTGTTTCATGGCTTTCTCCACCCCTCCAGATCCATGACTTGTGCTCTACCCCATCAGGATGGGTGGTCAGGACAGGAGAAGCAGCACACTTGATCATTGGTCACCAGCCTGGCTCACATCATCATCACATTCTCCTTGCTCCTCACAAAATTCATTCTTTGTCAGGTCATGTTGTTCCTGTTCCGTTACTTCCTGTGACATAAAACTCACACAGTTTGTTTTCCCCCAAGGTTAAATTTCCTTGAGGTACACACTGGGTCTCCCCATCCTTCCATGTTACCTGCCAAGTACACCCAGGTCCTTGGGTAAAGACAATCCCACCAATGTGTTTGCTTCTTCCCATGGGACGAGAATCCACACTGACTTCCCCAGCCACTTTCCTGTGTGTAGTGCAGGAACCTTATCTCCTCCCACAGTGTTTGTGGGCTCAGTTTGGGCAGGATCAGTGCAGTTAGCAGATCCCCTAGCACTGACCCGCCAAGTGGCTTCTTTTGCATCCCAGTGCTTCCATGTCCCATTACCTAAAATTCTTAACAGGCTTCAGCATTTCTGAGACTTTCCAGAGGTGTGTGGGTGGTAAGGGATGTGATATATTCTATATATGTGATATATAACATCTCTCAATGTTTCTTTGCTTTGGAGTTTATGAGATTATTTTTAAAATTAATCCCATCGTTTGATTCAGTTCTCTCTGGGGTACCATGTCACCGCAAAATGTATCTCTCAAGAGCTGAGATTGTGTTCCAGGCAGTGGCATGGTTTACTGGGTACATTTCCAGCTAGTTGTTGCCTCTGATGTAGCAAGTTTGTAGCTCTTGCCTCGGCATGTGTGTGGCCCAGCGTAATCTATTTGCCAGGCCTCACCACACTGGAAAACCAGCCGCCACCCTCTGTTCCAGGGATATTTCACTCACTTGATGGCAGCACATCTTTCACATTTGTGGATAACCTGTGTGATGGCCTCTGTGGTCAGCTCCACCCCTCAGTCATGAGCCCATCTGTGTGTTGCGCCCCTTCCTAGATACCCTGAAGTGGCTTGGGGCTAGAAATAGCTCACCCTTTTGCTCCCAGCCTTAGTCTCCCTGAGCTATTCCAATCTTCACAGCCTTAACCACCTGCCTGTTGTTCTGATGTTCTTCTGCAGTGGATAAGTACCAGGAGGCATCGCTCACCAAACACCATCACAGACAAAATAGTCTAGAATGAGAGATACTAATTAAATTTGTTACCAACAAAATCAGAGCAGGATAATGAGAAGTAAAATAAGACCTTAAAAACACCTCCCTCCACCTCTGCCTTCTTCCCAGCTCTACCCCGTACCACAGCAGGGTATGGGGGTAGTGGAATGGGGGTCACAGTCAGTTCATCACACATTGTTTCTCCTGCTGCTGAGGATGAGGAGTGTTCCCCTGCTGCACTATGGGTCCCTCCCACAGCATGCCAGTTCTGCATTAACTCTGCCAGCATGAGTCCACCCCATGGGCAGCAGTCTTCCCCAAAATGCTGCAGCATGGGTCACACTTCCATTGGATGCAGTCCTTCAAGGACCAGCTGCTCCAGTGGGAGCTACTCTCTCCATGGGTCTCCCACAGGATCACCTTTGGGCACCCCCTGCTCCAGGCTGGGCTCCCCCAGGGCTGCAGGTGGATCTCTGCTCCCCCGTGCCCTCCCTGGGCTGCAGGGGCACAGCTGTCTCAGCCTGGGCTGCTGCAGGGGAATCTGAGCTCCAGAGCCTGGAGCAGCTCCTGCCCCTCCTGCACTGCCCTGCCTGCCTGCACAGATGCTCCTCTCGCATGTTCTCACTCCATTCTTCTCAGGACACAATTAAAACTTTTTTCTTGTTAAGTATGTTATCACAGAGACATTGCCACTCTTTCCAGTTGGCCAGCCTTTACCAGTGGAGCATCTGTCCTTGGAGCTGCCAGGCTCTGCTAGACATAGAGGAGGTTTCTGGCAGTTTCTCACAGAAGCCACCCTTGTAGCACCTTGACTACCAAAACTTGGCCGTGCACACTCAATACAGGATGGTTTTGAGTATTCTGACCAGTAGAACAACTTTGCAGAGTTCTGGCTGTTGTTTGCATTCCATTGTTTGTCTCCTGTCCTCCTGAGTGGTGTTGGGAGCAGCTGGTGGTTTTCTTCCTGACAAAAATACAAAGGATCACTAAGTCCCAGAGACATTCAAGGCCTAACCTGTCCATGCTTTTGAAACAGCAGCTGAATTTCATTCTCATTACAAGACACTGTCAAATAAAGAATTGACTAGGTTACAAGCCTTAACTCAAAGTTAGGAAACAGCTTTGGGCATTAATTACATAAATCACACAAACATTTTGGGTATTTCATTATATTCAACCCTAGAGACTGACATGGAACTTATCATTGTGCTTGTTCTCTAATTTCTGCTGTCCCTCACCACAGTTGCAGTTTTTGGTGCTAATGCTCTTGAATCATCTTGGGCATAAGGATGGCAGGTCAAAACATTCCTCAGCAAATGAAAATAAAACTGGTCCTTCACTTGTAGCCTGCTGCCACCATCACCAGTTGGGCAGAGTGCCAGCAGAAGCGCATCCTGCTGGGGTCCCATCTGGCTTGGGAAAGCTCCAAAGTGTCAGACAGGAGGCACAGGGGCCAAAGATGTGGGAGGGAGCTGCTCCTCTGCTGCTGAATTCTGTAAATCCTGCCAAGTGATGACCATTTCCCCACAGATGAGCAGGGTTGAAGTGTCTGAAGGGGGAAATTCGTTCTTCAGCTGTGAGAGTTCACCTGTGCTTCTGAGGGTGTCAAGCAAGCTCATTTATTTTTTTAAACACAATCAGTATGGGCTTTCCCATCACTGGGAACAAGGTGATGCAGGCATAAGTAAACACAGCAAAACCCAGCAAGATGTGGAAGAATGTAGCTCTGATGTGTTTGGCAGAGAATCCTGCTTCCTGTGTCCCTGTTCCTGTGAGGGAGCTCAGTGAGTGGTAGAAGTCCAGGGGTTGAGGCTCTGATCATTTTAATTGTCCTTCTCCACATCTCCCCGGCCTCCCCTGCCCTTGAGCTGCACAGGCCAGGACTCTGCACAGTATTCAAGGTACTGGCACACCTGTATCTCCTGCAGATAGCTGAGGTACTCTCTGCCTGTTGCTTTGTTTCTTGAGGATTCCCACTTGTCTTGGCTTTTGTTGCTGCCCGAGATCTGGGCAGATTCCACTTGATCCAGTAACATGACTGTCAGTGCAGCCTAGGCTAAAACTTTTGACTTTATATCAGAAGGCAAAAATGCACTTGGACCAATCTATACATACCTCTTGAGGTGGCTCTGAGAGGCTACAATGTGGATAGCAGCTGGAATTTAAAAAAATATTCATTTTTCAACAAGGAATGTAATAGGATGTGCTGGTTGGTAGCACCAGCTAATCTACATTATGTCTCTTTGGGAAGAAATTGATCTGTCTGAACCTTCTTACACTGATACAGGATAAAAAACAGGAACAGGTCTGTTTCCTTGAGCCTCTGCTGGCTGCTCTTCCATGCACAGCTGCCTTGTCTGAGGGGAGACAGATCCCTGACAATATCCCAGAGACTCAGCCCATACCCAGCCCATGCAGTTTGCATCTGCTGCTGAGGTTTTCAGTCCCATATGGCTGAACTTTTTACTGGTGTTAGTCCTGTCAGATCCCCCATGCTGGGATGCCTTTCTGTTACTGTCCCCTCTTCAAGGCAAGCAGTTTGAGTTGGAGGACACTGTCCAGCTCTTAAAGGTATCAGCAGTGATGGAGCTGGTCTGATGTGCTGGATGGGAAGGAGGAGCTCAGAGAATGAACTGTACAACAGTACAGTTGATCAAACAACTGTATTCACTTCTAATAATACATTCTTGGTGAATTTAAGTACCTTAGCAGTAACTTCGGTGTCTGGACACCACAGTGAAAATTGGCTTTTCCTCACTGTTGTTGGAAGTGTGGTAGAGCAGATGGTAAATCCAGATATTAATTCCTGTCCTTGGCCTTCCCTAGACTTTGTTTGCTTTGCAGAAAGCTGCTGCATGATGCTGGAGCTGACATGCTGGCCTGTTTGCAGAGAATCAAGGGCTCTTAAATGAATTCTTGAGATGAAGTAGAAAATGATCTCTTATGCCCATCATTCCAACCCAATGAGACAGTTTCTTCCAGAGCTGCTGTTCTCTTTTCGTACAAAATTATATAATTTAGAAAATGAATTGTATAAGACTCTCTTGATGGCTGTGCTGAACAGTCTGTTCAGATACAAGTGTTTATTTTCAAAACCTTTCAAGGTACTCAGTATCCAAATGACCAAGCATTTCCTGGAATTGTACCCAGATATATGATCTGGTAGATGTGCTCTGAACATGCCCCTGAATCAGTGCAAACACGACTGTGGCTGCCAGTCCTCTTTAATCAAGGTCTGCAAAGTGGCTGTTGGGTAATGCTGTGTTTCAAGAGCTGTTCCCTGTCCCTTGTTTGTCCGTTCCCCTTGAAAGGGAAGCTGTTGCTGGCAGGACCACTGGGATGGGTGATGCTGTCATGGTGGCTGGAAATGGGTGTTGGTGCTGGTTGAGGCACAGTGTGAGCAGCAAAGGCTGCAACTCCCAAGTGCAGGGTTCTAGGAGCTGCAGGGGAAAGCTCTGGACAAGAGGATGGTGTTTGCAGCTGGTAAATGCCAGCAGAGCAGGGCCCCTGGCTGGAAATCCTAGAGGACTGTCTGTCTGTCTGTCTGCCTGCCCCATATGCCTGCCAGGGGTTACATGGCTGGCTCATGCTGGCTCTGCTGAATCCCACTGGGCCCTGGCACCTTGCCTGGGCATTGAAAATCATCCACACTGTCCTCCCCTTGCTGTGCTTGAGAGCTGCTGCTGCAGCCTGAGTGGGGGGAGAGGAGAGTCCTGCCCCAGCCTCAGCCTCCCAACCACCTGGCAGGGCAGGGGAAGAGTAGTGCAGCCTTTTCTGCTGGCCTTGGGTCATAGCAGTTCTTCTCCCTGTGCAGGGCAGGCAAACAGCCTGGCCTGGCTTCCTGCTGGAGGCTGCAAGCCACCAGGAGCAGCTCACAGAGCAGATTTCCAGCCCCACCGCATCTGTGGGTAGTGCAGTCCAGCTGAATTCTGCTCTGATTGTAGCTTTCTGTGCTGCCCTGTCCCAAGCACAGACACGATGGGCTGTAGTCAGATGAGGTTTGTGTTGTATCACCTTCCCTACACCAATGTCCAGGGCCTGAGGTTCGTGAGTACCTGTTGTCACTTAAAAACACTGTCCTCAGCTTAAGAGGACAAGTTGACTTCAAACAAGTTTATGATGCAACACCTAAAGAAGTTGTGAATGCGTTAGCTCTGACTGCTGTTGTGGTTACCTTTTTCAGGACTATCTTACTGAGTGTAATCTCTTTGCTTAATGAGCCCAACACATTCTCCCCAGCCAATGTGGATGCATCAGTCATGTTCAGGAAATGGAGGGACAGTAAAGGAAAAGACAAGGAGTACGCTGAAATCATAAGGTAAGCTTTGCCAGTTGTGATGTTGGGCTACCAGCATTCTGCTTTGAATCCTGTCAAACACAGAATTTGCTGAAACCAGCTTCTCACAGCAGAATGTAATTTGGAAATTAATTTCAGTGTCTTATTTAAAGTCCATGCTTCAGGTCCCTCCAGCATTTTCAGCACACAGAAGCAGTGCAAACTTCTGGGGCAGGAGGACTGGGCTGATTTGTCTTCAAATTGTTCTTTTTTCAGACTAATCTGTCATGATGCTCTGCAAAACCTATTGGCTACTAGTAAATCCCAGTCTAAGTCCCTGCTTGTCTTTAAGCCCTGCATTGCTTGGGATGTGATGCAAACTGACTGCATCCTACTAATTTCTGTGCCTAATGCATGCACGAATCATAATCTTGTCCCTCCAATTCAAAGGAGCCTCAGCAGGATTTGTCAAGGGCTTGCAGAGCTGGGTTGGATTAGCTGGAACCAGTGCTCAGTCCCTCCCTTGGAGAAGTCCATGGTTCATCAGGAGCTGTAGGGGGATGATGTGAGCGTGGGCCAGGACTGCTGTGGAGGGACAGCCCAGCCTGGAGCAGGACTGGTGGCACGAGGCCACATCTGCATTGTCTGTGCCAGCTGGGCCGGCAGGATGTGGCCCTGGGTGGGGCCAGCGGGCTCTGCTGTGCCGAGAATCCTCCCTGGGCTCCAGCAGGGCTGGGTGCACTCCACACAGGGAATGGCAGACTGAGGGCCCTGCGTGGGTGAGGGGACAGGCTGCCGTCTGCTCCTCCTGCTGGGATGCAGCAGCCAGGCCTGGCTCGGGGTCATGGAAAACACTTAGCTCCTGTGAGCCCCAGGCTGTGCTCTGGGGTGTGCCATGAGCCCCAGCTGCTGTGCCCCTCCAGTGGGAGCTGAGAGCTGCCAAAGGCTTGTGGGAATTGCAGTTTTGAGCATGCTGTGGGAGAGCAGTCAGCAGCAGTCAATAAATCACCCTAGGAAATCCCTGACCATCCCTGCAGTAGTGAATGGAATTTGCTTTGGCCTCTGGCAGGTCTCTAGTGCAGAGCCTGTGGAATAGCTGATTTCATGAGAGGGTGTGTGCTGCAAACCCCCTTGGCATGCTCCCAGGCCTGAGGCTGCAGGAACCAGATCTGTTTCCAGTGCTGTTTGTGGTGTGTCCTGCCAACCTCAGTCCCTTCCCAGCTGCCGGGAGGGCGGGGCAGGGCCTGGAGAGCAGGCTGGGAGCTGAGCCACGGCACCCGGCCCTGCTCACATTCCTGTGTATCCTTCTCCCGCAGGAAACAGGTTTTGGCTACCAAAGCTGAGGCAGAGAAGGATGGTGTGAAGGTCCCCACTACACTGGCAGAGTACTGCATCAAAACTAAAGTGCCTTCCAATGACAACAGTTCAGATTTGCTTTACGACGACTTGTACGACGACGACATTGACGATGAAGACGAGGAGGAGGAGGATGCCGACTGTTACGATGATGATGATTCTGGCAACGAGGAGTCGTGACCTGCTCCCTCTATGCCCCTGTACTGCCCTGCCGACTCAGGCCAGAAGGGAGCAGCGGTAACCTAGCAGCAGTCCAGCAAAAAAGTGGGGGGGAGGGGTGTCAAAAAAAAAAAAAAAAACAAAACAAAAAAAAAAACCCAACACAAAACTTTGTCTCCTGCTGTCTCCTGTTGTATGGATCTGTTCGCTCCTTTTTTATGGACCTCTTAGAGACCCTCCACAGAATGTCTGAATTCTTGCATTCTTAACCCTTTCATCACTGTATTACAATTTCTTTTTAAAAAAGAAACTCCCCTTTTCACTTCTCCACGAAATGCTCACAGCAAAACAGGTTTGCTCGTGTTTAGATTCTTGAATTAAATACAGTCTTGCATTGAGATGTTTAATGTATTTAAAGCTGGAACAAACCCATTGGAAGCTGGGATTTTGGGAGCTCAAAGTGCTGCATTTACTGGGAAGAAAAAAAAATCCCCACTAAGCAAATTGCCAAGGTTTAGCTGCTCCATTTACAATAATAGCGTGTGTACATTCGTTTAGCCTTGTGGTGGTGGCTTTTCCTTTATAAGGTGTGGGGCGGAGAGTGTTAAAGCTACTGTGTGTTGAGCTTGATGGGATGTCACTGAAAGGTACAGTATTCCTTTTCAGCCTGCTAGGTTAGGAAATAGCTGGCCCCTGGAGCCCCAGAGGGCACAATCAGCTTTGTCTCTGGAAAAGGCTTGTGAAATGAACCTAAAATAAACACTTAACACTTCACATCTGTACAACTGAGCCCTGGGTTGCTATTTTTTTTTTTTTCCTTTTTTTTTCCCCAGGCTCGGATAGGGTTGAAAAAGTTCAGTTTAGCCATTCTGCTGAGATCTGCTGCCAGCTGCCCCTCTCTGGAGGGAGGAGAGCAGATGTGCATCCTGCTGCCCAGAGGGCCACCATTCTTGCTGGATTTACTTTTGGCAGTGGGACAGAGCAGCAGCTCCTGCCCGTGCTGGCTGCAGCCCCTGCTCCCTGCAGCCCCAGCCCTGGGCATCTGCAGCTGCCTCCCATCACCTGTGTGGGTCACCTGCGGGCAGGGCTGCTCCCTGCAGCCCAGTAAAAACACCTGACATGCACTTGCTTAGACGTAGGTTTGTCTGCACTGAAAAGGTAATCAACTGTAGGGGAGATAAAAAGGTTTATGATTTCAAAAAAGACAATCCAGGTGATACAGTGTGAGATAGATCCTAGCTCTCTGATGATGTCTGGAATTCTGCCCACTTTTCATAGGCATTGACTTCCATTCTAATTCTCTGCCTAAACATGGAAGCTGAAGTTATTGGGATTTCGACTACACACAGAAGAGCTCCTAAAAGAGGGGAATTCTGTTTGTCCTCCACCAGCACTTGCATTTTTATGGAGGCAAATCCTTTACTGTGGTTTTTCAGCAGAATGGTAAGAGGTAGCATTGACTAGATTTTTTTTCTTTTTTTCTTTAAGAGAAGTACTTAGCATGCATTTCCCAGAGGAATTCAGAGGAGAGCCCGCGGGGCCGGCGGAGTTCGGAGCTGGCCGGGTGTCCGGTCTGTCCGTGTGTCCGTGTGTCGGTGCCGCGGGGCAGCGCTGGGCTCTCCCGCCCGGCTCCCCGGGGCGCAGCCAGCCCCAGGGCAGAGCGGGCCAGCCGCGGGTTCTGACGGGCTCTCCGCAGCTGATGCTCCGTGCTCAGCCTCCCGCATGTTTTTGGGAGCCCTCGGCAGAGCTTAGGGCGCTCCATCGTGGGCAGGGGGATCCTGCATGTTCCTGCCCCAGACCCCTCTTCCTCCGGCGCTCGGCTCCCCCGTGCAGGTGCTCGAGTTGGGCTGCGGTGCCCGAGTTCCGTCCCGCAGGATCCCCGCATCGGCAGCCGGGCCTGGCGGCCCCGGGAGCAGCTCGGAGGTGCTGGCCCTGCTTGGGCGGGACCCTGGGTCCCCGCAGGTACAGAGGCATCACCCTGACCATAGCCCGCGCCTCCCCGCCGTGTCTCAGGGTTTTCCATGGTACGTCCCCAGCTGCGGTCCCTCGGGGGTGCCTCGGTGGGAGCAGCCTTGTTCGGGATCCGCGCCCGGGGCAAGGCTGAGCAAAAGCTCCGGGGGCGCTGCTCGGACGGGGAGGAGAGGAAGGCCCTGGGGGCTCCGCATGAAGCGAGCGAGGCAGATCTGTTCCCAAAGGATTGCGGGGCTGGGGTTTGCAGGGACTGTCCCTTCCCGGCGGTGCATCCCTCTGCCCGACCGCCATTGATTCCTTGTGCCCGGCGCTGCCTCGGCCGCCCGCCCTCCTGCTTGCACGTTACCTGGGAAGGCAGCTGCGCCCTCCTGAGCTGCCAGCCTTCCTCCAGCAAGGACTTACCCAGCCCCAGCGGCTTTTTGGAGCCTGCAGCGGGGCTCCCCTGCGTTTAGTGACAGTGTGGGGCACCCCCAGCTTCAGAGCAGCCCTGCGAGGGCAGCGCCAGGGCTGGCAAATGGGCCCCGATGCTCCCGGGTGCGGGGTTGGACTCGGGGCCTGCCAGGGCAGGGACACCAAGCTCCCAACTTGCAGGCGGCTGTGGGGGCTGAGGGAGCAGAGTGCGGCAACACTGTCTTTGCTGATGACTTGGTTGGAAATGAGGATACTGCATCTTTCAGGATTTCCCTTGTACTTTTGACCGTCTTCACTGTATACTCTCCAGTGACTTGTATTTCCAAGCTTGGTGTTGTAAGATGCATTATTATGACTCTTCTGTTACCCTTTTTTAATGACAAAAAAAGCAACCTCTTTTGAGAGCTCCGACATTAACCAGACTAATTTCTCTTCCCCACTGTCCTGTGCAGTGTCATTGCTTGTTGACTTGCTGGTTTCCTTTTTTTTGAAATACAACTGAAGTATGAGGGGATTTTTTTGAAACTATTTAAGAGATTGCAGAAAAATGTTTACCTGCTCTGTGTATTCTGGGTTTTTCTTAACCCCTTTTCTCCTGTTTCAGTCAATATTAGCGTTTACATTTGCAGCTACATGTCCCTTCAAATGCAGTTTTCAACCATTCTGAAACCAGCAGGGTACACTAGGTTTCTTGTAGTTTTCTTAGCTGAACTCCCAGATCTTTTCCTTTTTTTCTTCAGTATAATTTACCAGAAAGAATTAACTGATGCATTTTTGTGTTGTCTTCTCCTTCAGTAGTTATATTTTGTCTTTTCTGCACATCTGTCTACTAATAAAAATGTGAAATGAAAATATCTCCATGCTGTTACTTTAATGTTTGAACTGGTTGCATTGCATGGGTTCCTCAAAGCTTTGAATAACAGCTGTTCACGAGCTCATTGCTCCTCTGGCATCAATGGACATATTTATACACCAATATCTTTAAGTTTATTGCAAAATAATGCTGCAGTTTGACAGCTGCCTGCACCTAAGACTAAAGAACAAACTGATTTAGAGGACTTTGGCAAAAGGCCAGACCTTTGCTGTTATATTTAGTCTCCCTAAGCAGGAAGGGGGAGACCAGTGAGAAGGTGGTCTGTGGATTCATGTGACCAGAGCAGGGATGCAGGATTTGGGCCAGAGCTCCCGGTGCCCTGGCAGGGCAGGAGCACGGAGCTCCTGAAAGGGTTGGACGGGGTGGGAGAGGAGTTTGACCGCGGGGCCAGGGAGCAGCTTTGGCAGAGAAATTGAGGTCACGGCTGTCAGCCCTGCCAGGTGCCAGCCCTGCCGGTCCCGCACTGTTCCCTGCAGGCTCGGAAGGGGAGCAGGGTGTTTGCAGTGCCCGGCCGCTGCAGCTGAGCTAAAATTAGTGGGACAAGTGTCAGGGAGTTGCACTGGCTGCACTTGGTATCAATGGCAGCACAGCAACTGCTGAGTCAAATGTGGCTGGAGCCCAAGTGCTTCTGCTGCACAGCTGAGCTGGAGGGAGTGTGATGGCATTTTGGAGCTGCCTTCCCAAAGCAATCTCCAATCTCTGGAAAGGGACCGGGAGGGATGGTTCTGTCTGGAACCTGGGCTGCTCGTATCTCCTGCCTGACCCTACAGCACTGGGCTGCCCAGAGCTGCCAGCAGCTGCTTCCTCCAGCAGCAGTGTGGGACCAGAGGCAGGGCAAGGGCTCCAGCCCACCCTGCCCTGGGTAAGTCTGGGGGGCAGCAAAGCGGGGTTTTCCTCTTCTCTCCTTGGTGGCCAAGTGCAACTGGGCAACTTCTGCCATCAGCAGAACAGGGCTTAGAGTGAAATTGCTGCAGGCAAGTCTGCCACAGTGACAATGTGGGGGAAGGGAGAAACGTTTTGTTGAGTCTCACAAGGAGGAGAGGAGCCTGCCTGTGGCTGTGTGGGCAGGACCCCAGAGCAGCTGGGAAGGTGTGAGTCCTGAGGCTCAAGGGCTGCTGGGGGCTGGCACCATCTCTCCCCTGCTGCCTTTCCCCAGCTCCAGCTGCTGCTGGACACGCACTCAAGAACAGAGCTACACCTGCGGGGCAGCACTGCATGTCTGTAAACAAGACCTGGAGAGTGAAGGCAGCTCTGGGGCTGTCTGTGTTTTGAAGAGGGTGAATGAGGTGCTGCTGCTGTGAGGGCTCAGCTGCTGGCGCAGTCTTGTACAAACTGATGGGCCCCAGCCTGCAGAAACATTTTTGCCCTCCTTGACATTCAGGCCCCAAAGCTGTTGGCAGTGGGACAGCAGCTGATAAGGGCTTGGAGCAGCTGCTGGAGTTCAACCAGTGTCAAAACTTAAGGCACGGCAGAGGAATGCCATTGTAGTTCTCCTGCTGTTCAGAGCCCGGGGGGAGGCCTAGGTGACAACTGGGCCTCGCAGGGCCAGCTGAGAAAGAAAAATGGTTCTCAGGATAGAAACAGATTTATTTTTTCTTGCGGATACTAAAAGAATAAAAGCTCCTTGCCTGTTGTGTGTTTCACATTTACCCACTTCCTCTGCTGCACAGGGACAGGGTGACCAGAGGGTAAGTCTGGGCAGGAGCCTTTCCTCAGGAGCTCTCACACCCCAGCCCTTCCTCCCAGTGGAGCCCATGGACCTCGTGAGCAAAGTGAGAGGGCAGAGCTGCAGCTGTGCTCTGTCCTTACCAATGCCAGCTGCTCACAGGGACTGGAGCACCATCCCAGGAGAACCAAAGGCAGAACGGGCTGCTCATGGCAGCAGGGAGGATGTGGCTCTGGATCCCATCCCTGCCGGGGGTGCCCGAGAGCTCTCAGCACGCAGGTGAACTCGCTGCTGTCAGATGGACCTGCTGCTCCTGCCCTCCCAGCCTGGCTGCTGCTGCAGGAGCAGGCACAAAGGGACAGGCTGTAAAACTGCTCCTGGAGCCTTTGAAAATGCAGACAAACACCGGTGGTATGATCAGATATTTATTAGGTGGAGAAAGGGCTATAAAGAAATGAAATCCTAGAACATTCACTGGTGCAGGACAAGAAGGACCAGGAGCTGCCTCCAAGGTTTTTGTTTTTAAAAAAGTGGGGAGGGACAGATGAAGTTTCCATCCAGTAGCTCTGGCTGTCCTGGGAAGGTGGCTCAGGACAAGAAGAGGTACAAGACACAGCTTATACTTTTATTTAAGAAACCGCTACATAGATTTTCCTCTAATGATGCAAAGGAGGTTCCAGGACACACTGAGCCATCCAAAGTCTCTTGCTAGAGAAAAACACCACCAACAAAAAACCCCTGCACAAGCAAAAACCAAAACCCTGTCCTTTTTATTATTATTATAAAAAAATTGAAAAATTAGAAGTTGAGACTGCAGCTCAAGGCCACAGTGATGAAACTGCCTACAAGAGCTTGTCTTCCACAGCAAGACGGCGGGAGGGAGGGAGGAAATGAAAGAAAGGGGAAGGCCCACAAAACTTTTTTTGCTTCTTTCTTTTATTTTCCCCCTCTAAAATAACAGGTATATTGGGGGTCGGGGGGTACAATCAAACCAACAGGACGCATCTTGATTTAGGTTTTTGGAAGGGCAGGTCTCCTTATTTGTCTGAATTGAGAACTGCATTAAATAAATGGGCTCCAGCTCCAAAAAAAGGGCGCAGTTTGTCTGACAGAGTTACAAAACCCATAGAACTTAGAATACAAAACAAAGAACGATGCCCTGGTGCAGATGGAAAATGAATAATTAGTTTTCCTACAAAGAAAATAAAGGAGGCTGCAAGATGCAGAAATCCACATTTAGGCTCTATTACATTTACAAATACATACATAAATATATTACATATAACAGCAACTCAAAGAGGAAGCAGGCGAGTCACACAGAGGATGGCTGGCTGGCTGCAGTTCTCCCCGCACAGATGTTTGGCTGAGCAGTTACTTTTCGTAATAATTCGAAGAATGGGCTTCAGCTTTTATTTTCTTTTTTCTCTTTTCTTTTGTTTTCTTTTTTTTTCCTTCCTCCTCTCCTTTCATTCTCTCCCCCCTCCCCGGTTTTGGGTTTAGTTTGTCCAGTATGGAGAAGTGCCATAGGCGGTTTTGGTAGCCTGAGACTTTTGCTGCATGGTGCTGGGTTGGTTGCGTTGGCCAGATCCACCCTAGAAAAGGGAAACAAAGGAGACAGGAGCATCAGCTGCCACAGCACCAGCATTCCCAGGAAGACAAGCCCACCCCAGCATCTCCAGGGACAGCCCTGACACCCAGCAGTGCAGCAATGCTCCCCCCTGAACAGATCTGCTTCTGCCCTGCACCATCTCTGCATCCCATGGTCCAGGCCAAACATCCATGGGCACACCAAGCAGGAGCTTGGGATGCACCACCACACTGCCTCCCAAGCACAACAGGCTCAAGCACAAGAAAAATGAGGAGCAGGGCCAGGCACAGCAAAGGAGCTTTCCCAAGGTGAGCCAGACAAGGATGTGACACATTTGGAGCACAAAATCATGTCCCATTACTGGACTATAAAGCTGAGCACTGTTTTTTCCAGGGAATATTTAGTGCTAGGAAATAAAAAAAAACACATGTGCAGGTGAAACCCAATCAGAGCTGACATGCAACCTGCAGGGGATGCTTGATTTTTCCCCAGAATCACATCCTGCCCCCCTGACAGGGGACAGCAGCACCTGCCTTGGCTTCACACCCCACAAACCATCTGTGCCCAGCCCACAGCAGGATGGGCTCCTCACACAGCCACAGCCTGGCTGAGGCAGGCAGGGATCTCTTGAGGTATCTCGTCCAACCCCTTTGCTCAGGCAGGATGACCTAAGAGCCAGCTGCCCAGCATCATTCCCAGACAGCTTCAGGGATGGAGACCCCGCCAGCTTCCTGGGCAGTGCTTGGTCCCCATCCCAGCAAAAACTTTCTCTGATATTCAGAGGGAACTTCTTGTGTTCCAGTTTGTGCCCCCTGTTCCTGTCATCGGAAAGAACCTGGCTCCGGCCTCTTTACATCTTCCCTTTCTGCACATTGATGAGATTCCCTCTCAGTGCTCTCCAGGCTGAACTGCCCCAGCTCCCCCAGCCTTTCCTCACAGGAGGCAGGATCCAGCCCCTCCATCAGCCCTTCCCTGGGCACTCTCCCACACACCCACGTCTGTCCCACAGTGGGGAGCCAGCACTGGACGCGGTGCTGCAGCTGTGGCCTCACAGGGCTGAGCAGAGGGCAGGAGCAGCTCCCCTCGCCTGCTGGCAGTGCTGAGCCTGGAGCAGCTCAGGATCCCATTGTCCTTTTCTGCTGGAAGGGCACATGGCTGCATCAGGGTCAGTTTGTGCTCACCAGGCCCCCAGGGCCTTTTCTGCTCTCCAGCAGGGGGTTCCTGACTTACATTGGTGCATAGGCCTGCTTTCTCCCCAGGGACAGAAGTGGCATTTCCCCTTGCTGAACTTCAGCTCCCCTCCCCAAGCTGGTGAGCAGCCAGTGCTGCCAAGGCCCTTTCCCAGTGAGCAAAGCAAGCAGCAGAAGGAAACAAGCACCCCAGAGCCCTGCTGGGAAGTGGAGCAATGTGCCCTTGGGGATGCTGCAGAGGCAGAAGGGGCTGACTCACCTGCCCATCCTGCTGCAGGTGGTGATGCAGCATCTGGGAATGAGGCTGCTGATGTGCAGGGAGGATGTGGAGAAACGGGGCTGGAGCATAGCCCGGGGCAGCACCAGGGTTGAGGGGCCCAGTGGATCCGAGAGCAGAGGGCAGGCTGAAGGGAGGCGGAGTGCCAGCATGGAATCCCTGCTTGTCAAACGTCTGCACAGGGGGCAATGGGCACAGCGTCAGACACTGCTGTGAGCAGACCCAGCAAGAGCAGAGCAAGAGTGGCCCAAACACACATCACCTGAACCTCTCACCTACCCCACGAGGAAGCCAAGTCACACTGAACACCTGCAAGCACACCAGAGGATGAGTTTCAGCTCCTGTTCTCACCCATATTTCTGCACTAATGGCTCTTGAAATTTTTATTGTCACAGAGATTGTGGGGCTTTTTTCCCCTGACCTCTTTCCATTCAGAGGGACATGGGATCACAGCAGCTGCCTAATCAGTCCTTCCCCCACTGAGTGGGCTCAGCCTAGAAGTACTCAACCTATCCAGGGCAGTCCAACAAAAACACAGGAAGCTGCAGTAATATGTTCCTCCTGCTGGCCAAAGCTTGACCCCAAAGCATGGAGCTGACAGCTGGCTTCCTACCTGTAAGCATGGATGGTGGCCAGACACCTATTTCCCCTGCTGAGCGTGCAGGGAGGAGCAAAAAAGAGCTGGACATAAGCCCACTGCACTGCACAGCTTGTCAAAACACCTTCTGCTCTGCCAGGGCAGCTGCACACTGAGCAGAGCCACAGGAGACAGGGACCCTTGGGTGTTAGAGGTGGGCACTACTGCCTGTCCCTCTGATGGAAAGCAAACAGCCTCTCAACTCACCTGCTTTGGGGGCTATTTGGGCTAAAAATGCTAACACCCACAAGTTCATTTGCACCCAGGACACTGCTGGAATGGTGTAGCGTGGGCAGTGTGCAGCACAGGGAGCACTGAGCCTCTGCCAGCAGCTGCTGTCAGGAGCTGACACCGCAGAAACAGGGGGACAGAGGATGAGGCTTCACTCCAGCAGCAACCAGAGCCAGAGTTAGAGATGCCGTGGCTGGCCGGCCCTGAGCCTGGCCAGCCTGGGAGTAGGAGTCATCAGCCTTGGGCCCTGAGGGAGGAGGGTCCAACACTCCTCACCTGAGTCTTGTTATAGACTGAGCCACTGATATCAGGCACACCCGTGTTACTTGAGGTCACAGAAACACCTGGAAAACAGAAACACCACCAAGGGTGAGAATGTCACCCCACCAGCCAGCACAAGCCCAAGCTTTGCTCCCAGCACCTCTGGCAGCCTCAGGGGATGCACTGCCCCACTGGTTCTCCAGACCCACAGCACCCCACATGGGAACAGAGGAAAGGGCTCAGCTTCTGGTTCCCACTGCAAAAGCCCACTGGGATAAATCACCCAGGTCCACACCTAGCCATTAACACTTGGATTCTGTTGTGTTGTGTTTCGCTGCAGGATTCCAATGCACTTCCAATGCACCAGGCAGCAGTTAGCAGCACTGACCACTCACTGAAGCCCACTAAAAGCCAGCATTCCCCTGGATCAGAGGTGCATTTGGCTCTGTTGCAGCACTCAAGAGCTTTGCAGTAGTGCCCTGAGTGATGAGACTCAGCATCTCCTACACATCTGAACCTCTTTCACACCCTACAGAAGAGTGAAAGTCTGCAGCACCCCTCTGCCCTGACAGAATCAGCATCACTGCCTCAGAGACACTTATTCTTAGTTTTACAGAAGGTGGCTCTGGTTATTCCATTTGGGTCAGAATAAAGCCAATGGTTGCTTTGTTTGGTGAATCAGAGATATGGGCTCAAGGGTACTGCTCTAAGCTTTTGTAACCCTCCTTGGGCACTGCTGGATTCCTTGGACACTTCCTGGGTTACTTCTCCACTGAAAGGAGTGTGACCACCTGGTGTTTCAAATGCCCAGCAAATGCTTGGTCCTTGCTTGAGAATGAGGATCAACCACATAGTGCTAAGCAGCCCAGTACAGGCTTCTCAGATCTAACCAGCATGTGCCAAATAAAGCTTTTGTATGACCTGCATAAATTCTTCAGCTTTTATGGTTACAAAGGAAACATTTCCAAGCACGACACAATGTTATGAGTGTACACAGACAGCAGCTAGACAGCCCAGAGATGTGTGAAGTGCCCTGCTCCTCTCTAACATGTGGGTGTCTCAGGTGCCTACCAAGAAACTTAAAATCTAGCTATGATTTGGCAGAGGAGCATTTCAGCAACAGCACTGAACTGCTCAAGTTTCAAAATCACAGCACTGTTGAAGATCACTATACTCTTCAGCAAAGAAAGCTCTGGCTTAGGAGGCAGCTTACCATTTCTCCCACATGTAATTGGTCCAAGCTGTGCATCAGCCACACAGATTTTTATGTGAAGTTCAGCAGTGAGGTTCACAAGGAACAACTAAGTCATTAGAAAAGCATTTTGTGTATGGGAGATGGAGAAACAGCTTGGATCACGACCCTGTTTAGCGCTGGCTGCTGTGTTGACTGGGAGTTTGCCCTACTAAATCCCACTCCAGGGGAACCTCCAGTCTCAAAGCGTTACCTTTCCCAGGTCCAGTGCCAGCAGATTTGCTTTGTGCTTGAGATGAGCCACTGTAGCCTCCTTTGCTGTAATCTCCAGCTGCTGTTCCCTGCGTTAAGTCGTCGTAGCCTGCACAAGGGGTGCACAGGGAGGGCGTCAGGGCGCGGAGCGGCGCCGCGCTCGGGGGCAGCGGGGCTGAGCCTTACCTGCACCGTAGCCATGCTGGCTGTAGCCACTCGCCTGCTGAAAGGGAGTCGAGGCCGTGCTCAGGTTGACTCCGTGCTGTTTAGCAGATGCTGGAGGTACCTGGACAAAGCACGGGACGAGAAGTGCTGTCAGCTGGAACACAAGCTGGAACACAAACGCCCTCTGCCATCTAGTGGGGAAGGGACCTTCTACCTCGTGTTGGGAATTCAGTCTGGAGTTGGGAGGACTGGGATCGCATGGGACTGCTCACAGCAGTAACTTGCTATAGTGGATTTGTGTCACAGAATTTCTCCTAGAGCTGTCCCTGTGATTGCAGCACAGCCCTCCCTCAGAACAGGTTGTGTATTTCTTTCATATACTGAATGTAAACAGCAAATTTTTACCCACAAACTGAGACCAACCACAGAATCAAAGTAAACACACCACAACAAACATCAATTCCTGCCTGAGGCTGCTCATAAAACACTAGCCTACAGGGCCCTAAATAGCTTCATCTACCCTTCTGCCTGGAGCTGCACCTCTTCCCAAATAAACCTCCTTCCTCCTGAGACTTCCAGCCCTGCTCTCTGACTTAATGGGGTCTCCTCCATCCAGGCTTTCAGCTCACTGACTCAGCTTTGGGTCCCCCCTTGACTCTGCAGGGACTCATAAGGGCTTTCAAGAACAGCAAGCCCACAAAATGCAGCTGTCAGGTATGTACAGAAACTCGTACAGGGGTCCATGAATTCTGGCCTGTCAAATATTTTGTTTTCTTCTGGATGAGACTGCAGCTATTTTCTCACATTGAATGCTTTTGGAGATCTCCTGCAGACTGGGGAAGCTGACTCTATTCCACTCTAATGAGAATCCACCTAAATACTGACTCCAGCTCTGGAGTGCTCAGTATGAGGAAGCTGTGGACCTGTTGGAGCAGATCCAGAGGAGGTCACAAAGGTGATCAAGGTGATGAGCTCCTCTCTCCTATAAGGACAGGCTGAGAGTTGGGGCTGTTCATCCTGGAGAAAAGAAGGCTCGGGGGGGACCTTAGTGTGACCTTTCTCCACTTAAAGGAGGCTTATAGGAAATGTGGGAAAAACATTTTACCAGGCCCTGTAGTGACGGGATGAAGGGCAGGTGTTTTCAACTGAAAGGTGGCAGATTTAGATTAGATATAAAGAAAATAATCATCACCACGAGGGTGGTGTGGCACTGGCACAGGCTGCCCAGAGAAGATGTGGATGGCCAACAGCCCTGGAAGTGTTCAAGGCCAGGTTGGATGGGGCTCTGAGCAACCTGGGACAGTGAAAGGTGTCCCTGCCCAGAGCAGGGGGATTGGAACAAGACAGTCTTGGATGATACCTTCCAACCCAAACCTTCCTATAATTCCAAGAGGAGTGGAATGTTTGGGCTGGAGAAAGCAAAACTGGAGAGGCATGCAGGGAGCACTACAGCTGAGGCTGTCACACTTACAAACATGGTTGGCCCATACTGGAATGCACTGGGAACACCGGGCATCCCAGCATAGTAAGGGAGCCCGGTGTAGCTGTACCCTGGGGGCAGGGTCGGGTTGAGGAAGGGCTGCTGAGTCGTGTGGTGAGTCTGTGTCTGGTTCTGCTGCGGCTGGGCCAGCGTGGTTGCAGGAGCAGGAGATGCAGTGTCTCCACGGCCAAATTTTGTTACATCACCTGTGAAAGAAAGAACTGGTCAGAAAAGCTATCAAAGATACTGCAAAAGTGGAGAATTCAATGGACTTATATCCTCTGAACAGGAGCAGACAACTACAGAGCAGGACACATCCTACACCTGAAAGCCTGCAGTTGTTTATGGGAAACCCTCACCCAGTCTCTGTTCCTGACAGCCACAGGGAAATTGCCTGTTTGTGGCACAGAACTCTGTGCCGTGGCTACTCCACTGATAAAGAGAGATGCCAATACTCACCTATCTCACATGGTCTGAGCAGACTCATTACTATCAGATCATTGCAATAAAACATGCTAAAAGCAGAAGCATGGTAAATAGCCAGAGAGCCAATGGTTGTTGGGTTAAAGTGTGACTCTCCTGGAGGTTAACCTGTTTAGCTAAGCTTTAGCTCATGGACTGAAAGCAGGTTAGGATTTACAGGCAGTGATGGGCATATTTTTGCCAATGTCTGTTTATTTATCAAGCATGACTAGTTAAGATGTCCAGTTCCTCACACCACCAAAGTTCTGAAGACAGTAGCTGAAGGCCAGGAAAGCAAGGCTTGCATCGAGGGCCACCTTATTGAAGAAGCAGGAAGGGAAATTCAGTTATTAACCAAAAAACAGCCTCCCAAGAGAAGCGATAATGAAGCAGAAAATTCACAAACACTTGTACTTTCTGGCAGCCTACAGAGCAGCATGTTCACATGTTTACCAAGGAGGTGACATACATCAATCCCTTCTACCTCACTCCCAACCAGTATTCCTTTTTGCTGGTTACTAGGAAGTATGACAGCACTTAATACCATCATTATAAGAACTACAATGCCTATGGCTACAGTTTAAAGCTGTAATCAACTAGCAGTGGGTGAAAACCACTGGGATGAAATCTGGGATGGCATTAATATCATCTTTGCACAATGACAGCTAAAGAGCGAGAGCAGGAACAAGGAAGGGCTTCTTGGGAAAAGGGAAGGGAAAAGCAACTCTTGTCTGAGCAACAGCAGGATGACCTGCACTGAGAAACCAGCACTTCTCACTTGCCATTGTCATTTTTCCTAGCACTCACCTGAGTATGGGTTGTTAGCAAGGCTCCCATCTCTGCCTGTCAAGGTTGCAGGAGCCGGGAATGTAATTCCATAGTAATCCTTGGAAGAGACAACACCATTTATTAATAGTGGAAACTGGAACACAGTTGGACACATGAACTGCCTACTAGACACAGAAGAAAATTCTAAAAGTAAGAACTAAAGGAGGTTTGACTGGAAGCTGACCTTACATTGTGCAGCAGAGCTGAAAATTTACCTGGATCCTCAAGCTAAAATAAACCTACTTTATAGACACTTTTTGTGTTATACACAAATATTTAATCTCTTAATGGTAAGTTAAAGGCAGTAACTAAGTGATTTCCCACACAGCTTCCAGCTCTGAACTGTCATCTTCCAGTGAGCCTGCCTGAAAGAGAACTGAGCATTGTCACTCAAACGCCTGGGGTCAGACCAGGACTGTAATCACAACATAGATGTAAGTCTAAGGGTTTTGCCCTTGTACCATGCCCTGTGTTCTAAAAGTGGATATGTCAGCTACAAAACCAGCAAAAGCATCAAAAGAGAGAGAAAAACAGTTACTATTGGATGACTGGAAAATTTATTTAAACTATTTACAGGAGATCTCAGGTCATGGTCTCCAAAGTGGGGTATGTATCCCAACCCATTGGGTTGCAGGAAGAAAATGGATTTTGTACCTTTGATAAATATTACCGAAGAGAATTTTTAAACAGTGTTTGTTTAACCTTTCTCTCCTTTTTTCATTTTTATCTTTGTGTATGTTTTATAATATATATATATTAGTACAGGGGTGTATGTATGTAATTCAGAAATAAAAATATACTGAAGGCGAGTGCTCCCAATTTTTTTGCCAACAGGGTGCATAAAAAAGGTGGAAACCACTGCATCAGATCATTCTTCTAGGTCTTCTACAAGAAGGTAAGCAACACTAGAAAGCTTGCACTTTGAAATGACAGGACATGCTAGCAAAACCAAAGTAGTATTTTGACCTCAGTTTGGGGAAAAAGGGCAAGAAGATTGCCCTTCTATGTCTGTGTGAACTTCACCTGTGGGTCTGGTAATCGTTTTTTTTCCTCCTAATTTTCATGTTCTACTCCTCACCACCTCCAATCCAGAAACAGATAATGCTTTAAGTAGTAATGTATCAATTTACACACATTTTCAAATACTGAAAAATTCTCCTCCTTTATCATACCCCTCTCTCAAATGCCATAGTGCCTCAAATGTTTTCTCAGTGTGGACAGCAATCTCCACCTTGCTCCACTTTTGTGCATCCCTTCCCTGTCTCCTACACCCAATCCTCCATCACTCAACACAAAATAATGTGGCAAAGTTTTAGTATTGTAGGTGCTTTCTGTAACTTGTAATGGTGTCATTATTATCACCAACCTTTCCTTCCCCCTTTAGGAACTCCAGCACGAATCACTTGACAAAACACAACTAAATTCACATTAGAAGTCTTAGCAGGTTATTCAAAAGCAGCACTCTCATAACCTTCTGATGAAAATGCCACAAAAAGAAGATCTAGAGAAGACATGTAAACACAGTTCAGCTGATATGAACTGGCACACTAACATTTTCCCCCTATACAAACTGGACAAAATATAATCAAATCTGCATAAGAAGAGGGTGTAAGGGTAGCAGTTATTCTCACTCCACCTCGGGCAGGGGAAAACCACATCAGCACTGAATATCCTACTTGTGCATACGCACATTCAAATTAAAAACTCATTAGAAAATACAAGTGCAAGGCAGTTAGGCCGCAGTTCATGCTGGCCCAAAGGAAAATATCAGGGAAGATACTCTGTTCTTCAAACGTCACAGACATCTCCTGACCTACAAAAGGAGAAGGTGCCTAAAGCCAAAAGTGAAATATCAGAATTAGGCTCAAAAAGCAAGCAGAAAAGGATGAAAAAAGGGAAAGTGATGAGACAAAATAGATTTAAGTTCCACCCAGCAGCTCACTGGGTACCACACACATTTGTAAGATCTTTGCAACAGATGAACAGAGAAGACAGCATATCCCAGTGTAATGCACACCAAAAGAACCCAAACAACAAAAAAATCCAGTGAGATTTTACAGCAAGCACATTAGTTGAGTTAAATTAAAAAAGAAATCTCAGGAGAAAATCCCATTCTTGCTTTTTGAGCAAACACGGGGATCTCCTGCTGCTGGAAGTTACACAGGAAGCAGTGACGACTCACACTTGGGCCTTTGCCCACTTTCACTTTTCACATTAAGCGGACTGGCACATGAAAGAGAAATATTCCCACCTCTTCCTGCTCACAGACCATCTAACAGTGCCACATTTTCACAAAGAATTCACAATACAATTTAAAAAAAACCCCAAAATCCAGAAAGGACAAACATTGCATGAATAGTTGATGAAAAATCCTTTGTGACATCTGTGCATTTATTTCTAATTACCAACATACCAAGGGTAATTAACCCTGGATACAGGGGTATGAGAGATGGCTCCAAAAATATCATGCAACTTTTTGCAGGGAGAGGAAAAACTCTTGCACTAGCAAAGCTGCAGGCACCACAGTAAAAAAGTACTAAAACATATATACATATACACATTTAAACAGAATTTAAAAACATTGAGAGACTAACAATATTTTTCAATGAAAAATATAAGAAAAAGATTAATTAACATGCAAAATAAACATTATATACTAATCATATTAGAGCATGCAATATGAAAAAAAAATAGATGCTGGTACATAGAGAAATTTTTAAATAAACCCCCAAAAAGGGCAACACACAAAACAGATGAAAAGACAGTCCTGAAACACATCCCTGGCACAGCCAGCCGGAAAACTTCTGCCACATTTTGTCTCTTGCAATAGCTCAGTAGCCAGGCTTCCCCCTGGCAGCAGCCCAGAGAAAGTGCCAGCTCCCGTTCTCACAGCAGCGTCCCCTCCTGGCCAGTGACAAGCACCAAAGCTCTCAGAAGAAAGCAAACAGAAAAAACAAAAGTGAAAACGGAAAAGTGAAATTATCAAGAGGATGGTGATGAAAGGAAAGCCTGGACCTGGGCATATAAAACTGCACCACCAGCAGCATCCCAAGCAAAGCAACCACGACTACCAAGCCAGGGCAGGCTCCTGCACAGTGCCCGAAGCTCCACCATGGCTGCACCTGGATGCTCACAGCCCCACCAGCGGCACAGCACCCTGGCACTGCTGCTCCTCATCCTGGCTCTGGCCACCGGCCTCCCGTGCCACCACCTGCGGACCCACGATCCTGGGAATGCACTCCAGCATCTGCAGGACATGGCTCCAAGAACGACACTGTCCTGCAATCTCCAGAAGCGGCCCTTCTTCCCCGCCAGCCTGCTCCACAACAACCTGCAGCCGCACCAAGCCGCCGCCACCGCCCTGCGCATCCTGCAGCACCTCTTCCACACCCTCAGCTCCAACAGCACCCGCCAGCACTGGCCCAGCCACGCTCGCAACCACCTCCTCAACAAGCTGCAGCACCACATCCACCACCTGGAGCAATGCCTCCCCGACAACGCCGCGCCCTTCAAAGGACCACGCAACCCGCTGCTCGCCATCAACAAGTACTTCAGGGACATCCACCTCTTCCTGCACGCCCACAACCACAGCGCCTGCGCCTGGGACCACGTCCGCCTCGAAGCTCTTGTCTGCTTCCAGCATGTGGACAGACTCATACGGCAAATGAAGCACCAAGCTGCTCTGGACCCCACTAAGCCCACGGATAGCAAACACCCATCCCCAGCCAGCACCAGTGGCCTCAGACGGAGTGGTGATGGCAGCAGCCCAGGCTGGGATCACCTGGGACCAGTCACACATCTTCCGACTGAGAAGCTGATGGGGAAAGGGGTGTGACTGTGGTGACACTGGGGTCAGGCTGTGGCACAGCCCACACCCAAACTACAGCCACTAGAGTGGAAGGAAGAGGAAATTTCTGTGCTATACTTCCATGGACAGCTGTGAAGCACTGGGGATATGGATGGTACTTATTACCTGTGGAATTACTGTGTTCATCTGGGACTGTAACCTCACCTGATGAACGGGAAGGGGATCATGGACACGGGGAACTATGGTGGGACTCTTATTCCAATCACTATTTGTTACAAAACTCTGTTTACTTACTTATTTAATTAATTAACTTAGTTGTTTATTTATTTATTTATTTATTTATTTATTTATTCTTTTGTTAGTAATAAAGACTTGTTGTAAAAGCAGAAAAGAATGAAAAAGCAAAGCTGCGGTCATTATGCTTCATGCTTATACCTGACATGCAAAGATACCAACTCTTCAGGCTGTGAGGGGATCAATCTCCCTCCTCCAGCCCGTCTTGCCAATGCTTCCTGCCTGGGTGGAAGGCTGTGGATAGCAGACCCTTCTCAGGGAATGCTGGTTCTGCAGCCCCCAGGCATTTCTTACAGCTGCCAGACCATTGGAGCACCCATTTGCCCCAGATGGCATGATGCCTGCCCTGCACACTTCCTCCTCTTCCACCACCACGCTCTCCCTTCTAGACCCTTCAATAATGCCAAGACATGAAAGCCACCTCCAAGCCACCATCCCTCCACAGCCATTCTGCAATGCCACAACACTGCTTTGCAAGAAACAGGGTGGCATAGACAAGGTGCACCTCAAAGAATCAAGGAGGGGATCCATAAAGGTCTGCAGAGATTTGGACAAGGAACAGAAGTCCAGCGCTACCAACTGCACCCAAGAAACACCAAAAAGAGACAAAACCCACAGGAGATGTCCAGAACAGCTCAGTGCTCTGCAACGGCCACCACAACTGGTCCAGGATGCTCCTGGCTGTGCTTACATCTCAGTGGCTATGGGGACCTGCTGCAGCACACAGAGCACATTATCCTTGTCCTTCTACACCCCAACACATCATTAGCAAGCAAAGAGATCCATCACTCAAACACCCTCACTCAACATGGTCCAACCCAACGAGCACAGCATTTCTCATGAAGGAAACTGCCCACGCATCACCAGAACCAGCTGCTCCTTCACCCTCCAGCCAACGACCCAGAAGTATCTCCCTAGGTCAGCATGGGACAAAGAGGTTGTTTCCTGCGCTCAACAACATCTACCACTGCATCACTGCTCTGTGCAAACATAAATGATCACTTCCCGTTCAGCTGAGTGAGAAAAGAAGAGGACCAAATACAGAATCATAGAATCACTAAGGTTGGAAGAGACCTCCAAGATCATCAAGCCCAGCCTTTCACCAAACACCATTAAGCCATATCATGAAGTGCCACATCTACTCAATTTTTGAACACTTGTAGGGGTGGTGACTCTAGCACTTCCTTAGGAAGCCTGTTCCAATGTTTGACTACTTCTTCAGTGAAGAAATTTTCCCTAATATCCAGCCCGAACCTCGACTGGCACAACTTGAAGACATTTTCCTTTCCTATTGCTAGTTGCTGGGAGAAGAAGCCGATTCCCATATGGTTATAACCTTCTTTTAGATTGTTGTAGGGAGTGATAAGGTTTGCCTGAGCCTTCTTTTCCCCACACTAAACTTGCCCAGTTCCCTCAGCTGCTCCTCATATGACTCACTGTACAGACCCTTCCCCAGCTCTGTTTCCTTCTCTGGACACAGTCCAGCCCCCTCTGTGTCCTTCTTGCTGTGAGCAAACAAAGCTGAGCACAGATTCCAGGCGTGGCCTCAGCCGTGCCCCAGCACAGGGGATGGGCCCTGCCCTGCTCCCGCTGCCCCTCCATGGCTGACGCAGGCCCGGGGCCTTTGGCCTCCTTGGCCCCCCCAGCTCGTGTCCAGCCCCTGGAAACCAGCACCTCCAGGGCCTTTCCCAGCAGCTTCCCAGCCACGCTGTCCCAGCTGGAGCTGCAGGGGCTGCTGTGACCCAGGGACAGGAGCCAGCACTTGGCCTGGTTGAGCCTCACACAACTGGCCCTGGCCCGTGGATGCAGCCTGGGCAGATCCCTCTGCAGAGCCCCCCTGCCCTCCAGCAGATCAGCACTCACACCCAGCTGGGCCTTGACTCAAACTGACTGAGGGGGCTCTTGATTCCCTCACTCAGATCATCAATAAAGATAAAAAACAGCACAGTACAGAGCCCCCAGTACAGAGCCCTGGGGGACACCACTAGGGACCAGCTGCCTGTTGCAAGTAATTCCATTCACCAGCACTCTCTGGGCCAGGCCAGCAGCCAGTTTTAAATCAGAGAACAGAGCACCTAAGCCACAAGCAGCTGGTATCTCCAGGAGAATTCTATGGGATTCAGTGTCAAAGACTTTTCTAAAGCCCAGGAAGTCAACATCCCTGGACTTTCCCTCATCCACTGTGTTGTAGAAGGAGATTGGGTTGGGCAGTAATGCCTCTCACAAACCCACGCTGGCTGGGCCTGATCTCCTGGATCTCCTGTAGGTGCCATGTGATGGGCACTCAAGAAGATCTCCATGGCTTCCCCAGCAGAGGTCAGGCTGACAGCCCAAAGCTCCACAGATTCTACTTCTAACCCTTCCTGAAGACAAACATTACACTAGCCACTCTCCAGGTGCCTGGGGCCTCCTTGGTTAGCCAGGACTGCTGTAAATTATGGGAGTGGCTTGGTGAGCTTTCCACCAGCTCTCTTATATATTCAGGTACACAGCAGGACCAGGACCCTTCAAGATGGACCTTCCATTTGTACTACTGTCCTCCTGATGCTCATATCCAGAAGCACCCTATGATGTCAGCAATGAGGACATCATTGGTTCTGTATTTTCTGAGGCAGCTGAGGAACTAAACCAATCTATGATGAAAACAGGAGCAGTGGTGATGACAAGCTGGAATACAGGGAATTCCAATATGAAAGAAGAAATACATTTGTATTCTTTTTTGTATTCAGGTGATACAACACCAGAATAGGGATTAGAGAAGTTGAGTGATATCTGTTCCTTAGGACATATCTAAAAGCATCACTAGATGCAGGCTCTTCTGATACCACCTCCACTCAGCATCACACTGCACTTGGGATATCCAGGGCAAAAAAACCAATAAAATTAATTTTAAAAAATCTTTTATTGTTCAAAAGCAACAGCTTAGATGAGACTTCTTCAATTCCACCACAATGAAAGTCAAACTGCAAAAGGGAAGCAAGACACTGCAGAAGTTTCATCAACATTCAGTGCCCAGGTGCATAGACCCAGAGCCACCTCCTCAACTTAATGACTTGACGAAATCCTGAGGTCCTTAGAAATAAACTATTTTATAACTCTATCAAAGGCTAAAAATAAATATTTTATTCATATTAATACAAAGAAAACAACAATATGGTAGAACAAAAACCCAGAAAAACCTAATGGAGAACTACAAAAAGACTTGGTAAGTGTCCCAGGCAGAATGGAAGTTTTGGACAACATTTATCAGGGAAGTCTTCCCATTGAGGTTCAGAAAGTATCTCCTTGCAGGCTAAACTCCTTCTCAGAGAAGTCTGGAGGAAGTTTAATACAATCCTAATCCCATATTAGGTACATGGTTCATCTCTAAAGAATTATATAACTGTAAATGAGTCTTCATAAAAACTTGACCTGTAAGATCATGGACATATTTATTTGAACTTTTATAAAGGAAACATATTTATATGGGAAAAACAAATTAATAAATTTGTAAAAACAAATCTATCATGGCAATAATCAAAGAATTTTAATCAGAATTATCTGTGACACAGACAGTTGCAACTACGTGTAGAGTATTCCACTGCACAAATCCTTCAAAACCAGCTTAATAATAGGCTAGAGAACAATGCAATTAATCAGATGACTATGGTTCAGCCTCAAGCAATAACCTACAGATATGTCCCCACTCAAGGGAGGAATATGCATGCACACTAGTAGAAGGTCTGTGCTGAAAAACCATACAGTTAAGGTGCGAAAATGAAATTATACAGAATAAAATTATTGACGCTAATGCATAAAAAGCAGTGAAAGCTTAAACAGCACAGTACCTTAATAGAAATAAACCAGTTACTTCTTAGTAAATTCCCAAAACCACCACTTCCTTTTTTTTACACCACAATTAACTTCGCATGTCCTGAGCAGTGTAATTATATATCAGGAAACACAACCTTAAAAATCTTCAAAATATTTGACTTTAGAGGAGATAATGAAGATTGATATTAGCACCCCTCAAAACAAACAAATATATTACCTGCGCTGCTCAAAATCACAAATACAATTTAAAAAAAGGTAAAGCCCAAATTACTATACGGCAACTGACGCAGAGTGTCCTGTTCAGGGCAAGAAAGGAAATTCAGAAAAACACAACAGGAAAAAGAGATAAACCCAGAGAGAAAAGAAAACCACAAAAAAACTAAACATCAGAGAAACAAAAGCATGTGGCACAAATGCGGGACATCATTCCCCTAAATCGAACATACGAAAGACCACATCCATGTACAAAAAGAGAACTAAAACACCACACCAAGCCATGGACATCCCAACAACAACCACAGCCACCAGCACAGGCTGGAAAACACGGAGGGAAAGTCCAGACAATCAGAAAGCGATGAAGGGAAAGCTGCTTACATACAAAGCCCCGCACCCGGAGGCACCCCAAGCACAGCCACCAGCAGCACCAGCCAGCCTCACCAGGCTCCTCCTGCCCAGCAGCACCCAACAGCGCCCACAGACTCACCATGCCGGCGCCCACAGCCTCAGCGCCACGCCTGCCGCACGCCGCCCCGGCGCTCCTGCTCCTCCTCACCGCTCTGGCCAGCAGCCTGGCCTGCCAACACCTCTGGACGCACGAGGACACCTTCCCCGGCGACGCTCTCCGCCTCCTCCAGGACGTGGCTGTCGGCCACACACAGCCCTGCCACCTGACAGAGCCGCCCTTCTTCCCCGCCGGCCTGCTCCACAACAACCTGCAGCCGCACCAAGCCGCCGCCACCGCCCTGCGCATCCTGCAGCACCTCTTCCACACCCTCAGCTCCAACAGCACCCGCCAGCACTGGCCCAGCCACGCTCGCAACCACCTCCTCAACAAGCTGCAGCACCACATCCACCACCTGGAGCAATGCCTCCCCGACAACGCCGCGCCCTTCAAAGGACCACGCAACCCGCTGCTCGCCATCAACAAGTACTTCAGGGACATCCACCTCTTCCTGCACGCCCACAACCACAGCGCCTGCGCCTGGGACCACGTCCGCCTCGAAGCTCGTGCCTCTCTACAGCACCTCCACAACCTCACACGCACCATGCGCCGCTAGCGCCAACACCCACACACCCAGACACACCTACGCCCCAAAGCCACCTCCAACCCCACCTGGGCCTCCTCTCACCTGGCACCGCATGCAGCCCTGAGGCAGCCGCACGGCACCCGCAGCCTTCAACCGCTGCATCTCCAGCCATTCAGCTGCTCCTACTCAGATCCACAAAAGACTTTCTCCACTTATTTATAGACTGATATGTTTATTTATTTCTTTATTTATATAATTTATCTCATTATTTATGTATTTATTTTTCTACCTCTTCACTTGTTTATGCCACGACAAATAAAGACTTATGACAAAACACTTGCCACTGCCTCTCCTCTCTCCAGCACTGCAACCACTCTTTGCCACCGGGGAAAGCCATCTCCACCCAACACACACTCCAAGCCCTGCTCCAAACAGCCCCCGACCACTCTTCTCAATGGCCCCTGCCCAAGCAGCATCCTGCACCAGCCTCTGAGCACAAACACTGCCAGTCTTTGGCCAACACCACCAAACAGCACCAAAAAGATGAACACCCGCAGGCCGCTGAAGAGCACCGTTGCACCTCATCTGCTTTAACCACACCTTGCTCCATCCGCCCAATCCATGCCTCTCTGACGCACAGACGAGGATGTCGTGCGCGACACTGTCAAACATTCGCACAAAGCCAGGAACACAAGGTCACGTTGCTCGCCCCTCTCCACCACTGCTGTGGAGCCCTAACCATAGAACAGCACCAAAACCACCAGGAATGGCGATTCTGCACTTTGGAATGCCATGCTCCCTGCTCCCAATCACCCCCCCTTGCTTCTCCACTGGCCTTAGCATAGTCTCCCGCAGAAGCAGCCTCATCTTCTTGCCTGACACAGAGCTCAGCCTCACTGCTCCGGAGCTCCCACACTCTTCTGCTTTTCCCTATCTAAGACAGGGAGTTCTGTTTCTCATCTCCCACTTCTTGGGCACTTCCACTGACAGACACCAGGTTTCAAAACCCATCCACATTGGCCTACCAACTCCACCTCAAAGTTCCCCCAGGACTCATGCATTCGCCTCTTCATGTGTCATCCACTTGGACACCTTCAGGTCGCTAAGAGGGTCTCAAACTCGACCCTCTCCTACACTGGCCTGGGGTCTCCATTCTTCAGGCAGGGCTCTCAGCATTCGCCTTGTGCGACTTCAGCAGCGTGCCTGGAGAGCGCTGACACACAAGGCTACAAACACCCACTCCTCTCCACAGCCTCTTTGCCCCAAAGGCACAGAACCTTCAAATCCCATGATCCGCTCCTAGCAACCATCCGACCATAATCCATGAGGCCAGGGTGATCATGCCAATGCAGATCTCTGCACACCCCAAACGCCTCTCCACTACTCCCCAGCTTTTGGGCGCTTTTGGAAAGGCATCTGAAACTACTGGCAAACCTTCACTACTCCAGCCACAGAAGTCCAGCCCCCGCAGCCTTGCTCACACCCGATGTCCTCTAGACTCCTGTGCCTCTTCAGAGCCATCCCCTCCAAGGATGCCACACCTCTCACGGACTAACGAGCCCTGAACAGGACACACTCTTGCAGGAAAGGGCTCTGGCAATGCCAAAACACACCACCATTGCTTTCATGGGGGACAGTGCTCTTTGGCCCTGTGGCCGCCTCATCCACTCAGGCACGGATCTCCAAAGCCGACCCTTGCTCCAGGGCCACAGCCACGGCAGCAGGCACAACAGAAAGGGCAAAGCCCTTCCCTGGCACCAACTTCTCCACTGAGCCTTCCTTGCCTGCCTTGCTGCCGGCTCCTCCCTAACACAGCAGCAGGAGCACCTGCCTCCGTGCAAGGACACACTCAGGCCTCCAAGGCCCACGTGCACACACAGCCCCTTGAGCACTGCCACCGCCTCAGGCCATTGACCGCAGGAGGGGAAACGCCAGCGCCCGCCCACTGACATCACCGCACACCCCTTGCAACCACAAAAGGAAAACGGTGGCGCAGATGAAAATAAAGGCAAGCCACCAAGTGAAAGGAAAAGTGACCACAGCCACCAGCAGGGCCTTGCAGGTGGAAAGCATGCCTGGGCACAAAGACAGACTCAGCACCACAGCACGCACCGCACAGCTGGCCCGGCAGGTGAAAGGGAACAGCCAAGAGCCCTCTCCACCGCACCTGACCACGACGTCTCCCAGCCAGAACTTTCACAAGCCCGGCACACCGCTGCCACCACAATCCCCAACCACGGACACCCCAACCAAACACTTCCCCAAAACCAATACAGCCACCAGTAGAGACTGGAAACTACAGGCAGAAACTCCGGACAATCAGAAAGCGATGAAGGGAAAGCTGCCTTGCATACAAAGCCCCGCACCCGGAGGCACCCCAAGCACAGCCACCAGCAGCACCAGCCAGCCTCACCAGGCTCCTCCTGCCCAGCAGCACCCAACAGCGCCCGCAGACTCACCATGCCGGCGCCCACAGCCTCAGCGCCACGCCTGCCGCACGCCGCCCCGGCGCTCCTGCTCCTCCTCACCGCTCTGGCCAGCAGCCTGGCCTGCCAACACCTCTGGACGCACGAGGACACCTTCCCCGGCGACGCTCTCCGCCTCCTCCAGGACATGGCTGTCGGCCACACACAGCCCTGCCACCTGACAGAGCCGCCCTTCTTCCCCGCCGGCCTGCTCCACAACAACCTGCAGCCGCACCAAGCCGCCGCCACCGCCCTGCGCATCCTGCAGCACCTCTTCCACACCCTCAGCTCCAACAGCACCCGCCAGCACTGGCCCAGCCACGCTCGCAACCACCTCCTCAACAAGCTGCAGCACCACATCCACCACCTGGAGCAATGCCTCCCCGACAACGCCGCGCCCTTCAAAGGACCACGCAACCCGCTGCTCGCCATCAACAAGTACTTCAGGGACATCCACCTCTTCCTGCACGCCCACAACCACAGCGCCTGCGCCTGGGACCACGTCCGCCTCGAAGCTCGTGCCTCTCTACAGCACCTCCACAACCTCACACGCACCATGCGCCGCTAGCGCCAACACCCACACACCCAGACACACCTACGCCCCAAAGCCACCTCCAACCCCACCTGGGCCTCCTCTCACCTGGCACCGCACGCAGCCCTGAGGCAGCCGCACGGCACCCGCAGCCTTCAACCGCTGCATCTCCAGCCATTCAGCTGCTCCTACTCAGATCCACAAAAGACTTTCTCCACTTATTTATAGACTGATATGTTTATTTATTTCTTTATTTATATAATTTATCTCATTATTTATGTATTTATTTTTCTACCTCTTCACTTGTTTATGCCACGACAAATAAAGACTTATGACAAAACACTTGCCACTGCCTCTCCTCTCTCCAGCACTGCAACCACTCTTTGCCACCGGGGAAAGCCATCTCCACCCAACACACACTCCAAGCCCTGCTCCAAACAGCCCCCGACCACTCTTCTCAATGGCCCCTGCCCAAGCAGCATCCTGCACCAGCCTCTGAGCACAAACACTGCCAGTCTTTGGCCAACACCACCAAACAGCACCAAAAAGATGAACACCCGCAGGCCGCTGAAGAGCACCGTTGCACCTCATCTGCTTTAACCACACCTTGCTCCATCCGCCCAATCCATGCCTCTCTGACGCACAGACGAGGATGTCGTGCGCGACACTGTCAAACATTCGCACAAAGCCAGGAACACAAGGTCACGTTGCTCGCCCCTCTCCACCACTGCTGTGGAGCCCTAACCATAGAACAGCACCAAAACCACCAGGAATGGCGATTCTGCACTTTGGAATGCCATGCTCCCTGCTCCCAATCACCCCCCCTTGCTTCTCCACTGGCCTTAGCATAGTCTCCCGCAGAAGCAGCCTCATCTTCTTGCCTGACACAGAGCTCAGCCTCACTGCTCCGGAGCTCCCACACTCTTCTGCTTTTCCCTATCTAAGACAGGGAGTTCTGTTTCTCATCTCCCACTTCTTGGGCACTTCCACTGACAGACACCAGGTTTCAAAACCCATCCACATTGGCCTACCAACTCCACCTCAAAGTTCCCCCAGGACTCATGCATTCGCCTCTTCATGTGTCATCCACTTGGACACCTTCAGGTCGCTAAGAGGGTCTCAAACTCGACCCTCTCCTACACTGGCCTGGGGTCTCCATTCTTCAGGCAGGGCTCTCAGCATTCGCCTTGTGCGACTTCAGCAGCGTGCCTGGAGAGCGCTGACACACAAGGCTACAAACACCCACTCCTCTCCACAGCCTCTTTGCCCCAAAGGCACAGAACCTTCAAATCCCATGATCCGCTCCTAGCAACCATCCGACCATAATCCATGAGGCCAGGGTGATCATGCCAATGCAGATCTCTGCACACCCCAAACGCCTCTCCACTACTCCCCAGCTTTTGGGCGCTTTTGGAAAGGCATCTGAAACTACTGGCAAACCTTCACTACTCCAGCCACAGAAGTCCAGCCCCCGCAGCCTTGCTCACACCCGATGTCCTCTAGACTCCTGTGCCTCTTCAGAGCCATCCCCTCCAAGGATGCCACACCTCTCACGGACTAACGAGCCCTGAACAGGACACACTCTTGCAGGAAAGGGCTCTGGCAATGCCAAAACACACCACCATTGCTTTCATGGGGGACAGTGCTCTTTGGCCCTGTGGCCGCCTCATCCACTCAGGCACGGATCTCCAAAGCCGACCCTTGCTCCAGGGCCACAGCCACGGCAGCAGGCACAACAGAAAGGGCAAAGCCCTTCCCTGGCACCAACTTCTCCACTGAGCCTTCCTTGCCTGCCTTGCTGCCGGCTCCTCCCTAACACAGCAGCAGGAGCACCTGCCTCCGTGCAAGGACACACTCAGGCCTCCAAGGCCCACGTGCACACACAGCCCCTTGAGCACTGCCACCGCCTCAGGCCATTGACCGCAGGAGGGGAAACGCCAGCGCCCGCCCACTGACATCACCGCACACCCCTTGCAACCACAAAAGGAAAACGGTGGCGCAGATGAAAATAAAGGCAAGCCACCAAGTGAAAGGAAAAGTGACCACAGCCACCAGCAGGGCCTTGCAGGTGGAAAGCATGCCTGGGCACAAAGACAGACTCAGCACCACAGCACGCACCGCACAGCTGGCCCGGCAGGTGAAAGGGAACAGCCAAGAGCCCTCTCCACCGCACCTGACCACGACGTCTCCCAGCCAGAACTTTCACAAGCCCGGCACACCGCTGCCACCACAATCCCCAACCACGGACACCCCAACCAAACACTTCCCCAAAACCAATACAGCCACCAGTAGAGACTGGAAACTACAGGCAGAAACTCCGGACAATCAGAAAGCGATGAAGGGAAAGCTGCCTTGCATACAAAGCCCCGCACCCGGAGGCACCCCAAGCACAGCCACCAGCAGCACCAGCCAGCCTCACCAGGCTCCTCCTGCCCAGCAGCACCCAACAGCGCCCGCAGACTCACCATGCCGGCGCCCACAGCCTCAGCGCCACGCCTGCCGCACGCCGCCCCGGCGCTCCTGCTCCTCCTCACCGCTCTGGCCAGCAGCCTGGCCTGCCAACACCTCTGGACGCACGAGGACACCTTCCCCGGCGACGCTCTCCGCCTCCTCCAGGACATGGCTGTCGGCCACACACAGCCCTGCCACCTGACAGAGCCGCCCTTCTTCCCCGCCGGCCTGCTCCACAACAACCTGCAGCCGCACCAAGCCGCCGCCACCGCCCTGCGCATCCTGCAGCACCTCTTCCACACCCTCAGCTCCAACAGCACCCGCCAGCACTGGCCCAGCCACGCTCGCAACCACCTCCTCAACAAGCTGCAGCACCACATCCACCACCTGGAGCAATGCCTCCCCGACAACGCCGCGCCCTTCAAAGGACCACGCAACCCGCTGCTCGCCATCAACAAGTACTTCAGGGACATCCACCTCTTCCTGCACGCCCACAACCACAGCGCCTGCGCCTGGGACCACGTCCGCCTCGAAGCTCGTGCCTCTCTACAGCACCTCCACAACCTCACACGCACCATGCGCCGCTAGCGCCAACACCCACACACCCAGACACACCTACGCCCCAAAGCCACCTCCAACCCCACCTGGGCCTCCTCTCACCTGGCACCGCACGCAGCCCTGAGGCAGCCGCACGGCACCCGCAGCCTTCAACCGCTGCATCTCCAGCCATTCAGCTGCTCCTACTCAGATCCACAAAAGACTTTCTCCACTTATTTATAGACTGATATGTTTATTTATTTCTTTATTTATATAATTTATCTCATTATTTATGTATTTATTTTTCTACCTCTTCACTTGTTTATGCCACGACAAATAAAGACTTATGACAAAACACTTGCCACTGCCTCTCCTCTCTCCAGCACTGCAACCACTCTTTGCCACCGGGGAAAGCCATCTCCACCCAACACACACTCCAAGCCCTGCTCCAAACAGCCCCCGACCACTCTTCTCAATGGCCCCTGCCCAAGCAGCATCCTGCACCAGCCTCTGAGCACAAACACTGCCAGTCTTTGGCCAACACCACCAAACAGCACCAAAAAGATGAACACCCGCAGGCCGCTGAGGAGCACCGTTGCACCTCATCTGCTTTAACCACACCTTGCTCCATCCGCCCAATCCATGCCTCTCTGACGCACAGACGAGGATGTCGTGCGCGACACTGTCAAACATTCGCACAAAGCCAGGAACACAAGGTCACGTTGCTCGCCCCTCTCCACCACTGCTGTGGAGCCCTAACCATAGAACAGCACCAAAACCACCAGGAATGGCGATTCTGCACTTTGGAATGCCATGCTCCCTGCTCCCAATCACCCCTTGCTTCTCCACTGGCCTTAGCACAGTCTCCCGCAGAAGCAGCCTCATCTTCTTGCCTGACACAGAGCTCAGCCTCACTGCTCCGGAGCTCCCACACTCTTCTGCTTTTCCCTGTCTAAGACAGGGAGTTCTGTTTCTCATCTCCCACTTCTTGGGCACTTCCACTGACAGACACCAGGTTTCAAAACCCATCCACATTGGCCTACCAACTCCACCTCAAAGTTCCCTCAGGACTCATGCATTCGCCTCTTCATGTGTCATCCACCTGGACACCTTCAGGTCGCTAAGAGGGTCTCAAACTCGACCCTCTCCTACACTGGCCTGGGGTCTCCATTCTTCAGGCAGGGCTCTCAGCATTCGCCTTGTGCGACTTCAGCAGCGTGCCTGGAGAGGGCTGACACACAAGGCTACAAACACCCACTCCTCTCCACAGCCTCTTTGCCCCAAAGGCACAGAACCTTCAAATCCCATGATCCGCTCCTAGCAACCATCCGACCATAATCCATGAGGCCAGGGTGATCATGCCAATGCAGATCTCTGCACACCCCAAACGCCTCTCCACTACTCCCCAGCTTTTGGGCGCTTTTGGAAAGGCATCTGAAACTACTGGCAAACCTTCACTACTCCAGCCACAGAAGTCCAGCCCCCGCAGCCTTGCTCACACCCGATGTCCTCTAGACTCCTGTGCCTCTTCAGAGCCATCCCCTCCAAGGATGCCACACCTCTCACGGACTAACGAGCCCTGAACAGGACACACTCTTGCAGGAAAGGGCTCTGGCAATGCCAAAACACACCACCATTGCTTTCATGGGGGACAGTGCTCTTTGGCCCTGTGGCCGCCTCATCCACTCAGGCACGGATCTCCAAAGCCAACCCTTGCTCCAGGGCCACAGCCACGGCAGCAGGCACAACAGAAAGGGCAAAGCCCTTCCCTGGCACCAACTTCTCCACTGAGCCTTCCTTGCCTGCCTTGGTGCTGGCTCCTCCCTAACACAGCAGCAGGAGCACCTGCCTCCGTGCAAGGACACACTCAGGCCTCCAAGGCCCACGTGCACACACAGCCCCTTGAACACTGCCACCGCCTCAGGCCATTGACCGCAGGAGGGGAAACGCCAGCGCCCGCCCACTGACATCACCGCACACCCCTTGCAACCACAAAAGGAAAACGGTGGCGCAGATGAAAATAAAGGCAAGCCACCAAGTGAAAGGAAAAGTGACCACAGCCACCAGCAGGGCCTTGCAGGTGGAAAGCATGCCTGGGCACAAAGACAGACTCAGCACCACAGCACGCACCGCACAGCTGGCCCGGCAGGTGAAAGGGAACAGCCAAGAGCCCTCTCCACCGCACCTGACCACGACGTCTCCCAGCCAGAACTTTCACAAGCCCGGCACACCGCTGCCACCACAATCCCCAACCAGGGACACCCCAACCAAACACTTCCCCAAAACCAATACAGCCACCAGTAGAGACTGGAAACTACAGGCAGAAACTCCGGACAATCAGAAAGCGATGAAGGGAAAGCTGCCTTGCATACAAAGCCCCGCACCCGGAGGCACCCCAAGCACAGCCACCAGCAGCACCAGCCAGCCTCACCAGGCTCCTCCTGCCCAGCAGCACCCAACAGCGCCCGCAGACTCACCATGCCGGCGCCCACAGCCTCAGCGCCACGCCTGCCGCACGCCGCCCCGGCGCTCCTGCTCCTCCTCACCGCTCTGGCCAGCAGCCTGGCCTGCCAACACCTCTGGACGCACGAGGACACCTTCCCCGGCGACGCTCTCCGCCTCCTCCAGGACATGGCTGTCGGCCACACACAGCCCTGCCACCTGACAGAGCCGCCCTTCTTCCCCGCCGGCCTGCTCCACAACAACCTGCAGCCGCACCAAGCCGCCGCCACCGCCCTGCGCATCCTGCAGCACCTCTTCCACACCCTCAGCTCCAACAGCACCCGCCAGCACTGGCCCAGCCACGCTCGCAACCACCTCCTCAACAAGCTGCAGCACCACATCCACCACCTGGAGCAATGCCTCCCCGACAACGCCGCGCCCTTCAAAGGACCACGCAACCCGCTGCTCGCCATCAACAAGTACTTCAGGGACATCCACCTCTTCCTGCACGCCCACAACCACAGCGCCTGCGCCTGGGACCACGTCCGCCTCGAAGCTCGTGCCTCTCTACAGCACCTCCACAACCTCACACGCACCATGCGCCGCTAGCGCCAACACCCACACACCCAGACACACCTACGCCCCAAAGCCACCTCCAACCCCACCTGGGCCTCCTCTCACCTGGCACCGCACGCAGCCCTGAGGCAGCCGCACGGCACCCGCAGCCTTCAACCGCTGCATCTCCAGCCATTCAGCTGCTCCTACTCAGATCCACAAAAGACTTTCTCCACTTATTTATAGACTGATATGTTTATTTATTTCTTTATTTATATAATTTATCTCATTATTTATGTATTTATTTTTCTACCTCTTCACTTGTTTATGCCACGACAAATAAAGACTTATGACAAAACACTTGCCACTGCCTCTCCTCTCTCCAGCACTGCAACCACTCTTTGCCACCGGGGAAAGCCATCTCCACCCAACACACACTCCAAGCCCTGCTCCAAACAGCCCCCGACCACTCTTCTCAATGGCCCCTGCCCAAGCAGCATCCTGCACCAGCCTCTGAGCACAAACACTGCCAGTCTTTGGCCAACACCACCAAACAGCACCAAAAAGATGAACACCCGCAGGCCGCTGAGGAGCACCGTTGCACCTCATCTGCTTTAACCACACCTTGCTCCATCCGCCCAATCCATGCCTCTCTGACGCACAGACGAGGATGTCGTGCGCGACACTGTCAAACATTCGCACAAAGCCAGGAACACAAGGTCACGTTGCTCGCCCCTCTCCACCACTGCTGTGGAGCCCTAACCATAGAACAGCACCAAAACCACCAGGAATGGCGATTCTGCACTTTGGAATGCCATGCTCCCTGCTCCCAATCACCCCTTGCTTCTCCACTGGCCTTAGCACAGTCTCCCGCAGAAGCAGCCTCATCTTCTTGCCTGACACAGAGCTCAGCCTCACTGCTCCGGAGCTCCCACACTCTTCTGCTTTTCCCTGTCTAAGACAGGGAGTTCTGTTTCTCATCTCCCACTTCTTGGGCACTTCCACTGACAGACACCAGGTTTCAAAACCCATCCACATTGGCCTACCAACTCCACCTCAAAGTTCCCTCAGGACTCATGCATTCGCCTCTTCATGTGTCATCCACCTGGACACCTTCAGGTCGCTAAGAGGGTCTCAAACTCGACCCTCTCCTACACTGGCCTGGGGTCTCCATTCTTCAGGCAGGGCTCTCAGCATTCGCCTTGTGCGACTTCAGCAGCGTGCCTGGAGAGGGCTGACACACAAGGCTACAAACACCCACTCCTCTCCACAGCCTCTTTGCCCCAAAGGCACAGAACCTTCAAATCCCATGATCCGCTCCTAGCAACCATCCGACCATAATCCATGAGGCCAGGGTGATCATGCCAATGCAGATCTCTGCACACCCCAAACGCCTCTCCACTACTCCCCAGCTTTTGGGCGCTTTTGGAAAGGCATCTGAAACTACTGGCAAACCTTCACTACTCCAGCCACAGAAGTCCAGCCCCCGCAGCCTTGCTCACACCCGATGTCCTCTAGACTCCTGTGCCTCTTCAGAGCCATCCCCTCCAAGGATGCCACACCTCTCACGGACTAACGAGCCCTGAACAGGACACACTCTTGCAGGAAAGGGCTCTGGCAATGCCAAAACACACCACCATTGCTTTCATGGGGGACAGTGCTCTTTGGCCCTGTGGCCGCCTCATCCACTCAGGCACGGATCTCCAAAGCCAACCCTTGCTCCAGGGCCACAGCCACGGCAGCAGGCACAACAGAAAGGGCAAAGCCCTTCCCTGGCACCAACTTCTCCACTGAGCCTTCCTTGCCTGCCTTGGTGCCGGCTCCTCCCTAACACAGCAGCAGGAGCACCTGCCTCCGTGCAAGGACACACTCAGGCCTCCAAGGCCCACGTGCACACACAGCCCCTTGAACACTGCCACCGCCTCAGGCCATTGACCGCAGGAGGGGAAACGCCAGCGCCCGCCCACTGACATCACCGCACACCCCTTGCAACCACAAAAGGAAAACGGTGGCGCAGATGAAAATAAAGGCAAGCCACCAAGTGAAAGGAAAAGTGACCACAGCCACCAGCAGGGCCTTGCAGGTGGAAAGCATGCCTGGGCACAAAGACAGACTCAGCACCACAGCACGCACCGCACAGCTGGCCCGGCAGGTGAAAGGGAACAGCCAAGAGCCCTCTCCACCGCACCTGACCACGACGTCTCCCAGCCAGAACTTTCACAAGCCCGGCACACCGCTGCCACCACAATCCCCAACCACGGACACCCCAACCAAACACTTCCCCAAAACCAATACAGCCACCAGTAGAGACTGGAAACTACAGGCAGAAACTCCGGACAATCAGAAAGCGATGAAGGGAAAGCTGCCTTGCATACAAAGCCCCGCACCCGGAGGCACCCCAAGCACAGCCACCAGCAGCACCAGCCAGCCTCACCAGGCTCCTCCTGCCCAGCAGCACCCAACAGCGCCCGCAGACTCACCATGCCGGCGCCCACAGCCTCAGCGCCACGCCTGCCGCACGCCGCCCCGGCGCTCCTGCTCCTCCTCACCGCTCTGGCCAGCAGCCTGGCCTGCCAACACCTCTGGACGCACGAGGACGCCTTCCCCGGCGACGCTCTCCGCCTCCTCCAGGACATGGCTGTCGGCCACACACAGCCCTGCCACCTGACAGAGCCGCCCTTCTTCCCCGCCGGCCTGCTCCACAACAACCTGCAGCCGCACCAAGCCGCCGCCACCGCCCTGCGCATCCTGCAGCACCTCTTCCACACCCTCAGCTCCAACAGCACCCGCCAGCACTGGCCCAGCCACGCTCGCAACCACCTCCTCAACAAGCTGCAGCACCACATCCACCACCTGGAGCAATGCCTCCCCGACAACGCCGCGCCCTTCAAAGGACCACGCAACCCGCTGCTCGCCATCAACAAGTACTTCAGGGACATCCACCTCTTCCTGCACGCCCACAACCACAGCGCCTGCGCCTGGGACCACGTCCGCCTCGAAGCTCGTGCCTCTCTACAGCACCTCCACAACCTCACACGCACCATGCGCCGCTAGCGCCAACACCCACACACCCAGACACACCTACGCCCCAAAGCCACCTCCAACCCCACCTGGGCCTCCTCTCACCTGGCACCGCACGCAGCCCTGAGGCAGCCGCACGGCACCCGCAGCCTTCAACCGCTGCATCTCCAGCCATTCAGCTGCTCCTACTCAGATCCACAAAAGACTTTCTCCACTTATTTATAGACTGATATGTTTATTTATTTCTTTATTTATATAATTTATCTCATTATTTATGTATTTATTTTTCTACCTCTTCACTTGTTTATGCCACGACAAATAAAGACTTATGACAAAACACTTGCCACTGCCTCTCCTCTCTCCAGCACTGCAACCACTCTTTGCCACCGGGGAAAGCCATCTCCACCCAACACACACTCCAAGCCCTGCTCCAAACAGCCCCCGACCACTCTTCTCAATGGCCCCTGCCCAAGCAGCATCCTGCACCAGCCTCTGAGCACAAACACTGCCAGTCTTTGGCCAACACCACCAAACAGCACCAAAAAGATGAACACCCGCAGGCCGCTGAGGAGCACCGTTGCACCTCATCTGCTTTAACCACACCTTGCTCCATCCGCCCAATCCATGCCTCTCTGACGCACAGACGAGGATGTCGTGCGCGACACTGTCAAACATTCGCACAAAGCCAGGAACACAAGGTCACGTTGCTCGCCCCTCTCCACCACTGCTGTGGAGCCCTAACCATAGAACAGCACCAAAACCACCAGGAATGGCGATTCTGCACTTTGGAATGCCATGCTCCCTGCTCCCAATCACCCCTTGCTTCTCCACTGGCCTTAGCATAGTCTCCCGCAGAAGCAGCCTCATCTTCTTGCCTGACACAGAGCTCAGCCTCACTGCTCCGGAGCTCCCACACTCTTCTGCTTTTCCCTATCTAAGACAGGGAGTTCTGTTTCTCATCTCCCACTTCTTGGGCACTTCCACTGACAGACACCAGGTTTCAAAACCCATCCACATTGGCCTACCAACTCCACCTCAAAGTTCCCCCAGGACTCATGCATTCGCCTCTTCATGTGTCATCCACTTGGACACCTTCAGGTCGCTAAGAGGGTCTCAAACTCGACCCTCTCCTACACTGGCCTGGGGTCTCCATTCTTCAGGCAGGGCTCTCAGCATTCGCCTTGTGCGACTTCAGCAGCGTGCCTGGAGAGCGCTGACACACAAGGCTACAAACACCCACTCCTCTCCACAGCCTCTTTGCCCCAAAGGCACAGAACCTTCAAATCCCATGATCCGCTCCTAGCAACCATCCGACCATAATCCATGAGGCCAGGGTGATCATGCCAATGCAGATCTCTGCACACCCCAAACGCCTCTCCACTACTCCCCAGCTTTTGGGCGCTTTTGGAAAGGCATCTGAAACTACTGGCAAACCTTCACTACTCCAGCCACAGAAGTCCAGCCCCCGCAGCCTTGCTCACACCCGATGTCCTCTAGACTCCTGTGCCTCTTCAGAGCCATCCCCTCCAAGGATGCCACACCTCTCACGGACTAACGAGCCCTGAACAGGACACACTCTTGCAGGAAAGGGCTCTGGCAATGCCAAAACACACCACCATTGCTTTCATGGGGGACAGTGCTCTTTGGCCCTGTGGCCGCCTCATCCACTCAGGCACGGATCTCCAAAGCCGACCCTTGCTCCAGGGCCACAGCCACGGCAGCAGGCACAACAGAAAGGGCAAAGCCCTTCCCTGGCACCAACTTCTCCACTGAGCCTTCCTTGCCTGCCTTGCTGCCGGCTCCTCCCTAACACAGCAGCAGGAGCACCTGCCTCCGTGCAAGGACACACTCAGGCCTCCAAGGCCCACGTGCACACACAGCCCCTTGAGCACTGCCACCGCCTCAGGCCATTGACCGCAGGAGGGGAAACGCCAGCGCCCGCCCACTGACATCACCGCACACCCCTTGCAACCACAAAAGGAAAACGGTGGCGCAGATGAAAATAAAGGCAAGCCACCAAGTGAAAGGAAAAGTGACCACAGCCACCAGCAGGGCCTTGCAGGTGGAAAGCATGCCTGGGCACAAAGACAGACTCAGCACCACAGCACGCACCGCACAGCTGGCCCGGCAGGTGAAAGGGAACAGCCAAGAGCCCTCTCCACCGCACCTGACCACGACGTCTCCCAGCCAGAACTTTCACAAGCCCGGCACACCGCTGCCACCACAATCCCCAACCACGGACACCCCAACCAAACACTTCCCCAAAACCAATACAGCCACCAGTAGAGACTGGAAACTACAGGCAGAAACTCCGGACAATCAGAAAGCGATGAAGGGAAAGCTGCCTTGCATACAAAGCCCCGCACCCGGAGGCACCCCAAGCACAGCCACCAGCAGCACCAGCCAGCCTCACCAGGCTCCTCCTGCCCAGCAGCACCCAACAGCGCCCGCAGACTCACCATGCCGGCGCCCACAGCCTCAGCGCCACGCCTGCCGCACGCCGCCCCGGCGCTCCTGCTCCTCCTCACCGCTCTGGCCAGCAGCCTGGCCTGCCAACACCTCTGGACGCACGAGGACACCTTCCCCGGCGACGCTCTCCGCCTCCTCCAGGACATGGCTGTCGGCCACACACAGCCCTGCCACCTGACAGAGCCGCCCTTCTTCCCCGCCGGCCTGCTCCACAACAACCTGCAGCCGCACCAAGCCGCCGCCACCGCCCTGCGCATCCTGCAGCACCTCTTCCACACCCTCAGCTCCAACAGCACCCGCCAGCACTGGCCCAGCCACGCTCGCAACCACCTCCTCAACAAGCTGCAGCACCACATCCACCACCTGGAGCAATGCCTCCCCGACAACGCCGCGCCCTTCAAAGGACCACGCAACCCGCTGCTCGCCATCAACAAGTACTTCAGGGACATCCACCTCTTCCTGCACGCCCACAACCACAGCGCCTGCGCCTGGGACCACGTCCGCCTCGAAGCTCGTGCCTCTCTACAGCACCTCCACAACCTCACACGCACCATGCGCCGCTAGCGCCAACACCCACACACCCAGACACACCTACGCCCCAAAGCCACCTCCAACCCCACCTGGGCCTCCTCTCACCTGGCACCGCACGCAGCCCTGAGGCAGCCGCACGGCACCCGCAGCCTTCAACCGCTGCATCTCCAGCCATTCAGCTGCTCCTACTCAGATCCACAAAAGACTTTCTCCACTTATTTATAGACTGATATGTTTATTTATTTCTTTATTTATATAATTTATCTCATTATTTATGTATTTATTTTTCTACCTCTTCACTTGTTTATGCCACGACAAATAAAGACTTATGACAAAACACTTGCCACTGCCTCTCCTCTCTCCAGCACTGCAACCACTCTTTGCCACCGGGGAAAGCCATCTCCACCCAACACACACTCCAAGCCCTGCTCCAAACAGCCCCCGACCACTCTTCTCAATGGCCCCTGCCCAAGCAGCATCCTGCACCAGCCTCTGAGCACAAACACTGCCAGTCTTTGGCCAACACCACCAAACAGCACCAAAAAGATGAACACCCGCAGGCCGCTGAGGAGCACCGTTGCACCTCATCTGCTTTAACCACACCTTGCTCCATCCGCCCAATCCATGCCTCTCTGACGCACAGACGAGGATGTCGTGCGCGACACTGTCAAACATTCGCACAAAGCCAGGAACACAAGGTCACGTTGCTCGCCCCTCTCCACCACTGCTGTGGAGCCCTAACCATAGAACAGCACCAAAACCACCAGGAATGGCGATTCTGCACTTTGGAATGCCATGCTCCCTGCTCCCAATCACCCCTTGCTTCTCCACTGGCCTTAGCACAGTCTCCCGCAGAAGCAGCCTCATCTTCTTGCCTGACACAGAGCTCAGCCTCACTGCTCCGGAGCTCCCACACTCTTCTGCTTTTCCCTGTCTAAGACAGGGAGTTCTGTTTCTCATCTCCCACTTCTTGGGCACTTCCACTGACAGACACCAGGTTTCAAAACCCATCCACATTGGCCTACCAACTCCACCTCAAAGTTCCCTCAGGACTCATGCATTCGCCTCTTCATGTGTCATCCACCTGGACACCTTCAGGTCGCTAAGAGGGTCTCAAACTCGACCCTCTCCTACACTGGCCTGGGGTCTCCATTCTTCAGGCAGGGCTCTCAGCATTCGCCTTGTGCGACTTCAGCAGCGTGCCTGGAGAGGGCTGACACACAAGGCTACAAACACCCACTCCTCTCCACAGCCTCTTTGCCCCAAAGGCACAGAACCTTCAAATCCCATGATCCGCTCCTAGCAACCATCCGACCATAATCCATGAGGCCAGGGTGATCATGCCAATGCAGATCTCTGCACACCCCAAACGCCTCTCCACTACTCCCCAGCTTTTGGGCGCTTTTGGAAAGGCATCTGAAACTACTGGCAAACCTTCACTACTCCAGCCACAGAAGTCCAGCCCCCGCAGCCTTGCTCACACCCGATGTCCTCTAGACTCCTGTGCCTCTTCAGAGCCATCCCCTCCAAGGATGCCACACCTCTCACGGACTAACGAGCCCTGAACAGGACACACTCTTGCAGGAAAGGGCTCTGGCAATGCCAAAACACACCACCATTGCTTTCATGGGGGACAGTGCTCTTTGGCCCTGTGGCCGCCTCATCCACTCAGGCACGGATCTCCAAAGCCAACCCTTGCTCCAGGGCCACAGCCACGGCAGCAGGCACAACAGAAAGGGCAAAGCCCTTCCCTGGCACCAACTTCTCCACTGAGCCTTCCTTGCCTGCCTTGGTGCCGGCTCCTCCCTAACACAGCAGCAGGAGCACCTGCCTCCGTGCAAGGACACACTCAGGCCTCCAAGGCCCACGTGCACACACAGCCCCTTGAACACTGCCACCGCCTCAGGCCATTGACCGCAGGAGGGGAAACGCCAGCGCCCGCCCACTGACATCACCGCACACCCCTTGCAACCACAAAAGGAAAACGGTGGCGCAGATGAAAATAAAGGCAAGCCACCAAGTGAAAGGAAAAGTGACCACAGCCACCAGCAGGGCCTTGCAGGTGGAAAGCATGCCTGGGCACAAAGACAGACTCAGCACCACAGCACGCACCGCACAGCTGGCCCGGCAGGTGAAAGGGAACAGCCAAGAGCCCTCTCCACCGCACCTGACCACGACGTCTCCCAGCCAGAACTTTCACAAGCCCGGCACACCGCTGCCACCACAATCCCCAACCAGGGACACCCCAACCAAACACTTCCCCAAAACCAATACAGCCACCAGTAGAGACTGGAAACTACAGGCAGAAACTCCGGACAATCAGAAAGCGATGAAGGGAAAGCTGCCTTGCATACAAAGCCCCGCACCCGGAGGCACCCCAAGCACAGCCACCAGCAGCACCAGCCAGCCTCACCAGGCTCCTCCTGCCCAGCAGCACCCAACAGCGCCCGCAGACTCACCATGCCGGCGCCCACAGCCTCAGCGCCACGCCTGCCGCACGCCGCCCCGGCGCTCCTGCTCCTCCTCACCGCTCTGGCCAGCAGCCTGGCCTGCCAACACCTCTGGACGCACGAGGACACCTTCCCCGGCGACGCTCTCCGCCTCCTCCAGGACATGGCTGTCGGCCACACACAGCCCTGCCACCTGACAGAGCCGCCCTTCTTCCCCGCCGGCCTGCTCCACAACAACCTGCAGCCGCACCAAGCCGCCGCCACCGCCCTGCGCATCCTGCAGCACCTCTTCCACACCCTCAGCTCCAACAGCACCCGCCAGCACTGGCCCAGCCACGCTCGCAACCACCTCCTCAACAAGCTGCAGCACCACATCCACCACCTGGAGCAATGCCTCCCCGACAACGCCGCGCCCTTCAAAGGACCACGCAACCCGCTGCTCGCCATCAACAAGTACTTCAGGGACATCCACCTCTTCCTGCACGCCCACAACCACAGCGCCTGCGCCTGGGACCACGTCCGCCTCGAAGCTCGTGCCTCTCTACAGCACCTCCACAACCTCACACGCACCATGCGCCGCTAGCGCCAACACCCACACACCCAGACACACCTACGCCCCAAAGCCACCTCCAACCCCACCTGGGCCTCCTCTCACCTGGCACCGCACGCAGCCCTGAGGCAGCCGCACGGCACCCGCAGCCTTCAACCGCTGCATCTCCAGCCATTCAGCTGCTCCTACTCAGATCCACAAAAGACTTTCTCCACTTATTTATAGACTGATATGTTTATTTATTTCTTTATTTATATAATTTATCTCATTATTTATGTATTTATTTTTCTACCTCTTCACTTGTTTATGCCACGACAAATAAAGACTTATGACAAAACACTTGCCACTGCCTCTCCTCTCTCCAGCACTGCAACCACTCTTTGCCACCGGGGAAAGCCATCTCCACCCAACACACACTCCAAGCCCTGCTCCAAACAGCCCCCGACCACTCTTCTCAATGGCCCCTGCCCAAGCAGCATCCTGCACCAGCCTCTGAGCACAAACACTGCCAGTCTTTGGCCAACACCACCAAACAGCACCAAAAAGATGAACACCCGCAGGCCGCTGAGGAGCACCGTTGCACCTCATCTGCTTTAACCACACCTTGCTCCATCCGCCCAATCCATGCCTCTCTGACGCACAGACGAGGATGTCGTGCGCGACACTGTCAAACATTCGCACAAAGCCAGGAACACAAGGTCACGTTGCTCGCCCCTCTCCACCACTGCTGTGGAGCCCTAACCATAGAACAGCACCAAAACCACCAGGAATGGCGATTCTGCACTTTGGAATGCCATGCTCCCTGCTCCCAATCACCCCTTGCTTCTCCACTGGCCTTAGCATAGTCTCCCGCAGAAGCAGCCTCATCTTCTTGCCTGACACAGAGCTCAGCCTCACTGCTCCGGAGCTCCCACACTCTTCTGCTTTTCCCTGTCTAAGACAGGGAGTTCTGTTTCTCATCTCCCACATCTTGGGCACTTCCACTGACAGACACCAGGTTTCAAAACCCATCCACATTGGCCTACCAACTCCACCTCAAAGTTCCCTCAGGACTCATGCATTCGCCTCTTCATGTGTCATCCACCTGGACACCTTCAGGTCGCTAAGAGGGTCTCAAACTCGACCCTCTCCTACACTGGCCTGGGGTCTCCATTCTTCAGGCAGGGCTCTCAGCATTCGCCTTGTGCGACTTCAGCAGCGTGCCTGGAGAGCGCTGACACACAAGGCTACAAACACCCACTCCTCTCCACAGCCTCTTTGCCCCAAAGGCACAGAACCTTCAAATCCCATGATCCGCTCCTAGCAACCATCCGACCATAATCCATGAGGCCAGGGTGATCATGCCAATGCAGATCTCTGCACACCCCAAACGCCTCTCCACTACTCCCCAGCTTTTGGGCGCTTTTGGAAAGGCATCTGAAACTACTGGCAAACCTTCACTACTCCAGCCACAGAAGTCCAGCCCCCGCAGCCTTGCTCACACCCGATGTCCTCTAGACTCCTGTGCCTCTTCAGAGCCATCCCCTCCAAGGATGCCACACCTCTCACGGACTAACGAGCCCTGAACAGGACACACTCTTGCAGGAAAGGGCTCTGGCAATGCCAAAACACACCACCATTGCTTTCATGGGGGACAGTGCTCTTTGGCCCTGTGGCCGCCTCATCCACTCAGGCACGGATCTCCAAAGCCAACCCTTGCTCCAGGGCCACAGCCACGGCAGCAGGCACAACAGAAAGGGCAAAGCCCTTCCCTGGCACCAACTTCTCCACTGAGCCTTCCTTGCCTGCCTTGGTGCCGGCTCCTCCCTAACACAGCAGCAGGAGCACCTGCCTCCGTGCAAGGACACACTCAGGCCTCCAAGGCCCACGTGCACACACAGCCCCTTGAACACTGCCACCGCCTCAGGCCATTGACCGCAGGAGGGGAAACGCCAGCGCCCGCCCACTGACATCACCGCACACCCCTTGCAACCACAAAAGGAAAACGGTGGCGCAGATGAAAATAAAGGCAAGCCACCAAGTGAAAGGAAAAGTGACCACAGCCACCAGCAGGGCCTTGCAGGTGGAAAGCATGCCTGGGCACAAAGACAGACTCAGCACCACAGCACGCACCGCACAGCTGGCCCGGCAGGTGAAAGGGAACAGCCAAGAGCCCTCTCCACCGCACCTGACCACGACGTCTCCCAGCCAGAACTTTCACAAGCCCGGCACACCGCTGCCACCACAATCCCCAACCACGGACACCCCAACCAAACACTTCCCCAAAACCAATACAGCCACCAGTAGAGACTGGAAACTACAGGCAGAAACTCCGGACAATCAGAAAGCGATGAAGGGAAAGCTGCCTTGCATACAAAGCCCCGCACCCGGAGGCACCCCAAGCACAGCCACCAGCAGCACCAGCCAGCCTCACCAGGCTCCTCCTGCCCAGCAGCACCCAACAGCGCCCGCAGACTCACCATGCCGGCGCCCACAGCCTCAGCGCCACGCCTGCCGCACGCCGCCCCGGCGCTCCTGCTCCTCCTCACCGCTCTGGCCAGCAGCCTGGCCTGCCAACACCTCTGGACGCACGAGGACGCCTTCCCCGGCGACGCTCTCCGCCTCCTCCAGGACATGGCTGTCGGCCACACACAGCCCTGCCACCTGACAGAGCCGCCCTTCTTCCCCGCCGGCCTGCTCCACAACAACCTGCAGCCGCACCAAGCCGCCGCCACCGCCCTGCGCATCCTGCAGCACCTCTTCCACACCCTCAGCTCCAACAGCACCCGCCAGCACTGGCCCAGCCACGCTCGCAACCACCTCCTCAACAAGCTGCAGCACCACATCCACCACCTGGAGCAATGCCTCCCCGACAACGCCGCGCCCTTCAAAGGACCACGCAACCCGCTGCTCGCCATCAACAAGTACTTCAGGGACATCCACCTCTTCCTGCACGCCCACAACCACAGCGCCTGCGCCTGGGACCACGTCCGCCTCGAAGCTCGTGCCTCTCTACAGCACCTCCACAACCTCACACGCACCATGCGCCGCTAGCGCCAACACCCACACACCCAGACACACCTACGCCCCAAAGCCACCTCCAACCCCACCTGGGCCTCCTCTCACCTGGCACCGCACGCAGCCCTGAGGCAGCCGCACGGCACCCGCAGCCTTCAACCGCTGCATCTCCAGCCATTCAGCTGCTCCTACTCAGATCCACAAAAGACTTTCTCCACTTATTTATAGACTGATATGTTTATTTATTTCTTTATTTATATAATTTATCTCATTATTTATGTATTTATTTTTCTACCTCTTCACTTGTTTATGCCACGACAAATAAAGACTTATGACAAAACACTTGCCACTGCCTCTCCTCTCTCCAGCACTGCAACCACTCTTTGCCACCGGGGAAAGCCATCTCCACCCAACACACACTCCAAGCCCTGCTCCAAACAGCCCCCGACCACTCTTCTCAATGGCCCCTGCCCAAGCAGCATCCTGCACCAGCCTCTGAGCACAAACACTGCCAGTCTTTGGCCAACACCACCAAACAGCACCAAAAAGATGAACACCCGCAGGCCGCTGAGGAGCACCGTTGCACCTCATCTGCTTTAACCACACCTTGCTCCATCCGCCCAATCCATGCCTCTCTGACGCACAGACGAGGATGTCGTGCGCGACACTGTCAAACATTCGCACAAAGCCAGGAACACAAGGTCACGTTGCTCGCCCCTCTCCACCACTGCTGTGGAGCCCTAACCATAGAACAGCACCAAAACCACCAGGAATGGCGATTCTGCACTTTGGAATGCCATGCTCCCTGCTCCCAATCACCCCTTGCTTCTCCACTGGCCTTAGCATAGTCTCCCGCAGAAGCAGCCTCATCTTCTTGCCTGACACAGAGCTCAGCCTCACTGCTCCGGAGCTCCCACACTCTTCTGCTTTTCCCTGTCTAAGACAGGGAGTTCTGTTTCTCATCTCCCACTTCTTGGGCACTTCCACTGACAGACACCAGGTTTCAAAACCCATCCACATTGGCCTACCAACTCCACCTCAAAGTTCCCTCAGGACTCATGCATTCGCCTCTTCATGTGTCATCCACCTGGACACCTTCAGGTCGCTAAGAGGGTCTCAAACTCGACCCTCTCCTACACTGGCCTGGGGTCTCCATTCTTCAGGCAGGGCTCTCAGCATTCGCCTTGTGCGACTTCAGCAGCGTGCCTGGAGAGCGCTGACACACAAGGCTACAAACACCCACTCCTCTCCACAGCCTCTTTGCCCCAAAGGCACAGAACCTTCAAATCCCATGATCCGCTCCTAGCAACCATCCGACCATAATCCATGAGGCCAGGGTGATCATGCCAATGCAGATCTCTGCACACCCCAAACGCCTCTCCACTACTCCCCAGCTTTTGGGCGCTTTTGGAAAGGCATCTGAAACTACTGGCAAACCTTCACTACTCCAGCCACAGAAGTCCAGCCCCCGCAGCCTTGCTCACACCCGATGTCCTCTAGACTCCTGTGCCTCTTCAGAGCCATCCCCTCCAAGGATGCCACACCTCTCACGGACTAACGAGCCCTGAACAGGACACACTCTTGCAGGAAAGGGCTCTGGCAATGCCAAAACACACCACCATTGCTTTCATGGGGGACAGTGCTCTTTGGCCCTGTGGCCGCCTCATCCACTCAGGCACGGATCTCCAAAGCCAACCCTTGCTCCAGGGCCACAGCCACGGCAGCAGGCACAACAGAAAGGGCAAAGCCCTTCCCTGGCACCAACTTCTCCACTGAGCCTTCCTTGCCTGCCTTGCTGCCGGCTCCTCCCTAACACAGCAGCAGGAGCACCTGCCTCCGTGCAAGGACACACTCAGGCCTCCAAGGCCCACGTGCACACACAGCCCCTTGAACACTGCCACCGCCTCAGGCCATTGACCGCAGGAGGGGAAACGCCAGCGCCCGCCCACTGACATCACCGCACACCCCTTGCAACCACAAAAGGAAAACGGTGGCGCAGATGAAAATAAAGGCAAGCCACCAAGTGAAAGGAAAAGTGACCACAGCCACCAGCAGGGCCTTGCAGGTGGAAAGCATGCCTGGGCACAAAGACAGACTCAGCACCACAGCACGCACCGCACAGCTGGCCCGGCAGGTGAAAGGGAACAGCCAAGAGCCCTCTCCACCGCACCTGACCACGACGTCTCCCAGCCAGAACTTTCACAAGCCCGGCACACCGCTGCCACCACAATCCCCAACCACGGACACCCCAACCAAACACTTCCCCAAAACCAATACAGCCACCAGTAGAGACTGGAAACTACAGGCAGAAACTCCGGACAATCAGAAAGCGATGAAGGGAAAGCTGCCTTGCATACAAAGCCCCGCACCCGGAGGCACCCCAAGCACAGCCACCAGCAGCACCAGCCAGCCTCACCAGGCTCCTCCTGCCCAGCAGCACCCAACAGCGCCCGCAGACTCACCATGCCGGCGCCCACAGCCTCAGCGCCACGCCTGCCGCACGCCGCCCCGGCGCTCCTGCTCCTCCTCACCGCTCTGGCCAGCAGCCTGGCCTGCCAACACCTCTGGACGCACGAGGACACCTTCCCCGGCGACGCTCTCCGCCTCCTCCAGGACATGGCTGTCGGCCACACACAGCCCTGCCACCTGACAGAGCCGCCCTTCTTCCCCGCCGGCCTGCTCCACAACAACCTGCAGCCGCACCAAGCCGCCGCCACCGCCCTGCGCATCCTGCAGCACCTCTTCCACACCCTCAGCTCCAACAGCACCCGCCAGCACTGGCCCAGCCACGCTCGCAACCACCTCCTCAACAAGCTGCAGCACCACATCCACCACCTGGAGCAATGCCTCCCCGACAACGCCGCGCCCTTCAAAGGACCACGCAACCCGCTGCTCGCCATCAACAAGTACTTCAGGGACATCCACCTCTTCCTGCACGCCCACAACCACAGCGCCTGCGCCTGGGACCACGTCCGCCTCGAAGCTCGTGCCTCTCTACAGCACCTCCACAACCTCACACGCACCATGCGCCGCTAGCGCCAACACCCACACACCCAGACACACCTACGCCCCAAAGCCACCTCCAACCCCACCTGGGCCTCCTCTCACCTGGCACCGCACGCAGCCCTGAGGCAGCCGCACGGCACCCGCAGCCTTCAACCGCTGCATCTCCAGCCATTCAGCTGCTCCTACTCAGATCCACAAAAGACTTTCTCCACTTATTTATAGACTGATATGTTTATTTATTTCTTTATTTATATAATTTATCTCATTATTTATGTATTTATTTTTCTACCTCTTCACTTGTTTATGCCACGACAAATAAAGACTTATGACAAAACACTTGCCACTGCCTCTCCTCTCTCCAGCACTGCAACCACTCTTTGCCACCGGGGAAAGCCATCTCCACCCAACACACACTCCAAGCCCTGCTCCAAACAGCCCCCGACCACTCTTCTCAATGGCCCCTGCCCAAGCAGCATCCTGCACCAGCCTCTGAGCACAAACACTGCCAGTCTTTGGCCAACACCACCAAACAGCACCAAAAAGATGAACACCCGCAGGCCGCTGAGGAGCACCGTTGCACCTCATCTGCTTTAACCACACCTTGCTCCATCCGCCCAATCCATGCCTCTCTGACGCACAGACGAGGATGTCGTGCGCGACACTGTCAAACATTCGCACAAAGCCAGGAACACAAGGTCACGTTGCTCGCCCCTCTCCACCACTGCTGTGGAGCCCTAACCATAGAACAGCACCAAAACCACCAGGAATGGCGATTCTGCACTTTGGAATGCCATGCTCCCTGCTCCCAATCACCCCTTGCTTCTCCACTGGCCTTAGCATAGTCTCCCGCAGAAGCAGCCTCATCTTCTTGCCTGACACAGAGCTCAGCCTCACTGCTCCGGAGCTCCCACACTCTTCTGCTTTTCCCTGTCTAAGACAGGGAGTTCTGTTTCTCATCTCCCACTTCTTGGGCACTTCCACTGACAGACACCAGGTTTCAAAACCCATCCACATTGGCCTACCAACTCCACCTCAAAGTTCCCTCAGGACTCATGCATTCGCCTCTTCATGTGTCATCCACCTGGACACCTTCAGGTCGCTAAGAGGGTCTCAAACTCGACCCTCTCCTACACTGGCCTGGGGTCTCCATTCTTCAGGCAGGGCTCTCAGCATTCGCCTTGTGCGACTTCAGCAGCGTGCCTGGAGAGCGCTGACACACAAGGCTACAAACACCCACTCCTCTCCACAGCCTCTTTGCCCCAAAGGCACAGAACCTTCAAATCCCATGATCCGCTCCTAGCAACCATCCGACCATAATCCATGAGGCCAGGGTGATCATGCCAATGCAGATCTCTGCACACCCCAAACGCCTCTCCACTACTCCCCAGCTTTTGGGCGCTTTTGGAAAGGCATCTGAAACTACTGGCAAACCTTCACTACTCCAGCCACAGAAGTCCAGCCCCCGCAGCCTTGCTCACACCCGATGTCCTCTAGACTCCTGTGCCTCTTCAGAGCCATCCCCTCCAAGGATGCCACACCTCTCACGGACTAACGAGCCCTGAACAGGACACACTCTTGCAGGAAAGGGCTCTGGCAATGCCAAAACACACCACCATTGCTTTCATGGGGGACAGTGCTCTTTGGCCCTGTGGCCGCCTCATCCACTCAGGCACGGATCTCCAAAGCCAACCCTTGCTCCAGGGCCACAGCCACGGCAGCAGGCACAACAGAAAGGGCAAAGCCCTTCCCTGGCACCAACTTCTCCACTGAGCCTTCCTTGCCTGCCTTGCTGCCGGCTCCTCCCTAACACAGCAGCAGGAGCACCTGCCTCCGTGCAAGGACACACTCAGGCCTCCAAGGCCCACGTGCACACACAGCCCCTTGAACACTGCCACCGCCTCAGGCCATTGACCGCAGGAGGGGAAACGCCAGCGCCCGCCCACTGACATCACCGCACACCCCTTGCAACCACAAAAGGAAAACGGTGGCGCAGATGAAAATAAAGGCAAGCCACCAAGTGAAAGGAAAAGTGACCACAGCCACCAGCAGGGCCTTGCAGGTGGAAAGCATGCCTGGGCACAAAGACAGACTCAGCACCACAGCACGCACCGCACAGCTGGCCCGGCAGGTGAAAGGGAACAGCCAAGAGCCCTCTCCACCGCACCTGACCACGACGTCTCCCAGCCAGAACTTTCACAAGCCCGGCACACCGCTGCCACCACAATCCCCAACCACGGACACCCCAACCAAACACTTCCCCAAAACCAATACAGCCACCAGTAGAGACTGGAAACTACAGGCAGAAACTCCGGACAATCAGAAAGCGATGAAGGGAAAGCTGCCTTGCATACAAAGCCCCGCACCCGGAGGCACCCCAAGCACAGCCACCAGCAGCACCAGCCAGCCTCACCAGGCTCCTCCTGCCCAGCAGCACCCAACAGCGCCCGCAGACTCACCATGCCGGCGCCCACAGCCTCAGCGCCACGCCTGCCGCACGCCGCCCCGGCGCTCCTGCTCCTCCTCACCGCTCTGGCCAGCAGCCTGGCCTGCCAACACCTCTGGACGCACGAGGACACCTTCCCCGGCGACGCTCTCCGCCTCCTCCAGGACATGGCTGTCGGCCACACACAGCCCTGCCACCTGACAGAGCCGCCCTTCTTCCCCGCCGGCCTGCTCCACAACAACCTGCAGCCGCACCAAGCCGCCGCCACCGCCCTGCGCATCCTGCAGCACCTCTTCCACACCCTCAGCTCCAACAGCACCCGCCAGCACTGGCCCAGCCACGCTCGCAACCACCTCCTCAACAAGCTGCAGCACCACATCCACCACCTGGAGCAATGCCTCCCCGACAACGCCGCGCCCTTCAAAGGACCACGCAACCCGCTGCTCGCCATCAACAAGTACTTCAGGGACATCCACCTCTTCCTGCACGCCCACAACCACAGCGCCTGCGCCTGGGACCACGTCCGCCTCGAAGCTCGTGCCTCTCTACAGCACCTCCACAACCTCACACGCACCATGCGCCGCTAGCGCCAACACCCACACACCCAGACACACCTACGCCCCAAAGCCACCTCCAACCCCACCTGGGCCTCCTCTCACCTGGCGCCGCACGCAGCCCTGAGGCAGCCGCACGGCACCCGCAGCCTTCAACCGCTGCATCTCCAGCCATTCAGCTGCTCCTACTCAGATCCACAAAAGACTTTCTCCACTTATTTATAGACTGATATGTTTATTTATTTCTTTATTTATATAATTTATCTCATTATTTATGTATTTATTTTTCTACCTCTTCACTTGTTTATGCCACGACAAATAAAGACTTATGACAAAACACTTGCCACTGCCTCTCCTCTCTCCAGCACTGCAACCACTCTTTGCCACCAGGGAAAGCCATCTCCACCCAACACACACTCCAAGCCCTGCTCCAAACAGCCCCCGACCACTCTTCTCAATGGCCCCTGCCCAAGCAGCATCCTGCACCAGCCTCTGAGCACAAACACTGCCAGTCTTTGGCCAACACCACCAAACAGCACCAAAAAGATGAACACCCGCAGGCCGCTGAGGAGCACCGTTGCACCTCATCTGCTTTAACCACACCTTGCTCCATCCGCCCAATCCATGCCTCTCTGACGCACAGACGAGGATGTCGTGCGCGACACTGTCAAACATTCGCACAAAGCCAGGAACACAAGGTCACGTTGCTCGCCCCTCTCCACCACTGCTGTGGAGCCCTAACCATAGAACAGCACCAAAACCACCAGGAATGGCGATTCTGCACTTTGGAATGCCATGCTCCCTGCTCCCAATCACCCCTTGCTTCTCCACTGGCCTTAGCATAGTCTCCCGCAGAAGCAGCCTCATCTTCTTGCCTGACACAGAGCTCAGCCTCACTGCTCCGGAGCTCCCACACTCTTCTGCTTTTCCCTGTCTAAGACAGGGAGTTCTGTTTCTCATCTCCCACATCTTGGGCACTTCCACTGACAGACACCAGGTTTCAAAACCCATCCACATTGGCCTACCAACTCCACCTCAAAGTTCCCTCAGGACTCATGCATTCGCCTCTTCATGTGTCATCCACCTGGACACCTTCAGGTCGCTAAGAGGGTCTCAAACTCGACCCTCTCCTACACTGGCCTGGGGTCTCCATTCTTCAGGCAGGGCTCTCAGCATTCGCCTTGTGCGACTTCAGCAGCGTGCCTGGAGAGCGCTGACACACAAGGCTACAAACACCCACTCCTCTCCACAGCCTCTTTGCCCCAAAGGCACAGAACCTTCAAATCCCATGATCCGCTCCTAGCAACCATCCGACCATAATCCATGAGGCCAGGGTGATCATGCCAATGCAGATCTCTGCACACCCCAAACGCCTCTCCACTACTCCCCAGCTTTTGGGCGCTTTTGGAAAGGCATCTGAAACTACTGGCAAACCTTCACTACTCCAGCCACAGAAGTCCAGCCCCCGCAGCCTTGCTCACACCCGATGTCCTCTAGACTCCTGTGCCTCTTCAGAGCCATCCCCTCCAAGGATGCCACACCTCTCACGGACTAACGAGCCCTGAACAGGACACACTCTTGCAGGAAAGGGCTCTGGCAATGCCAAAACACACCACCATTGCTTTCATGGGGGACAGTGCTCTTTGGCCCTGTGGCCGCCTCATCCACTCAGGCACGGATCTCCAAAGCCAACCCTTGCTCCAGGGCCACAGCCACGGCAGCAGGCACAACAGAAAGGGCAAAGCCCTTCCCTGGCACCAACTTCTCCACTGAGCCTTCCTTGCCTGCCTTGCTGCCGGCTCCTCCCTAACACAGCAGCAGGAGCACCTGCCTCCGTGCAAGGACACACTCAGGCCTCCAAGGCCCACGTGCACACACAGCCCCTTGAACACTGCCACCGCCTCAGGCCATTGACCGCAGGAGGGGAAACGCCAGCGCCCGCCCACTGACATCACCGCACACCCCTTGCAACCACAAAAGGAAAACGGTGGCGCAGATGAAAATAAAGGCAAGCCACCAAGTGAAAGGAAAAGTGACCACAGCCACCAGCAGGGCCTTGCAGGTGGAAAGCATGCCTGGGCACAAAGACAGACTCAGCACCACAGCACGCACCGCACAGCTGGCCCGGCAGGTGAAAGGGAACAGCCAAGAGCCCTCTCCACCGCACCTGACCACGACGTCTCCCAGCCAGAACTTTCACAAGCCCGGCACACCGCTGCCACCACAATCCCCAACCACGGACACCCCAACCAAACACTTCCCCAAAACCAATACAGCCACCAGTAGAGACTGGAAACTACAGGCAGAAACTCCGGACAATCAGAAAGCGATGAAGGGAAAGCTGCCTTGCATACAAAGCCCCGCACCCGGAGGCACCCCAAGCACAGCCACCAGCAGCACCAGCCAGCCTCACCAGGCTCCTCCTGCCCAGCAGCACCCAACAGCGCCCGCAGACTCACCATGCCGGCGCCCACAGCCTCAGCGCCACGCCTGCCGCACGCCGCCCCGGCGCTCCTGCTCCTCCTCACCGCTCTGGCCAGCAGCCTGGCCTGCCAACACCTCTGGACGCACGAGGACGCCTTCCCCGGCGACGCTCTCCGCCTCCTCCAGGACATGGCTGTCGGCCACACACAGCCCTGCCACCTGACAGAGCCGCCCTTCTTCCCCGCCGGCCTGCTCCACAACAACCTGCAGCCGCACCAAGCCGCCGCCACCGCCCTGCGCATCCTGCAGCACCTCTTCCACACCCTCAGCTCCAACAGCACCCGCCAGCACTGGCCCAGCCACGCTCGCAACCACCTCCTCAACAAGCTGCAGCACCACATCCACCACCTGGAGCAATGCCTCCCCGACAACGCCGCGCCCTTCAAAGGACCACGCAACCCGCTGCTCGCCATCAACAAGTACTTCAGGGACATCCACCTCTTCCTGCACGCCCACAACCACAGCGCCTGCGCCTGGGACCACGTCCGCCTCGAAGCTCGTGCCTCTCTACAGCACCTCCACAACCTCACACGCACCATGCGCCGCTAGCGCCAACACCCACACACCCAGACACACCTACGCCCCAAAGCCACCTCCAACCCCACCTGGGCCTCCTCTCACCTGGCACCGCACGCAGCCCTGAGGCAGCCGCACGGCACCCGCAGCCTTCAACCGCTGCATCTCCAGCCATTCAGCTGCTCCTACTCAGATCCACAAAAGACTTTCTCCACTTATTTATAGACTGATATGTTTATTTATTTCTTTATTTATATAATTTATCTCATTATTTATGTATTTATTTTTCTACCTCTTCACTTGTTTATGCCACGACAAATAAAGACTTATGACAAAACACTTGCCACTGCCTCTCCTCTCTCCAGCACTGCAACCACTCTTTGCCACCGGGGAAAGCCATCTCCACCCAACACACACTCCAAGCCCTGCTCCAAACAGCCCCCGACCACTCTTCTCAATGGCCCCTGCCCAAGCAGCATCCTGCACCAGCCTCTGAGCACAAACACTGCCAGTCTTTGGCCAACACCACCAAACAGCACCAAAAAGATGAACACCCGCAGGCCGCTGAGGAGCACCGTTGCACCTCATCTGCTTTAACCACACCTTGCTCCATCCGCCCAATCCATGCCTCTCTGACGCACAGACGAGGATGTCGTGCGCGACACTGTCAAACATTCGCACAAAGCCAGGAACACAAGGTCACGTTGCTCGCCCCTCTCCACCACTGCTGTGGAGCCCTAACCATAGAACAGCACCAAAACCACCAGGAATGGCGATTCTGCACTTTGGAATGCCATGCTCCCTGCTCCCAATCACCCCTTGCTTCTCCACTGGCCTTAGCATAGTCTCCCGCAGAAGCAGCCTCATCTTCTTGCCTGACACAGAGCTCAGCCTCACTGCTCCGGAGCTCCCACACTCTTCTGCTTTTCCCTGTCTAAGACAGGGAGTTCTGTTTCTCATCTCCCACTTCTTGGGCACTTCCACTGACAGACACCAGGTTTCAAAACCCATCCACATTGGCCTACCAACTCCACCTCAAAGTTCCCTCAGGACTCATGCATTCGCCTCTTCATGTGTCATCCACCTGGACACCTTCAGGTCGCTAAGAGGGTCTCAAACTCGACCCTCTCCTACACTGGCCTGGGGTCTCCATTCTTCAGGCAGGGCTCTCAGCATTCGCCTTGTGCGACTTCAGCAGCGTGCCTGGAGAGCGCTGACACACAAGGCTACAAACACCCACTCCTCTCCACAGCCTCTTTGCCCCAAAGGCACAGAACCTTCAAATCCCATGATCCGCTCCTAGCAACCATCCGACCATAATCCATGAGGCCAGGGTGATCATGCCAATGCAGATCTCTGCACACCCCAAACGCCTCTCCACTACTCCCCAGCTTTTGGGCGCTTTTGGAAAGGCATCTGAAACTACTGGCAAACCTTCACTACTCCAGCCACAGAAGTCCAGCCCCCGCAGCCTTGCTCACACCCGATGTCCTCTAGACTCCTGTGCCTCTTCAGAGCCATCCCCTCCAAGGATGCCACACCTCTCACGGACTAACGAGCCCTGAACAGGACACACTCTTGCAGGAAAGGGCTCTGGCAATGCCAAAACACACCACCATTGCTTTCATGGGGGACAGTGCTCTTTGGCCCTGTGGCCGCCTCATCCACTCAGGCACGGATCTCCAAAGCCAACCCTTGCTCCAGGGCCACAGCCACGGCAGCAGGCACAACAGAAAGGGCAAAGCCCTTCCCTGGCACCAACTTCTCCACTGAGCCTTCCTTGCCTGCCTTGCTGCCGGCTCCTCCCTAACACAGCAGCAGGAGCACCTGCCTCCGTGCAAGGACACACTCAGGCCTCCAAGGCCCACGTGCACACACAGCCCCTTGAACACTGCCACCGCCTCAGGCCATTGACCGCAGGAGGGGAAACGCCAGCGCCCGCCCACTGACATCACCGCACACCCCTTGCAACCACAAAAGGAAAACGGTGGCGCAGATGAAAATAAAGGCAAGCCACCAAGTGAAAGGAAAAGTGACCACAGCCACCAGCAGGGCCTTGCAGGTGGAAAGCATGCCTGGGCACAAAGACAGACTCAGCACCACAGCACGCACCGCACAGCTGGCCCGGCAGGTGAAAGGGAACAGCCAAGAGCCCTCTCCACCGCACCTGACCACGACGTCTCCCAGCCAGAACTTTCACAAGCCCGGCACACCGCTGCCACCACAATCCCCAACCACGGACACCCCAACCAAACACTTCCCCAAAACCAATACAGCCACCAGTAGAGACTGGAAACTACAGGCAGAAACTCCGGACAATCAGAAAGCGATGAAGGGAAAGCTGCCTTGCATACAAAGCCCCGCACCCGGAGGCACCCCAAGCACAGCCACCAGCAGCACCAGCCAGCCTCACCAGGCTCCTCCTGCCCAGCAGCACCCAACAGCGCCCGCAGACTCACCATGCCGGCGCCCACAGCCTCAGCGCCACGCCTGCCGCACGCCGCCCCGGCGCTCCTGCTCCTCCTCACCGCTCTGGCCAGCAGCCTGGCCTGCCAACACCTCTGGACGCACGAGGACGCCTTCCCCGGCGACGCTCTCCGCCTCCTCCAGGACATGGCTGTCGGCCACACACAGCCCTGCCACCTGACAGAGCCGCCCTTCTTCCCCGCCGGCCTGCTCCACAACAACCTGCAGCCGCACCAAGCCGCCGCCACCGCCCTGCGCATCCTGCAGCACCTCTTCCACACCCTCAGCTCCAACAGCACCCGCCAGCACTGGCCCAGCCACGCTCGCAACCACCTCCTCAACAAGCTGCAGCACCACATCCACCACCTGGAGCAATGCCTCCCCGACAACGCCGCGCCCTTCAAAGGACCACGCAACCCGCTGCTCGCCATCAACAAGTACTTCAGGGACATCCACCTCTTCCTGCACGCCCACAACCACAGCGCCTGCGCCTGGGACCACGTCCGCCTCGAAGCTCGTGCCTCTCTACAGCACCTCCACAACCTCACACGCACCATGCGCCGCTAGCGCCAACACCCACACACCCAGACACACCTACGCCCCAAAGCCACCTCCAACCCCACCTGGGCCTCCTCTCACCTGGCACCGCACGCAGCCCTGAGGCAGCCGCACGGCACCCGCAGCCTTCAACCGCTGCATCTCCAGCCATTCAGCTGCTCCTACTCAGATCCACAAAAGACTTTCTCCACTTATTTATAGACTGATATGTTTATTTATTTCTTTATTTATATAATTTATCTCATTATTTATGTATTTATTTTTCTACCTCTTCACTTGTTTATGCCACGACAAATAAAGACTTATGACAAAACACTTGCCACTGCCTCTCCTCTCTCCAGCACTGCAACCACTCTTTGCCACCGGGGAAAGCCATCTCCACCCAACACACACTCCAAGCCCTGCTCCAAACAGCCCCCGACCACTCTTCTCAATGGCCCCTGCCCAAGCAGCATCCTGCACCAGCCTCTGAGCACAAACACTGCCAGTCTTTGGCCAACACCACCAAACAGCACCAAAAAGATGAACACCCGCAGGCCGCTGAGGAGCACCGTTGCACCTCATCTGCTTTAACCACACCTTGCTCCATCCGCCCAATCCATGCCTCTCTGACGCACAGACGAGGATGTCGTGCGCGACACTGTCAAACATTCGCACAAAGCCAGGAACACAAGGTCACGTTGCTCGCCCCTCTCCACCACTGCTGTGGAGCCCTAACCATAGAACAGCACCAAAACCACCAGGAATGGCGATTCTGCACTTTGGAATGCCATGCTCCCTGCTCCCAATCACCCCTTGCTTCTCCACTGGCCTTAGCATAGTCTCCCGCAGAAGCAGCCTCATCTTCTTGCCTGACACAGAGCTCAGCCTCACTGCTCCGGAGCTCCCACACTCTTCTGCTTTTCCCTGTCTAAGACAGGGAGTTCTGTTTCTCATCTCCCACATCTTGGGCACTTCCACTGACAGACACCAGGTTTCAAAACCCATCCACATTGGCCTACCAACTCCACCTCAAAGTTCCCTCAGGACTCATGCATTCGCCTCTTCATGTGTCATCCACCTGGACACCTTCAGGTCGCTAAGAGGGTCTCAAACTCGACCCTCTCCTACACTGGCCTGGGGTCTCCATTCTTCAGGCAGGGCTCTCAGCATTCGCCTTGTGCGACTTCAGCAGCGTGCCTGGAGAGCGCTGACACACAAGGCTACAAACACCCACTCCTCTCCACAGCCTCTTTGCCCCAAAGGCACAGAACCTTCAAATCCCATGATCCGCTCCTAGCAACCATCCGACCATAATCCATGAGGCCAGGGTGATCATGCCAATGCAGATCTCTGCACACCCCAAACGCCTCTCCACTACTCCCCAGCTTTTGGGCGCTTTTGGAAAGGCATCTGAAACTACTGGCAAACCTTCACTACTCCAGCCACAGAAGTCCAGCCCCCGCAGCCTTGCTCACACCCGATGTCCTCTAGACTCCTGTGCCTCTTCAGAGCCATCCCCTCCAAGGATGCCACACCTCTCACGGACTAACGAGCCCTGAACAGGACACACTCTTGCAGGAAAGGGCTCTGGCAATGCCAAAACACACCACCATTGCTTTCATGGGGGACAGTGCTCTTTGGCCCTGTGGCCGCCTCATCCACTCAGGCACGGATCTCCAAAGCCAACCCTTGCTCCAGGGCCACAGCCACGGCAGCAGGCACAACAGAAAGGGCAAAGCCCTTCCCTGGCACCAACTTCTCCACTGAGCCTTCCTTGCCTGCCTTGCTGCCGGCTCCTCCCTAACACAGCAGCAGGAGCACCTGCCTCCGTGCAAGGACACACTCAGGCCTCCAAGGCCCACGTGCACACACAGCCCCTTGAACACTGCCACCGCCTCAGGCCATTGACCGCAGGAGGGGAAACGCCAGCGCCCGCCCACTGACATCACCGCACACCCCTTGCAACCACAAAAGGAAAACGGTGGCGCAGATGAAAATAAAGGCAAGCCACCAAGTGAAAGGAAAAGTGACCACAGCCACCAGCAGGGCCTTGCAGGTGGAAAGCATGCCTGGGCACAAAGACAGACTCAGCACCACAGCACGCACCGCACAGCTGGCCCGGCAGGTGAAAGGGAACAGCCAAGAGCCCTCTCCACCGCACCTGACCACGACGTCTCCCAGCCAGAACTTTCACAAGCCCGGCACACCGCTGCCACCACAATCCCCAACCACGGACACCCCAACCAAACACTTCCCCAAAACCAATACAGCCACCAGTAGAGACTGGAAACTACAGGCAGAAACTCCGGACAATCAGAAAGCGATGAAGGGAAAGCTGCCTTGCATACAAAGCCCCGCACCCGGAGGCACCCCAAGCACAGCCACCAGCAGCACCAGCCAGCCTCACCAGGCTCCTCCTGCCCAGCAGCACCCAACAGCGCCCGCAGACTCACCATGCCGGCGCCCACAGCCTCAGCGCCACGCCTGCCGCACGCCGCCCCGGCGCTCCTGCTCCTCCTCACCGCTCTGGCCAGCAGCCTGGCCTGCCAACACCTCTGGACGCACGAGGACGCCTTCCCCGGCGACGCTCTCCGCCTCCTCCAGGACATGGCTGTCGGCCACACACAGCCCTGCCACCTGACAGAGCCGCCCTTCTTCCCCGCCGGCCTGCTCCACAACAACCTGCAGCCGCACCAAGCCGCCGCCACCGCCCTGCGCATCCTGCAGCACCTCTTCCACACCCTCAGCTCCAACAGCACCCGCCAGCACTGGCCCAGCCACGCTCGCAACCACCTCCTCAACAAGCTGCAGCACCACATCCACCACCTGGAGCAATGCCTCCCCGACAACGCCGCGCCCTTCAAAGGACCACGCAACCCGCTGCTCGCCATCAACAAGTACTTCAGGGACATCCACCTCTTCCTGCACGCCCACAACCACAGCGCCTGCGCCTGGGACCACGTCCGCCTCGAAGCTCGTGCCTCTCTACAGCACCTCCACAACCTCACACGCACCATGCGCCGCTAGCGCCAACACCCACACACCCAGACACACCTACGCCCCAAAGCCACCTCCAACCCCACCTGGGCCTCCTCTCACCTGGCACCGCACGCAGCCCTGAGGCAGCCGCACGGCACCCGCAGCCTTCAACCGCTGCATCTCCAGCCATTCAGCTGCTCCTACTCAGATCCACAAAAGACTTTCTCCACTTATTTATAGACTGATATGTTTATTTATTTCTTTATTTATATAATTTATCTCATTATTTATGTATTTATTTTTCTACCTCTTCACTTGTTTATGCCACGACAAATAAAGACTTATGACAAAACACTTGCCACTGCCTCTCCTCTCTCCAGCACTGCAACCACTCTTTGCCACCGGGGAAAGCCATCTCCACCCAACACACACTCCAAGCCCTGCTCCAAACAGCCCCCGACCACTCTTCTCAATGGCCCCTGCCCAAGCAGCATCCTGCACCAGCCTCTGAGCACAAACACTGCCAGTCTTTGGCCAACACCACCAAACAGCACCAAAAAGATGAACACCCGCAGGCCGCTGAGGAGCACCGTTGCACCTCATCTGCTTTAACCACACCTTGCTCCATCCGCCCAATCCATGCCTCTCTGACGCACAGACGAGGATGTCGTGCGCGACACTGTCAAACATTCGCACAAAGCCAGGAACACAAGGTCACGTTGCTCGCCCCTCTCCACCACTGCTGTGGAGCCCTAACCATAGAACAGCACCAAAACCACCAGGAATGGCGATTCTGCACTTTGGAATGCCATGCTCCCTGCTCCCAATCACCCCTTGCTTCTCCACTGGCCTTAGCATAGTCTCCCGCAGAAGCAGCCTCATCTTCTTGCCTGACACAGAGCTCAGCCTCACTGCTCCGGAGCTCCCACACTCTTCTGCTTTTCCCTATCTAAGACAGGGAGTTCTGTTTCTCATCTCCCACTTCTTGGGCACTTCCACTGACAGACACCAGGTTTCAAAACCCATCCACATTGGCCTACCAACTCCACCTCAAAGTTCCCTCAGGACTCATGCATTCGCCTCTTCATGTGTCATCCACCTGGACACCTTCAGGTCGCTAAGAGGATCTCAAACTCGACCCTCTCCTACACTGGCCTGGGGTCTCCATTCTTCAGGCAGGGCTCTCAGCATTCGCCTTGTGCGACTTCAGCAGCGTGCCTGGAGAGCGCTGACACACAAGGCTACAAACACCCACTCCTCTCCACAGCCTCTTTGCCCCAAAGGCACAGAACCTTCAAATCCCATGATCCGCTCCTAGCAACCATCCGACCATAATCCATGAGGCCAGGGTGATCATGCCAATGCAGATCTCTGCACACCCCAAACGCCTCTCCACTACTCCCCAGCTTTTGGGCGCTTTTGGAAAGGCATCTGAAACTACTGGCAAACCTTCACTACTCCAGCCACAGAAGTCCAGCCCCCGCAGCCTTGCTCACACCCGATGTCCTCTAGACTCCTGTGCCTCTTCAGAGCCATCCCCTCCAAGGATGCCACACCTCTCACGGACTAACGAGCCCTGAACAGGACACACTCTTGCAGGAAAGGGCTCTGGCAATGCCAAAACACACCACCATTGCTTTCATGGGGGACAGTGCTCTTTGGCCCTGTGGCCGCCTCATCCACTCAGGCACGGATCTCCAAAGCCAACCCTTGCTCCAGGGCCACAGCCACGGCAGCAGGCACAACAGAAAGGGCAAAGCCCTTCCCTGGCACCAACTTCTCCACTGAGCCTTCCTTGCCTGCCTTGCTGCCGGCTCCTCCCTAACACAGCAGCAGGAGCACCTGCCTCCGTGCAAGGACACACTCAGGCCTCCAAGGCCCACGTGCACACACAGCCCCTTGAACACTGCCACCGCCTCAGGCCATTGACCGCAGGAGGGGAAACGCCAGCGCCCGCCCACTGACATCACCGCACACCCCTTGCAACCACAAAAGGAAAACGGTGGCGCAGATGAAAATAAAGGCAAGCCACCAAGTGAAAGGAAAAGTGACCACAGCCACCAGCAGGGCCTTGCAGGTGGAAAGCATGCCTGGGCACAAAGACAGACTCAGCACCACAGCACGCACCGCACAGCTGGCCCGGCAGGTGAAAGGGAACAGCCAAGAGCCCTCTCCACCGCACCTGACCACGACGTCTCCCAGCCAGAACTTTCACAAGCCCGGCACACCGCTGCCACCACAATCCCCAACCACGGACACCCCAACCAAACACTTCCCCAAAACCAATACAGCCACCAGTAGAGACTGGAAACTACAGGCAGAAACTCCGGACAATCAGAAAGCGATGAAGGGAAAGCTGCCTTGCATACAAAGCCCCGCACCCGGAGGCACCCCAAGCACAGCCACCAGCAGCACCAGCCAGCCTCACCAGGCTCCTCCTGCCCAGCAGCACCCAACAGCGCCCGCAGACTCACCATGCCGGCGCCCACAGCCTCAGCGCCACGCCTGCCGCACGCCGCCCCGGCGCTCCTGCTCCTCCTCACCGCTCTGGCCAGCAGCCTGGCCTGCCAACACCTCTGGACGCACGAGGACGCCTTCCCCGGCGACGCTCTCCGCCTCCTCCAGGACATGGCTGTCGGCCACACACAGCCCTGCCACCTGACAGAGCCGCCCTTCTTCCCCGCCGGCCTGCTCCACAACAACCTGCAGCCGCACCAAGCCGCCGCCACCGCCCTGCGCATCCTGCAGCACCTCTTCCACACCCTCAGCTCCAACAGCACCCGCCAGCACTGGCCCAGCCACGCTCGCAACCACCTCCTCAACAAGCTGCAGCACCACATCCACCACCTGGAGCAATGCCTCCCCGACAACGCCGCGCCCTTCAAAGGACCACGCAACCCGCTGCTCGCCATCAACAAGTACTTCAGGGACATCCACCTCTTCCTGCACGCCCACAACCACAGCGCCTGCGCCTGGGACCACGTCCGCCTCGAAGCTCGTGCCTCTCTACAGCACCTCCACAACCTCACACGCACCATGCGCCGCTAGCGCCAACACCCACACACCCAGACACACCTACGCCCCAAAGCCACCTCCAACCCCACCTGGGCCTCCTCTCACCTGGCACCGCACGCAGCCCTGAGGCAGCCGCACGGCACCCGCAGCCTTCAACCGCTGCATCTCCAGCCATTCAGCTGCTCCTACTCAGATCCACAAAAGACTTTCTCCACTTATTTATAGACTGATATGTTTATTTATTTCTTTATTTATATAATTTATCTCATTATTTATGTATTTATTTTTCTACCTCTTCACTTGTTTATGCCACGACAAATAAAGACTTATGACAAAACACTTGCCACTGCCTCTCCTCTCTCCAGCACTGCAACCACTCTTTGCCACCGGGGAAAGCCATCTCCACCCAACACACACTCCAAGCCCTGCTCCAAACAGCCCCCGACCACTCTTCTCAATGGCCCCTGCCCAAGCAGCATCCTGCACCAGCCTCTGAGCACAAACACTGCCAGTCTTTGGCCAACACCACCAAACAGCACCAAAAAGATGAACACCCGCAGGCCGCTGAGGAGCACCGTTGCACCTCATCTGCTTTAACCACACCTTGCTCCATCCGCCCAATCCATGCCTCTCTGACGCACAGACGAGGATGTCGTGCGCGACACTGTCAAACATTCGCACAAAGCCAGGAACACAAGGTCACGTTGCTCGCCCCTCTCCACCACTGCTGTGGAGCCCTAACCATAGAACAGCACCAAAACCACCAGGAATGGCGATTCTGCACTTTGGAATGCCATGCTCCCTGCTCCCAATCACCCCTTGCTTCTCCACTGGCCTTAGCATAGTCTCCCGCAGAAGCAGCCTCATCTTCTTGCCTGACACAGAGCTCAGCCTCACTGCTCCGGAGCTCCCACACTCTTCTGCTTTTCCCTGTCTAAGACAGGGAGTTCTGTTTCTCATCTCCCACTTCTTGGGCACTTCCACTGACAGACACCAGGTTTCAAAACCCATCCACATTGGCCTACCAACTCCACCTCAAAGTTCCCTCAGGACTCATGCATTCGCCTCTTCATGTGTCATCCACCTGGACACCTTCAGGTCGCTAAGAGGGTCTCAAACTCGACCCTCTCCTACACTGGCCTGGGGTCTCCATTCTTCAGGCAGGGCTCTCAGCATTCGCCTTGTGCGACTTCAGCAGCGTGCCTGGAGAGCGCTGACACACAAGGCTACAAACACCCACTCCTCTCCACAGCCTCTTTGCCCCAAAGGCACAGAACCTTCAAATCCCATGATCCGCTCCTAGCAACCATCCGACCATAATCCATGAGGCCAGGGTGATCATGCCAATGCAGATCTCTGCACACCCCAAACGCCTCTCCACTACTCCCCAGCTTTTGGGCGCTTTTGGAAAGGCATCTGAAACTACTGGCAAACCTTCACTACTCCAGCCACAGAAGTCCAGCCCCCGCAGCCTTGCTCACACCCGATGTCCTCTAGACTCCTGTGCCTCTTCAGAGCCATCCCCTCCAAGGATGCCACACCTCTCACGGACTAACGAGCCCTGAACAGGACACACTCTTGCAGGAAAGGGCTCTGGCAATGCCAAAACACACCACCATTGCTTTCATGGGGGACAGTGCTCTTTGGCCCTGTGGCCGCCTCATCCACTCAGGCACGGATCTCCAAAGCCAACCCTTGCTCCAGGGCCACAGCCACGGCAGCAGGCACAACAGAAAGGGCAAAGCCCTTCCCTGGCACCAACTTCTCCACTGAGCCTTCCTTGCCTGCCTTGCTGCCGGCTCCTCCCTAACACAGCAGCAGGAGCACCTGCCTCCGTGCAAGGACACACTCAGGCCTCCAAGGCCCACGTGCACACACAGCCCCTTGAACACTGCCACCGCCTCAGGCCATTGACCGCAGGAGGGGAAACGCCAGCGCCCGCCCACTGACATCACCGCACACCCCTTGCAACCACAAAAGGAAAACGGTGGCGCAGATGAAAATAAAGGCAAGCCACCAAGTGAAAGGAAAAGTGACCACAGCCACCAGCAGGGCCTTGCAGGTGGAAAGCATGCCTGGGCACAAAGACAGACTCAGCACCACAGCACGCACCGCACAGCTGGCCCGGCAGGTGAAAGGGAACAGCCAAGAGCCCTCTCCACCGCACCTGACCACGACGTCTCCCAGCCAGAACTTTCACAAGCCCGGCACACCGCTGCCACCACAATCCCCAACCAGGGACACCCCAACCAAACACTTCCCCAAAACCAATACAGCCACCAGTAGAGACTGGAAACTACAGGCAGAAACTCCGGACAATCAGAAAGCGATGAAGGGAAAGCTGCCTTGCATACAAAGCCCCGCACCCGGAGGCACCCCAAGCACAGCCACCAGCAGCACCAGCCAGCCTCACCAGGCTCCTCCTGCCCAGCAGCACCCAACAGCGCCCGCAGACTCACCATGCCGGCGCCCACAGCCTCAGCGCCACGCCTGCCGCACGCCGCCCCGGCGCTCCTGCTCCTCCTCACCGCTCTGGCCAGCAGCCTGGCCTGCCAACACCTCTGGACGCACGAGGACGCCTTCCCCGGCGACGCTCTCCGCCTCCTCCAGGACATGGCTGTCGGCCACACACAGCCCTGCCACCTGACAGAGCCGCCCTTCTTCCCCGCCGGCCTGCTCCACAACAACCTGCAGCCGCACCAAGCCGCCGCCACCGCCCTGCGCATCCTGCAGCACCTCTTCCACACCCTCAGCTCCAACAGCACCCGCCAGCACTGGCCCAGCCACGCTCGCAACCACCTCCTCAACAAGCTGCAGCACCACATCCACCACCTGGAGCAATGCCTCCCCGACAACGCCGCGCCCTTCAAAGGACCACGCAACCCGCTGCTCGCCATCAACAAGTACTTCAGGGACATCCACCTCTTCCTGCACGCCCACAACCACAGCGCCTGCGCCTGGGACCACGTCCGCCTCGAAGCTCGTGCCTCTCTACAGCACCTCCACAACCTCACACGCACCATGCGCCGCTAGCGCCAACACCCACACACCCAGACACACCTACGCCCCAAAGCCACCTCCAACCCCACCTGGGCCTCCTCTCACCTGGCACCGCACGCAGCCCTGAGGCAGCCGCACGGCACCCGCAGCCTTCAACCGCTGCATCTCCAGCCATTCAGCTGCTCCTACTCAGATCCACAAAAGACTTTCTCCACTTATTTATAGACTGATATGTTTATTTATTTCTTTATTTATATAATTTATCTCATTATTTATGTATTTATTTTTCTACCTCTTCACTTGTTTATGCCACGACAAATAAAGACTTATGACAAAACACTTGCCACTGCCTCTCCTCTCTCCAGCACTGCAACCACTCTTTGCCACCGGGGAAAGCCATCTCCACCCAACACACACTCCAAGCCCTGCTCCAAACAGCCCCCGACCACTCTTCTCAATGGCCCCTGCCCAAGCAGCATCCTGCACCAGCCTCTGAGCACAAACACTGCCAGTCTTTGGCCAACACCACCAAACAGCACCAAAAAGATGAACACCCGCAGGCCGCTGAGGAGCACCGTTGCACCTCATCTGCTTTAACCACACCTTGCTCCATCCGCCCAATCCATGCCTCTCTGACGCACAGACGAGGATGTCGTGCGCGACACTGTCAAACATTCGCACAAAGCCAGGAACACAAGGTCACGTTGCTCGCCCCTCTCCACCACTGCTGTGGAGCCCTAACCATAGAACAGCACCAAAACCACCAGGAATGGCGATTCTGCACTTTGGAATGCCATGCTCCCTGCTCCCAATCACCCCTTGCTTCTCCACTGGCCTTAGCATAGTCTCCCGCAGAAGCAGCCTCATCTTCTTGCCTGACACAGAGCTCAGCCTCACTGCTCCGGAGCTCCCACACTCTTCTGCTTTTCCCTATCTAAGACAGGGAGTTCTGTTTCTCATCTCCCACTTCTTGGGCACTTCCACTGACAGACACCAGGTTTCAAAACCCATCCACATTGGCCTACCAACTCCACCTCAAAGTTCCCTCAGGACTCATGCATTCGCCTCTTCATGTGTCATCCACCTGGACACCTTCAGGTCGCTAAGAGGATCTCAAACTCGACCCTCTCCTACACTGGCCTGGGGTCTCCATTCTTCAGGCAGGGCTCTCAGCATTCGCCTTGTGCGACTTCAGCAGCGTGCCTGGAGAGCGCTGACACACAAGGCTACAAACACCCACTCCTCTCCACAGCCTCTTTGCCCCAAAGGCACAGAACCTTCAAATCCCATGATCCGCTCCTAGCAACCATCCGACCATAATCCATGAGGCCAGGGTGATCATGCCAATGCAGATCTCTGCACACCCCAAACGCCTCTCCACTACTCCCCAGCTTTTGGGCGCTTTTGGAAAGGCATCTGAAACTACTGGCAAACCTTCACTACTCCAGCCACAGAAGTCCAGCCCCCGCAGCCTTGCTCACACCCGATGTCCTCTAGACTCCTGTGCCTCTTCAGAGCCATCCCCTCCAAGGATGCCACACCTCTCACGGACTAACGAGCCCTGAACAGGACACACTCTTGCAGGAAAGGGCTCTGGCAATGCCAAAACACACCACCATTGCTTTCATGGGGGACAGTGCTCTTTGGCCCTGTGGCCGCCTCATCCACTCAGGCACGGATCTCCAAAGCCAACCCTTGCTCCAGGGCCACAGCCACGGCAGCAGGCACAACAGAAAGGGCAAAGCCCTTCCCTGGCACCAACTTCTCCACTGAGCCTTCCTTGCCTGCCTTGCTGCCGGCTCCTCCCTAACACAGCAGCAGGAGCACCTGCCTCCGTGCAAGGACACACTCAGGCCTCCAAGGCCCACGTGCACACACAGCCCCTTGAACACTGCCACCGCCTCAGGCCATTGACCGCAGGAGGGGAAACGCCAGCGCCCGCCCACTGACATCACCGCACACCCCTTGCAACCACAAAAGGAAAACGGTGGCGCAGATGAAAATAAAGGCAAGCCACCAAGTGAAAGGAAAAGTGACCACAGCCACCAGCAGGGCCTTGCAGGTGGAAAGCATGCCTGGGCACAAAGACAGACTCAGCACCACAGCACGCACCGCACAGCTGGCCCGGCAGGTGAAAGGGAACAGCCAAGAGCCCTCTCCACCGCACCTGACCACGACGTCTCCCAGCCAGAACTTTCACAAGCCCGGCACACCGCTGCCACCACAATCCCCAACCACGGACACCCCAACCAAACACTTCCCCAAAACCAATACAGCCACCAGTAGAGACTGGAAACTACAGGCAGAAACTCCGGACAATCAGAAAGCGATGAAGGGAAAGCTGCCTTGCATACAAAGCCCCGCACCCGGAGGCACCCCAAGCACAGCCACCAGCAGCACCAGCCAGCCTCACCAGGCTCCTCCTGCCCAGCAGCACCCAACAGCGCCCGCAGACTCACCATGCCGGCGCCCACAGCCTCAGCGCCACGCCTGCCGCACGCCGCCCCGGCGCTCCTGCTCCTCCTCACCGCTCTGGCCAGCAGCCTGGCCTGCCAACACCTCTGGACGCACGAGGACGCCTTCCCCGGCGACGCTCTCCGCCTCCTCCAGGACATGGCTGTCGGCCACACACAGCCCTGCCACCTGACAGAGCCGCCCTTCTTCCCCGCCGGCCTGCTCCACAACAACCTGCAGCCGCACCAAGCCGCCGCCACCGCCCTGCGCATCCTGCAGCACCTCTTCCACACCCTCAGCTCCAACAGCACCCGCCAGCACTGGCCCAGCCACGCTCGCAACCACCTCCTCAACAAGCTGCAGCACCACATCCACCACCTGGAGCAATGCCTCCCCGACAACGCCGCGCCCTTCAAAGGACCACGCAACCCGCTGCTCGCCATCAACAAGTACTTCAGGGACATCCACCTCTTCCTGCACGCCCACAACCACAGCGCCTGCGCCTGGGACCACGTCCGCCTCGAAGCTCGTGCCTCTCTACAGCACCTCCACAACCTCACACGCACCATGCGCCGCTAGCGCCAACACCCACACACCCAGACACACCTACGCCCCAAAGCCACCTCCAACCCCACCTGGGCCTCCTCTCACCTGGCACCGCACGCAGCCCTGAGGCAGCCGCACGGCACCCGCAGCCTTCAACCGCTGCATCTCCAGCCATTCAGCTGCTCCTACTCAGATCCACAAAAGACTTTCTCCACTTATTTATAGACTGATATGTTTATTTATTTCTTTATTTATATAATTTATCTCATTATTTATGTATTTATTTTTCTACCTCTTCACTTGTTTATGCCACGACAAATAAAGACTTATGACAAAACACTTGCCACTGCCTCTCCTCTCTCCAGCACTGCAACCACTCTTTGCCACCGGGGAAAGCCATCTCCACCCAACACACACTCCAAGCCCTGCTCCAAACAGCCCCCGACCACTCTTCTCAATGGCCCCTGCCCAAGCAGCATCCTGCACCAGCCTCTGAGCACAAACACTGCCAGTCTTTGGCCAACACCACCAAACAGCACCAAAAAGATGAACACCCGCAGGCCGCTGAGGAGCACCGTTGCACCTCATCTGCTTTAACCACACCTTGCTCCATCCGCCCAATCCATGCCTCTCTGACGCACAGACGAGGATGTCGTGCGCGACACTGTCAAACATTCGCACAAAGCCAGGAACACAAGGTCACGTTGCTCGCCCCTCTCCACCACTGCTGTGGAGCCCTAACCATAGAACAGCACCAAAACCACCAGGAATGGCGATTCTGCACTTTGGAATGCCATGCTCCCTGCTCCCAATCACCCCTTGCTTCTCCACTGGCCTTAGCATAGTCTCCCGCAGAAGCAGCCTCATCTTCTTGCCTGACACAGAGCTCAGCCTCACTGCTCCGGAGCTCCCACACTCTTCTGCTTTTCCCTGTCTAAGACAGGGAGTTCTGTTTCTCATCTCCCACTTCTTGGGCACTTCCACTGACAGACACCAGGTTTCAAAACCCATCCACATTGGCCTACCAACTCCACCTCAAAGTTCCCTCAGGACTCATGCATTCGCCTCTTCATGTGTCATCCACCTGGACACCTTCAGGTCGCTAAGAGGGTCTCAAACTCGACCCTCTCCTACACTGGCCTGGGGTCTCCATTCTTCAGGCAGGGCTCTCAGCATTCGCCTTGTGCGACTTCAGCAGCGTGCCTGGAGAGCGCTGACACACAAGGCTACAAACACCCACTCCTCTCCACAGCCTCTTTGCCCCAAAGGCACAGAACCTTCAAATCCCATGATCCGCTCCTAGCAACCATCCGACCATAATCCATGAGGCCAGGGTGATCATGCCAATGCAGATCTCTGCACACCCCAAACGCCTCTCCACTACTCCCCAGCTTTTGGGCGCTTTTGGAAAGGCATCTGAAACTACTGGCAAACCTTCACTACTCCAGCCACAGAAGTCCAGCCCCCGCAGCCTTGCTCACACCCGATGTCCTCTAGACTCCTGTGCCTCTTCAGAGCCATCCCCTCCAAGGATGCCACACCTCTCACGGACTAACGAGCCCTGAACAGGACACACTCTTGCAGGAAAGGGCTCTGGCAATGCCAAAACACACCACCATTGCTTTCATGGGGGACAGTGCTCTTTGGCCCTGTGGCCGCCTCATCCACTCAGGCACGGATCTCCAAAGCCAACCCTTGCTCCAGGGCCACAGCCACGGCAGCAGGCACAACAGAAAGGGCAAAGCCCTTCCCTGGCACCAACTTCTCCACTGAGCCTTCCTTGCCTGCCTTGCTGCCGGCTCCTCCCTAACACAGCAGCAGGAGCACCTGCCTCCGTGCAAGGACACACTCAGGCCTCCAAGGCCCACGTGCACACACAGCCCCTTGAACACTGCCACCGCCTCAGGCCATTGACCGCAGGAGGGGAAACGCCAGCGCCCGCCCACTGACATCACCGCACACCCCTTGCAACCACAAAAGGAAAACGGTGGCGCAGATGAAAATAAAGGCAAGCCACCAAGTGAAAGGAAAAGTGACCACAGCCACCAGCAGGGCCTTGCAGGTGGAAAGCATGCCTGGGCACAAAGACAGACTCAGCACCACAGCACGCACCGCACAGCTGGCCCGGCAGGTGAAAGGGAACAGCCAAGAGCCCTCTCCACCGCACCTGACCACGACGTCTCCCAGCCAGAACTTTCACAAGCCCGGCACACCGCTGCCACCACAATCCCCAACCAGGGACACCCCAACCAAACACTTCCCCAAAACCAATACAGCCACCAGTAGAGACTGGAAACTACAGGCAGAAACTCCGGACAATCAGAAAGCGATGAAGGGAAAGCTGCCTTGCATACAAAGCCCCGCACCCGGAGGCACCCCAAGCACAGCCACCAGCAGCACCAGCCAGCCTCACCAGGCTCCTCCTGCCCAGCAGCACCCAACAGCGCCCGCAGACTCACCATGCCGGCGCCCACAGCCTCAGCGCCACGCCTGCCGCACGCCGCCCCGGCGCTCCTGCTCCTCCTCACCGCTCTGGCCAGCAGCCTGGCCTGCCAACACCTCTGGACGCACGAGGACGCCTTCCCCGGCGACGCTCTCCGCCTCCTCCAGGACATGGCTGTCGGCCACACACAGCCCTGCCACCTGACAGAGCCGCCCTTCTTCCCCGCCGGCCTGCTCCACAACAACCTGCAGCCGCACCAAGCCGCCGCCACCGCCCTGCGCATCCTGCAGCACCTCTTCCACACCCTCAGCTCCAACAGCACCCGCCAGCACTGGCCCAGCCACGCTCGCAACCACCTCCTCAACAAGCTGCAGCACCACATCCACCACCTGGAGCAATGCCTCCCCGACAACGCCGCGCCCTTCAAAGGACCACGCAACCCGCTGCTCGCCATCAACAAGTACTTCAGGGACATCCACCTCTTCCTGCACGCCCACAACCACAGCGCCTGCGCCTGGGACCACGTCCGCCTCGAAGCTCGTGCCTCTCTACAGCACCTCCACAACCTCACACGCACCATGCGCCGCTAGCGCCAACACCCACACACCCAGACACACCTACGCCCCAAAGCCACCTCCAACCCCACCTGGGCCTCCTCTCACCTGGCACCGCACGCAGCCCTGAGGCAGCCGCACGGCACCCGCAGCCTTCAACCGCTGCATCTCCAGCCATTCAGCTGCTCCTACTCAGATCCACAAAAGACTTTCTCCACTTATTTATAGACTGATATGTTTATTTATTTCTTTATTTATATAATTTATCTCATTATTTATGTATTTATTTTTCTACCTCTTCACTTGTTTATGCCACGACAAATAAAGACTTATGACAAAACACTTGCCACTGCCTCTCCTCTCTCCAGCACTGCAACCACTCTTTGCCACCGGGGAAAGCCATCTCCACCCAACACACACTCCAAGCCCTGCTCCAAACAGCCCCCGACCACTCTTCTCAATGGCCCCTGCCCAAGCAGCATCCTGCACCAGCCTCTGAGCACAAACACTGCCAGTCTTTGGCCAACACCACCAAACAGCACCAAAAAGATGAACACCCGCAGGCCGCTGAGGAGCACCGTTGCACCTCATCTGCTTTAACCACACCTTGCTCCATCCGCCCAATCCATGCCTCTCTGACGCACAGACGAGGATGTCGTGCGCGACACTGTCAAACATTCGCACAAAGCCAGGAACACAAGGTCACGTTGCTCGCCCCTCTCCACCACTGCTGTGGAGCCCTAACCATAGAACAGCACCAAAACCACCAGGAATGGCGATTCTGCACTTTGGAATGCCATGCTCCCTGCTCCCAATCACCCCTTGCTTCTCCACTGGCCTTAGCATAGTCTCCCGCAGAAGCAGCCTCATCTTCTTGCCTGACACAGAGCTCAGCCTCACTGCTCCGGAGCTCCCACACTCTTCTGCTTTTCCCTGTCTAAGACAGGGAGTTCTGTTTCTCATCTCCCACTTCTTGGGCACTTCCACTGACAGACACCAGGTTTCAAAACCCATCCACATTGGCCTACCAACTCCACCTCAAAGTTCCCTCAGGACTCATGCATTCGCCTCTTCATGTGTCATCCACCTGGACACCTTCAGGTCGCTAAGAGGGTCTCAAACTCGACCCTCTCCTACACTGGCCTGGGGTCTCCATTCTTCAGGCAGGGCTCTCAGCATTCGCCTTGTGCGACTTCAGCAGCGTGCCTGGAGAGCGCTGACACACAAGGCTACAAACACCCACTCCTCTCCACAGCCTCTTTGCCCCAAAGGCACAGAACCTTCAAATCCCATGATCCGCTCCTAGCAACCATCCGACCATAATCCATGAGGCCAGGGTGATCATGCCAATGCAGATCTCTGCACACCCCAAACGCCTCTCCACTACTCCCCAGCTTTTGGGCGCTTTTGGAAAGGCATCTGAAACTACTGGCAAACCTTCACTACTCCAGCCACAGAAGTCCAGCCCCCGCAGCCTTGCTCACACCCGATGTCCTCTAGACTCCTGTGCCTCTTCAGAGCCATCCCCTCCAAGGATGCCACACCTCTCACGGACTAACGAGCCCTGAACAGGACACACTCTTGCAGGAAAGGGCTCTGGCAATGCCAAAACACACCACCATTGCTTTCATGGGGGACAGTGCTCTTTGGCCCTGTGGCCGCCTCATCCACTCAGGCACGGATCTCCAAAGCCAACCCTTGCTCCAGGGCCACAGCCACGGCAGCAGGCACAACAGAAAGGGCAAAGCCCTTCCCTGGCACCAACTTCTCCACTGAGCCTTCCTTGCCTGCCTTGCTGCCGGCTCCTCCCTAACACAGCAGCAGGAGCACCTGCCTCCGTGCAAGGACACACTCAGGCCTCCAAGGCCCACGTGCACACACAGCCCCTTGAACACTGCCACCGCCTCAGGCCATTGACCGCAGGAGGGGAAACGCCAGCGCCCGCCCACTGACATCACCGCACACCCCTTGCAACCACAAAAGGAAAACGGTGGCGCAGATGAAAATAAAGGCAAGCCACCAAGTGAAAGGAAAAGTGACCACAGCCACCAGCAGGGCCTTGCAGGTGGAAAGCATGCCTGGGCACAAAGACAGACTCAGCACCACAGCACGCACCGCACAGCTGGCCCGGCAGGTGAAAGGGAACAGCCAAGAGCCCTCTCCACCGCACCTGACCACGACGTCTCCCAGCCAGAACTTTCACAAGCCCGGCACACCGCTGCCACCACAATCCCCAACCACGGACACCCCAACCAAACACTTCCCCAAAACCAATACAGCCACCAGTAGAGACTGGAAACTACAGGCAGAAACTCCGGACAATCAGAAAGCGATGAAGGGAAAGCTGCCTTGCATACAAAGCCCCGCACCCGGAGGCACCCCAAGCACAGCCACCAGCAGCACCAGCCAGCCTCACCAGGCTCCTCCTGCCCAGCAGCACCCAACAGCGCCCGCAGACTCACCATGCCGGCGCCCACAGCCTCAGCGCCACGCCTGCCGCACGCCGCCCCGGCGCTCCTGCTCCTCCTCACCGCTCTGGCCAGCAGCCTGGCCTGCCAACACCTCTGGACGCACGAGGACACCTTCCCCGGCGACGCTCTCCGCCTCCTCCAGGACATGGCTGTCGGCCACACACAGCCCTGCCACCTGACAGAGCCGCCCTTCTTCCCCGCCGGCCTGCTCCACAACAACCTGCAGCCGCACCAAGCCGCCGCCACCGCCCTGCGCATCCTGCAGCACCTCTTCCACACCCTCAGCTCCAACAGCACCCGCCAGCACTGGCCCAGCCACGCTCGCAACCACCTCCTCAACAAGCTGCAGCACCACATCCACCACCTGGAGCAATGCCTCCCCGACAACGCCGCGCCCTTCAAAGGACCACGCAACCCGCTGCTCGCCATCAACAAGTACTTCAGGGACATCCACCTCTTCCTGCACGCCCACAACCACAGCGCCTGCGCCTGGGACCACGTCCGCCTCGAAGCTCGTGCCTCTCTACAGCACCTCCACAACCTCACACGCACCATGCGCCGCTAGCGCCAACACCCACACACCCAGACACACCTACGCCCCAAAGCCACCTCCAACCCCACCTGGGCCTCCTCTCACCTGGCACCGCACGCAGCCCTGAGGCAGCCGCACGGCACCCGCAGCCTTCAACCGCTGCATCTCCAGCCATTCAGCTGCTCCTACTCAGATCCACAAAAGACTTTCTCCACTTATTTATAGACTGATATGTTTATTTATTTCTTTATTTATATAATTTATCTCATTATTTATGTATTTATTTTTCTACCTCTTCACTTGTTTATGCCACGACAAATAAAGACTTATGACAAAACACTTGCCACTGCCTCTCCTCTCTCCAGCACTGCAACCACTCTTTGCCACCGGGGAAAGCCATCTCCACCCAACACACACTCCAAGCCCTGCTCCAAACAGCCCCCGACCACTCTTCTCAATGGCCCCTGCCCAAGCAGCATCCTGCACCAGCCTCTGAGCACAAACACTGCCAGTCTTTGGCCAACACCACCAAACAGCACCAAAAAGATGAACACCCGCAGGCCGCTGAGGAGCACCGTTGCACCTCATCTGCTTTAACCACACCTTGCTCCATCCGCCCAATCCATGCCTCTCTGACGCACAGACGAGGATGTCGTGCGCGACACTGTCAAACATTCGCACAAAGCCAGGAACACAAGGTCACGTTGCTCGCCCCTCTCCACCACTGCTGTGGAGCCCTAACCATAGAACAGCACCAAAACCACCAGGAATGGCGATTCTGCACTTTGGAATGCCATGCTCCCTGCTCCCAATCACCCCTTGCTTCTCCACTGGCCTTAGCATAGTCTCCCGCAGAAGCAGCCTCATCTTCTTGCCTGACACAGAGCTCAGCCTCACTGCTCCGGAGCTCCCACACTCTTCTGCTTTTCCCTGTCTAAGACAGGGAGTTCTGTTTCTCATCTCCCACTTCTTGGGCACTTCCACTGACAGACACCAGGTTTCAAAACCCATCCACATTGGCCTACCAACTCCACCTCAAAGTTCCCTCAGGACTCATGCATTCGCCTCTTCATGTGTCATCCACCTGGACACCTTCAGGTCGCTAAGAGGGTCTCAAACTCGACCCTCTCCTACACTGGCCTGGGGTCTCCATTCTTCAGGCAGGGCTCTCAGCATTCGCCTTGTGCGACTTCAGCAGCGTGCCTGGAGAGCGCTGACACACAAGGCTACAAACACCCACTCCTCTCCACAGCCTCTTTGCCCCAAAGGCACAGAACCTTCAAATCCCATGATCCGCTCCTAGCAACCATCCGACCATAATCCATGAGGCCAGGGTGATCATGCCAATGCAGATCTCTGCACACCCCAAACGCCTCTCCACTACTCCCCAGCTTTTGGGCGCTTTTGGAAAGGCATCTGAAACTACTGGCAAACCTTCACTACTCCAGCCACAGAAGTCCAGCCCCCGCAGCCTTGCTCACACCCGATGTCCTCTAGACTCCTGTGCCTCTTCAGAGCCATCCCCTCCAAGGATGCCACACCTCTCACGGACTAACGAGCCCTGAACAGGACACACTCTTGCAGGAAAGGGCTCTGGCAATGCCAAAACACACCACCATTGCTTTCATGGGGGACAGTGCTCTTTGGCCCTGTGGCCGCCTCATCCACTCAGGCACGGATCTCCAAAGCCAACCCTTGCTCCAGGGCCACAGCCACGGCAGCAGGCACAACAGAAAGGGCAAAGCCCTTCCCTGGCACCAACTTCTCCACTGAGCCTTCCTTGCCTGCCTTGCTGCCGGCTCCTCCCTAACACAGCAGCAGGAGCACCTGCCTCCGTGCAAGGACACACTCAGGCCTCCAAGGCCCACGTGCACACACAGCCCCTTGAACACTGCCACCGCCTCAGGCCATTGACCGCAGGAGGGGAAACGCCAGCGCCCGCCCACTGACATCACCGCACACCCCTTGCAACCACAAAAGGAAAACGGTGGCGCAGATGAAAATAAAGGCAAGCCACCAAGTGAAAGGAAAAGTGACCACAGCCACCAGCAGGGCCTTGCAGGTGGAAAGCATGCCTGGGCACAAAGACAGACTCAGCACCACAGCACGCACCGCACAGCTGGCCCGGCAGGTGAAAGGGAACAGCCAAGAGCCCTCTCCACCGCACCTGACCACGACGTCTCCCAGCCAGAACTTTCACAAGCCCGGCACACCGCTGCCACCACAATCCCCAACCACGGACACCCCAACCAAACACTTCCCCAAAACCAATACAGCCACCAGTAGAGACTGGAAACTACAGGCAGAAACTCCGGACAATCAGAAAGCGATGAAGGGAAAGCTGCCTTGCATACAAAGCCCCGCACCCGGAGGCACCCCAAGCACAGCCACCAGCAGCACCAGCCAGCCTCACCAGGCTCCTCCTGCCCAGCAGCACCCAACAGCGCCCGCAGACTCACCATGCCGGCGCCCACAGCCTCAGCGCCACGCCTGCCGCACGCCGCCCCGGCGCTCCTGCTCCTCCTCACCGCTCTGGCCAGCAGCCTGGCCTGCCAACACCTCTGGACGCACGAGGACACCTTCCCCGGCGACGCTCTCCGCCTCCTCCAGGACATGGCTGTCGGCCACACACAGCCCTGCCACCTGACAGAGCCGCCCTTCTTCCCCGCCGGCCTGCTCCACAACAACCTGCAGCCGCACCAAGCCGCCGCCACCGCCCTGCGCATCCTGCAGCACCTCTTCCACACCCTCAGCTCCAACAGCACCCGCCAGCACTGGCCCAGCCACGCTCGCAACCACCTCCTCAACAAGCTGCAGCACCACATCCACCACCTGGAGCAATGCCTCCCCGACAACGCCGCGCCCTTCAAAGGACCACGCAACCCGCTGCTCGCCATCAACAAGTACTTCAGGGACATCCACCTCTTCCTGCACGCCCACAACCACAGCGCCTGCGCCTGGGACCACGTCCGCCTCGAAGCTCGTGCCTCTCTACAGCACCTCCACAACCTCACACGCACCATGCGCCGCTAGCGCCAACACCCACACACCCAGACACACCTACGCCCCAAAGCCACCTCCAACCCCACCTGGGCCTCCTCTCACCTGGCACCGCACGCAGCCCTGAGGCAGCCGCACGGCACCCGCAGCCTTCAACCGCTGCATCTCCAGCCATTCAGCTGCTCCTACTCAGATCCACAAAAGACTTTCTCCACTTATTTATAGACTGATATGTTTATTTATTTCTTTATTTATATAATTTATCTCATTATTTATGTATTTATTTTTCTACCTCTTCACTTGTTTATGCCACGACAAATAAAGACTTATGACAAAACACTTGCCACTGCCTCTCCTCTCTCCAGCACTGCAACCACTCTTTGCCACCGGGGAAAGCCATCTCCACCCAACACACACTCCAAGCCCTGCTCCAAACAGCCCCCGACCACTCTTCTCAATGGCCCCTGCCCAAGCAGCATCCTGCACCAGCCTCTGAGCACAAACACTGCCAGTCTTTGGCCAACACCACCAAACAGCACCAAAAAGATGAACACCCGCAGGCCGCTGAGGAGCACCGTTGCACCTCATCTGCTTTAACCACACCTTGCTCCATCCGCCCAATCCATGCCTCTCTGACGCACAGACGAGGATGTCGTGCGCGACACTGTCAAACATTCGCACAAAGCCAGGAACACAAGGTCACGTTGCTCGCCCCTCTCCACCACTGCTGTGGAGCCCTAACCATAGAACAGCACCAAAACCACCAGGAATGGCGATTCTGCACTTTGGAATGCCATGCTCCCTGCTCCCAATCACCCCTTGCTTCTCCACTGGCCTTAGCATAGTCTCCCGCAGAAGCAGCCTCATCTTCTTGCCTGACACAGAGCTCAGCCTCACTGCTCCGGAGCTCCCACACTCTTCTGCTTTTCCCTGTCTAAGACAGGGAGTTCTGTTTCTCATCTCCCACTTCTTGGGCACTTCCACTGACAGACACCAGGTTTCAAAACCCATCCACATTGGCCTACCAACTCCACCTCAAAGTTCCCTCAGGACTCATGCATTCGCCTCTTCATGTGTCATCCACCTGGACACCTTCAGGTCGCTAAGAGGGTCTCAAACTCGACCCTCTCCTACACTGGCCTGGGGTCTCCATTCTTCAGGCAGGGCTCTCAGCATTCGCCTTGTGCGACTTCAGCAGCGTGCCTGGAGAGCGCTGACACACAAGGCTACAAACACCCACTCCTCTCCACAGCCTCTTTGCCCCAAAGGCACAGAACCTTCAAATCCCATGATCCGCTCCTAGCAACCATCCGACCATAATCCATGAGGCCAGGGTGATCATGCCAATGCAGATCTCTGCACACCCCAAACGCCTCTCCACTACTCCCCAGCTTTTGGGCGCTTTTGGAAAGGCATCTGAAACTACTGGCAAACCTTCACTACTCCAGCCACAGAAGTCCAGCCCCCGCAGCCTTGCTCACACCCGATGTCCTCTAGACTCCTGTGCCTCTTCAGAGCCATCCCCTCCAAGGATGCCACACCTCTCACGGACTAACGAGCCCTGAACAGGACACACTCTTGCAGGAAAGGGCTCTGGCAATGCCAAAACACACCACCATTGCTTTCATGGGGGACAGTGCTCTTTGGCCCTGTGGCCGCCTCATCCACTCAGGCACGGATCTCCAAAGCCAACCCTTGCTCCAGGGCCACAGCCACGGCAGCAGGCACAACAGAAAGGGCAAAGCCCTTCCCTGGCACCAACTTCTCCACTGAGCCTTCCTTGCCTGCCTTGCTGCCGGCTCCTCCCTAACACAGCAGCAGGAGCACCTGCCTCCGTGCAAGGACACACTCAGGCCTCCAAGGCCCACGTGCACACACAGCCCCTTGAACACTGCCACCGCCTCAGGCCATTGACCGCAGGAGGGGAAACGCCAGCGCCCGCCCACTGACATCACCGCACACCCCTTGCAACCACAAAAGGAAAACGGTGGCGCAGATGAAAATAAAGGCAAGCCACCAAGTGAAAGGAAAAGTGACCACAGCCACCAGCAGGGCCTTGCAGGTGGAAAGCATGCCTGGGCACAAAGACAGACTCAGCACCACAGCACGCACCGCACAGCTGGCCCGGCAGGTGAAAGGGAACAGCCAAGAGCCCTCTCCACCGCACCTGACCACGACGTCTCCCAGCCAGAACTTTCACAAGCCCGGCACACCGCTGCCACCACAATCCCCAACCACGGACACCCCAACCAAACACTTCCCCAAAACCAATACAGCCACCAGTAGAGACTGGAAACTACAGGCAGAAACTCCGGACAATCAGAAAGCGATGAAGGGAAAGCTGCCTTGCATACAAAGCCCCGCACCCGGAGGCACCCCAAGCACAGCCACCAGCAGCACCAGCCAGCCTCACCAGGCTCCTCCTGCCCAGCAGCACCCAACAGCGCCCGCAGACTCACCATGCCGGCGCCCACAGCCTCAGCGCCACGCCTGCCGCACGCCGCCCCGGCGCTCCTGCTCCTCCTCACCGCTCTGGCCAGCAGCCTGGCCTGCCAACACCTCTGGACGCACGAGGACACCTTCCCCGGCGACGCTCTCCGCCTCCTCCAGGACATGGCTGTCGGCCACACACAGCCCTGCCACCTGACAGAGCCGCCCTTCTTCCCCGCCGGCCTGCTCCACAACAACCTGCAGCCGCACCAAGCCGCCGCCACCGCCCTGCGCATCCTGCAGCACCTCTTCCACACCCTCAGCTCCAACAGCACCCGCCAGCACTGGCCCAGCCACGCTCGCAACCACCTCCTCAACAAGCTGCAGCACCACATCCACCACCTGGAGCAATGCCTCCCCGACAACGCCGCGCCCTTCAAAGGACCACGCAACCCGCTGCTCGCCATCAACAAGTACTTCAGGGACATCCACCTCTTCCTGCACGCCCACAACCACAGCGCCTGCGCCTGGGACCACGTCCGCCTCGAAGCTCGTGCCTCTCTACAGCACCTCCACAACCTCACACGCACCATGCGCCGCTAGCGCCAACACCCACACACCCAGACACACCTACGCCCCAAAGCCACCTCCAACCCCACCTGGGCCTCCTCTCACCTGGCACCGCACGCAGCCCTGAGGCAGCCGCACGGCACCCGCAGCCTTCAACCGCTGCATCTCCAGCCATTCAGCTGCTCCTACTCAGATCCACAAAAGACTTTCTCCACTTATTTATAGACTTATTTATCTATTTTTTTCTATTTCTTCACATATTTATTATTCTACCTCTTCACGTGTTTATGCCACTGTAAATAAAGACTTAAGACAAAACACTTGATATTACCTCTTCCCTCTAGGACTTCAACCATTCTTTGCAATAGTGCAAAGCCATGTCCTCCCAACACCGCTCAAATCTGTGCTGCATGTAAGACTCCAAATATCTCTTGCTCTCTCTTCTCGCTCATACCTGCCCAAGCAGCATTTTGCAGCAATATCTTTCGAGAAACATCACTAGGTGTTAGATATTATGTTCAGAATTATGTCTTAGTCTTTCTTTCCTCAGTAATTTGCAACTCTCTTCCCAATTATTGTATCCGAAAGCCTCATGACAGTGAAGGCACGGTCTTACTGGAGAAATTCCACTAGAGGGCCAGAAACACTAGCAGAGCATCAGAGCATTTCTGCTACGAAGATATATGACAAGGTGTTAGTTAGACTGGAGAAGGCTACAGGAAGATCTTACTGCAGCCTTTTAACATTTCAATCAACCTTACATAAAAGGAGGAAACTAATTTTGAACAGCATTTGCATTGACAGGCAGTGGTCTATAGAGAATATCTCTAAACTGAAAGATAGTATGCTTATATGAGGCATTCGGGAGAAATCCTCTACTATGAGGATTGTGAACAAGTTCTAGAGCTAGCTAGATTACCACACCCCTGGAAGTGTTCAAGGCCAGACTGAATGGGGCTTTGTGCAATGTAGTCTAGGAGAAGGTTTCTCTTCCCATGTCAGAGCTGCTTGCAATTAGATTGCCTCTTTCAACATAAACCATTTACTACTTGTGTTGAGGTTTTGGAGGACTGTGGAACCAAAATGGGAATAGGAAGAGTGTCGAAGAGGAAAAGTGTAGAGGAGGAAGGTGTAGAAGTGTGATAGCACAGAAGGCAGTCCCATCCTCCTATGCCACCTGGGAGATGAAAGTAGAGAAAATCATGAGTGAAACTAAGTCCAGGAAAATATGAGAGGTGAAGGGAAGATGTTCTGTAGATGTGGTTTTATTTCATTATCTACTTGCTATCTGCCCTGATTTGACTGCTAAGATGTTAAACTAATTTCCCCAAGCCAATGCAGTAATTTTGCCCATTACTGCAACCAGCAAGTAATTTCTCCCGGTACTTATCTCACTCCACATGCCTTTCAGGATGTATTTTCTCCCTGGACGAGATGAGGTGGGGAGTGATAGAGCACCGTGGTGGTCACCAGGCATCTAGCTACTGTTAACACAATAAAATATGTGTCTCCTGGTCCTGCTACTTCAAATATTTTGCATCTTATTGCCACAATGATAATTCCGTGCATTTCAGTTTACAGTTCTTCAAGTACCACAACTTTCTCTGGTAAAAGTCTTTATTCACGTGCTCATCTTTGGAGCTTTTTTAATTCAGGGTCTGCAGTATGACAGGGCTTTGTCTCAGTCATCCCTGGTACTCACCTTTAAACTATCTGACTCTGGCTGCTGCAAACTCTACATGGAATACCTTGTACTTATTTGGGCCTTGCATTATGGCATTCATCCAGTCTTCTCAGATCACTCCTCACTGCTCCATTTCTGCCTCCACAGATACACCGCATCACTCTAGTATGTAACTGTTCTCAGCTACCTACTACCAAACTGTCTCTCCAAGTTCCTTATCCTACATTTCTGATAGGAAAACTCTTTATCATTTTGCAATCTAGATTGAGGCCCTTTTTCAATCTATTTGGGAGTTCAGCCTGTCTCATATGCCATTTGTATTCTGGATCCAGATAAGGAAAAAAACTTTGTACACTCTCCCTCCTGCAGCTCACCTCCATTTGTTGCCATGATGCATATGCAAACATCTAAACCTATGACCACATCCAAAATCTCAGCAACACCTACTGGCTACCAACCTGTGTACTTGATGTTCAACCTTACCTCTTTGTAAAACAAACACTTAGGACTTCAACTAGATTAGACAAAATGTCAAAATGCTGCTACAAAAATTAGACATTTCTCCACTCAGGAGCACAGAGTACACTTGTGTCTATTTAGAGATTTTGCAACTGGACAGATGCATGATGGAACAGTTGCTCTGTATCAATTTACACAATCCTTGTATAAATTTCAAAAGAAAGAATACAGAACACAAGGAAAATCTCTTAACTACCGTTCAATGAATCAATTTATGTGGCACAAATGATCAACAGTGAAGACAACTTCTTTAAAATTAAGTAAGTCATTTACTTACCATTGGCAGTCTGGATTGAAGCATCTGGAGATCATCATAACCATAAATCTGCTTAAAGACAGATAAAAATACAACATCATTATAACACTTTTTTCTGATGCTGATCAGTCTGGGGCTTTGAGCTGAGTTTGACTTAAGCCCAGTCTGTGTTAAAGGTCTACAGCTGTATGTCGCATTGTGCCATCATGGCGCACTGCAGCATTTCAAGGAGAGCAGAACTGAAGTTAAAAAGGCTTGTCACTCTGATGTTGTTTCCTAGTGACAATGTCCTCTGAGGAGAGTTTGACTGTCCCATCTTCAACACAGTTTTCACAGACACATCATTCCTGAACTTATGAAAAATCTACCGCGCATTCAGATTTGGGAATAAGAATAACAGCCCTCTTTGCTGTAATCATTACTTCAAAGAGCATTAAGATTAAGAGTTGATGACTTGACCACAACACAACCTCCTGGGTATCTCCTCACATTCAGTTTGATACAGAAAAATTACTGATATAAAGGTTTGGATTCAAAAAGCAGATAACCAAAAATACGTTGATGCTGGTCAGACATCAAAAAGCTAAGTCTTTCAAATCATGGCACATGTGTTCATGGCACATTTCAGTCACTGCTATGGCAAATCCATTCCAGTAACACAAACCTAAAGGAGCCTAAATTTATTCAAAGGGCCTAAAACCTGTTAACACTGAAAACCACAGCCACACACATGTTTAGCTTCAACAGCAGCCAGATCAGGCCTGTAGCAAAAGCTCTGCAGTTTACAATCAACAGTTAAGCCTCTACTGAACATATTTCAGATGTTCTTTAGCATTTGAAACAAGAATTCCAGGTGTAACATGTGCCACCAGAAATGACTTGGCATAGACAGTAGCAGGTCTGGAGGGCCCACTTGCGCCAAGGGCTAAGAAATCAAAGAGAAACAATGAAACTGCTTACTGGGTAGGCAGGCAGAAGTCCTCCAGGTCCCACAATATACTGGTTATGCAACAAGGGTGGTACACCTTGGGGCAGGTTTGGGGGTGCTTTGCCTGTAGAATCAAAATACAGACACTTTAACAAGCCTTTAGAAAAGAAAAGGCTTCAGCATTGAGACAAGACAGCTCACATGTTGTGGCAGATGCACCATCCTAGATTATAAAGAGGAGATTTTGTGCTGTTTGATGAATATGCTCAAAATAGCCTCAAGAGTTTAACCATGCCTCAAGGGAGGGAAAGCACAGGCTACTTTAGCTTGAAAACAGTCCTATCATAGAATAGCCTGAATTTGTAATTTGCTTTGTCCAAGAGGATTACAAGAATTACAAGATTACAAGAATTACAAGATTACCGAACTTCTCTTTTGCTCAGTTCTTTCCTGAAGGCAAATTTAGAAATTGTTCTCAACCTGAGAGAGCAAATTCTCTTCTTTCATTTCCTGCTCTGTCAATGCATTCCCTTTATCACCAGCAACAGACTGGAAAGCACTAAATGTTGCCAGCATACTTTCTGTGGGTGACTTACTACAGCTAGGAATAGCAAAGAGAAGACTGAAATGGTTTCAGCTGCCTTCATGAAGCAGTGCTAGGAAGCAGAACAGTAAAAGAACAATGCACTTTGGCCAGTCATAAGACACTTCATTTACGAGCTATAGAAATGAGAAATATTTCTGTAACTAAGCCCGATCCTTAGTAATACATCACTCACTTCTCTCTATAAGATTTCCTTTTAGCAGTTCAGGATCATCAGAGAAGAAAGAGAATTTAGCATCACTTCTACTTCAGTGCAAGAAGCCTCCCAGCCCTCCTTCTCCATGAACCTTCCTTCTCAAGTGCTATTTGCTGTGCAATGACCCAGACATTTCTTTCCTTTCTGTGCAAGTGGCAGTAGGGATGTGACACATGATAATGAGGACACTGCAGTATATTTTGATACTGCTAAATGAATTCAAGTCACAGAACAGCCTGAAACTAAAGCTTATGTGAACTCATAGTCAGGAGCTGATCACAGCTTGGAATACAAACTGGGTGAATTTTCTAGCCCAAGACTTCCTAAGTCAGAACTGCTCTGGCGTGTATTTATAAAGCTCTTTGGGGATGGAATGTGCTATATAAGTGCCACATAACACCCTAACAAGTATTTCAAATACATAAAACCAGGCAACTTTATTTCAGAAGCCAGCAAACACAGCATGCTGGAAATGTGAGTGAACAGTGTGGACTTCTTAGCGTTGTTATGGCGGGTGAGATGCTCAACTGACAGCCCTGCTGACTGAAATCCTCAGTCTATCCACGTGATCTGTCAATATTGCCAACCTGAAGACACTAAGGGAGCTGCCCGTGTGGTAGCAGCTGGTATAGACACACTGGTAACACTCAGGCCAAGGCTGTTTGTAGTGTTCATACTGCTTGCCATGCTGACAACCGAGGAGGTGGTGCTAGTGGCTGAGGTTGAAGCAGTTGAAAAGGTTGTTGAGGGCTGGAGCGAAGTTGTGTTCTCAATACTAGTGTGCTAGAAAAGGAGACAAAAAGAATGAGGATCACAGAGCAAATAAACCACAGTGGAAGATGCTGGGAAAAAGGGAAAAAAAACAAAAACAACAAAAACTTCTAAAGTAACAGCAGCTCATGCAAAAGATATGCATTACCTATGTACCAAGCAAGCAACTAAGTTGCATGCTTATGATGCTTTAGTGATTTAAAGAAAATTATTGTATGAGAGCTAAACTTAAATTGCCATACCATCACAAAATTATAATACAGTAACTCAAACGTAACATATATCATTCCATCACCTGCATTTTATCAGCAAACCTCTACAGTGCAGACTGTTAATAGTCCATATTTTGGAGACATTTCAGATTGCCACTTTAAAGTTTGTTTTTGTTATGTTTTGTAATAAACTAGTTATAAGCAATTTGTTTTTTATTTCATCCCCCTTAGGTGGCATGACAATTTCCCACAGCTGTGTGACTGGCAAGGCTCTGTCATAGCTATTCCTGATCTAGTACAAATACAAGTGGTAATCCCTTTTCCCCCACTAGAGGGTTGAGAGTTCTTCTTCCCTGAAGGCTCTACTTATGGGTCTTGGGGTTCTGAGACACAATCAACTTAAAAGAGATGGTCCTAATTATGAGATAAACTGACTATTTGCCAAGCACTCGTTTCAATACTAACAGGACTTACCACATGTGATGTGCCTGAAGACAACACTGAGGCAGGAGAGAGGCTGGTCTGATGGTTGGAAAGGGAACTGGAAGGAAATTGGGAAGAATTTATAAAATTAATTAATTTTCACTTTTAACAAATACAGATATGCAGTAGGGCATTAGTTAAAGAATTAGAATTCTAGGTGTGTGTGTATACCTACAGTAACAGAGAAGTTAAAGAAAAAAATTACATGTAAGAGTGTGTGTATACATATACACACACACAGGCATGTGTGCCTGTTTGAATACAGGCACCTCTACAGGCACTTTTTCCTTTAACTAGTACCCTACTTTTTTAGTGAAAAAAATCAAGTACAGATTATTATTAATAAAAAACATCTAAAACACCATTAGTATTTTTCAATTTACGGTATCTTTAGAAAAACTATAGTTGCTTCAGGAATCAAATAGCGATGACTCCATGACATATGAAGTCCAAAATCAAAACAAGGTTCACACAAGCACAAGCCTGGTTCCTCATTCTTTCTCTGCTGCTGCTTACCATGGGGGACAGGTTTAAAGTGAGGCAGTGCTTTGGTTTGACTCACTGTCTTGTTTCTCACATTTTGAGTTGCATAACATTAACTCAACCAAGTAGAACTGCAGGGTACTTGCCCCATAATTCATCCAGAGATCTTCAAATGTCTCCCTGAGAGGTGACTGAAACTGGCATTTGAACATTTAAACTGACGAGTTATACCTTATATTCGAGGTCAAAAATGTAACCTACTGTATGTTGTATGCAATAGACTGAACCAACACAGAACAAAGGTAACCAAATGAAGCTATAAAACGTGTATAGATTGGTGCTCAAAAAAAATCCTTATTACTAAATAAGAAGCAGGAAAGATTGAGCAACAAAATTAGATTAGTGCTGTCTATGGAAATAGTCACAAGAAAATACAGTTTTCATACCAAAGTTGACATCTTCATTACATGACCTAATTTAAGGGCAAATACTTCTGGTAGCTCTTCAAGGCATGGGCCCAGAATAAACTTTCACAGTTTCATAGATTAACTTTCAAAACTGTCCCCCCTTTTGCAGGAATTGGAACAACATCACTTCAGCAAGGGAAAAAGTAAGAGTTTTATACCACTCCTTCACCCACTCTTCCCAGCTCTTTTGGTAAGTCTTAATTCACCATCTGACCTATGGCAGAGACACAGATGACAACCATCAGCTCGACCAAGTCAGACACATTTTGGATTTCAGGCATCCCAAGGATAGCCGAAACTTTGTATCTGTCCAACAACATCGACCCCCAGCTGATTTCCATACGTTTATACAGCTTGTCAACAAATCATTGTGGGGATATGTGACCAATGTAAAGGAAATTGCTCTTGTTTGATATATTTACTATTTATTCAACAAAAAAATACTAGAGTGTTAAAAAAACCCCAACTATGTCCTAGCTGTAAAAAAGGGAAAAAACTCCCTGATATCCCAAATCAGTTTCTTGTATTAACAAATATAGTACAAAGGCAAGTATCAAAAATGTAACTCAATCAATACCGCTTCAGGATTGTCATCCCGATGCCTTTTTTGGGCTTCCTTAAAACCAGAGGTCAGACAAAATTAAGAGAATAAAAAGAGCAGATGAAGCCTCCACAGGGGCTACACCCAGATATGGATGACCAGTCACGAGTTCTCACACTTCTGTAAGTTTGGTCCATTTGCATATAGGCAGTTAATCTTTCAACTACAGCTTCAGGTAATGAAGTCATTTACCCCATGTTTACTCCCCACCACCTCACTTCTCTTTATACTTTCCGGGGCCTGAGACAGCAAGGTGTCCTTGAATGCCAGACCTAGAGAGGAATTGTTTAGTCTAACCAAAATGTGAAGACAGTAGTTAATACTCTATACGGAGTTTAAAATTATACACTAAAGAAGTGCAGGATTACAAATAAATGAAAAATATAAAAGCTAAAATCCTAAGGCATCAACATGACTGAAAATGCAACAGGCATTCAGAAAAACAGAGAGACAGTGTAAATAAGCTGAATTGTGCTAGATGCACTTCCAGGAACATCAAACTGATATTTTGAAATATCTTAAGGAAATAGCTTAGAAAAAGAAAACACACACAGTTTCCCTGTGAAATTATTTCTGGGTTTTAATTTTAAGAAATACAAATGAGACTACATTATTTCAAATTGGCCATGTACTAAACTGTTAAAGAATAGTTTCAAACATATAACACTGAACAAAAACAGCAGGCAAAAAGGAGGAAAAATAAACGGGGGGAATCAATTTAGCTGATTTAGCTAGCATGATTGAAGCAAACCTCTTGAAACACAAAGCATATATGTATCATGAAAGCGTGAGGGCAGCAGCTGCTCTGCCAGTAGAAGGCAGCCCAGAGCTGCCTTCTGTTCTCTGAATCTCTCTCCTAATTCTGGTTCACATAAGAAAAGGGATCCCTGGTGCCTGCCAGCCCGATAGGGAATCACCCTTACACCTGTCCTATCCTCAGAATGGACCCCCTCAGTTTACCACAACTCCACTGTACCTGCTCAGCTGGGAGAGTGAGCTGCTGGCCAGATCACTGGACTGAGGCAAGCTGGGCAATGCTGCCACGTGCTGCGATGCTGAAGGCAGAAGCGAGGCCGTGGTAGACACCACACTGGGCAGAGAACCAACTGAAGGTAGCGAGGGAGAAGGCTCTGTCTTAGGCGCTGCAACTGATGGAATAGCTGCAACAAGTTAAAAAGAGGCATTCAAATTAAAATTCTAGCATACTTGACATCCCAGTCCAGATGACAGGCACACAGTAGCATTCATCCCTTGGTCTGCAAAAATCTGACCATTAAGAACTGGTAACCATATCAAGCAATTTGGCTATGAAGGAAAATTCAAACAACTGAACTACCATTTTTTCCCCTTTAAGCTCTCTATTTACAATAAATTTACAATTATCACTGCTACACATGTAGTAAACAACTGTCTTCTGCACTTCATCTGCCACTATCGGGATTACTAATTTATACTCACAAGTCATTCTAAAATTCCTCACTTTTGGTACAGCAAACACAAGTAATTTCTGCCTTTTCAAGGCACTGTACATATCTAGTTTCACCTACAGCTCTTTCTTCATTCAGACCTACACAGCACTGTTGGGGATGGACACTGAGATCACTGGAGTACACGGGTAAATAACTTATCCCTTTGGTATATTCAATCTAAAGTGTGCTGCAGTAGAATGAAAAAAGCTACAACGAAAGGCCAGAATTGAGCACAGCATTAAGTATTTTTTATGGCTAAGGAGCTGTTAAATATTGACTCACTTTATTTAGATAATAAAAAGTGATAGGTTTTATCTTACACTTTTTAGGCTACACAGATAGAAACTTGTTTATAGGATCACTACACTGTAATAAGAGGCCTAAAAATTCTATTGCCCAACATGATTCTCAACTGTTTCACTTTTTCTACTACTACAAAAAATAACAAAGAATTAGAGACAGCCACTCACCAATAAAACTCAGAAAAGAGTTGAGCCCTACCTTCTGCTGGGCCATGTTCCCACACCACACCAGGGACCACTACCCAGTGGATCATCACTAACTTGTAATGTATGTGAAGACACTTTTAGATTGGTCATCAAACAAAAATCAAATACACACCTGGAAGTTATTTATTAGAGTTTGTTCACTTTATGGATTTGATTTCTTAGCTAAATGACCAAAGTCAGGTTGTTGGGTTGCAATGGAAAGAGGAATTAAAAGGTCCTGGCCTTGGTAATAAGTATGGCCTCTAAGAGAAGGAAATACAAGTGACAAACATGCTTATGAAGGCAGTAACTACATCATCTAGTAACTCCTGGTAAAACTCATATAAAAAAGGAGTAAATAACATTTAAAACTCCCAATATATTAAGAGCAGGATTCCCTCAACACAAGGGACAGAATCACCATCTTAAGATCCCCTACAAGATGACTGAATGCAATGCGCAAGACAAAGAAAACCACGAGACAAGTAGGATGGTCAGGAGTAAAACACATCAGTCGTACTTTGAATTAAGGATTTAGGAAGCTCGAGATCTGGATATTAAAGAAGAACAGCAAACAAGAGAGATGAACAACTAAGAATATTATAGCACATACAGAAAGGAGAAAGTACTTATAAAAGTTAAGACAATTTCAAAACCATTTGGATGCATAAAACAGACTCAATGGAAGAAGAAAACAGAAATGCTCTCAACGGAGAACTGGCACAGGAAAAGAGACTAGTAAAGCTATTACAGAAAATAAAAGTGTTAGGAGTACTCAGATCTTTGTTTTCTGTAGAAAAAAAGGACAGATTCTGTAGTGAATTTCATATATTGCTTATTAACTCTGTACACAACACCAGAAAAGTTCTTGTGTTGAAAAGCTGTCTTTGTGCACTTGGAGCGTATACACTCCTGCTCATTTAAATTCAACTTGGTACTAACAAAACATTGTACTACTAATGGCCTACCTGAAGAGATGTTTAAGAGGAGGTTAGACCTAAAATTGAGGTGTTGGAATTCCAAAAGATTTTAATTCACACCGCTATCCTTGAAAGCTTCCATGGAGCAGCACAAAGATCAGAAGAGTGAATACTATACTTTAATTACTTTAACTCCAAGTACAGAGCCGCAGGCCTGGTACAGGTCCACACTACATTAAAAACATGCCAAAATGAAGAAACTAACACCTATACCACAGTCAATACTGAAGTATTGTTTGCAAGATATTAAGAAACTTACAAGAGGGAATGTGTTTCTCACCTTTATTCCCACAGACTTATAACAGGGCAGAGACAGAATGATACCTAGTGAGAGGTGCACTCGAAGAATGTGACTTCATTTCACTACAGCTAAGTGATATTTGCAAGTTCCCAACTCAGAACTGGAAGAAGTGCTAAAAAACTTCATATTATTTCTAATTTTGTATTTTTTTAATATTAAATGATTTCTGACAGGTGAATTAAAAAACCAAAAGCCAACAGCAAAGCAGCTTCTCTAATTCTAAGATTGTTTAGGTTTGTAGATTTAATAGACCTGCCTTCATATTTCAATTGTAATCAAGAAGCAAGCAGCATTTTATGCAAGCACAAATAAAGTCAAATGGGTCAGCCATAAATTAGTCATGGAGAACAATATAAAGCCTTAAACCCAATGTCACTGATACGCTTGTGTGCACAGCAAGTAGCAAGGAATGAACAGAAAGTCCTGTGCTCAACCAAGCTTTGAAAACTTACTGTCAAGTGTTGCCTGTGTCCTAACACCACTGTGCCCATTCTGTAAACAAAGAAGAAATGAATTAACAAATCATCTTAGAAGTATATTAAATGCTCAGACTGAATCACACATTGAACATGCTTCATGCAAAGTTCTATGTTCATACTAAATTGAACAAGGCAGAAAATTAAATTTTTACTGCCTTTAAAAAAACTACATCATAAAGTTGTCTCAAGTGCAAGGTGTCTTCAACATAGAGAAACCCATACACTGCCCATAATACACCCATCAGCAGCAAACCTTCCCATGTACTGTATATAACATAAACTTCAGGTTCACACCAATATGAAAGAAGGAATTGCATTAACATATAGGAAATGGTTGTGCTTTTGATCTAATGTAACTCACAATTTTAACTATCCAAGTTACACAGAGACGCCAATTTTTTTCCATTGAAAGATAAGACTTGAGAAGCACCAGTTGTTTTTTGGATAACGCTGGAGTACAGAAGTGGATAGTCTATGCTTGATCCTCACCAGTACATACGAGCTAGTGCAGAAGACAAGTGTGACTGAGCCAACACATAACAAAGGCCAGAAGTAAATAAACTTACAAACTCTCACAAGTTCCTAAAACATTCAATAAACTCAGTTCTTTTAAAATAAACCTACATTCCATATACAAAGACAGCAGGTGTGTCTGAATCTCCGAAGAGATTCTTTGTCCTATATTAGACCTCTGCTTATGCTTATTAAAATAACCCATTAAACTAATTCCCACTGGTTTAAATGCAACAGAAAAGTAATACTGGAGGGGCCAAGAAAAAATTGGGATCCATTTGCTAGGTGCCATGTAAATTTAGTAAATAAAATACATTTGTAGAGAAACCATCAAGTTATTAGTTATGGCAAAATACCATAACTAATATTTACATACAGAGACAGTTCTTTATGTTCAAGGAGGAGAACTCAAGTAGAATTTTAACATTACTAAAAAAAAGTCAAAAGACAATTTAAGATGTCAACGCCCACAAAATCACATGCTCTTGTATCCCAAATACAGTAATACCAAAAATGACTACACACCAAGAAAAGCAAAAACAAATAAGAGGGTGGGCTTGGAAATCAAAAATACCACTTGGCTTGGTTACAGCATTAATGTATGAGGGGAATACAAACCTAACACAGGTAAGAGTACTCCCCCTTTTCTAGGTCCTGTTTCTGTAATGAACTCACCGTAACTGCAGCAGCAGTTGGTTCAGACGGAGCCATGGAGCTTTGGTACGCTATCCTGCTATGCACAGAGGTCTGCTCATAGGAGGAAGTTGTTACTGAGCTAGTGCTCTGGGATGAGCAGGTCAGACTGGAAGAGCTGATGGCAGAGGTTGTGTAGGTGGAGTCCTGTACTGTATTGGATATTGGCAAAGAGGTATTCAAAGGATCACTGGAAAAAAAGAATTATTTATCATCTTGGTAAGTATCTCAAATACTTTCATGAAAATATCAGCTTCTATATGGCTATCTAGAACAACCTTAAACACACAAAAAAACCTATACTATTTATGTTAGAAAACCTAAGAATGTAAAAAAAATGTATAATATGCTTTGGTTGTCACTAATCACTGCTTCAAAACCTCAGCTGCACTACGCACCATTCACCTTCCTCATTCCAGCCCAAACAAGACAAGAAATTACATACAAGCACTTTTCAGTCATATGTTATTTCCACCTTTTCCAAGGATAAATTAACGATCATAATCTTTCTTTTTTAAACAAGCAGAATTGATAAAGTCTGGTATATAATGAATAACAATAGGATTCTTTTTACAATAGAATTCTAATGTTACAAAATAAATTATGCAAAGAACTAAAAATACTTTAAAACATGCAGTAATGTTTTTTTGTCCATTTAGTTTAAATATTGTGTATAAAAGTTATGTGGAAGTTCATTTCTATTAATATTTCTGAATTAACTTCAGGAAGCTTTTTACTGATGCTGATTTTTCAATGAGTAAGGAATTAAAACTGGTTTACTGGTCCACTGGCACTTATCACTGGCTGTTGTAGCATTTCAGTAAGAGCATCTGCATACAGAAAGCCCAGCTTTTTTTCTCATTTTTTCATCCTGTAGGAGAATCAGATCTGTAACCTGCTGCTAATCTACTAACTAACATAAATATATGGTAAAAAGGTCAATTCTGCTGGGTCAGTTGGAGAAAAACATGGGTAGGGAGGAAAAAACCCCCAAAACACCTGAAAATCAGGGCAACTTCACGTGAGAAAAAATTCTAAAAGATAGCTTATTTAAAGGTTATTTATATTCATATCACCTCCAGCTTCACATCTACCCATCCAGTCAGATTTTGATTATAATTAGAGTAGAAAAATTATCATTTAAGATACAGTCCACAGAAAACAAGTAATCATATTTTCTCCTTTCATTACATTGTAATCCTGTCATGACGTTTTTGGCACAAACTTGACTCCCACAAGAACATCTGAGAATGCAGGAGGGCAACTCACACATACTTTACAGATTTTGAATATAAGCTATTGTTGGTCGCCTGGTTGGTGTTCTCACTGCTTGATGTTGATCCAAACTCTGGGAGTGTAGGCTCTGATCCAAACTCAAGAGCTCCAAACTGAACATTTAACCCTGTCATGTCTGCTGATCCAGGCATCTCCACAGCAGAGGCAGGAATCTTAAAGGAAGAAAAGAAGCCATAACTCTTTTGCATGCATCTGCAACTTGAAATTAATCCACTGATTCTGCTCTAATCTGGAGATGAATGAGTAAACCGTACCATTCCACAACAACAAAGTAGCATCTTTGTACGTGTCCCCCCCCCCACCAGTATTCATATTGTGGCTACTAAGTGAATCTAAAAATCACTCAGCAGCAGCCATTTTCCATACAGAGCAAACAGCTATCTGCTTGCAAAAGATATCACCACAATATTTTGGACCTAATAACTATCCAGATTAGTACATCCTGCTTCATAGATAAGAAACATACCAAGATCTTTGCTCTCCTTCTCCCTAGCAATTTATATAAAACTTTTACCGAATCAAATCACAGAATCATTATGGTTGGACAAGAACATTAAGACCAAGTCCAGGTATTAAAGCCAGCACTACCAAACCATGTCTTTAAGTACCATGTCTCTTCGTATCTTTCAAACAGTTCCAGGGATGGTAGCTCTCTCACTTACCTGGGCAGCCTGCTCCAGTGATTGACAACCCCCTCAGTGATGACATTTTTCCCAATATCCAATTTAAACCTTCCCTAGTGCAACTTGAGGCTGTTTCCTCTTGTCTTGCCACTTGTAACCTGAGAGAAGAGACCAATCTCCACCTGGCTACACCCTCATTTCTAGAGAGTGATCAAGTTTCCCCTAAGCCTCCTTTTCTCCGGGTTGAGCCCCTGTAGCTCCCTCAGACCTGTGCTCCAGACCCTCCCCAGCTCTGTTCCCTTCTCTGGACATGCTCCAGCCCCTCAATATCTTCCTTGTATGAGGGACCCAGAACTGGAGACAGGACTTGAGGCGCAATCTCACCAGTGCCCAGTACAGAGAGACAAGTCACTGCCCCGGTCCTGCTGGCTATCCCGCTGCTGACGCAAGTTTTTGTGGTTTTTAAGTTTAGTAATGACAAGCTATCACTCAATTACCCACCTTGGATGCTGGAGTTATCCTCCTTTTTGGTGGTTTTATCTGTTTCTGCTGGGTTTGATGAACAGTCACTGCTTGGTTATCCACAGAGATAGTGGGGAGCTGTAATATTTTGCTAACAGCTGTAGAGGTGTCTACTGGTGATGGCTCTCGGAGTTTTACCTGGGAGGAGGACGACTCCAGCCCAGGAGGAGGAACAGGAACCATCTGCATTTGTTGCTGTCGCTGTGTCAGCTGGCTCAGAACTGGAGATGGTTCAGGCTGGGATTTAAAGTCTGGCCAGTGTTGGAAAAAAGGAAATATCAAAATTAAAGCATTGAACTTTGCTCTTCACAGTTCTACTCTTTATGCAAGAATCCGAGTGATGCTTAATAGCTATGATTCTATAGCATTTGCATGTCTTTTCAGACAGCACAAGGGTTTCACATGGATCACTAACACTAACACTAATAAGGACAACAGTAGATACATCTACTTTAAATAAATAGCAGTGGCCAAGCACTTCCAAAAATGCGAAAACAAACCTATCTACATACACAGTCACAGTATTATCACACACAAATCCTCAAAAACTGTTACAGATTATTTTAATCAAGCACTTCAAGTTTCACTGTAATTAACTGAGCTGATGTAATGTGATTACTTCCAAGGGGTAAATAGTTGTTGCAATTTAGAGGTAGTATGAGTTAGGATTCCCTTCCCCTGCAAAGAAGAAGATGAAAAGAAAATAGGAAGTCTTCTACCATCTCATAATAGCTGAGAAGCAAAGAGATGTTGGATATAAACAAGTTTTTTCCCAAGTCTTCCCTTTCATAGTTTTTGGATACTGAAAGCCATGAGGTGACCTAAAGCACTGGTCAACCACCACAGAGATCTCGAGCATTTCCAGTGTCAAGGGGTTTTTATTCAGTTGGTGAAGTCCATAAGAAAGCATTAAAATGTAGTTTTATTTTTTTTTCAGAATTTCTGCATGTCAAAGATAGTAATTGCTACCAATGGCTGCTTATCTACTCATAAACATATACACACATGAGAGACACAAAAGCTATCTTCTTCACAGTGAGGATTCTGCTAGGAACAACACTACAGAAAATAAGTTTCTGTCATTCTCACTGTTACAATTAATTTTACTCAATTACATAAAAATTCATACCACTATAAAAACATAAAACAAGTAACCCGAATCCTTCACAGCACACTATGGAAAGAACACTGAAGCGCGATGCATATTATGAAGAAATTACACAGTACTCATTAAAAATTCATGTAATGATTAGAAGAGAGAATTTGGGAAAAAAACAAAATAAAAGTACACAACTTTACACTCAGCTAAAAGAAGCATAGGTACAAGGAAAATAAGTATTTTCCTTATCTGTTGAAAAACAATCAACAACAAAATTCCATGTAAATATTCAAGCACACTAAATCAAAGATGTCACTACCTGGAAGGCTCAATAACTTTAAACATGTAATGACATTTAGGGATAGGCTTAAGCTTAATAAAACTTAGTTTATTATACACTTGTGATGTTTATTATCAGCAAATAAGCATAACATTTATAATGTTCCAAGTAATTGTATTACTAGGATTAATTTTTTTTAAAAAAAGTCTTTAATTAAAGTAATTTTAAACTATCATTGGCATTAAGAAATCCTACTGGCTAATATAAAGAGAAAGAGAGAAAAACCTGTGTCAAAGCACTTACCAAACTGACTGAGGACTGAGGACTGAGTACTAGGTGGTTTTAGATCCCAGGATGATGCAGCAACTGTGCTAGTGGTGGCAGAACTGCTATTGGTTTGTTGAGAGGTAAACTGACCCAATCCCGGTGATTTCAATTGGTCCAAGATTTGGGAACCAGTAGAGTTTGCCAATTTAGAAGATCTGAGCTCTCCAAAGCCAGAACAAAGAACTGCCGACTACCAAAAGACCAAGAAGAAAAGGGGAAGGAGTGGAGTTAATATTTTAACTAATAATTGAGCACAATCATAGGGTCAATGCCTACAGCTGCCATCTGGAAGCAACAAAAATCTTTTCAGACCTAGATTACTAACAAATGACCAGTAAAAATGTCCACTACTGTAATCACAATAATACTAACTTATTTGAACCTGCACATCTTAAAATATCATAGATTTACTAATAGTTGGACCAATTTTTAGAGAATAAACACCTCATCTCACACCCTCAAAACTGATTCAGAAATAGGCATGCTTACACAAGAAGTAGCTGACTATGTGCTTGGAAATAACACATCCATTTTCTGGCCTAGAACTCCCAACTATAAACAAATTATTTAATCCTACATCAGCAAGCAATGAGCACATCTGCTCTCTAATCAAAAATTAATATAACTGCTTCATTCAAATGCAGAAATAACCAACCAGCAAAATGAAAAAAGTAATTTTGGGGGGGGGGGGGGGGGGGAAGGGGGCTGAAAGTAAAGAATTATATTCTTCATTTTAATTTTTCACCAAATACCAAAACACTTCACGAAATGACCAGCACTGGAAAAGTTGTTTAACTTGAAATATTTACTCATGAACAACATTTAGAAAACAAAATATTTAGAAAGCACAAGATAGTTTTACCAGACTTTGAGGAGAGTAAGAGTTTACAGCACTGGAGCTGCCTGTTCCTGATGCCATCTGGGTGCTGTGCTGAGAATTTGTGAATACTAAGGCTTGGCCAAAGGTCTGCTGCTGAGAAGACTCAAATGAGTTGCCTTCTGTCTCTTGGGTAGATGTCACTGGCTTTTGAAGCAGTGTCACCAAATCAATGCTGTAAGACAAAGTGAAACTTGGCTGGAATGAGTGAACAGTGATTAAACTTCAGTGACACTGGGGAAAGCACTAGCAATACTAAGGCTGCCATCCCAGCAACAGAATTATTACTGATTAGCAGTCTATTCAGATGTTTTTTGTCTACCATACAACAGAGAGAGAAGGGATCTTTTTGCCACTAAGTAACAAACAAAAAAATCCCACCCCAATTTGAGCGGATGAACTAAAACATTTTCTAACAATCTGAGGGACATCCACTGGAGAATAGAACAAAAAACACATGAATATACTACCTTTAAGAAAGAAAGAAATACAAATTATACACCATGTGACACCATGCCTCATGCAAATCACATCCATATTATATGGAAAATTTTGCTACAGTACAGCAGAATCAGGACTTTTGGAACCATTAGCCTATCTAGTTTTCAGATCTCATGCTATCCAACTACCAAAGCGTTCACTATACTTTAATGTGCTCCTCAGGAACATGAAGCTAATGGAAGCAGCTGATTCCACAACATGACCAGAAAGGCATTTGAAGACAAAGGCAGGCAAAGGAAGGCAGCAATTGATCTATTTTTGGTTCTTGATCTTAACGCTCTATCATCAGTAAAGGCTTGTACTGTGATGTTCACCAGGGAATTCACCTTTTTGTCAATGCAAGCTTTCATTTAACACATCTGCCAAAGCATTACATTCTGAACACTTCCTCCATCTACACAGATAGGCTTTCCCACTTTCTGGACACTTAAGCCAGAGCTTCCCTTTCAACAGCAAAAAATTTTTTCTTCCCAGCTACTTTTCTTCCTTTCTGTAAGCAGTCTTGATGCAGTAGATGTGTTATACTCACACATTTGGTAAGTTTGTCTCCACTTTCACAGTCAGAAATAAGTAACTCAGGAACTCACAGAAACAACAATTTGCAAGCAGGGCTTTTTCAATTTTTAGATGGGTTTGACCAATCTCTGAGAGAGTTTTTATTCAATATTTTGTGTGCAAGCTAATATTGCCTAATCAAGGAGAAGGTTTTTAAAGTATAGGGAAAACATGGTAGAAGAGCTTACCTTTGCCCAGGAGTCACATGATTTTCAGCTGGAACAGAAGATGAAGTGAAGACTTTTGTTTCAGAAAGCTGAAAAAGAGATGGAGTAAGAATCTCATATGCTCACATTTCCCTCCTGCAACATCTGCATAAATTCCATTTTGGTCATGCATTTTCAATATAAAAGTAAAGTAAAACTACCATTACAAACAGCTACTCTGAAGCTCTGCTTAAAAGGACAAAAACATGTAGTCAAACTTCACTAAAATCTTTCCAACAGAATCAAGTACCCATTTAATTAGAGGGCTGGGTTAGGATATTTGACCTACTGACAACACGCACCAGCATAGAACTGTACACCAATGTAATACATCAGCTTGGGAAACAGTTTAACTGAAATACACCAGTAGAAAGTAATTAATGTGACAGCCATTCTACCATCAACGTGCAGACAATTTATGACACTACAGAGCAACTCTGACAAATCTTATTGCACAAGGTAACACATTGCACTGCTCCCACTCATTCCACGTATCCTTGCGTCTGACATTTCAGCTGCCACCACCAGCAGATGCAGGCAAATACAGGTAAGTTCAGTGAACCAGCATTCATGGCTCCTTCTTGGCAGCTCGGTTACGAGAGGCAATAACGTCTTTAACTGAGTGCTCTGAGAGCACGAGCTGGGAAGCTGTGATAAAATGCGAGCCATGCTGACACTCATGTAACAAGTCAGACCACCCACAGAGGACAGCTGCGCTGTTTTCACCAAGCTGTTACAATACAAAGATATACTCGCACAGGCACCTGGGGAAGTGGAGCTGGTTAGGACCTTGGAGGAAAAGAAGAGGTTGTTTTTTTGCCATGTGGTTGGATTTTTTTAATACTTTTTGTTGTTTAAAAAGTAGTTGTTGAACAGCTACAACTTCCTAGGCTCATTTGATTCTATTGACAGGAATACTTGCAAATCAGAATAGATCTTAAGCCAGTACAAGTTAGGTTTAGCAGGACAGAGCTAGGCACAATGTTTGTATTTTAAATTTACTTTTCACAAAATCATCCTTAATTCCTTTAGTAGCCTTGTCTTTGACTAAAGAATAACTGACCTATTCAAAGAACACCTTTCAAATGTGCCATTTGATACAGCTCTTCTAGAAATTGTACATTTTAAACTGCATACATCTTTAGCAGTTTAAAAGACACCACAGATATGAGCCGATTTCATTTGCCATCCCACAGGCAGCTCTACTGAGAGCATGTGATTCCTGAATGTGTACATCTGATAGGGGTCTCCTTGATTTAAGAAGGACACAGAAGAGCTGACTGGGAGCAAATCACCACTCAGAGGCAGAGCAGAGATATCTCACATACTCTCCCAGCACTCTGTCACAAGGAGCACATGAGACCATGAACAAATCAGCCTAATACAGTTCCTCCCTCCATTTCTTACCCTTCCCTTGCTGCCAACACAAAGTACTTTAATCCCTCATTTCTGGATCACTTGTCCTGAGATGAATGCTGACAGCCCACAACTCTGTGTACTGACCAAAACAAAGAAAGAACATTCCACTTAAGTACATTTCAGTTAAAAAGGCTGTTCCTCTATTGTCCAGCACTTTCTGAATCATGTGTTTTATTTTAGAGCAATGTGTACTGTACTTTCCGGGGTACTATGATATTCTTGCACTACATGGCACAAGGAGGTCAGCTAATGGCACAAGCAGCACTCTATGGTCTGCAATCCCTTGGTTAAATATTAAACTCTTTGTAATGTCAACAGTTTATTATACTCACATAACCAAGAAAAGACTGATCAGGGACAAACACTGATGAACCCCAAAAATTCAGCAGATTGAGGAGACTGAGGATGCTTGTGACAATGCAAATGCATGCTTGATGTGTGAGAGAAAAAATGCTCTCTATAGATGAACCAGCATGCAAACAGCAGTCTCCAGCTACCAGCTCAGTTACACTGAGATTTACACTACAACCTGTGGCAAACTCACTGCCAAAAGGTCCAATCAAGCACTTAATTCAGTACTCTGCAGGGATTATGGCATTCGTCAAAACACATATTTCGTGCTGTGGCAGCTGAAAAGTTTTATTACCAGATGTACTTAGTATTTCTCAGAAGTAGTATTTTCAGCTCCCAATCAAGCTATTATGCTTGCTGCACACTACACTCACAAATCTTTCACTGAAGCTCTGGCATTTTCCCAGAACTGAACGAATGGTTGTGAGCCATTTGTCGGTGCTGGCCTCACAGGGGTATGTCCTCCATCTGCAGTGAAATGCCCATGCTTCCCAGCTCCTGTTCCTACGATAAAATCATTCTCCAATCACCAAACAGACAATGCACTTGACAACTAGCTATCAGCTCCTAAAGGAGTATAGGAATAGTGAGGAGAAGAGGAAAATATATTCCAGCATCCTCACAGAAACTCAACATCAACAAATCAGAAATTTTAAAAAAAGCTTATTACTGTTTTGGTATGATGTAGTGAGGGTAAAAAATTAAAACAACTTCTCATGCTGCTTCTGGGTAAAGAAACCACTTCCTACAAAACACTTTTTTTTCCCCTTTCCTTTTTTGAAAATAAATGTTGTTGTGGTTTCAAATAATAACAGAAAATGTTTGCCGTTATCCACTTTCCAGCAATTTGTATTTATTCTATTTCTTTCCTTTGGAATAGTTGTTGTAGTTAAACTTTACTTTCTTTTAAGAGCAAAACCCAGAGCCACCTAAAGTACCTCAATATTTGTCTAGTCCTTCATTGTTAATACCCTGAATATCCCTTTAACAAAACACAACCTCTTATTTTCACTGCAAGCACTTTCCATTCTATTTAACAGCACCCTGACAACCTATTATACTTGCTTAATACTCACTGCAAAAGATAAGGACCAGACAGGACTATTAGGTCAAAAAGACCTAATTCTTCTTGGGTCAAACAATGTTAAATTTTACTGACTTGTTCATAACTTGTATCTGACAAGAGAACACCACATTTAAACAGAAATATTCTTTAGAAAAACACCTGGTCTTTCCCTCAGACAGTAAATTGATCAGCTTCCTTGGTTCTTTTAATCAATAGTCATGCCACTAGAACTGTTTGTTACGCACTTAAACGCATGGATCCATTTTCCAGACACAGGTTCATACTACACCTCTGCTACACTAAAACCAGAATCGACCATATGCTCCTAAAGTAACACTTTCAGATTCCCTAAACTAAAATCTCCCTTCTCAAGGATCTTTGATCAGATATTTTCAGCTATTATACACAATTTTTCATCTGTAAAAGTAATGAGAAATTTGGTTTGGTACTTATGAATCAAGTTCAGAAGCATCCACATACATAAATATAACTCAAGAATGACTAAGAGATGGGGAAGAGTGCCAACAGGCAAAAATACTACAATAGGAGCTTTTTTAATACAGCATCAGCTCATGCTGAGCTGTTCTTTTTTCATCATCCACTACATTCCTGGAAACTTTTGAGTTGCTGCTTTCCAAACACCAGGCCCTTGTTCTGAAGGTGTGTCTTTATTCCTATAAAGCAAATGGATAGTTGGCTATATTAAAGTATTTTTCACTGGAATAGCTCAAATATTGCAGAGGTCCAAATCTTGCCACATGACTGGCTCACTTTCAAAGGCTATTCCAATATATTTTCTATTTGAAACCATTTTATTAAGCAATTACTTTAGTTTTACTTCTCAATCATTGATCGAGGCACTAGATGGCATCTGGCCTCAGACTGGGAGGACTAATAGCCTTCCTACAAAAGCCCACATTCAATAAGGGTCTTTCTGTAACAGATCTGCCAAAATTTTCTAGGCAGATTTCAATACACTAAAATGTTTTGCAATAGAATGCAATTATTTCTAGAACAAAAGGTATAACATGTTTTTCCCTTTTATTTTTTGGCGCATGTTTTGGGCTAATGTATATGCATCTTGACATTCTGTCGACTCTTTCTGAATATTAGCAGACCAATAACTTTCTCCTAGGCTATAGGGATTTTTCCAGGATCCAAAATTAATAAAAACTAACAACGGGCTAGAGATTTCAAAATTCATTTGCAAATTATTCAGCTCTAGTAACTAATTAAAACAAATTCTATCTGTAGTCAGCATTGCTCAACACCTGTCCCTTACAACAAACGCTCCATTGTACCAGCATCAAACAGGGGTGAGAACAGCTCACAGAATTCCACCATTCTTAGCCCTTAGTCCACCTCTAGCACACACTCAGGAAACTAGACAGGTTTAAAATATGTCAGCTTTTGATGACATTAACTGATACAGAAAACCTAGGAATTTAAGAATTTCTTTCAATTCTCTCAAAAGATACATCCCTATCATTAGGTAAAGATGGAGCTCCCATATCTGTTACATAAAGCATTCATGCATTTCCAGGACAAACACTGACATTCCACCTTGGAGGAGGAGGCAAGAGGGATGACTTATTTTCACTCTACTGAAAATAAACTTGAAATAACAGATTACTTCAAATATTTCGTTTTTGAAAACAACACAAACTCTGAAGAAAATAAATAATCAATTGGTATATCCAGACATTTGCACTTACATCTTCATTCCAGTCTTCTGCTGTCCATTCTTCTATTGAGTTCTTCCATGCTCCTATTATAATAGGGGAAGGAAAGAAAGGTACAAGTTAAAGGCATAACACTGTGTTTCAATCCTTCTGCTTTTCAAGCAATCCCATTTTCATTATCAGTGGAACACAAAGCAAGGAGATGGAGGTAGGAAACCTATTTGGAAACATGGTTGTAAGCTCTAGGAAACTGGTCTGCAGAATTAAAATTCTGGGAGGGAAACACCACCACTCCTTCCCCCTGCCCCTGATTTTTGATCTTTGCCACAATGGTACTGAACTCAATTTGCATGAACATACAACTGCACCCAGTGATTAATCTCAAACATTGGAAGAACTTCCTCTTACGGGTCCAACAGCAGTGAGAGGTTACTCAACCCTCACATAGGATCCTCCAGATTCACACACAAATTAATACAGAACAAAACACAACCACCAACACCTGCTCCAAGACCCACAATCCTACTTTCAACACACTCAATTTCAAGACCCAAGCTATGCCTGTGAAGACTACTTTCCAACCTGCTAATGCACTCAGAGTAGCACAACTCCAATTCCTTCCCCTGAGACAGCAACTTATTTTAGAACACAAGCAATTCTTATGATGGTAGCAGGACAATCTTTAAATTTCCACTGTAGCTAAAAAATGTTTCCTGTAACTGGAGGCAGACTGGGTTTGGCAAACTCTGGAGCACAGTGAAGCATGCAGAAATAGGAAAACCACAGAAACCAAATCTATGGATGCAAAATTTGAATCCCTTCCATAGGAAACAGCAGGTACAAACATGCAAGAGCAATAAAGGGACTGAAGGCCTTGACCACCGGCAGCAGTACAGTGAAGATTATTCCAACAACAACCAGAGCCTTTGTGTAAACTGTGCAACCATGAGCAAAGAAAACACCAGCACCAAAGGTAGCACCGCCAGCACCCTGGATCAAGTACAAAGCAAAGAGACTGCTGCTTCAATCATCTCCTTTCATTTGACCAGGAATTGGTCTGTTTCTGATTAATTCAGAAACAAGCACCCCAAAAACACCATCAAAGCCAGCTGGTACTAATGCCAGAACTGCACTGGTGCTTCTTCTCGTACCCCACGACAACACAGTGGGTTTTGGCAGAGGAGGGTTGAGCGGCGCCAGTCCTGCCAGGCAAAAGGGCTGATCATGGAGGTAATGCACAGTGGGGGGAAGAGAGGGGAACTATACCTTGGAATCCAAAATTATTTGGCAGGTCCTGAGCAAGGTAACATCCGCTCTGTGTGGGCTCTGTGGAGCAATATAGAGTTGCCTGAAACATCTCATGCTCACATTTTAGCAAATGGCTCCTACCCAGGGTTGATGTTTTTACTAATAACCATACCCTATAGCAAAACTACTACAATGCTTCAAATTTCTAGAGTAATCCACACATTTCAACAGAAATTTTGAAAAGGAGGAAAAGCCCAATTATCTCCCATAAGCCACTGCCAAGGTCTGTCTCTAGAAGATAAGCTTTGCACTGACACCTGAACACTAAAACAGAGCTCAAAGTCTGATAAAATAAAGACTAGAAGAGCTCAGGTACATCAAGTCAGACTCTTGTGTATTTTGCACCACCTTTGGGAGACCAAACCTACTTGAAATAATACTTGTGATGTTTTCCTCACATTAAACTTAAACAACTGTCTGTTGTTCTCTCTTATAAAGCTAGTCCTGAGGGTTTACTCTTTTAAATACTGTGTACAGCCTCTCACCCTTTTATTAGTTTATCCAAGCTGCCAAGTTTATTAGTGTCATTTACTAACACTTTCCCTTCCCAACTCAATCATTCCACTCTCAGTTATTTCAGTACTCTTCTCTGCACAAAATTCAGTTTCTGAATGTCTTTCTCCTATTGATCTGATCTAAGTCAGATTTTGCCACAGGCCCATTGATTTCTTTTTAGTCCAAAATCCACCCTGGCATTACTGCAGCTCATTCATCCTCTTCCCAATCTTTCCCCCAAGCTTTGCAAAGCATTACAATTCAAGAGTTTTCTGTTTTCCATCAAAATTATGTTTTGCATTTTCTAAGATCCTTATCATACAAGCTTCAACCTAGGTGGCTATTTGTGACCCTTTCCTCTTTTTCTTTGTTACAAGTTCAGTTTAGAAAGTTATCAGGCCAATAAAAACAGCATACATCTTTTGATGAGTCTTCAGCTATGTTCCTCCAATTATCCTCTCTCCCTGTCACACTCTTTAATTTTTTTCCATTTCTTTGAACAATCATTGATATTAACCCCAAAATAAATTTAACTTAGTCTATGCCAAACTTATGTACTAGTTCTTTCCTTCTGGATTTGCATTCTAGAAAGACTTGAAGGCTTCCTTAAAATGTTCCTTCAGACTTTAACAGCAGATATTGAAAAAACAAACCAAATACAAAACCCCCAGAAAACAAAAACCCAAACACCAACTTCCTTGTACCTTCCAAGGAACACAACTGTCCCTCTTGAGAGTTACTCTTTAATTTATTTCTTATTTCTAGTCATTCTTCAGTTTCTGAGTAATTTAAGGCTGTTTATAACTAAGGTAACAAACAAGTTTTTCCATGAAACTTGAACTCTATCAAAGTAGTGACATGAGTAAATTACCAGAAACAAACTTTGAGAAGTGAGCACCTCTAACACAATTTATGTTTAAGAACTGCTGTGATTTGCACTCATTTTCTCCCACTGCCCTGTACATTACAAAAAAGGTGAGAGAAATGATGCTGCTCAAGTTTATTTCTTTGTGGAGGAAGCTAGTAATTTTGTTTCTCTTCATCTGTCCCTTCCCTTTGCCTTTCCTCTGTATATTATTTCTATATAAATTAGAATGCAGGAAAATTGATGCTGTATTATTTGGAATACAATTAGATATAATGTTATGAACTATTAAAGACTTGCCCTTTAGTCTGTATTTCAGCCAACACTAAATTTTACCTTCACAGAACCAGCTGGCCATTCTACTGGATTACACAATGGTGCACTTAGAAAGGCTATTCAAGCTATCATGATGCCTCTGGCATCTGCAATAATTCAGGACATGAGGTTCTAGAGCACTTTCAGAGCACACATGACAGAAATTGCATTTTGGAAAAAAACATTATATTTATTTTTTATGAAAGTACTGATTTCCCCAGCAGTGGCTAAAGAAAGAAATACTTAGTACATAACTCAGAATATCACAAAGAGTTTATATTGGCATAATGTCTCCAGAAAATATTTTGGTAAGCAAAGATATCTTATCTCTTTAAGTTACCCAGTTACTGCTTCTTTAATGTAACTGCTGATGAAAGACACTAGGTTTTCAAGTAGATAGCAGGAGTTAATATTTTTTACCTTCTTTTGAGATTAAATAAGAAATGGGACTGGATAATGAGGAATAAATAGAGCAATTTCCTTCCTGTCCTTCCTGTATAAACTCTTTCCTGATGTCTATAAAGTCCACTGCAAGCTTTACAGTTTTGCGTACACATATAGTTCCCACATTCAAAACTTTAGCTGACACCCCATTGGGAACTTAACTGGGTCATTGATTTGTAATTAACAAAGCATCATGTGAATTTAGGAGGAGGAACCTGAAAATTAATATTTGGGATTAACAAGTCAACTTTATGCAATCCTCAACTTTATGCAAACTACTTCCAGCCCCATACCTTGTCTGACACTGTCCTCCCCAGCACAGCTTCCATGTTCCTTCCCAGCAGTCTCTTCTGCTCTAAAATTACCACCCCAGCTGCAGCTTCCTCTAAAAACCCTCAAGATGCTTTCCATCAAAAGGCTGAAAGTGCTACCCACTTGGACAACTGATGTTTCAATTTTAAAGCCTGTTCTTTCTGAAGTTATTCCTTTTGCCCAGAGACTTCAGACATTCCTAGAGCTTGCCTACAACACCATAAAAGAAAGCATTCTTTAGAGAGACATTGTTGTTTTGTCACTTATTATACCTTTTTCATTTGAAAATAAATTAAGATTAGCAACAAAACGGTACTTAACACCCAACAAGAACATTCACATTTACCTAGTTTACTTTAATTTTCTGCCAACCAAGTAATTTTGCAGGAACTACTTCACAATGACACCCACTCATTCATACGTCAAAAATTCATTCATCTGACAAGGCCAGTGAAAATTCTCAAACACCTTCTCACACATTCTTCCTATAATGCTTCCCAAATTTCCATGCATGCATTAAGCCGCGTTATTGAAGTCCAGGGCAGTTGTTGGTGACATATGCACAGCAAATATGTGCTTGACATCCAAACAGAAATTCCATACATCTAAACTCTGAATTTCCACCACTCTGTCAGCAGCACACCTCTCACGATGACACATGCATACTGTTAGAGGGATCTGTTTACCCACACCAAACTACTCTTATTCCTAGATTTCTTCCATTACTCAACACTGAGAATGAAGGACAAGGAGGCTCTGCCTCTGCTGTGACGGAGGCACATGGGGGCTACTCTGAGTTAGCAGAGAGGGTCTCAGAACACTTGAGTTCATTTTGGAAGTAGAGCACAAGTCATAAGTAAGCTATATCCTTACACCTTCATCAGCAGTAACAAACCAGTGATGCTGTACCTCTGCTCCAATCTCCTAGTACCTTTCTTGCAGATGTTTCTTTATTTAGTTAACCTTATAGCTTCTGCAATGCTTGTGAGAACACACCCTGCCCCTTGCTAACAGGTAGCAAACAATAACATAAAAATCTCCAAAGGAGTTTTCAAAACATTAGGTATCTTCTTAGTCGAAAAACTAATGAGAGTGAAAACAAAAGGTGTATTTCTGTTTGTGCTACAGCACCAAGTCATTTAAGTAATGCCTTAGAGAGATACCTATTTGGCAATAATGCTTCCATTAACAACCACTAATATACTCAAAGCCACTCTTCCACACTGGTTGAGAAGGCAATCAGAGTAACAAGACAGCTGCTTAATAAGCCTCCCTAAACTTTGAGCTGGTTGTTGTCTTCTCTAGTTAAATGGAAAATGGCTTGTAAGACATTTAGAAAGCTGTATCTCAGTGGCTCACAGTAGAGCTCAACGGAGCACACTGTGCCCTTCAGGATCAGCTTCCACACTGGGCACAGGAGTTGATAAAAAGTCACCAGAGTAGGCTTTACCAATGAAGAGATCAGAAGAGTTACCCACTACTGCAGTTAAAAAGAAAAACATTCAATGGCTCCCAAATGAGGACAAAAACATACATGACTTTCTCCATTCTAACACATGGTTTACTTTGCCTTCATCTTCTATCACAGAACAGGAAGCAGCAAGGTATCCTATTTTTCCCATCACAGATAAGCAGGCCACCCTCATTTCTGAATCGCCATGAGACCACTGCCAAATGGTTCCTTTCCAAACTATGTCAGTCTCTTGCCTTTAGCTGGAAGTGTGTACTTCTCACTTGAAACTTCATACAGAAACACACATCTGCCTTCATCTTCAGACAGGTCAATGGCTTTTTGGCTTCAATTCAAGTGACTACTTGTGCTTTAGTTAATAATTTTCCTCTTCAGAAGTCGCAGATCTTGGAACTCTCCTCCATCCAGAGACTCACATCCTTACATTTCTGCGTTGTGCAGATGGGGCTTCCAAAGCCATCCCAGTGTCACTGAGTGAATTCATACTTGTAAACTTTTTTTCTTTTTCTTCTTAGATCACAGGCCTAAAGCCTGTGGACCAATCAATTCTAGGAGGACTTATGCTCCTTAACTGCATTCAGTGAGATCTTAAGCAGTATTAAGATATCTAAACACTTCTTTATATACAAGGTTCTTCCGGTGACTCTTCAAATTCCTTTGTCCCCCAAGGGTTTATTGGTACTATAACAAAAGAATTTCAAAATGCCTCCCCTCATTCTCATCAGAGAGACACAGGCTCTGCACATCAGCAGAGCTAAACTTAAAAATCATCTAGTATCTGTGCCACAAAAGATGTATACAAATTTTCAGAAGTGAACACTAACAGAATGGTTATTTTAGCTGTAATGTGCTACAGGTCTTCATTCCAATCCTTCCACTTCTTGAAGCATCTTACCAGTTCCATCATCTGCATCATTCTGACCAGTCTCCCAGATCTCTGACTTTGTCCCAAAGCCATCAGTGGCAGAAGACTCCGTATAGTCTGCAGGATTAAATGTCCTAGAGTTTTGAAAGTTAAGAAATGGAAGAGAACACATGGGTCATTCAGTGAGCATAAGTGTCATAATTTTTAGCTGAAGTTGTATTAGACTTAACATCTTGATTTCCACATAAGTTATCTTGACAGCTTTTACTTAAAAAAAATCTTCTATGAGCAGACAGAGATAAAAAGGGAGAAAAGAGAATAAGAGAAAAAAGTGAAGAGACTGGTAAACAAAATTCCTGTAGAGACACTGAACCAAATAAATTCCTGAAAAACCACTTAACAGCTTCCCAATTCCTCCCAGTGTTATAAAGCATTAGTTTATACACACAACAATATGACTCTCTCAACAGATAAGTTTTCCAGCAGGTAGCTGACTGATAAGTGACCAGTACCATGTCCTTTCAGAGCATCAGTAAGATTATTTCAAAGTGCTCTGCTCACACTAATGCCAAAAATACACAGATGCAGCTAAAATGTGGAAAAGCACTATTGAAGAAAAAACCTCTTTCTTCTTATCATCTGCAGGTATGAACAACAAGAATTATTAGAGAAGTAGAACATTACTCCAGTTCATCATATTACTGATGTTGCATGAAGTGTCATTAAAGGCAAACACTGAGGCTTTCACTGAGTGAAAGCAGTGGAGACTACATTTCTATAAGCCAAGTTATTCCAACAAAATTGAGAACAAATTTTTAAGCTGCTGAATAACTTCCTCTGAATCTGTTTTAAGGTCCATATGAGTCCAAACAGCTAAAGCATGAGACCTCAAAAACAGAACCAAGTTTAGAATTGCTACTTTCAAGTTTTAAAAATGTTCACTGCACATTCTACATTATACTGAAATGAATCTGGTTTAAAATTTACCTAAGACTATATGTAGCACACCACTTTCAGACTCCAAGGCACTATGTGGCTGCTACTGATAGCAGGTATGGCTCTGCAAGTTCGAGATACTAACAATGAATAGACATACATTAGGATTCTATAGGTGTGCCTAGTTAGAAACACTAGTTTAAGACAAAAATATTCTATTCATCACCTAAGAGATTTTTCAATTTTTGCATCTATATTGGTTTATCAAACATATAGGAATATCCATACATACAGTGGCAACATTGTCAACAAATATTGCCGCTGTGTTTGATCTTTGCCAAAATCTGTGCTCTGCATGTTTCTTACCCCATGCCTTGGGCTGAAAACCTCCCCGCTCCTCTCCCTCTGCCACGTCCAAACCCTAGGAGAGAAAACACCATTTAACAGCAACAGCAGAGGAGCCACCAGTCACTAGTCTGTCACATTAAAGAATGCCACAGTTGAACAAAACTACCATAGTTGAAGTTAAATATAATTTACTTCCCAAATTCCCACACCAAATCTGCTTCCCTAACACACTCAAATAAGCCTTGGTTCATCAAAGACCTGACATTTCAGTAGGATATTCAATTATCTGCCATCTTTTCTGTGTCTCATGAAGCAGCACCAAGTGCCATTAAAAGAAATTACCTAAAGACTCATCCCAAACACTGCTATTGCCAACTTATTAGACATTGTTCAAAATTTTGTCAGGATTGTTTCATTCTTGCCTAAGATGCTCTAAAATCCCAGCCTCCCTGAGTATCTTGATCTCCCAAGCAATTCTCTGTCACTCCTATCTGTGAGGAAAAAGTTGAAATACTCCATTTGTTTCCTTGTCTGACTCTGATCACCTGTCCATGCTCCTGTGCTTTTGGCCATCTCTGATCACATATTCCTTCTGCCTCACCCTTCATCACAGTTACTGACAGGAAAATACCTAAATAATCTTCCTTGTTATCTTCCACTAAAATATGCATTTGTTTTAACAAAAACAAGTATTTGTTTTCTCAATTTTGATTACCACCCTCAGTTTATGAGCTTCTTGATACAATTAATAGCTTAATTTTTGCACACAGTATATTGTCAACAAGGCAAGAAAATTTTTGTGCTATTCAAGAATACAGAAAGCAAATGTCTAAAAAAGCGTTACTAAATATTTCTTATATGCAATATATTTCTGCATAGATTACCTTCCCCACTTTTTTGGGGTTTTATGTAGGGCTTACCCAGCTTGTTCAGGTTTTTTTGAGGAGGAGTGAGAATATTATTTTGTATTACAAGAACAGAAGGAGGTCAAGAGCTGCACTCAGAAAACAAAACCATGTTTATTTTAATGACAAAATTATGTAGCAATTATAAATCACCAAACAACTGCAAGTTTATCAGAACACACAAAAATTATAATCCTAAATCACCAAAGCACTGATGCCCATAGATCAGAACTACCCATGATGGGATGTTCAAAGTTGGATCAGAATTACTTCTTACTTTCAGGAGACCACACAAACTGAGCAAGAGCAGTACCTCCAGGACATGGTAACACCAGTTTATCAAATTTCTACTTTAATGACTTTCTGTCTCCTGCTCTCACCACTCCCCTTACCCGAGTTCACTGTTTTAGTGACAAAATACATTTCTGGACCTACTTTTTCAAGATTTTTTAGAAGTATCAAAGTAGAGAAAAGATTCCCATTGAACAACACACAGGATTTTGCTGGGATAAGAACATAGAATAGCATAAGTTGACACTGACCAGCTCTGTTATGTCTACATTATGTTGCCTTCTTTGCTCTCTTTTCACAACTGGCTGGAGAGAAGGCAGACAGAGGTTACGAAAGAAGCAGCAACTGTTGCAACCTGGCATTTGCCACCCTTCTTTACTGAGCCCATGTGTTTTTTGCCACAAACAACAGTGCCCCACACCCCACTGCACCCAACTGCCACCAACTTGTCCACTGAACCTTGTTGCTCGGCCTACCTACTCTTCTGCTATCCTCTGCCAAAATCAGAGCACTCTAGATTACCTTTCTGTCCAGTAAGGTTTCTTAAGAGAAAAACCAGCTACACAAGTTTACCTGGGGATATGGTAGGGACCATCATGTAATAAAATGACTTTCAATTGCTATCAATAGAGCATTAAACACCATTTACAGAAATTTTGCAGAAGCAAGATCAACAGTTTTCTGACAGCATGAGGTACAAATCCAACTGGGAGCTGCAAAACATAGAAACAGTCAACCAGAAACAGTTTTAAGTGAGACAGACATAAGGTACAGAGAGATAACTGAAATAGCTATCATGAAAGAAGAAATAGATTTTACAAGAGGAGGTAAGTCACCTCAGTATCTCAAGTGCAAAGGCTTGAAGAAACAACCTTAACACACTAATGTTTTAGCAAGTCAGGCATACATAAGATACATGCCCATAATGGGCACAATAAACTACTGACTAAAAACATCAATAAGCAACAGTTTTAAAAATCACAAAAAATAAAAATGCTGCTCCTGATGTTCCATGCGCAGTCTTAGACTACTAGCCAGCAAAGCATTTTTTATACCAGATCACTTTGAAAGATAATTCTGAACTTGAATTTCAAGTGGATTCCTTTAACTTCTTAATGCTATGTCTACACTTTCAGTCAAAACTGGAATTAAGTTTTATCAACAAACACAAAAGAACCTTTCTAATAAAGGCAAAAGGGAGCACCAAATTACTAAATTCAAAGTTAGAAAACACATGAAATATTCACTCAAAATATGGGACAGTCAATGTTCACCACTGCAATATCATCTAACTCAGACACAGGATTTCGTATATCATGGTCACTAGTGCAAGATGCCAATGGGAAAGGCTAATATTCTCTATGACACCACCAGGCCACTAGTAAAATCCTTAAATTCTCATGCCAAGAAAGCTACTTCTCTCAGTTGTCAAAATTTAAAAATGGCCTTAAAACAGAAGGTACAGTCTTTTAAGACAAAGAAGTTAGTCACAAAACAACTGTGAACGCCTACAGAATATCTACAAACTTTTTATGCTTTTTAACAGTGACTAAGGAATCAATGAGCAAATACAGCTTTCAGAATTCACAGCAGGAACCCAAATACTAAGCATGCAATCCCACAGTAATTTAAACCCATTTAAATTCGAATGTGGTCTTCCTCATCAGTGATCATAAGCTCTGCTCTTTTGTGCATGGACAGTTTTGCACTTTCCAGTGAGTGAGCACTGAACAACTACCAGGAAACAGTATTTGTTCACCTTTGGATCAGTTCTCCAAACCAGCTGCCACCTCAATAAATGCCAGAAAACCTTTACACCAAGCCACCAAAAAACCCTGCTGTCTACAATGACCATGTTGCCTGCCTCTTCTTTTTTGGGAGAGTTAGTTGGCCTGTCACCTACCACCTCACACTTTCCAAGTCCCTTAACTTCCAGGAGGATCTGCTCCAGGATCTTGCCAGGCACAGATGTGAGACTGCCTGACCTCTAGTTCCCCAGGTCTGCCTTCCTTCCCTTTTTAAAACAGAGGTTATGCTTCCCTTTTTTCATCAGTGGGAACTCAAATATGATGGATGGCAGCTTAGCCACTTCCTCTTCCACTTCCCTGGGGACCCACAGATGTATCTTGTCAGGCCCCACGGACATGTGCACTTTCAGATTCCTCCAAGAGTCTCAAACCTGATCCTCTCCTAAAGTGGATGGTAATTCTCCCAGCCCCTGCCTTTACCTTCTGTAATTGTGGTTGGAAATCCTGCGGGAAAAGACCATGGCAAAAAAAGTCATTAAGTGCCTCCAGCTTCTCCATATCCCAGTTAGCCAGGTCTCCCATTTTCTTACACAGAGGGCCCAAATTTTCCCTTGTCTTCCTTTTATCACCAACAATACAACTTTAGGATTCCCAACCAGAACCCTAGCTGCTCAGACAATCTCACCTCTCTCTTCCTCCCACACTATATTTATTTGCTTCCTCCTTCTCTGGGCTTTGTTTTTGTGTTTGAATTTGTCCAGGAGTTCCTTTTCATCCATGCAGTTGGGGAAGTTTTGTCCTTCTTTTGGTTGGGATGCACTGCTCCCAAACCTGGAAGAAGGAATCCTTAGATATTAACATGCTTTCCTGGGCCCCACTTCCCTCTGGGGTTCTATCCCATGGCACTCTACCAAGCAGATCCTGGAAGAGGCCAAAGCCTGCTCTCCTGAAGGCCATGGCAGTGAGCTTGTTGTGTGTCCTCATCACTGTACCAAAGATCTCAACCTCCACCATTTCACAGTCACTGCAGCCCAGCCTGCCCTTGACCTTCACACTCCTTACCAGCCCCACAAGCCCTAGGCTGCAAACACAGATTGCCAGTTCCTGACAGCTTTTCATCTGTAAGAAGTCCAAAGCCCTTCTCTGCAGGGCTGCTCTCAAGGAGTTCTTCTCCCCAGTCTGTATTTTTGCCGGGGATTGTTCTGACCCGAGTGCAGCATCTTGAACTTCATCTTGTTAAGCATCATGAGATTCCCATGGGCCCACTCCTCAAGCTTGTCCAGGTTCCTTCAGATGACACCCCATCCTTCAGGTGTGTCAATTGCACTTCTCAGCTTAGTATCATCTGTAAATTTGCTGAGGGTGCACTCAGTCTCACTCTGTCAGAGATAACAATATTAATTTAAGAGCAACATTCCATGATAGAGCCCTGAGGGACATGATCTGTCACCAGGTTCCATCTGGACACAGAACCATTGGCCACAACTACCTGGATGCATCCAACTAACTGGATGAAGCCAATTCTTTATCCACCAAAAAGTTCACCTTTCAAATCCCTCTCTCTCCAACGCAGAGATAAGGATGTCATGTATGACCATGTCAAAGGCCTTCAGAAGTCCAGATAGATGATGCCAGCCCTTCCTCGCTGACTGTTATGATCACTCCATCACAGAGGGACACCAGACTGGTCAGGCACATCTTGCCCTTTTATGAAGCCAGTATAACCAAGACACTCATCCGCTTCCCCAACAGATGGAACACATCAGTCCCCAGAGGACCAGGTTTCTCAGAGAGTCCCCTGGTCTAAGAAGTGAAATTCCCTGCTGTGGCACAAGGCCTATAATAACCTGCTGATTGTCCAAACACAACTGGCCCTTTTGACCCCCTTTGTTTCTCACTGGGAGGATGGATGAAAAAAACTACCTGCAAAAACTAGCTGCTGCAGAGTGTCTTATGGCCAAACCCAGGGCTCTGTAATCCCCCTTGATGCTGTTCAGACTGCTCCTGGTTGTACCCCTTGTGTCTCCATGAAACAACAGCAGGAAGTAACAGTCAGTGGACTGCAAGAAGCCTGGTAGTCTCGGTGACATCCCTGACAAGAGCCCCTGGTAAGCAGTGCACCTCTCTAGAAAGCACAACATGTTACCAAAGGGGTGCCCCTGCACTTCTCAGAGGAACCTCCTACAACTGTCAATTGCTGCCTTAGTCTTTGCATTTTTCTTCTCCTGAATGAATTCTAGAAACGTCAGCACTTATATCCAGCCAAGGCAGGTGGCAAGTTTTTCTGTTTTCACTAAAACCTACTAGGAGCTCAAAACACTCATCACAACCACTTCTCCACTCTGGTACCATCCATGTGTGGCAAGAATTGCTCTCCACATTCACACCATTTCTTCCCCCAAGGAAAATGCACACTACATGGCAGCACAAAAAAGGTGTGTAGAAGCACAACTCAGATGAGACTAGCCCATTAAATTAACAACCTATTCTGCAGAAAATCACATCTGCTGAGCTTGTAGACCTAAATCCATCCACTGCAACACAGGTGCTTTATTTAAAAATTCAGATTTTCAGGGTTTAAATTAGAGGAAGTTACTTCAAGGTTAAGAAATGGCCCAAAGAACAGCTGCAAGAAAAAGGAAATGAAGACTGGAAGGGCAAGCAACACTCTAAATTTGTGCTTATTTCTGACTACACAGTAAGTGAACTGCCTCATCTCTGCTTTGGCAGTGCCATCCTCCCAGCAGAACCTAGTTGACAGAGGCTTATTAATCCTTCAGAGATAAGAAGGTAAAGTGCAGAAACTTTATTCTAGGTACTTCATATTACCAGAACAAACACCCAAGTTGGATTTAATAATTCAAATTACTTTTGTCTTTATTAGTCACCATAAAGCAAGAAGCAATTAATCAGTTTTATATACTGCATTTACTCTAGAAAGCATTTCTACAATTCATGCTGAAAACTTTCAACTCTAAAATTACATTTAAAGGAAAACAGGTGACTTGTTACATCTAAACTACGATAATCTCAAAAAAAAAAGCACATGACAGTTTCTTAACTATTGCAGAATGAGGCACAGCAAAACTAAGCAAACTTCAAATTCTGACTTCCAAAAGGTCTGCTCCACATTCATGTTTTATAAAAAAACAACATTCTCCTTTAGTTCTGGCAAAAATAATCCAAGACATGTCCTGTGCCAACTGGGCTAAGCTTTTAAACATAGGGAATATTTATACAAGCAATTCTGGATACAGAAATTCAATTTGTTCAAGGATAGCATACTTTTTATGTTAAAAACAATGGAAAGAGATCAAGAATACAAACTGGACTATAATCAGATATCTATGAGAACGATAAGTTGTTTAATTTTCCTATACAGCTGGCAGACAAAACAAGAGCTGGAATTAAAACACAGCAATTTTCCTTTCATTTTTATATCTGTTTTGTAGAAAAAAATCCCTGGCAGAACCCACATTTATGGAATGCTCATGTTGTTCTGGAATAACAAAGTAAAGAGATAAACAGAAGCGCAAGCAACAAATCTATCTTGCCTTTGCAAACCAGGAGAATTACTATACCTCAGTCTATAACAATTTCTATGTTGAATCAAAAAAAAAGCCCAAAAGCCCACCTACCTGTTATTCCTTTATAAGCCATGGTCAATTAGATATCCAGGGAAGAGCACATGAACTGAAATCACAGTGTAGTTTCTTTGGATGTTTTCCTGATCTTCAACTACTTGTGGCTTTGACTTCCTTAGTCAAAAATAATTTACACATAACAAAATCTTTGCTGGTTTTTCTTTTTCTTGACTGTGGTTCTTTTTTAGGATGAAATTTCCAAATCTTTTTATGTATACATTTCCTGCACCACATTATCTTACTGAAAGGAGTTCTTAGATTCACTTCATGTATGAAGAACCAACTCTTTAAGTTCATCTTGAAGCAGTAACCTGCTGATCTCATTTCATATTCTCTCTACTGCATACTTGCTTGGCATGATCAACTGATGACCCCACAGTAGTTTAACAGAGCTCTACCATACATGCACACAGTCCTCTCTTGCAGGCAGAAAAATCCTACACTACTTGTCCCCTACACCCCATAACTGCAGACTTCCCAGCACCTTCAAAAGCCTTCTAGCTCTACACCCTTTTTTTTTCCTCTCTGCATCCTTTTCAATATGAAGAAGAGGAACTGGGAGAATCAGACCTGCACTTAAAATTGAAGATGCAAGAACCCTAAAAAAACAGCAGCTTAAAAATAACCCATGCTTGTAGTTTGTCAACTTGTATACAACACTACAGGTGATTAAAATACAAATAAGAAAACGTTTCTATAGCTGATAATCCTAACACATAACCATCTGCCTCCTTAATTTCTTCAGGAGATTCCATTCTAGACAATCGCAAATCCTTGCTAAACTGACAAATATAATCACTTTGATACAATTACTACTCATCACCATTACTGTATTTCTTACATTTAAATTAGGTTCATGCAAGAAATTCGGTTCTAAAAAGAAGCACAGACGAGAAGGCATCTTAAAACAAGATATTCCCTGACTTCAATACAAAGTCTACACTCTTAGTTTACCAAGCAAAGATTTCGCTTAGAGCAATTACAGCTGAGACGTGTCCTGTTACATATGCTGTGATATATTTTTACATTCTGTTAATCAGTCAATAATTTGTATATGCTTCAAATCCCTGACGCCCTGCATACCAGCACACAGTGGTGTTTGCACTCTGTTTACCTACTACCCTATGAAGTTACAAGGAACATGACACGGTCATTAATGGAAGATCTACTGTCCGATTAAACTAGAGCCTTACACACCAAATGTGAAATATCCAGTATAAAGGTTTCTCCCTCTCAGTGAACAGCACACTATCACCTCTGTGTCAATCCCATTTTAGCCATTTTCAGTTGCTTATCATTTTTTTAAATTATGTTTTTATTCTGTGAAGGAGTAATACATATGATGGCCCAGCAAATCCCCTAGAAGGCAGCCAGTAAGATAACTCCTGCCTGAGAAGGTAGCTTAAAATAGTGTGTTGTTCAGATAATTAACTGACCCCTTATTTCATATCCAGTGCCTAGATTTCTACACACACACTGCATGAAACATTGCTAAAAATGGGTTCTGTGGTGACTACCAGCAATCTGTTTACTTTCAGCTGAATTGTGTTATCTCTCATTTCACTATTCTGTGTAACAGAAAAGAAAGACTACAAAATAAATTGGCAGGAAGCTTTTTATTATTATTTCTACTAATACCCAAAGAAAGAAGGCCGCGTATCCCTGAAATTATAAGAACCGAATTACACAGATTTCTAAAACTTCCTGAGGATTTCAAGGGTTTGCACTGTAAAATTAATCAGGTATTTCCTACCATGGAATACACACACTTGTAATATAATGATCCTATAATTGGACAACAGGTTTATCACAGACGCTTCATTAATATACTTTGCTCACAGTACAGTCTAAAATCTTTAGGAGAGACATATAGTAATACTGTGTACACGAAGCCAGTGAATAGAAACTCTATTTTTCTATTAGAAACTCAGTTTCTATTTCTTCAGTTAGTCAGGTCATTTTGATATGATTATGAAGTTTGAGATATACAATATTCATCTAGAAAGCTACAGTTTTGACAACAAAAGCAGTGTATGGTTTGTAAGGTTAAAGCAAAAACCACTGAATATGAAATTAATATCTAAGTTTTACTGAACCATTTTTAAAAAGTCCTACTTTTGTAATTATAATCTGAAAATAAAGGATTATTTTATAAAATAAGTAACTGCAAGACTCACATTCTATCTACTGAAAGTGTAAACTGTTAACATATCAAAAATCATAGCTGTGACCTATACCACACCTTGTCCTGCAGAGCTAATTTTCTGCACACACCATTGGGTTTTTGCTGATTAACAGGCACTCTCACACACAAACCTTTGGAAGTTACTTCTTTGCATCTTTGTACACCTTCAAGATGCAGATCTGGAGACAATGAAGCTGGATGTGCCTGTCTCTGAATGCCTTGTTACCCGACATTCCAAAGAGAAAGGAGTCCTTTGAAGGCAGAATTTTTCTTGAGTCAGACAGTACTTACTAAGTACATTAGTTCTGCTATAGATTTCGTCAATTTAACTTATTTAATACACTCATCCACCCATAATCTGCACCATACATGGATTATTTATTTTCATTCCTCCGACTTTAAGGAAAAACAAGCCTCTATCCACTGCAACCAGTGAAAATCCAAATCAAATACATATCACCTGATTCCACATCCAATCCATTATCCCACCTCCTCTACATGATAGGATTGGAGCTGTACCTACAACTCCACAGTACTCCTTCCCCACAGTTCTCATCAGCTCTTCCATGTCGAATTCCTTTTCATAGCAAAATGTCTCTAAGGTGGCTTGTTCTTTCTCTGATTGGCTACCAAAAGCAGAAGGCAAGCCTGACAACCAGAGACACCGCAAGGAAATGCTACAAGAAAAGGTACACCAAATTCTTCCCCAAGAGCCATACAGATGGAATCTTGTGCTCTCCTGATGCTGAAGTACATCTTGAGGAACCCTGAGTGAGCACACTCCCACTCACAGGAAGCTGGCATGAGTCAGTCTGGGAAAACAGCTCTCCATAGCCAGTGCACAGCTGCCTGCCACACAGGAAATTACCATAGAAGTGATCTCCGTCATTTTTTTAAAAGTTGTTCCAACACCAACAAATGATAAAGGGTAAGGGAATGGGATGTAACCAAGCACAAGGTGGCTGAAGTGCATATGGAATCAAAGGATAAACAAAAAATGCTTAAGAAGAAGCATTTAAAGAAACAAATGGGAGAGTTCCTTTTCAGGACACGAAAGCAGAACCAGTCCCACAACAATGCCACCATCTCACCTCTCCCACGGCCACGTTTCCCACGGTCTGAAGGCCTGTCTCCTTGATTGTTGTCCACTCCATTCTCTTCAGCTCTAACTGTGGAGAGAGGACAGCTTAAGAGAAGAGTTAGAGATTGCCACTTGAGACAATACAGCCATTTGCTTAACCTGAACCCTTCAAAACAAAAGGCAAAATTTTCAAGTGAGATGGTCAACAGATCTCAATTACCCCTCTTCTTTGAGGCCTTGCTAGAAGCAATTTATGCTTCCTTGTTTCCTTTGTACTGGACAATTAGAAAGCAAAATATAAGAAGGAAAAGTCCATCAGGAGACAAACCTCTACAAGCACCATGTTTTGCAGTCTACACTATTTAATGAGATAGGAAATACAGCTGCCTTATTCTGTGTTTCCTAGATAATGCACTGGTTGACAACAGTGAAAAAATAAACGATAACCAGTAACACCAACTCTTCTCCTTTTTGCCCATACTGCATCCCTGTAGAAGAATGGAAACAGACTTCTCCTCTGTATTTAAAGCAATGATGACTGGGTGAAGGTAAGGGACTAAAAAAGGTCTGCAACCTAAGTGGTTTGTGGTAAACTTGCGACAAGGTGCTTTGAAATACAGCTGGCTACTTGAAGGAGAAAAAAAACTCAAATAAAACTGGCCTCTTGAAACACTCACTGCTGAGACTTTGTACTGCATTTCTCCTAACAGCAACAATAAAACCAAAAATGCTTGGATATAAAGTTGGGAAGAAAAAAACCAAGATTTGGTAACCACCTGAAATTTCTTTAATTCTAGTTTACAAAAAGAGAAAGGCAGCATCTGTCTCTAGTAAAAAAAAATTGCCCTTTGCTTTCATTTTGATTGATTTAATATACACTTTTCTAAGTCCAGCTCCATGTTTTATTAACATTTTTTCATCTTGACTTTACTCTATCCTACAAAAATTCACAGCATCTATATTGGCACAATAGTTGAATATCTTCCAATTATGAATAACATGAGTTGGCTAATACTGTAAATGTTTTTCCTGCTTATAAGTGCAAAGCTAAACATATTGTATCCATTCTGATTTCTTTTCTCATCCATCAGTGTGGCAAACAGCCAATACAGACAATGCGCACAGCTTTGAGAATGCTGACAAAACTTAGCTAAAAAAAGCAACATGTATCCGATCATGATCTATTGTGACTCTCTCTAACTTGGAAACATCAGTTTGCCTTTGTACAATGTATTACTGCAACTGTAGCAAAGCTTTCAATGTTTCAACTAACAATGAATTTTCTCTGTTGCAGAAACTCACCTTTGGTTGATTTATGTGAGAAATATATTTAGAGATTAATAATCATCCCAGTGTTTTCATTCCCCTTATGAGAAGATGAGAACATCTTCAGGTTCTCCCACTCATAAAAGGAGATGGAGTCAAAGCTGGATAATTTTTTCATTAAAAGAAATAAAAAAGTGTATCAGCTGTGCAGCAACATACTTGTTCTCATGCAGACTTACAAAGAGTCAATTCTAAAACTTACATGAAGAACAGCAAATTGTACAAGACCAATTAATCAAACAAAACCAGAGACTTATGTTACACTGAGTGTCTCTGAACAAGTACAGACCATCCCAAAACCAAGTCACATAGACAGACCAAGCATACCTGTGGCACAAACAAGTTATGATCCCTTCAACGCTGAGCTACAGTCAGACGGACTTTGCTCCATTAAGCACTCGCTCTTAGCTCACTCAGTTCCAGCTGCAAGAAAAGCGTCTCAATCTTTAAAAATTAAGCCCTATACGTACACTCTCGTCCACGGCTGCCTCCTCTTCCCCGTCTGTTGGAACTTCCCCGTCCGCGACTCACTTCTCTGTCCCCTCGTTTCTCTCTGTTCTCTTTGTTTTCTGAACCTTCCTTTCCAAGGCTTTTCTTCTTTCCCCCTACAGTCTCCCAAGAAGTCTATTTGGGTAGAATAGAATTAGACACAAAAGTCAAAAAGGAGCAGACACCTCTCAATGCACACTTTCTACCCCACACCCCTCCAAGTCCATGGAAAAAACCCAGGTATTTGCATAATGTCACAAATGCAAATGACACTGATATAAATGGAAAGACAGGCTGTATTTTTGCAAAGAGATGATAAAAAAAAGGTTTTTAAGTTTGATTGTCTTAGGGAATATGAGAACCCCAAATATTTCTGGCTGTAATAGACTTTTATTAGTTCAAGGAAGACTGGAAGTATTGTAACACAGAACATCTGCAAGGCACACAACAGTTTTCCTCTCAAATACATCCATAAATCTAGCATGGGAACATGAACAAAGCTATCTTTTTCTCCCAGGGAAATGAAAAAGAAAAAACCAAAAAACCCTTGTAAGTATCATTGAACAAAAGATTGATGAGACTAAGTATCTGGCCTAAGAGGAGGAAAAAAAAAGCGCCAAACAGAAAAGAAAAACTTCTCATCCAGGCACACTAGAATTTAAGCCCCAGAAGACAGAATGGCAAAACAACAGCTTGGGAGAACTGATGATAAGCCAGATCATCCACTCTTAACAGCTATAAACCATCAACCATAGCAAAACACAGGAAAAGGTATGTCTAAACAAGACACGGGATGAAGGTCCAAATATCAGGCTTCTGTTTTAATCTTAAACTCAGTTTCAAAATAAATTCAAGGACGTTATAAGCTCCACAGGAGTATCTGTAGGAGTTGAAAATAAAATGACTAAAACACTTGCCAAGAATAGCTCAGCAACTCATATATTATGCAATTCCATGGTTAGTCTATTAAGCCATAGCTGCAAAGCAAGTAAGAAGAAGAAAAGGTATTATTTGCAAATCATTAAGATGGCAGGGAGGTTTACATGTATGGCCCCATTTCCAGGAGCTTACAGCTCAAATAAGACATTAAATATCAGAATATTTGCACATACAAATTGTTGTGAAGCACTGAAGTATGACGTATGACAGGTACCTACATCAAACAAAAAAGGTTGTCTACCAGTAATTTTAAGTCCTGTCTTATCTCTCAATTCCACCAACTGCAACTCAGCAGCCCTGAGGAGCCAGACCATGGCCAGCTAGTTCAAGCTGCCTGGGAAGCCAGTGCAAGGAAGAAAGCAGGTAACAAAGCAGTTTACAAACACAGTGTTACAAAGTCTCCTTTGAGAGAATAAGAACAAAGAGAACTGTTACTCTCTCATTTTTTGGCATAGCACTGGTGAGAAAGAAAGGTGAAATCACTTTGCAGTTCCACCTCCAGTATAGAAGATTAAACCAACTTTGGTGAAGTCCAGTCAGAGCTGACCAGAGGTACAAAACTAAACACATTTGAACACCACCACCTTATCCGTGTGGCAGAAAGCTGCTTCCCCGAGTAAGTACCACATGGCATCACCTACCACAGCTGGTGTAACTGCACTGAAACATTCCTAGTGCTTCACACACCTCTCAGGAGGAAAGATACCTGCACTGACAACTGAACAGCCAAGTCTGTAGAGTTCAGAACGCACTAATTCACTGATGGGGTTGGTGCCAAAATATCTTTGACCATTTCAGGAAACACCCAAAACTGCATAAGGCTGCAAAGATGAAGAGGAAGCAGCTTCTCCTGAGTGAGATTCAAAATAACTTAGGAAGGATCAGTAAAAAGATGATCACGAAACCATCAGATCCATGCTTTCCCACAATACAATTTTGAGGAAAGCCTTAAGAAAGTCAGCATGACGTTTAAAATAGAGGATGGTGCTGCCTCTGAGCATGGGGATCTGTCACACATTGAGCTCTCTCTTTCTGAGGGAGGTAACTGATTAAAGTTTCAGCTGACAATGCCTGAGGCAACCCAAATGACAGCAGTGGCTCTGACCTTTGAGAAAATCTGTAACAGATAATTCTTGTTGTCCTGTTCTTACATGGAAAGAATAAAAACCTGGAAGGTCTGTTTTGTTCTATATTCAAAGGTTTAGTAAGTAAGACACAGCTGAGCATAAAATGGATTTAAGAAGTTAAATAAATAGAAGCTTAGGCAAAGAAACCACGTCCTTCTCTACTCATACACAAGCCTCTAACTATCCCAAGCCAGACTGCTACAACTGCTGCAAAAGGAAAGTCTTTACAAAGTCACACACTTACAGCTTGTAGATCACAGCTTTAAACCCCCAAAGCAAACAAAAAAAGACTAATACAAAATTGGCTGAGTAACAAATAAACTATAAATAGACATTTTAACTATCACTCCTTACTCTTCAAATTCCTTCAGTTGAATGGACATATTTTTCAAATTAAGTTTAAAAAAACTGCAAGTGCATCAAAGTAGAGTGAGACTAGAAAAAGAGATTTGAAAATCTTCATTCAGAATGTGTAGTACCTCAGCTTACAACTTTATGTCAAATCCATGCTTAAACTGTTCTCAAGTAAAATGTCCTTAAAATAAATCCTTCCAACTGGAGGCCCACAAACTTTCAAAAATAAAATTTTTCACCCATCAATTAATACTCCTTCTTCCTTGACTCCTTCAAGTTCTCTATATTTGTTTCTGAGTTGTATTTTGTCTACAGAGAACAGTGGGTTAAGAAGGACTTGTCAAAAGTGCAGAACATATCAGTATCACTTGTAGCTGAAGAATGAGTTCAGAAAGCTTTTTCTATGACATGATCAGTTGCAACAAATTGCTAAAGTAAAAAAGGATTTAATATTCTCTATCAATCAGAAAACTACTTTCAACTAAAAAATGGCAAACATGGTAAGTCTGAGAGAACACAGCATATAACCCAGACAGATTTAAGTGAAATGGTCTCCTCTATTCCCAGTCTGTCAATATCATACACTTCTGTGTTTAGAAGACCTCATCTCTGATAAAAAATTATAAGGAGATAGAAAAGAAAGTTCCCTCAGTCAAAATAGTGTGTGTCCCAGATTAAGGGTGTGGGAGGGGTGAGTTTCCTCATTAACAATAAACCAGAGTACACATCCTGACAAATCACAGGAAATACTGAGTGTTCAACACCAAGAAAGGAAGTCCAGGTTGCCTTTCCAATTTGGATGAGATAGAAACTAATTTAAAAACAAACTGTAAGAAATCTCTCCAGCAAAAACTTCAACTGCAGTAAAACGTATTTTCTTAGTATCTCTTGAGAAAAAAATTCCACTGTGCAACTTTTTAAGCTAATTATTTGTTGTTGCATACACACAGTTTAGTCTCCTCCTCCTGTGTTTCAATTAAGTCATGCAAATGAGCAACACAGTTAAAGAAGCAACTACTTGTTGCATCCTTTCCTTACCAATGCAACTTGCAGATGTGGACACCTCCTCCAACTTCAAAACTGGCAACCCACACCTATGGAATGTGCATAACTTAAAATACCTGCCTGCCCTTGGGTTTACAAAGATTGACTTTTGTAATGGTCTCAGGCCTCAGGAGGGTCTACACAGGTGAGAAAGAAAGGTGAAATCACTTTACAGCTCCACCTCCAGTATAGAAGACTAAACCAACTTTGGTGAAGTCCGGCCAGAGCTGATCATAGGTACAAACTACAAAACTTGCAGCAAGAAACAGGCCTGTGTCTGAGGGAGCATGGAGTTCTGCTGCAGAGTCAAAACTGCTGTATATAAATGAAGGCATAGGAACTCTGCAATAGACCAGCTGAACACCCACAACATTTTCCAGATTCAGCCTTCCCCAAGGTATGCATGCAGCAGAGAAGCTGCCCTAGTTTCCATTTCCTCCAAAAGAAATTGAATGGAGACACGGAAATTGAAAATTTGTGAAACATTACTTTCCCAATGTCCTTCTAGAAGCTGAAAATCACAGCAGACAGAAGGCGTAGTTTAACATGGAAGTAAAACTTACTGTGTCTGAACTTCCTTCCAGCAGTATGTTGATTGCTCTGTTCACATCCCCATTACAATCATGTAGTGCCACTATGCATTCATCCTGGTTTTTCCCCGTCACTTCCATAAGCTGGCAGTAAAAGTCAGACATGTTAAAATATCTAAATTACCATCATAAGAAAGTAAGATCTAGTATGACCACAAATTACAACAAAGTGCATAGCTACTATGTCAGAGTAAAACTAATATCCTGAATAAAGTAATCTGCATTGTACAGATCTGCTTGGGATTCAGACAAGAGAGGAAGAAGCACAAATGAATTGGTAATCAAGGAAGTACTCTTTCACACTTTTTCTGTTCTGCATGCTTGCAGCAAATGCTGCCAGATCAACAGTACGTTAAGTGTAAAGGACAACAATAGTTTCAGTATCATCCTATCTCTTTCTCCACTAAAACTGCTCCTCTTTATCCCAGTGTGAGAAAAGACATATAGCAAGGCATGGCAGAGAACAGATCTGTCTGGAAAACCATCCAGACTAAGAAATACACAATCTTTCAGACAGACTAGCTCCCTTGATCCACTTCAGCATAAGGCCACACCAGAGTCACAAAGGTGATTAAGGAGATCTAGTTCTGAATTATGCTCCTTGAACTCATGGTGTATATCCTGAAGAGTATGTGTCACAGGCCATTCAGGAAATTCATCTAAAGAACAAAACCTACATGAGCTAGAAATACATACGCAGAAGGTAAAACAAATTCTATGCAGAACTTAATTCATCTCCTTCCCACCAGCACAGCCACAAGCACTACTGATGAGGGTCCTTTGGCTTCACAAAGCACAAGATACCATTTTTGGCAGGGCAACAGAACTAGTTTGTAACAAGAACAACAAAAAGCATTTAACAGTGCTTCAGAGGAAGTTTTAGAGATGAAAAGAAACCAAGAAATCTGCTCCTTTGCTGCATTTATGCATTCAAGCTAATTCTTCCCTCCTGGGTGCATTCCTAGGTTCTTCATGAGCTGTGATGTATTCACCAAGACAAAATCACCAAAAGCCACAAGAGACACCCATATTGTCAGGACTGCTTGAATTAATGGTCTCAGGTGTAAGTAGATAATGAAAGGTTGATTATTTAACACCCAACACTCACCATGGTAAAGGAAGTGAGAGATTTCATTTATACACTGTAATTCTATAATTTTAATGCATACACAGATCTGTGAGGTAAGATTATTTATTTTTTAAAGTAACACCTTGATTTATCTTTAAGCTATCATTAGACTTTTACTTTTCCTGAAAAACTTCCGAGATATTAGCAAACTCAGCTTACACAGGTGATGTTTTTCTCACATGCACTTCAGGACAAGCTGAATGCATTCTTTATTCTGACAATCATTAATCATCAAGACCATACTAGAGATACACTGAGGAAGAGACATCAGCACAAACGAGGTTTGGCTTAAGGGTTTGTCTACAAAGCTTTGTCTACATAGTTTCCTACACTGAAAACTACACCATCAGAGCTGTATTACCACAAAATTTCTCGTAAAAAGACTTTACAGTGCAATAAGAGCACCTTTTCTTAGTTAAACTTATGTCTTTCTGAAAAAAGTTTCATCTAACCCAGAAACAGCTGCTCTACCTCAAAATGGAAGCCAGTTCTAGAACATTTTATAATGGGACAAAAAAATTTGTACCAATAAGAAACATACTTGTTTCACTTTATCTTCAAAATCTGCGTCATTCTTATCGTAGATCATCTGAGCAAGGCGAATCTGTTCTGCTGTTGCCTGAAAAAAAGATAATATCCAATAAAGTACACAAAAGGTAACTATACTTTTTAGAAATACATCCCAGTGTCCTTGCTTTTTCCTATGGGTTCTCAAAAAGAACATAACACAACAAGCACAGAGATGCTGTGGGGGAGGGATCAATATCTTGTCCATTCCCATTTATAGTTTTAAATGTTATTTGGGATAGAAGCAATTTTAACAAATTCTAATCTATTTGAAATACAGTTAAAGGTCGCTGTACTGACAAGACTACCATATAATACCACAGAAGGACCGTGGAAGACTACATTTTAGCTACATTAATGCTTTCACTTTTATTTAAGATCTACTACTCCAGTATTAAGAGTTTTATTGTAACAAGCTGGCAATAGTATATCTAAATTAACCGCATCTCTGATGATCCCTGCTTCCATCCCCTTCCACAGTTCTCCCAACAACAATCTGACTCTGTAGTTTTATTGAGCACTTAAAAAGACCTGGGTCATGTCTCAAAACATTGCCCATGAACAGCTGCACTGTTTTTTTCTACAAGTGAATACTGGTCTCAGGAAACTGGTAAAGCAACTTGCTATTGATGAAGTACCTGGTGCTTCTGCAACATTTCTGGACAAAAATGCACACTGGCAATTTGCACAAAAGCTGAGACTAAAGGAGATGCAGTCAAGTACAAAAAGTCCAAACACACTACGGCTGCCCCTGAGAGAGAAACGACTCTAACACATCACACACATCACTTCATAGTGTGGCATTTGCAGCCTATGAACTCTACTCCCAAGAAAATACCAAAGAACAGTGTGCACTACAAGATCCTGGACCTCATTTGACTTCTGCTCAAAGAGAAGAGGCTACTGTTGCACATAGAGAAAGCTGATACTGAAGAGAGCTAGGACCCACTATGCAGCTGCTGAGCCTGCAGAGGTTCTTCTTTCTCAAGTGGGATCAGTTCATCTGCTGGAATTTTTGATGGAAAGGATTCACCCTAAGCAGCTGGCTCAATCTCACCTTTTGCCATCCCACTTCACAGGATACACACATGAAATTCTGTGCCTCACAAGGTTAGATCTAATCAGAGTCAGACTGTTTGGCTTTCAGAGTTTACCACAAATCCACGTTCTAGAGGAGGCCACCAAGCACAAATGCTGAGAAGAGTCTAAAAATTACTCCAACAAACACCACCAGCTGTTTATTTGCTGAAAAGTTACTGCAGCTGTCACAGTTCCTTGAGGGAAGTGACATCTGTGCTCAGAGACAATGCTCCAAGAGAATTAGCATTTGTAACAGTTGTACACTCCGGGTTACTTCACCTTTTCAGCCTGTCATGCTGACAGCCTCGTATGTCACTCCACTGGGTAAAAGGGGCTGCTCTGGAACTCCCCAGTTCCACCTTCCACAGAACCCTGTCAGGCAGTGCTCTGAGCAAAGGAGGTTTTTCTTGGTGACTGCTGAGAACTCAGCAGACAGCAGAACCAAAATGTCTACTTTCTTCAGGAATTTAAGTTTTGTTGATCCATTTTCTCACTCTGATTACAGCCTTCACAGACACACTGAGACTTTTAAGCAAGTGAAGAGATTTTCTTTGAAGATATCCAGAGCAAAGACATTCAGACAATATAACTTCTGTAGAGATATGATGGCATATTTTACCAAAAATCAGGAATCCACTAAGATTTATTTCTTCCATAAACAAATGTTTTCCTCAAGCCCACGTTAGAAGACAAAAACATACTAATTCAAGTAGAATTACGAATATGTAACAGCATCTTCAGTTCTCCTGTGTAAGCAGAGAGCTTAAAAACTTGTAGGTGCAATACCACTCATATTTATGCCAGTGGATTACACCTAGATGGAACTGATGATTCAGAAGAAAAAAAGAAAACAACAAAACCACCAGATGACTTCAAAAACATCAGACCACTGTCACAAAGAATTCTGGCCTTTCCTCCATGTAGTGGTTCTTTATTTTGAAGGCACCATTGTTCGAATGGATGCTCTAGCATCCTAACCAAGAGTATAATTAAGTTTTAATTGTGACTAAGAAAGTAGTAGTATTTCAAAACAGCCTGAACTTTACTCAACCTTACAAGATATAGTACCTTTTCAGTAGAAGAGTGGAAGAAATTTTCAACTAAAAGCTTCAAACTACCAGAAAACAGAAGTGTGCCAAACCCAAGATTAAGTGACAGTAATAGACATACATCTTACAATAAGAAGGCACATTTATTGTCCAGAAGCAATGTAGTAGAAACATGATGTAATTTGTTAAATAACTGAACATATGATCAATGTGATATTATGACAGTGGAGTATCCATTTGGGAAAATACTATTCTACATTCATAAAAAATGAATCATTGGTGATTAAACAGGTAAATCCAGAGACTTCTGCTGATCTGCAAAGACTGACTAAGCAGAAAGGTTCATCTGGTATCTCAACAAATATATGGAGCATTAAAACATAACTACTATGTATAAATAACCACCTTCTCCACTGAAGTGATCGAACCAGTATCTATTATGCCAAAGGCAGGACAAAAGGACAAAATGCAGAAAATGTCTTAACGTCTAAAATCAATGAATCCCATAGTTTGGAAAGGTCCTCCAGGGATACACCATGAACATACTCACAGTAATATTTTTTTACTTTTAAGAGCAGGAATTACCACTGTTCGAGCTTGTGCCACTTGGCCTCTGAGAATAGTTAGTTTCTACCTTTCCTATACCCTTTCATAAGGTACCTGAACAGAACACATTTGTCTTAGTGGGCTGAAAACACCCAGATCCGTGAGCCACCCCTCATTTCTCCAGTTTCAGTCTAACAACCATCTTTGCAGATTTTCACTGGGACTTCCTCCTATTTGCCTATGTCTACCTCGAACCAGGAAACCCAATCAAGCAAACCACTCCAGTGCTGTCTTGCAAAATGTTGGAAAAGGGGAAGCCACCACTTTTGCCAGGCTGCTCACTATACTCCTGCAGCCTTATTTAAAAAAAAAAAACCAAATTCAACTCACTTGTTGAAAGTCACTATCTAAATCCACACATTAGCATGAATCACCACTATGCCAAGGGCTGCAGCTCAAGGAGATGACCAGGGTTTGAGGTCACATGATTAATACTGTGCAAAACAGAGCAAGAGGGTCTCCATATTAAAGACTAGTCCAAAAAACAACAGAAGGCAGTAGTTCTCTATAGAGCTCATGTGTGTATCACCTCCAGACTGATGGACACAAGCCAGCAAAGAATGAGACAGTTTTTGAAACCAGACTAATTCTGAGATGTATCTGTCAAGAGAATACTGAGTTGCCAGAAGCAGAAACATTCTGCACTCTTTGTAACCCAGAGAAGCACGCAACTACTGCTGCCAAGAATCAGTAGCAGTAGGGTGAAACTTAATATCCATCTAACAGATACTGAAAATTTTAGTCTGCTAGGGGATGACCATTTCACTCGGTGGGGTCATTGCACAATAAATTTAGGATTTTGTGACTTGAAAAGACACTGAATCATGCTGTAGATCACAACACGCATCTAACGAAGCTTCTCCTGCCCATTCAAATTTCTCCCTTGATCAGAAATCATCTAGCATCAGGAGACTGGCAGATAGAAGAGCTGAGATCTGAGGACTGTGAGGTCACAGGACAGAAATCCTGACACAGGCATCGAATTCCTCAGTGATAGGAGACATTGCTGAAGAACACAAAACTCATTTAAAGACAACACAGGAATAACTTAACACTGTGCTGCATAACTGAGCAATTAATGCAAGGAATCAAGCATAATCTTCCAAAATAAACCACGTATTTTCACCCCATCTTCTTTCAGCTTTTACTGACTCAAGGAAGAAACTTGTATCATTACATTCTCACTTTCAAGTCAAAGAAGTTGATACAGTAGCACATACCTGCACTACTTGTTTCTGTGGTTGTGTTGGCTGGGCGGCTGAAATTTGCATTTTGTCCCGAGTGCCCCGGGTACGTTCACTGCCCACCGAAGTCATCCTATACAGTATATACAAAACAATGTATGTACAAAATACAAAATCTGAAAGAAAAAAAAGAGCATGAGTTAAGGTAGATACTAATTCAAAAACCAAATAACATAAGTACAATAGTTTGAACTCCTGCCTTTACTACCAATTCTATACAGAGACTCATGAGAAAGCAGCTTTAATACACTGTTTTTGGATTTACTGCAGTTTTTAACACTAAAAGGGGAAATGCAGTGGATAGAAAGCCTTTTTATCCACTGACTGGAATCTGTGTCAATTTGTACTTCTAGATCTCACAGCTTTTTCTAGTTATTTATTATACAGACTTCTGTTAGCTACTCTGATTTTAGCTCCAGGTGCATCACTCAATTTTCTATAATACCTGCTGTCTAGTTCTGATGCCTGGAATTTAACTGCACTCACATTCACTCAGAACACTACACAAAAATCGTATTCATGAACTAGATACTTCCTCCTTTCCCTACTAACAAAACTGCTTTTCCTGCACATTCATGGAGGTCATGGCCAATTCCAACTCTGCTTCTCATCTTTCATTTATAAAAGAAATTATTATGATTAGGTTTAAATCCAGCCTCTAAAGCCAGTACTTTTGCTTTATTCTTCCTCATATTTACAGAAACAATTTATAAAACTACCTATGACCCTGCCTGCTTTAAACATACTGTGGCTGTATGGCAACAGAGAAACCCCAAAAAAACCCCAAATCCACCCCCCACATCATTGTTACCCTATCTGTGGCTCTCAGCTTTCATACTTATTTGTTCTCTAGTACTAAAATTACTTTGAAACAAGACATTATTATTCCCCCTGTTTGTAGAGCACTTAGCACAGGACTAATCAATGAGCATGGTTTATTGCAGCTATGGCAACTGCAACAGATCTTTCAAATGGTTAGAATGCTCACGTTCAACTGCCTGGTTTCTGTCCCCAAAAGGTCAGAAAGTAAAACTGAAAATTTTTGCAAGTAAGGACAATTTGCAAGAGGTGTACCTGGGCAGAAGGAGACGTACAAACAAACAGCAAAGTGCTTCTGCTGCAGTTCCATTATATGAGCAGGCCTCAGCACAAAACTTGCTAGGGCAACAGCTGCCCAGCACCGAGCTCAGTGCACAATAACCACAGAGTTACACAAGCTCAACTGGAAGGGACTCATCAAGACCACCGAGTCCAATTCCTGGCCCAGCACAGGACCATTCCCAAAAGTCACACCATGTGTCCAAAACTATTGTCCAAACACTTCTTGTGCTCTGTCAGGCTTCGTGCTGTGACCACTTCCCTGGAGAACCAGTTCCAGTGCCGAACCACCCCCTGGGTGAAGAACTTTTATTATAATAATCGAAGAAAAGCACCGATGACACAATTCCAGGCTATTCCCTCAGATCCTGTCACTGGTCACCACAGAGAGGAGATCAGTATCTGCCTCTCCTCCCTCCTCTTCCCCTTACAAGGAAGTTGCAGACTGCTATGAGGACCCCCTCAGTCTCCTCTTTCTTCAGGAAGATGAGCACACTGCAATCTCATGGACTGGGACCACTGACAGTCACAAGTAATGCACATTAAACAATTAAAGCTGCAATGAGATGCTTCAGTTTAAATACCAATTTATGATACTCCAAAGCCTTACCTACAATCAAAAGGACAATTAACTACATTATCACCTAAATCTCTTCTTTAAAATTACATTTCTATTGGTCAAAATTGAACCCTGACATTGAACTTATTTATGTACTAGCTAAAGCATTCAATAATGCTTTAATGTCTGAGAGGAAAGTGTATTTCCATAAGAAATATACTTGATCAGGAACTGACTGCAGTTATAATCTGTATTGGAATACTGTGTTTCTACAACTTTCTGAATGCACTGAACAAAGCTAATCTATGTCACAGTGTCTTAAAGCAATCTAAGTGCACTGTGTTCTAAGGCCCAGAACACACAGACCTTCAGAGCATTGTGTCTGACAAGAACGCCAGATACAGCCAAAACAAAAAGTTACCTGAGCTACTGACACCATGTTCTATGGAATGCAGCAAAGTATAAAGTAGATGTGGAGATGCTCTGGGCAGCAAATTGAACATTTATCACTGACTATCTGCTCATGGCCATTCACTGATACATTAAAGACATATGGACATTTTAAGCTGAGTCTGCAGTAGTATTATTTCAGCTGTTTATGTTAAAATCTGCTTTATAAGCTTTGATGACTGGACTTACAACAACCAAAAACTTCAATTTATATAGACTAATAATGACATTTGAGTTAGCTTTTTGTTTCATTGGGATCTTTTTCCAAGGATTCAGACTGCTTATCACAATTCAAACTAGCACAATGAGCAATGCAAAATACTCGGAATAGAGCACACAAGAGAGAACTAACTTCTCTGAAAGACAAGCTTATAGTTTCATATATGGTTGTCTAGAATCAGCCCATTGCAACTTAAGATTTGTTGAGAAAATAACTCCATTGGGTCTCAATTTGTTCATAATTTCTGAATTAACATCATATTTATTATGGTACCTAGGAATTTGGATGTTTCTGTCACTGTGATTTCCCCCAACATCACCAAAGCAACTGAAAGTATGATGGATGATTCATATTTTAGACAGGACAGCAGGACACTTACATTAATTTTTTTCTGTGTGTTTGCAAAGCACGTGCTGAACTACACCCTACACTCTTTGGCAGCCAGGCAATCTGTGGTTCCTCATGCAGATTGCGTCTCTTCTTCTTTTCCTAGCATGTGTCTCCCACCATTTGCTTAAGCCATACTTTTTCTTCAAGATAAAAGGATACTTTAAGAAAAAAAGTAGGCACACAAATGACTGAAACACTCTTGGGAGACAACACAGCCCAGAAAGATCACGCTGCTGTGGGAACAGCTCAATCAACCTGAACAGCTTAACAGGGTTTTTAAAGGAGATCTTCATCCTCCTGATTGTGCAGTACATGAGCAGCACTATTTGAAAGGTTAGAACCCAAAAAAAAAAAAAAGCCAGCAAAGGCACAGGCAGCAGGATGGACTTGTACTTGTCTCAGGCAAGTGTGGAACCCCACACTTTTTGACAGTCCCTAACAAGCCAACAAGGACATGCTACAATCCACCAGACATAATCTAGCCTTCTTAAAAGCACAATTGGCAGCCTGATAAAAAGAGAACTTTCAAAATACTGTTATTTTACTCCCTCTTAAGTTGGCTCCCACTGTCTACTGGCAGTGCCCAGACACAGCAGCTGGAGGGCTGTGCTCCACCTCAAGACACTGCCCTGAGCAGGAACACGTGCCTGAGGCTTCGCCAGCCACACCTACTGCAGAGTCAGGGAGGCACTGCCTCCAAATTATCACAGTGACAACAGTTTTGAGCATAAGTGGGATATTATTAATTAATTAGATGGGGCTGAACAAGAACATTTCCTTGCTCACAAAGCAGCTTCTTATTCTCTCCATCTTGTCGTTTTCATCAAGTCTGTTTGGCAGGCTGCTGTCACAGTAATGAGCAGGATATCACAAATAATGAACTTAATTTTAACCGTAGATCAAATGAGGAAATATGATTTGAGACTGGGAAGAAGAAAACTCTTAATTAAAATCTATTTAATAAAGATTAAAAAAATATTCAGGCAAGCAGATGCTTCAGTTTCCATGTCAGCATCTGGTGCAGCGCAGAAGTCCCCCATCAGCAGTTAATACCTGACCTTGCAGACGCTGCAATTCTAATAAGTAACCAAAACAGCTGTATTTGAAGAAACATATAAAATATTAAATGAAACTAATACTATTTTCATCACTTTCTATATCCTAGTACAGAGCACTAGTGAAAAAAAGGAGAAAGTATTAAAGAGAGGGCTTCCCGAAATTCTTGTATAAAGAAGTGCCTGCATTCTCATGACAATTAATGAATATGCACAAGATTCCTCTAAACTTTTTTCTTTTTTCACTGATGTAATAACCTAGTACCCACAGACCAAGGTTGTCTTTACTAATTTAAAAACAAACAAAAACCAAAACCCAAACAAAACTAACATTTTAAAATGCCTTTATCATCAGTTATGACTGCAGTTAAAAAATTTCCATTAAAAATGGAAAGCAACAGAAGAATCTATGATGAAAGCTACCTCAACTCTGTCTTTTGTTTTAGTTTTCTGTCTGTACAGCATGTTTTAGTCCAACGACCTATACTACAACTGCAGCACCAGAAATGTGTAACATGGAATGGCAAGGATTATTCTAGCTTAAAAAAGCAGTAACAAAAATATTATCATTTAACCCTTCCTAAAACTACCAAATTCTCCACCTCCAAAGTCTTCACCCCTTGTCTTATCCAACACATTTAGTTGTGTTTCTGCTTTGGATTTTAAAAGGAAAAGAGAAAGGCAAATAATCAAAGATTAATTGAACACATATCAATAAAAATAGCAGGTTTTTAAAGCTATTATGATGTTTTCTGTGATATGTTGTTCTATCTTCCTTCAGCAAAAACTCTAAGCCTTTTAGACTTAGAAATCAGAAAACCTAGAAATACAGAGGACAAAAGTTGATTTGACATGGTTGCAAGCCCCCAAGATACAGGAAATCTATTACTGAACTTCCAGGAACAGACACAGCAATAGCAACAGCAACTGACTTTCAAGATTCCTCTAGAAGTTAAATATTCACTTCCATAAGTTGAAAAAAGATCTGCAGTTTCAAATGCTTTCCTGAGGCAGTCTCAAGTAAGTTACTTTCTTGATTCCTGGACAAGGAGTTGTGATAAACCATGGAAAGACCTCTCTGAACACCTTAAAAATGTGATTGCTTTTTTATATTCAAAATATAAAGCTACCAGTGAAAGATTTCTCACTGTGACAGGCTTGGGAAAAGGCTGCAGGACACTGCCTCAGGAGGACATAACTACTGTATATGCACAGCGAGCTCAGATTTTACTGCTCCAGCTGTAGGATTACATGAGCAGGAAGAAAAAGAACAGCAGAAAAAAATTACGTCTGCAAAGCATCGATGTAATGCATTTCCCCTGAGTGCTGTTGTCCAGAGCATCTCACCATCTTTATTGCTGATTGAAACAGGAAGAGTTTGCAGGAGTCAGATGTTCCTCAGGAGCCATGCTGATGGCTCAGGGTCTGTATTGCCCCAAGCAACTACACTGAACGTGAGTTTATGGATCCTGGGAGGATTCACGTCTCATCTTACAGTCTTCTATGGCAAATAGGAAAAATACTGGTCTGCATCACTGGCAGAACACTAAAGGAGAGAGAAACTTTACCATCTGTATGCTCTCATGTTTTACCAAGGAAAGAGTATTGCTGGGGACAGTCTGAGTACCAGCACAAACATAAACTAATACATAAACAAGCCATGTTAACAAACTGTAACCAATAACCAAGTGACTATTCTTACTCATCTTTTGAAAGCCCTCCAAGTTATTATTTGAAACAATTATCCAGCTAGGCAAATCTATAACTAGCTAAGAACATGTTCCCATCTGCAAAAATCAGAAATTTCTCCTTAATACCAGAAAAAAAGAATTTATTTTAAGGATTAGTACTCCTAATCATATGCTATGCAAAGAAAGACAAAGAAATACACAAAGATGTCTTACAAATAAAATACAGCACTTGGTAGAAGTTTTGGAAGAGCAAGTGTTCCTCCTCAAAAGACTGGAGTTAGGTAAAAGCTGGTCACATATTCAGAGGCCAAAAGTATCATGTGGACAAGGGACTGAACACAACACATTTTCCAGCAGTAGAGCATGTTTCAACCATGGAAGTTAGGTATTATAATTAATTTTTTTTAAATCCTCTATTTTTTCCTATTATCCCAGTGTGTCTGACTGAGAGATGTGCTTCACATTTCAGTATATACTGGTGATTCTCTAGTTTAAAGCAAAATCTACCAGCTACACTCAACAGACATCCTGCAGACTTGTCCTCATCATTTCTTTAAAAATATTGAAGCTTCTGAGGCAACATATACCCTTGTTAATACAGAAATTTCTGAAGGAAGAAATGCAACTTTAACTGGTATTTACAAAAAAAAATAAAATAGGTAAGACAATCAATCACATCAAAATCAGAGAAGTCTAACTTCCACCTAGGACTTTTATCTTCCACACAGCCAAGTCAATCTTCAGACTCATGAAAAACTGATTAGCAAAACTCACCCAGCTCCACTGCTGTCTGTATGCACCTGAGTGACTCTGGACAATCAAAGGCAGTGAATGTCCTAAAACATTCAGAGAACTTGACCTTATGTTTCAGACATCAGTATCCACAAGGAATCAGGTTCTGCTCCCTGAACTAATATGTTTGCATAGGGCCCATGCTTGCAAGGGCCTGCAAAATGCACTAGTTACCAACAGTTATGATTAACTGTATACTGAAATTGCAAGGAACAGAGAGACACAGACAAACTGCACATTGTTTTCTAAGCACCATACTCCAGACTATCAGAACTCAGTAACAGAGATTAGACCACAGCTGTTGCCATGAGACCAAAAAAAGAAAAAACAAACAAACAACCCAAAAAAACCCCCACCACACCACACCAAAAAAACCCCAAACCTACCAGGACCAAAACAGGGGAAAAAAAAAAAAAAAAAAAGAAAAAAAGAAAAAAGAAAAAAAGCTGCACTGGCCCAAATAAAAATGAAAAAATGAGATATATAGGAAACAAGAATTCTCTTTGACAACCAACCATCAGGGGGATTCTAGACACTCCAACTGAATAATTCACTGCATTAACTAGGAGGATTGGAAAAAATATTAACTAGTATTCAGTAAAAAAAAGGTTTAGTACAGCCAGGGGGAAAAAAAAAAAAACTAACTAGCAGGCTTTTCAGAGTTGAAAATCATCATCCTCTGCAACCAGAACCAACACAGCCCTCCTGACGTCTCTCAAGCAAGTAAAGGGTGGCTGAGCACACTTAAGGTCAAAAAAACCCATGGTTGGACTGGAGTTTTAGTTCCCCTTTGGGACCTGGTTCTATATTCACTTGAAGTTCAATCCCTAGCTTGGGCAGAACCCAAACAGTTTGCTCCATTAAAATCAAGTATCAGCTCACATCTAATACCACACAACTGTGAGCAATCACCAGAAATGGCATGTCTGCTCCCCCACTCCTTAACCACAAAATATTGCTCCTTTCCTTCAATTGGGCTAATGATCCTGCAGCTGCAGAGGGAGTCGGTTCAGCAGGCTCACCCAGGAGCAAACTAAAGCCTCTAAAACAAAACAATCCGTCAGTTCAACAAGCTTATCCAGTGGAAAACTATGTGGCTATACAACTGCTGAATCTCACAAGAGGGACAGGGATCAAGTTCATGAGGAAAGGGGGAACTTGCTTTTAGTAGACAGGCACCATTACAGCACAGGTAGAAATATATTTTGTTTTTCTGGGATCCAGTAGATCATTACTTGATCCTGGTCAAGCCCACACATGCAATCAAAAAAATTAGAAACAATTCCCTACAGGTATTTTAAAAACAATACAAAAAAAACCCAACCTCTCAGGAGAGTTTTGAAGAAAAGTATACATTTGAATATATAATTATCTTGGAAGAAAAGAGGCTTCTATCACGTTTACTGAGGAACACTTCATGTTCAACCTCTCAGATACCTGTTAGCATCCAGTTAGTAACTTGCAGCGAAGAGTATATTTAAGATTTGGAGGTGCTCTTATCCAAAGAACAGGAGGGTATAAGCAACGTCAGAACAGCCACACTGACACAGCTTATGTTAACCCAAAATAGTCTTTTCCCCCAGCTACGGAACTGTATGTTTACATTCAGCTTCAGACATCAAAATAGATTGAAACTAGTCCAAAGCAACTTATTCACCCATAACAATCTTCAATGATTTTGTATGCACAACTGAATATTCAGTACTTTTGCCAGTCATCTATGGACTTCACTTTTAAAGGAATAACAGAATTAAACATCCACCCATTCCCTCAAAAGCCCCACCTTGACAAGGTCTGTTTACTCTGCCAGCTCATTAAAACTCACAACATCCCCTCTGAGGGGGAAAGGAGGAAATCATTGAGGAAAACAGAGCTGAGTGACTTGGAAGTTCTTTGAACGGCTCTCTCCACTAAAAGAATCACAAAGCAAAGCCTCTTCAGACTGCAGTAATTTGCAAAGCTTTCCAGCCTGAGATGAACTCTGGGGTCAGCAAAAAGCCCAGGTGGGCTCAGGGCACACACACATATATGGAGGTGAGAAAACAGCTGCAAAGTACTAACTACACAAGTTATAGATGTTCTCTTCAAAGAATACATGAAAGTACACAAGAACTCAGGCCACACTCTTGTTAAGCCATCAATTCTACAACACAAAAAAAAAACTTAAGTGGCCAAAATATCTCAGATAAGATTGAAGTACACCACTGAAGCTGCACAGGGTTGATGACCTTCCTGTGCTAACTGTGACTGATTTGTCTCAAAACCACTTGTTCCTGCCCTTCTTGGGACAATGTCAGCAGGACACTTCCAGACAGCTAAAGCTTGTACTGTCGGGCAACACACCACTCAGGCTTCCACCAGTTTGTCAACACTACCAACTGTAAGATACAACACTTAAAACCAAAAAACATTTCACTGGATCACCCGCACTTACCACTACCATCATAATCAACAGCTACCTTGTACTCACAAGATGACTAATGCATGCAACCACAAAAAAAAAAAAAAAAAAAAAAAAAAAAAAAAAAAACCTGTTAAATAACAAATGAAAACTCTTAAACCAACTTACTAAGAAAGCTAATCCAGAATAAGTACTGAGAACAGCTGGCTTTGGCTATTAAATGCTAGAAATGGATACTTCAGTTACCTGCTCTGACATAACAGCCTATACCTGATCAGCCTCTAAAATGAATCGCTGTTTCCACAGAAAAACAAACTGAGTAATAAGATCCAAGTAGAAACCCAGGCACTCCAAATGACACCAAGAACCATAGAACAGCTGGCAGGACAATACTCAGCAGGGGGAATTCTCTTGGAACAGTTTGCTTAGAAACAAGGTGTCACACAGGAAGCAGCGCTGCACATCAGACATCTCGCGGCTGGATCACAAACACACTCCTTGCCTGCACTTTCCCTGCCTCCCCCAGCATCACCAAACCACTCTCTCCTGGAACAGCTTCCAAAGGAATTCTTTGAATAGAAACAGATACAAGCAAGAGGACTAAAAATAGCAGAGCAAGAGCAGAGACATTCTCACACTTGCAGAAACACACTCAACTGCATCAAAAAAAGGCCCCTATTTAATTCACACTAGAATTGACAGTGAGGGACAAAGTAGAAAGTGCCCATAGAAAAGTTTTGGAGGGCAGGATTAATTCAGACTTATGCCACTCATCAGATCACATTACAACACATACAAAAAAAAAGCAATGCTGAAATTACAAGCCACAAGTGATATAGAAGGAAATACACTCTGTAATCAGAAATGCTGTATCTATAAAATGTGATAGCAGATTTCTGATTTTAGCTTGTTTTGGTAGCAACACCAGACAGCTCAGTATCCTTCCTGCACCTCCCAACCTCCAAACTAGACACCAAGGGAAGACTACCAGCACAAACCACTGGTTGTGATATGTTCTTATACTCAGGAGACAAAAGAAAGCTAGGAGTCTGGCAGAAAACCACTTTCAAATAAAGCAAAATATTCCAGAACATCTTTCTATACTTTTTGTCCCAGATTATATTTCTCAAGACTAATCTTAGGCAGGAATATCCACCAAAACAAAAAAAGCTTTTTTTCCCAGTTGTTTTTTTGTTTTTGCAGTGACATACATTGTCTCTGAATTTAAAGTCTCAGAAGGAGGAAGAGAAACAAGTTTGTAAGGCAGTGTTAACAATTTCCTGTCTTCACAATCACTGTACATCACATCTTAATGAAAACTATCAGCCATTTGGCTCAGTTTAGCCTTTTAAAGTTAAAAAACACTGTGAGAAGTGAGTGAAATCCTTTTACAAACTTACTGTCAGGTGCTCAAAATCAAGAAAGAAATAAAACAGCACCAAGAACTGAAAGCCATCAAAAATCACTTCCATTTCCCTGCCACCTCTGGATTGCTCCTTCTTACAATCACAACCATTGTTACCATTTTGTCTAGCTTTAAACAAATAGGTTTGACAAGTTAACTCTGATACTAATCCTCATATTGACTTGCTTCAGTCAGAAACCTTGGGTTTACCTCAAGCTTTCCCACCTGATTTTGAGTATTATTTTCCTCACAACCACAGCTTCTCAACTTGGTGTCATGTGTAAATTCAGTTATTTCATCAGTCTAGAACTCATGTGAGGTCAGGTCTATCTCATCTGCACAAAAATGATACCAAACTTTTGAAAGAGATGAAGGATTAATTATCTTTACAACCTAAAACATGCTAGAAAGGAGCAGGCAAATAGAAAGTCCTCTATGCAGAACTCAACCAAACAGCAGGAATACAGTCATCCAGGCTGTTCTTGTCATTGAAATGAAATCAAAATTAAATTCATTCCTCACTTAGTTTCTTAAGTTTTCTCAGGAAGATACCAAAGAGACAAGGTGCTCACATAAAGCATCAAATTCCCTACAGTTTTACTGCATTTAATTCAATATTTACTTTCTCTTTAAACATAAAGGGGGTGGAGAATGACCTGTATGCTTTTTCTAAGACCCATGGCCACTGTTCCAACTCCATCTGTATCTTCTTCTGTTAATCTGGTTGGACTTAAATGTCATTTTGTTCACTGTCTCCAGTAGGAAGTTGTCATTCTCTTCCACCACTTCTTTCCAAGGCAAACCAGCTCACAATAAAATTCACACAAGGGCAAGAGTAATATTGTCTTTTTAAGTTCACAAAATCTGAACAAGCATATAAAGCTTCTCTTCAAAACTCCCTTCCTATTGTTAAGCCATTAAAAAATTCCTTTTCATATTAATGTATTCCCTTATCTTTATCAAGTAAACATTCCCTTCTAACATATTTTTGTAGTCCGAGTTAGTTGAGTAGAGCATAGCAATGGATCACAGTCCCCGATTCCATACAGGTATGACAAGTTTATACACTGTGCAAGGCAATATTAAAATGCCTGAGTAGAAAATGTTTTCCAGACCATTCCAAGAAGCTGATAGTGACCTGTCCATTTTACCACTGAAAGTCTGAAAGACCAAGCACTTTCCTGCAAGATGAAGCTACTCACTTTTGAAACAAAATGGGGTTGTACTCTACACACAGCTCCTGAAACAGCTTATTTATTCTAACTGTACACCTCACCGTCAGCACACATACGAATTCTGAGACTGCACCCGGAATACACATTGTGCTAACCGCAGTGCTCAACTCTAGCAACAACACTGAAATATTACAGGTACCAGCTACAGAGAGCATACTGCCTCTACAAAAACTTCACTAAACAAATGGTTCGACAATGACAATATTTAAAACCGTTTCAGAAGATGTGTTGTAAACATCAGTTTTCTCCACGGAATTCAGAAAGCTGTATGAACACAGAAATCAAGCAAAGGATGAGCAAGGACTAATCAAGATAAAACGTTACAAGTCCTAAAAATTGCATTACAAACTTAAATAACAGCTTTTTAAACAGTAATAATTTTCAGTCATTTACAAAGCCTTGTTAAAAAATTCTAGCACAGCAGGGGGCTGTTAAGCACACTTGCTGAAAAAACCAAGATGACACTGTAAATAAATTCAGAAACCAATAGCAGACAAGTTTAAAATGTAGAACAGTATGATGTCTTAAATGTGTTCTCAATTTAACACAAGACTATTTTTCAAGTTCAATGAGTACAGTGTCCAAAACATGGCTTTTTGAAAACCAGTAAGAACATGAATCAGTAGAATAAAGTAAAAATAAACATTTAAAAGGAAGAATGTAACATACCTCCTCTGATCAGGGAAAAAAGTACAAGAGATAGCAGTCACCCAAAACTGCAATCAGCAGAAAATAAATGACTAAAACCCCGTCTCACCTTCAGAACACTGAAATTTGCTGTTCTGCGGGGCTTTAAGGTAGTTTTTTTGAAAATATACAAGCCTCATCTAGGTAGGTACTGTCCTTTTGGTTCCTTCAGTTTTTGATGTCTAATATTAGAAAAACTGTACTTACCAACCTTGTTGCTATGCTATAAAGCTCTTAGAAAAAAGGCGTTAGAATGACCTTAGTTTTGATACTCAAAAGAACACTGCCCTGAAGTTTGAGTTTTTGAGATTTGTTGGAAGATACTGTGAATTTGCAGCCACATCATAGGAATTCCTGCACAGGATCAAATGCAAGAGACTGACAGAATGGGATAAAACAACTCTCAATACACTGCATTTAAACATTATGGAGTACACATACAACTGCTGAAAACAGCAACTTAAAAGAGTAGAATTTTTACTTCCACTTATTCATGAAAGTTCATTTGAAGAGTTGTAAATACTTCCAAGTAAAACATTTTGCGCTCGTTTTAGATTTTATTTTGCCAAAGAAAGAAGAAAGGGAAGGGAAAAGTATGTTTAAATCAATTATCTAACACTAAGAGCCAGAGACATAACTTCCGTGAAAACCATTCTAAAATCTCAACTCTTGTATATAGAACAAATAAAACCCAGAAAATTCCTAGGACACACAGCACCAAGAGTAAGGCCTTCCATATCTGAGATTATGTTAGACTTTCATATATATTCTAATATGAAAGTATATTTGAGAACACAAACCTTTGTTTGACTGATTTATCAGTTCCTACCAAAATCAAATGAGGAATAAAACAGAGATCAAGGAAATGTAATGACATTAAGTGAGGAGAAAAACTAGGACAAAACCTGGTGAATCAAAAATCAACCTTACAAACTAATGTGAACACACTAAACACTGTAGTTTTACTTCAGAAGCAACTAAAATTAAATAAACGTTTATCTGGAACTCACTTGTCAGCAAACATTCTAGCATGACTGAAATGCAAGCTGTTGAACCACCAGAAGTACTCTGATGTCAAACTACACTATAAACAAGTATTTCTTTAGCTGCACTCTTCTAGAGCTTCAGCAAGATATCCAATTGTGTAAAAGAATTCAAAGTGTAAGTTCCAGACACACATGATATTTCTTCGGTTAACATTAAGTCTTTTGGAGCTGTGATGTTTTGAATTTAACAGAACTGGGAAGCTTCCCTATCATCTTCTTCACGAGGACCTTTTGAGGAGCTTTTTTCTTTTACACTCATCTGAAGCTTAATAGAGATCCTAATATTTTAATTTTTTTAAGATAAACAGAGGGGATATTTCCACCTTTTATTTAAATTAGAAATTTGGGTAATTTTGAATATATATATATATATAAAACTTTTGAAAAAGAGAGATGAAGAATACATGCTATAGGTCAGTATTTCATCAAGTTTTGATACATCCCCAAAACTTAATCCTTGGGAGGTCAATATACACCTAGTTCTGAAAGAACTAAACATGTAACTTCCTCCCAGCTGGTCTTTGAGCTGTCTGGAAAGCAGAGCCCCACACCTCTCCAGCCATAAACACCATACCAGTATAAAATACAATAGAGTTATAATGGCCAAACATGCATTTATATAAACCAGCCTAGTGTGAAGCTCCATTTTCAAGCTTTGCCATGTTTCCAGATTAATGCTTTTAAGTTTTAACTATAACAAAATAAAGTTCATATATACATTTTAGCAAAGTTTAGCAAAATGTTTGACCTATGTTTACATGAGGTTACTTCACCTGGTAGGACACTTGAGAAGCATATAGCCGAGATTTTTCAGGAAATATAAGAGGTGGTAATGTTCTCATTTTATTCAACAGAATGACTAAGTGAATCTACCAGGAGAATTAACTTTCCTCAGAATTACTGAGTGCCAGAAGAGATAGCTTATCTCCTTCAACATTTCTGTTTTAGAAAAGAAAAAAACTATTACCTTAAAAAAATTTTCTGTCTTTCCAGCATATCTGTTCATATATGAGCTTCTGTGGGATACAGCAAATTGTCAATGCTACACTACACATAAATGCAGAACAAAAACACATTTGTAGGACTACCAAAAGTAGGATGCAAAACAACCTCACACCTTTGCAGTCGGCATTACCAGAGAGGGAGACAGCCGCTACACACTAACAGAGCAACACCATTTCAAAGGACTGAAACACAGTCTCAGTGTCAAAGAATTCACCAGGCAGATTTAACAGCCAAATGGGATGTTGAGAACAGAGACCCCTTTCTCTCCCCCAACTACTCCACCATGGCTAATCATTCCTGGTATTATTTCATTACTCACTTTCAGTGTAGTTCATCAAAGCAGGAATTCTGTTTGTTTGTTAAGACACACCTAAGGTTCCCCAGCATTACTGATTCTACTTATATGAACCAGGCTCCGAATAATTTGAACAAACCAATCAAAGTAGCAACGCATCATATCAAGATCAAGAACACCAAACTCTTCCCCCTTTTTCCCCCACCGCAAACCTGTCTTGTAACTAGCCCCAAGCCACATCCTCGTCCTCCTCCTCCACAAGCAACTCACTCTGTCCTTCTCCCTTTACACACTGCATCAGAACCAGCCTGTTAAGACAAAGAAAGGATCATAAAAAGTCCATATTAACAACTAATCCTAACTTCTCTCCAGTACTGTGGAGCAACTGGAAAAGGAGAAAGAGTTGTATATCAGTTTTTCAATCAAGGTCTGTCAATAAAGGGGACCTACGACCATAAAAGCAGTTCCTGGCCCCTCACCACTCCTAAACAAATTCCCAAGAAGAAAAATTATGCTGACTTCAGTTGCTCAACTTTTTCATTTGTTTTCCCCTATATTCTGTTCCAGTTTCAAACAGCTACCTGGTTTTTTTGCTGGGTAGAAAGGCCTTTAGTTACCACAGTGTGGCTCAAATGTTCAACATCACCTTGCTTTTGCCTGAAAGGCAAGATGCTTCAGTCAGTATGTTTTTGTGTTCAATTTTTACTTAAGTAGTAAAATTAACTGAAATTGGATGGTTTTGCAGTTTCTTGCATTATGTTTTATCACATTTTATAGTGAGTGAGTAATTTCATAACTAATGAAACACTTGAACATCTCCTCTTGATCTGCCATTTTAATGGATTTGTTTATTGAGGACAATATAAGTTATACACATTCGTGCTTTGCTCTCTCTCATGGTGAAAGTTCTAAAAAGCACTCCCCAGTAATCCACAGAATCAGCAAGGGAGCAAAGTCATCCAAATATCTGAGGCAGGTTTCCTAGCAGAAACTACACCTCAGTGATGTTTCATTTTGATTGACTGTTCTACAAGAGTCATCCCAGCACTTCCCAGATTCAATAACCCTAACTATGCAAGTAATTTTAACCATCTAACATTATTTCAACCTTTCTCTACAGTTGTGGAGGTCTTGCAGTTTTTGGGAAAAGTGTCTGGGCTTGCAAGAGTACAAAAACTAGGCTGGTCCAGTTAGCTTCTAATTTTGGACTCCCATAGTTCTGCAAAGTGTGGGCTTTAGTCTCATTAAAAAGTACTTTTAAAAATACTTACGATGTACATAACGTCACAAAATGGAGTTCGATATGCAGTAAGCACTCAGTCTACCCTTTCCTAAACAATGTATTGCACTTCAAGTCATCATTTGCAATCCGTGCAATTCCTAGACAGAACATACAAAGGACCTGGGCAATTTTATCACAGTCAGACAGTGATAAAACAAACAGTGTTCAACCTATTTTCTTCCCTCACAGACTGCTGAATTATTGTTTTCAATTCAGCTAGAACCAGGACAGTCAATTAGTTCTCATTTGCAAGCACAGAAATTATTCAAATTTGAAATATGCCTCTTACTGCATTTTTCACAGTACTTTCTCTGAATCCACCCATTTCTCAACCAACCAAGAATCATTAGTTACTGTGAATACCACACCACCCATACTAAACTCAATGCTTAATCCACATCTTTCTCAAAGGCCAGTAAGGACATATAAATTCAGTTCACCTTAAGGACTACAGCCCTAACTATGCCAAGTGGCTGAACCCAGAGAAAAAAGCCTGGGAGGGATGTAGTGCCTCACCAATATGTCTAAGTACCTGAAGGAAAGGGACACAGCCAGGCTACTTTCAGCAGTGCCCAGTGACAGGACCAGAGCAAAAGGGCGGAAATACAGGATGCTCCCTGTGAACAACAGGGAACACTTTTGTGCCTTGAGGGCAACCAAACCCTGGCACAGCACAGGTTGCCCATTGAGGCGGCAGAGTCTCCATTGGAGATATTTAAAACACATTCAGACAAAGCCCTGGGCAACCTGCTGTAGATAGATTGGTGCTGCTTGAGCAAGGGGAGACTAGAACACCTCCAGAATTCCCTGTCAGCCTAAGCCAGCCCATGATGAAGTGAAGGAAAAAGGCAAGAAAGTCCTTTAACAGAAAAGCTGTTATCAAAAACACCCCACAAGCTCCATTAGAGAAAATTCTCAAGCTCTAGCATTTCTTCTCCCACAGTAATATAGAGAAAATCAAGAGAATTTTCAATTATATCAGGTAGGTTAAAAGCCATTGGAATAAAATCCAGAAAGATACACTATTACATCAACAAATAAAATGGTAAACAACAAAACCTGGAGTACAGGTATGAAGTTGAAATTAGTTTTATACTAGCCGTTATAACAGAGAACTATTAAAAAAAGATTATAAGCATCTTTTTCTAAGATGCAAAGAAGAGTTCCTGGGCATTGCTGCTAATCTGGACATCAATAAACAGCAAAGAAACCCAAGAGGTTGAAGATGTGTATCAGAAAGTGTTTACTCAATTGCTAAGGAAAAAACAAAGACTTGTATGTACTTATTAACTTAACTGCACCAACCTCATAAGTCTATTCCAATCTTTCTCTAAAAAAAAATTCTGACAGCTAGCCCTTGGCACTTAACCCATGTTCAAAACATTCAGAAATTCATTCAGTGGCTAATAAAAGAAAGTGAAGCACAAGACCAGGAAGTGCAGTACTCTTAGCCCTCATCACACTTAGTCACCCAAAGTTAACATCACTAACTTAGGTCTCCCTTATGTCAGTCTCAAAAATGGATCGCAAGTCAGTGATCTCCAGAATGTGTGACAAAGCTGAAATAAAAGCAGACATCCATCCATCCCTTGGGGCACAACCCACCAAATGCATGGACCAGAGTTTCTTGAATACAATATACTATGTACAGCCCAACAGCAGTGCAAAGTTTGGCACCAGGATTCCTTTCAGATTCCTGTTGCTGAAACTGTGTGTAAGACAACATAAGATTTTGAAAATCAAAGAAGAACAGAGCAAAAAAATAAATCAGCAATAGCTATCAAAGTGGACAAACACAGATAATGAAACAGTACAAAGCCAAGCACTGAGGACAAAATAGCCATGATTCAGTTAACATTTAAAAACAGGAAGCAAAAATGTTTCTGAAGCCATATGCTTCATTCCATATTACTATATATACATCACCTCAAACCACTAAACAATACAAATGGAGTAGAAACAAATAGTGTGTTTTCCTTCCTCAAAAGCAATCTCAATATGGTCTCTAAAGTATCATCCTACTTCCAGAAACACAAATGAAATGTTCTAGATTAAACCAATGCCAGATGCAATAAAACTGCACAAAGACTTCCTCTCTCTATAGCTAACCATTAAAAATATTCAGGAACATGGTCATAACTAGTGAATTCAAATCCTACAACTTCAACCACAGGGTGGCCTAAAAGACTGAGGTAAGCTTTCTTCCCCCCACACTGAAACAGTTTTAAAAAGTACAATGATTCAAATCCGGAGGTTAACAAAGTATTTGTGTTTTCTTCAATTAATTGTAGATTCACATACTGAATGATTCTGCAAGACCGATTCCATTGAACCTGCATCTTCTACAGCAATAAAATGTATTTCCTGTATGATATAGCAGAAAAACAAAACCATAGAGTTCACGATCGGAGTATTACTTCAGGCAAATCTTAAGTCTCAAGAAAGATCAAAGCTCTCTCAACATGGGAAACATTTCATTGTTTTTAATGCAAAATGCTACACTCAGCCAGGTTAAGGAGTCCTCCAAGCTCACCTGTTGGAAGACTGATTTAAGAAGCCTGAGGAGAGAGCGGGCTAAAAAAGCTTGACAATTTTACTTTCAAAAGAAGCCACAATATTGTGCAGGTTCCACAAAGAAAACTGGACAAAAAGAAATAGAATTGCAATAGTACTGAGAATAGAAACAACTCCATCCAAGGGAGCTGCACTAAGTTGTTCACATAACCTATTTTACAGGTTTTATAATGTAAAGAAAACATAAGTAAAACAATATGCTCAGCAAAATATTTATGATGTAGTAAAAGCAGGCTGAGCAAGCCATGAGATCTTAGGCATCAGACCATACCACCTTCAAACTGCCTGTCTGTAGTCGCTGTTTACTCCTTGAAGCACTGAGAAGTAATGGGGAGAGAAAGGCTGAGGGTACCACACCCGTGGAAGGAACAGCCTTGCAGGAGCCCCAGGCAGATGGGGAGTTCCAACAGACTCCCAGTGCAGATGGCCAAAATCAAAGAGTGTGGACTTTCATGTTAGAGCAAAACAGACAAACCCTTTGTACAGTTTTTGTAAAATATAAACTTGAAGTAATTGCAAAGGAGGCATTTCACAACCTTTCATCCCAGCTCTCACTTTAATGAATGTAACCTGTTTAGGGAAGTTATATGAAAAACAGTGCAAGTCCAAACTAGGTCTTCTCTGAAACGCAGAGGACCCAGTGGGCTACAAGTAAACAGACTGTTTGAGAAATAAACCTAAAATTCACCAAAAGCTCTAGCAGAAAATATTGCAGTGCACATCAATTCTATTTCCTCAAGCACCTTCCATTCAATAATTCTGAAGTCTACAAATACAACACGATTTCTCTTTTACAAAGGGGACAAGTCACTTGGCTTCTCCTTCAGCAAGCTCACACAAGGCTGTTGCAAAGCACTGAACTCAGGCGTTCCGAGTCCTGCCCCTGTGCTTCAACCAAATAAGAAACAAAGATAAATAAAAAGATTCGTAACAGGTCTGAAATTTTACTCCTAGTCTGTCATGAAGCACCTATTCTAAGTACTGGTACTAAATGTGACTGAAACAGCATGTAAGCATTACTACTAATAGTAAGACTCTCAGTGATGATTATTAATAGAGCATTAACAGTACATGACACATACACCTTTTAAGCACTGCTCACCAGCGTTGTTACTCTGCTATGACCAATATCAAGAGGACAACACCAGCAACAAACAAAGTGTACCAAAAATGGCATTTTACAAGGAAATAATCACCAAAAATAAAAGTTCACGGAAGAAATATAAAGCATCAACAATCTACTTCTAGGTTCTAGAACTGCACAGACAAGACTATTTTGTTGGTTTTCCCCCAAGCCTCCTTAGATTTTAGTGGTGAGTCTGTAGCTTCCCTGTCCCCTCAATCAATCAAACCCTTCTGGTAAGTCATGGCACCAGGAGCTTTATGGAGGATGAGCCAAAACAACTGAAACAGTCTGAAGTTCAGAAATGCCATGTTTTTTTTAGTATAGACAGTTCTCAAAATCAACACACTGATAAAACTACAAATTGAACAAAGTAGAACAGAGCTTGTCCAATTCCCACTACTGCCCACCTCCAAGACTACCAAGATTATTGAGGTCATAAAACAGAAGCCAGCTCATTTTCAGGAGTCACAAAACATCATTAATTCTGCAAAGTGATTTAGCCTTGCTTGCTTTCAACTTACCTAGTGTAAGGTTAAAAATAAATTCTTTAAACAAGTTAAGTCAAACCACTGCAGAGAGATTAGGTCCAGGTATAAATACTGAGTCAGCCAGGTAGGAATCCAAATCCAGATTCCATTGGAGAATGTGATACAACCAAGGGAATTGCTAAAAGGGCCTGGTAAATATTAAAGAAGCAAAAGCCAGGAGGCTGAGTTGCTGCCATTTTTTGTGAAGGGCTCTGTTTCAATGGCAAGCACTGCTCCCCCTCCCTTCCCTTCCCTCACATCCAGCTCCAATTTCTCTACTTGGAAAAAACCAGCTGCTCTCAGGCGAGGACAGCCCCTCCACTCCCCTTCCACAGCTTTCCTTCACACAGCTCCATAGCAAACCCCGAGTTTCTGTTCCACGAAACATCCTGCTCCTCCGAACACGACCAGGGGTGCTCTGCACATCCACACTCCTGGTGCTAGCACGCTCACAAGAGAGAAGCTTCAAACCAGTCCACCCTGCTCGCAGGTGGCACCCAACAGCACTGCAGACATTCCAGCACAAGCTTTTAAACCTATTCCACATCAGAGAGTTCAGACCCTTGTCATTAGACCCAAACATGCACTAGGTCCTTTCTATATCTAGCTTCTTGCACAGGAATGCCTACCAGCTCACTTCCCTGCTGCAATTTTCTTCAGCAACAGGAGAAAACGCAGAAGAGCGTTCTGTTGTTTTTAAAGGCAACGTAAGTGAGCCCTGCCGTGGCACCCAATTCCAAGCAACCAAACACAGCCGATGGCAAGGAAGGACTAAATTGGAGAAGGTTCATAGAGGGAACGGTTCATTCATTGTCATGTCCTCAAGTAACCCACTCTAGCTGCTGAGATGTTATTGTCTCTAGGGGTGACCCCCACCACCAGCGAGGGAAAGTGGATGAGCAAGACAACATGGAAGCAAAGCCCTGGAAAAGTCATAGATCGATACTTCATCATCCACTTGTTCACTTCTCGAGCTGCCACCTCCCCTCAGCCTGACTCCTGCCGCCAGCCCCACTCCTCCAGCTGGTCCCGCTTTCCTCACATGCCCCGAGCCAGAGGCACCAACCCGCCAGAGGGAAAGCCTCGCTGCAGGAGACCAGCAACTCCAAGATGAGATGAGAACCCCTCCTCCTCGAAGGCGGACGCGGTGCAGGACCCCCTCCCGCGGATGTCAGGGGGTGCACACAGAACCCCCCTCTCCCGGGCCAAGCGGGCACCCCTCTCCAGCCAGGTGGGCGCTGCCCGCACCCGCGGCCCTGCTGAACGGGAGAGGAGGGGGGCGGAGGGGGCGGGGGGGGACAGCGATCTAGGCCAGGGCGAAGCTTCCCCGGGGCGGCCGCCACGGAAAGTAGGGCAAAGCCCCGTCCCCCCGTCCAACCCGCTGGCGGGCGGGCCGGGGCTGGGCGGCCCGGGCGGACACCGACCGACCCGCGGACCGAGGGACCGCCGGGCGGACAAAGCGGGGCCGGGCCCGCGGGGCCTCGGGGGCGGCTGAGGGGGGGGAGCGGCCGCGCGCGGGGACCGTTGGCCGGGACGGGGGCGGGTGAGGGGGGCCCGCACGCCCCCCGCGCGCGCGGTACCTGCCCGGTGCGCTCACAAAGCGGCGGCGGCGGCGCCCGCGACCGTCACGTGACCTCCCCCTTCCTCCTCCTCCTCCTCCTCCTCGCGCGCGAGGGGTCGTTTTCCCTCCCCACGTGACGTGACGCCACGCAACGCGACGCGCTCGCGCGCAGCCCCGCCCCGCGCCCCTCACGCACCGCTCGCGCGCGCCCATCCACCGGAGCCTTCCTTCCGCCTCTGCCTCCCGCCCCCTCCCGGTGACCACGTGTGCAGCGCGCGCGGGGAAAACCCCGCCCCTTCCTTTCGCCTTCACGTGACTGGGTCCCCGCCCCTCCCTCGGCGCGCGCCGGGCGGGAGGAAGGGGCGGGGCAGCAGCGGAGCCCCTCCTCGGAGGCGCGTGAGGGAAAGCCCGGGGGGCGGGCTGAGGGATCCCCTGAGGGACCCTAGCAAAGGACACCCAGAGGGGCCCTCGGGAGGGGCCGCGGGAATTAACCTACGAGTTCCTGAGGAACCCCTCAAGAGACCCCGTGAGAGCCCATGCGAGGATTCCGCTGAGGAACTCTCTCAGGGACCGCATGAGGGACCCTGTGAGGGACACCGTGTGAGGGACCCCCTGAGAAGTCCCTCTAAGGGGCCCAGTGAGGGACCCGGATGGCTTAGGAACAGGGCATTTTGGAACCAGTTCTGCACTTCCATCAATTTAAACATCTCCTTCTTTTGAGAGAATGGACACAAATGGAGAAGTCCAGGACAAAAGATAGCCGCACTACGGGAGGAGAAAGTCAAGTAAAGTACGGTGGGGATTAATGGAGAATAGGGAGGGGATGGCAGAATTGTGTCAGAGAACTTGGTGCAGCTTCTGCCAGTCTAAACAATGACAGGACAGATGGCAAGAAAGGATAGTCAATAAAACTTGACTCCTGGGTTTGGGTTGTGAGTCAGGAGGGGCAAAAAACCAAACCACAAACAAAAATGTTTCTTCCATTTAGGCTTTTTCTTGCTGTGTATTTTTTCCATTGCGTACAGCACCTCTGGTTGCCAAAAATGCAATGGGTCCTAACCTTTTGGGCATCATTGCAAGGCCTGACATATTAAAGCCAGGCTTACTTACCCTGTGTGGAAGCTGGTCTCTGCTTGGTGCAGAGCAGGCAGGGCTGGTGAAGGTGATGTTCAGATTGTTCAGCCCTTGTTGCCACCAGTGATGATGTCCCATGGTCCTTGACCTTTGCTGTGGTCTGATATCCTTTACTGCTCATCCTCTATCCCTTAAGCCCATATTCTCCATGAAAGTAGAAAGGGCATGAAATCTGATTTTACCCTAAACAGTATCTAAAAATTAATTTGTGTTTTTCATGTTTCTGCCTTCTCTGCATGAAGTAGCGAGTCTGCATCCTTGACACTTACTGCATAGATGGGCAGGAACTACAACAGATCCTACTGCTGAGGAGCTGCAAGGTCTTCCTATTCTTGTTTTTTCTCAGTAAGATAGAGGGTCCTTTGAACTAAATTGAAATTCAGACCAAACAGTGCACAGGTATTGTTGATTTTTTTCATGCAGCTGTTGATATTCTGTTTTATTACTATAGCAGGGGGACAATTAATTACAGCTGTAAACAAAGTTTCACAAGCTTTGTGACAAACATGTCTGCAGCTCCATAATCTGTGTGGACTTAATCAGTATTGTTAGCATTTTTCCATCATGGCTTGGCAATCCTTTGATAATCAAGATGGAAATTTGGTGTGCAGCAGAAAACAACAAAGGCTAAGAGCTCTTGGGATGCTGTAGTGCCAGCTGGAAAGTGTCTCTGAAAATCACACAGAATTCAGCCCAAGAGCATTTGGAATGGGAGAAAACTGAGCACGGATACCAGGATCAAAGTGTTGTAGACTCTTTCTGCTGTACATGGAGTAAATATAAATGAGAAAATGGGCTACTGTACTGAGAAAGCTTCCAGAGGAGAGGTAAAGGAATAATGTGGTGGAGGCTTGGGAACAAAGACCTTCACTCCAAATATTGATCAGGAGGAATTTCTTCACTGAAACGTAGTGATGGACTGCCCAGGGAGGTGGTAGGAGTGTTCAAGAAATGACTAGACATGATACTCAGTGCTCTGTTCTAATTGCCAAGTTGCTGATCAGTCACAGGACTCACTTTCAGGTGTCATTTCCAACTTAAAAGATCCTGTAATTCAGTACATCAGACTTGGAGAGAAGACCCTGCAATAAACATTGTCAAGGTTTGACCAGTCCTGGCAGGCAAATTCTGCCTACTGCCTGTGCCAGGATTCTTATATGCTGTTACAAGGATTTGCAACGTCTTCAGTTTTCCAGCCAGTAAATAACAGTCTGATGCAGGTGCAAATCCAGATAGGCAATTTCAGCTTACTGCAGAATTGTTTTTCTCAGTCACTTTCTGCAGATTTCTGAAATAGGCTGCAGTTCACATACCACAGGCTGGACACCACTGTTCTGATGCTTTGGCGTTCCCCTTCCCTATCATATTTGTGACTGGGGAAAACTGCTTGTATTAAGAATATCTCCCTGTTCCTAGTTCAGGAGTCTGTTCTACTTCTGTGCTGCAATAAAGCCATCTCTTTCAGGCAGTACTATCTTCCCTGTTGCTAATGCTCTCTTCCACTTTCCACACTTCCAACCCTTCCCCCTCAGGCTCATTGGACAATTGGTCTGACTGAACTGAAGTTCGGAACAGTTTTTTGCTATTTATTCTGAAGTTTTTATTTTCTTTGTGCTCTTTTTTTTTTTTCTTTTTTTACATCGCTTGGTCCAATAAAATATTACTCTGCTGCAAACTGGTCTCACAGCCCTGACCCCAATGACACCTCTTCAACAGCACTACCTATTTCCAAAATACATTGCACTAGCCTTGGAAAGTCAACATAATCCAGGTACACAAGCTCTGCAAGGGAGAGGCTCAGTATAAAGAAACCAGTCTTGACTTTGAGCTTTAAGTTTGCAGGGAACCTGTGTAGAAGCCCAGAAGATAATGGGGCTAATCTCAAACACTGATAGCCAGGTGGCTGCAGAGCCAGCCAAGGATTGTTGGTACTAACAGCCAGGGACTGTTAGCAATAACACACCGGGAGAATGAACAGAATGTGGCTGGAGAAGGGGCCACAGGGAGGTAGAGCAGTGTTTTTCTGGGACAAACATCCTTATCCTGGCTCCTGGAGATTAGCACAACACAGCACAGGCGTAGGAATGAGGTCAAGAAGCAGACATGTAGGAGGATATGGAGACCACCAAATACCCTGAAGCCTCCAACCCATTTCCACAGTAACTAAATTACACAGAAATGGAGAAACTTGCCTCCAGGGCAGGGAAACTTATCTATAAAAAGGTACCCCCACAAAACCCTGTGTGTGCACCCCAGGACCCTGAACACTCCATCATCTGCATCAGCAATGGAGCCAGGACTGCTGATCTCTCTCTCTTTTTCCCTTGTTTTCTCCTTCTCTTTAAAACAGCTTGCTCTCTTTCTCTGTTCCCTTTGAGCTCCCTCCTTTATTTTAAACTCACTGCCTTGTGCTTATAGGATGTCAGAGACTAACATAACAGTTTCCATGCAGAGTGTGTAATCTACCAATAGAACTTTGTAAGATTTCGTACACCCTCTGACTTCTGCTGTTTCTTTTGTCCATGAGCATTTGCAAATTTTAGGTACTCCCTTCTCCTGAAGAGTGGGATGCTACAATATGGAATTCTCGCTAGGTACAATGAAACAGTTGAAAATTTTGGTGGCAAAGCAGAGTTTTCTCAAGAGAACTGTTACAAGGATTTTATAACAAGAGATGTTACCTTTGGGCATACCTGGGATTGCTGCTGCATTTAGATGTGGGGTGAAGCTTGTGGGGATGCTGCCAAGAAATGGGATCTAACGTGTTAGATTGTGTTGATATGCCTGCACAAGCAGAGCTTCCACAACAATTGTACTTGAAAGAGTTGCCATTTACATTATGGAAGCAAGCCGTTCTCCTAGAGATACCATTAATGATGGTGATGGCAGGAAGGATAATGATGTCATTGTGTCTAGCCTTCATAAATCCCAGTCCATTCAATTCCTAACATCCATGGCCTGCGTTAGTCCATCATCCTTGGAATTTGTGTTGGGCTGCTTGATCATTTTTTAGAGACAGTGTGTCCCTGGAGATGACCCTTTTCTCCAGGTGGTCCCTGCAGACCTTGGTCCATGTTTTCTGTGTAGTTTGACTGCATGAAGAAGGTGATACATTTTCATGTGACCAGAATCTGAAAGTGTTCTGCATGATCACCTTAACCCTACTGTTATATTCCATTCTTTCAACCTTTTTCAGAAAACATTTTATCTGAATCTATATTTATTTCCAGATTGTCAAGACAGTTCCACATGTCTGAGGCTGATACTCATCCTGCAAAGCCCTACTTAAACACCTAAAAAGGATGCTAGTGGTGTTACCTGTCTAGTGCATGCCCTTCTAGTGCTGAGTTTGTTCTGTCATGTTCCTTGATTTCATTCTCTGATGTGCCTACCCACTGTTACCTCTACCAGGCAACTGTTTCTAAGAATTAAACAGGCTACTGTTAACAGACTTGTTTTCCATACAACACTGTTGTTTGACATTAGCTGTGTATCTAGCCTTGAATTATCTATTTAGTCCTTTATCAGTTTTCCATTATTTTGTCTGTGACATCAGAAAAAGTAGTCTACAGATGCTTGGTCATTGCTCCCCAAGATTAAATTATCTCCAAGACAGAAGTATCCTTGGCCAGCTCCTAAATAACTTGGTGGGGCAGAGTTGCAGTAGATGATCACTGAAGGTCTTTTAAACATCCTTGTACAGTGTTGCACACTGCCTCTTGCAGCACTTACAGACCATCTGTCTTTACCACAAGCCTAGTGGAATCCCAGCCCTCCCTTACTCCAGGTAATACAAAGGTTCCTGTAATGAATGGTAACAAACTAATAGTATTGTAAAGTGGAAGCTGGATGTGCACCATTTGCTGTTTTTTTCCCAAACTTCATCTTAGGATAAATTACAAGCATTTTTATCCTGTGATTTTAGGAGAATGTTTTGAATAGTGGTCCAAGGATATTTGCCAACTCCGGTTAAATGTCAGCCATCTGTTTTCAGTTTTAAAAGGGCTGTTTGTAGATGCAGTAACTGGCAATGGCAAGAACAAAGCAGTGAGCTTTGGAGACCCCAGGGAACTGCAGGCTGGTGAGTCTCCACCCAGCCCTGCAGAGATGGTAATACCGAAAGCCTCAAACCCTGAGGAGACAAGAAGGTGACTGGCACTAGTTTTCAGTACGGATTTACACTGGGGAAGTCATGTCAGGCTGACCTGCTCACCCTCTGTGATGAGATGACTGCCTTGATAAATGAAGGGAGAGGAGAGGGATGTTGTTCAGTTTGAGCAAAGCTTTCCGTGGTGTTTGTTAAAAGAATCTCATGGACAAACTGATGGACTACAGACTGAGTTTGTGGACACTGAAGTTGCACTGAGAACTGCAGAGCTGCTGGGTTCAAGGGGTTGTGATCACTGGCACAAAGTCCAGCTTGAGTCTAGTCACTGGTGTTGTGACCTAGGTCCTGGGGCCAATATGCATTCAAGCTCCAGATGTTTCCCTTCTCTTTAAGCAGCAAGTTGAGCAGCCCAGAGCACAGGACTAAAAGCTTTCCGCAAAAGCAAATAAACACCAAGTCCAACAGCAACAGCCTACAAGGTAACAGGGATTTTTTGGAGTCAAAGCATATTTATACTGGTAAAAAGCTAAAGTTGGCTTCCTGCAATTAATAGGAAAAATGCTCCTATAAATACACATGGCAAGTCTCCTTATCCCAAGACTCTTAGAATTTATTCCCAGGAAGGAATAAAATCTCCACAAAGTGGTTTTACCACGTGGCAAGATCATTAATTGTTACAGCTTAATAGTGTTCTACTGGCATCCTCACTGGCTGGCTGCAGTGTGGTGTCCAGCAGCCCTCAGCAGCAGTACACAGGCTGCCACCAAAGCACATGAGGAAGTTAATCTTATTATTTTAGTACTGACCAACCTTTCCTCACACTTTTGGCTCCAAGACCTTTCTAGGGGCTCAGACACATGGAGAAATTAGCCAGAATTTCTTCCTAGGTCAATACTTGCCTAGAACACTGCAGTTATTGGGGTGGAATTTTGCAGCAACAGTGTCAGTCTGTCTCCCCAAAGACAACCTTTAGTCACATTTTTTCCAGTTGTCTAGAATCTGTAAAATTTCTGTTGTAACTGAGTCTGTGTGTTTCACACTTTTCACACTCAACATGCATCAGGCACTGCAGTGGGTTTGTAGAAGAGAGGAAACCCCCAGGACAGGAAAACTTTTGACAACACAGAGGAAGAAAACCCACAGACACTGATTACAGGGGTTACAGATCTTTCTGCTGACACTTCAGCATCTGTGGAACATGACCCTCACTCTGTTTGTGTCTTTGGCACATATAGTACAAGCAATGTCTAGCTGACCCTTCGATCACAGCTCCGCAGTTGCGGCCTGTAGCTTCTCTCTCACCTCTGCCAGCTCATGGTACAGCTCAGTGAAGAGAAAATAGTAAGACCCTCTGTGCAGGGCAGAGCAGCTGACCCATACCTCCCAAAAGCCATGTTGGCCACATGGTCCCTTGAGCCTTTTTAGGGGGCGGAAGCCCTCCTGACATCTGTTCTTTCAGAGGAGACTTGAGAGGGACTGAGGAAGCTGGGAGACAAAGCACAGAGATTCTTGTTTTCTAATACACTATGAACTTTCTCACTTTCAATGTCTCCAAAATTGGCCACCTCTTGACCAAAAAACATTTCAAGTGCTATGTCCTGGCATCTCTTTATTTATTGGACCATTTACTGGACCGTGAAAGCACCTTGCATTTGAAAAACTATCCTGATCTTTCATTCAGAAACAGGATGCGTACAGCAATGGCTAGGAAGAACTAATAAAATAGTGTGAAACTATTCTAAGTCCTATCCTGGTTTGGCTTCCTCCTTGAGCAACAGCAGTGTCAACCAGCTGGCAAGAGCTGAGGCCCCAAGTCACAGAGATCAGAAACAAAATACACCCAAGAAGGGAAGTGATGACAGCCAAGGAAACCTGCAGCAGCTGGGCTGAAGCTGGAGGCAGGCAGCAGACTGAGTGTTGAAAGGGGTAATGTCGACTGCCACATGTTTGTAGCATACAGTGAAGGCACAGTTGATAACACCACAGACCAGCTGCAGACCCCAGGCCAAGGAGTGCAGTGGGTCTCATTTTGGTTCCACAGACAGGAATGACAATGGCCATACATGCACATGTCTGGCATGGCCAGTGAGAAAGCACCGAGGGAACCCAGACCTTTTAGTAGAAGTGAAGACTGACTGTGAAACAGATTAAAATCTCTTCTCCCAAAAATGGTGAGCTGCCTTACATAGGGAAACAAACTGATTCATCTGCACTGTGAATAGGAGAGCAAGGGGACCTGCAAGACAGGTGATGGGACAAAGCAGATTAATGCTAAAATTAGCTGCTTGGGGACAATTTAGACTTTTTATTGCTGAGATTTAAGCTGGACATGCATTTAAATTCCAACAGCTTTGGAATTTGTGAGCTCATCTATGTTCCTCTAAGTCAGCTAACAGGCCCCACACCATCTGACTGCTGTACTCAATGGAGCATCTGAAGCTGGTGGGGAGTTAGTAACCCCGGTTGCCAAAGCCCTCTCTAACCCATCGTTTTCTGTATGTCTCCAGGGCCAGGGGCTTTGGTTTTCTTTTGCATCTCTCAAACCATTTGATTAGAAGGCTCAGTAGAGTGACTATGTTAGTGTTCCTATATCTTTTTAAAGTCTGCCCTTCCAGCATTCACAAGTATCAGTAATACCTACTATGGGGAGCAGAGATGATGCAGCCAGAGACATGGTCTCCCACTTAGCTTAAAAACCTTAACTTACAAAGCTTGAGCTTGTCCATGATCATGGAAACTAGCCTCGCAGGATGAGGCCCAGGGTGCAGACAGGGAGACAGAAGCGGATTTTAGGCACAGAATTTTAACCTCCAGCATAAAACTTAGACGTCTCAGACATTCCTCTTCTGAAAAAATAACTTTACTAGGTATAGACAGTGAAATAGGACAGCTGTGTAAAGGCCTCACTCTCCTGTGCAATGAAAATATGTGGAAATGCTACAGATGCAGTTTCGGGATGCAAGATCTTCCTAAAACCTGTAGTCCTGTACCTGACTGTCCAGCTACATTTATCTGTGCTGTTCAACACTTCTAAGAGGTAGGTCCTTCTTAGAAAAATAAAGTGGTTGAAAGAAAACTCTTGCCTCAGAGCAAATGAGGTATCAAATGATGAGAACAGGAAGGAGATGCTTTGAAGTTGTAACAGTCCCAACTCTGCCAATAGATAAATCTCCTGTGGAAGTAATGAGTTCTGCTACAGCTATACAGAGAACCAGGACTAATGTTTAGGCCACGAAAAACCAAAAAAAAGCTGAGATTCTGCTCTCAGGTTATCAATCCACTCACTGGTGGAGGAACAAGAACAGCTCACTTTGTTTTCACTAAATCAGTCATGTCCACACAGAAGCTGGACTGCTGTGGTAAGAAACCCAAGCTCACTTGCTTTTAAACTGCCCTTGCAATGGGCTATTAGCAAATAAGGGAAAATATCAGCCACACCAACACACTATACAAATACATTTTATTTAGAGTTACCCATAGTAAGATGCACAAATACTTTTTGTTCACCAATTTTCAGATCACACAACTTCAAGTAGTGGAAAAAAACAAACTGCAGTTAATTACAAGTATCTATGTAACAGGGCAGTAATAAAAGATTCATTTGTCAGACTACAGCATGGTTAACAATACTCAGATGAGAATGTACAGGTCTAGGTATTTAAAAAGTGCATGGGGCATTGCCACATACACTAACATGCTTCTTCAAAGAGCAACATCTTTCTGGCATGTGAACACAGTAACCCGGTTAATGCAAGAGGGAAAATAGGCTCATAATTTGATCTGGAAATATATCTACTAGAAGTTTTCCTCCAAACAGCAAATTATTTGTGACTGACACATGGAAACCAATCTATAAAAATCACTGTTACATTGTCCATGTAGTCAAGCAATACACACATGACCGAAAATTTAAAATTATCAGTTCCAGTCTATGCCTTCACAGCTTTTACATAGTCTTCTTCAAAAGAGTCCAGAATACTTAATTGCATTTAATCAAGCTGGGAGAAGAGCTGTAATCTGAGCTCCACACTTTTGCATCCAGAATGAGTTTTTCCACAAGAGAAATCTCAATCTTCAAATTAAAAAAAAAACAAACATGTTCCACCTGCAAGGACATCAACTGGCTCATATATTGCTTGGTTTATTTTTAAATTCCCATGTAAATGGAAGGAAAGGTAGGAAGCTGCACTAGTCTGAGAGAATAGATGCATTGGTTTGAAGTTACATTTAAAACACATGGAACCTGGACTCTTATCTCCAGGGTCTCTCTCAAACCAAGGAAATGCATTAGGTTCCACTACTCAATGCAGTCCCTGTTTTGTTTTCAAATAGGGATAGTGTTGAATAGTGCTTGGGAAAGACCAGCAAGGACTGTTGTGTGGGTGATTACATATAAGAGCAAGAAACGCATTTAATCAGTCTTCAGATAATCTTCCATTGCAAATAAGAGAGCAACAGAGACTGCCTTTGCATTATAGTTGGGAGGCACATTTTGCACTGATGGACAGAAAATCTCAGTTTACCTTGCTACTTTAAGTCAGCAACTGGCATAAAATACCACCTTCTGTTAAAGCAATTTTTTTAAAACAAACAAAAATCCCCCTCAATTACTGCTTTTATATTTAAAATTCATAAGCTGCTCCCTCACCTAAGCTACTCAGAGATACCTTTCTACTTGTGTATATGCAGCTGGTTTCTTCCTGGTTTGTCAAAGAGATCCTTGTTTCTGTGCACCAAGAGAGTAGACAATTCTGATGCCTCAGGACGGGCCCCTGTACTATGTTCAGGAGTTGAGAAAGTCAATATGGTTTTGTACATTTGCAGTGAACCTCAGAACAAAAATAAGAAAAACAAAAGCCACAGAATTGCAATAACCAGCAGTACAGGAATAAATTCCATGGAACAGGAGTGACTTTGGAGCAAACCTTTTTGGACTGAAAGGGATATGGCAGTCCAAGAAGATACCTAGAGCTGAGTAAAAAGAATAAGGACACTCCAAGCAAGATCCTAGTTCAGCAAACCACTGCCTAAGCCAGCAGAAGTGTTGTAGGGCTCTAACAGGTGCCCCCAGGCTTTGCAGAACTTGGTACCTGAACTAGTACCCCTGAAAGAACTTGCTCAAGTCCCAAGCAGCAGTGTGACATGATGTGAGTGAGGCTGGGACAAGAGACTGAGACTGGAGACAGCAATTTGAACAAGAGGGGCAAAGCCCACCAGAAGTTACTTAACCAGCTCTTTCTGTAACAGCCCCACTATCACACCTGCAATGTGAGAGAAGCCTAGAGCAACCAGGTGAAGCTGTAAATCATAACTGGCCTGTTACATCCCTGCACTGTCAACAGCCAGCCAAGTGGAGGACAATGCAGACAAGGCCCTTTCACTCCATCATCCCTGCACAAAGCAGGTGGAGGGGGCTGGTGGCAGCTGTGAAGCACATTAATCATAGTCACTCATGAAAACAGAGACAAGTGCACTGGTAACCTTGAATGTTTGAGGGGAAGACTGAGTGACCACTGGGGAAACTGGTTTTTCTGCATGCCATCTTCACATCTCATCTGAAGGAGGATTACCTCTAGTTTTGAAAGCTCTGGGAGCAACTAATTTGCCGTGATCTAAGGCATGATGGCACAAACCCTTAAAGCCTACCCTTCAAACATTCCATTGCCAGCTCACCCCTTTGTCATTCTTGCTGGCCAAAGTACATCAGAATAACTCTTTTCTTTTGAGCACAGGGTTATTGTTTTGCTCATACCCCTACTCTTTTATAATTCCACCCCCCAAAAAAATAAATGTCTGGAGGAAGCCCTTATATGGGATCAAGTCAGCAGCTCACCCTCCTGGTATTGCCCTGAATGAAACCTTTCATCAAGACATTGAGTAGCAGTTGAAGATGCCAGTTCTCTGGCTAAACCACTCCAGATCAGTTTGATAAACAAACTGAAGTTAAGGATGAAGGCACAGGGCACTGCCACTTCCTGATCTGCTGATACCCTCTGAACAATATGGGTGCAGGAGGCTTTCAGCTTCTGCAGACTGTGCAGGGGTGGAGTCTCCATTTGCAAGACAGGCATCCAGCCACAGAAGTTTACAGTAAAAGCACAGAGTGATCTTGCCACCCTGGGCTACAGGTTTTCTTTTATTATGACTGGATAATTTTCAGAGTAGGCAGACAGCTTTGAACTCATCACTACAGGTGAACTAGGAAGAAATGGGAGAAGAGGAAAATGCTAAAGGTAGAAAACTAAGTTAAATCTATTTGCTCTACTCAGAAAAGTGACTGTCTTGAAAACAGCACCTCACTGAATTTAAAGGAGCTCTGAAATTACCATGAAGCAAAAAAAACCTCCACAGTAAATCTGCACTGCAGTACAGAGAGAACAGATACTGTTAGCACGGAAATCACACAGACCTTAGAGCTCCATGACCACGTATTAATGTCAATACACTGATGACTAATTGTGCTGATTCTAAATACAAAGGTAACCTCATGGATCAACAGAGTGCAGTACTGTAATTCAGTTAATTATGCATAGACATGTCCATGGAAGGCCACAGCAAGTGAAGATATATATGCTCCTCTTTCCATGCTCTTATGAAACATAAAGTATCAATTGTACTGTATTTTCTAAATTCGTAAGAGTTAGAAACTCAGGCCAAATACCAGATGTCAGTTTGATGTTTGTAAATAAATATATCTTTAGAAAACTAAGCCAAATGTAATGTCTTTGTGTTGAAAAAAACAACAACAAAAAACACCTTTTCAGAGAGGAGAAACAATTTGCAAGGTAACAGAACACTGAGCCCCATGTGCAGACAGGCTGGTTTCACATACTATCTGCAACTTCCCAGTGTTCCATTTGCAAGTTGCATCAATAACTTGGAACAGGTTTATCTTACAGTTTAAAAATGTGCACTGTAATATTTGAAGAGAGCTGTTACTACTTTGCTTGACAGCTTCTGTGACAGTTCAGGATTCAGTGCTGTTTCTGATACAGCTCATGACAGAAACAAGCTGAGAAAGCCTCTGTTAGATGAGTGGATTTGGAGTGGTTGTTAACAAACATCAGACCCTGGATTCAGAACAGAAGCCATCAAGTATCAGCAAGTCCTGATTTATTTTTTTTTTTCCTCAAGGCTTTGGATCTTATTAAAAATGTTTGGGAAAAAAACATTAAAAACAGTTCACTGTAGAACATCCTACTTTCAGTCAACAAGTTATGATCACTGCACATATTAAAACACCTTGTGTATTTTGTGCATCTTATGCACCATAGGCAGTGGGAAAGATCCAGCATTTATCTACACATGAACATAAAAGCAAGGACTGACAGATGTCACTGGCAAGACTGATACCAAGACCAACCAGTGCATTGATTTGTCTACAGCACAACCTAACACAAATGGAACAAGTCACAAATAACAGTACAAACCTGTTGCAATTTCAACACATACATCTTAGAAAAAGACAATGCATGTACCCAGCCCTAAGACAGTGACAAGTTTGATAACTTTATAAAGATCAAGGTACCAGAAGAGGAAGGCACATTAACCTCTGGTTGGTCCGTTTCGGTGCTATTTGGATGAGTCATAGTGATTTATACCCTGAGACTGTGGGAGGCCTTGAAAATGAAAAGAGACCAGGTGAATGGGCAAATAAAAAGTATCAGTTTAATGTGATTGTAAGATTCAGCACCTGAATTTTCCCTTTTAGTAAGGGAATCTGAAAAACAGTTCTTAAGAAAACACTGTATTGACTCTTAAATCTTTTGCCCTGAGGGCAAAAGAATCAATTCAAAAGAATCTTGGACTGAAGACATTGCAGTATGTTGCAAGGGGTTTTTTATACACCCTCTCAGTTTCAGTACAGCAACCACAATTTGTATACAATCAAGTGTTGGTAGTTTTTTGGGTATAGAAACAGTCAGTCCACATTTTCCCAACTCTGCCAACTCCATTTTAAATCTGTGTACACTTTCTTAGACCATACTGCTCCCAGCAGGGTGTTAGTGGGAAAGGCTGTTAGAAAATGGGAATATTCCTTTTTGCAAGAGCATTCTTTGAATTAGCCAAGTACCAAATGGTTTTCATTAAAAAACCCAACATTACAAGCAAAAAGATACTTCCTAATTTTATCCTTGAAAAATAACACACAGTTATTGTAATAAAAACAGAGTTATTAAAATAAAAACAGAGACACTAAATTAACACAGGAATGTCAGGGATATATACTTAATCTCTCAAAGATATTTCTGATTAGGCATTTACATATCCCCTTTAGTTTTTAAATTCTTCAGGAGTCCGGAGAGCCATACCAAACACTGTTTGCCTTTTATGTTTTTCTGGTGTTCCTTGCCCATCCTCACCACAAAAAGTGCTCATGCACAAAGGAGAGCACCTCACACAAGATGTGGCTGTGTTCTCTCTTCCATTCTCCCTTGTCCTTGGGTGTCTGCTTGAGTATTTCAAATAAGTTACTGAGGGCACCATAACACTCAGAAATGCATTTTCAGTTGAGGTCATACCTTGGGCTCAGATTGTGGGGTGGCCAGCAGGGCATACAGGGATTTTCAATTGGCTAAAAAATTTGTGCCTGGTTGCTCAAGAGTTCCTGGCTCAGCATGGGCTGGCCAGAGGATCAATTCCCCCAGCATAATACACAGCTCTGCAACAGACTTCCTTAGGAACAAGTTATACCCCAGTCCAGTAATTCAGTCATAGCAGCAATTACAAAAGTAGCTATGTAAAAACATATCAGACACCTTGGAAAAGTGCATTTATTGAAAATAAGGGTAACAGACCACTAAAAACAGACCTCTCACCTGGTTGCTGAAAGACGCTGCTGCTTTCCCACATGCAGTAACTGACAGCCCACCTATCCCTGGTTTCTTGCAAACTAAGCAAACAAGTGACCTTGTGAAGGGTCTAGGCAAGCCTGCTTTGTTTCACATGCCTGCATCAGGTGAGGGCACAGCAGTTCAAAAGGCCTGTAAATACCTCTCAGCTGAGTGGCACAAATTAAGACAGCAAAGCACCACTCGACATAGCTAGATCATAAATTTAATCTGTTAATTTTTCAGCTGCAAGCTATAGACAAAGCAAGTGCTCAGGTGAAGGAACAGGATGAAATTTTGGAAGAGAATGATCCCCAAGTATCTTAATCCTTAAGATACAAAAAGCTGCCAAAGACCTAAAATGGAGGCAGCAAATATAAACCCCTTAATGCAATTCAGGAGTTTCTCTCTTCAAGACAGTCACAAGAGTCACCCACAATATGAGTATAACTTTTGTGAACAGACTAAGTCCAGCAAGATCACTGGGCACTCTTGCAATGTTCTTAAAAATGCATCTGTGAGGAGAATGAACATTTGAGACTAGGAACATGAACCTACTATCAACTCTTCTTTGGTAATTTACCTCAAACTAACCCCAGCAGCACTGATGAGGGAATAAAACAAATGGACTCGCTTCTTTACTGCAATCCCAGAAAGCACCAGAGGAGAGCACTAGCAATTCTCCCTAGAAGTCTTGACTGTACAAGGGAGAAACCTGGAGGAATTACAGGAATAAGGTGTTTAGTGAAGAGGGTGAGCATAACCCTTGTTACTGTGCTCAAGCCAACATGCAAAGTAGCTTCTGATTCCTCAGTAATGTCCCATGACACACCATCCAGCTGTTACTGAGGAGTTGCTAATCAGTACTTACAAGCTAGGTATTAAGAAATCCACCACTGAATCACTAGTTTGATTACCTATCATGAATACTGAAAATGTAATACCCAAAAATATCTACATTAATATGGTACTCTCCTAAACTTACTGGTAGCACACAAGACCTCACATGACTGAGAACTCAATAGCAACCACTCTGAAGGCATGTTATGCTAAAAGTTCTCTCCTTCAAGAGAGATAAGCCAGAGTATGTTGCCCATGTGGAACACACTGCTACTATGTAATCATTTCAGTCCAACATGTACAAGGGCTACTGCCCCGTTCAACAGTCTGAGCCAGCCTTTAACTTATACCAAGTTAAACTAAAGCAAATTGAAGGTCCTGAGCACAGGCTGACAAAATGCCAGCAAGCCTGTTCCTGCTCAGTAGAGGTCACCTCTGCAAGGACAATATTGCTACAGCAAAGACTGGTGTGATTTGGGTTGGAGGAGGCAACCTCAAACAAAGCATTCAGCAGGAAAGACCAAGGGAGGGAAATCATGAAGAAACAGTAGAAACGATAAGATGGTCTGATTATATGCATGTCATTAGCTCTCAGCAGTGCACAGCAAGCTATTCCAGAAGCTACTGAAGTGCAGTCACCAGATTGACTCCATTGCAGGGATATATCTGGCTTTTGAACAGTAAGGTACTCAACTTGCCTCTCTGCAGAGCCTGGAAGCTCCTTGTTCTGCAGCCATTCCTGCACTTGAATGGGAAACCCACTCACTTCTAACCACGATCAGCAGATACCTAACCCAACAGGGCAACAAAAATCAAAGTAAAAAAAAAATTCAGTTTTTCTCCTATTACTTATGTTTGGGCAATTGGCATATCATCATCATCTTTCTATGCCTCCATTTCTAACAGTAATTGGAACAAAAGTTTTGTATGACAAACCACAGAAATATTTTGAAACTTAATATCTATATTGCTGTAAGCATTTAAAACCACTGAAACTAGCTAAAAATTAAGTTATCTCTAGTCCAAATTGTTTATGTCCTTGCAGCACTATCTGGTTTGGTTCCTAGTTTTTTTGTGGGGATTTCCATACAGAACAAGGATGGCTCCCTTACTGTGAGAAGTTATTTTTGCAAGAAAGCACCCTGAAAACAAATACACAAAAGTATGTGAGACTTGAGACATTTTACATCTTTTTCCAGATTAATCTGAGAATTGTGCAGAGCCTTCTATGAAGAAAAAAAAAGCAGAAAAGTGCACTCACATTATCAGGCTTTAGGAACACATATTGAGGTGCTTGTGGAGATGAGTCAGTAGGGAGGGGCAATTTCCAGTGGTGCCTCTTCAGTAACCTAGAGACTGCAGAAAAATCAGCCTTTTTGTTTAAAGGCCACACACATACTATTTTTCCTCCTATCATGGCCTAAAATATGCTTCAATTAATAGATCAACACCAGGGCTAGAATTTCCAGACAAGGAGTCTCCCTTTAGCACTGCTGATACTAAATGCCCAGATATTACCTGTTGCTTCAGCAGAACTGGAGGACACTCAGGTAGACCCAAGTATCTAGCTGCTTTAAAAAAACAAAGCAAAAAACTTCAAACCAAATTTAAAAAACAAACAAACCAAAGCAGAATATATTTCTTGTGACAGAATTATCTTACCCAGTAGCTGTAAGGACACAAATCCTGTCATTCTTCTCCAAGACTCGTTTTTCTTCATATATTTCCACTTTTCTAAGCCTCTAAAATAACCAAAGCAGCTACCTCATGGTATATAATTTTACCTTTTCAGAAAAAAGCCTGTCTAGCCACCCACACAATACCTTGAACTTATGCAGTTTATGCAACCAGGCCACAATGGTATTATCAAACACTGGAAGATCTGCTTGTGAAGCACCTGTATTAATGCTCAGTGCTAATTGTACCTCTGGGACAGGTGCACACCTGAGAGAGAGTTCTCTTGCCAGGATTTCCACCCCAATGAGAGGGACTTGCACACTCCTTGTAGGATTTCCATCCAGGTCTCCATAAGCTGGAACTTAAGCCTGATGCTGACTGCTTGGGGTTACTGATGAAGATACTAGTTTGAAGATGAGAGAGACTGTAAAGATAAATGCAGATTAGCCCTGGGTTGTGGCCAGTAACTGCAGTGGTAGCTATGATCTCTCACAGAGATGGGAGAACAGAGCATGTCCCAGCCTTGTCTTTTCTCTCAGTTTGATCAACTGCTCATGTGGCACCAAAGCTGTGAGGCACAGGCACACTTTGCTCCACCAATGTCAGGGGAAAGGCATGAATTCCAGCAGAGGGCAGAGGCATCACTAACAAGCTGAGAGTCTGGTGCCTGCCAAAAGGAGGAGCACCTTGGAGTCTTACATTTTAGCTGAGTATTGGTAAGACCATCGCCCTGGGAGGCACACACTTCACAGCTGGACCTGATGGGCACTGGATCTGTTCTCCCCTCCCAGTGCCAGATGAAGTTGGAGGGAGTCTGAACACAGAAGGCAGCAGGGGATTCTGGAAAAGCCTGAGCCTCTCCTACAGCACATGCTAGCACAAAGTGAGGGAACACCAAGATACCCTCCCTATGCGGAAAGCTGCTCACTTGTATTAGTAAAGTCTGAGATGCACTCTTTAATCTGGGTGAAAAAAATAGTTTATTTATTCCATTGGCTTCTTTGAGCAGATGGCCAACCAGAACAGCAAAAAGGGGAAAAATTTCCACAACCTGGGATAAAAAAGGTCCAAGGTTTTAGGCAGTTTACGAAGAGATTTTAAGCTACCCTAACAAGCATACTTAGAAACCATTTCTCATCTGGAGAACAGATAGATTTAGTTAATTTGAATATCTAGCCTCCATTTCCTCTCAGCATCTCTGCAGCCCACAATGTAATGTCACCCTGCAACACACGCTGCAGAACAGCCTATACAAACTCCAGTTGTGCAAGCTGATACCTGGGATGGGCAGTGAAGAAACAGACCAATTTTTGCTCCTAGCACTGCTGAAAACTACTATTCAAACACAAATGCATTTTTAAGAACTCCTGCACTTTGGATCTGATGGTCAATACCCCTAAGGAATCCATCCCTGGGCTCCAGTGAGTACAGCTTAAAATTAAATTCCCTCTATGTAAAAACAGTGTCATTAGACTTGTACTTTTAAAAAATATGATCAGCCCAGGCCAGGGCCAGGCTCTCCAGATAAAGTAGTAGCTTATCTCTTATAAATATTTTTAATAGTTTTTAATTACAAGTAGTCCTCACTCCAGGTAATGTAACTGACACAAAGTACCTCCACACATGCAGCCCCAAGACTTTCACAGAAAGCTCAGGAACAACCACTCTATACGAAAGAAATCCTACCTCACAGCAAAGTAGAGGAGGGGACACATGGCCAAGCCAGCCTAAATGGAGGGAAGAGTCATTTGGAGTAAATACAATAAAAAAGGACTTCAAAACCCCTCCATATAAAGGGTAAAGGAGGTTAAAGCAAAAAACTAGTTTAAATAGATGTACAAAACTGTTGGAGACCAACAGAAAACTCTGCCAAAAAAATACTTGTGTTTAAATCAGGAATCAATGGCATCACACAATTTTGTTGTTTAAAAAATGAAAAGAAAAGTGGAAATCTGTGTAAAGATCAGCATCAGAATGAAGAGTAGTCATTAGCTCCAGAGACCAGCATAATTCCCATGAAGTCCTGATGGAAGAGGGCCTCCTGCCACAAACAGTTTCGTTCCAGACGAGTCGTAGCAGTGGGTGTAAACAGCATTGGGGAAGTAATTTATGTCAGAAAAATAATTCCTCCAGGTTTCATCATGGTTCTGTTAAGGCAAAGTTTATATCATTATTGTTGCCAAACAAACCCAAAACCCTGTTTCACAAAAGCATTTGGTAGCTTACAGAGCCTTAAAGGGGTATTTTCTCTTAACAGACCTGAAGCTTTAGAGAAGTCAACTAAAAGATACCTGAGTTGTCCTGAACCTTTTTCTGAGGACATTTTGGTCAAGCATTGGAATGGGGAGGTGACGGGACATTGCACCGATACAACAAAAGGTAACAGAGCTAAGTTAAACAAAGTCATTAACTTCTTTTTGATAACATACAGGAAACCAAACTCAAGTGCCTGCCAAGGCATTACCTTAGGAAGCCACAGTTTCTAAAACTGCAAACAAGTAAATTCAAAGTCTCTTGCTTCAAGTACCACATTAGATTACCATGGCTTTAAAGAAAGACAATTGATTTTCTGTTTGAGGTTCTGAAAACTACACGTTAGATTACACTTGAAAATAAAAAGAAATAAAATCTAGTTCATTTATGAATCCGTGCTTAAGAACTGTAATCGCTATGCTTTACACTCAAGCAAATAGCCTCCAGTACTCTTTCATAAAGCTTTCGTGGAAAGCAGTTCTGCAGCACTTCTTGCTCTGCAGTTTTAGTTACTGGTTACATGAATACTGTTTGACTGAGACACATTTCACACAACGGGTTCAAAGAGAACTTGCTCATGCTCTGTGCCACTCCCATATAATGGGTCTACCTCCCCCCACCTCTATCACAGCTACAAACTACTTACCAGCCAGCCTTTCCCAGTTGTCAACTTCAAAATTTCACTTCCTCCTAATTTCTGCTTCTGTCCATAGCAGGCACGGGGGGGCTTTTCTTCCAGGAACCTTTGGGCTCTGATATCATAAAACAACAAGGACCCTTGCCCTGTCCCCACAGTGATGATGTGCTCATAGAAGCTCACTGAGCGAATACCTGTCAAACAGAGAAGAGATGGACAGTGCAGTAAGGAACAGGGATGCTTTGGCTCTGTAGTGCTGTTGCTTCATGTCTAATATTAACTACTAGTATTCTCCAAAACACAAGTTTTCCCACTGCTACAGAGCAGTGCAGACAAATTCCACTGATGCTATTGAGACAGCAGCTTTGATTGCATACGTGACTGCCCTCCTCCTTGAGACCATCAGCTACACCAATGGCTCATAATAAGAAGCTTCATCCTCACCAGCCCTCAGGTCTGCCAGCCAATTAGGGTCCAGAGAACCTTTGCTCTGTCTGCACAAGCCTTTAAGTGAACACACCAACAGCGAGTACATAGCAGCAGACAGAGGGAAGAACATCATCCTGTTTTCCTCCCCGAGCTCACACCCTAACTACCTGCTAAACTGCAGTAAATGACCATCTGATAAAAGAAAGTCCCAGCTGACACCAAGTGCATTGTGCTTATCAACAGGCTAGCTGTAAGCAAGTGTAACCATAAAAATCACCAGTCAATTTGCTGATAAGATACCTTCAGAACTATTAATGAGCCTGATCTGTCTCCACTCCATTCTCAAAGCCCACCTGAATTTTAGCAGCTGGCATTTTTAGCACTTCAGCCAGGAAAGAAAACAGAATAGGACTCTTGCCATCTAAACAACACCACGTTCCACCAGTACATGGGAAGGCACAGTTCAAACTAAACATGTTAGCACAATTCAGTTATTCCATTACATTGAACAGAATGTAAATTTTGTTCTTATAAAATCTAAATTTGAGGTCTCAGCTAATCAAGGATCCCTTGGAACTAGTCTTGGGGAGATTCTGAATGTAAGAATTTTCAATCTGCAAAACATCCTGTTATCTCATCTCCATTTATTGTGCAAATACTGTTCTGTGTAGCCACTCTACTTTAAACAACTCTTCCACACAGGCAAACTCCACCACATCTATACTTCTCCTTCCTTCTTGACAGAATGCCAGGTTATAAACCCAAAGGCTTTTTAGGCTCTCTTTAGAGTACCACTGAATTACAGCCTAAACAAGTATTCAAACAGGAGAGGAAATATGTGAGTTATGTCAGCTACATTCACATGCCAAGTGTTGTCACCACACAGAGCAGGGCTGAATGCCACAGAACTTGTATCATCTTGGACTATTCCCAGCAGTGCATGTGACAGCAGACAACCTGGAGCTGCGGATGCAATCAGGGAGTTTCCCCTTCCCCTCTGTAAAATGTTCTAATAAGAAACATGTCCTCATCCTTCTACCTCTGTCACCGGATGTGACATCCACAGCCACCAGCATTCGAGATGACTTAGAACAAGGCAAGGCCACATTGTCCTGCTCCAGATATGGGGCGAAGTCTTGGCTGCGAGCTTAATGGGTGGGAAACCACTGTCTCTCTACTGAAATAGATTATGAGATTCATATAACAATCTTCACTTTAATTCAGAGAGCTACAAATGCACTTAAGACAGCAGAAGAACTTCCCCCCAACTCTGTCACACGGATCTGAGAGGCTCTGGCAAAGACATACAAGAAAGCTTTAAGCCCTCTGCAGTCAGCAAGAGCAGTCACTTGGATAAGAGAAGAAAGGCACAAGAGTGGACCTACTCTTATTTTTGCTACAAGAAGTGCTCTGGACAAGCCACCCAGGAGAGCACTTACTTCACACAAACAGATGATGGAGTATCAAGGCAGATGGCATTTACTTCTCAATTAAATGTATTAATAGAAAGCTATAAAATGCAGAACAACTGTGGATCTTTCTCTAACCAAAGAAATTTACCAAAGAAATCCATGATGTACCCACTACTAAGAAAGTATTTAGAACAGGCTTTCAAAAACAGCATTTCAAATTGTCTCCTAGGGGGCTGAAGTACCTCAGATTAATCATTCCCATCAAGCTAAAAGTACAGCCTGTGCCTAGAACCTATCACAGTAAGTTCTATACTCCCAGCCCACTACCACCGGTGGACCTAGGTAATTTAGGTAAGTATATTGAGCCTCACTCCCATGCTGCAGGAACGGTCTACAGATCCCGGAAAGAAATGAAGATGTAGTGGAACGTCATAAACAAGAAATCACAGAGTCTATGCCATACAAGCTCTGTCTGCTGCCTTCAGGACACGAAGGACAGGGCACATAACATGGCTCTGCAGGCCAGTCAAGCAGAGAGCAATTGCTTTCGTGGATCAAGAGCTACTGTCCAAGGTGCGCCTTTCCCTTTACAGCTGCTATGAAAAGCAACACTTACAAGATGTACTAAAAAGCGTTCATTGCTTTCCTGTGTAAACAGGGTTACAGCAGACAAAAGCCAGCCCTAGCTCCAGCCTTACTGAGCCACCACCTTTCTGTGACCTGCTTTTGTATACTACACAAGTGAACTGTAGTTAACATGGACTCACACATTCAGCAGGTGCATTTGGAAACTTAAAGCACATTCAGGTACCACTGCAAAGCACTTGAAATCAGCTTTTAGTCCACAGATTAATAAAGACCCTGCTTTCTAAAGGTGCTACACCACTCCAAGTCCCAGGGAGATCAATATAAAGTGCAAACACTCAGTATCTTGGGAATTGCTGTTATTTATGTGCCTCCACCACCATGCCAAATAAAAAGATGCACCTACACTGCAGAAGAGAAAACAGCCCTGAACAAAGGCTTTCTCCAGACATGAACTGGAGAAACCCCTCAAAGTACTCCCTACACACATTATTCCCCAATATGGAAGATGACATACTTGAGGCAGGTTTCAGGCACCAGACACCACTGGGCACCACACTGCAGCGTCTGGGTGAGGACCTGGACAGAATCCTCACTAACAGCAAGTGAGGACAAGCAGTCTTGCTGGTAAGATGTTCAGGTGACTTCTCCTGACATTATACATACTTCTCCTATAACTGAAAGCAGCTGACCCTGACACTGATCTGGACAACACCACTCAGTAACTGCATAAACAAAACTTTCCTATCTTTGCCAACATACGTCCTTCTCTGGTAACCTGCTTGAAGAAGAGATGGAAGCCCAGAGACAAGCTAAGTAAGGACTGCAGCTTACTGGTCTGGGATTAATATAGCACTCATGCCTTCTCATGCCTGATAGTAAAGAATATGGAGAGAGCTTTATGGGACCATGCACTCTGCAAACCCTCAGGCCTGGCCCTGGTATAAGGTTCAACTGGACATACTGCATCCATGAGAAAAGGAAATAGCTATCAAATCACACAGAAAATCAGCAGTCTCAGTCACAGCTTTAAAATTACAAAGCAAGCTTTTCCTCACAGCACATACTTCCAATAAGGTAGCACAAAGCAGGCAACATGCCTTTTTTTCTAATTCATAGAAAAGAATGCAAGAACAGTATAAATAGTGGTAAAAAGACTATATTTGCTTTGAGATGATAAAAAATAGAATAAGACCCAGTAAAAAATACACAGAAGTAAAAATGCACACTTTTGAAAGTTCAGTAATACCTGGTTTACAGATATTGGTAATAATTTACAATTGAGTTGCTCCTAATGGCAGTGATGTTGCCCTTCATTAGATTTCAGAGCTGGTCACATTTGGTTTGTTGGTTGCTCCAGGTATACTGTCACAAACCCAAATCTATACATACACTGCTAATTATTTAGCCAATCACTAAAAAGCACTTCTTGTGCATTAGAAGCTTGACTTACTACAGTTTTAACAGCTACTTCTGCAAGCAAGCCATTTGAAGCACCTTTCACAGGTTTCTTACCGCTGCCTCGTTCTTTGGAACAGACGGATTTAACATTGTGAGAAGGCTGCCTTGGATCCAGAAAAGAGACATGTGCCTGTGATCCTACTGCATACACTGACCACTCCTGACCATAAGCCAAACACACGTTCTCCCTGCAGTATGGCAACTTTGTGGAAAGTAACTGGAAAGAGAAAAAATAAAAATCAACCTGTTACAAGAAAAGACGAAGGCATTAAAAAAACAGTTTTGTAAACTATGTTCTAGGAAGCTGCAGGGAAATAAAACACAAAATGCAGGTGAAAAATAAGACCCAGAAGGAAAAAACCTGAAAGTAATGGCATGCCTTATCTAAAGCAAGCTGAGACAATAAAGGCCAAAGCCAAGAAAAATGGACATTTCAATAAATTGTTTTAGATCCTTCTAAGCTGCTGCTATATCTTTAGCAGGTGCACAGCAACTTCAGCTCTCAGCTAAAAAAGCATATCACATTCACTGGGTGTGATTTGCCATTATACTTAAATAAGTGCAACTTCCTTTATGAATTCTACAGATCAAGTATCCACCGTACTCCATGCAACATTTCTCTTCAGCTAACCCGAAACTAGCAGAAAGTTAAGAATGCTTCCTGTCCTCTCAATTAAGGGGAGTGCAGAGCTTCTCTCCTCTTCAAGCTTCAAATTTCAGGACATTTCATTTTACATAGAACTTTTAAGTGTTTTACAAACACTGCTGCTCTTCAAGTATTTGAAGGAAATCAAGAATAGTCAACAGCCTTAACTGCTTGCAGTTTTTGAAGTTTAACTCCAACAAACAGAAAAGCACCTTTGATAGCGTGTGCTCTGCTTTCCAAAGATGAAAATACCCATCCAGGGACACAGCTCCCAACTCCTATTAGAAGAAAAATAAAAAGAAGAGAGTTAGTTAGGACAGCATTATAGCTATCCTTACAAACTCACACTCTATTCTAGGCAGGCTGCAGATTCTGCATTGAATTAATCCATAATCCTATAAAGGCTCTATCAAGATAATTTTTATTTTATACTGATCTTCATAGAATGGTATACAGTACTTCAGGTGTCAAGTAGAATCTAAATTAGTAAAAGACTACATAGTAACTTTCAAAACCATAAATCTTGCTAGGCAATCAAATAACGAATTATGAGACAGTACAATCTAGAGTTGACAATTCCCTTCAACAGGTCCCACACTGATTCTAACCCTGAAGCAAGTTTCAGGCACTACTCTACTGAAAAAGTTACATCAAGTTTCCATCATGGAGGAGTAACTAACAGCTATTGTGAAAAATAAAGCCTACAGAATCACTGTGCTTCAGACAGCACTCCCACCTTTGCTTCAGACCTCTTCTGTTCTCTGAGTGCAGGAGGGGAAAAAAAAAGTGGTGAAGGATGAATTGCTACACCCACTAGTAATAACAGGAGATCAGGATGGGGGAGATTGACATTTACTGTTTGTCAAATACCAACAAAATAACTCCAAAGCATGCACTAGTGCCTGCCCTGTGAGTCAGTCGCCTCATCTGCTGAGCAATACAGAAAGGATTCAGCCACTGAAACAGCAACTGTTAAATGTTAGCTGGTCTTCACAGAACGTGAATGAAAGCAGAAAGAGCACTAAAGAATGGGATTCAAGCTGCAAGAGATGTTTTGGTGCTTTCTTGTCTTCTTGTAAATATTTCTTTACTCCCCTGCTTAAGATGCAAATCTAAAATCAAACCTACAGGAAAATTGTGCCTTCTAAAATGTCTGGAGTTGGTTTTTTTTCCCTTCTGGACTCCTCCATTCACTTGGGGCAGAAGCAGACGTTGCAGATTAAAACCACTGCCTCAAAAGACAAGGATGCAAAATAATCAAAGAAAAACATATTAACTTGCTTCTCTGGCATATTCTATTTCGCTTACTTTTTAGTTTTTCCAATACACAGGGACAGTTTTAGGACTTCTTAACTGTTTTGCTTGTCTTACTGACCTTGTTCTTATTGTTGAAAGCCAGTGCTCGGACTTTGCAATTGTCAGGATTGGTGTTCTCCTTGGGGATATCCTTCAGAGCACTGTGTGTTATGTGGGCATAGACGGGAACTTGAGAGAGATTATGCCTGGCATCACTTTTGGATAACACATCCTCTGTGACTTCCCAGAGACCCATCGAACCATCCCGGGAACCTGATGAATAGTCCACACATGAATAGTCCATTCCACATATACAGAACTCCTCTTTTCTAAGAAAATGATTAATCAATAGGGTCTGAAAAAAAGGATACTCTTAGTTTAATCTAACACAACATGCTGTTAGCACCCATATATTAACAAAAGGATGATTTTACTGAGCTGTAAAGTTCAGAATATTATGAAGTCACTGTCAACTGTCTCTATGGTTTCCAATCTCATATATTTTCAAACTAATTAGGATGCATCAAAACCCACAACCCTCTGCAACAATCATCATCTCATATACAGAATGAACTCAGAAGTGACTGAACACTACAGCTTCAGCCTGAGCCCGTCACTCTCAGCCTTGGTAAACCAGTCTCTTAAACCAATGCAAAATATTTCCACAAAAACCTCAGCTGGGTTTATGCCAATTTGGGTTTACTTGATTTCTGTCAGTATGCTTATGGCTGAGTACACAGTAATTTGTGAGCTGAACAGAAACATTTATTTCTAATCACAGTTGTACCACTTTGGATTAAATCTATCAGAAAAATTATTTCACTAAAACCTGTGCCACTTCTCAAAGAATGTAACTTAGGTTAAACAGACAATAACTCATTTTATTTTTCTACTAAATTTGAAGACATTAATCTAAGATATGAATCACTAATGTTAAGAACACTGGATCAAGAAAGCTGAATGCCTCTGGTTCACCAATCAATACAGACTTAATCCAAGACCTTATGCACATCTCTTCTGGTGTTCAGACAACTCACTTCCATCTAAGTCAGCTCTGACAGATTTGACAGGTATCTCAATTTCTTTACATAATGTGAAAAATTCTGTCAAAAGAAAGTCATAATGAAGATGCCAGAAAAGCTATATATCTATGAGGCTATTAAACTTATCAGCTTTGCTATCTCGCAGGGGAAAAGCTGCAAAGACAGTGAAGCAAAACATCTTGTTGCAACAGGAGTGGTCCAGCACAGCAGAGGTGGCTTTTCCCCCACGCAGATGGATTCAGGCATCTGCCACTGTCACCTACTAGAGAAAAATACAAAAAGGAGCATCCTAATGGCACTTGCATCCAGCAGCACAACATCTTGCCACTCCATTACATGCCATTGGTTTTAATTGCACCTAATCTTGTTTGTTATGGAGGCTGAATACTCAGCAGTAAAATTTCTAAACATGTTGACATACTTTCGGAGGAAGCTGTCCCTTTTAATAGCCCTGGCAGGGGAAAAAGTCCATGTATGTTGTTCAACTGGTTAGTCCTGAAGCCAAGCAGAGTATCATTTGCTACCCTAAGCTCATGCCATCCTGGGAATTATACATCTAATCTGAAGCTTTCTGCCATAAAAATAGTGGCTATATTCTCAATGTCTAGAGTGGAGTTCAAGTATTTCTGCTTAACACTTTCAGATACAGATGTACTTGAAATCTGTACAATTAAAGTCATGTCAGAAGTTAGTTGTCTTTTTTTCACTCTTAATTAGGGTTGTCGGTGAGTTCTAAAGAATTCAGTTTAGCAACCAGTCTTGCTAACTGCTTTCAACAAGTTTTCCCTGGTGTCTAAGATGTGCAGACTGGAACCTAGATCCAGCCTGTTACAAGCACCACAGCAGAGAACACTTCCACTCACACATCCACCCCGACCTTTCCATCAGTTCCATCTCACATGCTATGCAATCTATCAGGCCCTTATCTTTCCCCTGGACATCTGTAATCATCTGTGCTGTTCTCTTCAAGCTTACTAGCTTGAATGTGAGGGAACTGCTGTACACATTTGGGGTAGAGACTTGCAGGATCAAGTTTTATATTAAATTAAAAAATGAAATTCCGGGATTAGCTTTTTGGATTTGGAAGAAAAATCCTACCAAACTAAACCAATCCTACTAAACTAAACCAATTCAAATATGTGACTTTTATATAAGACTATTATGATTTTCTCTCACCTGCAGTTTGACAACTCTGAGTACAGAGCAGTACACCGTTTCAGCACAGAAAGGCAGTAAACTGCTGAATTAATGCAGTAAACTGCTGAATTACTATTTTTACCTTTACCTACGCAATTCTTTATGAAGTTACATTGATTATCCAACTAATCACCAAAAAGTCATTAACTGAGTTTCTCTATTACAGCCTTCTGTATTGACTGCCATAGTGTAAGTGCATATATACATATACACCTGCACAAACAGCTGTACTGAGAGCTTGATGAAACAATCTGAGTTCTCATTAACTACACTTTCACATGACTTCAGATCATGACTATTGATCCCAAGTGTTCTGAAGTTATTAACCAATAACAAACATCCCTCTTGAAATTACTCCTCTTATGTGGAATCCTTTCCTGTAACTCATTGTGTTCAAACATCCCCTTCACTAGAAACACAATATTCTAATACTAGGAAAATCAGATCTAGACTAAGGCCCAACAACAAAATAAAATGAAGCACTGTACTAAGTCCAGGAATTGTTTAAATGCCCCCACAGAGGTGCCTTCCTAACACTTATCAAATACTGTGCATCACTATAACATTCAGAGAGAAGGAAAGGTTAAAACACAAGGGCACAAAAAAAAAAACTCAAGAGAAAAAGCATGATTTTACCAGAAACAGCCATAGTATCACTGATCCATGCAATTGAAAAAATCCAGTCCTTGTGTCCATCCTAAAAGAAGAAAGAGAAATTTTTCTGTGCCATTATAATCAAGAGCAGTCTCAAAGCAGACAAGTATTCTTCACTTCAATTTTTAGTACAAGCTCAGAAGAACAGACCTACATTAAAAGTATACAGATAAGATTCCAGTATCAAGCTGGAACACCTCAAGTACCTAGCAGTAATTTTAACTTTTCTGGTTCTGAAGTGTGCAATTAATAAAAAAAAAAAAACAGGTCTTGGAAAAATAGGCCTCTGACCAAGGAAAAATTAATCTAAATTTTAAGAATTTCCAGAATTCTCACATTTTCCATTCTGAAAGCAGCATTCTTCTGTTAAGTATCTATTTGTCAGGATTTTTTTCTTCCAACACATATCCTAATATAAAAAATAACCAAAATCTTATGTTTACAATACGTGACCTAAGATTAATGTTTCAAGACTTTTCTTTAGTGTATGAGAAACCTGTGGGGGGAAAAAAGGATCATAAGACTCTAGTTTTGTTTAAAAAGCTAAAAAGTGACACAAATGAAGAGCAAGTCATGCAAATCTTCAGTCAAGTCTTGCTCTAGCTGGTTATCTGCTGCTGCAGAAACTCTGATCTGACCTCTGCTGCTGCAGTTAACAGCTACATGAAATTCTGAATAAAAAGGAGAAATGAGAGAGAAGCACTCACAGGACACCACTATATTCTCTAGCCTGTTTTTTTTACGACTGGCAATTTTAAAAAGGCCTCAGGATGTTTTAAAAACAGTACAAGTTTGTATCGAACTGCCACAAGCCACAAGGTTAGAACCAATCTTCAACACCAAGTTCCATCTCTGGAATAATACATCCAGAAGCTGCACTGGGATAAGTGGAAAAATTTAAAAACTTGCAACATATTTTTCATTTCTCAAAAGAGCTTTTTCACTATTTATAGTTTCAGAGCTCATCACCACAGTTAGACTTTAATACTTAGGATTTTGTTACATTTTTTGTGCTGAAAAGTAAGCTAAAGTAGACCTGAATGAAGGTGAGGAAGAAATCTGACCCAAAGCCCTGAAAATCCACTCACATGTTTGAATACTCAATTATATTTAAGATACCACAACAGAAATGACAACTCAGTCAGAAATGTTTTCAGAACTTTACTTCCTTACAAGACTCCTAAATATTAACCTTGCTCTGACCAAACACACTTCAAAATGGTAACTTTTTAAGTGAGAGAATACATTTTCCCCAGATACTCCCACTTACATCTCCCACACAGACAGGATCAAGTGTAGGCAGACGATAAATTGCAAGACTGTTGGGGTTGTCTCCACCTGTGGCCAGGAGGGTCCTCGAGGGGTTGATCTCAATGGCATGAATGCCACATCCCTGCTGGTTCACCATGCCAGGCTCACGATCCTTCAGGATAGGAATCTTGGTAATTTGACCAGTCTGGACATCTACTACAAATAACTGGGAAAAAAAAAAAAAACAGATAAGAAAAACAAGATGGTCAAATATCCTCCCTATTTTGAACTGACATTATTTTTGAGTTGAAATCCACAAATGCTTCAAGGATTACTGAAAAATGCATAAATTCCTTCTCAAAACAGGTTAAGTAACAATTACAGTGGGTTTAAATCAATCATCCAATTTCATTTTCACAGTAATGGAAGGGAGAGGAGAGAAATCTGTCATGGGAGGTTTCCCACTTGAATAAAAAGACCTTGAATATAAAACTCTTTTCCCTGTTCAGTACAACAAAACAATATTGTCTTTCAATTTCCACCTACCACAGTGAGGGAAAAAACCCACCTCAAAAAAGCCATTAAGCCCCATGGAGCTTAGCACGATTCTTCCTGCCACCCGAGTAACACAGTTCCATAAAATTTTGGCTTGGACAGACTGACAGTTTATGCAAGTGGAATTTATTTTCTGGAGATAAACAGAGAATAGTAACTAAATACAGTACTGCCTGTGTGAACATCTGAAAGAAAGATATTTAGCTATATACCTCATTCCACAAAAAGACAAGAAATTAGAGCAGTATGTCACTGACACCTTGCCAGAAAACTGTTATAAAGCCTTACAACTCTTCAAACAGACCCTATGCCCAGCATTATGTCAGTTCAGACATATACAACCACGAGATTACAATTTAAACCAGAACAAAGGTTTACATTGCCTGCCAAAGTGCACTTTCATTTGGGAGGCTCATGGGCTGGGTCATTTTACAGATGGTGCTCAGAGGGCAGCTGCACTGACAGTCAAATAGGTCTAAGAGGAGACAAAGCCCTGTGCGGGAACATGAGTGAAGTAACGAAATGGAGGATCTGAAGCTGACTTAGCACTAAGGCAAGTGATCTAAAATCCATAGCCCAGGATTATAATTCTACATCATCTTTAGTCTGTTCCTTCTATAACCAAGAATGTTGTCTCAAAACCTCTGGAAGTGAACCAAAGATGACAACAGTAATAACAAAAACCCTCAATACAAATTTTAAAAATACACACCTTAAGGAAATTGTTCTGAAATCCTTTGTCAGACATTTCTAAAAGGCCAGAAGAAAATCTAGAGGTTCTTAGAGAGAAGTTATACATACAAGCTGCTTTTGGTGAACTCATACAGAGTGTAGATCTGTTCTTTAATAAAAGCATAGGAAAAATAACTTTAAGATAATTTAGCAGCATATCTATTACTTCTGCTAGTACTGAACTAGCAGAATACTAACATACTATCAAAACCTTATAGAGTTTTGATACACATTCCACAGAAAAGATGAAAACCAATCGTTGCTATTGGTCTGCTGTGTCTAGAATTATGCATCAACTTAATCCTACAATTGATTGTAGGGAACACTTTTGCTCAAACAGATGATTCCTACAGAGACTGCACTTTCATGTTTACTTTTTTATTTCGCACAAACACGTGGTGTATGGCAACAGCTGTGGTGTAGCTGAGTAGGAAGGAGGCACTCCTTACTCTTCCCAAGCCTTACAAAGCCTTCACTGCTGGAGACAGCTGGTAAGAACACAATGCACACAGCAGTCTTTCTGCCCTAACCACCTGAAAATTAACACCTGCACTGAAGAATCAGGATCAGTCATTTCCTCTCCTCTCACCCGCCCTTGTCCTCTCCATATGAGTGCATATCTCCCTTCATCCCCAGTATTTCTTTCCAGCAGAAATGCCCAATTGCCTCCCCGATCCTCCTTAAAACTACTCAAGAAAACCCAAAACCCTAAAAAAAACTAACAGTTTATGAGTTAGGATGAAAGCTTGCAGGTGTGAGGTGCAGGTCCTAATGATGTACTAATAAGGAAAACATATCCACACCTAAGGACTTTCATGGACTCAGAAGAATTGTGCTTCAGCTGTAACAGATTCATGATTGGAAGTGCAAGTCAACTGGTAGGACGAATGAAATTAAAACCCCTTTGCACTCTCTAGTCTGACACCCTCGTCATACACCTGTGTTGGTTAATAAAAACTTACTCTAACGCAAAATACTTTTACCTAAATTCTAAACTAATCAGACTAAAAAGATAAAGAACTTAAACTTTGCACATGTAAGGGATTGGCTATGTTGTTTTGGATGTAAAGGTCAGAGCAGTAACTTCTCCACTTGCTTGGTAAGGAACTTGGCCAAAGAGTAGTTTAAAAACAACCATCACCTCCCTTGAGTAAAATAAGCAACCACTGCATACACACAGAGATTCTTACACCACCTGGGGCATAACAGGAAGCAAAAGCTCACACTTGAAAGCCGCACCTCTGGCTGCCCAGAAATCATCCCTATAAATCCAGCACACAGAAGCTAAGATAAGCCGCAGTCAATAGACATTTTTAAAGCCAAAAAGGGAGAAATGTTAAGAAAAAAGAGAAGAACCCAGCAGAAAATTTCAATACCATTTCAGAAGTTTTAAAGATACCATAATAAATAAAATACAAAATATTTTCAGCTGCTTAAATAAGTACATCTGCCAACAACTTCAAAGCAGAGTAGATATTAAAAGTCTTGACAAAGTCCTGATAACAGAGAAAATTACTGTATGTTTCAGTTATCTCAAAGAGAAATAAGATTTTTTTCCCAGCTACTCATTGTATAAAAACTAAAACCCAGCCCACAATGTTTTTGCTGGACATAAAAAAACTCCACCACTCTCCAAACACTGAATTGCATGTATTTGTCTCTTGATTTTAAGCTTTGCACAAAATATGGTTCTTCCTTCTAATAAAACATGCATGTCAGTCTTTACTATGCCAAACAACTTAACATCCAAGATTTACCAAATCTGGATTGCTTCAGCCATCTGGCAGAAGTGCAAGGACCACACTTCATCTGTGAGAAACAGAGCAGACTCAGCTGCCATGCTCTATGCCAGACAACTGTGTTCTAACAAGGAAACAGGCTGGATGACACAGAAGAGAGAAATCAATTTTCCCTCTTTTTTTTAAAGCAATTTGGATGCACAGCTTGCAACAGTGCTATCACTCAAGGATCAAGGCAGACAAGCATGGTTAGGTACTACAGCTGACATAGCCATGAAACTTCATGATCTTTGCACATTTGCACAGAGTGATAGCTGTACACTTATTTTTCTTTCAGCCTGCAGAAGTGGTGAGAAGTCATTTTAGCAAAAGGCTTCCCTGCAATTACTATATGGCTGTTTTCTTGGCTGTCCAACCTGCTTATGATCAAGTTAATCAAGGAACTACCTCGCTTCACTGATGAGGGAAGTTCATTAATCAACCTGCCAAAAGTAAAGACTGCAGCAGGAAACAGAGTATCCAAGGATGAGAGTATGAACTGCAAAACCCATCCTACTCTTATACGCAATACTGAGAGCAGAATGGCTTATCAGGTTTTTTCATTTTTTTGGCCTGCCTTTCAGGACACAATAATTTAGGGGAAGAAACACACAGAAAGCTAACAATCCAGTAAGATAAATTCCCTTCCCATGTATCTTCAACTGAAAGCATTCACTTTAAACAGCAAGATTAAAAAAGAGGTCTATGAATGCCATCTCAAGGCAGCACAGACTCGTGTCTTCAGCTGCTGCCCCTGCACAAAAAACAGCAGATGAACAGCTCCAAATCCTACCCTATCTTTTAGTTGGTTGTACAAATCAATCAAAACAAAACTAAAGGGTGCCATTCTGTTTTTATTACACAAGCAGGATGGATGGAGATCTAAAAGGCACAAATGACATGCATGAAAGAGACTGTTCATTCTTTGTGCAAGAGCTCACAACATGCTCTGTGCACCAGCTCTTCACACAGTGCTCTCAGAAATCATGGGCACATTCTTGTCATTCATAGTAACTTTTGAAAGAAACCCAACATAAGTACACTGCCCTGCTAAAAGCAGTCACTAAAAGAGACTCAATCACATTCAAATTTCACAACTGGCTTAAGCCTATTTTGAGAACCTACGTGCCTCCTCCTCACCATCCACCTAAACAGTCTCATCACCCTCGCGACAATAACTAGTGTTCAAGTAGCTGCAAGGTCGACTGTATCTGTCTCGGTGAAACTAACCCTACAAGAAAACCTGTCTGCACACAAAGCAGCAAGCTGATCCAGATGACTCCCTACCCACATCCACCAGCCTAGCTCCATAGCCAGTGCTAGCCAAAACGAGCAGGTGGGAACATCCACTTGTGCAAGAGGCGTGACTCCAGACTAAGGCTGGTCACAAAAAGATCTCTCCCACAGCCAAGTTGGAGAATTATTACTTGTAGTCCTTCAAATATGTTTTCTGCTAACAAAACAACAAAACAAGACAATGCTTATTGTGCTATTATATCAATAGTATTTCTGGTCACACCTGAGTAGCAGTGATTGATTTTTCCAAGTTCTCAGCCTTGACTTTTACTCAGATGATAAATCTCTTTTTTTTCTGTTCATAAAACACTTGGCATCAGGTTCTTTTTTCTGTAGCAATACAGATTTACTAATATATGTCAAGCCCCAAAGAAACATGGAAACTTGACCAAACAGACATGGTATGTCCACTTTCTGCTGAAGATCAAAATAAAGCAGCACAGCATGGTTTGGGTTGCAAGGAACCCTTAAAGGCTGTCTCATCCAAGTGCCCAGCAGCAAGCAGGGACATCAGCTCGACCAGGTTACTCAGAACTCTGTCCAACCTGTCCTTTAATGCTTCCATGGATAGAGCACTCATCAGCTGTGTAGGCAACCTATGCTGGTGTGTCACTACCCTGATGGTAAAGCTTAAGAATCTTCCTTGTATCTAGTGTGACTCCTTTAATTGAAAACCATCACCTCTTCTCCAGTCACAACAAGCCCTGTTCAATTCCTCTGTCCCCATCTTTTTTAAAGTTCCCTGTGGGTACTGGAAGGACACTATAAGGTCTTCTCAGAGCCTCCTCTCCTCCAGGCTGAACTACTAAAACTCTCAGCCTTTCCTTGTAGAAGAGTTGCTCCATCTCTCTGATCACCTTGGTGGCTCCTCTGTGCTGGCTCCAGCAGGTCCCTGTGGTTCCTGTGCTGGGAGCCCAGGGCTGGATGCAGTGCTCCAGGTGGGTCTCAGCAGAGCAGAGCAGAGGGGCAGAATCCCCTCCCTGCCCTGCTGCCCACGGGGCTCTGGGTGCAGCCCAGGACACGTTTGGCTCTCTGGGCTGGGAGTGCCATGGCTGGGCCATGTGCAGCCTCTCACCCACAGCACCCCAAGCCCTTCTGGGCACGGCTGCTCTGGGGCTGCTCCTGCCCAGCCTGTGCTGGTACCAGGGGCTGTCCCAGCCCAGGGGCAGCACCAGCACTTGGCCTTGAACTTTATGATGTTCCCATGGACCCACTCCTTGAGCTTGGATGTCTCTGGATGGCATCCCATCCTTCAGGTGTGTCAAAGCACCACTCAGCTTGGTGCTGCCATCAAACTTGCTGTGAGTGCACTGGATTCCTCTATATATACCCTTAATGAAGATACTAAAGAGCACTGGTGCCTGTACGGATCCACTCATCCAAACAACCAACTCTGGATGTGATTATCCAACCAACTCTGGATGTGATTATCCAACCAACTCTCTGGATGTGATTATCCAACCAACTCTCTGGATGTGATTATCCAACCAACTCTCTGGATGTGATTATCCAACCAACTCTCTGGATGTGATTATCCAACCAACGCCTCGCCACCCAACAGTCCATCCTTCAAATCCATCTCCCTCCAATTTAGACAGAAGGATGTTGTGGGGGACTGTGTCAAAGGCTGTACAAAAGTCCAGATAAATGACATCTGTAACCCTTTCCTTGTCCATTCCTGCAATCACTGAATCACAGAAGGCCTCTGGTTTGTCAGGTAGGATTTACCCTTGGTAAAGCCATGCTGGCTGCCTCAATTCACCCCCCTGTCCTCCATGTGCCTTAGCAGAGTTTCTAGGAGCAAACTCGATCCCATGATCTTCCCAGGCACAGAGGGGAGGCTGGCAGGTCAGTAGTTCCTGGAGTCTTTCTTTCTACCACTTCTCCAGAGAGATACAATGGCTTCCCTTTTCCAGTCACCTGGGGCTTCATCTTCCTGATATGACTTTTCAAACATCACAGGGAAAGGCAGCTACGCCAGCCACGTTAACATGCACTAATCTTAGCACAAAACAGGTTATTCAATAGAGGCAACTCAAGGGCATAATGGCCTTGCACATCCTTCTTGAAAGGGCCTCAAGCAAAACAATCCACAATATAAAGAAACCACCTGAGAACTGAGGAGAAGTAAAAGCAACCAGCAAGTTGGTTGACTTTGAATTCACATTTCCAGAGACAAGACCCTGAAATGAGGCACTCCACCTTTCTGTCAAACTCTGAAGCACTACCAGATAATAGCCACAGACTTTGATGTTACTGCATTTGTGCAGTGCCAAAATCACATTTATAATTTTTTATTTGCATTTGGCCCTCCATGTTTAATTTCAGGGGGCTGAGAGACAGTTAATACATGCTGACAGATGGCAAAAGATTGAGAAGTGACAGACGTTGTCTGCTAAAGGGCATCCCTACAACTCATATCATACCTGGAACAGAAACTGCCAGACAGTTCTGTCACATGCAGTTGACAGAAAAGCAAATACTCTTCAGACAAGAAACCAACACCAGGCTATCTGGTCATGAGCCACTGAAAGACATGTGAATGGAGATATCAACTACAGACATCAAAAGTTGATTTACACCAAGTTTCAGTCACTCTTCACTGGACTTTGAGTAGAGCTACAAACTGGAGGAGACTTCTCATTTTCTACATGTGATCAGAAATGAGCTGTCACCTCGATGCTTCCTCACATATGCAAAGCCAGAAGACACATTAACTTGCAAAGCAAGTGGAAATAATTTTCCTCATAGACAGTTCACATTCACAGAGAGAGGAGGAACTTCCCATTGCACTCTCACCACAATCTCAGGACTACAAGACCAGGCTGTAACTGTATGAGATGCACAGAACAGACACAGGATCTCCTGAAACAAGTTTAAAGTCTCTAATGGGAAATGAGAGCTGGTGACCTACAGCAGGGCAGCCAAGGAAACACCACAGCAATCTGCTAAAGACAGAAAAGGTTTCAGCCAGCATTCAGAAACCAACCCAAGCATGCCTTGGAGAAGCTGCCTTGGAAATCAATTCAGAGCATTCAGAAAGGAAGTTTTCTAACAAAAATACATCTATAGTGCTTGTCTGGAAAAAGAAAACAAAAAAAAACAAACAAGATTCCAAGCAAATATATTCTTAAGCAACTGGAAACTAATTAGCTTCTTGTATTTGGGGAATGATTTACAGTTCTTACAGCTTTTCATCTTTAACTGTGCAATTAGAGAAAGGATTATATCTTGAACATGTACACGTAACTAACAGAGCAAAAGAAGCTGAAAAATTATTACAGAAACTACTTTTTAGATGCTACTTTATTCTTCATAATTTCCTGAAATAGTAAAGAGGAAAAAAAAAAACCAAACTAAAACACAGGAACTTCGTGTTCTATGTTTTTGTCTGCCATAAGCCTATCTCCTACCTAAGTCTCATAAATTTCTCTCAGAAGACTGCAGATTACAGACCATATCTTCTTCTGAGACAGTTTCTTCTATGTATCTTCACAGCATCAGTTTTTGGTAATTTAGATACCTATCAGAACACACCCTAAATGTCTGCACCCTATGAAGTTCCCTGCTCATTCATCTGAATTGGAAAAACATTAAGGAGCCCATTGCCGTGCAAGGTCTAAGAAATTCTTACAAACAGGAATCCTGGCTCTGCAAAGCCCAGGTGAAAAGTCTGGGTGATTTAATTCGAAATTTTAGGTGCTTGCATGCTTGCAATAGTTCCCATAATTTTAAATCAACTGGAAAAAGCAAGCACCTTAACAAAATACAAATATCTGAAATATTTGATTTACTGCTCAACTATGAGCACCATGGTCCACTGGAGAAGAATAAAGTTATTTCACTCCCTGAAACAGTTTTAAAGATAAAAAGTTACTCCATATAACTGAACAAATTATAATTGTCATCAAAAAAAAGAGTAATTGACAGAAAACTCCATATTCTCTTCAGTACTTTTATAGTAACTAGTAACTGCCAAGTGACTAAACCCAAACTTCTTTCTCTATGACAAGAGCGTATTTTTGTTTTGTCATTAAGAACACTGAATCCTCCTGGCACTGCACAGTGAAGGGTAATTTATAAATTAAATGCTAAAAGCACTCAGTGCCACAGTCAAGCCCTGATCAAAATAACTGCTATAGTTTATATTTTTCTCTTGCAATAACTTTAATTAAAGGCAACTCCAATGCAGCAAACCTCAGTGAAGTCAACCAAGGTGTTTTCAATTTACTCCCAACTTGAATGCCACAACTTCAGCATATGAGAATCAGCAAAGGCATTTTTCTTTAATAGGTCACTCACTAAGGAGATGAGAGAGAAAAATCTCGTAATTAGAGTGTAGAGTTTAATGCTTTACTTGTTCAAATGCGAGCACAAAGCAAACAAGGTACAGCTATTACAGCAGTCATAATTCATATACGATTTTTCACAACGCTTCAGGAACTTCTTTTGCAATCACTATTTTGCTCAATGACAGAGGAGGTCTGTCTCTAACATTAAGTCTGGCTGTGGACAAACACTCTTGGTTGCAGCATGTGCAAAGGGAACAACAATACTACTGAATCCCTCTTCAGCTTCATGATTGTTTGGTTCCAAACAATTTTCTGCAAGGTTGCGTTAACAACCCACTTGCCCATTTATCTTCGCTGCAGATGCGCTCGATCTACAAAAGTTACAGAACACAGCAAAATCGTGGCAACTCTATAAAACACACAGTCATCTCGCTAGAGTAAGCAAGATCTTTGGGAGCTTGTGTTTCAGCAGGAGTTTGTCTCCCGTAAGCAGCTCTACAACCACAAGCAGTGCTGGCTGCTGACTGGCTGAGGAGATGAACGTATGTGGAGAAAGTAGGCAGAGAAATTCTATTTTGAGCTTATTGCTGTTAAAAGATTGCTTTTAACAGTTCGGCCTTGCTTCTTCAGAGCTACTGCATAAAAGCCTCCCCCTGTGCAACTGTGAATAATAATAGAACACCTCAGAAGGTTTCATCAGAAATGGAAAAAAACAGCCCACTAACCCTTGGGCTGGTCAGACCACTGAGCAAGGCTTTGGCACAGAAGGATCTTGAGGCAAAGACACAATTGCAGCACCTGATACGCTCTGAGATTTAAGAGCTGCTGCATCTATGCATTCATTCCTTGTAATCCTCAATTCCCATCTGTGGCACCAACTAACCTGCAGTTTAGGATTCTGCACCAATTCAATCACAACTCCTTGCAGGAAATTGCAACCTCAGCCAGTGAACTTGGGCTACTAACTCTGGTGGTGAATAATACCTATGAAATATGGTATCCTCCATTTACTAATCCCACAGGATTAGACACCATTTTAATATTCCCCTGAAATTTGTCAAAGCATCACTTCAAGAACCTGAGGAGTTGTCAATTTTTGTAGAAGCATGTAAAGGTATATTAACCACAGAAGCTATTCAAACACTGGAAACAGTTTTAGAGTGAATAATTATGAAGTCAACAAGCAACACAGAAGATCTGAAATTATTTTTTTTTTAACCTCAGAACATTTCTGGCTGCTCTGACAAATACCTCGAGTTTAACCACCGTTTTAGAACAACTTTTAAAAGTCATCAACACAGAACCACATGTAAAACCAAACTGAATAAGACTGAGGGTAACAGAAAAAAGAAACCTTAACAGCAAGTCTGGCCAAGCACTGACAGCCACCATTAGAGACACAAATATCTGTCCATTAGCTTCTCATCTGCAGGACAAAAGGAAAGATCCAATGCCACTGTTGGCTCTTCATCCCACAACCAGGTGTAAATCGCTCTGTAAGGTCACATAGATGCTTCCAGAGGTGCCTCGCAGGGGCTTACAGTGGCACACATTCAGATGAGAATAGATCATACTTAAGCACTGCTTTCATTGAAAGTTAATGGGGCGCGATTTTCACTCCACTCCTAATTCCTAATGTTTCCCCTGGTCATCCACGCACTTTGATTATGGTAAGCATCGTTTGAGGGTGGAGGTGAAATAATTATAGAGGAGAGGGAAACAAAAGAGCGAGAGGGGGCACTCACCGTGTTGCATTTTGTCCCGCACACCACTTGTCGGTGGTTTAGCCACTGGGAGGCAAACACTTTATTGAGTGTTCCGAGGTGAAATTCCCTCTCCTTCAGGAGGCTTGGGAGCTGCTGGGCCGCGTATCCATGCAACAAGCGGTGGTAGCTGGACTCATTGTGCATCCGGACCTCTCTCCCTTTCACGTAGTACACTAGAGACCTTTTCACCGGCGGGAGCCGTTTCCTTTTGTGAACAGAGTGATCCCACCCGTACTGTGGATAATAAAGTTAGACACTAGATAAAGCAACTAAAGCAACTCTTTCAAATTCAACGGTATCCCGGGCAAAACCCTGAAGCCTTTGGAACACCGCGCACGGAAACGAACTCGGGAATGCTGACAAACCTTTAGCAGTGTGAATTAAATAAACATAAACATCTGCTAAAGGAGTAACACGGCGACAATATAACGACAGTCGGTGGCGGTTCGGCACCGTTGGTACGCCCAATGCTCACGGGAAAAGCGGAGCGCTTGGAACGGGAGAGGAGCAGCGCACACAGCCCTCCCCCCCAGCCCGGCAGGCGCAGGAGTGACACCCAGGTGACTCCCCGGTACGGACCGCGGCGCTCGGCCTCCTCCGGCCGGGCCAGAGCCATCCGGCCATCATCGCTCCGCGGCAGCGACCGAACAACGGCCGAGCCCAACGGGGCACCGCGAGCCCCGGGGCGCGGGCACAGAGCGGGGCACTGACCCTGGGACCAGGGGCTCCTCCTCCCCGGTGACCCTGGGACCAGGGGCTCGCCTCCCCGGTGACCCTGGGACCAGGGGCTCCTCCTCCCCGGTGACCCTGGGACCAGGGGCTCCTCCTCCCCGGTGACCCTGGGACCAGGGGCTCGCCTCCTCGGTGACCCTGGGACCAGGGGCTCCTCCTCTCCGGTGACCCCGGCACTTGGGGGCTCCTCCTCTTGGTGTGACACCAGGACCGGGGCTGTCCCTCCCAGGTGACACCGAGACCGGGGGCTCCTCATCCCTGGCTATCACCGGGACCGTGGCTGCCGCCGCCCAGGAGCCGCAACCCCCCCGGACACCTTCCTTCCCCATCCCTCGGACAGGGTCACCCCCTTCCTCCCGGGGACAGCCACGTCCGCCACGCCCCGGGAACCAGCGCTTCTCTCCCTTCCCACCACCGGGAACCAGCGCTTCTCTCCCTTCCTACCACCGGGAACCAGCGCTTCTCCCCTACCCCCCGCCTCACCCCTTACCTGCTCCCCTTGGAGTCCCCCGGTCCCCGCGGCGGCAGCCGCCGCCGCTTTCCGCTTCCTGCTAACTGTTTTCCGGGCCATAGTAGAAGGATGAGGAGGCTGTGGACGAGGACCGGCCCCACATGGAGCAGGACGGGGCGGTTCGGGGCATATGGAGCGGGACCGGGCCCGGGCTCTGTCCCTCAGGCCCCGCCGGCCGCGCCTTACGGCATTTTACAGCACCACGGGGTTTCGGTTTTTTTCTCTTTTTACGACAGTGAAGTCGCAGCTTTGCGGCGGCGGTTGTGCCCCGCCCCGGTACCCTGTTGCCTAGCAGGACATCAAGCTGGTCACGCCTCCTCTGCCGTTGCCATGGCAGCGGAGCCAGCGTGGTGAGGGTGTGGCGCCTCTTAGCGGCCAGGCGGGCTCAGTACAAGGTGGGGTTCGGGAATTCCTCCCAGGAAGCGGAGATTTTCCCAAACCACTCGTGTTTGATCGCACTGTTAGCTCCCCAGGAAAGCCGAGACACTTGTGCCCGACCATTCTGTCAGGGTCCCACTATGGGGACAGAATCAGAAAATCAATTAGGTGGGAAAAGACCTCTAAGCTCACCCAGTCCAAATTATGAGTGACCACCCTGTCATCCAGACCATGGCACTGAATGCATGTCCAGTCTTTCCCTAAAGGTCTCCAGAACGGTGACTCCTCCACCTCCCTGAGCAGTTCATTCCCAAAGTTTAATCACCCATTTTGTGAAGAAATTCTTCCTAATGTCCAACTCTTCACTGAATAGTGAATAGTACACTGGATCAGAAAGTGGTTCAGCTGACTTTTTCAGGGTCACATGGAAACACAAAAACCCCTTTGAGAGTTTCTACATCTTTATCTGGTCTCTTGGCAGCTCGGGAAAGATCCAGGAATGCACACCAAAAGCATTAGAGAGGCCCTCTCTCCTCTCGGGGCTGCACACTCAAGTATTTCATGTACTGTTAATGCTCTTGAAGGACTCACAGCTTGAGAGACAGTTTACAGAACAATAATCTTTTATTATTGTAATAGAAAAGTGTGATAAGTTAAGGTGCAAAGATTGCTGGTGATAGGATCTGGCTGCAAAGACTTATTCAGAGCAATTGTGATGAACAGTCACCATACATAGAGTACAGTTCTGACAGGTTCAGCCTGATCAGTCAGTCAATCCCAGAAGTTACAGTGGAACCCTCCCTAACTTCTCCCCATTTTTAACATACTTTTATACTATTTTTCCCCTAGTTACTCTATTTTTAGGAGAGTATCTCTAGTCATGCATCATGTCCAGGGTTGTACCTTGGAGGTGGGTAATGTCAGCAACACATCTGAGGCAGCCTCAGGGGTGGAGGTGGGCATTTGTGACCTCCCCACAGCAGCTGGTTCAGCAGCAAAGCATCCCCTTTTCCTCCTTGTTTTTCAGCTGCTACACAATTTATCTGCACCACTGAGTCGCCCCTCTTGCTGGGATTTCAATGGAGCCTGGCCCTGGTGTCTCCAGTCTGCTCCACCTCCCTTCAGTCCCCTTTAGCATGGATTGTGAGTGGGAAGTTGGGCATGCTGACCACATCCCACCCAGGGAGTCGTAACTGCGCCTCACCCTCTGTTTTCTGTGATAATTCTGCTGTTATAATTCTGCTGGAATGTGAATGTAAGTCCTCAGTTTTCTCTAATTCTACCCCCCGACATTTTTGTGTTGCAATGTATTTGCAAGGGTTAGGCCATGGTGTGCACCAGCCAGCCTGCTCCTAAGTTTGTTATCAAAGCCTCAGGAATTCATCAAGGTTACTGAAACATAAACTGTGATAAATTAAGAAAGAATAGACTGAGAAACAGCATATCAAGACCACAAGGACTAGATAACAGGACTGTGAAACACCTGGGCTGTAACCCATCACACACTCTGAGAAGTGCAGGCAGAAAACAAGTTAACAAGATAAAGGCACCAATCAAGAAGTGTGTACTCAGTAGTTTGTAGAATCCATAAATATGTCTGTACTGTAAACAATAAGCGGCTTCTGCTTGATCATATTGGTTAGTTGTCCAGGAGGCCTGAATCTCCCACATTTTCCCACACATTCCACCTGGGAAATCACTTACTGCTGGGGAATTAAAGAGATAACATTTGTATGCATTTGCATTTCATTGTACCCCTTTCAGATCCATGTGGAAGGACGAGTGGTTTTTCTGATGTCTACGTGGCTCATACACTCTTTTTCTGTGATTTCAGAGGCAAAGCTTCATATGATCCAAACCCAGCAACCACTACTTGCCAGTGGTATAGCTGGGTAGAGAAACAAGGAAAACATGTGAGATGCAGGCTGGCTTTATGGAAAAGCCAGCTTCTGGTCACTTGATATCTGATGGTGCCTCAAGTCACATGGAATTAGTATATATTTTCCTGATGTGTACAGCATTGCTTTTATGACCTTTATTCTGCGTTTTCATCCAACCAACGCCAAAGACAAGGGTGCTGTGAGAAGCCAAACTGAAAAAGAAGCCGTAAAAAACCCCTCAGGCTTCCCAGCTTCCTCTGAGGGTACAAGCAGTAATTCCAGTTTGGCCGTTTTCAGTCGTGATTTACCATGAGTAACTCCCCTCTCCATATCCACACTCACACACAGAACTACCACACCCATTTGGGACAAAACCCCTCCATTTCGGAACAAGGACTGCTCCAAAGCCTGAAAACCCAGCGGGAACGTCCCCTGAGCCCCTGGGGAGGGTGAGGTGGCCGTGGGCAGCTGAGGGAAGGGGCTGAAGGGTGTGGGGTGAAATGGCCTCTCTGTGTCCCACTCACCAGCCCCATCCAGCCCCTTGGGAGCCCTGGCACAGCTGGGAGAGGGGCAAAAGGCGCTGCGGGAGCTCCCGGGCACGGCAGGAGCTGGGAACAGAACAGGGACCGGAGCAGGTAAAGGGACAGGGACAGGGACAAGGGCAGGGACAGAGATGGCACAGGGAACGGGGCAGGGGCTAGTAAGGGGGTAGGGATAGGGACAGATATAGGGATAGGGGCAGGGACAGGTATAGGGATCGGGACAGGGATGGGGATAGGGATAGGGATAGGGATAGGGATAGGGGCAGGGACAGGTATAGGGATAGGGACAGGGATGGGGATAGGGATAGGGATAGGGATAGGGATAGGGATAGGGATAGGGATAGGGATAGGGATAGGGACAGGGATAGGGGCAGGGACAGGTATAGGGATAGGGACAGGGATGGGGATAGGGATAGGGATAGGGATAGGGACAGGGACAGGGACAGGGATAGGGATAGGGATAGGGATAGGGACAGGGATAGGGGCAGGGACAGGTATAGGGATAGGGACAGGGATGGGGATAGGGATAGGGATAGGGGATAGGGATAGGGATAGGGATAGGGATAGGGACAAGGATAGGGATAAGGATAGGGATAGGGGCAGGGACAGCAACAGGGCTAGGGATAGGGACAGAGGTAAGGACAGGGACAGGGATAGGGGCAGGGATATGGATAGGGGTAGGGACAGGGATAGGGATAGCCACAGGAGCAGGGACAGGGATAGGGATACAGATAGGGGTAGGGACAGGGAGAGGGACAAGGACTGGGATAGGGGCAGGGATACGGATGGGGGCAGGGATAGGGATAGGAATAGGGATAGGGATAGGGATAAGGGCAGGGACAGGGACAGGGATAGGGACAGGAGCAGCAACAGGGGCAGGGAGAGGACAGGACAGGGGCGGGGACGGAACAGGCAGAGACAGGGGATGGGACAGGGATGGAACAGGGCAGAGTGAGGGATGCAACACGGACAGCGGCTGGTAAGGGGATGGAACAGGGGCAGAGATGGGACAGGGTCACGGCTGGCAAAGGCAGGCGACAGCGACAGGAACGGGGGCGGGCACACGGACAGGTACACGGACATGGACAACACACGGACACTCCCGGCCGAGGCCCTGCCCCCGGTCCCTCCCCCAAGAGCGGCGTGGCTCTACCTTCGTCCCGCCCCTCCCTGTTGCGGTGACGTCACCACCCGCCGCTCCCGATTGGCCCGGCGGGCGCAGGTGACGCCACAGCGTGACGCCATCCCGCCGGCGGGGCCCAGACAAGATGGCGTCGCCCGGGTCCGGCGGCGCCGAGCGGGGCCCGTAGGGACGGCGGGCGGTGACCGCGGCACGGCGGGGCAGCGGGGCCGAGGGCCGCAGGTACCGGGCTAGACTGGGGGCGCGCAGGTACTGGGTGGGGCAGCGAGGCTGGGGCGCCGCAGGTACGGGCGGGGACCGCGGGGGCCGCAGGTACGGGGCGGGGGCAGCTGGGGACGGACCGCGCCCCTTCTTCCTCTCCGGGGACTGGGACCCTCCGCTGCCGCTCGGTAGAGCCGCTCTGGGGTGCCGGCACTCGGCCCGGGGATGGGCTCGCGGGGCAAGGCGGGGTGACGCTCCTGCCCCACAGGCTCCTGCTTTCCAGCAGTTTCCGGGACCGCCGGAGTTAAGGGAATGTGTTTCTGCCTCGTAACCCCTGATGAGTTTGCCCTTGATGGGTTTGCTCGGTGGCTGTTGAAATCCGAGTAAGCCGCTGGTGTCCGTGATGTTCGGAAATGCTTCCTCGCAGTAACTAAATCGGTGAAGAACCAAAACAAACATCTGATTTTCTTTGGGGGTGTGGTGTGTGTCGAGTCTGCCTTCAGGTAACTTGTTAATTTCTGCCTCTTATGCTGTGCAAATCACGGTGCTCATCTTTCCTATACTGCTTGTGACTCTAGAGTTCTGCTAAATCACGGAGCATTCACTCTTTCGCTGCATCTCCTTGTAGGCTAAAGATCTTTATTTCGTGGGTTGTAGCCCTACACTTCTCTTTTTATGCTGATCACCAATTTCTGGATCTTTTCCAGTTAGCTATTCTGCTTTTGGCTACATCTTTCTCAGAGTATGAGATGCAAACATCTCAGGGATGTATACTTTGGTGTAATAATACTTCCCGATTATGCTTTGTGATCCCTTTAGTTCGTTGCTTACTAGAAGTAGGAGATTCAGTGCATTTATTTATGTATTTATATTTAGTATAATTCAAGGGCTCTCTTTCTGTGTTTTGATAACTCAAAATTTATCCTACTAAAGGGATACATTTGTTCTGGTTTTCTGTTTTTTTTTTTTTTTTTTTTAATTAGTAAAAGAAATCACAATAGGTGGAAATTAATAGCTGCCTTATTAACTGTTTTTATTCCCTACATCATTAAAAATCCAAAGAAGTGGAAAAAACCCTCGTCATATAGATATGTTACGACACTGATGTTGTCTTATTAGAGTGGAGATAAGCAGATGGACTCTGGCACTTGGCTGTGGAACTATTATAGCTGCCATCCCAGACCCAGTAAAATGAATTTGTGTTGGATTTAAGCACTTTGAGGTCGATATTCCTACGTGACTCACTTTGGCAAGTGAGTGTTGCCAAACTCAGGGGCAGCTGGGTTGTGCTGGATGGTGTAACTTCAGCGGCTGTGCTGCTGATGGAAGGCTTGCTGCATCCCACAGCCTGTTAAGGGACCAAGAGGTTTTTGTGGGAGCTTGGTGAGAGGGATCTTATTCCTGCTCCAGCTGGGATCAGGGTGTTGAGGGAAAAGGGGAAGTGCTGCAGCTAGCCAGATCTCTTCATCACCTTCCCTTATCAGCCTTGCAGCGTGGGACCTTCTGCCCCTCTGCAGTTACTTCTGGTTTCCTGGCAATTTTCAGGCAAGAGTGGGGAAAACCTGTTTTGGCCTCCTTCCCTTTTCTCCCCAGGACGATCTGTGTGGCTGTGCAGCAGGCACGGGCCGCAGGGTGGGCTGAGGTGTACCAGGAGCATTTTGGGGCGGTGTTACAGGGTTACAGCACCACGCAGAACTGCTGCTCAATGACTTCAGTTTCCTGTGCGCACAGAGCTGCAATTCAGAAGTGCCCGTGGTTCTTAAGGTTACTGTTTCCACTGCGTGGCTTAAACCTTTTAGGGAAAAACCTTAATTCCAAGGGCAGGGAAACAAAAAACTGTGTAATTTTTAAACAGCTTTTGCAAGTTTGTGGGTTTAGTCTCAGAAAAAAAAACTGAAAGTGATGGTCCTTTCCTTGCCTCACCATCTGTACTTCACCTGATATCTCCTGTTGTTTTTTGGATTTTTTTTTCCCTGTGCATGCCCTATGGCACAAAGGAGTCAGGGAAGAAGTTGATGCTACTAAAGTGCTTTTTTTTCATTCAAGTGTGAGCTGAAAGAAACAGACATGAAACTTTAAAGGGAAAACCAAAAAACTCTCATATTTAACATATGTGAATCAATAGGTGTTAGTTTCTCTTTAATGAAGAGAACTTAAATTTTCAGAATATTGGAAAAATGAGTATACTGGCCAGGCGGTAGATTTACTGTATAGTTTATGTTGATGAATAGAAAAATCATAAGGGTGAAAAATCATCAAAAACTCGTGGAAGAGCTCCATCTCCATTATTCCATTATGATGTTTTGTTATCCTGGAGACAAAAACCTGTAACTGACAGAATGGAGTCAGGTTTCTGGACCAATCCAGCCTCATCTGTCACACTGTGACAGCTGGAGCTGTTTTGGCTGGTGCTGGGGGCAGAAGTGCTGTAATGGCACAGAAGGTGTCACCTTACTCATCCTCCTTTTTAATTTGTGTAAGCTTATGGTTTCTTGTTGCTTTCAGAAACTCTAGGGATTGATAATTTCGTTGTCCAATTTAGTTAATTGATAATTGTTGTCCATATCCAGTCTCTGCATCATGAGTTTTTAACAGCAGTCCATTCCTACATTTTACAGTTGATGCTGGGTGGAATATTTTGATAAAATGATCTGTGAGAAATTTAATTTTCCTTATTACATAGAACTTCTTTTCAACCTTCTCTGGTATTTTGTCTAGCATAATCACTCCCAGTCTCTTCAATCATGAATTCCAGAGTTTCAGCTGTCATTTTGCAGAGATCTCTACCTAAAGGCATGATTCTCTATTTAAAATTGATCAGTGCAATTCAGATCAATGTCAGCGTAAGGAAGGTCTAGTGGAGCCATAATTGGAAAGCTCTGAAGCTGTTTGTGAAAACAGTTCTTTAAAGTAAAGGCAAAGAAGGGTTGTTTACAATTTATAAATAGTTTTCTTGTTTGAAAAGTAGGTCTTCTAGGATGCATCAAAGGTTGGTTTCTCATCCCTGCATTGTGTGTGCTTACGCTGCTAACTGGGAAGGCAAGGCTATTGATCTTGCAGCACACACCACTCTGCAATCGACCCTTGGGATTAGTGCAGCTGATCGATACAAGCCTGAGCTCACAGTTGTTGTGTGTTAACTACTTAGGTAGGTAATCCTCTCTGGTATGCAAGTGCGTTGCTTAATGCTTTGACCCTCTGACTTGGTTTGAATAAGCTCATGTTCTGTGTCCCTAATGACCTTTTGCAGTCAATGTAGCCTTGTGCTGAGGTCTCCATTAGAACCTGGGCACTGGGGCTTTCCCTCTCTGAAGTCTTATATTTATTCAAAATCCTTTCGTGCAAAGGCTTTTTTTCTTAAGTGTTAAGAAATGCTGTCTTTGCTGTGGATGGGAAACTTTTAAAGGACTGATTTTGTGCCCAGACTCAGTTTGTATTGGTTTGTATTTTTTTTTCATTTTTGAAAGCTACAAGATCTTTCCAGAATCTGTTAAGCTTGTAATGTACTTGAAACAGAATATACAGAATTATAGCAGAATGGGAGCACAGTATCATTGCTCTAATTTAGACTTAAATCTTCTCTTCCAGAAGGAAAGCAGATTGGTTCAAAATGCCACGCTGCATTAGTAGTATTACAGCTCGTAACTGATGAGCTTGTATATTCTCAGCTGCATTTTGTGTCAGAAACTCTTACACGAGAGTAACATTTTAAATCAGAGGAAGGTGAGTCCTCTCCAAGAAGTAGTCAGCTCTTCATCTGGAGGACTATCTGCATATGAGTACAATTAATGGATTTAGCTGTTGCTGGTTGGTGGAGGGGAAAGTAGTAGTTAAGAGTTGTGAGCTCTTGTCTGGTCGGTGTTACTGGAGCTCAGCATTTTTGATAGCTATCTACTACGTTATGTGAAAGATTTTATTTTTCAGCCCTTTTCTTATGCATACGTTTATGCTTGCACCATTTGTCATCTCTAGGCTAGCAGCAGAGGAGGCTATGACTGAAATGACTGATGAGATTTACTCCCTGATTTCAGGAAGGTGTGTTTCAAAAGTATGCCTGTTACCAGTTGTGCTGTGTCACGTTTTAGTCCTGTGCCTAATTCAGACACAGGGAAGTGCTTTTGTGTTCAGTTTGGTGCACTTTATCAATTGTGAGCACTAAAATAAAACTGGATTCCTAGTTTATTAACGCTCTCCAAAGTACTTGCCTAAACTTTGTTTCCTTCTGTGATACAGCAAAGCCACTCTGGGTTCCACCCTAATGATTAATACCCTCATGTGGTGTCCTTGCATAGTACTGTGTCATGATTTGACGCAGAAATATAGGAGGCACATGTAGCAGGGAAGGGACTCTTGAATAAAGTCACTATTAATCATCTGGACTAAAACTGTGTTTGATGAAAAGGGCCGGAAAAGCTTTATGCTGCATAGCCTCCGAGAAAAGAATGTGTTCTTAATCTTTTAATTAAGTATTATGTCACCACAAGCAGTTTGTTGACAGTCTGTTTGACTTCTTGGTACAAAACAGGTGAAGGATTATTGAGTTTCATTTTGCTTGCTATGTTTGTAACAATATACAAAAGAACTGTTTCCAGCAAGTACCTTTATATTCCTTATTAAAAAGGGGGGCGGGGAGAAAGTATGTAGTAAAAAAAGTATGTAACCTGTAGTTAGAGGCTTTATTCTTGCTTGTGGGAGGGAGCCGAATACATGTTTTCTGTTTATTTACCTGGAAGTGAGTGCTTAGTAATTTGATGTCTCTTTTGCAAAGAAAACCCAAGAAAAGACAGTAAGATGGCTTGTTGCTTTTAACTAACACTGTTGAATATTTCTGAATTTGTATGCAAAGGGAGAGCTATCAAAGTCAAGTGTGAATATAAAAGTAATGCTGTTATGGTCTGTAATCTCATCTATATGAAGGTCTTCAACTGGAAAAGGCTTAATAAATATACCTTAAAGAATCCACAGTTGTATTATAAGATGAAAAATAAATGAAGGAAGGCAAAGGTGAAGAAGTTGGTTTTGGCATGAATGGTGAGGTGGTCTGAGCTGCTTTTGAAGTTGGAGGTGGACTCTGGGAACTCTGTTGGCAAAATGGCTGTGATGGCTGTTTTTGTGACACAGTAATGTCACCCTGTTCATAGTGAGCTCCCATATTGCATACACAGTTATTGTACTGGTCTGAAAGCCTCTCTGTCTCTGGGGATGTTCTGTATGTGTTATGATATTGGAGATGAGCACTTGAAATGTAACCGTGTTTAGTGCAGGGGATCTGGCTGTACTGTGGATAAATCAGTTCTGCCAAGTGATGGAAAGGGTTTCTCACTTTCCCTTCATGCTGGGAGAGAAGCTGTGTATCCATTTTATGCTGGTCTTCATTCAAAGCAAAGTAATTTGATGTTCTTGCAGGGATCTGAATATGATACTCATGTTCTGTCGTATGGCAGCACTGGATTAATTTCCTAAAGTAAGCTGGATTGAACCAGACATATGGGTTATGAGAGGAGCAGGCTGGGAGTGATTCTCGGGTGACAGTAGAAAATCTGATAGCTCAGAGGAGGAATGGTCAGCCCACAGTATTGCCACTTCTTAAACAAAAAAATCATCTTACTGCTGTGTCATGGTTATTATGGTGGCCCACTGAAAGAGATCTCTGTGCTGTCAGCAGTCCTATGTTCTTGCCAGCCTGAAATGTTTGGATAGGAGAATCTGTGGGATGAACTGTGGTCATGGGGCAGCTTCATCCAGCAACCTAGTCTGGTCTAGTTATAAAATAAAGTAAGTCTAGGTTGCTGAAACTGAGTCAGATCTGTCAAAATGTCCTAAGAAAATTAAGCTAATGCATCTCTGAAGGTTTCTTTTTGCACATAAAATGAGCCATTTCTATTTAGTTATTCATTGCTTTAAGTGTTCTGGGGCTTGCATTCATTACTGTATCTGCTGAAGAACTTTGTGATGTGCAGGGGAAAAGTTTGTGTTACCAAGTGAGACAGGCTATATAGTATTACAGACTTAAATTAATTGGAAGTGGTAACTTAAAAATAAAGTTTGGACTACACCAAACTTCATATTCAAATCTGAAGTGCATCCTTTGGGCTTTTATAGTGAGATGAAAAAGACTGAATAGGAGTAATTTGGTAGGGAATAGATACTGTTCCAAACGTGAGAGACTGCAGTGAGATTCCTGGGGTAGCTGTGGGTTTGGGATGTGGGAAACAGGTTGTGTTCTGACTTTGCTGCTGGCTGAGCTGGATGACTGTGGGCAAACTGCTTCAACTTTGTGCATTATTCCTCAAACCTGCAAAGCAGGAACAGTTTGTCTGCTGGTTAAGTACCTTGACAGGTTTTCTGGAGTCTCCTGTAAGAGCCATGTGGTGCAGAGGATACAAGGGAATGTCAGCAAAACTACTTTGCCCTCAGGGGAAAGAAAATGAATGAGAAGTGTGTAATTCTTGGCATTATAAATATCCTGCAGGTATCTAGATTTCATCTCAAAGCAGTGTCTTTCCTTGTCTTTGGTTTCTTTTCTATTATCCATTCCACTTGAGCACTGGAAGTTCAGTATCCATTTGCCCTTACTGTTGGGAGGCTTGTAATTGTGTGCATGTATCTGTTTGTGTCTCCTACTACCTTGCACATCTGTGGATTTTGCTCTGTGCATTTGTGATAGAAAGTTCACTGTCTAAGTGCAGAATTAGACTACTCCTTGAACTTACCTGGCCAAACATTGGCAGGGTTTGCAAGTTGGGTTGCAGTGCTGGGAGGGCAGACTTACTGTCTCACACAAAGGGAAAGCACACCCCTTCAGTTTGTTTTAAGTGAGGAAATTTAAATCTTAAAGCTCACTTTAAGTGGAAGCAGTAGGAATTAAGGTAGGTGGGCAAGGAGATTATTCTGTGAAGCTTGGGGATCTTCCAAGTACCTTGTGTGAATGTGGCAGGGAGGGAGGAATGAGACCTGTGGTACAGAAAGGCTTTCTGAAGCTGCATGTGAAGGTGAGTGTAACAGCTGGAGCATCTTTGAGAAGTACATCTCAAGGATTGAGTAGTTTCTCTGCTTTCCCTCTTGGAGGATGGGAGTTGTCTGCATGTTTGTGTGTCTTCACTGCTAGTAACCTCAGCTGTAGCAGTTGCACACGCAGAGTAAACCATGTTTAACAGATGTGTAGTCTCTTTGGTTTTTCCTTGCTTCTGGCTTCCATTCCTGAATTTTTCAATCTGTAGTTGGATTACAGACTGAACCATATTTCAATTTAAACAGCCCCTAATTGAGGGACATTTACTATTTGAGAAGTACAAAATGAAGAGATTGCAAGGAAGATGTTTGTGCTCAGGACTGAATATGTTGCCCTCAGGTAGTGTGGGCCCATGAAGTTTTCTGATATAAAACACAACAAGCAGTTCCTTTACTTATGATGCTCTTGTTTTGTAATAGATCCGCTATAGTTGAGGGCAGTCTCAGTTTCACTTCACTATTCAGAGGCAAATTTTTGTTTTTCTACACTAGACAAGCTTGCTCAAGGCAACTTACCTTCCTGTGTTCCAAATTAATTGTTTCAGAAGTATACTCAGTGTGGGTACCGCCAGTTTGCTGAGCTGTTCAAGTGTCTGCTGCTGTTTTCATATACAGAGCATTTATTTTTTTGATAGCTGGTAATGATGCTTCCATTGCTGTGTGTTTTTAAAGAGCAGAACATTATCTTTATTCCAGTGCCAGCCCATCCAAAGCTTACAAGCCATTGCAAGAAATAATGAAGAAATTACTCTTAATTTTAAATCAGTTTCCTGCTCTTAATGCTGTTATGCACCAGTTCCCTGTTAATTAAAACAAGTGAATTTTTTCATTTGAAAACATGGCTTCTGGTAGTGAAATTTAATTTGGTGCTGTCTACTGATAGTATTTCCCATCTAGCTCATCTTTTTAATGCAATCATTCAGTCTTGTTTGGACTGAGTGGGAAGACTTGAAAGCAGGATTGACTGATACTATGCCTGGAGATGAAGCAAGGTTGGTTTTAGGCATTACTGCAATGGGACCATCTTTTCACTTGCTTGATACATTTTTTGAATTTCAGTTTGAATCCTTTGTTTTGTTGAGTTGGTTAGGTAAGGAGTATGTCCCTGAGGCCTCAGCTCAGCAAACACATGACAGTAGCTCAAGTGAGTATTCATGAACAGTGATAAGGGTTTGTTTTCTTCCTGGTCTTTTAGTTTCATCCTTCAGTGCTGCAAAACCTGGCATGTGATATGTGCTTCTGCCTGTGCTTCTTTCTTGCCTCAGTCTTGATAAGATGGGTTAGATGAAGACAGATGCCTGTTGGCTAAACGGGAGTGACACATGAATTAAGGACAACATGAGCTGGCATTGAAAGCTAAGACTGTACTAGTGATGATGTGTTGGAGAAATGCATAAAACTCAGAAAATGTCAAATAAGCTTGTGAGGAATGCCACACCTGTGGCACCTAGGATGCAATTCAGGTTTCTCACAACAGCACTGTTAAGGCAAAGGCTAACCAAGTCTCATGAGGCATATTTTGAAAATCATTGAGATTTAAGATGCTATGAGCTTTTATTGTCACTTGACAAATAAATGTTTTGGAGACCACACTTTTCCAGGTGTCCTATGACCAGCTCTTAGTTGCTTCAGGAATATGAAGTGTTTAGGACTTTTCCTTCCATGTACCTAAAAGTGTGTATTTGGAGAAAGAGATTAATTTATGGTGAATTGGGATCTTTCCTGGAAAGTGGCAACACTGAGAGATGAAACTAAAAAGAGGGAAGATTGAGATTGAACATAAGGAAGAATTGAAGGTGGTGAGGAACTTAACAGGTTGCCCTGGGAAGTTGTGGATAACTCATCCCTGGAGCTGTTCCAGGACAGGTTGAATGGGGCTTTAAGCAGTCTGATTGAAGTGATACCCTTGCTTGTACAGAGTGTGTGGACTAGATGATCTTTGAACGTCCATTCCAAACTCAAATGTGCCATGATTGAGTCAAGTGAGTTTGCAGGGAGTTTATATTCTTAGAATGTGCCACTTTTAGTTGAGAGAAATAAGATGTGTCAGTGTGAAACAGGGACATAAGATGGCAGAAATAGTTTAACAGTTGTAACCACGTGATGGGAGAGATCCTTTCAGGAATGGGAAAAGGCTGTTGTTGGCCTGATGTGTGTTGAAACAGCTTGGGCTGAGTGTGCAGTCAGGGTCTGAAACAGTGGTTCCCATGCTGAATATCAATGTTTCAGCCTGCTTGCTGCAGGACAGGCAGGGTTGTTTGGAGGTGGAATAGTTAATGTTACAGGTTATTTTTTTCCCCTCAGTACCATGCTGAATTTTGCTGGGAAAATGTTAAATGTGTGGTAACAGTGGGTAGTGCATGTGACCCAAGTATAAAAGGAAAAATTGATGCATCTATAGTAGTATAACACTGTTCTCATTATTCTTGTACAGTACAAGAGGCACATATTTTGGCTGAGATCCCATACATGGAACTGCAAGTGATGTTTGACCTGCTGGCAGATTTTATTTTTCCATTAAAAAACTTTGGCCAACTGCATTTCTTGGTAGATTTTTGTCTGCTTCATTAAATCAATTCCATAAGTGTTAATATTTCACCAGATTTATAACCAAAACCATAATTATCAACAAATGTTAAAATTTCTCTTCTGAGCTTTTACAGGGAGAAGATGACAACCTTACGGATTTCTTTGGAATGGACATTTTACATAGCAATTTAATTGTTGTAATGTATTGTTTAAATGAATTAAGTTATGGTTAATAAATAATTGTTGAAAATTAATAAATACGAATTGCCTTATATACCAAAATAGTTTGAGTTTGTGTTGCTATTGGTATTTGAGTTTTTTGTTAGATCTTGGTCAACAGAGTTGAATTTATTTCTAAGTAATATGAGATCAGCTACCTGTTACTCCCTTGCTTAAAGAGTATAAGAACAAAAAGCTTGTAACTGCAGAGATTGTTGTTTTTGAATTAAAAATAGTATATGTTGTGATTAATGGATTAAAAGCTGTTTTACTCTGTTGTGCATTTTGAGAGTGTCTGTCTAGCTCTCATTCATAAGTGGGACAAGTCTGAAATATTAATAATACTCAAGTACTTCAGAATCAGCTTGTTACATATTGAAGTACCACTGCAACAAATGGAGCAGCATTTTAATTCGTTTATGATATTCTGGGTTGCAGGCATACATTCTAAATGTTCAGGTTATTCCATGCTTCTCCATGCATCGTTACCAAAAGAACAGTAAGTGGGCTATTTTGTTGTTGAAACTAGCAATCAGCAGTTTCCCTCAAGAAGGGTTATATTGAAATATTAGCTTTCTTCTGAAGTGCTGTGATTAACAAGGAAAGTTAATGCACATTCCTGGCTCTGGCTAGTGTTAAGATAGCTTAGAAAAAATTGACTCTTTTGTAGTAGTATGAAATCTCATGGTAATTAAGCTGAAGTAGCTACATTTGTTGATAGTTACCAGATGCTTACCATCTGACAGTTTCAAACTCTCAAAACTGGTAGGTATTTGCTATCCAAACTTTAGATATAGGAAAATAGCAGTTAAAAACAGTTGCTCTGCTCATCATATTTGGGTCTTGTTTCATTTCTGCATTGAGATTATTGCAGCCCTCATTGCTGGTATGAATCCTGGGCCATCTTTTTAATTTTGTTTCCTAGAATGTAGGAATTGCATAGCACATTTATATTTATATCTCTTGAATTTCTGTCTTGCTTTTTTTGTGCCTCAAGGAGAGGAAGTTAGTCCTCTATTTCTAGTTTACCATTCTTTTTCTCAGTGATATTGTAGTTCGTAGATTAGGGAAGCTGGCCTTGAAGCAAAAAAAAAAAGACATATCTTTTCTCTCAGCTGTTTTGTTTATGTGATCTTTAAATAATTTGGGTAAAAATCACTAAACTGCATTCTGAAGTCCACATCTGTTCTTGGATGAACAGAACCTGCGCTACTGCACAATTTTTCTGGAGTCTGGAAATCAGGCCAGCCTTAGATGTTTGTTACAGATGGTTTTCTCTTGTGACAGGATTGAGTTTTCTGGAAAGAGTCCTTTTTAAAAAGGTTACCTGTTTGGTGCCACAGTTAAATATGATAGGTCCATTTATAATAGCTGCATTTTCCATGCTGTTGTGTCTGGCTAAAGGAAAAGCTTACCTTGATCTGCTTTGACCTCAGGGCTGCCTGTAATTACTTTTCTGTTTCCTTGTGCTGTTGCCTGTGAAACTTGTATTTCTAGACGTTTGTGTGGTGCATAAACTTCAACTGTGTTGGGAATCTGTATGGCTGATAAGTCACAAAGTGACTAAAAAATTGGTATATTAGTGTGCTTCATTTGCACAGCCATTGTAGGGTTGTCCCTGGTTTCTGGGTGAAGTGTATGGCAGATTACCTTATGTTTTAAACACAGAGTCAGGATCTTACAGGAATGGAGCTGTCTGTTACCAGTTATGAACCTTAAATCCTTAACCAACCAGTATGTGCTTGTAACAAGTGCAGTGTCTTTAATGAACAAAGTGGGACATGATATGAGGTAACTGGAACTGCAGGTGTCTGATGTCAGTGCCATGAATGCATATGGAATGACAGAGAGATGCCATGCCTCTCTGAGAGTGTGTGGGAGCTCCCAGCAGAGAGGTCCTGTAGCAAAAGGCTGATTACCCACTGTGTCACGTTAAGCAGTGGCACAATTTGAAGAATCAATGTCTCCTGATGTTTATCACTGCTAGGAAGATGCAATCGAACATCCCCATGAAAAACTCCATAATGGATGTTGTGACCATCCAATGGATGTTGTGTTGTCTTGTAATCCAGTACTGTGATCTGCACAGTCCTTTTTGTCAGGGTCTTTTCTCCCTTTCCTTCCTACTCATGTATTTGAAAAATGAAAAATGCTTTAAAAGTGCCATTTTCTTTGTTCCTGTCCCTCTTCCCCTCAATCATTGCACTAGTTAAGAACAAACTGCATTAGTTTGATGTAGGCTGCTCCTCAGATTTAGGTCTCTCATCACAGCTGCTTGGACTGTTGATCCATGGGATGTGTATGCACCAGGGACACCTCACGCTTTCTTCCTCAAGCCCCCTTTTGTCTGTGTGAGCCCTGCTCTGAATGCTTAAATGTGGGATGATGGTCACTTGTATTTGTATCCCATAAGATAAAGATATCATTAAATTTGTTTTAACTGGTGTCCCTTGAAAGTTGGATAGCAACTTTATGAGTGTTGTCTTCAAGGAGGGTTTGGATTTGTTTAAGTCCATCTTAAAATTGACCAAGAAATTTAATTTACTTTATCTCCTGGATTAAGGGCTACCACATCTCCTGTGGTAGCACTTAAGAGTAATTACTGTAGATCAAGTTAGAAGTTACTTTTCTGTTAAGACTAGTGAAAGAGATGGTTTTTCTTTTTATGGGTTTTTAGTTTGGGGGTCTTGGGGTTTTTTTGGCTTTAGTTTTTCGTTTGTTTTTTATTTTTTGCTTGATTTGGGTTATTTTTTTGGTAGGGGAGCTGGGGAGGTGTGTTTTGGGCATGTTGCAGTACATCATATCTAGCTTTACAGCTTTATCTAGAGAGCTGTTACCAGTGGTTTAACATAATTGTCCTTTTTTGCAAGGGAGTACCTCCATGTGCTCTTGTTAGCAGAACTCTTAGAAGTACAAAGCAGAAGCAGTTGCTGCATGTTTTGGGGTGATGCCATCTCTTTGGATACTGCAGTAAAAGCATAAATCTGTTTTGTACTGAAGTGAACTTATCAGCTTTTCGCTGGGAGAAGTTGTAAGAGATCTGAGCTTTGAACAGGAGTTGAAAACTTGCATAGACAGGAAGCTTTGATGAGAACTTTTGTTTTGTCTTAGCAACACGCACTGTTTTCTTCTGGTTTTGCTGTTTGATGCTATATATACAGAAGCCTGATGTTGGTTATAGCCCTTCGCTTGCACTGAAACAAGTAGGTGCAGTGAAAACTGAAAACAATGTCTACATTTTGAACACCTATGACCATTAGAAATCAATCTCTTGAAACAAAGTGACTTTTGCTTTTTTCTTTACTTTAAAATCAGTAGTTCATAAAATAACATAGGCAGGAATTTTTTTTTTTTACATTTTCAATCTTTTGTGTATGTAGTTTTCAGACTAAATGGTGCATCCTTAGTAGTGTATAGACTACCCAATGTGTATTAGCAGGTGAAATGGAAATTGCGAGATCAGGTCTCTTTCTCTGAAAATCATAGATGTGCTGATTTGATTATGGTTGATAACTTGAAGCATTTTCAAGTTCTCTATCACCCATAAGTTATTAAATTTTCATTTATTGAATTTTAGGTGGAAATTACTTCAGAGAATGCACATGGTCTGGAATGTAGACATGTTTGCACCCCCTATACTCAGGAATATAGCAGCAAGAGTCCAGTTCTTATTGCCAAATACTTAAATTGGTTTAAGTTATCATGAGTAAAACAGTTACAGGTATTATTAGTGGTAGGATGCTTCCAGCTTGTCTAGTCAGAACTCCTTCAGGAAAAGGAATGAAGAAACATGTAAATAATAGCAAAAAACCCCCCGTACTTCCCAGAAGCTCTTAATGAGTTGCGCTTTGTAATAATTTTTTTGTTCTCTTCTGTTGATGAGTCTCTCCCTTTGGCATTGCCTCTTGCAACAAGTCATATTTTTCTGTGTTCTCCTTGTCTGGCAGCACAACTAAATGCCATTCAAGTTTAAGTGATGACATGTCCAGTGAATTGCCTTGGTCACCTCTGTCTCTTCAGGCCATTCCAGCTCATCACCTCTCTGTGCCAGTTGTCGCTGTCATCAGTTTTGCCTTGCCACTTCTGTTTCTGCATCTTTGTGTTGTTGTTTGTTGTTGTGGTTGTTTCCCTGTCCCCCCTCCCCTTCTGTCATGATCACTCTGAGGTCCTCTGCCCTCATCCTATGTTACTCTGACTGGCTGGTTTTGTGAATCCTGACCTGCTGCGTCAGTGTTACTAAGTGAAAAATTATACAGATGGGCAGGAAAGAGTTCACATCAGGTTGCTGGTGTTCCTTGTAACTTTTAGGTTCTTGCAGCCCTGATCCTCTCCATGGAGAGTTGTACAGAATCAAGAATGAGGGAGGTCCATGAGGAAAGTGAAGGGAGATGAGCACATCCTATTGATGATCTTTGTCTCAAATTTATTGATCCAGCTTACGTACTTTTATAGTAGTGTTAATTAAGCTCATACATATTGCAAAAACCGAGCTCATCATTGATTACATATTACATGCCAACCCCTCCTTTGTTGCTAATACCCGTGGTTTTCTTGTTGAGACTAATACTTGTTTTTTATATCCTGCTGTATATATATGTATATATATCCTTGACTACATTCAAGGACTCCATGTTTTTCACCATGTTTTTCTCATCATTTGATCAAGGACTTAGTGTTTTTGTTTTTCCTGTAATCAGAAGGCTGAGAACTTACTGCTTACAGATGCATATGATCATGGATTTTTTCCCTCAAGCCACGTCTGCACAAAAACTCTCCAACAGGTCTACATTTATAAAAGAGAGCTTGTAGGTGGCTGTATGAGCACCCTGTAGTTCTATGCAACTAACCGGTTCCTCTAGAGCAGGAAAGGTGGTGTAAAAGTTTTTTCTGTCGTCTGTCAGTTTACAGTGTGCAATAAGGTACCAGGCCAATTCTGTGCCACCATGTGCTGTTGTGGCAGTGCCCTTCAGCATCTTGTTCTGGAGTCTGGCGACCAAAGGAAACTGTGGTAGAGTTGCACTTGTCCATCATCTGAGCAGAGTAAAGCTTTGGAAGCAGTCCAAATTTCAAATTAAATTTCAAAATGAGTGGTAGCAAAAATAAGCGAATCTTTACTGCACAGTGTAATTAATGTTAAGATAATGCCCAGATTCATAGTAACAAATGAGTAACTGCCTAAGTGGATGCAGATACTGTTTTCCCAGCTTGGACAACAGAGCAACAGCAATATGCTTATAACAGTGGTCCCTGACTAGCCTGTCAAATCTGATCAGTCATAAGACACTATTTTAATTAAAACTCCTTTGGGAAGGGGGTGATGAAATGTGCCTGGCAGCCTGTTCTTGTGTTACTCTGTGTAGTGCTTAACAGTTTTGTTTGCTGACAAGTGCCTTCTGAAGTAATGTTGTCTTAATAAGTGCACACTCACAGTGCATCGGCAAGACCTGTGTGATATAAACTCAAATGCTATGTGAATCTAAAGTGACTGGCTCTTAAAATGATCAATTTCATGACTAGCTTGCTGCTGATGTGCCTTAGCTAGTTCTGTGGTTAATTAAGGTGTTGCATATGGCAGAGGAATAATTTTTCCACTGCATCTTGAAGGTAATGGAGACACTAGGTCAGCATTAGGATTTTACTACAGCATCAGCAAAAGCAGGATACATATGTGGGATGACACTGAAACTTTATGCAGCTTCAGAGTGATAGGCTACTGCAAAACTCCTTGGAATCTGGATGTGCAGTTTTGGGTTGTTGGCATTTATACACATTGCCAGTTGTGTCCCTGGAGCAGTAACCTGTAGTAAATGGTGCTGCTTTGAGCAAACACCCTTATTAACTGAACCTGGCAAAGTGAGAAAGTTACTTTCTCTAATCAGAAGTTTTTGGAAACCTCTAAAAAAGGAGTTCCTTTTTAGTCTGAAATAGTAACAAGAAAAAAAAAACAACTTTGAAAAATCAAAAGAAGTGTGTGGAGGTTTTGTCCCAAGTTAAGTGGAGAGCAGGCAGTGCTTGCACACAGTCTCCAGTGACAAACAGGGAACTGGTGAGGATGTGAAGGCTATATGACTCTACATATCACCTGGCTTTTTCACTAAAAACACTGCCTAATTGCTACTCTCACACAGAGGAACTACCAACACAGCAGCTTGTCTGGCAGTGAAACCTGGGTCTGAAAGTGCAGCTGTTTTTTGTGCTGCTGTCTCAGTCTGGGCACAGGGACCGGTAAGGCTTGTTCAGCCTCAGTGGTTGACATGCAGCTTTTCTGGGTAGTCTGGTGGCTTTGCCCTTGACATCCTTCCTTGGATGGCAGGCTTGGCACTGTTTCACCTTCTTTTCTTTCTGTCTTGGAAGCCTTAATGTTTTGTTTGTTTCTGAGAACAAGGTGCCAGAACCGGTTTCTGGTTTAGTGGAATAGTTTCAGACATAATAGCACTGCTGAGAGAGGTTGTTGAGTTCCTAAAAGAACCTGACAAACATTAAGCAGGATGACACACAGTTTTTATGTGCAGCGTGCACCTGGACTTGCCCAGCATGACTCACTTCCCCATGGCCCAGCATCTGCCCACTGTGTTTCACAAAGTCTGGTTGCACGTGGGTGATCTTCGTACAGCTTTGGCTTTAGCTTTGTGTAGGTTTCCCATTAGCCAGGGCTGGTTCATTTGTTGATTTCAATATAATGTTGAAAGGGATCTTTTCACTGCAAAAGGGATTTTCCTAGAGTACTTGCAACTGGCTCTTCTTGTCCCCAGTCCTGTCAGCAACAGCAATAGCTAACCTGTGTAATCCTCACCTTCCTTTAATGTGTAATGTTGGCAGTTGGAATCTGCCATGGAACAGTGCTCAAAAGAGTCCTTGACAAGAGGAATGATGGGCATGAATGTTAGATCTGTCCCATGTTGTTGTGCTCTGCTGCCTGTGGGGATGTACCAGAGGTCTCCATGGTTTTGAAGAACAGCTATCGGCATTTCAGTCTGAGATGGAGAACTTCAGAAGCAAAGGGCACCTCTGAGTCCTTGTCATGTTACAAGGAGCACTTAAAAATAAATTGAGTTACTCTAGAAATTATGCTGTAGTACTTTGTGATGTACTTCTAATCTAGCAAAAAACCCCATGTTACTGAGTATACCATAAGCATCCTGGAGCAGAGTTTTAGCTGACAGCTAATTCTATCTTGATCAACTCTTTTGCTGAGCCAGGCCTACTCTCTGTTAAAAGCTGGCTAGCCACTTCTGTGTTTAACATCTTGGCCATGAATGATTCACATCCACATTTTTAAAGTTGTTGCTAACTGTTGTAGGCAGTGGATGAGCCTGTTCTCATTCGTTTCTTGTGTGTATTCAAGGTGTCTTTCTCTTGGTACTGTTTATTTTACACCTGTTTTATGCATTTCCCAGTGTGTCTAGATGAGTGCCATGCTGGCTAGCTGGCTGCATACCCAGTGCAGTAGTATCCCTTTTTTAGAGCAGCAGGGATTAAACTGAAGAGGATCAGCCTGGTATTTCCAGTAGGAAGAGCTATTCTTAATGCCAAGGGAGGCAGGGTGCACTTGATGAGGCTGGGACAGAGTGGCCTCTGTGTGCTGTGATCTGTAACTCCGTCTTCCCGTTCACCCTGGTTGTGTCTTGGCTCTTGGCTGTTTTGGTTTTTTGGTTGGGGTTTTATTTTGCTGTTTCAATTGGCCAACCTTGGTCTCAAAGTTATTTCTCTACTCAATTAGTTTCAAGGCTAAAAAACATGTTTGCTTATCTGTCTTAGGAGCAGGCACATCAGGTGTCTGCAATGTATTCCATAACCTAGAGATAAGACTCTGGAACTGCATAAATGCACTCTGTGCTACATATACAAAATTGTTCAAGCTGTTTTAAAATCTTTTTCAGGTTCTAGATGGCTTCTAAGAAGTTGGGATCCGACTCTCATGGTAAGTGAGATTTAGCATCCTTGTCTTTTCAATAGGATGAATCCTGCTATTGCTGCTGACTAATGTCCTAGCCTAGACAGTCCATAGAGACTAATCTGTTCAGCCTCTGAGTAGTTTTTTGTTAGGAACGAAGTGCCTTGGCTTCCTTCATGCATAGCTGCTTGCTGATGCTGTGTTTGCTTGTTCTCTGATTAAACTGAAAATCAGTCTCTGGCTGTTCCCTGCTCCTTCATGGTAGAATAACATGTTCTTCTTCCCCAACAAATTCCCCTTCAAAATTAAAACTGAACTGCTCTGGTATTTGATCAAGTGAGCACTAGATCTGTAGCATCTTCCTGTGGAAGTCACATGAGAAGCTGAATTGAAAGTGAAGCTTTTAATACAACATTGAATTATGCTTCATTTTTGCTCAGCCATGAATTTCTCTCCTAAATTGGACAAACTTGATTCAGAAGGCCGATGAAGAAAAGACTCTATTTTTCTGTCTTCTGCATATGAGATGCATAAAGTCATGCAGGTGATTGGTATCATGAAAGTTATTTGCCTGTAATGTCCTTATTTTTAAGAAAATGGGGTGTAATTTCAATGTAATTAATGTTGCTGAAGAACATTAAAGTTCAGTTTGTTGTATGTAATGTGGATTCCTCAAATCAGTAACTTTTCAGGCTATCAAAACGAATGCTTTTAGAAATTCAACCTTGATCTTTCTGGATAATTTTTGCAATAAAGGAGTCCTAGGGAATTCCGTTTTTCCTGGAGCCTTTTATTTAGTCTTTCAAGTGTAAAGTTGAAGTAAGAATAGCACAAAATGAGAAATCTCTCACTTAAATACTGGGTTAAGGATAAATAGAAATAGTATATCAAAACTTCATTTTTGGATGGTCTCCTTCTTTCTTGTGGCCCAGTGACTTTGCTGCAAGACACCTGATTTTTTCATTTGGTACTTGACAGCTATTCAGCAGTTGCTCCTGTGTCTGAAAACAGTTTCTATGAACGCTCTGATCTGCTTGTCTTTTATGTCTGTTTTTATTTTTCTCCTCACCTAACCAGACTAATAAAGGCTGCTCAGGGCCGGAATTCAACATGTCTTAAATATTTCCCAGAAAAGTTTGGTGTGGTGGAACGTGCTGCTGGCTTGAAAATAACAAGGTTCAAACAAATGGTGCTATGAGCTGCCTGGTTAACTTGTGTGCTCCTTTGTGTACCCTCTGTTCCTAATCACACTGTTGCAGTACTGTTTCTGAGGCGCAGTGGGCCGACTTCCTTGTCTTAATTATGTCTTAAAAGATCAGCAGGGCAGTTGTTTCAGTCTACTCTAGGGTTGTTATCTCACTAAATGAGTTCTGGTTTACTGTAGAGCATCCATCCCCATGGCTGCCTTCAGCTCGGTGTCTCTGGCAGGCTGATGAAATCAGTCAGTATAGTTGATGTAGCTCTTGTAATTATTGTTGAACTGCTTATTAGAGGTTAGAGGGCTGTCACTGAATCAGAATGTTTGAGGCTGGCAGGGACATCTGCAGATTGTCATGTCCAAACCCCTGGCAGGGTCACCTAAAGCAGGTTGTTCAAACAGAGATGAAGATGGGAACACAAGGTATGAGTGGAGGGGAAAGAATCCCTTTTCCTACGTGGATTATGCAAGTGTAATGCTTCAATATTTCAGTTGTAATTTTGCTGTCGCTATACAATTTCAAAGCTTTTGAACTCTTATTTCCATCAATTGATTTGTGTGACCATAGCGACTAAGTTCCTTCCGCATGGTTTCAAAACTGTTCCTCATTCATGCCTGTTTTGGTTGTTTTTTTCAGAAGTGTTTCCACTTTGGTGCCAAACTGGACACTTCTGTGAGTTACACTGAAGTGGAGAGAAATCCTACTCTTAGAGTAGTTGTGCCAGGAGTGTAGTACAGAGGTCAGGCTGACAAGTACACTTTAGCCAGGCCTATTCTCAGAAATTACTCAGTATGTTTTTAACTGATACAAGGATGAACTGGCTAACAGACTTACTAAATAACAGTTTGGTAAAGACTTGTTTCACTTAAACCTGTGACTGTTGTAACAATGTCTTTCATAATACCTTTTTTATGTAGGTTTTTCTTACTGCTCTAGAATGTGGAATTGAAAACAATTTGCACCCTTTACTCCTCAGTGTGCGCACTTGATCTGCTTACAGAAAGAAAAGGATTCTTGGCTCTCTGGATAAGAGTTTAGCTTCACCAAGCTAGTGCTGTTCTGATTGGGCTGAATTTTAAGTCTGAGGTATTTTGCCTCAGACTTTTTGCCATTGAATGTCCTAAACCATTTGAGGTGTTTTAATATGTGCTTATGGGCTTTTTCTCATACTTATATTCAGGATGAAGTTGTTAGCAAGGGTTGTTATTAAAAATATCGGTATACTGGGGAAAAAACTAGGAAGTTTTTATTCCTTAGTCAAGCATCTGGAGTTAAGCTGGCAGCTTAATATTGCTAGCTAGGTGGGCTTAGTATTTTTTATTTGCTGTGCAAAACAGGATTGCTGGTATGTAAACAGCAAAGTTTGTGCTTGTACCCTCTGTGGCTGGTAGGTGCTTCAGTGTAGACCACTACATATTGTCAGTAGATCTAATAAGACAAGGATTTGCATGCTGAACAATTTGAGCTTCTCCATGTGGAGAAGTAATCTTGCTGCACTTGGATCATCTGGTGTAGAGCAGGACTTGTGCCAGTGGGACTAACAGGTCGTGGTAGCAGCAGTTGGCAGATCTGATTGTCTGTGACCTGGCCACGATTTACCACTCTGGCTGCAGAGGCTGCCACAGTTATTTCTGTATAAGCAAATGCTTTGCATATCAGGCTCTCAAGTTGGCAGCTCAAGCACAACTTGGATGCTGTGTTGCAAAGAGTGGTAGTGTTGGCCAAGTGAGGTGCTGTCTGGAGGCCATGCTATGCAGTGCTTGGATATGTGATTCACAGTAAGGATCACTGAAAACACTGTCATGTTCTACCTGGAGCATTTTTTTTCATCGTGGAGGTGCAGGAGGGATCTAGGTCTTTCATCCTGATAATTTCAAAGTGTCCTACCAGGACTCTGTGACCACCCAGCGTGTGCATAGTATGAGAGCTCAAGTAATGACAGCATATAAGCCTTTAACTGCAAATTGACAGGATGTTCTTGTTTATGAAAGCTGCTCAGCCTCCGGGAGCCTGTGGCTGCCTTGTAGATGAATCAACAGCGAGGGAACACAAACAGTACTTATACTGCCATCTGAGTGAGAAAATGGGTCAGATAAAAGCAGCAAGTCACAGTTCACTGAGTGAGGAGGGCTTGGTCACTGAACACCATCTTAGATGTCACTAATGTCTTTCTGTATCTGTGTCACTCAGGAAGAAGCTACAGGTGAGGCCTAGAGTCATTCCTCAGGTTGTTACACATGTCAGAAACCTTGCCTGTGATTCCAAAAGCTTGGATGAGTGACCCCAGAGACCACTTTCAGTTAATGGAAAAGTTGTTTATATTTTGGGCTTTCTCACACTACTTCACAGTTGCTCAAGGAAAGCACACACTAATACTCTGGCTGTTTGGAGGTGGTTGAGCTCTAAGTGCTTTTTCCTTGTGAATTTGCTGGAGAAATATCATCCTAGAAAAAAACAACAGATATAGGGCTTGATAAAGTTAGATTGCTTTGTTTCAAAAATTAGAGTTGCTGTGTTAATAGCCTTAGTATTTCACTGTGTTTTGTTTGAAGTGCAATGACTTTGCTTCATTGCTTTGCACTTGTGACCACTTTCTGTCCAAATGCTACTTACTATTTGTATGTCAAAACCTGGATTGTAGTTTGTTTTAGTTGTTCTAAAGCTGAGTAATTTTAAAATCTGCTTTGAATATGACAAAAAAAATGGCACAACTTTTTATAGAGATAAAATAGAGTGTTCAGGAGAGCTTCAGCATCCAGTTGTGTAGGAATAGTGTTGTCACTAAGGAAACTAAGATACTGGTTGCATTGATGTCAAAATATGGTGGATTGTGGTTGTGAAGGGGTTTGCCTTTACTTTTAAATTTTTTTTTCTTAACAGTTATGGGCTAGAATTTAGGAATTAAACAAACTCTGACGAAACTCCCTAAACTAAGAGACACTGAGGTCCAAACAGCTTCAAACTCCATTTGTGTTATATATCATATCTACATATATCGTACATATATCATACATATATCTACATATATCATATCTGGTGTAGACGTTGCAGTGGAGATAAAATAGCTCCCAAACACAGCAATGTGAGCCTGAACTGAAAGTGTGAAATTCGTGAGTTGTGGGGTTTTTTTCTTAATACAATTCCTGCTTCTGATTTCAGGGCCTTTCAGTTACCTTGATGATGTCCCATTTAAGATAGGAGACAAGTTCAAAACCCCAGCAAAGGTTGGATTACCCATTGGTTTCTGTCTGCCTGATTCTTCTCAGCTTGTCAGAGAAGCCCAGGTAAGTGATATTTTGCCTTCCTGCTCTCTCCCCTCACCCAAACTTGTGGTGCTGTGCTGTACATTCCAAGTTGTCACAGTTTGCACACAGTCAGTCTTGTATTTCTAGAAGATCTGTTGGGCTATATAGAAAAGTAAAATATGATGGGTCATGCAGAAAGCTTCTAATTTTTATTGCCTTAAAACCATTTGGCATTTATTTTTAAGCATTTGTTTTAGTCTGTTTCAAAGAAGCACAGTAGTTTTGTGTGCTTATAGTTAGTGCTGAATGTTACCTTGACAAAATATGAATATAGTTTTTAATAGGATAAATCCTAAGAACTGATACACCCAGGCAATGACATAATTTTCTGTTCTTATTTCCTGGGTAGTTCTGAGTGAGAGTTCTTTCCTAGCTGTGGGGCGAACAGATTACAGCTGGGTACATGGATGGCTTCCCTGCCTTGAGAAGCATGTTTCTGCTAGTATTCTGCTTAAATAAATTACTAGTAGCATAAAATCAATTCCTTTAGTGCAGCTGTTGGAAGTCTAATCTCCAAATGCAGGTTGTGATACAGGAGGTCTAATTGAATTATGCTTTCTCATTTGGATCCATGATTTTCCTTGACCAGTCCCAATTGATGCTTGTTTTCACTTTGTCTGTGACGTATTGCCATAGGTGGTTTGCTTTTTTCTTGCTGTTTTTGTTCTCTCCCTGCCCTACATATTGCCCTGTTATCCTACTTCATGGCTTTTCCCTCATAACATTAAACAATTACGTGATTTTCCTAGTACCCATATTTCCACCCAGTTAAGCTGGTATGGGAGAGCCAAAGCAGATACTGATGTCCTGTTGCTGGCTTGATTGTGCTGTGTCTCCATTTTTCTGCCAAGCTGGAGCTCATACAGCATAGTGTGCCTGGTCACCCTGCACAGTGTGGATTGTGCATCTCACAGTGGAATTTGACTCTTGTTAGAGCTGTAATGAGCACTGTTTAAAAAAAAATGCACATTCCCACTCATATTTTTAGTATTAAAAAAATATGTGGATATTTTAAGATGGAGTTAGGCTCCTCAGAATTATGCCCTTTACAGCTAAGCCACTCTGTGGTCAGTACACTGGTAGTGAGTAGATGCCTCCCTGTGCTGATCTGGCCTTAAAGGACCTGATGTTAAATGGGAAGAGCTTTTGAGATCCCGTCACATCAGTAACTGCAGCAAAATCTGCTGCTGCCTGTATGTGTTTTCATTGGTGTAGTCACTGTATCCCCTTTGGCTGGTGAGGCACTGCACTCGAGTGGGAATGAAAATACTGCCTTAAACCAATGGGTGTAACACTCTAATATCAAGTCCATTAGGAATCTTTTAGGGGAACCTGAGTAATATTGTATTGGCCTTTGGATGCACAAATACTCTGCTGAATGACTTGTAGAACTTGTGGACTGGGGATAGTTCAGTGGTGCCAGATCACAGTGTGATTGTTCATCTAATAACTCATTAGATTTCCCCTTGCTACCTCCCTTGTCCTGGGGGAAGGTGGGAGGGCTGTGAAACTGATCTTGGCACGATGAGTAGTTCTAAAGCAAAGCTAAATGTAGGAAGGAGGCAAAATACAGTTTTCTAATCCAGGTTGCAGCCAAATTTTACTGTTAGTGGCAAAATTAAGTACTTCTGCTGTCTGCCAGCTTTGTTAATCTGCAGGCTGTTTAAAAATGTTGCTGTTCCTAGTAATTCATGTAGCTCTTATTCTCTTTTGCATTAATTTATATTGCTGTTAGAAGTAGCAGCTATGATCCTTATAACTTCTCCTTTTTATTTTTTTACTTCCCCTTCTCTCCTTTCCCCTCCATGTCCATTCAGTATGACTTCTCACTGGAAAAGAAAACAATCGAGTGGGCTGAAGACATCAAAAAAATTCAGGCTGCCCAGAGAGAAGCTGAACGCAAGGCAGAAGAAGCTCTAGCAAACTCAAAAGCAGCTCCAGAGGACAGCACCAAGATGGGGTTCTCAGAGGGACCCTGCCCTGAAGCCATGCCTCCTCCTATTAACCCCATCCTCGCTAGCCTGCAACATAATAATATTCTGACTCCTACTCCAGCCAACACCAGCTCTGTGAAGCAAAAGGTCCTCAGTCCACCTCGTCCAAAGGCAGATTTCAACCCAGCTGATTTTGAATGTGAAGAAGACCCATTTGACAAACTGGAATTAAAAACTATCGATGATAAGGAGGAATTAAAAAATATCCTTGAAATTCATGTTGGTACTACTGGGCCGATTGTTGCCCAGCTGTTAGATAATACCTTGCCTAAAGGAGGGTCTGAGTCTGTGTTGCAAGATGAGGAAGTTCTGGCATCCATAGAAAAGGCCACATTGGACTTCAAACCCGTTCACAAACCCAATGGCTTTATCACTTTACCACAGTTGGGAAAGTGTGAAAAGATGTCCTTGTCTTCCAAAGTGTCCCTTTCCCCCATCACTTCAGTGAGCAATATCAAATCCTTGTCATTCCCTAAGCTTGACTCAGATGAGGGGGATCAGAAATCATCAAAGCTCGCGAGCACTTTCCACAGCACTACCTGTCTCCGCAATGGCACTTTGCTTAGCTCTTTGCAGACCTGTGCTCAGAGCAAAGCCAGTGAACTGAATGGACACCACATGCTTGGTCTTTCCGCTCTAAATGAGGACAGTGGCAGGGAGACATTATCCTCTTCATCCAGGCTGTCTTCCCTGGCTGTTTCGACTGTTTGTACAGACGAAGAATCATCTCAAAGCACATCAACTACGGTAAGCATGGAGTGGAGTGGAGCTGGGGTGAGAGGTGGAGGTGCAGAGGCAGCTTTTGCCTCTGAATTGCCCTGTTGCGTTGGTTATAATTTCATTTGCTAGGAGTGAATTGTAGCTCCTCTTAACGTACGTGTTGAATTGATCAGTCCAACAGGTCTCTGTGGCAGTAGTTCTAAACCTGAGATTATTGCCCTGCATTTTGCCCCAAATTTGATGTTTTTAGACCAAATCCAATGATTGTTTTTTTAGCTATTCAGCTCTCCTTTGTTGTTGATAATTGCACACCTTTGACCTAAGCATATAAGGCATCTTCTGTGTACAGTCCTGCATTCTATCCTATCCAGATGAGGTGTATCAGATTCTGAAGTGCTGTTAGGGTTTGAGTCAAATCTCTTCTGGTTTTCTTCCTTGTTTGCTTATTTGCTGGAAACAATGGGAAATGCAGGCTTCTCAAGGAATAGAAGTAGTAATAGGTTAAAACACCCAGATGTGCTGCATTATTCAGGGAAGAAAAAAGTGCTTGCAGTTGACCTGCAGTGAAGTAAGCCTATTTTTTTTAGCTTCAGTTTTCTTCCTGACATCCTTTAAAAAATTAATCCTTAAGAGGAAAAAAAGATAGTGATGTGAAACCTTGTGTTTGCCCTTTCTTGTGAAGGAGGGTAGAGTCATTGTTCAGTGGAGACCAAAACCAGCTTGAAGATCATCTTGTATTTTTAATGTTACAGTTGCTCACCATACAGCTCTGAGATGCGAGATTGAGGAAATGAAGAGTCAATCTTGTTGCAAGTTCTAAAATTACTTTGAGGACAGTAACTTCACATCAGGTGTTGTTTTGTCTCTTTGTGACTAAGAACAGAGATTAGATTAAGCTTGTGGGTTTTTTTACAAAGAATCACAGATCCGGACCCCAGTACTCATGAAGCCTAGTGAAAGCTGTGTAGTCAAATCCTCTTGCTTGTTCTAAAATAATCTGGGTTTTTTCTCTGTCCAATAGAGGCAGTGTTTCAGTGATTCTGTGATTTTAGTGTCGTGCTGTAGGTTTTTGTGTGACACCGTGTGCTGTGAGACAAGTGATGCTGCTTCTCCCTTTTGTCCTCACAGCTCTTTTCGGGGTTAGATAAATGCACTCATAATTGTGAAGTACAATATTCTGGGAAATAGTGTATCTGACAGAGCAGAGCAGCTGATTGTTGATGAGTGGAACAAATTCAGTGCTGTTAATTGTGGCAGGAGCAGCAATGTGCTGAGCACCTGCTGACTGCTGGAGGTCGCAGGTGTGAGAGGGGCCTGTATGCCTCAGTTATGGAGCACATGGCATCTCTGGGGATGAAAGATCCACTCACAGCTGGGTAGATTGGCATTAAGATGCCTGAATTTACACTCAAAAAATTAAAATCTCTCTGAATTAAATTTTTTTCAAGACCAAAAGCGAATGTGTATTCTTGACAATGTTGTAAGGGAAGATGCAAAATAGGAAAAGAAAATAGACTTATTAGGACAAGTAATAAGATCAATTCATTAATTTGAAACTATTTATGCTTTGGAAGTAGCAAGAAATAAAGAAAGAACCAAGAAATAATTATGGTGGCAGAATTTAGTTCTTTGTGTTTAAGTTCCAAGACTTCAGATTATGCTTGTTTTATGTTTCCATAGTATAATTCCACTGAAAAATGATGGCTGATATGCAAGAAATTATGTAAATGCAACAAAAGAATTTAATTAAATGTAACAAAAATCCCCAGAGTATGAAAACACTAGAACAAAATCACAGTCATCTCACTGGCTGGGAGCAGAAGGCTCATATCCAAATGTATTCCATAGTGATTTTTTTTTTTCCCTCACAAGGTTAGAAATTGTAACTTTGAATTTGCAGTTACCATGGAGGTTTTTGCTTTACCACTGAATTGGATCTAGGAATCTTTGGGTGGAAATAAATCTATAGTTTTTCTGAGGCTGCATAGGTTCTGTGGTGTTCCTCTCTCCTCACTTTCACTTTTTCTTGAATCTCAGCATGTTGATTTTTGCAGCTTTAGCAGAGGTAGAAATGACTAATGCAGACAGGAGATTGAAATTAAACTCAAGTAGATTGTGTAGGAGCAGTTGGCTTTCCCAGACTGTTGAATCTCTGGTATCAGAAACAGTTTTGGTTTTCCTGGCTGCCGTGTCAATAACAAAGCATCATCCTTCCGTTGATAACCCACTGGCTGACCTCAGGGCTGTTTTCCCTATTTCAGTGCATCCTATATTCCAGTGCTTTTTGCCCTTGAAAAAGTCTCTGGAGAGAGGATGTGTCTGAAGAACACACCATGAGAATAGGTTCTTTGATACCCTAGTGCCTCAGAATGAATATGATGTCTCAGGGTTGGTTTTCTAGAAGAGAAATCCTTACCCTGAAAGATGTTTGGGAATGCAGAACAAAACCTCCTTGGTGGTGATTTGGGTCTTTGGGAATAAATAAATGGAAATTGTCAAAATTCTACTGGATCTTTTCAGAATTGGTCTTCTGCAGAGGGTTTTTTGTTGTTCAGTTTGAGTACTAAGAAGGCCTTTCTGAAGGATGTGGACAACCTTTCAAGCAATCTGTGCTGGCATAATAAGTATTAAGAAATGCTAAAAACTGCAGTTCTTGGTCCACAGTGATTTCTTGCACTCTGTTTCAACTCTGTTTAAAACGCAGGAGTTCTGAATGTATTGAACTGAAACGTGCAGCTTTGGTGGGGCCAAAGCCTGGCTTTGCACTTAACTTGGGCAAGGTTGTACAGAGTGGTGGGGTGGTTCTGCAGAAGCAGAGCAGGTGAGCAGCAGGGAACATGACCCAGCCCTGCTGGTGTGCTGGGCAGAAAACTCACATGTTCTTTGGAGCCAGTGTGGCACACAGTTCCTGTGTGGTGTGTGGACTTCTGTGCTTTGGGATTAGAAAAGAGGTGTATTTTTCTCTGACCTCTTCACATAGTCAGAAAGTCCAGAGAAAGTTTTAGGTAATGACTTCAAAATTATCACTGTTATTCAGGCAGTGCAGACTTGGTGAGGAGCTGAACTGGGGCTGTGTGAACAAGCAGCTGTTAGAGTGACAGAATAAACAGTTTTGTAATTATTGTGGGGGTACACACATCCTTCTTGGAGTATAATCCATTTGTAGAGTGCTGAGAGGAGGAATGATCAGTATGATGAGAGTGATTCAATAGTTGCAGGCAATGGGTAATGTCAGCATCTTGTATGTGGGAGCCTGATCAGACCCTGAAGTCTCCCATCCCGTGGTAGAATCTTCTATAAAATCTTCCTTGCCCAGCTGTGGCAAATTCTGCTGACCTGAACGAGACAAGGCATCATAACCATCTTCCTAGAGGCTTTATTTCTGAGGTAGAAATCCTTTATTTACAGCTTCTACAGAATGCATTCAGATCTTTTATTTTAACCAGAGATTCTAGTGACAACAGACGACTGAACAAGCAGATAGATTTGGGTTCCTTAGACCTGTTATTGTCAGTCTCTGAGGGAAGAGACTTTGACATTATCTGGTATGAAGAAATCCAAAATAGTGTATAAGACTGTTATTAGTCTTTTTTTGAAGTGCCTGATAACATTTATGGGCCAACGGATGTGATTGAACACATTTTAATGCCAGAAAGTACAGATGGGACCAAATGGGACCAGTACATGATGTTTATACTTGTTTTATTTGTGTGTTGTCCAGCAGGTACACCCAGACTACCAGGAAACAGAAAACCCTATGGTAAGTTTCCAAATACACCTGTGGATCATGTTTATGGTAATCTCGGTAAGTGGTGTTCCTTTGAGTACAGAAAACCATAGGTCATGAGTAAACCTGAGGTGAAGGAAGCAATCTGTGCTTCCTTTGAGATGCAGGGTTTGGCTGTATCCCAGCCTTCACTCTTGCAGGGCTTGGGTGTTCAAAGGCTTTGGTCACACCAGTAGGAGAGGGTTCATTGTGGAGAATGTGGTTTGTTGATTGTTGCTTTGAGGGTTAAAAGAGTATGGTGGGAATCAGGCTACTTGGTTTCATCCTCACAGTGTGTAACTTCCCAAGGGCCCTCTAGAAAACCTTTTGAATTAATTACATGGGGTATCCTGATTCCAGCACTAGGCAGAAACAGGATGTGGGGATGCAGGAGATGACCATCACCTCAGCCTCTGGGTTTTCCCCCTTAGGTAACACACCAAAACTTTGCAGTGTCTAAAGTGCCCAATAGCAGCAGCTGCACAAAGTGGCCGGGCGGTCTCACGGCCGAGCTGCAGCAGAGCCTCTCCCCCAGCGAGAGGCAATGTGTGGAGACTGTGGTCAACATGGGCTACTCGCCTGAGAACGTCCTGAAAGCCATGAAGAAGAAGGGACAGAACATAGATCAGGTAAGAGCTCGTGCAGTGCAAAGAAATGCTTGATTGGATGCTGGTTCTCCTGGAAAGCTGTCTTGGGTCTGCAGAGTGGGTAGGGGAAATACTGTTACTCCAATAGGAGGTTGCAATCTAAAGCTTGTGCTCATTTCTGGTGAGAGTGCTAGAGTCAGCCACAGCTGTGGTGCTGGGTTGGAGCCATGCTGAGTTTGGGATGGGCCCTTTGCTCTATGTGAAATTGGGGGGAGAGATTCTGGGTCTCCCCAAGAGCCACAAACACATCCAAAGGAAGCTTAGCATGGCTCTGTGCTGTGTTCAGAGCCATATGACAGAAATGCAGCCAACCTCCCTTGTTCTGAGCGTGAGGGTTTACAATGTCATGCTGGCATCTCTCCTTGTGGAGAGATTGGCCCCTGCAGGCCTAAGGCAGCTCTGACAGGCTCCTGCAAGGCCCCACTGACCGACTTGTGTGCCCTGGTGCTGCTCCTTCCTGCTCGAGCGCTGCCTCCAGTGCCTGCTCAAACCAGGTCACTGGGCACAAAGCGCTGCTGGGCAAAGCGTGGCTCTTGGATCTGCTTCAAACAAACACTTCAAAGTGGGAGAGGATGGCCCAGCCTCCTGTGCTGGCCCTCAGCAGGCTGTGTGCTGCCCAGAGCATGTCCCAGGGACTCCTGCTTGTGAGACTGATCTGCTGGCTGTCTCCCTACACATGGAGAGTGGCTTAAGCTGTGCGCTGGAGTGAACTGAGCTATCAAGTGGAAAAAAAGGTCCCTTAGGAGGGCGATTTTAAATCCTGCTCTACTTGCAAGCACTGTTCTTTCGCATACCTAACATTGCCTACCTGACCCTTCCCCTTAAAGCTGATGATGGATAAGAAATTTGGCAGCAGTTTCTGTGTGCGTGAGCTGGGATTTGTAGCTCACTTGCCGATATGCTGAGCTGATCTTCAAAGGCTGACTGCTCTCAGATTGCATCAGCTCTTGTGGCTGTCTGAGAGGAAGCTAAAAGTAGACATGTCCTGGCTGCTGGACCTACAGTTTCATTTTTAAAACTTGCATAAAAAGCACAATGAAACTTCTACTTTGCCATCAGAGGGCTAAAGATATACTTCTGAGGCTGCTTTGACTAGAACTGAGGGGATGGTCAGAGAACTCAGCAGGACAGAAGGGTTGTCTGCTTTCTCTGCACAAGCACTTTTATAAGGAGTGTCTCAACTCTGCTAGGAAGGACTGTGTCTCTGTTCTTGGTGAAGTGCTGGGTAGAATTGTGCTAACCCCTCTGTGTGTACCAAGGTGACTTTCAGCTGCCTGCTGCAAGTGCCTCTCTGCAAACACAGTTTTTCTTCATTCCCCACAGGTTTTGGATTACCTGTTTGCACATGGACAGCTTTGTGAGAAGGGCTTTGATCCACTTCTTGTTGAAGCAGCTTTGGAAATGCACCAGTGTTCAGAGGAGAAGGTGAGGGTGCAATGTGTGCAGGAATAGAAAAAATGCTGTGAGAGGGAATTCCAGCAGCAATTCCTCTGGCTGGTGTAATTCTGGCTTTCATGGTAATGCTGCCTTGTTTCCAAAACTGACGGCCAAAGGACATCTTTGTGTTGATAAAGCTAAAAATGTTAAAGCTTTAGAATTTCTCTGTGCTCTTCTATTAGTCTCATTTGCATCCATTTTTATGGGGACAGGATTTTTTTAAGACCCTGCTTATGGTGGTTGTATTGTTTTGAATACCCAGAGTTATCTTGTGGGCCAGGTGCTTGGTACACATACAGTTAACTTCAGCAGCAGCAAATTGTCTTTCAAACCTTGCCAGCCTGCCCTGGCCGTGGTTTTTCTCCCTTGTGCAAGTGCATCTGCCCAGCTGCTCAGCAAATTGGGTTAGGGCTTGCTCTGGAAGAAGCTAGAAAATGGATGTGTTGGTGGGGTCTGGTTCATTGTCTGGCTGCTTTACCAGCACCAGAGGTACAGCAGGAGCAAGTAGCAAGGGCAGAGGACAGGAGCATCTTTTAAAGTCTGCCATCCTGTTGTGTGACAAGTTATTACATGAAGTCTTTAGAGGTGCAACCCAACCCCCTCAAAAATAGATACATGCCTTCCTGCCTCTTTGGATGAATGATAATCTTATAAACAGAGCAATAGCAGTGCAAGGATGGAAAGTAACTGAGTTTGAGAAACCCATTTGCTATTGGCTCCGCCCCAGAATTGGAAATTGCTAAACTCCTGATTGCCCATTTCAACCTGCTTGCTTATTTGGAATTTTTCCTTCTCATGGAATGGCTCAGATACACTGTAAATGGCAGAGGGTTCATAAAAGTGATCAGCTGACTCACTTCTTGCTGTTTTATTTTTCAAAGCTCAGGAAGAATTCAGGGTTGATGTTGGAAATATTGTATGTACACAGTGGGGTTTGTGCTAATTCCCCAAGTTTGCCCTAGATCTGAGAAGCCATTTGATAGCAAGGGCTACTGCACTGTTCCTGAAGTCCAAGTAACTTTAAAAAAAATCGGGTGCAGCAGGAGCTGCTGGATGGGGCAGCTGGGTGCCATTAATCACCATTTTTAGGATCCCATGCTGGGCTGGGTTGATAAATTAACTTCTAAGAGAGACAGAGACACACCATGGCAGACTGAGCTGTGGCGCCCTGGTTGAAGAGGGTTTTGGAAGTGAAGGATGGCAAACAGGGGACTGAAGGTCCCTGTGGGCTGCTGTGCCCAGAGCTCTGGTGGCTCTGGTGTGAGCAGGCTTTCTCCCAACAAAGCTGGAATGGGCTGTGCTTGTGGAGGAGGAGTCCACAATCATGGCATGCTCAGATGCTGAAGACAGGTCTGTGCTAAACGTCCACCAAGCACTGAGCCATCTGCTTTTGTCTTGCAAATAACAGGCTGTCTGTCTTTCAGATCACAGAACTTCTCCAATTAATGAGTCAATTTAAAGAAATGGGCTTTGAACTCAAAGACATTAAGGAGGTCTTATTATTACACAACAACGACCAACACAATGCTTTGGAAGATCTAATGGCCCGTGCAGGAGCCAGCTGAAGACACATTCCTGGATTCTTGGCGTGCAAAGGAGCAGGAGCAGCCCCGCCACCTTCACATCCAGTGTGACTTGCTCTCAGCTGAAGGAGTCCAGCTTTTTGCATACAAGGGAGAGTGTCTGAGCAAGCCTGCCTGCGTGCATCACTCCAGCATTTCTCTTTCTGCTGAGGGCCAGCTTTCATTCTTAAATTAAATTTTAAAGTGTCCTTTCCTAAGTTTCCTTTTTCCAGCTTGGCCACGGAAAGTTGAGACTGCCCAGCCTTGACTGGAATTGTACATAGGTAGAGATGGAGTGGTTCCCCCCCTCATTGTTGCACTGGAGTTGGACAGAAGAATATTAAGTTGGTTCTGAAACTAGGATGCTTTGGTTCTTTGAAGCTGCTTTCATGGTGTCTTGTCTGCTTGTACTGAATTACTTGACTGTGTCACAGTCCAGATTACCTGGTTAAATTTGACCTTTAGTGCAATGGAATTTTATTTTTTGGTTGAAAGTTAGTCTGTAACTTAGTAAAACACTGGTTCAGAAACTGTCACTATGCATAAAGAGAGAACCTTGGGTTTTTTTGTCCTCTTGGTTTTTGTTTTTTACCCATGCATCCAACACTTTTGCCAGACACGAGTGTCCAGTGCTGAGTGGTAGGTTCCCTTGAAGCAGGTAAGCTGTGAACTTGACCCAGACCTGCAACTTGTGTTGGTTCTTGAACCTGAAGGCAGAGAGCTGGGGCTCAGTATTTTAAATCCCCCAGGCTTGTAGGATATTTAAGACAATGCCCTGCTAGAAAGTCAGTTAATCTTTTTGATTTAAATAATACACAATGTGATGCAGGAGATTTCTTTCAAGCACTTTCTTTAAAACAGATATACTCACTGCATTAGTTCCATTTTTCACACTGCTATAGAATTACATAATAATATGTAGTACTACAAATCAGGTTTGGGGTTGTTTTTGGTAGTTCAAAGTATTATATTGTACATTGATCAAGTTCTAAATACATGAAATATCAGCAGTCTTGAGGAATCTCTAATTTGCTAAATATTTTGATTCTGCAGAAGAACAACTAATAAAACCCTGCAATATAACTCCCAGTGTCATGGTTCCCATCTCTCATGCTCTTTGGCTTCAGCAGACGGGGACCTTGCTGGATCCTGCCCGCCCAGGTGCTGCCATCTCCTGTGGGCATGTGTGAGCATTGTTGGGTGAACACCAGAGGTCTCTGGGCTGCAGCTGCAGTGGTAGAAGGTGCTTTGCTTCTCTGTGGCTAATTTCTGTTTTGTGGCAAAACCCCAGCCTAGGGATCCAAACTCACGTTAGAGCCTGGAACTGGAGCATTGGACTTCTGGAGGGCAAAATGTCTTAGCCCATTGCACCAGTGTAGGTTTTTCAGTAGAAGGTTTCAGCTCATCAGGACTCCAAAGGGGATGGTGTTTGTCTCCATTATGCTGTTAACTCTCTATGACCAAAACATCCAATTTGGGCCCAGTGTGCAGTCATGGAATTCTCTGTGGGGTGCCAGCTTTGTGAATTAAATGTTTACTTAAAATGATGCAAAATGGGGATCTGCTGGCAAGTATGTAGGAGCTGTGGACAGGGATGATGAGGAGGAGCAGGGCAGGTTGCCTTGCACATACCCCATAGTGTTGACCTTCACCATTTTCTAGAGGTGGAGCTGAAATAAAGATTGTCTAAGAAGGACATTGAGCAGCTGGTAGGACAGCAGCTGCTGCCTCTGTGAGTGCAGGTAGTGCCCAGCTTTTCTTCCTTCCCAGGTGAGAAATGCAACAATGAAGTGAGGAAATGGGGTTCCTGATTATTTGGAAAATGTTGAAAACAAAATTCAGACTGCTTTGCCATCACTGCTGAGAGCATTCGGTTGTGTTGCTCGTTCTGGTTTTCTCAGAATTGCTACCCCAGTGAGTCCCCATCTGGTACCAGACAGTCTGGAAGGGGCAAGAAGTCTTTGCCAGCAAAGAAACAGCTGTTTAGACCAAACCTCTGAATAAAATAATCTCTGATTGTATTAGTGTGTGGGTGTTTTTTTTTTTTTTCCACAGTTCCCCTCCAAGGCCTGGCTTTTAACCCCACAGAATAATCACTCTGCTTTTTGAGCTCTCAGGGAGGTGAAGATGGGAAGTGGCAGCTGTGAAGATGCAAGGTCTTATTTCAGAGAGCCATGACCCCCCCCAAGTCTACCCTGGTGACACCACTCTTGCTTTGGCCGTGATGTTTCTGGATTTAAATCCTTGGGTGGCTGAAGGCATGAAGGGTCCTGCTATGTTGGCCTCTCAGAGAAGAAAATACCACAGAGTGAGGGGTTAAGGGGGTGGCTTAGACAAGAGGAACTGCTGAATGAATGTGTAACAAGAGAGCCTGTGTGACCAGAGTTCAATGTTCAGGGTGCTGTACAGCACTTGTTGACCTGGTACTGTCCAGGCACAGTTCATTGGGGCAGGGGGAGGTTGTGCTGGCTGGAGCAAGGCTGGGCTCTGCCCTGCTGTTGCCTGGTGAGAAGACTGGCTGCATCCCTGGTCACACTCACGACTTTGGAGCTTTTCCTTAGGCTGTCAGGTCACACTGATTTGTGTCCCTGCTGTGCCTTTGTCAGAGGTTCTGTCTGAGGTCTGTGTGCTTGGGCGCAAGGCTGGTAAGTGTAGAGGCAGTGCCTGAACTGGTGCTTGTGCTTTCAACGAGAGCACCTTTGGGCTGCCTTCTGCTGCTTCTGGACAGCAGCAGCCTGGAGATGGCTCTGGTGCTGCAGAGCCACCCTTCACCCCATGGCAGCCGAGGGCTCCTGATCCTGCAGTCGGGCTGCCCCAGTGCCCCAGGGCTTTTCTTGCCCGGCCTTGTGGCTCCTGCTGCGGATCTGGAGCACAGAGCCCGTGTTGACAGCGTTTTGTGGCTGCTCTGCAGGCCAGGAAGGGTCAGGGCTCCTGAAACTCTCCACACCAACAAGCCCTGTGAAAATCCCCATACAGATTTCCAGCCCCACTTAATCTTTTGCAGTCAATCAAATGGACATTTTGATGATGTTTACCTAAAATAATTTTCACCAGAGTTCTGTAGCAAACTGAATTTTATTTTAAATTCCTTCAGTTATTGAAATAAAGTATCAAGCCTTTGCTAATAAGCATTAATAGTCATTGTTGCATCTGAATACAAAAGTGAATCCATTTTAGTTCTGTGTTTATTTGGTGGCGCATGGCCCAGCTCTCTAATCTCTTAGATTGCTTTTATGACACTTTACTGCATGTTCAAGTTGAAGTAAAAATCTTTTGTAGCAGTTGTCAGTGAAATATCAAACAGTAGGAAGGGGATGACACTTCTTAAAGTGTTCATTTAGCACATTTTCACACAAGAATTAAAGCAGCAACTAGGTAATAAACCTCAAAGGAGAGAGAAAAATGTTACCATTTCTGACAACAGCTGGATAGTTTCTGTTGCACATGAAGAACCCATTGTTGGTATCTTTGGGGCATGCAGCAATGTCCATGTTATTGCCAAGGATGGGCTGCTTTTCACAGCCAGGTGCTTTGTTTTATTTTGGTGAAATCTCACCTTCAGTAGAGAAAATAAAATTTGGAGAAAAGACATAATAAGATATTTAAGAGGGTATAGTCAGGTGGATTGGCTGGATAACCCATTTAAAAAAAAAAAAGATTGTATCAGACATTGGAAAATTGTGTGTGGTTGTTGTTTTGATTATTTGTTGTTTCTCAGTGTCCCTGGCTGTTCCTCGAGGGAGCAGATAGTTCCTGCTCTGGGAACTGCTGCTGGGACTCAGATCTGCCAGATTTGCTTTTTTCACAATAGATCAGATGGGATTCACAGGTGGCTCCAATCTGGCAGCTGACTGAACTCACATCTCCGCTGCTCACAGAAATTTTTGGTCACTCATCTGTCTTGTCACAACTGTGCCTGCAGATTCCAAGGTTAGGACATGGGACTGTGGGTTGTGCAAATGGTTCTTGTGTGTTGCTTAGGAATAGCCAGCTTGTGTAAGACACTCTAAATGTCAGTGAACATACTTTGCTCAGATGCTTTTTAAAAACCTGCTGGTTTTAAAAGCACTCGTTTCCCAAATGTTAGAATATATGGAGGGAAAATTTTCCTCCCTTGCACTGTTTCAGACTGGGCATCACATTTGCCTGTGACCTGTGCACACATCCTAGAGTCTGACCTTTTCTCTGGTTTCAAATAGACTTGCCAAACTCCTCAGCTGCTCCCTGACAGCAGTGTTTGCTGCATGCTTGCTGAGAACGTGCTGGGGAAACTAAGTGCCCACATCTATTTTATGCTATCAGGAGGACTACCCAGCTGCCCTGTATTCCCCTCACCTTACTCACAGGAAAGCCCTCCCTGACCCCAGGAAGTGGAGGGAATTGGTGGTTTTAAACACTTGTGGTTTTTGCGGAGTGCTGATCTCCCGCTGCTTTACAGCTCCTCTGGTGGCTGTCAGGCACCACTGCTCTGTGCCATGCAGAAATACCAAGAGTTTTGCTCCTGGGATGCCTCATCTCCCTGGGTGAGTGAGGGAGGCTTCTGACCCAGGTTCAGGTGCCTTGCTGCTGGTCCGTGACCAGGACACAGGGGCTGTTTTGAGAGCCATAACCTCAGACCCCAGAGAAACTCTGCTCTCTTCTCCACAGAGGAATCCAGTCTCAGCTGCAAGATGGAGACTAAACAGTGCTAAAAACAACAGCCAGGGCAGTGATATGGGATTTGCTTCTGTTTCCCAGGCCTATGCTGGGTGACATTCCTGGGAGTGTTTGCACCAAATATGCGCCCCAGAGTGTCAGTGTGATTACTGTCCTGCTGCTCAGCCCAACCTGGGCTCCTCAGGGAGGCTGTGCAGGCAGGCAGCAAAACCCACAGCTGGTCAGCAGTGTTCCATTCCCCTTGGCACTTCTGGCTACTGAGCAGGCTTTGAATGAGCTACCACAGGCATTACTGAGGAGACACAGAGATGGATGAATGTGCTGCGACAGCCCTAATTTTGGAGTGGGAGTGCACACACAGCAAGCATGTCTCAAGGTCACTGGTGCCTTCAAAGCAAGTGGACTGGCTTTGTGGTTCAGATGCAATGCTTGCAGCACCAGGGCTTCTGCAGGGCTCCAGCTGATGGCTCCGTAGCCCTTGACTCAAATACCAGTTTCACATGACAGTGCTGTCGGCAGTTTCTGGAAGCCCAGTGCCTCCAAGCAGACCCCGTTTTCATGTGAGAAATCTGTTCAGCTCTGTTCAGAGCAGGCACTGGATATGGTGTGCTGCCAGTACAGCTGCTGGCATTTTCCTCTGGGCAGCAGCATGAAACCCATGTGCTTATTAACGTGCCAGATGGAATCTTTGCTAGGAAGTCCCTGCTAAACCACTCCTTACCCATAACTTAAAGGCACCTCTTTCAGAAGCTCTGGAGGGTTCATCCCAAGCATTAATTCAACAATAGGTTTCCTTCTTCTGAAACTGACAGCACTTCACACCCTGCCCTGACATCCAAATACTTAAGGTCCAGACACCTTAGTGTAACAACGTCTGGCTCTTCTCTCTTTTCTGGCTTTTGTTTGCAAAGACTTTTCGGGGTAGCTTTTGAGCATTTCTGTTCTGACCTGTACCTGGCTTCAAAGTTGTTTCACTTACTTGGCATCACAGGATTGCCTTTAACATGTGAGACACTGCTATGATACATTAACACAACTTGACTGCTGCTCGGTGAGATATTTAAAGGCTGCTGAATTGTTACTGTTCAGAATGTGGCTTACTGATATTAATGAAATACAAAGCTTATGGTGCTAATTAGTCATCTCTCATTTACTCAGAATTCGCTCCACTCTTATATAAAACACACGCTAGTCACAAACATATCAAACCAAAACCTATCCCCTACCACCCACACTCTGCAGCACCAGGTGTAGCAAAGTGCTGGCTGGCGTTTCCTGAAGCTGCTCCAGTGCATGTGCAAGCAAAGAAGGTCTAAACGGATGGACGTGTTTGCAGTGATTTGTCAGTGCCAGGGGAGGCTGAACAGAGCTGAAGCTGGGCTCGCATTGTTTGGACACACTTTGACTTCAGCACCAAGATTTCATCCAGCGTGGCCATGAAATTCTGAAAATCCTGGCAAGGAAGGCACAAGGAAACAGTAAGGAACAGTATCAGTAGGTTGAAAAAAATCAGAGTATTTTTTACACTGCAGCAGAACATGAAAGTGTTCTGCAGACTAGTAGATTAAATCAGCATTTCCTTATTAAGTCACAGCCCTCACAGACAAAGGTCAGTGCCTCTAAATACCAAGGTTCACTGACTCTGGTAGTTTTATCTGTTAGTGAAATTACAGCTCATGTAGTGGCTTAAAAACAAAGCAGCTGCTGTCACTCTTCTACTCTGGTTAGATTTTCAAAGGTTTGGTACCGGGACTGGTCATTCAGTTTAACCATGTACTGAACTGTGTTTCTGACACCTCTCATGTTGGATTTATCAATTATGAAAATAAATGGTGAGTTAGGCCACTATGGATCAGACATTATAGCCCAATCTTGAGAGATGCAAGGGATTTATGTCCCATCAGGTCATGGGGCCATGGCTGCAGGTCTGCCATGAGCAATTCTAGCACTGTACCCAGCCTCAGCCCAGGGAACTCTACCTTTCATAGCCACATGGATAAAAACCAGTATGGAACTGTGATTAAAATTGGAGTTTTCATCCTTTTTTAACTAGGGCTTGTATTAGTAAGGGAGTACTTGGACGTGCTTGGCTCTCCAGCTGAGAGTAGTTTGATTATTTTGTTCGCAGGTCTGTGCCGGAGAAGCTGGGAGGTGTCAGCTTCCCCAGGGCTGGGAAATTCAGCTGCTGTGTATGAAAATCAATCATGCAAAAGCTTATTTGGCAGTACTCCAGCTCTATCTCCTGCACTGCATCTCTGTCCTGCAGGGAAATCAGGACAGCGATGAAGACTAGCCCAGCTGCTGTGGCATATTTTTCTTAAACACTTTAAATATTGCTTTGTTCAGTGTGCGTCTGATCTTGGCAGGAGTTTCTCCTGCAGACAAAGTTTCATGGCTGGAGAAGTTGAAACCATCTGCAAATGGAAGGAGAGAAGCTGATGCATGAAGCCCAAGCACATTTCATTACCCAAAGAAGGTCATGCTGTGAAATAAAACTACAGGGTATGTTATTCACGCACTGCTGGGAGGCCTGGCAAGCTTGTAAAAATTCTGCTAGCCTGAAAATAACTGCTTGCTGCAAGGGGCAAATAAATGCGGGGGGAGAGCTGGTGCCCAGTGACTAATAGACTTAAGAAGAACAATCTCAAAGATGAAAAAAAATTAGGAAGATGAAAGATAGCTTTGTTTCACTGCATTGTCTGCCACAAAACGAATACAGTTTATGTCTCCTGTGATGCTTTATGACCTGTTTGTTATCTGTAAAACAGCATATGCAGCTTGAAGTTACAGTGAATAAGCCACATGGTGGCCTCACTCCAAAGTCCCTGAGGGAAGAGTCCCCTGTACTTCGGATCTGAACTGTGACAGGAATTGAAATGGTTTGATAATGCAATGCAGCAATGGAGCTTGGCTTTACTGAGAAGCAGAGGGAACAGGGAAGGCAGAAGTTCTCACTGGAAAATGTTCATAGTCTGGGTTTTCACATAGGTGTGACAGGCATCTGTTGGGATACAGGAGAAACAAAGAACTGGGATTGCCCAGGTAGCAGTGGGAGCATGCAGGTGCCAGTTTTTAGGTCTAGGGTACACCACTGTCATCTGAGGCAAAGACAAGCCAAGAAACACTTGAGTAATCAAAGCCAAGAGTGTGTGAGGCACAAGCCACAGTGGTCAGAACACTGGAGTAAGCAAGGCCCAGGCTGTTGGCACACCTGCAGTGTGAGAGGCAAAGAGGCTTCCAGAGAGAAGAGCCAAATCCCACCAGTGTCCTGCCCTAGGGGTGGGCTCTGTTCTGTGGGGTTGGCTTCCTTGTCCCAGCCTGTAAGAACTAAAACATCACAGGGACAGATGGCCTGTCTGGTACAGTCTGCCCCTTGATGTGAGATAAGGGAAGGCTCTCTTATCAGAGACAAGGGCTTCAGGGTTGGCCCATCCATTTCCTGCTCCCCAAGGCCTGTCAGAGTGGAGAGTGGCAAACACAGCAGGCACTGAAAATGAGAGGCCTCTCCCAGGACTAAGACAGGCCTTGGAGAAGGGCTTGAACTGACAAGGAACAGCACATCACCAATTCAAGTTAATATCTCTAAGATTAATTTATGCAAGCTCAATGGCCACCAAAACCATCATTTGAAACACTTACCATTGCTGACATCTGATTTATCAAGCACTCCTCTTTGAAGCACAGGTGTGCCAGTTCATCCAGCTGCTGCTGATGAGCACGAATTAGAGCCTTTCTGATTAACAAAAAACACACACTGGTTACACAGCCTGTAGTGTAATCACTGCTTGTAATCACAGCTGGCCTAAATAAACCTTCAAAAAGAGGAAAACCCCGGGGAAAGCCATGCTGTCCTGTGTCCCTGGCTCTCAGGAAGGGCACACCAGTGCTCCATGAAGTGCACTGGACTGCACTGGTGTGGGCTTTAGGATGAGCTGGGTGACTGAGGGCTGCTCACAGAGGAGTGACCACAGCCCCACCTTAGCACAGGCAGCACACAACTGCTTTTCACTGTAGGAGAATCAAGGAGCACAACTAATTATTGTGTCTAATCAATAGGTGAAATGGTTTATGGCCATGAGTGTGTAAGTAATTCCAGTGAGAAACAGGCTGAGCAGGAAGGCAGTGCTGTGTTGATTCCTCTGAGCAAGTTCCACTGACCAACAATGTATTTTCAGTCAAGGGAATGCAGCCCAGTCCCTGGGAGCTGACACTGGCAGCTCAGAGTACTCAGAAGCTTTATATCTACATCTTCAGTGACTGTTCAGCTGCCCTAGCAGCTTTTCTTTTCATTGATGAAACAGCTATAATCTGATTCTTGATGGAAGGTTTTGATATATTTTAGGTACTTTACAGCTTATAGTAAGCCATTTAATGTAGTTTGTATTATAATATTTATTCCTCTAGCATTATCCTAGAACAATATAATAATTGGCTTCCTGTGAGATTTTAAAATATGTCTAAATAAAAGCAACAATATATTTTTAAGATAATTATTGTAAATTATGATGAATCTTATAATTATTTAATAGAACGATTAACCATTGGTTTTTTAAGTACATAGGAGTATGACATACAAAAAACCGCAAATGTATCACATGTCCAGATTTCCTAAGTTTCACTACAAACTTCATGATAAGCAAGACTTACTGTGCCTTTTCTAGGGCTTCCCTCTGCCGTTTCCCCATCTCTGATGCAGCACGTGGAGAACAGCTGCTGGACAGCTGTGAGGGGCATTTTGCATTTGCTATTGGCTTATTATCTTTGGTTGCAAATCCTGCATCTGCAGCAAAAGTCTCCTGTGTAAAAATACTCTGCTTTGACTTGTTTTTAAGCAACCCTGTCTCCTCATTGCTGAACGATGACTTGGCAGGGTCTTCAAAATGGGTGAGGTCCTCATTCCTCGCTCCTGGCTTGGGCTGCTGCAGACGGCTGCTCTCCTGAGAGGGGGTCTCTGGCCCAGGGACGGCGGATCCAGCTGGGGATCCAGCTGTGGATGTTTCTGTCGGGTCACGTTCAAGAAACAAACTGCGCCGGACCCCCTGCTTGGACAAAACTGATCGCAGGTGGCAGCAGCATGGCTTCACACGGCCGCAGGTGGGTGGGAGCTTCTTGTTCTTGGCTTGAGAGGAGCCCAGCAGGGCACAGAGCCTTTCCCCGTGGCCGGGCTGCTCTGCCAGCTCCAGCATGCTGTCGGTCATGGATCTGCTCCTGGTGCACTGCCAGCCCTCGTCCTCAAAGCTGGTCTGGGTGTCACTGTCTGGCACCTGCTTCTCGCTGTGGGGCTGCTCTTGGTTGGAAGTTGCTTTCTCTGTTTTAGTTGTGTCCTCACCATCAAGAGATGACACCCGGGGCGGGGTCATGAGCTCAGAGGTGAAGTCTGAGGAACAGCTGGAGGAAACGTAGTGGCTGACTCCATTTTTTTGAGCTTTCCAATTTACGTCTCCTCCTACAAGGGTAGCCTTTTTAGCCAGTGTGGATTCTTCCTTCTCCTCAGGCTGGAGATCAAATTCTTTGCACTCTGGAGTTCCTGATTTCAATACAGGAGATACACACGGGGTTGAAGCATCTGTTTCTGGAGTTAAGGTGGCTTCACTGGAGTAAACAAGACGTTTGTGTTTGGACTTGTTCTCTTTGTGATCAGCTAGGAAGTCCTTGCCATTTCTCCAGCTGCAAGCAGGATCTTCCTGCAGACAGTAAGGTTTTTCTGCAGTATTGCTGGGAGGGAATTCAGCTAAGTCATAGCTCCAGTCTGCTGGAGTTTTGCTGCAGCCTGCATTTTTAATGGGTTCCTCTACTGCTGAACGGCCCTCACTACAATCCCAGCTGTCATCTAATCTGTGATCTTCCGTGGGTATTGAATATTTAAAAAATAAATCCTGCCGCTTTTGGCCTTTTTGTTCCTCTTCGGTTCCTTGCTCTCTTTCATGAAGGAAAAATGAATGTTGACTGGATTTGCTGCTATTTTCTCTTTTCACACTCTTTTGACTACAGACAGGTGAGAAAGAATCTTCACTGAAATCACTGTCATCCAGATCTTCCTGCTGTATCCACTCTTTGCTCTGCCCTTCAGTTGGAGGTAGGCTCAGCTCCTGCTTCAATTGAATCTCCTCGGGCTTGTACTGCATTAAAAACCTTTCAAGGGGCTGATAGTTCAATTTTTGCTTTAGAATAGGGGGTTGCTGAAACTGCTGGTGATAAAGACGTAAATGCTCTTCCCTTTCCTTCTGATATGGAGGCAGATATGTCCACGGTTCAACAGACTGTTTAGCAAAAGCATTTCCCCATTCCTGTTCGCTTTGGAGATTGCCATCTCCAGAGGAATTATCGTCATTAGGAACAAATTGTTTCTGAAGAGGTTGCACTGTCTGAACTTTCAGGCACTGGACAGGTGTTCTGTTTTGCATATACTTGTCTTGCTGGCTACTCTCTTCTTTGGCAATGAAATCCTCCACTGAGGAACTCTTTTCAGGGAGGGGGGATAGGTAACTTTTCTTCAGGGGATGTGTTATTTCTAGGACTCCCTTAACTGGTGTGGTGTGGTGGAAGCAGGGAGTGCTGGTATCTTCTATGTAGGCATGTCCTTTGCCAGTTCCCTTGGGGGTAGAGGTGAGAGGGACACCAGGTGGCTGGAGTGTTGCAGGATATGCCTTTGGTTTTGCAGCACTTGAGGGATGCTGTAGGCCTAGCTTCACTTTCTTTGGAGAACTCTTTTCCCCAGGTGGCAGAAAGGGAGAGCCTGGGATAAGCCTTGGAGATACAGTTCCAGCTTTGCGACGCCTTTTTGTGACAGGGGCAGGGTATCTAATCCCTCTCCTCAGCTCTTTGACCCTGTAAAAAAGAGGCTGGATTTAGAAGATGTCAGGCTTTCAGATAAATAACAGCATCTTCAGAACAAACTAATGCTTTCACATACTAAGACTAAATATTGAATTCAACATCGTGGTTTGTTTTCTGTCTCTGATCTTCACAAGTATCAAAACCGTTCTGCTAAAATTCCTGGACTTGGAAAAATCTATAGGAGTCTTTTTAAGCTTTTCCTTGAGCAGTGCAAAATGGGTCAAGTGAGTGGAAATGGCCTCAGTTTCAGTGCAAGTGCATTTCCACACATCATAATGCAGCAGAACCAGCTAGTGTCCTACACAGCACAGGCTCAAAGCAGGACTTTTGAAGTTGCAGTGGGGCTTCATAGCTCAGGCGAGTCTGCTCCTGGATCAGACTCAGCAGTACAGCTGGAAGTAATGATTGACTGGTATCACCCTTTTGCCTACCACCCTGACCCTCAGCTGCTCCCTCCCTCTGCTCCTCTTGCCCCTCAAGTTGTCTCTGGTCCTTTTAAGACCAGCACTGCACAGCTTGTAATTTACTTCCTGATCTGTGGGAGGGAGGCTGACACATTCGAAGTAGAATCAAAATACAAAACTAAATCAAAACTTTTGATTGCTAAGGTCAGTAATCCTGCAGTTACAGGGCACACAGTGATATTTTCATCACTGAAAGCGGCCATCAGAAAGTACTTACAAGACCCAAAAAATTTAAGACAAAATATAAGAGTTGGAATAAGAAACTATTTTATTAGCTTTTTAAAGATTCTGTTTCTTGCCTAAATCAACCTTTTCAATTCAACTATAATAAAATGTAATGGCAAACATCACACATTGCTTTTTACTTTGTGATTTTCCTTCTGGCAAGAACTGAGTTTCACCTCCTACCTGTCAGCATATCGCAGAGTGTTCAGGGTGTGCTCTGCAGCTAGGTTGCTTGGTGAAACATTGGCTATCATACATGTCTTGGAATTGCCAATGAAAGAGTCTTTCAGCACCTAGAGTTTGAAGGAAAAAGAAATTGGGTTTTTAGTAGTTCATGTCTCCTGTACATCCTGTAAATGAACAACATCTACAGAAGAAGTTCAACATGAGGTAGTGGCTTTTTAATTTTTTTGATAAATGTAGTCCTCTTGTCTTAGTTTTTCTTGCCTTTATTTGTTCATAGTTTAAAATGAATGCAAGTATTAATTAGAGCTCTAAACAAGCCCTTGTTCCAGATGCTGCAAGGGTGCCAATACGGTTTAAGGCATAAAGCAAAAGTTATAACTGAAGTAAAGAACTATTGATGAAACCTCCCAGGACAGTAATTGAATAGAAGATGCAGGATTGTATTCAGACTGTGGGGAGATGGATAGTAACTCTGTATGAGTCTGGAAGGTGGTGTTTGGGGTTTTGTTTGGTTTCAGCTCTTGGCTTGTTTCTTTTTTTCCCATGCCAGTCCCCACTGTTGGCTGGAGGAAATTGGCAGTTGACTTTAATTCTGCGATTACCTTTAAAATTAAAATTTACAAAAGCTATGCATTTCCTCTCTTCCTCAAGAGAGGAAGCAGTTACTGAACTATGCCATCTATTTATTTATTTATTTATTTGATTTTTTGCTTATTTTTGTCCTCAGCAGGGAAACTTCTCCTCTTGCTTTCTGCTCATCTTACCAGAGTTAACTTGCTTTGCCGGAAAGGAGTATGCACTTGTTCCTGATCCAACGCTCGAATGCATTCCTTTAGCTACCAAAAGAAAGAAAAAACAGAAGAGGAAAACAGATCAGTCATGCACTGGCAAGGATTTGAACAACATCAAACCAAGCGTACCCAGATCCTGTGTCACTTTGACTCCTACTATGTGCTGTCCCTTGCAAGGTCAATTTGTGCCCTGCCTGAGGGCCCCGTGGGCAGCACCAGATGCAAGGAGCAAGCACACACATTGAGCACACATGGAGCTCCACAGAGCTGCTGCCTGCACTACATCTAGCTAGTCTGAAGCCAGACTGGGTGTAGCCTAGACTATGCTGCAGCTTGCAGGGCAGGTGTACCCAAAGGACAGAGCTTTTTGAGCTACCTCTCTTATTTTCTTTCTTCTCGAGATAGCAGATTACAGTATTGTCATGGTGATACTGCCATCAAGTATTTACAGCCTTTCTACATTTTACAAACTCCCACTGAAAATGGCACTTATTCTCACTTTCACAGCATTTTATCAAAAACTGCACCTGTAACAAGTAAGAGATTAAACTATTGTAATTCTTTAGTCTGGCTCTCATAGTTGCAGTGTCTGAAAGTCTTCCACTTGAAAACATGAATATTCCAACCAGCAGCAGACTTGAGATTTCATGGGTTAAAAGGTCTGAACAGAGTGTTATGATCATTGAGGCCAGAGCTATGTTTTACAGGTTGCAGGTTACAAAGATTTACCCAAAGCTGTTTTTTATATTTAATTCAGTCACTACTTGTAGATTGTCCAGGTAACTTCTTAGCTTCACATAATACCAAAAATGCACAGACTCTGATTTTACAGTTTCTTTTAAAAGAATTTCATGGGCTTAGGATTCTCGGGAATCACACCATTGTTTAGGCTGGTGCAGACCTTCAAGATCAGACTTCTTTCTATAGAGGTACCAACTCCCCATGACACTCAGTTATTCACCAGCAAGTACTCAAGAAAGCATGAAGTACAGAAACACATTCACTTCTCAGGCTACCTCCCCAGCACAAATATTAATATTCCAGTGCAGGAAGAGCCTCTGTGCAAAACAGCATCTACATTCCCAAAGCAGAGCAAGCTACCTCCTATTTACAACACACTAAGAGGTACAGCTGTGTGCAGACTTCTGCTCTGCTGGCTCCTACCCTGGAACCTAAATCACCTTCAGCCTCGCTTAGAGAAGCCCACAGTCATCACTGAGCCCTGCTTGTTTGCATTAGAGGAGGTGCAAACCTTTCTGCAGCATTTACACTTTTAGGCACTTCTGCTTTATCTTAGATGGCATTTTTCTGCTCCTTTGTCCCTCTTTGCCCGACTAAGGACACTTAAAAAGACACTTTGCCTCAGGAGTGCATTTCTTCCTGTTCCTTTCTCCCCACACATAAATTGATCGTTTTTATGCTCTTAAGTCCTTTATTCCTGATTTGAAAGAGAAGCCTAAGTGGTAAAAATAACTGGCAGGAACAGATATGCTTTCATTAAACAAACATGGCAATTCCAAGCCAGTATTCTTTAGAAGGGCCAATACCTTCTATATTAAATGTGGGACACTTATACGACACCTAACATTGTCCATGCTATGTTTACCTGTCTGGCAGTAAGAACGGATTAAAAATACTTAATTTTTATAAGGATATCTCTTCCTTCTTAAATTGTTTTTCAGTCATGAGACATATTAAACTGAACACACTTAGTACCTTGGTTATTTTTTCCTCTCCATGGAATACATGCATACATTATTCTGTGGTTCATTTTTATCCTAAAACACATGCTAGTAATTAAATACAAAACTTTCCCCAGACTTAATAGTAGCTTACTGCCAAAAGACTTTGGTTTATTTCTGCTCCTTCCATTTTTGTTTGTCGATCCTTTTCTTTGGCATCAGCTGCTCTTTCACTGCCAGCCAAGTCAATGAATGATATCCTAGAAAAAACAAAGTTGCATTTATCTTAGGGGCTTTTCTCCCCTCTTCTTTTTTTCTTTATTTAACCAGCAGGCTGAAACACATGGCATTAGAAGAGTGATTAGAAATAACTACTTTTGAACAACAGGAAACATCCATTGGAAATATCTGAGATACCAAAATAAGCATATGAGCAGGAACCGTGTCAGAGCATCTTAACATTAAATAATATAAAGTGTAGTTACATGCGATGACAGTGCTCCACAGTTTAATGGATAAGCTCTGTAAAGTGCAACACATTCATCTTTCCAGATAATCACTGTGCGTGCAGTTTCCTAAGAACAGGGCTAAAAGAAATTGTAAATGTTTTGATTTCTCCTTCCAAGTAAAACAGACAACTGCCATGTCAAATGGAAATTCAGGACAACAGGAGCAGAAATTTCCAGTGTAGCAAGTAATACACTGAGCTTTCAGTGATCCCTGCTGTTTCTTTCCACAGAACTCCATTACTCCCTTTCACACTCCCCAGCTCTGGGTGCCAGCTGCTGTACTGACTGTGGCACTGTATCTTTGTCCTTTCTCTTTTTCTGTAACACCCCTGACTTTTTTTATCGGCACATATTGGCACCCTTCCCTCAGTTCAGCTCCACCTCCCTTTCAGACACACAACCCCCCCCAGTTCAAATGCCACACCTACATAAACCTCTATACTTTTATTTCTAAGCCTGCCTGTTCTGTCTTTTGCTCTCTTCAGTGTTTGTGGCCCCCCCATTTTGTCTTATGCTCAAAATTAGATCCTGGGAAAGAAGACAGTGTGGTAGCTAATGGAAGGAGGTGTTAGCAGGATTTTGTGATACTTGGCAGTAATGCAGATGCACAGACATTCTTCCTCAGACCTATTTCTTGAGGTTGTTTACTATGGAGAAAAGATGACTGAAAGAGGTACAATTCATTTTTGAATACATACAGTGGGTGCCACAAGTGTAAGTAAACTGCTCTTTATGTCTGCTGCAGATAGCATCAGAGTCACACACTCAAATTATCATGGATGTTTATGTGAGGTACTCTGATTCTTCTGGCCAAAGGCAAACATTTGTTGTGGAATCATCTCCACCTGGGCTGGTCATCCCACACTCCCTTTGTAGTCAATTACAGGACAGAAATGCTTTGAGGGGAAAATGCACCTGACATAATTTACTGCAGAGATCCCAGAAATGGCAACTTCATTCTACTGACTTCAAAGGTGGTGAGTTGGTGAGTTCACATGTGGATAAGTACACTGCAGGTGTCTACCTATAGCCAAATTAAACACTGAAGATGAGGGGATGGATTTGATTGTCAAACTCCTTCACTGGAAATTTGCATGAACAATTTTGACAAAGCTCTTGCAGATGTGCCTAAAACATTCTCCTTGGAAACAGAGAAAGGACTGTGGAACTTTTTGTAGTCTCTTTTAACCCCATCTTCTAATTTAACTCACACTTGTGCACTAACACCTCCTCTTTGTCTCTTGGATGTCCCTGGGCTTGACATCAGCACTGAACACCTCTGCTTCCAGTCTTACCTCCCAAATGCCCTGTTGCTTGTGTCTTTAATTTGAATTTGGATGATAGCATGAGACCGAGAGGAATCTGAGTTGACAGCAGTAACTCCTGTGCTACGTTCTTTTCCTCCCTTCAAAATCACCTGCAAAATAAGGGGGACAAAATGAATTGTAAATAAAACCACAATCTCTCAGAAAGAGATCTTGTCCTCCTAAGGTGAGGAAACATTGTGAGGAAAGGTGCACTACAGCCTTAAGATTTGGTGCAAGGCAGTAGAGGTAGACTGGATCCCTTCCAATATTTCTTTCAGAGCTTTGTGCATGGACTTGCTTCTAGTGATTATACAAAGCTTAAAGAGTTACACTGCTAGTAACAATCTGTTGCAGACACTCACTCGTATTTGCAAAATATTAAAATTATAAAATTAAATTCTTTCTTATTTTGCTGGCATACTTTTCTAGTACTACAGATACAATCTAAGAGACTTATGAGTTTGACTATTTTTTGTGTTCTTTTAAAATTTTACTTTCTTATGTAGTAGATGACTACAGTTATCCAGAAAGTCACATATAAATTTATGAACTGCCAAAACCTTTCTATATTTCCAAAACTAAAAAAAAAAAATTATGCCAGAGTAAGGAACAAACTAAAAGATTAATTATTCTCAACAAAACAGTGAAACGAGAAAACAAGGAAGGAAGGCAAGGCAGAAGGATAAATGCTCCTTCAAGATACAAATCTGGATAATTCTTTTTTGAAAACTTTTAAGGACTGTTGCAGAAAGTCTAACATTGACTGCAGCAGGGCATTCATAGAAAAGCCATTAATTTTGCTTCTAGCTGCAAGAACAAATCAAAATATTGCCTAGTAAAATCAATACATTCTCAGCTGATAGATGTGAATTATTCATGCTTTTCAGTGGCCAGTTCTCAATGAGCAACATAACCACCCAGTGCAGCTTCTGAGCTTTATATCAGTGCTAAGTGAAGACAATTTCTGAATCAAAGCCAACATCAATGAGTAGTGACTAACCAGGGATGCATTCAAAGCTCCATATGATATATTTCCATATATCTGTTGCAGAATACTCAGAAGTTCTGAGTCAATCCAGTGGCATTTCTGTGTTCAAAAGGGCCTGTGAACAATGTATTTTTTCCCCTCAGGATATCTCTAAAAATTAAGTAATTTAATAGCTCTTCTGTGTGTGGAATGTGATAATACCAAGGAATTGCAAATCAACCATGTAGTAAATTTGCACCCTAACTTGCAGAAGTATCACCAGCTTGTCCTGAAGCTTGGAGTCAATGGGAAGATGAACAACTAAATTGAGTGCAATATCAGTGGACAACACTATGACAATTTTAATGAGCCAGTTACTATATCAGGCACTTGTAATTGACACTTCCTTATAAAAATAAAAAAAAGAATTAAGTTATGCAAAGTCAGGCTAAATAGAAAGCACATTTAATCAGCTTGCTTGCTGCAAGACAATACAGAAAATTTGCCAGTGTCCTTTTAGAGGTAGGGAAGAAAACTGAAGCCTTGTTCTTGGTGAATGTTTAAAAATGTTTAAGCTACTGTTTAAAAATCTTAATTTTACTTGGCTGTTATCATGCACACACATAAGCAGCATTTTAATCCTAATTCAGACAAAATATCTCAATCTTAAGTATTTTCTAATGTCTGTTCCTAATAATTTTCAAATTTATATATTCTGTGCAAAAACCACATATCTTTTATATACAAAAACCTAAGTTCATAGACCCACGAGACACCACACTGGGAGAAAATACATATCCAGCTTTCAAGGTCCCTTACTGGGACACTATTTAACTTCTGGAATCTTTCCCTATGGAAAGGCAGCAGAAGTGACAGCTGTTAGCATGTGGCTAACACAAGAAACAGCTTAATGAATAAAGACATTTTTAATTGAGCCCCTTGGTGCCTTGCTGGGGTTGCCAATTTCAGGGCCTTAAACAGGAACATACACTTGTGCTACACAGTAAATAATCTCTGTAAGTGACACACCTCACAAATAAGCAAATTGGGCTGCAGAAGACAAAGAACAACTCCCAAACATTACCTCCAACAGCTCATCTACAGAATCCACCTGAACCTCCCGCAGTCCAACTATCTGAACGACGTGCTTGCCATCTTCTCTTGCAAAAAGCCTGACAGGAGAACAGTGTAAAAAAGAAGATATCTGAAATCTTAGAAACCAGCAATGAAAACACACGTCTGTGCTGTGACACTGAGAAAAAGCAATCAGGGCTATTGACAGGGGAGAGGCCCTGCTGTCATTAATTTATTTTCAGAGCTGAAGAGGTACTTAATTTATAACAAATATCACTGACATTTCACTGCTAAAGAGACATTACCAATGCATTTCTGCTAGTTCAAGAACGTAATAAAGCAGGGAAGTAAATTACTGTGTTTACATGTTAGAGTTCCTGTCTCCCTTTAAACTACATCTCAGGCTCCTCTAAGTCCTCATCAATCTGTAAATTTTGTTCTATTCATATTCTAATGTTTTTTGCACAGGATTTTAAAGCAGCTCCTACAGCCTTAGAGTCATATTTCAGCATGACCTCCAGAGGCTTGCTGGGCTGAGTCACTGGGCTGCCAGGCAAAGGTGCCCAGGGAGAAGGTGAGCTGGCTCTACAGAGTCCAGCACTTAGGAGATCAACAGGATCTTCAGAGACTGGATTGGCAAGAGCCAAATCTCCACTGGCACAGCAGGAGGGACAGCCACAGTTTATGCTTGACCAGGGAAAGACAAGGACTCCACAATGGTTGACACATGATAGGCTGTCCAAACAAGTTGTGGATGTCCCACGCCCAAAAATGTTCAAGGCCAGGTTGGATGGGGCTTGGAGCCACCTGGTCTAGTGGAAGTTGCCCCTGACCAGGGCAGCAGGGGTGGAACAAGATGATCTTTAAGGTTCCTTCTCAAAATGTCCTATGATTTTAAGACAGGAACTTCTGGTCACAAGAAGCTAGTTTCTCTTCCCATGGATGTCCAGCTATTATCTTATTACAGTGTAAGCAAGAGCCTGAGCTTGTATCTCAAACCTAAGCCCTTATTTTTCTCCAAAACAATAAACCAGGAGTCCCTATCAATGTCACAGTATCTACTGTCAGATGTTGCTATCCTCCTTAAGTATCTTCTGTGAGCAACCCGAATCAAATATATAACATTTACTATAAATGCTAGTATGTTAAATGTAATCACATGAAAACAGGAATTGATTTCCAAACAATAACCAAATGATTCACAACCATAGGCTTGTAGGAAATCATACCTTTGCCTTCCATTTAGCAAGTCATAAAGGTGTCCACAGTAGATCTCATAAAAACTGATCAGAACCACTTGCTCTTTCCTGGATGGTGATGCTTCCAGGTACCTAAAGATGTCCTGGGCAGCCAGGGCATAGAGCCCTGGGGTCCGGTGATTCCCTATCATGGTGTAAGTCTTGCCAGCACCAGTCTGCCCATATGCAAAGCAAGTTGCATTGCCTCTGTGAAGACAGCACATGTGTTTAGTGACACATCTGATTCATTCATATCTATTAAATAATATTCTGCAATGCTGGTATCTATCTATAGCAACCCCTTATCAATGAGGTTTGTCTGCTGCCCTCTCTGGGAAAATGCAGGATGCTTAACAATGATTTCCAAGTAGAGATCTGATGTAGCACAAGGTGCTGGCTCTCTTCCTTTCTTTTCCTTTCCTTTCTCTGCCCCTTAAAAAAAAAAAAAAGATTTTGCACCTGGCTCAGTACTCCTGGCAGAGGAATGGGTAAAAATGTAGGGCTGCAATAATCACAGCGAACAATTTCTTGCCAGTTTAGATTGCAGACTGGCCTCACCATGGCATCAGATTAAATGAATGCTGGCAGGAGGGATGGAAAAGTAAGGGGAAAGCTGGGAAAAAAACAGCATAATTTCTTCTGGTGGCATTACTGGACTAGCAGAATTGTGGCTTTAGTGATTATTACCCAGCAAGGTACAAGCCTCATTCTCCGTTCTCACTTTCCTTTTCTCAAAAGCATGATACTCGGTCTCTGTTGATGACAGAGATTTTCAGTAACAGAATGCTCCATTTTGTTAATTTTCAGTATGGATAGGTCATATTTTCCTTCAAAGACTCAAAGTAATTATATTCAAGTATATATTCTATATATATATATAACCTTGCATAGCAATAAGATGCCTCATGTAAAGCCACCATAAATTTCCCAATAATCAGGAAGTATGTAATTACAATTAAACCTCTAAGCAAATATAAATCAACAAAAATAAATCACAAGGTTATTCATAATTTCTATTACCTTGTGAACTGTACAAATACATGTAAAAATATTTCTCAGTAGTCTCAGGAAAGAGGTAACACTATCTCTCTACAGATGAGTGTGCACTGCCACACAGGAGCCTTTGTTAGAGTGAAGATGAGAGCTCAGAAATCCTGGGGCACGTTTTTATTCTAGCCTGACCATGCTGTCACGTTATTGCAATTGAGTTCAATTTAACCACCTTCTGTAATTGGGATTTGTCACTTAGCGTGAAGAAAGTTTTCCTTGATTTACTTTTGTCAAAATTGCAATCAAAGATATTCTGAAAGGGGGAAGGCATGTGGCAAACGTGAAATGAAGGTACATTTCAAAAGATGAAAAGCATAAAGGAAAATTCAGGCATAGCCATAAAATTGGAAAACAACAAAACAAAAAATAACCAATGTAAGCACTGATGCCCTACCCGTTAAAAATATGTTGAATGAGAGGATAAGCTGTCTTCATGTACACATCCTGGTTGGTACATGACTCCTCGAAGACTTCATCAAAACAAAAAACATGCTAAAAAACAAAAAAAAATCTTTACATGAGCATGAATATGTTTCACTTCCCCTCCAACTGATTCAAAGGTAAAATAAAATAATGAAAGTCTTTCCAGTGACTTCATACAGCTCAGGATTAGGTAGAGAGTGATCTAGCACACTTAATATGCAGCACAAATCATGTAGGAACACACCAGTCAAGAGATTCAGGGTAGGGGGAAAAAAAAAGAAAACAAAAATGCCTCAATTTCCCATCACTCTGAAGCATAACATGCCAGAGCCTTTTAACAAGAAACAAAAAAAAGCTAATTAAAGAAAACCTATTCATGAAATGAATCAGTCTACAGAGGTACTGTCAGACTGTAACAGTAAAAAGAACTGAGAGTCAACTCTTGACTCTCTCAAAATTAGTTCTCACTTGTGACTTAGTTGTGATTAATTGCCTCTGTTCTTAAAAAGTTTTGTGCCAGAGAAGAAAGAAGCTGCTCCTAAGCAAAGCGACATTGTCTGAACTCAAAAGGGAGCAAGAAAATAAAAACTTCCCACACTCCAGATCAGACTCAAAGAAGCAGGGTCTGTGGAAATGATTCAGCATGTGTCCCACTGTAAAAGGTGGCACATGAACTGGGCCTGAGAGAGATCTGAAATTTTACCAGATACTTCAAACAGTTGTTACTAGGGCCCAGATTGTAAAAATAACACTCAGCAGAGTGAGAATAGCTTGCTGCCTCTACCAATCAGTTCTGTTCCTGGTGCTGTCTGTCAGTCACAAGTGAGAATTTGAACTATGACAGCACAAAGTATTTGGGATTAAGAGACAAAGACAAAAGGGAACTTCGTTTTCAAAAGCATTTGAGAAAAATGGAAGGGAGGGGATAACAGTATGTATGATTCATTGAAAGAGACCTACAGTGCTTAAACAGTGAAAGGGAACTCCTCACTGAAGTACCTGGAAAGCCATCAGCAGGTACTTCTCCTGCAGCAATGGCATGTAGCAGAGGGCTTATTTTGCCACATACAAAGTTCCAAGAGACATACTTCTAGACCTTAGAATTCTGGGCTCAGTTTTGCTGGCACAGTCTGGCATAAATCAGAAGCAACTCAAATATAGACAACTCTGAGCTAAATCAAAATCCCACCACCCATTTCAGTATAACAAATACTAATAGCCCTTTTCTGGTTTCCCTCATGGAAACTCCAGCTTTACCCTTTCATGCAAGTGACTGGCCCATAAACACAACCTTCAATGGAGAATGTTACCTGTAAAATGTATTGTGTAAGATCAACTGCCTCCTTCCTCTCGTGCAGAAGTAGGGTTTCCTGATCTTTCACTGTGATTATATTTGCCTCCCCACGTCTCTCCTCCCTCAGGCAGAGAGGACGTTTTCGGACACACACTCTGATTTTGTCACTCTCTGTCCATGGAGTCTCTTTGTCGAAAGTATTGGATCTACAACAATAATGGAGTAATGGATCTACAACATTTTAAAATCAAGTTACAACAGAATCTAAAATACGCCTGAATTTGTTACATTTACCACAGAATGTTTCTGCTCTTAATGCCTATCAAAAAACTCCATAACACACCTCATTTTTACATGATGCAGTTTCTGATGATTTTTCCTAAACAGACCAATGCTTCCTGTACATTTCTGTTAAAGGAATAGTTATGTTTGTACAGCTACACTCCTGTACTTGCTGCTGGACTGACATATTTTCAGTTGTACACAAACATGAGATGGAAGCTGACATAATATCCAAGTTAATGAAATTAAATTTAATCTTGTGCAATTATTTGCACTCATGACTAATCACTTAATCATGTACAACGAAAATATGAATAGATCTTGAAAAGGAAAAGATACAATACTTAGCTGCTCTTCCTCTCATGTTGGACTCTTTTCTTCCCATTATAGACTGTCCAACTGGTTACAAGTAAATGACTCAAACTGGCAAATCAGATAGTATCACCATGTTCCTATTTAGCTCCAAAAAGAAAAATACTGATCTCATCCTTGCCTCCCCTTTGGTCTTTTTTCATAAAAGGGTTATGTGGTTTTAGACCATAAACAAAGTTGTGCTCTGATGTTTCAGCAATTTTACTTTAGTCCCCTTCCAGACACCTCATACACAGGAGGTGATTTCATGTTTCATTGATTAACCTGCTGCGTACAGCATTTTGTGAACAGAATAGGTTTGAATTAACCAAAGTGTATTCAATATATCTCTCCCTTCTTCAAGCTGTCTTCAGCCAAATCAGTAACAATTTTCAGCCTGGATTTGCATTTCAAATAATCAAGCCCCAACTTGCCCAAAAGCAGTGTTTCTGCCACACTGTCCAGGTGCCAAAATCTCTTAGCATAGCAACTGAAAACTCATATATACCAGTTGTCTAACAAACTGTAACCCACAAGCTACTCAACATCTCATTAACATCCACATGCTTGTGGTATCATTGCTGTTCCCTCCATGATTCCCTAGAAGCACATGAGATGCACTTTAAATCTCAAGATACGTCTTTGAAGACCCCACACGAGCATTCTTCATTTGTCACTAGACTCCCTTTAATTTTAGTACAGCTTTCCCGTGCAGTCCAGCATCAGGCTGTGCATTTAGATGGAAAATTCTTTTGTCGGAAAAGAAAAGCAATGACACTTGAAATAAGATGCTCCATAAGCTGGTGTGAGCTTATGCATATCACTAGGCACCAAATGTTATCCAACAAATGATCAGAAGCTCTGAAGTTTAATTCTGGTGCCAGAGGGCATAATTGGTGACCTGCAGCAAGAGCCTGTTGTGCTCTAAGAGCTTGAAGCAGAAAGGATTGCAGTATTTGGAGAAAAAAATCCCTGAAAATTTAGAGACTCAGTAATGAGAAAAAATAAATAATTTTTTTCTAGTACAGAGGAACATTTTTGTTGAGCTTATTTTGTATGGGAATAGAATGCACATTAATTCTATATGCTGAACCCAAAGTTTGTATTTCTTACTAACTCTTTTAAAATATAAATTGTATTTTACAATAAAACAATGTTTCATTACTAGGAAAAAAAGTCAAACAACTTTTGTTTGATCATCAGAAATCTAATTGAATAATAGGTCAGAAGGACAATTATGTCTTTGCATAATCAAGTTATTTGCTGTGGGCAAGTTTAAAATAAATTTCAACATATTAAAAGAGCTCTTTGTCCTTCTGCTGTCTGAAATAGTATCTGTGTTTTCCAATATTCCTCATAGATTAGGTGAGCCTTCACAGTGATCAAATCCCAAGGTGACATGGGAATGGATGGATTCAGCAAAACAGTTAAGCACTTGCAAAACAGGCATCAAACCTGAGTGTAAGCATGCTGCTCCAAGCCTGCCTGAAATGTTCAACTCTCCAAACACAAGAAAATTAAGTTGAGGTATTTCAGGAGGAGGATGCAGAAAGCCCACGAGATGAGCCATAATGCTTAGTACAGATGAATGTGCTTGCAAAAGAAGAGAACAAGGAAAGACAGAACAATGAAGAACATGTCTCTATTGCAGGATTAAAAATCTTTAACTCCTTTACTTGAGGCATTAGGTTTAATAACGTATCATTTTTTAATTTGCCAAGATTATAAATCCTGTCCTTTTAGTTGCACATTGGCTCATCTTCCAGAAGAGACAGAGAATACACCCAGATGTCAATATATATTGGAAGTCAGTACACTTCTCCAGAAGGTAGGAATGAATTTTTTTTTCCAGCTAAGGAGAGTTATAAACCTGTCTTGCCTTTCAGTTAAGTGCTCTAGTTACTATGTCAGCTTAGTACTTTTCCACCATGGCAGCAGCATCTATCCCTCCAGACTACATGCACTCCAGGTGGGAGCTGTAACTGACACCAAATCTTTCTCCACAACCTTCCCAGACCAGACCTAATTTCATAAAACTACCTCTTTTCATTGCATATTAACTACCATGACTGCATTGCAAAAGCTAGATACTGGTATTATGTGGGTAGGGGCGTATGTGCCTCTGGTGAACCAGGAAAAAAATAATTACTGCTTTAAAAATGTTGCCAGGGTAGATTTACCAGTGGTTCATGATAACCCCAGCCCCTTCGGTACCAAACACTGGGAAAAGTATGGAAGTTACAGATCACATGCCTAGGGAGCAGCTGCAAGGCATCCCTCTCACCACCAGCTCTGTAATCCTTCCCAGCTGCATTCATTTTGCTTCCTTTTAAATCTTCAGTTCATAAATTTCTTTATAAACAAATATAGCCATCAAAGCTTGTATCCTTTTTACCAAGAAAAGCTTGAAAAATTTAACAACAGGCAATTCTGTATTTTGGAAAAATAATGTTTTAAAAAATAGTCCCATGGAAAGACAAAGATTGGCTCAAATACCAAGAAAAGAAAGCCTTAAATCCTGAAAGACAATAAAGACTATTCTTAGACAACCTTGGTGAGTAGCAGCTGGTCAAATTCAGATGATTCCTTCTATAAGACTCGGAGAGTTGGAAATGCCTATTAATATCTCTCTTGTCTGTAAGACTTTGCATAGCTCTGTAGTGCTTGGATTGCTTATTTGGAGGTGAGGAACACAGATTCTGCTCCACAATTAAGAAAGAATCAATTATGACTAACCTGAAGTATTATCAAAATAAAGGTGAGTGATTATTACCTGATACAGGAATGAGGTAGTCCATAATTATACCCTGAAATATGAGTTACTCTTTGTACAATAGGAACTTCAGAATCGCCCAGGAGAGGAGCAATATCATCAGAAACTGTTGGACAGCTCAGGTCATTTTTTGTACCTATTCCAGCAATATTTAGGTCTCTTCTAGTTAATCTGATCGGTTCTGGATTGTGTGGTGGGATGTGTCCCAGCATTTCCCCCACACTGTCCTTCTCTTCATTGGCACTGAAATCAGACGACTGATACAACTCCGGTTCAGAGTCTTTAACTGTTCCACCATTTTCTCCACAAAAGGACTCGAAACGCAGCTGTCTGCGGGGTCCTGACTTGGTCACCTGAGGCTGAATGAAAAGGCCATGTGGTTGAAAATCCTGCTTGCTTAAGTTTGCAGCGCCTTCTTCTTGTGTGTATTTGATTATTCTAATGAGGTGGAAAAGACGTTTACGGTCATTTATGTCATGGACTCCCAGTTTGGAGTAATCTTCCAGGGCAACCTCGGCAAGCTCATCTATTGTCTCAACACCAAACGCAGCCAAGTGGGGATAGTATTTTTCAAGTTCTGCTTCACAAAGGCATTCGTAAAGGCATGATGCCATCTTCAACGTAGAGCCTACAAACAAACAAAAATCAAACAAAATAAACATTAGAATAACATGAAACTCCACATCTGACAAAGTTACTAATTAAGAAACTGCACGTTTCCTGATGCCATTACTTGCAGTTAGGCTACAAGCTTGTTTAACTCCAAGTTTACATACACTAGACTGACAAACACTAAAGAAAATAGTCATAACAGCAATAAAGTAAAACATGAAACACATATTTTATCCATGAAACTGTATTTTAAAATTACATACAATATACAACATGTAAGAAATGCACAAGGCAATATTACTCACTGCCACAGAGTTCCTACACGCCTGATGTCTACTTGATGAATGCCACAGCTACTGAAACCCTGTCCTCAAGCTATAGAATGTAAAATGCCTAATTTTAGACAGTCAATTTAATATCAAGGCACATGGTCTAACGTGGTTCAGCTACCCCTGGTTAACTAACCACAGGAGAAAAAATTGCACTTGTTCTCACCTCAAGCTGCCTAATTAAGACCATTCATCTCACAGAGGAACTATAGCAAAGTTGCAGTTTTGTTGTGTACCTTTCTCTTTCATGAATCCTCTGAGCATTTCTGAGTGTCCTTGACAGAAAAATCAAAAAAAACCAATTCTGCAAAATCTGAAAGACAGCATTTCTCTAAATCTATATATGCCACTGGAATGCAATACTTGCATTCTTGGGAAACCCAAAAAAGAAACATGAATCACTGAAAAGTATGCCCCAAATCCCCCAACTTCTTCACTTATGTCTTACTGGCAATGCATGGTGCAGCTGTCTGTATGCCAATGGATTAATATCTGCAGATATTTTTACTTCTTCCATAAAACACAAAAATGATAGCACTTCAAGTATTTGCTGCCCACTGCCTTCTCATATCTTTGTTCAGTCTAGGACCTTAACAAATACTGCTCTTACTCATGTTTGGAGGTCACAGTAAGACTCAACAAAAACAAGTCCTTTAAGTTTTCCTCCCTGTAGTTCAGAGTAGAGTCTTTTCAAGGCTCTCTACAATGACATTATAGAAGAAAACAAGGTCATGCCCAAATTTGAGTCCATGTCATTAATTAATACATTATGTTGTAGTAATAATAACAATAAAATCATATGGATTAATATATAAAGTGCTGACTGTATAAGATACTACAGAGGCCCAAATGTACAGTAGGGAACATTTAAAATTACTTACAGTCCATGCTTTAGGTAAAATTATGAGATTCAACAACAATGAACTACATGACCCAAAAATTCACAAGTAAGTGAATTTATTTAATCTGTAAATAACGTGATTCTGAATCCTGAGGTAGAGTCACTGCTGAGACTGACAGATCCTGGAAGGTGGAAGTCAAAACTGACAGAGAGGACAGCAAACCCAGAGAGCAGGGGTACTAAACACCACATGTATGCAAGGGTTTCACAACTATTCTCCACTTGCCAAACTTCTCTAACATATAAAAACACACAGGAACCTGAGACTTAAATTAAATACATTTTGGACAAATTCCCTTTCTTACATAAAGTAGCTTTAGGTGTAAAACCAGTACAGGTAGTTTTACATGCAGAGGTGCAACTCTCTGTATGTACTGCCATGAGAAGCTTCTGTTTGATGAAAGGAGCAACTAGAATTCAAGGCCAAAATACCAATCTCAAAAATGTTGAGAATCTGTTAAAGGCAAAAATAATCAAATAAATTTACTTTGTCTACTCTCTATTGGTATCCTAGATTACACCTACATCTCCTATATATTCTTATATTAAATACAGAGTGTCCAAAGACACTAATTCAGTAATAACCTCTGTTCAAATTATAATGGTGAACACAGGAGAGAGAAAGAAGAATAAAAAGGAAAACAATGGAGACACTTTCTAAAAAAGGAACAGCAGACAAGGGAAGAGAATTACAAATTTGAAGGTCAAGGTTCTAATTAAAAATGAAACAAAATATACTTAAACAGCTAGAAATAACAGGTTGTCATTATATGGAATGACAAGTCAGAAGAATTCTTGGCATTAGGAAAATCCAAGTAATGTAGGTACTGCAGAACCTAAAAGAGCAATGTAAGCAGCTTCTGTGGCTAATTAGCTAAGGCTCTGTGCCATGTGAAAGCAACTAAATGGTTTCTTAACGAGACCTGGCCTCTTAATGAGACTTGAGATCTGCCTTTCCAGATAGAATAAATCTTACTGGATCTGAGTGGTTTCAGGGATAACTCCACCAACTCCTTTTTGACAGGACAGGAATTTCACAAGCTAGGGAAAAAAAAAAAAACATTCACTAATAAAGGAGGAATAAATTAATTAACCACAGGAAAAAAATTAGGCATTGGCATAATGAGAAAATCAGCATTTTTGATCACTTTGAACCTCAAGAGTAGACAATTGCTAAAAGATTTAGTGTGGTTCAAACATGAAAGAACTCAGGGAAATCTGCAATTGCCAGTGAAACTCTTCTCACCTTTCGATCACTGATGCTCAAAAAAAAAAGGATATCTTTCTCCTTATTGATAAAATACTTTAATTCATCCAACCCTGGATGAGAGATCTTCATGTCTGAAGATGCTTTTTGTAACAGACAAACAATTCATCAAAAAAAACTGGCTTTGTGAAAACTAAGAGGAGGTTTTCAGGAATCCTAAATTGTTAATGCCATCTTCTGGCAAAAAAAAAGACAGAAGACTTTCAGTCTCACAACAGCATTTCCTCACTTTCCCCATGAGAATAACATGTCATGGGGCAGAAAACCATACCATTCTTCAGCGTGGTATCTTCATATCAAAACCTAGGCCTTGTTCCCCACAAAGATATGGGTAGCTTCACTGAAAACAGGGTTGAGATGAAAGACTAGGACTTCTTGAAATAGTTGAATATAATATATTTTGAGAAAGAGGTGAGTGTGGAGGTATAATACTCCACATGCACCCAGCCTGACACCTCTGTGCAGAAAACATGAGTTCTCTACATCTTGTTTCATATGCCAAGATGTTTTAAAAAGATCTTAAAAGGCTTCCAGATGCTGGTAATGTGTGAGTGTTTATTGTAAAAAAGTATTAGAATTATATATAAAAGGGACCAGCTTAGCCATAGAATTAGATTGCAGTTTGTCATAAGAGAACTCCTCCTCAGCTTCAGTATTAGAGTTTTCAATGGTCATAAAGCTGATGAAAAACAGAAAAGTCATGTGTAAATAATAAAAAGGAGTGGTTACATTTTTCTGTCCTGTAGGAAATTAACTTACAACAAAATTATGTTCTAGGAGCTGAGTCTCCATTTTAAAATGGTTTTAATTATTAATTACCTCTTTCACAAGATCTTTTCCTTCTCAATGCACTTCTCAAGGTGGAGGAAAGGTCTTCGAAGGTGCTTGGTGAGTGTCAATCACTGTGTATAAAATAAATTATGTTAAAGCCCCATAGAGATTATTTTAAGAATAAAGCAGCCTAGAACCACTATACCTTGATCATTATTAACTTCTGATTTGTTAAAGATCTCAGGACCCCATTCATTTGAGTAACTTTCACATGTCCTGTTATCCCACTCATATTGATCTGACAATTTTAGATAATTTAGAGTGACAATTTTAGATTTAGATGATTTCCTGATTGTCACCACTGAGAGAGAACACAAATGTCATTATATCTATTCTTTAAATGAGGGAAATAAAGTGAAGAAATCTTACATGACACTCCTACAAACGCAAATGATACATTTTGTCCTGAAAATAGGCTAAGGTAATCACTCTGAATCATAAAACCTGGCCCGATTATGACATAATTTTACTAGTCAAGATTTTCAAGAGTATTTGATAAACATAGAAACTGTTAATCAGCATACAAACCATAAACACCACCTTGTTTTCTGTGTAAACCATTGTCCTCTACAAGTACCTTATAAAAATAAAACTTAAGAGCTTTAAAAGTTTGTAAATGTGTGTAGCAGATGGGTGTTTTCCCCGATAGCAACTACAGCAGCACACTGAACTCATTACTTGCAACCATTCTACCCCAAAAAAGTCTTCAGCACTTCATCACAGCTTCTGCTCATGCCAAAGAATTTGCAGATTTCTTGAAATACAGAAGCAAAGAATGAATAGGGAAAAGGGAAAGGTATTAATTCTTGTCACTACCCATCCATCTTCATTCCTTATTCATTTGAACATTAAGCTCTTTTTTTTTTCTAAGGTGATCCAAAGCCAAATCTGATTTAACCCTCCAGAAGCGAATGGCTAATTTGCTTTCCCAGAGCACACACAAAATGCTTTACCTTTAATCATTCTGACCCCATTCCTTGGGAATTAGGGCATTCCTGTGAAGAACAGGGAGCTGCACTTTCTTAAGACAAGCTCCACAATAAGAGACAATCTGTTTTGTAAAATGAGCCTAAAATTTTATTTTAATGCAAAAGGTGGGGATCTGTGAAGCTGTGGTTTACGTTGCAGCAGATCCCTTTGGAAGATCATAGGATTACTCCACCCTGCACGTAAACAACAGGGCATTAAACATTCCACTGCTCCTTGGAACAAGCGTTCAGCTGTTCAGAAGCTGGATACTGACAATAGATAACCACTTACAGCTTCAACACAGCAACAGTAACTGGAGGGGAGGGAAGGGTTTTAATGCTAAATTGTTTCAAAAGCTATTTTACAGCTGGAGCTTGACACAGGTCTGCTGCTTACAGCAACAAGTAAGAAACGGGGGTTTCCTTTGCCGCTGACATTCCTTGAGGAAGTTAATAAAACAATTAATGTCATTAAAACCACCTTACAAACAACTAAATATTGGGGATTATTTTGTTTCCCCGAAAGCAATTCAGTGTATTGTGTTGCTCTATCCATACTAATTAACGTCATTAAAAGTGGCTGACAAAAAACAAATATTGGAGATTTTTTTGCTTCCCCACAAAGCATGTCAGAGTATTTTATTCCCCTCTCCATACTAATTATAACCTGGTGACCTCAGCAGAAGAGGCCCCATCCTGCAGCTGATCCCGACAGCTGCCAGGAACAGCTGCACGGGGAAGGGGAAGCATCCAATATTGGGATACTGACTATTGGAAGTGTCCAATATTCAACCACGTGCGGAGAAAATAACCCACGAGTTATGGCAGGGTGCCACTTATTTGAAAACCGTGCCTGAGCTCGTCCTCCCAGCAGGGTCCACCAACTGCCCCTCACGGTTTCTTTTATAATTTCAAAGTTTTGCTTAAGTTTTTAGACATACAAACATAAAAAATATATTTCATAGATCTTATGTAAAATATATTAAAAATGTATTTTAAGTAGCAATTAAGTATTTTTTATATTTTACATAATGTATATAAATATGTATTTTTAATTGCACTTACATATTTTACGTGGTGTATAAGCAATGTGTTATCCGTAAAATATATAAAATGCAAAATTGAAAAATATTTTGTAATTATAAAAAAGTAGCTAAACAAACCGCCACGCGTCCGGACTTGCACCGCGTGCCTGAAGGGGGGACATGTCTCATCCTTCCCGGAGCTGTCCCACCACGGCTTTTCCCCCGTCTAGAGCCCGGTGGGGCCGGTCAGGGCGACGTCCCTAGAGTCCTCCCTGCCCTCGCTGTCCCCGTCCCATCAGGGCTGGGGTCCCCCCTCACTCACCGGCCGCGGCGCCGCTCGGCGGCGGCCATTAAGCCGCGTCTCCATGGCAACAACGCTTTTCCCGCTTCAAACGCCCGCGCGCAGCCTCGCGCGCACTGCCAGCCAATAGCGAGAGGGGAGAGAGACCGGTAGGGCACCTCCCGGCAGCGAGAGGCCAATCCGAGGCCTTCTCGGGTACGGGGGCGGGGACTAAGGGAAGGCTGGGGGGCGGGACGAGAAAGGAGTGGCTACCGGCCGAGGAGCTGAAGCTGCGATTGGTTAATGCTGACGCCAATGTGCGCTGGCTCCCGCCCACTGCCAGACCCGGAAGCAGAGGTGAGGGCGGGGGTCCATGGTGGCCGCTGTGGGGGCGACACGTGTGCTCGGTCCCGGTGTCCCCATCCCCGGGGTCCCGGTGTCCCCATCCCCGGGTACAAGGGGGACCCTCTGCGGGCAGCGAGGAGCGGGCAGGGCAGCGGGGCCAGGCGCCGGCGGACGGGCCCGCGGGGATTTGTCCTTGTCCTTCCCGGCGCGCACGGGAGGTGGTGCTGGTGCCGCGGGGGCCGCAGAGGGGTGTTGGCCTTGTGGTGGCTGAACCGAAGGAAGTAGGCAGGAACTAAAGGAAGCGGTTGAAGTGGTTGACCGGAGGAGATGAGCGTCGCCCCGGGGCGGGGTTGGTGGCGGAGGGCTCCGTGCTCTCATTTCCCGTGTTGGGAGCTGGAGGACTCACAAACCCGCCCTTGACATTTTCTTGAGGAAAATACAGTGTTCTGTAAAATTATTTACTGATCTGTGCGTCTCTGTCAGAATGCAAAGCTTTTCCCATAACTGGGAATCTGCCAAATTTGTAGCATGGTTTACTCAAGTCCATTGCTTCTTTTTCTCTATAGGACTACTCATGCTGTCTGCCTAGTTTATTGCTGACAATATTTATCACTTAAGAGGTGTATTTCTTGTTGTTTACATCAAACCAGTGCTTAACAGGCATGCTAAGAAACTTTTAGTTTTGTATGACAGCCTTATGTCTAGGTGAGACAGCAGACAGCCTGTCCTTTGTCATTCATTTTCTCAGCTTTTCCCTGATATTCTGAGTCCTGTGCTCCAGGGAAACTGTCCAGAGCAATCATTTCCATATGCCAGTTCCAGTAATGGTGAGGTATTACTTCTGTGCAGGGCCTATGCAGTTTTGCAATGGAAAAGTTTCAGGGTGTTAATCTGTGGCTTTCCTTTTGCTTTGTAATTTTGTTCCCCTCCCTGCAATATGGTTTATAATTTATCAGCAGCAAAGACATGACATGCAGGTCATTTTTCATGCTTCTTGATATCAAAGTAAATTTTTTTACAATTCAAAGGTGGCTAATATTATGCAATTAAATTCTGTAGTAACTTCCAAGGGTGGACAGCTTTTTTGCTGTGCTGAGATCTGTTTGCTGGCTGAATAGAGCTGCTCTGTTTGAACCCCGTGTTTTGTGCTCTTCCGCAGCTCCTGGTGCAGCTGGCAGAGGGGAATGGCTGTGAGAGCTTGTGGCTTGATCATCTTCAGGAGGCTGCAGCCAGCACCGTCCTCTAAGGTCGCTGACAGCATCGAGTACCTCCTGCTGCAGACATCCTACGGGAGCCACCACTGGACCCCACCCAAAGGTGATTTCTGTTCTGGTGACACTGCTGGCAGTCACTGGTGTCAGGCTGCAGAGAGGATTTTGTCTGAGGGTCAGTTTTACCTGAGAGTAGCTGCTGCCCATGCTGTTTGTGTGATGGTGCTCCTGGCACAGCTGAGGGGGCAATTCTGAGGCTGAAACCCTCTGCAGATTGTGGCTGTACCAAGTGTTGGGCACAAATTATTTGGATTGGGCAGGGACCATCACCCAGCCCAGCTCCTCAGGTGTCTGATGTTTCTGGCAAGGTGTGCACACGACTGAGGTGAGGTAATGAGGGGCTGTTCACTCTTGTCTTGGGTCTCACCCTTTGCCAGGCACCTGCAGTGTGGCCAGTGCGGGATTGTTTGACCCATGTGTAGTCAGGGTCTGCAGGAAGGCAAACTGAAATCTGTAATAGAACACTTAAATACACCTTTCTGAGGAGATGCAAGAGATCATTGATGAAGATCACTTGCCTAATGCAATAGAGATAAGAGGGACAGATAGGAGAATTCACCTTACCAGCCATTCTTGCTCATCAGTGAGGCCTCAGAGCAGAAAACAAGCCCTGTGTCCCAGGACTCAGCAGAACCTCCTCCATAAAGGCATGTCACAGAGCCAGTGTTTGGTAGTGAACAGTCACAGCCCTGGTACCAGGAAAAGTGCAGCACAAAAGTGCTTCAGGTTCCCTAGAGGTCTTCTTGCTGTTTTTTCCCACCTGAGATTTTTTTCCCCGATAGTTTTTGCTTCTTATTTTGTAAAATGTGTCACTTTCAAAGCATGGTGCAGCAGTTTATAAACAAGAACTTGCAAATTGGAAGAAAAAAAAATCTTTTTACAGAGTCAGCTAGGCTCGCCTATTGAGGGAAAGAACAAAACTTTCCAAACCTCCCCCTTTGTCTACTCCACCAAGAGCCTAAGGGAATTGAGTTTGCAGCCTAGAGGAAAGCTAAAAAAAACATCTGCTGGGACATGATTGATTGTTGTGAGAAGAAACCCTTGTGGAAGGCTCCCTGGGAACACAGTAATTCTGTACAAGTGATTTAAATTACTTGTAGGAGTTTTGGTAGGGAGCTAATTGTCTCATAAACATACATCTCACACACCTGGGATCATGGAGTAGTGTAGGTTGGGAGGAATCTTAAAGGTTGTCTAGTCCAAGCCCCCACCAGTGGGCAGGAGCATCCTCAACTAGAGCAGGTTCATGGAGTCCCATCCCACCTGGATGTTTCCAGGCATGGGGCACTCACTGCTTCTCTGGGACACTTGTGCCAGTATTTCACCGCCCTCACAGTAAAAGCAAGTCTTCCTTGTCTGTAGTCTGCATCTGCCCTCTCCTAAATGAAAAGCAGGAGCCCTTCTCCTGTCACTCCAAGTCCTTTCCAAAAGTCTGTCCCCAATTTTCTCATAAACCACCACCCTTTAGGCACTGGAAGTGTCTCTGAGGTCTCCCCAGAGCCTTCTCTTCTCCAGACTGAGCAGCCCCAACTCTGTCATCCAGAGGTGCTCCACTCCCTGATCATATTCATGGCTTCCTCTGAACTCAGTCCTGCAGGTCCATGTCCCTCCCTTGCTGAGGGCTCCAGGTGGATGCAGCATTGCAGGTGGGGTCACACCAGAGCAGAGGGGGAGAATCACCTCCCTCAACACACCACTTCAGGTTTTAGAGATCAAGCACCCCAGTCTGATGGTGGCCTGTAATAGAAGGTTGGTATTGATTGGGGGGAATTTTTTGAGGAGAAGCTAGTGAATTTTATAATATCTGTGATAGGAATGGTCTTCCAAGGTAACCCTGGGATGTGCAGTGTGGTAACATGTATGTGATGTTTACACGGATTCCATGGGGCAGCAGCCAGAAGAAGAAGTGTCTCAAAGCACACACAAAAGGCAGTTTACAGCGGCAGCTGTACCTTGTTATTTTAAAAGTTTTCTAAGCTGCTGCAACTCTTATGGGATTAAACTGGACTTGCTTGGATCCCCTCACAAGAACCTCATCAGCCTTATCTCTGCCCCTAGGACTGTGACTTGGTACTAGCTGAGGCTGATGAGAAGGGGATGTAGGGTTCATTTTCCTTCTCAATCTATTAGAACTGCACCAGTGGAACAGGTGGGAAGATCTGAAAGGATCTGAAAGCTGTGGTGTGTGAGGTGCTGCCTGCAGTCCTTTTTCTGCTCTGCAGGTAGACTGTACTGCACAAACGTGGCAACTTACTGAGCTTAGACCTGAGGTTATCAACAGGTATCAAATGCTGTTTTCTGCACAGTGGCTGCTTGAAATAAAAGTGCATTTTATATCTGAGGTGATGTCTTGTTGTAAGTGATGTTCACATTTTGATACATAGGCAAGGAAGTGAGTGGGACCTGTTGCAAAGGCAAAACAAACTTCTTACATACCCCCAGTTGTGGTTCTGAAAGGGCACTTTGAGTATCTCAGACCTGAGGAACAATTCATCTCTGCAATAAAATTATAGCTATTTGGAGCCAGCTACGTAGAAAATAGACTGACACCAGGGACAAAACAGAGATTAAACTTTTTTACCTCCCAAAATGTCCCAGCTCCTGCTGTGTTGCTTTTTTGAGGTATTGCTTGGCTTGTTCTATTTATGTTCTGGAGCTTTCATGAGAAAATCAAATCTGACATTTCTCAACAAAAGTACAAATGGCTGGGGATGTGTTATATTTATCCTTTGTTTGTAGTGGCACCTCTCATTCTGAGCAATGTAAAATAAATCGTGTATCCTAGGAGAACTACCCAGCTGTTGAAAGGACTGGCTTTTAGACTTGTTGGTTGTTTCAGAGGGGGATATTGAGGAGAAAAAGATCCCTGGCTGCCTAAATGAAATGCACCTGTTAAATGGTACACATCTGTGCCTGGTCCCGTTGTTTCTGGACTGTTGGCACAAGTAAGAGTTTTGCAGAATTGAGCCTTAAGCTTATGTGAGAGGACATGGTTGAGAGAGGATTAAGAGTCTCAGATGACTTGTCTCTGCTCTAACTGGATGAAGGAAAAATGAGGGACTCAGTCCTCAGTATAATCCAAGGTGGAGCTTTATGGGTGTAAGGTACTCCAGAAGTGGAAGAGAGTAATGGGAAGAAAAGATGTCTGATGGTGAGAGGCTGATGGAAGTTTCAGGAGGTGAGGGATGAACAGTGACCCTAAAAGCCACAAGACAAAGATAAATCAAGACATAAAGATCTGGAAAAGCAATCTCTCTTCTCCAATTTCCATTTCATCCTGTGTCAGCTACCATGTACTCTCGTCTCTGCCTCCCGGTGTTTCCCGATTAAAGCACAACATGAGTTTCCTTCCCGGAGATTTACTTTTCCACCCTCTTGGCAGGCCACGTGGACCCTGGGGAGGATGACCTGCAGACAGCCTTCCGGGAAACGCAGGAGGAGGCAGGCCTGCAGGCCAGCCAGCTCACCCTCATCGAGGGCTACAAGAAGGAGCTGCACTACCCTGTCCACGGCAAGCCCAAGACCGTCGTGTACTGGCTGGCAGAAATGAAGGACTGCAACACAGAAATCAAGCTGTCAGAGGAGCACCAAGCCTTCCGGTGGCTGAAGCTGGAGGATGCCTGCAAATTTGCAGAATATGAGGACATGCAAGCAATGCTGAAGGAAGTGCATCAGTTTCTGTGCTCCAGAGAATAAGTGGTTTTGTGAAGTATAAGGGGATTTCTTGAGGAGACAGGTGTGCTTCTTATGTTTTAAACTGAAGGAAGAATTATATGGCTGCAGAAATGTAGATTTTTTTTTTTTTTTTTTAATCTGTAGAAATTCAGTGAGGATACAAGGAGCTTTTAAAGAGAATATGCTTTTGTCTCTCCTAGCTAGCATAAAAAAGTATAGTCTGATTGAACCCTAAGCCAGAGATGTCTGCATTGAAGCCCAGAGCTAACAAAAGACTTCCTCTGTCTCTGTCTCCTTTTCTTTTTCTTTTTTTTCCCCCTTTCTTTTTCTTCCTTGAAGTGCTGAACAACCACAGGTCTTTTTGAAAAATCAAACACTTGATACATCTTGACTTGCTGATGTAAAGCTAGAGAGTTGAGAAAATGAGCATATGGGGATTTTTAATAACTAAAGCTTTCTGCAGAAGTCATACCTTGAATTTCAAATGAGGATGCAGTAGTTCTATTCCCACCTCTTCCAGTGATATGCAGTGATAACTTGTCAGATCATTTCAGATCTTTTTTTTTTTGTATCATGAATTTATGTACATCCATAATGTATACTGTTGTGAGAACATTTTCCATCCAGACAGTCTTAGTAAATGATTGGGTGCAGTATTTAAGTGGTAAATTGAACTTCTTTTGCCTTTTTATTTTAATTTTTGGATCTTTAACAGACACCTTAGCCGTAGATTTCCCATGGGGTCGGGAAGGGGTATTTAATCCACTTTCTGTGCAGGATATCCAAGCTTATGTGCAATCTTATGTCTGTTTCATACTATCAGTACTGCTATGGCTGCACCCATGCATCTTTTGGGGTAGCAGACATTACTAATGTTGGTACCAGTGTGACAGGGGTGTCTTGCATGTCACTCCATTATCTTCCAGTGGAGTTATTTAAAATTGCATATATTTACGTTTTCAAAAAAGGGGATGCACTATAAGGAGGCTTTTATATATAAATAACTGTGTATATATACACATTAAAAACTCCAGTGCTCGTCCACATTACAGTCAGGCTTTATTTTGATTATGAACACTTCTTCAGAAGTGTTCCACTCAGGAGGTGGCAGAGAGTGTAACAACCAGTGAGAGTGGGAAAGAAGAGTTAAAAGCCTCAGTCTTGGTTTTTCATTATTGTTTGAGGTACCATTTAATCAGTGCTGTGTAAACAATGGTGTTGCTGCCTTCCTGTTTATGAGCAAGATTAGCATATTAAGCTCGAGTTAGAGAGTCATTAACAAGTCATCGGTTCTGCCCATTCAGCAGTAATGAACGCAGGCACTTGATGCTGTGGAAAACACATTAGATCAGCTCCAAGCCAGTATTTCCTTTTTAATGGCACTGCTCACATAGTGCTCCCAAAGCCTGTCAAGGTTTTGGAGGGTGACTAGTGCTGTGCACTGTTAGGTGATGTGCTCCTTGGACAAAATTCCAAGGGGTGTAACTGTGATCATGGGTAAGGCACTGTGTGTGCATTTTAAGTGATTTATGTACAGAATGTATTCCCACATATTTTGCAAGTAAAATTATTCTTAAACTATTTTTTGATCCCATTTTTTTGGTCTTTGAGTTTCATTTAAAGTAGAAATGTTGGAAAGTCAGAATTTAGCTCTGATTCTTGCTGCCTGCCGGTGAAGAAAGAGTTCTGCCTCTGCCCATGTCTAATAGTAAAATATTTTCCCAAGGAGCATCTGGGAAACCCTCCAGTAAATAATTATGGAATAATCTGCTTGGCAAAGATATTTATTTCCAACCTCTATGATATTTATGCCCTAAAACAAGAGGGCTTGGTGTTTTTTTTTTTTTTTTTTTTAAGACCAGTAAAGTTTTCGGTTATAATAATATCTTATGACAGTGGACTTTTTACCATTTAAAAAGAAAAATAATTTTAAAAAACCCTCAAAAACAAACAAACAACCAGAGATTATTAAAAAACCCCAGAGATTTTAAATTCCCTGGAGAGATCTTACTTCTGCTGTAGGTTAAATAAAACTCAAGAGAAATCCAAGCTACACTGAAATAGCAGAACAGCTTAATTTAGGTCAAGTGAAAGTAAGTAAGAGATGTGAGGATACGGTTTCCCTTGATCTACTGAACAAATGCACTGACACAGCTCATACTTGTAATTTCCTGGTCTTATTGTTTCTTTCTCCGCATAACTCTTGACTTACAGCCATGATTACATCATCGCAGAATCGGAGAGAAAGAAAGCATACATTCATGAATAGTAGGAAAGCACTAAGACATTGCGGATTTCACTGAGAAAAGATCAGGATTGCGTGTGATAGTTGCAGGTAATTTTGCTCAAACAAGAAGTGTAAAGGCTGAAAACAATGTCTTACTCCTATCTAAAAGAAAAAGGACTGTATTACTGCTCTGGTGGAGCAGTGTATCTATTCATTGACTACTCCATATGATTATAGGAAATCAGAAACTGGAGCTGGAATAAAGTGGCTCTAGATGCAATATCCCCAACAAGCATGACCGACATTTCTTGCCAGTCTATATAATAAAAGAGGGTGTGTGTTATAATAAGGTTTAGTATATCCTAAATATGGAAAAGTTTTGAGAAACACATGCTCTCTCAGCAGGGCTCTTGCAGTGATGCAGAGAGGACAGTGGAGTGTTACCTTTTCAGTTAGAAAAATGACTTGCTGTTACTTAATTGACAACTTAGTGGGGATGAATATTTTGGCAGATCTCAGGAAGAGATTTTATAGAAGGCAGTGCTTATTAATTACATTCTCACACTGACAATGTAACTGATGGTCTTCTGTCTCTATTGGCAGCTAGTTTTATCTTAAAAAGAATTTAAGGATCATCAGGACTTTTGCTTTTTACCTTTTGCCTTGTCTTCAAAGATTCACTTTTTCATATGCTTAATAACTTTAATTTTGATTCCATGGGCAGTTGCAGCTGGCAGTAGTCCCAGCTTCATTTAGGGAAACCTGAGGTTTCTTATGGGTTAAAGCAGTTCTGAAATTGCTAAGCAGCATGTGCCTATACAAACCAAACAATCTACTCTGCTTGCTTCAGCCCTTGTCCTGTGCAAGAAGATTGTACTCAAGTGTTTAGAAAAAACGCCAAACTGTGCTTCCTGTCAAAACAGCAATGGCAGGGAGGAGATAGCTGTGGTGGCAGCCCTCCTGGTGGGAGCAGTGACACGGGAGGGAACAAAAGCTCTGTCATTCTGCAGCTAGTCCACTTGGTAATTGATGTTGTCAAAAAGAGGAGTGACAGTCCCGTCTTTCCACTCGATGAGGATCTCTCCCCGCCTCAGTGAGGGGGAGCGGGATGGCGGCAGGCGCGGCTGGGGATGGATCCCTCTGCGCAGAGGGGCCGGCTCCCGTAAATCAGCTCGGCTGCTGTGGGCGGGAGAGCTCTTCAGAGCAGAGAGGATCTTCTTCTTCCTAAGACAAGAGAGAAGAGAGTCACTGCACCTGCCACTTGGTTGCTTCTCCACATCCGCAACTGTAATGGCAGAACACGTGCAGGGGAGGAGGAGCCAACAGTAGTGGCTGCATTTGGGCGGGTCACTGAGTGGGATGGGTAAACTGGGTGGCAGAGAGGAGAAATCCCCAAGGGTGACACATTAGTGACCAGGCCCATCTGCTGAGAGCCAGCAACATCGGGTGTGGAATGGGGAAGGGTGCCAGGACCACGACTTTTGTTTTGAGATGTTGCAGTTTTTCTTTAAGACGCTGTTCATAGCAAAATCAATGAACCTGACTCTCACTTACTTGTTGTAGTGAACATTGAGTGTCAGTATTATTAATCCCAGTATGAAAGCCAGGGGGCTGAGGACCAGCATGGCTGTCTTCCAGTTTGTGCCTGAAAGGGTATCAGAGAAAGCATCACTTGTTTGCTGTACATATCCCTGCTCTTATGCAGTAGCCACAACTGCCACAAAAAATCACATGTAATGTCCCTGAAAAGTGCCAGATAACAGGCAAAGTGCATTGTCTACAAGATCAACATCTTACAGCTGCTTTTATACTGCACAGCATCCTTCTATTGAAAGTGGCCACAGAAGTTTTTCTTTCTTGCTATGAAGACAGTAATATCTCATGCTTCTCCACTCTGCATCTTTCTGATACAAAAGAAGAAGGGCTGGGGAAAAGCAGTAGTGTTAGCAGCTGTCTCATTTTCATGTTTTTACTATTTTTTTTTTATCTCAGGCCTGTGGAGATTTAAAAAGAGTCTTTCTGACAGGTAATTTTGTGTCCTCATTCCCTATTGAGCATCCTCAGCAGTACCCCAGGGAAATGTATCTCTGTCACAATGGGAAGGACAGAGGCACTGATGAACCTTCATCTGCCTGGTCCCTTCCTCCTCTGGCTGATCCCTGGACCTACCTGCAAGCCTGGCCCCAGTGTTTTTCCCCCGATTTCCATGTTTCTTGGAGTGGTTGTGGGATGGATCTAGTGGAAGAAGCAGAAAGACTCTGATTAGCAACTTCCAGTTGGACCAGGGGTCCAGATTCCTCATCAGGCTTCACTGTAACCACAGATCCCTTTTGTATGGGACCCAGAAAGGAAAAGGAAACTTTACTGTCACGCAGTGCTCCCCAACCACAGATAATTTTTGCTCCTAAAACAGTGGGTGGCTATGCCTCCAGGTTAATCCTGTATCACTGCTCTGCTTTGCAAGGGAGACTCTTCAGCATGTTGGGTGAAAGCATTCAGTGGCACACATGGAAATTCTTCAGAAATCCTCAGGTACTCTTCAACCACTGAAAATAGCTGAGTAACCTCAAAGTGCTGCCCACACTTTCCATCCTGCTGTTCTTACTTATGGGTTCAGAAAAGTGCTCACCCTCATTTGCTGGGAGCTGTGCCTGTTTGGTCTTTGCTGGAGACACTGTGCTGTTGAACTTGTTAGCCAGAGGGGGGTCAGTCAAGCTCACAGAAGACTCTCTGTCCACAGCATCGATCTTTGACGAATCAATGGTTTTAGCTTGGAAGGAAATAAAGCAAAGATCTGTGTGATTATAATTTATTTTTTGTATAGGAACATGGATATGCTCATTGCCCAGCAAGGAAGAGGAACCCAGCCCTGCTGGTTTGGTTCTCTGCCCTGCAGGGTGAGAAGGATGTGGTGCAGCAGCAATCACCCCCTCCTGTGCACCAAAGGCTTTCAGCTGTCACAGATATTAAAGGTGAAATGAACCTCTCAAGATGGACTCAACAACCCAAGCAGAGCTTGTTTTCTGGTGGTAGATGTGGTCGGGGATTTTAACAGTGTGAGTGCAGCACCAGATGTTAAAGGATGCTGTGTGAGGAAGAGGCAAGTGGAAGAATCATGGCTCTTAACAACACTGCAGATATAAAAATGGGATCCAAAGGGTTTTAAGTAGGCCATACCTCCTGCAAGGCTCAACACCTTCCTGTGCCCTCCAGGCCTGCTGCAGAGCAGGGTGTGTGGGCAAACAGCTGCTGCTAGAGGGGAGGCTGTGTGAACTTTGGTGTCAGCAATTCACCCTTCTGCTGCAATGATACACATGCCAGGACCAGGAACACGGTGACTTCAGGGCTCCCTGCTGCCTATCCAGACCCCATCCCACCCTGTGGCATGAGCACCCACAGCACAGCTGCACAGGTGTAATTTATTGAGCAGATAACCCACCGAAGTGTAAGCTGTCTGTTGATGATCAGGTGGAAGTTAGATGAGAAATGCCTGAGCAAATATGTAGGACTTGGTGTTGTTAGTGAGCAGTCAGAGGTTCCCTCCAGTAGACTGAACCATGGGATTGATAGGAAAATTTTGACTTTGTGTGAGACACGCTGAGTGGCACAGCCTGATTCAAAAGCTGCTCTGTGTTTACCCTCACAGCCTTATTTAGGGATCCTGGCTCCAAGGCAGCCCTGGGTTGCCAGGAGCATTGCCTTGGGGAATGAGAATGCTCTTTTCACATGCCTTTTTCCCATATCTTAAATGTTCCACGCATTTCCTAGCCTATATTTAACTAGCCTATTATGGTATCCCATTTGTATGGTCCATATTTAACTTAATGTTAAACAAACACTTGTAACTATTGTGATAATTACATGTTGACCTTCTAGTTGGCTAATTAAAAAGCTTGAGGGGAAAAAGACCACCTTCTCTACACATGACAGCCAAAGCAGCTGATGTATCTCTTTTTATTTCAAATTAGATACAGTGTCTCTGTGTCAAAAGGTTACACTTATAATCCATCTGCTTATGCCAAGCAGATACATCACATTTTTTTCTTTACTCGTTTCTACGGAGCTCAAAATCTCTTTGGGTCCATCAACCTTAAGGTAAGGAATAGCCTCCTGTCAGGGAAATAATTTTCCCTGAGGAATGTTGGGAACTTCATCACAGAGTGACAAACACTTAAAAAATCATTACAAACACCAGGTGGTTTTGGGTCTTTGGAGTGGGAGAAAGGAGAGGAGGAGAGGAGGAGAGGAGGAATGGAATGTGATTTTCAGGTCTCAGTTCTGCACACAACTTTACAAGAAAAGTACCAAAAACCACTTTTATTTGCAGAAAGGACTTGAATGAAAGTGGGAAACAGACTGGACCATGAACTATCAGTGATCAGCAGTGGGCTTCACTGGGCATGAACAAATTATCACAGCCACATCTTGGTAAAATGACCATGCCTGGTGTTTGGTAGCCTTATGTCAAACATCTAAAATTGTGACAAGACCAGGGTTTTTGCCCTTTCTGGGTCCACTGTAAAACAAAGGCCAGTGAATACTGGTGAAAGCAGTTTGGATTCTCTTCAGCAAAGGCCAAGGCCATAATTGGTCAATATAAACCCCATTTCTAATAATTTTTGATGTCATCTTCTGGGATTTCCTAATGCAAAGGGAGGGCAACACTTAAGCTCCCTCCCACTACTTGCTGTCTTCACCAGTGCCTTCATGGCTACACTGGGCACCAGCAGCAAGGTTCACTGAGGATAATGAGAACATGGAATGAAGGCTACAACTAGATTTCATTAGTGAAAGGTGCACTGTTGGAGTGCCACAGAAGAGAACTTTAATTTCAGAAACTGCTGCAATAATTTCTGATACAACTGCTTCTCAATAATACATATAAGTTTAAAAGAAGTTTTCAGCTGCCTCCAGTTGTTTTACCAAAAAAAGACATTCCAAAGTACTAAAAGCTCTTTTGAAGTCTGAAGTGCCCGACTTTGGGGGACTTCCTTGGGTGTTTTGTGCTTGGGAGGCTCAAGCAATTTCCACTATTCTTAGCTGTGGGCACCAATTCAGAAATATTTTACCCAAAGTATTTGCCTGTCCTCAGAAGTGCAGCTGGGTTTTGGAAACCTGATCATGTAAGGTTTTGGATGCCTCTGGAAAAGACTGAACAGCCACTGCTGGAAACCAGTGGTGCCAGGTAGTGGGGTTGAGCTGGAGCCGTTTGGTGTTTCTCCAGGTGGGGCCGAAGTGAACATGAGTTACAATGACATGTGCAGGCCTGGTGTTAGATGGCTTGGATGACATGAAAGTTAGATGTTATCTGACACCAAATCTACCTCATCTTACTTTCATAGATCCACACTCGTGTGTCTAGAGCTTGTGGTGTTGGTTTGCTGGGTCTCCCAGCTGCTGTCCGGGCAGCAGCACAGACGGTTTCATCTGCCAGCGTCTTCCACCTGCTGAACTTGTCCTTCTCCCTCGAGACAAACACCTTGTGGCCTCCCTCCTTGGTGCCAAGGTGGAAGCCCAAGCTCTGCAGAGTCAAATGTCCCTTCCTGCTGCAGGACCATGCCTGGCGTTCCCAGTCTCCGCAGGGCTCCAGCTTGACCAGGGCGTTCTGGCGCATCCTGTGTGCCGACAGGCAGCGCCCCGTGTGCAGGCTGACGATGGTGCCCATGTCGGGGTCCCAGCCCCACCTCTGCTGCTGGGAGTGCTCCTTGCAGCTGGCCAGGCTGATGCTGTTGGTCTCCTGGGAGGCACGGATGCACTTTTCCAGCCGGGTGTTCCTTATGAGGAAGCCTTGTCCCTCTGCTACTGCGGTACAATCAGAGCGGGGTTCAGTACTGTGCACTAACACACCCCTTTGTAAATACCCTGGGGGAGGCAAGATGTAACCCACCAGTCCTTTCCTGGATGGGCATGCCTGGATAAACAGTTCCCACAGCTTCCTAATTTCCTGGGATGACATTTCTTTGAAAAACAGGAGCATGCAACGCTAGAGGAAAATAGCAGTTACGTAACTAATGAGGAAAAACATCCTTCTAACTTGGATGATTCTATATCTGCCTATATGTATATGTATTTAATTCAGTACTTCAGTTGTTTTAAGGTAGCCATCCTTCCCTTCCTCCAGACAAATTAGTTTGAGGGATCTTTTGCCCTACCCAGGTCAAATCTTTCTTATGAAAGAGCAGCTGAAATGCCCCTCGTGCTGTTCATCTGGGGCCAACTAGGCCACCTTGGGCTACACTTTCTATTAAGTGGCTTCTTGAGGTATTAAAGCAGTGCAGGGATAAAACCACACCCCACCAGAAGTGTGTAAGTACTTGGCTGAGGCAGCTCATGTAAGTAATGAAATTATCTTGGATTTAGCACATCTGACATTGGTCTGTGCACTTTAGGAACAACAGTACCACTTTTAAAAATCCTTTAGTAGGAGGGAGACATTGCAGCTGTCCCACAACAAACACAAAATTTGAAGCAATTTCTGTAATTGCTTGTTGCTTTTAAGAGCAACAGGTCCCAACATCTCAGATGATTTAGATGGATGTCACATTAGCTGAAGGATTGCCACTGTTTTCAGTATAACTTCATCAGGCGTGGCCTGTGAATATCCTGAGCAAAAATGTTAAGTGCTAAACCATCCACCAGTGTTGCAGGTGAACTTTCTGCTGTGCATTTTATGCCTAAAATAGATGGAGAGAAGTAGAAGTTTCAAATTTCTGGACATTCTGAGAAATCTTTTAATAACAACACATTGCAACTCCCAGCTTTTACAGTGACTTTTTTTTCTCTCTTTTCCCCAGGAGACAGAATTATAAAAGCCCCATGGGCATATAGTACTGAGCAAGCATAAAGAGGACACAAAAAAGTGATGTTAGGCAAGAACACTGATTTTTATCTAAACTATTTCTGCAGAGTTTCCCCTCCCAAATGAAAAAAACGCCACAACAAACCAAAACAATACAGAGCCAATACAAGTATTTGGCTCAGTACCTGAGAAGATTAGTGACAGTATAAACAGGAGCTGGTACACAATAACAATGGTATAAACAATAGTTTAAAGGAGGTCTCATGTTTTTCTCTCAGGAAATTCTAGGGTTCTGCTAGATTAATAATGCCTTGGGGCTGTGTAAAGCAGAAACAGCTCAGGGCTTTCTGCTCAGCCTGAGGAGAGAAGCCAGAAACCAGAAACCACAGTGCTTCTCCACCAGCTCTGAGACTGATCAGTGTGTCTGCGCTGGGATGTTGACTTGCATGGATCTGTGACAGCCACCAATCCAGACAATTCCTGCCAAGCCGATGTGCCTAAATGGAAATTAAATTTCTGGGCTATCTGTGGGCAACTTGTGAGTCCTGTTCTCTTTAACCCTTTACTGAGGGCTAGGTAGAGGTAACATATTCAATGCATTTTGGGCTTGAGTTTCTGCCAGCCTCTAAAGGCAGGAGAAATGTCTCTTAAGTAATTTCCCTTAAACTTTAGGAAATTGAAATGGACTAATACAGTCCCCCCAGCCCCAGCCCACCCTCACCATTTTAACCTAAGATGTGGAATTCAGGATTCTCACATCTTTGGTTCAGCTTAACTGGGAGAAACCCATTTCCAAAGTAATGATTTGAGACATGCATTACAATGGAACAGGGGAATATGACAACTGTGCTGGGTCAGATAAAGCATCTGCTGAGCCCAGGATCCTGTCTGCAGAACTGGGCCATTAACATCTGCCAAGAGAGGAAGAGGGTAAGAATCAGACAAGTAAATAGCTCAATCAAGACAGCAAGATGCCAGCGCCTCCTTCCAAAAATCACAGAACCACAGATTTGTTGGGGTTGGAAGGGACCACTGGAGATCAAACAGTCCAATCCAGCCAACACAGGATCACCTGGAGTAGGTGACACAGGAACACATCCACATGGGGTTTGAGCATCTCTGGACACGGACATTCCACAGCCTCTCTGGGCAGCCATTTCAGTGCTCTGTATGAACTAACTCAGAGAGTATTGATGGGTATTTATGGGTAAAATGGTTTTGCCCACTACCTTTTTCAGCTCTGAAGTTCAAAGAAAAATATCATTTTGTGGCTCCATCAGTATCAGAGCTCCTTCTGCAGTTTCACAGTGTCAACTTAAGTTTTGATTATTCTTAATTACTTTGTGGCATCAGGAAGCTTAATTACTTCATTATTCATCCCTTCTGATCTTTCTGAGCACCTTCTGATACTATCACTGCTGTGATCATGTCAACTCATTCCAGTCTTGGTTCCAGCCTGTGGGCTAGGTCTCTCTCCTTCTCCATGAGAATGGAGTTTCCTAAGGGCCTTGGTGGAAGATTCTTATCAAAAGCCTTTTGCAAACACTGCCACAAGACCTTGATCTGCTCAGCACATTTGTGTGCTTACTGATACCATCATGGATGTCAGGCATGCCCAGTACAAAAGCTGCATTGACTTTTCTCATGTTTATCTGTCTGTAAATACTCTTTGCTTCTACTGACTTTCCTGATGCTGAAAGGGAGCCTAAGGACCTGGGTCTCCCTAGGCTGTGGAAGGATCCCTCTTAAGAGGGGCATTATTGCTGTAATGCAGCCCTTTGGTGTCAAGCTTGCCTTAAATAAGGGTTTAATACACTCCCTAAACATTTTTTAATGTCATCTTTAGTTTTCTGTAACTCAAAAGACATTTGGGCTGGTCCTTTGCCACAGATTATTTATCCTTTTTTTTTTTCCTCTTTCCTCCTTAAACTTCTTCTGTTGCCAATTCTGTCTGATAACACTTCAGGCTGCAGAGAGTGGCTGCCACGACCTCCCTGGCCATGTCTGAAGGAGCACTACAGCCAATAATCCATTCAGCCTTTCTACACTGTCCCACTTTTGCTCACCCATTTTGCCTTTGTACCACTTATTTACTGACCTCCTGGCCCCCACCAGCTTCCTGCTTCAGATAATGTTTGAAAAATTCTGCTGGCAGTTTTTTGTATTCTCTCTCTAGGCTGCTCATCCAGGTCTTTTTCTCATATGTTTTGTTACAGGCTTTATTATAAAGCGTGCCACAATCTTTGCTGTATTTTCTTTTCCTTTCTTGGCAATGACTCTCCATTTGAAAATTTTGGGTATTTTCATTACACTTAGAAAAGTGTTGCTGTTTGACCCGGTAGGAAATATGTGTTTTGCTGTCTGTGGAGTGCCTGATGTTTTATGTTCCCCTCTAAACAATCACCATGTTTGTTACCTGCAGACTTTGCAGTTCATGTGACTGCCAGCAGCCTTTGCTCGTGCCCCACAGATACACCTGGAGGATCTTTACTTTGAGACACACATCAGGCACCAGGAATCTTTACTCAGGAGACAAATGACATCCCAAGTCCTGCTGCCCAGTGGTCCTACAAATAAGGCCGTGAGCTCCAACATTTTAAAGAATGTTGACCTGGGAGAACCAGAGCATCCAGTGTACTCCCTGAGGATGGGACTCAGCATCTCTGGAAAATATCAGCCTTACCCTCAGAGTCCAAGTAGATGCCTGCTTTGGGCTGCTCATACTTGAACACTTTGGCCTCTTCATATTTTTAGGAACAAAATAAACAATTTCTAGCAAGGCTTCTTGATGCCAGCTCATTTGTCCTATGATACTGACACTCTGTCTGGTTACAAGATAGAAAAGCAAGCAAATACAGGCCCCTGCTTTTCTGCAGCATGACCACCCTTGGGACATGCTGTTCCATGTAGGATTAGGGGCAAAATCCATGCAACGTTCCTAATTAAGGTAATGCCACTGAGAAAGCCTTGGTTACCAGTAATCCCAGTGTGACTGGGAAAGTTTCTGCTGTTTCTAAGCATGGCCTGTGATGTCTTGATCAAAGACATTTGCAAATAGTTTGGGGTGGCATGGCCCATATTTTTTCCCAACCACTGCTCCTTTCTTAAGAATATCTTGATTTTGATTTACCAACATGGCTTCATATCTTTCCACATCACTGCAAGGTCCACTTTTTACCAAGTAGCTCAGCGAAGGTCTCCAAGGGAGCAGAGCAGCCACAGGAAAAGAAGGAAGGCTTTGATTGGAAAAAAAATCTAGAAATTATAGGAAGCAGGGGAGGTTGGTGAAGTCACCACAAAGCTGATGCAAGTGGGGAAAACCCTGGGGTGGTGATATGATGGGTGTCTACAAAATCCAGAGAGGCCTGGAGGAGATGGAGGGGTTTGACTGGCCAAGGACTGGTCCTGGATGGGACAAGGGGTGCCAAGGGAAGGCTTGCAGTGGGCAGGAAGGGGTTCTGCACCCAGGCATTGTGTGCTGCTGCTGGGGACAACCTGCACAAGCCAAGGGAGAAGGTCTGGTGGCTGCTGAAGAGTTAAATGCATCACAGCCAGGAAATCCCCCAAGTGGAAAATAGTTGGAGGCTGAAAAGTTAAAGTGGGAGCGGAAGAATTGTACAAGCTTGGCCTTTCTGCCTCCTTAGTGCAAAATGCTCAGGGCTGCCTTTTGAGGTCAGGGCATCAGGGGTCAGGGCCTGCACTACCATGGATTTGAGGGAGAGGAAGCTCCCAAGATACAGGATCAGGCCAAGATGCCAAACACATCCCCCACAGCCTCACACCCAGTGCATGGGGGTCCAGATCAGTGTTAAATGCAGTTTTATTTCAGCAGTTTTATTTCTGTACATGTAGGCACAGATCCTGCTGGTGCCTGACTTACCGCTGCCCATTGCACCTCACAGGGTCACCATTAGGTCTGGATTTTTAACAAAACTTTTTACGGAATCATAGAGTGAAATAGGTTGAAATGACCTTCGAGATCATCAAGTCCAACCTGTGAGCTAACCTAACACTTCCTCATCAATGAAACCATGGCATTGAGTGCCACATCCAGTCATTTTTTAAACACCTCCAAGGATGGTGACTCCACCACCTTCCTGGGCAGCCCATTCCATTGCCCAATCATTCTTTCAGTGAAGAATTTTTTCTGACATCTAACTGATTTTTGCCTCCTCTCTGCTTTCAGGTACTTTCCAAAGGAGCAACTGTTAGGAACGGCTTAGGAAATCCAGGATTTCAGTTTTCAGCAGGAAACCAACCCCTCAGAGGTCTGTTGAGAGCATGCATCACTGTCCTGCCAGGAGCCTTAAAACTCAGGAGGGGATGGGAAAAGTTGCCACAGTGGGATTTCAGCCCCAAGCATGAACATGTTTGTGCTCTGTGCTTTGAGCTTCAATGGGCATTGCCAGGCATTGGGAAGATGAATTCCTTTCTGCAAAAGAGTGGTGGTTTTATTGTTTTATTACTGGTCTGGCTGAAATGCAGTGGCTGATCATGTTTCCACCAAAAGCATTGCGCTAGAAAGGAAATTAAATACCCTGTGATCCTCCATACTTAACTAATAAAACAAAACCATGTGGATTGGGTTGTATGGCAGCAGTAAAAAATCACTTTATTCTAACACCAGACAAGATCCTACTTTAGAGGCTGAGGAAGAGCAATACCCTGAAGGCTGTTCTGCTCTCTGCATGCCATTATGGTATAATTTCCAGGTCCTAACCAAACCTCCTCTAACTTCTAAAAGATGCATGTGCATCATCACCCCTTACCACTACAGGGATATAACCTCAGCCTGGCGCTTAACCAGGTGAGAGACTCAGTTCACTTTAATTGGCGACTTTTGAAAACAGCAGTAGATGGAGCAGAAGTCAAACCTGTAGGAGCACAAACCTCTCCTCTTATGCAGATGCAGAGCAAATTGAGAAGGTAACTTCTCAAAGCACCCCAGGGAACGCTTCCTTGTGCAGCAAGGGATGGAAAGTAGCTGGTCAGGGACACCAGTCTGAGGTTTGTCTTTAAGGAATAAACATCCCAATAAACTATTTGGGCAGCCCAAATAGTTGTGGTCCTCTGGTCGATGGATTTTGAACAGCTCTGAGCATGCAACCTGTAAAACTGCAGGGCTGTTCTTGCTGCTTCAGGGACTGAAGGAGCCTTGAAGAACTTCAGTGATTTTTATAAATAAGTCACTTTCAACTTGACGTCTCAGTCATAGCAGCAAAATAAAAAGGCTTATTAACTCATGGACTTTTTCCATTTTTAAAGAAAATTGATTCCTCCTGATGTCCCTTATGGGATTCGTGAGACCATGGTAGCACCATTCCTGGGAAGCTGTTCCTGGGTAGCACTGCCCCAGATCTCTGGGATGATGCTCAGCAGGGCCTTCTGTTTTTTGCATCTACCCAAGCACATCAAACCAGGGCTGCTTGGATTCGAAATACTGCTGTGCATGGGCAGGATACAGGATTGGAGCGACCCCAGAAAGCAGCTGAATATCAACATGAGCTGCTAACAAATTTGCTCCATGGAGATGAGCAGTGCAGACTCTGCAGCTCCCCAGCACATCCCGCTCCCAGCTGACCACCACAGGAGCAGGACAAATACTTCTGCACTTCCCACCACCCTCTGCCATGCTGCTAGCATGCTCTGAGCTCACTCACCTCTGCTGGGAAGGAGCAGCTGGGTCTGGGAGGAACATTAGTGCTTAGGAGGTCACTTAGTGCCTGCCTCCCTCCCTGAGCAGGTTTATTCATCCTCTACTCTCAGCAGCTTAAAAGCTCTTCATAAAAGCTGCCACCATGATGCCACAGTGTCCCTGGCCCAGCCATCCCAGCACCTTGCCAGCCTGTCCCTCACTCTTCTGTACCCCTGTGTTCAATCCCATTTAAATGCTGCCCTGATTGTCCCTGTTGGCACTTGTTCTACAGCTGGTGGGTTCTTGAGCTTTGCAGCCCAAGCAACAGTTCAGCAGGAAAGCAGGTTAAAACCCGGGAGGCAGCTCTCTTCCCGCTTTACAGCTACCCCAAAAGAGGAGAAACTTACCCTCAAGCCAAGGAAGGAGGCAAATGCAGCCCAGGCTCAGCCTGAAGAGCTCCATGGTCTGCCAGCACAGCAGGGGACAAGGAGCCCCCAAAGCCTCTCGTCCACGAGGAGTGCCAGGCAGCTCACTTTTACCCCTTTCTCTGTCATTCACAGCAGAAGAACCCTGCTGGGAAGAGAAAAACTCTTTTGTCTCAGCAGTAGAGGCTTGGCAGCTGGCTTATCAGCAAAGGATCTGCTCAGACACACAGTCCTGCTCTGCAGTTGTCCCTTAGGAGAAATCATATGACGAGCCAGGCCGGGGGGGACGCTGGACCGGGATGCTCGCGGCCGCCGGGCTCGGCTGCCTAGCAGCAGGGATTGCTCCCAGCAGTGACACAGCATGCCAAGCAGGCTGGCCCTGCCTTTGCCAGGGCTGGGAGCCTAGGGGGATGCAGGGCTGGCCTGGAAAAAAAACCCCAAAGTTCAGCGGGAGTGCTCGGAGGGGCGTGGGATGTGCTGGCTGAAACCCTGCGCTTGGCCGTGCTGTCACAGGGTTGGTCTCTCTTTAGAGAGAATTATTCCTGCCAAGAGGATTTTAGGCAGAGTTCTAGCTCATGGCAGAGATAAAGCCTCACAAACCAGCTGTGGCTGTCCTAGAGCCTAGGAGAGAGATGGAAGGGGGAGTTGAGCTCCTGGATGGGGGAGCAGGCTCCTGCTCTGGGTTTACCCTGATCATCATCCTGAGGGTGCTTGGGTTGAATTTGACTTTTCATGCATCACTTTGGGCTCTGCATGGGGAGGAAACCTCACATCCCTCCCAAAGGAGAAGCAGCAAAGGCTGGCAGGTGAACAGTGGCAGGGCAAGTGAGAGTTACAATTTTGCTAGCAAGGTGTTCCCATTCAGCCACATCGTCTCAGCTCTTGTCTGTCTCATATGTTTGCTGAGGTCATTCTCACTTTAATAAACCATTAAGCCTTTTGCACAAGGACACTTAAAAAATGATGGGTTCACTTTCACTTTTGGGGTCCTGAATGGCACCAATGTCACACCTCCCAGCTCTGCCCATGAGACCAGGAGTCAGCTGGAGGGTTGGGAGTTACTTCCTTTAGTGGCCAAGCTGTCAAATAAAAATGGTGTAAATAAAAACAGTGCAGTACTGGGGTCCATACAAGGGCATGGTCTCAGGTCAGGGCCTTGCAATGGTGCAGCTCCCTCTTTGTGCAGCCCTGCGAAGATGGCTCCCAGCTTTCCCACTATCAGGGGGATAACCTGGCTTCAAACGAGATGTAGATATGGTAAAGGATATTCTACAACCAAACAAAGGGGAAGGCTGGGCTAAATTCTTGCCCTGGTGAGGTTGGTCTTGTCTGACTGTAGCCCTGTGCATAAGAAAAATACCAGCTGATTTCTTTGTGATTACTATGGGGTTTCCCCCCATGGGAACAGGTCAAATTGTGGTTAATTACAGGCATTTTAAATTTTAAAAAAATGCAGATGTTAAGTTCTCCGCTTGACTGGGACTGAAAATGCAAACACTTCACTGCATCTCCTTGGCACCAGACTGAGGAGAGCCCACAGCAGGAACCAATGCCATATTTAAGCCCTGGACAAAAGTGGTCATTCTAGAAAAGTGGTCAGTCTAAAAGCAACCTGTCAGCACAGACCAAAAAAGAATCAGTTGAACATTAGCCACTGAGATGTGATGAAACCCTAATGTTTTAGGGTTTCAGGACCCCACTTAGGCCTGATTTCTTATAGGTGCAAGAAAGTACTTGCATATGAAATTGCTCTGTAGCTTCAGAGTCCATTCTTCCCCACCCACTGGCTTTCTTAGGGAATGGCCTACCCTCATGCATACAGAGGCTTTCTTCAAATTGTTTTCACAGCTTTTCCTGGGATGTCCCTAGGACAGAGCAAGCTATTTTCCAGCTGTGGCCTCTCCCATATGGAGCAGGAGAGTCCTGTAATCGCTGACCTTCAGTCACGTAATTTCCACATCAGTTAGTCCTTGCCAGCCCAAGTTCCATGGAGCAGCCTTGTTCTTGTCTCCATCATCAGTCTGATGGGTGCATTGCTTTTTCTCATCACGCTGCAGCTCATGGTGAATTTAATCAGAGTGAAGTAATGATCAAGTGAAAGTTCATCTCCAGATTGTGGTGCGGTGCTGGCCACCACACCTTCACACACAGGGGTCACTGACCACACACCAAGTGCAGCCCTGTCTGGTGTGGGACAGGCACTGCTTTCCAGCTGGCAGAGGTAGTGGAGACAAATATTTTGCTAGCCCTAAACCTGTTGGGATGCTCCGGGACAGCACAACCTGTTACACTTTCACGCCAGCCTTGTAGCCTGAACTGGAGACACCAGGAAGAGGCTTAAAATCTGAGCTCAATTCTTTACCCTTAGTGTTATCCCATAAAAAAAATGGCAAAATTCACGCTGTATCTGCAGAGTGAGGAGGACTGGGGTTCTGGGGAGTTTGTTCAGTATTTTAGAGGTGAAATCCTCCTCTCTTCAAAGGTAGCATACTTTGGGCAAGGTGGAAATGCTCATTGGCTTTCTTTTCAGCTCTCTGGCCTTTGGCAGGTTTTCCCTGCATTGGAACCTTTGATCATAGAGATCAAATGGCATCAGATGTTTAGGAAAATAACTACAGTAAAGACCCTGTATCTCCAAGAAGGACTGCAGAAGGAAAAAGAAATTTATACATGCCAAAGTACTCCCATGGCTGAGAAGTGGAGCTGGTCTGGGATAAAGTAACAGCAGACTGAGCAGCAGACTGAGTCTGTGGGGAGCCCAGAGCAGATGCACTCAGCCTGTCTGAGAGCCTCATCTCCCACTGTGGGAGCATAATTCCACAAAAGTCCCACAGGTGCAGGCAGGAGCTGCATTGCCCAGGACCCCTCACCCTGGCAGGCACTTGGCTTCACCCATAGAGGGCCTGAAGCATCCCTCAAGGGCCCACCTGGTCCTGCCCTCATGGCAGCTCTGACTCATTGTCACAAGAAAATAGCAAGCAAGAGCAGTTCCCCTCCAAGAAAAGCCTTCCAGAATTGAGCCTCTTTATCTCTTTGCTATTGCAGGCAGCTTCCAGGAGCTTTGTCTCTCAGAGGAGCTGCCAGCTGAGCCTGGGTCTAAGTGGGAGAAAGCCCAGCTGAGCTCTGGGTGAGTACCTGGCTCATTCCTTCACCTGGCATGAGCTCAGACCGCTGACTTCATTCAAAGCAGACTGAGATGACAGCACCCTTTTTTCCCCCCATTTTCCTGTATTTCCACAGTCTCCCAGACTGCTCACATGGTTGCAGCTGTGGCACACAAGGACCTTTTCTGCCCTCACCTGTGCTTTGCTTGGTTTGTTTGAGGGGAAGGCACCTCAAAATCCCCCTGGAGCTCCTCACGAGCACTGATCCTGGTAAATAGGGTCTGATGAGCTCGGTGCCACCCGGGAGATGATGACCATTCACCCCACAGCCCGGGACAGGCCTGGCAGTGGTCACTGGGTTTCAGCCTGGGCCGCTGGCTCGGCAGATGGAGCTCCTTCCCAAGGATATGGGCAGAGCAGCTCCCAGACTGCAGAGGGATGCTGTGGCCACTGCTGGCAGCTGGGAGCAGTGCATGGACACTGTGAGCATCTTGAGGCATCAGAGAGAGACCTGGAACAGGGAACAAAGTTGATTTCACAAGGCTTTTTTTCTGGCAGCTTCAGAGGAGGAGTTTGAACAAGAAGACAGGAATGGATCTTCCAGATCCTGTTCCCGTAGCAATTAGGAATGAAAGACCTGTGCAGTAAACTCTACTTTTTTTCCCCAGTACTGAGGGACTGGAATGCTCTGGATTAGGAAAAACCTCAGGTAATGTTACTGCTCCAGACCTGAGCTGGCTTTGCAAGGCTCCAAGGGTTTATGACACTGTCAGGCTTGCACAGGGTAATCAGCTTTGCAGCAGCACTCTGTACAGGCAGAACCCAGCAATGTCTGTGCAGCCACCTTCACGCTGAGGTGAGACAAAAACCCCCCAGGCATCAGGAACCATGGGAAGCAGGGCAGAGTCCCCCAAATCAGGATGGTTTCCAGAAACAGGCCTGCTCAGAGTTGTCTGGTGGTGTGAGCTGGTGAAGGTCTCTCCATGTGCAGGGTACAGCCACAGGTTTCATAGATGGTTGGGCTCTGTGGCTGGCATGGGGTTAATATGAACAAACTGCTGCTCCAGCCCAAGGATCTGAATGAGATCCCCATGGGCCAAGGGCTGAAGCAGTGAGGGAGTCATCCCATCCTTCCCTGGAGCTATTGGGCACATCTAAAGGCCCAGACATGGGGTGAGGGATGCACTCAGCGTTAGGGCTGTATCCTCCCTGCTCCAGGACATGAGTGTATTTCCAGGTGGAGCAGGATCCCGCACCACTCTGAGGGACAGGCTCTGACTGTGTCCTTTCTCTCCACCTGCTCGTGCTGCTGCAGGTGTTCTGTAGGCGCTGTGTGCTGCTGGCAGAGATTTTGTTGTCCCTACCTGCTCCACACAGACTGGAGCAGAGCAATGTCACTTCACCCTCTGCAGCCACCCCCAGCCATTCCACCTTGGGCTAAGCCTTGTCGGGCTTGCAGCTAATCTGTGGCAGCTCATGCAATAACCTTGGCTCTCCCTCCTCAGCTGCAGAGGCAGCAGATTCCTCTTTTCTCACCCCATCTATATGCACAGAAAAAAATGGTGAGCAAACCTCTCCCTGAGTCCCTTTATTGTCAATAAATCCCCCATACACCACCCTTATTTGTCAAGTTGCTGCTGGAAATGAGAGCTAATGGGAACTGCTTTCTACTTTGCATGACTTTTCTGCGAAAAAGGTCCATTTTAAACAGTTTAAAAGGGCTTGGTAAATGATTAATCAGTTCTTGCAGCATTTGACAGGGCGGTAGTTTGTTTATGGCTTATTATGTTTAGCTACCTATGGCTCTTCCTGCTAGGACATGTTGTATAATCTCCCTAAAAGCACCTGATAGTGACTAAGTGTTTGATAACCTGTAAAAGGAACTTCAATATAGAAAACTGCTGTTCTGTTTAAAGGAAGAATTGTTTCCAGATGGGCTCTTTAAAGAGTGATGCTCTCCCTGAACCACCAGGAAGGTAAACATATACAGAATCACAGAATATTTTGAGTTGGAGGGGACCCACAGTGATCATCTTTTAGTCCAATTCTTAAGTGTGTGGCCCATACAGGGATCAAAATCATGATCTTGGTGCTCTTAGCACCAACTGAGGCAGCCTCAGAGTCAGAATGCTGAAAATCTGAGGATTCAGGAATAACATAGCTGTGATTCCTGAATAGAGGCCTGACAAACTTTGTGACAGAGGTGTCAGGAGACTGGGGGAGGTTCTAGGCATAAATTTGGTCTGGGGGAAGGAGACTCTGAGGGTCAGTGCATAAGGGGTTTAGGTATGCAGCTGCCCTTTGAGCTGGCTGATTTGTGTTTTGTCACTTGAAACCCTTGAAGTTCCCGTTCAGCTATAAGAGGGTCTAAAGTCCTGGCTCATTTTCAGCTTATCACAGCTATGTCAATGTTTAATCTGTGCATGCTAGGTGCTGCTAAGATCCTTGGGGTGAGGAATCCTGGCTTCTTTCAGCCTGGGCGACAGACAGGCCCAGATCCATACCTGATTATCACTTGATAAAGCAGCCCAAATATAACACAGCAGTGCTGGTGTCCCGGGGACATCTGGCTTCCAGGGCACTGTGGGAGAATTCAGCAAAGCCTGCCTTGGGAGCACTTGCACTCTGGGGGGGTTAACAAATTAACAAAGCACTCACCAGAGCACAGAGGCTCGGCAAGGACCAGCTAAATATTCCCAGGCAAGGGTCTCTGTGATGCCATAACCCCATGGATGGAGCAGGGATAGGGCTGGATCTGGGCTCTGGATCACCTCTGTGCATCCCTTAGCAAAAGTACTTCTCATCAGCCCTGGGCATCACTCAGGCTGACAGCTAGGCCAGCAGATGTTTAATGCTTTCTGGAGACATAAGCTTTAAAGGATGGGAGTGCAGCTTCAGAAGCTCTTCTACCCTGGTGGAATCTATGCTAGGAATCCTAATTTCATCCTCTGCTGCCTTCAGAAGCGCCAGTGCCTGCTGTCCCCATTGACCACTCACATCTCATCTCTTCTCTGTGAGGGGAAGGGCTGGGGTATATATATGGCATCCCACAACATAAAAGGAGTGAGGAAAACCCAAAAAACCCTGGAGACAGGATGGCTTGGCTCAGGAGTTCCAGCTTGCTTGAATAAGATTTTTATGCTCCTAGGGAAATCAAGGGATTTAAAGCAACTCACTGGGAGTCAAATCACTGCATAGGAAGCTTGCAAACTTCCCTCACATCCTTTATTCTTGGACAGATTTTTGAGTCATGCTGTCCACATATTTTGGGGTTCTTAATGTGTTGCTGAATATTAAATAAAAAAAAAAAAAGGAAAAAGAAAGAGAAAAAAGAAAAAAAAAGACAGAAGAAAAAAGACAGAAGAAAAAAGAAAGAAGAAAAAAAAAAAGAAGAAAACCTTCTCTTTCCATTTCTTATTTTTTCACCCTGGAAAATTGTGCAATTTGTCTTAAAGGGAAGTCCTGTCCCCAGGCTGCTGGGACAGTGAAAGGAGGAAGGAAGAAGACGAAGAAAGCTCCTCAGTCAGCAACTGAGGACTGACCCAGCACACAATAACACCTTCAAAGTGAAAATGTTGTTTTGCAAAAACACGAGGGTTTCACTGGAAACCACCCGGGCAGGAGCTGCAGAGCCGTGTCAGGAGCCAGGCCAGCACTGGGAGGCTGCCAGCCCTGAGCACTTTGGGGCTGGCAGAGTGCCCTGAGCATGTGTAATCCAACCTGCTCCCCAAAACCACCCCTGTCCTGGATCACCATCTCTTTGGGGCAGCAATAACCTTCCTTTTCTTACCCTCCTGCCCCGGCCAGGGCTTGCCTGAGAACACTTTTATCCACTCCAGCTCTTTTTCTCAGCTAAGTCTCTCTCATCCCAAGAACGTACTCCAAAAACTAACCAGGCAGTTAATTTGGGTGGTTTGGGGTCTGCTGTGATCGATCCAAAATGTGTTGACCTCTGGCATTTTTAATGGCTCCCTGGGTGGCTTATCATCTCCATATATTTAGACACTGATGTCATAGTGACACGGGTAAACACATCCAGCCTTTTATTGCTGGGCACAGATCAGATGAGCAAGCTGGCTCCTTTCCCCTCTCTCCATATAGGCTGCTCCTGCAAGTTTTCATCCTGTCAGATCACACAGACCCCAGGAAGGGGTCAGGGGAGCCACAACCTGGTTGCACAGAATGCACTGCCTCAGTTTCTCTTGCCTGTGTTATTGTTGGCAATAGATAATCAGCTGTGCTGCATTAGCTGGCTTGGTGATGCTTGATGCAGCTGGAACACGTCACCTTCTGTGCATTTCTCAGCAAAACAAGGTTTTGATGTAGTCCTGGTCTTGCAACAACTTCAATTTAATACACCTATCCTCATACCGTGTACCAAAACATCTTCCAGTTCCACTGTAGTAGAGCATCTTGCCTGGCATAAGCCCAGCAGCTACCGAGTTGTAATAAATTAGGAGAACTGAATGATAATAAAAAAACAGAGACAGAGATGTAGTGGAAGATTCCCTTTTTCCCCTGCAAGAGCCAGAGGGGCTTTCCTGAGGTGATGGCTTTGGAATAGGTAGCACGGCAGGCAGTTGAAGGGAAAGAAAAACACATCCCCACACCCCCACATCCCCATGCAGTTCAGGGAAGGAGCAGAGTGCAGGGAGATAAAACATCTTTTGCCAGCTGCATCCCTGGGAGTGTGGTGGGAAGCAGCAGGAGGGGGATGGAAAATTCAGCGCAGCATTTCTCCCTGAAGTCTGCAGGGAGGTTGTGGGCAGGAGAGGAAATCCAGCAGGGCTCATAATTAATGTAAACACAGATCAGCCTGTGATGTCCAGCTTGTATGCTCAGGCACCAGCCCCTTGCCCTGGCCCCTCCAGGCTCTAGTCTGACTTTCATCCCTTCATCCTTGCTCTGTGGGACAGAGCGAGGTTGCAGCCAAGAGAGGGTCATAGGAATCCTGGCACAGACATGCTCCAAAAAAGCTCAACACAGCTGCCAGTGAGCAGGCTGCCACTGCAGAGCAAAATGAGCCAGAGACAGAGGGCAGGGAGGCTGGGGACAGAGCAGAGGAGCTGCGGCCCTCAGCAAGATTTAATTGGGTTTTTTGGTGTTTATGACTCTCTGTTTTATGAAAAACCATTGCAGGTGTGAGCAGCCAAGCTTTGGAAAGGACACCGAGAATAGCTTCATGCAACATCTTGGATTTTCTCTTCACCAGCTGGAGTAAAAGGATTCAGCAACAAAGTTGCTAACCAGGTGTTGAGGCTGCAAAGGGATAATGGACACTCAGATTACCCACCGCTTGGGAAAACATGGAAACTTTCCAAAGGAGGGTGCCAAAGAAGGGCACTTGACTGACAATGTAACACCAGTGAAGCCCTCCAAGGAGCTGAGGCCCATGCTGGGCGCCATCCTGCTGGGCCTCATGCTGTTCATCGCTGCGGTGGTGGCCTGGTGCTACTACACGGTGTCCCTGCGGAAGGCGGAGCGGCTCAAGACGGAGCTGATGGACCTGCGGGCGGATGGCTTCGTCATCCGCAACCAGCACGGCGAGGTGGTGTTCCGGCTGGCCTTCCGCTCGGGCAGCCTGGACCTGGAGTCGTGCTCCAAGGAGGGCGAGATCCTGAGCTGCTCGCGCTCCAGCCGGGGCCCACTCAACTTCTTCATCCAGACGGTGAAGCCCAAGGACACGGTGATGTGCTACCGCGTGCGCTGGGAGGAGCTGGCGGCCGGCCCGGCCGTGGAGCACACCATGTTCTGGGAGGACGCCCACTGGTACGGGGGCTCGGAGATGAGCATCCAGCACTGGCCCATCCGCCTGGCCGGCTACCAGGAGCCCGTGCCCTACGTCACCAGCGACGTCTACTCCTTCCGCGACAGCTTTGGCGGCATCCTCGAGCGCTACTGGCTCTCCTCCAAGGCGGCGGCCATCAAGATCAACGACTCCGTGCCCTTCCACCTGGGCTTCAACGCCACCGAGCGCGCCCTCTTCTTCCAGGCCCGCTACAAGGACTCGCCCTACAAGCCCCCGCCGGGCCAGCAGCCCTTCCCCGAGCTCAGCTACCGCGTCTGCGTGGGCTCCGACATCACCTCCATCCACAAGTACATGGTGCGCAGGTACTTCAACAAGCCCTCCAAGATCCCTGCTGAGAACGCCTTCCGCTACCCCATATGGTCCACGTGGGCCCTCTACAAAAAAGACATAAACCAGGATAAAGTTCTAAATTTTGCAAGAGACATTAAGAAGTACCATTTTAACTGCAGCCACATAGAGATTGATGACATGTACACCCAGGCCTATGGAGACTTTGACTTTGACCCTGTCAAGTTCCCCAATGTAACAGAGATGTTTGCAAAGCTGAGGGAAGATGGCTTTAAGGTCACTCTGTGGATTCATCCGTTTATACATGTAGATTCGCCCAATTTTGGTGTGGGGATTGAGCGTCAGCTGTTCATCAAGGAGCCCTCAGGGCGGCTGCCGGCCATGGTGGAGTGGTGGAACGGCATCGGGGCCATCCTGGACTTCACCAACCCAGCAGCGCGTGACTGGTTCCAGAGCCACCTGCGCCAGCTGCGGCACAAGTACGGCATCTCGTCCTTCAAGTTTGACGCGGGCGAGACCAGCTACCTGCCCAAGCAGTTCAGCACCTTCCGCCCACTGTCGGACCCCAGCATCTGGTCCCGGCGCTACACTGAGATGGCCATCCCCTTCTACGAGCTGGCCGAGGTGCGCGTGGGCTACCAGTCCCAGAACATCTCCTGCTTCTTCCGCATCATTGACCGCGACTCTGTCTGGGGCTACGAGCTGGGCCTCAAGTCCCTCATCCCCACCGTCCTCACCATCAGCATGCTGGGCTACCCCTTTGTACTGCCAGATATGATTGGAGGCAACTTCCTCCCCAACAAGACAGAGGGGGCGGTGGAGATCCCCAACCGGGAGCTGTACGTGCGCTGGCTGGAGCTGTCGGCCTTCATGCCCTCCATGCAGTTCTCCATCCCGCCGTGGCTCTACGACAAGGAGGTGGTGGAGATCGCCCAGAAGTTCACGCAGCTCCACGAGTCCCTGGTGGCCCCGCTGCTGCTGGAGCTGGCGGGGGAGGTCACCGACACGGGCGACCCCATCATCCGCCCCATCTGGTGGATCTCGCCCCGCGACGAGGCCACTCACCGCATCGACTCCCAGTTCCTCATCGGGGACACCCTGATGGTGGCTCCTGTGCTGGAGATGGGCAAGCAGGAGCGCGATGTCTACCTGCCAGCGGGCAAGTGGCGCAGCTACAAGGGGGAGCTGTTTGAGAAGACCCCGGTGCTGCTCACCGACTATCCCGTTGACCTGGACGAAGTTGCCTATTTCCTCTGGGTTTCCTAACAGGCTCCTCTTCAGCTGTGCAATTGGTGATTAGTTTATTAGCAGCTTTAATAATGTAAACACATTATTAAAGCCACTAGTATAGCTTTAATAATGTGTTTTAATATTAAAATGGGAATTTTCATAATTTCTAATGCAGCAATATTTCAGAGTGCAATTTGAAGGAAATGCTGAGACCTCTGTTCTGTGTGGCAATTGTTCTACAATAATTTATTAAAATGTATTGGATGGGTGTCTTTGTTACTGCATTGTTACAAGTGTAATGGACAGAAACACAGTCTCTGCTCATAATCTTTTCCCACCAAGAACTGCTGTGCACGCTTCCTCTGTCTAAAGGCAATTACATGGTCTTCTTTGTTACCCAGTTTCACAGATGATCCTCTGGGACATTGAAAATATCATGTGCTTAGTGAAAGAGGCAGCTGCAGCAAAGTACTTTGTTTTTTTACAAAAAGCAGTCTGTGGTTATCTTGAAGAGGAAGGCACTCAGTTTGCATCCTGCTTATCCCATGGCCTGAACTATCTGAGCAGCAAGAAGTCTACAGCACATGCTAGTGCTGTGGCAGCTGTTTTCCCCCTTTTATAAATTACTGAGAACCATGTCCATGGTCTGTGTTCAGGTAAGCCTATAAAATGTGATGATATCTCATGGCAGTCAAGATTAAATCCTAGTACCAAGTCATGCAGAAGTTTATACACAGTTGGCTCCATGTGTGTTTTAGGACCATGTTTAGGACAAAGGTGTAATCTGTCAGGTGCCAGGAGAGAATATGGCCTCCTCAGAGAGTTCAGACAATTAACAAACCAGCCTGAGTACCAGGCTGCCTCAGTTTCCCCACTGAGGATGTTTTCCCATCCTGTGTTAATGGAGATCCCTGTCCATGACAGGTGGATCCTTCTGTATCCTTCCGCCCATCACAGAAGTGATATCTTCAGAATGAAGGTGTCCCAGCAGCTCCTGAAGGCTTGGGGTAACCAGGCTAGCTGTGAAACACTTTCCACTCTTGGTCCAATGTTTCCTGCTGTTTTTAAGCAACAAGAAATTTTAGGTTGACACGACTAAGAAGTTTAAGAGAGTTCAAGGGTCTCTGGGCTGCAATGTGCCTTCCCAAAATGAGAGACAGATCACTTTGCTGGCTCCAGCACACTTCCAGTGGGCACCTGGGAGGTGAAGTTTTGTGTAGCCCCAGGCAAGAGAAAGCTTTGTTTTTTAGGGGTTTGCCTATGGGCTGCTCCATACAAAATTAAACAAAATGGGTCTGGAGAACATTGTACTCAGTTGAGAGCTTGTTTGGTGCCCAGAGTAAGCAGATCCAAAACTGGCTAAAACCTGTTATCCATCAGTAGGTCCTTTGTGCCACGAGGACCCTGTGTGGACACAACAGCAGTGCCAAGTGGGATGAGCCAGAACATCTTTTAGATGCCCCTGAAAGCAGCTGGAATTGCAGTAATGCTATAGCTGGGGTGCCAGTGGAGAGGGAAAACCAGCCTTGATGCAGGGATGTGAAAGGGAAAGCAATGTTCAGTCTGGCAGTTGAGCTCAGGGTTAACAGGACACCACTGAATCCTTACCATGGGCTTTCTTCCAGGTAGTTTCCAATGTGGCACTCCCCCAAGTCTGAGAAAGTGTTTCTACATTTGCGGCCACAAAGCTCCAAATGGTTCCCCATATTCGTCTTGGGGGAACCAGAGGGTCCCAGGGCGGCCCAGCAAAATTCCTCTGGCTGTTTTTCCTGCACTAAAAGAAACTTTTCTGCAAAGCTCATGCCCACAGTGCTGAGAGAGGAGAGAGCCAGACTCCATCACCCTCATACAGTACCTCTGCCCCTGTGATCTATGTGCCCGGCATGCACACAGCTCTGCACCCACCTGCACCCCAGGCTGATGGGGAGAAAAACACACAACACTGAGACTTCCTTCAAACCCTGGGGGTGATATGGGATGTCTGGTCCCATGGCTGCAAAAATGTCCCCCCCATCCCCTTCCAATCTGTCCCTCAGTGCTTTCCCTGCTGCCCAGCTGAGCCACAGGAAGCCAGAGGGGACAGGTGCTGGAGGCATCCTGTGAGCAGGTGGCACCACAGCCACCTCTCCACGCCCCTGCCACATAGGGGATGTGTGCTGTTGGAGGGACATCTTGTTTGCCTTGCTAAGCTTCAGTCCTGGTTGATTTTTTCCACTCCCAGTGCTGTGCACATGCTCTTTGCAGGAGGTGCTGGTGACATGAGACTCTCCTACAGAACCTGGCTCACCACAGGCTGCCTGTTTTTTGGCAGGGGAAGTTTACTGCCCTCTTTGATGACTGCTGAGCTGAAAAACACCCAGCCCTACAGGCAAAACAAAAAACCCAAACAAATAATCTGTTTTTCTCTACTTGGCCTCTGGGGTTTTGTGTCAGCACAAACCATCTTCATGGCTCTCCTGGCACAAGGGATCTGCAGGCTGGCAGTTCCTGCCTGGATTGAGGAGGCTGTGCTTTTTCCTGAGGCTACCAGCCTGGCCATGTGCCCAAAGGAGCTCTGCTGCTGTCAGTTTGTCCTTTCACCACAGTCACGCCCAGCCTCGGGCTCTGCCTGCCTGTTGGCTTTTTCTTATTTTTAATCAAAGCTGTGATTTCAGGCAGGCGTGGACACGCTCACAGCTCAGGTCTCCTGGGCCAGCAGCCACTGCTCTGCTATCACCCACAGGCACCTCCTTGAAATCCAGTTTGCAACAAATTGGGCTCCTGCTGTAGCTCGTCTGGGGTTTGGATTTTGCCACTAACACTCCTCCCTGTGCAATGCACAGCTGTGGATGTGTCTTCAAGCACTGCCATATAGCTGAGACGCAGCACAGAGCTGACCCCACTCGCTGTCCCCATGTCCACGGTGAGCCTCAGACACGCAGTCTACACATAGCACCAGGTTTTGTGAGGATGTAAATCAAACTCAGACCCAAAGCTCCAATTCTAGGAGGACTTCTGTATCACTGAGGATCTCCTGCAAGGCTGTGAGGTCTCTAAGTTGTCAGCTTGTCTGAAGGTCTTCAGCAGTGCCAGCTTCATCCCCCATGCGGTCATCAGCCAAGTGTATGGATGGCACTTACACCCAAGGAAGAAGTAAAAGGAAAAGCATTTGGAAAATGTCTTTTATTGCAAAAGGAGGGAAGTGAAGTCCCTCTCAACCCTCAAGCCATGCTATATGGGTTGGCCACTGCTAGTGATGCCCAATGGCATAAGGCAGCTATGGTTTGTGTGGTGACAATGGAAAGGGAATGAAAAACATTATTTGGGGCAAAGAGGGTGATGTGGGGCAAGGCAGGCTCCTAAATGAGTCTCACATGTTCCATTCCTGGCCTTCCCATAGCCACAAACATCTACTCCATCCACGTCCTTGCTGTCAATGCCATCTGGAAAAGGGAACCATGGGGACAGTGGGGACAGTCAGAAGGACCTTCTGGAGAGCCCAAGGGAAGCTGAGAACAGGCTCCTCTTGCTCATCCCCTACATTCTTGAAGTGTGTGTTCTTTGAGAGCAGCATGGACTAGCAAATCCCCAGACTCAGTGTTGATAAACCTTTTTGGGGTGAATGTCAGTAGAAATAGGGCCATGACCCTAAAGGTGGGTATGGTCCCCACTCCTTGGGGCTGACACAACATTGGGGTCCACCTGGACATGGCTTTTCCTGGCCAGCCCTGAGGCACAGCTACTCTCTGCTGTCAGGACCTAAGGTAGGACAATCCTCAATCCAGTGGGATTCTCTGCCACCGTGGCAAACGAGAGTGAAGTTACTGCCAGTTTTTCCTTTTAAAATATACCTAAAAACTGCAGGCTGCAAGCTTTAAATAAAACAACAATTTCCACCCTGATTTACTGAAGACCAGGGTAAGAAAAGACCCAAATCTCCCTGAACCACCAGCCCCACCAACTTGGTAAAAATGGACATAGTTAAACTTCTTTTTGTTTTCCAAAATTTTATCTCAATCAAGGTGATTCATGTTACAGTTCATACCAATTAGCAATTAGAAAAGTGGTTAAAAACAGACCCACCAGCATTACAGTCTGACAGAGGACAGCATGTACAAACACAAGCATCCAGAAAACCTGATTCACAACAGTGCAAGCTTCAAAATTCAATCACATAAGCATCATGTGTGAAAAGGCTGAATCCAAGTCCCAGACCTTGTTTGGGGCTTTTTCTTGGCTTCTTGAGACAAGCTAAACCCAGCTTTGGCCTGTGACCCATGGCATAAATCAGAGAAATATCCCTAGCAGCAAGGTATCCATGCAGAGCTTCTGGTCTGCAAGGTCTGAGAGATCCTCAAGTCCTGCAGTGCTACAGCATAGTGTTAGAAACAGTGGTTTTGGTAAAAAGTTGGATGGAAAGGCCATCTAGAAGCCTGTGAGACAGCTTAAGGCAGCACTGCTGAGGCTGTCTCCAACATCAGCTCATAGTCCTCTCAGCAGCTTTACCTTTCTCCTTGCTGGACCACTGAACAGCCAAGTCCACTTGTGCCCTAATTACAGCATTTAGAAAAATAAGGATATTCTATAATCTTACCCATTCATTGATATAATTAAATAAAAGAAAATGATAACTTTGTTAATAAAATAATTTCTTTTTCAGGGGAGGGGAAAGAAGACAGTGTGTCTAATGGAGAATTTCCTCCATGACCTTCCTGACAGTGCCTGAAACCACTGCAAGGAGATTGAAGGCACTCATCTGGCTGCACCCATCATTTTAATAGTAGGAGGATACTAACAGGGATGCTGTGTTTCTCTTCACACAGCCTCATTCCTCATGAGTGATGCACATGGTGAGTGGCACAGAACCAGGGGAAGAGAAGACAGTATCTCATGGTCATGCCAGGATCCTTCCCATGAAGTCCTGTGCCAAGAATACCAATTCTGCACTGGCAGCTGAGCTGTGTAACATCTCCTCCACCTAACTGACACCTTAAGTTTTAGCTTTCATATTTTCCAGATTCTGTACTGCATTAGTATATAACTCTGAACTTCATATAGAGTGTTAGCAAGTTCTCATCACAGTTTGGTCAGACAAAACAATCCTTTTCCAGCCTGAGAACCAAGGACACCATTGCATTCAGGCCCACAAAGTATAAACAGAGAACTGAGGAGGGCAAACTGGGAGGACGGGACTTCACACCCTGAAGCTGTAATGGGACAATTAACTCCAATATGGAAATGGATCAAAACTTATAAAAGTGTAAAAACTCGTGACCTGTCGTTTATCTTGGCTGGAGCCACGGCCAGGCCCTTTGTGTATCCAAAGTGTATCCTTTGAAGGCCTTTCTAATAAATAGCTATTCCTTTAATACTGTCTAGCCTCTGTTCTAGGTAGCCTCTTAAGGCATCATAATGACTCCCATGTCAAGGCATGACAAGTATTTATTTAATGAGCAAAGGTTGAAAGGGAAGAGCTGGAGCCCCTCAAAGCTTGGTCTTCATGCATTTCTAGGGCTGCAGAAGCTCCCTCCACACTTGGCCGTTCTTAAAGGCTTTGGCCAGACTCATCTCCTCAACTTCAACATCACCCTGCAAGCAAGGGCCAAGTCCTGCTAGTGCCCCGATGAGTGACACTGAGGTTCCAGGATTAATTCCTTGCCAGAGGGTGTCTGTAACTTGTAACATCACCATTATCTGCACCTGTGGCAGAGAGGAAATGTGAGTCCTTCAGAATTAAAAGCCTGAGAAACAAACAGACTTCAGGAAACGCTTGTGCTCCAGCTGGCCAGGGACCTGTAAGGCTCTCCTACATCTCACTTTGGGATTAAATTATACAGAGCAGATTCAGGTGTTACGGGAGTCCATGAAACCAGACTTCCTCACTTCCTAACTACAAAAGCACTTCAGATTTTGCCCCTAACACCGAAATTTCTCCTCCTGCACCCCATCACAACCCTCAAGCTTAATGCATCTCATTTTCTGCCTCCTGGAAAGCTCTGTGGCTGGAGATGGGCTTTGAGAAAGATCCTCATGGCACCCAACCCTACCCAAAATATGCACCATCTCCCTGCATGGCTGACTCGTGCCAGATCCATGCCCAGCCCAGACACAATTCCAGCAGAAGCCCCACGGATGCTGAGCTGTCCCTGGCTGCCTGTAGCCTGGGCAAGGTGCCCAACCCTTCCCAGCTGTCACAATTCAATTCTACCAAAGCTCATTAAAAATTCAGGGGTTGACACATGTTCCAACTGGGACAGAGCTGGGAATTCTTGCTGTCAGGAAGACTTCAATCCTGTTGGCCCTGCCTCGGGTCTCTGTAAATGCATTTTCCCATACAAAACCAAATGGGAAATCTGCCAAAGACGCAGCTGCTGGGGACCTGGGGTGCAGGATGACATCACCCCACATGCCCTCTGGGAGCCTCTGACAGCAATCCCACCCCCAGCAACACAACATTGCCAGAGAAAGCTCCCCAGGACTCTCCCAGGGAGAGAGCAGGGCTGACTCAGGAAAACCCTCAACAAAATCATCACCTCTAACGGCGACCTGAGATGGGTATTAGCTTAACTTCACGTTAGATGAGAACATTTCCGTGGGTGCAGCGAGAACAGGCGCTGGCACAGAGCCATCAGTTAGCAGAGATGGTGGTTCCCACCCACAGGCTATCGGCAAACGGCGCTGCCAGCCCAGGGCACGTGCCGCGCGCGGGAACCCGCTGTGCCCACGCAGTGTCTGGGGACAGCTTTGCTCCAGGCAGCCCTTCTGCCAGCAACAAACCTCATCTGTCCCTAAAAACCAAAAAGGATGGAATCAGCAGGATAATCACGTAACCAAGTGGGGCTGTAAGTGCTTTAAAAAATGGGACATGCTGGTAGAGGCGGTGCTGCTCCAGCAAAGGCAATGTTGATGCGCTGGGCAAAACACATGGGCAAGAGCCTTGTAGAGGAAGTCAAATGGGTGAGCAGGTGGGATGCAGCTGTCCCAGTGGGAAATAAGCGACCCATTCAGTTAAAACACGTGGACACCACTTGAGTTACCTGGCCTGCCTGGTACCCTGGAAAGCAGGAGAATGAGGCAACTGTTAGTCCAGCACCATGCCAGGCAAAAAGGGGGAAAAAAAAGGAGTGTATATATATATTTATATATATGTAACTCTATTTTGCTTTATGCTCTTAAAAATATCCATTTGAATATATTTGCCATATTAAAAAACTTACGGCAGGCTGTGCTGTAGCAATCCTCCCACAGCACACACCCCCACAGCCAGTGCCAGGTGCTCCCACAAGACTAGGAATGCTCCCCACTGGCACTAAGCAACTTCCAACTCCTGAAATCCTTGAGAACTGTAAAGGTAATGGGTTTACCACGTGTCTGCAGACAGACTGACAACTCCTTTCTGACCTATACAGATAAATTGCTGCCTACTGTAATCCCATCAGAGCCTACCACCAGACCCAAATTAAAAAAATGAAGACCAATCCCCAAATAAAAAAAAAAATTATCCCCAAGAACAGTGAAGTCGATTTAGTTCCCTTCCTCCACCCCAGTCTCAAATGAAATGTGCAATTAGAGTTATTATTTGTTAGAAAGTCCTAGGTAAGGCATGGTTATTCCAAAGCTGATTAAGAAGCCTGTTAGGAAACCCAGAGGAAATAGGCAACTTCGTCCAGGTCAACGGGATAGTCGGTGAGCAGCACCGGGGTCTTCTCAAACAGCTCCCCCTTGTAGCTGCGCCACTTGCCCGCTGGCAGGTAGACATCACGCTCCTGCTTGCCCATCTCCAGCACAGGAGCCACCATCAGGGTGTCCCCGATGAGGAACTGGGAGTCGATGCGGTGAGTGGCCTCGTCGCGGGGCGAGATCCACCAGATGGGGCGGATGATGGGGTCGCCCGTGTCAGTGACCTCCCCTGCCAGCTCCAGCAGCAGCGGGGCCACCAGGGACTCGTGGAGCTGCGTGAACTTCTGGGCGATCTCCACCACCTCCTTGTCGTAGAGCCACGGCGGGATGGAGAACTGCATGGAGGGCATGAAGGCCGACAGCTCCAGCCAGCGCACGTACAGCTCCCGGTTGGGGATCTCCACCGCCCCACTGGTTTTATTGGGGAAGAAATTACCTCCTATCATGTCAGCAGATATGAAGGGGTAGCCCAGCATGCTGATGGTGAGGACGGTGGGGATGAGGGACTTGAGGCCCAGCTCGTAGCCCCAGACAGAGTCGCGGTCAATGATGCGGAAGAAGCAGGAGATGTTCTGGGACTGGTAGCCCACGCGCACCTCGGCCAGCTCGTAGAAGGGGATGGCCATCTCGGTGTAGCGCCGGGACCAGATGCTGGGGTCCGACAGCGGGCGGAAGGTGCTGAACTGCTTGGGCAGGTAGCTGGTCTCGCCCGCATCAAACTTGAAGGACGAGATGCCGTACTTGTGCCGCAGCTGGCGCAGGTGGCTCTGGAACCAGTCACGCGCTGCTGGGTTGGTGAAGTCCAGGATGGCCCCGATGCCGTTCCACCACTCCACCATGGCCGGCAGCCGCCCTGAGGGCTCCTTGATGAACAGCTGACGCTCAATCCCCACACCAAAATTGGAGGAATTGTAGTTTATGAAAGGGTGAGTCCACAGAGTGACCTTAAAGCCATCTTCCCTCAGCTTTGCAAACATCTCTGTTACATTGGGGAACTTGACAGGGTCAAAGTCAAAGTCTCCGTAGGCCTGGGTGTACATGTCATCAATCTCTATGTGGCTGCAGTTAAAATGGTATTTCTTGATCTTTTCAGCAAATCGCAAGAGTTTATCCTGGTCAATATCATTCTTGTAGAGGGCCCACGTGGACCATATGGGGTAGCGGAAGGCGTTCTCAGCAGGGATCTTGGAGGGCTTGTTGAAGTACCTGCGCACCATGTACTTGTGGATGGAGGTGATGTCGGAGCCCACGCAGACGCGGTAGCTGAGCTCGGGGAAGGGCTGCTGGCCCGGCGGGGGCTTGTAGGGCGAGTCCTTGTAGCGGGCCTGGAAGAAGAGGGCGCGCTCGGTGGCGTTGAAGCCCAGGTGGAAGGGCACGGAGTCGTTGATCTTGATGGCCGCCGCCTTGGAGGAGAGCCAGTAGCGCTCGAGGATGCCGCCAAAGCTGTCGCGGAAGGAGTAGACGTCGCTGGTGACGTAGGGCACGGGCTCCTGGTAGCCGGCCAGGCGGATGGGCCAGTGCTGGATGCTCATCTCCGAGCCCCCGTACCAGTGGGCGTCCTCCCAGAACATGGTGTGCTCCACGGCCGGGCCGGCCGCCAGCTCCTCCCAGCGCACGCGGTAGCACATCACCGTGTCCTTGGGCTTCACCGTCTGGATGAAGAAGTTGAGTGGGCCCCGGCTGGAGCGCGAGCAGCTCAGGATCTCGCCCTCCTTGGAGCACGACTCCAGGTCCAGGCTGCCCGAGCGGAAGGCCAGCCGGAACACCACCTCGCCGTGCTGGTTGCGGATGACGAAGCCGTCCGCCCGCAGGTCCATCAGCTCCGTCTTGAGCCGCTCCGCCTTCCGCAGGGACACCGTGTAGTAGCACCAGGCCACCACCGCAGCGATGAACAGCATGAGGCCCAGCAGGATGGCGCCCAGCATGGGCCTCAGCTCCTTGGAGGGCTTCTGCTTCACCGGCGTGAAGTTCTCTGGCAGGAAGGTGTACATGGTGCTGCCCTTTCCCTAGAGGTTTCTGCAGCAGAGTGGGAATGAAGCACGCCTGGGCTTGTCAGGAGAAGACACTGGATTGTTAGGAGAGCTCCCACCTCCAACGTGCCCCAGAACACCCATCTCTGAAAAAGGAGAGGATATAATTAGTCTGAGAGATCCTCTGAATCAAGGGAGAGCGTGTCATGCACTTGCTCCCCCCGGCCTCCTGTGCCCATCTGTGACTTGCCAGGAGCTGTGTTCCAAGTACCAGACATCATCTCCAATTTCTCCAGGCAAGACAACACAAGCAGAGAACAGCCTGAGCCTAACACGGGGAATAACCCTAGGGCAACAAGGACCCATCATTCCCATATTTAATGGCTTTTTGTTGTTGGGAACACCTTCAGTGAGTCAGGAGTGGAGACTGAGTGGCAGTAGGAGGCTGAACAGGAGCCAGATCAGCCCACTGAGAGTGTCTTTAAGAGAAATGGATAACTGAGAGCTATAAAAGACACCATGTAATGAATTCCATGCAGCCAATCCTAATTTTAATCATATTGCCTCCCTGGCAGACTTAATTCATCTGCAGCAACATCCCTTTCTTGTCCCAAGCATGTCCCAACTGCTTCACTTGGGTGATGCTTTGCACTGGAGGTGAGTAAATCCCTGCTTCTCCACAGCTCACAGAGAGCCAAATGGAGTTGGGGTATAAGTGGCTCACGTTTGGTTTTGGGGTGCATGTAAGGGATGCAGTAAGTAGCACAGAATGGCTGGCTCCTGCCATGTGCTCAGAGCTTTACAGCAGTTCTGGGTGGAAAAGGACTTCCAGCTTTTCTGGAAGAAAAGCTAACCTTGTAGGAAGTGAGCAGTGGGCCCAAAGGGCCGTCCCTCCATCCAGCAAGGGACTGTGTTTCAGCTGTGTTTCAGCTCCAGCCCACTCCCCCTGCCTGGCCCCCGGGAAGTGGGCTGTGCCAAGAGCCTAATGGCTTTTCCTTGGCCAGGGCCTGGCTGGGCTCCGCCAAGCATAACGCCGGGATCCAGGGGGGAAAAGTAAAGTAAGGACATGGGAGAGCGAGAAACAAACACAGCTGCAGGAGGAGCAGGGGAGGGAGAGGAGCTGCAAAGCTGCAGAGCAGCTGCCTGGTATCTGCCTGGTGCCAGCAAACACAGCCACCTCCTCCCCAAGCTCTGGGGCTGTAAAGCTGCAGGCTGTGGGCAAACCAGAGGGAAAACCCCCTCTTTTTGGGCACAAATGAAATCAGCTGTAGAGATTCCCTCTTCCAAGGTTGGTCTTTTTCTTCCAAAAAGGAAGAAAAAGATTCAAAATGAATTACAGAACTCTCTCCCTGCCACAGGCATGGCAATCCAGAACAAGTGGATCCTGTGCCTCAATAGATCTTTCTCCCCAAGAAAAGAAAAGTAAAGCAGAAAGAGGTCCTGAATGCCACCTAAGCTTTATTGCTCCACTACAGGGATGGCCATACATAAAACCATGGCAGCATCTGTGCACAGGCTAGACAACACATTCTGTGTTTATATCCACCTTGAAGCATGTATTGGACAAGACCTTGCAGTTGGGGGAACTTTTTGTGTGGCCAGATGGGTCATTCTAACCTTCCCCAGGGAGCCAGTAACTTTCTAGACAGCCAGTTGCTTTAAATGGGATTATAGAGGCATTAGGAAGTGATTAGCCTGAACAGGCGATAGGTTTAGTTAAACAACTTGTCCCACAGCCAACTCCCACAGAGGCCTCACTTGCCAGCAGGGAGCTCAGTCACGGGATGGGGACAGCTCCAGCCACTCCAACTGTGTCACCCAGCTGGATCCTGCCTCCCAGCACGGCAACGGGGCTCTCACCCACACTGTATCTGTGATGCAAGGCCAGCTGAGCCCAGCCAAAATTGGGCAATAAAGGCAGGAAGGAGGTGATGGTGGAATGAGACTGCATTTGGGATAAACCTCCATCCCTGCCTCAACTCTTCCTTGGCTTTAAGGTGAAGTAGAAGGACCTTGACCAAAACTAGCGAAGCTGAGTGAAGCCACAAAGCAGCAGGACGCTTCTGGAAATACAGACAGGTAGGCTGAGCCCAAACAAGCCCTCACCCTCAACACTGGCAGGTTTGGGGATGCCAGAGAGAGAGAGAGATGAAAACAAATACCTGTACTCTGAAGGCACACCTGTGTCTCACTCGTGCCTTATCTAGGGACTGCAAAGCTCAAGGTGGGAAAAAATAAAATGCACCCTCTACAAAGCAGGACTTGCAAATTATTTTGGAAAATAAATTTTTTTAAGTTTTCACATCTTCTTTACAAAACAATAGGGTAAAATAGTGTTTTCTTTGCCAATTCTCATTCAGGGCTTTAAGCCCAAGAAATATCTGATACTGCTGCTGTGGCTCCATCTAAAATTGACAGCAGCTCTGAGGGCTTCAAGGAGTTTCTGGATTTTTATCTCCCTTTCAGGAAGCTGGTTTATTATTTATGAACTTCTTCGAAGCTGCTCTATTTTTGGCTGTTTCTTTCTTTCCCTCCCCCCCACCATGGACTGGAGCTCATGGCACACATGAGGGAGCCATCACTGCCACTGTCAGTAGAGAAATAGTGTTTTTTAAGAAAGGTTTTGCAGCCTCTTGAGTCCCTTGGACACCGACCTGCCTCAGAGGGATGTGCAAGCTGGATGACTGAGCTGGTGGATTTAATCCTGCCCTGACTGCTGTGGCTGGGCCAGGGTCAAACCCTGTGGCTGCTCATGGACACCGCCCACTTGGACACCATTTCAACAAAGATGCTGAGAACGGTGTTTGCAGGCATCACCCCGCACAGTGATGGGCGAAGGAGGTCTCCAAAAACAATCTTGGTCTCTGCTCTGTATTTTTTGCCTTGTTAGCAGAGTCTCCCATTTTCCAGTGGGAGATTTGGCTCTGTCCCAGGTGAGAGCTAAGTCTCCCAGGATCCCTGGAGACGCCTTCTGCCTCTCACTCACAAGCTGCAGCCCGCAGAGGTGCCTGCTCATGCACTGCCTGTTTCAACAAATATTTTTTTTTTTGTGTAATGCTAACGTGTTATTTTGCTCCAGGATGACATTGTGGCGACCTTTAACTCCTCAAAAAAACAAACAAAAAAAAGAAAACGAGAAGGGAGAGTGTCAAAGTCAAACAGCATGTTTGCAGCTTGCTGCGCCGGAGCTGACCCAAAACAAAGCTTTTTCTCTGTGTTCTGTGGAAGCAGTGAGTCGCCTTGCCTCAACTTGAGATGAAAGCAAAACATCTGAGCAGGACACACTTTATGGAGTAAAAATAAAAATCCATTTTTTGACCGCTTCTATTTTTACCAACACCACTGCTAACCGCGGGCTGCGAGACCCACAGCACCACTAACCCCAGCCACTCTGCAATTAGGACATTCATTTAAAGAGGGTCAATAACATACAACTGGTCTCTATTGCCCTGGCAGGGTCAGGTCCGAACCACACTGGGGGCCAAGCTCCTGCTGGGGACACACACACACTTCCCACGCTGGGATGCCAGGAAACCCTCCCTCTTCCACTGCAAGGTGCTGCCGCCTCCTCCCCAAACATCTTGGCAAGAGTCGAGCTCAGGAAATAGTACAGAAACACTGCAGATTTTACAGGAGGCATCTCCAACCCCACACAAGAGCATGGAATGAGGACAGCAAGTTAAGGGAGAAACGCCTTCTCTGCAAAAAAGCTGTGGGAGCAAAAAGAGCCTCCACGTGCCCAGTCTGGAACTGCCTGCAGGGAACCTGCCCTGACAAAGGGACTTTGCACGCCCGACACAGAGGACAAACAAGCCCATCCTGGGGGCTTAATTTCCCGTGGAGGGCTCTGCAGCAGAGCTCTAGAGTTCTCTGGAGGGCTTTTTGGAGTCAAATAGGGTGAAATCACTGCTCCTCCCGCTTGGTGCTGATGGGAGCAGGCGGGACAAGTCAGGGCACCTTGGTGACAACACTGGCACAGGGCACAGGGCTGCTGCTCACACACCCCGATTCCATATGGATCAAAGGCACTGATTCCCCCCTAACCCTGTGGATTCCCCCAAATACTAAGCTGGATCACCCTGGGGGTCTGTGTTTATCCCTGCAGTACTCAGGCCATCTCGGGGGGCATGCCTGTGGCACAGACACCCAGCCCCTGAGCCAGGGCAGCAGCTCTGCCTTTGCAGGGACAGCCAGGAGAACACGGTGCCCCAGAGGACCCCTCACCTTCCCTGTCCTTGCTGTGGCCAGAGCAGGGATGGACACGCTGCCTGGCCTGAGGGGTTCCTGCACATGGGGGGGACTCCCTGCACCTCCTGCAAAGTGACAGATCCTTGCTGTCAGGGCTGCTGCAAATTCCCCCCTGAATTCCTCAGCTGCTGGAGGCCCATGCAGGAGGCACCTCATCCCTCCGGGGCACGGTGCCCCCGCTCTTACCTGGCCATGGCTTCCTGGGGATCCCTGCCTGCGCGTGGCTCCACCACAGATGTCTTTTTAAGCCCATAAGAGAGGAGCAGCGCTGCCTCTCCGCGGCCCCGGCAGCTCCGCCCTCTCCGTGGCTCGGGGCGCTCCGGGGCTCGGAGCCGGGCGCTCCGGGTGCCCGCGGGCAGGAGGAGGGAGGGGACCGGCGCGTCACCGCCACCGCCACCGCCGTGTTTGCTCAGCTCCGTGATGGATGCGTGAGCAGCCAGCCCTCGGCCGGGCGTGCCAAGAGGAGCAGGAGGGGCGGCCGCACACGGGCGCTGCTCCCACCCGCTCCGGCTGCCGGAGAGCCGCGATGCGGGCGGGCATCTCACCTCCCCGCCAGGTGAGCGGGAAGGGCCGGCACAGGAGCGTCCCCTCCCTGCACTCACAGGAGCACCACAGTTAGAAAGCAAAACGGAAAAAAAAAAAAAAAAAAACAAACCAAAAAACACAGCCCAATAGAGGGTTTGGGGTGGTTTTTTGTTTTCTCCCCCAAATCGTGAGATTTTAAGCAGAGTCATGATCCGGAGTAATAATGAGGCTGACTTGTGTGAAAAGAAACAAGCTGCCACACTGTTGCTGGCTGGTTTGTAAGATAGGATTAAACAGCACTGGGCACTTGGAGGATAAACCCCAAATCCAAAGTGGCCATGTGAATAAAGAGCTCATCTGCAAAGTGCAGACAGGCTGCCAGCACGTCGCTCTGTCTGCAAGAGGAGCTGAAGCTGTGGCATCAGCCCTGCCCAGCCTTTAATACACTCACCTTTATTACAGGAATCGTGACTTTGCAGCCCAGTTTTGTCCTTTAAAGTTTTCAGTGTCAAGTGATGCTCCAAACCCATTTAGTCACCTCATCCAGTATTCAACCATGAATACAAAGCATCCACTGGGATCCAATTCTGGCAGCAGACAACTTAATATTTAACACTCCTGACAATTTCCCTTTACAAAATCCTCTTTCTTTGTTCTTCACCCCGTGCTAATTACCAAGATGAAGTTTAAGAGGCTGGGTTTTCACTTTAACCCTGCACACAGCTCATGGTGATTTTGTCTCATGACTAAATCATGACCAGAGGCTTTTTCTTTTCCCTGCCTGGAGGCACATCAGGGAGCCTGAATTTATCTGAGCCACAAAGAATTTGTGGAGACTTTAAAACAAAATGAGTCCTTCTGGACCACTTGTATCAAAGCACATTGGGCATGAGAGACAGAAAGCTCCAGGGCTCTCCCTTTAAGAACGTGTCCCTGTCCATCTTGGAGAAGTCCCACAGGCTCTGGGGGAGCTGGAGGGAGGGAGCCGGGCTCTGAAATTGTGGTCTATGGAGTAACCCTGTGCCCAGCAGTCGGCTCCTCAGCACCTGCAAGGCCATCAGATCTTGTGCCCAACAGTGGCAAAAACAGAATACCAAATACTGGTGCTATTAGCTTATTTTATTTGCCACTTTTGCCGTTTAAGATACACTGCCACAAAGATTTTGGTGTCTTTGCCACTGTCTGTTGCCCCCAGCCCATCTCTGGCTGGTACCAGATGTGTGCCATTGACCACCCCATCACTCCAACAGCCTCTCCCTGAAGTGGGTGTCAATCTCACTGCTCATCTCTCTCCTCCCACCCCACAAGTGGAACCTAGTGCCCCATTTGTCGCACAGATTCTTCAAAGAGCTGACTCAGCCCTTTGGGAGCGCTCAGCGTTTCGGATGCTGATGCAGGCTGAAACCTGAGCCCACCCAACATCCAATTGCTACAACACGATATGGGGGAGAAATGGAAACCTAAGTACATCCCTCTGGCACAGCCCTGCCGATTTTCCAGCCATCGAGCCACCATGAAACTCCAGGCACTGGCAGCTCTGGAGAGCTGAGGATGGCTCACGATGTTGGGCTGTTGACGCAGGTCCCGGAATTTGAATCCATATCCAACAGTTGGGGACGCTGGACAACCTTGGCCCAAACACAGTTACCAATCCTTTTAAGTGCTCCCTCGCAGCTCTTCCATGGCCAGATCCAGCCAGGCAGACACAACCCCACAAGCGTCACTCTCTGCTGGGCTGTAGGTGTCTGCTGTGCCAGGCATTTGCATCAAGAGTATCCCAAGGTGGTAAGGGAGGAAAAGAAGAAGAAGCATTTCTGCTTTCTGACAGCTTTGGCTGCTCCTTGGCATGGCCAGTGACAGTGGAGCTGTCCCCAAACCCGCTCCAAACCCAACCCAGCACAGAGCACATTGAGCTGCCTATATCCATCTGCAAACTTTTCACTGCCAACATCTTATCAAGCGGCAGAAGTTGAAGCTACACTTTGTAAGAGGTGCCGAGGACGCGTCTCCCGGCTCCGCTCATCCTCTCCGGGCGGCCAGGCTCGCACCCATCACGGAGCCCGCACGGTCCCGGCACGGCGGAATGCGCCGGGCTCGCTCCCCGGGCTCCGGGCAAAGCTCAGCACCCGCACCCCGCTCCCCGCGGCCCTTCCCGAGCCACCGCCGATGCCGCAGCCCGGGGTCTGCCCTCGGGGCACCCCTCGCCCGCCTCCGCCCGCACCCCCCGGGCCGGGCTGGAGCCCCCGCCCCGAGCGCGGCCCCGGGCGCCGCTCACTCACCGGCACCGCCGGGCCATGGCCGGGTCCGCCGGCCCGGGGGCTCCGGGCTCGGGGCTGAGCGCGGTTCCGGGGTTGGGCGCTGCCCGCCCCGCCCCGGCTCCCGCCCCGGACCGGCCCCCGGGCCGGCGCTCCCCGATGGGAGATGTAGTTCGGCCCGGGGTTGGGGCTGGACCTGCTGGGGATGTGCGGGGCTGCGAGGGAATGGGGGTGCCCCCGGGGCTGGGGAGATCGGGGTTTGGCGCTGGCAGGGCTGTGCCGGGATGCTTTTGAGCCGGGATGGGCTTTTTCATGAGATGCTTTGGGACTGGGATGTGCTTTTCATGGAATGATTTGGGGCCGGTCCAGGTTTCTCAATGGGATGCTTTTAGGCCGGGGCATGCTTTTCACGGGATGGTTTTAGTCCGGGATGGGGTTTCAGGGTGTGTCCCTGTTCCCAGGAGGATTGGGGTACTGCTTGGCGTGGGCAAAGCACTGCAGGCTGCCACCCTGGAGTGGGGGTCCCCAGAGAGCTCTGTGCTGAAGGATCCCCCCACTGCAAGGACCACAGTGCCGAGCATTTATGATCAGCAGCACACATGGAGGGGCAGGGTGGCGTTGCCCCTGGCACTGTGCTCTCAGATCGTAGTCAGACAAGGGCATTTCACGCCCTCATTAATTATGTGCTGCTTTCAAAGTACCCCTCCTTATTTAGCCTGTGTCAGTGCTCAGCATCCCAGATGGATGGCAGCTTCTCCTGGACAACTTGCCAAAAGCAAGCACGTCCTCAGCAGCCCAGCATGAAGCTGACAAACACGGGTGTCAATGACAGCTTCTATTTTTGGCTGTGTTACTATGCTCCAAGAGCTTTCCCTTGCACGCTTCCTTGGTCTCCAGCTTGTGCATGGTGGGAGGGCATCAGCCTGCAAGGGCTGTTAAAGTGCCCACCAAACTAGCAATCAATGGAGTTTCTCCACCCTTCCCAGGAACTTCCCCAGACTGTGGGACAGGCTCTGAGCGAACAATTGCCCAAGCCAATTTTGAGGGAAGGCCACCTTTGCCCTTCACCAGTGCCATGGGGCGAGGTAAGCCTCTGAGATAAATTAATGTACCCTGGCATTGCCATCTCAGTAGGCCATTTCCAGTGGGTCTCCCTGCCTGCAAACACCACTCTCTCTTGCACGGTCAATTTCTTAAAATTCTCATTATCAGACCCATGCCAATTGAGGAAAATATTCCTGTTTCTCAGTGGAGAAGACTTTGAGAAAATTCTCTCTGAGGCTCAGGCATAGGGACATATATGGGGAATCCAGTGTTCACTGCTTATTCTTTTTGTTGCTTGGTTTCAGTTCCTAAACTCAGGAATCTAAAGCCAATCACATGTTTTCTGCGAAGTCTCACACCTAATTTTGGCCCATGGGGATCTGATGCAGTAGCAGAATGATGACTGTGCTGGTTGAACAGCATCTTTTCTGCCCTCTGTCCAGGGCTGAAAAAAGCTGCTTCAGCAACAGGGACATCCTAAAGGTAAACATGTGGGGATTAAAAAGTGCTGCCAGACCTGCAGTGGGTGAAGGACAGGGCTGATTACTGCATAACACACAGTGTGGCCAGGGAACAGATTTTTGGTAAGCAGAGCACACAATGACAACAGAAAATACAAAAGCAGCATAAGAAACACTGATGTGGCCCCAAAATCTGGGAGATGCTAAGGTATGTGCAGGGATGCCAGCAGGATTTCAGGTGTTGTACAGTCCCAAGCATGGCTGGAGGAGACCATGCCTACAAACAATTGTCCAGGGTGTAAATCTGGCTTCCTTAAGGATCTGTCATTGAGATACCTGGGGATTATGGGGCACCAGGAGTATTCTCCAGGCAGCACTTACTACCAGGGGATATTTATCAGGGGAAGTCACAATCTTCAGGATGTGCAGACATCCCTGGGATAGGAATGGTCTCAGACCAGGGAAAGAGATGGATGGCCATGGCAAAGCCACAAGCACATACTGAGAGAGCATCCCTATGGCACTGGCAGGAGGACACAAGATGCAAAGAGGGGCTGAACAGATCCACTGCCAGCACCATCAGACCCCAGACCCCAAGGAGATGTGTTCTCTGTCATACAGAAGGACAGCTAGCACCTTGGCAGAACTTTTGGAGCTGGACAATCAGTTCATCTCGGGCTGAAAGGCAGTGGGATTGATGGCTGATGGTGTTCCTGTAGTTCTCCTACATTGCCACCTCAATCAGCTGCTTGGGCTGACCTTGGCCCAATGGATTTTGTAATGGGGGCATTGTTAATCCCTACAGACAGTAGGGACTGGGAAGAGACACCCATTCCATGTGGCAGCATCTGCCTCCACGGCAGCTGGAGGCAGCCACACGGTGAAACGGGCTGCTAGGCAGGATCTAGTGCTGGAAATGCAGCTGGATCTGAGCATCAAGCCTCCCTTGGGGGTTGTAGCAGTGCTGTGATTCTCTCCCCAAGCTCCCCACTCTCCCAGTACCATGGGAGAGAGGATGGAATCACTGGCTCCTCTGCCCCTGCATCCAGGGTGTCCAAGACATTCGAGCACTTTGCCTAGTGGGAGATGGGGTGAGTGCACTGGGACTGTCAGGAATGGGACAAGCAGAGGTTGAGAAGGGAGTTACAGGATTGTACCAATGTCCTACAGCTGGCAAGCCTGAGAGGGCTGTGTTTCATGGAGGAGTGGGTGCCAACCATGAGGTTGGTAGCATGCACTATTTCTGTCCTGCACAGTGATGATGTCCCTGTCCATGCCCTCTGCTTGGTCCCTCATTACAATGCATGTGGTAATGAGGCTGCAGGAGATGAGCTGGTTTGCAGTGAGCTTTGCCTCAGTGCTGCTGACCTTCTTAGCCTGTGAGGAGAAAGCTGTGTCCCACAGATGCCCTTGAGTGGCACCTCAGCTCAGGGATCGCTCCTCCTGCAGGACCAGGGCTGGGAGGGATTTTTCAGTGCTCAGAACTCTCCCCAGTCCTTCACATGGTCCCCTGGCATGGAAGACCCACCAGCTTCCTCAGAACTCATCTGAGTCTGGGAACTATGTTACAGCAGCTCTCAAAGCAACACCATCATCACCAGGTCACACAGGTGCCTGGCAGGAGCCCTGTCACTGCCTCAGTTTCCCTTCTTCAGCAGATCCTGTGCCTGGCACTTTCTGGATAGGGCTGACATATCAGAGCTTCTGCTCTGCCAGCTCTAAAATTCCAAAGCCACTGCAGGATGCAGCTCCAGGGGACAAGTTAGCAAGCACATGCTGTGGGGTGTCAAACACTCTCCTGATCAGGGAGCATGACAATGCCTCACTACAGAGACACAGCGAGGCACCCTCTGAGTGCCACCCTCCTGCATCTGCAACTGGGTAGGTGTAGAAACCCCAAAGTTTCCTCCTCCTGCAGCACTTACCTGTGTTACAAACTTGTTCTGTTTCCAGAGCTCCTGTGGAACCCACTCTTGGATGATCCTTCTGACAGTGCACAGTGAGCAGTAGGAGTTGGTGCAAGTGCTGCTGAGAGTCCTGTGCTTTTTAAAGAGGAACATGTAGCCTGCTGGGACAGGTGTGGGTTGGCACTTGCAGCCCAGGGTGATGTTCATGGAATCAGTGATGCCATAGAACGGGAGCACTGGGATTTGGTGGCTTTCTCTCAGTCCCATGGCCATGCTCCCTGACTGCAATTCCTGCCTACATCCCTCTCGGGCCATACCCTCCTTGTTTTGTCTTGGCTCCCAGCTCCCTCCCCTCCTGCCAGCAGCTACCTTACAATGGTAGGAAATAGTTTCAGCTGGTCCTAGTCAAGATAATTTTATTTTGGGAGCTGCAGGAGCAGTGATTGTGGCTTTTCAAGCCCCTTTCTCCTGTATTTCCTTGGAAATCCTACAGCAATCCAGCTGCAGACAGAGACCCCCACACCAGTGCCACTAATGACTGTGTCATAGCACCAGCACAGCTGTCCCAGCCTGACGAGGTAGCCAGGGAAATTATTGTCTGCCCCGTCTCCCCTTTTTAATTAAAAGCTGGATTTGGGTGATTCTGTGTTGAGCCTTTTTTGCTGTGCCATCCAAGAAATGGTCTCTGCAATCAAAGAGAGCAATCCTCACCCATCTCAGTGCAGAGGCAGCTGGCTCATGCCAGAGTGGGAGTGGCATGAACTGAGTTTGCTTTCTCCAGAGCTGGGGAGCTGAGCAGAGATGCCCCTGCAGGGATGGCGACAAGCCAAGCCCTGCTCTGGCCTGGCCTGTGACACTGTGCCCACTCAGAGCCCTGCTGTGCTCTCTGTTCCAGCCCCTCTGCTGCTTCAGCTTGGCAGATCCATGGGAGCAGACCCACACCCATCTTGGCAGGGGAGATGCCAACCTGTGCCCCTGAAGGGCTGCAGAGCCCTGCCTGGTTTGCTGCTGGACAACCTGGAACACCTGCGTGGGTCCCAGCAAAAGTGAATTATGTGTCCTCAGAGAAGAAAAAAACAAGCTGCCCTTGATTTTCACACCCTACTGGTCTCTGCTGGGCCAGGTTTAGGCTTTCCATCAGCCCCATGCCCTGCAGGGAGTCAGTGGGAGGCTGGGAGGGGAAGGTGGACACTGCAGTGTCTTGGAGCAAGCCAGGTCGCAGGTCTGGGGAGCACCACTGTGCAGAGGTGGAACCCAAGCCTCTCAGCTGTGGGGGTACTAATCCTGCACCAGGTTTGTTGCCTGCATGATCCACTGGCCTCCATGGCTGTCCTCTATCCCTGGTGGTCCACAGGTTTTCCAGCTGCGTGTATTGGACTTTAAAATCAGGGCTTGGCTCCTGTGCCAACAGCTTAGAGGGGCAGAACAGCTGCAGGGCTGGAGAAAAGGTTATTTCACCCACTGATGTCATACAGATGCAGCAGTTCTTTCTGCTTCTTGCTGACTGGATGCAGGAGCTGGGTGCAGCCTTGTGTGCCTTCCTGCTGCCCTGGGGACTCATGTTTCCCAAATGTTGGTGGCCAGTCCTGGAATATTTACCTCTGCCATTCACACAGGTCACAGCAGCTGCTGTTTCTGGGACCAAGCAGGCCATGGAGTGAAGGCTGCACCCTCGGTTTCAGCATCTGCAACTGCTGGGGACTCAGAGGAGCTGGTGCAGTCCACACCCCCTTGCCGTGGTTTGCTCCAATGAAAAAAAAGGCTATCAGGCCGGTTTTCATATGTATGCTTTTTAATATCATTAATTCCGTTACACTACACACAACCAGTAACAATGATAAATACTGCAATGGAAATGTTAAAAAAAAATACTATACACGTTTTTCATGTTTTTGAAAAAAACCCCCACGTTTTAAAATAAATTAATGCATAAAACTGATGGTAGAAAAGAGAAAACCCAAAACAAACCATAACACAACTGATCTGTTTAAGGCAATACTCTACACAGACGGGAACAAAAGTACAACAGTGTGCTACATGAATCTGAATGGGAAAAAAGGGAACAAAAGAAAACCCATACAGGATGCAGAATGATGCTTTGGAAGTGAGAAAACTCCCAAAACCAGATAAAAAAAAACAATGGCCAAGTTAAGTGCAGCATTAATACACTCTGCATGTCAAATGATTAGCAGGTTCCTAACAAGGACTAAGGTCAAGCTACAACAAATTTATCTTCCTAATTAAAAGGTTATTCAGGTCAAACCCTACATTTAACTCTATTTGTGATTGGCTGTTTCAGCTATATTTCACTATATGCAAGGACAGCCAGAAATTCATCTGCTCTTGAGATTAACGCAAAGGTCGGGAGGTCTCCCGTCCTGAAATGTATTTCCATTAAATAAATCCAAAAAGGATCTTGATTTTGGTGACCTTGAAATGCCTCCCACCACCCCTTCCCCTGGGGCACCAGGCACCACACGGGGAATGGAGACCAGGAAGGCATTAGCTCAGGCTGATTTTTTTTCCCATGCTGAGGACACAAAATGGAAGTGCAGATTTGATCTGGACTTGGAGGAGTGCTGTTTTTCTGTCTGCCAGAAGTGTCCATCTGGAGCCTGCTGAAAGTACTTTGCCAGCATGGAAGAAACCCATCCTGTACACAGGCTCTGGCTACAGCCATGACATTTGCTATTAAGGTTGGTGCAGAGCTCCACACCTGCCTGGACAGCCAGTGAACCCCAATTATTAATGCAGCCCAGAACTTGGCCACTGGAAGATGGACAATAATTGTAATGCCAAAAAAATCCCTCTTTCCCTCAAAAAAGAAAAGAAAAGGGACAGTAGCCACTTTCTGCCAACTTCCTTGGGTGGATCCCCATCAACTGCCACCCATTTAAGATCGGCGGTGCCAGATCTCACCAGCATTGACCCAGTACATTCCCAGTAAGGTGCATGTCTGCAAGGTGCTGCTGGGGGCAAAGAAACTTCCTGGGACATGATCAGAGCCTCCTGTACTGCCCTGCTAGAGTGCATGGGAAGGAAGCCATGAAACACAAGGAAAGAAACCCAACTGGAGTTACTAGACTTGTGAAGGCCAACAACTGTCTGGGTTGCCTTGGGTTTGGGTGAGAAGGGGGGATGCAGAACTGGGCTGAGAATCACTTTGGTGCAACTGCCTCTGATGCTCATCACTAGTGCATGGGGCAGGGGGAAGAAAGGCGACGGCTGCTTTGAGAAAAGGGGAGTGGAAGGAGGACGTGTGTGCAATATAACAAGGCTTGCAATTCTAGGACTAACCACTGGACACGGATACCGAAGATTACTTGTGACAACTAGCTATCCTTCTACTGCGGTTGCTCCTTCCCCCATTTTCTGGTCTGATTCTTCTTCAGTTTGGGAAGCCATGGCTGTTTGGCATGATGGCCAGTGCTGACCCTACCACCCCAGTCCTTGCCCAGCTCATGGGGTGACTCTGCTACAAGTTGGACAATGAGGTCTGGAAATCACGTCAGGCACAGACTGGCTCTGCACGCCAGTCAGCACCTGCTTTCAGACCCTTCAGAAACTTATTTAATGGCAGCTCATCTCCCTTATTAAACTGAAGGTTCAATAACCTCTGTGGAAGGAGTAAAAAGGGTTTAAAAAGTGCAAAAAGGGGAGGGGAAAAACCCAACTTTCTGAATTGTCTCCCCCGCAAAGACTTCATCCTCCACCAGAGTCTTTTTCCCGGCAGAACTACAGCCCCACCAGTATCTCACAGCACCCTGCCCCAGTGCAGCAAAAGCAGAGCCAACAGGCTCCCCACTAAGGCCTCTGCTGCAGGACTCCAGCCCACGCCAGGAGCACGTGGGTTGGCAGGTCTGGGACCACAGACCTGGACCCACAGCACTGAGGCCAGGAGCGCGAAGGCATCCGGCTTGGTGGGCTGCATCTCACCAGGTTTTGCACGAACCTGGTGAATCCTCAGCCCCACAGCCTTCACGTGGGTGAAGAGAAATCCCAGCCTCCTGTCTGATTCTCACCCCATCTGTTCATGGACCTACAGCTAGACTGACTTTTGCTTGGGGTTTGTCTTGGGACAGAGGCAGCGACAAGTTGAACACAGCTGCTACTGCAGCTTCTCCATGCAAAGAAATGGAACAAACAAATGTGTGAACTGGGGGTGGACATGAAGATCTGTCATGAAGAGTGCTTGCCCAAGTTTTTTCAGCTCTTTCCATGTGTCTATATTATATCTCTCAACAAACTGTGTCTCCCAAATCATGGAGGCTTGAGGAAGGTGGGTACCAAATGGAGTTGCAGCTTATTTAGGTTGCAAAGGCAGAAAGGCAGCCTGGGTGAAGAGCAGTGCTTCCCAGGAGCACACCTGGTACAACTGCATGGGCAGCTAGGGGAGAAATGCTGCTCTGGGAGGGTAAATATCTTAGCAGTAATGAGACATAGGATGGCCTTCCAGTGGCCTTTTCCTGGTGCCTACTGCTTCCAAGTAAGCACCAGGGAAAGCTGCAACCTGCTCTGTGACATGGTTTGCTGCATGCTTGCGTGGGCCATGGGGCTGTGCTCTGTGTGATCTCAGTCAGTCCCAGCCTCTGCCTCCCCAGCAAGCTGTCAAAGATGTGCTCAGACAGGCAGTGTTCAGCTACTGTCATCCTGGGACTGCCAACAATGTCAAGTGGGGCAAAGGAAGGGAAGTAGCTGTAATTTTTGGGAAGCAATGCAGCAGCTCAGCTGCATAATAGAGGAAGTTAAAATATGGACCACAACCCCTATGAGAAACCTCCACTGACCTCCCGCAGACAATCCCAGCCACAAAATCTCTCTTTATGCTAAATTCCTGGCCCTTCTGCTTCAGGTCTTGTGTGGTTCTGTAACAAAGGTGGGTTTGTCTGATGAGGTGCAGTTTGGAGCAATCCCTCTCACAGCTGAGCCTTGAAAGGAATAGACAAGTATGCCTAGAGGTGAAAAGCAGCTTAAAATGAAGACCTTTCCATGCCTTCCCAGCTAGCCCTGTGGCACTGCTCCTCTATGCAGATGTTGCTTTTGATCATGCAGCCCAAGCTTGCTGAGCCAAGCAGCAGCCAGGTGCCAAAGCCTACGGCATTCTAGGTAAGAGTGGCAGTATCCCACGTAGATGTGAAGCGAGAATCGAAAAGCAAAGGATGAGCCCAGGCAGAACCACCAGTCTAAAGGCTAAGATGATCATATGTTTGCTAAAAGCATGAAACTGCTATAGGGATATCCCAAAAATGAGCCTTTCAATCCTCTGTTCTCCTTTGTGACTACTTGCCATCCCAAGCTGCACTCCTAAATTCCTTAATTCTGCTATCAGTGGATGGTGCTGTTGGGTCATCAAATCTTTGTACGTGTTCCCTCTGGGAGCAGGCAAACTCAGAAGCCAGCTGTGCAAGAATCAGCTGCCAAGTAACTGGATAACACATCCTTGACAAACATCTTTCTCCAAAGATGTTTAACCTCTGTACTAACCTCCACCCTGCTGCATTCTGGCATGTGTGAAGAACATCAGAAGATGATAAAAAGAGGGAAAATAGAGTAGTATTTTGAAAATAGGAATTAAATTTCTAAAGCACTATATTTACATCCCTCTTGCAGAACTGTCCTATCAATGGTGCTCCTCACACTTGACAGTATCCATGCAGGATGGTGGCAGCACTTTGGGAAGGCAGGTTTCTCCCATGTGCCCCAGAAGGGAATTGACATCAAGATAGGATGTGACTTGCCTGAGGTTAGAGCAAATACCTACAGCAGCAAGGACCTCAGATCTCATTTTCCTGTGCTTTAAGAGTCCAGCAGACCCACCAGGGCAGTAGCTGGCTGCAGTGCCAGCTCAGGGACAGGATGTTTCTGGTGTGTACATCTGAAAGCAAGCTTTGCTCCCCACTGGCATCAGCACTGCACTGAGACAGATCAACTCGGACAACTGGGATCTGCCCAAGGCCACGATGGCACTTGGCAATCTTTCCAGTTATTGCTTGCTTTCCTTTTCCTGTTTTCCATCTGTTGCCCAGCAGGGTCCTTCCTTTCTTCAAAAGCATCTTCATGTTTCTGTTGAGTCACACACAGGGCGCTGCATTTTTCAAGCCTCCTGCATTCTCCTGCACAGCCTGCAGGCCAGCCCAGGATCAGACTGTGCATGGAAAGAGAAGGATCCTGCTCAGGATTGCAGACCTGTGTGTCAGCCAGTGAACCACTGAACACAGTGGGTGCCTCCTTTGGGACAAGAGCTGGTGAAACAAACCAGAAGGAGCCGAGTCCCTATTGTCTGTGGGGAAACTGTCCTGAAGTTCCTCTCAAAGTCCATGTGGCAGGAATGGTCACCCGGTTTTGCAGTTGCAAGGCATTTGCAGGCAGAACAGCCAGGAGAGCACAGCAGATCCAATGGCCAAGCACACATGTTAGGGACAGACATGCAGCAATGTCAGATATCACCCAGTGGCTCTTCCAAGGGCTCACTTCAAGATGTGTCTGGTAAGATATCAAATGAGCCTTCAGAATGGGCATCAGCCTCCTTTCAGCTGAGGTTTATGTACAAACACATGAACACACTATCTATAGACCTTCCTCAAGACTAGGAGGATGTTCCTCCTCCCAAAAACATCTGGAAATGTGGTGTTTGCAGACAAGAGAGATGGAACAGAGTGCTGTTTGCGTGGTAATTTAGGTAGACAGCAACGCAGCATTTCATACTCCATGGTGTTCCTCCCCTTGGTTTTCTGTACAGCTTTGGATTGAAAATGTGGCCTGAGAGGGCCATCTTGTTTGGTGCAAAGACTGGAGGAAGGAACAATTTTCTTTCTTGCATGCCATCTGCATTTAGGAGAGCACCCAGCAGCTCTGTAGATTTTGCAGAAATGTTGTGACAGAGAGCCAGAGTCTGTGCTCCTGCCTTCTGCCTTTTTCTGGCCCTGGTGGCAGAGACTGATCTAAGGAGAGCAGTGCCAGCATAGTCATCTATCTCCACACCTTCCCAGGAAATCACCACAGCATAAACTCCAACAAGGTTTGCTTGAGCAGAGAGGCTGGATCAGATGACCCCACTGTGGCCCCTTCCAGCCTTACCCATTCTGTGACTCTGAGGGCATATAGAAAACCTGATTGCCAAAGCAAAGGTCTGAATGTGAGGCCAGACAGGGGGAACCAGCCTCATCTGTGGTTGATACCTACCAATGGGCAGTCCTCAATATTCCATAATGAGCCAACAAACATGCTGTAGGGTCATAATCTGCTGAAGGGGCTGCAGTTCAGAAGGGTTAGTGTTCAGTTTTCTATGACAGCCACATGTGCATTGCCTTAAGCCACTCAGCCTTTCTGATAACGACCCTACACAGGTAACTACTTTTCCCCACCCTTTCTACATTATTCCCCTAATAAAATATATGAACACAAAGCATAGAGAGGAGAAGCCAAAAAATTGCCATTTTATGGTCCTGTACTGTCATGCCAAACCAACTATTTCTACAACCAACTCCTTCTGTGCACAGGCAAAAATGCTTGAGTTGTGCTTCGGTTTGTATTTGGAGGAAGCACCAAATGGAACATCTGAATTAATCTCCCTCCCTCCCTCCCTCCCTAAAGGGCTGTGCTAGAAGCAGATGCACATCACAAAATGCAAAGGGCTGAAGGCAGTTGCAGGGTTGGGGAATGTCTCAGGGCACATGGCAGGCAAAAACCAGCAACAGGAGCAATAAAAGGACTTGGTAATGGTGCCATGGGACAGTGGATGTCATAGAACCCCTCAGGTTGGAAAAGACCTTTAAGATCATAGAATCCAACTGTTAATCCAGCACTGCCAAGTCCACTAAGTCTGTCCCTCAGAGGAGAGGTGTTAACCCTGAGAGATAAGAGTAACAGCAAGCCTCCTTCTATCCTAGACGGAACAGGACAGTGCTTGGCCATAGCGGAACTCAGTGATCTTAAGGGTGTTTTTCAACCTAGATGATGGCATGATTCTATGATGGCAGCATGATGGAGACCTGTGGGATGTGCAGTCCTCAGTGGCTGGCCCAGGTGAAGGGATGGCTTGTTGCTCTAGCAGGCACTCTGAAATTCTCTGAGCTCCTGAGCAAGGGCTGTGGGAAAGGCTGAGGTGTGCAGCCTGGCTGGAAGGCACAGAGACTGACCCAGGAGGATAAATGTGATGAAGACATTCCATGATACCAGTGCTGAACTGCAAAGTCCCTCTCCAGAAGAGTGAAGATTTAAAGAGTGTTGTTCATGTCCTATAGGATTTGGTTGGACCATGGTATTTCTATATGTTTTGACTACATTCGCCATTAAAAAAGACTCCTTAAGGAATGTTTTTCCCTTTAATCTTTTTCTGTACTCTCTACTTCCCTCACCTCTGGAAAACCTCATACCTGAGTTGTATTTTGGAAATATTCCCCCTTAGCAGCACTACCAGGTAGTAAGAAAAGGAGATGAATTCACTTGAGGAACACTATCCCCACAAGAGTTGGCAAGTTAACCATCACTTCTGTATGAAGAGGCAGGGATGCTCAGCAAGCACCACCATTCAAGTCCTCTTTCTATGGCCTGGAATCAGAGTGGCAGCATGTTTTTTAGGCAGAGGGGACAAGCACAGCTTTAAAAGTTGTCAACACCATCAAGTAAATAAGCCTGGGAATCTTGTGTGCCTGCTCTTTCACTCATACTGTGGCTGGTATCAAGTTTTGCACTGCACAGAGTAAATCTCCAGGATGTTAAAAAAATCTCCTGCTAATTAAGACTTTTTAAAGACTCAGCTCACTTCATATAGATTTCAGATGGGGAATCCATCTGTTGTGGTGCAGCTCAGGCTCTGCTTTGTGACTCAGGAATTCTGATGGGAAGCTCAGAACTGCCCTCATTTTTTTTTCCTTTCCTAGCCTACAAAGCAGGTGATGACCCAAGGCAGGTGGTCCTTCCTCCTGAAAGGCCAGGGAAACACAAGAATTGTGCCTGTGGCAAAAGATTTCAACACCAAGAAAAATGCCAGCCCATCCCTTGCATATGCTGCAGTCAGGGAGAGGACATGTTTCCTAATTCCAGAAGTGATTCTGCATTCAAAACAATCTGCTGGTGAGCTGGGAGCTCAGACCAGCAACCTAATGTAACAGGTTTCCTAATTTTGCGGCACCAACTGCTCCTGACCTGGTACAATGTCTGGCTCACAATGGGGCAGACAGGGGGTGAACAGCAGTTTCCTCTCATGGGCACCTTTCAGCTGAAGCTGTTCATAACTCTGCTGCTGCTGAAAATTCCTCTCAAGTCTAACCCCACCACACTGATGACTTCAGCATTAACGAGTTTCTCCCACAAGAACCCAGAGACACAGTGTCAAGAGAATATCAAGAGTCAAGCACTCTTAAAATGTGCTGTCTTCAACTAGCTTTTCCAGCACTGTTGTTCAGCACATCTCAAGTCCTGACTCATGCCGGATTAATTTCTTCTCAGTTGAACAAAGTTTAAGATTTTTGGAAAGAGATGGATCGCACAGGGATTAAATACAGGCTGAAGTCAGAATACGTGACTGAACTGAAGTCACAAGTATGGTTGGTATTCCTGGGCAATGAGCAGGTCCTTGAAGTGCATGAGTGGATTGCAGATCGAACCTGATGTGTTTGGTGGTAATTTAATGTGGCGCTAAGGGTAGATTGCATTGGCTAAGTGACACATCAGCTCTAGCTAGTACTGACTCACAGTGAGATGTCAGCTACTTGTCCCTTTTGCAGGTGAATGAATTGTGTCATGCTAGTCCTGGCTAGCCTTGCCATAAGAAAGGATGCCCTGGTCCGTCCCCATTCCTGTGCCCCAGTTATAACATTGTTTTGGTTATGCGAATGAAACAGGTTTAGTGAATGAATTAAGAACTGACTTCCTCTCATTGGTAAAACACTTTGATACCTCCAACTTGCCCTAATCTTTCAAATGGATCGGTTTCAGTGGGCAGGATTACCTGAAGTCCCATCTGACCTTTCCCATTCTGGAAAAAGACACTTTACAAAATATCCCCAGTGCCTAAACAAACCAAGGAGGTATCTCTGGACCCCTCTGCATTCGCTCTCCAGACCAGTCAGCTCTGCCAGGCACTGCCTGGCACATTGAGCAACTTCTCTTTTGTTTTACCATAGTTTAAAATAAGTTATCAACCAATCATAAAATGAATTTTTTGGTTTCTCCTGGCTCCATGAACACAAAGAGGTGCACGTCCTACCATAGGAGGAAGCAATGGCTGTTAAGTTTTACAGTTATAGTGGAAAGCACTGATCACAGCCTGCCGGCCTCACTACTGGATGTGACAGGCGGTGGAGGAGGTGGCTTGGCAACACATGCAGGTGGGGTTGACAGATTTAGGGGGGATTAAGTCGAGGTCCTCGTCATCCGGGATCTCATCTAACCGGTACCCATCCTTTAGCAGCTGGATGTTCAAGTCTTGGTTGATCTGCTACAGACAAAGAGACAAACAGTCAAACACTTGGGACTTCTTACTTTTGGTGGTCAGAAGATAAAGGATTCATACATCATTCCCTTATTTGGGAATGTATTTCCCCATCATTAACAATTGCCCCACAGTCCTAGATTTGACCTCAGGTGAGGGGAGGGTACTAACTTCTCCACAGAAGAAATATCTACAGTGAGATAAACTATTTTGTTATGGAGTAATTTTTCCCTAAGGACATGCCCTCAGTTAAAGTAATGCAATAATATTATTTACTCGCAGATGACCAGTCCCCCCTCTCAGTCTGGGGCACACTATAGCAGGGAAAAGATGATAAACTTTGGCTCGGTGATCTCAAGTTCAAGTGCTGAAGTCACTGGATCTATATAAACAACACTTAGTCAGGGCACAGAAACAGCTGAGATCATCTGACATGGTCACTGCTCTTGGCTGTTTCCCAGGGTTTCAGAGGTATTTTACCCAAGGAAGCGAAACAAGGGGCAAGAGTTCTGAGCAGTTTGTGGGCAGAATGACTGCTCAGCCCCTGGATACAAAATCCTGCAGAAGCAGTAGCCAGAGGCTTCTTACAAGAGGCCAAGCAACAAATTCATGAGAGAGTACAGGAATTTACTCAGAAACAATGCAGAGGGACTAACAAGCCTGAGCTTCCTGCCTTTTCTCTTTGAAAGGGCAAGAGTTCATATCTGCAAGTCCTCCCTGGAATTTCTGCTTGCTCCAAGTAAACACACACTGGGTGACCCTGACCACTCCAGTAACTGGAAATCACAGCACACCCTCAGATCCTTTATTTGTGTCCTTGGCATGCATACAGTTGCTGAGCTGCCATGGCAGTCAAGATGATGCTTTTGCACCTCATGGGTCACTGCAGGACTAGGCAGAATGAGGGAAAGTTTGAGTGAAACCAAAGGTAGCTGTGAAAACTGCTGATGGGAAGATCTCTGCATCATCACCAGGGAAGAAAGCAACATGACACAGTTTCTGCCATGGCCCCTTCCAGACTCACGGAGTCTATACCACTACTAAATATGTGTGGCCATTTCTGCCTGTGCAAGGACTCTATAAGCCATTTCTGGCTGCTCTGTTACTTGTATTTATGGCAAGGATGGCAGGAGAGAGTATAACTCACCTCAGCTGATGAGTATCCCGAGGAGGAATATCTGGACATATCGAAGTCATCATCACTGCAGGGAAGTACAAGTACAGTGAAGAAGGAATTGGTTAGATGAGACCTGTACTCCCCACTTTGTCCTATCTTTCTTGTGCTATGAAACTGTTCTTCAGGCACAGAGAAGCTACATCAAGGGAGCCTGTAGAGCAGCTTTCATCTGTGACCCTCAGATCTTTTCTCACAGCTCTTCTCCCTTGTTCTTACACAGAGACCCACCATGGCATAGGTCAAAGGGAACAGTGGAGGGAAGAATGTGAGTGCTGCCCTCTGGCATGAAAACCCACTTAAGCTGTCATGTATATAATGTTTTTAACCTTTTGCATACCTGTCTGTATCCAGGGCTACCAGGGGCTTTTCATCTGGACTCTGGTCTAGCGACGAGTAGCCCTTGTTGGGAACGACGAGCCTGAAATAATTAAATGTTGTCCATTAACCACACAGTAAAGCTCAGAACCACACACTGCCTAGGGTAAAGCTGTATGATAAAGTTGGCTTTCCCCATTTCACTTCTTTGCAAGCCCCCTCCTTATTGGTGAAGATGTTTAAATGGGTGCAATTCAGAGGGAGCAAGATGTGTCTCTGGGTAGCCAACAGTGGTTTCTCAGGGATTAACAGTGGGCATGCCCTAGGAACATACCCCTTCCTGGAAGAAAAAAAAAAACAACATTGGGACATTCTGTACTTCATTCTGGTAAACCTGTTTGGCTAGCATTGCCTGTCATATCAGATTGCTCATTTTCTTGTTGCTTGTTTTTTTCCTGGCAAGGGTACCTGACACCAGCAGTAAGCACATAGGAGAAGGAGGCGAGGGGAAGCCAGAGACCAGAGTGATCCCACTATTCTGCTGTTGGACATCAGGGATATTATGTGGTGCCTCTGTCTGAATCCCTATCCAGGCCTCTGGCAACACAACACTTCTGAGGTCTCAGCACTAAATTTAGTAATATTAGAAACCTGAGCTGGTGTGACCAGCATAAGAAACCAGTCAGAGCAGCACTTTTTAAATTCTGTTTTTTTGCTATGACTTTCAGTTAATCAGAAATGTTACAAAGGCTGAGGATGACTCTGCACCTTTAACTGCGCGGGAGAGTTTGTGAAATGGAGTGCAGGCTTCAGAACTTCTAGGATAAGAAAAATGTGTTAATACAATAATATCTCGTTCACAATGAAGTCCTTTCATCCAAAAAAATTCAAAAATAATTTGGTTCACAATTAAAATAAGATTAACTAAACCAACAAATGGAGTAGGATTCTTTGTTCAGCAAGTAAGAACCTCAGTAGTGACAAAAATCTCTTTCAGTAAATCAACCACTTTCTCCCAAGTGGTTTTTAACAGCACACCATGATGCACAATGATGCTTCACTAAGACTTTAAGAAATATAAATCTAAGTATGATAATCCATCTCATCCATGCTCCAACTACTCTCTAACTACCTGAAATGTTTTTCTGCTCCTGCACAGATAATTGCAGCAAGCCATTAACAATTTTAGAAATAAGAAGTCCTGGCAAGCACCGTCAGTGGTCAGGCTCAGGAAGAGTAAGATATATCAAATCCTATAACAAAGCAGATATATAGGTTCACAATTAGTTATATTTTCTTACTGTGTTCACTGAAACATAAATTAAATAAATTAATTTAAAACCTGACGCAGAATTTCCAAACTGCTGCACCAGAGGACTGGAGAAAATGGGATCCACTTGCAAAATTCAGTAGCCCTTCTCACAGAAGTGGGACAGTCCTTCTGCTCCTCAGATATGAAGGCAGGAAATCAAGAAGCAAAGATGTCTGGAGCTGAAGCTGAGATTTGGCAGCACAAGCCTGCCCATACAGATATCAGAAGTATTGACTCCCATTTTCCCTCTCCAGTTTTCCAGTTCCTGCTCCATATATATTCACTGACAGTTGTTATTAAATCATCAGTGAACAAAGCACTCTCAGGTGATCTAGAAGCAGAACATTCATATTTACTTGATGAAAAAAAAACCCCACTACATCTTCTTGAGAAGTGTCTTTTTTCTTAATAACAAAAAACTTTAATTTAACTGCTGCAGACAAAAATTGTTACAGTGTCTCTGCCTCTGATTTAAGTATTTCCCTCACATCCTGATTGTCCTTATCTTCACTTCCCACTGTCCTTGGAATAAAGTCGGGTAGCAGTGGTGAACAAGCTGCTTTTGTCTGCAGCTGCCCTGGTAAGCTTCTTTGTCTTTGTGTTTTTGCTCACTCGAAGCCACATAATGTCCAAGTTTAGGTTACCCTGAGTGGACTGTAGCACTCAGCTGTATTCAAGTGATGTGGATGGTGTTGTGGGCTCTGTCTACACTCATAGGAAGAGCATCACCCCTACCTCGTTCACATTTAATTTGATTTTAAGGAGACTGAGGGTGTTATGGATCCAATCACTCTCGCCTGTAAGGCTGTCTGCACCCTTGTCCCTGAAGAGGACTGAATGGTGAAGGCAACCTTGTACTAAAGGCTGGATGTCAGAAATCCACAGGGATAATACAAAATAACAGAGGTGTTGGGGAAGAAGGAGGAGGTGGAGTACAGAGTAGGAGAGGTAAAGCACAAAGGAAAACATATTTGATGAGAAGAGCAGAACTATTAAAAAGGGGGAAATGGTTTTAGCTTAATTGTCCTGCAGAGACCTGAGGAAGCCAACAGTTCAGACTTAAACAATAATCTGGAAATTTTGCAGTGTGTCCTCCTGGAATATTTCCCATTATACTGCAACTGTTACCCTGTGAAAACCTGCTTCAACAAGCTTGTGGCATTTCTGCCTTGCTGGTGTTACCAGTCAGGGGCAGACAGACTGAAGCATTCAGAGGTGCCCAGTGAAATAAAACTGAGCTGGCTGTTTAAAATCTTTTGTCAATAGGTGTCACTGCTCTGCTCTTTCCATCGGCAGCTTGGAAACAACAATCTCTCCATGGAAAATTTCTTCATGTTACAGGTAGATACCTCTATTTATCCCACCTTCTCTCCCTTATTATCTTCCTCCACTAATTTCAGTGTTTCTAAACCTCTCAAGCAGCAAATTTGCTACCATTCCTCTCAGGATGCTAGCTTGTGCCTATTGTCAAAAGAAAACAAGCTTTTCCAGAATGTACTTGGAAGATAAGGAGGACCAGTGGGCATGGAAAACACAGCTGAGCACAGTTCCTGAATTTCTTGCTGCCATGAAAGGTCTGGCTCTTTTATACAGCCTCAACACCTGAACACAGAGAGGAAGCAATGCAGCATATTCCCCATATGTATTTCAGGGGCTTACAACTAAAAGTTGACTAGGTCCTGTCAGGATTTATGACTAAAATTTTGGGTCTGGGGAATTAGTGTGAACAAGAAAGTTCATTTTTCAGATGCATTGCATATAGAGAGGCTCTGACCTGCAGCTCCTATTCTACTTAATATATGGTAATCCAGAAAACTTTCCCCTTCATCAGTAAACATCCAGCATCCCCCAGATTCCTCCATCATTTTAAGTGAGGTCCTCCACTAAAACCTGTCACCTTTCCAGCAGCATGCAAAGCATGCAATTCTGTGGGCTCATGGGGTTTCCTCTTACCTGAACATAGGTAAGTAATACGCTAGTGTACTGAAGTCTGCACAGACAAAAAATAGAAATACTCTAAAAGAAAATATTCAGTTCAGAATGTCTTTGTTTACAGCACATAAACCTCACTAGACATACTGCCTAATACCCTCTTACAGAGCTCCTTCAAAGCATCTCCAGCAAAGTGTGACCATGCTGTTCCAAGAGTGGAGAAGGTATGTAGAAAATCACACAGAGACAGATTATTTACAAGCTTCATTAAATCTGTCAGTAGTAGAATAGGTCACCCATCAAAAAGGAGCAGTGGAACTTACAGTGACAAAGGCAACCAAGGCAGAATTAAGCTCTAAACTAGTCTGTGTTTAACGAAGAAGCACAGCTCCTCTCCCACTGGCAGGATCAGGTGCTACCTGAGACTACTCAGATCCTGCAGGATGGCTCTATCAACCCCCTGATTTTAACCTGGCTGGGCTTCCTCTGCCTTCTACAGGCTGCAATAACTCTGGTCCTGGGCTCAAGTGTCCTTGCATCTTCCCAGGGGCTGGGATGCAACACAGCCCAGAGCATTTGGGGCTGCCAGCTCCAGGAAGGGCCATCACTGCTCTTGTAGTGTGGCTGGCAGAAGGCAAATGCAATGAACACTGTCCCTGACCACCCCAGGACCATTGGGGACTGCAGCTCAGAGCACAGCTGTGAGTACTCTTCCAGTCCTTTACCTTGTTCGTGCCATCACGTTGTTCTTCTTGGGCTGCTGATTAACTGGGCTTCCCATGTTGCCATTCTTCAGGGACCCCTTCCGAGCCAGCTCCCTCTGCTTCTCTGCACAGGAGATAGGAATGGGAAAAGCAAAATTAGAGCAGCAGCCTAGCTGGCCACCATAAGAGGAAACCCAGATCTGGTAGTGGCAAAAGGCACAGCAGAATTAACAGCAAAGGGCATGAGCTTGCCACTTCTTATGAAGAGATGCTGTAAAGGCTGGATGAGCTGTGTTCCACTTTCTCCAAGGTCACCAGGGACTAAATCTAATCTACCTTCACTCATAGCAGCCTTTTGACAGGGAACACACTAAAACTGGGTCTTCAAGACCCATAAGGTCTTGGAGGTTCTGGATGAAACCCAGCTGAGGCAGACAAGAGGCACAGACCTTGTGCCTATCTGCAGCTAGTTTCTGCATGGACTCCAATACCATGCTGTACTAACATGACTCTGCTTCTAGCAGTTATGGGAACCCAGGCATGTATATAAATTGATATTAAATTTTCTGATTGAAAGTCCTTCCTTGTTTCTTGTGGAGGATCAGTTGCATTGAGTTACCAGCTAGTCACAAAAGTTGAGCTAACTGCCCCAACCTCATCGTGTAACAGCAGGCAAGGATTGTATGGAAAAGCTGAGCTTGGAGCCAGTAAGCCAGGAATGAGAACAGCTAAAAAAAATTATCCAGAGTGTGAGAAAATGCTAGAAACTACTTTTGTGGCATGCCTAAGTAACAGGTGTACCAGACTGCTTGCTGATAAATCTGAATAGTGAATTTGTTTTGCTTTGTCCTCTCCTGCAATGTGAATTCTGTAGTTGGGTTATGTTTCTTCTGCAGATTTTATTTCCACTTGGAGAGAAGAGCAGCTTTTCTCACTTGTTGCGGAAAAGCAGCATGCTTCTACAGCGTGCAAGTTCAAGGTGAGCCAACACTTTCTCTTCCTCACAAGTGAGAACAGGGGGACACACATCCAAGGCTCCCTTTCTTAAGGGAGAAATAAACAGCAGGGATACCTGGAGATTGTTATGATGAGGAACATGGAGACAAGAATACATACACTTGCAAACCATACCCAGCCTGCTCCTGCTGACAGCAGAGGTGAATAAATGCCCATGGAACTTGGCAGGAAAAGGATTGGATTAATAACTCACTCTGGCTTTAGCAACTTGAGAGACTGATTCAGGATTGAAATCAAAACCTTAAATCAGAGTAATTTCTCAGTATGGAACTTGGAAATGCATTGGTTACCTCTGTCTCCAGAATAAAAGGCTGATATTTTGCAGGCCACATGAATTTTGCTGTTCAGAGAGAGATAAAGCAAGACTATGCAGGCAAATAACTACAACACGAAATACAACCTGATTTCCACTGCTCTCCATCAGAAGCTCCAATGCTGACCACAAATACACAGCACTGAGACAAGCTGCCAATGCTTTATGATGCTGATGAAATGGTTGCAGGGGGCTGAATACACTGTGAGTGCAGGTGTGATGGCTCACAGCAATTATCAGCAGGGTTGAAACCCAGATTCCTTCTGGCTTTTCACTAATTTTCCAGACAGAAGCTTCCTTCAGGAAGCAGGATAGAGCAGAGAAGGTTGGGAAGACATGAAGCAGTTTGTGTTTGCCTTTGACATTACAAAACACAATTAGGAGTCTGAAGATCCTGTCTGATGATTAGCAGAATCACTGTGTTGGGTGATGTATTTAGTTTGTGTGCAAGTTTTTGGTAGCGGAGGGTTGCACAGGTGGGTTTTGTGAAAAGCTTCTAGATGTTTCCCTGTGTCTAACAGAGCCAATGCTAGCAAGCTCCAACACAGACCTGCTGCTGGGCATGGCTGGGCTCATTAGCAATGGTGGTAGACTCTGGGATAACACAGTTAGGAAAGGGGGAAAAATCCTGTACAACTGCAGCCAGACAGAAGAGTGAGGGTGTGTCAGAAACAGCCCTGCAGATACCCAGGTCAGTACAGAAGCAGGAAGAGGAGCTGCTCCAGGTAGCAGAACAGATTCCCCTGCAGCCCATGGTGAGGCACCCCTGCAGCCCATGGAGCTCCACAAAGGAGCAGAGATCCATCTGCAGTCCATGGAGAACCGTACAACAGAGCAGGTGGGTGCCTGAAAGAGGCTGTGAACCTGTGGAAAGCCCATGTTGTTTCTGTGTTTTCACTCCACTGTCCAGACAAGTAATAGAAAAGCTTTGATCGGCTCCTGCTGTCCAGCCAGGGTCACCCCACCACAGGCAATCTACTCATCTCCATGGCTGAGTGAAGCAAAGCAGCAGTTTTCTGTTTCAGTGTTTCAGTGGAGAACTTGGAGAATACAGACAGCTGTGCTGTCAGTCTGACTCACGGGGGAATTTGGCTGCACCGGTTCCACTTCAGCTAATCCTGGATGTTGTGTCAGAAGAAGAACACGTGGAGCACATGAGTGTGAGTGTGTATGTGAGGAGGGGGTCCAGGATCCTTTTGACACCCCTATACTGCTCTGAACAGCATGAGGAACAGCCTTTTGTCTGGATCTGCCAACCACATCACATCTTGCTCCTCCTTTATTGTTCAACTTGTCACCTCATCTTTGAGACACTCTGTCCCTTATGACATAAAAATCATTTCAGAGAAGATGCATCAGCTTAAAGAAAAAACTATTGCTTTCCTGCTAGCCCCACACTAGCCTGTGCTGCTCGTTGACTCCACCTGTGTCATTCAGCATCTCCTCCAAGTGCTGCTTCAAAGTAAGCTCTGCTGGTGACAAGACAACAGCCAAGCAGACTATGGAGCATTCAGTGAGGCAGGGAAAACACCTAAGGAAAGTAGCAAAGGAAATGCATGCTGCAGACACAATCAGCACCACAAGTGGCCCAGCCTTGTGTCCTGCCTGGCAGTGGTCTCCTATTATACTTGCCTGCAAAATTAATAAGAAGGTGCCCCAGCATGCCAAACAACCAGCAAACTGTCCTAGTCCCAGTATTCACTCACCTGATCCAGGACATGTCAGAAGGTGGATGGACAGACAACTGCATGCTGACAAGGGACACACATCCACACAGGGAGCCTCTTTGGGGAGAGTCAAGAGGGGGCTGAATTCTCCCCTTATCATGGGAACACCTACTGCCCTAATGAAAGATTTCAAGCACTGCTTGAGATGATTTAGTGCAATCTAAAATGGTTACTTGTTCAACTGGCAGGGTGTGTCTAGCTGCGTTATGATGAGAGAAAATAGTAATGGAGCATGTGAAGCAGAATGGACTTAACATGAATGTGTCTAAACTAAAAATCAGACTTGAATGAATCCTTAAAATTATTTCTCTGGTTTCAGCATTTAAACAAAATCATAATCATAATCATTTTTAATAACACTTCCAAGGTTTTTTAATAAATTAAATGCTGAACAGTTTGTTTGGAGCACGTTGCTATGTAGGGGTGGACTTGCTTTTGCCTACTATCCTCCCCAAATGAGAAATGCCAAAAGTAGTCATATGCTTGAGTCTCCTGCAGAACTGCTCCTTTTGTGACATGAGACAAAGCAGACAATGCAGAAATCTGGTGAACATCATGCTGTACTATGCTGAAGAGATATTTGAAGAATCAGACACCCCAAATCCGCATTTTCCATTTGTCCCAAGATAGTGGGTGAGTCTGGCTATGATCAGACATGGTGGGTGGAGAGTGGTTTAAGATGCCATTGTCACACTGTCACTGTGCTTGACTACCTGCAGCCCCCTCAGCTGAGGCAGCCTGACTGGCACAAACACTCTTTTATAGCAGATGAGGCTGATTTGCCTCCTTTGCACTGCGGGGGGGAACAAGCAGATGCTGACTGCTCCAGTCTCTTTGCTGAGAGCTGCTGGCTGGGCCTCAGTAACTCAGCTGCTTGTGAACCTGCCTGACTAGGAGAAGATGGAGCTTCCTGCTATGGGGACAGTGCAGTGTGGACCCATGGATTTGCTGAAGTGGCAAGACAAAGAGAAATTATTCCAGTGTGACAGAACCGTATTTTTTCATTTTCAAGGTTGATGAGATGAGATTTTGCGATGTATTTCTCTCTTTCTCTCCCACAGTCAGCTAAATGGTTTCTGAGGCTGAGGACTCGGATTCCCTGATGAATTCTAATTTCTCAAGTAAGCTGAGAATTTAAATTATACACTAAATGAAATTAATACGTCTGCTCAAATTCTGCTGAATGATGAACAGATTCATGAGCAAATTAAAGGAGAAAGAATGAAATGCTGTCTACAGCTTCTTCAAGCCCAAGTCTTGATTTCAGTTCACTTGCATCGTTTAGCTGGGGGACATTAGCATGAATCTAGGTAACACTGAAATCTTCTCCACCTTTCACCTCTGACAGACAGTACTTGTCAGGGAGGACTGTGCCACTGCTTGGAGAGGATTTCAGGGTACATACATAAATTTGGGCTTTGCCTGCAGGCTGCACGGGAAGGAAGGTGTACGAAGTTGTGTGTTAGGACCACGCTGATCCCAGTGCTCCCTGGAGTGTAAGTATGACCATGTGGGTGTTGTTATTGCAGCTGATGGCTGTGCCTACCTGCACTGAGAAAAAAGGCAAAAGAAAAGTGATTTTTACTAAACAGGTGTAGCAGAAACAAAAAGGACCTATCTGTGGCCAGTCCCCTAAGGTGAACATGGGGACTAAAGTTTCAAGCTGATACAGGCCAGGCATCAGCCCTGATTACTCACGACATTGGAATTAAGGATATTGTTTCACTGGTTTCAGAAAAGACTGTTCAGATAGCAAGGGTCAGACTGCTATGTCACCCAACTACCAACCTGGGTGAGACACGGTATTCTTAGCTGAAGTACATCATTTTCCTGACCCAGACAAACTTTGGGAAAATAGTGAACTATTTTCTAGTTTCTGACTTCAGCTCTGTAAACTGATTAGAAAGAACCAGTGTATGAATCTGTCTTCCAAGGTCCCTCTAGGACCAGGTTTTAAAGGTCAAATTTAAAATTTCCATATGTTCTGTTTATCTGGCTGTTGCTCTGTGCTTTTGGCAAGGCTGAGAAGTGGCACAAACAGAAGTGGGCTGGGAGAGGTCCTAAGCTCCCTTCAGCTCCCAAGAAGGTCTGATCTAGAACTGGTAAAGGACCTAGGGACTACAAAGTTAATGTTTGTCTCTGCTGTTGAAGGATGCAGCCCTTAACTTCCTGCATGGGAACTACTGTCAGCAGCAGCCAGGGCACTGCATGCACAGCAGGGCAGGGCTCATCCTGAGGTAGTGCTCAGCTAGAATGCTGCCTGGACAAGTTACTGAGAGGTTTTTGAGGGCCTGGGTGATTTTATTTTGCACTTCCCTTCAGAAAACACGCACTAAAACATCAGACTATTCCTTAGCACAGAGGAAAACATGTAAAGGAGTGCTCCAGTCCCAGCCAAAGCTATCATCTACTTACACCACACATCTCCAGAAGTGGCTTTATGTCCCCAGTAGCATGTCCTCATTCCCTAGCCATGCTATCCCAGCCCCATATCGCATGTTTTGGACACTCATGTGATTATGGGAAGGAATGGCTTCTCTGCTTCTGCCCACTATTTGGCTTAGCCCCAGAAGAGAGCAGATAATTTCCTGCAATGAAAACCTCATGGCTGTACACTTCAGTAAAAAAAAAACCAAAAACAACAAAACAAAACAAAGCAACACTATTTTGAACACACAGAGCATTTTACCTCTACATGGCTTAATACAACAGTGAATAATCTTTGTAAAACAGTAAATTGTGTTTTACTGTTGGTAGAAACTACATAACTGATTTAGCTTAAAGCCATGTAGAGGATCTGTGGCAGCAGGGGAGCACAGAACCAGGATTCCTGCTCCCAGCCCTCTGCTCGAGCTGTCTCTGCAGCCATTTTATGCAGACAGGTTGCGAGCGTGTAGCAGCAGGCAGCAATTAATCTCTCTTCATCTTTCAACACCTTTCTGTATACTGATTTCAAAGGCATCTATTGTCGCAGCTCCTACCTCACAAGGGCATTTATTTTGTTCTCATTCAGCATGTGCTCTTTCACTTAATTTTAAAGGATTGAGATTTTTATTCCTAATGGCTGCAAAATATTGGAAAGAAGGATTTCATTTATCACTGTCAGAACTGGAATATATGAACAGCACTGGTGATATTTAAATGTAATTTTTTTTTCCATTTTCCACATTTTCCTTCAGAAAGGGACTTGTACGGTATTTTCATTTACTTTTCAAAGACTATTTTACCTGCCAGCCAGAAGAACAAAGTTAGATATCTGGGGAAGCATTTGCATCCTGACAAGCACAGCTAAAATACTTCTGTTTACAAACTGATTTCTGAAAGACCTAATCCATAAAACTGAGCTATGCTCTCTTTTAAGGTATTTTAAAGGGACAAAGAGAATTAATTTACTTCACCTGGGGAGAACTTCTACAAATGCCCCCTCATTAGTTTTACTCAACTGAACACAGGTTTAAGTCAAAGCCATTTGCTTGACCTTGCTAAATGGTATGACAGACAAAAACAAAGGGGAAAGAAAACCAAAAAAGGGAGACTTTTAAGAGCAATTTAGCTCTCTTCATTTAAATAATTAAATTCATTTAAAACATCACTTATGCTATAGGCACAATCTACAGACACACAGAGGTAATATTAATGCCTACATCACATTTATTATGAGTTCTGATGTTCTGTGAAGAAGCATTAAGGTTACTGGTGCATGTACTAAATGTGATGTGTATTCAGAAGAGTAGTAGTACAAACTTGCTTAGTTGAATATTCACAGCATTTGGTTACACAGGATGTCATCATACAGTGTCTATTTGTATTAAAAAACACTTTTAATGGAGTCTGACATCAGTAGGCTTGAACTGCATAGACACTTAGTCAAATGTCCACCCTTTCTTGACAAAGGTTGGTCTATGGGAGAGCACACGTGTTATACTGCCTATATAAACCACAGATTTAAAATAATAATAAAAAAAATATTTAAAATATTTGAATATGTTGTCATTGTGAAAGCTTTCACTGACTGGCAGATAGCCCTGCTTGGAATGACGTCTTGAATTCCATCAGTAGGCAAACAAATAAAGCCCTAAGTGATAATGCAACAGGCAGCACACAAGCTTAGAAGGGACTCACAGCCTGCTGTTTCCAGCATTGTGCTTGCAAAGGACTCTTGGCCTTTTCTTTTAGCAGCACTGAACTGCAGCTGACAGCAAAAGCCATGTTTCTGGTTTTATTTATCAGCAAAAATGTTGTATATTTGATCCGTTTTGCTTTATCATCTGCTGCATTTGGTTTCCATGAACCTATGCACTTCAAACAAAATTCTGTATTTTCTGTCTAGTAAGATGAAAGCAGATGGAGACAGGTAACTAGGCTGGTTAACACGACTGTTTTCTTCCTTGGAAAAGTAAAGAAAGAGAGTCAATAGTGAGCAGAGTATTGGCAGGGCACGTCACCCTCCAATTACTCTGCTGCTCAGAAGGGACTTTCAGGCATTGTTTCACTGGAAGAATTGCCTGTTTACTATGAAACTCTACAGGAGAACAGGATATGCACAGCTCAGGGTGCCTCTTCCTGCTATTCAATTAGTGAGCTGCAATCCTGGGCACTTGGCTCAGCTGGAGCTGTCCCACACAGCAGCCTGCTCCCCTAACAGGATTACTGACCTGATCCCTCCTCCGAGGGGCTGCCACAATCTGGAAATTTGACACACGGCCTCAGAGCTCAATTAGTTATTTAATAAGTTTATGATTAACCAATCTGCTGATTAAGCTTTCATTAATTAGGTTGGTGGGAATTCTGTTTCAGAGGGATGGTGGACTCCATTGTCTCGGAGCAGGGTTGGAGAGCCCTTGTGGTTTTCATGCCCTGACATTTCTCTTTACTGCTCCAGAAATACTTGCAAAAGCAGATGGAGACAGGTAACTAGGCTGGTTAACACAACTGTTTTCTTCCCTGGCAAAGGTAAAGAGAGTCAACAGTAAGCAGAGTATTGGCAGGGCATGTCACCTCCAATTACTCTGCTGCCCAGAAGGGGACTTGGGTGGCACCTGGGGCTGCTGCCAGATCACTGGGGCATGGTGACCCTCGAGGACAGCTCAGTACTGTGGCCTGGTTGTTACACCTGGAGCAGTTCAAAGGCTCCTGCTCCTCTCTTCTCCTCTCTTCTGAAGTCTTGCAGATGTAAGGAGGCAGGCAGGGTTTATCCAGGGCAGCTGGAGACCTTACAAGTACAGTTTCAAAGAGCCTGGTCTGTCATTTTGGTATTTTGATTGGGGTGGGTGGCTCACCTCAGAGAAGAGTGGGAACTCCTTTCCTCTTTCTCTTTCTTTAAGAAAGAGTTCAGAGAAAGCTCATGGCTTCATCTCTGGCTTTGTTCTGTGGTTTATGCTCTGATGGATGGGGCTCAGTGGATGATGCAACCTGCTCTCTGTAGGATGCCTTGGCTGAGAGGGCAGGGTGCTGCCACCTTCCTCTTCCAGGCTGGCCCCTGATTTAGTAGAGAAAACAGGACTGGGCTCGGAGATTACCCCAAACTATCATAAATTATTACATCGTTTCCCATCTGCAAGGGATGCTCTGTCTTCTTTCTTAGGCAGAGCTGGTATCTGCTGGTGTTAGACACCAGAGGATGGCAAAGGGGATGGCAATCAACTGTTTCATGTTCCTTAATGTCCTCATGTTACAGGTGCAGGGCTGAGGGTTTGGCAGCTGCCTTCTCCTTACACCTCTCAAAAGGATTGGTGACAAAACACAACTATGCTTCTAAGTAGCAGAGGGAAACAGGACTGGCCAGAGAAAACTCATGTCCCTGCTGAAATCCCTGAGAAAGAGTCTTGAAAGACAAGATGAAAGACAAAATTCTGGCTGTAGCAGCTTTAAGAGCTGCAGGAGAGGAAGCAGGGCTGGGGAATGACAGATGCCACCCCTACTGCAGAGCCCTGCAGCTGGAAATCAGACATGTGCTCTGCTGAGCTGCAGCCTCAGTCAAAGGGGCTTGGAGAGCTCAAAGGGGCTCAGGGAAAGCCTGGCTTATGCTGAAGAAAGCAGTAATGTGCTGGGAAAGATGATGACAATTTTTAACACAGATCTGCAACATGACAAGTTTATGTCATGGTTTAGTATTTCAATGCTGATGTATTTCATGCTTTTGTTGCCCTTTTTTGGTGGGGCAGTAGTGCTCAGAAGAGGTTTGTTACCACAAGCTTCCAGCTGCTGATGTCCCTTCAGGGCTGAGGTTATGGCACTGCCACCCCAGCCCTGCTCACCACAGGCAGCCTCAAAGCAGAAAGGATGGGTGCTAAAGCACTGCTGGCTTGAGCAAGGCTTTACATTGCTTTTGGGGGCCTCTAAGTGGGAATTTAGGCAAAGGGGAGGTGGGTATTAGCAAGAGTGAATGTGAGCCCCCTTCTGTCATGCCTCACACTACAGATCTTGCACAGACTCATGCCTTTTGATCGGCAAATGGGCCCATCTCCTTCAAACAGCTGGCAGGGGAGGTTCCTGATTCTGCCTCGCAGCTGCCTGCTCTCAACACCGTGGCACTAAATGCGACTGCTGGCAATGCTGCAGCTGCCACGTCCCTGCTATCTGACCCTCTCTCCTAAATGAACCACTGAGGCAGAAATTCTGGCAGACCAACATTTTTACCTCCCTCCTGAATGGCCAGCTGTATGCACTGAAGGAAGGAAAAAAATCCCAGCTTGGATTTGCTTATCAAAAGACCATTAGCTAAGGATTTTCTAAAGCATTTCTAAAAGAAAAGGAAGGAGACATGCAAAAGCAATACAAGAATTATCATAGTTTTTGTACTCCTTGCATGCCTGGGTCAGGTATATGTTGGGCCACAGTGAGCACATGTTCAGCTTCACTTGGCACATTTGAGAGCTAAAATTGCCAACTGCATACAAACATAAGGTTTATTGTTGCACAGCTATCTGTTCGGCTGCCTGACTGGAGCTGTGGTAAGATGAAAGGAACAACAGAGTTGTAAGAGTAGAAGAAAAGAGTAGAGAAACAGCCTGAGGGGGTCAGCAAGCCAGGCTTTATTGCAGTAGAGCTAAGGGACTAAGGAGTGTGCATAGAAGACACAGTGGCTTGCCTGAGGAAATTAAGACAAAAGAGAAGCTGTGCTTAAGGACTACAGGCAGCTAGAATGGTGGGTGTTTCAGTGATGCACAGTTCCTTCTAATTACAATTTCAGTTTGAATTATCTTTCAATAATTAAGATATACAACAGGCTTTAAACTTTTGTATATAGAGACCTAAGCACAGTGAAAGTGGACTTAATGATGAAAAAGGGAAGTGAAGAGGATCAAGACATAAAAATGACTTTTAAAGGGTCAGGGAACTTATTAGGGGCTTTATAAGAAATGACTTGCCTTCTCTTCAGTCAGATTGTGCCACTGGGTGGACAGAGAAAGGTGAAGAAGAGATGATGGTGGGAAGATCCTGGCTGGTTGCTGATGAAGCAGGGAGAATCAGCAAGGAACAAAATCCTGCAGACTCCAAAAGACATGACAGCAGGGAGGTATAACCTCAAGGCATGCTGAGATTTTAGAGAGTCTCTGCAAAGATACAAGCTTGCTCTGTGTTTCTTTTTGCTATGCATTCTCCTAAAAGAATCTAGTTTTCCATTTATAATCTGATTTGAATCAAGAACACAGGTTTCCATTGCCAATCAACTGTATGCAGGTTAACACCACCAACTGTTGTCTTTTTTTGCCTCATTATTTCTCTCCACACAAGCATCAGGAACTTTTAGGTCATACTGTATCTCAAATTACCCTGGGGACAGAAAACAAAGGTGTCAGGTTTATCTGTCCTTAAGACAACTTCACTTGTGAAGTGACATCAGAAATTCACTCTGAATTTGAATGTCTGCAGGAGAGATGTCTGCAGAGAGTGGGAATTAGACGCTGGGTCCCCTGAGGGAAGAAGTTCAAGTGCAGGGAGGATGGAGAAGATGTGGTGTCTACACACAGACACATGGAGGTTCAGTGACTCAAGTTTGGAATCTCTTTCTCTCACACTGTGCTGGAAGGAGCCTGGTTTTAGCCAAGACCCAGACAGAAACAGCATTAACACTCAGCTTTCCGGACAGCCTCTCCACCCCACTGATGCTGGCACGGTCAGTGCTAAAAAAGGAAAAGCTGTGAGCAGAGGGAAAGCAGGGCAGAAAATATTCTCTGCTTTCTTTGAGGCTTCTAACTGCTGCATTTGTGAGGTGAATGGAAGTGTAATACCAGGCTTCAGGAAATAAAAAACCTTTAACTCCTCTTCAGCAGAGGTATGGAGGGAGTCCAGGGACTGACAGCCTTGTCCTTTCCAGGGATTGCACTTACGCCAAAATCTGAGGGCACTGGGATCTGAGGAACTGTCTTTAACAGAGCTTCTCCTTGGGCAGTATGTGCACTGGGAGAAGGAGAGTAAGGATCACAATTTTCTGATCACTCAATAAACAATTCAGCAAAGCCATCTGATTGAGGAGACACGTCCTGACTTGGAACTCATAGGGGTAAAAATGAGAACAAACAGAAAAGGAACTCAAAGTAGCAATTTTCTATCTCCTGCATCTGTTCCCCGAGCGCCTGAAGTCATATTGACTTGGTCTGATGACAGAAACAAGGTTTCTTCCTGCCAGGTCTCCAGGGTCCACTAAAATATAAAGGAAAGCAAGCTGCATCTCCTCCCCTGACCACAGTATGACAAAGCTGTCAGAACAGCTCTGACAGTATCATGCCTGCAGCAATGTCTGCTGAAAAAGCCACAGAAAGCCACTGCTCTTCTACATCCCTCTGGAGAGAACTGTACTGGAAACCGGAGCCGGAAAGTATTTTCTTCTGTGAATTTAATTTATTTCATGCTTAAAAGCAGTGAACTGGAATAAACAACACCTCCAACAAAGTGTCCCTGCTTTGTCTGTTCTGGAGAGGGTGCTTTGTAGTGGCAAATTCCAGTAACATGGAGAGGTAAATTTGGGGGTTAAATCTAACACACCTTGCTCACTGGTAAGGAAAGTGACTGTGGTTTTTGTACTTTACTTGCACTGTTATGTGCACTCTGCTTACTTTGGTTGACCTTGAGAAAAACAGTACTTAGGATTTACTGCTGGCTTCATAACCTGATCATATGGAACAGACCTCATGAAGGTCAACCAACATCTAACAACAGTGCAAGGAGCTGGGGATGTGAAGGAAAAGTGAAAGAAAATAGCACACATCAGTGGTAGACAGTGCCCAGGGGGCACTTTCTGGAAATCTCTGGGGACCACTTGAAAACAATTGGGTAACTTCAACACTGCTGGACTGGCAGAGGAATCTGTATGTAGCAGACACCAGAGGTTATGATGGACTGTCCTGAATAATCTTTTTTTTTTTTTTTTTTTTTTTTTTTAGTGATATTCGTTTACAAATCATGTACTCCTGAGTTTTAGTTTTTAGGACCTCAAATATTCTCTGTTTAATTTTTTTACCATTCTGTGATCCTACCTCTGAATTATAGAGCTGGTCTGTGAGGCCTGGCAAGTTGTTCTTTTGTTGCATCCTGCCTTTGAAAAGTTTTAGTATTGTTCTGTAACCTTGTTAGATGTTTTGTTTGAACAATCAGCTTTGTTCTGAACTCTTGGACCATGAGGGAGTATTTATTTTTTCTGGACATCAGTTTGCTGCAGACCAACATTCACTTTTTCCCAAGGCAAGCTCTACACATTTAACAGTCTTGAACACTTGCCCACTGTGTCTACTCCTGCCCTAAAATCTTCTTAAGAAGATCAAAATAGTCAACCTCATGCCATTTCACATTAAAATAGTCAACCTTGCCCTCCAGGATGGATTTTAATCTTTGATTCAAATCCATTCCCTCATTCTACAGGGAAAAAAGCATGGAATTCATAAAGGAAGAAATGTGGGATGGGATGACTCATTTGCTTTTGTTTTATTCTGTGTCTTCTTACATTATTTGTGGCATGCAGCAGGCAGGGATCTGTGTGTGACAACCAGCCTCTGGGTCATGATCTCTTTCTGCAAATCCCCTTAAAAATCCAGACCACAGTTGAAAAGAATCCCTTTGCCAATCTAAGATACAAGTGTCTTTCCCAAAGGCTAGTTGAGACATGACCAACACCAAGAAGAGCTCAAATTGGTCTAAAAAATGGAGATGTTGCACAGCCACCTTGGTAGCTGCTTGACTGTCAGCTCACACAAACACATGCAGAAACACTTTAATTTGGTTCTGCTTTGTACGCTCTATTAGTGCCCTGTGTTAATGCCCCAATGTTTTGCTAGGACACAGTAGGTAGAGTAAACCAGCTGCTTGCTCATTTTACAAAATCATTCAGCATTGACGAATGCAAGTTAGGAAACATATCTGTAAAAGAAGCAATCTCCTTGTCTCTGCACTGGAATCAGTAAGAGATACAAGCAAAAGAGAAAATTAGTTTTAACATGTTTTTAAAATCAATCAAGAACGTTTGGTGAATTAAAGAGAAAAAAGAAAAAGAAGTAATTAAAACTTAAAAAGAACATTCATAAGAAGTGAAAATCAAGCAGCAGTTGCGTTTTTCTTGTTTACCAGGGGACATATCAGAGGACTGCTTTATACCAGTTCATGCAAATCACCTAAGTCTACCTCTGCAAATCCAGGAATCCAAAGGTCTAACTAGACAAAATGGGGGTTTTTGTTTGTTTTTTGTGGTTTTTGTTTGTTTGTTTTGGTAATGAGCAGAAAGTACATGATATCTTAAAAAAACAACCTGGAGTCCTAACCAGAAGCAGGATCACCGTTTTCTAGTCCTGCTCAAAGCAGCATCAACTATGGGATCAGACTGGGCTGCTCAGAGCTTTATTCAGTCAGATTTTCAAAGCCTTCAGGGTTGAAGATGGCACGATCTCCCCAGGAAACATTTTTCATGCTTGACTGTCCTCATGGTGAAAAAGGATTTCTGTAAGGTGAGAAAAGTAATAGGCTGGGAATGAAGTACCCACTGATGCTCCAGACAATTTACTGCCAGCTCAGGCATGATGCTGTCATTCCTCAATAGCACAGAGGAAGTTTCACATGGAGATTTTCCTCAGAACTCCGAAGTCCTGGTCATGTCCCATGTGATGATCATAACCAGGTAAATGCAGACAACTGGCATGATGTTTTGCTCCCTTTAGCCCTGCCCTTTTCCTGCTCTCTATCTACCCTGCTTTGAAGCAGAGATTACAGCCTACCTCTAGGTCAGATGAATGTGCTGTAGAGAGTTCAATTCACTTTGTCAACAAGACCCAGAGCAGCCACAGCCTTCACTAATCATGACTCTGATTTCCAGGGAGATGGGAACTCCCCAGTACCCAGGAATGTTTAACTGCAGATAGAAAAAAGCACACTGCCAACAAAGGAGCTAAGATCGTCTCCTTTTGTTGATCTACCTGTTCCAATGAAGGACAGGAAACCCAAAGGACCCAAAGTCAAATTCAAGGACTGTGGTGTATTGTAGCTTTTCTGCACACAGGTAAATGTGAGTCAGCTATGTTAGCTTGGGAGAACTAAAAACATGACATCTGCCTGCACAGAAATAACTATGCCAAAGTTTTGCTTTCACAACTCCTGCTCTACAGATCAGAGGCTGCATAAAGCCACACTTCAACCTGAGAGGTGAAGCATTCAGGCAGAAAAAGAAACTGGACTTGAGTCTTTCATGTTCTGGCTGAAAGTCAGTAGCTAAGAAAGGCATAGCTGCTTTGTGACTTGAGTCTCCCAGACTTTTTACGGCCAAAACCACCTTGTGAATTAGACATGAATTTGTGAAGAATTCTGGAGCCATCAGTTATATGTTCTTTTAGTCAACTTTAAAAAAAAAAAAAACCAAAAACAGTGCTATGATTTACTAGGAAGTCTAAGTCCAGGATACCTTTCTTTTAAAAAATGTAAGCAAACCAGAAAATCCAAATTTTAAAGGCAGCCTCCATCATGGACTCAAACTACCCATGCTTGACAGCATTACTTTAAATATTTAGTATGCTTGCCCTGTTCAAGATGCACTTTTAGCAGTGTCATTTATTATGTCAAACATGGTTTCTCAGATGAACTTATACAAAGTATAATTGTCTCACTTCTACTTCTCATCTGTTCTCTCAATTTTCTAGTTCTAGAACCAGCATTTAAAGCAATTTGTAGAAAATCTTCCCTTTTTAAAAAAAAACAGCTCTTACTCTCAGGCTGGGTAGTGATGGGGAACAGAGAGGGGCTGTTTTCTGGCACCTGTGAGACTTGGGAGCTGAGTTGCAGCCAAGGGGCTGCCAGCAGCCCACAGCTCTGAAACACCTGGCGTGATTAAACCTTCTTCTCACAGCCAGCTCACAGTTTACTCATGGCAGAAAGCAGTTTAAAACTCATGAGCTTCAGACTAGTGAGCTAGGCAGAACTGCACCATTCCTCCAGAACACATTAGCACCTGCCGACTTGATAGTACCGATTTTGCAGCTGTGATCAAAAAAAGAGGGTATGTGGGTTCTGTGGAAAAAGTGGGGATTGCCTTCCATTTACAGCAGAATGCAGAAAAAAAATATCAAAGTTATAGCAAAAAAACAAGATGGTTTTGGGTTTACAGTAGAGTTATCTTACAGCCCTGTAGAGGATTTATTTTATTGTGCTATAAACAGTGTTACTTTATGAGACAAAGGGTTGGAACATTCACAAAGACAGGCTGAATCAATTCAAGCTCCTGTCATGGTAAGCAGCAAGAGGGATAAAAAAGGCAGAGAGCTAAGGAAGATAAAATTTGGGCAGAGTTCACAGGTAAAAGGGATATGAAGAGGAAGGAAGGCAGGAGTCACTGAGAAAAATGGCTCAGCTGTGCAGTCTCTAAAACTGAGATGTATGATTTCACTGATGCAGAAAGTGGGAGGAAGCCTGGGAGAGGAACAGTTTGCAAAGCAGTGTGGAGACAACAGGAGTCTACTACTAGTAGGAGGTAGACACAAACAGATCACAATTATTACACAGGTTGGAGATGATTATTTGACAAAGACTTGGTTCCATCTGCCAGGAATGTATGTATTACCCCTCCTTTCCACTTGTAACTGGACCTGGAAAAAGCATATTGTCTATGGGGCATGTTTTCCTAAAAATCAGTTAAGAAAGTGGGACAATGCTCAAACGTTTTAAAATTTTATCAACAATTCCTGCTTTTCCTTCTGGAAGATGCTTCAAAAAGGATACCACAGCCATTTTGCACAGTACTAGGCTGCAAAGTCTCATTTCCATGAGTGATGCAGAAAAGCATACCCTCAGCACAAGCTACTCAGCCATGACACAGGCACCACTTAAAGCTTTTTGAATCATATTTGTGTTTAACAACTAGAGAAATGTCCAATTACTGCTGTGACTTTTTTCTTAAATAAAATTTTATCATAGTAAATATATGGCATCTGTAAAAATAGCTTTATTTTCCTTGCCTGTGCCCTGCTTTATAGAGCATGGTTGCCAAGCAGAACAAGGAAAGAGCTGTGCCAAAAGACTGAGGTCTGAAAGAAACAGACAGGTGCCAAATTTCTACACATGGCAGAGCAGGAAGGCTGGGGTCTTTCCTGGAGAGGTCACTGCCCTATTCCTGTCAGGAGTGAAGTGATTGTCAGGACTCTGAAGGTTCAGAGACCTTTTTGCACAATTAGTCCTGCTATTCTCACTGTGGCTTAATTCTCACTCCTGAAGCTTCTCCATAAAGCAGTGGTGTTGGCTGGTGTAAGAAGCTGAGACACTGACAACAGTTGAAGCTGTTCAGTTGCTTCTACCAATCCAACCTAGAAAACATGTGCCCAGCACAGGCCCCTACTGCTCCATGTCTTCCACCAGCTCTCCTTCCATGAAGAAATACAGAGTGGTTTCTTCTGTGCTGCCTCCTGCCTCTGGGAATTACTCCTCCCTAGACTGCCTCTGGGAATTACTCCTCCCTAGACCTCTAGGCCAAAACTGATGGACATTATAACATGAGATTGTTGCTGACTGGCCAAAACCTGTCCTTTGTTGCTGCTGCAACAAACATTTCTTGTGGCTCATCTCCCTGCCTGCCACATTAGAGCTGGGCCTTGCAGGCGGTGCTTTGGCTGCACCACTGGCTGGGTCTGGAAAAATGGGGCTCTGCTGTGCACAGCTGGATGTAACACTGTCTGCTCTGCCTGGAACAAAGCCTGGGCTCACAGAAGAAGGGCTCCTTGGGTGTACCTCTGCTCATGCTCAGGTACCAGGACCACCATGGTACCCTCACCTAACAAGGACTCTACTACTGGCAGGACACAATATGGATGACATCCTTGTCTCTTCTGCTCTCCTGCTGTGGCACACTTAAGTTTCTGTGTTTTTATGAATTCTGAGGTTCCAAAGAATCCTTTAATATCTCAGAGAAGCAACATGAAGTTTTCAGGTTGCTATGAACACATCCTCTGTGCATAAGGACAGCAGCTAAAAACTAAGAATTGCAGTGAACTTACTATGAACTCACTAACGCTCCTCCCCTTTGAGAAGTGTATGTTATCTCTGTTTCATAGAGCTTGATCTGCTGATGGAGCATTTTAATTCCACACATTCAATAAGCAGACAGTAACCTTTCCCTGTTAAGAGCTGAGAGTGCAGCACAGAGTAGACAAAATGGGAGCCCACATGTCTTGAAAATCAGAACAAATTCAATTAACCATCAGCACAGTTTAAGGCTCATCATTAATAAATCAAACACATTAAATAAATGCATCACCCAACACTGTCTAGATGCTGTGGTCTGTTCTGGAGCCAATTTACATTAATTACACTGGGCTATACTTGCTTCCCTCAACTGCTAGGCAGGAACTAATCTACCTTTGGAGACATCAGAAGGAACTACAGAAATAGTAACACCTGTGTAATTCAGAACTGGGGAAATGTTACACTGTGGTGGAACATGTGGAACCTACATTTAAGGACACAGGACTTTGAGGAGCCAGAATATAGTACTACTGCCCTTTTCTGAGTTTTTTTGAAGGTACCAACATCTGAGCAGGCAGCCTTATCATCTCAACTGCTGTTAATCTTTTTAATGTCAAGAACAAGCTGTAAATCACCTCTGGGGACCTCTTTCTTTTAAACCAGTTCTCTACATGCTTCACAGGAAACAGTGATGAGAGTAACACGTACTTGTATAATGAGACCTCTGAAGAGACCACTGTGTGGTGCTGCCTGCTAGGGTTAGGCTTTGCTAGACCAGGTACTTTTTACTGTCATCACTACTTACTTTTACTGATTTTTTTTCTCATTTCTATCAGAGAATCTCAACAATTTGCTCAGTTTGGTTTTCTTCACAATGTTCTGAGCTGCTTCTCATATTTGAGGTGACTTGACTGTGGTGGGTCAGACATAGAAGAGAACCCATAATTTGCAGTTCTGGGTTTCCCCTTCAGGCATAAAACCCCCATTCAGACTCTGGATGTTTTGGCCCATTCTGAATACAAAATAAAATAATATCTTCAGGACTAGCTCTCCTTCCTATACTATCAGACTGCAGGTAGCACAAAAATATGGACTGGCTAAAGAACAGTCAGGTAACACCCCCTAAATTATCCACTTACATTACAGCTTCCTTCTTCACGACTTTCTGCCTGAAGGAGTATTAGCCAAGCGTGGTCTGTGCAACACAAGATGTAAGTGGGTGTGAGTCTCTTGGCTCGTGATGTGTGTTGGTACCCAGGAATGTGTCATGGGAGAGGTGCACATACTGTGGAGGGCCAGGCAAGGCCAGCCAAGCCCTGGTGCAGTGGCATAACAAATCAAGCAAAATTACAGTGATACAAAAAGCCAGGTCATTTGGTGAATCTCATGCCACATCATTCCCATATGCATATGCTCGTGCTCTGCTCCTGGGATTTACTGTCTGGAACCCCCCTTCCCTCTGTCTCACTCCCTCACACATTCCCTCCTGCCTGGATCTGTCTGCTGAAATCCAGTGATTGCTTTGTTCCAGTTTGTCTGAACGGCTTTACTCCTTACCCAAGCCTGTCTCAGGCACCTCTTCCTTTCTGCCCCTCTACTTCTCTTCTAAGTAATCTGCAATAATATGCCTGTCAGAACGGGTTTTCTGCCCTCATCTTTGCAGCTCTCTCTGCAGACAGCCCTACTAGCCTTAATGTGATGCAGCTGCTCACTCTCTCATCCTTTCCAAAAAGAGCCTGGAAATATACTACAGAAAGGATGCTGCCATAAATCTGTGTATTTCTCTTATAAATGGAAAGAGTAATAAGAGATGAAAAAATGTTTAAATAAATTCCTCCCAAGCTCCATGAGACTTCTGAGTGGTGGGCTGCACTACTGTCTTCATGAAGAAAATCAATAGCAGTGGTCTATTGCTCCTGCTCTCTGGCTTCCACCCCACCCTTCCCCCTGCACAGTGCACAGACTGCGTTCAAGGAAATGGGTGCTCCCAGGGGAGCAAAATGGCTTTTTGCACTTAAGGTAATGATGTCACTTGAGGTCGCCATGCAAACAGTTATGGATATGAAAATCTGCAGTTCTGTCAACAGAGCTGGAACCTGGGGACCTAGCTTAAGAGTTAGAGCCTTTTTATAAAATGTTTCCCTAATTTACCTACAGAGCATCTTCCCAGAAACAACAGCTGTTGTACCTAATTAGCATTAATCACCTTGTTACAGAAAAGCAACTGGGAATAGTACAGTACCTGAAATACTGACAAAATGATACACTAATGGCATTGATCTGTCCACTCTACTTCAACTTCCCCTTTATTATTCTGTTTTCTGTATGAAAAGCTTCAGAAATCACAAGTTTTGGAGCAGACTGGGAAGGGATGATGCAGAAAAGGAGCCACAGATGTAGGCAGATAAAGAGCCTTTTAGCCTACATAAGATGCTTCCTGTCGGCTCTGTTTGTGACTGCACTTCCCAGCTCTGCATCTTGACCTGAGGCAAGAGTAGTCCTGGAAGGGGATCTCTGAGCACTGCATCCTTTTGGGCAGCACTAGGAGAGGCTGCTCTGCTGTGTGCTTTGTGGCGGTTTGATGGAGAGCTTTAAGACAAGCTCTGAACACACACCTCACCCTGGGGGAAGGGGTAAAACACCTACACCAATTGAAAGATTAATCTCAAAAGCCACATGGGGCACTCTGTTGTTTACTGGGATCAGAGACCTTCTGTAAAGTTCAGCCAGAAATGCACCAATTTTGTTAAGTTGAACCCAGAGGGCTTTGTAGTTCTGACTGATAGTCCTGGTACTATTCCTCTCTGACCACAGAGCAATTCAATATTTGTCATGAATACACTGCAGCAGGCTGGAAGGCAGGAGCTAACAATACAGACATGTCATCAGCCTCTGTCCCCTGATGGATTATATCCTCTGTTCACTTCAATCTCCACCAAGATGGGGCTCAGTCACGAATGAGTTTTGTCCAAGTCAGACACACCAGGGAACACCATTCTCTATGTCCTTGTGATGGTGATTTTGCTACTTTTTAACCCTATCAGTTCTGCTTGGTCTAAGTGAACACCATTCCAGTAACATCCTTGACGTGTGACTCTGTTTCTTTAGCATAGACATTTTCACAAACTTTTATGGCCCCTTTGAGGAATCTTCCAAAAACAGTGTCTCATTCCCTATATAATCCAAGGAGAGGAGGTGCTTCCATCTAAGGCCACAGGCACTTTGGAGAGCTGAAGGCAGCTGTGAGTGTCTCTGCCTCTCTCCCACATGTTCATCTTACTGCCAGGCTCCCAGCGTGGTGGATGTGCTGATGAAGCTGCCTCTGCCACAACCCTTCATCCCACCTGTTGCATGTTTTACAGCACTCTAACCAATTTCCACATTGCCCATTCTGTTTTAACACAAACTAATGTCATGACTGATAGGAAAGACAGACACAGACTGTCTGGGTAGGGATTTCAGACCAGAGATGGGAAATTAAAAATGCAAAATAGAAAAGCAGATGGCATAAGCTTCATTAAAATAATATCTCATCTCCTGGGAATGCTAGGAGGATCTGTTGCCTTCCAGTGGATGTGGTGCCCTGAGATTTACACTTGGGGATTATTCTGTTCCTCCTTATCATAACTCTCCTCTGTTTTCAAAAGGCTTGTGGTATGTGCTCCATCTGGATATGGCTCCTAATAAGGATGTGCTGGAGACATCTCCTAAGCACTAATGTACACCCAGCCCCCAACCCTTGCTGTCAGGAGTCTCCTTATCAATGATCTGAAAGAAAGAAAGAAACAAGGCTGAGCATTGCAGCTCTGGATAGAAAGACAAAGTGGGAGTGCTAGAAAAGTGACAAATACATAATTAATATGGATACAGTATCAATAAAGGTTGAAAATTATGACCTGTGTGAACTTGGAGATCTTATTTCCCTTTTCTGTGAGGTTCTTTTCTTGATGCGGCCCTAGCATCAAGCACTATTATTCTATTTATGAAGCAGGTGTTACCTTTAGGAAGTCACTAGAAATACAAGACACCCGTGAAGTTTTTCCTGTATCTAACTGACCCCCCTCAAGCAAACATGTAGCCAAATGTATTTATTTAGAGGGGAACAAGCAACCAAGGAAAAGACCACTCAAGCAGCAGGATAAATCTGCGTGCAGTATGTGCAGTTTTCACGCTCTTTCTGTCACACTTCAATCACTGCAGTGTCTGGAAGCAAAAGTTGTATTCATGCTGGGTTGGTATTTAATTGAGCTCACTTGAACCAAGCTTCCAGCAAGCACATACGACAGATTTACACACGAATCTTTGCAAACTGAAAAATGACATTTATCAACCTTCCATCAGAACATCTGACATTTGAACAATTGATTCTGATTTAACAGTGAAAAATGCCACCATCCATATGAAAAACCTGCAATAGGATTAAGCCCCTAGTTGCTACCATCCCCAACAATGGCTTTGCCAGACAAACTATTAAAAATTTATGTACCACCTTAACTTTTTCTAGCCTCAAAGAGATTAAAAACAACTCTGACAAGTTCAATGCAAAAGGGACAAAAAAATCTAGTCAGAGGAATGGGGGCCAGAGCTGGGAGATGCAGTGATTAAGCTTCTAGAAAATTGAAGAGGCTGTGCAGATTTTTAGAATAAGAGCAGCAGGAGCTGATGTGGATTAAAGGCATGTTACACTGGCCACAGACAATACTGTCAGTCTCATTTTGCTTCAGATAACATAGAGCTCATCTGAGTATGGCTAAGAGTAGAGAGCTGGTCCAAGTGCCACTAGGTATGTGTTCATTAAAGAGGAACACTGTTTTCAAAGAGATGTGTTGGGGCAGATTTCTCTCTGGAGACAAGGCAGGAAGATGCTTGTCAGCCTTCAGGGCAATTCCTCTTCAGCAGGTAGGTTTCACCCCCTGTTATCTTCATAAGCATACTGTGGTCAGCACTGAGGTCACTTGGCAGAGGTACCAAGGGGAAAGGAGGTCCTGGGAACAGTGTGCCTCCACTACAAAAACTCCTCAAACACTTCCAGTACCTCCCTTTGACTCTTCATGCCACTCAGCACTGGCTAAATGAAAGAGAATATTTCCTATGTGGGAAAGCAGAAGTTCTGGCAGGAAGAGCTAATAATTCTCCTCTATCTGATTCTTGGAAAAAAGTTGGTAAGTGCAGAAGTGTGACTGTGGCCTGTCTTCACGTATTAGTCCATTTCAATAATAATAACCTTACAATCAACTGATGTAGTCATCCCCAGCTGATAAATGTCAGCTTACAGAACAGTGAGTTTCTCCTGTCCTATTCTTCTCATTTGTATTATTCCAGTTTTCATGTTTTTTTCCTCTATGCTATTTCTGAGCCTTTACTGTACTTATTCCTCCCAAATGTGCTCTACTAAATTTTCTCTGCTGACTCCTGCATTTTATGTAAAAGTCATTAATGAACATATACACAAAATGACTGTTGGAGAACTTCATTAGTAATGTCCTTTCTTCTGATACTTTCTCCTTCAACACTACCTGATGAGTATTGACTTCCCAAGTTTCTCATTCTACCAGCTTTATTTATAATACTGAGATTGGTTAAAGATCTACCTCAAATTACTCTTCCATTTAATTTGTATGAATTGAACTTCTTTACCCTGAATCCAAATCTGTTTTCAATGATCTGATCTCCTAGAAAGGTGTCATGACTTACCAAAGCCAAGTCTAAAAAAGCCCCATTTCCTATCAGGTTAGTGAATCTCAGGAGGATATTTCATTGTGCAGAAAGTCAAGAATATTGCAGACTTACCAATAATAGCATCAATTCCTCTCTAACCTGTTTCCTGGTGTTAAATTATCCAAAACAACTACTGCAGTAGTAATTATCTGTCTAGTAACATTAAAGAACTATCTTGGAAGCGAAAAAGGATCCTGGTGGCATATGGCATGCTGGCAGTAATAATCTTTTACCAAACTATGAATTGTGCTGTCATTAACACACACTGCTGCTCCCTGCCTTTTCCTGAAAAGCAGCCACTGTTTCAGAGTATTCATGACTTGCATAACCACCCTCAATCAGCAGCATCCTCTCAACATCACTTGCTCTGATGTTGAAGGACAGCCAGGGGACTCCTTCCTGCTCCTACTGGGAAATTTTCCACACTTAGATTTCCATGTTTTTAGCAAAAAGCACACTGTTCCTTTGGCTTGTCTGTCATCAGGTTCTTGAAGCTGTGTGGCTAAATAGCTGCTCAGGTTTTGGAGGCAGACAGGCATGTGTGGATTGCTCTTGTAAGCATTAGCCTTGAAAAGAAGCAGTGTCTTGTAGTAACAGGATGATTCTGCTTCCAGAATTAAAAAATATTGCTCAGAAATAGATGAGTATTTGTGTGGGAACCTTTATAGACTTAGAAGTCCTTTATCTCACAGAAAAGCAGCACTTTTTCTGGTAGCGTCCCAACTCCCTGATCCTTTATCTTTTGTTGCAACTATTCTGCCTTCTCTTCTTTTTACAGTCCCTCCATATTATTTTCATTCTTTATTTGGCCAAGCCTTGATCTCAGCTTAATAAAAAACCTGTAGGTTTAAAAGAACTATGCCTTGCTTTTAAGTCATTGCTTCCTTTCGTTACCACATCCATGGATACAGGGGCTTTACATGTTTGTAGGTCAGTTCCCTGAATCACAGCAGCAGAATCACAATGATAAAACTGCTCTGTGAGTTGCTTGAGCCTTGATGGCATGCTCAGCCACATGCACGGAGATCTGCATATGATTCTGTCTTTCAGGCCTTGGATTCAGCCTTTTCACTCTCCATCAGCACAGACTCACCTAATTTCACTTGAAGTGGAGATGGCTTATAGTTCATGGCTACAGTCTCTCCCTCTCTCGTATCACAATCTCTGTCCGAAATAGCTGCAGCTGTTGGATCCTGTTAAGAAAGAACAGAAACAAAACAGAAAGGCTTAGCTGAGAGTTCTGCAGCTCCTTCTCTGAGTCGCTATTAGGCAACTCCGCTCCCTTCACATTCAGAGGGAGCAAAGAACATGCCAGTGTTTTGAACACTGATACCCAGGGGCAAAACACAGAACTTTGGAAGCACATTTATTATGTTAAAAGTACCTCTGGAAATGCCAAATTTCAACATCAGGCTTATATGATGGATGATACCAGGAATATAAAGTGGATGGTGGGTCACTAGTTCAAATTCAGCCTGGGCTGGCAGTAGTCCCAAATAATTTTCACATATGACTCCTTGGCGTGTTGTATGAAACATATTTACAGTTTCAGATGAATCCCAAGTAGACCACTCAACTTCAAACTTAAAACTAAAAACTTTGAGACCAGGTGTGTGTGGAAGTCCAGCTTGGAAGGACTGAGGACTACATGGGTAGGAGAATTCAATTTCTGCTCCCTCTTGGGACCTTCTTCATGGCTGACAGGAAAAATCTGTCAGCACAGTACCTTTCACTAAAATTTCCCCCCTGGAAAACCAATCTCCCCAAACACTTTCTGCTCCAGCCTACTGGCAGACAACATGTATTGAACTCTACGTTACAGCATATCAAAGAACTTGAGAGAGAAACAAACTACCAACTCAGACAGTTCTACTACTGATAAAAATAACTGAGTCCTTTCACAGCAAACTGCAAACCTCTTGGAACTCTCTCCACTTAGCACCACAATTAAAATTAAAACTAGTTTTCAAACATGTTCTTACTTCCATCTAGAAGACAGAAATCAAACTGAACATGCTGATAGATAGATGTGTATTGAATTTGGGTATATCATAGTTAGAGAAGCACAGGCAAAGCAAACATTCAGCATTAGCTCCAATACATTAACAAACCATCACTTGTGAGAAATCATACAAGGCATCATAAATTTAATACTAGAATACTATTGTCTCTCTCTCAGTTTCTGGAGTTTTTATTTTGTACACAATTACATGTAAAATGCAACACATCATTTGGCACTGACACCTGTACCCAAGCAGAGTCACTGAGTTTCAAAGCAAGGTTACATCACTCTTCACTCTCAGTAAAAAAAACAATCACTTATTGAGCTACTCAGTGCACATTAGCTCTTTTAATACACTGTGCTTAGGAGATAAAATGTAATTTTTGAATTAGGCTCTAGCTTGGTGGAAACTAGTTAACATATGTAGTGCTATAACATTTTATGAAAATCCTGCTCCTTTGCACTACCCAGTAGACTTTGACAGTACTTAAAATGGATGGTGGGTACAAGACCTCACATTCAAGGACAATGCTGAACAAAAGACAATTTCTTCTGCTTTCCTCTAACGCAGACACTGCTGCAGTTTTCCTCTAATGTAGGAGTTTAGTGACTAGGTTGCAAACCAAAAAACCAGCCTCCAGGAGAACATTTAGGCATACATCATAGACCAGTTCATGTGGTATCCTTGGAACATGAATCTGGTCTCAAACATGCCCAGATGAAGGGAACAGATCAGAATCCAAGCTGCAGGAAAGAATCACAGGGTGTAGCCTCTCACCCTCCAGGGGAAGGGAGCACCCAAGATTTGTAGATGCTTGTGGACAAAAGGAATGTCGGAAGTTAGAGGGTCCACAAAATCTTACAAAGTTCTGTTAGTAAATTACACACTTGTTATGGAAATTGGTACATTAGTTCTTAGCCTCCTATTAAGCACCCAGCAGTGGGTTTAGGATAAAGGAGGGAGGTGAAAGGAAAGGGAGAAAGAGATGAATTAAAGAGGAACAGAAAGAAAGAAAGGAAGAAAAAGAAAGAGAAAGGGAGAGAGAGAGAGAGAGAGAGAGAGAGAGAGAGAGAGAGAGATCAGCAGTCCTGACTCCATTGCTGATGCAGATGATGGAGTGTTCAGGGTCCTGGGGTGCACACACAGGGCTTTGTGGGGGTACCTTTTTATAGATAAGTTTCCCTGCCCTGGAGGCAAGTTTCTCCCTTTCTGTGTAATTTAGTTACTGTGGAAATGGGTTGGAGGCTTCAGGGTATTTGGTGGTCTCCATATCCTCCTACATGTCTGCTTCTTGACCTCATTCCTACACCTGTGCTGTGTTGTGCTAATCTCCAGGAGCCAGGATAAGGATGTTTGTCCCAGAAAAACACTGCTCTACCTCCCTGTGGCCCCTTCTCCAGCCCTATTCTATTCAGTGTTCTATTACTAACAATCCTTAGCTGTTACTAGCAACAATCCTTGGTTGGCTCCAAAGCCATCCGGCTATCAGTGTTTGAGACATTCACATGAGCTCCCTTATCTTTCAGCTTCTACACATGGGAACATCTAGATAACACAAAGGACACGTCTGTCTGTCAGGCATGCTATAATCTCTCCAAGAGGGATGCCCAAATGGTGCTAAGTGGCACCATTTGAGTCCAGGCTTCCTGGATGAGTATCTTTTCTCTGCCAATCTGGAAAAAGGCAGGACACAGCCATTTCTAAGGAGCATGACTCCAAGACCTGCATGCTTCCTAGGTGCTACTGGACACAATAAGGAAGTCCTGTGAGCCCCAGTCTGCTGGCTGCAGGAAGGCACAGGAGTAGACATATTTACTACGGGAACTGACACAGTGTGATGACACTGTCTCCTGTGCTGGTCCAGTCCAGCAGAGAGTACACTAGCTCAAAGCCAGAAGTGCACATGGCAGAGAAGGGGTTTGGCCATTTCTAGACTAGCCCAGGTTCACATTGTTAAAATCATGCTAAAACTCTAAATCCAAACCAGCCCTTCCCTTTCGTGGCAAACTGATGTGCTCACAGTAACTTTACCTTTGCAGGCAACCTGACATGAGACATCCATTTGCATCAACAGAGGGAGGGGAGGAATGTTCTGAGGTGCCTTTGAAGATTTGAACTCTGAGCCTGGACCAGTGAACTCAGCTGGAGAAATCTCAAAAGTGGGCTTTAGACCAAACACACAGAAAAGGCTTCCTAGGCCTCCTTCCTAGGCCTAGATGATTTTCAAAGAGTGATTATTCCCATTCTGTCTAAGACACTCATCTTAAAAGGACACAAATCTGTCCTCAGAGAAGTGTTTCCCTCTCCCCACAGTCTAGAGAGAAGGTCTGACAGCTGGTAGAGCTTCTGACACTGGAGGTGGAAATGATGCAGAACATGGTAGCAGAGTCAGCCCTAAGAATTCTTCCCAAAGGTTTGGCATGACAGTTTTCAGCCCCAGCAGCACATTACAGCTGCACAAGAGATCCACAGCTTGAGCAGAGGGATCACAAACACTGTGGGTGACGACTACTGCATGCATGGGCCAGGCCCACTCCCCCCAGAGAGTAAAATGGATTTGAGAGGAAACCCAGCTGGGCCAGGGACAGTGTCCCCAGCTCCAGCAGCTATCTATCTCTGGCCCAGGAGTGGCAAGACACTATCATATTTCCCATCCATCACTTCACAGACATTCTGCAGCAACTCACAGGACTCCATAGTAACAATGCCCACTGTGAAAACAGCAGCATTCCCACGCCAGCTCGGCTGGAGCTGTCTCTGCACAAACACACTCAGCCTCTGTGCATACTGAATGGATGCAGTTCTCTCTCTACAGCTCAACTGTCCAGAGAAACGTTTACTTGACTGATTAGCCTTTTGCTAGTGAATGCCTAAGAGCACACTGAGATTCAACACAGGCTTTTGCTATTGGAATTCACTTGGCAATTTTTTTCTTTTTCACAAGCCTCCCTACAGCAATACACACAGCTCTGCCCACAACATCAAAATCTCAGTTATATGGTGTGACTGGTCCCAGGACAGATGATGTTATTTCTTTTTGCTCACTGAGGACAATGCAATGCTCCCAAACTAAAGGCAAATGCTGAGAAGTGCCTGCAGGGACTGTAGATGGCTAAAGATATTTAATATATTTAAGGGATTTTTTTTTGTTGTTCTTGAGACTTCTGTATGTCTTCATTCCTAAGGAAAATATATATTCAATCAGGGCACTGCATGAACATTTGGCTGAGGCCAGAGTTTAATCAAAGTTTTCTCCCCACATGCTCACAGCTTAATTGGCCATGCACAATCACAGCATTTGAACGGTGGGGAGTTTTCTTACTAGATTGTTTGTTTCTATAGGCTCGACACAAAGGATCTTGAAAACTGCCCTCCTGCTAGGAGCAGCCATGTCCCACAGTGCGTGCACCATGTGCCATTTCTGAACATCAGAAATTAGTTCCAGTGAACCTTTGTGGAGTAGGAGTGCTGTGAATCATCAGTATGCAGGAGCACAGACAGAAGGTGAAAACACTTTAAACTGAAATCTGGGGTTTAAGGAAGATGGCATGCTTAGCAGGCTTTTTAATTTTTTCTGTTTTAAATCACTTTCCATTTTGCAGTACTTAAGAAAGCATCAGCTCAATAGCCTTTTACTCTTATTACCTACCCCTCCCAATAACCCACACCAACTGTGGGGTAGGGAACAGCCCCAACTGATGGAGTTGGGTGCTTGGTACAAGCTCACCCTGGTAGCACCTGGGAAAACAGAGCTTTCTATGCCTTCTTTCACAGTCAACACTTCTGACCCCTTAACAAGGCCCCACTTTGCACTCTGCAAATCCTCAGGGACCCCAGTGCATGTGGAAGGGAATGGCACACACAATTTCTTTGGTCTTCAGCTGCACCTCGAAAACATATGTGTAACTTGAGAAGTCTTTATCTGCCCCTCCTTCTCAAAATCAGTCATATTTACACCACTTATGAAAATGTTCTCCACTCTACGGGAAATTCATCACCAACACAGCTCTGCTGCTTTTTTTGGATAAAAGCAGAGGGTAGAACGGCCCTCATCCTCTAATCTCAGGGAAAGACCCAGTGTACAGGGTTTGACCATCACTTCTCTGCATAGTACACAGGCTGCTATCTGACCACCATCAGTTGTATCAGTATGAGTCAACTGATCAAGAATATCATCCAGCTAGCTTCTCTCTCTGCAATACCAAATCAATGATGTACTTGCTGTCTTCTGTCCTACTTAAAAGATGCTGGAAGTCTCAATACCAGCACATGTGTCACAGCTTACAGTGAGGGCTTGCAGCTCAGCAGACATCTGCTTTCTGGAGCTACCCATGTGGGTTGCATACTGCACACAAATGCTAACAAGAAAGGACAAGTCCAAATGTTTTGTTTCTTTCCTACATCAAACATTGAGTCTGAAAAATGGATGGATGTTCTGTGCATGGGGGACTGACTTAGTGAGCAGAAAAACAAGTGAGAAACCACACACCCTGAATACAGGCATTACATTTGGGTCAACGAGAAGTTTCTGTAATTCCAGTGTTGTCATTCAGACTCTTGGGCTAGAACATTGTGCTGCTAATAAATATTTATACCTTCAGTCTGTGCCCTGGGGAACAGAAAGTGCTGTACTGTTGGCAGATTCCCTCTGCCTCAAGCTCTACCATGCCAGGTATTCCTGAGAAATCTGGCTATAGAACGCTTCTGGGAAGGGGACTCTGATGTGCACAGGTAGGTATGTAAAATATCACACTGTGTTGGACAGCAGACCTCTGTAGCCTCTACATATCACTACGATAGAGACATAAAGTATCTATGAACATAAAGTGCCAAAAAATCCCACCAGGAACAAAAAGATTGAAAACCAAGATGTGCAGAGTTTGATGTCTATGCAACAAACACTATAAAGGAAAGGCTCAAATTTACAGGGGATCAGATTTATATAGGGGATGAATCAAACCAAATGTATAGACAAACAGTGGTCAGTAATAATGGCATGTTTGGCAAGAGAAAGGAAAGAGTCACAGGGCAATGTGCAGCAGGAATGCAACCAGAAAACCTCACAAAAAAACTCTCATGATTTCTTCCTCAGGCCTCAGCTTAACTGATTTCTTCAGTGGGCCTCAGCTCACTTAATGTGTTTCAGTTTTGGAGCCCATTTTTTCAAGGGGATGTAATCCCCCTACCAGTCCTATGGATAAAAGCTAGAAGGTATAATCACCCCAGAACACCAGAAGAATAGGATTGCTCAGAGAAGAAAGGGGAAGACTAAGCGGGATTGCAAGGAAGTATCATAAAAATACTTAAAAAAATTGTAAAATTTTTAAAAATTAAAAAAATACATACATAAAAATTTCCTTAGCAGAGTTAAGGCTAAGGAAATGTACATTTGCTAGATGAAGTTGTGGCATGTTGCTGCAAACCCAGGTTAGAAACTGATGTCACGCAGAAATTTAACAGAGCTGATCTGGTTTTCAGGCTGACTGATCCTGATCTGGTGCAAACTGTGAAGATCCCTGGTCTTTTTAGGGCCCTTTCCCCATCTGTCTTAACAGAAGGACTTCCTTCTACGCCAGACTTGGAACACCAGTTAACCCTGGAAAAGCCATTCTCCAAGTTCCCCTACCCACTGCCAAGGACCACGGCTGACCTCCACCTTCTCTCTGGGAGAGCTGAAGAAGACAATCTTTTCCCTAAGCCTCACATTTTGAAGGAACTCCTGAATCACATGGGGTCCAGAGCAGAAGGCTCCTGGGAAGACACAACTGTCACTCTCCCTCAGCATGAGCACTCCACCAAATCCAGAGCAGTAACTGTTCATCTCAGCATCCCCACCCTCCCTGTACCAAAGCCAAAATAAATGACATTTTGGCAACACAGTGACTGATGTACTGAAAAACATTCTGATAGCTACTGACTCCATTTCAACAAAGCAATAAACAACAACTGTTTATTGACTTTCTACTAGCTCTGCCAATGCACCACTTCCAACATTGCTGTTTTTCTTTTCTGAGCATCTACTGAACAGATCTTGTTTAACAAATTAGGCCTGCAATATCCACTACAAGATCCAGATTTTGAACCTGATTAGTTTATAATTGTAAGACAAATTGGTGTTTGAAACTATTTTATATCAGGAACTGAGAAGCCAGTAGTATTAATATTGCTGCAAGATTAAAACCTTTAGTCTTATTAATTACACCGAACCAGCATGTCACTGAAATGACTTTTTGCTGTGTGCACCTGCAGTTGGGGTAGCTCAGCTCACTGACAGGTAGCCAGCAGTTCAGACCATGGCTGTGTTTCAAATGGGGGCAGAAGAGAAGTGCCAGACTCCCTCCAGGTGCTGCAGTGCCGGTGCTGAAATGCTGCCCTGGAACCCTGGCCACAAAGGGTCTGCCTGACTGCCACATCCAGGCTGAACAAAATGCAGCAAACAGAAAGGCATAAGCTGTGGAAAGGGAACAAGATGTTTCAGTGATCTATTTTCCTAATCAAAAATGACATTTGCAGCACAGGGAAGAAACTTTTTTTTTTAGATGATGGTGTATGACTAATCCTGGGAGTCTACAGTAGCAGAGGAAGCACCAATGCAATAACTAGACCAAATACTTTGGGAAAGCATTTGAGGGACAAACAAGAAAAATGGGAGTAATTACATGATTTCTGTTAGATTTCCCACTGAGAAACCAGCAGCACAAGCAGCCCCCAGCCTTTTCCTTTCAATCATGATAGAGTATATTTAACACCGTATTTCCCTCCAGGCTCTTTCACACACATAAGCCATCTCTATTATCACATGCATTTATAAGTTTGGTATCTTGTGCTAGCTTTACATGACTTAAATTGGATCATTAACATTGCAAATTAGAGAAATGCCACACTGCACTCCACACTGCCTGCAGCACTTACCAAGTGGCATGCAATAGCTATTTAAAACCAGCGATTAATTGAGGTATGTTTTCAGGATGATTCAGTATTAAAATAATTCCTTCCTTGTAAAGGATATATACGTGAAGATATTACACCTTTCCTTTTGTGCCTCTGATTATACAGCCACAGCTCTGAGGTGCAACATGACTATTCAAGGCATAAAAGCATCACAGATTCCTTGGTAGCTATTGTAAGAGTCAGTTTAGCAACTGGCATCTGGCCAAACCAGGATCATAAAAAGCCCCATACAACTTTACAACTGCTCTTTAAACCTCAACTCTTGAGGGGAGATACCCTTAAAATGATTAAAAAATTGAGTCATATGTCAGAGCCAAGGTCACAGTGTGTTTGGAGAACAGAGGCAGGAGCAGGAGCCCAGGTCCTTGGCTGTATGTTGCAGCTGAATGCTATGGAAAACTGCACAGCCCCAGTGCAGTCTGCAAGGGACCATGGCAGCTTCTTGTAGTGACTGAATTTGTGCCCATCGGCTATTGTCAAGAGCTTATTTCAGGTCTGTGTCCCATCTTTTCTTCTTCAAGCCTTTAACAGAGCCTCACCAAGAGGAACAGCCTGTTTTTCATTTCCACCTCAAATGAAAATTTTCAGAGACTCCCCTGCATAGTGAAGGGAAATTGTGCTTCCTTCCCATGGACAACCCTAACACCTAGAGGAATGGGCTGAGCAAGTGCAGGACAAGTGGAGCCTACTACTGAAAGGCCATTATCGTCAGCATATACAGACTGGTTTATGGATCCTCTCCATGCACAGGTAGGCTGCCCCAGCTGTACATGAAACACAAAATCAAAGTTTGGCTGAATGAAACACTAGAAATTTGGGTTGGTTCTAGCAGATACTGCAGAAGTGACATATTCTGACAAAAAAAAGACCTGGTGCAATACAAATGACACCAGGAGAGCCCTGTTGCAGTGACGTTAGTTCCCACCAATGTCCTGGAGACCGGATAATTGCTGCCACAGGCCATTGATTGGATCCAGCATGGCAAACACGGTGTTATTAAGGTTTTACAGTCTCTGGCTGTAAGAACAATAGCCGGAAAGGATGGGATGGCTCCACATCCACCCCTTTCAACAGACCAAGGGCTCTAATCAGTGGTTCAATGTCACAGCTATTAAAAGCATAAATCTGGGGTTACCTGCTATTTTCCAGTTGGTTTGGGATTTGTTTTTGTAAGACAGCTGATTTCTACATGTTCAACTTCTGTACAGGTGTGAAGAACGAGGTCTTTCTTTTCGCTTCTGGAATATACCTGGCACCTTTAATCTAATCCCTCAGATCCCTTTCTGAGCTGTTTGATTGCTTCTTCTGTTCACTCCTTCTCTGAGAATAATTTTTCATTCTGCCTGTCTCCTGCACCTAGTAAATGTTTCGTCTTCCAGAGAGCAAGGGTGTCTGGTTCTGTAGGCTCTCTGACTGTGGTCTCAACCCAGGAAAGGAGATAGGGTGCAACAGGATACAAACAAAGCCCTGAAGAAGCACTGCGGGGCTCCACCACTCTGGAATGGAGGCTCTCCAGGGAAGTAATTACGGCACCAAGCCTGTGAGAGTTCAAGAAGGATGTGGACAATGCTCCCAGGCACATGGTGCAGTTTCTGGGGTTGTCTTGAGCAAATCCAGGAGTTGGACTCTATGGCCCCTGTGGGTCCCTACCAACTCAGAATGTTCTATGATTCAAGAGATATATCAGAAACCATAATGGAAGCCCACTGGCATCTAAAGCTCTGTAACAAATATAAAAATCACACACTCTTCCAACATAGCCCTAAAGATGTGCAGCTACCCAGGGCTCCTGCACCAAGTGTATCTGCCACACTGAAGACAGGTGGAGGTGTCAGTGGTGGACAGCAGCTTAGCCTGGACAGAGCAGAGACTCTGACACAGCACAGCCCATGCTGTTGCTGGGCTCAGAGCTTTCCCAGGACAAAGTCCTAACTGTTCATTTGTCCATACTGCAAAGGTGGATCCCAGCAATAAAAAATTGCTAGCTTCTCTTCGGTAGTAGAGAAAACAAAGCCACTAAGCTCAGAGTTCAGCAGCCCTTTTCTCTTTAGCACCACACTTTCAACTTGTCTCCAGAGACAGAAAGCTCAACCATCAGATTTCCATATTTATAAGGAGAGAGTTTCTGTTTAGCCAAGCTTGCGACAGAAATAACCCTGCAAACAGCAACAGCAGCAAGGCAAACACATCTGAGGGGCAAGGATGTGAAAGCCAGGGGATATCTCACAGTGCTCCTACCTTGGCATGGCTTTCCAGCCCTGCCTGAGAAATTCTGAGGGCACAAATCATTTTGGCTTCTAAAATAAGAGCTTGCCTCGCCCCCGCCCCACACTCCTGTATCTCCGTGACTAATTAGCATCCGGAGGGATACAGATTCTCTTCTGATAAAGCAATGTTTTGCTCCCTTCTCCCCTGACACATTTGTATTAGAAATATCCTCATTATGTGGCTAATCAGGGAAGCTGAGACAAAGGCACAGAAGCTGACTTAAAGGGAAATCACTGATTTTTATAAAAGCAGCTTATAAATTATTCTGTCACAAAAGGGCAGGGATATTTCCTCCCCTTTCAGTGCTGAAAAAAATGCAAAATTGAGGTTCCTGAAGAAAAAAAATCCATTTTTATTACCAGAAGTGGCTTTTTATCATTCCCACTATTTCTGAGCTTGCTCCCAATTTCCTTGGTTACTGCAGGGTTGCAGTCAGTGCACTGCAAAGGTCCTGGAGAGCCTGCCAGCCCTGTGCTGCACACAGGGGCTGGGCTCAGCAAGGTATCTGACAGCTGCAGCGCTGCCTGACACTGTGGACAGCAAGTGACAAGGCTGGTTAGCAGTTTACCACGCTGAGTTTAAAAGTCAGCAGCACATGAAAAGTCAGCCACATCACCAGCCATCCCTTGAGATGGTCTGAAGATATTTTAGCTACATCTTTCATGTAGCACAGCAGGCTGAGTGAAAACCAGAGCGTATTGAGGTAATCTGCACTTGGCAGAAGGTCTCTGAAATAAAGGCAAGCAGACACCATTTGGCAATAGCAGAAGAGCTTTTTAAAGGAATTTGTTTCCCTTCCATGCTCCCCGGAATGGAGCTGGTGTCCATCCAGCTCCAGCCTGTCTCCTTCACCTCCCGTTGACAGCACCAGAAAGAGATACCGGGCCAGACAGCTTCCGCCTCGCCTCCTTCAAGGCAGCCCCTTTATCGGCTGAAATCACGCCATCTGTGCCCGGCACCCTCTGAGGAGCCGCAGCAGATTGTGGAGCATGGGAGGATGCACTGCGTGATGTGGGAACAGGAGGTCGAGGGAGCTCATTGCATGCACAAAAATCCCAACCAGATCCCTGTTTGAGCTGGGAATGGAGATGAAATGCTCCCTGGGACAGGCTCAGGCACGTGCACAGACTCCTGGTCTTTATTCAGGTCCCTCTGGGCTGCTGCTTCTTCTGCTGCTGCTATGTGGACCAGCCCCAAGGTCCTGCGCTGGCCCTCCCAAAGGCTTTGCTGGAAGGCAGACTGCTGTGAGCAGTGGCAGGGGTTTGTCTGCTTTGCTTTTTAAGTGTGACTGCCCAAATCTTTGGATTTTGAGAGGGTTTTTTTCAGACGCCAAATGTCTACTCTTCAGGTGAAATTCTGCACTTCGGACATTTCTCTTAGCCTAATTTGAAATATGTTCCATATTTGTATAAAATTTTTTAAAAATCCCAACTTTTTTCTTTTTCTTTTGTTGAGGTGGGGTGCTGGGAACACATTTGGTCACCTGAGCCCTCCCCTCCAAGTGATATTCCTCTCTGCAGGTACAGCCCAAGGCTGAGGCTGATGAGGGCAGAGGGACTGGCAGGCAGTGAGCAGGGAGGAAAAGGAGGATCTGGCACTAGGACTAGAGATGTCTGGAGAAGGTAGTAGAAGAAAGAGACTGGATGGATAGCCAGACAGCTAGGAGGGGAAAGAAGAATAGTTATGTTCCCAGAAGAACAGGTCCAAGAAGATAAGGAAGAGACACAACAGGGACAGCAAAAGGTACCCATGGTTAAAAGCACTGGAGGACACAGCTGCCAGACATCACTGATATGATGTACCCTCCCAGGCAGTGCTCTGCCAAGGCTCACAGACCTGAAGCACAACATCTGACCATTGCTGTTACTTCTCTAGGAGATCCTGGGCTAGGTTTGAGTGAAGCTCCAGAAACCTTCTGGCAATGAACAGATTTAGGAACCTGACTGTGACCTGAATACAGCTCACGCTGGTGGCATGTAGCAATGCATTCAGACAGAGCCCAGAGACATGCTGGTGATGCTGTGACAGGCCACGTTGGGGTTTTCTCATAGTACATTTTTCTGTTCTAAAACTGCAGGGAACTGACATTTGAAGCAAATAGGAGGGATACTTTTCCAAGCTCTCAAATACAGCTACTGCAGCCTAATTTGAGCCCCTGCAGCCCATGTGCTACAGCACAGCCTGTAATGTCATATCCATGTAAACCCTTTCCCTTGGTAGTGCAGCATGGACCTGTGCTGGAGATGAAACAGGGTTACACAACAAAAGAACAGAAGCCCAAGTCTGTGGTTTCTTGCAGAAGCTGCAAGTGATGTAAGGAAAAGGGGAGAGATGATTTTGTGATTATACATTGTGGAGCTGTCCTAGAGAACTGGGACTTGTATGCTCTTACAAGTAATGTGCCAGGTCTCTAAAACCAGATTTCCCAGAAAGAGTCACTAATAAGGTCTCCCTACTTTGCTGGAACACTGGATCAGAGCCCTGCAGTGTGATATGATGGGTGCTTACAAATGCTACCAAAATTGAGTGGGAGTTGTACTTGCTGCAGGTGAAAATATATGAATCAGAAGTGGGGGAGCGGGAAAGACTCAGGCAATAGGTATCCTACACTGAAAACCCCAAATGAATTTCTGGCCTTACTCTGTCTGTCTCAAGCCCTTACCTGTGCAGTCACAAGATCATGAGACAGGGATGGTATTTTGAAAAATCCAGGGGCATTTGGTAATTTCTGGCATTTCTAATACAACCCTTCACCTAGCAGTAGGGTTGCAGAGACAAACAAGGAGTCTGTGAAGTGCTCAGATGTATTATGTCGTGCTAAATGCCACAGAACAGTCCATAAAATGTCTTTCTAGGCCATTAGGGGAGTTTTGCTCCTCTGCCTTTTCTTCACCTTGTGTTCCTGTGGCTCTGACATGCCATTCTGTACCTGAACTGTTTTTCCAGAATTAGCTTGTTAACGTCTTCATGCTCTTCGCTCAGTTAATTTTCTCACGAACTTACTCTTTTCCTATTATCATTCAAACTGCTGCAATTCAGGGAGAGAGACAGTGTTTCAATTATGTCACACATACCTGGTCAGTGTAAAGAGTCATCTCTCTACCAATCTGTCCTTTCCTCTGTCTCGAAAGCCTATATGCAAGCTTCCCTGCTGGCATCACCCTGCTGCCTGGTGCAGCCATCCTCCACCAAAACCTGGGAGAGTGGAAAACCTCAGTGAAGTAAGAGCTATTGAAGTAAGGAACTATTGTAAGAAATGAGAACAGCAGCCCCAACCCTTACCTTGATCTTACCATAGACTTGCCCTCATCCTAAAAAAGGGTGCATGCCCTGGGATGACCTGGCACCTGGGGAAGTTCCCTTTCCAGACTCAATATTTAGAGGCCTGCCAGAGGTGATGAAAAAAGAATGCCCATTCATTCTCACACTGTTTATTTCTACTTCATTATAGATCCATGCATCCAGTAAGGTGAGTCTTGTACCAGTGGATCCACAAGCTGTAGGGATGGATTTTCAACTCAGCCTCTCGTCCCTCACCCCACTGACTCAGGTTTGGGATCAGTGTCATTTAAACTCACTAAGCCCTTAACACTTTGTGTTTTGAAGCAGGAGTTCAAGTATCTATTAACCTTTTACCTTTTTTTCCCACCTCTTTGATTGATTTCTTCTTCACTGCTTCAAGAAGAAACAATCTCAGTATTTTCACCATTTCTTTCTTTCTTGTTAGAGATACTCAAACTCTTCATGATGCTAAAATAGTGTTTTTGGGATGGCTGAACAGAAACACACACCATGTTCCAGGCAACATAGTACTGATTCAGGATGACTTTACAGTTTTTTGCCTGCATTTTAATCTCCCTGAACTTTTGTTTGCCTTTATGTTCCTATCACCACACTGCACAGCTGGCTTCATTCCTGTTCCCTGTAGTGATGCTGAGTTTTTTTTTTCCCCGTGTGTCAGCTTTTCTGCCTTCCTTTTAATCTTCCATACTGTCTTTGCAGGAGAAGTCTGAATCATTTTCCCCTCTTTGTATTTGGGAAAACCGAGATCCAGAGAAGTGAAGCTGCTAAAGATAAGAGAAGGAGAATTGAGTCCTTCTCCAGAGTTCTGTCCCCTGCAAGAAAAGCATCTTCATATAGGCAGTTCTATGGACACATTAGAGAGGATGCACCAGAAAGCAGTGAGGACCAATATTACACCCCAAAGTACACTGCAGGAGAAAAAAAAATTGCAGTTCCAGCACTATATTACAGTCCTGAAGCATTTTAAATGAAGAAGAAAATTACATAAATCACCAGTCTCACATGCCAGACTGTTCATCAGAATTTTTAAATATTGGTGTCAGTATACAGGCTTGCATGTTGATCCCATTATCTCCCTTTTCCAGCAAATAGCTTTTCCAGATTAGCTTGTGAATGCCTTCATGCTCTTTACTCAGTAATTTTCTCAGGAACTTACCCTCTCCTATTATCATCCAAACCAGTGTAACTCACAGAGAGAGCTGATGTTCCAATTATGTCACATGTCCCTGATCAATGTGAAGAGCCACCTCACTACCAATTGCCACTTCTGACAATTTCTTCTCCTGATGAGTCTCACTCATACAAGGAGCTTGGAACTAAAAAGGGGAAGAGCAACAAGTAATCCTAAAAAGCAAGTTAAAAATGTGCATCTTTCCTCTTAAGGTACCCTCTCAGTTTTAAGTTTTGAGCTGTGCACAGCATGTATAGTGTCCTATCTATATGTTCCCCCAGGATATACAGAAAAACAGAGACTAGAGAAAGAAACAATGAAACATAAGAATGGCAACTTCTGGGGCTTCAATTCGGTTTCTAAGCTGCCAATAGAATTAATACAAGTGAAAGCATTAGGAAGACCTTTCATTATCAATGAAGCCTTTTAGCTTAACAAAGACAGCTTAGACAACACATTCAGATACAAGAAAGATGGTTCACATAAAATTTCTGTAAGAAAGGTCCCCTGAGCCTGGTTCTATCTGTGTGTCTTCACAGTTTTCAATTAACACTGCAGGTAGGCACAGAAACACTTTCAGCTCATTATCCTCTTTTCAAATAGTGGTGGACATAAGATATTTAGCTGAAAAAGCCCTTTGTAGATCTTTTAAATTCCATTATCATTAGGAAGACAGGCATCCAAAAGAGATATTGTTTTCCTTACTAATAGTTTTATCTTCTGCAGGTTAGAAGGAGCTTTGTGCATTAATTTAAGGTTGCAATATCTGTGCGGCTGGAAAAATCTATCTGAAATGTAAATCTTCAGAGCAATGATGGATTGAAGCTGAACTCAGGCACTTGACTTATGGTGGCATAAATAGGAACATTACTGGATCAAATATTCATCATCCTCTCAATGAAATAAAAAATGGTAAATAAATAGAAGTATCTCTGGGTGATCATTCTCATTATCTGACTATACAACACAACCAGAGAATCACTAAAGAAAGTTTGTCATTAGCTGTTAATTGAAGGCACTTTTAGAAAGTGCTGCTTAAGACTTGAAAGATTGACTGTCTTTCCAACCACTACCTAATGTGTATGTTAGAATTGTATTATAAAGCAGTCTCATTAGGACCCTGCCTCCAGCGCCACAGCTCAGAGAGAGCTTCTGATGCTTTAGATGAAATTCATATTTGAAATAGCTCATCTACATACAGCCTAACCCCTGGGCACATCTTCAGCATACTTAACTGCAACAGATCTATCTAAGCTGATGCGCATGTTGTAGAAACACAATATATCTAAGTGCATTGTAATGACACTCAAAAGAGGCAGCAGAGTCCTGGCCCACGGTGATGTACAGTCACACGATGGGCCAACAACCCACATCATAATGATCAGCCTATAAAAGCTGAGAGCAGTTACCTGAGGGCATGATTTTAGGTGTGCTTCCTCTTTACTGCTCTTCCACATACCTTCTTTTGCTCTTACCATCCTTCTCTCCTTATTTCCAGACCTTTTGTTTTCACACTCTAATGGGAGCCTGTTAGTGTTGAAGAGGATCTCCTGTCAAGATAATAATTCCTAGACACACCATACTTCCCATGAAGCAGCCAGCTTCTACCTCTAACATGTTCTAACCTGATAAAACGTGAGGGCTTTCAATTTACTTCAAAATGGATACACTTCCACTTAAACCTTTCTTTGCCTCTACAATTGTTGAAGTAAAAATCCATCTTGTATCTACTTTACCTCCAAAGCAATGTTTTCAATCTAAGTTATAGGGCCATCTATAGTAACTCAACATTGGGCATCATCACAAGAATTGGTGCAAACTGCCTACAGAACCACTGCTTTTAACTGAGTGGTGTGATGTAGGGTGATCCTGAGACAGCACACAGGGAGCCTGAGCCCAACAGAACAGAAAATGAAACAGGGTCATGGCCAGGAAACACCAAAAACAACTCAACTGGCTCAGCTATACCAGAGAGATCAACAGTTTAATTGTAATATGTGTTCCATAAAAAAAAGGCATTTAGCTATAAGAAAGCATCCAAAGGAGGGCCATGAGGATGGTGAAAGTCTGGAGGGGAAAGCCTTATGAACACTTGGTCTGTTCAGCCTGGAGGAGAGTGAAGGGGAAGAGCTCATCAGTCTACAACTTCCTCATGAGAGGAAGCAGAAGGCAGACACTGATCTCTTCTCTGTTGCGCTCAGGGACAAGTCAGGAGGGAATGGCCTGAAGCTGTGTCATGGGAGGTTTAGGTTGGATATCAGGAAAAAATTTTCACCCAGAGGGTGGCTAAGCACTGGAAAAGGCTCCCCAGGGAAGTGGTCATGGCCCCAAGCCTGAGTTCAAGAAGTGTTTGGACAATGTTCTAAGGCACATGGTGTGACTTTTGGGATGTCCTGTGAACGGCAGGAGTTGGATTCGATGCTGTCTCTGGTTCTCCTCCAACTCAGCTTATTCTGTGATTCAGTTTGTACAGCCACTAGAATAAACATCAGATGAGAAGAATGACACTGAGATTGTGTTATGTTTAATCACAGGATAGTGGTGTGCATCTACCCTTTCTCTGTTTTTTATGCTTCCACTTCTGCAGTAGTTGCAAAAAACTGGAAGCAGAGCAATAGGCAGCACTGAGCAGACACCTGTGCTTACACAGAGACATAATTCACTTACATTTCCCACTTCACTAATTTTAGACTTGCACTACTCCTACAGTATGTAAAATCCCAGCAGAATTTATTTGACCAGGAATTAGTATTAAATAGCACAAGCAGTACAGTTTAGAGCCATTTGCCTCAACTTCTCCAAGGGCTTTTCAGACACTACTCCCCCAACATTATTTAACGGGGCAGGATTCAGGGAATTTGTGACTGACAGCTTTTGAAGCTTCCAAAACCACTTGTATGGCTGAACTCTAGTTTGAGCTGCTAGTTCTCAGGTCCAGCTTTTACATAAGGTAAATTACAAAGCTGTGCCCATGCCTACAGTAACCCTGAGCTGCTGACAGTGACCCCTGCACAAAGAAACAATGTGCGGCATCTTAATTACACACTACTTAATGCCAAACATCTTCACTTACAACCATGCCCAGCACCTTGTACCCAACACTCACATAAACATTTTGGTTATCATTCTGTATTACCATTGCACAGGTATCCAGTTGCATTAGCACACCATGTTTTAACTCCAGACACAAGAAGTACACCAAGTAGAACAGGACCTTGTATTGTGGTTTGTGCAGAGCCAAGATGTACCTCACAAAAGCACGGCTGTGTGGAGGGCACAGATGCTGAAGTTGCATCCTTCCTTCATTTCAGTTTAACTCCTCACTGTCTCTACTCCCTGATATATCCAGCAACTGCTGCACAGCTTTTCCTGAGCTGTACATTTCTTCTGAAATTAATATAATTTCCCAAAGGCTTCCAGAACTAACTTAGGTCTTACACCAGCAATACAATTTTCAGGAGGCAGTCATCACAGTGAAGGTGTCTTAAGAGAGAAGAATGCAGCCCACTAACAACCAGTAATCAGGGCTTCTTACTGAGCCCCTGTCAGGAGGAACTCCTGCTCCTTCTGTCAGTGTGACCCCTTGAGACTCCAATCTGCAGGTGATGGACAAAAAGAAGAGTTTGGAAAAGAATTTTTCAGTCACATCCCGACAGAGAGTATGAACTAATAGAGGGAGGTGAACATAGTCTACAACAGTGACTTTAGTCAAGACCTCAGCTATTCAGGCGAGACTACTGCCGCTAATACAAAGCATTCCCCCTTCCACCACAATCAACTGCCAGGCTGACAAGTCTGACATTCACCCACAAATTGTGACATTTGCTTGCATAATGTTTTTTGCATTTCTTCCATCAACAGCACGGTTCAGCTGGCATGCTACTTTTTTCTTGAAATAGGAGGGATATGGCTTTTCTGGAAGCATAGGCTGCTTTACCATCTGATTACCTCCTCAAAGCCACGGTGCTCACCAGCCCACAGAGTCTGAGCAGCAGCTGGAAAGAATAAAGTTGGGATCACATCACTCCTTGCATACACAAGCATCTCAATGCTTACTGCTGCGACCACAACTGCATTGACTGGCCCCAAAATTCAGGGCCCAGCTTTGTGAAGCCACTGAAACTGGGCTGTGCTGATTCACAGATGCTGCTGGGCACAGCAAAGGGAGGGAGCTGGAGCATCTCATGTCATATTCAAGATGACTGTCACAAAAACATCACTGGTGAAAAAAATAGACTTTGTAAGCATACGACTCCTACATCTGTTTAAGTGTGTGAGGTGAGTAAGAGGCTACATGGCTCTGCCATGTGCAGACTCATCCCTGCTTCAGAAGCAGGAGTTTCAATGTTATCTGAGCAAGCTTTGTATTTTATATGCAAACAATTACATGGTCCAAACATCTGCTCTTCTTTCTGATAAACCTTCCTCACTTGGGGAAATGGTGGGAAGAAAATTTCAAGGTCTAGACCAAGTATCTTTCACTCAAATGCACTCAGTAGGTCCCTTGTACAATTGTTTCTAACTGGAGGAACTTCCTATTTCCATTCAGATCTTTTTAGCTGAGAGTGTTGCACCAGCACTGAAAATTAAGAAATGCAAGTCATTACTACTGTTCTCCTTGTTTTCCGATGAAAAAATTTTAAGAGAGGAGGGGCAACACTACACTTCACTGCAGAATTACTGGAGTGACACTATACTTACACTGGAATGAAAACAGCAGTCTTATTTAAACCTTCTAAAGATACCAGGATCTAAGAACAGCAAAAAAGCCCCACCAGGATGGAGGAAGCTGCTTTCATCCCAGCCAGTGTGAGAACCATCTGTTAAGAGATTCACTTACGTTGTTGGAGTAACAATGCCACAGCTGTTCTCCATGAATTAAAAAGAGAGCCAAATCTAAAAGAATTGTGTCTTTCAGAAGACAGTTAAAGAGACTCTCTTCCTTTTTATTGCATTTCAAAATGATACAAGGAGGAAGATGCCACTGGCAAACTCCTGCTTTTTCTTTTTGGAGAAAAAAGCAAAGCACATCATTTTAACCCAAACCTCACCACTGGTTTTCTAAATTTCATAACCCAAGGAATTTCAGTTCATACACATTCTATCCAGTAGCAGATAATTTGAGACCTGTATTAGGGCATTGGTCCCTGTGTGCTAAGTATACCTCCCAAACAAACTACAAATCCATTTGGTACTGAGCACGCTGCCAACAGAGGTGGACATAAGCAAAACAAAGCATAAGGTCATAAGGTTCTTCTATCTCCTCCCAGTAAAAGAAGTGCTGACCTAGAGATCTTTTAGCCAAGTGAATGTTCCTCTATTGTCTTTGTTTATTTTAATGACTAGGGCAAGCCTCATGCAAACCTTTGCACCCATTCAAATCTTGTACAAGGACAAGATGTCAGTTTTAAAATTGTCCTGTGCTCAAGCCAACTAATATAATTCCTGAAGACCCCACTCAAACCATCTCCACTGGCATCTGAAATGCCCCTGGCTCCCAGTGAAGTGAGCAGGTGGAGTTTGTGTTCAGACTGCTGGCGCCAGATGTCAACCTCAGCCAGTGTGATGACTTCTTTAGAGCAGCCATGACATGACAGATTTAGACAGTGAGTATAAAGAGACTCTAAGAGACATTTTCTGCTCTCTTTGCCTGGATGCATGTGATCCTGACTCCTATCTGCTCCTCTTCCCCTGTGTCAGCTGTGACTTTGACACTCTTGTTTCTGCATGAATATTGTGATGAACCACTGACAGCTGAAGGTGTGCCCCAGTCTTTAACTAGTACAGTCAGCAAAGAATTTTCACGAAGCAGCAAACCTGGACCATAAGGATGCTGCTCAGCATAAGAAAAGGGCTTAAAATCCAAGCACAACTGTGGAACACTTGAATTCTAAATTATAATAACTATTTTTTTTCCTGTAAGAAATCTAATGCCTTTTTTTTTTGCCTTGCAGATACCAAAAGCATGGCCAAGACTAATTAAATCCTTTCAAGAACACTACCTAATAGATATTGTAGATATTGGAAAAGTATAGATAATTACTTTCCCTCGATACCAGACTAATGTGGAAAAGTCTGGAAATGTTAAAAAAATAATAAACATGAAAGCATGTAATAATTACTTCAATTAAAAAAAAAACAAAACTGACCTGTTCTGCTTTTAAGAAACTGTCCTCTCAGCTTCATGGGCTCACAGAAAGTTACTGGATGCACTGGCTGTGCAGCACCATAAACTGTAAAGATCAGGGCTACTGCTCCAGGCTAACGATGTAATTTTCCACAGGGTGGTTTTCATTTACAATTCACTTATTGTATCTGGAAGTCTAATTGTAGCCAAGTACATTTTCGGGTTGTTCAAGGTATAATAAAGAACCAAATAGCTCAGAAAGGCAGCTTTAACTTTATAATTAGAAACATTTGCTATTTCAGGTGGCTTCTCCCCAGCATGTTTATAATTTTCCCAATATACCTTTCAGCATGTTGTAAAAATAAATTATGACAACCACAGAGTGACTCATAGATACAATAACAAAAAGGGGAGAGGTTTCTGGATAAATCTGAGTGTTCATAAGCAAATGTGAATGCTCATAAGCAAAGTGCATTCCAGTAGAAATAAAGATATAGACAAGGAATATCTGCACTTGATTCCCAGAAGGCCCATTAAACACAAGGCAACAATGGCAATTGGTCCCCATTACCCCACACATGAGATGAGAATAGTTTATCTGTCCATGTCAGAGAAATGCAGTGCATTGGCAGCCACCATCCCAGTGTAACCTGGTAGCTACTACCCACTGGAACAGCCAGGGATGCTTTTCCAACCCTCCATGAGCCCAGTTAATACTGACACTCCAGACCCTCCAGTGCTGCTGGCAGCAACCCAACCCCCTTTGGAAGTCAGTGGGAGCAGTCTGCAGTGATGGGGACAAGGCAGGCCATCCTGCAGACCCTCCAAGTTACACAGCAAGTGACACAAGAATTTCACCATGATGGGGGACAGCCAACACTGTTCCTCTGCAGATAGTTTGGTGAGATCAAGAGCAAAATTAGTAGAGGGCATGTTTCATAACCTATTTGTTTATATGAGCTCTAGTATGGCAGAATTCAGTCTTTATGAAAATCTGTGGTGTTCTGTCCAAAAAGCATTCTAATGACTCTTGTTTAATATCTTTGCTGAACCGGAAACAAACGTTTTCTACTGTCTCACAAGTTCTCCAACTCACTAATTTCTCTCTGTGTAAGAGAAATATAAAAATTATGTTAGACACAGAAAACAGCACCTTAAATTTAAAAGGCCCAGAGTGAGTTGTTCCAAGGTTAGTGGAATGGTCGTAAATAAACAGTTGAATAAAAAGATGAATTTTCTCTTACTTCCAGGAATGTATGAGTTAACCCTTTCCTACTGCTATCCTTAAAGTGGATATTAAGCAGCAGTGCTGAGCAGCAAATATTTCTGATTGCTTTATTTTCTGCCCCGTATCATTGCAACCTATTTTTTCTGTAAAATATACAAGGTTATAACTGCCATTGCAGAATATACAACACCAAATATAAAATCTTCTAAAGACTCTACCTTCTTCCCTCTTTCTAGCATGTCTGGATATTGCTTCAATCATCCTAATGACACGGATGATAGAGATAAACTCTCTTTAAGGACACTGGTCACAAATACCCTGTGAACAGTCAAAAAAAGGAGGTCAGGAGTCTACTGAAAAAAAAAAAAAGCAGAGCTGGACATAAACACAGGACCAGACACCACCTCTTCCAAGTAGTTCTGTGTGTGGTTGCTGAATCCTCCTGCTGCAAACCTGTAAACCCTGAGCTCCTGTCCACCAGAAATGCAGCTCTGCATGCCAGCACTGCCTGCATGGGACATGCTGGTAATGCTGGACACAGGCTCAGTCAGCATGAGGACGTGGCTTGGGGAAGGGGGACGTTCCTTTCCTTTTCATGCTATTTTTTGGCATTCTGTATAAGTAGATACATTGCTGATGGCTGTTTTTTCTGTATTGTGATTTTATCAGTACAGTGCTTCCACGCTTAAAGAACAAGACTGCAGACCATTCTCTGCTTGCAGTGCACTAAAGAAACATGAAGAAAAACCTTTTCTTTCAGTGGTATTGCTCAAACTTGACATTTCATGCACTTCTGCAGCCCACATAGCCTGGCTGAGGGCTCTCACCCTGCAAAAACAAAGAGTAAGAAGAGAATGTAATACCTAAGTTTAAGCTCTCCTCTTTCCATAAATAACAATATGAACAACTCTATACCATCAACATTTAAAATATATGTTTGCATTTAACATTTTTTGTATTATTCCCATTAGGTTGCCTGTTTAAACCAACAGAATATTGCAGAGATCATGGAAACCAGCTATCTTGACTTTTACACTAAAAAAGTGAGAAATTCTGAATCCTAAAACTGTACTAAAAACACTAAAAAGAAGAAAGAAAAATTCTGACTTTGCAACCTGATAAAATATTGGCTATAGCCTAATAAAGCTAGCTAGGAATTGAACAATTTCATAAATTCTGTCACTGTTAATGAGGAAACTTTAACAGGAAATTAAAATTCTTACACGTTTCATCATAAGCAAGGGAATTAAGAGAAGCTATCAAACATACTAGTGCCTGCCCCACTAAACAGGCCACAGCAGATGGAGAGGCTGGAGAAAAAGCAAAGATATTCTGCATGGAGCAGTGCTGTCAGCTCTCCCTCCCATGGTGTCCATGTCCACAGAGCTCCCTGGATGCAGGGCATTCCAGAACACACTCACCAGGGCTTTTAGACATTAGTCTTTTATCTGTGATAAAACACTCGCTATAACATGAACTAGCTGTGCGATGAAATGATGCCTTGCTGTTCTCATACTTGCTCTAGCTCATCTTTGCTCACTGCTCAGCAGAGCACTGAGATCCACCTGCAGAACAGAGGAGCCTAAAGCTCACTTCAGGCTATCACTACACGACAGTCATACACAGAACAGCAACTGAGTGAGTATTCATCCATCATCTGTGGCATATAAATGACTAATTAGCATCTCCCCAGTAATATTTTGCAGAGAAGACTTGGTTTATTACAACCAGACAGCACAATGCTGGCTCTCAGTGCTTAAACTCACTTGAACCTAACAAGTTTCTTCTTTGTAATTTGCTAGCCATGACATTTCTAAAGATCACCATCTCTGCCACACAAATCACCTCTGCAGGCAAAGAATGAGCCGTATGTCCTAGCATAGGTACTTCTGCTCTGAAGTTGTTTATTTTATAAAACTGTTAGTTTAGCACGTCAGGAAACACCGGGTCTTCATTTTCATCCAAGGCTCCAGCAATTTTCCCATCTCCAGACTGGCCATGGTGCTGCATCATACCACCACTGGCTTCCAGCTAATCAGCAAAAAGAGTGAGGCTTTTATGAGGCCATGATTCTGGTTCTTCCTGAATCATCTCTGAGTCTGAATTTTTACTCAGTGTAAAATACTTGCAGATAACATTGTTGATAGCAGACTCCAGCAGACAACTTTGAACAGCAAAGATCAGGTAACTGAACCTCTGGAAAGTTTTAGGGACATAATAATACCCTGGCCATAATGATAGGCAACAGACACCTAGTTATCTCAACTACAGTAGTTAACAGAAGTTTACAGAGAACAAATAAAAAAAATATTTCTTTCAAGCTTCCAATATTTTTAATTGGATTCCCAGGCTTAAGGTAAAGAACAAGAAATGCAGGGAAAAGAGATGGAAATGCTAGAGATTAACTAATTTTAGAACCAACCACACGCTGTTTGCTTACAGCTGGTGAGTGACCTTTGCATTATTCTCAGCTAGCAGGAAATTCCAATCTACATTAATAAGCAGAATATTGTTCACTCTTCTCACAGTGTTTACTTTAAAGGCTTTCTTGCACATATAGACCCCAGTCATTTTCTGTGCACTTCTTCGCACTGTCTGCTCATCTCAGTGCATTTGGTTTGCAACAGTGCTAACAACCATGTGGCTGTTCTCTCAAAAAAAAAAACATTCAGAAAGTTTTAAATGGGAATGAAGTAGGGATCCTTCACCCTTCACAGCTATTCTGCAACAGGCATTTCCAGATGGTCACTGCTAAGAGGCAGTTACTTTTAATCAGGGATTCACCCCAAATTTTCTGAGATTATTTCAGCAATGAAGGATTTAATGTATGATTAGATGAAGACAAATGGGGTGCCATTCGTTGCACACATACAGTTCTCATTAAACTCAGTAATGCCTGTACACAGACGTGACTGGATTTCCAGATTTTGACTGCAGCTTGCTAAAATATGTTTTCAGCTACAACCAAGCATTTTAAAAGGAAGCTGCAGCACAGTGACAAATCAGTGTCTTTAATATATAACTGGAAGGAGGTCCTAAATTAATTTTATAGAAATATTCTTCTGGTTGTTTTCTGTAGTGCAGAAAGCCTGTCTGTATGAGGTACCAAAGCATTCTCCACTTGACTAGAAAAGCCCAATCCCATCTAACTAGAGGTGATGGCAACGATCCTGCCCACGCAGCGCCTTCTCCCTGCTTTGCCCCCACACCCACGGCATGCTGCTGTCTCCAAGAGTGGCTGCATTTCTGCAGAAGGGAAAGCAGGTGCCACTGTAAGAAGTGCTGAATGAGTTCTGTATGTACTTAACCACAAAGAAACAAGTGAAATTTAGCCCAGCATCCATGATTTGGATGCTGGAACACCAGTCCAAGTCACATGAAAACATTTCTGCTTGACAATGGACCCAGGCCCATGTTTTGCAAGCACAGACTCTTCATCTTATTTGGGAACATCAAGTGTCATCTTTCATACCTTGGGTACACCTCCTCCAAGAACAGGCTGGTGGTTGCAAATGGCCCGTTCTTCTCTGTCCTGCTACACCTCTGCCAGCTCCTGACTCACAGAGAGGGAGCATCCCTTCCCTCCTTTTGCTGGCTAAGATGGATCACTGGCTGGCTCAGGTTTGCAGAGACCTCATGAGGTCACCTGGTCCAATTTCCCCTGCTCAAAATAGACAATCTAGAGCTGGATGTCCAGGACCATGATGAGATGGCTTTTGAATATCCTCAGGCATGGATAATGCCTGTGTGGGAAATCTGGAAACCACGCTCCACCAGAGAACAGCACATTTCTGTTGCTGCCCCACGACCCGTATTCATCTCCCAGGGCAATTTGAGGCAGGCAAGCAATGCTCTGCTGCACGAAAATGTACAGACTTTCCTTAAAGAGGTCACCAGTGAAAATTCCTGCAGAAGTGTTGAATACAGGAACCCTGGCTTATGCTAGGTCTGAGGCATTCAAGTCCCATAAGTATACACTCTTCCTTCTTTCTAGTAAGAAGACACTGAACCAGCTAGGGAAAACAGCCAATTAAACATTTCCCTGCAGGTCATAACCATAGCTAGAAATTCTTAATTAACAAGTTAAAACTCATTTACAAAAGGCTTCTTGAAATTTTTAGGACTGGTATACTTAGCTTGCCAATGAGAAAATCGCCTGAAACACCATATGGAAACCACCAGATTTTCCTTTTGTATTTGTCTCAGTTCATATACAGCAAGTTTCAGAAAGAAGCATCTAACCTGCTAAAAGTTTATTATCTGAAGGTTTTTTAAAAAAATACTGAAAAGAGCTTTTAAAGCTGTAGTTTATAATCGGTTTTGGAAACTATGACAAGGTATTTAGTGTCCAAGACAATGATTTGAAGGTTTTGACTCATTTAAGGATCAGTGCTTTATTTGATCATCAAAATGAAAGAGCAACTGGATTAAAAAATTGGACTTGTCAATCTGTCAGTTGTAAGGCACGGATGAAGTACCATGCATCTTTTTACCTTGGTGTCCTCTGGTTTAAATTATAGATTTTATGAGCTGTTGCTTATGTAAGCCAACACAAACAGAAACAGCAGGGCAGAACACAGTCCCTAACAGAGAGATGACCACATCTACCAGAAAAGCAAATTTTTCATGTGAAAGCAATGAAGTGCTGACCCCTTTGCTTCCACATGTGAGGTAATGCAGTGCTGTTCTCCCTCTGCAGACAGACAGGACTTTCATAGCATCTTGAGCTCTGCCCACCAGCAAGCACAGTGAGAACAGATGTTCTGGGTACTTCTGTTAGAGTGAAGACAAGAACTGTGGGCAGTAAAAATAAATAACACCAGCTCTGCTTTACTCTGCTGATTTTGGAACAGTCTGAATAGCAGTCATGAGCTCTTGAAAAAGACACATCTAAAAGATGGTCAGAGAAAAAGACAACAGAAATTCTCTCTTGTTCACAACCCAGACAGCATGGCTTCAAGACATAATGCTCCTTCTGTCCAAGAATAAAACCAGCTAAAAGATCCAACTCAGGTGTCTTATTTTCTGTAGACACTGACTCAATGGAGCTCCAGCATACTAAAGAGCAAGATCACTTCAGCAGGAATTGTGACATATTCTAATTCCAGCATGACCCATAACAGACAATGAAACATCTCTCCCCTTCTCTTTAGTATCAGAGCTCCAGCTCTGAGATATCAGATGCATAAGTATGTTTCATGAGTTTTACATGAACTCCAAAATTCCTTTGCTGCTCCACTTCTCCAAAACTCTGCCACACAGAAAGTCTGTGTCTGAGTCATCTTGTGCTTTTTTCCAAAGTCAGACAGGTATGCAATATTGGAGAAAGGGGAGAAACAGATTTCAGAGAATGAACATGCTCTGTTGGCCTCAAGCACTGCACCTCCTCTCCTCTCCACTTCCCATCACCCTCAGCCAGCTCAGAAAATGCTGCTTCATCCTGGCTATGAACAGTCAGTAAGAAGGACCCCAGGAGGATGAAGGTTTACAGATTACAATGACTTACATTTCATAGCTCCATCTGACCAGAATGAGATGAGCTTCCACTGCACTGCAGTGTTACAGAGGGTAGCTCTGAAATCAAAGATAATGGGATAAAAGCCACATCCACCAAGACCCTTGCTTCCCTGTTTGAATGAAACAAGCAATTAGTGGTTAGCACAACCACCCCCAGAACTGCAGGCTGGTGACAGAAATAGGAGAGGTGCCCTGGGCTGTGCAGAGAGAACAGCTTGTCTCCACAGGGATAAGCAGAGTGCAGTGAACTGCCTTCCCTGAGGTGGCCAAGCCAACAAAGCTCAGTGTGCCAGGGCTCAATCTGTAAGTGCTGTGTGGTGGAATGACCCTTTTTAGTCCACAGCATTGCCCTCTCTGCTGACTGTCAGCATCTGTCCCACCCCTGATTTGGCTCCTGCTTTCAGAGTCTCTCCACAGGCTGGAAATGTTTAGGACTTCCTTGTCATGTACAATACGAGAACATGTTTGCACCCAGTTCCCAGGGCGTGAAACACGCTGAGATCATTACCCAGCCCTGCTGTGAGAGGCAGATGGTTTGCACTGAATCTGGCTGGTAGGCTGCTAGTCACACCCTTCCCTGCCCATGCCAGGTGAGGGGCCTGAGGAGGGACTGCTCACAGCGCCAGGCTGCCATGGCACTGCTCTTCCATGGAACAGACACAAGCAAGGACAGGTGACAGATCTGTGGGCACAGGCACAGTCACTGGCCTTTGTAACAGAACATCAGAGCTGCAGAGGTGAATGAATTTTTATTTTGACTTAGATTTTGAAATTAATTCATACAATGAAAAGAAGGAACTCTGCTAATGTTAATGGAGTACAGCAGGACCCGAGGGGCTGTATTCTGTTATGATGTAGTGGCAGCTGACTCATTTAAAGGGTCTGAAACACTAGCGCAGGCTTCTCCAATGCTGTTCTTCTCCTAAACAGATTTTCCATTCCATCCAAGTCTGTGTGAGAGAGTGAAGAGCCAGCATTATTGTAACTGAGCAATTTAATCTGTTGCTTAGATTTTTCTTTTGACTCACCTTCCACCTGAAAGAAATTACAATCTATAATTAAAAAAAGAAACAAACCCAACCCCCAGAAAGACACAGTAGAAGAACCTTGACAACCATTATATACAGGAACATTGGGCTACTGGGGACAATAGGAGATGCATCAGAGAGCCAGGGACAAAGAAACTGATGCACAGGGTGGAAGGGATAAGCTTACAGTCTGAAAAACAAGATGAAAGTTAACAACACATGATGCTCTCAGGGGCCTTTTCTGAACCATTTCATACCATTCTGACTCCAAGTGCTGAGATACCCTGTGGTGAAACTTCCCCCTTTGTTAACACGCTTTGTGCCTTATTATCTGGTGGTGGTTTGATGACACCAGTTCATAGCCCGATTTTTTCTCTTAAGATCAACATCTCCTTATTTCCTTCTAAAATGTAACAGGCTGTTGCCTGACTAGGAAAACTAAAGAAAACTTGGTTGTATAATGATTTGTTTACTTGCCCTTTAATACCCCTCCTACAACACCACTGTCAGGAAAGAGAGAGCATTACTCAGACCCAGAGTGCATGGTCCACTTTGGAGCTCCCATGCAAACCCCAGCTTGCCTGAATTCTGCTCATCCTTTCTACAATGGGACACTCATTTGGGTCTCTTCCACTTTAACACTGTGTTTTTTAGTAAGCCCTGAAATATGGCATCCTAGTCTCTTTCAAAAAGAGCTCTTAAAGTAGCTTGTATCAGACAACAAAACATATGTCAAGGGGAAATGGACAGATCACTGGTCACACAACCCTCCTGACCCTTGCAACCAAACTGTGCCATGGAGGGAGGATCTGCACTCCAACCATTACCTCACGACACACTTCCATGTTTCCACATACTGCTGAAAATACGCTGTCATTTTCCTGACACACAGGAAAATGAGGTGTTTCAAAGCAGTACTTACTCCACAGCTAAGCAGGGCAAACCAGTGCCATTCCAATCAAGATAAGGGAAGAGTGTTGAGAGAATTTATCTCTAGAAATCTGAACAATACTGAACAACAGAAATTTCATGGGCTTTTGTGCACATGTCTTAAAAAACTGGAAGATATTAGTGAGAGGTTTCTCAGAGCCATGTTTTCTCTCTCCCTCCCCACCATGCACACATAAAGACACAGCCTCTGATTAAAGTCCTCTTCTACTCACCCGAAGCTATTAAAATGCAGGTTTTAAATTTCTAATTAGACTCATTAGATACAGATGTGCTTCTTTCAAGCTCAATCATGCATTTACAAGGGTCATCTGACCAGTACTCCATAGAAATTAAAGCATGGCTCTACATTTGGAAATCAGTTCTAAAAATATTATTGCAGAATCCACAAATCTTAATGGCCTAGATCAAACACACTCCACTTTAGTCCTTTAGGAACATCTTCCTGGTGAGTATTGTGCAATTAATCCTGTGGCAGATTCCTTTCCCACACCCAGAGCTGAACTGTTGAGTGTTTTTAAAGACTTGCAGCCATATTGTGGCAAAAAAGGGAACTGGCAGTGTCAGAGAGTGCGTGATTTGACCTGCACCACTTCAACTAAAAGTAATGTTATATGAAGCAGGACAATGACCATCCAGGTCTGGACTGAGTTCCTCTTATAAAAAGAGCAGCTTTCCACCATGGCAGGTGAAAGCTAACCCAGTCAGAAAACTGGAAGGACCATTCTCTGCTTGAAATTTTGGGAAGGCAAACTCACTCTTGGCAGTTTGGAATTCCAGCTCTTTACTCCCAGTTCTCTTCCTTATTTGCTCTGTACTACCCACTCAAAGTATTTAATTTTTACAGAGAAAATCCAGAAAGGCTTCACTTCCTCAGATCAATTAGCCTTTGAATCATAGATGTGTTACTGGTAAAAATTTGCTGACTCCACAAGAAAGGCTCCTTGATAAACATGCCGCCCAATGCACAGCTGTGACCCTTTCCCCCCAGTTTCACACAGGACACTGTACTGTGTCTATGGTGATGCTAAGGGAAGGATTTTCAGGCTTCAGATTCCCCCCAAATTTCAGCCTCCTCTACCAGCACTGCAGTAAGCCAGGACTGAAAAACTTGATGGCTCAAGATTAGGATCAAAACTATTGAATGAAGATACTACAATACAATGTAGACACTACTACAACAACACAACGATTGTTGGTCCATGGGAAGCTAATTCTAGAAGGAAAATTTATTCTCCTTTTTGTAGTGATTCCATGAACAGACATTATTTTATGGTGAGAAAAAACACAGCCATGTTGGAATAGTTGAGTCTTTATCAAAGAGCTTTATGAAACAACAAGTAGTGCAAATACACATTTATTAATGAAAACAACAGAAACTCAATCAAGAGAACATGCTGAAATAGAACGCTCCATAAGCTTTACAGAACAATAGACTGGAGACTAAGCTGTACTGTACTGATCAGAAGAGCATAAAGGCACAAGGCTTCACCAGGGTAGAATGACCTGTTACACAGAAATGGCCAGGGAAAACACATCTCTGCTTTCTCTAGTATATTCTTTGCAGCACTGGTTTTCATTGCTTTGAATTGCAAGGTAAAGATAGAAGGATGAGTTTAGGTGATTTATACCCCTATTAACTTCAGTGACTTAAAAATAAAATCAGCAAGCATGGAACATAAATTTAAGTCATTAATGTTCCATTTATGCGTTAGTTTTTACTCTGATGACTGGCCCTTCTTCATTTTTCAGACAAGGTTAACTTTCACTTTTCCACTAAATCTAGAGTTACTGGTACTATTTCTGCTACTGGTATCAGTCTGCAAAGGAAAGTAATCATCTATTGTTATGTTTTCCAGACTCTGGTGTCACAATAACATGAATATGATATCCTGCCCCCATAATTCCTACTCTGCTACTGAAATTATGGAACAGAAATTTGAGGTATAGTGCACAAATACAGCTTTAAAAAAGCAATAAAAAACAAGCCTTAAAAATCCTGCACATGTAAGATTATAAATCCATTTTGAAGCAATGTATTGCAAAATTGATCCAATTTCTGACTACAAATCAACAAGATGTCAGAAACAGGTCTCTGCCTCAGTTTTCTGTCATGGGTTGATTGAAAAAAAAAAAAGCTTTCTTCCTTCTCTCAAATTCCCAATTGTTCCCAATTGTGAAATTATTATGAATAAACTGAAAATCTTTCTCATGCCCCTGAAGTGAATTACCAAAAAAGCTGGGGTTTTTCATGTCCAATCTAGGCACCCTGCATTCAGCTAGTGATTTGTGCAGTTTGCTAGTTGGACCATGAAGTGTGGATATCCCTGGTTCTCTGGATGTTTTATTATACAACAGAAAGTTTCTTTCACAAGGGTTGAAATACTTGTCTCAAATCTTTAAAGCAGCTGATCACATGTTTTAAATTGAATTCAATTATGTTAGCCAGCAAATTTGCTGTTGTTCCATGTGATTGTCCTGGCAAGTTCCATGTGATTACCTGTTACCTGACAGACATCACTGGGCAGAGACTGCAGCAATGAGCAACAGTATCATAATCCAAATTTCAAATTCAAGTATCTCTCTCTCTCTCTTAAAAAGCACGTGTAGTAACCACTACATTCCCCAATTTTGTAGCAGTATTCCCAGAAACCTTCTCTGCACTTTGATATCAAAGTGTTTCTCTGCTCAACGGTCTTTCACACAAGAACTCCAGAAGTGGCTGGTTTAACAAAAAATAAAAGTTGGAAACTGTCAAGAAAACAGGCTAATAACTAACCAGACACTTTTGAAGCCTCTGTCTTTGTTTCCAGGAAGCAGAAGTGTGTGTTCAGACTGGTAGAGGACACTTCTATATACAGCTAACCAGATCCTGCTTTTCTCGAGAAGCAGAAGTAATACTGTTTATTCAAAGAAGAGGGAAAAACAATTTGCAGTCTACAGTGTTTGCACAAAAAACAACACTTTCTGCTTTTGAATTCTGTTCTGCTGATAACCAGGTGTTTGGAAATGTACTGCAGAACAGGCAAGTCTCAGGAAACCAGAGTCTTTAATGCTTTAAGTGATTAAATGAGTGACTTACCTCCCCATGAATGTGTCAACAAGAATTTCTCAAGTGTGATTTAAAATAAGGTGGCCAATAAAGCTGGAAGTTGCTCAGATTTGAAGGCATTTTTTTATGTTGCAATGGCTTTTGGTTTCTAACATGTTGATTTCTATACCTGTACTGTGAAGGGGCCAGCCTGGACTGTGTAACCCAACTCAAAGGGAGAGGAAAATCAGCAGAATACAGAGGCCTCTCTCTGAAAATTCTGAAAAGGGAGATGAATTTATGTTGAATTTAGAAAAAGAAGTTTGTGCTGAGAGGACCACCCGAATGTTGTATTTAATATTCCCTAAAATGCTCACTCCATTTTACCAGATTTTAGTGGCAGATTTGTGTCTACCAAGGTTTCAGAAACTCTGACCTTGGAAAAGATTTGACTTTTATGGGCTGTATCTTTCTATCAGAAACCTTGTTAGAAGTCAATGGCCTCTGGCACTTCTTTATCAGTGCTACTGCTGCCTAATTACAGCCTAATTGCTGTTTCCCATCCCACTGAACACCCAACAAGCCTGTGGCTCCTTCTTCTGCATGAGCCTGATGGATGGATTGTTGATTTGCAGTTCTCCAGGGTCCCTTTCCCTGTGCCCTGCTGCACAAGTAGCCTGTGTCACATCTCAGGTAGTCCCAGGTACACCCTGTCACACAAAAACATCCTCACAAGCCTCTGCTGGGAAACTGCAATCTTCCCTTAGCTGGTTCATCTCCAGTCTCTTGCACACATACACAAGTTCTGGAGGCCCTCACACCAAGGGCAGAAGCCTCGAATTGCACACAAGCACACGTGGATTTATCCCAGTATTTGAAGTAAGATCTGGCCCCATGGCAACCTGAAGTAATGTGGGGGAACAGCAGCAGAAGGACTGGCAAGCAAGTAAGGCAGCTTAGGACTGGCATCTTTGGTGATACATTTGAAAGCAAACTAGCTGATCTGCAGAACCATCGTGCAAAATAGTGGCATCTTAATCAGTCTTAATCTCAACCAAACCCACTCCCAGGGCAGGAAAATCTCAAGTGCTGAGCACAGTTGCATGGATGTCCAGGAATAAAAAGGCTGCGTCATGGAGAGACTGGCCAGGAAATGACACTGCAGGTTCAGTCCTTTGGGGCTACTTGTCCTGAGAAACAAGGACAACAAGAGCATTGCAGCTCTCAGCCAGCACTAAGGCACATCTATACTACAATGAATCGGCACCAACTTTTTAGATACTTTTTTCCCATACAACACGCTGACACAGCAATGGTCTAGCAGAGACTTTTATTTCAGCTCACACATTTACTACATTTTTTATTTCAGCTCACATATTTACTACATTTGATATTTCTGTCCTGAAACAAATAGTTATTAGAAAAAAGGACCCATGTAGCTTCTCCTGTGAACCTAGTCCTCCACAATCATCTGGCAAAATCTTACATCACTGTTTGCCCTCCCACTGACTTACTTATTTTATAGATACAATTGAGGCATATAGGTAATTTAAAACTCTGATCTGATGGCTTTCATGGGGGCATTGCTGAACTCTTCCATTGTTTCCAGTTTTTTTCAGAGCCCAACGCATCATGGCTGCATAGAAGTCATAGAAAACACTAAAACCATCTGAAAAATGATTATTGAGTAAAATTATTTCAAGAATAAACAGGACAAATACCAGAGACCAATCCACATAGCTAATTTTCCCTACAGCTGCAGGATGCAAAAAATCCTCTTCCCAAAACACCTTTTAAGCTTTTAAGAGGAAACATGACAGCATAGCTAGCAGTCCTGCTAATCTGTAAAAGCTCTACAGACTGCCCCCTGTAATCACTGCCTTAAACAAATAAGAAAGATGTACAGCTCTATACAATATGCAGTAGCACTTAGAATTTGCTTGAAAATGTAATTACAGTTTAGTTCAGCAAGTAACTGTAAAGGGAAATCACATTTTCTCCCCTATTTCTTATGGAAAGCCACTTGTAGTCAGGTTTCCATGCTGCAACCCCTGTAGTTACCTACAAAACACACCCTTTAGGACACATAAAACTGCAGCCAAATGAGTGAACATCAAGTAATCTCCCTCCTGCCTCTCTCTCCACAAGTAACCTGTACAGAAGCAGCTGGAATTTGTTAGAAAATGAAGACACAAGTCCAAGAGGCAATACAACCTCTTCATGACCAGGACACAACTCTTGCATAGCTTAGAGGCAAATCTCTTTCAAGTGGTTAAAACATTTTCAGTGCTCTGAGGGTACTATCTGAGTTAGTGCAGTGCAACTGAAAGACAAATCCACTTAGCTTTAAACAAGTTACCTGAGGTATATTTTCACTAAAAAAAGCACAAAGCTCACCGAAAGCTAAATGACCCAACTTTTGGGGTAGTAAATGCAGTCCTGGAAGGCTTCATGCTGGCATGTCTGGATTGAGATGCTCAGCTTAACATTAATTCAGGCATCTCTACTTGATGCTGGAGTCTTGCGGTTACAGGACGGATGCACTCAGATATTCCTGGAAGTGGAGAAAGAGCATCATATCCCCATTCATTTTCTCATGTGGTTGTAACAGCCATCACCAGAAACCAACACATCACATCATACTGCATACTGGATAGGAGGTTCCTTCCAGGAACTAAGAAATTCACTAAAATAAAATGATACACAGCTAATAATGAAAGAAAAAGTTTCATCCCAGCTAGCTAAAAGACATGAACAAAACATCCAATTTTAAGAGAGAAATTGTTATAGAAATAATTTTTGTTGCTGATAAAGGCATATTCATATACTTCTTGCCTATATAAAAGTTGAAGAATCTCAGAACTGTAGGTCCTGTAACAAGTTAGCTTGTAACAACACCCCGTCAGGAAGAACAAAAGGACTGCTGCTCAGGAAGAACGGAGGATGTTGACCTCACACTTGCAAAGGAATCTTTCTAGCTCATGTTGGCTGCTGCCCACCTTGACTTCAGCAAGAACAACCAGAGGCTAGAAAGATAAAAATCAATGTTGCATGATTACATTAGAGATCATCTCTGGAACACAAGTGTCTACCTCTCGAGAGCTGTAAGGTTGTCTACACCGTTTCATAGTCAGGATAGAAATAATTTTTCTTTGAGTTGTTTTCATTGGAGAATTCCCACTGCTTCTAGGAGAGTCATCAGCTACTGAGCTCCAGGGGCAAGTTCACATGAACTGTTTATTAATTTAGTCTTGTTTTGCCCTCATTTGCATTAATTTCTTAGGAGATGGCCAATACCTCCGCGGGAGACCTGCCAGAACCTCAGAGAAACTGCTGAAATCTGAAACCCAAATCCATATTCCACCCTTAAAAACAGAAGATGGGCATTTTGTGATTCCAATGCATTTGTCCCTGACCACTCCAGGAAGCAAAGGAAAGACAGACTTAAACAGAAAACTTCTTCCACAATGGGAAGATATTTAAAAAAATAATCAATTGAGAACTGACACTAAAATCCCTGATCTTGTTAGCATTGCTTCAGCATCCTCAAAGGGCAGTCAGAACTCTCTTCATCTATGGGAAGAAACCTTGTTTGTACCAGAAAGACAATGGATACATTAAATATAAATCTAATATTCAGTGAGTTTACAACATGTTGGTTGCCCCTAGCAATAAAAGGGCAGTACTGCCAGACTCTGCTTAAATGAGACTGCAATTTTAATCAATATTAACCAAGTGTACATCCAACCAGATGTTTATTCTTGATACAGAGCTGACATTTATGTACAACTATCAGGTACAAAAGCTATTTTCTAACATCCAAACCTAAGAATATTTAAAGATACAGTGGTACAGAATCACAAAATTATTCTTTCTTTAAGAACACTGCATATACTTTCTATATATGTTTTTCTATAAAAAGTTTAAACCTTACAAAGTACAATCTAGAGGAGCACGAGACTCTTTCCTGGAAGTCTGGGCAAAAAGTCTGGTCTTGACCAGAATTTTTTACTGATTTTGGCTCATCAGAATGTTTCTGTGACTCTTACCCACATTCCACACATTTTGGGACAGAACTGAACCCCTTCAGCACCAGTTGTCCAGGTTCATCCTTTTTTCAGTAGCTCTTTGGTGCAGAGAGGTTCACAGATAGACTCAAACAATTCGGAGAATAAGGATTTTTGCACTGATTTTATAACTCATCCCTTCAACAGATCATAGTGGAAGGAGCTTTGGCAAAACTTTTAGCTTAAATAGGGAACCGCAGAATATTCTGCATTGGAAGGAACCTATAGGGATCATTTAGTCCAACTCTAATTGCTACGTGTGTACCTGCTATGCCAAAACAGCAGAACAACAGCTTGCAGGAAGGCTCTGCCTTGCATGCCCTCAAGTACTTGAGTACTCCAGCATACCCAAACTTGTCAGAGGCCTGCAGGTAGCAAAGGAACCACCACACAGGCCTCCCACCATCCGCTGGATAATTAGCCAGATGGCAAGCCCGCAACAAAGCCACCATGAGGCAGCCCATGTTCCTGTTCACTGAACCTTGTAATGCAGCTTAATTTCTCCAATCTAAATACCAAGCCCTGAAAGCTGCTGTATCTCTAGCCCATTTTCTAGTTAACATTAGGTATCCAGAAGGGAGCTGTTTGCATTAAAAATAGGACATGTCACATTAAGCCATTGGCACATTCTATAAAATACAGGGAAAGTATTTTTAAGAAAGCACTCTAAACAATACTGGTGTTGTTCTTGCTACTTCTGTAATTCAAGGGGCATTCAGCACAGTAAAGGCTGCCCTGTGGCTGAGTTCTAGTGAGAAAAGTCCAAGCTCAGCACCATAAACATTGCTAAATCTATAGAAATCCTTGTCCAGGTTATGAGATGGAGATAAGGACTTCAAAGAGCAACTCCTCTGGCAAATAGAAGGACTCCTTGCCAGTTGCTTCACCAGCAACTTTTAACCCAGCTTTAAACCACAGGTTTGTTATCAAAAGCTTTAGCTCAAGAGTCCCTCAATATGCAGCATTAATTCAGCTGGTTGGTGCCCTGTCCTGTGATGTTTCCTGGCATGTATATTCACAAAGTCACCTCTGACTGTAACATTCAAGACTATGACCATACAACTTGCTGTGGAACAAGTGACAGAAGCACACAGCAATGCTGCAACATGGGCAAGGCAGCTAAGTGTAAACTGAGCATAAACACATACTGAAGATGTTACAAACCAGCCACTGTAGTGTACCAGCTGGTTTTCCTTAAATTGAAATGTGTGTCTGTAATTACCGCCAGCCAATGCACTGTAAAACCCTTTCTGTTTCACCAGAGCAATGTCATACAGTATTACTTTTAGATACTTTCACTGACACTTGGAGCTCTAATATTTCACTCACTACAAGTACTTCTGGAAGAGAAACATCTAGTAGCCAACAAAAGCCTGTTGCAGTACCAAAGCCACAATCTGAGGAAAAACTAGAGTGATGACCAGCATCTCAAGTAGGACTAGGTACATCCTTCTTACCAGAAGAAGTTATTGCAATAAACACAAAGCAACATAAAAGAGTAATTTTCTCTGCACTGGCAACTCTAAGAATCTCAATCATTCCATCATACCAACCTGATAATAATAATAAGGCATATTTCAAGGAAAGATATTGCTTTTCTCATAAACCTACCAGCTGAGGTTTGGACAAAACAAAAAAGTAAAGGCTGCTCATTTATTTTTTATTTCTTGACTTCAGATGCACAAGGGAAGGAAAACTAGAGAGAAAAGCTGAAATAAAAACATCTACTCAACATCAAATCATCCTAGCTGGTGGTAGAATTCTATCAACACCATAGAGGAGAGACCTCTGTTAAAAAATAGTGATAAAGGCAGGAGTTACTCATAGTAACATAAAACAACACCGAGGCTAGGAGATTTGGTTAATCATGTTTTTTAGCCCTTCACAGAGCACAACTCTATGATGCAAGACAGCACAGAGACAAACCTCAATAACAAGTGAAATGCCTTCCACCCCCTTACTCAAAGGTATGTAACTCTTTGAAATGGCTTGGGGTTTTGGCAGTTTGGTTTGGGCTTTCAAGGTATATAAAGAGACTGATACAGATCTTCAGTGTACTGGGGGATGTGCAGGTTTATCAGCAGCTCACTAGCTTTGTGAAACTGAAATCATGCTGCATTTCAGCCAGGTCTGAAGAAAGATCTGCACTCGTGGCTGAGTAAAGCAATACAGAGATATCCACTGACCTGGAGGTACCAGCTCGTTAAGAATCCCTAAGATGTTTTTCTCTCTCCTCCCCTCCATCACTCATCCTGAGATTTCAGGCACCAATCCTTCCATCCCAGATGACAGCTCTCAATTTAGAGCTTTTTGATGTGCATTCATAGCTTAGCATACCCCTCTGCCCTAAATAAAGTTTTTGCTCTGTTTTGGTACAAATCCTGTTGAGTTTCAGAGCAGGAACTCTAATCAGAAAACATTAATTAGGCTGAAATAGCTAGACATAGCTGGTGATTTTCCAGGTGATCTGCCAAACTGAAGGAGGGCCAGGTTTACAGTGCCACTTATTTCACTCCAGCAAGCAGTAAAAGAATTTTTAAATAAGCCTCACTGATTTTTAAGTCCTTTCCCCATCCTAATTTAGAGGAATTACCAAAATATGTGTAAATATTAACAAGCAGAAACTGGACATACTCAGGAACTGCTAGATCACAGAGTCATCACAGGTTCATAGAATGGCCTGGGTTGGAAAGGACCTTAAAGATCATCTTGTTCCATCTTGTTCCCCCTGCTCTGGGCAGGGAAACCTTCCACTAGGCTGCTCAGAGCCCCATCTAACCCGGCCTTGAACACTTCCAAGGATGGGACATTCACAATTTCTCCAGACAACCTGTTCTAGTACCTCAGAATCTTTACAGCAAAGGATTTCTTCTTAATATCTAATCTAATATCTAATATCTACTCTCTTTCAGTTTGAAGCCATTCATCCTTGTCCTGTCCCCACATGCCCTTGTAAGAAGTTCCTCTCCATCCTCCTTGACGGCTCCCTTCAGGTACTGGAAGGCTGCAATTAGGTCACCTCAAAGCCTTCTCTTCTCCATGCTGAACAATCCCAATTCTCATAGCCTGTTCTTGTATGAGATGCAATAACTCCTCTTTTTAAACTTTCATACTTCCAGGGTTATTTAAAGTTTCTGCAAGACAAAAGCAAGTAGTTTTAAAATAACTTCAGGAGACATCCATCTGGTCATTCCAGCCTTTAAGAAATGTCCAACTTGAACTGTTGAAACCATTTAGGAGAGGTCCAACCCACACATAATTTCTACCCTATCAAGGCCATGTCTGTTAGGTGGCCCCTGCCCTCTGAAGGACATTCCACCAGCACTCAAGTGACCATGGCACAGTCCCATCCTTCAGACAGGAACCTTCCAAAATTAACCAAGCAGCTCTGGTTGAGTGCTGTGTGTGCTCACCATCCAAGCACTGCCTGCACCATGTGATGCACAGTAAGACTCTAGCTCAGGCAGGGCTTATTTGCTACAATATTTGCTTACAATAGACTTTGGCTGTGGGCAAACACTTGAGGCATTAACTCGAGATCAGGCTGACAAATACAGCAAAACTTGGAAACTCAGGGAAGGATGACAATAGATTTTGAAAAATCTGACCCAGCAATACAAAATGGCAACTGACAGAACTAATGGAGGATGGATGGAGTAAAGGATGGTACTTTCACACGCGTAAAAATATTTTGAAGTTGATTCTGGTGGCAGTGACAGATCCATAAGGACATCCACTAGGCACTGCAATACAGGATGGGCAGCACTACAATGTGCCAGGGAAGCAGCCCTGTCTTTGAAGAACAGGCATGGATCCATCTAAAAACTGATGAGACACACTGTGTTTGTTAATTCAGAAAATAAAAGGCTAAATGAGGACTGCTGAAATTTCCAAGGTACTCACTTGGAAGTGACCACCATGAAATTTCATACGATTTACCAGTTAAGCTGAATGTTATGCTTTTATTATCACTGGCAATCAGCAGAATTAAATCCCATGCCCTAGTAATGTCCAGGAAGAGTGCTTCTATTTTTGCATAATAAAAAGAACGAACTGACTTCAGCCCTGAAAAATTAAAGGATTTGTCATCCTTTTATCAATTAATTTGTCACCCTGTTTATCAATTAAGACCACAGCCTGAAGTACAGCTTCAGACTACTAAGAGAAAGTTCTTCAGTCCTGCTAAACGAAAAGAACAAGTTTGCAATATCAAGGGGATAAAAACTCAGCAAGGGTCTAATACACTTCAGAATGTCAAGCTTGGAGTGGTATTTAGCAGACCTGCTTCATCCACGCCTCCTGGTTCTCTGTTTGTCAGCATGAACATGTTATCACCGTTGCAACTGACTTCTGGCAATTCCCTGTGATGTTAATGAGTTCTGAATTTATGCAAAGTCTCCCAGTTGGTGCTTCCGCAAAATCTACCAACAGAGAGATACTAAGGCAGGATACCTGTGGTAAAAAGCATCTAGCTTTCCCCCAGTTATTAATTACTATAGCAAGCCAGACTTCAGCGGCCATTTGAAAATCTTTCAAAACGCATAATTGACTGGCCTAGGAAAAGAGTTGACAAAGATGCATCACAACCCTGTTTTGAGGTCCTACATATCTACTGAAAGAAATTTATGACATATTCCTGTATTCTAATGAATCTTTCACAAAAGACAAATCAGAAACCAGAAATAAAATGCTTGATCCTCAAAGCAATTAGGATTTGCAAAAAGCTGTTAGGACCTTGTGCAATCAAGTAAATCTGCAATGACAGAAGAACGTCACAGCTTTTTTACAGAATTATCCACGGTCATTCAGAATCACAGCCACTGTCAAATATCCATGGCTTAATAAGAAGGAGGAAATTAAATGAACCAGCATCAAATACACACCTCTTATGCCAGTAAAAGAACCTCGTGCTCCTCCTGCAAGGTCCTAGGACATTAGCTACCATGCTTCCCAAAAACCAGCACTGCTATGCACATTCCACCAAATATTGATTCAAGGGTACATCATTTGGAAAAGCAAGGGGAAATTTTGGGACTATCGGAGTTGATACCATGAAATACTGGTTTTCAGATCATAGTTGAAGAGAGAGATGGCAAATACGTTCTCCATCTCCATATGCAGATCCAACAACTAGGGTCCCACTCACTGAAAAGAGAAGTGTGCACCTAATTCACTCATTTGTTAAATCGAGCACAACTTATGGTCACAAACCAAGCAGAAAGCACTACTCCTCTAAAAGTCAGTACAGAAGCACCTCTAATCTTCTAAGTGCTGGCAGTTAACCTTGTGGGACAAACTTTTCTAACTGGGTTGGACTCTATGTGAAATAATTTTTTCCCAAAATTCAGTGATTAATCTTTAGAATTCAGTGTTGCAAATATAGAACCTTAGAGTTAATAAAAGCTCATATCTGACATTTCCCACTGCAGCACAGGGGAACTTCTTTTCTGCAGAAAGCATGAATTATAAATTCTATGTAGCTACATAATCCAAATAAAATATTCTCCCATAACCAGATAATCGCTTTATAATAATTCTTACATGCACAGCATGGATCATCTCAGCTATTTTCACAATCACTTTGCCCTAATTTTTGCAAGAAGTACAAGAAATTCTTTTCACAGAACTGCTTTTGTGATATGCTTTCTAAGGTACATCCACCAAAGGGCTTGGCTCTGCTGGAAATGATGAAAACAAGGAGCAGTATGACATTTTATTTCATCAGAGCAGCAGAGGAATGGCTAATGTTTTGCAGAATTCTAGACTATTTCTTCAGGTTTTATATTAGCATCCTGAATGCTGTAAGTGGCAACTCCCACTGCTTAAATCTCAGCACAGATGTGTCATGACATATTTTCAAGAAGAGCTGGACTTGCTCTAACTCCTTTAACAATACCCATCTCCCCCTAATTGCAGTGATCAAAACTGGAAGCTGATCTGACTTTTGACACACACATTAACAGAAATGGAATCACAACCCAGCAGTTTCTCCTTGGCTTGTCAACTGCCAAGAACCCAACGTGTAGTGCAGCTTTTACACGCTCCACTGGGCTAGGTGACCTCCATCCTCAGAGCCTGAGAACATGCTGCTCCTGTTACTATTCTCAATACTGCAATTCCCATTTCCCCCCTTAAATAAAGGGGAATTAAGATTAGAGATCTAGACAGACCCACAGGCCCAAAAGAGATTGGTAGGGGCAGAGAGGAATGGTTAAGTCTTTCCCAGGCCTACAAAACAATTTTCCCGCAAGATCTTTTGAAGTTTTAGAATTCCAGGCTTAGAAAAGAAAGCTCTTTCTGCTGTTTTCATATCACACGGATCCTTTGAAAGCCCTATTACACACTTCCATTCCCATCTTATCCACATATACCCTAGCTTTTCTCAAGGGATACCATGCTAGGCTTTCTTTTGTTCCACATATATTCCAGAGACAGATGCTGTGAGAAACAAGGTTCAGGTATGGTGCATTGCCTTGAGCTTTCAAAAAAGTTTCACATTTACTACCACTAGGGCTCAATGCCACAACTAAAAAGGCACCAGATAATTTTCATGAGGCAGGCTGTACTTATGCTAATCTATTTTGCCTCTGGAACAAAGACGTCCCACAGAAGCATTAGTGGAAGTGTTGCTGCAGAGGGGAGGCTGTGCAGTAAGAACTGGCTCCTGGACTGGCACTGGAGCTCTGTACATTTCTCTGCACACCTCAGGACCTTGCTCCAAACTAGTGAAGTCTGGAAGGTTGAACCTTCTCTAGTTCTGTTCCATCACCATGAGTGCCCCTTTCCATGCACTGGCTGACAAAGCAGTGATTGCACAATCTGTATGTGGTGTTCAGCTGGAGAGTCTGCTCTGGCCATCGCAGACAGTGTATTTTTCATTTGCATCACGTGCATGTTGTTGGGAAAAAAGTCATGCTTTCATACAAAGAAGTATATTGTTTTTAGACAATACGCCAATCACAAGATTCTGCCAGAAAAAAGCTTTGCAATGCCATCTCTGGTTAGGAACATTCCTATTCATTTTTTCATTTCAATTACCAACATGTACCCTATGCAATGCTCACCTCCTTGCCTCCCTCTCTCACTTTTCAGGTCAGTCTGCTCAAACAGCTCCTTGGATGTTCAGGTTCTGCAAATTTCAGAAATTTTTAAATTTGTCTTTTATTATACATCAAGCTATTTACAACAAATGACAGCAAAACAAGTTTGATATTAGAAATTAGGCCCTACAATTGAGTCACTACCAATGAGGATAAGACCCATGAGTATTAAAAATTACAAGTACTTTCCTCTACTATACTAAACACTACAGGTAAAAGCCTTTTGAATCAGAGATTTGTAACCAAGTCCCCCCAGGCACTTTCCTGTAGTTCAACCCTTAACCTGTATTGGTACATATTCTTCACTAGGTGCAAGACTCAACACTTAGCTTTATTGAACTTCATTATTTGATTTGAATCCCCTTACCTTCTCTTCTCTAAGAGATATTAGACCTTCTGCTTCAACCCCAAGAAATTGCTTTCCTAGAACTAGCTGGCTCAAAACATGGCAAGTCCCATCTGCCTCCCTTGCCCTATCATTAATCGGCTGTGAGGCTAGTACATCTGCCAAAGAGTGAAACGTGAACAGTTCACTGTCTGGGGACATGACTTAAGCCAAAAGAGCTTAGGCAAGTGTAAACAAATTTACTCTTCTGAATTTACAAATGTGGGTTTAACCAACAGGTCCTTTTCAATACTGCAATACACTGCCAATGAGCTCTTCTGCAGGGACTGCAGTACTTCCCCACTTAAAGGGAAAAAGCAACAGTTTCTTAAGCCTGAGACACCATCACAGAGGTGAGCACAGAAACTCAAAAAATCAAATCACCACAATTAATGATGCAAAAAAAGTGAAATGATGAACTGATGAAGAGACAGATTTAATTGCATTTAAGGGAGCTAAAAATGCTTGGTCCACCAGGTAAAAAAGATCTACTGGCAAGCTGTAAGACATCTGTTTGAAAAAAAGGAGCATGAGAGTCCACCACCAAAGCAGGCTATCTCATCCCAGCTAAAAAGTACTTCCAATGCCTCTGGCAAACTTGCTGAAAAAAGAGAAACCATCATGCCCCAAATTCAGCAGGGAATAGGGAAGGAAACAATAATTAGAACAGCATAAGCAACTCTGACATTGATGCAAGGGCCAAGATTGGTTTTCACCCAGGGCCACATACAAACAAAAACATGAAACAAGAAATAACCTAGGTAAACATTTTGCTTGGATATGGGTGTACTAAATCACTAACTGACATTCCCATGCAATCAGTAAAGCACGCAAGAGAGAAATAATCATTAGAATATTGCTGCTCTGCCTGGCTTAGGAAAAGGAATATTAGACTGAACGCTGCAGAGCCCAAAAGACATGCTTGTATAAATGGGAGTTGGCTCAGAAAGGAAACTGAAAAGAAACTAAGAAAAAGCAATGTCAGACAAGCACGACACCATACCACGTCCAAAGAGGAACAATCCATGTCTGATGGTTCTGGATGCTGAACAAAATAGCAGCTCCTCAGAAAAGCTCTAACACAGACTATTCTGGAAGCAGGCTGAGGAGAGAGCTGAGGTATGTTTGTTCTACCTGCTTCAGCACTGCACACAGAGTCTAAACAATGTACTCTGGCAGGCAGATGGTGCTGGGTTACAGGAGTCACTTGGTGGGCAGTTATTTGATAGCCAATGCCTTTGTTCTACGCAGTAGAAATTAGGTGGCTCAGGAAGAATTTAAATCCGTTCTAACAATGTAACTTGTTCACAGCAGAGGCTGAATCCCCAGCAGAGTTGCCACTATGGCTGGAATACCTTTTTAAGATGAAACAAACAGTACTCTCCTTTTTCCCTTCTGTATAGGAAATAAGGAAATAAGGTCTTATCCATCTTTAGAGAGCCAGGGCTCTTCTCAATAAAAGCAATATGTGCTACTTTCAACTTTACTAAAAATACACTTTTCTCAGTCCACAACTAAGATGACTGCGACTCACCTAGTAAAAACTGTTGGGATGCAGCCTGAATACTCTGCACGTATTTAGGAAAGCACTTCTTTGCAAAGAAGTTTCCTGATGTGATAAAACCTTGCTATCCTGTGAATTGGTGATGGATGTGTCCAAAAGTTCAGCAGATTTGCTAGCAGTTACTTTTCAAAATCAAGCAAATTTCCACCTACAATTTCACTCACTCTGACTCAGTAATACTCAGAGACAAACCAATGAAACAAATGCTTGCTTCCAACTGCTTACCACAAAATGGACACTAATCCATTGCACAAGATGATGCTCTAAAATTCAAAGAATAATGGTTCAGACTACAAATGCTTTGAGCTGAACTGATGGTGTTACTAGTGGCAAGTGGCTGCATCACTACAATGTTAATTTTAGAGTGCCAGATACAGAATAACCTTGGCGGAATCCTATACTCAACTGCACAAGACCTCAATGGAGATGTATGGCATGTGTGTGAGGGGAAACACATTTCTACAGACTGCCTATGGAAAGTGACAAACAACTGATCTACGTAGAAGCTGAAAGGCAGCCAAGATCTTAAAATGTATAAAGAAACAGGTACGCCATTGTCACTGACTAACTAGTAGTCCTGCTGTTAGCCAACTTTTAATCCTCTAGCCCACAGACCAAACTGGTAATGGGGTCTCCTCCTCTATCCTTATCAAGTTCAGGCTTCAATTCCACCAAAAGTAAAATGTACCTCCAGACAGGTCACAGCCCTGTTGGTAAGGTGAGGGCTTTCCTGGAATGAAGTCCTGCAGAAATTAAGGCATGCCTTGCTCTCCTCTCTCACCCTGGAATTTTCCTCATCTTGTCTCTTTACAGACCTGCCACTACCTGCTGGCAGAGAAAGGATACAGCTATATCAGCACAGAAATTGCTGTCTGAGTAGGTATTAACATCATGCTACAGCTCACAAGCTCTTGGGAATGATGGTAGAATCCCAAGAGTGGACTGTGCAGATTTAATTGTTCATAGAGTTCACTGCCCCCTTTTAAATACCTTTCTTCACTCAGAAGATTTCCAAATATGACTGACAGAACAACTGTAGTCAGAACTTACACAAAGAAGCAGAGAAGAAGGAGCATGCCAGCCAGAACACACTCCCATATCCTGACAGGTCATCCTCCAGACACAACAGCACGTCCCTCACCAGCTTCCTTTGGGAGAATGTGCTGGATTACTGCTGGAGTTTTAGCCTGGCCTGGGGTGGTAACAAAAATGTTCCTGTACCTCTGCACCTCAGGGCTGACATGGGACAGGGAAGTGACAGGACAGAATCCCAATTAACTGAAGTATTCAGGGAGGCAATCTTTAGGCCACTGTTACAGATGACATGACAGCACATAAAAAAAAAGCTGTATAACTAAAAGCAGCATTATCTGAAATCAATTTTTTCAGGACCCATAGTCCTGCAACATTACAAATCTCATGTACTGTAAGCATTTACAAAACTAGTAGCTGTGTAACCCCTGGGCTACATTACAATGAATATATATAAGGATGACATTTTCATTTTAGAAGCTTTTTCCTTCTAGAAAAATGAGGGATTTTTGTACCTGCACTATAGACCTAATGTTATATTAACATACTACTTATAAGCTTTACAGGTACAGCATTTCATCTTGCTTTAGTTACTTTTGGTTTTCTGTTCTTCATTTTACAGGGAGATCTTAGCATGCGGCACAACTTTCTTAAGGTGAGATAGGCAGTATTTTGCAGAAATAAAGAATGCAGATTTTATAAGCATGCCAAGCACTCATACTCTCTGCTGACTAAAATTACAGGTTTTTAAAAAAAATGAAGCATGAAAAAAAAGATAGATAATATAATTTATTTTCATTCTCTTCTGATGTTAAAAAACAAAGCTGTACATAAATGCATCTTCTGTACCTTCAAAATTTCTGAAAATTTTACACTTTCAGAACTGGTGCAGATTTGGCATCTCAGCTGAAGAGCCAGCAGTATCACTGTAGGATTTGGCTGAACAAAACCCTTACTTTGGCTGTCATCATCATAACTAGAGCTACAAGCCTGAGGCCCCTGCTGGCAAGGAACCAGGCCAGGCACAATGATTCAGATTGAGATATAGGAACCACCAGCCCAATTTCTCTGGAAAGAGCTCCCATTTTTCATGTGGGCTGAAAACCAGGAAACTGAAATACTGCATTCCTGCTGTTTTCAGAAAGTGAGCCAAAGTCTTAGAAGTTTGTGTCAAAGCTCCACTGAAGCTGCTGCACTTCGACAGATGCGTTCTTGGGAAAAGTGGTACTGATGCCATGTAAGCAAAGGCACTTTTACTCTACTTTCATTTTTGTGCTAAGAACAGAAACTGCCTGTGTTGGTCTATAGGAGCAACGTGTGATCCAACACTGTCACCTGTCACTCTGCCATCACATGCCAGCCAGGGCTTGGTGCACGCAAGACACACGGGCTCGGGAGGCATCCATGTTCCAACAGACTCAAGATACAGCCCCACTGCAGCGTGCTCGGTACGTTTCATTTTAACAAAAATTCTAAGGGTTTGGCAAGAGTTTAGGTAACAGTCCAAAACACAGATTTAAAAATCACAGGGAGAGTGTGCAGTGAGACTCCAGTGCTGAAGAAAAGATGGCTTTACACACAACTACAGGGCCAGCCACTCTTATTACAAAGGAAATTTTACTTCTTTTTTGTCTGCAGCATCCTCACTGTGCAAGTTTCCCTTCATCTCTCTTTCCCTTTAATATCTACCACTGTAATAAGAATTTTATGTTAGGAAACCTTCCTGGCAAAAAACTTGCTAGAAAACAAATCATCATAACAAATGCACCACCACCAACAGACCAGGAAAAATTGACTAGTTGGAAGTTAAGACATCAAATACCAACTCCATCAGCCAAGAAAGCTATCTCCCCAGTGTAAGTGTCCCAGAAATAATGAATTTCAGGCCTCATCACATCCCTGCAAACCCTGAACTGATTTTATCTGGAAATAACCCTCTACCCAGCAGCTAAGGCAGAGAAACCTTTCTGTGAGGGCAGAAGGATCACAACAGGTCAAGCTGGAAATGAACAGAATCTTAGCAGAACAGAATTCCTGCAGTTGAGCTTGCATGATGTTGATAAAGATGGCGTGACACAAAACATTAGGAGTAAACAGAACACCCTGTAAATTAGTTTATATTAATTTGAAAAGGCAGACATTTTTAGAATAGAACCCAAATGTGACCAATATACAAGAATGGAAATGTGTATCAGAACAAATAGTTCCATTTTAATGGACAGGCATGACATGAATGTGACAAAGTGCCAGTGACCAGTCTGTCTTCTTTTCCAGAATGAAAATGTACAGAATTGTACCACAACACCAAAATAAGCAGTGTAACGTGTCTCTCCAAGGTTTGAAACACTGAGCCTCATCCTATCTGACAACTGGATGATGTTTAACCACGTTAATCCAGGTTACCAGGTACCGTATGCCATCTTGTCCATCTGCACATAGCAACTCTGTCCCATTAAGCCTTGTGCTGAACCTCTCTTTTGGGTGCACATCAGTTACCCAGCAGTTCTCAAAACACATTTGCAGAGGTCACACAGAGTCAAGCCAGCTTGCCTGACTTCACGATGCTTATCCAAACAAGCTGGAACGACGAGGAAAATGACTGGCCACCTCATTAATTTCACATCACTGCATCCAATGTGAAGTGCTGGAGAGCACACATGACAGACCTGGCCAACATGCAACCTGCAGGCCAAACGCCTCTCAGGTCAGCAATATAATCCCTATCTGACTTGTTATCAGCAGAGATCCTGGTAGGCTTTGTCCAGCCTGCACTAGTTGGGTGCTGCCCTTAGCCTTGCAATGGGAAACCAACAGAGACCTCGGTGGGACAAGGCTGTCAAAGAGACAATGTTCCCCAACCAGACACATTTTAGCTTTAAAGAACTTAGTTTTGCAAAAAGCCATGTCAGGTTCTCTGTCCCAGGTCGGTAAATAAAGCACTGGTTACTGTCAGGATGTGCTGCCAGCAGACACCAGACATTAGTGTACTATCACCCCTGACAGACAGCTGATCAATAAATAGCTCAAGTGGCAGTGGCAGGTCTGGAGGTTGGAATGGTTCAGAAAGGTTTCAGACTGTGTTCTAAGAAAGGTATAGCTGCTACATGCCAAAGAGAAGCCAATCCTTAAATTTTGAAGATGGGCAGACCAGGAGGCCTGTCAGATGGTTTCCAGGCAGATCAGCAGCAGCTGTCCTGGAGTTCAGTGTAAAGACATCAAAAGTTAAGATGACACTTTATCCATGCAGATGAACAGACATTCAAAAGCATGCATGCAGGTCAACAACACAAAGTTCAGGATTTTGAGCAAACCCTAGCTTCACAAACCTCATTTCAGGACCCGCCAAACACTGGCCAGCACTCAGAGGGAACAGTGCTTTCCTGGGACACCCTGTTCCCGTTGGAACACGATGAAAAAATATTTCATCCAGTTGTATACTCTATATATCAAGCAAGGGACCTTCACTGTTTGCTTTTAGCAGGGAATTATGCTTAGAAACACTTATTTTTATATACAGATTCAATGGCAAGTCATGGTGACTTTAGGTAACACATGAAAAACAAACTTTTACTTCAGCTTTCTGGATGTGGAAAAGAGTGACAGATGCATCTCTCCCTGAGGCCGTTGGAAATGAAAGCTTTTAAACTGGGAAGTAGACAGTAAGTCCTGAGATTACAAGGTTATTCTCTACTTTTGTACTGATTTTGACAGGGATAAAGTTCATTTTCTTCACAGTGGCTACTGCGGGGCTGTGTTCTGGGTTTGTGCTGAAAACAGTATTGATAACACAGGGATGTTTTGGTTATTGCTGGGCAGCACGTTCTCACCCCACCCCACCAGCCAGGAGTCTGGGGGTGCACAAGAGGTTGGGCAGGCACACAGATGGGACAGCTGACCCCAGCTGACCACAGGGATATTCCATACCACATGCTCAGCGTACAAAGCTAGGAAGAAGGACCAGGGGGGAATGTTTGGGGTGATTTTTTGGAGGCATTTGTCCTGCCAAGTATTCATCAGGTGTAATGGAGCCCTGCCTTCTTCTCTGGGCATGGCTGAACACCTGCCTGCCCAAAGGAAATGGTGGATTGATTCCTTGTTTTGCTTTGCTTGTGTGCATGGTTTTAGCTTTACTTATTAAACTGTCTTCATCTCAACCCACAAGTTTTCTCACTTTTACTTGTCTGATTCTCTCCCCCATCCTGATGTGGGAGGGAAGTGAGCAAGTGGCTGTGAGTGATTTATTTGTTAACTGCGTTTAAACCGCAACCTTAAAAGTACAGAATGGGAGGGAGAGTGACAGACACACAGTAACTGTAATGGCACAAAGTAGCATTGGCCAGAACTGCATCACCCAAACAAGCTAATATGAGAAATCCCAGACTGGCAAGGATTCTTCCAAGTATCCAGTCCCTATCAGCAAAGTACACACCAGGAATTACAAAGCAGAGGAACACACCAGAAATGCTGTACCAGACTTGCTACATCCCACTTCTGAGACCACTGTCAACATTTCCATGCCTCTGGAAAAATCCTATACACCCAGTCACAACAATTGTGTGTGTAGACCCCTGAACACTCAAGACCCCCAAAACCAACAGGTTTCACTATGAGCTCCAGTAGTTAGAAAAGAACTGAAGCCCTGAAGCACAGATTCGGAGTATTTTTTTAATGCAAGTGTTAAAGCTCTTTGTGAAAATTTTCTAATTCTAATGTTGAAGGAAACTGTCTCCTAAGCTTACTATCACTGCTGTCCAATCCACCATCATATTCTTCTCTGAGCTGGACCAGATACGCTGTTTGGATTCTGCCTGGTTCATGTTCATACAAATACGCATGTATCTGCAAATTTCACTCTTCCACTATTATCATGGATTTTCTAGAAAACACTTAGAGTATTGTTTTGTCTGGCAACAGCTTTTTCAAACTTGCTACTTTGACTACTGTGCCTTCAATAAAACAAATAAAGATGGCCATTCTTGTCACATTTGTTGAGTCTCCTATATAAAAACACCAACAATAAGCCCATATTAGCTTGTACGGACAGTTTTTTGCCCCCCACAAAGGCTTGAAGCCAAAGAAACAACCAACAAAAAACAAAACAAAACAAAAACAACCAAACCCAGAATGCAACCCAAACAAAGCATATTTTCAGAATTTATCAACGCTCCCACAATAAGAGAAATGTATTTCTTGCCACTGAAAGATAATTTGAGTCTGTAGACCTTGAAGAGCTTTTCTGTTCACAAGACACTTATGGTGCTCTCAACTTCTTACAAACACTAACGGCAACAAGGAACCAAGGTTGTGTTTACATCAACTCTAAATAACGTATGGTCTGATATATTAGACCATAGAAATCTCAAAAGTGCTTCAGTGCTGGCACAAACCTAGCAACAACCTATCCTCACCTGCTGCCAAAGGGAACTGTGCAAGTATTTCACTGAAATTCCGTCCACCTTCCCAAACAATTCATATGCCTGTCTCACACAATCAGATGCCGCGATGGGAATTGCTTACTCCAGGTGCCAAAAGGAATCAACACTTTGAGCAAGGAAGCTCATTATCCAGCTTTCAGTTTAATGCCAAGATGAAGTGTATTTCAACAGGCACCAGGTTACTAATAACACACCTCCAGGCAGAGGCTGAGGAAGATGGGAGTAAGGGGAGGGGAACACACAACAGAACCTCTTCCAGGTAGGAAACAGAAATGGGCAAACACATTCAAGAGGTCTGTGGCAGGCAGATGGGGCACAACACATACACAAACAAGCCTGTGGCATTACAGCAATGCAGCTACAAGCTCGTAAGAAGTGTTGCACTACCTGATGATGGTGTAGCACCTCCCCTGGCTGCCAGCCAGCTGGCCTTCCTTCATAACCCATTTCAAAAGCTATCAGGACCACTCTACCTGCCCACTTACACATCTGCAAAGTCCTCTGAGCCTGCAGACTTCCTTCTCTGAAAGATTCCCCAGGGTGCCATGTAGTAGTGTAACCATTATGTCAGGCTCTTCAGAGCTCATTAATTGAGTATAATTGTGTTTATGACGTGAAAAAAACATCCTGGTATGAAAAACAGATGTGGTGGCACGGCATCAAACCCTCACAGATTGCTTTCCTTGCACAAATCATTTAATGTGAGCAAAGCTAATTTGATGGTGATGTTTCTTTGAAATTCTTCCATGATGAAGGAAACTGTTTCCTAAGCTTACTATCACTGCTGCCCAATCCACCATCATATCCCGAAACAACCGGGCTGGACCAGAGAAGCTGATGTTTCTTTGCAGAACACCTGGACTTTACACAAGATGAGCTCTCCTCGCTGCAGCTTAGTGTCGAGAGCAGGCTATAAAACCATCCTCGGAGAAGGTCCTGCGGCTTCACAGCGCTTGTACCTTCAGACCCACCCCGAGCAGCTCCGCTATTCCCGGGGAGCATCGCTCCGCGCACCTCCCAGCCCGTGCTGGGCACAAACACCGCCCGATTCCTCCACAGACACCTCACCCAGCTTGTAAAGTCAATTAAAAGCCCAGCCGCCCTCAGCGCCTACAACCGGGCTCCCCGGTCCTCCTCCCTCGTCCCCAGGCCGTTCGCGTGCCCAGCGGCGGGAGAACACCCCGGGATGCTCCGGGAGGAGCGGCGTCTCCATCGCGGCAGCAGCGGAGCCGCCCGCCTGCCCCCGCCCGCTTCTGCTACCGACGGCACTCCAGAACACACCGGGGGAGAAGGAGGATGAGGAGGAGGAGAAGAGGACGGGGAGGGGGGCAGGATAAGAGGACGGCCCGGGATGACACAGCAGCGGCCCCGGGCCCGCCGAGGATGGCGGCAGCGCCCAGGACATCCCGTTATATAACGGCGGCACGGCCGCGCCCGCAGCGCCGACACCCGGGGGCGTGTGCGCGACCCCCTCGGCACCGGGGTCATTTCAACCCGGGCACAGCGCGGCCCCGCCCGCCCGCCCCTCACCAGCGGCTGCATCTCGGCGCGCACGGCGGGCACCTGGAACCGGTCTATCTCCTCCATCATCTTGGCGGCGGCGCCGAGCGCAGCGGGCGGAGCACGGGGGGCAGAGCGGGCGGCGCGGGCGGCTCCTCAGGCGCCGAGAGGGGACAGCGACAGCGACAATGACAACGACACCGCCCGCGGCTGCGGCTGCCTCATCGCCGCCGCCGCCGTGACTCAGCCGCGCCGCTTCCGGGTCCGGCCGCCGCCCCGCCCCTTCTGAATATTCATAAAGGGCGGGGCCACTGTCCCTCGCTCGGGGCCCGGATGCTAGGTTCCGCTGCCCCGTCATATATGAATATTCATGAGGGGCGGGAGCGCTGTCATTGGTGACAAAACGGTGGTCTCCTTGCGACCCCGCCTTCTTCTGAATAGTCATTCGAGGGCGTGACCACTACAACCAGTTTTGTGCCCCGTCACTCCATTCCCCGAGGTCTGCCCCCCAAATTGAATATTCATAAAGCGGGAGGGACCTCGGTCACCAGGTCGAGGCCCAGCTGCTTCATTTCCAATGGCTCGGCCTAATTTGAATATTCATAAAGGGGCGGGGCCTGCCGTCAATCTCTCTGGGCCGGGGCGCTCTGTTTGCAGGGGCAGCTGGGATGTACCATTTCCTCCCTCGAGGGGAGAGCGGGGGGAGTTGGGGAATGGCCGGGTCCATCCGCCACTTCCGTCGCGTTGCCATGGCTGCTGCCATCAACTTCCGGCGTGCCGGGCGGGCGCGGGATTGAGGCGAGGGCCGTCCGCTGCGCTGAGGAACGGCCATGCCCCCCAAGGCGGCCGACAAGCGCCGGCAGGTAAGGGCTTGCTGCTTTCCCGTGGTGGCAGCAGCGCCGAGGTGACGTCACTGCGTGCGCCGTGACGTCACACCCGCATGGCGTCACCGCGGCGCCTCGCGGGAGGCGGCAGCCCAGCAGAGAGAAGGTCGCTGTGCAGCCCCGGTGTGACCCTGTTGCCCTCGGTTCCTCCTCTGAGCGCTGTCCGTGGTGTGACGCCAGCGGTGACGTCACCGTTCCCCAAATCGCCACCCGTGACGTCACTGCGTGCAGCACATATCTTTTCCTCCGGGTTCACAGAATCATCAGAGCTGGAAGGGACCCCCGGAGATCACCCAGCCCACCCCCCTTGCTAAGGCAGGGCCACCTGGAGCAGGTGGCACAGGAACATATCCAGGTAGGGCTTGGACGTCTCCAGAGAGGAGACTCCAGGAGCTCCCTGCACAGCTGTTCTGCCACCCTCAGTGTAAAGAAATTCTTCCTCAGGTTGAGGTGGAGCTTCCTGTGTTTCAGTTTATGGACACTGCTCCTTGTACTGTCACTGGGCACCACTGAAAAGAGTCTGGCACCATCCTCTTGTCACCCACCTTTGATATATTTAGATGCATTAATAAAATCCCCTCTCAGTCTTCTCCAGACTGAACAGGGCCAGCATCAGAACATGCAGTCTCTCCTTGTAAAAGAGATGTTTCAGACCCCAAATCATCCTTGTGGCCTCTGCGGGATCCTCTCCAGCAGCTCCTTGTTTTCCTTGTGCTGAGGAGCCCAGAAGAGGACAGAGCACTCCCGATGTGCCCTCAGGGCTGAGCAGAGGGGCAGGGTCACCTCCCTTGACCTGCTGGCCGCCTGATGCACCACAGGATATCACTGGCAGCAGGGGCACACTGTGGGCTCACAGTCACCTCACAATCTGCCTGTACACCCAGGCACTACTAAGCAGAGCTGAGGGGTTGAAGTGACAGCTTAGGTTGCCCCACAGAGCTGTGGCAGTGGAGTCAGCACAGCCCCTGTTGGCCTTGTCGAGTCCTGGCTACATCATATTGTGTCATGCTGTGTCACGCTGTCCCTTCAGCTGCCCGTGACGCCCTGAGAGTTCTATGGCATTACACAGCTCTTCAAACCAGCCTGTCTCAAAGCTGCAGCACCCTTCACTCTGTCACCATGCTGTTCAGCCCTGTGAGACTACCAAGTCTTCAGACACTGTCAGGCCATTTCATCACACTTCCAGTATGCAGCACCCCTTCCAAGGCAGGTCCTAATGTGTTGCCAGCCTGCCCGTGGATCTCCTGGAGACATTGAGCAGACAAGATAAAATCCTTTTTCTTACAAAATTTTTAAAAATTCTTTTTAGTTAAACCCAGCTGTAAATTTTGTCTCTTTCCTTTTGCTTTGTTATTTGGTCTTTGCTCAGCTCCAGCAGTGAAGAGGAGTCATTTGCTACCCTTCCTGGCCCTAAACCTAGACTGCTATGGGGTCCCTGTCTGTGAGACCTCACTGTAATCCTTTGGGCTCTGTGTAGGCATGTCTGCATGCATCCTCTTTTAGGATAAAAATCTCAGGTTAATTTGAGTAATTCCTGGGTCTTGTCTGCTATTGGATTTTCAAAGGGTTTAATTTAAAAGTGGATGGTGACCTGGCTGATAAAACCCTTTTGTTAACATTTTTAGATCAATCATAACACACTTGATGTTAGGGTTGGTGGGAGGAGAGTTAACAGGCATGGAAGCAAGAGTGAGAGGATCACTCTGACATTCCTAGTCACCTAGTAAGTACTAATAAGTATCAAGATACAAAGGGCTTTATAAAGTTTTCAAAGGGCACAAACTCAGAATTAAAACCCACATTCAGTTCTAGACAATGAAGATGTTTGTGCTAAAATTGTAAAAAACACATTAATAATGACAGGAACTAAACTGGGGATGAAATTCTTGCTCTGAATTTCAGTTTCTTTTATTTTCACAATTTCCACATAAATATTTTCAATCATTTTTAGTATTCATTATCTCAATACTCTGAAATGGGGAGGCTTTGATTGGCATGTTTGAAAAACTTAATGTGCTGTAAAGGCATTCCTTTTATTTTAAAGCTCTTGAAACATCATAAACTGTTTAAACTCTGAGGATGTTTGGCTTTTCACATAACTTTCATCACAATAACCTAAAAGGCAATAATTTTAACTTGTCCTGTATTACATTTCCTATATTTGCCTTGAGCTTGTTAAATCTGATTGCTGTTTCACATCCTTTTATCTGCTAGGATATTCTTGCAGTGGAGGAATTACTCAGTGGAACTACCTCTGCATCCAGAGGTATTCAACAACACAATTTTTCCCTCATTTTCCCTGACTCAGAGTACAGATGACATCTGAGGGGCTTTGGGAGTGTGGGGAGTGAATGCCTTTGTGCTTGAGGACCTGATGTTTGATATCTACTTGGCCATAAACTAAAACTGTAAAACTAATTGGTGGGTCAATAGATTCCAACTCTTAACAAGAATTCTTCTGTAGTATTATGCTCTTTCCCCCTCTCCCTGTGCTTTTTTTTTCTTCTGTTTTTTGTATATTGCTTTATTCTTTATTAGGTTTTTCGCTGCTGACTGCTTTCACTTTGAATTTTTTTTTCCTGACATTGTTCTCAAAGCTGGGATACTTACCTGTTCACCTGTTCCCTTTTACCATATATCACTTCCAGCTCCTCCTCTGCTTTCATGACTCTATGTTCTTGACATGCTTAGTGATAAATTCTTGTTTTGTTTCTTCTTCTCCTTATGTGGGGGTTGTCTGCTCTTCTTCTGTGCCTGTCTTGTATCTGCATTCTCCTCTAACATCAGTTTCTTGCTTTGTTTCACTCCTTTTTTTCTTTATCCACATGATTTCTGCCTCCAGTTCAGACTCCAGCCCCCTGATGGATGAAAATATGTCAAAGTTGGGCTGATCATAAGAATTAAAGTCTGTGGTGTTCCGGATGAATTACTTGAGTTGACCAAGCCTTATTTATAAATGCCTGTAGGCTTTCATATATTTCTGTACATTAATAGTAAACTGTAGTGTTTCAATGTTCAAAGTCTTAAAATAGTGCTGTATGTCTGGATCTTTGTGCTTCCAATGCAGCTTTGGAAATAACACCTATGTATGTTCTGTACTTCAATGACACCATTCCTTTCATATCTGAAATACATTATGCACAATTGAGCTCAACAATTTTTGTAGGGATGTGGAATTATGGAAGGGCATAGGCCAACTTTCCTGCATCAGACTGAAGGGAATGAGTGCATCAGATTCTCAGCTTTCGTGAAAAATGAGGTCTTGAGCATGGCAAGCAGGATGCTCAGAAGTGTGGTGTTAACAGCAGAGATGTGTGGCATGTGCATATGAGCTTGCCAAAAGTGTTAGGGTAGGGAACAGCACCCTGTTGGTCTTGTGTCAGTCCTGTGTGGAGAGGAGAGAAAGTGACCAGTGATTTTGAGATTGTTATTTTGAACATGTTTGACAGGTTGGAAGTGTTTGTTTCAGATTTCCGTGCCTTTGCTGTGTAGCTCAAAGAAAATCCCTGAGTCAGCTGTGTTGAGCACCCTGTGCTAGTGTGTACCTTGGTGGCTGCACCCCCCTCAAGGAGAAGCAAGATCTTGTTATGGCCCCTTAGCAGATCTTGCATACATTTAGCATTTAAAATGCAAAACCAGACTATTCAATCTTACCAGTTAGGGTTAACCCCACTGCTGGAACAGATCACTTAAGCAGTGCTAAGAAAGGGTCTGAATTAGGACAGAGAGGCATTTCTTTTTACCCTTGTGGTCTTGCACCCACTGACATTGAAACACCTTCTTTGCTGTTCAGCAAGTCACAAAAGAAACAAACCTCTTCCCCAAATACAGAGAACAATAAGACAGAGTTTACTTTTTTAGTATTTTCTTATTTTCTATATTTTATTCCCCTGAGAAGGCTTTTAAAGGTGCTTACTTGTTCTTACACATGCATTAACATATCCAGGGAGTATAAAGCAAACATTCCATTTAGTATTGGTCAAAAAGCATTAGAGAATGTATTGGCAAATAGCTCTTAAATTGGCATCCCTAGTGTGTGCAAATAAATATCTGCTACAGGGCAGGCTTCAAGTGACTTTGTTTCCATGCTGTGATTTCTTGCTCCTTGTGCCAACGGGTGCTTTACTATGGAGTTTGTTAATATTCAAAACAGGAATAAAAAGCTAGCTGGAAACTTACAAAATTGTTTTACAGAAGTGCCAGGCTTAGCTCTCATAATGTCTCTACCTCTTTCTTTTAGAATCCAACAAGTGCATTACTACCTTACGAGTACATTACATTTTCCCCACAATTCTACTTAATTTCTGTGCTGTGCTGTAGAGGAAGTGGAAATTACTGTCTCTGTTCAGGAAGATGAACTAAACTTAACAGGAGCATTCTGTGATTGCTCAGCCTTGTAGCCTGATTGTATTATGGTGACAGCTGGCATAGGGAGCAAAAAGGCTGCAGGAATGGCTCTTTCATTATATTTTAAAAATATAGTCTAGGTTTGTCATTTGCCCTGATGAGTGTTTCATTAATGTGTAATCAATTTTCAGCTCTTGGAAAATTATCTTAATATGAACTGAACTTCAGCTTGTCAGAGTGACCAACACGCATCATCACTGCTACTGAGCTCTCTGGTATTTTTGGCTGGGTCTGTGAATCCAGGTCTACTTGTCCACCCTTATGCTTTAAGGTGGACATCTTACATTTCTCAAGGAGTCTCTGAATAGTGGTGTCTGGCTCCTCATCACACAGTGACCCATTACAAGATCTAGTCTGAAAAGGGCAGTTTGGGAGAAAGATGTACTGTGGGAATCCTTAAAATCAGAGGGTTTTGGGAAAGCTGCAGAAGGCAGACCTCAGAGACAGCAGAGCTGTGATTAGAGATAAGCAGTAGCCATAAGATAGGTCGGCAGAAAAGTTATGTAAGAAGTAGAAAAGTAAGGACAAATAGAACAATGGTCTGTGTATTAATGCTTGACTAGAATAACTCCCTAAGCTGCAGAAATATATATCTAGTGAGATATTAGGAAGTTCTAAGCTTAATAATGGAGCTCTGTGCATTATGTTTTAAAGCTTGCAAGTAGCTATTGTATTCCAAAATAAGCAAGCATTGTTTTAACCAAAGGTAGGTGTGCTTATGGTGGGTGGATAGAACTACTGTCAATGTGCTTTTGCTTTGTGTGATTGGTCAAAAAACTTTTAAAGTTGTAACATTAAGTTCTTGGTCCGCTGCCTGGGATGTCTCAATCTGCTGCCTGAGCTGATGGCATCATCCCATTGTCATAACCATGAAATGAGACTGATGCTGAAAACCAAAACAGCTCAAGATGTGTTCCTAGCAGTCCTGTCCTGTTTGTGATTGTACTGAGACGCAGTTCGGCAATATGTACCAGTCAGCAAAGGCTGCAGTGACAGCCCTTTTCCTGGATGGCAGCACAGCACATGCGGGAACAATCATTGCATCTCCTGTTTGGATAGACAGCGCTGGCCTTGGGGCTGAACCTGAGGAATAAACACATTTTTCCAGGAGGGTTTCTGTGCTCACCAATTCAGGATTCAATCTGGTTTTAAATGAGCACTGGCTCTTGAGAGTAAATCTCTGCTTCCTAGGTCACCAGGATGATTTAGTTACCACTGGAATTGCCACTGACAAGTCAGAGGATTTATGCAGCAAATGATAAAATAGTTGAAAAGCAAGGCTCAGGGAAAGCAGTTCAGAAGCAAACAGACTTGAAAAAACTTCAGAGCTTTTAATATTCAGTCAAGAATAGCAGTAGGTACTGGTAGTCCTGTCTCTTTTGTATAAATTTAGTTAATGATTCTCAGATCAGCAATTAGTGACTGTCATGTCAGCAGCAAAAGGAGAGCAATGTGAAAAAAATGTAGATACAGTAAACCAGAACAAGACCTGAATGTATGGTTGAGTGCGATTTTTTTATTTTCTTCATTGCAGGATGATCTGGTAATATTACTAGGGAGTTGAGGGCAAAACTTCTATTAAACATTGCAAGTCTTTGATGGTTCCCCTCATTATCTTTTTCTTTTAGGATGCAGAAATATGATACCTTTTATGAAATGCCAGCCTGGTAGGGCTTTCTTTTCAAACTTCTTTCTCATTTACAGCAATGGTCTTTAGAAAGTCACCAGTAGTTTCTTCTTATTTTTGTTTTTCTATTTTATGACTACAGAAAAATTAAATATATATTATCCAGACATCCTACCCAAAATACAATTGGAAGTTCTTGTTGAATAGCTGAGCAGCAGAAAGACTCCCTGCTGAAGGACTTCATTTTGCATCTATTTGTACCTCTTGGTGGCTTCTCTGTGATTGAGGGAACTGTGAGAAGGGAAAGAAATATTAAATAGCATTTAAAACATCACTTATTATCTGTTTCCTCTTTTCATTTTTATTATCCTATTGAATTATGGTATCTTTGCTGTAGTCTATACTAAGTTTGTCTTGTAGCATAGTAGACGTCTGGCCCAGGGAAGAATTCCTATGTGCTGATATCATACACACCCTGGAAGAAAGATCCAGAAAGAAACAGTAACTTGGGTCTTCTGCAGCCTTTATCTAAGTACGGTGACTGTCGCAGGCTTCTAATATCTTTTTGCTGTTGGAAGTGTGTCAATCTGTTAATTTATTTAATGTAAGATAGTCATCAGAGTAAACATTACTAGCCTCCATTAATTCTGACTCTGGCATTTTTCTCTGGAGCACTTGAGCATCTCCCGGAGTGGTCAGAGTCACGATGGTGACCTGGAGGTGAGAAACTCCTTAATGCCTCCTGCCTGTTCTTTAGTTCCCTAGCAACCATGTCTGCTCTTTTTTCCCTAATATAAATTCCTCATGATTATTCACACTCCTCATTAATTAATATTATTATTAAAGGCAGGGATAGCAGCACATTTATTAGGAAGATTTAGGAAGACAGTTGATTTTTTTTTTCTTGTAGCAAAACCATCTTTAGTTTATCTAGAATTTGCTAAAATGTAACTATTTGGATTGATTAGTTCTTTGTTGGATGTCTGATTTAGGCTTTGGATTACAAAAACCCCCCACCACTCTAGATGCTGAACAATATGAAGCAATATTCTATAGCAACATAACCTGGGAGGACTGAAGTGAGGCAGGAAACCTACAAAAAACAAAGTGTGGGACTATGGAATTAAGCTGTGTATCATAATGCCTGTGCCCAATGGAATGAAATGAATGTTTCCCCGGCAACCTTAATTCTCACATTTTCTAAGTTCTGAATGCTTCTCTTTGAGATGTTAATAATAGTTAACTTTTTTTCCCCTATAGCTAATGTGAGACACAAAAATGTGGTTGAATTTTAAACATGCATATGAAGGCAAGTAAGCATCTTACTAGTGAATATTGAATGTACAATCATTATGTTGATTCACAGTTATAATTTGTTTTTTGTTTGTATTGCAGATGTGGTTGTGAATTCTTCCCTATTGTATGAACGCTGTGTGATATATTTAGGTAGCTGTCAGAGCAAAAGGATTACATTTTTAATCATAGTTTATGGGTAATGCATTGTTACAGTAAAAAGAAAAATGGGGAAGCCATGGTGATGGGACATGAACTACCTAGGTGATATTAAGGACTGTTTACAGCTAATGTGGCAGAGAGAACTTTTAAGAAAAGGTATTAAAAAAAAAAGTGTTCTGGCTTTGGAGAGATTTACAGAGAGCAGGAGCTTGCAAAAAAAGCCAGCAAAAGAGCAAAGCACAGATACACCAATGAAAAGGAATGTCAGGACGGCCCTTTTCATCAAGCAGCACAGCAATTATTTCTGTGCTATTGTCTGAATTAGGAAACAGTAAAAGATTTTGTATTTTTGACTGATTTATGTTTGCTCCCCAGCTTGCTTCTTGTAATAGTTTTAAACAGATCTACTAGTTTTGATGACCTTCACATACTGCTAATATTGCCAAAATACTCGGAACCCATCTTTCCTCATCTTATTTTTTTATTTTTGTGCCACCTTCCAGCTGGGTTCCAAAAGTCTGAGATACTTTGGGACGCACCTTCTGCAGCATAGGTGGCAGTAGCAGGAATGATGCTTGCAGAACAAAGTATGTCTTGGCTTTTCATGCTGACTTCAATAGAGTACTGAGTCAAGTGGAGCTAGAGTCACTACCTTCACTTGCGAGAGTCCAGAATATCCAACAAAAAAGTCATTCAACTTTTGCTGTTGTTGCAGTAGGCCTCTGCATTGTGAGGGATGTTTTATCTGGGCAGGAGACAAGAGTTTTGCTGAACAACCCCAGAATAAGCTAAGGACCAACTCCTTAGACAGCTCCAGGTATGGCTGTCCTACCTTTGTGGAGCGCACAGGGAAGAAAGCCCCAGACCCACACTGATCTCTGTCTGCTGGCTCCCATCCTCCCATTTCAGATTTATCATGTCTTTGGCATGGCTATGTCCATGCAGTGCAGCATTTGACCAAGGATCTGTGTCATAACAAAGTAGTTCTAAAGCATAATTGTTCAGGTTGGATGGAGTGGTTGGAGTTTCTTCAGTTCAAAATACCAGACATAATAATTTTATGCCCTGTCAGTCATGTGCTTGCTCCCTGCTTTTGGGAATTACTTGGCTTAGTTCCAGGGAGCCCCAAAGCAAGCTGTCACAGTCAGCAAGTAGAGGCTGGTAGGAAAACAGAAGCATGGAGAAGGCTGGTGTATCTCACTGACAGATGCAATGAAACCTCTTCCTTGAATACCCTCTCCCAGTCATAAAGAACAGCCATCCTTTGATAAAGGTTAAAAACATGCATAGGGTCAAAGCTAAGACTTTCAGAGCCTGGTTCTGTATTTTGCAGTAGTTTGTAAACTTTGTTGCATTCAAAATCTTGTTTATGGGCAAAGAGAAGCTTCAACTTATAAAACTAAAAATTTCCTGTCAGTGTGACAGAAAGTTTAGTCTAAACATTATTGTCTGTCCAGAGGTATTCATTAAAGAAAATAAGAAATACTTCTGTTCAAAAAAAAAAAAATCATTAATTGTGATACTGCAGTTGAAGTTGTTGAGAAAAATAAAAAGCTTCCCAGTTTCTACCTCTTTTCTTGTATTTGCTTTTCCAGTGCTCTGATTCCTAAAGTTGATAGTTTGATTTTGCTGTTGCTGGTGGTGTTGGTGGGGATGTTATGATAAGTTGTCAGCAACTGGAGACCTTCTTTGGGGAGGATTGAGATGTCCATTTTGATAGTTTCTTCTTTACCTGCAGTTTCTTTTATATGATACCTAATATATTTCCCTTTTTCCACTGGTCTGGTGCTCCACATTACACCTGATATTACTGCATATGGTGCTTTTTCAGTGTGCTATATACTATTTTTTTTCCTTCTTTGCTACACCTAAAGCAGATTTTCTTCAGTTCCCCTGTTTGCAGACCTGCAATTCTCTAACTGGCCAGTGGTTACATGCTTACAGCTGTGGGATCTATGATGCCAAGTTCGTGCTCCATGTCTTATCCTGCCCTGCCTGTACTCCTCTGTGCCATATCCTGAGTCTCCTCAGTGTCTCTCTATCATACCAGACCTGTACTGCATCATTAAATTCCAGTTGTAAAACCATGATAGTTGTGTAGAAAGACAAGGGAAATAGAGGCAACTAGCCACCAGTCCCTGGTTAATTTGAAAAATTGTTCATGCACTCATAGCTGTAGCTTTTCTTTAGTCTCACTTTTATATTTTAATACTGTTGCAGGTATTTATTCACAGGTGACTCTTTGTGTTATGTTAAGTGAAATCTGTGCAACTCTTAAAACCAATTATCCTCAGATCGCCTTGGCAATGCCTTTGCTAATGGATAAATGCTTTTGTAGACCCACTTACAGAGGATAATAGTAAGTAGACTTAGTTTCATGTTTAAAATTAAGAATCTGATTTTGATTTGGATCGGAATAAAATTCTGCTCTGAAAATCTGTTTAAGTCACATCAATTCCCGCATAACAAGGTCCTTGTTAGGGAGAGCCCTTTTTTGCCCATTGCCAGCAATCGCATGGGGGAGACAGGCCAGCTGCATGATCCAGTCATCTCAGTAGTGGTTGTGACACAGGACCTCTTAGCCTCTGCTCTGCAATCTGCCCATGGTGGGACTATAAGGGAAATGTTGTAACTTTTGTCTTCTCCACCTGCAACACAAAAATTTGTATTTTGAAGTGAGGCATATTTTCTAAGCATAGAAATGTGTCATTCTGTTAATTTTTCATGGCTTTTAATATGTATCTTCTGGAATAAAGATAATCCCTAATGCCTCGTTAGTAACAGCAGTTTTATGTGTCTTAGCTTGTACAAAGAGAAATAACATAGAGACACTGTCTCATATTTTTGTGGAACTTTGTTCTCCTCTGAAAATGTTTCTTTTCTGAGTTCTTATTGTCAAGACTTAACAAGAAATGGGGCTTGATGAGCAATGCTTTGGGATTCTGGGTCAAAGTCTTTCTGGCTGCTTAATTGTTTAATACCTAGAAAGTAGGTGGTGGAAATGAATATTTAGTTTTCATAATGAGGAGGAATCATGAGGGGCATGTACGAATCTCTGTGGAGGCTTGTGTTCCTGAAAGTGTTCTTAAGACACATGGAAGACAAGAGGAAGAATAGATGTTGTGATAAAGTGGGGCTTTCCAGAAGAAGAAGGTGGAAAACCAGGTGAGAGAAACAAATGTCAGACTTAAAAAGTAAGCAGTGGTTCTTTGCATTACCATGTAGTTGTACTGTGAGAGTCCTTGCTGTGGAAGCTGTGCATGCTAAAATGTGCATGGATTCCAAAATCACAGAATAAATTTATGGAGAAAAAGATTCACTGATATGGAATAAAAAGGACAGCATTTCTGGTTCAAGTCCCTGTGGCAAGCTGAGAGGTCATCCTGGAGAGAATAGAATAGACACTTTCTTTGAACAGTGTTGGTGAGAGATACTTGGCTAGGTGGACCTTTGATCTGAACTGAAAGGCACACTCTAATGTTCTTTTGAAGAAAATCAATCAGCCCTTGGGAGCTTGCTCTCCCACCCCTTCGTTTTCCTTCCCTCTTGTCTAGTATCCCCTTCTTTTCTGTCACAAAGTCAAACACTTTTTTTTTCTGAGTAACTCCTCTGCTTTTTCATCCATACCATCAAATGTTATTTGTGATCCTACCTGAAACTGTTCTTGCCAAGGTTTCTAATGTTGTTTCCTTTGCTCGATTTACCAGCTCTTTCTCTTCCTTCAGGGTTCATGGTCCTGTCTGTCCCTCAGCATCTCCTCAAAAGGATCCTCTTCATTTCCTCTCCTACTTTCTCTTAAATTTTCACGAATCTTGGTCAGTGATGCCCTTCTGTTATTCCTTGACTCTGGGTAAGGGTAGTCTCCCTCTGTAAGGCACCCTATAAACAATTGTTTAATTGTTTTCCTTAAAGCCTGTCAAAATAATTTTTCTGTGCTATCATGTGTGCAGGGGGGTTGACAATGGTTTGTTTCCCAACTGTTCATCAGTGTTTTCCATGTTTTCTCAGTGCACATGACTTTATGGGTGTAGATCTATTGTCTTTGGGCTCCCTGTGCCATGTAAGCACTTAAAACGGGGGCAGCCTTTTAGTGTATTTGACCAAGGCACTAAAATGTGTGTATGACATTTGGAGTGTATCACAGACTAGGATAGACTGGTAGTGCTGTACTAGGACAGAGCCTGGCATTTTTTCATGCTGAAAAATCACTGTCTTGTGTTGTAAAAGTGACTGTTTTTCCTTCAAATGTTTTGTATGCACACTGCTGGCATAGTCAGCTTTTAAAACATACCATTGGAGCAAGCATCCAACTTCTATTCTGATTTTGTTAAATCCAGAAAGAAAGTACTCTGGGAGTTTACATTGGATGTGTTCTTACTTTAGGGCCAAGGTGGACCTTCAGGAGGAAAGGCAGGAAAAGCTGGTAAAAGTAAAAAAAAGGTAAGATTCTCAAGTCTTAAAAAATTTTTTTTTCTTTTTTCAGCTATGAGATGCAAAGAAGATATAGTCTGAACAATCAGGTGGTTTTTTATAAAGTTGGTAATATATAATTTGATTTAGCAGTAAGAGGTTGCTGTAGGTTTCCACTGGGAAGTGAAATATACCAGCAAGTTAAGCCAAGAAGTATCACCTGGAACAAAGGCACAATTTGGGTAAAATGCAATATGAAAAGATTAAATTAAAATATTTGGGATGTGAATTCCAAAATACTAGCTGACTTAGACTGTGAGAAATCTGCCTGCTTAGTTTAGAAAATTCAAAGTATAGCCCATATTCACTTAACAAAGAAGTATAAGCTGATAATAACTCATGATAATGTTTTTACTATTGGGCAAATAAATTATTTGAATACCTTGATTTAATCTACCTTCCTCTTATTTAGCTCCGCTGGGAAGGATGTAGTATCCATGACAGGGATGGAAGAACAGTCTACATGCCTTTAAATAGACATATTGATAAACAGCTTTTCACTTTCTTGGGACAAATCACAGTATCACTGAATGTTCCTCTTTTTGCCATTTAAAAATGGAAAGTTATTTACTTTTAAAATTAAAATCATAAATAAAAATGTTAAAACCATAATACTACTTATCTGATTCACTTGGGAAAAAAGCCACTGAACTAACTGGCATCAAATAGTATGTGATAAATGTCCTACAAGCAGGTGTTCATGTGGGGAGCATTAAATCACAAACAACTGTTCTGCAGCCATCGTCCCTCATGCATCAGAGTGCCTGACCTTCCTTACAGCTTGCCTCATTTCATCTCCCTTGGGGAGAGAAATAAGGCTGCAGCCTGTGAATTTTCCTGGGCTCTTGAAATATGCAAAATTCTCAGTTACTTTCAGCCAATGCACATTTTAACCCAGCGTTGTGCTTTTTACCTTTGTGGTACTCTGCAGGTAGCAAAGCATTGCTGGGTCCAGCCTCTATAGCTTCAGCCATAAGCTGTACTTACACCTTGGACTCATCCTCAGCTTTGTATGGCTGTAAAGTCAGCAGGCCTGAAAGAACTGTATTTACAAGAATGATTGATTTATTTTAAATCAACTCATTACACAATTTGAACTGAGGGAGAAATTTTGCCTGGAGCACTTAAGCACTTTAATCAGCAGTTTTGTGTTCTGACAGTTTTTTCTGTAAGGACAATTAATTGAAATTCATTCCTGCAGTGATTCATTTTATTTTTAATGACCTTATATCCTGTCATGAGCCCAGCGCTAGCCCAGGGAGAGTAGCAGTCTGTTGTTTGGAGAATGGAGACATGCTGGCCTTTGCAAGAAATTGGTTAACATTCCTCCAGGAGCCACATCCCTGCAGCTTTGTATTTCAAACAAAATTCTAAGAGTAGCCTATAGAATAACAAGCCAGGAGTAATTGCAGGTTCTTGGCTTGTGCCCTTGAATAGTCCTTAAGTCCTATAGTACCCTTGGGTATTCTGTGCCAAGAGAAACAGAATTGCTGACTTTTAAACTGAGATTGAAGTGGATTGAAGTTGTTGTCAAAAAAAAACTTGAGTTTTTTTATTGGAGTTAATCCAGTTTTGTGCCAGGGCAGGAATTATCTTCAGAGTACAGCTCCTCCAACTCACTGAACTCCTGCTGGCAAATATAGCCATACGAAAATCTCAGATTTTGGCCTGCCATTTGTGTTCTTCTGCTCTGCTCAAAGCAAAGATGGGTGGGAGACTGTTGTTTTTATCTCTTTGCTCTGTGCCTCAAGAAGGGCTGCTTTGGTAAGAAGGAAAACTGTCAGAGTCTTGTTTAATTTCTGAGCTTGTCATTCCTGTTCTAGGATGAAGATGACTTTCCTGAAGCAGGAGAGGATGGGTCGACAGCAAGGGCTGCAGTCAGATCCCCAGATCAGCTGGAGCTGACTGAAGCTGTGAGTAAAGCAATGCCTCTCTTGTCATGAGGTGTGTATGAAACTCCATAAGCAGAAGCCTACCCATCAGCTTTGGAGGAAATTCTGCAAGAGTGAAACTCCAGTGCTTGCTGAAGTACAGTGTCTGCAGTAACATATGAAATGGTTTCAACAAAAAACCAGGGAGAATGTGCTATGAAACCCACTTCTGGGCTTAAAGCTGTAACTGTAACTGCCTGGAGGTAATCCAAAAGCAAAAATGGGGCTGGGGCTTTGCTCAGTTAAGGAGGACCCAGAGCCAGCACTGAGCTTTCAGGTGCCTGTGTGCAATACACAGGACAGGGAAGTGTCCTACAATTTTATTGCTATTTCTTCTGTTGGTTCAGTAGCATTGCAATTAGTCACCCTTCCAACTGCAACTGTTTCTCTCTGCTCACTGCCTCATAGAACTCTAGCATTGTTCCCTGTCCTTAAACTATCACTGTGACGGGGAAGGTTTATGTATGTCCTCCAACTCAGGCACTAAAAATAGTTAGCAATATTTTTTTTTCACAGTGGTCAATCCTAAAAGTACTGCTACTGAGCTTATTGTTTTTGGACAGTGTAAATTTTAAAGACACGCTTTGTCTGTCTCACTGTATAGAATGCAGTTAGCATTTTTCAAGTGATTCCATATCTTAGATAAGAGATAAAATCAAGAAAGCCCATTTAAATACTGTAGTAGAAAGCAGGATGACTGTTCTGGATTCCACTCTGAGCCAGGTTGTCCCCAAGCACTGTTATTGTGGTGGCATTAGCTGTATATGTGGTATCTGCAGTGAACTGAGCATAAACGTGGTGATTTTATTGCTGTACATTGTATTAGTAGTGAAGTTTTATTTACAGTACTATTTTGTTTCCATTCCAAAGGAATTAAAACAGGAAATTATACGTACCTTGACGGCTGATAATCCCCATGTTCCCCAGGATATTATCAGATTCAACTTTAAAGTAAGTGTGACGTGATGTATAAAATTGGAATTTTTTACAGTTAATTGGTTTTGTGTTTTCCTTTGGTTTATAACCAGGTAAATTTTCTTTTAATGCAGCTACATCTTATTACATATTTACTGCAAATGGTTCTTAAAGGGTTTTTGTAGAGGGTAAAATCCAAAAGCATTGATTCATTTATTTATAAGTAGGATATCATAATTATGGTACAAGATCTGTCAGTGAAGGTAAAAATTGCACCTAATCTCATGTAGTTACTTTTCCCATTCTTTGGTGGTTAAAGGACAAAAAGTAAAGTTTTTGTCAGTCTGAAAGAATTATGTCTCAGTATCCACACTTGAAGACTGAATCGCAGGAGAGCTAAAAAATTTGTTTTGTGAAATCATTGTCCAGCTTTATTCATGATGAGTAGGAGTGAGCAACCGATGGCCAGAAAATATCCAAGAGTCGCACCTTCACTTTTATATGTGCAGGGCACACACTGTGTTACCCTGTAGCAGCCTTCTGCCACTACCATATACAGCCACCAACACAATAGGGAGGGTGGGTGATGGCCTTGCCCTGAATGAAAGGGCATGGAGACAGCTCCTCCAACTCTGGCATTGAATTATTCCGAGATTTAGAGGGGTGTCGTGGTTAATCCCAGCTGGCCGCTAAATCCTACCATTCGCTCAGTCTCCCATGGTAGGACAGAGAAGAGAATCAGAGGAGTAGAAGTGAGAAAACTCATGGGTTGAGTTGGAGATAGTTTAATAGGGAAAACAAAAGCTGTACAAACTAAACAAGGAATTAGTTCACCACTTGAGGCAGATGTTCAGCAATCCCTAGGAAAGCAGGGCTCCATGCCACTTAATGGTTACTTGGTAAGATACACACCATCATTCCAAACATCCCCTCCCCTCATTCTTATTCTTCCCCCCAGCATTCTTTTTCCCCCAGATTTATGTGCTAAGCATTCCATATGGTTTGGCATATCCTTGGAGTCAGATGGGTGAGTTAGTGATGAGGTGGGGTGGTGAACAGAACTGTGCAAGTGCTGCTGGGCAATAACTAAAACATCCCTATGTTATCAGCCCTGTTTTCAGCACAAATCCAAAATAGAGCCCTAAAATACAGTAGCTACTGTAAAAAATATTATCCCTATCAAAACCAACACCTAAGAGAAGAGAAAACCAAGCAAAATATTCCCATGTCTGTCTCACCTCTGTGCTACTGTACTTGTTTGACCAACCATCGCAAGATTCCAGAGAAAGGAAAACAGTCTTGTGAAATAAAAAAAAAAGCCCTTCTCTTCCATTTGGAGCTGAAGCTTTCCTTATTTATGGTATATAGATAGGTGATCAGTAATCCACATCTTCAAATTCTCCACAATGACTGAAGTGAGCTCTGTGGTATGCTGTGATTGACATAGCAAGCAAATCAAAGTAAGTGAACTATTGAAGCATCTGTGTTATTTGGTGGCTTCTGTTTGCTTTTAGGTGCAGCTAAAAACTAAATTATACAGATTAAGCTGTTCTTTACTGTGAAGGTAGTGAGGTTGCCCAGAAAAATTATGGATTCTGCAACCATAAGTGGTATGGGGCTTTGAGCAACCTGGGCTAGGGGAAAGTGTCCTTGCCCAAGGCAGGGAAGTTTCAACAAGATGTTCTTTAAGATCCCTTCCAGCCTAAACCATTCCAGGATTCTATGATTCTATGGTTTTGTTGGGTTTTACTTTTGTAGGAACGAGCATACAAGCTAGTGGACGATATGGATCATACAGCCGTTCACTTCACTTTGAATGGATATTTGATACACAAAGATTCAGATGAAGGCAGACGCCAGAGTATCAGATCATCCAGTGAAGCAGGTAGCTTTATTGTCTGATACTACAATAATTTTCAAATAGGCACTAGTTCCTCTTATTCAGCACGATGGAATGATCATGCTGCATTACCACAGAATTAAACTGCTCCTACTTGGGCTTGCCTGCCTGTTGGCAATCAAAATTAGAAAAATAATCAGCCAGGTGTTTGCTGCAGTCTAGAAAATAGTGTGTGTTTTTTATTTGAATGCTAACACTGGAATTTTCCAAGTTATTTAGTGTCTTTTAAACATCTTTCACTACCACTAGCTGGGCATACATGTCTAAACTACCTAGCCTATTTTGAAAGTTTCAGACATGATTTAAAGTATCAAAGCAGAAATGTTTGGAATCTGGGTGATTTTTCAGGAAACTATCACATGCATGACCAATTGTTGAATTCTTACTAAGCCATATACTTTCAGACAACGTGAGTTACAAAACCCTGAACTACTTGGACCTTTGATTTGAGCTACTATCAACACTCTTAAGTGTTTGGACAAAAAGATGCATTAACCAGATTCTGAAAGCTCTGTTGTTAGTAAAGAGTTCCAGGTTTGAATTTTCAGCAGGGAGTGATGTTACTGGCTAGTGATTTAATTGTATTTTTGCTGTTTGTGAAGGGAGAATTTCTGTCACAATGAGTGTTCTGTCAAAGTGGTAACTGCAGGCACAATGATAACACTGGGTAAACTCCTGAGAATAGTTTTTGCTTGGAGCTTCTGAGGGTCAGTACCTCCTTTATTTTACACTTAACAAACCATGTATGATGATTTGAAGTAGGGCAAAGTGTTTAATGGGATCTTCAATGCCATGAAATCATGGATTTTTGGCAGTGCTTTTCACAGATTCCAAACCAATTAGTTTCAAGCGGCTCTATGCTAGCATGGCTACACAGTCAAGGCTTTGATTGGAATGCAGACATCCATCATTGTCAAACAAAACTCGTATATTAATTTTTATCCATATAAATAAGAACAACCATGTTATAACTTCTGTGTGCCTTAAAAACATTCTTAGTAGTTGTACAAACTGCAGAAAATTCTGGAGGATAGAAAGGTCTGGAGATGAAGAGATACCCAGAAACAGAGTTACTCAGATCAAAAGGGTTACAGAAGTTTGCTCTGAGTTAAAACATTTATTTTTTTTATTTCAGTTAATCCAGAAGTACTGCAGATGAATTCTAGAAATACCCTTGTGACCTTTTGTGACTTTGAGCAAACAATTGTTCTCCAAAGTGGGGATTTGTTTCTGTGTTGTCTAGTGATACAGCATTAGGAAAGGGAACATACGTACATCTATGCTCCAGAAGATAGAGGATCTGTAGAATATTGGATAAGATGTCCTGTTATTCTGGGCTCATTCATGTATCCTTTCTGTCATCAGAAGAGACTCCTGCTGAGGAGGAAGAGGCTCCTGTGGAGGCTGCTGCTGAGCCAACTGAAGAGGCAGAGACTAAAGATGAAGAACCCACAGAAGAAGCTGAGGTAATTCTCTATAGCCAGCTAAGAGCTGTCCATTTTATTTTTAGCATTAGCTTTTAAATTAGCATTACTATAAAATGGGTTTGCTTCTGTGATTGATTATTTTATGTCTGAGATGTCAGTACTGTAGGTGAGAACCTCCAGGTTCTCCTGGGCAGCTGTGGTCCTGCTGCCATTTTTCAGATATAGAAGGTGAACAAGGAGATCATACCAGATCTGTCTTTATCCAGATATTACATCAAAATAAAGTATAATCTGCTGGGATTTAGAATCTTCCTGGACAGTATATCCGTTGGTGAAAAACAATAAACTGGAGAGGTGATTAAGACATAACTGAATTAATTAAGTGGTGGCTTGATTTAAAGGCTGATAGGAAAGGAGTAGCCTGTGAATGTCTGTTCTTATCCACACGGTGTCAGAACCCACAGTGTCAGAATTTCAGGTGAAACTCATTGTCTAACAAGGAAATGAAAACACAGGGTAATGGGACTCTAACAAATCTTGGGGTCCCTGAGTCCATTTTACCAAAGGCAACTGTGCTATATTATCTCTCTTGCATCAAGTATCTCTCTTATGTCAGGTTTTAAAATAATTTCAGTCCTTGAATGTATATATTCCCATTCAGATATAATTTCAGGATCTCATTGATCTGAGTGCTGGAAGTCTCCTAATTTGCATCTTAAATATTTAATCTTCAGTTACAGCCTCCTTCACTAGTCAGCAGAAACCAGCAGTCTGAGAAGAGATGACTGATTCTCTCAGGGTGAAGTCACTGCTGTTTTTTCTTGCAGGCTGAAGAAGAAGGAGAGGGAGAGGGAGAAGGAGAGGGAGAAGGAGAGGGAGAAGGGGAACATGAAGCAGAAACAGCTGAGGCAGCAGAGGAAGAGCCTCATACCGAAAAAGTGCCAGAAAGGAAGCTTAAAAACCAGTTCAACTTCATTGAGAGAGGTTCAACTACATTCCACTATCCTCTGCGGGTATGTTGCTGTTTTCTTCAGTGACTTGGAGGATCTTTCCTTTGGTGGGGGCATGTAGATCAACTTTGTTTGTATCATATCCTGTGATCTATTGATACTATTAGGGAAAAAAGTATAGTGGTTGTACTGTTGTAAAACAATTGTTGTAGTGACAATGGTGACAGAAAATTTCTTGCCTCATGAACTCTTGGACAGCCTACAAAAAGTTTTGAGGCTTCTGTAAAACCTTAAGCCTCTACTTGGTTGTATTTTTCAAGTCTATTTTCTCATCTGAAAATGTATGAAGCAATGTTAGGGTAGCAGCTGAGTACTTGGAATGTGTGAAAGCAATTTCTCTTTGTCACTGTATACTTTTATGGTTTTGTACTTCAATTCTTATTAATGGAGCAGAGATATAGTAGATAAGATATAATCTCCATATGTTAAAAGGACAAATATGTTTGGGCTTGTATTAACATGGGTACTAGAGTAACAAACTTATGTAAGTGTAATAAATCTGTACTTCTTGTACATGGTACATCTCCCTCCCACTTTACATGCACTTTCCAATAAGTACAGACCCAAACCCTTATGTTCCTTCCCTAAGCTTTTTGTTGAACCTACAGCCATACCCTGTGAACATGTTTTCATGGGGCCTTCTGACTGAGCAGTCCTGGTGATGTTGGCTCCTGACAGAGTGTTCAAAAAGGAGTTTCCTACACCAGGTATACAAGTTTCAGAGATAAGATTACTTTGTTTTCCTTGCTACAATTGGAATGTGTATTTCCCCAAAGAGCCTGTCTGTTGTCTTACAGCCATTACACCGAGGGTTAGATGTCTTTACATATGAAGGACTCAGAGAGATATATGAGTTACTGTGCTGCTGGAGACTGATCTCAGGACAGTTTGTCCAGCAGTGGGGTGCTTGCTATGAAGTTTGAGCTTAGATTCTGCATCTTTCAAAAATCCCACTGGAAGCTGTGGAATTTCTTATTACTTTGTTCCCAGATCTGAATATTCTTTCTTCCCAATGATTTTATTGGAAGAAGCTTGTGTGTCTCTGTAGGATTCTGCCTTTGAAAGCAGAATACAGACCTTAAATAGCTGCATAATACTTCTATGCTGTACTGGGTATGCAGTTTCCACTTCTGAGATGTCTTCATTTCAGAGGTCAGTAAAATGCCACAGGCAGCTTCTTAAAATTTTTCTGACACAACGGTTTTTTGAAAGAAGATGCTGTTCTTTTAAGGGAATGTTTCATAGAAATATATTAATTTATTTCAGAATGTTGATGTAAGGATGGTAAAAATACTATTTCAATAGCATCAGATGAATTGACTCTGTTCAATTCTTTTGTTCTGATTGTTGTATCCAACTGGCTTTTTAATATATAGGACAAAACTTTTCAGATTTGGTAGGATGTCATAACTGATACCAGAATTGGTAACCAGAACATTTCAAATAATAGAGGTGAAAAAACCCCATATGAATTCCTTCAAAATTAACTGCTGAAATATTTCAAGTATGTGGGAAAAAATCAGAAGGTCTTGTGAACATTCTTTTGGCCCACAACAAAATCTTTTTATAGTTGCACAATCACCAACAGTGTTGTACATTGCCTTAGGAGTCATTTGGATATCAAGTTATTCATGCAGACTGTTTCCACAACTAGACTGTGGTACTGCAGGGTGCTTCAATGTTGAGATTATGCTTCTTTATGCTTTTTCTTTTTTCAGGAAAAAGCATTGCAAACTGACCCTTTACCTTTTGGAACTTTCTCAGAAAATGTTAACCAGGTAAATCTATATCTATATCTATATCTATATCTATATATCTATATCTATATCTATATCTATATCTATATCTATATCTATATCTATATCTATATCTATATCTATATCTATATCATCTGTATCTGTATCTATATCTACCTCCTTTTTATCTTTAAAGTTATTTTAGACTACATTTTGGAAATTGAGGTGTGAGAAAGTTAAAACCGAATTATTGTGTTTACATTCCTTGCAGTGGAATGAATTCCTTTACTGTGGCTTTGGTCTCCTATTTGATCTAACAGCAAACTAGTATGACCCTTTCTTCTGCCTTAATGGGTGAACTTGCTCATGGTTTATATTTCTAAGGTTGAGTGTCTCAGTTTAGATGCTTTTCACTGGTTTATTTTTTGCCAGCCACCCTGACCTGTCTGCTTTAGAGTCTTAAGGCAGTGGGAATGGGGAAACCACAGGGTGAGGATAGTTTTGGATTCAGCAAGAGGTGGGCTGCAGGCTGCAGGGTACTGGCTCCTCTAGGGACGTAGCTCTCTCTTGGAGTATTGTTAGGAATTTGGCATATGCAGCACTTGGGTTTTTACTCTGACTAAGTTTAGCAGTATGCAAAAGCAGGTTTCTAAAGCCTGAAGCTGAACCAAGTGAGAACAACAGCAAAAGGAACTGTTGCAAGAGACTTAACTCTGCTTTGTGTAGCAGAAATGTGCCTATCTATTCATGGTGAAAGGCTCTGTAGCTTTTTCTGCATCTCTTAAAAAGGTAAAATGAACTATTTTGGATAAAATTTCACATAAGAAATATGTTACATCTTTCAGTGGAAAGGGAATCAGCCAGCTCTGCTGATTAATTCTCAGGTATTTGTAAAATGTAATTGTATTTGTCACAGGTATAAACATAGTTTCAAAGTAGTGTATCAAACTGGCATTGAAAGCACCATTTGGGTACCAGTGAGTAGAAGAACGGGAGAAGACAGTGTAACATAATGGCAGCAATTTAAAAAATGCTGGTATAGGAAAATGATAGGAAAGGGAGTGGAAGTATCTCTGTCAGGTTAAAAACTGTAATCTATTCTATTCCTGAACCTGAAATTACAGAGTAATTGGCTTGAGATCTTCCTTCCCTCCAGCTGGAGTTTTCTTCCATTTTTTTTCCTTACAGTGAGATGCCCTGAGACTTAGAATGGAGATCTTTAAGATAATTAGCCCCTGACTAAGATTTTGCATTAAATGTTTGAAAGCTAAGAGGAAAGGTTTTCCTTTGATTTCTTTTTATATTGTTGAAATTTTCAGTGGGTCTAAAATAGTGTTTTTGTATAAACACTTTTTTCCCCTCAACTCTTTTTCCTTTATGTTCTTCCTTATGTTCACAATCTCCTATTCCAATTTTTTCTGTTCTACTCCTTCTCATACTTGTCTCGTCTTATTTGTGCTTTCCCTGATGTTTGGAACATCTTTCCATCTTATTTCTGCAAATTTACAACATAATACAGTTATTTGGTTGTTTTTTTTTTGTTTTTTTTTTTTTTTTACCAAAGAGTTCTGCTACCTTTATTTCAATGTTCTAGTCTATAGTCTATATTTGAATCATACTCCCTATCCTAAGCTAATGTGTCAGATTGCCTTTTGTTTTGTCCTGAATGAAATGTACTGGCCTCAGATACAATACTAGGATTTCAATACTAATGAATAATTCTGAAGAGAAGTTACTTTTGGATCTACTCAAGTAAGACATGTGTAGCATGTGGCAGAGCAGAAGATGTAAAACTGCTCTCAGTTTCCATTTGATCATATGCTGCAGAGTCGGAGTCCAAATTTAAATTGTGTTAAGCTTCTACAATTTAATTTTCCAACACCACATGAGAAATGTCATAAAGCAAATGTTTAATGCATGTTTCCTGTTAAACACTGGTAAATTAGCCAAACACAAAGTCCTGCAAAAATAAAGGTACAGACAGAGTCAAATAAGCAAGTAGAGTGTTGGAGGAAAGAAATTGTTAAGAATGCTGTAATGTTGTTAAAATACGACATGCTCCATCATTCTTGAAAAATCCTGGACCTTCAGTCTTCACTTTTTGTGTAAGAAGACAGATGTTCAGCTAATTCCAGGAACAGTTGAACTGTTGTGATGACTATCGTATTTTTTGTGATGGTGTAGTTGGCTGTTTTCAGGAATATGATCAGCTCTTGATAAATCCTGCCTCTGTCTGTCTCTCAGTGGTTTATCTATGATTCCTATATGGAGGAACTTGACAGAATGGAAAAGGCAAAAGAGAAAGAAAAAGCAAAACCTGTGGCAGTAAAGAAGGATGATCAGAAAACTGGAAGAAAGTTATCCATTGTGGAGATACCGGTATGTTTCACAATGTGGAGGAAAAGGTTGTTCCAAGTCCTGGTGGGTGCATCTGTAGAGCAAGTCAGGTCAAAGTAAATCATGTTGGCTGTGTAGCTTGTTGTCTTAGTAGAAAAAAAAACACCTTTAGGAAATGCAAAAGTTAGTTTTTGCTAGAAATTGAATTCCCAAAACAGGATTTCTGTTGTGCTGTATAAAACAGGATTTTGATTTTGCATAATCCAATTTTCAAACCAGATTTCCATGTGAGATATATAGCTCTTGGCTTTTGTGTGCTGTGTTTGTTTCACATTTTTGATTATTACGTGAGAGATAAAAGAATGAAATAGGTAGAAACACCCTGTGATTTTTCAAAGAGTTATAAGGGAGGATGGTTTTACATACAATGTTTCAATCTGAAAGGCACTGAAATTTATGATTATTTCAAAATACAGCACTGTAGTAAAACACTTCTCACTATTTTTTAATTTTAATTTTTAGTGATTTTATTGAATTACAATTTATGCATTTTCTAATTATAGATACCTAAGTGGCATGCTTCTCAGAATATCAGGTGTCCTAACATGTGCCATGCCCTGGCCTGATGCTGTGAACTTGCTGTGAGGGTGATACTGACTCCTAATCCAGATTCAGGAGTAACCTAGGAGTGCCCTGTGGGAACGACAGTTCGTTCTATCAAAGTGACAGTATCCCCATCTTAAAAATATGATCCCACTTCAAACACTTACTGTACAATATATAAGGCAATATAGCAACCCTGGGAGATCTTCATGTTCCAAAATGTTTTCAAGGGGTTCAGGAAATTTCTATTATGGTTTAACTGGCTGGTTCTTTCTTCCCCAGTCTAAGGTAAACAATTTAGAAGACAAACTGAAATAATTTCTTTAATGACTGGAGCAAGATACCGTGAGAATTATAATACAGAATCATGGAAATCAGTTCGTAACTTCCTCCTAGAATAGGTGTAGACATATCAATATATAGGTATATATGTTGGAATAAAAGATATATTTATAGATATATAGATATAGATAGGTAGATAGATAGATGGATAGATAGATAGACAGATAGATAGATAGATAGATAGATAGATAGATAGATAGATAGATAGATAGATAGATAGATGTGTGTGTGTGTGTGTGTGTGTGTGTGTGTGTGTAATAAGAGCTGACTCCTGAAACTAGCTTTAGCTCTTTCCTACCATATGGCCAATACAACTGCAGAGGATTAGACTGGTTTAGCCACTCACTGTGCCAGCATAAACTTTACAGTATAAAGAGACCAGGAACATGTTCTGATAGGCTTCTTCCTGTGAATTGTGCCATGGAAATTCACAGTCCTTTTGAAAACCAGTAATCCTTTCACCTGTGTGTGTTTTGGAGAGTTAAGCCTCAAGTCAACATTGCAATTACAGGCTTAAAGGATGGACTGCTAAAAGCTATATGAAAATGAAGTGGAACCATTTGTAAAGCACCTGCTGCCCACTCTGCTGACAACAGTGGGAAATTGAAATCCAGTCACTCATGCTATCTGTTCCTTTGGTGTTTTGCTTTTCACGCTTAACACTTTCCAGGGGGCTTGAAGGGAAACCAAAAAGTTGATGCATTCAATAAGTGAATGGAAAAGCTTCTTTATACAAGAGCTGGTGTCCCAAACTGAGGTCCTCTGTGAGGCTGATCAACCAACCTGAAGTGTATGAAAAACCTGATGAATTCTGCACTCATTAACTGGAAAAAATGCAACCTGAAGTACTCCAAGGCTCAAATCAGACTTTAGAAAGTTATTATGTCTGTTCAGATGTAGGTATATGGAAATTAAAGGCTGATGGTATCAGGATCTGTATTTCTGGCCTCAAGTCAGCAAATGGAGAAGTAGGTTTTGTGGAGCTGCTAACTCACATGTTACATATGTTGTTACACCATGCTAATTAAAACAGAGCTTTTCCAGCTGAGTGCTTTTTAAGGCCAAACTGTGCTTGGTCATTGCTGAAGGGAGCTGTGGAACATCAAGAAGGAGACATGGCTGATCTGGATCAAGCTGCAATGGCTAGAAGCCACAATTAATTTCCACCATTGTTTTGGTCAGGCTAGGTATTAGCAAGAAAAACTATGATAGCTACTGAGATAGCACCAGATTTAACCCAAGGGAAAGAAGAAGATAAAATGAGGGGCTATTACCACAGATGGGTCTCTCATGGAAGCTGTTGCTATGGTAGGAAGCCATGAAAGAGAAGATCCAAGAACTAGAGCCACAGCTGGAGATGATGGTAGGAGGATTAAAAATGTAGTGAAAGAAAAGAGAGAGAAAACAGTACTGGTACTGAATAAGAGGTCAAAGGAGTGCATGAACAGAAAAGCAGAGAAGAAAAGAGGGGAGGGGAAGGGAGAAGAGGAGAGCCTTGGCAGTTCTTGACAGATGCCTCTCACTAGAGGAGGAGAAGTAAAATGAAGCTATGCATTGCAGGTTTCTTGCTAGGAAAAGCAAGAAAGACGTGGTTTAGCAAAACAGACAATAGAGGTAGCCAACAGGAAAGGAAGGGAGATAACCAAGAATTTCAACAGAAGGAAGGGTGGGAATTTTATAAAGAAGATATGTGAGGGAGTAGAAGTTGGAATAATAGAAAATATCTGACTGGAGACTGTAATGAGGAACTCCTAGAAATCTCTCCATGTGCCTCTCATTCAAATGGAAGTAGAGGGGAAAGGGTGTGCTACATCTAATGACAGTGATACAACTTCTGGAACTTTTCCTCAGTATTTAATCAAGGCAGTACACAGACCATGGATAACACAGAATACCAAAGTGGAATGATATTAAATTTTCTGAGCTGAAAATGTCTGGAAGCAGAGATAACTAGACAGAAGTGTTGTATCTGCCTGTCCTGCTCTTTCTGTTCCTGTACCATCTGTTTATGACTCTGATTACAGAGAGGATACTCAATGATCTTAAAGGTCTTTTTCAACCCAAATGGTTCTGTGATTCCACAGTTCTGACCCAGAGACATGATGGTCTGACCCATTACCCTCCTTATGTTCTTGAATGAACTTAGAAATGAGAGTATTTGAAGCAGAAGCAAAATGCAAAGAGCTTAATGCAATTGGTGCAGTCTCGCTCCTCTCACCCTTAGATGGCAAGGTATGAAAACACAAGTCTGGCATTAAGGATTTTGAATGAATCTATGCAAAGAGGGGTGGAGCAATAACAAGAGCAATAACAATAAGAGGGGTGATTAGACCATAACAAGGACATGTATGCAAGAGAGGTAAAATCAATACCCTCACTCTGACCTTTGCCAGCACATGGGGCAACAGAGTTAATGAGGAGGAAAAAAATACAGAACAGAGATTAAATATGAAATGGAATAAAATAGCACATATTTACCAAAGGTAGGCTGTGTCCAAATAATCTCATCTCTTTCTTTAATGAAAAGCAAGTTGCGGTTTTCTTGAACAAGCAAAGTAGAAGAAAAGTAATCTAGCTGGAATTCTGTTTAGCAATAGCAAAACTATTGCTATTGTGCTATTAGGCAATTATTAGATAGACCAGAGAAGTTGTTATTACAGCTTGAGAGGGACTGGTGGAGTGGAAGACTTCATTTTGGAGTATCAAAACAATATTTGGTAAAGAGCAGGTTTATCTCTCTGTCATTACATTTCTCTCTGTAATGACAGAGAGAAACATGAGTTTGTTTTTCCAGCAGCTTCATGTTGGCTGGGGAGCTGTGATGTGGCTATGAGAGTCCACTGTTGGAATTTACCCTGTGATGAATAGTAGAGAAGATATTTGTGTTATGTAAGGTGAGCTGACACCTTTTCAGGAGTAGGCAGGGATATGTGGTTTTGATCATCGCTTTTCAATGATTGCAAACTACATAGATATGGAAAAAATATCATAAGAAATCAAAAGCTTGAATTTTCAACACTAGAAAATTTTAACGTATTTATCTGTTAATGGAAAGGTAGGTAGGGACTCTGATTTGGATAACAGAGAGAGAAGGAGAGTTACTAAGGAAGAGGAGAGTGTCAACAGAAATACTGATGATGTCAACCAATTAGGAATATAAAAATTTAAATATAAAAAATTAATTAAAATAGGAAATCAAAGCAGGAACTTTCTGCAGTGGGAGGTGGTTGATCATTTTCATAAGAAGTCCAAACAAAATTTATATTTAACGGAGAAATGTGCATTCCTGAATCATGTGAGGTTCTGTCTCACTTGTCTACCTCATAATAGCATTATCCCTGTCTGAGATGTGCCTGGTGAGACAGCCCACAGGGTCAAAATAGCACTTGGAAGCTCTTGGATGATGGCTACTATCATTTTCATGTAACAGGTGAATTTAGAATGCAATTCACTTTCACATTATTGTTCACCTGTTCCTGGTCATCCTGAAGAGTACAAGAGTTGTTACCAACTCCCCTGTCTTCAATATTCTGTTTGCAGTTTATCAGAATTGAAAGCAAAGAGTGAAAATGAGGAGATGAGTACAGTTATGGAATTTAATAACTGCTTGACATGATATCAGCTAGGGGACTTTATTTGGGATTTACAGTTGGTGTTTGCATTCAGGTGTTGGCTGGGCAACAATGACAACAGCCCTGTACTGTGCTTCTTTCTTTGCAAACCAGGGGCTCTTCTAGCCACAGTATATATATTACTAGAGGAATGCGTGGATATTGCACTGATTTCAGGGTGGGATTTGTCTCCTGGATATGCAGTTACACACGAGTAGAAGCTTTTTTTCATGCTTCAGTTTATGGGAGTCACACATTGCAACTGGCCAGCAGCTGAGAGGCAAGTATGAGGCAGTTAGTCATAAGGAATTACAGAGCAAGACCAAGACATTTTTTTCTGAAATATTAGCCCATTTTCCATTTTACATATGATTCAATTAACATTATTGCTGTTCTAAAGATAACTTATGCACAGAAATAAACAAAGCAAACCTGGTATCCTATGAGCTCTCCTTGCATTTGGCTAGCTAGCTCAGAATTGGCCTAAGGTGGAAAAGTGTGTTTCAAAAAGAATTTTTTTTAAAGAAGGAGAAATTAGTCCTAGCACTTCCTCTGAAGATTTGTTTTAGTAGCATACAGAATAAATGAAATCCGAAACACGACAGGATACAAAGAGAAAATAACTTACTCTCATCCACTTATAATGTCAAAAATGTAGTCATAGATGTGTTGTTAACAGGATAGCTACCTGACAGAAAAGCTGACTTAAAACTTTTTGGATTCATGAGTTTCCTGAGAGTTTCATGAGAGTTTCCTGCTTTGGAGAAAAAACCTTGATTGAATAATATATTGTTTCTGCATTTACAAGGTTGTTTTGTTTTTTGTTTTCTTTCTTTTTTATTTTTAATCTGCTTTCCACTGACACTGCCCATCTCATTCTGACCACTGTACCATTGGCAGGACACCTTCCTCTGGACCAGGTTGCTCAAAGCCCTGTTCAACCCGACCTTGAACACTTCCAGGGCTGGAACATCCACAGCTTCTCTGGACAACCTGTGTAAGGGCCTCACCACACTCTCAGTAAAGAATTTTTTCTTAATATTTGATCCAAATCTACCCTCTTTCATTTTAGAACAGGTGTTCCTCACCCTGTACTTCCTGATGAATAGTCCTTCCCTGTATTTCCTGTAGGTTCTCTTTAGGGACTGGAAGGTGCTTTAGGGTCTCCCTGGAGCCTTCTCTTCTCCAGGCTGAACAACCCCAATTCTCTCAGCCTGTCTCCATAGCAGAGGGGCTCCAGCCCCTGATCATACTCATGGCCTCTTCCCTCTTCTGCACTCACTCCAGCAGTTCCATGTCATTCCATGTCATTCCCTGTCATTCCCTGTCATTCCTGTGCTGGCACCCCAGAGCTGGATGCTCCAGGTGGGTCTCACCAGAGTGGAGCAGAGGGGCAGAATCCCCTGCCTTGATCTGCTTCCTTTCTCTGAGCTTGGTTTCAAGTTCTACTCAATTTTTTTCTAGGAAAAGAGGACTGCACACATTACTGGAGGTGTAAGCAAACCATGGATTTATAAAAAATGTAGCAGTTTACAGAATTTTTTTTCTCTTTTGTCCGCTCATCTCTGTGTAGCCCTATTAATTCTGTGCTGTTTGAATGAGACTCAATCTCCCTTGAGTCTCTGCAGAGCCCAGGAAAGAAGCAGAGGGACAGACATAATCTGAGGTCATGTTCTTAGTTCTGACTGTGACTGTGTGGTGCAGTTTGGTCAACCCGTTTCGCTTTTTCTTTTCCTATTCAGGGCACTCTCTGAGCTGTGTCAAGGATGGCATGTTTCTTCCCAGTGTTGTCACTAAGAAGGAGATCTTACTGTGCTGGCAGCTATCAGTTCATAGCAGGGGCTTTAAGATTAAAGGCTTTGAAACACTGGTGGGGCTTTGGGGCAGCAGTAGTGGATGGGGATTCAGGTGCTTGGAGCAGCAAGCTCTCAGAGCACTTTGTATATGCCTTGGCATTCTGACATCATTGCACAGAGCTGTGATGACATACTTATATGGTCAACACTGTGGACTTTCAGGCTTTGTCCTTCCCACTTCTAGCACCTAAGCTTTTTGTCCTTCTTTCTAGTAAGTCCAGTTTGGATTTCACTGGTGGTCACACTTACACACAGAGTATAGAGAGCACACTCACAAAAAATAGTTGAGAATGGAGTTTAGTAAGATACAGTGATCAGCCAGAGGGCTCTGTGAGATAGGCATATGAACCAGCCAGCTGCTGACAGGCAAACAGCCCCTGCTGGGCTCTCTTTTCTCCACGTGTTCATGGATGTGTGAATGGATCAGGTTGGAATTACCCAGTGATTGACCGAAGGACTCCTAAATCCTGTGACATTTACTTAATGCACGAGACCTTAGAGCTCTCCAGGTAGAGATGAGAGAGTGTTCATGCATGACCAAACTCCTCTGATTTCATCACCAAATCTGATGAACAGTGAGATGGGATAGGAATCATCTGTGTCCTTATAGATCATCCTATCATGAGTTACACTGAAAGACAAGACTCTTATCTACTTTTAGAGGTGAGTACCTGTATTGAGCTAAATCAGAAGCAAACACTGAAGTTACTGTAGCTCGGCTGTGGATGGCGTCTTGCTAAATTTATAATAAAGTGATTACATTTTTTAAGTGCTTGTATCATTAGGTTCTGGTATGACACGTTTCAAATTAATCTGTATTCAAGATCAAAGGACTCAGGTTTTTCAGTCACATGAGGTCTGAGGCACCTGTAAACAGACAGGAAATACATTTTCTCTTCCTTTCTGTTCTCTTCAGCACGTCGATTCTCTAAGCATGGTTGCAAGGGCTGCTAAAATAGCGGAACGGATGGTGAACCTGAACACATATGATGACATTGCACAAGGTATGGGCCGCTAAGAGGTGCTTCTAACTCAAGTCTCAAGTGTTAGCTCTGCACATAAGTACCCACAGCTACAGCAAGGACAGGACAGAACAGAGTAGAAAAACAACTAAAATGAGCAGGTCTAGGAACCTGCTGACTGACACAAGGCAAATAGTACATCAGACCATGGGCAAGCAAAGACCATGGCACATTAGCCCTGCTCTGAGCTGGCTGGGGACAGCAGGTCTGGTGAGCACTGCCTTCCCTGCAGCACTTCCTTCCCTCAGCAGGTACTTCACTCCTGGATGCAGGTGCTAGTGACAGCAGCCACAGCAGAGCTGATCCCTGCCCACATACCAACCATGGCAATGTACTCAGTCTTGATGTCATTTTACAAAAGTAATTTTGCTGCGTCTGCTCAGCTTCCTTCTGAAGAGCCATGTCCAGCCTGGGAGTGGCCTGAGGTCGCACCTTGCTCAGGGCTTCTGTTTTCTTGTTAATTCTTTGTCTGCTGATCATCAGTTTGGTTTTCATTTTTCTTATGTGTGAGAGAACTTGTTAAAATGCATTTAAAGGGCTGAGTTGCTGGTTTGGAGTCAGTACTTAAGAACTGAGACAGATTTTACACTAACAGTTGGGTTGTGCAGAAGCTGTGAGGATAACAGATTGTCTTTTAAAGCTTCCCTGACACTGAACTATGCTGATTGATTTCTGATTTATATGCTGAGACCTTTCCTTGATTTTTTTGTTTGTTTAGATTTTAAATATTTTGAGGATGCATCAGATGAATACAGAGGCCAGAATGGCACCCTCCTCCCACTCTGGAAGTTCCAGTATGAAAAAACCAAGAAACTTGCAGTTACTGCCCTCTCCTGGTAAGTATCTTCATTCCAAACTTAATCTCGAGTGTTGCGCAGGGGAGTGGAATGGAATGTAAAGGGATCTTATGAGGGCTGATTTCTCAGGGAAAACGGGTTTGATTTGTTACAGTCGGCTGCTTGGGCAGCACTGAAACGTGCCTGGTGCTCCTGGTTGCAGAGAAGATTGTGTAAGGCTGAATGTGACAGGCTTGTGCCCTTCAGCAGAATCTGAAGGCAGAGCAGGCTCTGTGCAGCACTGGGGCAAAGTGAGTGTGGTTAACAGGGCAAAGAAAAGTCCTTTCTTGGAAAAGCTGGGATAGATGTGTCATATCTTTGAACAGTATGCTGTAGGAATCAGCCCTGCATAGGACAGCCCCAAAAATCCAGCTATGTACTTGAGTGCTGACCAAACACTTCTTGTGACCTGTCAGGTTTGGTGCTGTGACCACTTCCCTGGGGAGCCTGTTCTTGTGCCCATCCACCCTCTGGGTGAAGAACCTTTCTATAACATTGAACGTAGCTCTCTCCTGATGCAGCTTGATGCCATTCCCTCGGCTTCTGTCACTGCTCATCATGGAGAAGAGATCCGTGTCTGCCCCTCCTCCTCACAATGACATTTTGAGGGCAGTGAAGTCTCCCCTCAGTCTTGTGTTCTGCAGGCTGAGCAGACCAAGTGACCTGAGCCACTCCCCATGCAAGGGCTTCCCTTCCAGACAAGAGAGGTATTTGTGTATTGGGATCTTGCACAGTTCAGTGCAGTAGGCATTTGCCCTGCAGTTCACTTTCACATATTTTGGTCAGTCCAAAAATGATCACTGATGCTTGCAAATCTACTCTCTTTTGTTCTGAGATATTATTGCTATGGTTATTACTGTGGAAAAAAACCCCACTTATCACCAACACAAATGAGTCCTTTCACTTTTTAACATGCCTGATGCTCCTCAGAACTGGCTTAGTTCATGCACTAAGCATGAGACACACCTAGTCAGACCCTGCCCTGTGCTCCCCTGCTCTTAGGCCTCCTCTTATTTGTTTGTGTGAGCACATTTGTGCCTTGATAAGGAGAATCTATGGAGAGACAGAGCAGGATTGCCATCTTCTGCCTTTCGAGCCACTGTGGTATTATGTAAGAGAGTATCATGCATGCAGTTGTGTGAGAATTACAGATAACAGTCAAAATGGGAAGTAAAATTGGGAGAAAAGGCATCTTTAATAGGTAGTTTATACTACTGTTAAATTTGTCTCCAGGAAATGATAAGAGAATGATGACTCTGGAATTGGAAGAATTACTCCAAATTGCTTTATGGAATAAGCTTTTCTAATTCAATTTTTATTCTCTCATTTTTAGCAGTGATGGTGTCTTTAGTGAAAAGAACAAGAGCTTTAGGAAGCGTAGGGATTAGCCCAAATGAAAAAGGAGAAATGAAAAGAGAAGTGGGTTTATTTTATCAATTCACAGTAGCAATTCAGAGAAAATACTCATAGATAATTTCCACATATGTTCATTTCATGGAATTGAATTCGCAACACAGCACTGGTTGTGCTGTGTGAGCTCAGGGGTAACAAACAGTACTGATCTTTGTCCCATGGAAATCCTACCTGCAGCAATCTACCACCCACAGCAGAGGTTGTGGGGAGAGTAGATGTTTTTCAAGTAAAGGGGCTTTTGAAGACATAGTAGATGGCTAATTGCTCATTGCCAGTATTTACCACAGGAAATACAATGTTCACCAGCTGGGTCAGAAGGGAATTTCCCTTCCTGATTTGTGGTTGTGATCTAGAGTTTATGAACTGATAGCTGTCTCTGAAAGCATCTCTCATAATTTAATAACAGGTACAAAAAGTGAGTTTATTGATTCAGAAACTCTTTAATTCTTGCCACTGAAAGATAGAAACCTATATATTCCTGCCTTTTTGCTTTCCTCAAAGATCTAATTTTTAAAAGTAAACTTCCTGCAATTATGAAATGGATAGGCCAAGAAGTGCTGGAGATTGACATGTCTGTCTTTTTGTCTTTTTCATCTACTGTTTTGATCTTCTGATGTTCTGCTTTTTTGTGCATCATGACTTTGGACAGGTTGCTCACAAACTTTATTAGTGCATACGGTCAAAGGGCAGAACCCTCAGACTGAGTGGAGTCCTGTGAGAATGAACTCTGAAGTTAATGTGTGAAACACTGTGTATTGCTGTGGAACTACATGGTTAATAATAAATGCCATCTTATATTCATTTTCTCATTACAGGAATCCAAAGTACAAGGACCTATTTGCAGTGGGGTATGGTTCTTGTAAGTATTAAATGCAAAAGAATCACAGAGAGATTTAAGATATTTAACAAGTGCTCTGAGATCAATTCAGACAATCCTCTGAGGTGTGGATTGCATCTCATAGCAAGAACTCACTTAATTTCATAGCAATAAATTGAGTTTTGACTCAATACAGAGATTAGGCCTTTCCATTCCACGACATGAACATTCAGAAATACATAGGCATAGACAGCAATTACTGTAGGACTAAACCAAATTTAAAACAGGATAATGTGATACATAATGGAATTGCTGAACTATTTTTTTTTTCCTTTGTGGTCTGGAGAGCTGAAATAGACATGATTTCAAAAGAGTTTAGATAGATGCATGGAGGACCAGTTTGCTGTTGGAGGGATAAACCACCTAATTTAGAAAGTTGATAGCTGTGAGTTGCAGGGAGCTGAGTACTTACAAGGGGACAGACTGACCTTCTCAATTTAAACAATTGCTACATGTGTTGGTGTAAGATACTTGGCTAGACTAGCAACAGTAACCTTTGATATCATCCCAAATATGTCTTTATTCTTACGTCTTTTTCTGTGCTCTGACAATGGAACCAGATGGGTTGTCTTCATTTACACTGGTAAGGACTGTGCTTTGCTTGCAATGTTGCAAAATTTCATTTTCCCTTTAAATTTACATTTTTCTTTTGACTTTCACTCCATCTGAGTCTGGAAATGTTCTTGTTAGTTTGCCAAGATGCCTAAATTGGCCTGACACTCTTTTTTAATTCAGCAGGCAGCAGCTATTCTGAAAAGCAGATTAGAATCAGCTTTTTGGAAAAAAAAAGCATGGTGTGAAGTGCTCAGGATGTCCTTGCCTTGTACAGCACAGCAAAATCTTATTGTTCTCAACTCTCTGTGCTGAGAGAGTGCAGGAATTTAGCAATGCCTTCCCACTGCCCTGCCAGCCAGGTGGCAGAGGAGGGATACAAGCTCAAGGAAGGTAATCTCCCTGCTTAACCTATTCCCTAACCTATTCATTTAATTGGTTTAATTTCATACACTTTGTACACTAGGCAAGACCAGTATGCTTTCTGGGCTGTGCAAAAGTATTAGTTAGTTATACCTGTATTCATTGTACTAAAGGCAATACAAAGATGCAACGGGAGGGAGACTCTAACTCAGTGGTTTGCCATGTAGGTGACAAGAGAGGTGGCTCTCTGGAAGGGATGATCCCTCCTCACAAGTGAGCTGAGGCAGAGCACCTGGCTGGATTCATCTCACCTCACTTTAGTTGTCTCTTAAACGACTAAAGTGAGGTGAGATAAATCCAGCCCAGAGGAAATGATCCTATACTCACACAACGACTGGGATATCTTTGGGTCTGCTGTGGCCATAATTACATCACCAGTCTTCTGTGCAGCAGGCATTTGGGAGCGCTGCCAAAACACAAGTAACACATTTGTCCTGCTGCCTAAAATGTACTTTTTGAAACTAAAGATCCCTTGTTTACTGTGGGTTGGCACCACTCCAGAGTGGTGGGTGCTTTCTTTACTGAGAGAGTCCTAGCCTCTCCCTTGCTTTTGTACCCTATTTCTGCAGTCTTCTCCAGTGATTTATTTGGATGGGGTTTCTGATGCTAACGGTGTTTCTTTGAGACAGGCTTTTCTGAACAAGGAAATATTGTCATCGTAATTTGCAATTCAGGGTTTATGCTGCCTGGCTGGAACTAATTTTTATTCCCATGAGGAGGAGCTGTCTTTTTGTTTTTATTTTTGCATAAATGAGATTGCTGGGTTTCTGGGTACAGTGACAACTTGCAGTGCAGGGTTCAGAGCCACTAGTGGGTGATGGGCTTGTGTTCTGCCTTGCTGATGGGAACACTACGAATACAAGCTCAGGTCTTTGCCATCACCTCAGTTCATGTTCCAAAAGCAATTGTGCCTCTGACAGGCTTCAGAGGTGGCTTTTTCTGTGCAGCTCCAAATGTCAGCACATGAGCTGAGTAGCATAAAACATTTTCTCTGTGGCCAATGTATTTTATCCCACAGTTTCTTTGGATTTAATGGACGTAACTTTCCACTCAAGGGTGTTTGAAGAGTACAGACTCAAACGTAAAGCACTGGCAATCTGAGATATTGGGCAAAGATGTCTACTCAGTTCTTCACAGTCTGAAGTAGGGCTCTATGTAGGCAGAAGAAAAGCACATAAAGATACATATACTGTTCTAACTTTCTAGTATAAAATCAGCATAAGCAGTGCTGGCACACTGATGTGACTGCATCCAAAGTAAAAGTTACTGGAACTTTGTGATCAAACTAAATTGGTGTCAAATCCAGACCAGAGCTTTCATGGAGATGAGCTGGCTCTTAGTAGATGTCCTGAGGCTCCCCAAAGCTGAAGAGAAAGTGTGGAACACAGAAGATGGAGCACTCTGGTTGCACTCTCCTAAAACATAGAGACAGGTAAATACAGGGAGATTGGGCATACTTACTGGGCAGTCGTGTATTTTCCCATTTCTCAAATGAACTGTCCAATGACCATGGATATTCTTTTATTTACTGCCTTGGTCACTGCAGTAAGGGTATTCCCAAATAGGACATGCTTAGGATGCTTCAGCAAGAGGAGAAAATAAACCAAATGGCCTTTACAGCAAGGTACTGCCTTTTCCTGTTTGCCTCTCTACTTTATAGGCATTTTCAGAATCAGGCACTTTAATTAGATATTAGAATCAAGAAAATGAAAAGTAAAACTAGCACACTCACAGAGGGAAAAAGTCATTCTGCAGGGACTGAGAGGAGATATGCATAGAGATATGCTATTTGCCTCCTCCTTTTTTCACGATGCCTCATTTCCCTCTATCTAGAAAACAAATAGTGGAAAAAATAATTAGTAGTGAATTCCCAATCCACTACTCACTCAAAAGATTGAATAAAAACAAAGATGAGCTTCATGTTACACCTCTTAGGTTTGTACACAGCCTGTTTCAAGCCCCAGAGATTTATTCTAGGCAAATATTTTGTTTTCTAGCAAAATATCTTCCAGCCAAATACAAATTTGAGAGACACAAGGCATCATAGAATCTTGGTGTGGTTTGGGTTGAAAGGAATGTTAAAGATTGTTCAATTCAAATCCCCCTGCCTCTGGGTAGGAATGCCACTCACTAGATCGTGTTGCTTAGGATATCAAACCAGTCCTTGAGCACTTCAGGGATGGGACATCCACAGCTTCCCTGGACAACCTGTTCCAGCATCTCACCTTCTTCACAGTAAAGAATTTATTCCTAATATCAAATCGAAACTCTCAGTTTAAGAAGGTTATCCCTTGTTCTGGCACTATCTGCCTATGTAAAAAGGTATCTCCATCTCTTTTATAAGCCTGCTTTAAGTACTGGAAGGCCACATTGAGGTCTTCCCAGAGCCTTCTCTTCTCCAGGCTGAGCAGCCCCAACTCTCTCAGCCTGTCTTCATAGTGGGGATGCTCCAGCCCTCTGATCATGCCTGTGATCTCCTCTGAACTCACTCCAACAAGTCCATGTCTTCCTTGGCCTCCAGAGTTGATCATCAGGCAGTGTAAAATGGGGTGGAAAGTGCTAAGTGTTGAGGAGACAAGGAAGAGATTATTGTGATGATGATGGCTAAGCCTTGGCTCCCTTACCCAAATTCTTGAGTATCACGATTGAGAGCTCTTGCACTCTAAGAAAAATGTATCTAAATGTCTCCCAGCTCTTATTCACTCCTTGATCTCTGAGAGTGTTTTCCCAAAGGGTGGCACATGCTACTGCTCTAAACAGCCAAGATATAGGCTCTGGCAGGGAGATTTTTTAAATTCAGTTAGTGTGTTTTCTGCTGATTCAATGCCATATAACTTTAAATCAAATCTTGGTATATACTTAACTGGATGCTGAATGATTGCATTCATACTTTTGCTAGTACAGTTGTTCTACCACTTGTCCTGACAAGAGAGATGGTAGTTTTGACAAGACATTTACCCTCTCCTTAGGTCTAGGGATCCAGATAATAGGTGAGATAATTCAGCAGGATTGGAGTCCTACACTGAAGGAAGCCCACTGCATACAGATGAGGTCTGTGATCATTAATTAATATTAACTACTTGTTAGCTGTTCCTGAAATGGAGAGAAATCCTTCAAGTTTTCTATGAGATCTCAGTCAAATTATGGAAATAACAACTGAGAACCATAGAATCATAAGATGTCCTGAAATGGAAGGGACCCACAAGGATCATGGAAACCCAACTCCTCTCTCTACATAGGATGATCCCCAAGAACACCACCATGTGCTTGTGAGTGTTTCCAAATGTTTCTTGAGCTCTGTCAGGCTTGGTGCTGTGACTTGTTCCAGTGCCCAGCCACTCTCTGGGTGAAGAACCTTTTGCTGATATCCAACCTAAACCTCCCTGGCACAACTTCAGGCCATTCTCTCAGGTCCTGTCATTGCTCACAGAGCAGAGATCAGTGCCTGTCCCTCCTCTCCCTCTCATGAGGAAGTTGTAACTACAATGAGGTCTGCCCTCAGTCTCCTCCAGGCTGAACAGAGCAGGTGACCCCAGCCCCTCCTCACATGGCTTCCTCTCAAGGCCCTTCATCATCCTTGCTGCCCTCCTTTGGATGCTCTCTGGTAGCTTTATATCCTTCTTTTGTTGTGGCACCCAAAGTTGCACCCAGAGCAGGACAATTTGCTCCCTTGCCCAGCTGGCCTGGTGTCCCCAGGACAGGGATGTCCCTTCTGGCTGCCAGGGCACTGCTGACTCATGTCCAGCTTCTCATCAACCAGGATCCCCAGGGTCCCTTTCCCTGGCACTGCTTTCTACCTCTCATTCCCCTGTCTGTCTGTACAATCAGGGTTGCCTCATCTCAGAAGGAGACTCCATCACTTGTCTCTGTTAAACTTTATACAGTTGCTGATTGCACATTTCTTTAATATGTCATGGTCTCTCAGCACAGCCTCTCTGCCTTTGAGGGAAACATCAGCTCCTTCCAATTTAGTGTCATGGACAAACTTTCTTAACAGTCCTTTGAGACCTGTGTCCAAGTTGTTTGTGCAGACAATGAAGAGCACTCGGCCCAAGATGAAGCACCCCTCCACAGACCAGCTGTCAGCCTGAGGTAATCCCATTTACCATAACCCTTTGTGTTCTATGCATCAGCCAGTGTTCACCCACTGCATGATGTAATTATCTATCTGCAGGCTGGACATTTTTGCCAAAAAGGATATTTAAGAAGTCCAGCTCTTTGATACATTAGAAAATCATAAAAAAGTAGAACTGAAAATAATTTTAGAAATTTATTAGTCTACCTCCGTGCAAGATAATACTTTATTTAAAACATGGTTTGAAGTCTAAACTTAGTCCACCTAATGATGATTGCATGCCCTATAATTCCTGTTATCATTGACAGCATACCCCTGTAGATGACAGGCAAGCCTTGTGACAAGGACAGAAATGTATGTTTGAGAAGCAGAACATTAGAAAGCCTGAAAACTTTGATTTAACGGTATAGGCTGTGGGCTTAAGAAGGCTCAGTGTTACAAAATGTGCCAGATGTTTGCTTGTGTTTTCTTCTCTGCAGTGGTAGATTTAAAGGTTGTGATGCAGAATGTGGAACATAGTCTGGAATGGATTTACATAACAAGCTGCAGTTAAATTTGGTATTTTCTGATGAATGACCGAAGAGCTCCAACTAAAAGCACCAAGTGGATTGAATACTGCCTAAAAAATTCACATCTTTGAAGCAGCTCTCAGAAAGTCTCTTCCAATATGTTTATGTATTTAAATTATGTTCCCAGAACAGGCAAAGAAGACTCCTGGGAGCAGAAATCCTTACTAATCTTTCTCTAAGCTACATAGCTTGTTTTTATATTGGGAATAGAGATTTAAGACCTTGCCAGACAGAGAAAAAACATTTTATATTGCTTGGATGGAATTCTTTGCCTAGTATGAGGCTGTGTGTACATGCAATTCATGTGAGGGGAATGCTCTGGAGAGGAGGGCTGGCTTGTCCCCAGTCACATAATGGCCGGTGTGCTGGACCAGGTGCAGCACTGACTGTCAGACCCCATAGTGAAGCTATTGAAGTTTTCTGAGTAAAATGCTACAAAAGACTGATAGAAATTAATGTGGCCCACACATCTCACTCAAAGAGAAGTTCATGTTGCAATCTTGATTCTGTTTGCTGTTTGGCATACATTTGTATGCTGTAACAGATTCCAGCCTTTGGAAAAACTGGAATTTTTTTCATTCAGTCATGTTCCCAGCATACAAGTTGATAAATGCATCTTCAGTGGTAAAAGATCCACGAGGCTCACTCTGTGCTTTTGATTACAGGATTGAGAACTGTGTTGTACCACTATAGAGTCTGAGTTTCCTTTTAGTTATGAATGTATTTTTTATTGATATTTTGGTATTTGTACTGTAAATTGAAAGACTGTCCCCTTTTTCAAATGCTTGTGATACCAGTTATTAATGGTAGTTGGGACAAGTGATATCTAAATATCAGTTAGTGATATCTAAATATCAGTAGTGAAATTATGTTGAGGAAAAAAAGAATACAATCCCACAAATAAAACATAGTGATTGTATAGTCACCAGTGATTTTAACTGACTATATTTAAGTTGCTACTGTAGGGGGTTATTACAATACAGAAAAAAAGCATCAGTAGAATAAGGAGAGAGAAGAATTAAAAGGGAATTTGTAAGTTTTATTTGTGAATTGATGTAGAACATTTGTATGGGCACTGAGTATGCCCACAATCAAACAGGAACACCCTGGAGGACTTGGGCTTGGTATGTACTAATTTAAGAGTGCTGTTTGTACTATGTGATTTTTAAAAGCTGAAAGGAATTTTCCATTAATACATTGTATTAATTGGAAGAGGCTGCTGGGGAATAAAATAAGAAATAAAATGTAGCAATCAGATGCCTCTTAGGCAAGCATATCAAAAGCCCTTAGTTACTAGGTCTAACGCTATTCTATTATTTTACCCCTAGGAGCAATTTAGTTCCCATTTGTAGCAGAATACAAGGCATCACTCTATGTTACGTTGTTCAAAAAAATTCAAGCTGTGTACACATAGAGAGGGATGCTGTATTTTCAGGAGCAATAATTTTTAAAAAGTTTTGTGTAGAAACTCCAATACTGAACTTCATCAGAGTTCCTTGAATCTATGGAGAGGAAGAGTTGCAAAGGAATTGAGGAGATGACAGAAGTTTTAAGTGAAGTCTTTAATTTAATGCTGAAATGATTACCCTGGGAAGGCATGCTCATCACTGGTGACATGCCCAGGAGAAGGGTGACAAATGGGGAAGGGTTCAAAAAAGAAAGAATGATCTAAGAGCAGGGCAACTGACCTGGGAAACAAATTTAAGGAATTGGGTTTGTTCAGTTTGTCAAAGAAAAGCTTATTAAGTCTTTGGATTGTGGTCTGTTAACTCCATGTATTGGGAAAGCAGATCATGTAACAAAGGGATCTTTAATCTGGCAGACAAATGATGTAACAAGATCAAAGAAAAGCTGGAGCTACATGAATCAGGCCAGACAATGTGTGGCTCTTAATAGCAGATGAGCAATTGCGAACAATTAATTTTGGCATGTGGTAAATTACCATCTTCTGGAAAATGTAAAATGTGGAAATTTTAAAGATTTGATATTTGTTCTCTGAAGTTTTGGTCTGCTGAAGATACATTTCTTCATTTAAAGATTTAAAGTAGTGAAATCCTGTGTCCCTGTTATTTTATATTTTTCAGGAGTCTGATTTATTCACTCTTCTAACCTTTTTATGGGCTTCTTTCTGTACTGTTTGCTGTTTGAGGCTTCAAAGTTCATTTGCAAAACATCTATATCCTCCCCCATGGTCTGACAGTCTTTGAAAAACCTCCCTAGTGGAATCAGTGTTAGAAATTTAAGCCATCATACATCCAGTTTATTGAGATCACCAATTGTGGTCAATTAAACATAATTACACTGAAAATAACACTTTAGAATCTGTTTTCCAAATACTGAATTTCGCTTACCACATATTCAGGGAGAGAAAGAACCTATTACACTATCAACTCTGTTAATAAATACAACCTAATAACCATAATACATCAAGTGTATCACATGAAAGATTAATTTAATTTAATGACTTAATTACTGATTTGTAATATAACTTCTGTGAGCTTTGCTTGGTTTTTCTGAACCTTAACCTTTTAATACATATAATTTTCAATTAACTCACAATATTAACTTTTGGTGTAGCATTTTGTTATGCTAGAGATAGTAAAGAGCTCCATTGGACTGTTTGGGAAAAAAAAATGGATTAACAAATTTTCTAGAGCCTGGGGATCAAAGGAGCTGCTGAGACATCCTGTTGTGTCTCCAGTGCATTGCAGGCCATTAAATTCCACCCACCTACCTCTCTGTGTAGACTAGTTAGTTTGATTAGTGCATTTTTATCCACAGGAGGCGAAACACTTGTGTACCGTAGAGTTTTATCTGTTCAATAAAACTAGTCTGACCCCTTTCCTTTCTTAGCTTTGTCTCTGGAAATGGCTCCACTTAAACTATTGTGGGAATTCTTTTCTTAGCATTTGGACAGCAGAATTCAAGGATAGACAGGTTAGCTCTCTTTGTCGTCAATGTCAAAGGGATGGTCTTGTGATGAAAATCTGCCAAAAGATTTTCTAACCATCCATATTGAGACACCCATTGACTCACTAGGAGAAGACAGTCTACAGGTATTGAGGACAGGCAAAACAGTTCTAAACACTCTTTCTTAAAAGTATCAGTGTTTGCTTTATTTTAAATATAAGTTTCCCCGCACACATATGTTGCTATGCTTGTGTTCTATCACATAAAACTATATGCTTTTATTTTGTGTTCCCTCCAAATACTAAGGTTACATTTTCACCACAGCTTGACTTTTCTGTAGCAAAAGTTCTTGAATCAATTCTATTTCTCACACTCTAGTCTAAGTGTAAAAAAAAATTTGCCAGCCTGATGCTATAGTGGTCCTGACCATCTTCACCATCATATCTTCTTCAGAACAGTGGGATGATCCTGACTTCCCACAGAACCCCTGTACTGCTGGCTGTGTTATTGTGCTTGGATATCAATTTCCTATCTCTTACCTGCATGGAACCCTGACACATGACCTGTTTTCCTGATAATCCGATGCTTAGGTCAATAAATAGCAAAGCAAAATCTGGGTAAAACACAAGTCAGTGTTACTTAACTGCTATGTATTTACTCTTGCTAGATACTTAACTATTTTTCCGTTTCTCTTTGCCTCTCATTTCCATTCTCTTAAAGGGCTTGGTTTCCTTCTGTTTGCTCTATATTTCATAGTTGAAACCTTGATATGAGGTATAAAGTAGATTTCTTAATCTGTGTGCTTTGACTTCTATCTGAGAGATAACAGTAGTAAGACCAAAGGTTCTGCCTTCATTTTACTCTTTGCATTAGAACTTTGAGGATGAGGTTTGTTAACTTGGGTAGATTCACAAAAAATAATAATTAATTTTTTTTTTTTACCTCACAGTAGCTCAGATTTGTATGTCACTTTCTTCAGAAGAATTCCAGAGAGTCCATGTAAGGGAAAACGAAATTAATTGATTAGTTTGGCTTCCATAGTGCTCCATAAGTGAATCAAGGCTGATGAATGCCAGGAGGCATAAGATCTATTTAGAGCTTGTGTAGGCAGATGCATTAGTTTGAGGGAGAGTTTGGTATGCTATGGATTTGTTCTGGTTGCCTCCCAAGAAAAGGCTCTGGATACAGCGACCTTGAGAGGTTTCTCCATTTTCTCTGTTTGTCAGATGCAGCCATGCTTGTGAAATCAGCCACACAGATAAGAAATGCTGTTGGCTCTGTAAGGTTTATTTGTCAGTGAGTTCATACTTTCCTGTGGTTAATCAGCTATTGAAGCTCAAAAGTTTTTCAATCCTTGTTAAGAAGATGGAACTATTGTTAATCTATCCTGGCTACAGGAGTGCAGCCTTTGTAGCGAAGCATTGCTGTTGAAAAACTTGATCATATAAATAATTTGTACAGAATTCTGTTATGATTTTTTAAAAGGTTATTGTTGCAGGCTTAGATACGACTGGGTGATGTGCATTGTTCAGTTGCATTCAGAGTCTTTCAAGCTAAGGATGTACTTCAGTGGTGAATCCCTGTGTGGTGGCTGCAATTTGGCAAGTGGCTCCCTGGGAGTAGGATAGGGATTTCAGGAGTCTTCTTGGAAGAAATACGTGGAAACAGGTCCTGCAGGGAAGATGAGTCTGAGAGAGTTGGTTAATATTCAAAGATCACTTCTTCTCAGGCTTAAGAACAATGTGTCCCAATGAGCAAGAAATCAGGCAAAGCAGATGAGAGGCCCTGCATGGATCATTAAAGAGGTCCTGTCATTAATTAGGCATAAGCAGGAAACACACAGGAGATGGAAGTGGGGATGGACTACTTGGACTGAATATAGAAATGTTAACAGAACAAGTAAAAATGAGACAAGGAAGGCCAAAGCCAATCTGGAATTAATTTTAGCCAAGGATGTCAAGAACAAGAAGGTCTTCTTCAAACACATCAATAACAAAAGGAAAACAAAGGATAATGTGGGCCTGTTACTTAACAGAGTGGGGAAATTGGTAAGAGACAATTCAGGCAATGCAGAGTTACTGTACACCTTCTTGCACTGGTCTCCATTGGCTAGAACAGCCCTCAGGGATCTCTGACCCAAAAAAATCAGTGTAAAGGAATGCTGGAAGCAAGACTTTCCTTTAATCATGTTAGAGAACACTCAGGTGACCTTGGCATGCCCAAGTCCCTGGGCCCTGATGGAATGCATCAACAGGCACTGAGGGAAGTGAGGGACACCATAGTGAGGCTGCTCCCCATCATCTTTGGAAGGTCATGGCAATCATGAAAGGTGCCTGGGGATTGGAAGAAAGTAAATGTCACCCCAGTTTTCAGAAGGGCCAAGTAAGAGGACCCAGGGAACCATCAGGCAGTCAGCCTCTCCTCGGTCCTGGAAAGATGGTGGAGCTCCTCGTTTTGGAGGCCATCTCTTACCACATAGGTGACAAGAAGGTGGTCACAAGTGGTCAGCATGGATTCACAAAGGATAAATAATGCTTGATCAACCTGGTTGCCTTCTGTGATGAAACAGCTGCCTGAATAGATGAGGGAAGAGCAGTGAATATTGTCTACCTCGACTTCAGCAAGACTTTTGTCAGTAACACTTCAATGTCATGTTATAGTGCAGAAAATAATCAATAAGAACGCATATAATAAAGCATGCAAAATATCCCCTGTGCATCTTCTCTATATGCCTTCATCTGCCCCTTGCTAAACTGGACACATTAGCTACCCTTAAAAGGCAGAAATTAAAGACATGGGGAGTGATGGAATGCTTATCTTCTTGTCTATGATAAAAATAATATATTTAAGATTGTTTTGCAAATGACATAAGGATTTATGATGTCTTCAGCAGAGTTATATAACATAGGAAAGTGAGAAAACAGGAAGAACTACAAGTGGAAAAGTTACTACTGAAAAGCATTGGGAGTTTGTCTCTCAGGGAGTAGGTAAATTTTGTTTGGTAGTTAGGAAATTTTTCCCTGAGTGTGGCATGGTGTTGCCAGATCTGATCATTCAGAGATGACATGGCATCATGAGATTAGTGATTAATTGAAAGACTTTATTCCTTTTTATTTGCCCTCTATAACTTCAGGGTGGAATCTGTTTGTTTTAAAGCCTTCCTTTATTGCCATGAAGGCTAGCAGTGCTTTGGTCTGAAACAAAGCAGAAGCAGAACTTTGTTTAAATAATAAATATGAGACTTGAAAAGAAAAACTTCCTGCTATTGCAGCACGCCAGATTTCAGGAAATTGCCAGCCCTGTTGCAACTTTTGTGTCTCTCCTTGCATGACCCTCTAAGCAGTGTCACTTCATGAAGGTAGAGGCAGTGATTCTCAAAAAGATGGGGTTCTGTGACCTTAGTAAAATCCCAGGGGGCTTGGATCTTTGTAAATCCCAGTGGGTTTGGGACTTGCAGCTTTTGTATTTCATGCATCTTGAGAGACCAGCTCACAGCTCCCCTTGGATCCCTAGAGTACAAAAGGAAGTCCCCCGTAAGTCATGGGTCTGGTTTACCTTTGCTAGTTTGTTGCTCCTTGCTTTTCATTTGCTTCTTTTAAAGCACCTCAGTTTGTCTGTAATGAGATTAAATTGCTCTTGTGGCTGAATTATTTATGGCTTTTAATGTAATTTTCCAAATTTGTATTCCCACTGAGAAAAGTTAATTAAGTTTTGCAAAGGCAAGTTTGAAATACATTTCAGATTTGCAGAAGAGTTTTCAAGATTTGCACTGAAACCCCAAGCCCCAGTGGGATCTTCCATATTTTAAAGGCATCAGAGTTTAGCTTCTTCCTAAACACCCCTTGTACTGCAGGATCTCTGACAGCCTCTAATCCTTCCAGGCTTCACAGCATGCTCTGAAAATTGCAATTTCCTTTTCTTCTTCGAAACAAATTCTTATCATTTCTTGCATATGGTGTTACAGCTGACAGCATGAAGTCCCAGCCTGAATATTAAGACTGTAATTCTATTTCTTGAGTTGTGGTGCAGTGTATAAATTCATTCAACTGGACTTCCAAGGTGGGTGCCACCAAAATGAAATCTCAATTAATTTACTAATGACAGTCAGTTGGGGCCCTGTTCTATGTTGAGCAGCGGCTGATTCATATTTTAACAAGCTATTGTTTTCCCAATTTAAATTCTGTAATTTCTTGAATCATCAGCTTTTCTCCAAGATGCACTGGGTGGTATTTGCATGATTAATCATGCATTTTGATTTTACTTAGCACACGTATTTACATAACTGCAGGATTAGTTAAGAGAAAGGGCAGAATGTGCCTTCCAGATGAAGTGGAAAAAAGTTTGGCAGTGGAAAGAGGTTTCAGCAAACAGCTGCAGGTCAGGAATTCTGAAAACCACATGTCTGAGACAACTGGGCAGTGAAAGCTTTCTGCCAGTCGGGGAAATGGCCCCATTTCTGCCAGTGGGGAAGATGAGAGTAATACCACTTCTTACGAGTATTTTCTGTGTTGGAGTAGGAGAGGTCATTTCGGCAATGTTTATAAAATACTGCCGGATTGTATTCTGATTTCATTCCTAGGTTTACTAGAATGTCTAGCTATGAAATTATATCTAATTTCTGTTCATTTGGAAGGTGTTTGATGGTGTCTGTCTTCTACATTACAAGATAAAATTTCTCCTTGTTTGTTGAAAATATCTTTTTATCAGCATGCTGGTTTGATTTTGGCTATTGCAGTGTTAGTTTCATACAGTAAGTGTGAGTTTTAAGAATTATATAAAATCTGGCTGAAGTGGGCCTCTAATTATATCTGGAGAGGCTTAATTCTGCTTAATGGCTTCTGGTAAATGTGTGACACTTAAAATCAGTGTCTTAAAGCTCAAGAGGATAGGGCCTCATCTCCTCTTAAGCAGCTTGTCTCACCATTCTCAGACTCACTTGCTGGAGCAAAAGCCTGCACAAGTGCACCTGGCACACCTTGCCTGAGGGCTTGTTATAGCTCCAAAGCTGAAATTCAGAAGTACAGGGACAGACATTGGACTGGGAATTAGATGAGGGATTTCCCATTCCAGCCAGGTAGGCAAGTAAGGTTGCATTTTCCTGGAGAACAGCTTCCTTCCCTGTGGCTCTTCTGCAGAGTTGTTTTAATTCCTTGTGTGGATGTGAATGTACAGCAGCTTGAAGCTCATCACAGCCCTACTGATGTCCCTCTATTAGGAGAGAGAGTCCTGGAAGGGAACACCTCTGCAAAATAGGGTTCTGTTGCATTAAAGCATTCACAGAGGAGCGTGCGTGGGCTAATGACCCATGACCCATTTTGCTACCCCTTGGGAAATTTTCAAAGGACTGAGTATCAAGAAAGGAGGGTTCTTTCTGACCTTGAGAACTATCCCCTGTTTTGACTGGAAAAATCAGGGCTGAGGCTTTACGTAAAGACTCTGAGGATGCTTCAGCACTCTCCCTTTTGTGTGCAGTGCAGAGATGGAGTAGAAGAAAACACCTAGTGTATGCTTTGAAAACTGTGGTAGCTGCTGTCAATCAGCTGTCTACAGATTGGATCTGTCTGAATCCTGATATTGTATGAGCAGAGTACCCCCTGTGTTAATGGTTGCTGGCATCACCTCTGTACTATAAATATCCCACTGGATAGTCACACAGTGTTAATTCTTGCATGTGTTCATACCATTTTTACTTGCTTTTTCTAACCAAATATTTACAAACAATTCCATTGTAATCCCTGGCATCGTGAGGCAGCTCCCTAAAGGAAACCATTAATTTTCTGCTGTACAGCATTGGTTGATTAGATGCTTTATGGAGGAGGAACTCATATGAAAGTGTAGAAATGAAAACAGCAACACTCCTGCCAAGCACTGTAGCCTGTTGCTTTCATTCATCAGCCGGTTTTATTCATTCATCTGAAGGAATGCTCATGAATGATTCTTGTTGGAGAGCTACACAAACTGTGAGGCACCACTCAGGAGCACAGCAGCCTCCCTCCCTTGCTGTCTTCTATCAGTATCCCTGTTCCCAACACCAGGGGTCAGCTTTCTACTGTTAATTTGAAGCCCTTCTCTAGCTATGTTATCTAGCTGTTACAGAATACAAGGAAACCAACGAGAAGCTCTGGCCCTCCTCTAGAGCAAACATACTTTACAGGAATGGTTAAGGTAGAAATACTTATGTGTTGGGTAACTTGTATTGCACTTCTCCCAGCAGAGCTATTTTCTAATTGCCTTTCTCTTCCATCCAGGAGCTGCAGTTATTTATGTGCTGTTTAGACTGACTTTGGAGCCAATGGATGTGACAGCTCCTTCATGGTGACCTGGGATTGCAGAGTGGGCAGGATCTCTGCCTGCCTGCTTTAGTTACTTACATGGTCTTCATTGCTGTCATGTCTGAGGTTCCTTTCTGCCTTGAGAGTCTCTGTCTTTCCAGATGAGGTCATGCAATGCTGCTTTACTTCTTAATGATGAAAAAACTATGCCAAGGGGCTCACAGCAAAGAGCAAATACTGAGATCAGCATTCATCTCACATCCTGTAGAGCAGTCCTAGAAACAGCAGGCTCTATTCCAGCAATTCCCATAGAAGGGAAGTGACTCTAGAGACACTTTTTTTCAAATATGTTATTCAATCCTGATTGCCACTTCCCCAGACCTGTGCCATCACACTGTGATTCTGTTCTGGACAGCCCCTAACTTTTCCCAACCATCCCATGTGAAGAGCAGGAAGCTTTCCAACTCAGATGTCTTTGCTGGCTAGCATTCAATCAGACAGCTGGGTCACCAGGCAGCTTTAAAGACCTAGTACTTCTTAGATTTATTTTAGGAATTGCTAGTTATATAGATTGAGTGTTACATAAGTGTAATGTCGCTATCAGTACCCAAAGATGGCAGTGTAATTTAAAATTATTATTTTTCAACCAGGTCAACAACCACAGGGCCATTGGGGTGAGAACAGAGGGGGGAAATAAAAAATGGCAGAGGGAAAGAGAGATCAGCATTTTTAGCAGCTGCCCATAGTTAGATTTGTTTGTGTCAGTCATGAAACTGGACTTGAAAATATTTTCCTATCTTGATGTACACTCTGAGAAAGAAAACTTCCAGCTAAACCTGGAAAAGCAGGTGCAGAAATATGTGTAAGGGGGTCTGACATGGAATATCCTATGCATTCTCATACTTGAGCGTAGCAGGGGGAAGAGGTGCTACTTCTGTGTATGATGCTGATGAGATCTTCCCTGGAATGTTGTATCCAGCTATTAACAGTTCAGTCTTCAAAATGGGTGTTAAAATTGAAAATGGTTCAGAGATTAAGCACATTATGACTTATGTTTGAAAACTCTGCCTTACAGTTAAATTCTTAAACAATTCAACTTGGCTTGTTAAGGAGAAGATTAAGTAGTGATTTGATTACTGTCCATTAATTACTTGAAGGGAAAGGAAGGAGATATAGAAAAGAACTCTTTCATCTTACTTTTTCATCTAGGACAGAATCTAGCAACTGGAAGTAGAATTCAGAGATCTCAGAAAGCTGGAAATGAATTTTTAATGGTGGAAGTGATTAAGCATAGGAACAAATAAAGGATTTATTCATCACAACTATCTTCTTTAGTCTTGGAATTTACAAATCTGCATTGAACACTTTCCATCATTAATTCTAGCAATATGTAAGTTACTTTGTAAGCTCCTGAAGTTAGATGGCTTGTCATTATTCCTAGGGCAGAATGGTACAAAGAAAATGTAAAAGGCCCCATTAAAGACTTTTTCTCCAAAGACTTTTCTGTCTTTTGTCCTGAGGATGAGTGTGGATCATTTTTCAGCATAATGCATTAGTAAAAACCTGAAGGAAATCTATCTGATTTAATGTTTTCATTAGTTGAAACTTGTAAGATGTTCAGACTCTTCTTAGCTTACCTTTGGTTTCTTCCTGCTGTAAAGCAAAACCACATTTTTTGCAATGTAAAATCTTCCTTGTTTGTCCATGCTTAGGGAACTCAATCATACTTTTTCAGTTCTTCTCTTCATGCTTGGTAATACTTATGAGGCTGCCAAAGTGTAGAATATAACCAGAAATATTTGGATGCTAACCTCCACTGATTCATAAAATAGGCCACTTCAGGATAAGATTCTATCAGGAATACTCTGAAAATTCTGGCCATTGAAAAATAAGGGCAGATCAAATTTGCATTTTTTGGAATCTTTTACCATCAGAACAATGTGAAAACAACTAATTTTGTGTGTGTGTGGTTTTTTAAAAATATTTTCATTGTGTGTTCTCATGGGTATCACTTTGCTGTAGCATATGTGAGAGATGATAAAACTGAATATTTTTTAGGGTAAAATGAAGTCAACTAGGGAAGGTAGGAAAAAAAAGGTATTCAGAGATGCTTGACTGTATCAGTGAGGGATCAAAGTGGTGAATCATGTAAGTAGATTTGAGTTGTCTGATCCTGTTTTCCTGGCTGTGAGACAAGCAGAATACAACTTTGCTGTGTGAAGAACTTGAGGCTTACTGTCTGTATGACTGTACAATCTATGCATCCTCAATTTTTCAACATTATCATTCTGGATTTAAATAATTGATGATATTTAGCAAGTGGCTGCCCTTGGGAAAAAGGCTGACCTGCAATAAAAGAAAGGCAGCAGGTATTGCTCCAAGAACTATTGCAAAATCTTTCAGTCCTGTGTTATTCTTATCAGATTCCTCCAGGTATGAGACAGCTGGCTGGGATTCTCCAGTTTCTCCCATCAAATAGTGTGTGATGAAGCGATTTCCACTGCTGTGTAAGAGGTCTTCATGGAGGGACAGTTGTATCAGCTCCTGTGTTGTCTGGTGAGTCCTCAAAAGAGGAGCCGGCACAGTAGATTTTCAAGATGCTGATACTGGTCCCCACCTTGGCTCCCACTGAACAGGAGAGGAATTTTATGGAGCAGAACATGTTTTCTAGATGCTGTGGAGTCCCAGGCTTCTTCCTGTGCTGCAGAGATGCTGGTTGCCCAACAGCAGCCTGGCTGGTAGAGATGGGAGATAATGGGGACATAAATTCCACTTTAACTCCCACAGCAGATCCATGTGTTGGTCAGAGCCAGATCTGGTTTAGATATCTCAGAGCTGCAGCTCTACAATGTTGGCTGTCCCTAGAGAAAAGTGGAAGGTTCTTATGTGAATAAACACCTGGTGGAGGGGAATGACAGAAACAGCGACGGACTCTTCTCAGTGGTATCAAATGAAAGACCAAAGTCAATTGAAGTGAGCAGGGATAGATAAAAGTCCCTTAAAATGTAATATAGAACTTCTTTACTTTGGGAGTGGTTAAGCAGAAGAGCAGTATTTCCACAGTCTAGAGAGGCTGATTTTAAAAATTTGACAACACAATCCTGGACACCATGCTCTGACTGACACTGCTTTAAGAAGTCAGAATTGGACTAGAGGTACCTTAAAATCTCAGGTATCCTGTGGTTCTGTGATTTGTTTTCTTTCTTTTTCATCCTTTATCCATCATATATAAGTGTAAGCCAAAATTTGCCCTATGTTTTGCATAGATACTTGATGCTTTATATGAAACTTCTGGATCAGTTCCATTCCCTAGTAGCAGCTTGTTGTTCTTTGAAAATTTCACTCTGAAGGACCCTCTGTCCTTTTGTCTCAACTATCTTTTTCCCCCAACCTTGCTATCTTTTTCCCCCAACTTGGTCAAAGGATTGAAAGCTATTGCTTTGTTGCAGTATACAGTGCAAACTGTTCTTATTTAGGCAATTTTGGGTGAGGACAAGTTGAAGCTGCAGCTAAACCTGGCAAGGGACACAAAAAATCTTCTATAGCTACATTAACCAGAAAAGGAAGGTCAAATGAGGTGCAACCCCCCCCAATAAAAAAAAAAATCATGGAAAACTGGTAACAACAAATGAGGAAAAGGCTGAGGCACTCAGTAACTTTTTTCCCCTCAGTCTTCAATGGCAACCTCTCAAGTGGACAAACATCAGGATGGGGACTGAGGGAGCAAAGTCCTTCCCACTGTAAGAGAAGGTCAGATTCTCCACCTGAGGGATCTTAATGTATATAAGTCTTGGGACCCAATGAAATGATGTGGTTGCCAAGCCACTCTCCATGATATTTGAAAAGTCATGGTAGTCTGATGAAGCCCCAGGTGACTGGAAAAGGGAAGCCATTGTATCTCTCTGGAGAAGTGGTAGAAAGAAGGACTCCAGGAACTACTGACCTGCCAGCCTCCCCTCTGTGCCTGGGAAGATCATGGGATCGAGTTTCCTCCTAGAAACTCTGCTAAGGCACATGGAGGACAGGGGGGTGAATTGAGGCAGCCAGCATGGCTTTACCAAGGGTAAATCCTACCTGACAAACCAGAGGCCTTTTGTGATGCAGTGATGGCAGGAATGGACAAGGAAAGGGTTACAGATGTCATTTATCTGGACTTTTGTACAGCCTTTGACACAGTCCCCCACAACATCCTTCTGTCTAAATTGGAGGGAGATGGATTTGAAGGATGGACTGTTGGGTGGCGAGGCATTGCTTGGATAATCACATCCAGAGAGTTGGTTGGGTAATCACATCCAGAGTTGGTTGGATAATCACATCCAGAGTTGGTTGTTTGGATGAGTGGAGTCCTTCACGGATCCGTACAGGCACCAGTGCTCTTTAATATCTTCATTAAGGGCATATATAGAGGAATCCAGTGCACTCACAGCAAGTTTGATGGCAGCATCAAGCTGGGTGGTGCTTTGACACACCTCAAGGATGGGATGCCATCCAGAGACATACAAGCTCAAGGAGTGGGTCCATGGGAACATCATAAAGTTCAAGGCCAAGTGCTGGTGCTGCCCCTGGGCTGGGACAGCCCCTGGTACCAGCACAGGCTGGGCAGGAGCAGCCCCAGAGCAGCCGTGCCCAGAAGGGCTTGGGGTGCTGTGGGTGAGAGGCTGCACATGGCCCAGCCATGGCACTCCCAGCCCAGAGAGCCAAACGTGTCCTGGGCTGCACCCAGAGCCCCGTGGGCAGCAGGGGAGGGAGGGGATTCTGCCCCTCTGCTCTGCTCTGCTGAGACCCACCTGGAGCACTGCATCCAGCCCTGGGCTCCCAGCACAGGAACCACAGGGACCTGCTGGAGCCAGCACAGAGGAGCCACCAAGGTGATCCGAGGGATGGAAGATCTCTCCTATGAAAAAAGGCTGAGATAATTTGGGCTGTTCAGCCTGGAAAGGAGGGGGCTTCAGAGTTTTTTCTGGCCTTCCAGTATCTGAAGGGAGCCTACAAGGACTATTTACAAGAACATATAATGACAGGACAAGGGTGGATGACTTTAAACTGAAAGAGCATAGATGTAGAATAAATATTGGGAAGAGATTCTTTACTCTGAAGGTGCTGAGGCCCTGGCACACGTTGCCCAGAGAAGCTGTGGATGCTGTGTCCTTGTAAATGTTCTAGGCCAGGTTGGATGAGGCTTGGAGCAAGATGGTTTAGTGGAAGGTGCCTCTGCCCATGTCAGGGGAGGTGGAACAAGATGATCTTTAAGGTCCCTTCAACTCAAGCCATTCCATGATTCTTTGATTCTGTTTGAGACTAACAGATGTTTAGGTATTTCTGTTTTCTTTCTTTCTTTTTTCTTTTACTATTTTTTCTCTGAAATCTACTTTTAGTAGCTCTTAAAATCCATTTATGCTAACCCCCAATTATACAACATACCTGCTAAGATACGTAATATTTCATGTGCTAAAAATAAAAGGAAGCAAAACCCCCCACAATTTTTGACAAAGAAGTGAATATCTGGTTTATATCCCAGCCTTTTACAAAGAGGAATGCTGAAGAATATTGTCCAAACTTAATGTTCAGTAGCTGGCTACACTGAAAAATGGGAAGAGGTCCATTAGGGACCTGGGAGATGCTTAACTACAAATTAGTAGGGGCCTAGGCAGTCCTATAGAAGAAATATCACTGGTTTTATGTCCTGTTTTTATACTTTTCCCTAAACATTTGAAGTTAACTACTGCTGCAAACAGGTTAGGGACAGGTGTTGGATTTATAATGACTACTCTTAATTTTCATGGTGCATGCTAGTGCAAAATTGACTGCATGCCCATATGTATGATTCTGCTTCTTCCTTGCTCCTCGCTCACATCTTGGTTTTCTGCCAAATGTCTTCAAAAATGTTCTCAGAGCTGCTGTATCATTTCTCATTGTCTCGTCAATGGCCTGAGCTGCACATGTCCATCTCATCAGGCATCATCTGTCTGCTTCCAAGAGACCACAGTGCTGCCATAAAACACTGACTTTCCTGTCTCTTAATTATGGAATACATAAGCATCTCCTGCAGTGTATGCATCCCCCTCAGAGCTGTTCTGGACAGGAATACTAAAGTGCTGGCAGCCTAGCTTGTTTGCAGGCTGGTGTGATTATCCAGAGGCAGCACATTTGGTAGATATCCATTTGTGGTCCTGGGGATTTCTAATCGTTGCGTGCCACCTGGAAGCCCCTCACTTGGCCACTTGATGGCACTCTTAAATATTTAATTGGTTGCAAATGTTCTCAAATGTGCTGGTTTCACAGGACAGGGATAGAGGAAACAGAGCCTCAGGTATGAAGAGTGAAATACAATCAAAATCGGAGCTTAATTCAATGAAAACAAGAAGGCAAAAGTTGAGATGATGATGGCAAATGCTGCCTGGTGTGTAAGGAGAGGATTAGCACCCATCCAGCTTCCCAGCTGCAGGGTGCTCTGCAGAGACAAGAGCACCCTCAGCCTTTTCTCATAGGAGAGGTGCTCCCTGCCTTTGATCATCTTGGTGGCCTTCTCTGGACTTGCTCCAACAGGCTGAGGTCTGATGTGCTGAGGACACCAGAGCTTGATGCAGCACTCCAGGCAGGGTCTCATGGCAGCAGAGCAGAGGGCCAGAATCCTCAACCTGACGTAAGCTTTCATAATATACAGGCAGCTGCACCATTATTATTTACATTGTAAAATCATGCTCCTATGAGCATTTATTTAAAGAAGAAAATTTAAGGAGGAATTATAGGGTATGCTAGACCAATGATGAAAAAGCCTGTCTGATCAGAATGAGAAAACTGGTTTTATACAGAGCATTGCAAACTCAGCCAAGTTACATATTCCTTCTTTTTGCACTGCTCACCTGCTCACCTCACTCTCAGGGGAGCTCAGATGAAAGCCAGATCGTTTTGCTTTTTTCAGGGAACTGCTACATCTTTTCATCACCTTCTCCCCTGTTTTTGTTTGCTTTTGAGCCTGTGCTTTCACAGGCTCTGACAAACAGTGCATGGTTCCAGTGGTTCCTAAGTACTCATTTTTGTTGGCCTGGTTGACTGTGTTTTCTCTTGTGTTACTCTGCCAGACTGTATTTTAGAGTAAGAAAGGCTATCTCTATCTACCCATCTCTGCTTCTGAGGTGTGTCTTGCCTCTGACATGTGCAGAGCCCACACCACATATTAGGACTGCAACAAGGCCTTGGGCCATGTATAAATTACAACTTGCTTCGTCATCTGTCAATTTTGTCTTCTCTAAAATATCCAGAAGACTTGGAAATTCTGGTTTTGTACCTCTCTTATCCAAGCTGCAAGTTCCAAGAGCCCCAGCTAAAAATGTTAACTGGATCAGGAGTAATAGGGATTCGTCAAGCAGCTGGTGAAAGGTGTCAAGCAGAATGTTAAATTTGACATTCAAGCATCTAAATCAAGCATAAGCCAAAAAGATCTGTCGCTTGCCTCCTCTGCTCTGGTGGACTTGCTCAGCGTTTGCAGATCTTGCAGTACCAACACTGGTAATTGGAAGGTACATATTTCCCTGTGATAGGAAATGCCTGTGCTCACAGAATTCAGGCCAATGCAGGTGGCTTCAACAGGAGCGTTCAGCTTCCACTGAGGAATGTCAGAAAATAAATGCTGGTGGAATTATCATCTGAGGCAGTGTCTCAGAGGGGGTGCTGTAGTAGCCCTGGATCTAGGCATTGTTTTCATTGGTCCTGTGGGTGGGAATATAAACTCACAGCAGATGAAATGTGTGACTGATGAAAAAGCAGGTGAAGTTGTAAATCATGCTGGGAACCAAGCTGTCATACAGAGTGATTAATGTTGTGGTAAACCAGAATTATTCAAAGCAAATGCATTTTAGTGCAGTCAAACATAATATAATACCTCTCTAGACAAAAAGGAGTGTTGTATTTTAGAAGGCAGCAACTCTTAAAAAAAAAGGAGGAAAACCCCACTTTTGTGTACAAGTGAGAAAGCTGAGTCCCCAGTATGGTAACTTGGCAAGAACGCTGAACATGATTCTGGTGTGCAAGCAGGGAATCCTGAGTAGCAGTAGAGATATTATTTAAACATTAGTGAGACTAATACTGGAATATTATGTTTGATTCCAGAGCCAACATTTTTCAAAGCATGCAGAAAAATTGTAGGTAGTTCAGAAGGAGCCCCAGGTTGATTCAAGAGTTGGAGAGCATGGCCCAAATGTGGAAAGAGAATAACATCCAGTTGAAATTTGGACTCAAAATGAATTATGTCTGGCCCTCGCACAAATCCTAGCCACGTGATATCCTCCACTTGTTTCTGGAAAATTTCTTAATATTCTACTCTTCTCCATGTCTGCTGAGAAGTGGCTTTCTCTTTGCAGCTGTGGAGGCAGTGCCCTTCACTGGATGTGGGAAACTTAATGTTGGTTCCTGGCCTTTTGCTAAGCAGCACTGTGCTGTGCTGGTGAAAATAAATAAATGGGATTTTTTGAGTTCAGGCTGTGATGGTTATCAAAAGTATGCTAAAATGTGGCTAGTGTTCAGTTTTTAGAGTGTCTTAATTAAGAGAAGCACCAGATATGAAAGAAACCCTTTATCCAGTCAAGGTAGGCATAATAGGAATTAGCAGTGGCGAGCCAGGTAAGTGAAGTAAGGAATTAGATGCAGCTTTTTAATCACTCAAAGTGATTAAATGTTGAAACGAACTACAAAAGGAAACAGTGGCTGCTCTGTTTTTTGAGATCTTCATATGAAGTATGCATTTACTTGCCAAAGCCAAGTTATCAGGCTCAAAACAGGATATGCCAGTAACACTTTTGGATCTGTGAAAAAGAGGAGGCCAAGCTTTCTGGCCTTGAGTTACAAAGTAATGAGTTCTCAAAACATTTTCTTTTCTGGGAAGGGACTGTTTTGAAAGTCCAATATTCATGTTTTCATTGCCCACAATATGGTTCACAGCCTGATCCATAGTGATGTGGGATATATCAACACAGCATTGTGTTGTACACAAGTAAAGTGTACCCGAGTGCTCTGAGCATTTAAAGGAATAGGAACAGATTGAGCACCAACTATCCTAGTTTAAATTTCTCAGGGATCCTGGGATGATCAGCTGCTTGAGCAGAGCCCTCTGAAGTCCCAGCTCTGTTCCCTATTCTATCTTGCAGTAGTGTCTTTGGCAGTCCCCTCTGCTGCCCTTTCTCATTCTGTAGAAAGAAATGCTGCATATACAAGCTTAAAGCACTCTCAAGTGCTATAAAACTTTGAGATGTTATTGTTATTCCTGAAGAGTTTTGAAAACACATTCAGCCCATGCCTAAACTCTCTGAGCTCTTGGAAAGATTTGTTCTTTCCTGATTTTTTGGAACTACTGGCATACAGTTTAGCCTGAAGTGCCAGCTGTTTCCTTTCTTACAGCACACCAATTCTGCGACTGCAGCAAAGTGTGTAATTGGCACAGCTTTTTAAAATAAGTCAGGAGAGAGTCTTGCTAGAGCAGTGCAAGGTCATTCAACTTGTTTCACAGCGGGTTAGGTTAGGCTGTGCTCAGTGCTCTGCTGCACAGGATTTGCTCTCTGATAAAAAATAAATTGTATTGAAAATTCACTAATTTGTGACTTGCTCAGTCATCACACCTATGCCATGCAGATGGAAGTACAGGAATATTCTTAGATTGCACTCAGGGTTTTGAAGATTTCCAATTTCCTAGGGAAAATTTGCTGGCTTTTTTTTTTTTTTTTTTTTTTGTCCTCTACACTTTAAATATTGGAAAGACAAATAAATAGCTGAGATATATCTTTGGCTACCAACAGTTTTGTGAAACTGATCTCACCTCCAAAGAGGAGATTGTCTCACCAGATGTAGAGCACAGCCAGCCCCTTCCCTTGACTTCTTAGTAAACCAGTCCTAAAGGATAGAGCCCTATCTAGCCAGCTCAAAGCTTGAGTGTATCTGGGAGAGTAGAAGTGCTTGTGTAGCTGTGATGCTCAGAAACAATAATCTGTTCACAAATGTACTTCATTTTTCTTTTTTTCCCTTCCCAGATGGGCTCTTGGAGAACACAAGACAGATTTTAGGTACCAGCAGTTCTTTTTAGGGTGATGATATCTTGGCCCAAGCCATGTCAGTGAGACAGCTTGCAGACTTGATTTTTAGAAAACCATCACAGGATCACAGGATCTAAGATATAAGGCTACAGATTTTGGGTTTTAAATCCTTTAAAGAGAAAGTAATTTGCCAGTTTATCACTCAAAAAACTATAGCACTGGCTCCTTCTGTAGTAAAAATACTGACTTTAACTCATGCCTGTGGAGGGTCCCCACATTGATATTTATTATGTGGCTGCAGGATTTACCTGAAGCATTGTGCTTTCTACCTTGAGGACAATGTTGCTTTGAGCATAGTTGTTCAGCCCTAAGCATTTTGGAGGAAATGGAAGAAAACCATGTATGTCTCATGGCTTTGTTCATGAATAAAGAGGGAGAGATACCATTGATTTTTTTTTTTTAATCTGTCCAGCAAACAAAAGACTTTGATCTGACATTGGACATTTGCTGATTCTTTTAAATTCAGCTAAGGAATAATATAAATGAAAAATCTGTTAGACCAGGTTCTTAGTAAGCATCAGAACAAAACCAGGTACTTAGTAAGCATCAGAACAAAAGATTCAAATGCTTTCAAGATTATTACTTTGCATAAACTATTTGGTGATATCACAGTTATATTCTGGGGTACTTTTCTAGTACTACAGTATTCTTCTGTAAAGGATTTGGGGTGAATGTTCAGCTTTAAAGGCGTATTCAGAGGCATATTTCAGACAGTGGTCATAGTTGGTTTGAAACCTATTTCTGTTTGCATGTGATGTTTACAGGCTCAGCTCTCTATGTTGAGAGACTGTTCATTCTCTTCTTCTTGCTGTGCTGCCTTGTGTCTTCCTGTAAAGAACAAGTTCTGCTGGCTCTGATTATCAGAAAAACTGTCCAATATCTCTAATATCTCCAGCCCTTGTATCTTAGGAAAAAAAAAAAAAAAACAAACACCATGTTGCACTTAGTGGATCTGCATGGGGCATAGATATTCTCTATTCTTCGAGTCCATACGGATGCATCCATGAGGTGCAGAGCAGCTGTCTCAGGTCTGAAGCTGCTGCCTTCACTTCCAACAGTGGTTCACCATTGCCAGATCTTGGTCTGTGCCTTTTGTACCTTTTGGCTGTGCTCTGTGATCTTCTAGCATTGATTCACCCTGCATCCTGAGAGCCTGTTTCCCCAGTGTTTTGGGGCAAAGTGCAGTACTCTGCTTTTTTTTACTGAAAACCTGAAAACCTTTTCCTTGAAAACGCTGCTCTTCAAAGCTATAGCGCAGACGTATTGCTGTGGGTATGTGCTGTGCTTGCCATTCTGGAACACTGAATATCACTAATGAAATAATCCCTTTTTAAAAACTATTCATTAAAGAATATGTTGGTATGTCACAGGTGAGTACTCTGAATGAGAATTCACCGTACATTAAAATGGATTGATATGCCTATGCTCAGCAGGTTAGTGTTTTGCTGAGGTTTATGTGTCATGCTTCAGTGTTAATTGTGGGTTATTCTCATCACATTACCTTTCATCAAGAATAGGCTGTGCTTTAGTAATCATATTATTCAGCCTTATGTGTGGTATTCACACATCTGTGATTTAACCCACATTCCTGGTATTTGATAACATAAAGGAGAGAATATGAGTAGGATTCAGCTCTTAGGTTAAGCTGGGTTTAGCATTCTATAGCAGCCACTGCAGTCAGTGGAGCCTGGAGACTAAAGCAGCATTCACAGGAAACTCCCCTTTAAGGTGCTGCTGGTACTGATGGTAGCAGAGTGTGGACTCTGAGAGCACAGCCAGCATTCACAGACCTACATTTGGGTATCATGAGCTGCAAACTGGACCCTGTATTTCACTCTGCCAGAGCTTCTTCCCAAGGCTTTGCTTTCCTCCTGCCAGACTAACCCTCAGGTGGAATTGCTGAAGCTGCTGAGCCATTTCACCTGATGAAGGCCTGCTCTATCACCTCTCACTGAGCAATGTGGGTGGACTGTGTTCCTGTCAGGTCACTGGGAAGAGAACCACCTCCAAAACCCCACTTAGATCTCCGGCTGAATCACCCCATGTAGAGGTGTCTCCTCTGCTGTCTGTGCATGGAGCATGGGGGCAGCTCTCTGAGGCTCCTCAGCACAGTGCTAACACACAGAAAATTAATGTACCCTACAGACCTTTTGGGAATATGCCTGGCTGGTCAGCCCACTCCAAGAGAGATAAGAGCATGAAATAGGTTAAATTCGAAGGCTATCCAACCAATTTGACTTCATTCTGCTCTGAGTCACTCCTGGTGGTCATTTCCACAGCCTTCCCAAGTGTTTTTGCTTCTGAGGAGCGCACAGATTCATCCTCATCATGCATGGACCTCAACTAAATATCAGTTAAATGACATTATTTGGCTAAGAACAAAGACAATTCTGTGATTAAAAGAACTGGAAAATCTCGGATTGAGAAAATAAGTTCACTTCCTTTTTAGCAAGAATTCTAAGAATAACGTTCCCCTTTATTTAAAAAAAAAAAGTTAGAAATATTGTGTGGGGTCAGATATGTTTCATGCCAGTTTTGGAATCTTGCCTTTCTGCAAAATAAAGAAGTCATTTTCCTCTTCTACCCCCAGTACAGAGACACTTGTGAAAATATTCTATTTTGATAATGTAGTACTAAGCAGCAGTAATAGTTTTGTTAATGTGTGTTTCTTTACTGGTTCTTTGAATGCTTTTATGTGGCCCTGCTAACATGGAGTACACAATGTCTGTACCTGCATGCTGACTTGGAATCAGTTTGCTACAAACTCTCTAAAGTTAGTGTTATCACTGGAGTACACATTTACCAAAACCTGATCCTGCAGGTTGGACAAAATGTTATGAAAGATAGGAAGCAGTTTTAAAAGGAGAGGACTGTTCTGGAAACAGAATGTGTAGTGAGTACTTGAAGCACAGAAAGCAGTAAATTTATTTCCCATATACTGTGTGCCTGAAGGCATTGGCAGTAATAAAAAGCACTGGATGGCTAGAAAGCTCTCAGAGGCAGCATTGTTTTCATAGATTAGCAAAGTTCCTTCTTTGTTTCTGGAGAGCTTATCTACATCAACAGCTTTTCTTTCCCTTTCAGAGAATTTGGAAATTGTTTTTTTACATGATCGAAATACCCTAAGAATTGCAGAGACAGTCAGGGCATGATAACAAAAAAACACAAAAGAAAGATGATCCTACTGAGAAAAAGGAGAGCTAATTTCAGGCAGCACAAAGAAAAGGTGAAAGTAAATAGAAAAAAGATTGGAAAGTCTAGGCAAAAAAAGAGCTTCTGTGCCAAGCAGGGAGATGTTGGACATAAATAGAAAATAAAGCCCTAGTGACTTTTACATTCATGAGTAATGGCAATTGATAAAATGCTTTACAGATGCATTAATGAAATGTTTTTCTTTGAAAAAGTAGTGGAGACTGAAATATCAAATATTGTCAATACAGAAATTGAAATGGTGCTATCCTTGGTTCAGCCTTTATGTCTGCAGTGTAGTGAAGTCCTAGCCCACAGAAAGAAGTGTAATCCTAGCCCAAGGAAAGAAGTGTCCACAAAATTCTTCCTTTCCTCCACACTTGTCCTACAGGGCTTCACAGCTCTCTCTCCCAGGAAAAAAAGCACACCAAAATAGTAGTTCTTCTGTATAAATACGTTGTGCCTATGTCCTGGGGGTGGCAAGGCTGTTCAGATGTGGGCATACCAAAATGACCATGTGGTCCTGTGGCTGGTAACTTTGCATTCAGGTAGGTGTCAGGCACAGGTAGGAGCTGTCTGTTTCTGCATTTCAGTAGCTGAGGGTCCTGGAAACTGATCTGGGTTCTCCTTGTTTAGATGACTTCATGAAGCAGGGCCACGGCATGCTGCTGCTGTACACGCTGAAGAACCCCTCCTTCCCCGAGTACTCCTTCAGCACTGAGAGCGGTGTCATGTGCCTGGACTTCCACGCAGACCACCCCCACCTCCTCGTAGTGGGCCTCTACGACGGCAACGTGGCCGTCTACAACCTGAAGAGGGCAAGCCCCGAGCCCAGCTACAAGAGCAGTGCTAAGTCAGGAAACCACACAGAGCCAGTGTGGCAGGTAAGGGTGCTTTTCCTGTCCTGTGACTGGGCTTTGAGTTGTATGGAGCTTGGGCACAGCAGGGAAAGTCCTGCATGGGGAAAGGTGCTGCTTTAGTACCTGTGATTGATTAAGTTGTATTTCGAGCTTGTATTTCAATATTCAAGTTGTATTTCAATTTTTAAATACACACAAAGGCAAAGCAACTGCACAGATCTTTGGTCCTCAGCAGACACTGAACATGTGAGCAAAAGTGTGCTGTAAACAATTATTTCTCTTTAGTTTTCATTATTATAGTTGACTTCTCTTTGGAGAAGAACTTGTATCTTCTGTATGTACCAGCATGCAGCACTATTTGTGTTCCAAACAGAACATCACAGGATAAGCAGTGCATAAAAACAAGTAAAGCAAGTAAAACAAGTATATCAGCCTAAAAGAGAGCAGTAAATTCAGGGGCAGCTGCATGTGGAACTGGCTGCCACCAGGATTCAAGACATGCTACTTTGTAGCTGATTTTTAGTTGATCTTGAAGTACTCTAGTGAATTCAGAACTGTGGTGTGCAGGTAATGTTCTTAAACTACCGCCACTGGCATCTGTCACAAAGATGGGTGGTACTGTGAAGGCTCAGGGTAAATATGTTGCAACATCCAGCTAACTATCTGTGTCTGCAAGGTAATCTGTGCTCAGATTGAAGCGCTGGTACATGTGTTTTGTTCTTGTTCTTAGCAGTAGAAGTGTGGCAGCACAAGTTTCAGCATGGTGTGTTTGAGACAGGGGAATGTGTTTGGTTTGTTAGCTTGGGCTGAAGATGTTGCTGCAGTGACTGTGGCTGTCACCTGACTTAGGCTGGCTGATACACTCTCATGCCAGTGTTCCTTGAATTTTGGCACATGCCTTGCATGGATTGTCCCCCAGACATGGCTCCATCTTCCAGAAAAATTCCAGGAAATCAAGAGAACCTGATGGGAGTACAGATGAATGTGAAATATGCCAAGAGCAAGACCTCTGCTTGCTAGAAACAGAGAGTTTGTGCAAATGTAACATTTCAGAGAAGACATGAATTTTATATTTCCTGCCTGTCTGCCCAAAGCTTTTCCTCTAGCAGATATTTATAGCTCTTCTATAAGAGGTTAACAAAGTAGCCTGGGCACACACACACACACCCACACACCCCCACACATGCCCACACCCACCCACACACACACACAAAAAGAAAACGTCTGAGCTTTTCCTATTGCCATTTAGGCTTCTAGTAAATAAACCTGGCAAAATCGTAAGTCCTGTGTGAAGTTTTCTACGGTCTTGCTGCAGCATGCTGTGGGAAGTTGCAGCTGTTTCATTAGAGACACAAAAATCTCAGATTCCCTGTGCCCGAGATGATGTTGGAAAGGACTGTGTGCTGAAGGGGTGTTATTAGCAGCCTGTTCCCAGACCAGGAGCAGGTACATACAGCAGTGGAGGCATTCTGTATGGGATTTGTAGGGGTAGGTTTACGTGTACCACTTGGCAGCAGTGATAACAATCATTAGACACTCTAGGAAGATAGCTTTGAAAAGGAAAGAAACTACTCCATGGATATGGATAGATGCGTAAAGAAGTACCTGCTTTTTTATTTCCACAGGCTGAGTGCTGAGAATCATAATTGTTAGTTTTCCTTGGCAATAAGAAAATTTCCCTGAGCAACCTGTTCTAGTGGAAGGTGTCCCTGTCCATGGCAAGGAGGTTGGAACAGAACATTCCAACTTTCCAACCCAAACCATTCTGTGCTTCTGTGATTAAAGTACCGATATTTTACTAAACTTAAGAATTTTTAGCTTCTACAAAACTAGCAAGCAAAGTTAGTTGTTAGGTGATGGTATAGCACTCCAAAGAGCTTGTGCCTCTGTTGAAAGATCTGAAGTGTAAGCATTTGTCAATATCAGCCAAAAGGTTTAGAAAAGATTTGCACTCCATTCTGTGTGATGAAAAGCAGCATGGACTATCTGTTAGGCTGAGACATTGGATTGTTATTCCTCATTCAGCATCAAATGATTCTAGAAAGTGATGCCTTTTTTCTCATATTTAGCTCAAAGATTCCCTGTTCTCCCCCACCACCACCCCACTAGTCTGAGGGCCAGTCTTTGTCTAGATACTAGACCTCAAAAAAATCTCCCTTTTTTGTAGGAAAAGTGAACAAAGTAGAAAAGTAACAATGTTATCCTGAGCAATTAAGAGCCTTTGTTCTCTGGACTGCCTGGCTTTTTTCTTTTGAAACAATGCAGCCCTTTCACAATGGAAACAAAATGGGAAGTGGGTAAAGCAGACTGACAGATCTTTTCTTGTGCTGTTTCATTTTCAGTGACTTAGTAATGTCTAAGTGCGTTTGCATAAAACAAAGCTGATGTAATGTTCCCATTGTTAAGAGCAAAATAAAATAATACAAATTTTCTACTTCTGTTACCTAAGAAAGAGTTTGTCTACCTTTTACCACTCCCTATTTTTTAAAAGAGCATAGCAGTGGTTTCTGATAGATCTGGCAATTATCTCCCATGTGTTAAGTGCTACTGCATTGTAAATAATGGAAAATTCTAGCCTGTTTTAAATTACACATTTCTAATTGCTTATTACTAATTGGTGAGGATCCAAATCCTCAGAGAGGAATAAACAGAGAGGAATAAACAGGTACATAGGCATATGAATGGATATGCCTGCAGTGCAATGTAGCTACTACCATCAAAACTCAGGTGTCACAAGATCATAGAAGTAGAAATTGTCTCTCACATCAGTGAATTCAGGCCTCTAGCTTTGAATGCAAACATCAGCTTAAAAGGAGTCAACTCCTAAAAAACTCTATCAAACCTGTCATGTTCTGCTGGGAAAAAAAAAAACCTGTGTGGCATTAACCTAAGCTCCTCTTTAATAAAAATAATTCTCAGTTAGTCAGCAAAATCCTCACACTCCCATCATCTCTGAGTAGGCTTACAAAGCAAGTCCCTGAGCAGTGTATGTTTTTGAACCAATGTCTCAGTCCCAGGGCTTGGCTCTGGAGGTTAATGAGGTTGGCCCATGTGGAACTACTGGGCTAGGCTTTGGCAGCCACAGGAGCTGTGTTCTCTGGGAAGAAGGGACACCTGGCTGGGAAGGGGCTCTCAGCACAGAGCCTCCCCTTTTTTTAGCTTTAATTTTTTTCCTTTCTCCTTTCTTTTAAAAAGTTTATGTTTAGGGTTTATGTACAGCTGAGAAGAGTGATTTTTCTCTTACCTTTTTCACTGGGATATACCAAATATTTTAGGTTTGAACTATTTAGAAGCTCAAGTAGTTCAAAATCAGGAATTGATAACTGAAACTATGTGTCAGGGTTTGTTTCTGTTGTTCAATCTCCTTCCTAAAGCACATCTCATTTGACATATTTGTTTTCACTGTGAGCTTCTATTTTGCTTTCACAACAATCCAAAAGAATGTTATTTCTGCTGAGACTAGCGCAGAGCCAATCCTGCTGCAGAGGGTTGAAAATAATTTTTTATTTTACTTGCTCACCATCAGAGTTACTGACGAAATTCCCACTGCAGAGTGTTGACCCTAGGATCTGCAAATGGAACATTTCTTTTAGTTGTGCTTCAAGCAAATATTGGCTATCACAAGCATGCCCGTGTGGACAGTGTGGTTTGAAATTGCTGTGGAGACCTCACTGGTTAGAAACACAGCTTTGTTCAGTGCTGATTTACTGAAGCTGATCTGGCCTCCCTGGGGAGCTGATACCATGGAGCTTCAGATGGCCTCCTGAGGGAATTATTATCTGCCCTATATTTGTACATGGGAGGAGAAAGGGCTGGCTGTTGCAGGCTAATGCTTCACCAAATCCCAGTCACTTTAGATGTGGTGCTCATGGTTTGGACAAAGAAGTCAAGGCAAGATGGTAATAGCCTGCAAACCAAAGGAAACTAAGAGTGTCAGCTTGCAGAATAGTTTTCTAGCAGAACTTGTGGAAGTCCCATCTCAAGTGTCAACCTGACAAAACACACCTGAAATTGCTCACTGGAGTTTGTCACATAATTGTGTGATCCCTTTTATTTGTCTATTTTCTCTGTTCCAATCTAAGTTCTTAAATAAATCTACACTGAACTTTTGCAGTTTGTGAAGCCATCACTGAATTCTTGTTTTGTTGATAGAAGTAAATGAAAATCCCTTTAAAGTAAGCACAGCCTGAATTCTTTACCCCATTCAGTGCTTCCAAACACAACTCCACAAAGAAAGATCTTTATGAAAAGCTGACCATACTTTCTGCACTTAGGAGAAAAAAAAAAAAAAAGAAAGGATTTTGTTCATAATCCTGTGTCACACCAGCACATTGTTTCATTCTGATGGTGAGCATTCTCCTAAATCTGTCATCTGCAGTCAGACAAACAGATTTTGCTGCTCGCATTGCCTCTGAGATGTTACTGCTTCGCATAATATTTTGTTCCTTTGGCTTCAGGCACACAAATTTTTTAATGCAAAGGAAATACAAGAAAAATATAAGACAGAAGGTTGCTCTCAAGGCCAGAATAAAGATCAGCTGTATCAGAACAGCTTCAACACCCCTCCTGTTGCCTTCACTAAGAAGCACAAAATAGGTGCTTGCTGAGGAGAGTTCAGTGAAAAAAAAATCTCATTCAACCCTATGATGATAGTCCTAGGGGATAACTACAGAGGAGAAACACAAATCTGGAGAAGAAAGGAAAGCAAAAAAGACCTGAAGCCAAGGAATCTGAACCCAAGGAAGGAGAAATAATGTAGCCTGAAAGCAAAATGGAGCACAAACCTTGTTGTGAGGGTCATTTAGCATCAAACTTCTTCAGTAATGCAAGACAGCTGTGTTTCTCATATTGGGTCAGTTCAGTGTTTGCACGGAGGACCTTCCTCCTCAGCTCTAGCTTCCTACTACATTTTTTGTACCAGCATCCGTGCCTTGCATACCTGGCCCGGTGCAAACAGGACAGAAAGCTGAATTAACTTCTGACATCCCAGAAGTAAAAGAGACCAGAGATGTCACTCATTCTGCACTTGCACGGAAGTAGGAAGCAGTAGGAGAAACATCCATGAACCAGAGAGCATGCATTTGGGGTCCAGAGATCTCAGTCTGTCTGAGGCTCCCTTGCTGAAAGTAATTTTCACTCCTCCTGCAGTCCTTAGCTGCAGTCCTGCTGCCTACACTGAATTCTGTGTCCAGTAACAGGATATTGCAGCAGCAGCTGTGCTGTCTGCTGAGTACCTGACACTGGGCTCCTCACTGCAGCACCATGAGGCATTTAGTGACTGAGTGGCATCAGCTGTGTCCCTGTCCTCTCCTGGAGGGAGCTGGGGGAAAGGGTTGTGCTTGGGAAGAGTTGCCATATGCTTGCTGTAGAAATCAGGGTCAAGATCAGCAGCTTTCTGGTTGCCCTCGGTTGCTGTGAGAGCTCACTGCAGGCACAGCCCTAATGGAGGGCTAATCCTGTCTCCCACAGAGTTAACTTCTACCACTTTTTGTAGAGGCTGTGCTGAACCACAGAAATTCATCTGGAAGCTTTGGGGTCGTTTATGCATGGTAGAAGTGGTGGAAATTGCAAGGCAGTCCTGTGGGAGAAATGCTGGATAAAATTTTTGCTGTGTGCTTGTACCTTGTCCAAAACTGTTGGACATTTTTTAAGCCACTGTAGGTTAGGAGAGGTAAACATCCAAATGCTTATTCCTAAATGCATTAATGCATTTATGCATTCCCAAATTGCAATAAGGAACAAAATCTCTGATAGTTTAACTTCAGCATTGTACTTTTTGAGATGGTATCTGTGTCTTCTGGAGATTCAGAAATTATTCATGGTTATTTTTAAATTGTGCCTTGGGCATGGATTCTTTTGGGTTAGAAATTGTCTAGCAAAGTGTCCATTGCAGATCATGTAATATTTTCTAAAAATGAGCTCTTTTTGCTTTGATGCTGCATTTCCCTCTGTACTTAATTCAGATGCTGAACTTATTTTCTACTCTCACTGTTTCTTGCTAAATAGATTCTTATCTCATGCTACTCTTACCCTCTTCCCTTTACTTAAGATCCAAACCATCCTATTGTAGGTTTTCAGGTTGATTATTTCTTTTCTGGTCTCTCCACACAACATACAAGAAACTTTGTTTGCCTGTTAGTTGCGCTGGGGCTGATTTGTAGAGAAAATTTGACTTATAAAATTTAGAAGTCCCTTTAAGCCTTGGGATGTTGGTAGATGTTAGCCTGAGGTTTAAAATACCAGAGAGGTAGTAATGCATTTGTTCAGTTGCTTGGGTCTTTGAATTCTGCTCTGCTGCTTTATAGTGTAGATATAAATACACTGATGGGTCTTAATGGCTCTTATACAGCCTGTGAAACAACAGAATGCTGCTCTGAAGAGAATAAAATAAAAGCAAGGGAATGATAATGGCAGAGTTGGAGGCAAGTTGGGCAGGGATGCTGCAGGCAAGGTCACATTGATATATAGTGAGATACAGGGAGCTGGGGCTGGCCATGAATCCCACCCTTCTCCCACCTTGATAGCCACAGCTTGATCTGGTGTCTGGGCCTCTCAGCATCCAGCAGGCCTCAGGACAGTCTCTCCCCATCCCTGCTGCAATTGATGGGAATCTTCTGTCAGGCATATTGCAGTCACTCTCTCTGATGTAGCAACATCAGGCATCTTGGGAGTTTGGGTGTGAATCTGCCAGCCCCCTGTGTCTGCTTTTCCTGCACACAGAGGGGGAAACTTTATATTTCGTCTGTTGTAAACTGGGAATCTTGCACCATGAGCACAGTCAGAATTGAAGTCAAGAGGTGTGAATTGCAGCTGCTGAAATGCCCTGGAGCTTTGTTGGCCTCTGGCATGCATTGCTCAGCTGCATGCTGTGCCTGACATGGGAACACAGCCACTGACAGGACAAGCAGGTGACAGTCTAATGTCTGCTTCCTCCCTCCTCTGTTAGCATACCAGCCTAATAAATTCACTGGGCAGTGCTGTGAGGGAAACAAGCACATAGATTCCTGGTGAAACACTGTACAAAACACAGCATCCAAATCCCAGCAGGAAGAAAACAAACTGAAAGTAGGACCAGCCTTATCCAGTGCTATTTATAACTGAGCTCTGCTTCCTTCAGATAAATCTGAGTCTCTGAAGCATGAGTAATGCTCAGCCTCAGGCTGGGCCTTTGCCCTGCTTCAGTGGCACTCCTATGTCCATGCTCTCTGCTTACTGCTGAGTCCCTCCTTCCCACCACCACCACATATGCTCTTTGGTAGGAAAGGTTTTGCTACCCTTTTTCTGCACCCCAGATTTGTGGATGGTTGATGCAGTAGGCCTAATTCCTTGCTCCTCTTGGCTGACCTCGCACGCTTGAGTTCACTTGTGCTGAAGAGATGGAGCCTGGTCCTCTGAATCCCAGGAAGATCCCATTAAGGTGTAGGAGAGAAGTGGTTTTCCAATGAGCAGTTTTTATGGGACTAAATGTGTGGGAATTTATCTTAGAGTGTTTCCTCATTGCTGTTGAGCTCATCTAGTTGTTTTCCCTCAGCTATCAGGAAACTTTCAAGGACTTTGGAGGAAATAACCCTGAGAATGCTTGTTGTGAAACTTGTAAATAGACATATGCTGCTAGAAGGAGAGAAATAATTTGCAAAATTATTAGATGGGAAGTTCCTGGTTTTGCCTGTAGCCAGAACAGCTATATTCCACCAGATAGGCCCAGTATTTGGTGGTACCCATAAATAAAGTCATCATCCAGCCTCATGCCCATGACAAGGGTACCTGACAGCTGGAGCAGCTCCAGGGCTGCTCCTGGAGCATCCAGGCAGTGCTGGGCTGTGTCTTCTGAACCAGGGGGTTTTGAGATGCTTTTCATTATCATAGGTATTCTTAAATACCTGCATCTTTGCTGGGTGACATATGATCCTGCCAAGCTGGCTGCCTTGGTTGCTGCCTGATTTCATGTAGATGAAGCACCTGACTTTGTTTCAGTACCTATTTACTGTCACCAAGCCTGTAGGCCCCCTGACTCTCCTAACTGCTGTGTTCATGATCACAAACATACAGTGGGTAAAGTAAGGAGACATCTGAGTAAATCCCTGCCTCTGCTACAGATAGGATGGCAGGGAATCCTTTAGGTCAGCACTGCTCATTAAAGATGTAAGAGAAATGCAGGAAGCCTAAGCTGACTGAGAGACATTGGAATCTTTGAATACTTTGATATTTGTCAGATGTCTAAACCATTTCCTCTCTAAGGAAAACACTGCAGCCAAATATTTAAATATTACTGACTCACCTCAGAAGGAGTTATTCCTTACAGACCTTACCTCTTCAATGGCTTCTGTCATGGAGGCAAGTTTACTTCCTCAGCAAATTGAACTGATCTGTTCTGTCTTGTTGCATGATTTAATGGTAAAATGTCAACAAATTTTTCTACAAAAGACTAAACAGCACTGAAAACCCTCCTTTGCTTAGCAGCTCCCTTATCTGCAGATTCCTGTCATAGCTGAAACATTTGCATTTAAAAGAAAACCCAGATTTCAAGATAGAAACGTTTTTCAATGGATTTATTTTTAAGTAACAAGTAATTTTCATTTATCTCTCCCCATCAGCTTTTACTCACACTCAAAAGACTTGTTTGCTATACAAAGCAGTCTCATCTATTGCAGGGAACAAAACAGTCAAAATGTGATTGAACATGACACACAGTAAACATGTGAGAGGTGAGACTGGATTTAAAATAAAACTGAACTTTTCTTTCTGCAACTGGGAAACTGTTTGTGAACGACAGAAATGAGAAGTGGCAGAGACCTTGAGAGTGTCTTCTTCCCATCATGGCTTCACAGACATTGTGTTATCATTCTTGAATTATTTTCTTCAAAATGACACAGGACAGTCTAGCTGTCTTCACCAGTACTAACAGACTGGAGTCCTTGCCTCCTGTCTCTTACATGGTACACACTTCTTAATACAAGTGAAAATATTTCTGTGCCACTCCAGCAATATCACTTTGCTGATTCTCTCACCAGCCACTGATGCTTTCCTCCACTACAGTCACTTATCCAGAAATTCCCTAATTTCTACACATTTAATGCTTTCTTACTCCTGTCAGTGTCCCACTGCCCTTGTCTTTATCACATCAGCTTATTATTTTCAGTTCAAGATAACTTAGAGTCCTTATCCTAATGGAATTCAATGTCTTTCAACTGCGTCATCTGCAAATGTCCTGTGTATTTTGCAATTCAGTATGCAATTTACTAATGAAAATATTGTATAAAACTGAGCCTGATGCCTTGGAGAAGCTATCTAGAGCAGAGGCTAGACAAAGTTTAAAGAATAAAGCTAAAAACGTTAAAAGGAACAAGGATAATCCCTCATGGGAACCATCTAGAGATGTTCTCCCATCTGGTCAAGACATTGCTGTCTAAATTCTTGGGAATTAATTTTCAAGCACTCAGCCACTTCACAGTAATTTCTTATCTTTCTTCTGAAGACATCACAGGGAGTATGCCAAAAGCCTTACAAAATTAAAGATAACAAATCTACTCTTTCTTTTAGACTTGTTACCGTGATAAAGAAGGAAATAAATTCTATTTGACAAAGTCTTTTTTTGAGGAGACCATATTCACTGATTCCCATTTTCTTATCCTGTACATATGTACAGATGACTTAATACTTTGTTCCAGCTCTCGAAGTTCAGCATTAGGCTGACTCATCCACTGTCCTTTAACCTATCCTTCAAGACAGGTTTGTTTTGTGTTTCCTGGGCGCATTTTTCTCTGTTCCTGTCCCCCAGGACATCTCCTCTCTTCTAGTTTTCGTAGCTAATTGCTATAAAATTCAGAGATTGCTTCAGCTGCTCCCTTAAGTACCCTAGATGGAATTTCATCAGGTCTTACAGAGTCAGATATATCTGCCTGTGCTCCTTAGAGTTAGTTTTGTTAAATATCTAGTTACAGTTTATTTTTTTTATATGTCACTGAAAGAAAGGCAGCCTCAATACAGCCTTCTGTTTTACTTGTAGCTCGATGTGGGACCTACCTTCCTTTAAACAATAAATGGATTCTAGGAGGGAGAGGCTCAGATGAGCCTTTTTGTGATATCTGATTTTGTTCTCATGCAGGCATTAGCCTCCTGGCCTAAAAAGTCATGTTTGTCTCAAAACAGTCTCCAGCATCCTCCCCATGGAGGTATCTCAGGCAGTGGCAGAGGGGTGACCCCAACTCATGAACTCTTTTTACTGTGAAGTTCCTGGATGTGCAAAGACTCTGGAGTGTGACAGTGACAGCCCAGCTCTCACCATATGGCAGGCCTGATTCTTCACCTCTGGGATGGCCTCTCCTCTTTTGTTGTGGCTGGATTCACTGTGTTTATAACAGTATTTTTCTAGAGCCCAGGGGTGCAGGTGTGGACAGGGACTGTGCTTTCACAGCAGGGTTTCTGAGGAAAAAAAATCAAGCAGTAATACCTTCTGCGACATTGTTGACCAAAGTACACCTTATAAAAATTTTTTTTGAGATCTTTCATTCTTACTAGACATTCCACAGCAGAAATGCTGTCTGTTTCCCAGGTAATAGACAGGAATGGCAAAAAGTGCAGATAGAGACCAGCAATGTCTTTTGCTCAGGGTGCATCACAGGACAGGAGTCCTTTATGCTGCACACTGCCATGCTGGCTCCAGCATGGCCATGCTGGTGATTCCATGGTGCCCCTCACTGAAGGACCAGCTGGAGCCATACTAAGGTTCCTGCCTGCCTGCCTGCCCACATTTACCTTTGGCAGGATATCCACAGCTACAGATAACCAGAGCACAGCTAAATCTTCTCCACAGTAATATCATATGCTCCAAGTCCAAGCAGGACCCAGGAGCTCTTTCTTCACCAAATATAGACTTAGCCATAGAGTCTGACTGGGCTGCTTTGACCTTTGACCAGGCTGCACTCAGTTATCACAGCCCTTTAAAATCTTCATTACTGCCTTGAGTCAAAATGAGTCATCTGGACTAAGCTCAGTTTTTGCTTTTACCTCAAATAACCATGATCTGGAATGAAGTTTTCTGTCTTCCTTCCTCCCACCTCTACATAGGATAACTTGTACTGCTGTCCAAGTTGGCACTGAGGAAGGGCTCCAGACACTGCACTGTTCCTCACCTTTAAGGCTTGATATGTAGAAACTGATGCTGGAGTTACTTTGCTTGTGAGTTAAGTACTCTACTTTCTAGATGGCCAAGTGATTAATTTTGGGGTGTCCTTAATAACTGATTGCAGGAGAGCAGCCTTGCATTTTGCTTGCACTCCTCAGGATGCCTGGCCTTGGCTTTGCTTGTGGTTGCTGGAAGAGGATCCTCTGGGAGGTGTTAAGGTCCACTTATTGTGTCAGACATGATAAGCAACAAATGCAGAATAGCTGGCAATGTCCTTGATGGAGGACATTTGGGAACTTTGTTGTAGATGCATTGCTTTGTCTCAGCAGCAAGGAAGGACAAACTATTTGCTTTAGCAAAACAAAAAGTCGGTGGACTCTGGATAAGCTGAGTGTAGAGGCAGACTTTCACACGAGCAGATCCCTTGGCAAACAGCACAGATAAGTGACCCAGAGAGGAGAATAAACAAAAAAAATTGTGATTTGTCATTGACAGAAAAGGAAAGTGAAAGATTTCTTCTCTGCTGGTAATGACTTGATGTTTCTGGATGCTGTTTTGCTGAAAGTTGCTGTCAGGAACCAACAAGAAACACATTTGAGGGTGACAGCATGAAGAAATAGAACTGCTTCTTGGTTCAAATCAGAAACTGCTGTTAGGTAGTCCAGGAGAATATTTTACTAGAGCACAGGGCAAATCAAACTGGCTTCAGAAGATGTGACCTGTGGAGCAATTTATTGTAGATCCTCACTTCAGCATGAGCCCTCAGCATGATGCTGAGGCAGAATAAAAGGCAGGCTAGCTGCAAAATGGAGAAAGTGTCCACTACACAGAGCAAAGGTGCCCACTGGACTAGGGTGCCCAGGTTCAGATGGGTATTCCCAGTTGGAGTTTGGTTTGTCCAACTCTCTCTGCAAGAATCCATAAGGTTTTCACCTGCCAGCTGGTGAGCTGAGCCATTGTACAATAGATGCAGCCAAACTGCATCCATGAGAGTTTGTGGTCTTGCTAAATCCCAGCACATGTTCAGCTTGTCCGCCTCGAGAGAGCCCCAGAGCTTTTCTGGCACTTTGCTTTGGCCCAGGCTTGTGCATTCTGACACAGGAAATGTGGTTTGGACAGGGGGTTTGTGTCTGTGCTTGGCTGCCGGGTCAGGCACAGCAAGAGAGAACTGAGGCTGGTTCCCTTGCTCAAGGAGCAGATGTTTGCCAGTGGGAAGCCTGGAGTAAAAGTCTTTAGTCTGTGTGAATACAAGGAGAAGGGTCCTATCCCACTGCTTACCTTGTGTGACCAAGGTGTGGGCAAAAGAGGGTGGCTGGGAGAGCACAGCAGGGCTGGGAAGCACTTGTGCTTCTCTGGTGCTCACATGGACTTCTGCAGGTCTCTGTCTCTCTTCAGCTAAGGAGGCAGATGAGTGAAATCCCTGAACTGCTGGTCTGGGCAGAATGGCAGAGTCTCTGAGAGGGGCCTTTACATCTGCATCTACAATTCAACAGTGACTTACAAAAAAATGCTTGAGGCACAGAAACAAAGACATGTCTAAAGCTGAGTATTAGGGAAAAGCACAAACAGGAATTAATAAAAAGAAGTGAATGAGTTAAGTTAGCTGTGGTTATTCTGGGTCATAAAAGGGAAAGGGAAGCATTTGGGAAGCATCTAAGTAATTAAAGGAATGAAGAAATAGACTTATTACTAATGCAAGCTTTCAGCTACTACTGAGCGTTATGAATAAGGATGAAATATTTGATGCTGTATTGTTTAATCTTACAGTGAGTGTCTGAGATTGTCTGCTTAATGTAACAAGAGGATAAAAGCACAGGTCAGAATAAGGAAAGAGCATATTAAAGAGAATTTAGATAAGTTCTTGCTCATCAGCAAAATCAGATTAAACATACCCTGGAGCACTTAAAGAAATAACCAGACCAATTTCTTGCCATTATATGCATTTCAGAGAGTTTTTGGGCTACATCTGTCCTGTGTTTTAGGCAGAGGCTGGAGTTTATGTGCAGGCCCACTTACAGCATGTGAGCTGAGTGAATACCTTGACTCAGAGGCAGGGTTGGCATGTGCTCTGGAGCATGGATGAGGGGAAGCACCACTCTGCTGTCACCTATGGACTCACACTCATTCATGTACCTGTGACATGGGCAGACTGAAGTATCATAGCCTACTGCCATCAGTCCCCACACACTTTTCAGTGATGCTGTAGAGCCAATATCTGGCTGAAAGGTACCTGCAGGTTCCTTCTTGAAAGGGCCTGTCCTTAAATGCAGGAGGGGAAGTGGCACAGACAGAGTACCAGAGCCCAGAAAACAGTGTCTGGACAATTCCCCCAGCTAGAGGCATCCATGGGCAGCCACAGGGGGTTGAAAAGTGTGGATAATAGCACAGCAGTGCACCAGGCTGCATGCTGGCCTGTAGCACCAGAAGGGCCAGGGAAAGGAGGAATATGCTCAAAGGGCCGGAAGGAGTGGAAAAATGTCTGGAGGAAAATGATAGGATTGGACCCAGGGAATTACTGACCAGTCAGACCAATTTCAAAGACTGGAAAAGCACTTGAATAAATGGCAACACTACTGTTAAATGTCTGGCTAATAAGGTGATTCAGAGAAACTGACATGGATTTGTCCAGAATAGATTATCAAGCCAATTTCTTTTCCTTTTTTTCCACAGAAACGGGCCTCATGAATAAGGGAGAGGCAATCAAGGTTATCATCTCAATCCATCTTGACTTGACTAAAGCTTTTGATCCAGGCTTACACAGTGACATACATATAACCAAAGCAGAGAAATGTGAATTAGGTAAAATGGCCATAAAGAGGCTGCTCTGGTGGCTCAGGCAGTGTGCTCAAAGAGCAGTTATACAGAGCTCACTGTCAGACTCTGAAAGTGCTACAAGTGAGACTCTCCAGCTGTCACTTCTGGTCTTTTTTTGATCAATACTTTCATTAACAACTCAAATTACAGAATAGGGAAGCCCCCCTGGGAGGACAAGGTACTTTGCGGGACATGATTATGTTCAAAATGATCTTGATAAATTGGAAGAAAGGCCCAAAATCAATGTGATGAAATTCAATAAAGACAAGGGCAAATACTGCATTTAGAGAGGGGAAATTAAATGCACAGATACGAAATAGGAGATGGCTGGTTAGGCAGCAGGGTGCCCAAGGGGAAGCATGGCAGATCACCACCAGTGATCAGCAATGGAATACTCTTGTATAAAGATATGTGTCATTCTAATTAATTAGCAAGAATATGAGAGAGAGGAGGTTGTAACTCAGGGTAGTCCTGTGCCACGTGTTTGCAGCAGCAGAGCCAGGCTGAAGAGGAAGAACAAGAGTGGTGAAAGCTTGGGTCCTGAAGACAGGACCTGGAGGCAACAGTTGAGGCAGTTGATTTGAGTTGGAAAGAGGGGAAAAGGGAACAGTGGCACAAACTTTTCTTGCCCTTTTGAAGATTGTTACAGAAAGGGGAATAAGCTGTTGTTCTTTGCATCCACTGGGGAGATGGTAAGGAGTAATTGGCTTGACTCTTGGTAGAGGAAATCTTCTGTATAAGGGTAATTAAGCACAGCTCTATCTACAGGGAGGTTGTTGAGTTTCTGTTGTTGGAGACTTGTGAGAGCAACCTATATGAATTGTCACTAGTGGCAGGGGAGTGCCTGATTTCACCTCAGAAGAGGATAAATATGCTTTTTGGGTCCCTCCAAACCTTGCATTGCCATGATGACTTTGCCTGGGAGTCTACTGATTCAGGTTGGCACTGGAATGAATTTGTCTCCAGGTCAAAATAGCATGAACATTCCTCAGCAGCCCAAGGAGATGTTTGCATGCCAAAGGTATTTGAGCGCCTTACTTGGCTAGTTCATGTCAGGGTGAATTGGGAGACAGGAGGGATTGATAATGCCCTTTCTTTCCTCTTCTCTAGCTAGGGCATATTTTATTAGTTTTTTTTCAGGCCATAAATGACAAAAAGTCTGCCTTATTTCACTTAGGGCAGGTATCAGCAGGGCTGTGGTACTGCAATGCTGACAAAGGCCTCCTTGAAGGATAATTATAGGGAAGGAAAGGGAAGGAATTGCTCATCAGTTAATGTGCATGTGTTGGATGTGGCACCCCATTCCTGAGTTTTGGCAAGCCAAGGGCCAGCCAGATCTGTGTTTGCAGTAGCTGGTGCCTGCACCACACTCCACACTCCACGCCAGGATGATTCTGACCAATTGTATTGTGTCAGTGCAAGTGACTTAGAGCCTGTGTCCCATGAAAACGGGTCAAGCATTATATATTTTATGGGAATGACATCAGAAACATGGGTATTTTCAAATCAGATTGGATAAATGGTCTAATCTCCTGCTGGACAGGAGCCATTACCAGCTGCCACAGATAAAAGTGATTCTGGAAATGAATGGATTATCACCCTGCTAACCTGCTGTACATAGTAATGAACATGAGTTCTTAATATTTATATTTCTGTGTATTAAATATGGTTTTGAATTGTCTCAACTTCTTTATAAATAAACAAGCTTTAAGAAATCAAAAGAAAAAGTGGTAGGCTGTTCTTACAGCAATGAGTTTCACCCACTAATTTTGCACTGCAGTAATAGTCAGGTTAAAGATCACTGAAAAAATTGCTTGTTTTTGTTACAGTTCTCATCATGATCAGGGACTGAAAATGCTTGCTGCTCTTTGCTTGCTTGTCTCCTCTCTGCTGTTTACACACTTTTGTTTTTCATGTGCTTCTTTACTCTGATTGTATCATAGTTGAACTTTTGCTCTAAATAGTTTCACACAGCCAAAATCCCTGGCTGATTATCACATGCTTCAGGGGAAAAATTAACTTCATGCCACTGTGCAGACAGTTGCTTGGTTTTCTCCTCAAATGCTCCACCCCTCTCAGCACGGAAACTGCTAATGGTGGGAGGTTGTGCCATGTTGACAAGCCTCTGGGAGCAAGGAAAAGGCCAGTTCTGAGCAGATGCCCGATTTGATTGCAGTATCATGAGGGCTAATTACTCTAATAAGCATTTGTGGGATTCAGAGATCAGGAGGAGAGGGATCACAAACACGATTAAGGTGTCAAAGGTGTTGAATGAAAATTGAAAGGATTAAATGCCAATTTCTGTTTTCTGAAATTCAAGCTACCATCACTGAGAGCAGCTAATAGTCATCTGAGGGTAGAGCCTGGTGTCCCTGAGAGGCTGTTTTTCAAGCTGTCTACAAAAAGTACCCAACTCAAGTACTGGTGACTGCTCTGAATAGAGGAGGAAGAGTACCCCAAGCAATTCAGCCTACTTGATTTTTGGGGCTGGTGACCCCACCTACCCATGTAATGGATTAAGAGCTGTGACACCTAACTAAGAGGAGAAAACTTGAATAGATCTCCATCAGAGAGAGGTTATTTGGAGTAGGCAAACCCTGGGGCAAAAACTCTTTGCTTTGGGAATGCTGAAAGGAATTAGCTTGGGAAAATCCCCCATGAACTCGTGATAGCTCTTATGCAGTTTGGTCACCTCTGGACGAGGATATTGCAACCCTCTGTGTTCACATCAGGACTCAGAAGTTGTGTCTGCACAGAATGGTGGGGATGGACTACAGCTGCTGAACCTTCATCCATGTATTAACCAGTGCTCTCATGGTCTGCAAAGTTTTCCCCAAATATTTGGGACAGTAAGCTGGACAGAAAGAACATGAGTTAAAGGAGAACTCTGTTGGACACACACATAAAAACATCTTACTGTCAGACCATTTTAGAGTGACATTTTAAAAACTTTTGATTCAAGATATGACGTTTTTTCTGTGCTCAGCATGAGGCAGATTGGACGTCTTTGTAACCAGTGTCCCTGAGCTCTGCATTTCTCACCTTGAATTAAAACTTCTCACTACACCACCTCCTTCATCTGAAGCAGCTGCTGGTGACTATCACTGTCAGCAGTAGCTCATGCTCACAGGGAGATGTTCTTGGAATAGATATATCCAGCACATTTTGTCCACAATGGGTCAGCCTTGGCAATCCTTGTCCTGTTGAACCTGCCTTTTAATCATTAATCATTTTATTCTGGGTCATATTGAATTATGCTGTTCCTTTAATGCCATATAACAGAAGTATAACACAGAGACTTACAATTTCACCTGTGCAGGGATACCCAAAGGTATATGCCACTCAAAACTCTTCAGTTGTGTCTTATAGGCATGAAATTGGCATTTTGAGGTATTCTCAGATGGATTCCTTTTACATTCTATTTTTCCTTCCTCAGAAAAGGAAGGAAACGTTCAGTGGAGGGTTAACTACTCTCTGCCGAGTCTCTTGCTTAATTTTCATGCTCCACAGAACTTCACAGTATAAACAATTTTACAAAAGAGAATTAACAGTTTTTTGCAAGGACCTGTCACGCGAATACCCAGTCTGTGTAATTAAAGTATTGAGAAGGCTGTTTGTTTTCTGAACTGGGTATGAGTTACATAAGTGGTCATGGATAGAGTATTTGGTAAGTTCTGGGATGATCAAACCCATTTATCATGTTTATGGGATGATGTTTAGGGAACTTCATCTGCTCCACTGCTTGGACAGGAACAGATATACCTTTGAAAAGCTTCTCAGAACCTTCTAAAGTGCTTGTCCCCATCCTGATCTGACAGATGCCAACAGGAGTGTGTGCTGACAGACCCAGTGACAAGTCATTCTTTTCCCTTCAGTCTGATTGAATTCCCAGATCTGAAAATCGAGTGTTCTTAATGCTTTTGGTCTAACTGAAATGTCTCTTCTAAACTGTAAGCCATTTATCTGAGTTCTAATCTCTCCTGCTGAGCTGTCACAGTCGAAAGGCAAATCTCCTTACGAGGCAGACAGATGCTCTGAAGGTGTAGGGAGGATTTCAGATTTAATGGAGAAGTTTTCATCTCCCTGAAACAGAAGTGCCCCAAGGACCCTTGTCACATGTTGCTTGCAAGGTCTTGCCTGCACTCCACACAGGGGCAGAAAGCTAGTTTGAGGTTGTCTGGCTGAAGGGCAGCCATATGGCACTGCAGTAATGTAATGAGTAATGTAATTAGTCAAATGTGAAAGGCAAGGCTGGTGCTTGGCGGCCTTGGTGTGGCACCACTGGTGCTGTTTGGAGATGTCTCAGGGGTCTCTGGGATGATGCTGTGCCACAGTGTAGAGGTCCGGTGCACAGCTCAGACACCTCATAAGGCCTGTCCTTGATGGCTATGCTCCAGTGGCCGTGGGTGGGTGCAGAGGGGCTTTACTCCTGTGCTGGAGCATCCTGCAGGAAAGTGACTGACCAGAGTGCTCAGGACAGTTCTGCTCCTGCTGGTGGAGATAAGTGTTCACACCAGTGAGCCTCCAGGGTGCAAACCAGCTGCTCTTTAGGAAGGATTTCAGAAGACTTTGCTTAGGCCATGGGACTCTGTCCTGCTAATGCTGAATGCCTTGTGCTGACTGGGACTGTCTTCTTCTTTCTTCTTGTTTTAAGGTCAAGTGGCAGAAGGATGACATGGACAGCAACCGCAACTTCTTCTCTGTCTCCTCGGATGGGCGGATTGTTTCATGGACTTTAATTAAGGTAAACAGTAGATGGCAATTTCTTTTTCCAGTGAAATTATACCCAATTGCCTCAAAAGTTCAGTGATTCATTAGTATTATTTTTATTTCTAATGAGCTTGAAAAGAAATGTTAGCAATAGCAGCTGGTGCAGTCACAGCTGGATCTGGGGCTGCACATTAAACTCTGAAATGAAGCAGGGTCAGCTTACTCATTGTCAGGACCTAACCTTCATCCTGCCTGCACCTGTAGCACCCATGGGCCTGAAAATGAGAGCTCATTTTCCTGCTTGGCAGCAGCAGGGATTCAAGCCTGGTCCTTGTTCTCACACTTTCTTTGTCCCAGAAGGGTCAGCTAGACACAGAACAGAATAATCTGCTTTTTTTCACAGCTTCCAGATTCTTATCCCCTAAATGCTCCCCTACAGATTGCAATTTGAATTGGGAGAGGGTAAATTTAAATTTCTCCCCATGTGGGACAGAGTGAGTAGTACAAAGTTTGCATTTGCAGTGGGATGGCAGCATGCTAACAGACAGGCAGAGGGCTTCTCCCTGCCATGACATTGCCTACTCCAGTACACATCCAATACAACTTTTTAAAACTTTTCCTTTTGGAGTATGTTGAAATATGTTGATAGAAACCTAGAATTAATGTCCCCAAATGACCCTTAGATTCATGTCTCTGAATCCCAATGTGCGGGTTTTTCTGTTGGTTATTTCATTTTACATTTAAAGATTTCAAATCTCGCTAAAAAATAATTGCATTGCCCTAAATATGAGTTTGAAGCAGCTGTCCCATTATTCCCCAACAAAAGAAGAAATTTCTTTATATCCCAGGATGCTAATTTTTCAATCTGTTTTACCAAAGCTTTCCAGTTTTGAAATTTTTAGGCCTTGCTGCCATAGCAGGGATTAATTTCTAGCATTACATGTAAATCTTAGCCTCATGTCCGGTTCAGGAACAGGACCATCTCCTAAAGATCACTGTAAGCACAGGCAGATGGCACAGCTTATGAAGTTATTTTTTATAGACTTTTCCATGTTCATACATGCAGCTTCAGAATCAAAAATCCCTTCTGCAAATGTATCCCAAGTCCTTCTCCCAAAAGAGCTCCCTAGACAGGGACATACTAAGAGTGTCTCAGCACTCAGCTCCTGTGTTATCCTTTGAATAGGAATGCCCAAAAGATTTGGGTTGAAGTGGGCAGTACATGCCTGCAGCTAGACACATCCAGATGAGGTGATTTGGCAGGGTACACTTAGCAACTGAGCCCCAGTAACTGAGTGTGCTCAGCATGGCCCCCTTAGGAGGCAGGGAACCCTGGCTGAAGTCTCTTACTTAATAGAAATGCCACAACTGGGACGACCTAAGTGTTTGCAGATGGACTCTGATAGCAGCTCACCCAGCAGAGGGTCTTTTGCACCAGTGCATAACTGTTTCCACATAATAATCTGTGGTTTTGCTGTCCCTTGAGCACATAGATATTTCCTTCTAGGTATCCTTAGTATGACTTCTAAGATCTGCATCCACTTAGCCCACTGTAATTTCTACTTATTCCTTACATTACTGTAATGAACTTTGCCTTACCCATGCGAAAAGTCTTGAGTTTTTGGGTTTTTTTAGATTAAATTACTTCTGAAATTGCCAGAACTAGTATTTACTTAGTAGGCAGGGGTGGAAAACAGCAATGTTTTAGGTGCTGTCTGCTTTGGACATTTTTGCAGGGGACAGATATTCAACAGAGAAAACAAAAACCACGATGAAAATAATGTTTTTTAACAATCTGTGGATTTTTTTATACAGAAAAATGGACAATCTGCTTGAATTCCAGTTTCACAAGAGCTTTTTCTGGGTTTCATTTGGAGTAAAACTGAAAACACTCCAGAGGTTTTCTATTCTACAAAACCATGGTGCAAACAGGGAATAAATGAAAGAGTGCTTTGCTAATCTTTTTGAGAGGACTATCCAGAAATAAAGCTCCTTCAAACACTGTTAGCTGTTTGACACTTCCAAAGCTGAGAGCACAAAGTGAATAATTTCATTATTTCTTCCAGACAAATATTTGGCAAACCGCACTCAAGATTTGGATAGAAGAGTTGTCAAATGTTAGCCAGGGACAGTTGATCTGCCTTGACCATAGTGGTTGTCTCTGTTAGAAATGGGCACAATCACTTCAGACAAATTTCATGAAAAAACACATGAGTTCTGTGTACTTAGACTGTCTTGACTTTGGTCCTCATGAAGGTGTAAAACATCAAGGAAGGATGCAGGACTTCTGCTGCTGGATGATTCTCTGCCCCCCCTCCTTGGGGTGTACACATTGCCTATCAAAAGGGAGAAACATCTCAGCCATTTCAAAGAATTGTTTGGGATGCAGCATGGTACTGCTTCTCAGTCTGATGCTCAGCAATCCCATATTTGATTAGTAGTCGTAGTTCACCCCCTCCTGTGTGACCTACAGCTAAATTACTGAACAGCTCTGGGCCTGCTTCATCACTTAAGGCTAATAAAAAGTAAGGGGAAAGCAGCAGCTGTAAGGCCTGATTCACTAATGCTTACAAAGTGCTCTGCAATTATTAGGCAGAAGCAACATATTATTGCTTGGTATTCCTGGAAGGCCAAATTGTCAGCAGGATGTTTACCCAGAGGTATATGTGAATGGCTCTGGTGACAAAGAGCCCCAGGAACAGAAGTGTTTTTTATGCTGTGAAGCTGGGTACAAGATAAAACCAGCACAGTAGGGAAGTCTGCACAAGCAGGGTCCTTTGTGAAGGAGAGGGGCTGCAGGAATTGTCCACAGGGGCCTCTGCCAGGTGAAGGTACTGGGAGAAACCTTCAGAGGAAGGCTGCAGAAAGGTGTGTGATTAGAAAGAAGGTCCCTTGAGGTTTACCCTTCTACCAGAACACAGAAATAGTGTGCTAGCACATCACTGGGCCTGCACAGATCCCACATCTGTTGTACTGGGTGTATCAACGTGACCTGCTGCAGGCAGCTCCAAAGCTGCTTTTCAGACCAGACTCATGTCTAGGACAGGGCACATGCTTTCTGGAGAGCCGGCAGACCTGGGAGCCTGAGCAGAGGCAAGTGCCTGCTTAGCTTGTCCTGTCTGCTCTCCCAACAACACCAGCACTCCTACTTGGGCATGCAGTGGAACATGCTCTGCTCCTGATCCCTCTGGGGCTGCTCTTTCCAGTTTATGCACATGTACACCAGCATGTGTGGCCTCTTTCTTAGCATCTCTCCTGCCTTTACCCACTGAAATGTGCTGTAAGAGCTGCTAAGGTGGAACTCTGCTGGAGTCTGTCCTGCTTCTTGCTGCTTTCTTGGAGAAAAATTTACTGCCATCAATAGGCCAGCGCATGTGGGTGTGAGAATAGGCAGCAGTGAGAATTAGTGAGAAGGAAGAACATTTTGGAGTTTTGACCTTTGCTGAATCTTCTGTAACTTTGTACCCCCAGAGTATGATAGAAATGCTTTCTAGAACGTTGTTCTCTCTCAACTGCAGTACTGAAGAAGATCTTCTCCCATGTTCCTCAGCATGGAAATTCCTGGGGTTGACGTTGCCAGGCAGAATTCCTTTTCCACCTGAGTTCTGCTCTGGGCTAAGAGAAGCTTCAACTACAGTTTAATTCACTGAGCTAAGTAGTGGTGCTTCAGTGGAATATTTGCATATGATACCATCCAGTCCACAGCCCATACTGCTCACTAATCATTAGTTTTTGTTCTTTTTATCACATAATCAGGGAATCACAGAATGGTTGGGGTTGGCAGAGACCTCTGGAGCCCCAGGATGTTTTTACAGTCACAGCTAACTCCATTCTGCAGTGGTATTCCAACTCCCAAAGCCAGTCTGAGAATGTAACTCTCCCTCCAGTAGTTTCTTTATATTTACCTACATTGTCTATTTACATCTGTCTTTTGTCTCCCACCTTGACTGTAAACTCTTTGGGACCCAACCTTTTGGCCCTGTGTTCACCACCTTGCACAGCAGTGTCATGATAGTTCTTTAAAACTCTGCTGAGAACAGAAACATGGGGCAGTTTTCTCTTCGAGCAAACTGCTTACTAGATGTTGCTGGCATCTCAGAGCCCATGAAATTGAGAGTATTTTGAACTGAGGCTGCTCTGGGGATAACAAGATGTTAAGAAGCCAGAACTGGGAAGATGAGAAGTTGCTATTCATTAATGTGGGGCTTTAGTTAGCTCCCTGAGAATATGAAATATCCATCTTAAATCACACAGGGTGATTTAACTAAACACTATCATTTAAGCTGACTGTGCCAACTTTCACTAAAAAACACTGGCCCTGAAACTCAAAATTTTCCAGGTCAAGTGCACATGTCAAGGTAATGTACCAGTGGCTCTCAGTTCCAGTGCACCAAAGCATCAGTTTCCTGAAGGTTTTGTGGAAAGCACCATGTTAGCAAGCTGCCAAATGTGAAACATTAAGCAACTTCTGGGCAGCTTTTTAAAATTCATCCATAAAATCTGCCATTTCAAAGTACTGAATGTCTCTGTATTGTTGCTGCAAAGCATGCTATTCATGTGGAATCTCCTCTGCCTGCAGAGTGAGCTGGTTCACATGGATGTCATCAAGCTGTCAGCAGATGAAACAACGATGGAGGGGCCAGAGGGGCTGCAGCTGCAAACGCTTGGTAAGAGCCCAAGTCCTTGCCATGCTGATTAATTACTGACACAAAGCCTCTCATCAGTCATTCTGGGAAATTAAATTGGGAACAGGGTGTTGAGATGGAAAGGAGCTAAAGGAGGGTTACGCCTCCTTGCTTTCATCATGCACTAGGGCAAAGTCTGTCTGGAGCAATGGCCACTGAGTCAAGTTTTGCTGGTTACATTTTGCCTTTACTTACATAAAAAGATGAATTGAACATTAGTTCAAGAAATGTCCATTTTACTGGGCTATCTCTGTGTGGATAAAGCACATACCTGTTTATGTCAAAACTCAGTTTTGTTCTTATTGTCAGGTATTGATCTGGACTGGCAAAATCAAGGTGGAAAGCAACCTCTGCCCTTTACTGGGGGCACAGTTCACCCAGACAGCTTTGGGATGTGTCTCCTCGAGTTTGGGCTCTGTAAAAACAGTGTCTATTCTGAGCTACTATGTTAGGCTCCGCTATACAAAGTGGAGTCAGTGCAGTCCTTCCAGGCTGAATCCTCTCATCCTGATCATCCTGCGCTTGAGACAGGATGGGATGAGTCAGCTCTGGAGGTCCTAAGCCCAAGGAAGTCCTTGAGGAATCCTCTTATCATCCTTCTACACCTGCTTTTGGCTGAGAAGATGGGACCTCTGTTTGGAGGAGAGCCTTGCTCTGCTTTTAAGAATTGCTGTGTTTCTAGGCTAGTAACTGCTGAACAGGCTGTGGGAAGCTTTGCAGTGCCACAATAGGTTGCAAGAAACCAGCTAAAGCAGCACACTGCAGAACTCTCAGGGCTTTGGGATTATTTGTTACTGTTACTGGGAAATGGATTTTCAAAGACTTGTCTTGAATATTAAACAATCTATTTGAATGTTAGAAATGCAGATGGTATTAGAGAGTTGAAATTACCCTAACAATTCCTTTGAGAACTACATTTTGTTAATGTTAAAGACTTAATGCTTGAGACGACTGCTTGTGCAGAAAGTTTCTGTAACTGTGTGCTTCTGAGCCTTGTCTGCTCGTTCCTGTTTCTCATCTGATGGTTGCTGTGGGTATCCCTGCTGGGAGGGACAGCCTCAAGGAGCTCTGGCACTCAACAGACATCCCATCTTCTGTTAAAGAACCCTGCTGAAATTTTATTTCACCAACATGTGAAATGGCTTTCTTGGATGGTGATGCATCTGCCTCAGGAGCAGAAGCCACAAAATCTCAATGAGTCACATCCTGTTTGTGGTTGACACCTGTTTTAAACATAGTTCACAATGTTGCACAATTCAGGGCTTTTGACATTAACATGATGCTTCTGTCCCTAGCAGAGGATTTCTTCCCAAATCACATTCTTTGTTATTGGCTTTACTGAAGTGAGTCTGCTAAATGGATTCTGAATTAAGGGAAAAAAGAGCACTGAAAAGTATGGTGGGGTATTTTCTCACTGGGCTCTTTTATGCATAGGAAACCACTTACATTTTTGTGGATACTAAACAAACAGAAAAGATCTATTCTTCCCAAGCAGGAGGTGGCCAGATCCTTAGAATATTTATGTTTGCACCAGGTATTTTTGACTCTTAGTAAAATGAATCCTAGGCTAAAGTGGTTTCTGGTAACCTTTTGGTTCTTTCAGTACCCTTTTACAAGTCTCTGGGGTGGCTGTTCAAATTGCAGGTCTTGGGGACATGCACAGCTTGGAAAGCTTAGCAGAAGGGGTGTCTGATTTATTTTGGGAGCTTCTGGCTAAGAAATCACTTCTGAAAACACAGGCAGTGTGTGTTTACCATAGGCAGGAAGCATGTTTTGGCCAGCTGAACCAATTCTCTATGTGACAGACCTTTTTTTTTGTTAACAGGCAGTGGGATATCCTTTGATTTTCACAAAAAGATAGACTATTTGTTTCTCGTTGGTACTGAAGAGGGCAAGATCTATAAGGTAAAAAATATTTCTTTATGCTTTGTTTTACATCCTCTGACCCATGTGTGTCTTTGAGGCTCATCATCTGAACTGTTTGCTCAGGTGGTAACAAAGTACAGCTTCAGAGCCTGGTCCTGCCCTGGGATGCCTGTGGTGAGCCTGAGAGCAGAGCAGCACTGCAGAGGGTCACAGGGAGCTCTCTGCACAGACCCAATTAAGACCCTATTTTGCAGAAATTTTTTTCATGCAAACTGCATTCCAGAAAATGCTTGGCAGACTGCAGCTGTGCAAGTGAAGTGCTAAGTAGGATCAGTGCAGAAGTTAAAAGGCGTTGATCCTCTGTCCCCATGACTGTGGGGAAATGGCAGGAAAAATATCAGCTCTTTTCCTTTTTAGACTTGATATCCTGTGAGCAGTCAGGCTAATGAAGCCATATTTCCTACGGATTAGCATCCTGCAGCCCTTCCCTTCCACAATCACATAGAATTATAGAATCATTTAGGTTGGAAAAGACATCTAAGATCTTTCTAGATCCTTTCCCAGTCCCACTTTCTTCTTGCTTTCTTCTTGGTAGGAGCCCTCCAGTCCATCGCTACGTATCCAAACCTTCCTCCTGATCGTCCCATGCTGTTCCCAGCTCAGTGATCCCACCTCCAGCTATAACCCTTGTTTCCTGCTGACCACCTCCCCTGCAGTGCCCTCCTGGTGCCTTAGTTCCCAGTGCCAGGCAGGAGCTGTCAGCCAGCCAGCTCCAGCCGTGTGCTGAGAGCAGCAGCCACGCTGTGCTTGCCCTTCCCACGCTGGGGACACTGCCCAGATGTTTTGTCCTCTCTGTCCATTGCTTTTCACAGAATGTGTAAGACCTTAATGTTGCCACATCCCACATGCAGCCAGCTTTGGCTGAAAATGCCAGTGAGGGCGAAAGTTGTTTGTGAAGAGAGATGAGCACACAGAAGGACACAGGCATCGTGTTTTCTTGAGAAATTGGGTTAAAAATAGGAAGTTTTGAGTTCTGCTGTATTTAGCCTTGAACATAAAGCCAATAGTGCCTTCCTAATACAGCTGTTATTTGCACAGCATTCCTCTGAGCTGGCTCTGGGGCTCTGTTAAGTCTGTAGCCACAGCCCTTCATCGTGGGGGTGTGGAAAATCAGCAGGAGGCTGATCTGCAGAGCAGATGCATCCAGCCATCCCTAGAGGACGATTTGAACTCCTTCCCCCATATCCCACCTGCAAAATGAACCTGAAACAGGATAATGACCCAAAGGAAATCGTGAAATCAGTATCAATAATTTAGGCAAGATATACTTAACAAATATGTATCCTTTGCAGAGGGATGATGCTGATTGAAATCTCTCCCTCTGCCAGGCAGTTTCTAGGGAGGATTTCTGAGCAGTGCTCACTTGCTTTGGACAAGATAGGTACAGAAGGGAGGTGGGAGGAGTGGGCAGCTGAGCTGTTGGCAGTGGGCAATGGGTAGGTGCACTGTTTTTTTGTTGGTTTCAGAACACAAGACATCCATACAGTCATGTGCAGATGTTCTGAGTAGTGACACAAGAGTTGGTAACCTGGGTATTGAACTCTAAATTGGTGGGTACTGTTGTGTTTAGTCTGACCAAAAGGTAGTAAGGAACCACAGGTTTTAAATTCCTCTGTGTTTGGGTGAGTGATGGATGTAGGTGAGTGTGGCAGTGGGTGTCAGTGTGATATGGGGGCCATCAGGAGAAATATTCAGGATTGTGGTCTGGCTGAGTTACGCAGGAAATTAAACTCTTCATGGAGGAGCACTGGTCAGGAGACAATTTGGTATTGAAAAAGCTGTAGGTGTTTCTGCCTTAGATAATTTTCTGTGAAACTAGAACTAGGATGGTGTTTTAACATAGGAAGTGATCCCAGCCATGAAGCCATGCAGATATTTTATCATTCTTATGTGAACAAATGTGTAGAGATACTGATACATAGCATCTCCCTTCATTGTCAGGGTTATGCTAAGCAACATTCTTGCATTGGTGAGCCTCAGTGAAAAGTGACCATTCTCACATTGTGCAACCCATCCCTGTAAAACCTTGCTGTTCCCACAGGCAGGAAGAGCCTACCTTCAATCTGACAGTCAGGGTCACCACAGGGAAGAGAAATCTTGTGTGTAGCCTGAACAGGCTTTCACAGTATCCACAAAAAACATGGGGAAGAGTTCACCCTTAGCATCCCCCAAGAGCTTGCTACAAGCAGTTTCAGGAGTTTTGGGGTCAGCTGCTGCTCCAGACATTTTTCAAGGAATACCACACACCTTCATCGCATACTTTACTGGAATACTGCACATCTGAGCCCCTTACTGGAGCTGCCCATGGACTGCCTCCTGCAGCCTTGCTCCACTTGGATACTGGGGACAAAGACAGTCCCACAGCAGCCTGAGCAGCTCTCGGGTCCTGTGGCTGCCCTGAGCAGGAGTGAGCTGCTCAGATCTCTGTGCTGCCCTTGCATCTGGAGTGAGATGGACAGACTGCTCACGTGCTGTCTGAGTCAGGGATCAAACACGGGCTGCTCTCCCCACGGGCTAAATTTTAGATTATTTATTAAATAAATTGGAAAGTGAATTCCGGAGAAACTTTTTTTTTATTTCCCCAGAAAGCAGGCATGCCCACCAATAGTGTGATAATATGTTAATTCTTTAGCTGCAGAACAATTATGGTGAAGTTCTGAAAATGGCTTTGTTAATAGTGTTTCTAAAGCCAAGAAATCATTATCTAAATTACACACAGACTAATCTATTGCCCTTTTTTGTAGAGGAGAAACTGTTTCTGAATTAATATGATTCTGTAACGCAATTCTGAATGCTTTCTTGCATATCTTACTTGCTGTTTAGGAATTGTTCAGCTTGACATCAGAAAGTATGGTCTCTGAGATTCGTGTTGAAACATTGTGACTCTAAGTCTCTGGTCAGAATAACTTCCAATAAACAGACTTTCAATAGAAAAATTGTGAAGAAATTTGAATACACTCATATAAAAAAGGCTTTGGTTTTTTTTTTCAGTGTTAGGCAGTTTTCTTGAGAGGAACAAATGAATATAATAAAACCTAGTGCAAGACTGACTAGAAGAAAAGATTATTCTAATTTTAAACAAAACTAATTTCACTCATACTCATTCTCTTATACTACATACCAGAACATTTGTGTCTTTCTGTTTGGTACAGGATTATTATTATTATTATTATTATTATTATTATTATTATTATTATTATTATTATTATTATTATTGATGAAGGATGGTGGTTGTTGAATCCTTATCACATCACTTGAGATTTCCCTAAAACTGGATGACAAGCTGTTTTCTGGATAGGCTCTGACTTCCAGTGACCCTTTAGTAATAGAGAAGTAATTTGCCTCAGTGTTTAGTCTTGCTTTGTATTAGGCAAAGTTGTTTTCATTGTCTGAATATTTTGTGATTTAAGTTCTGTTCTTCATCTTCTCACCACCTTATCTTTGGGGCTTCTGTCTGTGTTCTGTCTGGTTGTCTAGTCCCCGAACACACTGAATTTTTCATCAATTACCATAGGTTCTTTCTCTTATAATTTCCTACTGTTCTTCCCTATGCGTTCACGTGCCTTGGTTTCTACTTGTGAGCCTTTCTGCAAATCTCAGCATTTCTGTTACAGATCTGTACAAGCAGTCACTGAGCTAAAACCAGGAGAGCATCTGGTGTAGCTGGTGACAGCCTGTCCACCACAGCATGGGACACGTTTGTGTCTGGTTTCTAAAGAGCATCTGGATGTCCTGAGAAAGTGCCAGTGTTGGGCAGTACTGCCTTTCTGTTGCCAGATACAAACCTTCTCTGAAAAAAAATTGCTCTTGGATCTCTGTATTGCGTAGATTCTCTGTGTTGCTGTTAGTGAACTGAAGAAGCTCTGCCTTATAAGGACAGTAATAACCACCAATTCACCAGGTATGTGGGAGAGTTTTGTGTCAGACTACCGTCTAGCGTAAACTGAAGTGCTGTTGATGAAGATTATTCATAAGTTTTGTGTCCTCAGAGTTCTCCTTTTCTCACAGCATTCCTCCCCCATGTTTTGTAGCCTTGTCAAGAGTCATCTTTGACTGGTTTCCTGTATTGCCACAGACATATTTTTGCATTTCTGTCTCATCGTAAAAATACTGTTTACCGTTCAAACACATCTGCCATCATTTAAGTAGGAGAAAAACACTCCCAGCAAATTTGAGCAGTGCTCTAGAAGATCAGAGAGGCTGCACAAATTCCTTCTCTCCGAATCTAGTCATCCTCTTCAAAGGTCTCCTGTCAGGACTTGGGTGTCACATATTCCAGTGGCTCTGTTTTCATACTGACATATCTAATAATTGTAGGGTTCTTGAACTGAATAGTAGGGAAAGACTTTGCCAGCAGTTCTAGTTAGCTCAGAAACTGGTTTTTATTCGTTAAAGTCATACTGCTTTTCTGAGCTTTTTCTCAAGTTTGTGGTGTTTCTTCAAAATGCATCTTGGGAAGAAAAAAGATGTCTTGCACTCAGAGATAATGATAAGGGTTGTGGTTAATGTGGTGTGGGGCTGGCAGGCAGTGCCAGAGCACAGTGGATGCCTTTAGGCTAAAGCACACATGCAAGGTTCATTTCTCACAAGGGACACAGGTGGGAGTCTGCCCTACACAAATCTTTTTGCAGCTGATTTCATAGAAAAAAATTCATATCTCTTTCCTGTCATGGAGATGGAAAAGGCAGTTCTGTAGATCAGCACATCCCAGAGCAGGATGGATCTCCTGTACCAGTGCCCAGAGAGCTGCACTGATCAAGGGCTTAGCCCCCACAAGCCTTTGAAAACAGAAGACTGAGCATTACAGTTCTGTTGGAGGCAGACAAATCTGGTTAACATCTCACTCTTCAAAGTTCTCAGGTATTAGGGACATTCAATCCACACACTTGAAAGGACAGATGGACAAAGGAGCTTCTCTCTTGTGTTAATTACTTGTGACCCATCCTGTCTGTTTCCAGCAAAGTGACTTTCAAAACAAGCCAAGTACTGATTTTCCTGATGGCTGAACATTAAGAATTATGAAGTAATGTTACGAAACATGGCATTAAAGGAGATTTCTGTCCCACAATTAAATGCAGGGGCAGCAACACAGTGCAATAAACTATTAGCAAGCTATAGACACTGTCAGTAAATCTCAATGGGAGAGGAGCCACTTTCTTGTTTCCATTTCCTTTCACAACAAGGCTCTCAGGGATGTAGGAGCTGCTGCTGTGGAATGGTTTAGCAGCCTTATTCCAGTGCCTGCATCAGTGAACAGTACCCAGACAGTAAGAATCACTTGTGATAAACAGTTAAGTCCTAAGATTAGTTAGATCTTTGGTTTGCAAGGGTTAAAGTCACATAATACTTCAGCAATCTGCTGCTTGTGCAGATGCTGTGCATTCAGTAGGGAGTAATGAAAAGTCATTGCTGTGACAGTAGTGAGGAAACTAACAGAAAATCCTGAAACTAACTCCAAGCTGCTGTGTGAATACAGCGTGTGTGAGAACACAAGCAAAAGGACGTTTCATGTGAGATGGAGTCTCTGTTGCTAGTAAAGGAAGCCTCTAAGTGCTTGGAGGGAAGGAGGTTTGGGGAAGATAACCTAAATTTCCATGTGCACAGAACTAACAGGATCTGGAACAAGTCCCCTTGCAGCCAATTAGATTGTAACTTCTCCCTGCTTCATAAGCTCACGCGCAAAGTGACTTTTCCAAGGGTCCCAAAATGTTTTCCTTTTCCAGCTCTTAAAGACATCCTTCATTTTGCAATTCAGCAGCACCCACAGCTGTGATGCTGCTGGTCTGACCCTTGTGTGTGTGTAGGCATTGTCCAGCTCACAGGCTGCTGTTGTCTGCCATTCAGTGGGGCCCTGGCCTGCCAGGGCCATGCCTGAGCCCTGGACAGCCTCTGTGGTTCTCACACTGCTCTGGGAAGTGTGAGAACAGAAAGAACTGCAGAGTTGTACAATGGGGCAGGCTCTCTGAGCAGGCTGTCCAGGGTGGTAACAGGAGAGGACTGACAGCATCTTTCCAAAGTATTTACAGTCAAAGGGACTGGTAAGACATTCTTGTGCTGAGAGCACTGTTCCTGGAGGCTTTAGCTGTGGCACTTCAAATGCACACAACGCTGTGAGCATTTGTGCTTCTGAGCAGAGCACAGTCCTGTGAGCACACAGTGCTCCTGAGCAGCACAGGGACGTTCTCCCCTGCCTTTCTCGTGAACCTTTTATGCAGGAGAAGCACAGCAGGAGCCCAGGCTGGCAGGAAGGCAATATAGCTCCCACAGTGGAGAATGGTCTCAGGGGCCTGGTTGTTTAAATCCAACCAAACAACTTCAGTTTCTATCTCTGTGTGTTGCAGGGGGGAGCAGGATGTTGCCTGCAAGTGGGGTGAAACAGCGTGTGCTAAATTATTGATTTTCTGTAGCAACTCTGGGTACCAGCCACCGCTTCCCAGCCAGCCCAGAAGATCCTGAGAGGCCATACAAGTAATCAGAGGCATCTTCCTACATGAATTTAAGCTTCAGGAGGTCTAGCTCTGATTACTGAGTAGTTCTTTCCATTGCAGTGTTCAAAAAGTTATTCAAACCAGTTTCTGGATGTGTTTGAAGCCCATCACATGGCTGTGGACACAGTCAGCTGGAATCCCTTCCATGTGAAAGTCTTCATTTCCTGCAGCTCTGACTGGACAGTCAAGATCTGGGATCACACCATCAAGTAGGTCCTGCTGGGTCCTGGTGTGGGTGAGGAGGTCCAGCCTGACATGCCAGCAGCACACATTGACCCTGTTCATACTTTAGCCTCAGTTTCCTTCCCAGGTGTTGATGTGTTGATAATGCTAATTGTTTTTTATTTTTTATACTCAGATTTGTACCCCCAGGTATGAGATACAGCATCAGCTGCTCCAGTAACTTGCCAAGCAGCATAGTCAGTCCAGAGCCTGACTGCTTTACTTCAGCTCTGGCTTACTTCAGGCAGGACCTACTGTGGCAGAGAAATGCTACAGAGAAATGTCAGGGCGTGGTTTCTAGCTTCAGGGACCAGAAACCTCCTAAGAGCCAGAGAAGAAAAAAAAAACAGATTTGGAACATTTTAATATATGGACTGAAGTTCAGGGTTAGTGGTTAAGGAATGTCTGGTTTCAATCAGGAAATTGATTTTATTGTAAATCAGTCAGAGTCATATATTTCCTGTTGCCAGTACTTCTCTAATATTCAGTGTTGTTATCAGAAGTCCAGATAATTTTTTCCCATATGATTATTAATATCCAATGTTGTTGATGAAGTCCAGATAATTTTTTCCCATATGATTATTAATATTAACCAGAGAGACTCCATCTTGCTGTGTGTGTTGGGAAGAAGTTTTCAAAATGCTTTCAGAAAGAAAAAAAGAAAGAAAGAAAGATGCTGCCTCTCTTCTCATTGCAGCAGGTGAAATCCTGACCCATTTGTATTGGTGCTCAGCTTTGCCTTTGTCTCAGCCCTGGCTGTTATCTGACATAGAGAAATACCCCGTCTCCCACTTCTGCAACAGCCAGGTGTTCATGGCTCAGTGTTACACTTCCAGAGTGGCCTGTGTTTACATGAATTCTTCTCTCTGTGTCTTTTTTTTTATAGGACTCCACTGTTTGTTTATGACCTGGCTACTGCTGTAGGGGATGTTGCGTGGTCTCCTTACTCCTCCACGGTGTTTGCTGCAGTCACCATTGATGGCCAGGTGAGAGGCTGGAAGCAACACTGCTCTGATTCAAGCTGAGAGAAAGTCAAAGGAGATTAGGGCTGAGCATGGGAAGGAGCCAGCCCAGTCCTGGCCAGGCATATCAGGGAGCCACCAGTAGGAACCCACCCTTTCCTATGCTTTCCTGCCTTTGGCACACACATCCCTGGGCATTAATCTCTCAGTCCTTCTCAAAGTGGGTGTTTCAAATTCATACAAGTCCTTCCCTGCTTTCCTGTTAACCATGTGAGTGCAGGTGTGCAGCTTGCACATGGTTGTGCATGACTAAAACACTGAATTCCCTCAGTATTAAATCCCCAGTACGTCCCTGGAGATGAGGAGATAATGTTCCAGATCAGAACTCCCCTATACAAGCTGACATCAGGGCATTGATTCTGAGCTTTAAAGGTGTAGAGCAACAATAGAATAGAGTGGTAATATACTTACACGGATATTTAAAAATCATTTATAGTAATATGCCCAGGGTCAGACCATAGAACTTTGTTCCAGTTAGATAAAATCAACATTTTTCCACCATGTGAGGCTGTCTCTAAGAGTAATAGTTTGGTAATGAACTCTGTAGATCAGTCCTAATACTGGCATGATGGCAGTTTTATTTTTGCCTCTAGCCATGTCTTGCAGTAGCTCAGATGGTTAATTTGGGCTTGGCGAGTAGCCAGGACATACAGCTATCCATCAATACTTGTTGAATACTGTAAGAGTGCATTGCTCTAATGCTGTGAGCTTTATGTTTAACTGCTATAAATTAGAAAGACTGTGCAGTTTGGCCAGAATTGCTCCAGCAAAAGGATAGCCTTTATGTGTCCCTATCATTGAATTGATGCCTTGGCTACTTTATTGTAGTTTAACCTTTATATTATAGCAAGAAAATAATTTCACTGATACACTGGCTCAGGCTGTGAATTTGTCTCTCCTAAGCAATAGATATCTCTTCACTGAGTCACATGTTCTCCCTGGAAAGCTCAGGATGCCACAGCCTAGGGAATGCTGATGCTCTTCCTTCCCAGCCAGGGTCAGGATTGGGTCCTTCTTTTGTGAATCTGTCTGTCCCCAGTCTCCCATACACCAAATGAAGGGCCTGCATGGAGGCAGTGAGTGTGTTCAGTGCATCAGTCATGTCCTCAGGCTTGTTTTCCACAAGTGACATTGTGTGTGCCAGGATTCTGCTGGCAGTCACAGCTTTGGTTGAGTGCTAGGGTAAGCAGGGCTGAGAGCTGTGGGAATCCCAGCTGAGTCCTGGTGCCTAACTGTGGGGAAAAGGGTGGAGATGTCTGCAGGCATAGATATGTGCTGGGCAGCATGAACAGATGGACGGTAAACACTGTGAGTACTTGGATTTCATAGTTACGTGGTCAAGTTTTGGCAGTGAGTTCATCTCTAGAGATGCCTCGTGCCACTTGGGCTCTTTCTCAGAGCTTTACCTACTGCGGAGAAACTCTTGTGGTCCTGGCAGGAGCTGGCACTGTGGGTTCTTCCCATCCCACCCTCGGCTTGTCCTAGCCACATCAGCCACAGCTTCCGTGGACCTGGAGTCTGTGTGAGGCTGCAGATAAGGCAAAAGCCTGTTTGAGTTGGCTGCACTGCACTAGGGTTCCTCACTTGGCTATCCGTGGGTCTAATTCAGTAATCCTGAACAGAACCTAATTTAACAGGATCTAATTCTGCTTTATGCCTTGTACCCCAAACTCTGAGGAGAGTGGCCAGCAACCAGGATCAGCCCAAAACTGGGCTGGCTAGCAGGACAGGTCCAGGCAGGAGCTGCCTTCCTACTGCAGCAGGCTGGCCAGGGCTGATGCTGACAGGAATATTGGGTCTCTGTGTTAGCCACCAACCATGCTGGCTGCAGGAGGGTGTGTCTGAAACATAGCTTAGTTGCTATGGTTGAACAGAACCTTCTAGATCTGCAGTGGAAGTGGAATAAATAGTTGTTTATAGCCTTTTCTATTCTGGACATATTCCACTTTATAGCAGAGTGCACTTGTGAATAACTCAGTGCTTTGCAAAGGGCAAGCTCCATTAATGGCGGGGAAAAAAATCTGCATTAACAGGATGTTCTACAATTCTCCAGAACAGAAAAATACAGAACATGAAGCCAGAAAATAAAACATTAAAGACCTCCTGTTTGTGAACAGCCTCTGTCTTGGCATCTGCACATAATCATGCCTGCAAAATTTCAAGGTTGCCTGGAGGTGGTTTTAAAATCAGGCCCTAATAGCAGTCTTCATGAGATACCTGGCACATTCTGTAATACACTTTTCCTTATTCAAGCTCATGCTATATGTCCAAAACATGTAAGAGCCTCTTAAGATTGACTTGGAAATTGGGGCATTTTAGTATATAAAAATCTCTCAATCCCCATGAATCCAGGAGGTAGGGATTTAATAAAAGCTGTAAATATCGGGGTCATTATGATAAAATGTGTTTGTTGGCAGCTGGGCATCTGCTTTGGACAGCACTGCTCTTCATAAATAACCCAAGTGTGCACATTCCACTGCTGGTGCAGTGGATAATGACTGCTACTATTGCTCTCCATCATGTTCTGGTTAATTTCCTTAGTTTCCTGCTCTGCTTGCTGATCATTTTATTTCAGAAAGATCATAAACAGAGATTCATAAAAGAGAACACCTTGTGTTGGAGATGGTAAAAGCCTGTCAGGAAGAAAAAGACTAGCTGGGATGAGGAACTCACTTTGGAAATAAAAAAAAATTGGTGGTAGATTTGAATATCTGGACATTTCCATTTAGGGTACAGGAAATGTGGAGATACTGGTCAGCTTATTGTAAGGACAGAGGGCTGAGAAATTGAAGGGATTTAATTCAATCTTACAGCATTTAGAAGTATTTGCTTTTGGGAGTTTGCTGTAAGTCCATCTTAAACTTACATTTAGAGTATTAAAAATAATTGAAACATGTAAAACTGGGATTGATTCCTGAAATTTTCTCTTGGTCTTCTTTTACTTTACTTTCATTAAAGAAGGAAATGATGTTGACATTTTCTACACTTCTGTGAGTGCAGACTTCATGCATGAATAGTTACACCTCTTAAAAAAACCCAAGATTCATATCACAAGTGTGCCCCTGGCTGGATCCCAGGCTGTGGGCCATAGCTGCCCTAAGCAATGGGTGTGATAGTGTGGTCAAGCTGGGCTTTTTCTGCCTGGAGAAGGAGCTCAGCAGCCTGCCAGAACCTTCAAGGAGGTCACTGAGAAGTTTGAGCCAAGATCTTCACAGCAGTACATGAAGTGATGTTGACACACAACAGCTGAAGTGAGTTGAAATGAGGGGTTTGGGCTGGATATATGGAAAAAGCTTTAGCTCTGAAGGCAGTCAGGTAATGAAATAGCTTGCACAGAGAGGCTGTGCTGTTTCTGCCTGTGGAAGGCTTCAAGACCAGATTGGACAGACCCCTTACCAAACGTGTCCTCAGGGTTGTCCCTTCTTTAAGCAGAAGGTTAGGGACTTCTGTGAGTCTCTTTCAACCTGAATTGCCTTCTAATCCTATGACCCTATGAAATGTCCTGTGTGAAAAGGAGTATCCCAGGGGTTTTGCCACAGGCTTGTACACAGTACAAGTGCATTCTCTGTCTTGTTTTTGTGGGCTGTGTTATTCATTACTAGTGCAGCAAGAGGAGGGTTCTGTTATAACCATCTGTAGTAAATATTGATAGCCTCAAGATAAATGCCATCCCAGTGTTCACTCTGCAGAGAAAACTGGTCAGACATTTTCTCCAGGGCTTTTCCCCATTAGTGAAACGGTTGACCTTTCAAGATGTGAAATACTTTAAACAACCCAAACCTTCAGGAAGTTAGTTAATGGTTTGTGCTGCTGCTCAGGAAGCAAGTGTGCTCTTTCCTGCTGATATAAACCTCTTTTACTGTTTGTACAACTGTTTTGAATGTGGAGCCTTGAAGACCAGCTTTCTGTTGAATCTAACTCATGGGATAACATGCCAAGGTTATTCTGCCAGCTGGTCTTGCTGCCATCCTTCCTCAGTGAAGAGAGAAGCATTTGCTTAGTGCTGGCACATGTGTGAATGTACACAGAGCAATTTGCAGAAACTTGCTGCCCATTTAGCGTGGACTTGAAGCAAAAGCCAAACTCTATCTTCAAAGCATGAATGGTTTTGCAGACAAGAGGCATGTTAAACCTTTCAGGCTTGCAAATCTTTCCCTGGGTATTATTGACTTAGTCCTGCCTCTCCTTGTGGGACATGAATCAGGAGTGCCCGCAGGCCTCTCATCTGCTGATACTTTTGCCCAGATGTCAGGGCAGTGAACACGACTACAAATGCCCTTGCAGCATTTGAATCTTTCCTCCTCCCCTTCTGCAGTAGCCCAGGGGGATTATCCATACCTTGTCGGGCTACCATTAGTTCTGCAGGGCTGGGACAGGGTCTTTCCTGGCCCTCAGCACTGTGACCAGGGCAATTGCAGGGGTGTAAAGACACTGAATGAGCATAAGTCTCTTTGCCATTACCCAAAAGGACCTTTGAGTAGGCTGAAGCAGGTGGGAGCTTTCTTAAAATGGCCTTGAAATTGTATTTGCAGCATAAGTGGCTGTTTCTTGTAAAACTGTTCATTTTCTTCTGCTGCAAAACCTAAAAGGCTCATTCTTATTCCCTGCTGAATCTTTGAGATTGATGTGGACTGCTGGAGAGTCAGCTTTAGAACAAGGGCTGGTGGCATGTCAGTGCTCAATGAGATAGATGGTCAGAGTCCCAAAATTAATGCTGCCTTCACTTTGTGCCAATTAGACTGTTCCCCATTCTCCTCCCTCTGCCACCAGACTCTTTGTACATCAGCGTTTCTCTCCACTAGCAGCTATTTTTAGGGAATAAAGGTGGCCTGGAAGACATTGGTTTACTATGGCAGGCTCTGAGCCCTCACTCCTATACTGATGCAGCCCCCCTCCCATCATGGTGTGCTCTAGTGGTCTCCAAGCCTCAAAATGAGCATCAGGCATCTCAGGACACTACTGCTCACTCACATCCATTAGCTGCTGAGTGCAGGTGAGGTGACTTTTTCAGCATTGTAGTTGGTTTCAGCACAAGGTCAAATTTAAACCCCTTTTTGTCAATGACTTTACAGGAATTGTTTTTTTTGCAGAGAGGCTCAGAGGCCAATTTTTCATTACTAAAGCCATTGCTCTTTCAGATTATGAAATATGGCATTTTGACAAAACTGATCCGCTGAGATTAACTAGTTCACTCAGGCACACAGGAACCAAGTTTGCCTTTTTCTGCTTCATGGGTGTTTAAATCAAAAAAATTACTTCAACAGCATCTCAAAAGATTTTGTGTGTTGATTAATCTGTTAGACTTTGCATAAAGACCTACTGGGGGCTCAGAGTCCATCAGGAGAATCTGCAAGAGTTTATTAAGCTGCCCCTCTCTGTCCTTAATTAATTATTTAATTCACTGCTAGGAATGACTTCTCACTTAGGTTTGAATTTGCAAGTTTGGATTTTGGTTGTTTTGGCCACTGAGAGCCTCCAGCTGTCTGTCAAATCCTTCTGTACAGAGATAGCAGCTCCTGAACCTTGATCTTTATTGCTTGGCATTTGATAATGACCTGCAGTCTGTGCAAGTTCATTTTAAATGCCAGCCTCCAAACCATGGCAGTTCAGTGTCTGCCCTGAGAGCAGCTTTGCTGGCCTGCCATGGGGTGCAGGGGGCAGAGACCAGGGAGTGCCTCTCCCGGCGGACGTGGTGCTGCCCTTTCCTGTGCCACTGCCTGCCCTTGTCCCAGCCTGCAGTGCTGGCTCTCCCTGGCATGGCCAGACCCTGCCAGCATGAGAAGAGATGAAGCTTCAGCCTGACATCAGGGATTGAATGACTGTGGGTCACAGCAGGGAGGGCACAGGGGCACTGGCACAGCTGGGATGTGTATTCAGGCAGCTCAGCCTTGGGAGATGTGCCCCGGGGCACTTAAAGGACTGGTTGAAACCATCTCCCTGTTCTTTATCAGGTACTTGTGGTGGATGTAAGAATAGGGCAGTGTCAGGGGAGTGGAAAGAAAGACTCTTTGCCCAGTATTCAGTGCTGTGACAGTGCAGAAGAGATTAGCCTAAACAAGGTACCCAGAAAGATCCCAGGACGAAGCATTGGCTGTTCTGTTTGTGAGCACTGGTAGATCAAGAAGCAGGCAGTCTAGTAAGGTTTCACTAAAGCTGTATCACATAAAACCAATCAAATGCTGTTCTTAAAAGTAACAGGGCTGGTAGGTCAGAGGAAGGGGATGTAGCCCTTGCTTATAGGTTAACTTCGGGAACACTGCTTTATCCTATTCACTGAGGCATGCAGGAGGAGCCAGGCTGGCAGAACTGGTGACTGACAAGGAATTTAGCTTGGATAAACAAGCACTTTCTTGCAAAACAATGTCTTGGGGTTTCCAGAAGAGGCCAAATGGTCCTCAGCTTGCCTGAATGAATAGCAGCTCTTCTACGTGCTGGGGCTTTGATTTCTTACTGACTTGTGGGAGCTGAGTCAAATCACCTAAGGCTGATGCTGTTTTCCAACCATGTCAAATTAGGAATGACCCAGTTCTTACTGAATGAGGAAAAGATAAGAGATGCAGCCCTACAGTTAAGTCAGGTGACAGGCTTTCTTTTCTCTGCTGTGTCATGTGCCCTGAAGCATCGGGCTGGGATGCTGCAGGACAGAGAGATGTGCTCAGCCCTCTCCCATACCTCAGAACATGCAGCTGGCTCCTGGCTGGCTCAGCCCAAGAAGTGGATTTCACACATGCCTGCTCATCCTCCTAGCAGGAAGCTGCCTCTGAACCTGCCTGTAACAGAGCTGGAGCCTGTTCTTTCACCAGTAGCATGAAAGTGCCAAGAAAGGCCATGAATTTTATGATCAGGACTACTAAGGTTCAGGATTCCTGTGTTGTCATTGCAGAAGGCAATGAATGTTTTCTGAGTCAGGTCTCCTTTACTCCTGCCAGGACCCAGACTGCCCTGTATGTCAGAGGGACCAAGAACTGTCTTGCAACATTCATTTGTAAAGGAAAAATGTCCTGCTCGGGAGAATTAACTGTATTGCAACCTGTTCTTGTTACAGTGGCATTATAGAAATCAAACAAACGAAGGTCTCCACTGCAGAGCAAGCTGGGCTGCCCTGCCTGCCCCGTGCCTTTGGCATGCTCCAGTAGCTGCCAAGGTGCTAGACAGAGTCTGGGGGTGGCCTGCCCACTTGTTAAATGTATTACCTGAGAGTTTGAAACAAATCATCTGTGGAGCTGGCGAATGGATGAGGGATCATGATTCAGTCAGGAAAATGAGGTAAATCGATCAAAAGGACAGTGAAAGCCAAGCTCTGAAAGAGATGTCAACTGGTAAAGGGCAGCATGGTATTAAATTATCCCCCACCTTTTGCTCTTACACTGATTTTATTCTTTGTTGCCAAGTTACCAGACATATCTGCCTTGTTCTTACACACACATATATATTTCCCCCCAGTCTTGGTTCTGGTTGCCATTAGGATGTTTTTGAACATGCTAGCCCACTGCTGGGGAAGGAAGGCTTACAAGACTGGAATAAAAGCTCCAGCCATGGCAGATTCAGTAGGGGTTTGAGGACAAAATAAAGACAGTGTCAGTCAAAGTAGCCCTTCAGCTCCCTTCTTCATGAGCCACAAAAATTAAGTATTTTGTTCTGCTGGCAGAGAAGTTCTGCCAAGGGTTCTGCTTCCCCCCACATCCCCTTGCATTTGCCTTCTTGTTGCCTCAGGGCAGGGAACGAAAGGGGCTCAAGTCACCCCAGAGGTGCCAAGCAGATGAGAGCCCAGGATGGTTTCAAGCTGTAAGTGCAGTTGGTAGAGCAGGTGGGGAAAAGTAAGTCCAAAACTCTGAATGTTGTTTGGTGTTGGAGCTGTGGTACTTACCTTGGACATGCACTGTGTCATGCTTGCAGAGGAGCTGTATGGAGCTTTAGTGGGGAACAGATGGATTTTAGGAGGTGGAATGCCTTAACATGATTTATAGACAGAGGAGCTGTTGGTCTGGGTAAGACTGAGCTGGATTTCTTCTCTGGCTGTTTGGAAGTCAAGCATCAAAGCAGCTCTTTTATGTCAAACATTTCCTGCAACAGTGACACAATAGACTTAGATCCATTATTGCCTGTACATCAAGCACGAAGAGGAACTCTGTTGTTACTGTGATGGCTGATGATACTGTGTTTAAAATTGTTCTAATTGGATAAAAAGCATCAGAAACTGCAGAATTCACTTGGTCCCACCTCAGAGAAAGATGGGCTCAGTGCTTGTTTTCAGGGAATTAGCAGAATTGCTGCCCTTCCATCAAGAAATTTGCTTTGAACATCTGCCTGGCTTATCTACTACCAGCCTGTCCAGCACTTCAGTACTGTGGGTCCAGGTTTCTTTTGATTGTGGTTGATACCAGCTCATAAATCCCCATGCTGCAAGGAGCTGCTTAACTCAGCAGCTTGGGCTTCATTTGGAAGATGCTGCATCTTCTCCTGTGCTTTCTTGGAACAGGCATGGAGGATCATAAATAAAATTACTGTCAGAGTAATTGGTTACTGTCCAGAGTTTTATTCTCCTGTAGTGATGGGTGAAACAGAAGGGAATTCTTGCACTTTCCTATTTCAGACATTTTCATATTTTTTTTACGTCTCTCTTTGTGTCTTTTTTCATGTTTCTTGTTCTTGGAGTCTGATTTATGTTTCTTTAAGCAAGTGACCACATATTGTTCCTAAGTAATCTGTAAAAAAGAACTGAAATGCCCTTACTCACTGTTTTTTTAGCTCATTAGCAGAAAAAACATAACGTGTCTGCTGTGGTCTGCAAGCAGCAGGCGCTCCAGACTCCTCACTTGTTTCTACGAAATCTGCAGAAGGTATTGAAATGAGCTTGTCAGGAGGCTTTGCCTCCTTCCCTGCTGATGTACACCAAAATGGAAACATTTTTGAGGTCTGAAAACCAGAGACTTGAAACCTTCACTCTTTAGTCTCTAAATTGCTCCTGGATGAGCAAGTGTGGGTGAGCAAATGTGATGGCCCCAGGTCTCAGCACCTGCAGGGAGGGACCAGCCCTGACAGCGTGAGAGGAGTGGTGCAGAGCTGGCAGAAAAGAGGAGGACTCTCACTGGTTTGTAAACTCTGAAAGGATAATGACACAAGTAACATTTTATAAAAATGCCCTTTTGTACCAGCTGCCTGACAGTGTCTGAGTATCAGTTCTTGTCTGGGTGCTGCTGGATGGGGGCCTGCCCTGGAACCTGTGCTCCATGAAGGAGGGTTTGGATGTAGTTCTGGCTCTGGTCATCCTGGCTCCCCATGAGTTTAATACTTGAGTCTCACCTGGGGTTGGGTAGCACTTGTGGGTCATGGTTGCTCTTCTCTGGGTCACAGACTCTGAGAGGGCTCATCTGGCAAGACCTGAGAGGCCATCTCTGTGTGCAGGCAGTGGTCTTGGGGCAGGGACCACCCTGGCAGTGGGATGGAGAGAAAACTGTGTGTTGTTAGTGATTCTCTGTGATGGGAGATCCAGCTGGATCCCACTCCATAATCCTTAATTTCAGGGCCTGAGCCAGCAGAGCAGGGGTCTAGGGAGACTGAGTCTCAAGGAGAGCTGCAGGTTTTCAGTCTCCATTCTTTGGGCAGAAGGGCAGCTCCACAGATGGCGCTGGCCACATGTAGCTCTGCTGCTTTGCAGCACTCTTAACCTGCCTCAAGTGTTGTGGGAAGCCCTGTGCTCCTTTTAGGCTAATCCCAAAGCATCAGAAGCAGTGCTGCTCTGACCCCATTTTCCTTTCTCCTAAGAGTAGCTGTGAGTGTTTAAGTCAGAGCCTCTGAACTCCTCCTCAGTGCCCGTGGCCCAGCCCTCCATCTGGTGTGTCTGATAGGAGGCTGATGTTTCCAGCTGAAGAACTGAAATAGTTTGTTCTTTTCCACGATTCCCTTGGCAAAGGAAAACAAGCTCATTTGTTTAGAAGCTCATAAAAGAGGAGCTTTATAGTAGGAACATTCATAAACTTGTTTGCTTTTGACCTTCTCCACATTGCTGATGGTTTCAAGTTCTTGTCCCAGGCATTGTGCTTGTCTGTGCTGTTCGTGACATTTTTGAGAAACAGCCTCACCCAGAGTAATTTAAATTGCTCAGCACTCCAGCACTGAGCCTTTGGCCATGCCATCTTTCTCCAGTGCAGGGCTGGGCAGGATGTGTGAGGGGGGCATTGACAGCCTCACAGAGAGCAGTGCAGACCTGGCTGCCAAGAAGAAACCTAGCCACTAATTCCCTGCCACTTTTTTTCCCCCCTAGATTAAATGGTGCTACTCAATCAGTGAGCATTTCCCAGGCTCTTAGATTACTAAATTAACAGAATGTATTCTATGAAGGCAAGAAATCAGATCTTTAATGAGTGTGGCTTGTGGGATACTGATATGCTTGAAAGAGTGCTTGTTTATTTTCTGAGAAAGTAAGACAGCAGGTATAAAATACAAGCCAGAGGAGCCACTTTGATTTATGTTGAGAGGCAGGAAATTGAAGTTACCTTTGCTGGACTTTGAGACCTCAAGTGTCAGGTCAAAATTCACAATGTAATGCTGGCATCTAGTAATTTGAACAGATAAAAATGCTGCTGTGCTTTCACCTATGCTTCTGCTGACTAGGGAAGGGCTCTCCAAACTGCAAATCCTTGTCTGTGGCTGATGCTTTTTATTCCCTTCTGCTGTCATGGCTTTCTTCAAAATATGTCTTGACAACCCTGTCCACTCTTCAAGCACTTTCCCATTTTATTTTACTTCAGTCTGGAGGCAGTGTTCCTTTTCTTATTTTTTGCAACTGTAAGACTTTTGTTCTCCTGCTCAGACCAAGAACATCACAAATTCCTAGACTTTTACTCCTATGAAGACACAGCAGCTCATGAGACTGCCTGGGACATGTGCTTGCACTTGGCCCAGCTCTATGCTATAAATGGATTCAGATAAAATTCACTGACTCATTGGTGCATAATGGGAAAGTACATGTAGTGATTTGATACCTTCCACACTCTTTGGAATAAGCTTTTGTAGAGCAGCATTGTCTGATTTCAGATAATTCCTAGATTCAAATTGTCAGCATGGCATACTGTTGAAATTACATGTTTCCTTTGTCTCTTAAGTGCTGGTAAACAAGACACAGCTGGAAGGAGGTTTACAAGTAGTTCAGTTCTAATTTCCTCTATATTCCCACTGTACTTGTTAGCATAAAGCATTCACTTCCTAATTTTTCTGAAGACAGAAAAGGGAAGAGAAACAAGGCTGAAAGTGTTCATGGTGGATATCAGGTGGAAATTCAGGATGCTGGAAATGGCTCACCTCAGCCCTGGGCTAGAGAGACACATCATGTTTTATTAGCCTCTGCAGCCTGTATCAGTAACTGGAGCTAATTGCAATTATTGGGAGATAATGTTAAGTTAATTCATTCTCTCAAGCAACTGCCACTCTTTCCTCTGCACAATGAAATGTGCATTATTGTGCAGCTGGGGATGTGGCAGGTCTGTGTCACTGGGCCAGAGGTCTTAAGGGACTCCTGTCTGACTGGGTCCTGGGGCCCCTCTCCCTCCATCCTCACCTTTCCTGTTTGCTAATTTCCTGGCACTTTTCCTGATGCTGTATGAGAAGGACATGTGTGCAGGTGTAGTGTCTGGGCTAGAGTGAGCTGCCAAGCTGTCCTGTTCTTGTCTGGCATTACCCCAGGGTACACTCTAATCATACTACGGCTGTCCCCGTCACTTCCCCATTACTTACTGGTTTGTGTCTTTATCATTGTTATTATTAAGCTGAAAATGTTAGTGCGTTCTGTAATAAGCAGTAATGAGAATTTCTGACAGCATTCCCCATTTTGGGCATCAATCTGTGTTAGACTCTGATTTAATGCCTGTTTGTCTCATTACTCACACTGAGAAGGGAGATTAAGGTCTTTAGGGTTAGCAGTGCTGGCTCTGAGCCTTCTCCAGCCCAGATCAGCTGGAACCTTGCCAAGGCTTGCACCCACAGCAGGGAAGTGGTCCTTGTCTGTGAGCCCCTGCAGGAGAGGGGCACTTCTCAAAGCAGCAGCTGACTTCTGCACACTGGGTACTTAAAGAAGACCCTGAGCACAGATGGTGATTGTGTGCTGTGGCTGGGACGTTTTATCAACAGGACCTTTTCTTTCTGATTTCTCCAGCCATCATTCTGTCACCGAGAGATGCTCTTGCATAATTAATCCCTCTTGTGTTCTTTGCTTTTCTTTTTCCCCAGGCCCATGTGTTTGATCTGAACATTAATAAGCTTGAGCCTCTCTGCTCCCAGCTAGTGGTGACCCAGAAGAAAAATAAAACAACACACGTGCAGTTTAATCCTGCTGACCCTGTAATCATTGTTGGAGATGAACGAGGCCTCATCACTTGCTTGAAGCTCTCTCCCAACTTGCGCAAGAAGCCCAAGGTAAGGGTGAGCTGCATTCCCCCAGCCACAGAAGGCCTCTGCAGGCCTTGTCACTGTCCCCTCTCCTTCCATGCAAGGCTGTTGGCAAAGCTTCTCTCTTTAGAAAGGTTCTCACAATTACCTCAAGCTTTTTGGGTAGGATGTGTGAGGTGTTAAATCCTTGTGTCTGTTCCTGTTTGAGCAAGGGGACTCAGTTTGCTTCTGGTAAGGAGTGGGGACTGGTGGGAAGGGAGTTTGCTGCCTCCAGTCATCACCATGGTCCAGACAAGCTCTGGTCCAGAAGCTCTGCAGATGTTCATTTGTTTCCCAAAATTCACACATTTTCTGAGTTTTGGGTTTTATTTGCAAAACTCCTTGAAATCAAGTAAAGGAGAACCCAACACTTGCCCAAGCCCTCCCACACAAACCATGCTGCCTGTTCTCTTGAGTTCCTGCATCAGAGCCTGTCCCTGACCACCATGTCAACTTTCCTGTAAATGAGCAAGCAGTATCTAACATGTAAGGAGACTTGGGATCCTTGTCCCAAGTGACAGCAAGGCAATACATGTGCCGCTCTGAGTTGGTGAAGTGTTTTTTCACCCATCCATGTGGGCCAATTGTGAAGGATGATAGCATCTCTTACGTGGATCTATTACTGGATTTTATTTCTGGTCTTCATCCAGCTATGAGATGAATGGCTGTAAATGCAATGTCCTTTTACGCCCTTGCAATTCTCATATCCAGTTGTCTTGTGTTAAGTGAAGTCTTTCAGTTTTAGGCTTTTTAGAACTGATCCAGGAAAGCAATCTCTTAAGATTATCATCTTTTATTTATGTACTCCCAAATGTTTTATATACCCTACTTATCTACTGTATTAGACGGGGTCTTTGGCCAGGAACTACTCACACTAGTGTCACTCCAGAGTCTTCAAAATTATTTTTAAAAGGTTCCTGCAGCTGGCTGCCACTGGAAATGTGAATCTTCCCTGTCCAGAGAGGGCATAGAAAACAGTAACATGGCACTTTGTCTGGGGCTGAGTTGTGGAAGATGTGGAGAAGAATCTCTCATATGCTTCACACTTTTCTATTTCCTGCAAAACTTGAGACTGAGACTGTCAAAGCTCTCTGTGTTTTCATTAGTTTGGCTCAGGATAAGTGTCCTTGGTGATTTATGAGTCCTTCCTGGGCATGGATGAACAGAGTGTCTGACATGGACCCTGCCTGCCCAGGACTTGAGCAGGGGAGAGGAGTCACACACACACAAGTGAGGCTGCTCTCTTCTTTATCCCAACTGTGGACTGATCAGCCCCCACCAATACTGCACTGTGGGCCAGAGTCACAGAAGGGTTTGAGCTGGAAGAACACATGGAACACATCTAGTTCCAAACCCTGCCCTGGGCAGGGATACCTTCCACTAGACCAGCTTGCTCAGAACTCCTGAGAGCTCTCAGCAGAGCACAGCAGAGCAGAGCAGAGCAGAGCAGAGCAGAGGGGCAGAATCCCCTCCCTGCCCTGCTGCCCACGGGGCTCTGGGTGCAGCCCAGGACACGTTTGGCTCTCTGGGCTGGGAGTGCCATGGCTGGGCCATGTGCAGCCTCTCACCCACAGCACCCCAAGCCCTTCTGGGCACGGCTGCTCTGGGGCTGCTCCTGCGCAGCCTGTGCTGGTACCAGGGGCTGTCCCAGCCCAGGGGCAGCACCAGCACTTGGCCTTGAACTTTATGATGTTCCCATGGACCCACTCCTTGAGCTTGTCTCTGGATGGCATCCCATTCTTCAGGTGTGAATTCAAATGTCTCCTTCTGCTCCTGGTGGCCAGCAGCTGCCTTCCATGCAGTTATGAATGTTGTGATTTCTCTTTGCTGACCTTCTTTAAAGGCAAATTGCATGTTGTTGACAAAGCAATCTAAACTGTGAGTTTAGGAGTAACTCCAGTGCTTACTGTCGACTGTAAACCAACATGTAACTACATCCCACACAACATATAAATGGGATGGAAATGGACTCTGCTGTTCTGATGTTATTAAACTATCTGTCTTCTGCTGGCCTGGTTAGGTTTGAAGCAACACTGAACACTGAACTAAAACTTCCCCACACATGTGGAGAGGAAGGAGGGATATTCAGGCACAACTGGTTCTGTGTGGGGGTTTCTTGACTGCAGCCACCCTGAAAGGTACAAGGATTTAAAACAGATGACATGCAGTGTGGTGGCAAAGTGAAGGATCTGGCCTAGCCTGCTCAGTGCCATAAATGAACAAGTGGTGAGGAGATTTAGCTGATGGAAGAGAATGTTTTAGCAGGGGGACATCAAGCCCTGTCAGAACAGCCTGTGCCATCCAGTGTGTGCTCCTGTCTATCTCCTTCATTTGCCAGCATCAGCCTTTGTGTCCTTAGCAGCAAGCCTCCAGCTGTGTTTGCAAGAATATCATCTCATGGTAGGAAGTCAGATACATTCCCAGAGTATTGATCCAGGTTCCTCCAAAGATCAGATCGGTGTGCTCTTTACACCCTTACACTCTGCAACCAGCTTTCCTCTGTAAAATTAATCAACTTTTCCCTCTTTTCTGGGATTCCCCAGGCTGGAGTTGACAGTCACAGGACTTCCAGAGCTTTTTGTAAGTTAAGAGGGTCCAAAACTGTGCAGAGGAGTCCTGACATCCCAGCTGCCCCCTTGCATAGAAAAACCTGTCCATGCCTGGCTTAGTACCTGGGTACCCCAGGCTGTTCTGGCAGAGCCCAGGATGCCAAAGGGACAGGGCAGTCAGGGGCCCATCCAGGTCCCACTACCCCTCTGTTTCACACTGGTGCCACAGCGGATTGCCTTCTCAAACAGCTGGGACAATTGCTTTTGACAAGTAAAACTCTCAGACAAATCAACCTGTTTTGGGAGAACTCTAATTAGCCACATCATTCCAAACCATAAACTTCCCCTAAAAATAGACACAGTGCTGTCTGCTTCATGTTCTGAATATTCCTTAGGTATTGCAAGATGGAGCTTACAAAAGTGACTGAATTAATGTAATCCTGGTGAAATTTCAGCCATTTTGAGTTTATTGGGTTTTGGCTGTTAAAGCTGGTGTGGTGGATAAGTGGAAATGGGAATGATAAGGATGCTTTGGTTCTCATCAGACCTTGGCCCCTTCCTCTCTTCATGTCCTTGAGCAAGAAAGGAAGGTTCAAGATCTCTTTAAATAATTTGCAGGATTGGCCTGCAGCTTAATTAATTCATGTTCGTAAAACACTTGGGGATCTTTAAGAAGTGTTATTTAATAGTCTGAGTTTTGCTGTCAGCTATATTAGCACAGTCTCATTTATGAACACTTGGCAGAACAAATATGCCAAGAGGGGAACTTCTCGAAAGCGCTCAGGTGGTGTTTTCAGAAGTAACTTTCACCAAGACACATAGTGAAATTTTTAAATAAGGTCTAAAATTCCTTGTGAGTTTTGGCATCCTAAACTCATAGTGGCTCATGGGGAAAGGTGCATTTCTTGTTGACAGGAAGCTGGGGACAGAGTCTGTGCCACCCATCAGGCACTTGTGTCAAGAGCACACAGAGAGCACAGGGGTACAAGAGATGTCAAACACAGTGGGTGTCCATGTGCCTGTGCCATGGGGAATTGAGTCCTGGATATTGCCATGGGAATTGAGTCCTGGATATTGCCCTACCCCCACAGATTGAAGTCTCTGGGGCAGGACACAGAGATCCCCTTGCCCCAAGCTGTATTTATTTCCGTGAGGTGAAACTAGTTTGGGTGCTTCTGCTCAGAAGTGGGGGACAGAAATGCCTGCAGTATTTTGAGATGCAGCAGTAGGACCAAGTGACTCTCTGCTGTCATCCAAGCCACTTTTAGACTACAAGCACTCTTTAAATATTGCAGCGGATGTCAGGCAGGAATTGTTTAACTAATAAAGTATCATTTCTAATTTGTAACGACCTTGGTGGTTGAGTTCACCCAAGGGAAGCATTGCTGTAAGAAGAATCAGTTTGGGGCAGAGCTGTTTAATTAGTGAGCCTTCCGGGTTTCGTTCGAGGGTTGGAAGAAATTAAAGCATTTTGTCATCACAGTCAGAAGAATGTATGCTCATAGGCTTTGGTTTATTTTTTAAAATTGCAAAAGTAGCCTGGCTTAACCTCTGCCAATGCCAAAAGTAAACAGAAGATAGTGAAAAAAACAGTGTGCAATGTTTTTTAGAAATTTTAGGAGAGCACAGCAGAATAGGAATAGAAGAGAAAGCAGATCAAATAAAAGTTGCCGTTCAGAATTTGCTGAGGCTAAGGCAAATTTCTTGGCCAGTACCCAGGATGAATGCCAGGGAGTTAGACAACTTCTTGGCCTGATGCTTGTCTTGGATATTTATCTTGGATTATTTAGGATGTTAATCTCTGTTCCTGCTACTGGTTTCTTCACATGCAAAGCATCTCTGTTTCTGTTTCTTGGTAACAGCTGAATTTCTTCCCAGCAGTAAATCTTAATTGATTGGGTCTAGCTGGGCAGGAGAGGAGTGGGAAGGGGAACACAGCTGCTTGCCCACACCAGGACACAGTGCCAGGACTATGCATGTTCAGGAGCTGCAGGCACACACCTGTGGGTCTGATGCTGTGTGCCTGTGACCAGCTTGTAATGTGGGGATAGCAAGGGGTGTGGGCTGGCTCTGAGCCTTCACATCCATGTGCACGTGCTGGGCAGCTGCTCTGCTCTCTCTGTGCCTTATCACACCAGCCAGTGTCACCTCTGGACTCTGACTCCTTGCATCTTTGCAGCCCTGACAAGTTTGCCCTTGGCCAGATCCAGCCCAAGGCTGTTCAGCCAAGGAAGGAGCATTGAGTTTTGTTTCCTGAAGCACTGTGACTTTTTGGCCATAGCTGATGGCAGGATCTGGGAGGGATTTGGGAGCTGTGATGGACCATGGGAGGATTTTGGGGTTTTAAGGAGATGAAAGAGGGAAGGGGATTTGGAGAAAGTTGGTGTAAGTGTCTTTACACGAGTTTTAAAGGAGACAATAAGAGAGTGATTGAAATCTCCTCTTCAACCTCTTTAATCCCCCTCCCCAACACTGTATCCCAGCACAGAGATCTCCTGAGGCCTGAGGTTTCTTCCTTCTTCACACTCCCCAGCAGCACCCACTGCACAGAGGTGGTCTCAGGAAGGGACCCTGGTTTCATGCCTGTTCCCAGTTTCTCTGAGATGCCCCTGATGTCCAGAGCAGGTTCTAGCCCTGGAACACACTGAACAGAGAGTGGGATGCTTCATCATGAACTGCTTGTAGCCTTGTGTTTCTATCACTTTGGGTGAAAGGAAGTAACTTGAAGGAGTAAAGGATCAGGAGATTTTTTCTGTCCTTAGTGTTTTTCTGTAGCTGTGGGAGGTGTAAGGGATCAACCAACCAGCATGTAAATACAGAAATACAAACTTGAGCTCCCTCCTTCTGTCACAACATGTGCAGTCTGTCTGCACATCTGACTGTATTTAAGGAAGGAAGCTATGGATTAGATCCATTCTCCAAGGTCATGTCAGTCCTGGATTGGTGATCTGTTTAGTACTGAGGGAAGCATTCTTGTCCCTGTATTTCCTATCCCAGCAGTTCTCATTCTGTATGAGGGAAAAGCACTTGTCTCTCCTCTCCAAACAGGTCAAGTTTTGCTCTCCTAGCAGTGTAATTCTTAGTCCCTCTGTTTTCATGCAAATGCTTTTCTCTCAAAGCCTTCTGTGCTGCTCCAGCCATGGCCAATTTTCTCAGTGTTTCTTCAGAACTGGCTAATTGCTCAGTGACCCAGAAGCACAAAGCACAAGCAGTGCTGGAGGAATTTGGTGTGCTGCTGTGCCCTGCCTTCATGAGGATTGCCTCCTCCAGAGCCAGTTTGGCCTCCGGATAAGGAAGCACATTACAAATGAGCTTGGGTCTCATAAAAACTGACCTGCAGCTTGATGGCTTACTCTGAAATCTGAAAATGCTTTTTGGTTTCTGTTCAGTCTCTCCCCTGTTATTTAGCCTAGTTGCAGGTAGCTGCTCTCTGTACTGTTAGGCGGAGAGCTGGGGAACACGGGGTGCACCCAGGGACTTGTAAAACCCTGTGTCTGACTGTGCACAGCTTTCTGTGCCACTTTTGTAGGCCATGTAGGGATATATGCACAGGTGTTTATTCTTTGGTGTGGGAATGAACCCAGTGCTGAGGCCTTCAAGAAGAGGAGGTTGGAGATGTGTACAGCCAGGTGGCTCTGAGGCTGCCTTGGAGCAGGAAGGTCTGGAAGTGGCTGCTGTGGCAGTCCCTGGGTTCAGGGTCCCAGCAGGAGCTGTGCCACTGGTGTGGAGCTCACCAGGGAGTGAGCAGCTCTGCCTGTGGCCTGAGGCTGTTTTGCTGCACGGACCTGTGACTCATAGTTGTAAATCAGCAGCCACCTAAGGGAGCACAGCAAACACAGGCTACCGTGCCCCTTCTGCCTTCTCCTTGCCCTCCACGGGTTCCTGCTCTGACACTGTGCTAGGAAAACCATTAGCAGGAAGACCTTTGCATGCCCATAGGGTCTCTTTTCCCTCCACTGTCCCACATCAGGTTCCTCCCAGTTTAGCATAGCCTGAGATAAAATGAAAGGACTGTCTAAGCCTGGGAAGCTGTTACTTGGGTAATGAGATGGTCCATGTGCCAGCAGGCTACAGTTCCTGGGCAAAATGGAAGCCTTTGGATATTTACCTGGACACCCTGGGCATAGTCACTGTGCACAAATCCAGGTGTCCAAGAGTGTTGCTCCGCAGTTACAAAGGGTTCTGGATCCTGAACAGAGGTGTGGCAGCCTCAGATACTCAGCATGCTTGGAGAGCTAACCCAGACTAGCAGGGGTAGTTCAACAGGACTTGAATACTCTCATTAAATCTGTTTTCTTTACTTTTAGTGAAATAACTTCTGGGTTGTATCAATGTATGTGAAGGGAGAAGACAGCTCCATGTAGCAGAAGTATTGTTGAACCCCAAGGTCAAGAGCTGGAATTTTTCTTGCTTTTGCTGTTGCTGGCCGCATCTTCAACCTTTTTTTGTTATCTAATGTCCCTTTCTGTGGCTGCTGTGTTTGGCAGTTGTTGGAGAGTGAACATCAGCATATTTACAAGTTATTTTAAGTAAATTCCCAGTGGTCAGGGTGAAATGTGTTTAGTACATTAAATGGAAACACTGGCAACTGAAGCAAGAAAAGGTCCCATTTTACAAAAAATCCATAGTACTCATGAATAATTTCTAAAGTGCAAGTCTCATTCTGTGAGGTGCTGTGTGCTGTCAAGGGAATACTGACAAAGACAAGAAGACTGGCTTTGACTTTTTACTTTTTTCTTTGAAGGTCTGTATAATAAAAAGAGTTGTCTATGTTTGAAAGTGATGTGAGACTGCTCCATTTTGCAATACTAGTGGTTTGGAGAAGAATACTAGGGGAATTTGGTATTGTGATCAGTAATAGTCAAGACTGCCTGGGCATAAATCTGGTGTGTGTCCTTGGATTTGCTGTCCTTAGTAACTGAGATCTCAATTTGGCTGAGCAAAACTGGTGTTTCTAGTTGTGCCTTGTTTACACCTTCCCTTTTCTTTCCTTCCACATTGGTGCTGTTGTGCTGCTACAAGCACTGTTTTATCTGCAGGCTGTGCATCCTCTTCCTTTGTGCACAGATTGTGTCTGTTCTTTGGTGTCTGCCATCCTAGAGCTCCCCAAGTCCCACCAGTCTGGACTTTGCTCCTCTGCAGCCTGAAGAGCCTATTGCTGCCTGTCCTGGGAAATGCCTAATGCATGAGAAGGAGCCTTGCCTTATGTTTTCAAAGGACTTTAATTTTGGTTAGATCTGCAATTGTCTGAATAAGCTGTTCAGCTTGCACAGGTGCTCTTTGAGCCAGGGCCTCATCTTTCTTCGATACCTTGGCAGAAAGCTCAGGGCAATATTATGGCAAGTGAGACACTGCTCAGCCTCACAGGAGCTGCTTGGCTCACCTGTTCTTCCTGTTTCTTTATTTGTCCTCTGTGCATTTGTTTCTCTGCAGATGACTTAAATTTCATCCTGGAAATTGGGGTATCCTGAGAAATCACCAGTTCTTTGACTGAATAACAGCCCCAATACTGGGGGTAGAGGGCAGAGGGACCCCTAGGGCAACAAGCTGCTTTCAAAGCATGGCTTTGGCAGAGCCAGCAGCAGAGGCTTTTTGGAAGGCTCTCATTCTTCCAGCAGTGCCTGGGTATGAGTGCAGGACTGCCAGCCATCAGCCTGCTCTGCAGAGACAGTTCAGTGTTCAGCCCCTCTGCCAGAGCTGATTAGAGTGGCCTAATGAAGGAGATAACACGGGTGCTTATCCTCCAGGTCATCTGAGGGTGAGCTGATTTCATGCCAGAGAGCCCCAAGCCACTGTCAGGAGTGCAGCTATTCCTGAGCACTGGCTCTGCACAGGGGAATGAAGGAGGAAAGCTTGTTGACTCAGCCCCTGAGCCACAGGGCGTGTTTGAAGGACAAGGTGATGGCTTCTCATGAGAACAAGGTGCAAAGCAATGCCTGGGGCCTCAGAGACCCAACCATGGTCCTGGCCTCTGTATGTCCTTGGATGAGATACAGCTTCTCTCCATGTTGAGTAGGATGAGGACACTCATCTCCCTTGGAGCCACAGCAGCCAAGTGACATTTTCCATAGGTACCATGGATCTACTCTCCTACAGCCTCTTCCCTCCTGCTGACACATCCAATACAGTCATACCTTAGAAATGGAGCTGCAGTTGGGGTGCAGTGATGGACAGCCCTGTCCCACCAGGGCCCAGATCCTGGAAGGCTCTCCTGCCATCTTTCTGCATGATGTCACAGACTGTTGAGCCCAAGGTTCCAAGCTGAGACAGCCAGGTCACTGAAAAATTGAAGAAAATTAGGAAGTGGAGCCAGGGGCAGAGGGAATTGATGGCAATGATATGAGCAAAGGGATGAGAAGCTGGATCATAGTACAAGTGGGAAGGAGCAGGCACCCCATGGGGGACCTGGCCAAAAAAGCAGAAAAAATCCTGGAATGTAGGTCAGCAGCTCCTTGTTGGCTCTCTACCTTCCCAGTGTAGGTTTGGCCTCTGTTTGCCATGGCATCCACTGGTCATGCAGTTAAGGTGGAGAAATGTAACTGATTCTCTCCAGCTCATGGTTGTGTAGTGTTTTGAGCACCTAAGAACTCACTCAGCAGGGATGGAGAACAGGACACTGGTCTTCATTTGCAAGACCCTTTCCTATCATGTTTTTGCCTTGCCTTACAGAATCCAGTAATGCCCCAGAGCTTGCAGAACGTGGGCTGGTACTCTTCTTGGAGCTCTACAAGGAGAATGGATACAAATTGAGAGGGAAAATTTAGGTTAGTTATTAGGAAGAATTCTTTGCCTGTGAGATTGGTTAGACCACAGGACAGGTTGCTCAGGGAGGCTGTGGGTACCACAACTCAGGCAGTGTTCAAAGCCAGGTTGGATAATGCCTTGAGCAGCCCCATCTAGTGGGATGTGTACTTGCCCATGGAAGGGTGGGGGTTGAGACTGGATGGTTTTTGAGATCCTTTCCAACCCCTAAAGGTTCTGTGCTTCTATGATACCTTGTCCCTGGGCATTGACTGGGAGCTCTGGGAGAGCGTTCCTGCAGAGCCTGGTGGTATTTGCTACAGTGACAAATGCAGGAAATTTGTCATGACATGGAATAGGAAGAAATGCAGCTATGAGAGCCAAAGGAACAGCTTGATATCTGGCACATTCCTGCAACTCCTCCTGAGCCTCTGCCAGAGCCTGACACAGCCTTCCCCAAACAGCCGGCCTGGGCTGGAAAGGGCTGAGGCTGCCTGTGGAGAGACAGAGGGCAGCTCCCTGCCTGGGAGATTGTGTCTGTGCCATTGTAAAACACACCCCAAATGCTTTGCTGTAAAAAGCCCCTCGCTTGCAAACTTCACCTGTGGGTTTTGTGACTCTGGATGAATCCATCTGAAGCTCTTCCTGCCCCTGCACACCCTGATCGAAACCATCATGCTGCTTCCAGCCCTTCCTGAGCCTCTCCCCAGGTCATGCTTGGGCCACCTCCCTGCCTTCTCCAAAAGAAAAGAAACGGAGACACCTACACCTGCAGGCAGGGCAAATAAATGCCTCTTGCACAAATTGATTTGATGGGGTCAATGCAGAATTGTTTAAATGAGAGAAGGGAAGGGATTGCCGATGAATAAAATGTCTCACTGCTCGCAGAGATGGAACTGACGCAGGAGGATTATTTTTATCCTGTGGAGAAAAGGAAGAGCCCTGTGAAGCAGAGGAGAAGAGGGTCTGACTTACAGTCCTGCTGGCTATGTGAGATGCAGTGATGGCTACAATCAAAGCAGCTCTGAGGTTCTCCTGGAGGGAAACTGTTATGCTCCAATTCACTGACTGATTTTGCGAGAAGGGATGCCAGGACTGCGTGAGGCCATCTTAGGGCAAAATCCCCTGGTCGCCTCTACTCCCATATCTCACCAGGGAGCTGCCAGTGATCCCACTGCTCTCAATCTAAGGTGTGCCTGACCTCCTCACCCCTCATGGGATCTGGTCAGTGCAGAGACCTGTTCTGCCAGGATAATGTCATGTTTTCCGACCTCCCACCTGTTGGGCTGAAATCTTGTTATCCCCCAGAGCACCTTCCATGAGCTGTGCCCTTGCTGCACCATGTCCTGTGGGTGCTGCCCTCCCCAGCACAAAGAGGTCCCTTCACATGCCTGCCCGTGATGCTCCCATTCCTCTGCGGTGGCTGAGCTGGCTGTTTTACTGTTTCACAGGAGTGCCAGGTCCCATCCAGGTGATTATCTCTCTAACTCCAACCCTGATGGCAGAACACTCCATCCCCACAATACTGTATTTGTGCTGGGGATTGTTCCTGCTCACTTCAATATCTTGCGTGTGTCCTTGCTAATTCACATGCAGGTTTTCCAGATCATATCTCTGGTCAAGCAAAGTAATTTCAAATTCCAATCCTGCCTTCCTGGACACCTGCAGCCTTCCCGTCTGTCCCACTATCCAAGCACTAACAGAAACTGACCAGAGCCCCATCAGAGCTGTGAGAGTTACGCACATCACAGTGCTGACAGCTCTGGGTACAAATATTCAGCTGGATCTTACCAGTTTCTACTCACTTTATGTAGATCTATTGTCTCACTTCAGGATCAGAATATCAAGGGAAACAATGGCAAAGTCTTCCCGGGGTCATGGTTAATGACTTCTGTGCCTTTCCAGTCCACAAGGTGTGTTCTGCTGTTGCGAAAAGAAATCAGATTGGTGCAGCATGACTTCTTTGGTGTAAATTCATGTTAGGAATTATGCATTTCAGGCCCTCATAGGTTGTTGACTTGTTCTATTCATCTTCTGAAAAGTGAGATTAAGAAAAGTTTTCTTAAGAAAAGTTTTCTTTTCTGACTAGTTGTTGCATTTACCTTTTTCAGCTTCCTGATCCCTATCATCTCCTGAAATTCCCCCAGGAAATGCATCAAATTAAGGCTCTTAGGTTGATCAAGTGTAGCAACTGCTGCCCTTCCCAGGGGGCTGGGGCTGCTGTGGTCAGGATGCTCTCAAACACAGTAATCGAAACAAAGTATGTGGGTACATATAGCACCTTCTATTACGCAAATAATTATTCCTGGGAGGGAAAAAGAAGTGCTTTTGCCCTAAAGCTGGTATTTTATTCTCCAGATATGTATTATTTGAGTTAATAAAAGTCATTGCCTTTCCCTGCAAGCCTGTGCTGTGTGGGTACTCGCTAACCCTGCTCAACTAGTCCAGAAATCTCCCCACGTGGTTACTGGTGTTGGCTCTTATATCCTGAGGAGAGGGGAAAGGATCCTTCCCAGAAGCACAGGAGGGAGCATGAATATCAGCACTGCTCAGTTACTGCTTTCTTATTTTTTTGCCTCATCTGACTTTTTGATGATTATATAGGCTTGCTGTCAGAAGTAAGATGCCAAAGCAGTTAGACAGCAGAATGACCAGAAACAACTTTGCAAATGCACCTGTGAGAGTGGAGGGTGCTCATCCCTCTCTAGGATTAGGTTTCCTGCTTTGATCTGCACTGAAGCAACATGCTAAGCCAGGGCAATGAACTCAAATGCTCTCCTTTTATCTGGCCTGGCCAACAAATGGATGTTCAGTGGGAGTGCAGGAAATTAATGGTTTTGTTTATTTCATGTCAATAACAACAACAACAAGAGCATGACAGGGTTTGCCTGTTGGTTTGAGTTCATAACCGAGCTGAGCAAAAAGCTGATGGATTTGGTTTCAATTAGAACTTCCTGCTCAAGAAGAAAAGCTGTGCTTTAAAACCTATACTGTAAAAACACTGCTGCCCAAATGACTCCTGCAACCTGAGGGCTGAAAAAGTTAGGCTGCACAAGTGAAATGGAAGCCCACCCTGACAAACCTCTTCTTGTCTGCTGCCACGAGGCCAAAGGCAGGGCTATGGAGGTGCTGTCTCACTCAGCTCAACCTCATGGGGTTTTCCAGCCTAAAGCACCAGCAAAAGAGAGGGATGTGGGTCCTGCTTCTGCAGCCGGGAGAGCCTGGGGTAGCTTGGCCTTGAAGTGCAGTGCCTTGGGATGGAAATCCTGACTGGCTGTGGGGTGTAAAACTTGCAGAAGGATCTGCCATCCCTTCTGCAGTGACAGGGAAAACTCCAAGTTGCTTGTGCCTTGCTGTGTGGGGAAATTTCATTTTTGAGAATTGAGAGTGCTTTTACCCTGCTCATAGCCAGGGATGTGCTGCCAGCCATGATTTTTCCGATGCCTGTGTGGTAGGCAAAGTTTACTGCAATCAGACCTGCATGTCGAGGTTAGTCGGAGCTCTGACTTACAAAAGCAGCAAGGAAATGGGGCACCACCACTGCCTACCTGCAGTGGAAAAAAGAGATATAGCTTGGTGGAGAGAGCTCCAGTCCTCAGTTCCCTTATCTCTGAAATCCTCAGTGGTGGTGGCAAGGCTGAGCAGGGGTTAACAAGACAAGGCAATTGGTATTTCCAATCTGTATCTTCTCCCTAAGGGTTCACTGGAGAGGTACAGCTTTGTGCCTGTGCTTCAAAGCCTGTGCTTTTGGCTTTCTGCAGGCTTTAGTGAAACCCCTGAGTGCACCTTGCCCCTGCCTCTCCCTGAGTGAGTAACCCCAGGTTTTGGAAAGGCTTGTGTGGATTGGGCTGGGAGGTGCTACAGAAATGCCACACATTATGTGATGTGGTTGAAGGACTCAGGGGAAACTTTAAACATTGCAATTGACCTGTTTCCTCTGCCTCAGAAAGAATCACTTGTCTATCAACATGAGATCTCTTCAACACCACCACGCTCCCTTTTACACATGGTACTCCATGGGCTTTCAGCCTTACTTAACAATTGCTGTTTGGCTCAGACCTGTGGTGAACTCTTGTCAAGATACTACTTATGCCTCAAAGAATGGTTGAACATGGACTTTCTCTGGAAATAATCACCCTGCTTAAAGTAAGAAGCACTGCAAAACACCTGTGTGGGTTCTGTTAAAGAGAGCTGGGAACAGCAGAACCGTAAATGTAACCAGGAAGGGGTCTCTGCACACATCCAGGGCTGACTCTGCAGTGGAGGGGATTGACTGATTGATTGATTGACCCATTGATTGACTGATTGATGGGAAATAGAAATGGAAAGTAAGTCTTGGAAGACAAAGATGGTTGACCAAAGGCCTAGGAAACATAATTTCAAGGAGGTTTTGAGGACATTGCCAGTAAATTAAGCTTTATAACTTATAATTAAAAATATGTAATTTAAGATTGTATATGTAATGCAATTATATTCTACATTGTATGCATATATCAAATATTCTATAATATATAGTATGTAATGCAATTCTATGTGATATCTAAATATATTTTAACAAAATATAATTTGATTTCATCCTAAGGCACCTACATGGGGAGGGATTTGCAATGAAGGAAAGCTCTTTAAAATCAGCAGACAGAGATATAATGGGATTTGGCAGCTGACCAAATTAAACAAGGGCTTGAGCACACCTATTTAGCATGGCACTAGCTTGTCTGCATCCCTCACACTCTTTCAGGTCAAAACACCTTGTCTTTTAGTGAAAGCTGTGTTTTAACTCCAGGAAGAGTCATTGTTGTGTTCAGGTTACTGACTGAAGCTGTGTGAATCATAATCATTATTTCTGGGTTTAAAAAGATATAAAATCTACTTCCACCTTTTGATCTTAACTGACATGATGGGGGAATTGTCAGGCAGCATTACAGAGAGAGATTCACAGCTTTTACAAAGGGGTAATGACAGCTCAGAACAGGCCAAGTAGCTGCATTTACAGACTCCTCAACTCCTCACTTTTGTTGATTATAGCTTAGTTTTTAGCCTGTGTGTTAAACAATCAAACTGCAAGCACTCAGCAACAACAAGGTGCTACAGTAACAGTGGGAATTTATTGACACCAAACACGTTATTGTTTTTTCTGCCACTCATTTAAGCACAGTGGGATAGCATATACCTGTCCATTGTGTCTGGGATTATATAAGCTCCCCTCTTACATCAGTTTTTCAATTTGTGGGTAGGCATGGGGAAGCAATCTCACCCCTGTGGTGCCAGCTCTCACAGACTCCTAGTCCAGCTTCCTCCTTGGTCCTGTCACCATCTGTCTCAGGCTTCTGCTCTCCATGGGTTTTCTCCAGAGCTTCCTGGTTGTCATTTTTCCCTGAAGGACCTTTCTCTTCTCTTTACCTCTTTGGCACCAACATTCAAATTGGTGTGTGTAGCTTCCACAGCATCTAGATACCCTGGGAGCAGGGTGCTAGGGACCTGGCTCCCTCTGTGCCAGTGTTCTCCAGGAGCTGGGAATTGAGGGCTGTGTTGGTCTGCACTGCTCCTGACATTATGAGCTATACAAGGTTTAAGAGGATATTTGCTTAGAAATGCTGTCTGCAATAAGAACAGGATAGCAGAGTAGGGTAGAGCTGAAAGACTCATCTTCCAGTTTACACTTGGTGATGAAGAACATCCTGGGATTGCAAAGCCACAGGCACCTTCAGGCTAGAGGTGCTGTTGGGATACTTCTAGTCCAGCCTCCAGCTCAGAGCAAGTACAGCCCTGAGATCAGACAAGGTTGCTCAGAGCTTAGACTTCTCTTGAAAAACTCCAAGGCTGGAGATCTCACAGCCACTCAGGAGTCTTGTTCCAATGACTAAGTGTCAGAGTGGAAAAAAACTTTCTTATGTCACGTTGAATCTTTCCCTGTTTCAGTTTATGGCTGTTGTGACTCATTCTCCTGCTGTGCACTCCTACAGAGAGTCCATTTCTGTCTTCCTAATATCCTCCACTTGGGTGCAGGCAGGTGCCTGTTAGGTCACCCAGAACTGCATCTGCTATGGGCTGAGCAAGCCCAGCACTCTTAGAATCTATTCAGTGCAAATCCTCCAGCCATCAACACTCTTGGTAGTCTCTGCTGGACTCAGTCTGGTATATCAGCACCTCTGTTCACCCCTTAAACTGCCTTCTGCCTCTATTTCTGTAGGTGAAACCATTAGCTGAAAATGAAGACCTTTCAGAGCCTGTTTTTCATCCCCAGGGCAGAGAACAGACACACCAATCCAGCACAGCTGTCATCTCCTTTTTCTTTCCTTCCTAGAAAGCTCCTTTCCCTTTTTTTCAGTGACTAAGAACATGGCACACAGGACCAGGGACAGGAGGTGAGAAGGGTTCATCCTCTTTGCTTTCTCTCACCTCTCAAAATTTCTTTCATTAACACTCACCTAGTGTTTCTTAATTAGCACCTTCTGGCTTGGAACTGCCAGCCTGTGTTGCAGAAAATCCACACAAGCTCTTGTCTGTTGTGTGACAGGAAATATCAAACATTTGGGCTGTTTGCTAGACTGACAGCTGCTCTTACACCATGGATTATACAGGGGCTGAGTGTTGTTCTCACCCTCAGCCTCTGTAGCCATCCTTGGCTTTACCTGTCCCTCCTCAGGGAACCTTCTGTGGTTCTGTATTTGTTTTCTGGTGCCAAGCCAAATGGCAAGTGCAAGTCTGAGCTAAACCAGGAGAGTGCAGAGAGTGCAGAAATTATGCCAGAAACAGGAAAAGTAACCAGCTGAAAAATCACCACAAAAGAGCAGTTTTCAGTGAAAAAACTGGGATGAAATCTCAGAGCAGTCTGCAGGTTTATTTGGGAGGATGGATTGGTGTCCTCATTGGCATTTCAAATTTCTTATTCATTCCTCAGCTGATCTAGAGAGTTCACTTATAAAGTCTTGGGAGGATCTGGCAGCATGGAGGTCACAAGGACTCTGAAAGGCTCTGTACCAGATGTCCACATGGGGATATGAACTGAAACTGAGGAAATGGTTTCAGTGAAGACCAAAGTACCAACAACATCTGCCAGGGCTGGTCTCCACTGTGCTTGATTCCGCATAGGTACAGAACATGAATCAAGTTTCTGTGATCCAAAGACTCAGAATTATGCTAATGAGCCCAGTTTAGTCAGTAATCCCATGCCTCCAACAGGATATGATTTAATCATGGAGTGAGGTGAGAATTTGTCTCATATTATGTACACCACAATAGAATACAAACCCCAGATTGTCATATAGAAAACAATGCCTTCCTTTATGGTTAAATCATGGATTGCTGGAATAAATCAGCTCTGTTGCAGGTTCTCTGCTGCTGTTGCTGGATTGCTGACTCATTTACAGGTGGTTGCTGGGGAATTTAAATTGCAAACAACCATTCATGATGATCCAGACTTCTTATAGATTTTACAAGCTAGGGAGAAGCTGGCACTCTTTCTCCAGTTACCTTCTTCTCACCTTCAGGACAGTTTCAGCTCTCTTACCTAAGGATGTTATGCATCTTTATGGCAAAGAGGGCATCAATGCAAGTATAATTACTGTAATTTGGATTTAATTTTCTGAGCACAAGTGCCTCCTTTCTGTCTTCCTTTTATTTCCTGCTTGGTTGCCAGCTGTGAAAACATCTCTTTCCAGGATTGTACTTGATGCCAGGCATGCAGCAGTGAAATGGGCTCATCCCCTGCTGAGCTGTGTCTCACCCAGCTCTCAAGTGATGGTGACTCTTCCCTCACAGGGAAGGGAAGAGCTGGATCAGCAAAGGGCCAGGAGAAACCATCACACCTTGGCATTGCTGACTGCATCTCCCAGCACTTTACATTCAGGATCCACAGGATTAACTGTTTTGTGGGAGAAGCAGTGGGGTATGGAGGGCTGAGGCAACATTATTTCTACAAAGCAATTGCTTCCACCACTCCTCTGAGCAAGTTTAGGCATCTCTTTTGTGCTTGTGGAGAGGAACAACTCTGGTTGGAGAGGAACAACTCTGGTTGTCACCTTGAGCGCTCTGAAAACATCACCAGGTTCTTGTTCAGTCCTTACCAGTTCCCCCCAGACCTGCAGCCTAACAACACATCTGACTTTCAGGGATTTCCTCACACAAGGGAGATACGAGGAGTCAGTGCCTGGGCTCAGATCAGAATGGAAACAGAGAGCCTGGGGAGAAGTGACCCCTCCTGAGATGATGATCTGACTATGCCATTGGAATCTGCAGCCAGAAGTGATATCCAGATGTGACAAGACCTCTGCCATCTCCATCAAGGAGATCCCTCCCTTAAGGAGGATACCTCTTTACCCTCTTCTTTGAGGGCCCCCAGGAGGAATGGTGGCTGTTTTCCTGGCAGCACTGCCCCAGCCATGTCTATCTGTCCCAGCTCCAGCAATACAAAGAGTGAGGCAAGGATCAGGCCATGTTTGCTGGTATTTTGAGGCTTTCAGTGACACTACGGTGACCAGCTTTGTGTCATAGTTCCAGCTGTTAACCAGCAGTGCCAAGCCCATCGCTAAACCATGTCGCTGAGTGTCAGCATACCTTTTAAATACCTTCAGCACTGGTGACACCACAACTTCCCTGGGCAGCCTCCTCCAGTGCTTGACAAGCCTTTTTGGTGAAGGATTTTTCTGTAGTGCACCTGTCCACTGAGTGTTGTGCATCAATGTCGGTGAGCCTCTGACAACAGGTCCCCTCTAGTCCTTACATCTGCAATTATTTGTCAGATAGCTTATCTTGCCACTGTTTTGATGAAACTGCCAGCTGCTGGTTAACCTTCTTCTGTCTTTGGTACTCGTGGGACTCGCTTGGCAGTGGAGAGATTACTTTGGGAAGTGCTTGCCTTAAGGACCTTGATGACTTCCACATAATTTTCTTTCCAGCATGCCTCTATTTTGCAATACTTTGTTTCAAAGAATATCCATTAGTTTCAGCAGCCAGCGGAGCAGATGGGTTTAACTGGTCTATGGCTCTGAAGTAATTACATTTTGGTACAACAGAGACACAGCAGCAAACATGTAAAATTAATTCAGGTGCAGCATCCTAGTCAGTGTCTCAAAGCAAAGAGGACTTTAGGGAGGCCACTCCTGGCTACGCTGAGGCTGTGCTGTTGGCAGTGTGGACAATCACTAGGAATATCTCCCTCTGGTTTCCACAGATGATGTTGGATTGACTTTTCCCATGGCCAGTCCCTTCTTCAAAAATGTATTAGTATCAGAGAGATGGATTACTGCTCCCATCTCTCTCTCTCCTGCTTCTGTTATAATTAAAACAGCAATATATGCATGAAGCAATTAGATTTTAATAATGCTTTTCTAAACAGGATGTCAAGGAGCTTAGTACAAAGACTTGGGCTGGAGCCAGATCAGCGTCTTAAGACTGGATTGTGGTTAAAACTGGCTGTCTCCTGCTTGAACAGCTTACAGGAACACAGAATCCAGATTTGCTTTTTATTCAGGGTGTACCTCATCTTTGTCTCCAGACAGGACCCAGAAGACCCCTTGTTGCTGGGTGGCAGGCTCAGGGTGAGGTATGGGTAGGAACACATCACCAGTGCATGTGGTAATGTGTGTCTGCTGGCGGGACAGGAGCATCCCCATCCCCTCCAGCCCTGCTGCCATCCCCATCACTGCGTGCCAGGGATCCAGGTCCATCCTGGGCTCCTTCCTGCAGAGCAGCTTTTGGCCAGGTCAGGCCATATCAGCTGGCAGTGTCTCCCAGAAGGAAAGGAGTGCTTCTGTGTGTGCCTGTGCCCCAGGGGAGCACTCCCTGAGCTGCTTCCCAGCATGTTGCTGGAATTCTCCTGCACTGTTTTATCCTGTCTGCTTCTGGCTGAGATGCAGTGCTTGGCCCCTGCATTTGCAGTCGAATGAGCAGGAATGCTGTTCCCTGCACAGCCTTGCTCAGACCCTCACGGACAGTCCAGTGCAGCTGGGTCAGTGAGCATGGATGGGGAGTGTGTAACACAACCCCAGCATCACTGCAGGATATGTGGGCTCAGAGGGCAGATGTCTCAACAGAAAACAGGCAGCAGAAAACATGGACCAGCACTATGCCAAGCCCATTCCAGGAGAGGACTGACACCAGCAACACTCAGGAGCTCCCTGTGGTGGGACACAGCTGTCTGTCTGTCTGTCTGTCTGTGCGGCAGGAAGGGATTTCTCAGCTGCCATAACTGTGTGAAATCCCAGGGAAGAACAACAGCTCTAGCTGCAGGATTTCCTGTGCTTGTCCTACGTCCAGCTCCTCGCTGACCTCTTTTAAGCCCTGATTTGCATGCTGCAGCGTAGCTCAGTCGTGGCTGATGTGATTTAGCGTGACGTCCCACGCTGCCCAGGCTAACAGGGTATCTGCTTCCCAGGCCTGGGAGTGTTTGTGTGGCATTCATCATTTGCCTGGCAGTTTCCTGTGCAGCAGGTGGAGAGAAGCTGTGCAAGCCATTTAATCTGAGGCAAATGGGGAGACTCAGTTTGAAGTAAACAGGATGCACTTCGGTGAGGATGGAGGGAAGCAGAGGGAAAGGAGGTTGGAATAACTGGCTGAGGAGGTGAACAGAGGAAGGTCTCACTTACCTAAGCAGAGAGCACAGGCAGCGGGGGGGTGAGCAGGAAACATGATCTGATCCTGCTGCATTGCTTTGCACTGCAAAGGCCTCTGCTCCAGTTCTGGGTACTGGGGTTGAGACACATGAGGGGTAGGAGAGCAGCAAGGACGGTTGTCCTGGTTCAGAGCAAATTTGGGAGAGAATTCCCAAAGGGGCTTCTCTAGGAAAGCAGGTTCAATCGGCCCCTCCCCACGGCCGGTCCAGGAGAAAATACCTCCTTGGAGAAAAGTGGAAAAAAACCTTTTTATTAAACGATAAAACCTAAACAATATTAAAAAATAAAACCCCTTGCCACTCCAAAAGAGATGACAAACTGAGAAAGTCCCTCCCCAGGTTGCAGCTCAGCTCCCTCAGTCTCTGATCAGTCCCTCAGTGCTGGAATTGTCGCAGGCCAGGCCCAGCCCGGTGGGCCACAGCTGCAGCTGCCGGTGCTCCCCTGGGTGTTCAGTCCAGAGCAGGTTTCAACAGGTCCGAAGAAAAGGGGGAAAAAGGAAAAAAAACACAGTCCAGGGAACTTCTTTGCCTCAGCTAGCTAAAACTAATTAAAAGCAAAGGAGAGCTCTGTCCCACTGTCTGTCCATCCTCAGATAGCACAGTCAGGAGCAGGAATGTGGAGGAGTGAGTGCAGTGTCTGAAAACAAACTGCGCACTTCTTCTCTCCCCCCTTCACTCTCTGGAACAAGTCTTAGAGGTCCAAAACTTATTATTCAGCATTAGCAGAACAAGACGACTGGGGATAAAAGCATCATATAGTCAACCCAGAACTGGTTCAGCAGCAGCTGAGAGGCTGGAATCAGGGAGATGAGAGAGGTGAGCACTGCCAAAGAGATCCTGGGCTGCAGGGTAAGGAAGGCAGTGCTCTGAGGTAACAAGACAGCAGGAAAAGACTGAGGGAGAAGGTTTCAGTGGGCATAAGATATCTGCTGACAGATATCTCCAAGAATGGGTTAGCAGCACCATTCCTGGGGGGTTCCGAAAGAAATGGCTGTGCAGGTGTTGGGAGCGGAGTGGGACAATCCACTGCATGGGGCCTCTTGTGCTGAGCACCCCAAGGACTGAACAGGCATCTGGACAAGCAGTTTAAGAGGAGCTGCTCCCACCATGGACAAGAGTGCACTAGTGAACTAACCCCTCCTAGGTCAGCCTCAGGTGACTCTGTGAGTTAAATGAAAAATACACAAGGAGAATGCATTGTTGAGATGACAGAATTGTTCACATAGCTGAAATATCTAGTGCAATTTCTGAAGCATCCCTAAGTTCAGTCATGGAGAGTGGGAAAGAGAAAGAGAGGAATGTAGCTTGACATTAAATTGCAGACTGAGTTTTTTCATAAGCAGAAGAGTATCAGTCATAATACATCTTTCATGGCATTGGCATTTAATGTTATTACATATGAGACTTCTTTGAGCAAGGACATTTATTTTTACTTCTAATAATAACAAAACCCCGTTTCCGGTGTACTTGTATTTATCCAAAATGAAGTATATTCACATTCTCCCATGAAAGTAGCAACCAAGAATATATTTCCTATACAAATGCTTTTATGAACTGTATTAAAAAAATTTAAAGAAGGTGCTGTGTTAAAAGGAAAACAGCAACTGGACTTTCTTAAGGCAATTAAAAGGTGATCAAGGTGGATATGTATATGTTAATAATTGTGGCCAGAGAAAAAGGCATTGAAAAAGCTCCAGCTTTTTAAAATATACTGTTCGTACAACTGCAAATGTTGTCTCATGAGATGCTGTGCTCTATGATATAAAAGCAGCACCCAAGAGTTGCAGGAGCTGCATATTCACATTTGTGTTTGATTGCTTTTATTAAACTCTAATCTGTAACAGCTTACTGAACCAGCATGCCAAAATGCTAAAGTAAAGCTGAAGTAATAAAAAAAAAAAAAAAAAAAAAAAAAAAAAAAAAAAAAAAAAAGAGATGCTGAGTGATAAGGAAATGTTGCTGGGTGGCTGACTGTGCTGCCTGGCAGGAATCAAGGGCTGCAGCTCAAGAATGCTGAGGTCACTGCACTCTGCAGGGCATATCCTTGATTTTATCCCTCTGGATGGGTTTGCTGTACGTGCCTGTGGGTGCTGTGTGTGCCCGAGCCTTTCACGTCAGGTTTGCCAACCCAGGTGAAGAGGTGCTGCAGATGTGGCCCCTCATGGCAGGTGCAGAGTTAGGGAAACCTGCTCAGCTTTTGGATTGTCTAGGTTACCCTGAGGTTTGGTGTCACTGGAATTCCAGCAATATTTGAAGTCAAGCTAGAACACTAGGTATTGCCTGTCTAGTGGGTTTTATGGATCATCTCAATTAAAATCTCATTTCCTTCCTCCCCACTGCTTGGGTCTGAGAGATCCCACAGCTAAACACTGGGCACTAATTCCTCCACCAGCCTTTGCATCCCAGGCCTTTATAGCACCTGGCATGTGGACAGGCTTTGGCTATTGGGGCTTCCCAAAATGTTAAAAGCTACTTGAAATAATTTATCCCATCCTGATGAGCCAAATGGCACTTCAGAAAATCTGAATCCAGTAGGGCTGGATGCAGGGTTTGAGTGGGTGATGTGCTGCCTGTCCCCACAGTGAGGTGAAGGAAAGGGCATCCCATACCCTCTGTCCTTATCCCAGTGATGGTTTGCACCACCAGGACTCCCTGGGCTTGAGGAAAAAGCTTTTAGGGGTTTTATTCCACTCTGACTCCTTCAGGAGGTCTCAGTGTGCCAGGACAGGATAATTGCCTTGCACGATGAGCACACAATGGTTTTTCTCAGTGCTTAGTACAAGTCACTTAAGTGATACGACTGAAAATCTTTTCCCTGTACCTTGTGAAGAGTTTTTTTTTTCTCACCAGGCTGCTCTGTTTGAGTAGAGTGTATAGATGTTGGCTCATCTCAGTGACTAAGGCTGATGACACCCAAAAGAAAGCTGTTGTTCATCTCACACACCCAGAGCTCACAGTTAGAGTTTAGCTAAATTGTCCTCAAGGCTGACAAAACACAGTGTGACCTCCTGGGACCCTGTTGCTGATGTTTCCTAGTCACAGCATCTGTGCAGAGTAGAGTTTATGGTATTAGCTCATTTCAGACCCATAATGTATTAAGATGACTTTAAAACTTATCTTTCTCTTTAAAGCTATTTATTTGGTGATTAATGACCTGTGGGTCATGACAACACCCCTCTTCTGAACTTGTGTCAGACAATGGAAAAGACAGAAGACCAAGAGTTTTAAATGGTTTTGGTGGGTTTCTGCAGCTGGTACAGGGATAAATTCGGAAGGAGGTAACAAATCATTGTAATGCCCAGTTCAGAGGAGCTGTGGGGACTGCCATGAGACAAATCTGCACTCAGCTTGGCCTTGTTTGCTGAAGTTTTCATGCTAAATGTGGTCTTTTTATGGCTAAATTTAGGTGCCTAAATTAGTGGTCTGTAAGAGACATTGCTCGAGGCTCTGGAGTTAGCAAGAATAGGGAACGTTCTTCAGGGAACAGCTCCTGCTGTGTGCACAACTTCTGCTTGGCAAGAGTACACTGCAGGGGGGTGAGCAAGGAGGGGGAGTCCCAGCCAGGCCCTGGCAGGGCAGGCACACGGCAGTGACCATGCACAGGCTGTGCTCCCTGATGGCCATGGATCTGACCAGGCTCTTAGCTGCCTGCTGCTTCTGCTGCAGAGCCCGTCCATTCCATCAGGCTTTCCCTCCCCTCTCCCATGGATGTTTGTGGACAGGCCAGCTCTGTGGTGCGCTCTGGGCAGCTACACACTGTCTGGGGACAACTGACCCCTGCCCACGTGCTCTGCCCAATTCCTTCTGGTTTATTTCCAGTGACAATCCCATCCGCTTCCAGGTCTGATCCAGTTTTGCACTTCCTGCCTGCTGGATGTCCTGACCTCTGCTCCCATGCCTTTCCTGGCAGATGTGTGCTGCTGAGCCGCAGGCTGGTCCCAGCACTGTGATCAATCTAAATGGTGACTTCCAACAAGCAAAGGCAGGCAGCTGGGGCCCTGAGACCTGTGTGCCCTGCTGTGCTTTGGCATGGGCCAGTGCAGATTCCAGGGAAAGTCTCTGAGTCAGGATGTGAGTTTGAGCAAGGTGAGGGTGCTTGCCCTGAGCTGCACAGGTTGTACCTGAAGCTGGAGGTAAGAGCGTCCTTGAGGCCCGTAATCCTGTGTGGCTGCTGTCACCTGAATGACCCAGCCATCCCCTGGGCTTTTCTGCTGGCTTCATTCCCTGCAAAAAGCTGTTTACTGTGTCATTTATTTCCAAACAGTAGTGGAATAAGCCTAAATCCTTATCTCCAGTCTGTCAGCTAATCCTTCCATGGGCCAGGACCGATGCTGTCAGATCAGGCTGTGGGTGTACCTCAAGGCTTTCTGTGGTGGAAAAGCATGTTGCTGTTCATGCAAATGGACTTCTGGAGAGCCCAGAAGTCCTGGCACAGACATCATCCCCAGCTCAGCACAAATCCAGCTTCATTTGCAGCACTGGGTTGCAATAGGACCATGATGAGGTAGATCTGGGAGGCTTCAGGGCTGCAGCTCTTATCATATTCCTGTTGATCCCATTAATGTTTGGTTAGAAGCCCAGGGAGATGATGAGGAAAATTTTTCTTGTGTTCGTGAAGGAGTTTGGCTTTCCCTGGCCTTCCTGACAGAAATGCTGCAGGGAAGCTTCACCTTTGCTTTCATTTGTTGAGTTCACCAGGCCAGTCACTAGTGTGTTTTGGTAGTGGAGGAGCCCTTACCCTGGAACTGTCACCTTAACCTGAGCAGAAGGAACAAGAAAAGATCTTCTCTCAAAGAAATACTCCTCTGAACAGCTGGCAGGCTGTGTGCCCCTTCCCACTGAGGATAATAAGAATAAGCAATTTTAAATGTCTTCTTGAGGCTTCTCACCCCCTTCAAAGCAACTCTGTAAAAGCTTAAACCCTTGTGCGCAGGAGGCCAGTTCTTAGGTCTGGGCTGATTTAGAAAATGTCTGGGCTGCTTTATAAAATGTCTAGGTCCTGTTCCAGCATGACTGTATCCAGAAATTCCATGGTGTAAGGAATGACATCAGTGTCATGACAGCAGCAGGGCAGAGACAGGCCTGTGCCCCTTGGCCAAGCTCAGCAGGGTAAAGGGTCACCTCTGCTCCCAAGGAAGTGGTGGGACTTTCCTGACTATGCTCATGTCAGTGTGGTTGACTTCCTTGCTACTTTAAAATATAAACATGTTTGGCCTTGTTTAATCAAGACTTCGGAGCAGATGTTTCATGATTATTCAACCAATGGGAAAAAGACATGGAAGCTAAGAAGTGCCAGCATCACAGCTTTTATGGGAGTTTTATTAACTCGGTGGCATACTGTTCAACTAGGGAATGAAGGCATTAGCCAAGACTCCAGTTTAAATGAGTTCCTTAACCTGAATGCAGAGTTCAGCATGTGCCAGTGTGGGGATGAGTGGGGCTGAGGCTCCAAGGGTCAAGGGATCTTCAGGCAGCCAGGCCTCATCCTCATCTTTGTCCTAGTTCTCACTCCACCCTTCCCTCTGAGGCTTCCCTCAGTCATCTGTAACGTCCTGGTTCACTTCCAGTGCCAGCTCACCCTGGGGCTGAGAGGACCATCAAGGGTCCTCCACACTGCCTGTAAGCCTGAGCTCTGTGCCTCAGTTCCCCTGTTTGACAAGCCAGGGAAGACCTCAGATGTGAGGTACAAGGAGTACAAGGGCTGTGAGAAACCTGGCAACAAATACAGCAGCATGGACACAAACAGGGGGTCTCTTCCCCATCTCTCCTCCCTGAGGTCACATTCTGTAATCAGGGCAGAGTCCATCCCCACACTGCACCTTTCCTGGCCTTGCCCTGAGCTTTCCTGCCATGTCCCTCATCACATTCAACAGGAACACTTTGCTCTCCAGCTGGAAGCAGCTAACAGTAAAGACAATGCAAATGCTGCTCTGAGCAGCTCCAGTACCCTTCCATGAGCTGCTCAGGGACAGACCTCCCATGTAACCTCAGCTCTGCATCCAGGAGCTTCAAGGGGAAGATTGATCTGCCCTGGCTCACTCCCAGCTCCTGATGAGCCCTATGGATGTGGTGTAAGCAGGGATGTAGGTGGAGGGCAGGTTCAGCTGTACACATGGTGGCAGAGCGCCCCACAAGTGCCCTCTCCACACCTGGCTGTGGCAGCTACTGGAGGCAGAACCTTTTGGCAGCCGTGTGTGGAAGTGACACTTCCCCATCTCGTGTGTGCCCTGGGACATCACATAGCTCTGCTCCAAGAAGGACTGCATCTCAGAGGTCTGATGCAACCCGAGTCCCTGGATTTGCAGGAAGCTGCCACATGCATCCAAGCAGATCCCTCCGTGCTGTGCTGGTGCCATCAGCGGCCTAGCCAGCTCACAAGCACAAGTGCCCTGGGAGAAGCAGATGACAGAATAAAGGGAAACTTTCCATGCCAGTGCCCCTAAAAGGACATTGTAATTTCCATTCCCTGTGTCATCTTGCTTGCTTGGTTATGTGGCGTTAAATTAGGGCTCTGGTTCAGTTACGGCTCATTACAGGCCTGCGTGTGACTTTGTTACAGCGTGCTCACAAGCACCAAAGGAGCTGAGCCAGTGTGAAAGTCAAAGTTTTAGGGACAGTTTGGTGACCAGGAGCTGAGCCTTGCCTGAGGCTGGTGAATTCAGCAAGGCTTAGAGGCTTAGACACAATTCCCATGGGCCCGCATGACATCAGGCAGGGTGTGTTCCTGACCCTGCCAGTAGAGAGGTCAAAGGGCTTGGGATGGAGATGGATTGGTGACAGGTGGCTTCAGCATCTTCTCTTCCCATTTGAGCAAAGAAGGTGTCTCTTTTGCCTGTCCCGAGGACCTTTGTGTGGTGATGTATGTGACACAGAGTGCCAAAGGGAGGAGTTTGAATGCTGTCAGACAGAAAAATAGCTTTTCTGCAGAAATAGCTAGGTCCTGAAATACCTCGAGCAGCTGTGTTTATGCCAAGGCTCTCACTCAGAGAGATGCTCTGCTGTGGTGTGGGCCATTATTACAAACATCACTGGCCCAGACATTACAAACATCGCTGTGGCCCAGACCAGAGCTACAAAGGGCGCTGCTCACCTGCTGGCATTAACACAAACCAGCACTGTCCCACCATGGAGACTATGGACAGTAAATTAAAGAGCATGGGCTCATCCCAGTGCTCAGAACAGCAGTGGGGCTCTCTTCTTGGGGGCAGAGGGGTTTCCAAATATCCCTGTCCCCATCCTCCCCCCAGGACTGCCTTCATCTCAGCAGTGTCCTCTGGCAGCTTAGGAAACCTCTGCCCCACCGAGGTTGTGCTGGGCTGGGAGGAGGGAGGACACAGGGAGGGATTCCCCGGGGCTTTCCCTGTTGTCATCACTCAACAGTGCCCGCGTTTGCTGGAGACAGGCAGTGAGATTCATGCGGGATAAGAACTTTCCCGGTGCTGTGCACTGAAGGGAGGGTGTGTGTTAGTAATTGCTGCGCCCGTGGCCATTAGTGGGGCTGGAGAATCGATCTGCTCTAAGTGGGGAGAGAGGAAAGCTGGCAATCTCCTTCCTCGGTGCTGAGTGCTGCCTCTCTGGCCTTTTGAGAGCACGGAGAGCAGCAGCTGTGCTTTGGGGATGCCAAGAGCCAGTACAGCAACTTCCTGCAGGCTGCCTCCAAGCGTGGCCAGGGATGTTCCCTTCCCTTTGCTCTGCTGCGGTGCTGGAGGCCCATTGCCACCTCTCCTGAGCCCACCTGCCAGGCTGTGCCAGCCCTCCTGCTCACCTGCGCTAGGCAGCTGCTTCCTGGGGTGCCCAGAGCCGTGCTGCACACAGAGGAGCTCCCCAGCCCCAAAGCAGGGGCATCCCATCAAATCCAAAGGCAAGGCGAGATGCAGCAGGGTGGCAAAGGGGAAGCCTGGGACTGAAAGGCAGCACTGCATGATGGAAGTGGTGACTGTGGAGATGCTGTTTTGGAGAAATTCCATGGCATAGACACTCAGCTGCAGGAGGGCTTGGTGGGCTCAGTGTAGCTTGGAAAATTCCTCTGCTGCAGCTGTGTCTTATGTGATGAGAACCTGGAGAGCCTAAGCCCGGTTAATCACTTTCCCAAAGTGCCAGAACTCTGTTGAGAGCAATGCTGCAGCCCACAGCACAGCAGAAACATCATGCCCAAAGCACTGAGTGGAATTTGTGCCTTCAGCAGGGACATCATCCTCTGCCAGGCCTGGAAAGCCCCTGCTGCACCCAAATAAGCAAGGGCTGAACTGGGCGGGTTCTTTCCCTTGTGCTATGTGATTTTTCTCAAGATGCTGGTAGTTTGCTGTAGCACTCAGGCAGGGAGCCCGTGGGATGCTTGGGACAGGTGCTGGGGGAATGTGGGAAGTGCCATGGGGCTAAGAAGGTCTAGGAAGAGAGAGGTAGAAAAGGCTTTGAGTCATTGTGGATCAATAGATCCACTATCATTCCCGTCCAAACACTTCATTAGTGTCCTTTCCCAGCTCATAGGAGCTTTCACACATCTCATGGCACCTTGGGCTTGAAAAATGAGGATAAGCAGGTGCATCCCCCTGTGGATCAGCCTCCAGTGAGGGGTGAGAGCTCAGACACAGCACGCCAGCAGCCCTCCCTGTGTTGGACACCCCTCCTCAGCCCTGCTTTCCTCCCTGCTTACAGTTCTATCCTGCTTGGTCTCTTTGCAGGAGAAGAAAGGCCAGGAGGTGAAGAAAGGTCCCGAGGAGGAAATAGCAAAAATGGAGAAGCTGCTTAGCCTGGTGAGACAGCCAGGGAAGAAAGAAGAGCAGTGAGAGGGGGGAATGATGACTCTGTGGGCAGCCTCCGACCAAACAAGCTGGGCTTTGATCGGTGGCTGCTTGGCATGCAAGCCACGGGCCCCTGCTGCCCACTTTTTGCACAGCAGGAACACTTTTCCTCTATGCCCAGACAAATAAACCGAGGTGCTGGGAGAGCTGTGGTGTGCAGTCATGTCTGGCTTAGGCAAATCTCACCATGCTTGGCCCTCCAGAGCCACAAGGCCCTTGGCTTTCCCAAGCCTTGACTGGGCTTGCACCAGCTGAGAGCCCTATGGAGGGCAGGAGTGGGGGCCTAGGAAAACTTTAGGGCTGCAGCTTCATGGCAGCCAGTCCCACTGTGTGAGTGCTGGCCAGAGAGACTGAGCTCTGAGCTGTAAACACCCCCCAGGCATTTGTGCAAGTCAAATGGAATGGCACTCCTGGATTTTGGGGTGGGGGGTGGCAACCTAAGCCAGAGGGTGCCTGGAAACCGGGCCTGGTGCCCCAGGACTGTGTGAGAGACATTCCATGCCTCCAGACAGCACATGGCAGCAGCTGCCCGTCCCCAGGCTCACAGCTCCCCTCTCCCCTGGGGCCTCAGCGTGGGGCTGGGGTGCCTCTGCCCAGCTGGTGCCAGTGGGTTTGCAGAGCCTGCCACCACTCTGTGTGCAGCAGAGGATCAGCTGCTGTGTGGCTGCGGTGGCAGCAGGAGCAGCAGTGCCTCACAGCATGCTGATGAGCGGTGGCTGTCACCACCAGATCTCTGTGCACAGCTCCCAGGCCTGGGGAGCAAAGCCACCAGACAGGTGTGGTGGCAGGTGTCCTCCATATGCTCAGCTGGCCTGTCTCCCACAAGCATCCTTGGAAAGTGAGGCCACAGCTTGGGAACTCTGCGTGCCTCTGGCACAAATGTTGGGGAATGCTCTCTGCTGACTCTCACATGCCCCAGGCAGGAAATACCCAGTCAGGCTTCACCCAGCATTTAAAAGCCACAGACAGATGTGGACATCAGCCCTTCCTTATCACCATCCCTGAGCAAACCACCCGCAGTCCTCTGGACACATCAGTCCCCAGCCCCGGGACAGTCACTCCTCAGCCCTCCAGGATGGCTGGACGTTCCACCTCCCCACAAATTTTCCAGGCACTGGGTAGAGCTCAGACACACAAGGTGGGTCCTACAATCTGTTTATTAGTCTAGTAAAAACAAGGCTGCAAAGGGATGTGTTTGCTACACCTGACACGGGGAGGAGCCGCAGGCCCTGCCAGGCCTGGCCAAGCCTCTGCAGGACCCCAGGCTGGCATCCCTCCCACCCCACCCTTCTGTCCCCTTATTGCAGTGGCCATGCCAGTGGTGACTGTGGCTATTGCTCGGCTCTAGGAAAGGCAAGGCAGAGCCCTCCAAAACCCACAGCACCCACTGGCAGGGCAGGGGGATGCAGCTGTCAGGCTTGCATACAAGCCAGATGACAGCATCCCTCCCTACAGAGCCACTGTGATCCCCAGGGAACAGGCAGGGTCAAAGAACCTTCAGAGCTATTTGTCCAGGCACCCTCATCTCGCCAGGAAAAAGACACACCAGGCTGCTCTCAGCGGGATCAGGGATGCCTGCAGGGGCACCCACGGGCAGGGTGAGTGCCACGGCTGACCTCGGCTGGGAGCAGGCAGGGGGAGGGCAGGGACACGCACCCAGCGAGGAGGAGGAGGGTGGTTTGCCTAGCAGCGTTGGTGCTGATGCTGGAGGGGACTGACAGACAGGCCAGGGATGATCAGGCAGACCATGCAGGCCCTCTTGTGCCTCATTAAACCCGCTGCTCGGGCACACATCTGCCAAATGCCCACCTGAGGCTGAGGGCACACGGCACTCAGGGCCACCCCCAAGCGTCTGGGCTGGTGACACCCTGCTCTGCCAGCAGGGCTGGGGCTGCTCAGGTTTCCCTGGGCACACCCTGCCAGCCTGCACTTGTGCCAGCCCTGCTGCCTCCCCTCTCCAGGCCCCCAGCCCACTTTGCTCAGGCCTGTGACTTTGCTGCCACTGTCCCAGGCCATGAGCACCAGAGAAGGGCCCGCAAACTCTTCCCAAACGAGGGGTGCACTTGAAGGCAGAGCTCCTGCTGTGCTCACTGGCTGCTGGGACAGGCATGGCTGTCCCTGTAGCATATCCCCATCAGTTGTCTCTCTATCCCCATCACCACTGTGGGCACTCGCAGGAACTTCACACACCAAAACCACAAAGGCAAAGGACTGTGGCTTTGTCACAGCCCCTGCAAGCAGCTGGGTGTCCCCTCAGCTTTCATCGTGCCTGGTCCAGCACTCAAGTCCCAGCACAGGCATCCAGTGTGGCACAGCTCCTTCTGCACAGCCGGATACCCCAGGCAGATCAGGGCTGCAGCAGGTACTTCTCTTCATTCCTTGACTCATCCACATCAGAAGCCGGGGTCTTCTTGGGACATGAGGGGGTCCTGCAGGCTTTGCAGAGGATGAGGAAGAGGATGAGGATGAGCAGCGCAATGACACAGTTAAAAGAAATTGCCACGATGGCTCCGGTGGAGAGAGCAGGCGCCATGGCCGCCGTCCCGCAGGGATCAGCAGCGCCCACAGCCCGGTCTCACGCTCGGGATGCCAGGGCAGTGATGGAGCGTGCAGCCTCCACTGCTGGCACTGGCAGGGGACAAAGGGGACGGCCGTGGTGCTGGCGGTGGGACGGGGATGGACAGTGTCACCCCGTCACTTCGGGCACTCACACCTGTGTCCCGGGCTGCGCCACACCACAGGGAAGCTTTCTCTCGGCTTCTCCTCCTCCGGCAGGGCAGTGAGGACACAGGGATCACTGTTCTGCCTCCAGCACCTGGAAGAGAGAAAGTCGCAGTCACCGTGGCATGAAGGGGTAGGCTCTGTGACCCCCTCGGGCTCTGGCGGTGCCAGGGGACAGCTGCCCCAGGGCCCCCTCGGGGCTCCGCTGGAGTTCGAGACCTGCAGCGGCTCCCAGGTCTGATGCTCTTTGGGGGACATTTCCAGCCCTGGCTCTGCCCCTTATCCCCCGCACGGGCCACCAAGCTGGAGGTGTCCCCAGTGGGAGACCCTTCGCCTCATCCCGGCCCAGACGCTCCTTCCCGTGCACTCCCGGGTGACTCCGGACAGCCCTGGCCCCGCTCCGATCCCCTCTCCATCCTCCAACTCCTTTTCCTGCCGGCGGGACGCCGCTGCCAGGTCCCGCATCCAGAACGGGCCGGGTGGCAGCAGGTGGGGGGCCAGGGCAGCCCCGTTGTGCTCTTTACCGGGGTCGGGCAGAGCCCCGGCTGCGCCTCTGAACCCTGGGGCCTCTGACCCCCGCCCGCCGCGGAGCGGGACAACCACGGAGCCCCCGGAACCGGACAGCAACAGGTCCCACCAACTCCGCCCTCCCGCCGCGGAGCCCCGGCGTTACCCACCTGCCTCCGCTTCTCCCCCGGGGTCGGACCCCGGTGCAGGCGGGAGGGCGGGCGGCGCTGCCGGGGCGGGGGTCCCGCTGGGAGCGGGCTGGGGCGCGGGGTGCCGGCGCGGAGCGGCCCCGGCACGGCCCCGGCAGCGCTCGGAGCCGGCGCGGTCCCGCCGCGGCCGCCCGTGGGTGCCGCAGCCCCGCGCGCCGCCCGCGCCCTCCCGCCGGCACCGGTGGGCGGGCCCTGCTGCCTCCCCGCCCCTGCCCCGCCATTGGTCAGCCCCTCCGCCCACCGCCCATCATTGGCCGAACGCCTCCCTCGGGACACGCCCCCTCGCCCGGCTCCCACGTGAGCGGCGGGGGGAGAACGCCGGCTAGCGCGCGCTCTGCCGGCCCGGCCCGGGACCCGTCCCGGTATTGCCCCGCTACTGCCAGCTGTACAACCCGGTACTGCCCCGGTACTGCCAACGGTACTGCCCTGGTACTGCCCCGGTACTTCCCCCGCTACTGCCCTGGTACTGACAGCGGTACAGCCCCGGTACTGCCAGAGGTACAACCCAGTACTGCCCCGGTACTGCCAACGATACTGCCCTGGTACTGCCCCGGTACTTCCCCCGCTACTGCCCTGGCACTGACAGCGGTACAGCCCCGGTACTGCCAGAGGTACTGTCCGGTCCTGCCCCCACTACTGCCCTGGTACTGCCGGCGGTACTGCCCCGGTACTGCGGTACTGCCAACACTACTGCCCCAGTAGTGCCCTGGTACTGCGAGCACAACTGCCCCTGGTCGTGGCCCCGGTACTGTCCCCGCTAGTGCCACCGGTGCTGCCCGGACTGGCCCCGGTGCTGCCCTCCCGCCGCTGCTGGTGCAGCCCTGCCCGCGTCCCGCTGCACTGCCCTCATGTGCTGCCTGCCTGCCCTGTCCTTCGTGCCCGGGGCCACCGGCTGGCTCTCCGTGCTGCTGCCTGCCCCTGCACACACACACAGACACAGACACACAGACACACAGACACACACAAACAGAAGGCACACAAACAGAGACACACACACACACACACACACACACACACACACACACACACACACACGTGCACCTGGTCCCACACACATCGGGGCTTCGGGAAGCTGAGGATGGACTTGCCAGGGCAGGGCAGGGCTGGGCTCCTTCCCAGGTCACAAGGGCTACAGGCAGGCAGGGATGGGCTTGGGCCCCATGATAGCCCAGGGAGAGGAGGGAACAGGACATTAAGGGAAAATCAGTATCTGGAATATAAGCAAGATGACTGGCCTAGCCGGCTTCCCCCTGTCCTGTCGGTGGGGAAACTGAGGTACAGGGCAGCCTGACCCCATGCACAGCTGCCAGCTTCCACACGGGCATTGGAGCCAGAGAAGCCCTCGTGTGGGGCTTCACCCCAAAGAGGGGCACCCCTCCTGAAGGGCACAGGTGTGGCACCCAAAGGAGATGGCTGATACACAGGAGGAGAGGCTGGAGGGGCCCTCGGCGAGCTTCCTGGAGACCCGCAGGGATCAGCACCTGCAAATGCTCTGAAAAACCACATCCAAGCGCCACATATGCCTGGTGACACAGATGCACAGCAGTGACACCGGGGTCTGTGGCAGCAGGCACGGTGTCACATGGTGCGGCTCCGTGGGAGAAGAGGCAGCCGGATAAAGGGTGGGTGAAGGGCAGAGCTGTAAGGGAGCTGGGACATCTCTGTGCTGACCCAAATCCAGTAAGGGTTTGATGGTTGGGTAAAGCTCAGTCCTGAAGGGAGAGCCACCAAGTCAGCTGAAGATAACTTCTAGTGAAACAAAAATAACAATCACTTCGCAGCTTTGATGAGGTGGCTTTAAACGTGCCCACGGCCATGAAGGAGGGTTACACAGGCTGCCTGAGGATCTGGCTCTCGGCTCTCTACTAAGAGGGTGTTTTGAGTAAACATAGACACATTGCCAGCCGAAATGTCAGAAGCCATCTGATCAGACACTCGAGCATCTTCCTTGGCATTTATGGCTAATCTGCTAATTAGTCGAGAAAAGCGGTCTCCTCCTTAGATGTGAGGGAGCAGCAGCTGGGAACGGCACTAAGATAAAACAGATTAACTCTGCCCCATCCGCGGGACTCACATCTGCCAGCACAGCAGACAGGTCCAAGCGTTTCCCTGACTCCCTCCAGGCAGTGGGGCAGGAAGCAGCGAGCCCTCCAGAGGGGCAGGAGGTTGCAAGCCTGGCACAGTCCTGGCTCCTGGTGCTCGTTTGGATGCGAGGCAGGTGTCTGTGCGCCAGGCAGGCTGCTCGAGTCCTGTCTGGTTGCATGGGCAACACACTGCACCTCTCACTTGGGTAAAATCTCTCAACATTTGTGCTGTTACTCTTTAACTGACAGTGCAGAGCGCTGGGTCCAGCTGGAGCTCACAGCACCAACACCGACAAGGGAAGAGCGCAGGACAGGGAGTGCTCAGGACACGTGTGAGCTCTCAAGGTGAGAGCCCAGCCCGTCACAGGAACAGCCCTTCTCTCCAGCCCAGAATTACTGACCAGACCTGCTCCACGAGGGAAACTACTGCACAAGAGATGATCCATCCTTTGCCTCACTCAGCAGAGTTTAGCACGAGTCTTTTTGAGGCTGCAGTTCCAGCCAGTTTATTAAAGGATGGAAAAAAAGTAGCAAAAAACTTCACAGAAAAGAAACAGAACCTTGATCTATTTTGGATGTGAAAAGAGGTTAGTATTTGGATAATAACCTCCCCTTGGATCAGGGTCCATTTACAGTCACGCAAAGAACAAACAGTGCAGCAGCAGGGCTGAAGAGCAGAGCTTCAGACAGCAGCCACAACCCCACCACCAATGCCTACAGGGTGACCTCCAGTGGGATGAGTGAGACATGACAAATTTCCAAGTTACATGAAGTAACATCTTTATTTTAAAACCATCTTTGTGCATTATGAAGGAGCAGAAAGGGGAACAAACAGGATCCTTTGGAGCTTCCCATTACCACCACCCCAGGACAGCTGCAGAGCCACAGGATTTCAGGCTGGTTACAACACGAGTCGACTGCTGCCTGTTTGGAGAGAGATGCACAACCACCAGCTCTGCTGAGCCAAGGAGCTACCTGCACATGACGCCACACAGAGCTGCATCCTGGCAGTCCTACATTCCACCCCCCCGACAGGCTCAGCAGGACTCTTCAGGCACAGAAATGGCTGGCTCAGCCCTGTGCCCTGCTGTCTGTATGTTCATGAGCCAGGGCGGCGCTGGCAGCTTCCCAGGGATTCCACATCAGGTCCTGTCTCCCCTTTGTACTGGTCAGAGCAACCTGCACCTGGCACACAGACAGGTGTCTGTCCCACTGCCCAGGCTGCTGCACGCCCAGGCACCTGAAACCTCACTGGGCGTGCAGCCCTTCGCTGGGGCTCGCTGACAGCACACCAACAATTCTTGCACAAGAAGAGGCAATTCCCATCTTCCGCGATCCCCTAAGGAATACAGCCCGGCAGCCTCTGGCAAGGGAACTTGTCAAAACCCATTTTCAGACAGCCAGGATCACACCCAGTTGCATCAGTCCGCTCCTCCTGCCCTCCCCTCAGACCTGTGTGAGCCCCGTGTTCAGCAGCAGCTGTGCAGCCACAGCCCCGGGCTGGTTTCTGCAGCTCCCCTGAACCACCCGGGGCCGCCGCCTCAGGGCCCGCCCGTCACTCCCCCTGTGGAGCGAGGGTGCTTCCCCGTGCTGGCAGCTCCCCGGCCTCCGCCCTGCTTCCGCTTCATCTGGCCCTGCGATTCTGCTTTCAGTGTCTCAGTCCAGAAGGCATCGAAAGATCCCGGAGCCTGGTACCCCGGCTCCTGGGGATCCAGGGCATCTTTGCTCAGCAGGACACAAATGGCAGGAATGTTCCTCTTCACTGTCAAGGCATCGAGGCCTGCCTCAGGCACAATGGGCTCCCAGATTTCTTCAATCTGTCTGAAGAGCACTTTGGTGATCTGGTGCAGCTCCTTCAGCCTTCGTTTCATGATTTCCACGCAGGTGATGGTCTTGCTGACGGCCTTGCCTGAGCCAGTGAAAAGAATCTGCCGCACCGAGTCCTGCTCCATCTTGCTCATGGCATAGCCCATCAGATTCCTGATTTTGCTCCCATCCTTCACCTTCATTTCAGTAATATCAGCGGGCAGGTCAGTGAAAGGAAGAGGACAAGGTTTCTCCACAATTTTGGTCTTCTTATAGTTCTCCATTCTGCAATGCTGAAAAGGAAAAGAGACCCATGAACACCCAGCTGTAAAGAAACTCTCACCACAGTTAGCTACAGCCTTTCCTTTGAAGGGCACTCTGAACTGTCAGGGTTGGGAATCCTGGAAAGGCACAACCAAAAGATTAGCCCAGTCCTCATAAGGACATACCTACACTACGAATGTTACCACAGGGCGGCCTGAGCCTTGGCAAGTAGGCTGTGAAATTAACAGCTTTAGTGCTGTGGGCCTAAGCAGGGTGACATGAAAAACACTGCTGTATCTCAAGAGAATGCAGAGCAAACAAGGGAAAAAGGGTGACTAAGAACAGAACTTGGGGATGCTGGCCACAGCTGCACCAGAAAATGCCCAGGATAAATTCAAGCAGAGTTTACGTGCAGGACCTCGTGTACAAATATAGGCTCATGGGGACCTGGCCAGCCCAGCTGAGGGTAAAACACTGCGTGTCACAAGGGAGATGGCAAGCCAGGGATTGCAGCAATAAAAAAGCTTTCCTCGAGTAAAAGAGAGAAAGGCCGAGTCTCACATCTGCCATCTCAGCCAAGGCAGGTGCCATCCTGACCTAAGTCTGCTTGACCCTGTGCAGGGCACTCCACGTCCCCACGGCACAGCTCAAGGTGCAGAAGGTCGCAGTACTTTGTTTCCCGCAAGCTCCTGAGTCCCGCTGCACCCAGACGCTGCACCCCGCATCCCATCCTCCTCAGGGACACGGCAGCGCGGAGACCCCGCTCCGAACCCTGGGAGCACACGAGGCCCTCACCCCCACACGGCCACCGCCGCATCGGTGCCGGGGGGCCCGGGGGGAGCCAGGCCGCCGCGGTGGGATGCGGGAATGTCGGGGTGGGAGTGAGGGATGCCCCGGTGTGGCGTGCGGAACCCCCGCTCACCTGCGGCCGCCTCAGCGCCCCCTTCGACACAAGATGGCGGCCGGCGCCGGGCGCGCGCAAGCGCGAGGCAGATGGGCGGGGCTCGATACCGGGGCCACGCCCATCAGCCACATGATCGGGTGCGCCCGTAGTGGGCGGAGCGAACGGCGGCCACGCCCACAAGGCGGTCCGGGGCTTCCCCGCTCCCGCAGGCACATCCCGCTCTGCCGGCACCGGGCATGGCGTCCCTGTGCGCTCCCACGGGCGCATCCCGCTCTCCTGGCACCGGGCATGGACACGGAGTCCCTGTGCGCTCCCACGGAAGGCCGAGTGCCAGCTCCCACCCTTACCTGAGCTCCCCAGGCAGCTGCAGGGAGTGGGTTTTTTTAAAAAACAGCGACGGTGCTGATCAGGGAGAGTTCAGGGACCGGCAAGCTCTTCAGGGATTCCTGTGGGGATTCTGCCCCGTTCCTGCAGGACTCCCAGGTCACACTCAGCTGGGCAGCTTCTCACCAACCGGAAGGGTTTGAGACCCTTGCAAAAGCATGGCCTTGGAAACTCCATATTTGTTTCCTCTTGTGCCTCTCACTGGAAAGGGAAAGAGCCAGCACAGGCCTTGGCTTGCAGCAGCCTCAGGAAAGCAGAGGCAGGATAAAGGCAAAAGCTACTCCTTCTGTCAGCACAGAGATGGGAGAACATCAAGGCGGAAAAGATCCACAAGACCAGATTCCCCTGAGCATGGACAACTCACATGAACAGGAGTGTGGGGCAGTCTACAGAGTGTGGGACTGGAAGGAATTTACCCACCCTTGGCCCAAGGCTGAAAGGAACCACTGGCCATCTCCTGGAGGCTGCCAAGAGATCACTGCCTGGGGAAAAATCCCCAGTCTGTGCCAGGAGCATTCCTCACACCCAGGGAGAGACAGACAACGCAGTTAGTGTTTCAGGACTTTACTACAGCCCACAAGGAAGCACAGAAATCGTGTTTTTAAAATACATTGAAACCAACATGCATTTGAGAGAGGTGCAAGATTTGCAAACGATGGCAGATTAAGGAGCAGTGTGGCTTTGACTGGGGGCTGGCAAGGCTCTGTACAGAGCTGGGTGCCCCAGGATCCTTCCTTGTCACTTCAGCACGCTCGTGCCAAGCGGGAAGGACCTGGGACCAGCAGGATGCAAGCTGTGCCACAGGAGCCCTGGGCATGCTGTGCTCCCAGCTCTGCCATCACTCTGCCACAGGTTTTGCCTGCTTGGCCACTTCCAGACGTGTCAGGATTTCATTCCATTGCACAAACTGCTTGGAAAGAAGCAGGGTCTGGACATGATACTTAAGGAACGTAATGTGGAAACTGCGAGGAAGAAACCCAGGTCAAAGCATCCTGACAGCATCATTACACCCCTGACTCCCTGGGAGAGCACAGGGCACCAGGCTGCTGAAAGCCTCCATGGATTCAATCCACCCAGTGGCTGAGCCACTGCACAGCACCATACACCCACAGGAATCCAGGAGGCACTTGTGAACACCACAAACCACTGCCATCCAAGGGCTTTCAAACTACTGCCATCCAAGGGCTTTCTACAGAGTTTCCCTACCCACTGTGGCTTTGGGATGTGCCTCAGCACTGGGATCCTACGCAGCCAAGACAGGGACAAAGGTGTCACCACATCAGAAAGGCTGTTAAACCCCAGGCTGGAGATGCAACAGGATCAGCCAGGGGAAGGGGTCAATTCAGGTGTTCCAAGCCCAAAGTTCAAAGGATACCATTTTGTTGTAATCCTCAAGGAGTGTCTTGACGCTGTCAGTGAGATCATGACGCTTCTCCTGTGAAGAGGGGAGTCACGGTGCATGAGCAAAAATAAGGTGAAGGACATTTCTCCCTTCCCAGTCCATGACAGCACGGCAGGAAACTCATCCAAGGCCAGCACTCAGTGCTCAGGCCTTGGCTGTGGGTGCTCACTGCAGCTGGACTGGTCCCATGAAACAGCAAAGCCACCACGCTTGCACTGCTGCCTGCCTCTCCTCAGTATCCAGGCTTTGCTTGCTCCAGAAATGAAACTCACAGCAAAATGCTGAAACAGACCATTAGGAACTGCCCAGGCTACTCACTGCCAGCTCCAAGAGTGCCCATACAGGGAGAGAAAGGGTGAAGGGACAGGGTGGCAGTGTCAACAACATTCCAGAGAGTAGGACACTGGAGGAGAGCAATGCCTCACTTCAGTATCTCTGTAAAAGGGGGAATTCAAGATAGTTGAACCCACTGTCACTTACTAGGTGTCACTGAGAGCTGTTTTGAGTGGGGTTATGGTGGGCAAATTTCCAACTTGGACTCAATTCACAGAAATCCTGGCTCCTTTTCCCCCTTGGAGTACTTAAAACTTCTTTAAGACCATAGTTTTAAAATTCAGATTGCAAAAAATGCCATAAATGAGCAATTCAATCAAATACAAATACAGGGGTGTCAGTACAGCCACTGGCAAAAGGTTCCTAGGCCCTTCTAGTCAGTACTGATAGGAATATTGACGGTACCTGCTGCTGTATGTGGATCTGTGAGAGCCGCTGCAGCTTGGCTGCATGGTCAGGAACCGCTGGAAGCACAGAGGAGAAATCACTTTGGGTTGTTTTACAGCACATGGGAACAGCTCCCAAAGTACAGCCCAGTCCTCCTCCATGAGCACAGCACGGCAGAACTCCACTCACTGAGTACAAGTGTCACACACGACTAAAAAAACCTACTTAACTACGCTATGAGCTCAGGGATGCCCACAGCGAGGGCTAACCAAGAACTACATCAGAGCAAACCACCTGCCAGGCGCAGAGATGCGCTGGATGTGAAAGAGCTCACAGGAAGGAATGACCTGCCAGGCTCCACCCTCTCTGCCATGGCACTCTCCCTAGGCTGCTCCACAAGCTCTATCACCTCCTTGTCCCTGCAAGGGAGGCTGGAGCAGCATGAGGAAGGGGCAGACCAAGTTTGCACTCAGTTTACTCTCACCCCACTAAGCTGTCCTCTTCTCCAGTCCCAGGCTGAAGACAAAAGAAAGCAAGCAGGACAGGCCACAGCTCAGCAGGTGGCATCTGCAGCTCCAGCTTGCAGAACATGCATACCTTGGATACTGGTGCTGTCCAGGATGGGCTGGAGGTTCTTCACTTGCTCCAGAAGGGCTGCACGGGCAGGAATGGCCTGTTCCTCTGGTTGGGGGAGACAAGGAGCAACATCAGTAAACACAAAACATTGCTCTGGCTTTTCACAAATAGTGGTAATTTTTCCAGCTGATCTGTCTTTACAGAAAGGAGCTAGTTCATGATTTGATTTACATTTTTGTGCTGCTCATCCCTGGGTATTGATTCACACCAATTTCATGCCGGAGAATCTCCACCAAGTTTTAATGAGAGGACAAGGAGTATGGGTACAAATTGAAACAGAGGAAATTTAGGCTGGGTATTAGGAAGAAATTCTTTACTGTGAGTGTGGTGAGGCACTGGCACAGGTTGCCCATGAGGCTGTGGATGCTCCATACCTGGCAGTGCTCAGGGCCAGGCTGGATGGGGCTCTGAGCAACCTGGGATAGCTGGGGAGGTGTCCCTGCCCATGGCAGGGTGGGCCGGGACTGGATGGTCCTTAACCTTCCTTCCAGCCCCTTAACATTGCACGACTCTATGGAATTCCATTCACAGATTGCACCATTGCAGCTTGATCAAATTCCTCAGGTCAAGAAAGGACAAGGCTAGGGAATGTCAAAATACACGCAAATGTCTTCTGACTTGGTCCCAGCCTGAAGAATACTGGAAGTGGGGTGAGGAAACCATTCTAGCTCCAGCTTTTCTTACCAGCCTTTGATTAATTTGGGGCTACAGTGAGTGATCAATATGGGATGGATCAGAGCTGATAAAAATACAGTGTGGCTGTGCACAAGGGAGCACTGAGGGTGGCAGACATCCTTATATAAACCCCTCTCTGACACCTCCTTGGAGCATGCAGTGCCACATCTTTACAACTGAAGAAAAGAAATCCATCCTGACCCATCTTAGGTAAAGGACACTTTTTTTTTTTTTTTGCAGTGCTACAAAAGCCTCCTGTTTACTCTCATTTTTTCATGCCATACCTGCCAAGATGAACTGCAGCTTCATAGTGTCTGGAACGGCCATCCTGTCAATGTACTGGGGGTCAAGGTATTTTATTACATCTTCAACTGGAGGGATGAACAGGTTGGGAGAGAAAAAGTAGGGGACATGTTATGGCATTCACAAGAGCAGCCTCCCCTCCCTCTACATATCACATTACTGTGCAAACACTGCTCACTGGGCCACCTTTTTTTTTCTCCCAAATTAATTAATTTCTATGTCACTTTGGAGCTCTGTGACCAAGAACTAATAAATGGCTCAAGCCAGGAAACACTGCTTTAGGGACAACAGGAAATCTTGCTTTTTGTCTGGACAACAGTTATCAAAGGTGAGTGAAATCTGCTTTCTCCCACTCTCAGGACAAAACCGGCCAACAGTCCCCCATCCTTAAAATCATCCACAAATGCAATTTATTCTTTGATACTGAGCAGCCACTGCAGAGTTTGACCACAATGATCCTCCCTGCCCCTCCTGCGACAACACAGAGCAAAACCTGGCCAGCATGCAGCTCTGCAGGATAAAGCACCCCCCAGTCTGGAGGCAGCTCCCCAGTTCTGCCCACTGAGTGAGAACTTTATTGCTCCCACCACACACAGAGGGCAGAGCTACTTCAGCAAGTCCAAGAAGTCCATATGTGCAAGAATTCATTCAAGAAGCTCATACTCCAAGAGCCTTCAAGGACTGCCCTTCAGCCAGAGCAGATTCTGGCACTAACACCGGCAGATGGAAATTGAGCAAATAGCAGGCTCCAGCTGCCCTTTTCCCATCTCTGACTGCTGAGCTGGAGGATCGCGAGCACAAAACCCCCTCCCAATTACTTATTTCTGTGCCAAACAAACTGAGATAAAGGCCCAAAACAAGCAGATTGCGGATGGTACTTTTGTTTAGAGCAGCGAAACGCTTTGGAGCTCCCCCCTCCCGCCCTCCGCGATCCTTCCCGTTCCGCAAGAGCCACTCACTTTTCTTAAAAAGGATTTTGATCCTCTCCCTCTTCCCGGCGATATTGTTCAGCGCCACCTGCACCTTCACCAGCTCGTCCGCCACCTGCAAAGGCACAGAGGGAGGGGACGGCGCTGTCAGGCCCCGCCGGGCAGCGGCACCCCAGGCACGCCAGGCCCCGCCGGCCCGCCCCAAACGGCCCCGGGCCGCCCTCCGCAGCTCCCCCCCGGCACCTTTCGCTGCGCGCAGCCCCCGCTGCCGAGGCCGACGCGCTGCTCCAGCTCCTCCAGCCGCCACTGCAGCCGCCGCAGCTCCGCAGCGCCCGCCGCCATCTTCGTGCCGGGCGGAAGCAGCCGCGCCTCACTTCCGGCGCGCCCGGCTGTTGCCATGGCGGCGCGTTGCTAAGGACCACGGTTGCCATGGAGGCGGGAGGGTAGGCCGCGTCTGGCGGAGCGGGGCCCTCTCGGAGGACGCGGCGCGGTCGATGGCGATTTGCACTGCAGAGGGAGACGTGCAGCCCTCCCGCCGCCTGGGAGGGCAGTCGATGGCCGCTTCATTCCTGCGTGGTCCTCCAGGAAAGAGGCGCTGGGATGTATTAAAAGGAATTGATGTAGCGATCCATGTGGATGCGGGCCCTTTGAAATCCGGGAGGCTGCCGCCGGCTTTCCCCCAGGCCTCTGTCTGCCCGCGTTCACCTTTCTCTTATTGACTGCCACAGGTGACACTCGCGAAGAAGAGAAGCACTAATGAATGGTGCAGCCAACCCCAGCCGGGCTGGCACTCACAATTACACGGATTTCTGACAGGGATGAAACTAATTCATAGTAGCAGCATCTGCCACAGAAAACGTCCAGAGGGTTTCCCAACCGCAGAGCAGGAAGTATCCTAGGGAAGACTGTGGCCAGCAGGTCAAGGAAGGTGATCCTGCCCTCTGCTCAGCCATGGTGAGGGCACATCGAGAGTGCCCTGTCCCCTTCCGGGCTCCTCAGCACAGGGAAAACAATAAGATACCAGAGAGGATCCAGCAGAGTCCACAAGGATGATTTGGGGTCTGGAGTATCTCTTCTCTGAGGAGAGACTGTGGGAGCTGGGCCTGTTCAGTCTGGAGAAAAGACTGAGGGGATCTCATAAATGCATGTAAATATATCAAAGGCTGGTATCAGAGGGGATGGTGCCAGACTCTTTCCAGTGGTGCCCTGTGACAGGATGAGGAGCAATGGCCATAAGCTGCATCAGAAGGAAGGACTTCATTATCCTGAGGGTGACAGAGCACTGGAATGGCTGACTAGGGAGGTTATAGAGTTTCCCTCTCTGGAGACATCCAAGACCCACATGGATGTGTTCCTGTGTCACCTGCTCCAGATGACCCTGCCTTGGCAGGGGGGTGATCTCAAGGGGTCTCTTCCAGCCCTGCTGATTCTGTGAATTTTCAAAGCACATTCTGATGTCATCCTCTGTATCCCAGGGCTCAGCCCCATCATGTACAAATTTCCTCAGCAGTGCCAGGGTGAACATGGGCCTGGGTATTGCACTGCCATAGCCCAGCCGCCATGGAACACCACATCAATGTTCCAAGCCACTCTTTAGATAAAACCCATCAGCCAACAGCAGGTATTTTGCTAACATCGCTGATAATGTGGGCTGCATGGCTTTGGCGAACCCTCCCATTGCCCTCTGCTGAAAGGTAAACCCACTGTGCCCTGAAAAATCGTTGTCCCTACAGGTGCATTCCTACTGAGCATGGTACAGGATGCAGGTGGGAACTGTGGGGTGGCCCAGTGCCCCAGCAGCCCTCACGCCCCCCCAGATCCCCTGCAGGAACTGTGCAGAGCGCTCAGGCAGCAGGAGAAGGCTGAGGCTTCATGTGCGCTGCCTTTTCTTCCCAGGGATCGATGCCTGGGATCTTCAGAGGGCGAGGAGCTGAGCTTTGTTCCACAAAGGCGACAAACAGAAACGGCTTCATTAGCAGGGGGCTGCAGCAGGGTCTGGGGGCTGCAGGGGGCAGGGCTGGGCACACAGCCATGGCCTCTGCTTCTCTAAGCCATGGCCTGTGCTCAGAGGGAACCAGCCCTGCCGTGGCCTGGGCCCAGCACGATGGGCAATGCCCCAAACACACAAATGCCTGTCCTGGAGGGTCCCAGACCACCCAGCACCCTGAGCTGAGGAACTCAGGCAGCACTGGGATGGGCTTTGGAACTGTCCTCATCCACCCTTCAGAGTTCCATCCAGTTTGCAAGCCTTTGAGTTCCATCCAGAGTTCCATCCTTTGCAACACCTTGCGACGGTGTTTGCAGGGGTCCCAGGTTGAGGGAAGAGACAAGAATGTTGACTCTATGTTTCAGAAGGTTTGATTTATTATTTTATGATATATATTATATTAAAACTATTCTAAATGAATAGAAGAAAGTATTTCATCAGAAGGCTAGCTAAGAATAGGAAAAGAATGGAATGATAACAAAAGCTTATATCTCGGACAGAGAGGCCGAGCCAGCTGACTGTGATTGACCATTAATTAGAAACAACGACATGAGACCAATCACAGATGCACCTGTTGCATTCCACAGCAGCAGATAATTATTGTTTACATTTTGTTCTTGAGGCTTCTCAGGTTCTCAGGAGAAAAAAAAATCCTAAGGAAAGGATTTTTCAGAAAATATCATAGAAAATATCAGATATTTTCAGAAAATATCATGATATTTTTCAGAAAATATCATAGCTACAGAAGGGAGCTGCATCTGCAGCACTGATTGCCCACAGCCCAGCACATGGAGCCTGCTTCCTGCTTGTTGGGAATGAGAGCAGGCCTTTGGCCACATCCCCCATCCCTGCAGCCTGCAGGGGCACACTGGTTCAACCACTTTCCCCGGGCACAGCGCTGCAGCTGGATTCAATGCTCCATCGGCTGGGCTGGATTGTCCCTTCATCCTCCACCTTCTCTCTCGTGCTCAATTACAGTCCCTGCAGGACGCGGGGAAGCAGGCATCAATCAGGGCTGGTTGCTCAGGTGACAGCAGCTGTGTCCCCGAGCTCCCCAGGGAGCACGGAAGCGCTCCCTGGGCCCGGTAATGAGTGGGGACGCGGGCCTGCATGTGCCCTGCCGGCTCCCTGGGGCTGCGCTGCTCGATGAGCCGCGGCCAGCGCTTCACAGCAGTGCAAAGGGACACGAGACCCCAATTAAGGCTGCATCAATCCCAGTCCAGCTCTGCTTGGTACACTCACAAACAGCCCCCACACACACGCACACCCCCCTTGTTGTTCATGAACCTTCCTCCATCCCCGGCGGCCCGAACACAGGGATGGACCCGCCAGACCACCGCTTCTCTGCAGGGGTTCTGTGTCACCCCCATGCCCTCCCAGCACCCCGACCCTCCGTGTCACCCCCGTGTCCCGAGCTGGTCCGGGGCCGGCAGCGCTGCTGCAGCACCCTGGACAGCGACACCGCTCCCCGGGTGGGCTCGGGGTCCGGGCTGGGGTCCCCCCTTGCCCTGGGAATGTCGGCGGGACTCTGGGTTGTGGCTGGGGCTGTTCCCGGAGGACTGGGGGCTGTCCTCGAGGGGCTGAGCTGGAGCTGTACCTGAGGATCTGCGGCTGTCCCCGGGAAGCTGGGTGTCCCCAGGGGTCCGAGTCTTGGCCTCGGGGGGGACTCTAACAGGAGTTTCTGTCCGCACGGGAGTCCCCTGTGCCTCTTCAAATGCACAAGTGGCTGCACACGTGTGGAAGCCCATGAGCATGAGTGTGACAGTCCAAGTGAACGTGCCAGTACTTGGAGTTTGTAAAAGGGAGCAAAAGCCACCACCCACATGTATGTGCACCTCCCAGCTCCACCACGGTCACCTGTGTCCTCTGTGGGCACTGCTCAGGTGACAGGCTGGTGCATCACTGCTGGCATCTCACCAGGTCCAACCCGACAGCCCCATGGACATGGCCTCAGCAGCTCCAGTGTCATGTTTCCTTTCCTGGCACAGAGCAGCCTAACAGGGTGCCCACCCATGGGTGAGCTGCCACTGGGGGCTCATGGGGGCAAGCTCCACAGCTTGGCTGGCACAGCTGGAGTTGGTGCCCTGTCTGATCCAGCCCATGTCTGGTGGGCATAGGGCACCCGTTTGCAACTCAGAGCTCCCCGAAACTGAGGTTTCACGGTGGGCCGTGAAACCTCAGGCACCACAGGTGTTACCCCAGCATGTTGGGGTGTCCTGCACATCCAAACTGGGCCCTGCAGCCCGGTGGGTGACACCATGCCCTGCACACAAGCCTCAGCAGTGGTTTGGTTCAGGAGTTTGTTTCCTTTAATAGACAGACGGAGTCACGGCCGCGGTGGGAGCGCAGGGAGCAGCCGGCGCCGCGAGCCCCCGCGCTGAGGTAGAGGAGAGCACCACTCCATGCTCCCCTGCTTTGGCACCCTGGGGCACACGCGGGAGGAGGAGGTGCCTGCCCAGCCCCAACGAGGTAGTTCAGAGTGCCATCTTCTCCCCCTGTCACCCATCTGGGGACCCTGGCACCCAGGCAGTCTCTTTGGTGGTGGGGGGGGCTCTGCTGGGCAACCCTGCCCTCCCCGACATAAACCCCCAACCCCAGCCACACCCCAATAAGCTTCACCCCCACCATTCCCACCAATATCCCCATTATTTTTCCCCCCCCAGGGTGATCCCCCTGAGCTGAGGACCTGGGGGGCTGAGATGCCACCACCCTGGGGTGTCTCAGGGCAGGGACAGCAAGCCCAGGCAGCGCAGGAGGACTGGGTAGGGGCGTCTGCAGTGGGCAGGGGGTGCAGTATGTATATCGGGGCTGCAGTGTATAGGGGCTACAATTTTTAGGGGCTGCACATATCGTGCCTGCAGTGTTTGCATGGAGGGTGTGCAGGGAGAGGCAGCATGGGCACCAAGGGTGTGTGCAGGGGATACAGGGTATGCATTGAGGGGTGTAAAGGGGCAGCAGTGCGTGCAGCGAGGTGGGTTAGGGGCTGCAGGATGTAGGGGATGCAGCATGCAGGTCCTGGGGGTCCCCCAGGCATCAGGGCAGCAGGAGATGTATGGGAGGGTCACCTGGGGGTGGTGCCTTGGGAAGGAATGTGTGTATGTGTGTGTGTCAGAGGGCACACATGGGGATAAGGGACAAAAGGGCCCAAGTGGGTGTTCACAGCCTTGCATGGACGCAGCTCAGTATTGCAGCAAGAGGCACCTTTGGGTCCCCCATCCCACCCTGGTGGCCCAGCTGGGTCCCACAGCTCAGTCCCCCAGACTCTGGGCACCCCCAGGTGCTGTCAGGGTAGGGGCACATCTGCCTTACAGCGAGGTGCTAGTGGGAGTGTGGCTTTGAGAGGAGGCTGGGAGCAGAGGGTTTGGGGCAGGCATGGGGTTTGGACGGGTCTGGGTGCTCCCTCCACCAGGTGCCAGGGTGGCTGAGGGCCGGCGGGCGAACAGGACACCTGGGGGACAAGAACAAGCAGGTTAGGGCAAGCCCAGGGTTGGAGGATCGACTCACCTGGCTCCCAGCACCCAGGCTGGAGAGGGTGGGACGATGACTCATGGGGGCTTCAGCCCCATCATCACTTGTGGTGTCTCCCCCAACCCAGTCACCCTTGCCTGCATGGGGCAGTCTGTGGGGTGGCCCAGGGCCCTCTTGGCTGGCAGCCCCACATAAGGCTTAGCCCTGACCTTTCCTGCTCATTAAATATTTAAATTCTGAAGGCAAAGCCATTGATTTTAATTGTGGGGTGTCTCAGCAGGACAGGCATAGATCTGGGGAGCATGGAATGGGGATCTGGGTGCACACTGGCAGCACAAAGGATCCTCTGCTCCACCAAAGCACCCCAACATCTTTCTGTGCACCATGTTCTGCAATCAGCCAAGCCCCACACTCAGCCAGAGACCCTCTGGGCACACAAGCTTTGGGCTGACCACAAATCCAAGCCCTGCCTTTGGGACCCTGGGGTGTGGAATGACCTTAGGTGCAGGGTCACTTCTCAGCCAGAGTCTGTCCATCTATTCACCCCCCACTTTAGCCCTTCATCGCTAGCACCTGCTTTGGGCCAATTTCCATCCTCCTCCTCCTGCCCCCTCTCCCCAAGCCCTGCCACTTCATTACGATGGATTTTATAGTAAAGACATCAGATTGAAGGAAGGACTTGCTGGCCAGGCAGTGGCTATAAGTTATTGGATTTCCCGGCCGCAATTACACGGGCCAAGCGGCCCTTCTATTTACCTGTGTAGACAACTCCATTTATTTCTATTGACATGTTGATACTGCTAATGCTGTTGGTGGACAGGTTCAATGCGGTCTCCTGTCTGTCATCTGGGGAAAGGAAATACCAATATGAGTGTTAAGCGAAACAGAAACAAGAACCTGTCCGAGACAGATAAGCCAGGACGCAGTCCCTGTGGGCATCCATGCTCCTCTCCAGCGGCTGCTGCTGCCGCCACCTCGGATGCCAGAGGACGGGATGGCCAAGGCTGAGGTGTTGCATGTCTTTACCTCGGTTAGAGATCTTGATGTTCATGGGGAACTGGGAGGCCATGGCCAGGAGGTTGTGCTGAAGCGCATGTTGCACCAGCCGCTGCTGCTCCTCTGCTGTCAGGGCCACCTTCTTCTCTGGGGGCTCCCCTGTCTCCAGCTTCTCCCGCAGTTGCTCCAGCACCACTGCCTGTGAGGCAGCTGCTGCTTGGGCTGCTGTGAGATGGTGGCTGGCCAGTCCCACTGGGATAGCAATGCGCCCTGGCACTGATGCTGCCAGCATTCCGTCCTCTGCAATGACCAAGAAAACTCAGTGGGTCCCTCATCACATCACCACCTCACCATCCCCAGTGGTGCCAACTCCACCCCACCAGCAATAGGGCAGGCCAGGCCACCACTCTCAAAATCTGGGCTTGGTCCTTCTCCAAAGCCAGGGAAACTACGCTGGTTTCACACCCTGAATGGGACTAATTTTCCCCCAGCAAAAAGGTCAAAAGCTGACAAGGAAACATCCCTGCTGCTGCAGCAGTGTCCATCTCTGGGAAGACGGGATCCTCACCCACCTTTCTTAACGCTGTGCACTTGGCTGAGCTGGCCACAGCTGTGAGTGGAGATGGTAAGAGCTGGCAGAGGCATTTTGGGGGTGCCCAGCAGGGTTGGGGTGCTGGCTGGTGAGTAGTTGAAGAGTGCCGTGCCAAAAGTCTGCCTGCGCCCCTCCCGACGGTTGCTGTCGATGGCAGCTTGGAGCTCTCCGGGAGAGCTGAGCGCCCGCTTCTCACATTCGTATGGATACAGGTACTTCATGTATCTGCATGGGGAGAGAGCCAGGGGGAGATCCACGGCTGTGCACCTCCCAGCCTGTCCCGTGCTAAGCAAAGAGCCCTTGGGAAGGAGCAGAGCCCTCCAACCACTTTTGCGGTACTCCATGTCCGACCCCATCCAGGGCTCTGGGACATCTGAGCCAGAGGGTGTCCCAAGAGAGGTGTTCCCCACCTGCCATGCTGCCAGGCACTCACTGTGTACGGAGGGTGAAGGCAGCACTGGTGATGGAGGTAGGTAGGTTGAGGCCCTTGGTGATCTCCCGCCAGATCTTCTTGTTGATGACTTCAACCAGGCCACCCTTGTCTGTCACCAGCTGGTACAGCGTGTACAGGTCCAGCACTTGCTTGGCCATGATGGGGATGCGGTTCACTGGTGTTCCTTCCAGAGGCACACAGAGACACAAGAGGGTGTGGGGGGCTGCCCACAGGGCCCTTTGCACCTGGGATCACAGTCTCCACCCTGCCCCCACTGTCACTGCAGGTACCCACAATGGGAGGCATATCTCTCCATGCGCAGGTGAGCACCCATGGGCACCTGGCATGCAGGTAGGACCCTAGAGTGCCTGGGAGAGTGGCCAAAAAGCAGGGGAGACCTCAGCATGCTGGCAGAGGGTCACCTCTGATGGAGATGTCAGTGCAGCTGGATATGCTCTCATGTGGGATATGGAGCCTCAGTGGGATGGGCAGAGACACCCTTAGATAAGGTTGTCTCCCTATAATTCTCAGAGCTATCTGTACAGCACCAATCTATGAAATCTCTCAGAGCATCCTAGAGTGATTCACTCTGTAATGCTCCTTCAGAGCCCCATAAAGAGAGACTCCCTCTACACTTTAAAAAGGGACCCATCCTATAACCTTTCTGAAGAGGGATGACCCCCACAACCCTTCTGGGAGCACTCACCCCACTATCTCTCCATGAGGAGGTTTTCTCTTCCAGCTCCAGACTCCTTCAAAGAGTTCCTGAAAAACCTCTTAACCCTACAGATGCCCCCAGAAGTTTCCTCTGCTTAAAGGACCTTAGTGCCCTGCTTCAAGAAGCCTGACCCCAAATCCTCTTCAACTACCCTCAGCAGAGACCCTGACCCCTGGAGCCCCACCATCATCCTCCTCTACAAGGCTATGGGGAACATGGGTTCACCACGGTTCTGTGAGCCCAATATAGATCAGCATGGTCTCCACAGCCACCAAGTCTGGCTAAAAACCCCTCCCCACTTCCTCAGCACCCCCAAATAACCTCACAGCCTTGCTGTGCTCCGTGCCTCCTTGGGATGATGGCCTGGGCATTTGCTGGAAGCTGGGCAGAGGAGGGACAAGCATCACATCCCATCCCACCCTGTTCCGTCCTGTGCCATTCCACCCCCTATTTATTCCTCCTGCGAGGTGGCGGGGCACAGGCAGTATTGGAAAGCCATCCATTTGGCCCAGGGAGGCTGTCACGACTGCGCTTCGCCCCTCAAACGAAGCCGTCATTCACCGCCATCCTCCAGCATCCCTAATTTATGGCCCTGATATTGGCTTGGCTTCTTCACATAAGCCTGAAAAATGAGCTCTTTTTATTCTTTTACTGAGTTCATTTAACTTTTTTTTTTATGTGCGTCTGTGTTGTTCACCAGGTCGGGAAGGGGGAGAGGAGTTTATCCTCCTGGGAGAAAGGCAGAGATATTGACTTGACATCTGCTGTCAGCAGCTCACCAGCTCTGCTCAGGGCTGCTGGCACAAGACCATCACCTTGGGGGCCCAGTTTGAGGGCTCTTCCTCACCCCCAAACAGTGAGTTTTCAGGGTCTCAGCCCCCAGCTAATGGCCCATGGATTTCTCTTCTCCCATCTCCAGCCTGGTGGCTCACGAAATTGCCTCACCATTAATCTCACGGCTGTGTGGGGCATGTGGCCGATGCCTGTCCCATTGACAAAGGCACCTGTCTGCATCTCCACAGAGTGATGGCCCCAGCCCCAGCCAGGGCGAAGGGCACAAAAGCCCAGGGAGGTGATGCAGCCATTGTGGGGCTGCAATTAGCACCTTGATTGATTAATAGCCCTGTGTTATCAGCAGGGCACGAAGCTTGGTGGTGAAATGGGGGGAGGGGGGCTGCAGACCCCAGTAAGTAGATGTAGAAATAGTAGTAGTAAATGTAAAAACAAACAGCTCCCGTCTGTCCCTGATTACTGCCTTTGAGGTGCCACAGAAGCTGGGGCACGGCCATGAGCTGCCCCACTGCCTGTGTCTGATGATGATGAGCCACCAGGGCCAGCTGTGCCCTTGTGCCATGGGGTTGCCTCAGAAGATCTGCCCCCCAACCCATTTTTCAGCCCTACAAATCTTCCACTCTGCTGACAAATGTCAGTGCTGATACAGTCCCAACAGACAGCAGGTGGGATGCAGTCCCTTTCAGCAGGACTCACTCTGTGGACATCAATCCCTCCTGGGGAGCTTGGGGACACAGCCTGGGTGTCACAGTCTCCTGCCCATGCACCTCTGAGTGCCCCAGCTGCACCTGCAGTAGTTCTCAGGTGCTGCTTCTTACCCAGCTCTTGATGACCTGTGGGATGCTCTCCTTGCCCCTCAGCCCTTCTGTCCCCTTTCTCTTTGGGACCCCAGTCCAAAATCCCTGTCTCCTCCAAAAGGTTCAAGGACACCAATCCCTGCACACCCACACCCTGCCTCTCCTGCCCAGGGGGATGGCACCCACTCAGACGGGAGGCAGGACAGAAGGGATGGAGGGCACAGGAGTGGGACTTCCAGACACAGAGGGATGTGGAGCAGCACTGTCAAGGAAGCATTAAGTTCCCTCCCTCCTCCCCACACCAGCAGGCACTTACTTAATTAGCCCCGGCCCCAATAGCGAGGGAGTTAATTAGCTCTGGAGAGAGAGATAATGAAGCTGCAGAACAGCCCATGAATCTTGCAGCTGATAGATGCTGGAGGGCCGAGGCAGTGCTGATGCTCCCACTCACTCCCCACAGCTCTGCACCAGGGCCAAGGGGCACCCATGGGGCAGCACCCAGCCCACCCACAGCCTACAGCTGGCCCCAGGGTGAGCCTTCTGGCCGTGCCAGCCACTCACTACACACCCGTGTCTGCAACAGGTTTGTGGTGTCCCAGCCAACCCAGAAGTCAACCTCTGCAGCCCCACAGCCAGGTGGGCACCCTCACCACCCTTCCAGTGTGCAGGGCATGCAGGTGACTGCCCCCTCTGCCCTCCCTCACCCCATGCACAGCCAGCCCCAAAGCTCCTGCACCCCCCTCAGCCTTTCCCCGTTAATTAGCTCGGCATTAACCTCTGCCTGGGGTTTACTGGCTATCGAGCGGCTTGTTCATTAATCCACACACCAGCAAAAGGCTCTAATTAATACAGCCGGCCACACGCCCGCGCTCGGCAACTTTTAATTGTCGCAGGCCCGGCCGGGGAGGGCGAAGGTTAAAGCATTTATCGAGTCCCCGGGAGCCGGCTCGGCTCCCCATGCCGATAGCAAAGATTTCCGATGAGGATGGGTTGGCTGGTGAGCCCTTAACCCCTGGGTGCCCGGTGCCGCCCGGATTGCTGGCCCCACTCCACAAATCACTGAGGTGCTGATGGTGGGCATCCTCACCAGGCGCTGCTAACAGGGAGCCCTAAAGGGCACTGCCAAGGGCATTTCCACCAGGCATCCCTAAAACGTCCTGAAAACTGCTAATGGGCATCATTAAGGGGTGCTGCTAATGCCTGTCACCAAGGGGGTATGTTAATGGACACCCCCACCAGCTGTTTCCAGTGGGCATCCCTTCTGGGCATCCATAATGGGGCATCTGGGACAGATGCTCCAGCTTGGGGTTCAGGGGGAGGTCCAGGGGGAGCACCACAAGATCTGCCTGAGGGATTTGCAGAGACCTGGAGCAGCTCAGAGCCTGAGAACAACACACCATGAGCCCCCCACCAGCAGCTGAGGCAAGGGTGGCAGAGGCACCTACCCCAGCCACCCACCTTTACCTCTCTTCTGCATGAAGCCAAAGAGGTCATCCAGGAATTCCTTGCGTTTCGGGTCCTCATCCAGTTCATAGAGCTGGAGGCAGGAGAGAGAGAGGGATCAGCGCTTCCAGCACATGCAGGTGAGAATGGGGAGGGGAGCAGTGCCTGGGGCTGAGCACGGCCTGTGCCAGAACCTGGCATCACCCCTGGCTCCACGTGCCTGCCCTGCCAGCAACAAGAGGCTCTCTGTGCACCCCTAACAGAATCCCCTGACACATTCTCTGCCTGGGTGTGGGCTCTCCCTGTGCCTTGGGTCTGGCATGGGCTCCCCACAGACCACTGACATTTCTGAATCTTTGCTGCAGAGAGGCTGGGTCTGTGCCTCAGTCTGTCTTGCCCCTCACCCTCTTACATGCAGGAATCACAGCCCAGAGGCATCAGCAAACCCCAAGCCCCAGACAGGAGCTCGGGATCAGGATATTTAGCTCTGCTCTGGCACTGCCAAGTGTTGGTGTTCCCAAGGCCCAGCATGGTATCAGCATCCTCATCTGCCCTCATTCCTCACAGGGACACAGGCCCACCTGAACAGTGGGAGATGATTCCATCCTGGGGAAGGAAAAGTTGGCTCGACCATACCACTGGGTACCATCAAGGGAGCTGCAAGTGCCCAGGATTGCACAGACACAAACATGTGGCTGTGAGGACATTTATGGTGGATGGTCTGGACACAGGGACACAGCCTGAGCTGAGGGACAGCACAGGGGAGGTGAGTGCAGCCCCTACAGCAGGGACACCAAGTGCTGGCTCCCTGTGAAAGTCGGGCTCGCCTGATTCCAGCACAGCACCTGAGTGACCATGACAAATTGGAGCCTGCCAGATCGATGGCCCAGCAGTAAAAGTCAGAGCACATGAAGGAAAAATTAGCACCAATCGAAGACACTATAGACACCAATTCCTCCCAGCAAGCCCGGCAAGAATTTAAAGCCATTGAAAAGAAACAAAACTCAGCAGTCCAGAATGGATTTCCAAAACGTATACAAAGAAATGCAAGCTGGAAAACAAAGTCAGGCACAAAATAGAGTTGTTTAAAAAACAATTGTGCTGGGAAAGGCTGTTAAAAAACAATAGGAAGAGAGCACACCCCCGCTCCACACAGAACATTATTCACCAGACAGATAAAGGGAGCTGTGCTTAAGGGTCGTCAAGCTGCAGGCACAGGGGGATGTGGGGATGGGGGTGGATGCCATGGGGACACATGAATTCAGAGATATGGGAATGTAGGGATATGGGTCTGCAGGGATTCAGGGGACACGGGGATGGGGTGATCCAGGGATGCAATGGGGACACACATACAGGCACATGGGAACGCAGGGATGTGGGGTGTAGAGACTTTGAGGACATAGAGATGTGGGGATGGGGGAATGTAGGGACCTACAGGGATGTGAGGATTCTTCTACAGACCCCATGGTTCACACCACTGAATAGACACACCTAACACAGTCCCGTCTAACCCAGGTGCCAGCTGCCTGTCCCTTGTCACAGACAGATGGGTGCTAACTGCCTGTCCTTAACTTTATCTAGGGGTACACCTGCCAGACTCTCACCCTGCCCACAGGTGCTGAGTGCCTGCTCCATGGAGCTCCTTCTGCACTGCTTCTCCACTCTCTGGATCCCAATTACCTATTCCCTCCTTGCAGCTGGGTGCTCCTGGAGTGCCCTGACCCTGGGTGCCAGTATTGTGTCTCTCTCCACCACAGTCTTCCCTGCCTCGCTTCCCATCGCCTGCTCTTTTCCAGGAGGTCCCTGAACCATTGATTGCAGTAACTAGGTCAGGCTCTGAGCAGAGCTCCAGGAGGCTGCTTTGATTTCTGCCCCAGGAAGGCTGTGTCAGGAGGCTTTGCCTGCATTTTCCTGCCTGTCCCTGCCTCTGGAAGGCCTCCACACCAAGCGCTTTGACATCCCCTGACATCTGGCTTGTCAAGGCAGGGGCAAACCCCCAGAACTGGCAACTACCACTCATCCCACTGCAAGGTGAAGCCATGGCCTTCCTGAGGGTCACCTAGTGGATGGGCTTCAGTACCCACACACCTCTGCCCTGGGTGCCACTCGTGTTTCTCCTTCCATGGATGCAGGCAGGATCCCCCCTGGAGCGGGCTGCTACTGACTCCAGCCCCCAAAACAGGTGTGACCTCCAAGGGCCAGTGTTGGGAGTTTGGCTGGCTAAGGACTGGAAAAGTACAAAACCGTGGCTAATTCCAAGTCCTGCACCTGCAAGATAGCATGTCCTTGGGCCTAGCTGTAGTAGGATAACAAACTGTGAAAGAGACATGAGAAAAGAGAGATGTAACCCCTAAGGAATGAGGAAGAGTTCATGGTATAGTTTAAACAACAGATTGCTTGGCTTACAGAATATTCATAAGCTTATTATTTGCTGTATAAGTGTTTGATACTTTCTTCAATAAATTGGACCGGACCGGGTTGAACCTGTGATGAACCAACTGGTGTCCTGGTCCCCTTCCTTCGACAGGCCAGGTTCTATTTTTCCACTGTTTATTAACCTCTAACCTTTTATCTGTAGGGCACTGAGATACAGAAACACATTCATCAAACAGGGAGCGAAGGTCAGCTTTTAAGTGGAGATGAGAGTGGAGCTGAGTAACTGGGGACAAGGCGGCATGCCCCTGGGTACACCTGGGATGTACGGGGTGTTCCTTGGGATTTGGGGATGCCCAGGCTGGAGAAGAGATCTCGTGGGTCACACACAGTCTCTGTGCAGGGACACATGCCTCACCTGGGTGTGCACAACCCCACATGGGCTGCCACAATCCCATGTGAGAGGTGCACAAGCCCACAAGCTTGGGAGCATAGACAAACCTACACAGGCATGCACAACTACATCCAGGCTTGCACAACCCCACAAGCATGCACAGCCTTGTGTGGGTCCACACAACCCCACAGGAGCGTGCACAGCCTCTTGTGGGCATTGCACAGCTCCACATAAGCATAGCACAACCCCCTAGTGCCACACAGATCCCCCTAGTGCCACACAGAAAGTGAAATGGGCATGCACAATCCTGCACAACCTTGCATTGGTGTGCACAGCCCTGCAGGGACACATAGAACATCACAGGAGTGTGGAAAAGACTGTGATGCAAATGCACACACAACCCACAGGGGCACAAATCCCTACACAGGCACACATAGCCACGTCTGGAAGCGCACAGCCTCCCATGGGCAGGTGCAGCAGTCTGGTATGGGCCCAGACTTCCATGGGCACACTCCAGACTGCAGGAGCATCCACAACCCCATACACACATCCTGGGCACGCACTCCAAACGTGCATGCACAGCCCAGATGGAACGTGCACGTTGCTGTATGTGCACCCACAACCCAAGAATGGAACACACAACACCAGGAAGGCACTCACAACCCCACATATACATGCATAATTCTGGACAGGCACTCACAACCCCAGAGGGGCATGTACAACCCCAGAACGGAACACACAACTCTAGACAGGCAAGCACAACCCTGACAGCACACACAAATCTCAGCTAGGCATGCACAGCCCCAAATGGGCAAGCAGAGCCCCATACATGCATGCACAGCCCTAAATCGGCAAATAGAGCCCCATACATGCATGCACAGCCCCAGATGGGCAAACAGAGCCCCATACATGCATGCACAGCCCCAGATGGGCAAGCAGAGCCCCATACATGCATGCACAGCCCTAAATGGGCAAGCAGAGCCCCATATGTGCATGCACAGCCCTAAATGGGCAAATAGGGCCCCATACATGCATGCACAGCCCTAAATGGGCAAATAGGGCCCCACACATGCATGCACAGCCCTAAATGGGCAAACAGAGCCCCATACATGCATGCACAGCCCTAAATGGGCAAGCAGAGCCCCATACATGCGTGCACAACCCCAAACAGACATACACAACCCCATATGTGCACACACAAAACCTGTACGTGCATCCACAACCCCAGATGGGCGCACAGAGCCCTGAACAGGAACACAGAACTCCAGAAGGGGATTTACAGTCCCACACATGCCTGCACAGCTGCAGACAGGCTCTCCACATGGATGGGTACCCCTGACCCCACAGAGCATCCCCCTGCCATGTGCTTTAAGCGGTGGTCTGAGCCTTGCCCAGGGGCAGCTGTGCAACACAACCAGCGGCTCCTGCTTGGGGTGACCTATGAGCAAGGACCCTTTTAATCGTGTTTGTATTGATATAATTAGTAACTCATTTAACACCATCGATGTAACTATATTCCTCTATAAACGGAAGTATTAAACTGTCAAGCCCCGGGATCAATATCCCTCCAGTGTGCAGCGCAGCCCTGCTCTGCCAGCATTGGGGACCCATCCATGCTTGGCCACCCCACTGGCTTTGGGACCCCAGCAGCAGCACCCCAGCTCCACCTGGTCCTGCTGGCTGGGTGCTGGTGCAGGACTGGCTTGGTGTGTCCTCATCCCACACCCCACGCTGGATGCAGCTCTGGGACCTGCTCCCTCCTGTCATCCCATTGCCATGGCGACATCTATATTCCTTAAGAGATGGGGATAACGGGGCCTGTCAGGCAGGTTAAAGGTCAGTGGGTCGAACATGGTTTATTAACAGGACGTGAATGGGCCTTGTGCTTCCGCCTTCTCCTCCCCCCCACGATTAAGTAACATTGTTAACACCATTCATTGACCCAGGACATGACTTTCCCAGAGCCAGGAGGGCTTCTAGAGATGAAGCTTGGGTCCCCTTAGCCTAGCTGACACACTAGACAGAGGAGGGATGTGATGAGGTGCTAAGCCACCCGCCAGGCACTTCAGCTTGCCCTGGTGAGTCCCCACACAGTCCCCCCTGGGCCCTGCTGCCAAGAGAAATTATCTCAGTGGGACCCCCACAGTCCCTGCTCAGCTGCCACCTCCTGCTGGCAGCGAGGGCTCAGATCAGCAGCCAGGATTTAATCCACTTAATATGAGCTGTATCGATCCTAGACCCGGCTCAGCTTCCCCCCACCACGCAAACCCCCCAGCCCTGAGCTGCTTAATATCCACCACATTGATTAGCCACACTGCTAATTTTTCCATCTGGCCACTGTTCACGCAGCACGCCCAGGTAATGCTCACCTCCCTGCACCCCCCAGCCACACACCACAGGTGGCTGACTGCTGATGCACTGTTTTGGTGTCACTGCACCTCTCTGGAGCTCGACTGCTGCCTCTGAGATCCTTCCTGAGGAGGATGGCTGGTGCACAACCGAGCACCCAGACACTGGTGTGTCCTCCCCTGTGCCCTGCTGGCATGCCTCAGTTTACCCTGCAGATAACCACAGGATCTGGCCATTCCCAGTCGAGGCACAGCCCTGAGCACACTGGGGTTCAGGGATCCCAACAGTATCCACAGTTAGAGCCTTCCCTGCCATGGGGCACACACAACAAACTAAGGGTTTGCAGCTCCCTCCCCCATGCCCACAGCCAGAGCTGGGGGGCAGTTCACTCCCTGCCAGGCACAAACCACCCCCTGACCTTGCAAGCCACCACTCTCCTCTTCCACCAGTTGTTAATAAGTTAATGGTTACGGGACGGCCGTGCCGGGACGGCTGCCTGCATTGGAAACAAGGCAGCGCTGGGTCGTGGGGCACACTGCTCCCCTGACCCCACAGCCCTGAGGGGTGCAGGGTGGCCACCCATCCCAACATCCCACCAGCCTCAGCAGCCACCCCACCAGCGTGGCCAGGCACCTCTGTGTGGGGACCTCTCCCAGCGCCGTGGCTCCCCTCAAAGTCTGTCATCACGCTTAATATTTAACGGCGCTTTATAGAGCAGGCAGGTTTAATCAGCGCTGATAATGCGGCGGATCCGGCAGGTCATTAGAACCCCCCTTGCCGCCGCTCCCGGGAGGGCTGCCTGCCTGCTGCAAACATTAACCCAGCCCCGTGCAAGCTCAGCTGGCAGGCACTGGCCTTGGGACAGAGCCCCCCACCCACAGCCTGGCCCTTACATGGGTGCACTCTGTGCAAGTCTTCTGGTCAACACACTCTGCAGGAGGGGAAACTGAGGCACGGGGTGCTGGCATGGCTTGCGCACAGGCTGGAGGCAGAAGAAGCACACGGCTGTGTGGAGCCACCATGGGCAGCGTTCAAGGCCCCTTGTCCCATCCGGGGGCTGCCCCTTGTCCCATCCGCTCCCGGCTCCCGGCTGTCCCGCACGGTCAGCCCTTGTTACTCGTTCATGGCTGAGCAGGCAGGGAGTCAATGAGCGGATTTGTTCGGGTTAACCTCCCTGACCCATCGGCGCTTGCTCCGCTGCTGCCTCCCCCTCCACCCTGGCTTTCCTCTCCGTGTCTGCCTCCCCCTCCATTCCTGTCCCCCTCCCTGCCCCTGATCCCTCCATGGGTGACTGGAGTTGTGAGACACCCTTCAATCCCTTGAATCCCTTACTAGATGACTGGAGCCATGGCACCCTGTCCATGACCAGCACCACCCCAGGTGTCCCCAGGGGACACACACGGACACTCCATAGTACTTGTGTGGGTGAGCACACAGGGCATGCTCTAGCACCAGGTCTGTGCAGGCACACAGCTGCTGTGGGGCTGTGTGAGTATGGGGTGCACCCATGGGGGGCTGTGTGCATACCTGCGATGTGCATGGGCTGTTCAATCCCTCTCCCCACCACGCACCTCTGGCCCCATCCCCTTCCTGCAACTTCTTTAATGGGACAATGCAGAAGGAAAGGTTGGTGGCCACTGCAAACCACACCCTGTGAAAGCAACCCCAGCCCTCACTTCAGCTACTGGAAGAGCTGTGTGCCTGAGCAGAAAGAGCATTGGGGCCTGGTTCTCACTCGTGCCCTCCCACAGACACAGGATGTAAGCTCTGGAGCATGATGGAGAACACAGCCTCACCAACAGAGACAACTGCAGTGGGTGCCCTGTGCCCCAGGGGACAGATTTCCAGAGCCCCACATAGAGTCTGCTCAGCCTCTGCACATTCATGCACACTGCAGCTTGCTCTGCAGATGCACACACGTGTGTACATGCTCTCCTTGTGCACTCTCACCCTGGACAAACAGCCCCAGCAAGCACACTCACATAGCCCCTGTATGTGCTCCCCCTCTGCACAGACCCTGCTTATGCATCCCTACACACACACAATCCTTGTGCACATCCATTCATCCATCCATCCATCCATCCATCCATCCATCCATCCATCCATCCATCCATCCATCCATCCCCTTGAGGCCAGACTCCACCACCTGAGATCCAATCTCCCTGCTGCAGACCTGCCCAGCTGGCTGGCAGCCCAGGAGATTTACCTCCATTATTAACCCAATTAGTGGATTATTGGAGGCCCAAGTTGATGAGGGGGTGCATCCTCCCCAAAGACTCAGCTGGCATCTGCTTTCAGGGAGGCAGCTGGGGAGGGAGCTGGAAGTGTGAGCTCCTGATGGTGCTCCTCTCCCCTCCACAGTGAGGGTATTCTCACACCATCTACTAGTTTTCACACCTCCTCTTTGGAGCCCCATTCCCAAACCCTTTGGACCCTCGTCTGGAAGACAGTACTGTGGCAGCTTCTGAGGCTCTGAGCATCCCACAGGCTCCAGTGGGGCCAGGAAGTGCCCTGGGGGCAGCAATGGGAGCAGGTGCCTGGCACCAGCACCACTGCTCAGCACTGTGGGCTGGGCAAGAGGCAGCCTTGGAGGGGGCTTAGCCCTCAAACCCTGCCTCAAGGTCCATGTAATTCCAAGATTGTGTCACTGGTACAGGCATGCAGATGCCTAAACACTGGGACACCCCACGTGTGCCTGTACATGGGTGTGTTCAGACTCGTGTGGGCACACACACACACACACACACACACACAACCACAGCCATACGGATCCATGCACACCTGTGTGCTCATAAGGACCTATAAACACATTCCAGCACTTCCATGGGTTTTCACACACTCTGCATGCTCCTGAGCATCCATAAGACACACAGGGCCTCGCAAGGATCACTACACACAGGGGCACTCAGGTGGCTCCAAATACACACACACACACACGCACCTCCACACTTACATGTCACTTATACAGATGCACACACTCAGGTTGGTCTGTGGGCACACAAACCCCCAGAACATCACTGTCTGCCCTTCCAGCCACACCCCAGCAGCCGCCCTGTCCTGTCCTGTCCTGCGCCCTCCACTGCTGCAGGGTTGCCAGAGCTTTTGGAGCTCCAGGGATTGGCACACTGACCCTTGCTGCTGATGCCACCTCCCCGCTGCAGGTGGTCCCAGATCAGGGGCACAGCTCTGCTCACAGGTTTGCTGGAGAAAAGCCTCCAGGCAGACAAGGATGGGGCAATGTGTCCACTTCTCCCTCGGTGACTCTGCAGATTAACCAGGACCCTCTAATTTAGCCCTAGGAGCCCTTGGTCCTGCCCTTAGGTTGAAGATGCACTGACAGTGAGGAGGGCACTGTGGCATGGAGACCACTACCCTCTCCTCAGAGTCCCCCTCTTCAGCCACCTCCATTCCCGGAACATTCCTGACTCTGTTTCCTCCATCCCCAGGGACAACACCACATGAGAAAGCAATAGGGACAGAGGTAGGAGGGTGCACACCACTCAGTTTGGGATGATCCTCTGTGTCACGAGGAGGTGTTTGTCTACAGGGGCACACACACCTCCATGCTCTGAGATGTGAGTGCACACATCACAGCTGGCAAGCCCTCCCTAAATGCATGTTAAGGACAGGTTGGGTGGGTGCAAGAGGCAACTCCTGGCATCAGGGACAGGCAAGGCAGGAGGAACAGCCACTCCAGGGTTAGGCTGAGGATAATGGCAAAGAGCTGCTGGCAAAACCAGCCACCCCCAAATTAACCACTGAGGCTACCAGACACCCTGGAGTTCCTAAAGGATGGGCTGGGGCTCACCTCCTCCTGCAGCTGCTCCTGGGAAGGGAGGAAGGAGCTTCAGAGGATCCTGATCCCCCCAGTCACAGATGGGTGTGAACATGCCAGAGGGGCCCTGGCAGGGAGGGCATCTCCTGCCAGCAAACACTCTGCTAACAGAGAGCTGGATGCAAAGCCCAGATGTTTGAGTCCCTCCCACCCCAGGGAATTGAGAAGAAAGCCCCAGGTTCTGGCCCTGTACTTTTATCACTGGAGGAAACCAGCGCACCCATCCCTGTCTATACACATGGTTTCTCTAGGGGGAAAGGTGAATTCATGGATCTGAGCTTGGCACCAGAAATGCCAGGCTCTTACCCGTGACCTCCAAGTCAGAGATAATGCAGCATCGCAGAATTAAAACCTGGAGGCATCCCAGCCCTTAGGGAAGCTGGGGTTCATGGCTAATGCATAATCACACCCCACTTGGTACCCCCCCCCTCAGGGCTGGGTCTGCCTGACAGCCCTGGGCGTGGAGACCTCCCAGACCTTTGCCCAGGTCTCTACCCATGCGTCCTTATCAAGGTACATAAACCGGCGCCGGGGGCTGATGCAAGAGGCAGGGGTGCGGGGGTCTCTCAGCCTCCTAACACTGCAGCAGCGCTCCCAGTCAGACCAAAGGTCCCACCAACCCCCCCTCCCCAACCAGCACCTCAGGAAGCACATAAAACTACAGCATACATGTGGGATATTTCCCCTAAAAGCTCCTGTGTGCAAAGCAGCATTTGCCTGTTAACCTGGTGGGTTTTGCCACAACCACCTCATCCTCTGCTCCCATTTTTAGCACCACTGCACTGTGTGGAAATGCTTCCCGGGCTGGTCCTGCACGAACCTCCCACCCTATTCCCATCAAGGCATCATCCCCACTGCAGAGAGATGGGGAAGTCTCTCTCTGCCCACTTTCTGCCAAACAGCCTGGATGTGGTGGTCTCTCTTCACTTAGCTGTGCCCCCACCCAGGATGATGAGAGCAGGGACAAACCCTGAATCCCACCCAGGGTGACAGCATGATGGTTTGGGCAGTTTCAAGCAAGGAGTCCTGGTGGGAAATACAGTTCTGGCTACTCCAAGGGTCTCTCTCCAGCTCCAGGACCCTCCCAACCACACTGCCACTGCCCCAGAGCTTTCCAGCAGACAGACACACGTTGCCCCCTCACCTCCCCCACAGCATCACAGCCCAACCCCTGGGAAACCTCCGAAAGCTGAAGCACAGCCACCCTCCCTGCTGAGTCCCTGCAGAGAGCGGAGAACCTGTTCCCCAGGCTGGGTGAGGCACAGCCCTGCAGCTGTGGAGGACCCAGCAGGGACATGTCCCTCCCTGGCGGGGGAATGTCCCCTCCTGCATGATCCCAGGGGACGGACAGCAGTGACAGCCACCCTGCAGACCCCAAAGCCAGCTGGCACCACAGCCTGCTCCAAACCACAGAAGGACATCCCGTTGTTCCCTGGGCTGTCTGGGACACGCCACAAGGTGGGAAACACAGGTGAGGGTCTCCGGATGAGGGGTCCATCACTTTTCCAATCAGGGTTGAAAAAACCGAAGAAGAGTAAACAAGGAACAAGCCAGCTCTCACCGTGGGAAGCTGTGGCAGGATTTATCCCGCACCCCAACCTCTCCTGTCACCCCTCTCCCACTGTTCACAGCATTCCTGCCCTGCACAAGGAGCTGGGCAGCCTCAGACAGGGGCAGGGCGGGAGGTTGAAGGACGAGAAATGCCGGGGATGCTTTCCTAGCCTCCCTGGGAGGGAGGAGCTGCTTCCCACCTCCCGGCTGACCCCGGGAACCGGACAGTCAGCCTTTTTCTGTGCAGCGGGGTGTAATGTAACACTTCCCGGACGAGCTGTTTGGTCCGTGCAGATCACCCACCCCGGGCTGCTCCAAGGCAGCGCCAGGCTCTGGCAACATCCCTGGGCACAGCCGGGGGGAATGCGCTGCCCGTGCCCTGTCTGCACCTCTACCGGCTGCCTTGTAGCCAGGGGATGAGCCCCGGCCCCCCAAAATAACAAGGTGTTGGGCAATTTGAAACAGAAAAGGCGGCAGCACACCCCCACAGCAGCCAAAGGTTGGGTCCCTGCTGCTGTTCCCTTGCTCTCCTGCCAGAACTGGATGAGACCAAAGTGCTCTCATCCTCCTGTCCCTGAGCAGTACCGTTCTAAAAAGCCACACAACAGCTCTATAGGGACGTCTCTGTGTGTTCTACCCCCTCACCACGTCTTCCCTGCCACCCCCTGTGCCTCTCTCCCCCACAAGGAAGCTGAGAGCACAAACCTGCCCTGGCGCTGTGCACTCCGTGCCCACACCCCTGCATGCAGAGGCACCCTCTGTGTGCAAACCAGAGCTTGCACAACAACGGCTCAGACAAGATCCACACGCATTAAATACAGGAGGACTTGTCCTCCATCCTTTACACGAGCTCCTGATGCCCTTTCCCCGTGTCCTCAGCAGAAGAAGGGTCTCTCCTACACCCACCAGGAATGAGGGGACAGGGTGTATGTGCTACTTCCTTCATCTGTAACACACCCTGGCCCTTGCAGAGACACAAGAACTCTACTCCATGGTTTGCCAGCTCCTTGGGGTGACCGCACACCAGAGCCCCTGCCCTTTTTCATCTCTGTAAATCCCCTGTGGACAGGGGTCAGCCTGTTTTACCCATTATGGAAGGCATCAGGATGGAACACAGATCAGGGTGGGCACAGGGAGATGCCTGGACACCCTATCTTGATGCAGGGCCTGGGGACAGGCACAGGGGACACCGAGGAGGGAGGTGGGGTCATGAAGCAGGGCTGAAATGGGGTTTGGTAGCAGGGAGATGGGGAGCAGACAGGATGATGACAATGCCTATAGGACGGGACAGGGTTTAGGGATAGGGGACGTGAGGAGCATTCAGGGGGTACCCATTTAGGGGAGGATGAGGTTTGGGGGCAGTAGTGGTGGGGTTTCATTTAGGGTAGGATCGCAATAATGTCTGGGGTTAATGGGGATATGGGGGATGCCTACTCAGGGTGGATCTGGGCTGGGGCGTGGTGTTGCTCATTTCGGGGTGGGATACAGAGAGGGTTTGGGAGCAGTGGGGGGCATAAGGATTGTCCATTCAGGGAAAGCTGAACGCGAGTTTGGGGGGACACCGGGGATGCCTGCCGGGAGCAGCCGGCGCCCGGGCAGCGATGCCTCCTTACCTGCTTGAACTGCTCCTCGTAGGTCCATTCGTGGTGCGGTGGCGGCGGTGGCTCGCGGGGCTCCCCTTCTTCCTCCTCTTCCTCTTCGTCCTCCTCATCCTCCTCCTCCTCCCCGGCAGCGGCGAGCGGCGGGCGCGGGCCGGGGGCCGGGCGGCGGCGGGGAGCGGCGGGCGGCGGCCCGGGGCCGGGGCCGGGCTCCCCCGGGGGCCGTCGGGGAGCGCCGTCGGGGCCGCGGGCCAGGCGGGCCGCCTGCTGCCGCTGCAGGCTCTCCATCACGGCGGCCAAGCGCAGCCCCCCCGCCGGCCCCGGCCCCCGCGGCGGGGCGGCCGGCTGCGGGCGCAGGGCACGGCCTCAGCGCTGCCGCCGGGGCCGGAGGAGGAGGAGGGAAGGGAGGAAGCATCCCCCACCCCACCCGCTCTCCCCGCCGCTCACGGGGGCCTTGCCCGAAAGTTGCCCGCGGAGCCGTCGCCGCTCCCGCCGCCGGAGGGGCTTCGTGCCCCGCCGGGATCCCGGCACCCTGCCCCGCGGGGAACCGGCCCTCCGGTGCCACAGCCCCGCTCCTCCCGGCGACGCCGTCCCCGCTCCTGTCGGACACGGGTCCGAACGAGGAGCCTCCTTCCTCCATCCCGCTGGGGACCCGTGTCCTGGTGGGACTCCCGCCTCACTTCCACTGGGAACCGCGTCCTGCGGAGGAGCCCCTTCCCCCCTGGTCCCAACGGAGACATCCGTCCCGACGGGGAACCCTCTCCCACCGAGCCCCCACCGCCCCGTCCCCGCGGGGACCCCGTCCCGATCCCGCCGGAAGGTCTCGCCGAGCGCCCTGTCCTCCCGGGACGCCCCTCCCGCTCCCACCGGGAACCCCGATGCCGATCCCGCTCCCTGTCCAACGCGGTGTCCCTACCCCGCTCCCGCCATGCACCCCCGCGTCTCCGGAGCCCCTCCGGCCGCTCCGTCCCTCACCAGGGCGGGTTTGGCCGCCAGGCTGGGGTTTTCCACCATGCCGCCGGCTCCGAGCGCCGCCCGGGGCTCGCCCCGCCGTCCCGGGGGGCACGGCCGGCTGCTCCGCCCGGTCCCGGCCCCGGCCCGCCGCTCACATGGCGCCGCGCCCGCCGATATTTCTTTTATTCCGCAGCAGATGAGGGTGGGTGGGATTTTTCCCCTCTTTTCTTTCTTTCTCTCTTTCTTCCTTTTTTTTTTTTTTTTTTTTTTTTTTTTTTTTTTTTTTTTTTTTGCAACAAGTGGCAGTCAGACAGCAACACCCCTCCCCGCTCCCATTTGCTAGCGCGCGTCTAGGGAGTCACCCGGGGAGGGCTGGGCTTCTTACGGCAGCCCCGGGGGATCGCCCCGCACCGGCCCGCCGAGAGCCGGCGGGAGGGAGCGGCACCGGGCCGGGAGCGGAACGGGCTGGGAGACCCCCAGTGTGTATCCATGTGGGGGTGCTGGACGAGGGGAGTGCGGGGGGATGTGTGCAGGCTGTGCACACATAGACGTGTGAGGAGAAGGGAGTATAAAGGAGGGAGGGTGTGTGAGGGGTCTGTGCAGCACGTAGGAGGGTGCTGCATCTATCGCACACCTTTTAGAGGGTCTGTCTGTGTGTGTGTGGATACTTGCGTGTGCTGGGAGAAGGTGTGTATGTGTGTGTGTGTGCTCATTGCCTGCGTGTGTGCAGTGGGATGGATGAGCCTCCCCCACGCGTGTGTAAGCAGGGTGTCTGAGCACGCCTGTGCCTGTGCAGAGTGGGAGAAGTGAGTGCATTAAACGTGTGGGAGCCCCCACACACCCTCGGGAGTGTGCCCGGGGTTTAAGGGGTGTGTATGTCCTGGTGGTGTGTGGGGAGAATGTGGGTCCGTCACTGGAGCAGTGACCATGCACACGCATGTGAGATGCAGCGTGCACTGTCAGAGGGGCCTCGCACCTGCAGTGTGCACACACGTGTGTGTTTGCTCTTATAGGACAATAACAAATGCCCTCTGTGTCTGTGGGGAACTTGGGGGTGTGTGTTTCGTGTGCTCGCCTGTTGGTGTGTGCAATCTCTGTTAGGAGGGGCAGGAGTGTGCACACGTGCTTTTTGGGGGGAGGTGGGTGTGTATTCATGCTACCAATCCATGTGCAGGCTCAAAGGGGTGTTCGGGGCAAGCTCCAAGTGCTGAATCCTGAGCTCCATCCTCAAGGGCTGGGGTATCACAGCAGTGTGATCCATGACCTCCAGCCTAGGACTTTGAAGGGATCTTTGTGGCAGGTGCTGTGGGTGCCTGGCCCCTGGCTGAAGGGGTCGGATTGTAATGTGGCCTGGATGCCCAAAGAGCCTTCCTGGCACAGGTAGAACAAGGCCAAGTGTCTCTGTCACTGGAGTGGCTCAGTGCTCCTGGCTTGCCCTGTGTCCCTGCTTGCAGTGGGGTAAACTGTGGCACCAGTGTATCACCAAGTGTGTCTGCAGATGTCACACAAGGATTTAGGACAAGGTGAGAGCTCGGCATCTCTCTGCCGTGGGTGCTGCCTGCTGGCAGCATCCCCTGACTGTTTCCTTACTCTCCCTCCACCTGCCTGTCTGCCAGATTTTCCTGACTGCTTTCTCTATGGAGGAAACTTTGCCAGGAGGCAAAGGAGGCACCCGCTCTTCCTTGGGCTTTTTTGGCCAGGGCAGCTTAGGGACCAGCATTGCCCCACAACACTGGGACACAAGGGACATTGGCTTTGATTCCATCCCACAGCCAGGGCAGTTTGCCACTGAGATTTCCTACTGCTGCACTGGGTTTTGGTGGCATGGGATGACAGGAAGCTGGGTGGCAAGGGCTAGTGGCTCTGTCCCCTCCATGGCCACCTGTGTGCTGCAGGGGCAAGGGGCAGCCAGCATGACCCAAGTCCTCCCTTTTCCTTGAAGCAAAGAAAGGAAAGGAAAGGAAATCTTGAGGAAAAACAGCTACAGGCCATGCTGATGGCAGAAGCTGCCTTTGCTCTCAGGCTCCATGGCCCAGCTCTGTCCCCTTCACCACTTCCCTCTGTGGGGAAAAGCTGCTGCTTCTGTGCTCTCCAGTTTCCCTATGAGCATCTCCTGAGCAGCTACCCTGTGTCCTGCCATGGCTCTGGTGATTATCGGGTCTCCTTGAGCTCCGGGCACCTCAGTGCATGTGACACAGTGCACCATGCTCACCAGGGAGGCTCTCCTGGAAAAATCAGACCGTTCCCTGGGAGCGCAGGGCAGCTCCCGACCCTGCAGGGCCCCCAGGCGCTGTTTATCTTTGCACAGGAGATAAATTAGCTGTCGGCCATCCTATTTCAGGGCTGGACAGCTGTAGCTTGCACTGGCCCATCCCATCCTGCTGCGGCAGAGACAGGGACCTCCTGGTGCTTGCCAGCCCCTCTGAGTGCTGGTCAGTGTGGCACTCTTGTTGAGTAGGACTGAGAAGATGAGACCTGGCCCTATTTCAGAATGATCCACAGGGCCAGATGACCCTCAGGACTCATTGCACAGGACCCCATGGTTCCAGCTTCCCTTCCCAGTGCTGCTGCCTTGCACCCCACTGTGCTGCACCCTCTGCTTTGGGCTGTGCTTTATCCCCTGCACACTGAAAGCTGGGCTGGGTGGGGTGAGACAGACGTGATGACTTCTCCATGACCCAACAGGAACCCAAGTGTTTGGGGAAGCTCCCCTTCTGCAAGGCAGAGGGGTTGGGTCAGTTTAGCACCCAGGCCAGCTAGTGGCAGCACCAAGGTCTCCAGAGGGTGAAGCATGTCCCATTGCCTTGGGCATGGCCACCAAGGGACCTGTCCTACTCAGCTCCTCTCTAGAACCTCCAGTGATGACAGCAGCTCTGGGGCTCTGCACGTGTGTCATGAAGTGTGTCAGGCTCTCCTTGGGGCAAGCAAGAAGGACCATGTCCCCTTTGCCACACTGCTCAGCATTTTGCACCCATGGGGTCTGGTGATGCTCCCAACTGGAGAGAAATTCCCCCAATGGCTATTGACAGCTGCAGCTGAGGCGGCACAGATGGATAGTGAGGGTATAGACGGGCACAGCAGACAGCACAGCAGAGTGAGAGATACTTGGAGCAGAGAGATAGTGCAGGAGGAATCGAGAGATAGATCCTGAGGGCTGATCAATACCCACTGCATGTGGAGGGACAGCAAGATAAAGCAAGTTGCAGGGGGAAGGTGTTAGGAGGGTAGCGATCTGCATTAGTCCTGGTGACAGCTCTGGGGAGATGCCCCTCATGGTTGCTTCAGCTAGTATGGGGGTAGAGTCAGACCTGGGGTGCAGGTGCCCATGGCTGATTCTCCTTGCTCATCTCCAGCCGCTCCATAAGGGTTTGGTGCCCTTTGGGGTGTCCTGGGGTCCCATGTGGCCTCTGGACACCAAAGGGTGTGTATTTTGTGTCTGTCCTGGTCACATCTTCTGTCTCTCCAAGGAGTACCTGCTGCCTGTGGGCATTTTGATGGATGCAGTGTTCCCGGGCAGCCAAGGGGGAAAGGGGCAAGCCCTGGCCCTCTGCGGCAGCTGGGTGACTGAAGATGAGCTTCCAACCTCTTCCTCAGTTTCCCCATGAGAACCAAATGCTGCAGGCAGCTGGGTCAGGCCAGCATGGATTTGGGCATGGATAAAGATGCACGGGAAGAAGCAGAGGCACTAACAGCCTGCAGAACTTGCTGTGTCCAGGACTCATCTCTTCTTTGCTGGTCATTGGAGACACTTACCTGATTAAGAGGTTGCAGCCACAAAAGGGATGCTTTCTGTGACCCTTTAATGAATGCCTGGCACTCAGTGCTCTCTGCTGGGATGGGGACAACCCCTCCTGCCACAGCAGAGCAGCCAGGGTGTCTGGGTCTATGCCCAGCTCCACCCTGCTGGCATTTGCCTGAGCTACCCTGTGCTATGTGGTTTCTCTGCTTGTCATGGTTTCTTTCTTCCCAGCTGAGCTGGGAATGCTGAGGAAGGAACCCCCAGAGCAGCCTTTTGCATGGACAGGGCTGCTGGCCCTGCAACCAGGCTGGGGGGGATCCCCCACCTGGTGTGGAGTTATTGACACGGGTGCTACAGAAAACACTGCTGAGATTGTTCACACTAATGTTATTTAGCAGCAATATTTCCGTAATAAAAGAAATCAATGGGCAAGAGAAAAGACCTGTCCAGAGCTTTGATTTTCTTATTTTAATGGCATACTTATTTACTCCCACCAGCGTGCCCATCGGATTTTCATTACGCGGCCTTCACTGTAAGTGGAGCGGTATTGATACGAGCTGCTGAGTTAGCGCCTTGCCGCGCGGGCCAGCTCGGGTGGGACTGCTCGTGTGCCCCAACGGGGCCCTGTCAAACCCCGGGGAACAGCCTGGGGTGGGCCAGGGAGGCCTGGTAGCCACAGGAAAACACGTATGTGCACACACAGAGCCTGCCCATGCGTGCGCGCGCACACACACACACACACAAACACAAAAAACACAGCCTGCCCATCCATGAGCACACATGTGTACTGCAGGCTGTGCACACGCACAGGTGTGACACACACGTGTCACCTGCATGGGCACGCGCACACAGAGGAACAAAACTCTTCTGGCTACACCCACGCACACACATGTCCTACTCACATATGCCCCAGCACTCACACACCTGCAGCTGATCTGTATGGAGAGATACCTGTTTATAAATGTGTGATAAATGCCTGTTTATAAATGTGATGTCATTTTTAAATGTGTGCCAGCCCCACCTGAAAATTGTTCTACCTATAATGCACACACGATCTGTGAACACACACGTGTGATGTGTCTGACAGCATATATGTGCACCTCCTGTGTGTGTGTGTGCAAACCTCTCAAAACCACCCACTGTGTGTGGGTCCAAACCATTCTCAGGAGGCCACAGACTCAGCACTGCCACTATCCCTCAAAAGGATGGAGCCCTCTGAGCTCCGGGACTGCCCATGGAAGCAGGGATCTGGCACCAGCCCAGGCATTTGGTCACCAGTGACTGCGGTGGCGAGAGGAGTAACAGCACCATCTTCTGCCAATCCCCGGGAGCTGAGGCAGGGCTCATCCTGCCCAGCGACATATTCCCAGCTCCCGGGACCTTGAATGGGGTGATGAACTAGCTTCCCCAGGGACACCCAGCCGTCAGCACAGTACTGCTGCTGAGGCTGGAGCTGGCCTTCACTGTGCCAGGGCTCAGCATGCTACAGAGACTCACCCAGAAACCCAATTATGTGGGATGAACAACTTTATTACTGGTATCTCTTTTCAGGTAGCAAATTAAGAACTAGCCCATGTGTAGGGCTGCTGGTCAGCAGAATAGGGACAGTTCAGGGAGCAGGAGAATCAACATGCTACAGGCCTGGGTGGCCAGGAACACACTCGTGTGTTTGGCAGCATAATGGAGGTGAAAGCCCTCCACCAAGCAGTGAGCTCACACGGGTCTGACCACAGGGGTGCAAGCAGGGTGCACATCTGGGTTTGGCTGGAGGATTACAGCACTCTGTTGGCAGCCGGGATCCCATGCCGGGAGCCGAGCAGAGTGGCTGTCCCCAGGGGGGTCTCACAGCCAGGGGAAGCATTTTGAGGGGCGAGATCCCATCCTGAGCTAGTACAGACATTTGGGCACTCGAGGACACCAGGTGCATGCATAGCCGAGAGGCCACGCAGAACGGGGTCTCCATTAAGGCGACAGACGGTGGGTTTCCCCCTTGGGGGGCACTGCCTGGAGAGCACTGTGGGGAAGCGACCCTCTTCCAGCCCCAGCCACTCCCGAGGGCAGGTGACACACAGGGGAGCAGGGGGCCCTCCAGCACAGAAGCCGGGCATCCCCCCACTGCCAGGGGGTCTCAGCGCAGATCCTGCCCTGTGCCAGGGTGACACTGTGTGCTGCCAACCCTCATCAGCAGGGATGGAGCCACGGGAGACGCTGCCAGCTGGACACAGCACTTTGCGCTGCCCGCAGTCCCGGCAGGCTGCCAGAGACAGGGGGACTCAATGGCCGACCTCTGCAATGGGTGCTCTGGTCTGGCCTACCCTGTGCACCCTGCCCCGAGGGCAGCATCATTCCCCTGATGTCTCAGGAACTGAGGAAATCTTTTGGGGCCCGGGGACAGCCAGCTCCAGCTTCTCTCCCGCTGCATGCTGAGGGCACACAGAGGTGTTTGTACACTGCAAGGCCACTCCAGCCCCGAGGGATGGAAAAGCAGGACGTGACTCCAACAGAAAGGAGGGACAGGCAGGTAGTAAAGAGAACTGACGTTCTGTGTTGCTGGACTGCCAAGGTCCCTCTGTCCTGGCACCCTGTTGGCCTGTGGGGAAAGGACAGAACAATTTGGGGAAGGCACAGGGGATCTCCTGCTGCCTCTGCTAGAACCTGGGCTCGGGGAGGAAGAGAGAATGGCTGGGAGGAAAGGAGCCAACTGGGCTCAGCAGGGTGCCCTGGTGAGACGGGCTCAGCACCCAAAGGTGCTGAAGAAGGCATTTGCTTCCAGGAGCAGCCCCTTTGCGTAGACACGCAGGGTGTAGAAGAGGGTGACGAAGTCCTGAGTGCTGAAGAGGGTGTCAGCCAGGGCAAAGGCGAGCGTGGAGGGGATGAAGCCCCGGCCGTACTCCACCATCCAGGTGCCTGCGCTCCACTGCACTGACGTGGCCTCTCCCGCCAGGTGCACGATGGTGTCGCCTGCCAAAACACACAACCAGCACAGCTCCCAGGGGCTGCCCCACATCACACCCAAATGGGAGACATGGTATTAGAGCCTGCAGGGTTGAGCCCACCCCAGCTATGCTCCCTCTTCTCTTACTGCCACCCACTGAGATGCTGAGATGCACTACTGGGGACCCAAACTGCTCTATCCTTAGCTCCTGGCTTCTGCCAGCTCTATAACAGCAAGCGGCTGTGCCCCGAAGACATGGATGCAGCCCACAGGTCACCATAGTGCTGCACTTACCTGGATAGTAGATCTCACTTCTGGTGGTCCCCTCCTTCCATTGCCGGAATGTCCCCGAGATGACAGTGTCAGAAATATCTGCCCAGTAGCGACCTGTGGGAGGACAGGCAACACTGCCTCAGTGTCTCCCTGCCAGGGATAGCACAGCTCTGAATGGTGGAGCAGGAGGGCCAGCATGGCAGCCCCACTGTCTCAATACACCAAGTGCCAACAGCTCTGGTACTCTTACTGTCTGTGTGAAGAGCCATATACCACCAGCCAGGGCTGCTCAGTGTCCTTAAGCCCCATTATTTCCAATTTCTTTGGCATTTGCTGCCTCCTAAAGCACTGGGAGATGAGATGTCTGCCATCGCCTGCCAGCTGGATGCGGAGAGTCCTGGCCACACAGCATGTTACATACAGGGACCTGCAGATGCTGCAGGACACCATGGGCGCTGGTCCCCTTGCAGGGAGGGTTTGGCCAGCATCGCTCACCCCATACAAGTAGTGAAGCAGTGGGCTCCCTGAACTGGGCACACCATGGCCAGCTGCACCTGAAGAATGGAGTAGAAATAGCTCAGAGAACTCCCCTGCCAGGACCCCGGTCCCCCTGTTTACCTGAGTGTCCCCCGGTGTCGACAGCTGTACCGAAGAGCAGCACGTACTCGGTGAGCGAGGCATGGAGCAGGCACATGGAGCCCATCCATCCGCCCGCATTCACAAACACCCACTGCAGGTCCTCGTCCGGCAGGATGTGCCCTGGGTGCCTCTTTCGCAACTCCACAATGATTTTGGAGAAAGCCAGCTCATGGTCCAGCCCTGCACACCCATGGCCACTGTAAGTCCCTGGCACAGAAAAACCTCAGCCGAGCAACACCCCGAATCCCCTGCACAGCCACAGGGTTTCAGTGCACCCTTGGAGAGGTCTGCCTTGGGAAGATATCTCCTCCCTCCAGCCCTCAGCTCCCGCTGACCCAGCTCCACCGCCTGCCTGGATGGTGACGGAGGATAAGCAGCACCGGGTGCTCCAGTCCTACAGCCCATCCCAGGTGCTGGGCAATACGGGAAATCTAAATAACGTGACAGTGTCCCTGACCTGGTGATATGCAGCTCCGGCCAAACTCCCTGTGCCCTACGGGGACAGCCCTCGTCTGAAGCTCCGGGCCTGACCCACCTAGAGCTTCAGCCCCAACCAGGCTGGATGATGCCGCTGCCCTGCTCCCCCTTGCTCCAGTCCCATCTTCCACCCTGCTTTTCCTGTTGCTATTCCCCGGTACCGATCCCCTCCGTCTCCCATCTCGCTGCCCAGGTCCAACTCCCTGCCTCTCCCTGACCCCAGCCCCATTCCCCATACGATCCCGACCCCCCTGTACCGAATTCTCCTCGGTCCTTCGTCCCCCCTACGCCTCCCCCCTCCAGTCCAGGCCGCCGCTCCCCGCCACGTCCCCGGCTCCTCTCTCCATCCCCAACCGCTTGCCTATCCCCATCCCCATCGCCATCCCTCCTCGGCCCCGCTCCCCGCCGCCCCTCCGCGTCCCCACGGCCGGCGCGTACCCGCGTGGTGCCGGGCGAGCTGTGCGATCTCGGCGGAGCTGAACTCGTACCGCTTGGCCGCCAGCCACCCGCGCAGCCCCTGCAGCACCAGCGCCAGCGCGCCCAGCGCCAGCCCGGCCCGCAGCGCCCGCCGCCCCCACGCCGCGCCCATGCCGCGCTCCGCCGCCCCCGGCACCGGGAGCGGGACCCGGGCCGGGACCGCCCCCGCCGCGGCCACGCCACGCACGGCCCGGGCGGCTGCGCCGGCGCGGCGGGGCGGGGCGGCAGCCTGAGGGGGCCGAGCCCGCCGGGTTTCCGGGAGTGGGGAGGCATGGAGCCATCGCTGGCAGGGGCGGCGGAGGCGGGCGACCGCTTCCGTGCCAGCGGTACGGATGGGGTTGCCTTCCTCCGTCCTTCCTCTCAGACCCCCGGCGGGGCCCAGCACGGCCCCAGGACGGGAGCTGCGGGGACCTTCCCTGCCCAGAGCAGCGGGGCTCCCGGGCTGGGACAGGGAGGAAGGGGAGAAGCTGAGGGAGGGGTGAAGCTGAGGGAGGGCATCAGGCGGCGTGTATAAGGCAGACCGTCCTGCTTGCCCCGTGAGGGGGCCTGGCGGCCGGGGTGCGTGTGCCCCCATTGCGGGGGGGTCTGCCACTGCTCCCCCTGCCCACAGAGCACCAGCACGTTCGGTACAACCCGCTGCGGGACGACTGGGTGCTGGTATCGGCCCACCGGGTAAAGCGCCCGTGGCAGGGTCAGCTTGAGAAGCCGCCCCCCGAGGATGTGCCCCGCTGGGACCCCAAGAACCCCCTCTGCCCGGGGGCCACCCGGGCCAACGGCGAGGTACCACCAGGGACACCGGGACCCGGGCTGCCCCTGCCACCCCCTCCTGCCTTCATGCCATCTCTCACCCCGGCAGGTGAACCCCAAGTACGAAGGTACTTTCGTCTTCCCGAATGACTTCCCTGCACTGCAGCCCGATGCTCCAGAGCCTGGTAACTTTGGGGAGCAGAGCAGGCTGCTGGGGACCCCCCGACTTGGGGCCTAGGGCTGCTGCACGGTGGCCTGGAGAAGCTTGGGTTCTGCCTCAGCACCTTCTCCCTGTCCCCTCTCTGTCCTTCCCCAGATGACAATGATCACCCCTTGTTTCGAGCTGCCCCCGCCCGGGGTGTGTGGTAAGTACCTACATGGCTCCAGCGGGTTTGGGACACAATTTGTCAAAAACCTGTGGAATGGTGCTGGGCTGGGTGTGCTCCCCTCATGCAGTGCCTGTACTATATGCACCTGTTCAGTTTTGGGGTCAGTCTGGGGGTTTTGGCCCTGTCCCTTGTCCCTCATCTCACTGCACCCAGCAAAGCTGTGAGGGTCTCCGGAGACACCCGCAGTCACAGCTAAGTGTGTTTCCTCTGTAGCAAGGTGATGTGTTTCCACCCCTGGTCGGACCTGACGCTGCCCCTCATGTCCCTGCCAGAGATCCGGGCTGTCGTTGATGCGTGGGCAGAGCTGGCAACGGAGCTGGGTGCTTCCTACCCCTGGGTGCAGGTGTGGGGCTGCTGGGTGCTGCTGTTTTGTGGGGTGAAGGTGGGAGGCCAGCACTGGATACTCTGGCAGTACTTGGGGTTGGGAGCATCCGAGTTGTGTGTGGGTCTCTTGCTTTGTGTCCTCTGTGCCCTTTGAGCCCTGCTGAGCCTTTCCACACCCTTGGGTGTGAGGCTCTGTCCTCCTGCAGGTTGGTTCCCTGCTGTGCTGGGGACACCATGACAGCCTGCAGCGGGGGCCCTGTGGCTGGGACCTGCTGGCTGCACCTCTTCCTCTTCTCACAGATCTTCGAGAACAAGGGAGCCATGATGGGCTGCTCCAACCCGCACCCCCACTGCCAGGTGAGGCTGTCCCACCTCTGACCTGGCTAAACTACAGGTCCCTACAACAAACCCTGGGGGCAGATGTGAACGGCAGTCACCCGACCCTGGTCCCGAAGCTTTTTACAGTGAGGATTCCCCTATGTCTGTCCTGTCACTCTCCCTCTGAGGACTGTCCCTTGTGCCTGTCACATGCCAGACTCTCCACCTGGTGGCAGCAGGGACCTCCAGATGAGCAGCAGGACTAGGGATACCCCTGCAAGTGCGGACTATGAGCACCTCAGTCCTGTGCCCCAATGTCCCTCCCAGGTGTGGGCCAGCAGTTTCCTCCCGAACGAGGCGAGCCTGGAGGACCGGAGCCAGCGCCAGCACCTGAGCCAGCACGGCGTGCCCATGCTGCTGGAGTACGCTGAGCAGGAGGCTGGCCGAAAGGTGAAGGCATGGATGTTGTCTGTATCCCCTCCTTGAGAGCTGGGTGTGTGCTCGGCTGGGCTCCCCAGCCCCCAGGAGATGGGCCCTAGGAGTGCCCTGGGGAGTTGGGACTTTGTGTGTCCCCATCATACACTGTGTGTAACACCCCCCAGGCTGGGGACAGAGTGGCTGGACAGTGGCCAGGCAGAAAGGGATGTGGAAGTGCTGGTTGGAGCTGGCTGAACATGAGCCAGCAGTGTGCCCAGGTGGCCAAGAAGGCCAAAGGCACCTGGCCTAGATCAGGAATAGTGTGGTCTGCAGGAGCAGGGAAACCATTCTTTCCCTGTACTTGGCACTGTGAGGCTCCACCTTAAATGCTGTGTCTAGTTCTGTGTCCTCAATTTAGGCAGGATGTTGAGATGCTCAAATTCATCTGGTCAGAGATCTGGAACACAATCCGTATGAAGAACAGCTGAGGGAGCTGGGGGTGTTTAACCTGGAAAAAAAGGAGGCTTAGGGGAGACCTTATCTCTCTGTGCTACTCCCTGAAAGAAGATTTTAGTCAGTGAGGGGTCAGTCTCTTCTGCCAGGCAAGCAGTGACAGGACAAGATGACACAATCTTAAGCTGTGCCAGGGAAGTTTAGGCTAGACATAGGAAAAAAATTCTTCACTGAAAGAGTGATTGGGTGTTGGAATGGGCTGCCTAGGGAGGTGGTGGAGTCAAAAAGACTGGGTGTGGCATTCAGGGCCATGGTTTAGTTGATAAGGTGGTGTTAGATCACAGGCTGGACTTGGTGATTTCAGAAGTCTTTTCCAACCTGGCTGATTCTGTGATTCTCTGCCCTGCAGGAGCGGCTGGTGGTGGAGAATGCAGACTGGCTGGTTGTGGTGCCATACTGGGCCACCTGGCCCTACGAGACCCTGCTGCTGCCCCGCCGCCATGTCTGTCGCCTCCAGGACCTCAGTGACAGTGAGAGGGACAGTGAGTGGCCCTGAGCTTTGTTGTACCCCATCCCACATCCTTTGGGCTTGACCTTTGTTATGAGGCAGCCATGCTGGTGCTGGAGGGCTTGTGTCCTTGGGGTGGGACCTGCTGAGCTTAGCTGGGGAGGGGAATGGCCCCTCTGTTTTGTTAGGATAAGAACTGGTTGTTAGGATAAGAACTAGCACTTCTTGTGGCACTTGTTCCGTTTGGGGTGATGGAGCACATAGTGCTCCCTGTTTTAGTGGGAGGCTTCTCCTGCTGCATTGCTCGGGCTCCCTGTGTGAGTGGGGAGGGGTGAGAATTCCCAAGTGTATCCCTGCTGCCTGTCCCTGATGTCCACCCAGGGACAGTGCTGTGGGTGACCCCACTGCACACCTGACAAGCTGCTGGCCAGCTCGGTGTGTGAATCACTGTCACTTTCCTGCAGGCCTGGCCTCCATCATGCAGAGGCTGCTCATCAAGTACGACAACCTCTTCGAAGTCTCTTTCCCCTACTCCATGGGCTGGCATGGTGAGTGGCGTGGCTCTGCAATACTCTCATCCCCATCCCTGACTCCTCCTCATGCAGTGCCTCTACCTCTGGGGATCTCTGCTGGTCAGAGTGACCCTGAGATGCGTTAGAAAGTCTCTTTTTCCAGCCAGGCAGTTGAAGAAAGGAGTCAGAACTCTTCAGTTCTCGGTCTCAAAGTTGTTTATTGTTTCTTATCTATAAAATTCTCTCTCCTGGCCTGCCAAGGTCTGCTCAGCAGGATAGACAGAGGCACTCTGCCTCCCCCAGGGTGGTGTTATCTTTTTATACTAAAAACTACATGTACAATATTTAGAATTACTTTCCAATACCTGTCACCTATGTTACACAGTGAGCTTCTACTCTAAACTGATCTAAAAGTGCCAGCATCACAGCAGAAGTTGGAAGCCAAGAAGAAGTAGGTGAAAGGCTGGGCACACCCAGATTCCTCCATCTTGCCCCCTGAACCCCCATTCTAAAATCCCCAAAAAATTTATTTTTCACCCCATGATAAACCGATTATTATTCTACTTACACTTTTGTCGCTTGCAAATCCTCATATAAAGTTGTTAACTTTTTCCATGGGTCATAATCAAAGTCACAGGTGTCTTGTGCTCTGTGCCAGGGTCTCTGAGCCCCTGGCAGGGATCCTGGCCATCCAGGACAGCCAGATGTCCTGAATTCCAACATCTACCCCCTGCAGGAGCCCCCACAGGCTCCTACCTGGCGGAGGACTGCAGGCACTGGCAGCTCCATGCCCACTACTACCCCCCTCTGCTGCGCTCTGCCACTGTCCGCAAGTTCATGGTGGGGTACGAGATGCTGGCACAGGCACAGAGGGACCTCACCCCGGAGCAGGTGGGTGCAGCTCAGGGGCACTGGGGCACCCGGGGGGCTGTGTGCCAGGGCTGTCCCTGCAAGCAGCCCCCGGCTGTCCCTTGTGCTGTGCCCTGCAGGCAGCCGAGCGCCTGAGGAGCCTCCCCGAGGTGCACTACAAGAAGAGGGCTGAGTAGGTGTGATGGGAGCAGCAGAGCACCCAGTCCTCGCATGTGAGTGTGAGAGGGGTTCTTACTGCTTCCCAGCACTCCCTGAAAGGAGGTCATAGCCACGTAGGGGTTGGTATTTTCTCCCTGATAACTAATGATAGGACAAGAGGGAGTAGCCTGAAGTTGTGCTAGGGGAGGTTTAGATTGGATGCTGGGAATATTTCTTCACCAAAAGGGTGGTCAGACATGGGAACAGGCTGCCCACAGAAGTGGTGGAATCCCTGTAGCCTGGAAGTATTAAAAAAAAAAAAAAGTAAATGTGGCACTTAGGGACCTGGTTTAGTGGTGGGCTTCACAGTGCTGCACTAAGAGTAGAGGTTTCAGATTTTATCGTTTGGTGTGCTCAGTGAGGCCACGAGTCAGCTGGGAGTGGTGACAACTGAGGTCTGGGAATTCATGTCGATTGTGAGCCCTCTGAACTCCCAGATTCTCCTGACCCTTGTCACAGTTTGGCTGGTTTTTGGGACTGGTTTTGCCTGTTTGGGGACTCAGGGTCTAATCCTGTGGCATTCTTGTGTAGGTGGTGTTCCTTGTCTCTTTCACCATCCCAGGCTGTCTCTGCCCCCATGGCCTACTCCCATCACTACTAAAGGGCTTACCCTCCTTACCAGTCCAGTCTCACTGGTGGGACTGGGATTTCTTCTGCCCCGTGGAGGGGCACAACCCCCCTGGACAATAAAACCTGAAGCAAAGTGCCTCTGCCTGTGCTTTCGTGGCTCTCAGTCCTAGGTGGGAGGTTTGGGGTCTCTGGTGAAGACCCCATCTGCTGGTGGGGGGTAGCACGGGGCTCAGGGGTTGTGCTGGTAGCCCAATACCTGTTGCTTGTGTCCCTGCCTCTGTGCTGCCTCCTCTTCCTCCCTGGGGGGAGCTCTGAGTCTGTCTCTGAGCACTCCAGGCTTTGGAGGAGTGGGAAGCAGAGGAAGAATGGATGCAGCCCAAGGCCTAGGCAGCTCCTGGGAGAGGGCTGAGCCCTGGCAGACTTGCTGCACGGGGGCTGCTGGCTGAGATGCTCAGCCCTGGAGCTGTTCCTCCTCATCCTCTCTGGCTGGGACTGCTGGTGGCAGCCCTCATGCTGCAGGTACAGGGGCTGCTGGGATGCAGCCAGGGGATGGTTCATCACTCACCTGGGGGCTCCCAGGGAGTCCAGCTCTCTTCCTGGTGCTGCTCCCCGCTTCACTGTGCCCAGCCATGGGGGGGGATAGTGGCAGCTTGGACCCTGGGGCGAGCTGGGGGATATTCTATTCACCTCTGTATTTGCTCCCCTCCCTTTCCCTCCATGAAAGCCCTGGGACTCTGCAGGGGTAGGTGATGGACTGTGATGCCACCACAGCTGATGTGGGGTGCGCCAAGCACTATGAATGTGCACATCTTCACAAATAGTTTTTATTTGTCACTAATGAGCCATTCTCACAGCTCTCTAATGAGACCCCTCTCCTTGTCCAGTCTGTGAGAGTGCTCCTGGGGTCTAGAAATATCTTGCAAGGAGAGAAGTGATCTCCTCCTGCCTCCAAGACAGCAGTCCATGGCGAGGGCCATGTTCCCTGTGCCCCATCCGTGCGTCGCTCCCTGTGAGCCTGGGACAGATGGAAGGGCTTCCTGCCTGTGTGATGCTGGATGCCCTCCTGCATGCTGGTTTTCTCTTTCTGTCTGATTGCCTCATGCCAGAGCCCACAAATGCCATCACCTGATCTCAGCCCTCCCCAGGTGCTCTGGGGCTCTGGGGAGGAGCTGGTGGCTGACCCTTGAGCTTGAAGCCATCATTGTACGCAGCATCCCTCACCAGGGCATCGGGACTGCCCAGCTGGGAGTCTGGCCTCTTGCAAAACTGATTTCTCCCCTCCTGGGACAAACGGAGTCCGTTTGATCTCTGCCTCCACCCCGGTCATGAGCCTTTTCCATTGCAACAAGTGCCTCTGCTCCAACTTCCCAACTTCCCCGCCTATTCTCCAGGGTCCTGGGGAAGCGGCAACAAATTGCCTTAAGTGTGGCAATCCAGCTCGGGGTAATTAGCCGCTGAACCGGTTGTAACGAAGCTAGTCATCTCCCGGCACGGGCAGTTAGCTGTGATTTAATGGCCCGGCAGCTCCCAGCCCCGGGCTGCCGCGCCTCGGCCCGCGGCCGTAAATGAAACTCGCAGTTAAGTCAAGCGGTATTAAACTTTACAGTCGCCGTCTCTGAAAACGGGACTCTCTTCAATAAATCAGGGCAAGTGGGATTGTAAATATCGAGGCAGGATCCATATTGCTTAATTAAACAGCACCTAATGAACAGCCTGTTTGTTGTGTTGTGATTTAGGATGGAGGCTGGGGAGCAGTGTGTGCTCAGGGGGGCTGGTGCCTGTGCCATGGTGCCCTCTACTGCAGGTACCTGCTGCTCAAGTTTATCTGCTGCTAAAAAATCTCAGAGATGGCCTGAGAATTAGTTTGGGGGTTTTTTGAAATTAAAACAAAATCCCCTTCTGAAATCTGAAACAGGGTGATAGCAGCAGTTAGAGGAGGAAGAGGAGGGAGTACACCCAGGTGTAAGAGCTTGACCCTGGTTTTGCTGAGCTCCCCACCTCCTCACAACAGCTCCAGCCTCCTCTTGCCCTCATACTTCTGGCTTGTGCACAGGGTTGTGTAAGGCTGGAAGGGAGCAATGAGCCTTTCCCATGGCACAGGGAGGCATCAGGGTGGTGCAAATGGAGCTGCTGAGGATGCAAAGGCATTGCAATTCATAGGAACTATCGCTGGTGTGCTGTAAAGCCCCAAGCCTTTTATATTTTGGTAGTTGCAGTCCACTTGTAATTAAAAAGTGATTTATTGCAGGAGATTAAAAAAGTCCAGCTGGTGAGGGATGAGGGAGTGGAGGGCCTGCAGGGCACCCAGCTGTTGTTCTGGACTTGGGAGCCACAAAGGGGAGCTGAGGCCCATCGGGATTCCCCATAAGGACATTCCTTGATGCTGTTTCAGTTCTCCAGGAGAGCTGCTGGAAATCCTGGGAGAAGTATCTCTGTGACTGGGTCATCCTTGTCCTGAGTCTCCATCTCCCAGCATGAGGGCAGAAACATCCTCTGCAATCGCTGCCCTGAGCTGCTCTGGAGGAATGAACAGGGCAGGGGGTGGGGAGAGTGAGTGAAGCTGAAGCATGGAATTAATGAGTTAAAATCCACTGGGGTCCCATAGGGGTGTTTGCACCCTCTGTGGTGCGCTCATGGGTCTGTGAGGGATTAGGAAAGGGACAGAATGCTGCTGTGCCAGGCTGGCACAAAGTGTGCTCTGCCAGGAGCAAGGGATACACCCAGTTGGGGATCCAAATGTACAGAGATGCTTGGTGGGGGTGAGGCCTGGAATTTATTTTCATTTTTGTCCCATTTTCTGATGCCATTGAAAGAAATTGGTCAATCTGCCAAGGGATGTGCCTTCCCCAAATCTCCTGGAGCTTTGCCTCTACTGAAATGAGCCAATGTCCTTGCCCGGGTTGTAGCAGCGGCTGTGTCCAACATTGTGCATGTTTGGGAGACCCAGAGCACTCCCAGCTTTGACACTGACTCCTCCCATGGCTGTGGTTGTGCCCTGGGTGCCATTCTGGGAGGCACATGGTGGACAGGCACCATTTGGCACGAGCACTTCATGGTGGAGGGCAAGGGGCAGGTTTGTGCCCTTTGGTTGGGTGTCCATGTCCTTGGCATCTGCCACAGGCTGCAGAGCTGCAGACAAGCTGCAGATCCTGTCCTGCCCACCCCTCCTCCTCTTCCCCCTGCCTTCCAGTGCAGGTGAGACAATAAAATATTGAGCAAAGGAAGGTAATCTGTGACCAGTGTGTTTTAATCAGAAAGAAATGTTACGAGTTGGGGCCTGCTGGTGCCTGCCATGCTCCAGTTTTACTGTCCTTCCTGATACCAGGTTAATGGCTGTCATTTCATCCCAGTTTTACTATTGGATTTGCCCTTATTGTTGAGTTTCTTCTTGTCTGCTGCTGCCTGCAACCCTGATTCCAGAAGAATTTGAGTTGCAAGGATTCCTTCTGTCACTCTGGGGGTTTTTGCAATGGAATTAGAAGAAATTAGTAAAATTTTAGGGAGGAAGAGAGGAAGGATGAAAGAAAGAAATGGAGGAAAGGAGAGAGAAAGGAAGGAGAGGAAGGTGAGGGAAACAGTGAGGGAGAGAAAGCTAAATCCCTCACGTTTCTATTTAAAAGACATCGTCAGGCACTTACCATGAAAACAATTAATAATTTTAAGCAGATGCTAAACACTCTGATGCCCTGAAGCAGGCAGGCTCCATGCAGTGGGGAGATTTTGTGTGCCAGGAGAATGCAAATCAAAACCCAGATCCCTTTTAGATCTTGTCTTAACTGGCCATGCAAGAGCAGCTGGGACAGCAAAGAGCCCTCACTTTCTCCTGGGCCACGTGGTGCACCTTCCCTGGGTTTGGCAGCTTCCTTGGCAGGAGTTCAGACTAGCAGGAAACAATTTTGGAGGTGTTTTGCCCGTGTTTCAGACAGCTGGTATGTTTCCTCTGCTGATGGTCCCTGAGTCCTTCTTGCAAGTCATTTTCAGAGCCCTTGGGCACCATGAGTTGTGGGATGGCGTTTGGTCTTAGGCAGACACAGTGGGATGTCTGGATGATGCCTAGCAAGCTCTGCATGGACTTCACGATGGCAGCCCCAAGGCTGGAATTTAGTTGGTTAATCATCTGATAATACAGGTAATTTAATACTGTCACTTTACAACATCCATGTGGTCAGTAAGCACTGTCCCCCCAAATTTCCTACATGCCTGGTGTTGGGGAGGTACCTTGGGGCTTCAGCTCTTGGCAGTGGGGACCTGTCACTGCGTGAGGTTTGAGCCTTTCCCATCCTGGAACCCCATCCCAGAGTCAGCAGCCTCTGTTTGGAGCAAGACAAACACCAGGAGCATCCAGATTCCAGCTGGATTCAACCCAAACAAAACTGTCTGGGGACGGAGGGGAGCAGGTGTGGGTGGGAGAGCAGGGGACTGCTCTGGGATAGGGGCAGCCAAAGGGAAGGTAATCTTTGCCTGCAAAAGGGAGTTATCCAGCAGCAGTGCGGAGGCTGGGAGAAGGAGCTGGAGCCCTTGAAGCGCCCAGGATCTGGCATGGCTGAGATTGGGCACCCTGGCTGTTCCTGGCACACCACTGCTGCTGGAGCCAGCTGTGAAAGCTCACAGACATCTGTGCCTGCCCCGTGGGGAGGGATCTCCCTTCATCCTGATGTTCCAGAGAAGAAATCTCTATATATTTGCTAATTATCATGAGTGATGCTGAGAAGTCTGCTACAAAGCCCCAGGAGCAGCGAGACATTGCAATGCCAGGACGGATCTGAGGTGGGAAATCATCCCCTGCGGTGTGCCTGGGCATGAGGTGACTCCTGCCAGAAGCAGAGCCCCTGGGAGAGAGGAGGAAGTGGAGAGATACTAATTAGGTGTTAATAAGCGAGTAATTAGTAGATCTCCAGCCTCCTTGGTGCCCCTGGGGCTCCCTTGCCCAGCTCCAAGCCAAACCACCTGCTTCAATGTACCTAAGGTGATCTGAGCCCCACAGGCGCAGAGATGAACAAGCTGCTGCTCCCCACACATAGTGACAGGCTCAATCTCACAAAATATCCTCATAAATTGCCCTCAGGAAACAAAGCTCGACAAATAAAAGCCGAAAGTCCATTTGCAGCCTGTTAGCTTTTAGTGTTTAATCTCTCACTTATTTTGCCTGCATTTATCTCAATATCAGGGCAGGTCCTCCACTCCCTCATGGCTTTGTGCTTGGGCAGGGAGACACGACTCCTGGGTGCCTGTGCTGTCCCTGTGGAAAAGGCACTGCCACCCTCTTGTGCCTCAGTTTCCCCATGGCTCAAACACAATCAATCGCACAGAGGCCAGACCCCATCAGCTGTGACCAGGCAGTGGGAGCCCCTGTGACAGCTCTGCAAGGGCTTTTATAGGATCGTTGGGATATCCTCAGTGTGACACCCTTGAGTTCCTCTGGCTTGGATGGCTCTGTCCCATCCAGATATGAGGTAAAAGGTTTCCCATCCCTGGGACTGGCTACTGCCCCAAAACAGAGCTGTGCAACAAACCCCTGGGTTAGCACGCCCAGACTACTAGCTCAATATTTAATTTCAGACAATAAAAATACCTAGTTGTAATTTAATTTTTAAAATCAAATTTTTAATTCTCACACAGGAAGGAAACAGAGTGAGAGCGAAGCCAGGATGGGTCCCCAGGATGCCAGCTTGCTTTTTAACCCTTCCCATCCCGCTTTCAAATTGCTCTTGGGATCAGAGATGCTCAAAAACTATCTATCTGGTTCCAGCTGCTTCCACTGCGCTTCAGTAGCAGCAGGACCCTGCTCCATCACAGCCCGTCAGGTCACCTCAGAAGTAGCAGATCCATTGGCACAGGAGAAAAGGAATGACCCCCACCCTCTGCTGGGGTCTGAAATTCCCTCTGCCCTGGAGAGGACTAGCCGACACATCAGGAACTCAGAATGATTATGATAAAACCTGTGGGACACCAAGGGCATCACTATGATTTGTGCTGTCTAAATGTTAATCAGAATAATAATGCCTATTGAGACAGCTGTTTTAAAAGGCTGTGATGTTGGAGTAAAAATTCCAATAAAACTCTATTAGCCCTTCCTCGTTACACTAATGGTGCCTGCTGCTAAAAGCCCCCTGCTATAGACACCCGTATTAATGGGCTTATTACAGGAAATAAAATCTGAGGCTGAACATTACAGAGAAGCCTGATTAATTCAGCAAGGTAATCTTTTTTTTCTTCCCCCTCCTCTCTGCCTGTTCTTATTCTCCCTCTCTTTATTTAATGAATGTACTTCTTGAACTGCCAACTTTTGAGCTTTTCATGGAGTTTGGGGATGATTTTAAACTGATCTCGTTCACAAAGAGATGAATCTTTGAGCTGGCACCTGGTGCAAATGGGGGGGAAGGCTTGTCAGATATCTCCATCAAACCAGGGGAGAGGAAAAGCAGCCAGGCTAGAAGTGAAGAGGTTAGAGAAGGGGGGAACAATGGATGTCCCAGGGATATCCACCTGGAGTAGTGGCTTGTGGGCTGAACAGCCCATTGCTTGTCACCAGGCAGGTGCATGTGACATTGGCCAATGTGAAGCTGCTGGGGGTAGAGCAACACCTGCCCTCAGATTCTGCTTCCCACTCTTTCTTGTCCTGATTTATCCTCTTTTGCCACCACCTCTGTCCCTGGAGGAAGGTTTGCCTGGGTCTCCCATTTGCAGGTGCCATCCCCAAGCCCACTGGCTTCACCCAGCGAGGCTGGCACCCTGGACTCATGCTGAGAGGCAGAAACACTCTGACAGACACACCACTATTCATCAAGGCTATAAATAACTCCCATAAAAATCCTCTTCTTAGCCTTTTGTGTTCAGCCAAACCCTGCCAATGGGAAAGGAGACGGCATCTATTTTATGGGCGGCTGGAAGCCGGCTTTGCATTTTTCTGGCTCACGTAATCCCACAGGTACCCTCGCTTCTTTTCTTTTTTAACAGACTTTTGATTCACATTCCTCCCAGCCAAGTTTAATTATGGCCTCGTTTCCTGCTGCCCAGGGAGGGGAAGGGAAGAGGGCAGCTCTGCTTGTGTGTGCAAGGACAGGGAACGTGGGGCAAGAAGGATGGAGGGAAAGGGGAGAAAAGGAGGGAAAGAGGAAAGTGAGAAGGAGGGAAAGCAGGAAGAAGCAGACAGGCTGTAAAAAGGAAGAGGAAGAGGCAAAGGACAAAAAGGAAGGAGAGTGGAGCCCAGCTGTGTGCCCATCCTGGGAAGCCCAGAAGGGTATCCAGGTCCCAGACTTCATAATGACTGCATTTACTGATTTCTAATTAACCACAGCAGGAAGCTGTGAACACTGTGAGCTTTTGGAGTAGTCTGGACATACTGGGTGACGGGCTATCAAAGTCTGGAATTCCTTGATCCTAATTCCACATGGGTACGTTGCAGTCATACACGGGGCCAACATGCTACAGGCAGTTAATGATTTAATGACAATGTAGGGAAGTTAAATTGCACTGGGAAGGAGAAGATGGTGGGATTGCACAGACCCTGCCAAGCAATCCTCAGGGGTCTGCAGGTGGGGCTGGAGTTGATGTTTCCCTCTGGGGATCTGTGACCTCCTTGCCTTGGGAAATGTGGTGGTCTTGGTTTGGGGATTGCTGGAGATTTTTTCTTGTGTTCATCATGCTTGTATCCATCCTGCTGTCAAGGCAAACACCCCATTAACAGCAGGGGTCTCTTCTGCCCTATACAATAACGCAGCTAGTGCTCCCTTACTTGCATGTCTACCCTAAAAAAGAATGCCTTCCACGTCATTAGTCCCTCAGATCTTGATGGAGGGGTTCTTGCTGTGATCTCCTCACCACCACACCCTTGTCAGTGCCATCTGGAAGTGCAGGTGATCATCAGCATGGGAAACCCTGTGATGAGGGAGAACACTCTGGGGAGTGGGAAGAGGGGACAAAAGCCTCCAGAAGGAAGGGGAAAAAAAAGATGAAATCAATTTAGTAACAATAAAGCCTCTTACTGTATTAACTGCTAATCCACAAATACACAAACACACAGAGGGAGTCCTTGGAATAAAGGCATTTAATTAGGCTATTTGCTTGAAGCTGGCTCTGAAAGGTCTGGCACGATGGAGGAACAGGCACAGTGGGAACCTTGTGGGTTATACTTGCCAGGACTGGTGACCTTCCCCTTTGGTTCAAGGCCACGGAGCAGTGCTGTCCCCTCCATGGGGACACGACTGGATCTCTCTGGACTTCCCTTTGCTGGCTGGGGAGATTGTCTCCTGGCCCCCCATGGATGCTGGGGAGCTGGCTTTTCATGATGTTTCCCATCCAGCTGGGGTGTGAACTGTTGGCATCATGGGGCCATTTGCTTTTTCCTCCTCTCCTTTTCCTTGAAGGGAGGAGGCCACAGTCAGGGGGGTTATAACTCTTCTCTCCTTTCATTTGATCTGCCAGAGGGCTCAGCAGGGGGAAGACCCTGTCTCGGCAGGCTGCCCATGAGATAAAAGGCAGAGAGGGCCAAGCCAAGATATTTTTTCCACTGTTCCCCCCACCCCTTCACCCCTTCCTCCATCCCCCCCGTTTTCTTGGCAAAGGACGAAACAGGGAAATGAGCATACTCCTTTCAAAGCCCTTCCTCTTTCAATATTGCACCGGGCCTGGGTTCCCTTCTGGATGCCTGATTGCTGGCATTCCCGCTCCCCATGCAGCCTAAACTGTAACAGCTGAGGGCTGGGGATGTTGTCGGGGCACTGCAAGCACGTGTGGGGAGGCTGTAAGGGAAGCACCAGCCTCCTGCTTCCCATTCCAGAGCTGGGCCTGTGCTGCATCCCACAGAAACCCGGCCCCTTGGGGTCCTCAGCCCCACTGCCACTTTTTGCCCCCAAACTCTGCTGCTCTGGTGCATCACAAGGTGTGGGGTCTCTGCTCCTGGCAACCTCATGGGTTGGGAGATGTTTGGCTGTGTCACCGTGTCCTGCAAAGCCTGTGCTAGCGTGGGTCATGGGAACCAGCTCCGCTGTCCTGGGATTCTTGTTAAGGCTCGGGAATGCTGTCCTGCCCCGAACTGGGATGAAAGCCACACCAGGGAACCTGGCAGAATGCAGCCCAACTCCCACTTGCTGCATTGGACTCAGTGGAGTGTTTAATTTTAACTTTTTCCAGAGATTTTCTTTTGATTTCATCCTTTTCTATTTGATTTTTTTTAAGGAAGATAACGATCTTGCATTTCCAAATGAAATCATTTGGCACCTGGGTGGGGTGAGGGAGAAAATATTTATTTTTCATTTAAAGCTGTTGAAACAGGATAGCTGAAATGTTACATGTCTTCTTTTTTTTTCCCCCAGAAGGTTTTTGGAAAGAGAAATTTGTTTGAAGTGACCTTTTCTTAGGAAGTGTTTTGATGAACTGGCATTTTCTGGATGAAAAAGCATTTCTGCCCAAAGTGCCTGGCCCTTCCCCAAAGAAAGGGCAGGAGCAGAGGGGCCACGTGAGCTGCAGAAGGACAGGGCTTGGTTTTGGGATTTCTCCAGTGCTCTGGGGAGGGTGCTTGGACTGGTGTGGCAGATTTGGTGCCAGAACCTGGGGCATAAAGACCGAGGTGGTGGGGGCAGCTCTGGCGTTGTGGCTCTCTGGGGCTGCTGGTGAGAGGAGTCCAGTGCAAGGGAAGGGGAACTTAGATGGGACAGCCCAGACCTCCAGCACAGCACTCCCCAGCTCCTCCTTATCAACCCCTTATCATTTCTCATGCCTTTGTCATGCTCTGTGTAACTTCCTGAGGAAGGAGGGCAGCCCACTGGTGAGGCCTTAGTGTAAACCCTTAATTAGCAACCACTTCTAGTTATGCTTCGAGGCAGGAGGATTTGGATTTGTGAGGGCACAGCAGGGATGGAGATCTGCTGGGTGTGATCCACAGCTCTCTTCCTGGGAGAGTCCCCCTTGGCACGTTCCCCAGACCCAAATCCTGGCAATGCACATTCCCTGGGGCTGGAGAAACACAGCGTGCCTCTGTGCTGGCATGATCCTGCCTTACACCCAGGGCTGCACAAAGCCTTTTCAGCTCCAAGAGCCCAAGGACTGAGCTGGACATCCTACGGGGCAGCACCCAGCTACTCTGCAGAGCTGCTGCCCCCAACCAGGGGCCCACGTGGTCAGTGCAGCCCAGTCCCAGGAGGGCCACATCTCCTCTCCTGCATCCCATGTGCATGTGAGAGGGATGGCAGTTGGGGATGCCCCAGGAGACGCTCTCTTGGAGGCTGTTTCCCTCCTTTAATCCCATTTGGCTGTCCTCATTTGCTGCTTTCCTGCACATCTCGAGTGGTATGTCGATTCGCTGTCGCTCTGGTTTATTAATCAGAGTGTCAGGCAGGGGCAGATCAAATGGCTTACAAGAGCCTAAGTACGTTACAGCAATGCTATTATCTCTCTCCACTAAAATTTGTAATCTCCATGAAAAATTAGAGCAAGCTGCTCTGACAAGCCCCATTCTCCATATACCCCACGAGCAGGACCCTAATTATTTTACCTTTTTTTAACTCTTTATTAATCCCATCCTCCACCAGCTGCCTGTTATTTTGCCTGAGATTCGTGCACTGACAAAAGAGATTGGCTTCACAAATGCTTTTAATCCCCTGGTGCTCACAGACTGCCAGTGTGAGACTGCTCTGATTGCATTGAGATCCCTGCCAGAGAGGCAAGCAGCTGCTTTTGTGGGGTCCCTCATACTTTTTGGGGTGATCTTGCCTGGGGGGTGGCCATGTCTGAGGCTCCTTCCTGAGGCACCCAGCAGGTGGTGGTCATGTATAAGTAATTCCTCACTGTGTTTTCTTATCGGAGGATTTTAATGTTTTATTCAGCTTCAGGTTGATGTTATCCATCTCTTGGGCTTCCAGTGGGGGCTCACCACATCATGAGACTTTCTTTTCATACTTGCCAGGGTGGACACAGTCAGGGTTTGGTTCTTGTTCTCCTTTTTGTGCTCTCCAGACCGCGTCAAGTGCAGACTTTTGTATGGATGGAAAACAAACAAAACCTCTTATCACTCCTGCAAGTCTAGCTGACACAGTCTTTCCACTCTTTGACTGCATTTAATACCTTTTATTTCACATCTTTCAGCACTTTACAATAGGACCAATATGATATCCATAACAATTTGAGGGGATGGTGTCTGGAGGGAGAGAACAGATTGGCCTGGGATGGGGATGATGCTGTGGGTGTACCTGGGCTGAGAGAAACATTGGTGGGCTGGGAAGGTGGGGTGCTTGTGTCCACTTTCTGGGGGTGAGAAGCAGTACTATGGTTGTCACCCAGTCCCTTCCCGGTGGCTGTTGGGACAGCTGTTGTCCTCTGGGGACAGATCCTGGAAAATCTCACTAGTTCTCCCAAGAGCTGCAGCCAAGCTGAACCAGAGGGACATGCTGGGGCTGGAAATGGAGAATTCAGGAATATGTCTGTCAAAATCTTCGGGGCAGAGGGGAGCTGAGGGTGTGCATATTGCTTTTGCTGGGCTGGAGCCTGTCTGGGCATTGGTGAGGGTCTGGGACTGCAAGGGCTGGTCCAGTTTGGCACTGCTGGGTTTGCAGCCCCATTTCATCCCAGGGGTGCTCAGTCTGCCAGCTGAACCCCATGGGCATCAGTACAGAACTGCCAGGGGGCACAGTACTCCATCTCACTGCCCTTCAGCATGGAAATACCCACAGGTACCCAGGGAATTTTTAATTCTAGGAGCCACCTACTTTCCTGGAGAGGCCAGAGGTGTTCTCAGATTCTCCACCTTGAATGTCTGACCCCAATGCCACTGCTTTGTGTGGGAAGTAAGTGGTTCCTCTCTGCTTTTTACTCTCTGCCACATTTATGTCCAGGTGTTTAACTCTGATCTTGGATCAATTTAAACTTATCCATTTTTTCTATGACAAGGGCCTCTGAGATGGTGAAAAATTGACATGGTGTAATAGCAGAGAAATGGCTTTGGATCTGCAGCCAATCTCTCCTGCAGCGTAGAAATGAAGCCCTCCAAACACTACAGAACATCTGAGCAAATTCAATAGTTTCTCATTTTTATATAGGTGTATATATATGTGTGTGTATATGTACATGCGCATAGCTCCATAATACTCATATTAATATTCTCCACCCATTTCATTGCAGCATCTGGCCATCAGAAATGCAGCTCCTAAGCCATGGGCTAATGGGATCTGTTTTTATTTGTCCTTGTTATAAAATAGGTACCTCCATATTAACTTTGCAGGGCATTATATTGATGTAGGGCCGTAAACTTTATGGCAGATTTCACAACCCTGTTAAGTGCATCGTCTTAGGCTGTAATATCTATCTGGGAAGACAAGGGAAACCCTTGCCAGCAATACACGCTTGGGAAGGTGGTGTGAAGCTGGGGAAGGAGAGGAGAAGTGGGGCTGATACCTGCAGGACCCTGGGGTGTACAGAAATCTCTCCAGATGCTGGGAAAGGGGTTTGCTCACTGCTTTTTGGCTGCTCACAAATTCTCTGTGAGCAGTGTCCGTGCCAGCAGCAATTGCATCCCTGGGGTTCTGGCTGGCTGCTCCAGAGGCTGTTTGCTCTCCTGCCCCTCCACCCTTCCCATCCCCAGTAAATCTGACGCTATGCACACTGTGGCCGCTGGTCACAGATAACTGCTTAGCTTAAATCCTGCTTGAATTCCCTTGGCTTATCTGCTAAATGGGATCTCGGTTATAAATAGAGTCCTGCAGACATGAAGGTCTATTTGGGCAGGGGCTTGTTTGGCAAGGAGTTTTACACAAGTTTGAGCAAATTGCTGGGGAAAAGCTGAGAGATAATAACAAGGAAAATGATATTAAACTGGCTCCTCTGCTTCCTCCTTATCCCTTAGCTGTTAGCAACTCACCAGGAGAGTACAGCTCTCAAGCAGACAAGGCGTCGCGGGTCTCCAAACTCCAGTCCAGCAATTGCAGCTGTGAAATGCTGTCTCAAAGCCAGGAAAAGGAGAGAAAGTCGTCCTCACATGTGCCCCCATGGCTGCCCTCTGAGAGGAATGGGTCTGTGTGGAGTGAAGATGAGCTCTGTGGCCACTGAGGCACAGAAGCTGCAGGGATGCTGGCCCTCCTCCCCCAGCTCCTATGGCTGGCTGCCATCACTGTCAGCTAATTGGGATGCTGATAATTATTAGTGTTTCATGATTTAATTTTCTCCTCATTACAGTCTCTGCCTCAGCCTAACTGGCGCTGAGCAGATCTCCACAAAAGACCAAAGGAGGTGGTGGGGGTGATCCCCACTGTGCAGGACCCTGGTGAAACCAGATCAGATGCAAACTGTGCCTGGGGGGAACCAGGTCAAAACCCCATAGCTTTGGGACAGTGAAAACCAGGCTGGGCAGTGGCTCAGCAAGGCTGGGGCTGCAACAAGTCAGAAGAATCCTAATTCTTCTGAAAATCTCTGAGGCATGAATTCAGCACCTGCAAAAGACAACCATCTGGGGGAGGAAGGGAGGTCTGTGTGCGGGAGAAAAGCTTTGTTGGTGTGTGTGTATCAGAAATTGCACAGCAACTCAGGTGAAAAACAGCCAACAAATTAATTTATATGGGTTAGCACACGACAAACGTTGTGTGGGGAAATCAGTTGGCCATACAGGTTGGTTGGTCAGTGCCTGGTGGTGATGGGAGCCTCCATCACAAGGGTTCTTGCTGTTGTGTCCTGAGCTGGGCCAGGAAAATCTGCCAGACTTTATCTTGCTCAATTCTCACAGCCTAGCCAGGCATGATCCTACCTAAGCCCCCAGAGCATGCATAATTCAGTACCACTGGCACCTCAAGTACATGAGGAACATCTCTGAAATCCCTGAACTGCATACAGAGGACAATCCTACATGACCATTCCTACTGATGACCTGCAAAACTCTTGTCTCGACACAGGGAGGTCACTGCTGCAACAGGGATGCTTCAGACTTTCCTCCCAGGGTGGAGATCATCCCTTTCAGGTATACAGGGCAGGACTGAAATTCCTGCCTGGAAGGCTCCTGTGAGAATTAGTCAGACACTTAATTGTGAAATGGCCCTGAGGGTGTTTGCAGCCAACATGAATTTTCAGGATTTGTTCCATCCTTTTGCTTGTAAAGCCTTTTAATTTCTTTCCCTTGTCTGGTCATCCCCATCAGGGAAGAGTCAGGTTTTCCTGAATCCTGGGGTGCTGCAGGGAAAGGACATTTGAGCAGACATTGCTGGCTGGAATTCAGCACCAAGACCCTTCCCTGTGCACAGTCCAGGACTCAGTTACCAAATAAGCTTTGGCTTGGGTGAGATTGTCCCCAAGGGCAGAGAGGTGGGTAGGGAGCCTCGCAGTAACCTCTGTCTGGATCAGTGCAAGCCCCCATTGATGCCAGCACTGCCTGGCACTGGGCTTGAACCAGGAGTGTGGTGTGGTACAAAAGGGAAACAAGAGAAGCAGCTTGACAGAAGGCAATTTGGGTAAAACAGCATCAGGAGTGTCAAAATAGATTTGTTTCCAATAGAGAAAACACCTCCCCAGGGAGCATGAGGGAGACTTAGGAGTTGTTGGTTTTGGAGGAGAGAGGCCGTGAATTTGATCTGCGAACAAAGGGGAACTGGCAAAGCTGACAGCTTTTGCTCTGATTGCTTTGCTTCCTCTGCGCTGGGCTATGTCTTCTTTTTTTTTTTTTTTATCCTTTAATTTTTTTTCCCTTTTAATTTATTGAACTGCTCTGGATCTCAATTCACTTTCTTTGCTCTTTACTTCTTATTGCTTTGGCTGAAACTTTAAATCCCCAGTATGACTGGGATCAGGGCAAGAATAAAAATATCCCATGGAAAAACAAACCAGCCCAAGGACATGAAAACAAGCTGCAGCGTTTCTGATGTTCAGTTTTGGTAGCAGAGGGTGGCTGTCTCTTGGGAGCAGGACAGGGACACAGGGATGGAGGGCTGTGGGCAATCCCTGCACCACGGGGTGGTCAGAGGGAATTGCTGGGCTGCACTCTGACTCCTGAGGATCAGAGTCTCTGCTAAAATCATCTGCCTGACTTGAAGGGCAGGATAAAGGAGAAATCTCCCTGCCAAGGGGTGAGGCTAGAGGCTTTTCCTGAAGCTAAGAAAGTGCCAAGAAGGAAGCTTTGCCTTGTGAAATGTCCTCTGAGAGCTGAAGGGACATTAAAAAGTAGCTGCCAAACCAACTCCTTGCCTGACGCTGTTTTTTTCAGAAATGAAAATCCTTTTTCACAGGGGCGAACTGAGGCCCAGGGCAATGGTGTGGTATCAATAGGTGGGGAAGGCTTGGAGCAGCACCCCACATTTCTGGGCATCAGCTGTTTTCCCTCTGTGCAGACAGCTTGTGTAGTCAATGTGTCACGTTACTCTCCTTTCATCAGCCTGAAATTACCATTTGTAAAAAGGGGAAAGAAATCCAAATCTTCAAGAAGCCACTCAGGCTGTTATCTGAGGCTTGTTTCTTTTTTTGTTGGTTTGGGGGTTTTTTTGGTTGGCTCTTTTTTTTTTTTTTTTGCCTTTTTTTTTTAAATCAAAGGAACAGATGTTTCTTTTTGATATTAAATGGGCTGCAGGGCTGGATCCTGCTGTTGCTTCCAGGACTGTGTATCTGGAGTGAAGCAGCAGTCCCTCCAGTTGGGGAGAGGTACTTATTTGCAGTGCCTGACCCCTGGAAATTTTGGGAAAGGGGCTTTCCCCTCTTTGTGGCACCTTGCTGTTATGAATTAGTAACAGATGCATTTACAGCCTGCTTTGGAGTGGCTCTGGGAATATTTCTCCTTCCTGATTGCTCTTTTGTCTACCTCAAAACAGGGCAGGTTTAGTTTTTCTGCAGCCTCCCCATGTGCCTTTGGCTCAGTTTTTCTCTCAGTGGTGCTTTTCAGTGGATGCCACTCAAAGAGACCCAGGGTGGACCAGTGCAGCTCCTCTCAAGAATTTCCTTGGTAAAACTATTTCCCAAGGGCATCCCCAAGCCCTGCTCAACCTTATCCTTTCTGTCAGTGTTGGCAGGTGCAGACCAGCCTCCTGCAGCACCTTGTGTGCAGGGCCTGGCTTGTAAGGTGTTTTTCTGCAGCACTTGAGCTCTTGTCACCTGTGCTGACCCTTCTTGCATTTCTACTCCAGAAGATGTGGTGAGTAACTCTTTGCCCTGGCAATGACCTTGAAGCACAGGGCCAGGGGCTTGTGTCCAGATGAAACCTCCTGCACACACTGCATGGACATGGCCTGCTGTCAGGGTCTGATTCTGCATCTCTGGTCTGTGTCACAGCTGGATTTAGCTCCTGGTAAAAAAGATGAGAAAGCTGGAGCTCAAGTGATGTGCAAGGTTGGATCCCCAGGGCTGAATTTTGTCAAAACAGGGGATTCTCTGCAGGTCATAGTGGCATCTGCTTGCAGGGTATTTGAGCAGAGGCTCAGGAAGGAGCTCAGCAATGCACAGTGCTGAACCTCACCATCATCATCCTCACCATCAGAGTGGCAGTGGGGCACAGCAGGGCCAGGAGCTGCAGCATGTGGACAGATGCCTGGTGGAGGGGACAGTTTGTCAGTCCTGTCTCCTCAGGGCTCCCTGCCCTGAAAAGGAGTGGGGTCCACCCCAGAAATGCCTCATCCTGGGCCTGAGAGAGCAAACTTCATGATCACCCTGCTGCTTTGAGAAGCAGCATCTCAGGGGTGTCGATTTAAACACCTAATCTGAAGGAGAGGAACCCTAATTTGGGAGAGATGTGCTGGCCTGGAGACTGCATGAGCACTATTCCTGGCCACACTGCAAAGAATGGTCTCTGTGCCTCCTGCACCACAGATGTCCTGACAAAGCCCCAGCTGCTCTCTGAGGACAGTGGCCACTTTTCAGAAAAGGTTATGGGCTCCCTGATCAATAGCTGAGGACTCTCACTGCTCCACATTGGGGCTGAGGTATGGGGGCTGTGGCTGGTTGGGTACAGAAAATAGCTCTGGACTGCATCAGAGGCATCTAAAATGTCAGATTGTCTTTAATCATGAAAATAAAAAAGCAAGAATCCAGTCTGACTGCTTGGCTGTGCTGAAATAATAGCTCATTTGGAAGGTGGAATTTAAGCCTAAAAGCTAACATTTTTGGTGTGTATTTATAACAGGCAGGCGCAGAGAACCTATCTACACTGCATTTAATTTCTTTCACAAGCTCCTTTGATCCAGGCATTACTGCCCAGGCAAAACTGGCACAAGCTCCTTCACAGGCATGACCAACCATGCTGCTGTGAGCTGCCCAGCACTGGAACTGAGAGTGGATTCATTTTAATTGAGTGCTTGGGCTAGCTGCAGCCAGAAATCTTGCTTCAGCTTGTCACCGTGAGCTCATTGCCTCCAAAACCCAAAGCCTTGCCTACCTCACAGGGGTGGAAAAATGGGGCACTTGCCAGGTGCCTGCAGCAGGTCTCAGCTGCAGTGTGTTGGGTGATGCAGAGAAGATGCTGGGACGGGGATGCTGGGATCCCAGTTTGGCTGGGATGGAGCCAGGGAGGCTGTTTGTGCAGCCTCTTGAATGCCCATGGGATGTGTGGAGTAAAATCCCTGAAGAGAAGGGCATGAATTCTGGGCTTTCAGCACATTATCACTGTCTGCCCCAGGGCAAGCAGGGAGACCAGGAGCCCTGGGAAAGTCAGGCATCCCTTCCCTGTGAAGGCAGAGATATGACTGCTGGAGTCTGCTCCAAACTCCTCCTGCCCTGCCCTCCAGGGTACAGTTATTTTTGCTAGGAAGGAGAGGCACTTTTAAAGGGTGGCCCATTCTGAACACATCAGATCCAGGCTGGAACACAGATCCATCTGGGAGGGAAGACAAACTCACTGCCTGGGCTCCTCCAGTAGCACATGCCTAGCACATGCCCAGTAAAGCCTGCTCCCTCTCCCAAATAATATTTCAGCCTACCACAAGCTCTGGGGTTGCTGGAGCATGGCAACTTCTGTTGCTGACCACTCCTTGTACCAAGAGACAGTGAAGAATTTAAGTACTCCCTCTGCACCTTCTCCATGCCTTTAAGCACTTCTGTTTCCCCTGGCTGTACAAAATCTCTTTTCCAGGCAGCAGTGTCCCACTTGACCAGTTCCTCCAGAAGCTTTCCCAGACCTTGGATTGTCTCCATCTGGGGATCTGGGAGAGCAGGAGCACACACACTGTCCATGTATACAGATGTGCATTGTTACACGGTGATGTTGGTATTTTGCTATTATTTCCTGACAACTCATACCACACTCTGGAACAGCAGCACCTAGCTCATGAGCTTGGCAGTGCCCCAAAGAGTTTATTTCCATTGTGTAAATCAACCCCATATCTCATTTGTCATCTCAATGATAAGCAGTTTTGGCAGGTCTTTTGGCAGCTTTTAGAAATCAGATTACCCTGAACACGCGGTGCTAGCAGAAGATGTCACCTCAGTGTCCACACCCTTCCCTAATTCACTCATGCCCAGACTGAGCAGGCAGGTGCTTGTGCTCCCTGCCTCAAGGGCTGAGCCCTCTGCTGAGAAACTGGCCATGCATCCCAGCCTGTTTGTCCATTTCTAGCTGGGCAAAACCTCCCTGCTCTTGTGCCACCTTTAGGGGTAGTTTTGCTGCTTGCCTTCAGGTTTGTTTGGAGATCAGCCATAAAAAACCTTGTGGGATGGGAGCCCTTCCAAACCTGCTTGCAATGTGTTTGAATAACAATGGTCCTCTGCTTTGTTCTGCTGTGGGATTGTCCTCCTCTCCTGCTTCTGGGGAGGAATAACCCCTTGCACCAGCACAGAATGGGGGCTCAACAGCTGGAAAGCAGAAGGACAAGGAACCTGGGACACCTGCTGGGCACCAGGCTGTCCATGGGCCAGCAGTGCCCTGGTGGCCAGGAGGGCCCTGAGGTGCATTAGGAGGAGAATTGCAGCAGGCTAGGGAGGTGAATCCGCCCCTCTACTCCTCTGGAGTGCTGTGTCCAGATCTGGGCTTCTTAGTAGAGGGGAGGCTGCTCCTGGAGTGGACCCAGCAGAGGGCTGTGAGGGAATGGAGCATCTCTCCCATGGGGAAAGGCTGAGGGAGCTGGATTCCCTGAAAGTCTGTTCAGCCTGGAGGAGAGATGACTGAGAGGGGTCCTCATCAGTGCATAAAGTATCTGAAGGGTGTCAGAGGGTGGACCAGGCCCTGCTCAGCGGTTTTGCACAACAGGGCATGAGGCAATGGGCAGAACCTGATGCACAGAAGTTCCATATGAAGGTGAGGAGGAATTTCTTTATTGTGCAGGTGACTGGAACAGATTTTCGAGAGAGGATGTGGAGAGTCTCCCTCACTGGTGGCACACTTGAGCTCTCTGGATGCAATCCTGTGCCACGTGCTCTAGGATGGTCAGGGGGGTGGGACTAGGTGGTCCCTCTGTGCCACCTTCCAGCATTCTGGAATTCTGTGACTCTCATGAGTCTCATGAGTCTCTGGAATTCTCTGAATTCTGAGCTCATGGTCCTGCAGACTCTGCTGTGCCTGAAACAGGGACCCTGAGGCACCCTTGAAGGAGGGACTGTTCATTTTTATGGTAATGGCAAATTGATCTTCATGCTCCTTTCTGGCTGTCTTATTGTGTATTTACATTTAACCTGCCGGAGGCTGTGCTTTTTAAAAATTTCTTAGTTGAACAAGCCTTCAATATGTGAAATCTGCCCCCTTTCCTTCCTTGCTCTGCAGTTTTACCCAGCTGGCCTTTCAAAAGGCTTTTTCTGTGAGGAGGAATGCGCCCATGCTGAGCCTCCAAAAGGCTATTTTTATCCAGCCCCTATGTTCCCTGCACAGGATTCATCTCCTTGGCTCTTTTTCTAGTTTTGATTCTTTTTAATGAGTGTCCTCATGGCAATGTCATTCCCTTTTCCCAAGGAAAGATTAGGAAGGGGGATTTTGCCATCCATACATGTATGTGATGGCCACCTCATGTGTGGGTTGTGGGCACTTTTGGCTTGGGGGACAGAGCAAAGTTTCATGGTTTTTTTGGTGAGCTCAGGGACCCAGTGTTTTGTGCAAAATCCTCCCTAGAAATAAAAATATCATGTCAGCATCACACAGGGAAGTGGTCAAGAAATGTTAATTTTGTTTCAGAGACCTCCTGATGCCACAGTAAGAAGGGAGCATGCAGCTGTTTTTCTAGAAATTGATAAGGGTGTTGTTTTCATTAATTTATTCATGGAAAGTGTTGTCAATCCTTTGAACAGGATTGAACAGGATGAATCCTTTGACTGCCCATGGAAGTTGTGGAGTTACCATCCTTGGAGGTGTCTGAGAAACCAATGGACATGGTGCTTGTGCTGTGCTCTAGCTGACAAGGTGGGGATTGGTCAAAGGTTGCTCTCATTGATCTTGGAGGTCATTCCTGACCTAAAGGACTCTGTGATTCCTCACTGCCTCCCTCAGGACAAGTCTGTTTTTCTCTCTGGACCCACAGCAGTGAGGGTGGGCTGGTCCTGCACTGCAACAGGTGCAGCACACACCCCTGTCAGCCTTGCAATGCTGCTCTGTCAGAAGAGGAATGTCAGGAATGTCATATCCAGCTGGATCCCTGAGGTCTCTGTGGTCTTTTGGAGGGAAGTGGCACTCCAGGTGGCAGAAATTGCTGGGCACCTGTGGAGGAAACGTGCATGGAACCTTCTTTCAATTTTATTGTTATTAGTCTTTGCTTGTGCAGCAGCCAAGTTGTCTTCTCCAGCAGCTTGGCAGTATTTGAGCCTGTTTTCCTGCCCTGGGCAGTCCCCCATGACCAGCCTGCTGTGCCAGGGATTTTCCCCCAGCACTGCTCGTGCTCTTGTGCACTTGCAGCAGCCCCAGAGCAGAGAGGTGAGATGCTTTCATGGTAAGCTGCACCCTGACACCAGGATTTACCAGATTTCTCTGTGAGACAGCACTGGTTTGCTCACAGCAGTGTTTCCTGCATGCTGCTGGTCCTCAGGGCTCCTTTGGAAACCAGAATGAGTGCAGTGAGCAGGTGAGGGTGGAGCTTCCCAAGGGCTGGGCTTGGCTCTGCTGAGGGTCCCTTGGGGCCTGCATGGCCAGGTTTGTATCCCACTCTTCCTCAGCTGGATACCCAGGTCAGGCAAGGGGAGAAAGGCCACAGAAAGAGCTGTGAGCCCAGCAGCTCCGTGGCTGCCTTCACCCCATCACAAACGCAAGCTGAGGCTGAGCTGGGGAGCCTTCTGCACTGGGATCAGCCTGATGAGCAGCGGTCTTACTGTATTAATTAGACATCTGGAGAATCTGGCAGGAAGCCCACTTAATTATCCTTGGTGATCAAGGATACTCTCAGGAGTCCTTCCCTTTTTGCCTTCTCTCAGAGCTTCTTCCCTCCAGTGTGTCACCATTTGCACACCCTGGAGAGACCCTCACTCTTGGCCCAGGTGGGGAAATTACTCTTCCAGACTTTGAGAGCCCAGGAGTGTCCATCAGTCACCAGATACAGCATGGGCAACACAAGGTGGTGGGGAGGGAAAGATGGGGCAGAAAAGTCAGGCTGTGGAGCATTGCCCTTCTTGTGGGCCTGGGCTGCATTGCCTGAAACTGCATTTTGGAGTGTCCTGAAGGCAAGTTTCACATCTCTGGCTAATAGCAGTGTTTGTCCCTGGTGTTTGGCACAGGGATATCACATATATGTGAGATATCCCTAGGTTTGCCTTCCAGCACCTCCCAGACCCAGGACAGAGCTGAGATGCATTTCCAGCCCTGTGCCCCAGGCTGCTGTGAGGATGGTGAGGCACTGGCACAGGTTGCCCAGAGAAACAGTGGATGCCATTTCCATCCCTGGGAGTGTTCAAGGTCAGGTTGGAAGGGGCTCTGAGCAACCTGATGCAGTGGAAAGTGTCCCTGCCTGTGGCAGGTTTGGAACGAGATGGTCTTTAGGGTCCTTCCAGTTCAGGCCATTCTGTGATTTTGTGATTAGCAGCTGTGCACAGGGCAGGGTGTTCAGGTGCCCTGTAAACACAGTAACCTGCACCCCACTGGGCAAAGAGCTCCTTGCTGCCAGCACTCCCTGCTTGGCAACTGCTTGCAGCCTGGAGCCCCTTAGTTCTGCCACCAGCTCCTGAGCCTGGTTTTGCATCAGACCCCTCTGTTGTGCAAAGGGGTGCTGACACCATCCCCTGATCCTCTGATGGAGCTAAATAGCTGCAAACTCCTCTCTGAACATCTAGTGCCACTAGCAAAAATGGGGAGGGGCCACCTCCTTGATACTGCAACTGGAACTCCAAGGGTAGGAACAGAAACATGAAAAGCACTGGAGGAACAGATCTGCTGCCTTGATCCTTCCTGAAGCTTAAATGGTACTGGTGGGCCATAGGAAACAGTTAGTTTGCAATTAGCACATGGGAGGCACAGTGAGATAATTAGCCACCGGTTAACAGGATGAATGTGAGGACCATTCCCTGCTTACTGATGTTTGGCTAATTTGACATCAGAGGCTTTGCTAAGTGATTGTGAATTGCACGGGAGGTGCAGCGAGCTGGATCTTGCTAACAAGGGTGCAATGATGTGTGGCTTGCACCGGGGACATTACCTGCTCCTGTCCCACATGGCTGTAACGTCTCCTGGATTTCTCCTGCTTCCCAGCTGCTCTGAGGGCTCTGCCAGAGCTGTCTGCTGGCCTTGGCCCTGTGGGGAGGGAAAGCACAGAGCCCAGCTTAGCAATGGCTCCTTGCACCCCTTGGACTATCATGGCCAAGCTGACAGGAGCACTCTGCCATCCTCCTCTGGTCTGCTTGACCAGCAGCAGGGTTGCATGTTAGGGGACAGGGACCTCAGCATGGAAAGGATGAGGAGGCCTGGCAGAATAATAACAGGTACAAGGAGGTGGCTTTTGCAGACAAAAAATCAGTGTAATGAGGAGTAAGAAGGTACTGCAGTGGATGATATTAAGGAGAAGGGGCAGATAGCACCAAGATTGGCACAAAGGAGAAAAGAGGGAAAGGAAAAGTTTTGTGGTGGCCCAAGGGAAACCTGTGGGATGGAGCTTGCCAGACAGGGAAGTATGAGCTCTCTTGTGGTCCTGAGGGACTCTGACATGCCAGTTCTGTCCTAGGCAGAGGGAATGGCATGGAGACACAAAGAACAGCCTTAGAAACCTGGGATGTTGTGGGGCTATTCCCGTGGGTTACAGCCTCAACACCAGGAGACGTGAAGCCTTTGTCTGGACAGGTGTCCATCTGCACAGTGGTTGTCTTGCTACCCCCACATCTGGGCACGGTGAGGAATGGGAGGGGAGCAGGAATGCCCTGCTGGTGCCTGCCCAGGCTTGAGATAGGCAGGCCCAGATGTGTCTGTGGAGGCAGCCCTGTGGCTGGGTCAGCACTGTGCCCTGGACTGAGCCAATTGCCCTGCTGGGAGATGGGGATAATTAGCTTGAGCCCAGCGTGGTGCTGATGGTACTTTTGAAAAATGCTGCCTTAGATATTTCAAGGGCGTGCAGCTAAGCAACCTGTTAAATGCTCTTACAAATCTAACAAGATAACCAGCCCCCTGAGAAGCTGAACAAACACTTGCATTTCCACTCAGAGGAGGTGAGCAACCTTTGCAAACGTCAAGTCATTCTCCAGGAGGCCTGGGGGCAGTGCAGGAAGAATCCCCAGGGGCCACAAAATGGGAATAGAAACCCTTGTAAAGTGGCTTGTCTTCAGCGATTTGTCTCTTTGCTCCCTGACTTGAATGAGAAGCTGCAGAGACAGCATGAAAATGAAATATAACCAGGAGGAATACTCCATTTCAGCTCTCCTGCATCTCCTACTGCTCCCTCCGGTCCCTGCCGCTCATCTGCTGAAGTCCAAGGCAAAGTGTTATTGAGCTGCAGGATCTGATTGAATTTTTTTCACATCCCTGAAGGGCCACAGTGACTGGAGCGCTGCTTTGAGCAGGACAGGACATGGTTAGCCAGTTGGCAGCACCAGTCCTCGTGAGACCCAGGCGGTGTCTGGCCCAGACTGCTGAATGAACGGGGGGCAAGGCCAGCTCTCTGTTCCCGTGTGGAGACTGCAGCAGATGTGTGAAGCAAGGATAGAGGCTGAAAGCAAACCTGCCTTGGTAACACACTCAGAGAATAGTCACATCCTGTGTCTGTGGAGAGGAGCTCTCTGCTGCCCGCCCCGTTGCCGTGATTCCTCCTAATGGGGATTGATGGGTTGCAGGTAACACCCCTGGGATTAAACTGTGTTGGGAGACAGACCTTTCTGTCCCTGGATTGAATGTCTTTCTTAGGATGCCCTGCAATTTGACTCAGCTCTGAGCTGCTCACCTGCTGGTAAACCCTGGAGGGCTGCCAACATTTTGGAGAGGAAGGGAGAAGCAACTCATGGCTTCAAGGAGGGCTCTGAGCCACTCCCAAAGCAAATCAGAGAGTGAGCATGGGTCCAGAGGCATCGGAATCATCCTTCCTCTGCAGGGTACAGTGTGGGGGTGTGGTAGACAGCCCCTGCCACCACACAGTGGTGAAATGAGGAAGGCAAAATCTCAAAATTTCAGAGCCTTTGGGGGTACTGCTCTCCTGAAAGCCCTGGGCTGTAGGTGCCCACTGTGGTGACTAGGGGAGCTCATATGGAAATGCAAGGCTGGGCTGGGGTGGAGAAGGTGAGGATGAGATGCTGCTGCTCTGCACTGTCCATTGTTAAGAAGGAATTGGCAGAGGAATCATCCTACCTTTCAGGGTGTGCTCTGCTGCCCATTCAAAGCTGTTCAGCCAGGCCCAGGGGGCTCAGTGTGGTGCAGCTCAGGGAGAGAGAATGCAGCCCGTGTTCCCTGGCTGAGCTGCAGGCAGGAAGCACAAGGGCTCCTGCACCTTTGGGATGGGGGAAGAAGTGTTGTGAGCTCTTGCAGCTATTTCATAGTTTTTAGGATCTCTGTGATGTTCAAAGGCTGACCTGTGGTCTTTGGTCTCATCCCTCCCTGGGGACCCCCAGCTGTGTCTCTTTAGCTTTGGGATGAAGGTGCTGCCTGTCTGTGCACAGCTGGGGCTCCCAAATGGGGTGTGCATCAGCTGCCAGGCCAACCCTGCTCTAGCCTGGAGAGGAGATGGCTCCTGCTGGCTTCAGTGACATCAGGATGAGCTGGCTGGGGATGATACAACAACATGTGTTTGCTGTCCAGCTGGCCCCACCAAAGGCAGGAGCAGAGACCTGGCTGTGGTACCTGCTTCCACCTCCCTGGTGCAGGGGGAGAGCAAACCCAGCCCAGCAAGGACAGTGGATGAATTGAGGTGAGGTGAGATGGCCAAGGAGGCTGGTGGTGGGGCTGGGCTGAACACACAGGAGCTGGACCATGATGAAACCCCTCAAAGGGCAGTGTAGTCTCATGGATCCCCATTCCTTGGGAGTGGAGAGGGACCTCGGCTTCACATTTCTGTGGTTTCTTTGCTCATTATAGGAAAAATGAAGGGTGAAGACAGGTCCATGAATCATTACTGTTTGGTTTGGCTGCATCACAGCTCTGCGTTTAGGAATGGCTGATTCTTTTTCTTCTTGTGAGTTGTTCTCTCTTCCCCCACTCCTTCGGGTTTTGGGGTTGTTTTCTGGTTTTTGTCCCTTCAATTGTCCTGAATTATTGCAAGATGGTGAAACAGAAGATCTCGTCCTTTCCTTGCATTGGCTTCTCTTGCAGCAGATGTCAAACAAAAGAGTCCAGGTTTTGAATAACTCATCCCAAAAGGGGATATTTCACCCGTTCCATGATGAGACATTGCAGGAAGCCACTGGCGTGGCCTTCAGGCTCATGAGAGCACTTTCCAGGGAAAAAAAAAAAAAAAACAAACTAAAAAAAGGAACAGGATTCCTCTATCTATTTCTTAATTATGGTTTTTTTTTTTTTTTTTTGGGTTCTTGCTGGAACATCTGTTCTGAATTTGTGCACAACATTAGTATCCCTAGATTTGTTCATCCCTTTGCTGCTGGGACACTGGGGCTGCACAGGGAGAGGGTGCACACACCACCACACCCTTGTACCTCAGCAGCATGGGCTTGACACAGGACAAACACAGCAGCAGAGTGGCTGCTTCCATCTCATGCTCCACATGAGAACTGGGGCTGCTGCCCTCCCCTCCCACTGCTACACATCAGGGCTGGCTGTGCCATGTGCTTCGGGCATGCACGAGCTCAGTGCCCAGTTTATATCTCGTGGCAGGTACATGTGCCTCGGTGCCTGGTGAGGGTGTTTCCAGACCCACTTCCCTTCTGCTGTTCCAGGCTGAGGCTGGGAGGGGAGGCAGCATCCCTGTGTTTGCAGTGATGAAGGTCCTGGAAAGACAGGGTGCAATTTTCTCATTTGATTCTGTGCTGGGTTATAATCTTTCCTAATTCGTCACCTGTCATGACACAGGGGCGAGGAACGAGAGCTCCCTCTTACATATCACTGCTTGATTACATGGTGTCAGAAGAGGCTTTCACAAATTATTCCACATAGGTGGAACAGTCTGGAAGGGGACTTGGTAGTGAGGCATGCACAGGGGCTGCAGTCTTTGCAGCTCACCTGCAGTTGTGTTGAGGAAGTCAAGAGTGGACATCCTGATCTCTCAGGTAGATGGACATCCTCAGGAGCCAAAAATCGATTTTATGTTGAACTGGAAGGAAAAAAGCAAATCTCTCCCATAAATCTGAGTGTGGGTGTCATCCTGATGGCATTGTCCCTTGGCAGGGCCTGCTCCTGCCCTGCCCTCCCAGGCTGGGTGGGGATTGTTATGGAGCATCCTGATGGAGATCAGGCTGGGGAGCTTCACCACCCACAGCTGTGCAGTGGGATTTTCCTGGGGATGGCAGCAGGAGGGCTAATCAGGGAGCAAACTGCCAGTGATATAATCAAATCAGGGAGAGGCTGCTGTGAGAATTGGAGGTGGCATTGCAAAGTGTGTGTGTGTGGGGCTGTTTGTAAAATGGCTCGTCATCACTGAGGGAAGGCAAGCAGGTGGCCAAGGAGTAACAGTGAGTCTGGCTAGCAGAGCCCAGCTCAAACATCTCAAACCTGTGCTGTGCACAGGGATTGAGACATTTCTTCCAGTTTTTTCTACCTTAGTTTTCATGGGCTCATTAGGGAAGGCAGGTTTGTGTTCCTTCGTGTTCTACAGAGACAGTGAGGGAGCACAGATTTGCTGAATGACCATGTGGGTTGTTTCCACGTTGGAAAAAGTGGGACAATGTCACAAACTGAGAAATGATTGTGAGGTACTGCCCTTGTGCCAAAACCAATTCTACTCCATAGCGTACTCATCACCAGTGCTCTTGTGACTGCATGAAGTGGCACCGATCTGGCTAAAACCCCTATTTTGGGTGGCGTAGGGCCTGCCAGGTTCATTTCGGATGGATCAGCTGCATGAACAGGCTCACTGTGTATGACTAGTGGAGTCAAGCAGGGGGGATGAAGGGTGCAGGAAAGGACTGGGTGGGAATAGCTCCAAAGCTTTGGTGGGCTGCAAAGCCAAAGCTGAAACCTGCTGCCGCTGCTGCTCTCTATCGGGCCAGGAGCTCCCTCAGAGCTCTAAGAGGGAGCTGTTACCAGCAGCAGCACAAGTGTTAGAGAGCCTGAACTGCCCAACCTGCTATTACACTGTCCCCAGTGGCTCCAGCATCAGTTCTCATGTGGGCTTGGATTCCCCACTCCACATCCTGTGCTTGGGCTTTCCTGGCTGAGCTTGGGATGGAGGCTGGCTGTGGGACTGTTGTGAGAGCTGCTTGTGAGGGCCTGCAGTGAGCTGAGGAATGCTCAGAAAAGGTCTCTGGGACATGTGCTGGCCTTGTCCACCCCTGCTATGCCCAGGGCAGCTGCAGGACAGATCCCGACATGGGGACTCCCAGGAGAAAGAAGTGGTCCAGATCATGGTGAATGACAGCCTCCTGTGTCTGTCCAGGGGCTTGTACTGAGGAGGTGACTTCAGCTCAGTTTTGAGGGACAGATGCCCAACCCTAGCCCCAAAGGGTGTGTGGCCCTTTTCCTTTTGCCCCTGTGAAGTTTGTGAGTTGCTGCAGCCCTTTGCCGCCACTGACTCTGGCCTGGAGACCTGGGATTGCCTAAAATCCAGCTGGCCTGGTCTCATAAAATCAGAGAATCAGAGAATGGTTTTAGTTGTCAAGGGACCTTGAAGATCATCTCATTCCAACCCCACCTGCCATGGGCAGGAACTCTTTCCACTGACCGTATTGCTCAGAGGATGTATAGTAGAAATGTGTATAGTAGAAATGTGTATAGTAGAAATATCATCCAACCTGGCCTTGAACTTTTCCAGGGATGGAGCATCCACAACTTCCCTGAGCAAGTTTTCAGTGCCTAACCAATTTCATGGTGAAGATTTTTTTTTTCCCTAATATCTATTCTAAATCTACTCCCAACATCTCCTTGCACCATAACAGCTCTGGCTGAAGTGCTGGTGAAATGCTGCTGGCCAGGAGCACATGCCATGCCTTGTCAGGGGAATTGCAGGGCTGTGCTTGAGCTGATTGAAGATGCCCCAAGGAGATGCTTGAGCTGCTCTTCAAGCTGGCAGAAAGGGATATGTGATGATCCCTGATCCATGCTGGCCAGGGAGGCCACCTTCTGTGTTCTCAAGGACCAGGGAGAATCTGACAATGGGTGTTGTGGGAGAGTGTGCACAGACAGCACAACAGATCAGGAATAAATCAGCTATGGGCACTGCCTTACTCAGCTCCCTCTAGTCCAACTCTCCTGCAGCACAAATATTTTCCCTGTTTGCATCCCTGGATCCACTGTTTAATCTAGTTTCAAATGCCCCAGGCTTTCCTTACAAAAAGCTTCTCCTCAGCCTCATAAATCTTCCTGTCAGGACGTTTTTTTTCCCTTGCTACAGACCTGAGAATTTCCCTTTCTTAATTTCATGCTGCTTATCCTCCCTTTCCCACGCCAAGCCCTCCCCTGGAAAGGCTCTGAAGCAGGACAGGAGCAGCATTTTTTTCTCCCAGTCTGCTCTCTTAAGGGTTCTTTCTCACTTAGGACTTGTTCCTTTCCTCCTGTCTCGTTCTACCTGCTCCTAGGCTATGCCATGAGAGCCTTGGGCTGTGCAGGTAGTGCTGGGAGAGGCACAGGATAAACCTCAAGGGGAGGCTCTCTGAAGCCTCTGGTCCCATGATCACCTCTCCTTAGCTTGCCCTCTTCCTAAAATCCCCCTCACTTCTCACCTCTGAGACTCAGGAATGACCAATTGCTCTATTTTTGCTGCTATCCAGCTTAAACTTTCTTTGCTGCAGCTTCAGTCCCTCCCTGTATTGCTTTGCCCAGCACAGCCATGGAGTAGAGCTCATTGTTGTGACTTTGGTTGCAGCTTTTCCTCCACCGGAATCCTGCTCATCTCCTACTCACACCAGTGCTTGAGGTGACAAGAAACACTGGTTCTGAAGTCCTCTGTGCTCTCCTGGGAAAGGGTTTCAGGCTGCTGCCTTTGCTGGCCATGTACTGAAAACAGATGAGCCCAGAGAAGCACCTTGCAGGTTAATCTTGAGCCTCTAAATGTGGTCAGGTTGGGTTGCAGATGTTGATGCCAGAGTGTATTTATTAATTTCACAGTTTTGCTTATTTATCAGATCCTGTGATCATTAAATTGTGCATTACCATTTGGCATGTGGCAGGTTTTAATTCCTATGGCTGGTTTATGCCCTCTGCAGGTATTAGCCTAAATGCATTTCCTGACAAGTGATGGATGCTCCAAAAAGCTGTGGCAACATATTTATTGATCAGAGTTCTCCATAACCCCGGCTCACTAATGCAAGCTCTTGCAGTGCTAGGAACTATTGTCTCCTCAGACTGTTTCATTAACTCAGATGTGAGGCTTTGGTCTTTCACGCAGGATGGAGTAAATCTTGCTCAGTGTCAACTCTGACAGTAGCTCCAGCTCTCTAAGTAGGGTAGACCTGGCCTGTGCTCGGCAAGAAGACCTCTGAGGGACATTTAGGGACAGAGAAGCCCTTCAATGACTTTCCAGAGAGTGCAGAGGCAAACATGAACATCCCAGGTGTATTTGAGGCTGGCAGGTGCCTCTGCAGTTGCCTTTCTTGCAGATATATCTGTGGTGCCTGTGTTCTGGGCTGTGCAGCAGAGGGGGGAGCACAGCAGTGGATGCTGCTGCAGGCTCTCCCTGAAGCAGATGGAGTTGGTTTGGGAAGTGCCACCCCGAGGCTCCCTGCAGGGTCTGCACTGCAGAGCTGCCTGGGTGCTCCAGGGAATGGGATGTGTCTGTTTGTCAGAACTCAGCACATCCCTCCAGGTGTCCAGAGTTGCCAAGGACCCCGCTGGGGGGCTCAGAGACCCTGGCATGCTGCCCAGAACACCTGTGGATTTGATTTTGACCCTTGGAGCAAGTTGCCAATTTTGTATGAGGACCTGAAAGTCACCCAGGTTTGAATAGTGTAATAATAAAATATTCACAGGGTGAAAATGTAAATTTTAGGATTTTTGGTATGGGGGTTATGGGGACAAGATGGAGGAGCTTGGGTGTGTCCAGCATTTCTCCTTCTTCTTCTTGTTCTCCATTTTGTGCAGTGATGTTGGCACTTTGGGATTGGTTTAGAGTAGAGGTGCACTGTCTAACACAGGTGATCGGTATTGGGAAGTAAGTGTAAATATGTTATACGTAGTTTGTAGTATAAAAGGACAACACCACCTCGGGTTGGTCAGAGTGACTGTGGCTGCCTTGCTGAGCAGATCTTGGCTGGGCAGAAAGAAAATTTTATAGATAAGAATTAATAAACAAACTCAAGACCAAAAAGTGAAGAGTCCAGACTCGTTCTTCAGCCGCGTAGGCTAAAGCAGAGACATCCAGAGCATTTTGGGGCAGCAATTATCAACCAGCTACCTGAGATCTGCTGCTGCTGGCAGGGCTCTGCTTGGAAAAAACTAGTAGGAAAAGTTCTGCTGAGAAAGGTCTGTCAAGGGAAAAAGCTTCTGCTAACTCTTGAAGAGGTGGAGGACCAGAGAGGCATCTTGAGCTACCCCTTTTCATGGAGGTGTGTGTGGACTGTGACACACTCAAGGACCTAAGAGACTACCACAGGTGAGGAGTAGATAACAGTGTGGCCAAGCTGGCCAAAAATTGGTCAGGAAAAAAATTCAGCCCAAAGGTGAGTTATGGAGGCCTGAAGGAGTGACAGGCTCCTGTGGAGTGGAGACAGGGCTGCCTGCCCTTGCACATGGCATGAAATCCTTTCCCTCTCTGCAGCTGCAAAGCTTTGCTCCCGCCTGCTTTTCCCAAACCCACCCTGAATGAGTGTACCTTCTTCAAAAACAAAACCCAGAAGCCTTGAAAATTTCCCCATTCTTCTGAGAGAGAGCAGGGTAGACAAATGCAGGACATGCTGCCTTATTCAGCATCCCGGTGGAGCTAAGGCTCCATGCGGTGGAATGACCTTGCAAGATCAGGCCAAGAACTCTGCATTGTCATTTTTCCCTCCTTTTGAGAGCAGCAAGGTGGGATGGCATCAACTGGGAGATTATGGGAGCCCCATGCCTTGCAGGGTGACATGGGGAGTTCAGGCTGTGATGATGGCTTTGCAGAGCCACACCTGGACATGGGCCCTGGGGCAGAGAAAACAGAATGAAGCTGCCAAACCCATGGCTGGAGGGGGAAAAGGTGAGAGGACAGAAAGAGCTGGTGGGAGGGAGATGTGGGATCCTGTTGGCTCCTCAGCTGTGGGAAACTCCAGCTGACCCAAACCTGCTGGAGAGATGTCTGCTGGAGAAGCCACTCTCTGCTCATGCTGGAGGGGAGTGACATCCCACATGCTGTAAATATTTATAGAAAACAATTCCTCACCTCTTCTCCTGCTGTTTGCACGGCCTGATCACCTGTGGTAAGAATAGGTGAGGCTGTAAGAACAGAGAGTTCCCCATGGATGTGACCCCTGTGGCCAGCACTGACCTCAGCTCTCTGCCAGTCCCACCACCTGGGCATGGGTTATTTGTGCACCCCATGTACACTGGCTCATCTCCTCTGACCTGTCTTGCACAAAGCCACTGGTCTGGGGCTGGAAACTGGAAATTAAGCCCCCAAGGAGGGCCTGAGGCCAGAAAAAAGACAAGCTGTGTACTCACACCTCACTCATGCCAACACTCACAGCTGCCTGGCATGAGCAGCTCTGGGTCTGAATTAACCTCGAAGGGGCAAATCCACCAACCAGCAAATTCTGTACTGAACTAGGGTTTCCCTGCAGTCCTATGCAATCCTCCCAAAATGCCAGCGGTGTCAGGGGATGCTCATCCAGGTTCCCACCACCTGGAGGGAAACGCTGTTTGGTTTGCCTGCATAAGCGCCAGGTCCTTGGGCCTGTTAGCAGATGACCATTAGGTCTGGAAGCTCTCAGTTGTCCTCACAGCTGGATCACCAATGATAATGAATAGTGTTTTCAGGGGGCTGCAGCAGGGTATGAGCTAGAGCCAGGGCCCCTTGTCAAGGGGTGCAAAAGACCTTTGGGAAGAGCAGGTTCACCCTCCTGTCATTGCATGGGCAGCCAAATTCCTGGGGGAAAAGAGTAGGACAAGGATATTTTCACCTGGGGCAACACAGACATCAGGACTCATTCCATCTTCAACTTCCCACGCTGGAGACTGGTGAAGAGAAACAGTTGTTTTCCAGAAAGAAACTGGGTCTTGCATTGGTAGAGAGAGATTGCAGCCTTATGTGAGAAGAAGAAAGAAGCTAAACGAGGTGCTGATGCAGTGAGGATCTTTATTGTTAAGCACTCTTAATAATGCATAGAGTTGTACTCATCTTTCAGTAACTTTATTCCACTATTGTAAATCTCGTTTTAGTGATCCCATCATTTCAGCCTTAATTCCAGCTGGCATGGTGGAGCCATCTGCCAGCCAGGAGACATTCTTACCTTCCCCTCCTCGTACCAAACACTGGGGAATGCCCTGCTCCCACAAATGCAGCTCCGACATAGCTGGGGGCAGCATAGGAACCATCTGGAGCAGATGGACCTCCCAGACACCGCAGTGAGGAGAAGTGTCTGGCATCCAGTGGGAAACCAGAAATTGGGCTGGGAGAAGTCCTGGGGGGAATAGAAATACAGCTTGAGAGCAAAACTTGATGCTAAATCAGAGTGAGCAGTTAGAAATGCCATCCCTTTCACACAGGCTCTCCAAACAGCTGCGAAGGCTCTCTTATCAGAATAGGAAACCCCCCAACCAAATAAATTAAATATATTTTGGGTTGTAAATAACTAGAATGGGACAGAAGCCAGCAGGTTTCCTCATGCATCCTGCTAACACCTGTGTCCCTTTGCTGGTCCTGTGAGGCTGGAGACAAACTTTGGGAGCTGTTCTTGGGACTGGGCGGCAGCGCCCAAGCTGAGCTTTAATTAACAGAAAGTGGCTGCTGTTCTGCTCAGCGCAGCAATCTCAGACTTCAATTGCTGATTGAGGCAAGAGCCATTTCTCACCAGGTAGAGGAAATAAGGCTTGCATCAGAACATAAAAGATTGTTTTAATTAAACCTGGTATTTCTAAGCCTGTTGCTGGCTGCAGCCAAACGGGGGAGGCAGCTAGAGCCAGTCAGAAAATTCCCAGAAAAAAGGTGCTTTTATTTTTTTTTTCACTTTTTAGGCTGGAAATGGAGCATGATAGAAAAATAAAAGGCTTTTGTTTTTCTTTCAGAGTTTTATTTGCCTCTTGGTCATGCAGCCTGGGGTCATCACAGAATTGCATGTGTGGTGTCACAACGGAGGAAAGGACCTGTCCTGCATCCAGCTCTGGGGCCTGCATTTGGCCCCAGGACAGATTGCAGCCCAGACAGCCTGATGAGATCAAACCCCATCCCCAGCCAGCACTGTCTCTTTCTCTGCATCTTGGTTCTCCCCTCCTTTCCCCAGCTCACTTTAATATCCACAATGGCCTTTGCAGAAAGGTCAGTGTCCAGATAAATTTCCGCCTCAGCACTGTAAAAGTCTTGGGGTGCTCTACACTTAAGTCTGAGGGCCTTTTTTATCCCAAGCAGTTGTGTGCCAAGCCTGTGGCTCTCCCCACTAGCAGCCAGGTGGAGTTTTGGGTGGTTTAGTCTTGCAGCACAAGAGCCAAACCAAGCAGACACCAAGCCCCAAGCTCACTAAACACTCTGAGCAGGCTGTAGAAAGGATCCCAGCCTCAGCTCAGCTCTCTGCTGCATTTTCTAATTCTGTGAGGATTTCGAAATCCTCAGATGGAGCAGCAAATCCCTCCAGCTGTTCCCATTCCCACTGTGCTCATCCAGCCCAGGAACATCTTACACTGACCACTGGGCATCTTTGAGCTGCAGCAATCTGCTCCCTGGGCAGAGGCAGCCATCCAGGCAAAAACACATATTTGAGTGCATGTCACCTTTGGGGTTTTCCTGCTGAAGAAGGTAAAATTCAGAGCTCCCAAAAATCACGACTGCCCTGGAAATCAAACTAGATTTAGGCTTGGGCTTCACAGGCAAGGGACAACCAGAGGCAGTGTGGCAGCACAAATGACCCAGATGGGACACATGGGGTGGACCATGCTTTTCTGTAGCCACAGGCCACCTACCACCCATACATCCCTATGGAGGGTGAAGAATATTTCCAGGTGGGTTTAGAATCATAGAATATGTTGAGTTGGAAGGGACCCAAAAGGAATCACTGAAATAGAACTCCTAGCATAGGACAACCCCAATAACCTCACCATGTGCCTGAGAGTCTTGTCCAAACACTTCTTGAGCTCTGTCAGACTTGGTGCTGTGACCCCTTCCCTGGGGAGCTGTTCCAGGTCCCAGCCACCCTCTGGGTCTGCTAAGATGTTGCTTAGCATCTGGGCATCATGTATGGATGCCTGCCCTTTTCCTGCATTTGTTTTGCCTTTTTTTTTGGACCAACCCAGTAGCTTGCTCTTCAGTAGTCCCAAGCTGGTTGTGACATGGTCTGGGTGAAGTGACCAGGGCACTGGGCTTTCTCTGGAAAAAAGGGGCTCCTTCTGAGCGCTTTGGAGGTGCTCAGGGCCTCCAGCATCTCCCAGGCTTAGCCAGGGGAGAGGCTAAGCCACAGTGGTGGGAGTGTGGAATGCTAGCAGCACCATCAGACCATAGCGTCCAAAACGGAAACTTCCCAGCTTGCTCTGTGCAACTAGTTGATATTAAATCCTCAATTTCTTGCCTAAAATAAACACAATTGAGCAAACACATAAAAATATGTCTGTATTCACAGACAGAAATACACTTACACGCCACATATCTGGAGTTTCAAATGTTTCATTTGCCCAGAATGCTGCTTCAGCAAAACCAAAACTATTTGCAGAACAAAGTCAGTCACAAAAACCCAACTTTCCCAGCTCAGAAATTTCTGGGGGCAAAAGCAACAATGGCTATTAAAATGAAACTGCCTGCCAATGTATTTCCAAACCAGAGAGCTGCAGATGAATCCAAATGGTCCCATTTCAACACTGGAATAAATTTAGACAGACAAACAAGTAAATTGAGACTAGCATGAAACTACTGGAAGTTATCAAACCAATCTACTGTTCTTCCCTTCCTTCTTCCTTGGAATTATGAGCTTCTCAGTACCAGTAAGAAGGCAAAAGAGCTCAAATTTTTGTCTCAGCACAAGTCAGGAAATAGTCCTGAAATCTCAAATATTTCCATGGATTAGATTTTTCAAAAGTTTATTACTTATTTACAGTGTTTCATGGTGCTTCTGAAATACCTCCTGCTAATGGCTGAACTAAAATAACTTCACCTGATTGAGCAGAGGAGCCAAGATGTTTTGGTTGCACATCAGGGATGTTTTTCAGCTCTCTGGGTCCTGTCAGGGAGGGGCTGCAGCCAGCTGAATTAAACTGCATATGCAAATCTTAATTAATTAGCAATTAGGTATGGCAGCTTGTCAAACTGCAAAGCCTGGCACTGAAAGATGCACTCTGTGGCCACATCTTTTCCGAGTGTCAGCCCTTAAGCAGGGCAGCATTAAAGCTTCAGTGACAGGGATGTGTTGCTGAGCTGTGGGCTTTGGGAACATCCAGCTCAATTCCAAGGAGCACAAAATGGATGGAAATGTACTGGACTTGATGGAAATGTACTGGAGACGGTCTGCCCCAGATTGCTCTGTATAGGCAGAGAAGAGGGAGTGTGGGGTTGTGGAATCTTTTCTTTCCTCACAGGTCAGCTGTGTTTGGGACTCTCCAGCCAGACATATCCTGGCTGGGGACACCAGGTGAATATCCCAGCTAGCAGAGGCAGAGGCCTTGCCTCCCTGGAGGTCTTATTAGCCTGTACCAGAGCCCACCTCTCATCTGTGCCAGTGTCGGGATTACCTCAATCCACGCCAACAGATGAATTTCCTTAAAGCCAAATTTAATTTCGGCTGATCCTGGCTGGAGTCCATGGGTGTTCACGAGGCTGTGTGCACCAGGACAGGCTGTTGGGCAGCTGGGGCAGTGCAGCACACAGGGATCACAGAGCATGTTTCTCCCTGCAGCCTCTGCCCCGTGGGAGGGATCGCTCCCTGCACGGCTGCAGGCACTGCCCACACCCAGCTGCCCTGCAGCATCCATGGATCCACCATTTCCAGGTATGTGTAGGGGGTGCTGGGCAGAGGAGATGGGGCAGCAGCCAGTCAGGGGGGCCTGGGTACCCTGGGAGCACCAGGTTCTGCTGGAACTGCCCTCCCAGGGCTTTTCTCTCTGAGCTTGCAGCTCCTGCTGCTGCTGTTAGCCAGCCTGGCCACAATCAAATCATTTATTTCCCACACAGCCTGAAAAAGACCCACATTTCGAACCAATTTATTTTGGGGACCTTTACACATTTCCTAACAGATTTTCCAGCAGATTTCTGGTGCACTAAAGCCCACTGACCAATGCCATGGCTCCTCCTGTGGGCCCCTCAAACTGCCCTTATGTTTCTCAACAGGAAAACGTGCTGGAAAAATACTGATCTACATTTCCCCACGAAAGTTTGAAGCACCACAGAGGGTTGGCAGGACAGCTTTGGGCCATATAACATGAATGGCTGCCCACATTCACCTGCACTTCAAGTCATCACCAACACATCAAGGAGCAATGGTGGGAGCCAGGCAGGGCACATTAGAGACCCCCATGGGGATGTTACTGTGCTGCTGTGATTTTAATATCATTAGGCAGGAGATAACCTATCTCCACAGATAAAAAAAGGAACCCAACATGAAAAATGCAGCCATTATCCAATAAGACACAGGTTCTTTGGGAAGCTCTGAGTGGAGGTAAATGCATCTGGGGTTGAAATTTCAGTTTGTTCCAGCTTCCTCCTGGGGCCAGATCTATGTGTAGAGAAAGGAAAAGATGTGTTTCTTTCAGAAGAGGTGTAAAGCTCTTTACATATCACCAGGTGCCTCAGGCAACATGCTGACCAGGTCCACTCGTTCTGTCTCATTTTGTTAGAGCTGTAATCATGTTAATGACAAACCTAACATTTCCAAATGACTCTGGGTCAACAGCTGAATTCTGATAATTTACTGCAAATAAGAGGATTCCAGAAGTTAGACTTCACTCTCAGGTGTCCTGGCACCCTCTCTGCTCAGCACAGCATCCTGGGGACATCTCCTGAAGAGATGGAGAGATTGTCCTTGCTGGAAATCATCTTCTCAGCCCTCTTCTGCACATTTCCTGTTACAGCTCTTTGCATCAAGCAGAAGTAATATTTGGCAATATTTGCAAAAATAAAGACAGCTTAATCCAGAGCCTCCAGGAGGAGGCAGAGGGGAGAGGATAAATATGTTTAGATACACAGAAAGGAGCTACAGAGGGGACTGGAATAAGCAGAGATCAGCTCCACTGAGCACAGGCAAAACCAACTGCAGGCTCAGCAGGGAAGGTTTAGGTAAGACATTAGGGGGCATTTCCCAGTTAAATGGGTATCACGGCACAGGAATCAGGTGCCAGGAGGTCTCACCATCCCGTACCTTGCTGGGCAGTGCTGGCTCAACTCAGACAGGAGTGTGGGGCTGCCGTGATCACTGTCAGCGTGGTGACCTCCACCAAACACAGAGGAGACAGCCCTGCCTCGGCATCCACGCCTGGGAGCAGGCAGGGAACAGCCGATGTTGTGTCTGCAGTGGCATCCTACAGGTCCTGCTAATCACACTGAAATAATCAAGCCCGGAGGAGGAAAGTCAAATGCATTAACTGCTAATTACAGGCGCTGCTAACCCCGCAGGCACTGCGTGCCCCCATCACCGGGCCCGGCACCAAGACAGGGAGCCTGACACTGTGAAGGGGAGGTGACAGCCCCGGGCAGGACCTGCTGGCCTCACCACTCCATCGCCAGCACCTCCCTTCTTCCTCACTCGAGGCAACTTGCAGCTTCCTGGGCACAAGCACAGCGCACTAATTAAAGGATGTGTTAATATTCCTGAAATAACCTGCTTGTTGACTCATTCCACGACCTTGGGCGACAATTTTTCTCCTCCTTGCAGGGAGAATAGTGCTTGGCCAGAGGCCGGCGTGGGGCAGAGGGGAGGCTGAGAGCCAGAGCTGCAGTGCTCTGATCCAACATGGCACTGTGTGTCCATGCGGTGAAAATGCATGAAAAGCTTGAATCCTGCTGGCATTTCTCTTCTGCCTGCCCATTTCAGCTCTGCTTGTCTCCTCTCAGCACTCAGCAATGCAGCAGATGTGGAGAATCTTGAAATAACAGGACGGTCTTTAGCACAACTGGAAGCTCTAACAAGAGGAGATTAAATGCTGGAAATCAGACCTCTGAGTTGCACCAAACACTTCCTGAAATGCAGGGAGCCCTCCCTAAGAAGCAGCAAATCTCTGTCAATTTTCTTCCATGATCTCAATCCTGCATCAGCACCAGGGCAGGTTTCCATTTCAAACCTAACCTTTCTCTCAGCTGAAGCCGGGCTAATCTGGCACTCAAAACTGAGGGCACAAAACCAGGAATAGCAAATTGTGCTTCAAAGCAGCAACTGTGCCTGGGTGTCTCCTTGCTGCAGCCAGACACCCACCTCCTGGGCAGCCTCTAATCCACAATCACCACACAGACCTCATTTCAACCAGCACGCCTCAAACTACCTATTTAATTGCCCAATATTCATCCCTTTATGAATCTATAATTACTATGATCTTATTTGTGTTTGCACTGAATAGATGCCCAGGCAGCATCAGGCTCATTCTGCCACATTACTTGCCAGGTCTTTTACTGAGCTGTAGAAGCAGATCTCCCTTTCCAAGTGAATTTTATTCCTTGCATTAACTTGGCTTTACAGACAAGGCTTTAAACATGGAACAAATTAACTCATTAGCCTCAAATAATCCAATGACCAAAACAGGCCATGTTTCATGGACTGTTTTCCAGCCCATACTGTCCTGGCAGCAACTGCAATTGAGAGGGTGGGATGTTTTCTCAGTGGCTGCCCTGGGGATCTCCCCATAGGTGCACCAACTCTACCACTCACAAAAAGCACCAGCAAATTTAGAGTAAAAGTTGGACCCACATTTCTCCAGCCAAAACTTTCTGACTGGAAAACTAAACATTTTCACCAGAAAGAGAACAACTGGAAGAAAAACACTGCAGTTCAGGCCAGGCAAAATGGGACTGCCTGCAGTGTGGTGATGGCTTACGATAAAGCATTTCTGAGCCTCTCCTGCCACAGTTTGTGTTTGTAATGTGGGCTCTCTCCTGTCACCTGGGGGATGCATTTTATCCCCTCCTGCAGGTCCCATATCCCAGTGCTCTAGGGAAGCCTGGTGCCCGAGGCCATTTCCCAAGACTCTTCTAAGTCTCTTTTCAATGAAACACCACAGATACCCACATAATTTCTCCTCTTTTACATTCAGCTCCAAAGCAAGCTGGCTGGTAAGTGCAGGAACTCAGCCCGTGGGCAGCCAGCTCTCAGCCTGACCTCCAGCCAGGGCTCCATACCAATTGCTCTGCACAGGCTTTTATGGCTCTTTCAGCTGCACTCAGCTTTGATTGTGCCTGATCAAAATGCACATGGCCAGCGTTGATAATCACTGATGATCAGGAGCTTTTAGGAAGCAAATGACGGGGCCAGTGCTCGCTTGATGGATCAGGTCATTAGGAGCAGCTGTTTCCCTCCTTGACTTGCTTTTTGAAGGGAATTTTTGTTGTCATTTTTTCTCCTGCCCCTCTGGGAAATTGTGTGAAGGTATTTTGGGGGTCTCTGGCCATTGAACCTACTTGAAAACATGAAAGATTTGGTGGGTGTAAGGGGGGAGGTCAGCCCAGCCCTGCTGTGTCCTGGCTGGCATGCACAGCAGTGGGTTTGGGCAGTAATTTCTGCATCAATCAGCTGCTGATCCTGCCGGTGCTCAAATAGTTCTCCTGGCTGCAAATGGAGCATCTTTATCATCACAGAGCCCCTGGTGGGGGCAGAGGCACAGGTGTGGTGCAAAGGGATTTAGGGAGAGTTTCCAAGGCAGGGTTTGTGTTCCCAAGCTTTGCCTGCTTAGCTGGGTGGGCTGAAGGTGCGAAGGGTTCCTCTGTGCTGGCCCAGCCGTGAGCATCACCTGGGGATTTGGGGGTGAGGGGCTGCTTGGGGGGCAGTGAGGCAGCCCTGTCCTGCTTGGTCAAACCCTGGTGGGACATTCTGTCAGATCAGGTTCCTTCCTCAGTGAGGAGCTGTGATTTTCCAGATGAGACTTCAGCCCCCGAGGACAGAGAAGTGGCTGTAACTACCACCCACCAATGCAAGGGTGCACATATGGGGGGCACAAATACCCTCACGCCCTGTGGGAGCTGAGCTGCTGCTGCCAGAAATTCAGGAGTTGGTGACAAACTCCAGGATGTGTTCCAGCCCAACTGATGCTTCCTTTCCCTGTCCTTCTTGGGACCTCAAACCAGCCCTCAGGGGCCTCTCCAGAGCATATTCCCACTGTACAGATGGAGACAGAGACCTGCTGCAGTAGCTGAAAGGGTTCAGAAAGGTTCAGTAAACTAGCCCCCAGATCCTGCTGGGCTACAAGCCCCAGAGAGAAGCCCACAGAGAGAAGGAAGAGTGCAGCAGTACTTAGAGAAACCCATCAGAGATGAAGTGACAGCTCTCTCTCTATCTGCAGAGATTTGGCAGCCCTGGGCTACTGGAGCCAGGCTGAACTGCTTTATGCAGACACAGTAGGTTTTTGTGCCATGGTAGGGCTGAATGCATCCTGGGAGAGCTCATCCTTGGATGCTGCACTGGTCTCTGGGGATGGATGTGCACACAAGGTTAATTGTAGGCACTGAGTATCTGCTCCCCTGGGGATACTCAGCTCAGCCCTCCTTGCTCTGGTGAGACTTTGAGTGTTTAGGAATTAATTACGAACATGAGTTACAAAAAAAATATAATTCTGTTTAATAATAATAAAAAAAAAGGGGGGGGAGGAAGAGAAAATTTGCCAGAGCCATATATTAAAAACAAATTATGTTCAGCAGGCAGGTGAGTCAAGGCCCGCCAGGCAATTGGGAAGGCAGCGTGCAGGTGGTAATTGAAAAGAGTTGAGACGCATGTGAGCAGCCAAAGCTCTGGCATAATAACTCCCAGCACACACAGAATCACAAAGTTAGCAACAGGCAACCCCTGGCTGGGGTGGGAGCTGCCCTGTGCTGAGTTCTGGGGACCCCTGGCACCCCCAGCACTGGGATGGGGCCTCTGTGCTTGGAAGCAGGGCAGGGATCTCCTGTGGTGATTCCTCATGGTGTTTCCTCACAGTGCTGCTCTCTTGGGCCTGATGAACCTCAGATCATCTCCAGGCATTTATTGGATCTGAGTTAGTGCCAGAGATCCCTTTACAGCTCAAATTATGGGTTATTGCAGAGCAGGAGCACTAAATACCTGCTGCAGGAAGGATGCTGTTATCCCTCGTCAATCGTCTGCTTCTCCTTGTAGCTCTCTCCTCGGGAAAAGCCTTGGCATCCCATCCTTCTCCACTGCTCCTGATATTCCTGCTGGGTCCAGCCTTTGTCCTCAGGAAGCCCCCCATGGACACTTGGGAGCAGCTCTGGCCAAGGCTCTCCTGTGGCTTGTGTGCAAGCAGGTGTTTTTGGGCTTGTTTTGGGCTGTGTGTCTGGGAGGCACTCCTCCTGTGGGGTCAGGTATTTCCTTGCATTGTGAGCACATGAGGTGTGATGAGGGTCCCTCCCTTTCAGGGGGAGCAGACCATCTTGCCTGCTGCAGAGAGTTCCTCTCACTCACACCATACTGGCTCCCTGTTCCTGGGGGAGAACTGGGGATACTGGGCAGCCTTTGGTCTCCTCCTCTTCAGCACCTAATTGCCAGGAGTCTTGATGTCCTAGGGTGACATTATGATGCTTGCATCCCCATTCATGTGTTCTGCTTATGCTGGATATTATGTTCTGTGCCTTCAAGACTGGCTCTGAAGAGTGAAAGTTTTGTTTGGGTTTCTTATCAGCCACTCCCCCACGGCTGGCAGGACACACAGACGGTGCAGTACATGGTGCTGCTTTTGCTTTTTGCTTTGCTCTTGCTCTTGTTTCTGCTTGCTCTTGCTTCTGCTCATTAGCTGGTTTAGCTAAACAGTCTAAATTTCTTCCTGGATTGTTTCTCCTTTCTTTTTTTGGACCTACTCGAACCTGCTCCAGGCTGGGGCCTGGCAAACACCGAGAGTTTGCACCTTGTGGCCTAGCGGGGCCTACTCTGGGCAGCAGCTGCCCTAGTGCCGGAGGGACTGATAACAGAGCGACCATCCTCGGAGAGACTTTCTGAATCTGTCATGTTTTTCAGAGCACTGAAAGAGTGGTGTCATTGGGTATTGTTAATTTTGTGTGCTGGGGGGTGCTGTGCCTGTCAAATAAACAGGTTCTTTCCACTTCTCTCTGAGGAATTCTTCTGGAACCAGTTGGGGGGAAGGGCTGTGTGGGTTTGCTTTCTGGAGGGGCCCCCCTTTGGAGATTCTCTCCCAAATTTGCCCTAAACCAGGACAGTTGACAAAAAAGGAAGTGGTGGCAATGAAATGGAGACTGGGAGATCTTTCCATCCCACTGCTTTGCTTGGGTCCTGTCTACACACTGTCAACCGGCACACAGTCAGGCCCTGAGGTTGCAGCAGTGAGAATCTGCAGAGCATCTGCATCTCAAGGAGTGCAGCAACTCCTCCACTTAATGGCCCAATTGCCATCCTAGCCCCTCTCACCAGGACTCTTGCCCTCAGGAGAGGTTATATATAACATCTGATGCTGCTGCTAATTCCTTCTCTAACCCCATTCCCTCTTCCTCCCTCACAGTTCCTTTGTTATCATGTCATGGCTTGGGCTCTGTTGCTTCGATTGCTTCACATCCAATGGGTCAACCAAGACCAGCACTCATTTTTGAGAGATGCTGTGTATGCAGAGACTATCCCTGCCCAGGGAGCTTATGGATAGCTCAGAAGCCACAGTTTATCCAAGGGTTGCAGGGAATAGAGGCACAGAGAGAGGAGATAACCTGCCCCATGCTGCACAGAGGATTCTACATGAGGAGCAGTCCCAGCCCAGGTGCAACCATGGCCCCACATAAGGCATGTGGAGTGCTAAAAACAAGACAAACTAAGCGCAGCTGGCATAAAATCCATGCAGTACATTGAACTGTAATGATTCTGACAATAAAGCAACCCAATAAATATTATGAAATGAAAACAGCCCACCGGGAGCGTTTGCAATCGATTGCTGAGAGCTGGCATTTGTGCAGCAGATTACGTGCGAGACAGGTTTGCTCTGCCTTTTCTTCTTTCCCTTCTAAATGCAGAATGAAAAGAGCTCTCTGGAGTGGATGCTGGGGGGAGACCCCCTCCCTCCTGTGCTTGGGCCCTGTCAGAAAGGGAGAAAAAGGTGAGTGAGATAGAAGGGGATGAGAGGCCAGTGGGGTAGGAGTTTAGGGGTGCAATTCCTGTCCTTGCAAGCAGTGACAAGGGGGACAAGTCAATGCCCCCTCATCCCAGCCTGCAGAACTGGGTTTCCCCTTCCTACCCTGAGACATTCATTTCCCAGCAGTTGACGCATGATGTGGATCTCCTGCCCCAATATGGGGTGAGGGGACCTGGGTGGTGTGTGGGGCTGGGATCTGGAGTGGGTTTGTCTGAGTTGGGATGCACTGGTGGTGGGAGGAGGTTGTTTGCCATTGGTGCCTTGCTCAGACACAGCTCTGCCCTTCCTGCCTCCCTATCCCTTACCTGAGCATGGGTGGCTACAGATGCTCCTTGGCTGGCCTGGCACACCAGTGCTCAGCTGGGTCTCATGGAGCTGGGGCTGTAGAGATGAGAGTGCTGTGTATGCAGGATCACTGGAACCTCACCCAGTTTCTCTTGTCTTTGCCTGCAGTGGGCTAACCACAGCGTGTTTTGCCACCACAGCCTGGATTTTCCTTTTGTACAACCCCTGTCCCCTTGGTGCCCCATGAGATGCTCAGCTGAGCCAGCCCTTATTCAGTTTCAGCTCCCTGGGTGGACTATCCAATGCTGTGTGTCCACCATGGAGCACAGGGAGGTCCCTGCTCCTGCTTCCTGGCACCCAGGCATCCCAGGCAGCTAAGCCAGGCTCAGACCTCCCTCACACACAGCCTGGGCATGCACTCCCCTTGATTTTCCTGGCTCCTGCCTGCTCCCTCTTGAATCCTCTCCACTGGGCTAATTAATCCTGTTCCGAGTGATGGCCTTTTTACTGCTGCTAATTACAGGAACATCAGCCTGTGAGATAAGTGTGATGGGCTGGAAACCTGTGGTTTGCAAGGAGTTTGGTCAAACTCAAGGATGTGAGAGGGTAAGGGAATTCCTCATAAATTCAAGACATGAGCCAGGCAGGCAAGGTGTGAGGAGAAGGATCCACTGGATGAAGCAAAGTGGAGCCAGACTCCAGAGTAAATAAGAAATACTTCCAGCAATAAGTAGTGGATGTTCAGCAACCTGGTCACGGATGCCAAATGCTTACCTGGATGGCAGGAAAGGCTGGGCAGCTTTATAGAAAAGAGAAGTTTGTAGTTACACGGGAATTCTGTCTTGCTCAGGAATTCCCTGAGCTGTGCATCTGCTGCATCTTCAGCAAACACTCAGACACTGGTGCTGAGAAGGGCTTCAAACCCTCCTCACCCTTCAAACCTCGGTGCTGAGGAGGGCTTCTCCTGCACACAAACCCTCCTCAGCCAGCACCTCTCCCTCTCTGCTTTCCACCACCTCCATTCATCAAAATCCTCTCTTCTGCAGACTCGAGGCAGGGCACTGAACACTGAGAAACATTGCTCAGGCACTGCTGGTGTGTCGGCCACAAATAGCTCTGTATCAAAAGAAATACATTTTAAAGCTGCTGCAACATAGCAAGAGCTGTCTTAGAGAGTGTGTTATCTCATCAAGCGTGCCCAGAGTGAGCTCAGCTCTTTCACCAGCCTCATTTTTCTGAGCAGCAGCTGATTGCGATTTACCAAGTGACACCTCTAGAGCTATGGGAGTTTTTTTAGTGGTTTTTTTTGGTTTTTTTAAGTTATTAAGTTGTTTGATTTGGTGGTGGGGCTTTTTTGTTTGTTTTGTTGTTGTTGTTATTGTTGTTTTTCATTTTAGGCAGCTCTTCTGCGAACAGCTTAGACAGGAACAAGAAAAAGAAAAAAAAGTAATAACAATTATCCCTCATAGGGGAGTGAGGATAAATAACCCCACCTACTGCGGGTGTTTCACAGACTGATGGTATGGCCAGCTGCTGGGTAGATGACAAGAATGGGCCCAACTCTGCTCTCAAATACTTACCAGAATAAATTTGAAGTATCTTTGGCTAGAGTCAATAGTTATTACACTGGATTTTTATCAGTGTGAGTGATAGCAATTGAAGGATTTTTCAAGGCATTTTTAAATAAAAACGTTCCTGCTGGCTAAATAGATACACTTCTTTGCTAACTGGGAGTAATCATATGCATTTTGATATCAGCATCTGCTAAATAAGTCCAGGGCTGTGTATTAATGAGGGTGCTGCAAGAACTTTGGAGTACAGGCTCAGAATTCAAAACAACTGGGATGGATGGGAGAGAGTGTCTGGAATCAGCCAGATGAAATTTAGTGCAGAGAGCACAGGGTACCACATTTGGGAGGGATAAATGAATGCATGAATGCATAGACAGGAGAGCCTGGAGAGGCAGCAGGATGGCAGGCAGGGATCAGGGGGTTCAGATGGATGACTAACTTAGCATGAGTCAATAGTGGGATGGTTTAGCAAAAAGGGCAGCTCACCTCCTGGGATGCATTAATGCTGGATGTTGGATGTAAGCCATTGAAATCTGCAATTCTGCTTTGTCTGAGCTGTGTCCAGGTCTGGACACTGCAGCTGAGGGCACCTGCAGATGAACTGGAGAAAAACAGCAGCACGTTTGAAAGGAGAGCTGCTAGAGTGGGTCAGGAATCAATGTTTCCTTCCTGTGAAAACGTCTGTTTTCAGGGGCAGGAAAGAAGGGCATTGGCTCAGTTCATTTCTGAAAATGAACCTCAGACTCCTCTGAATTTGACCCTATGGGGCAACAGAGCCTGCTTTTTGCTATTTCCGTCCCTCAGACCCTCCTCCCAGGTAATGTGGCCCTGCCCTAATAGGATCCCATACTTTGACACAGCAGCTTTCTTTTAATATGCATTATAGTACAGAGCAAACCATTTTCACTTCCTGTTTTTCAGGTTATCTCCATTCCAGCTCATAGCTTGGGTTTGATGAGAAACGAGCTCCTTGACTGACTTCGGGACAGGAAGTTTGGCTTCAGCATTCATGCTCCGGGCTTTCCCTTTGTGTTATTTCCTTAAAAGCTAAAAAGGGGCTTCTGGGCCAAAAATATGTCTCATCCTTGTGATATGAACTGTAGGTCTGACCAATATTTGGGGAAAAAGTAACCCAGAGAGCCAACACCTACTGCTCATGATACCTGTGCTCAGGATCCCAAGAACAAAGGGCAGAAAACCAGAAAGCAGCTGCTTACACTTGGAAGTGGGGCTGCTTTGTGGCCAGCCCTCCCTGACTGGGAAATATCCGGCTCCTTCGGCTCGGAGGCAGCCTGTGAGGTTGCGGGGAGGCTGCCGGTGCAGTTCATTATCCAGGGCTCGGTGGAAGCGGGAGGCAGAGTTTTCCACGCTGCCTCTTTGCGATGCGCAGCGCATAGCGGCTGCTCCCGGGTGACATTAGCGCTCCGGCAGGCGTGCGGACACCGCAGGAATGCAGGAATGCCGAGAGAGTTCCAGAGCGCCAACACGGCCTGGGGATTCAGCTCCTCTTTCAGCGATATCACGGCACACCTGCAGGAGGGCTCTTGAAATCAGAGGGATAGATTATCTTGATAATAAAAGCAATCAGAAGCCGTCCTGCCCAGGATATTTAAATGGCACTGCAGGAGTGTCAGGGATGTGCCTGGGAGTGTTTTTCACGGGGTTTGTGGCAGTGCCTGTGGATCTGGCAGGGCAGAGGGAGGATGAGAAGTGTCCCTAAACACCCTGACCCCACACTGCCTCTGTGTGGGATGGGCAGGGGAATGGGGCAGCAGGGCAGGGGACACTGAATGCCTACACTGAGAAAACAACAGCCTAGAGAGTGATCCATCCCTACCAGAGGAGGCTGAAAGGAGTTGGATGAGCCATCACCCCAAAGGACTTCATTTCTCCTTCCCTTAATCTTGCCCTTCTCCCTGCTCCTGCCTGGAGGGCACCCATGCATGCCGCTCTTCTCCATGGTCCCATCACCCCAGATACAGACCCGTGCCCCATATTGGCCTTGGCAAGGATGGATCCTTCTTACACCTCCTCCCCTCCTTGCCCATATCCATGCATGCCTAACACAGCGCTGCTGTGTGTGCCTCTGGCTGGCAGACAAACATGCTGTCTTCCACAGGCATGTGTCACCTGTGGCAGCTGCAGGGTCCCTATCAGACAATTTGAGGGGCTGTAAGGGCATACCATCAGGTAAGTCCATGCCCCGGGAGCTCTCTCCTAACACTGCCTTGACATCCAGGACATGGTCCCACTATGTGTGGCCAAACTGTGTGACACCAGTCAGCTTGGTGTTGGATGCTGAGTGACTCACTGTGCTCTCCAGCAGTTCAGTGACATCCCCTTGGTCTCCAGCTGTGCAGGATGCCAGGCTGGGGTTGTGTTATTTGTCTGCCTCTCCTAAAGTGTTTTGTACTTAGCTGGATTCTACCAGAATCTGGCTGGGCTGGGGAGAGGAGCCTGAGATGAGGTGCAGAGCCCTGACTTGCACACAGCCCGCTGTCCCATCCCACCAGACCCAGAGGAGTGGGTTCTCAGGGCCAGGGGCTTGCTCTCAGGAATGTGGTGGGAGCTGGTAGAAATCACACACCCAGAGCACTCAGATATCTGCTGCTTAGCAGGGCTGTGTCTGAAGTGCTGTGCTCAGATGAGATGTGTCCTCTTCAGAGGGCTGCACTTCCCTGTCAGCTTTGCCTTTTGATTCCTCCTGGCCTTTTTGCTGTCTTTTTTTTTTTTTTTTTTTTTTTTTTTTTTTTTTTTTTAATAGGGTTTTAGAAATGAGGCCAGTGCTTGAATATAAAACACCACTTATTTTTAAGGATTAGCAGACAGGTCATCTCGTTCAGTATTTGAGCAGTGATGTCTCTGGTTTACCCCATCCCGTCTGCCAAGGGAGGGCTTTGGGGGGTAATGTCTGTCCCATGTGTTGCTGTAGGGGTGCAAAGGCACAACTGCTACACACACACACACCGCAAAGCATGCACAGACACAAGACAAAAGCCTTTCACACCACATCCCACACCAACTGTGCATGCAGAGCTGTCACCCACATTCCCTTTCATACAGCCCTCCTGCCTAAATGCATTGCCAGAGCATCTCTTTGCACCCAAACACACATCTCCAGGCTACAGAGCCTGTTGTTTGAATGTTTTGCTCCACTTATCACACACACATACATCACCTCTCTCGTGCATTTCTTGAAACATTCAGAGGAGCAAACAGAGCCACAACATCCCACACGCTGTCACCTCAGCATAGTGACCATCCCCAGTGCTGCTGTTCACCCATCACAGTGCACACAGTGTTATCCCACCCCACATCTCCCCCCAGCTGCACTCTGCTGACCCACGGACTCATTGGCTCTTCAGCACCCCTGCCGACCACACGGCTGCTGTGAGAGATTGCTGCTCGGTCCCTTATTAGCAAGGAAAACAAATCTAATCAGGAGCAGCACGGCTGCAGGTCTCTCCTGGGCGAACAGAAGGGCTGAGCAAGCCCTGGGTGCTGCGTGCAGACAGGTCCTGTGGCCCCGGAGGTGTCACTTCCACAGCTGAAATGAGAATTGCCACAGATCCCTGTGACATTTTGAGTCATAAGGCTGCGTGCACAAGGGTGTCAAAGGCCTGGCTGAGAGCAAAGTGCAAGGCAGAGATAAGCTCCTGTTTATTACCAGTGGAGAGATGTCAGACCTTGCTTTTCTCCTCTGAAAAACAGACCTGGTGATTGCACACAGCTCAGACTGCTCAGAGAGGGCAGGCTCCAGGGGGCAGGCTCTGATCCTGAGGATCTATGGCTAGCCTGGCATCTCTGGGATAGAACTTCCTCCAGAAGATACCTGAAGCATATTTCCCCATCCTCTCTGTTCCCACAGGCTCTCTGCAGGTACAACAGGTTGCTGCTGCCAGCTGCCATCCCTGGCAGCCCCCAAGGGCTGCTGATGTCTCTGTCTCCTGCATCTTTTGGCACCTCTGTTTCCCTGCAGCTCCTCATCCCTACTCCCCATCCCTCGTAGTCCCAGCTACGGGCACTCAAGCAGGGACAGCCAAGCAGGAGACAGTTTCTTTCCCTACGTGCTGCAGGGAAAGAAGCCCTGCAACCAGGTGAAGTGTAAACGAGGCTTTTGAGTGATCTGATTATTGCTGTTTCCTCTTGTCCCATTTTTCCAACAGCAAAGGCACCCCTGACCTCGGCACTGTGCTATGTTTCAGCTGCTGCCTTTGATTTCCTGTACCAGGGATGGAGCCAGCTCCACACCCAGGTTTGCTGGCAGACGGATTTCTGGGAGTGTGCGTGCCTGAGGTTTGATCTCCTTCGCTTTGTGCCTCTGCAGAAAGAAAAACTGAGCCGTGCTGTGAGAAATTCCTCAAAGGAAAGGAGGGGAAGCATTACCCAGCAGGGCAAGTCACACAGCTCAGGAACCTCGAGCAAAGACAGGGACCTCTTTTCTTTCCTATAGATGGGTCTGCAGGAATGGAAATTAGCAGGAGACTGGACACTGAGGTTAGGACAGGGCACTGAAACTGGAGCTCCTGCCCAAACCTGGGGATGCTCCTCTCGCCCCTGGAGCAGGAGGTGAGTGGTGTGACCTGCCTGCAAACAGAAGAGGCAGGGGATATGTGAGGATAAAATCATCTCCCTGGGAGTGGAGAGGATGTAGGATGTGCTGTGGGTGCTGTGTATGAGCTCTGAGTTCCAGGACATGGTGTCAGCTGGGTTTGGGATGGGAAAATGTACCAAGCTGAGGCAGGAGGAGGGAACACTGCAGCACTGAGTCCCCCAGCCTGCAGTGACAGGCAATGCCCCTCCATCTGCTCTGTCCTGGGGGGAACTTGGCTCTGCACTTTGGCTACTCAGCCCCCAACTCTTGTTTAGCTCAGATGCCTGGTGCAGCTCCCCAGGCACACCATGGCATCGTGGTGTGCTGCGTGCTGCTTGCTTGCAGGCACAAAATGCCATTTTCCAGGGTTCCATTTGCCTACAAGACAGGTGTTCTCTAGCCACTGGGGGAGATTTACAACAGCTTATGTCTGCTCCTAGATGGGTGAGACAGCTGTGATTCGGTTTGGGCATTGTTTCTCCCACCATCATCACAGAAATTGGAGTCAGGATGCCTGTGCTGTCATCTGGGATGCAGCAGCACTGATGAGGCAGGGGGCTGGGCCTGGAGAACTGGAAAATGCTGTCTCCAAAGTCCATCAGCAGCAGGAGGGAAGCTGCTGAGACCTGAGGTGAGTGGCTTTCAGCCTGAATTCACGCAGCTGCAGTTTAACTGGCCTGACCCTGGATCCCAGGGTCCATTCCTGCAAGGAAGGACAAAGCTCCTTGGCACAACAACCCACATGGTTGCAGCCACTGTGGGGATGGGACAGAGCAGTTGGAGGGTGGCAGATGCAGTAACCTTACAGGGTTTAGGCAAATGGAGACAGGCAGGAGAGGGGGAGAGGGTAGGGGAGGTGGGCAGGCACACAGGAGAGGGGAGAGAATTCCAGAGGAGCACCAATATATGGAACAGACAATTAAGACACAAAAAAAGTGGGAAGCAAGACCTAAAAGGTAACTAACTAGAAAATTAAAATTATTCAGCTACAGAAAATAGGCCTAATGGGCTTCAGTGTGGTGCAGGCTCCAGCAGATCACACAAACAACACAGAAGGGGGAGTTTCCTGAAAGGGGCTGGGGACCAAGAGGAGCCTCAAGTCCCCTGGAGTCTCTAGAAACCACTTTCCTTCCTGCTCACAGGAGCAAGCCCCTTCCAGGCTCCTTTCAGGCTCCTGTCTATGCCTTAGTTTCCTGTTGCAGATGCTGCCAAACTAATCTCCCCAGGGTGGATCAGGCATACCTGTCCCCATGTCACAGCTGGTGGCTTCAGCACAGGATGGCAAGGTTGTGCAGGTGCAGCAGCCCACATGGGTCCTTTGCCTTCAGGGCAAAATGCCTCCCCTGAGGCTTGGGGAATTAGCTACTCCACCCTTCAACCTGGATTTTTTGAGATGGTTCCTCCAGCTTGCTGAAGTTGTTCTAAATTCTAAAATCCTGTTTTCCCCAGTCCTTGAAATCCCTCACAGCTTGCTGATGTCTGTGGATGGAAGATGCATCCTCTGCTTTCCATCACCTGAGCCATCACTTAGAGCATCAGCAGCCCATGCCCACCCTGTTCACCAGGCCCCACAGGAGACTGATGGAAAAAACCATTGGGTGTCCCTACTAAAATGAGAGGTGATGGGGACTGAGGCTGTGGAGGACAGGGATTGTGAGCTGCTGGGATCTGGGTCCCAGCTTTGCTGGGGCTGAGCAAGGCTGTGCAGGGTGCTGGAAGGGTAAAACTTGTGCAGAGGAGGAATGCAAAGGTGCACGCTTGATCTGGAGGTGCTGGGTCAGCCTCTTGATGAGGAGACGTCACCCTAGTTTTTTAAGATTTTCTAAGCCTTCCGATGTTGACATTCTTGTAGTGAACTTTCTCACACACTTTCTGTAAATAACTCATTGTTTTGCATTCCTTTATAGAAGAAGAAAAAGTTGATGGACTGTTAGTTTGTCCAGTGTCATTGGAGAGGTGGCACTGTCACCCTCCAATCCACTGTCACTCTTGGAAAACTATAAATGTTGGAGTCAGAAAATAAACTTCCCTTTTTTCTTCACCTTGAGAACAGCGGTGTGTGCTTGTGTTCTTTCGTGTCCTATAGCGACAGAGACCCACTCTGGAGAGGATCCAGGAGGACCCTCCATGGAGAGCCCAGCCCAGCTGCAAGGTAAGGGAAGCCCACACCATGTCCAGTAAGTTGTAAAGGGATTGGAGACAATCCCAGAGGGAGAGCAAACAGCCTGGCCATCCCAGCTCCATCCCTCCTGACATCTCTGTAAAAGAGGGAGGTGGGAAGATGGTTTGTGCTCAGGCACCAGCAGCACCAAACACCCCAGTGCCTTTGAGAGCAGCCCCTGTAAGGGTGGATATGGGAACAGCTTCTCCTCCTGCTAGGGTGAATGCCACAGGGTGCTGCGTGGTGGCTTCAAAGGGACACCTTACTCCCCCCACCTCCCCAGCATTTATTGCCTAACACCTTGTTCTTTCTCCCTTTTCATCCAGCCTGGGCTCCCAGCTGCTCGTCTCCTGGAAACGTGCTGGGAAAACATGGCATATTATACAATGAGAAACAGTAAACAGTGTTCTTGCTAGTTTCCCACTTGTTTTTATTCTGTGAGCATCAGCTAAAGCCACAGGGATAGGGTATTTAATTAGAGTATTGTCTTTCACCTGCCTTTAGTCTCTGCAGGGTCTTTTTGGGGGGATCCCATTCCAGTGTGGTTCAGAAATTACTTTACTGGGGAAGTGACAGGGGCACATCCCTACAGTGTTTTAACTTTCCTTAGCACAGCTTGTTCCTTGGAATTCTCATTAATCTGGGTGTGGGATGCCAGGCAGAGGACAGAGAAGTCCCAGACATATTCCAGGCCTGTTCCTGGGCAGGGATTAGATCCTGGGATAGATCCTGATGGGGCGCATCAGATCCCAGTGGATTCTCTCTCAGAGACAATACTGGCACAGAATTCTATTCCTCTTTAATATCATGTCCCTGCAAAAAAATGCCTATGATTTGCACTCAGTGCATTGCAGCAGATTCCCCTGGAGGGTTCTCAGGTTCTTTATGCACTCTGATTAACAATGATCTCCTTTACCATCACAGTAATTTATTTATTCAGCACCAAGGGGCAGGCACGCTGTATCACAGACAAAAATACCCCACATCCCTTCAGTGGTACTGGTGGAAGCACAATGGAAGATGGAAGACTTGCTTTGCATGGCCTAAAGTTTGAGCAAAGGCACCAGCTGGTGCTGAGGCTGCAGCCAAAGGTCTCATCCTGCAGCTGGACTGTGCTGGGCAGGGCAGAGTAACTCCTAAACACTTCTGCAACAGCTTCTCTGGCCCTGCTTTCCATCAGCTTGGGTCAATTCCCAATTTTCAGCAACCGGGATGAAGGGATAGAATGGACCCTCAGCAACTTTGCTGATGATAAGAAATTCGGGGGTGTGGCTGATAGACCTGATGGCTGTGCTGCCATTCAGGCACATCTCCATGGGCTGGAGAGCTGAGCTGAGGGAAACCAAATGTGGCTCAGCAAGGGCAAGTGCAGGGTCCTGCACCTGGGGAGGAATCACCCAAAGCACCAGCACAGGCTGGGGGCTGAGCTACTGAAGAGCAGCTCTGTGGAGAAGCACCTGGGAGTCCTGGTGGGTGACAAGTTGACCATCGAGTTATCAGAGTGTCCCTGTGGCCAGGAAGACCAATGATATCCTGGCATGGATCAGGAAGAGTGCAGCCTGCAGGCTGAGGAAGGAAATCCCCCTCTCTACTCAGCCCTGGTGAGGGCACATCAGAAGTGGTGTGTCCTGTTCTGGGCTCTTCAGCACAAGGAAAACAAGGAGCTACCATAGAGGGTCCAGTGAAAGCCACAAGGATGATTTGGGGTCTGGAGTATCTCTCTTCTGAGGAGAGACTGTGAGGGCTGGGCCTGTTTGGTCTGGAAAAAAGACTGAGGGGATCTCATAAGTGCATATAAATATATCAAAGGTGGGTGACAAGGGGATGGTGCCAGAGTTTTCAGTGGTGCCCAGTGACAGTACAAGGAGCAGTGTCCACAAACTGAAACACAACAAGCTCCACCTCAACCTGAGGAAGCACTTCTTTGTGTTGAGGATGGCAGAACAGCTGTGCAGGGAGTTCCTGGAGTCTCCTCCATGAGACATTCAAATCCACCTGGATGTGTTTCTTTGTCTCCTGCTCCAGGTGATGCTGTCTTGGCAGGGGTTTGGACTGGGTGATCTCCAGAGGTCCATTCCAACCCTAATGGTTCTGTGACTCTGTGAATTATGGCAAAGATAATCCCACCAGGGATACCCTCAGATTCTTTCCTGAAGCCTGCAGGTTGATGGGACCAGGGCTGTGTGACCCAGCTTCTCTCCCAGGTGTACAGCCAGTCATGCTCAGGCACATTCTGACTTTTGGATGGATAAGTTGTGGCCTAAAAATTATTTTCTGTTAATCCTACCACAGGCTTGTGCAAGGCATAATTTATGAACTCACATCCTGCAACATTCCCTCCCTTGCCATGTACAGAAGCAAGCAGCTGTGCCTGGGAGGAGTGGTGGGCACACACACACCCTGAGGATGGCAAATGTCCTGATGTGGGGCCAAGTCCTGCCAAAAAGCAAACTATTGTGGCAAACCAGTTCTGAAACTTATGCCCCCGTGTGACTCTTCTTTGGGTGAAGAAGAATCATCCTGCAAGAGCAACCACCAGGCTGCAGAGCAGGGGGTGTTCTGAGTTTTTAACCCCACCATGCCCACAGCAGAGGTGACACTGGCTAGCTCCAGGTTAAACATGGCTGCAGAGCAGTGGCTCGAGTCCTCCAGGCTGTTTGGAAGCAGAGAGGTGGGAGGAGGGTGCCCGATAAGCTGAGTGGTACAGGATGCCTGGCAAGATATATTGTGTTGTGTTTTCAATTTGCACATTGACACAAGACAAACAGATGAGATTTCAGTACAGCAAGCTCAATTAATCAGGGCTTTGACAGCTGTGAGGCTGGACATTATTAATCCCTTTTTGCAGACAGGCCAAAGGGGCAATAATTACATTTTTTCCCAAAAATAATAAGGAAAGATCTTCCTCATGCTGCCCCCCTGCCCCTTCCCTGAAAGTACATTTCCTGATCAGATTATTTAACACTACACTAACTGCAAAAATACTTCAGCTCACCCATTGCCTGCAAAACAGGACACACACACACACACAAAAATGTGTAAAATCCTGAGAATGTCCTTCTTGAGGCTCTAAGGTTCATAGGAATGGGAGCACTCAGAGCCAGGGCTCTGTGAGGTGAGAGCTGGCACATTTCCCTGTGCAGTTGGAGCCACAAGTGTGTGCTGCAGCACGGGACACCCCGGATCCATTCCCAGCTGGGAGGCTGCCTGTTTGTGAAGGAGCTGTGGGATGGATCCAGCACCCTCTGTGAGCACAGGGGGGTGGAAATGCTGGCTGTCCACAACACCCTAGGACCTGGGGATGCTGGAGGCTGACCTTTCAGCCCAGTACTAATGGGACGCTCCAGCCTGTGCTGGGCTGGGTTGTCTCCAGCCATCAGAGCATGACCTACCTTTCCCTTTCATTATTCCCCATCCAGGCGAGGCAGATGGAATCAAGGCAACTGCAACCCCCAGGAATGAGGAGGACAAACTCCTCCAAGGGCAGGGAAAGGGGCATGTGCTAACTTCCAGCCTGAAACCAGCTTTTTATTACTGTGCTGCAAAAAGTCATCCTGCCTGACCCTGCCTTCACCAGTGGAGAAGGCAGACAGGCAGAGCAGCCCATTGCTCCCATGCACTGCACCTTGCAGACACCACCCCGATCCATCCGCCTCCAGACAATGTCATCTTCGAAGCGGGAGACATTTAAACAGTGAAATGCCAAAGGAGCAGCATGGTATTTAAAGGCAAAGAAGCAATTATGAAAGTTCTCGGGAGAGCAAGCACACAAATGAGGGAGGAGCGGTGAGAGGTTGTTTATCCCACTCCTAAATGTGCCATGTGTTCACTGGAAAGGGGCTGTGCAAGCACAGGGCTGACTGGAGCATCTCCAGAGGGGACAGCTTTGTTTGACAGTTCTCCATTACAGCATCTGAAAATCCTGATGCTGCCTGCGGCCACGGGGAAGGTGAGGAGCTGCAGTTCCTGCAGTCCTGTGCCTGACTGAAGTCTGGTCACAGGCATTAGTGGCGGAGGGAGGGAGCATCAGGGGCTTGGTTTGTTTCTGCACTCTGCCAGCAGGAGATGCAGACAGGAAGGGAAGCAGCCAGGTGTAGTTAGTAGTGCTAAGGGAAATTCTGGGGTGGGCCTCAGACTCAGTCCTAATCCTCCACCTGCTGCTCCCTGCTTTCCCCAATTCTCTTCCCAACACACTTTGCATCCTCACCCTTCTCTTCATGACCCACAGAAGTCAGTAGCCTCGGGAGTTCTGGGGGTGGGAATCTGGCACAGAGATGGTGGCATCTCCACGCTGGTGCTGGTGTGTGAGCTGCTGGGTGGTGCAGCAATGGAGGAGGAAATAGATGTGGGAATAACGCTGTCAGCACGAGCCATGGTTCACCCCCAGCTCCTGACACCCCAAGAACTGCTTATTTGGTTTTCTGATGAGGCTGGTCAATACCCCACAGGGGAATTGGCAGCATGGAAATGGGACTACAGGCGTGGACAGCCTGCCCGTGGCTGTGCAGCTCCCCGGGGAAGGAGGGCTCAGCCTCCTCCCCTCTCTTTGCTGGGCACACTCGAAAGCTTTCTCCCAACATCCAGCCCAAATCTTTGTTCAAATCTGTCAAGTGCCTTTGGTGCTAGGTAATGCTAAATAATGCTAATTTTATTCCAGCTGCCTTGCTTGTGCTTAAAAACACTGTTGGAGAGATAGAAAAATCAACATCAGCTGGAAGTGCCATCTTTGAGAAAGAAATGCTAGAGAAGCAGTGGGAGGCAGGATTGAAAACCTGTGGGGGGTGAGAGGCTGAGAAGGAGACAATGAAGGTGTCTGGGGGCTCAGCACCCAGGCCTCAGCGTCCCCTGCTGAAGCAGAAAATGTTCCCAGCCCTGGTAAATTTCCCTGCAGTTGTGGCTGTGGTTTATCAGCTGATAAAACACAGCCCTAGGGCACCTCGGGTGGCCACATGGTGTAGACAGGTGCCCTGGTATGAGCTGCATCTCTTTGTTCTGGGATGTGAAGTATTTCCATGCATTCCCTTTGCACCTCCAGCTCCTTGCAAAGGGCAGAACATCAACCCTGGCCACTCTCTGCCCTTACAGCTGGTTAAATACACCATTACCTCCATCAAAACAAATATCCAGGGATGTCTGCTGCTGCCTGTGGAGGGATGCTTTTTGTGTGCTGCTGTGGTGGTGAGAGCAGCCTTGGAGGGCTGGCTGGCTAAAGAACACTGACTTGGCAGGGAGGAATGCAGGGAGAGTCCCCAGGCAGCTGAGGGGACTCGGTGGCAGCTTCTCCTGCTGCAGAGAGGCGGGGGAGAGCCCACCCTGGGACAAGATGTGGGGAAAGGCTGAGCCTCAGCTCCCCTCCCCTCCTCTCCAAGGCCTTGCCTTCAGTCCCAAGCAGCAAGACAGGGTGTTCCTGCCTCTTCCAGACACCTCTGGATGCTCACAGGGAATTTCCACGTTGGGTTTAGGTCAGCCCAAGGCGTTATTTTATTTGACCCTAATTTTATTTTTAAGAGTTACACTAAATGGAAGGAAAGGTAAAAGCATTTCCCCTCTGCCCTGCCCTCCCTGCTGGAAGGTTAACACATTGGCCATTTCCTGCCTGCACAGATGGGGTATGCCTGGAGTTTGTCAACTCAAATTCAAATTAACTCTCAATTCAGTGGCTTCGTGTGAGGCCGCGGGGGCAGGTGGGGTGAGCAGCAGCTACAGATGTGGGCAGGCAGGGGACACAAATGGGGCAGAGGGGAGCTGGCAGCTGGCCTTGGGGATCTTGTCCTGTAAACCTTGGGGTTTTCAAGAAAAGAAGGGAAAAAATAGTAAAAGGAGGAGAGGAGAGGAGAGGAGAGGAGAGGAGAGGAGAGGAGAGGAGAGGAGAGGAGAGGAGAGGAGAGGAGAGGAGAGGAGAGGAGAGGAGAGGAGAGGAGAGGAGAGGAGAGGAGAGGAGAGGAGAGGAGAGGAGAGGAGAGGAGAGGAGAGGAGAGGAGAGGAGAGGAGAGGAGAGGAGAGGAGAGGAGAGGAGAGGAGAGGAGAGGAGAGGAGAGGAGAGGAGAGGAGAGGAGAGGAGAGGAGAGATAACCTGGGCCTGGGCTCCTAAGGCCAGAAGAAACTCTTCTAAGGAGCTAATTTGACCTCCCATGTGCTCTAAATCATTGAAATGGAAACGAGCAAATACAGATGAAAAAAACTCCCCTCAATATTTGCTTGCCTAGGGGAATAAATTTGCTGGGTTTGGGCTATGTACCCCCCCTCCCCATGTTTGCTTTCTGCAAATATCCAGTCATTGAGTTTTACCTGAACAGGCATTTGGGGGAAGCCAGTCACAATCTTGTGCACACAAATTAGTGCAGAGATGAATTGGCTATTTCCAAATGCCAGGCATGGAGCAGGACCCATCAAAACGCCCTGAGCAGCCACCCTGTCAGCCCAGACTGCCAGGAACCAGCCTCTTAGTGACTGTTTTCAGAAAAATTACAGATTTTAACAGCATGTTAAATAGCTGTGGCTTGTTATCCACATCTGAGGAGTCTGCAACCCACTTCCAGACATGTCCTAGGCAGAAAAACAGGATTGGATTTCTTTGTGTGGAGCTTTGACTTTGTTTCTCTACAGAGGAGTGTGAAAAGTGGCTGATGTAGAGATCTGTGCTTGTGTAAAGTTGTGTTTGGAGGGGGACTCGTACAGCTCTGAGTGTTTGCACAGCTCACACATATGGCTGTGGCCTGGCATGTGGTTTTATAAGATCAGCAGGATCCTTTGTAGCCCTCCAGGCTGCTCTAAAGGGAAACTTCTTCCCAGCTGTGGCCAGATGTAGAGGCCAGGTGATGTGGTCTGCCCACATCTGCTCTGCCCTCCCTGCTCTGCTCCTGAAGTGTCCTTGCTGATTCTGTCGCACACCCCACACATCCCAGCTCTCCAAAACTCCTGCCCACGTGCTCTGGTCATTCTCCTGTCTCCTCCAAGCGCAGTGGCTTGCTGAGGGTGTCTTGCTGAGGGTGTCTCACTGGGCAAAACCAGGAGTTGTTGGGCAAACCCAGGGGCTGTTGCTCAGCCTCACACGGCTGTCACTTTTCTGCAGGGACATGGCACATCCCCTGGTGATCCCGAATGTCTGTGGGGCAGAGGTATCTCCCTCCCAGCCGTACTTCTCCCAGTTCCCCGTAGATGGGAGCAGAGGTCTCCTTTTCCTCCAATCCCAGTTTGGTCGGATGGAGCAGATCCTCTCCAAGCAGGGGGTTTCTGTCTGGAGGAGGGGAACAGCAACTTTTAGTGCTCTTTTCACTCACTGTTTTTGAGATGTATGAAGAAAACAAAAATATCGGTTCTGGATGGCCAGCCCCGCTGTGGAGGGAGATGCTGTGTGTGGGTGAGGCTGTGCTCCATCACACTGTGATGGAGAGAGGATATGAGAAATTTTTGATCTGTTCCCAGAGCTAAGGGAGCCCACAGGGAACAGGGGCATGTCCTGGGCCTGGGACAATGAGCACGGTGTGACCAGTGGGTCCAAGGTACCTCTGTAGGGTGGGTTGAGTGCTCACTTCCCGTGGTGGCCCAAAAATCTTGGGCCCTTCCTTGTCCCTGTCAATGCCAGCAGAAATGGTGTGGGGTCAGGATGACCAATTCCCATGCTCCCTATCCCCATCAAAGCCACAGGGTGATTTATTTCTTCCACTCGCCACCCCCTCATATTTTCTGCAATTTTTCTATGTAAATCATGACACTGATTAATAACACTTAGCGCTTTCCAGTTCCACAGCACATTGCAAGTATTTCCTAATTAATCCGCGCGAAGCTCCCATCAGGGAAGGCACAGTGCCACCGTCCTGACTTCTCAGGCTCGCAGCCTTCTGGCGGACAGAGATGGAAGTGCTCATCTGCACATCGTTAGCCCCACGCTGCTGACGCTTAATGAGTTTCCTCGCAGCAGAAGGGAGCGGCGCACGGAGCAGATGGGGCTCTCGCCTGCATGCCACGCCGAGAGGATGGGGAGCCGTGCAGCCTCCCAGCTTGCTGTCCCTCTGTGGGGCTTCTGCCCTGGGGCAGGTGGATGCTGGCTGTGGGGTGCTCTCCCACTCCATGAGAGGGGTTCTGCCATGGGACTTAAGGATTCAGGGGACTTAAAGAACCAACTCTGGCTCCAAGTCTACTTCTGCTGGTGAGAAGTAGAAACCACTCAGGCAGAAAGAGCCAGCCAGGAGGGGGTTAACAACCTTCTCATGGAGACACCTGAATTGTCACTTCCTGCTGGATGCTGCAATGGCCCATACCATGGCTGCTGGTGTATCCCATGGAAGATGGAGCCTGGGAAGGGGTTAAAATGAAGAGTTTCCTAGCTGCAAACCAAGAGCAAGAAACAGATCATTTTTACCCAAAGCAATTTCCCTGGCAGATCATTTTCCCACCTCCCCTCTGCTATTACGGCAGGTAATTGTGTCTGAATGACAAGCTCATCGCTTCTCTCTCCCTCCTGCTTTTCCTCCTGCTCTGTCTTACAGCCAAGCCATGAAACTGGTTGCTGCAGGTGTCAGGCCCCATGATGCAGCCCTCAGCCTCCCTGCAGGCAGCAGCAGCCCAAGGCAGGCAGGATGGCCCTTTAGGACACTGGCTGGTGTGCCCTGGTTGGCTTCTCACACCTCCTGTAGCAAGACCATGAGCTTTACACCTCCCTCCCACAGCCTCAGCCCTGGCCAAGGGCCATTTAGCTCCAGTTTTCTGTAGAATCACGGGATGGAAGGGACCTTAAAGTCTCGGGTAGCTGGTTGATAATTGCTGCCCCAAGATGCGTAGGATGTCTCTGCTTCAACCCACGCGGCTGAAGAACGAGTCTGGACTCTTCAGTTTTCCATCTTGAGGTTGTTTATCAATTCTTATCTATAAAATTTTCTTTCTGCCCAGCCGAAGTCTGCTCAGCAAGGAAGCCACAGGCACTCTGACCGCCCCTGAGGCAGTGTTGTCTTTTTATACTACAAACTACATATATCATATTTACTCTTAATTCCCAATACCTATCACCTATGTTAGACAGTGGACCTCTATTCTACACCAATCCCAAAGTGCCAACATCACTGCAGAAAATGGAGAACAGAAGAAGAAGAAAGGCTGGACACACCCAAGTTCCTCCATCTTGTCCCCAAACCCCTATACCAAAAATCCTAAAATCTACGTTTTCACCCTGTGATAATTTTATTATTATACTATTCAAACCTGGGTGACTTTCAGGTCCTCATACAAAGCTGGCAACTTGCTCCAGGGGTCAAAATCAAATCCCCAGGTGTTTTGGGCTGCATGCCAGGGTCTCTGAGCCCCCTGATGGGGTCCTCAGCAACTCTGGACACCTGGAGGGATGTACTGAGTTCTGACATTAAAAATCACCAGGTTTCCAAGCTAGGCTGGGATGCTTTCCCCCAGACATTTTTCAGGAGGAGCAGGGCTGTGTGGTGGCTGCTGTCAGTGGCAGCTGGCAGGGATGGAGACCCTGCTGCCGACTCTGCTGCTGTGCTGCATGTCTCCACGTGCTGAGCCCCTTGCTGTGCACCTTCAGCATCCCTGTCTCTGCAACCCCTCCAGTGCTTCCCGGAGAGGTGGGACAGCCCCCTCCTGCTGCTGCTCCCGGGCTCATTAGAGAGGCTCATGCGGTGCCCTCTTGACACTTGTAACACGGGAGCACATGTCTTCAAAAAGCCAGGCCCTGGCCATATCCCCTGGGCCTGCCCCTGGCTTTCCTTCCCCTGCTCTCACGGCGCTCCCCAGGAGGGCTGTAAATTTGGCAGGAGCTGCATTATTTCCAGACCAACCCTGTCTCACATTTCCTCTGCCACCAGCTTAAGTGTCACCTCTGCCTGCCGGCCCCATGGCCTCCCCCTGCCCCTCCTGCTGCTGCTGCCCACCCTGCTGGCTTTCAGGATGGAGCCAGCATCCTCAGCTGGCAAGGGCACGCCTGGAAATGGTTTTGTGGGTAGCCCTGCATGCCCACTGCACACATGCTGTGAATGGGGAGCTGTGTGTGCGTGGGTATGCACACACACCTCACCCTGGAGGCTCCTACAGCGCACGGATCATGGCTTCACATGGCCATGGCATGAGGTTGGGATCCTCTGGAGCCTCTGTGCTGGGGTGCCTTGTCTCCCTCACTGTCCTCATGGAGAACCGAGGGCTGCTCTGTGTCCGAGGTTGTGTCGCAGGCCTTGTAGCATCCCTTGATTCCTCTCAAAAATGGCCAGAAAAATTATTGCAGGTCACTGCTTGGGGTGTGGCTTGAAATCACAGCGACCCTTCCCCGTGTCACCCAGATTCCCTTCATCCCAGGTTGAATAGAGATCCAAAGGTTGAATATCTTCTCTTATTCATCATTGCATGGGCAACAGCTTCAGGGAGCCTTTTGTTCTGGGAGACCTGGTGCAAGCAGGGTCCTTTTCATCTTGCCCCCTTTCTGGCAGAAAGCAGAAGAGCGCCTTCCTCCTTGCACCCACCAGGTCCTCGGTGTCTTGGGAGTGCTAGCCTTGTTTGGAGGATCTCAAAGGCTTGTTATTCATTAACGCCACCAGAGAGTTTCCTGGCAATTAATTTTTAATGGATTGAAAAATTCTCTGCGTAACCCCGCTTTCTTCAGAACCAGCCTCCAAAGCCGTCGCTCACCCTCTTGATGTTTCTAATCATTATCTCCTACATTCCTTTAGCTGTTTTAGAAACCAAAGCTGGGGAAGAAATTGGAAAGCGTTATTATTTCATTTGGGTTAAACTGTATCGCTTCAAGTTTCGCTCCCCCTGGGCACGATCATCAGCATATCTGATCAGCAAACATCTGCCTAAGCCACCCGCTCACGCCTCCCGGGAAATTTGGGGAATAAAATAAAAAAAACCGAGACGAAGCCACTGACGTCACCTCCCGGCTTTTGCTCTTTCCCCCTGAGTTTTATTTCTAAGGGACATTTGCATAGAAAGAGGATCTTTGTTTCTGAAGGTTTTGCCAGCTCCCGCTGCCGGCTCCCCCCATCTGGAAGCTTAATCCCTTCCCTGTGGTGGCTGCGGAAGGCGGAGCTGCTCGCCGGATGGTCCCTGCCTGCTCCAGCCCCCTCACACCTCCCAAAGGTCCAGCAGCCTCACGGGTGACTCCTGTCACCCCCAAAATACCGCACAAAGAGGCTTGGAGCACCGGTTTGGGATTTCTGCCGTGGCGGGGCTCTCGGCGCGCCGCCTTACCCATGCCGTGCCTCAGTTTCCCTGTGCAGAGCTGGGCTCCAGAGAGGGTTAATGCGCATTAATTGCCACCCGTGAAGTTCTTGCAACACCCGGAGAGTGACACTGGCACATAAACAACCCGAGTAATTTGTGCCGTGCTCCCAGGGAATGGGGTGCTAATTTAGCCGTACAACTAAAGGCAGGCCACCACCGCACACCGGGAGCCGCTGGCGCTGGGACCAGCTCGGCTGGAGCGTGGAAAGCCCCTGGACACCCATCCACCCTTCCCACTGCCTCATCTGCCTGCCCCCGCATCAGACCCGCTGGCTTTATTGGCTAAAACGAGGTTTTTACAAGTCAGCTGCTCAAAACATGTAAGGATTTTCTTGTGGGCATTTCCTCCTTCTCCCAAAATCATGTGTGAATTTGCTTTTTTATTTTTTTTTCCTCGAGATGAGAAAGAAGGAGATGGGGCACAGACTTTAAATCCCCCCCCCAAAAAACCAACAAAAAACCAGCAACAACAAACCACCCCCCTCAAAAAAAAAAACCCAACAAAACACAAAAACCCAAAAAACTCCCCAAAACCCAAACCAAAACAAAACCAACAAAACCAAACAAACTTCTTCCGTAAAAATATCAGTTTCACTAAAAAAAAAAAAAAAAAGAAAAAATTAGGCTTTTTTACATTAAGCTCCCCTCAGATGGAAATTTTTTAAACAAACAAAATTTTCCCAGGAAAATAATTTTTTTTTCCATCACTTGTCAGAAAAGGCATATTTTATCCCTTCTGCTCCTAAAAATAATATTGAGATTAAAAACATCTTGAGGAACTGCAAGAGCTCTCAACCTCTGTGGTCAGTACCATGTGGAGGGAGAAAAGCAGCAAGAGCATCTTTCCTCAAGGAAGAAAATGCTGCTGCAAGGCAGATAAATGCTGGGATAAATCCTAAGGAATGTGTTTTTTTTTTTCCCCTTCCTTTAAATCTAGATGTCACCGCCTTTAAATCAGCACAGGTAGCAGGTGCTTAGTGGAGTTTATGTTTTGTGGTGTATTTTGTCAGCAGGGTGAGGGCTCAAAACAAATCCTGCTCTGCCATTCAAAATGTAAACTCAGGGCAGCTCCGTGGGCTCCACCATCCAAACCCACCCCACCACCTCTGAAAGTGATGCTCTGGAAATCAGGAATAATGTTTTTGGCTCTTGGCATTTGCAGCATTACCTGGGAAGGAAAAACACCTCTGGTCTTGATCTGTGGGCAAGCCTCCAGAACAGAAGGCTTGGAAGAGCAGTGCAGTTCCTTTACAGAGCTTTATAATTGATTTGAAGTCACAGGGAAGCAATTAATATGGAGCCCTATGGAACTGCTTCAAAGCATGGCTGGATTTTTGACCCCATAGCAGCTAAAGCCTAGGAAAGGGAGCCAATGGAAATTGTGTTTTGAATGAATGAAGCTCCTCCTGCAGCATTTGCAAGTGCAGCTGGTTTTCAGATAGATTTTTTTTTTGTTCTTTCTGTTGAAAATGCCAAACTGTTGAAAGCAAAACAGCTTGTGAAAATGCGTGGATTGTAAGAAAACTTCATTCTCACAGAGAGAAAAAGGGAGGAAGTGGTCAAAACATCAAAATGCTTGTGCATAATACACTGTAATGTATATAAAATAATTTAATAGTAATGGGTAATTAAAATCAGGACAAAACATTTTGATTTTATCCAACTGTGCTGAGTTGAGTGACTCAAAATCATTAAATTCCAGTTCACAGGCAAAGCTCTGCCTTTGTTTTGTTCCACTTTGGAATGAGGATTGTTTTGAAACACTGGTCTCTCCTGAGGAGCAATCTCTGAATTTCCTCCCAGCAATAGCTGCTGAGGGAGATGGGTGGGTCTGCTGGAGGAGGGGAACAGGGGTTTCTAGCAGGGAGCTGGAGTGAATTCCTGTGGGTAAACCAGGCTTGGGACTGACCTGCAGCACAGCAGGAATCCATCCTGGGGAAGGAGCGAGGAGCTGAGGCGGACTGGGCTCTGGGGATGTGCCCTGAACATCCGGCTTCCTTGGACCTATGTGCACCAGCTGGGCCAGTGACGTCTCCATGAGCTCTGGTTCCCAGTGGGAAACCAGTTGGTTGAGAGCACATGTGCAGTTTTGGGAGGGTAACACACAGCAGGGTGTTCCAGCAGGGCAAAACCAGCCTGAGCATCGCCTCCCTGAGCGGGTGCTCTGCTCCCCTCCGTGCACAGCCTGCCCCTGGCCCACAGGCTTGTCCCAAACACCACATGGCATCCTTGTTCTTCAGAGGCTGTTTTGTGGCAGCAAAGAAACCTGTGGTGCTGATGACACAAGCGATGATGAGGAATTAAAACCATTTCCAGCCTCCTTTCTCATGTGCTGCTGGCAAGTCAGGAGTAGATTGGAGATATAGAGCAACTGTCTCTGTCAGAGAACAGCCAAAGGAAGATAGGCCTGTTTTTATGATTAATTGCAAATTAATTAATTTTATATTAAAAGAACTACTACTTTTTGTTTCCTCATTGTGGGCTTTTTTTTCTGTTTGTTGCTTGAGAAAGGCAATAAATACCATTAGGCAAACGGGTTTCAAAGTGTCATGTGAAATGGAAACCTAGGTCTTCAAATATGAGTTTCATTTGGGTTGTGTGAGGGCTTTTTTTAATTTGGCTGGGTTTTGTTCTTGTTTAGCTTTTGCTTTTGCTTCAGCCCCAGTAAACATGCAGATCAAAAAGAGGGATGCAAGCATAGAAACCTGGATGCTCAAGCAGTGCTACAAAATGGGGTGTAGGATGCTGCAGCTGTGGCTTCACACCACACTCACTGGGGCTATTTTGTTATCAGACACTGGATGACACGGTGGGGGGAGGTGAGGAGGGGCTGTAATTTTCCCATGTGTTTTAAGAGCAATTTTGAGATTCTTCCATTCTGAAAGCACCCTTTTGCTATGGAAAGGAGGGTAGTCTCCTTTCAACCAGGCAGCTGGAAAAGCCTGCAAACTTTCAAAAGCACAATCATATTTACAACAGCTAAACAATCATTTAAGGGGTGAAAGTTCTGTCATTCAGAAGAAGGAGGTGTTTTGGCTGTGCTGTGATTTAATTGCAACCTGCAACTACAGTACTTGGCTGTGGCTCATTCATTACCTGCTCTTCCCCCGGTGGGATGGGGAGTAATTCAGAATTCAGAGTAATTCAGAGTAATTCAGAGAGATTCAGAAAAAGGTAAAACCCACAGGCTGAGGTAAGAAAAGGTTAATAATGGAAATAAAGTAATATATTAATAACAACTGTGGAGAGGGGTAGAGAGGTATAAACCTAAGACAGACAATTGATGCACAGCACAGTTGCTCACACCCATGGGCCAATGCCCAGCCCATTCCCATCAGAAATTGTCTTCCAGCCAGCTGTCCCCAGTTTATGCACTGGGCATGATGTTCTGTGGTGTGGAATATCCCTTTGGCCAGTTTGGGTCAGCTCTCCTGGCCACGCTCCCTCTTGTGCACCTGCTTCTTGTGCATCTGCCCACTGGCTCTGAAATGTCTTTAATTTAGGGTAAGCCACACTGAGGAAGATCTAAACCATCAGTGTGTCATCAACATTATTCTCATACTAAATGCAAATCACAGCACTATACCAGGTACTTAGAAGGAAATTAGTTCTATCCCAGCAAACACAGGATAGGCTGGTGCTCCCTCTGCCAAGCCTCTTATGACTAAATGGCATCTCCAAGCCCTCCTCCATCAGCATTTTCACTTACAAGGCCAGTCTGGATGAGTTTTCCTTTTGTGGTTAGAGTATGGGGTAGGCATGTCCAAATTCCAGTCTCCAGCCCAGCTGATGGTTAGGGACTTTACTGCTGGTGAGATAACTCTGTATTTTCCCAGGGCAGGATTTCTCTCCTGCTCCATGTCCAGGAACGCGCAATCCAGGAGGAGCCATACTCCCCCCAGGTCTGGCATGGCAGGACTGACAGGGAGAAGGTGGGGACCTGAAATGAGCTGGTGACACCCCCAGATGATGACAGGGCTGCTCCCACCTCTGTTTCTCCCTCACTCCCACCCTCCCCAGCCCCACTCACACCCTGTGCTTCCCCTCCTGTAGTTGGCAGTGCCTGCCCTTGGTGCCCCTTTGTTTTGTTCTCCCGTTACTTTTTATTGCTCTTCACATCCACTGAAGTTTATTTGGGTCTGAATGTGATAAACTCCACATTTGGGCTTTTTTTAAAAGCCAAATATTTGTGGAAAGTAATACTTAGCCAGACTCATATTCCATCCTTAGCACAAATCTAATCCAGATACAAACTAAACAGCAGGACGACAACTGCTCTTAATACTCACTGTGTTTTCAGCATAATAGTTTTCATTAAAGGGAGAAGATACCAGATTTTAAATTGCTTCAGAATTATTCCCCATAATAATTTAGGGCCAGGCCCACCCTGAGCTCCCTACTGCCTTGCCCCTTGCAGGCTGACCCTTAAACCCCCAAATTTCCTACTTGCTGCTCCAGACTGGTCTTTCTTAACCCACTTTGCTGAAGAAGCTGAACTGTCTGTCTTCGTGGGTGTGTTAAAAGATGATCAGTGATTGAGGTGACCACATTTGCAAAGAGGATTTGATTTAGCCTATTAACTGGATTTAGTCCATTAATTAATTTTGATTTGGTCTATTAATTTTCAGGCTTGGTTCTGATAATCTCTTTGTTATCCCCCTTGTTCTCTCTAAAGGTTTGCTTTTATATCTGTCTACCAAGCCCCAGAGATCCTCCCAGGCTAAGTGGTGAAAATGCAATTTATGATTCCGAATGCTTCCTTGTGGAGCTCATAAACCTGTGCTAATCCACAGATATGATTAACAAAGCAGCTCTGCTTTACCAAGGGAGCCAGCAGGGCATTGATGGGGAGGTCTTGTCTTCATGTCTGAACCATTCCCAAATCTCCCCCATCCAGCTCAAACCTCTGAGAGAGAGCAGGGTTGGAGCAGGTGGTTAATCCAGCATCCCTGACAGATGGGGGTGACACGAGGTCTTCTGCTACACAGCAAAGGTGAAGGAAGGGTTTACAGAGGTGTTGCAATGCTGAGGAGCTTCCCTGGCTTCCAGCTACCCTCCTCAACAACCCTTTCTATCTCCAAGGAGACTCACCATATGAATAAGCCTTCTTTCCAGCTGAAATACTACCTGGAAGCTCTCAGCTCCTTTCCCTTCTGACCACGTTCTGGTCTTACCCTGACTTGTAGCTGAGCTCTTCTCCAAAGTCGGGACCACTCACTACAAAAACCTGGTTTTTGTTCACCTTTTTGGTACCACACAGGGCTCTGATCCCTCACCTCAGAGGAATGCTGCAGCACAGCAAAACAGTCATGAAAGATGATGAATAGTGTGGAGCAGCCCCCCTTCTGACAAGTTCATGAGTGACTCTGCTCAGGCAGGTCCAGGGCAGAGGTAGCCAGAGATATGTGGTAAAAGGCACAGTAAAGGGGATAAGGGGCACTGTGAGAAGCAAACAAGACAAAGGAACATTTAATAGACTTGTGGAACTGGTTGCTGCATAATGGTGTTGAACTTAGAAGTTTGTAGGAGTTTAAGAAGACAATAAAGAAAGTGTTTTTCTGGGACGCTGGGGAAATGGGTGTCTGGTCCTACCTGACATGGCCCCCTCCCCTTTCTGGGCTGTGTCCCCTCTACTGAGGCAGCCAGATGGAACCACAGTGGTGTTGAAACCTTGCAGCTGAGCCAACATCCAGCAAGCACAGATTCTCTTTGCACATGCTGCTGAGTGTGAGAGCCACACTGAGGGAGCCCAGGTGGGAGCATCTACTCATCCTGGGCTCCAGCTCTGTGATCCCTCCCATGTCTGATCCCTGCAGGCTGTGTGAACAGGATCTAGGATGCACAAGGCCCTGCAGGAGCTCATGGAGGGTCTGCAGGGTCCCAGAGTGTGCTGTGCAGGGACAGACCTGCAGTGTACTCCTGCACTGGTGTGGGCTCAGGGCTGCAGTGGGATCTGCTCCCACTGGAGTCTGGATCTGCTTAGAAGTGCCTGTCACTGGGTGCAGATGGGCACTCAGCTGTGTTGGTCATCTGCCTTTTCTGTAAGTAAGAGGGAAGGAAAGGCAACCTCAACTGCCCCTTTTCTGCCTGGCTTTCCTAGTCTGAGGCTTCACCAGCTTCAGCCCATTCAGTGGATCACAGCCTCTCCTGAGCTTGTGTGCTCCCACACTTTCTCCCTGAAAACTCTTTCCTCTCTCTCCTGTGTCTTCCAGGCAGTATCTTGCAGCCAATCCTGCCTTCCTATCCTACATCTTCCTTTGTTGCCAGCCTCTTGAGTGATCCAATTCAGCCACTGCCAAACCCTAAAACATTGGTGTACTCTGTGATTTACAAAGCACATTGCCTCCAGTGAATTCCTTGCCTGATGTTTTCAGAGCCCTTTTGGGTAGCAAAGCAGCTATACATCACAGAGCAGTTGTGTTTTTTTCTCCTTTTTATGTTTCAGGGGATTGAGGGATTTCTGAGTGTTCCTTGAAGCAGCTACAAGAGCTCAGAGCTGAGTTGATGAGCTGGACTCAGTCATCTGAACATGAGGTCTCTGAGTATTTGCAGAAGTTAAATCCTGGCTCCAAGGGCCTTTCTCATATTTTTGGGGACTGTCATCAGTGAGCCTGCACAGAAAGACAGTAGGGTTTAATGTCCTGAGCAGGACCAAAACAGGCTGTGTGTGCACAGAAACCCACGAGGGAGTCTGTAGACATCCCTTTGGGAGTCTCTGGGGGCAGATGAGCTGTTTCTAGGTTGTGAGGCTCCAGCTGCAGTCGCGTAGTACCTCCTCTCCCTCCTTGTGATATGTATGACCTGGAGCTGGGTGCACATGTGCAGATACCCACCCTGCAGTCTCCTGTGAGCTGAGACCTGGCACACTCATTTCCTGAGAGGAGAACTGACAGCCAGAGAGGCTGCAGCCTGGAGGGCAGCTCAGCATCAGCATCTGGCTACCCTTGTCTTCCCCTGAGCTTGGGGAGATGAGGGATAAGGACAGCATTTTCTGATTTCTTGGGGTTTGGATGGGAAAAGTTAAGAGCATAGCTCTCTGTTGTACCGGAGGTCTGTGTGGTAGGCTGTGGAGGAGGAGATGCTTTTATCCAGGTGGGTTCCTCTCTTTTCCTTGCAATGGAAGGGAAGGACAGAAGTTTTTGCTCTGCACCACAGGTCTGCTCTTCCTCCAAGACTCACCCGGAGGCTAGGCTGTGGGGAAAATACCTGTGCAGGGATGATAACCAGGGTTGCAAGGGGATGGTGGGATCAGGCAGACCCTTCCAGTGGCTGAAATCTCAGCGCACATCCCAAGCTTTGAGAAGAGGAATTCTGCAGGCTCCTAAAAATTTAGCCATCCAGACTTTGCACAGCAGGAAGCTTAATGCACCTCTCTGGGGCGGTGAGCTGAAATTTTGGCAGCTGGAGCTCCCAGGGTGATGCTGTGTTCATGTCCTCCTGCAGTCAGAGTGGGAGGCCTCGGTGCTCAGCTCCATCTCTCCTGCATGGATGCCCTTGGAGGAGCCATCCTGCCCCTGGAGTTCCCCTGTCTGACACACTGTGCTGCCCTGAGCTGTCAGTACTGCTGGAGATGCCCCGTGGGGAAACAAAGGTGCTGGAAGGACGTGCTCATCATACCAATTTCCACGAGCTTGCTCAGCTAGGTGCAAGTCTAGGGGACATAGAGCATCATACCTGGGAGTCTGAATAATCTCGGTGGCTGGAAAAGTCCAGAAGCCAGAGGCTGGAGGCATCCTGGGATTAGTGCTGCAGGAGTGAGGGGGAGTATGCCACCCTGAAAGGGGCTGGTGACAATTAGTTCCAAACACAGCAAACTGTAATCACCGAATTATTCAAGAATAATTATGCCTTGATAACAACATTACACTTTCTATTTCCCTTATTGCTGTTCTTGTTAAATATAATTACCATGCAAATTGCACAGCATAAGCAAGCCCAGGTGATTAAAAGGGCCATGGAGGCCTTGGGAGCAGAAACTGAGGTGACTATAAGTACATATCTCTCTGCTTGCTTTGTTGTTTGTCCAGATTTTCACTTGGGAGATCACAGAATCATGGCTGGAAAACACCTCTAGGATTATCAAGTCCATATTCCCAAGGGCCACATCCGCAAGTCCTTTAAACACCTCCAGGCATGGTGACACCACCACTGCCCTGGACAGCCTGTTCTAGTGTTTGATAACCCTTTCAGTGAAGGAATTTTTTTCTAATATCTAATTTAAAACTTCCCTGGTGGAACTTGAGGTTTTTTCCTCCTGTCTTAGCTCTTGTTATATGGCAGAGGGGACTGACCCTCACCTGTCTACACCCTGCTGTCAGAGAGCTGTTGAGAGTGAAAAGGTCCTCCCTGACCCTGCTTCTTCTCCAGTCTGAGCACCCCCAGCTGCCTCAGCCACTCTTCTCAGGCCTGTGCTCCAGACCCTTCCCCAGCTCTGTTTCCTTCTCTGGACACAGTCCAGCCCCCTCAGTGTCCTTCTCGCTGTGAGCAAACAAAGCTGAGCACAGATTCCAGGCGTGGCCTCAGCCGTGCCCCAGCACAGGGGATGGGCCCTGCCCTGCTCCTGCTGCCCCTCCATGGCTGACGCAGGCCCGGGGCCTTTGGCCTCCTTGGCCCCCTGGGCACCCCCAGCTCGTGTCCAGCCCCTGGAAACCAGCACCTCCAGGGCCTTTCCCACTCAGCAGCTTCCCAGCCACGCTGTCCCAGCTGGAGCTGCAGGGGCTGCTGTGACCCAGGGACAGGAGCCAGCACTTGGCCTGGTTGAACCTCACACAACTGGCCCTGGCCCGTGGATGCAGCCTGGGCAGATCCCTCTGCAGATCTCTCTCCCTGAAAACTCTTTTCTCTCTCTCCTGTGTCTTCCAGGCCGCACTTTGCAAGCCCTCCTGCCTTTCTATCTTACATCTTCCTTTGTTGCCAGCCTCTTGAGTGATCCGTTTCAGCCACTGCCAAACCCCAAAACATGGGTGTGCTCTGTGATTTAACAAAGCACATTGCCCTCCAGCAAATCGGTGCTCACACCCAGCTTGGCCTTGTCCTCAGAATGACTGAGGGTGCTCTCACGTCCCTCATCCAGATCATCAGTAGTGCCCTCAAACAGGGCTGGCCCCAGAACTGAACCCTGGGGAATGCCTCTGTGACCAGCCAAGGTGGGTTTAGTCCATTCACCACCACTCCCTGGGGCAGGCTAGTTTCTACCCACCAAAGAGTGCACCTGCCTAAGCCATGGGCTGCCAGTTTCTCCAGGAGAATCCTTTTGGAGCAAGTGTCCTCACATAATTATAGAATGAGTTCAGCTCAGAGAAGTGAGGAAGGGCTGAAAGATGTGGCTCCAAGCCGATCACACATCTGCCAGCAGGCCCTGGATGGGCTGTGCTGCAAAGATCTCCAGGTGCAGTGTGTGCAAACCAGGCTGTGACTTCTCACTGCTGACCTTCAGGAACTGCCTTGCACAAAAGAGCCCCAGAGGGAGATATTTTCCCACCTCCTAGTATTCCTGGCCAGGGCAGCACCCATCCCACACCCTTCTTCGTGGTGACTGGGCACCTGCTAATCTTTCTGTGCTCCTGTGGCTTTGTGGTACACCAGCATTGCTCTTCCAGCTTTCGCTATGCAGCTGCATTCATGGGTAGGAACTGGAAGATGCTTTTTTTGCTCCTTTCTTCTCCTCTCATCAGAGTATAGGCATTTGAAGGACATGAACAGGAAGGCAGAGGAGGATCTGTTAAGCATAATGAAGTGGAGGAGTGTGACAGAAACTGCTGAACAGAGTTCCCTGGGGAGGACTGGGAGCATTAACACCTGAGTCAGTGAAAAAGCTGCTGAACAAACCCACAGCATGGAAGGACAGTCTCATGGACACCCTGTGGGACAAGGACAGCTCCTTGCAGCAAGGGCTGGGAGCTGGGATGCTCAGCCCTGGTGGCTTGTGTGGGATTAGCTCTCCACACAGTCTCCTGCCACTGCCTCTTTGCCCTGTTTTGAGGTCAAGGGACATGTTTCCCATACACATTCGTTTCTGACTGACCCCAAGGCCTCTCGTATCTCACCTGTGTCTCATGGCTGCAAAACAGCCTCTCCAGTCTGACCATCACGTCTCTGCTGGGCTGGGACCTGGCAGACACTTTCTGCCACAAGTCCTCTTCATTCCACTGCAAACAGAGTCTGAAAAACAGACCCCATGCCCAGCAGCCATCCCAGGGCTGCAGCTGGGATAAGAATAGAGTGGGAGGCAAGCCTTGATTTTCTCCTTCTCCTCTGCACCACCCCTATTCTCTGCCTTCACCAAGCTGAGAACTGTGGGTCAAAGGCACTTACCTGATGTGCTTCCTGGTGCAGCCATGAGATCACTAATTAGGGCTAATCAGCCATGAGATCACTAATTAACAGACACTCATTATAGGACTCTCAGGTCCTCAGATGAAATTCTCCTTCTGTACATACATGCATACATACATGCATACATACACACACACACATACATACATACGTACATACATACATGTATACATACATACATGTATGCACAGAGTTTATTATCATTACTGTGCCAGACAATCCTTCTTCATTAGGACTTGGAATTTGCTTTCGATGCTCTCAGTCAGATCTTTAACATTATTTAAACACAATGGGTTCGAGGGAGTTTTTGTTATTTTTAATGCAGACCAGATTTTGCTGGGATCAGAGAATTAAGTTGTTTATCATCTAGACCTATGAGCTGCCTCCCAGCCTGCAGGAGCCAGGAGCGTCCTCAGTGACAAATTCAGCCTGAAATGCTTTTGAAATCACAGCCAGGTGTCCGAGGAGGGGGAAAGCAGGGTGAATGCCTCTTGTCACCTGTATCACAGCTCCAGGGTCACCATGGACTGTGGTGCACACCCAAGGTTCTCCTGAGTGTGGGGTGAGCCCCAAGCAGGCACCAGCAGCTCCATCCCTTCCCTGTGCATCACAACGCTCAGGGACGTCAGGAGCACATCTGGTGTGACAGGGAGGGAGTCCCCGTGCTTGGCACAGCTAGGGCTGGGTGTCTGCCCACAGGCAGAGTGCCTGGCCCTGCTGTGTGGCACCTCCCCGGCAGGGACCGCTGGCTCCCCAGGGCCCCACATGTCAGAAGCAATGCACCCCATCTCTCATCACCCATCTGGGTCTGGCGTGTGGATCCTGGGGAAGGGAGAGGCCTTTTGTTGGGAATGTGGGAGATCCAGTCGAAGGGGGAAGGGAGTTGTCTGACATTCACATGTTGCAGGGGTGGGGCTGTGCCCAAGCAGTCCTGGCTGTGCAGTTGTGGGAAAAACAGACAGACTGCTTCTGTGCACCTAAAATGTGTCTAGTGGCAAAAAAATAATTCAGAGAAGATGATTCTGTAGATGATGTTCCTTTTAAATGTTGTTTTCCTGAGGACTGAAAGGAAGGAGTCGTATTGAACCATATGCCAGTGGTATCCAAACGTGTCCTGGGCTGCACCCAGAGCCCTGTGGGCAGCAGGGCAGGGAGGGGATTCTGCCCCTCTGCTCTGCTCTGCTGAGACCCACCTGGAGCACTGCATCCAGCCCTGGGCTCCCAGCACAGGAACCACAGGGACCTGCTGGGGTGAGCCCGGAGGAGCCACCAAGGTGATCAGAAGGATGGAGCACCTCTTCTACAGGGAAAGGCTGAGAGAGTTTTAGTCATTCAGCCTGGAGAAGGGAAGGCTCTGGGGAGAACTTATAGCACCTTCCAGTACCTAAAGGGGCGACAAGAGAGCTTGAGAAGGACTCTTCAACAGGAACTGTTGAACAGTTCAACAGGACAAGGGGAAATAGCTTCAAACAGAAAGAGAGTAGGTTTAGATTAGATATTGGGAAAAAAATATTTACTGTGAGGGCGATGAGGCACTGGCAGAGGTTGCCCAGAGAAGCTGTGGATGTCCTCAAGGTCAGGCTGAATGGGGCTTTGGGCAGCCTGGTCTAGTGAAAGGTGTCCCTGCCCAGGGCAGGGGCATTGGAATGAGATGATCTTTAGGGTCTCTTACAGCCTAAACCTGTCTCTGATTCTGTGATTCTATAAGAAAAGAGAGAGATAAAGAAAGAGATAGACAGTCTTCAAATTTTGCTCAGCAACTAAAAACAGACACAAGTTAGGTATTAGAATAGCATTTCTTCTGAAAAGTGGAAAAAAAAATCCTGCGTGAGATCACCCTGGTGTTAGAAGCATTTGGTGGAAGAGATGGGAGCAAACCATTATCTTGAAGAGGAGTCCAGGTGGTAAAGGGAGTGACTGGAGCTGAAATAAAATATTGACACTGGAACGGACATGCGTGAATGGGCCATGAATAAATAGAACCTGGAGATGAGGAGAAACCACCAACCAACAAGAGTCTGCCTCCCGTAAAACAGTGATGGGGGTAGGGAGATTAAAGGAAGCACAGAGTGGGTCCTGAGATTAAAGCATCACTTTGCCTCATCTTTTGATAAGGCCAGGGCTGCTGCCCATGGGAGAAAAATCATGAAGTGTAATTAGAAATGAGGGTATAGGAGTTATCATGGACAGTCTGGAAGCAAAGTTTGGTGAGCCCAGAGCTCTAAGCTTGATGGAACTGGGTAGCCTCCCTCCCAGTGAGCTGGCAGGTTGGCCAGAGAGAGTTTAAGCATCTCCCAGGTCTTGGTGTGATGTGGTGGCACTATTACTGGTGGCTGTAACTGAGCTGGGACTAGAATCTCAAAGCTGCTTCCTACCTATAAATGCAGAAGGCTTCAAGGAGCTGTTGCTGCCCTACCAGGAGATGCTGGTAGGGCTGGAGGTGCAGTCCTGGGAAGCTGGAGGGACTCCCAGCAAGGCTTTTCTTTTTGCAGAGTAAACAGATCCAATGTTATACCCTGGAATCTGCAGAGTGAGGTGTCCTCAGCAGTCCCCTGCAGCACAGTGGAGGGGGAGCTGCTTCTCCACCTTCACTTTCCAAATCACTGCCTCCCTTGGCATCATCAGTCGAGAGAGCTGCCATCCACTTGAGGCTCTCTCCTTCTTCTTGTCCTGATTATTATGATCATTACTGTCTCATTTCAAGCTGTAAATCAGAAATATTGTGCCTCGTATTTTTCCTCCCTGGGGAACGCATAACTAGGGGTGAGATTGGCTCTGAAGTTCAGTGCTGTTCTGTTGAAAAACTGCCTCGACAAATCGAAACTGTCTCACTTTTTAGAAGAAGTTTTGATTGGAATCAATCTTTCTTTTTTTTATGAGCATAAAAAGGGAGTAGTTAAAAGTAAGATTTATTCCAAATTCATCTTATCAGCTCTGAGACATTCAATTTTGTAATCAATTCCCACAGGGGCTCCACCAAGAAGCCCATATTCAGAATCAATCTTGTATTTCATTAGGTTATTTCTGGTGTTAAAAAATAAGATTGATTCTTACTTTATGTTATAGCGCTACAGCAATTTATTTTTTAATGATATGAGGTAAGAATCAATCTCTGGCTTCTTTTTCCTTTTTTTTTTTTTTTCTTTTTTAATCCTGCTTTTCCTGCAATGGTTTTGTTAGAGCCAAGAGAAGTTAGCAAGCTCTGAAGGATTTTCAAATTACTCTTGTGCAAATTTAGCTCATGTTGGTGCCAGGCTGCTGCTCACAGGATCTGCAGAGCACCACGAGGTCTGATGAAAGGCGCAGTCTGCCCTGTCCTGGGATTTTGGGAACACACTACACAAAACTGCTCTGATCTCCAGTCCTTGGCAGCAGCATCCTGACCTCCATGGGCTGCCACAGCAACCCCAGCTTGCCCAGGAGCAGGTATCCCAAGGACACTGGTTGCTAGCTGCTCCCAAAATCACAATGACAATGAAATTACAGAATTAATCCCTAATACTTCATGAGTTGTGTGTGATTCATCATGAGTGGTTCAGAAGTTACTCAGGCAAGCACAAGTGCTTTTCAGTTGGGAAATCACCTTGCTAGCAGCCCTGGGGTTTGGTTACTGCCTTGGTATTTCCCTGACTATTCTAAAGGTATTTTGGTTTAGGTAGTGGCACCTTGTTGTTCCTTCCTTCTTTTGCCTTTTGAGCAACAGAGAAAACACAACACAGGTTTTGATGGGGGTAAACTGCCAGAGTAACTGACCCAGGAGGGAGCCATGAATTGAAGCTCCCTAAAACTCAGGATAATACACCTCATGGAGTCTTTCAGGCCCTGGTGGATTGTGGCACCCCCAGGGCAGTCAGCCTTTTCCTTCCTGGGCTGCAGAGGCTGTTCCTTTGTGGTGCTGATGCGATGTACAGCAACACGGGCCAGTCTCTCTCTCTGCCCTGATTTTAGAGTTACTGGAACATGGTCTCCAAATTTTGCTCATGATCCTGGGGTCCTGGCTGCTCTTTAGTGCACCACTGGCCTGCTGGGCTTGGAGGAGTGACATTTACCAGATCTGTCCTCTGTTTGCAATCTGGTCACCCCAGACACTACAGGGTTTGGAGGCAAAGCTGAAAAGTCACAGCCAGAATAGCAGAAATTTTCCTGCCCAAAGACCACTGGAGCTTTCTGAAATCCCTGCCAGGGGTCTTGTTCATGAGATGTGATCCAACTCTCAATATCCAGCAGAAGTGAAAGGTTGTCTCCAGGTTTATCTTACACCCAGCTCTCACTCCAGCCTAACATCCACATCCTCAGCTGGGCAGATGAGGCTGGTTGTCTTCCCCGGTTCTCTCTTGTCCTCAGTGGAGGGCTGAACCTGTTTTCCTTCAAACAGGTGACTGGGAAGCCCCTGAGTTTACTGGAAAATTTCCCCTTCCTCTCTCCCAGAATGACTCATGCCCAGGTCATACCATGCACTGGGCACATCCTCCCAACGTGCTGAGCTCCATGGCTTGGCTGCGCTGGCAAGGATAAACTTGCAAAGCTGAAGATTGCAAAGGGTCCTTCCCCTTGAGGAAAATGGTACTGGGTTTCATCACACACCCTTGGGACTTCTGAAACAGCAGGGCAGGACTGGGACACATAGGGAAAACCGGCAGCAGGAGCCTCCTGTGAGTTGTACACCCCAGAACCACGGCTCTGAAAGTCTGTGTGGAGCAGAGATCCTTCCAGGATTACTCACATGTTGTATCCTTGTGCATGATGGGTGCAAATCTCCAATTTTGTCTCTCTCTATCAACCTTCTGCTCTTGCTGTCTCCTCATGCATGCCTCTTGCTTGTCTCTATCTTTGTCACTGTGTACATATCTGTCTGTCTGTGGCTCTGGTAGCCTTCAAAGGCCCTGAGTTCATTTGATTTCATTATCATTTCCCATCTCTTGAGCTCTATCTCTTTGTTTTTTCCCCTTTTCTCATTATAATTTACATGCGGCTTGGGTGCATGCTGGAAATGAAATGCGAATTTGATAAAGCAGCCACAGCTCTTGCTTCCAACCGTGGCCTGAAAGCCCTGAACCCCTTGGAGAAAAGCAGGCTGTCTTTTTTTTTTTTTTTCCATAAAAGGGGAAAAAACATAATTTTTTTTTCCATTGCACTGGCATAGAATGAAATTCCTCCAGCAATTACCAGGAGATAATGGCCTGAAATTAAACAGTCCTATCTCATTCTCTAACTATAGGACTTTTTATTTTTTCAAACTATTGAATACCAGGCGAACAATAATCAGGCAGGCATTAGGCATTCACACACAGGCTACCTGGGATATGAAAGTCCATACACACAGCAGAGCTCCTTTTATTTTTTGTTATTAGTAAGGCATGCACAGCCCTATGCAGATGGAGAGAGGCATTAGCCTGGTGCCCAGCAATGCTAATTCAGGTGCAGGCACCACTGCTGCCTTGCTCCTGGAAGCACCTAATTGATGATGGAGGGGTGGGGGAGCTTCCCTGTGCTCTTGCCTTGCCCATCTGTGCCATCCACAGTGCCATTCCTGGCAGCCCTGTCCTCCTTTTGTGACACAGTGAATGTACAGAAGGAGTTTGAAGGAGGATGGGGGTCAGGTCAGGTCCTTGTGCACTGCATGGGAGTTTTCTGGGCTTTGCAGCCCCACACACTCCCGCAGGTGATCCCATCTTGCTTTTCCCTGCTCTGCTGATCTCTCCAGGAGCAGCTGCAGGGCTCTGCCATGGCCTTTGGAGTTGGCACACCGTGTTGAAGCTGCCTGGCACAGGCAGAGCCAGCACACTGCTTCCTGCTGAGCCAATCTCACTCAAATTACCCAGGAGATTTCAGCAAAAGAGTAATTGAGCTGCTCTGACTTAGACACAGCTTGATGTACAAGTGGAAGGGAAAAATTCCAGGAGGAAGGAGCTTGACTCCTAAAGCTGGTGAGAGGAAAAAAGAGGTGAGGAGACAGCTGGGACTGAACAGCGTGCTCTGGGTGGATTAAATGCACCGTCAATGGACTCCACAGAAGGTTTGAAAAGATGGAGTCACGTGGGGTGGGGAGAGATGGTTGCTTGCAGTGACAGGGACACACATTCTACTGGAGCCTGGGACTTGCAGGAGGTGCCTGCACATCTTGTTGAACTGTAAAAGACATTTTGAATCCAGGTGCTGAATTCCAGAAAGAGCAGAGGGCAGGGACACATTGGAGAGGAGGCACTCCCCATTGTGTCTCATCCTGGAGAAGGTGGTAAGGCTGGGGATGTTCTGCTCCCAGTTAGGTGTGACAGTGACCTGCCACTGTCCTGCCACACACACAGGCGGCTGCAGCTCACAGGAATGCACCCCCAGCTTGGGAGCTGTTCTATCCAGTAGCAGAGGTGCCTTCTCCATCTGTGACTTGTGCCGAGCTAAAATTTAGAGGGATGGAATGGCACATGGAGCTGGGGGAAGAATATAATGTTCCAAGTTCCCAAAATGGCTTTTCCACCAGAAACTTGGATTCACCTCATGGATTCCTCCTGCTTCAAAATTATTTATAAAAAGAACTTTTTAAAGTTGTTGAAACAACCTCCTTCAATATCTGCATGGCACAGTATCTTTGCTTGGAAATATCTTCGCTGTCTAATACTTGTCCGTGTATAGTCATGAGTTAAAATTAAAACAGAAATCATATGAAGTACTCCCAAGTCCACCAAACAGCACAACATATTTTTAAGTGAGGGGGATTGATGGGTGGCTTTTCAGTTCCCCAGAGCAGCTTTTTCTCCTGAAGTGAAACTGCAAAATTCAGCTTCACAAATACCACGTCCTCTTGAACCAGGCAGGAGACAGGAGAGAGCCCTGGAGGCTTTCTGCAGAGCTGGCCATGATCCTGTGTAGGCAGGCAGGGGCTCTGCTCTCTCAGCCCAGCTGGGAATGCTCCAGAAGGGTTAACAAGATAACAGGGACTGGCAGAGTCGTGCCTATAATTTATTAAGGCTTTCAAAAGGCTTTTGATAAAGTCCCTCATAGGAGACTATTAAGGAAACCTGGTAACCACAGGATGAGAGGAAAAGCCAAGGCATGGATTAAAACCAAGATAAGGCAGGGAAGGAACAAATGGCCAATTCTCAGCAGGCAGAAAGGTTAATAGTGGAGAGCCTGAGGTCACCCCAGGCCCTGAGTGGCTGAATATATTTATTAACAAGAGCACAGAGGGAAAGGGAGCAGCGTGGCTGTGGGGCTCTCTGGGGGCTGCTGCAGCAAGGCAGATGGGGGTGAGATGTGGCAGCAGCCCCATGGTGGGATGGGATGGGATGGGATGGGATGGGATGGGATGGGATGGGATGGGATGGGATGGGATGGGGTGGGACGGGACGGGACGGGACGGGACGGGACGGGACGGGATGGGATGGGATGGGATGGGATGGGATGGACAGACAGTTGGCGATAGTGCATCTGGAGCTGTGCTTGCAGCCAGCGAGGGAGCTGTGGTTAACTCCCAGATGGCTGTAGCTGCTGGTGGGGTGCACAGGGGGATTGTGAAAGACACTGCCCTGGGCTCTAGCAGAGGAGCCTGGGCAGCGTGAGACAGCTCACATCTAACTCAGAGGCAGAACGGTCAGATTCAGTTGGGAACAAGCCCCAGACAGAGCTAACAGGATTCCCTTTACATCAATGGGACAGATTTGATTCTGTCTATCATTGGGTCTTGTCTATGACCCAATATCATTGGGTCTTAGACAAGTATTTGTCACTTTTCACATCAGAAACAAGGACAACATCTCTTTATCCCCAGCAGGGCAGGATGGCAGCCCTCTAGACTCAAGGGAAATGCAAAAGCCAAGTTAGTGAATTTAAATATAAATCTTCGTGGTGAGCAGGGTCCAAAGGAGCAGTCTGGAAAAACTGCCTGATGAGCATGAGGAGCAATAATGGGTATTGACTTGGTGAATATTATCCATCCTGTGCAAACACCCCAGTGGAGCAAACAACCTGGTGGAACAAACAGCCTGTGGACACCTGATTAAACAGTGTTTGTGATAACTAGTGGAGAATGCCTTTTTAATTACTTTTGTGTGGGGGAATGCAGATTTGTGAGGAAAGTCCCTTCTGTTTTGTTTTTATGGACACAACAGCTTGAAATACTGACTTGAGAAATGGCTCCAATGAAAAGTTTGGAAGATGGGAGAAAACTTTTGGTCTTTATTAGAGACAAGGAAATGTAAAGATTTCCTCCTTTTTAAAAATGACCTGACTGGAAGAAACCATAAAGGAAAAGCCTGAACTACCACAAAGCATTTTGAAACTCTTATAATACAGAACATCCAAAATCATTAACATGAGGTATTCCTCAAGAATTACATTAATTCAAACAATTTTAAATAATTTTTTGCTTCCAATTTTGATTTTTTTTTTCCTTAGAAGAGTAAAATTTAGAAAATTGATGAAACTTTTGGCGACAAAGCCTCACAGAGAAAATTGCTCGTCTGAAATCCATGCAGGGATGAGCTGTGTAAGGAGGAATTAGATCTCAGCAGTAATCTCAGTCATGGGGTTTCATAATTGTGTGCTCCATGTTTTGAATATCCGCACCCTTTTAATGGATTTTCCTAGGTTAATTATACCATTATTTCACCCTGCGTGTATAAAACTGGCTGTTCAAAGTCAACTGTAAATGAAAATTGCAGCTGTTAAATCACTGGGGTGGCTGACTTGCTGGCTGCAAAACAAACACGGCACCCACTAATTGGCCTGTAAACAAGGGTGGTGGGGAAGGGCTGGGGCGAGTCTCTGGCATCCATCGGGCACCATCTAGTAGGAAACTGAGCATCGGGAATGCCAGAGTCTCTGGAAAGACTCTCTGGATGCCAAGGTCAGCAGATGGCCCGCGGGGACAATCCCAGAGGCTGAGCTGTGTGCACATTTTCTCTTTCCTCCCAGGTCACTTGTTGCCTGCAGTGTTAATTGTCCATTAGGAAAAACAAGCAAACAAACCCATGTGCCTGCTCAAGGTGACTCCAGAGGGTAGGAAATGCTGGAAGAGCACTTCTCACCTTCTCTGTTGGCAGAGGGAAGGAGAGATGCCTGACTTGTGTCCACACCACCACTGACAGCAGCTGGACAATAGACTCAAATAAACAAGGAAAAATCATCCAAAGAATCAACTTTCTGGAGTTTCTGTAGATAGCTTAAGATGATGCCATTTGAAGTTTTCGGGCTTTCTGGGTCCTTCTGTTTCTCTTTTTGCCCTCTTCTTCTTCCTCCTCATCCTCGTTGGAAACTGATAGGAAGAAAATAGGATGCTGAGGAAACATCCTTCAGCTGAATTTGCCACCTTGTGGATGTCGCAGCGTTTTGCAGAGATCCCTCCACAGTGGAGAGAGCAGCAGGAGGCAGTCTGTGTCTGCTGGGACCTCCTCGGTTTTGCTGCTTGTGCCCCTCAGCTGCCCCTCAGCTCTCACTGGACAGGCATCCCCAAGGATGTGCAGCCTGGGCAGAGAACCTCACCTCAGGCCCTTGGAGCTGCTTGGGACTTGGCAGACCACCAAATTCGTTTCCCCAGGATGCACCTTCTCCCTTGGAGCATCATCAAATAGCTTTCCCCCCCTGCTTTTGAAAGATCAAAGTATAAAAGTCTGCCGGTGAGCCTTACCATCCTCCACCAGGCAACCGTTATTTTAAGTGGAAACTAGTGTTTCAGCTAATTTTAGTTCTATCTCTGGAACTTGTGATGGCAGTCCCTGAGAAACCTGAGGGCTCTGTCAGACCAGAAGGCATTTTAACTCGGGGTCCCAGAGAGCAGTCCCTCCAGTCTGCCTCCAGCAGGAAAGGCAAAGACAAAGCTGTGCAGCTGTGATAAAAGCAGGTAACACTGACTGCAGCTTACTTGGCTTTTCTGTGAGCATCAAGTAACCAGGGAATGGGAAGGCCCCATAAGACTCTTTTCAGGCTGTTCCCTGTCTTGAGGCAGAAGCAGCTCTAGTGAAACCAAGCACATGCTTCTCTCACCATCCCTATAAGGGGATAATTTGGGCAACAGAGCCTTAACTCTGCACAAAGCTCTTTTTTTTTGTGTCTTTCCATAATGTCCCTTGCTGGTGTACGCAAGTGTTAGGGAAAATTTTTAAAGTAACCTAAAAAGTTAAGTTTACCAAAACATTTGTCTGCTCTGAGCTTCTCCTTGCTGTAGCGCCTCTTTGGTGCTTAATGTGCACGAGGAGCAAGGAAACTCAGACTGGAATTAGGGACAATAAAGTTTGGGACAGGAGTTGCTCAAGAACAGTACTAGGGACTGGTGGTGTTCTGAGGTCCTGCGGGTGAGGTGTCACAGTTTATGAACGAGAAATGGGTTCTGCAGTGAGACACAGGTCCTGTGTCACTCCAAGGTCATGCAGCCAGCTGTCCCTCCTTCAGCAGGTGCCTCACCACCAGGCTCATGAGACCTGGGGTGAAAGGGTGCAACAGGTTAAGGGGGAATTAATTCCAGTTCAGATGCAGTTCTGGAAGGAGCTTGCCCTGAAAGAGTCTCATTGTCACCAGTGTGGGTTGAAAACCATAAAGCAGCCTGTGTGCCTCATCAAGTTTTTGCATTGCTCAGCAAGGTAGCCGTCTTGTTTAACGTATTTATTAATGATCTGGAAGTAGAGGTAAACAGCTTGTTAATTACATTCTCCTGCCTCAGTTGGGAGGCATTGTGAATGCCAGTGCAGATTGGGTAATAATAGAGACATCAGAGACATTAGGAAGACATGCAGGAAAGAAAATGAACTCCCTCTTGGCTCAGGGAAGTCACAAAATAATCCAGGACTGGGTTTTTGAGCAGCAACAGTGATTCAGGTTGGGAAAAGACCAGTGACCAGCATGGAAGAGAGGGATTTTAGAGCAGGCAAATGTGTTTAAGGTACTCAGGATGGGTGGCACAGGAGAGAACTGAGTGTGAGTGTGGGAAACAATCCTCTCTCTCCTCCCCTCTCAGGCTGCCATGCTCCTTGCTGTATTTCAGAGCAGCAATGACTAACGGATCCTGTCTCAAGGAAGAGTTACAAATATGATCAGAGGCCCTGGGAAGGGCAAAATTGCTTCATGAGGAAAGATTAAAAGTGCTTGCATACGTCAAGCTCAGTTAAATGATGTTCAGGGAAGGTGGGATAACAGCTGACAAATATTTGAGCGGCATAAATCTGAGCAGTGACAGTGGGCTATAAATACAGCACAGGAGCTCTTGTGGGGTGCAGGTGTCATTTTGAATATACCTAACATCTGTCATGGTGCAGGTCGGGGAAGCAGCAGTGCCTGTGTGGCTGCTCCCAAGCACTGAGATTTGAGATACAGAAGGGAAGGGTGGAAGGTGAAATATCTGCATTTATCACTGTGACTTACCACTCCTGGGCAGCAGCACAGCCAGCTGCTGCAAGAGCTGTGAGCAGAGGAGCAGCCTGCTCCTTATCAAGACTGAACTACCTGCTTGTGCAGTAATGGGGAGGGGGAAAAGTTCTAAGTCTCTTTTAGCAGCTGGGAGACAGGAAGGGAGCTGGGAAAAAGGTGCCCTGCATGATTTTGGCACTGGGACCTCCTGGCACAGGTAAGCTCTAATGTGCCTCTGATGTCCCAAGGAAATGAGGTTATGAAAGTCAATGTATGACTGCAAACACTGGCTGGATCAACAGCACATCTACAGACCTGTCTGGAACCTCCCTCCCTATTAAATACAGGTTTTAAAACTAGGGTTAAAAACTGTAGTCTGGGCATGAAGAAAAGATGTGACATAGGGACTTATGTGTGAAGGAAGTTCTGTGCAAAACTGCAAGGAGTCTGTTTTGTCAAAGAGAGTTTCAAGCAGCAAGGATACAAGAATATGCCTGTCATTGGGAAAGGGGAATATGTGTTATCAATACCTGTCCACAGCTTCAGCTGGCCTTAGGCCTCTCTGCTTTGACAAAGGTGTCTCAGAAAGCTCCTCAGGGCTGTCAGTGGGAATGCTGCAGATCTATTTATGGATTCACCAGAAAAAAAATGCTCTTTTCTGTAGTTTGTCAGCCAGAATCACTAGAGGAGGGGTCTGGAGCTCGGAGTACAGCAATGTAAAGAGAAACATTGTCTTGACTCTCTTTGGGAATCACTGTCTTAGTGAAGCAATGGTATTGAGAACAAAGTGTCTAAAACCAAAATCCTGTCTCTGAGCAGTGAAATTATCTCACCAACAGCCTTAGACCACAAAAACTTGTCTGTTGCTGGTCAGGAGTGATAAGTCTACTAGAAAGTCTCCAGTATTCCTTTCCTTTCCCTTCCTGGGTCAGGATTTCCCCTTCCTTACAGGAGCTTCCTAAACAACGCAAGGGAGCTCACTTATCCAACAGGCTTTTAAAGAAAGTTTAACTAAAGTAGGTGCCTTGCAGAGAACACTCCTCTGTTGGCTTCAGAGAAATGAGCCAAATCTGATGGCTTTTTCTCATCCTTGAAGTATTAAGTGGCTTCTTTTTTGGATTCATGACACAGGAGCTTTCCTTGCACCCTGCAGGGTTCTTATGCCCTCCTCAGAGTGGTTTTTGAACAACTTGCCTGCCACTTCAGACTGCATCTGACTGTGGGATCCTCTCAAAAACACAAGCTCTCTGTGCACTGATAACTGAGAAGTGTCTTTTCAGACTTAAGTTCCTCTTCTGCAGCTCCTACTAAATACAGCACTTAGAGCTTTTATGGTGTTTTTCATTTCCAAAGTGCTTTACAAACATTAATAATACAAAACACATGAACTCCACTGCCACAGTAATACCCTAATCCTTTCTCTTATCTCCTCTTAGGGCTCAGAACTTCCAGCCCAGCAAAAGCCCACAAGCTCTGGAGTTCTCTGACAAATAAACACCATTAAAAATAATCTCTGGATGTTTTCTACTTCCTCTTTTAAAAGTGCCTTTCTACATCCCTTCATGCCAATAATCCATTAATCCAGTCAGTTGCTGGGTTATGAACTGTGTATGGTAATTGGTTTGAAGAGTACTGCATTTCTGGGCTACAGCTCTCTGGACTACATTTGCAGCAGCTTTATAGGAGGACTGCACACAGGCGCCACATCCCTGTGAACCTGTGACTCAGTGTAGGCACTGGATTTTCCACCCTTGGAGCTAAACCCAGCTCTAGCTGGAGGCTGCAGCCTAAGGCTTGGCAAGCTCTTCTTTGCCAACCCTGAGGGGTGAGACTTGACCTCGTGCACCTGACACAAAACTGTGAGGACGTGTTCCCCAATCCTTCTGCCTGCTCCCTGCGTGCCCTGCAGAGCAGGCAGTAGCTCAGTGAGCAGGGCTGATCCAACACAAATTGATCACATCGTATATTATGGAAAAATAAAATTGGAGGTGACTTGCCCAGATGTGCCGGGCTGCAAAGTGCAGCGGTTTGGTGGCTGTTTCATGAGCATCCTGGAGACTCCAGCAGCATGACTGTCTCTGAGTCAGAGCCACACATGAAGTTGTGTGTCATGGTATGATTTCGGTCTTGTTCCTTTAAGACAGGGGTTGGACTTGCCTTCCATTCCCTCCAGCATCCCTGCCTGATGCTCTGGGTGCTGTATGGATACACATGAAGTGATACCAGCCTAAATCCACAAACCATACAGTAGAAGAAATGTCAGCCACAGCTTTCAGGTAAGGCTGACATGGTAAATGAGTCAGCCTTGGTGTGTCCCTCTGCCAACTGCATTGGGACCCTGGCCCTTGTAACTCTTCCAGTGACAAACCAGGTCATTGCTAAGTGCTTTGAAGCAGTTGCGGGTCAAGTAGGAGGTCTGTGGCAGGAATGTGGCTTGATGCCCACTCAGCACTGATCTGGTGCCCTCACCAGAAAGCTCTGCTTTCCTGGGTCATGCCTTGCTTTCAGCTTGCTGCCGTTAGTAACCATCTTTGCAGACACCTCAACAGCATCTGTCTCTAATGCTTGCCTGCACGTTTTTTTCTCTTTGCCCCTGCTCCGATTTTACCAGCCTTAATACATAATTTCCATTTCTACCCTTGATTTTGTATTCAGATTTAGCAACCTGCATCTCAAATTTATGCTTAATAATTCTCCTTATCAAGCCATCAAGTAATTTTCCTCCCTCAAATTACTGCCTCCCCCACTCTCTCTGCAACTCCTCCTCCTCTTTCTTCATCTCTCTTTTGTATCTGGCAATATTTCAGACTCCTTCCATAATTTGCTTGACTGTGTAATTGATCAGAATAACTCAGTTTTATTACAATTTGCTTGAAATCCCTTTGTTAGCAATTAGAACACTTTGTTTAAAGACAAATAAGATTTAATGCGACTCTCTCCTCCTTGGCAGCCTCCCAGTCTGGTCTTTCCATGCCTCCTTGCGGCTGTCTGCTCTGTGCTACCCTACCCAACAGCTGGCAGCAAATTCTGTTTCTTGCCTCTGGGATTCTGCCCTCTGCCTCTCCCTCTGCTACCTCTGGTGATGCCTGGTCCACCTTCCTCACTGATTTGCCAAGATTTATTGTGCTGGCATGGAGAATGTGGCATGCCTTCCCTCCCTTCACTGTACTCTCTCTGCCCCTGAAGAGGCTCAGGCTCCCAGTGCAGCAGCAAATGGGTCTGGACCGGTAATCAAGATATTGAAGTGGTTTTGGACCACATGAGGAACATCCTCATGCCCAGAGGGCAGAGAGGCTGCCTGTTTTAAAAGAGCACAAAGGATTGTGAAAGGGACACAGGAGCGGGTTGGTAATGTGTGTATTTTTAGATTTAAAGTCTCATCCATAGTTACACACAATAAACAGTGCCTTGTATGTGTCTTGGGTATCTTTCCCAAAATGCCTTCAGCATACTAGAAATGATGCCTATCTGATAAATCCCAGAGATTAGCTGTCATCTCTACTGGGAAATGGCTCTCCAGCTGTCTGAACTACTGCAGCCCTGATGCTGTCAAAATCCAAAACCTCTCCAGTGCTCCCCTGGCTCACAGAGCCATGTCCCCTGTCTGTGGCTGATTCTGAAGGTGACTGTCAGCTGCCACCTGCCTGGAGATTTATTGCTTCACCCAGCCAAGCGTGGGGAGCAGGATAACAACTGCTGCAGAGGGACCTGGGCCTGAGACCCTTTCTGTGGTCTTAGCTTCACTTGGCACTGGTCTTACTGTAGGGTAGAAGTAGGTGGGCATGGAGCTGCACATGCAAGGGGTACCAGGTGGTGGCCAGCACAAAGTGTGCAAGGAGGATGACAAGGAGACAGGACCTGGCACCTGGGCCCAGACCCTCATCTGAACCCTGATTTGTGCTCAGAGCTCATCCTTCCCCACAAGCCCCCCTGTGGCAGCCTCCTTCCCTTTACCAGAGCCCTGTCCCCCTGATGGACATGCTGAGTCCCCATGTCTTGGCAGGTGACACAGCATGGCAGGACCCAGCACAGCAGCTGCATCAGGATGCAGGCTTCCCTCCAGGCTTCCCTCCAGGGAGGTCTCCTCCATCGCATGGATGCTTTCTCCAGACCTGGCTGTCCAGCTGAGAGGAACTCAGGCTACCTGCTGCACCTCACAATTGGGGACTCAGGAGGCTCCTGAGCAGGCAAGAGGTGTCACCTGTCACCTCCTGGACAGGCCGTGCATTCTTAATCTGCAGCAGTACCTTAATCCAGGGAGTGGCAAGTGAGGCAATGGCAAAAACAATACAAAACTGTCTCCCTCACTCTGGAAAAGCCTCATCAGGAGCATTGTATTCAGTGTCTGCCTTGCCTTGGGAAACTGTAAATGCATCTGTCTGGGAGGATGCAGCCGTGCAGGCTCCAGAACAGTGGTTATTTCTCCCAGGGGATTTTGGATCTAGCAGTGTAATTTCAATAGCCTGATGCTTTGTGTGCTGGCGGAGGCAGGGAGCCAGAGGGATGGGCTCATCCAGGCACTCTCCTTTATGCCTGAGTGGGTAGTGTGTCCATCAAGGCAGTGGAGGAAATCCATGTGGTTAACACAGTGTGTCACGAAATATCAAAATATGCCACAGGATTTCCGGCCAAAATGTCAAGTAGGGTCTCATGAAAATATCTGACACTGGAATTACCCTCTGCCAAAGCTCAGTGGAGTTGCACTGTGGCTGGACAGTAAGAGCGTGCTATTTGCAATCGACTCAGAGCTGCTCTGTTAGCACTGGGATTTACACTGCTGAGCTTCTTTCCAAGTACATTTCATAAACCTGGGTTTAACTTCTTGCTCTGTGAGCATTTTCTACAGGCCGGTCTGGATCCTGCAGCCAGCTCCCTGCCCTTTGGCACTTTGCTCTTTGAACAAAGAAATGCTTTAAATATTTCAAAATATCCTTAGAAGGTGCTGTACATAACAAATGTAGGTGACTGGCAACTCAACACCTTCAGCTTCATGGGAGTTCTGACTAGCTGATTTAAAAACCCTTAACTAATTAAAAAACCTTTAACTGATTAAAAACCCCTTCGCAGAATTTAAAACCCCAGTCTAAATCATTGGGAGTTTTGGAGTTAAATGCTTGAGAAGAGAAAAGCGGTATTGAGCGATTGCAAGCCACACAGAACTGCTTGCTGCAAGGTGACCACTAGTATTGGAAAGAGCTTATTTTGTACCAGCATTTGCATTCTGACATTCCTGGTCTGAGCCATCACCTGGGCTCACTCAGGATGTGAAAACAGGAAGGGAAAGCGAGCACAGGGATGCTGGCAGTCTGACAGAGCAGGCAGCAACACACCACCCACTGCTGCCCTTGGCCAGGGAATCTGCTGGTGCCCAGGAGGGGCAGGAGCTGGAGGAGGGACCTGGTGCTGCATGGCTCTGGGGCTGTTGCTGGTGCTGGAGGCAGCTGTGTTTCACAAAAGGGACAGCAAATAAACCACCATGCTATTTGCGTTTTGTCTGACTTTAATTCTGTCTCCCTGCTGGCTGAGCTGGGTCTTGAAAGGAGCCTGTTGCTTTTGTTGATCTCTTCTGGTTCTTTTGAAAAAAGAATCAATGCATTAAAGAGGTACAATTAGTGATGCAGTGGTGGGTTACTTGTTTCAGGGAATTTCTCAGAATTACTTTTTTCCCCTCCTGTTGCTGGTGCTGTCCATCATGACCACCAGCCACAAGCAATATTATTTTTGATAACAAGACTTCTAGGGTTTTTTAAGTTAAACTCTTACTGTCAGGGTGTGAAATCTGGGCACTGAAGGATTGTAAGAGAGCTGAGACAGCCAGAAGACAGTCAGCAGCTTTGCCTGTCAGTTCTCTGCAATAGCAGGAGCTCAGGTGTCTTGCAGCAGATGGGAAGGACTCCGTGCCACTCAGTGCTGCGTGGGGCTGTGGAGGTATCTTGGTGCTGCTGCCTGAGATCCTGGCACAATCAGCCTGCACTGCTCATCCTCTCAGAGGCCAGCAGTGTTGTCTGCTGGTGGAATTACTTTCTATGAACAGCTCCAGTTCTCAGTTGTAAAATGCATCCTCAGAAAGCAGGGAAGTTGTAGATGCTGGTGGGGACTCACTGAGGGTAGATGTAAGGCAAGTATTTCCTTTGTTGCCTCAATCCCTGTGAAATTTACATGGTGGATTTCGCTGGGAGTCCAGGAGCAGAGGTGGAGAGACTTAGGCCCTTTCAATATTGAAGCTGGTTAGTTTGACATTCTCCAGTCAAGGTCTCAACCTTGTGGCACTCTGTCTTCCCAACCCAATGAAGCCAAACTTTTGGGTGAAGCAAGAATGGCAGTCACAGTCCTTTGCTGAGATGTCAGCTCCAAGCCCAGTTGGTAGTGAGCTAAGCCAACTACATCCCTATGTCTTAATACAAATTTCACTGGTCTTCAGTCTCAGTGCAGGATGACTTGTCTGGTGTGAATAGAAATGTCTGAGCTTATATAAGACTTCTACAGTCAGACCCTGGCATGTCTTCTCTCTGTCTCCCTTCCTCTCCAGCTTGGCAGGCTACGAGGTGTCAGGGTGAGGTAAAAAGATGCTTCCATTCATAGCACGCTTCCCTACGGATTCCTGAGAACCTGCAGCACGAATCCAGCCCCATGTGTTATAACTCCTTTGCAGGGCTCCTGGCTGATCAGGACATCCCTGATGTCAACTTGGCCAGAGGAGCCAATAGAGCAAGAGTCAAAGTAGCAGAGTGAGCAGTTTACGCTGTAAATCCCAATCCTTGCAAAACATGTAGATGAGATTCAAATTTGCCCTCCTTTGCAATATGAGTAATCATCACTCACATGCTTCTTCCTTCCCTCTGCTCCTCAACAGGGTCCAAAGGCCAGTTATAAAATGTTCCTTTCCCTGATCCCATCCTCATGGCTCCCAATGCAGCACCGCATTCCTTCTGTCCGCGGCCGAGCTCCTTTGGCTTGGGGGACAGCAATCCAGAAGGCTGATGCGTGCCTGTGTTTATTTTTTACACACTCTTGCTGTTTTATGGTGTTTTTTGTGGTCGAGGGGTCAGCTGGGAGCAGAAATAATTTGCCTGCCTTGGGGAAAAATATGTATCTATTAGCTTTCTTGGCTGCAGTTGGAAAAGCTCGGTTCCTCCCTCCTCCCTGCCAGAGAGGCTGAGCATCTCCAAATAGCCCCGGGGACACTGGAGTGCTCACTGCATCCAAGCTGTGGGATCTGGCAGGATCAGGCACCACCCCTGGGTTGTGCTGCCTGAGCAGTTCTCGGTGGGTCATCATCAGCCACAAGCCTGGGAAAACTTCCGAGCTTGGAAATCGGTAGGAAAGATGATGCTGCCTTGATAAGGAAGTGTTGTGGCCTGTATTTTAGGGATTGAGTTGAGGGGGGTTCTCATGTGCTCTGGAGAACAAACCAGCCATGTCCATGTTCCATCTCTGAAGGCTCACTAGTTTCACCTCTCTGCTGTGCTCACTTTGGCTGGTCATGCCTCACAGTGTGCACTGCTGGCCACAGCACAGCCTGGAGCTCTTCTCTGTTTTTTGGTGAATGGGAATCTTGCTAGGTGTTTCCCTTCCAGGCAGTCCTTCCAATCATTTTAGCCACTCCATCCTTCTTTCCAACATGACTGGTACCATTTCCTGGTGCTGTCCATGGGGACTACACAGGCACCACAGCCCAGAAGTGCATTCACCACCAAAAGAGAGAAAGAGAAAAAGGTCCACACAGCTCCTGAGTCACGTTTTACAAACTGCAGAGCACCTCATGACTTTGTCCTTTCAAAAAGCTTCTTCTGGCCCTCCAAGAAGGTTGAGTTCTGCACCAGGGTTTGGCTTTGGTGCTTCACAGACCCTGAGGGTCAGTGTTTATGTTTCTCTGGTAGCCAGAGAGAAGAGCAAAGGAAGACACAAGGTTCCTCTGCAGCCTCAGCATGGGCAGAGGAGATCTGCTTCCAGGATGAGTCCTAAAGGGAAATTAGTGCAAGCTAGCTGCTCCCAGCCTAGGGTGTCTTTGTGATCTCTGCTTTACTGTTGTATCACCTCCTTTGCCCTTGTGTCCTACCTTCTTGGGTGACCACCAGGCAGAGGAGCTTCTAAGCTGGAAAATGGCAGAGGATGGAGAGACAAGCTGTGTGAAGAATTCAGAGCAGAGATAAAAGGTGAATTGTCTCCATGACACAACACAGCTCTTTCTCTGTGTCTTAAAGCAATAGGCTGACAACTGCTTTACCATCATCATGCACCTTTCCCCTATCAAAGTGATTTTTTTTGTCACTGAATGGTCTCATATTGACAGTCATGGAGACTAAAATTCTTTATCATGGCCTGTAGAGGATGGGGATGGACAACAGCTTCCCACATGGAGATTCTTCAGCCACACCAAGGAAAGGGGCAATGGACATGTAAGGGCTGTGGATCCAAGCTCAGGCTGTGTTTGATGATGGGAAGATGTGGAAAGGTGCTGAGGTACTGGCACTGATGCAGAGGAGCTCTGGGTGCCCCATCCCTGGAAGTGTCCAAGGCAAGGCTGGATGGAGCTCTGAGCAATTTGGTTCAGTGGAAGGTGTCCCTGCCCATGACAAGGGATTTGGAATAAGGTGATCATTAAGAATCCTCCAACCCAAACTGTTTTGTGATTCTATGTGTAGTGCCCATTGAAAACTGAGGTGTTTTTGCAAAGCAATTTTTTCTTCTGTGGAAGCAATCCTAACCCTAACTGAGCTTTTCTACAGGTCTGAGGACAGTTTTCAGTTTGCAAACTGTTGTGCATGACAGCTGAGGTGTCAGGGGTGTAAATGCTATAAAGAGGCAGGGATGGAACTGGGAAGCAGAGGATCACCATGGGATATCTTCCCAGAACTGAGATGTTTCACTACTGCTGGATTGCTCACACACCCTGCCCAGCCAGGCAGAGGTTTGACCATGGGTCTCTCAGCACTATAAGGAGGTTGTCTGAGCAGCCACATCTGCCTCTGTCAACAGTGATGCTCATGGAGATGATGGATGTGACACTGAACACCTTGAGTGTACTTCTGATTCAAGAAGTTTGGGGGTTTACATGTATCATACGGAGGAAATGATCCTTCAGTAATCAATCAAGTTGGTGATTAATGCATTCTTGCCTTAGCAGAGATTTTACAACATTATTTCTCAGACACAGCTGGAGGGAAGGAAAATAATAAATCCTGAGTGTCAGGGGGAGTGAGCACTGGGAGAAGTTGTTCATTGTCCTTTCCAACAAAAGTACAGGGTGCAGTGAGTGAAATTAGCAGGTGACAGATTCAAAACAAGCACATAATACAGTTGGCAAGTCCTTGTTGTAAGTGATGAAGGCTTTAATGAGTTCATAAAGGCTGCTGGAGGTAACAATGCGAGCCACATTTGCAGCAAAAAGTCTCAAGATGCAAAACACAGGGCAGAGGTAAATATCAATTAGATATGCTGGCTCCTGCTCTTGTCACCTGCTGTGGGCTACTCTGGGATGCTGAGCCAAGGGGACCTTTGGGACAATCAGCCAAAGCTCCTTCATGCAGCAGCTGATTGCAAGCTTGGCTAAATTCCAAGTGTCCTGTTGCCTCATTCCCAACCTGAGCTGTTTGGGCGGCTCACACAATTCCAGCTCTGCTGCTGCTGCTGCTCCCAGCTTTCTGCATCTCCTGGGATGATCTCTGTGTGATCATCTGCTGTAGCACAGGCTGCAGCAAAGACAATCTTGTTTGTAAAATGAAATGAGTCCAAGAAGATTTGTCATTTGCATCACTGAGATTAAACAATACCCTTTATTTAAGAAAATCATAAAATAAAACTAAATCTTCACTTAACACTGTTTCTTCAAACTTGTAGTGATAAACATGCAGGGAAAGCTTTGCTCAATAATCTTGCAGCCTCCCTTCTGCAGCAGGCGATAAAGCAGGAATAACAAACTACCTGGAGCTGGCTACACACCAGCCACCACTCCGTCAGCACAGATAGGAGTTAATTATTTCCTATCAGCTGGCCAGGTCTGGAAAGTAAGGGGCAATGATTTCAAGGCTCCTCTTGTTAAGCAATGGTGACAAAAAAAAAGGGAGGATATTAGGATTATTGTCTGCTTCTTTCATGAGGAATAACAAGGATGGTTGGAGCAGAGCAATTAAGGAAGAAGGGATTTCATCTTCAGCAACTGCATTAATGAAATAAGAGATAGGTCTAAGAGAGAAATCCTTGAAAATATGAAGGATAATGTGGCTCATCATGGGGAGGATATTTGAATAACAAAGGTTTCAGCTTCTTCTTGTAGTGCAATGTGGGAGATGCACAGTAGTGAGAGAAACAGGCTCAGACCTTGAGCTGAGCAATTCCCTGCAGGGAATTGTCCCACTGTGGGGCTGCCACCACACTTTCCCTTCATGTCTTTCCCATCACATATTGTCCTGTCCCATCAATGTCTGTGATCTTTTTGAGGAGTCCTGGAAGATTCCTCTTCTGCGTGAGTGTTTTGCCACAAGAGATGGTTTTCAGACTTTGCAGGATTTTCTGGGCAGAGGTGGGATGGGAAATGCACTGGGGTACATCTTTGGGAAGATGTGCCTGAGACAAACAGGGGGCACCTGGTCCTCAGCCCACATTGGCACCCCAGCTCTCAGAGTGAATGAATCCATTTTGCTTTGGTGCCACATCACCCAGTCCTGAGGCAGAATAACTTTTTTCACTGTGATGACAAAGCAGACCCATGTACTCCAGTATGGTATCGATGCAGGATGGTAAAAAGGATCCTAAAAATAATTTTCTACAAACCTACTGTCCATTCCAAATGGGAATTTCTCTCTCCGTGCTGAGGTTTCTTTCCTTATTTCAACCATGTCTCTATTAGCAGTGTGATTTTTACCAGTTAAAGTTATGCCACTAAAAGCCTTGATTTACAGTTTTGGAATTATTCCTCTTCACAGATGGAAATGGTTAAACCAGCATAAGGCACCTTTATCCTGAGATAACCAAGTCCATGCAAAGGCAGGTTCTAATACTTTTAACAATACCAGCACTGTTAGAGAGCCAGCTATCACTTGTTAAAGGCAGACAAGCCCCGTGTTAAAAACTCCTCTTAAGACTGCTGTTTTTTATAAAAATGGTGCTCCATTCCTCCCTAAGACTAATGAAATATGATACAGGAAATCAACATGGCACCGGATATTTATTAGAAATGTAACCCAAACCTGAGAAACATCTCAATGCAATAAAAATACAGATTTGCAAAGACAACAGAACATGACTAAATGCATCATGAGAAATAAATCAGACACTACCTTCAGTTTATATTTGGAAAGATGACTGTTCCTTATTCTCTTTAATCATAAATTCCTCAAAATAAGACCTCATTTATACCAGGAACAAGCTGCCAAGGGTTATATTGCATTAACCTTCTAGGGATTTCTTCAGATGTGATGGGCTGGGTTTCTTAGCTGAGCACAGAGTGCCAGACTCATTACAGGATGTCTGGACAGGTGGCAGTGGGGGGTCACGCTGCCTGAACCATCCCCTGCCCCTTCTGGACACGCAATCCACAGCACCACAGAAGCAGCAGACCTCAACTTTTGTCCTAACAATGGTGTTGCTGCAAAAAGAAATACAGACATGTCCAGCTAATTATTTATAATGCAGTTCAGAAAGGTCATCGTGTCAGACGGGGATTTATGGGAAGTCACGCGTATACATACTTTGCAGGCGTGTTACATCTGCCCTGGGACTGTGCCAGTCCCACATTACCTATTAAGCAGCCACCAATGGTGTTTATCATCCAGGACAGCAAAGCTTTATCATCCCCCAATGCTATCACTGCTCTGCAGCTTCATTTGTGTGATGCTGTGCAACCTGCATTGTGTGTGGAGGCCCGTTTCACTCTGTCAGCCTTAGGCAAAGACAGCCTTGCCGGGGCTTAACAAACACCCCAAGATGCTGAAACACCTCTTCAATCATAGAATCAGTAAAGCTGGAAAAGATCTCTGAGATCATCAACTCTGGCCAAGTCCAGTCTGTCCTCACTGACAGCCTCCCAGCTGTACACAGACCCTGGCCACTGATCCAGCACGGTCCCCAGAGAGGATAAATGCCACCACAGGGATGCAGCAGCCCACGTAGCTGCATGTCGCTGCTCAGCCCTTTAGCAGAGGGGCTGTTACAGCTCATTGAGGTATTGCTGGAGTCAAGGATGTAGAAGCAAGGATGGGGTGAGCAGGCAGACCCTTGAGCACGGCAATGTGATCGGGACGATGCAAATTGTCCCTTAGGGGCACTGGGATGCTAACAGAATGTGTGCCACCAGTCTGGCCCTGTCTCTGCTATCACTGGGGTGGAGACAGGTATGAGCTCCCAAGAAGATACCCAGCTCAGATTGGAAACCCTTGCTGACCTGATGGTCTGTGCTCTCCATGACCACAAAGGTGTGAGGCAGCTCCAGCTCTGGGGAAGCTGGGTGCTGAGCTTAGAGGGAGCAGCACTTTGATATGCTTCACTGTGAAAACAGCAACCTGCACACTTTGGCCATGACAGCAAGGAGCAGAACAAGCATCTAAACCATGTCTTGAGGGGGACACAGTAGGGAAATGCAGTACTCTGCTCTTGCCCACATGGAGGTTTCAATTCTCCATAGAGAAAGCTGTGCCCACACCAGGGCTGGACAAATATGCAAGAGGGTTTAGGAAATTGGCTCCTATCAGCTCCAGTACCAAAACCTTACAGTGTTGTTCTCCAAGTTCATCTTTAGGTGTGACACCCCCAGAAATTGTTAATTTAGCTTCCCATCAGATAGTTGCTGCTATTAATGGCTCTCGTGTGCTGTTTGCTGTTGCAGTGCTAATGCCTTCATACAGCAGGCTGTGGTGTTGTGCCTGGTACTGTGCCTTCTCTCTTTTAAGCATTTCAGTTTCCCTTTCTGGGTACCAATGTCTGTAAAAAACAAGGTGAAGTCTCTTATTATCTAGCAGGTTAAGGGTCTCCTGAGCACTTTGTCCACCCTATAATCTCTGCTCCACAGCATCTGCTCTTTATCTGTCTCAGTTACTTGTGCTTGGCATGTGGATTGATCGGTGCAGCTGGGAGTGCTCAGATATGTACCTGTGAGCTTAACTGGCTATTATGGGGGGGTCGGGTCTTTTTCCAGGTTTGTTATTTTTGGGTTTTTTCCTTGGGTTTTGTTGTTGTTTTTGAAGGTTTGTTTTGTTTTTTGTTTGTTGGAGCTTTTTTATTTGTTTGTTTTGTTTGTTTTTTGTATAATACCTATCTATCTATCTATCTATCTATCTGTCTGTCTATCTATCTATCTACTTATTAAAAAAAACTAGTAAGCTCAAAAGAACCCAGTTACAATACAAACCCGTGTTGTTGCTTCTGTTTGTACACACAATGCTTGATAGTTCTTACTTCACCTGACTGTCAGGCTACAAAAATGAGACAGACAAACAGCAGGAAGAAAACAACAAAAAGAGAAAGAGACACCCAGGAGGCACCTGTCAAATGAGTGAAGTCCCCTACATTCCTCTTGGCTGTGAGATAACGCTGAGATCACTCTTCCTTTTTCCCTGAAATTATCTACCCTCGGACACTTCTGCTGGCAGAGCAATAGAAGTTGTGCTTGGGCAAGAGCCTGCAGCTCGTAGAGAAAAACCTCAGAGCTTTCTCCTGCAGACTCCTCCAGCATCACTCCCAAGCAACCTAAGGTCTAGCAGTGGCTTTAAATGTGCTCCAGCTGAGGAAAAGGGGACAGAAGTTATTGACACCCTCATCAGAACTGTAACCGCTCATCCTCAGTGGCAAAATCCGGCCAGGGATATTTGACCTTTGAGTCTAAGTCCCTGTGTTCCTGCCTTGTGTTGCATGGAAATATTTAACTTTGATCAAACTGGACACATTTAAATGGCCTCTTCACTTCTCGGCCCTTGCAGTGTTCAATAGAAGCAGACGAGTGAATGGCACCTCTGTCATTCACAGCCACGCAGATTCACCTCCTGATGGCTTCTTCCTTCCCATGGACCCCAGCTCATCTTCCCACAAAGTTTCTCAGAAAGCTGGAAGCTGTTTCCTTGTCCAAATAAGCTAGATTTTTTTTTTTCTCCAGATGATTTATTTAGGCTTGTTCCTTCATGTTGCCAAGTGGTATGTCAGAGCGTGGTGTGTCTGTATTGAACCATGATGTCCGCTTTGTACCTGTACTGAAAGATTGGCACCGTAGCAGCGTTTTGTTTGAACTTGCCTGCAGGCAGCCTGTTACGCTGGAAGATGGCAAAGCTTCAGTCTGGGGCTGTTGGCTTTGATTTGGCTCTGAACTGCTGGCTCCTTTCCAATAGCTTAATGGTCATCCAGCAAAGGTATCAAAGCATGGAGAAGGGGGAGGAAACAGGGGCCCTGTTTACTAGTGGGGCTCTGATCCTTGCAGGGGCTGAATGTCTGCAAAATAAGAGCTCGCAGGCAGGCCAGCTTTAGGCAGTGCTGACCCCGTCAGCTCAGACCAGAATAGAGGCGATTTTGTTACAAAACAAGATCCACATGCAGAGCACAGCCTTTCTCCTCAGATTACACACATGTAGCAGGAATTTCCCACAGGCTAGTGCTGGTTAGAGGTCACCGCCACCACAACCACATCAACATATCCACAGTGCCAAAAGTTTGCAGCCCATACTTAGCACTTGCTTTTAAGGACTCAGCTGAAAGCTCAGCGTATAAAAGGTCATTCAAGGTCCCTGATGCCTCTCTGAAAGAAGGATGCACTGTGTCACCTGCACCATGAGAAATGAGTCTTGGCACAGAGCTGCTGCAGAAGAGCTTCTGCATGGTGGAGGACAAGATGACGTCCCAGGTTTATTGGTAAACTGTATTGCTGAACTCTAGGGAAAATTTATTTGCTGAAAAATTGGTTAAGCTTTGAAACAGGTTGCCCAGAGAAGCTGTGGAGCCACCATCCCTGGAAGTGTTCAGAAAATGAGCAAACATTGCAGATCATGATATGGGTTAGTGGGAATGGTGGTATTTGGTCAAAGGTTGGGCCAGATCTGGAAGACATTTTTCTGACCTTAATGATTCTTTGATTCTGTGAACTGTGGCTTAGGGCAGATGTTGTGCATGTCTTACTGCCACAACAAGTAACCTTCTGCTCAGAGAACTGAGCCTGACCCTTGTCACTGATGTCCATCAGCATTCTCAGCCACTGACCACCACCCTCAATGTGCAGTGACCTCCACCCTTGTAGCTGCAGTGTCCTTCATCCCTGTGTGATTGGCTCCGGAGAGACCCTGCAGCCCTTCTGAGCCCTTAGAGGGTTATCACATGCTGGCATGTTCATCCAAAGCCAGACAGAGCGGGGAATTTAATTGTTGCTTCAGTATCCTTCCTCTGAAGCAGTGTTCCACGTTTCCACTCCCCAGGGCAGCAACTAATGGCACAGCTGATCATCCTCTGCATCTGCATGTCAGACAAAGCTAGCATCTCAGAGCAGGGGATATTTTCTAAAGGAGACACTTTTGCCAAACATACCCCTGTCACAAAATAATTCCTTGGTTATTTTTCATACAGTTTCCTGTGTCTTGTGACACCAAGTTACAAGGTGGGAATTAATGTTGTGCTGTTCTGGTTTTCTCACTTTCAACAAACACTGATTGTTTTCTGTTGGTTTTCTCCTGTCTTGACAGGTTTATTTCTCATATATGTTTGAGATTGACTTTAGAACCCGTGAAAGAAGCCACACTGACAGCCAAGGAACTTCTTGCTCTGCAGAAGTTGTGGCAGCAAAGGCAAAACCACCTGGGTTGGGTGCTCCTTGTTGAAACAGAAGTACCAGTGCCTGGGGCTTCTATAGAACTGTAATGAGTGAAATTAAAAAGGAACAACAAACTAACAACCAAAACAAACATCAGGTCATAGCATAAAGCAAATTTCTCTGAGAGGAAGGGAGCAAGGTTGGCTAACACCAGTTTTGCATCCTGTCCCCAGCCTGGCTGCATTAGTGAGGAATCCTTAAAAAGCCCCAGGTAGGGGTCAATAAGCAAATGTTATTCCTCAGGAGTGCAGCACGGAAATTGAGCCTTTGTGACTCATTTAGCCCCTGGCCTCACTGCTGAGACTGCAGGCTGCAGAAATTTCTGTGATGCAAGTGCTGCAGCAGAACGTTGCAAGCAGGGGTTTCTGAAATGAGACACTTAAAGGCAGGCATTGGATCCCAAGTAAATCCCCTTCCCAGATTGGAAGGCAAGGGGAACTGCAGTGACAAATTGTTATTTGGCTTTGCCTCACAGAGGGTGGATGTTGTGCAGCTAATGATGCAGGACTTGCATGAACAAGGATAAAATCCAACTTTGTGCCAATCACACCCTGCTCAGTGCACTCCTGAGACAGGCTGACCCCATCCTCTGGACTGTCCCCTGCCACCAGTGCCAGCAGAGGCCGTGACACTGGCACCCAGCAGGAGCACAGGGCTGTGTGTGCAGGTCCTCTCCTGACGCAGCTGGATCCATGGGGCTATTGGAGACAACTTTGTGCAGCCAAAATAAATGGTGCTCATGTCAATACAGAAAACTTTCCAGCTGAGCTGGGGAGCCCCAGGAGGGAATCAAATTGCTCAGCAATGCTAGAGCTTTGGCTATCTCCATCCTGTTCACCCTCTCATATTGGACTCGCACGCGGGCAGAGTTCAATCTGGCCCATGTAGCATTCACCTGGGAGTTTCCTGATTCTTCAGCTGCAACTTTTATCTGAAAGACACGTTGGGATATTTTAAAAGCTATTAATGCTGCAGGAAACACATAACCCTATCAGGCTACCAGCTGCAGGCTCTTACACCCATGTGGGAATTTTGCTGGGATGTCATTTGGAAAACAGGGCATGCTGCTGGGGCTCCCTGTGCCTGGCACTGCAGAGATTTATCTCTGTTGATAGTGTGAGGGTCTTTCAGAGACAGCCAGCAAGTGCAGGGCACTGGCAAAAGCCTTAAGCTATGTGGTCACAGAGTCTACAAATGAGAAATATACATGTGTGTATGTGTGCAGCTAAAGTCTGCCTGCAAATACAGCCATGACTTGTGTGTGTTCTTGGCCAGCCCACAGGCATAGTCTCTGTGTGTACAAATGTAATGACTGTTTCTGTATGCTGGGGGTGAGCGTGCATGTGTTTTTGTGTGCATTCCTGGGGTGTACAGGCATCCTGCCGTGTGTGCCCGCTGACTCAGTAAATTGGTGTTTGCATATGGAATGCTGTGTGCTCTCAAGCAAACCCACCTCCCTGTCCCTGAGCTGTGTGTGCTTCCCTGTGGGCTGCTCATGACTTCTCCCCTCTCCCTCTCATTCCAACCACTGCTGCTCTGTGCCCAAACAGAGAGAACACTTAATAAACGGTGTCAGTGGCCAGCAGTGTGCTGGGGTATCAGTCACTGAATGGGCCCTGGGTGGATTTTGAATGCCTGTTGTGCAGGATCCAGCATGAGGTGGCTGGGGGCTCCAGCACCAGGCCAAACCCAAACAGCATCACCCAGAACAGCCCTTGGCCTCATCTGCAGGCTGGAAGTATGAAGATTTCTGTCCCTCCTTTGTTCAGTGGAGGAAGGTAGCTCAGGCGGGCTTGCGTCTGTAATGTCACAGCTTTGGGTTGATCAGTAGTTCTCCATAACAAAACACAGGCCTGTTCTGCTCACACTAACTATCATCATTGCCTTCTGCAGGGCTGGAACCATCTCAGAATCTCTCACTGGTCAGAGTGACACCAAGAAATGTTAGCAAGTCTCTTTTCCCAGCCAGGTTCTCAAAGAAGGAGTCAGAGCTCTTCAGTTTTCAGTCTCAAGATTGTTTATTGTTCCTTATCTATAAAATATGTTCTCCTGGCCTGTTGAGGTCCATTCAGCAAGACAGTCAGAGGCACTCTGCCTCCTCCGGGGTGGTGTTATCTTTTTATACTAAAAACTATGTGTACAATATTTACAATTACTTTCCAATATCTGTCACCTATGTTAGACAGTGAGCTTCTACTCTAAACCAATCTAAAAGTGCTAGCATCACAGCAGAAGATGGAGGCCAAGAAGAAGAAGAAGGAGAAAGGCTGGACACACCCAGATTCCTCCATCTTGCCCCCTGAACCCCCATTCTAAAAACCCCAAAATCTACTTTTTCACCCCGTGATAAATTCATTATCATTCTATTTAAACTGTCATGGCTTGCAGATCTTCATCTAAGGTTGGTAACTTGCTTCATGGGTCATAATCAAAACCACAGGTGTCTTGGGTCAGGGTCTCTGAGCCCCCAGCAGGGGTCTTGGCTGCTCAGGACAGCCAGAGGGGTGTCCTGGACTCCAACAGAACCAGGTGGCTGTGAGCATCCAGGATCCAAAAACTTCCAGGGGTCACTGCCAGTGAGCTAAGCCACGGTGCGATCTCTGCCCCCAGGCCAGGTCAAATCAGGCAACTCCTGATGGAAGAAAGGGATCCTGTGCTTGAAAATAGTTGCTGTGGCAAAATCATCTGAGGGAAAGGACTGCCAGGAATAACACCACTTCCTAGCCAAAAGCATTTATTTTAGGAAGGCACACTTTCTCTCTCTGCTGCAGAAATCAAATGCCAAGAGAGGACAGAGTTAAGAGAGACCAAGTGTTCATTCCTGGCACAAGGCAGGATTCTTCCCATCCCAGGTAGGTGTATGTTTAACCTCTTTGTAGATGCCTCAAGAAATGAAGATTTTGCCTCTCTCCCACACAGTTTATCCTACTACTTCATTATTCCCAGTCTTAGAGGTCTGCTAGCATCTAATCTGAACCTCCTTCCTACCTCAGAACGTGTCCCATTCGCAGTGTCAATAGAGAATTCCTTTCTTATTTGAAGCAGCTTTTTAAACATTTAAAAGCTGTGCTCATATCTTGGGCTTCTCCTTTCAAGACTAAGAGGTCCTGCTGTCTTTGATCTTTCCTTATGTTGTTTTCACTGCTCTTCTCTGGAGATCTGCCAAAAAGTCCAACTGTCTCCTGAAATACTGCACACACCTTGGACGTGGTGTTCCTCCCATAAGGAAATCCCAGTTTCTGGATATTGCATCTGTTTTGAATTCAGGTCACATTTACAGCAGTTGAGATTTGCAGAAACAACTGACAGAGGTGAGCAGGGCAATATGCTGTAAGAAATCTTGAGTCTGTGGCACCTGGGTGCTCTTTTCCTTCCAGTACAAATGGAAGCTACTCAAGAGATGCACTGCTGGCTCAGAGCACATGGAGATGCTCTGAGTGCTGTTGAATTTCATTCCCATATTTCCCCAACATGGTCAGGGAAAGCTTGGCATCCTGTCTGGCCACATCCCCAGCCTCCCCAGCAGACAGAGGGGCATTGCCCTTCCCCATCCCCTGGTGGAGTCGCCCTTTTGGAGCCACCCAAAGTGGCCTCAGCTTTGGGACTGTGTGCTGAGCTGGCAGTCAGTCACCAAACTCAGGTGAGGGTAAAACCTATTATTCTGCGGATATTCTGAAATATTTGACTTTCTGCCCCAGGGAAGAGATCTCCAAGCCACAATGAGAAGTTAGGGATGTGATTTTCAATGAATGCACACACACTGTTTCGTGCAAGACCCCTATTAATAATACATCCTCAGCAGGAGAATCCAGAATCCACATAATCCTTACTAAATACAAATAAAGTGCTGTCTGTACTGTTTCCTTTTGAAGTGTGAAACACGAGGAAAAGTCCTGATTCCCAGACTCCAGAAGGCCAGAAGAGCTACAGTAATGGCACAGCCCAGGACCTTCCTGGTGCCTCACTGACCCACAGGGTGCCTCTTCTCCAAGGGAAATTAGGTGATCTTGTAGGTGCACCCATGGGAGGTCTTGCCCACACACCTGCAGGTGCTTCAATGAAAGGTTTCTTTCAATGGGAGCAGACGAAATCCACTGAGAACTGCAAAGCGAGAAAAGCCCTCTATCGATAAGGTGTTAATCTGTTTTTTCACATTCTTTTTCTTTTTTTTTTCCTTTGTTCCTCTCATTTGTGAATATTAAAAAAAAAAAAAAAAAAGAGAGAGAGAGAAAGAAAGTGAATGAATAAAAATCCATTAAATCTAACCGTTAGCTTAAATGTTTATACCATGTCTAAGTGCCTGATCCTGCCATTACTTTCCCCTGCATCCTGCTGTACCTGCAATTCAAGAAAATTGCCTCCCAAATTGCCATCTTTAGTTTATGATCCACGCACACCTTGAGTGTAAGCAGTGGATGGAAATGGAGTAAAAATTTAATCCAGACAGGATTTCCTTGCATTTTAAGGAAATCTTGTTGCTGTCAAACTGTAAGTCCTGCTTATTAAAGGTCATGTACATTAGAGAATGAGGCAGGGAGAATTATAGAAAATGACACCTTTAGTGATGCATATAAATTTTCAAAAAAACATAAAAAAGTTCTTGCATTTACACGTTTGCCTCTGTACATAGGCAGAGAGACCAATTAAAAGTTGTGTTTGCTACAGTGACGTGTATATGCAGAAACCTTTGGCAGAAATCTTCAGCATTCTAGTTGCACTGAGATTTGCCCTTAGAATTGGCTAAAGTCCCTCTGTTTCACACTTCCTGCATGATCAGATTTCTTATCCTAATTTGACCTAACAGTCTACAGAGATTAATGAAATTTTCCATGTAAAATTTCTTTTTAGGTTTTTTGGTGTTTTTCAAGTGAAGTACTCTTCCATCCCCACTTTCCCTAAGGAGGCTTCTTCAAAAATGCTCTTTCTGGAAATGTGGACCGAGTCATTTCGCCTTTATTAGGGACTTTCTAGTTAAATCACCACTACTCTAGTTTCCAGTAAACTCACAATTTCACAAAGATACACACTTTAATCACAGTTTCAGCGGTTAAACTGGTTCTCAGATAATCTGCCTTGAGTTCTCTGGTTTCCAGAAGGCAACCTCTTCCCTCTAACACTCTTTTCCCCCTTCTCCCAGCATGCTTCCAGTAATCACTTATTTTTAGGACTATTAATTTGAAGTTTCCTAAATAAAGGCATAAAAAAGATACATAAAAAATAAATAAAAAGTGCTCATTGTTTTGCAGAGTGGTGGTGAGCTTGGGGAGAGATGAAGAATGGGAATGGAACAGAAGGAAGGAACAAATTAGTGGAAGAATGGTTCTGTGGGGAACCATTCACCACCAATATATCATCACTAGCTCGGGATGCCCTGGTTCTCAAATTGCTGATGACTGGGGGCAGCAAGATTGCTTTATCCTTTCAGTCCTGCCCATTACATGCTGTTGGGCACCTGTGGGATGGGTCAGGGGTCATGTTCTGACCCAGCTGTGGTGAGTGCTGGACCCAGGCACTGCAGGGCTGCTTGTGCCTGCAGGCACATCCTCCACCTGTAGGCTCCTTGCCCAGGTGACCACAGCAGGGCTGGGCTTCATCTCTGCATGACCCTGGGGAGATTCCTCTGGATCCGCAGCCCCCTGGGGTCTGGATCAGGTGCTGGAGCTGCCTGCCTCTCTGAGGGCAGTGAGCACAGAGGGTTTCCAGCAGCAATATCACCACCCTGGGCATGCTCTGCAGAGCTGATGGAAGTCTGGTGTGCCAGCCCTCATGCACTGACACCAAAACTATGGACACAGCTAGGGCAAGCACTGCTGGAGGATCCTGTCCCACTTCTGCTCCCTATCTCATCAAGCCCCCCACTGGAAGGATGGACACAATAAATATTCATAGTGTACTTTCAGGTCTATTAAAAGCTACGTCTTTTTTTCCACCTCCAAGGTAGGTTCATCTATTCTGATTATGCTAAGGGCCTACCAAATCACTCTCTCCAAATTTGCCATAGCCCTAGTGATAAATGCAGCTGCTAGAGTGGGTCCTTTCTGGTGTTAATCAAATGCTTTAATGAAGTCAGCATGCTGTTCACATGCATTAAAATGCTCAGTCCCAGCCTGAAGAGGTGTGGTACCTCTCATGCTCCTGTGCCTCTGCACCAGAGGTAAATAAAGTACTTAAGACCTCTGTTGAGAAGGGATGAATATCTATTTGTTGCTGCTCCTCCTTCAGGCACTCCTCCCTCTCTGCCCCCCACTTTATTATTTTTTTTTTTTAAGGTATGAATGGTATTTATGTGCCTCCACTCCCAGGATCACACAGGAAAGTGTGATCAGTGTGACAGAACAAGAGGGAATGACCTATTTTTTCAGAGCTTTACTGAAAGTTCTGCCAGACAAGGTTTAGGCTGGATATTAGGAAAAATGTCTCCATCTAAAGGAGTGTCAAGCACAGGAGCAGGTTGCTCAGGGCAGTGGTGGAGCCACTATCCTTGCAGGTTTAAAAAATATGAGTAAATGTGGTACTTGTGGGCATGGTTTAGTGGTGGAGCTGGCAGTGCTGGATTAATGGTTTCAGCTGATGGTCTTAGAGGTCTTTTCCAGCCTAAACGATTTTGTAATTCCATGAATGATGGACAGCCCAGTAAGTCTGCTATTCAGGAAGGCTGTAAACCATGGCTAACATAAGGGATAAGTCAAACTCCAGCTCAAGACATTTAGGAACTGGGTACCCAGGCTGCTGTGGGAGTCCAGAGAGCTGTTTCTCTGACCCTGACTTAGACACTGACCTGTGGTCAGCTGAATCACTCTCTGTTTGGTTGTTTAGACATTTTTGTCTGCTGTGTGGGTGTCTGCATGGGAGCTGGCTGCATGGATGCATCCATGGTGGGATTGAAATCCCACCCCACTCCCAGTTACATTGACACTATTGGAAGGTTTAGACACACTTTTAGACCTGTGGGATCCCTTTGAGCTTCCTTCTGACCCAGAAATAAGCACAGCACTGCATTTGTAAGCCCATTGTAGAAGGCCAGGATATACTGAAATATCTCAGATTACTTTATTTGTCTATGGGTAGGCAACTGAATGGAGTGATAATTCCTGGAAACGAAATTGCCATGGTATGGCTGCATGCAGGCACCTGGATTTAGGTTGCTGACATCCACGTGAGGTATTTTTTCCTCTCTGACTGTGAATCCCCATGGGAAGAGCTGGAAGGGTTGCTCAAGGATGTTAAACTTTGTACATTCAGGCTTGCTATTATCAACAAAAACTGCATTTTGCGGACTCTGAGTGTATATCACTGTGGGTGGTATGCAGACAAATAACTCCCCAGGACCCAAACAAGACCCACCAATGAATTTCACATGGGCTACAAAACAACAGCTGCAGACATCACTACCAAGCAGAACTCAAAAAAATGCTAAAGGGAAGCAGTGAGACTGTAAGCACTTCCCATGCCCCTGAGCATCCTGAATTTACTTATTTGGCATCCACTTGGCAAAGGAAGATACAGCCTTCACTTGGGGAGCTGAGCCCCATGGTAAATTGCGTCTTGTGCCACATCACAAGTGAGTTTGACCCAGCTGAACACGGTTTAAAGGACACTGACTGTTCTGCGCTTTGTCGTGTCTGATCTATTTTTTAAAAAGCTTATAATCCATCCTTTAATCCATTTTTTCTCTCTTCACATGGGTCCTTCCTCCTCTCTTTCTTCTTTTTTCCTTTTTCCTTGTTTGCCTACATGGATGGAAATCTTATTCACTGTTGCTGAAACACAAAGACAGCTGAAAAATTGACACTGAAAAAGGACTGAATGGATTCCTATCATAGGAGTCCAGGAATCTTCTGGACAAACATAGTAAGAAGTGCACAGTGTTTAATTTTATATTCATTCTGAATTAATGTCAGTAAATTACAGTTAAAATACCTTTTCTGAGGCAGTATCCTGTGATGGAGGGCATCAGAAGACAGAATATTATACATTTCTCTTTTGTGTTTTCTCAGTCATGTCTAGAAATAAAAACTGGGGTGTATTTCCAAGCTTGAATTTGACTTGAAGTTCTTGAGACAGTCCCTGCAATGTCTTTCTTAAGGTGTTAAACAGCTCCTGAGAATCTTTACCAAAAGCCATGTTATCCTGGCTAAGGAGTGTACGTGCTGCTGCAACACACCTCTTGATCTTGCTGTCAGTAAACTAAGGAGGCTGAGGGCAAAACTCAGGCCACCTGCTTCAGTAGGTGATAAGGAAAGTAAACAGAATTCATGTCCTCCTACTGCAGACAGAAATTCAGAAAACTTGCTCTCCTGCTTGGAGAGAAAGCCTTGTGCCAAAAGAGTCACTCGCTGCATTCTTCTGTGGCCCTAAGCTCACAAGAAAGGGACATTTCAGCTCTTCCACCCTGGGGTGATTTTTGTGCAGCATCCCAGGTGCATTTTCGCTGATCATTCTCAAAGTTAAAACACCTTCCCTACTCCTATTCTTGCTTCTACTCATGGTATCTTGTATCTCATTTGCCCATCCAAGTATCACACAATAAATCTGCCATCAAAAGAGGAAATTGCTTTCCCTTTACGAACTCCTAATATTTTTCCTGATTCTCTGCTTTCTAGTGACAGCACCAAGACCACAACTTCCTTTCTTCCTGTGGGAGGACACTCCCTTCAGCTCTGAATATGTGTCCTGTCCTTGTAAGCTCTGACCATCTTTGTCTCAGCCAACAGCTTCGTTACCAGCAATTTTGCTTTTCCTCCCGTATTATGGATGGCAAGACACAGTCATGCTAGGATTCCTACCAACTCCTACGGACCTTGCCTCAAACGCCCCCACCTGCCCTTGATGCCTCATAAACAACTACTTTTTAGCAGATCACTTAGCAGTTCCTAATCCATTTAGAGAGCACTTCATGGACATTGCATCAGACTAAATTTTTAATCAAACTGTCAGGAGCTGCGAAGTCGAAGCTTTATTAAAGTCTAAATATATTATATTCACATAGTCACCTTTATCATCCCAACTTTTTATCTCATCAAAGAGTGTTTGACAAGTCCTATTTTCTATTAGTCTGTGTTAACTGGCCCTAATTATGTTCCCATGCATTAATTCTGTTTTGATTGACTCCCATATTCGTTTTTCCATTATTGTGATGAGATTATGTCAGACTTGCTACTCTAGAGCTGCTGGGGTCAGATCACTTTCTCTTTTCTAATACTGGCACATAATGAGAGCTCCCCGACTCCTCTGGAATTTCCCTAGTGCTACAGGAGTTATCCAAGACTGATGTCAAGGGGTCAGAAATTTCCTCAGCCAGTTCTAGGAAAAGTCTTGGCTGCAAGTTTGCAGATCCTGTTCGTATAAAATGTGTTTATCCCTAGAAGAAGTTGCTTAACTTCCTTCTTGGTTGCTAGTAGAGTGGAAAATATTTCGACATCCTCGTGTGATATAAACACATCCTCTTCTTTCTTTCCAAACCCAGAGCAAACATATTTATTGAATATTTCTACTGTCTCTAAATCATTATTCACTTTTTTTTCTGTCTCCACATGGTTGGCCCATGACATCGCTGACATTTATGATTTTCCTAATTAGCCTAGAAAAGTCTTTCCTGTTCAATAATTTGGATCTTTCCTTGCCACCTTTATCCTCTCCTTTCCTTTTTCTGTACTTCCTATCTTAAAATTTATACTGATTAGCATTTCTGCTTCATGTCCTTGCTTTACTTTGCTGTTCTAGGGCTAATTGCTACCTTCATGTCAATGCTGAACTAAAAGTGTCTGTTTGGCCAAAAATTGTTCGGATCTTTTTCTTGTGAAACCATAGGGTTTAGGGGCTTTATAAACTCCCCTTAAAGCTTTCCATATACATATACATATACATATACATATACATATACATATACATATACATATACATATACATATACATATACATATACATATACTCATACTACACATATGTGTGTGTGTATATGTATGTATGTATGCATATATATTTTTCCTGTGCTCAGGGAAATTCATGCTTTCCCTCAGCTTTGGGAAGTTGTTTTCTGAAGTCACAGCACACATCTTTTAGAGGGGGGCTTGTTTTTATTAGGTGTCACAAACAAGATTCCAGGGAACAGAACCGCTTGGATGCCCCTGGGCAGGCCCTTAGATGGACCTTCCAAGAGTTTTCTCACATTGCAGAGGTGGATGTAGCTGGATCAGGCTGGTCAGGAGTGGGAAAGTTGTCCATCCAAGACAACCAAACCTACAAATCCTCATGTTTTTTATTTTTACCACACCTTCCTCAAAATCACCCTATGTCTGCAGTAAGGCTCAAGTCTAAAGAACTCTGCCAGGGTCACAGGTGTTCTGTAACAGTCTCAGAACAGTTCTGCTGATATGTAGCATTTGATGTTGACTGAACACAGCCATTTCATAAGATTCGTTTGGAACCCATATTTGTGTGACCAAGAACTCCACCAGATCAAAAATCATTACAAGGAAAGGAGACACCAGGCAGCTGGAGGGAAAAGATTTCTTTTACATTACCAACATGTGGAAGACAAGATAGATTTTGTTACTCTGAGTAAAAAAGGTTGTACCTGCTTGAAGGTTGCCTCACTCAATTTGCTGAATGATTCAGAATGACCTTAGGTGTTGATAATTCTGTCTCCTAAGAGATTTCCTAGGAATTCAAGCTTTTTACAGCTAATATGACTTTACCCAAGCTGTGTGTGTCTGAGGACTATTCAATAATGACAGTCAGTTTGGTTTGTTTGCAATCTCACTTTGTCTGTTCAGCATGTAAGGATGCCAGAAGATGCTTTATCAGGGTTCAAGCTGAAAGAGTATGAGAAATCTTTGGCAAAGTGAGATGAAATTGTAGGTGAAATAACTATCATAAAGCAAGTTGTGGCTGACAGACGCAGTTTTAGAATCATTACAGACAAAGTTCAGCACATTGAAGGAATAAAACCCAGTCAGCTCAGCCCTAGTCATTGAGTCTGAAATGGATGGTTTGAATCATGGTTAATTTATTCAAACTGGCTTTCCATCTTGATGTGATAGACAGGTATGATATGCCTATCCCCATTCGACATTTTAAATAGTTCTCACAATAATGCGTCAAATTGAGTTCCATCACTGGTTATAATGCGGAGCATTGACCTGTGACATTTGAAATTAAATGACGGGAGCACAAACGCGCTCATTCCTGGGTGATCAAGCTTTTCACACAGGTGGAACGTTTTTGTTCCAGCAGCCATTTTGTTCCAGCCATAGCACCCAGCCTGTGTCAATCACAATTCAAAGCAAAGGCAGCAATTCCTCTCAGAACATATAATTATGCTGCTGATCTCTTTACCTCAGGGTGCTGTGGACAGTAAGAAATTACTTGTGTTTAAAAGATAACTGGGCGGATTCGTGGAGGAGTGAGCTACTGCTGGTAAACAAAACATGCTCACTTACCTCAGGATCTCTGTGTGATAGAAAGTGCTGGAGCCTGGCAGAGCACTCAGGAGAAATATCACTATATCCTTGCTATGTTTTTGTACTTTCCATGTGGGCATCTACTGCTGGCTATTTCCAGAAATAGGACAGTGTTATAATGGATTTTTTGTCTGTCTGAGTGCACCCACCCTTATATTTTTAATCAAACCCAGTGGAAATGCTTGACCATGATTAAAAAGGGAATGGGAATGGGCTGTGGGTACGTAAAAGTTTGGCATGGCAGCTCTTCAACTGAGAGAGTGTCACAGGAGCTGATGTATAGCTGGGTGCAGTACAACATGAACAGCAAAACAAACGTCCTCCTTGGGCTGGGATTTCATAGCTGAGCTTGCACTCTCCTTCCAGACACGATCTTAATGGTGAATGAACTTCAGGGTAGACTGCATTTGATGCAAGATAGCAGTCATTATTCAAGCTGACATTGACAAAATGACAGAGTGGTAAAGTAATGGCACATTCTTTGATATTGCTCTCAGGGTCAGGGTGCTCACTGCTGTAGGATGGCTTATCGATCTGGCTTGCCATTTTTAGAGACCAGACAAGATGTCAGAAGGAAGTTGCAACTGGTGAATAACAAGAATTAAAGGATTTTGCATTGATTCGTGGCCTTCACAAAGCTTGGACATACAGGTTTCTTATGGTCTCTGAACAAATGGTTCTGAAACTTGTGTACCTCCCACATGATGATTCCATGGATAGGAGGTGCTTTGACAGCCAGCAACTTTCTTATTAATGCTCTCATAATTTTATTCCTGTGAGCTTCCAAGAATGCTACATACAGGGATGGATTTCATTTTGAGGCCCGTTGTGACACAAAAGGGCAGCTCTGATTTCATAGCTACATGCATTCCTTTGGAGAATGAAGGTTTTTGCAGAGTCTTGGTGCACAAGGAGGATGCCAAGCCAAATGTATTTTTAGCTGCTCAGCCAGCTGGGTTTCTGGTGTCTATGAATTCACTGCTTTTCCCCACAATGATGAACAGAAACACCAGTCTTGTAAAAGTTCTCAGCAAAATATCTGTAAAAACTGGTGAACCCGAAGGTGCTGTGAAGCTCCCAAACTTCCTTTGGAGCCCATCCAGCAATGGCAGAAACACTTCAGTTTTACAATTATTCCCTCTGAGGAGATGGAGGAGATGGTGCATCCAAGGAATTGCACTTTAGTGAACTTTCAGTGTTTTTTGAGAACAGTCTGTTTTTCCAAGCATCAGCTAGAGAGGACCAGTGCTGTGCATGGAGCCAGCCAGGAATGAGCTTGGGGCATCCATGTGGACATTATGGATGCAAGGCCCAACGGGAACAGGCTGAGCAGCTTTGCTAAATACTCAAAGCAAAATGTGCGCTGCAGAGTCTAAAGCCTTCTAGTCAACACCTTCATAAATGCACACCAAGCTGCAAGCTCTATTTAAGCCCAACTGCATAAACATCCTGGCACTCTGTGTCCTTTTCAACAGTTCATTGATTAAAAACAGATGACATTTGGTTTTGATCATTATTTATTTTTCACAGTTTGATGCAGTCAACAACAACACATAAAGACGCATCCTTTTTAAACAAACATAACTAGAGGCAGAGAGAGAAATATGTGACTGAATGAAATTCTTTGTTGGGCTTTTTTTTTTTAAGGTATTCCTATGGGGCCTGAAATCTAGTCTGGAGAAGTTGTAAATTATTTCTACTGAGGTGCTGGCTTCAAAATTCAGATTGCTTGGATCTCAAAAGTCTGAGGCTGAATTACAGAGAGATTTCATCCAGGTATTTTTCAGAGGTCTAGGGCAGAGATTCACCTAGGCTTTCTAGACATAGATGCAGTCAGTGTGACCACATTACCTCCAGGACATCAACAGAGTCTACATAAAAATTACCACTCTGGATGAAATGTGTCCCTACTGATGGGATTTTTCCAAAATGCAGTGTGGTGCACTGCAAGCAAGAGCAGGGTAATGTGTCAGGTTGATTGAATCAAACTGTGTGTTCACAAGGTGAGCTGGGATCAGGACTCAGGGTACTCACTCTGACACAACCAGCAGCAAGGTCAGGAGGGGCCCCAGCTTTGCTGGACCAGAAAATCAAGCTTCAGGGTAGCCATGAGGTTCCCAGATGTGACAAAGTCACTCCAAAGAAACTGTGAAGCAGAGCAAGCAGAGCTGACTTTCTGTGTGCATGGGTAAAGCTGAAACAGCAGCAGAGCTATCAGCTTTCAGGTCTCACCAAGGTTGGGTGTTGTGCACGTTTCCTTGGCTGGGCAACATTTAAGAAAATGGATTTTTCAAGTGTGATATAAACAAAGCCCAAAGAAAATTGTCCTGGATGGTCCATGTGGTGCCTTCCTTTCTTCCCATCCTATCAGCCGGCACTGGGATAAATAAAGGCCCTGTGTGGGGAAAGTAAATACGATCTAAGCAGGAAAAAAACAACTTGCCCTTGATTTTGCAGACTTTGCAGGCCTGTCTGCAGAGTTCGAGCAGGGGTTTGTACAGGTCTGGAGTGCTGACCCCAGCCAACTGAATCCTTTGCTTTATTCTATCAGCTTTGGCAGAAACAGACTGAGGCACGTCAGCCCACTCACTCCTGGTCAAACGTGTGCGCAGCAGATCAAAGCAGGACAGACACTGCCTGTTTCTTGCCAAGAGGGCCAGGTGGCAGAAAGCTTCTCCCATGTCAGCAGGCACTAGGAGAAGTTTGGGAAATGTTAATAGACAGCTGATGTCCTAGTGGAGGTCTCAGGCTGCAGCTTTCAGAAGGTCACTGCACCTTCAAGCACAGCTGCTGCAGAGTCAGGGGTGCACGCAGCTGGGTGGGATACAGGGACACAAGGATACAGGGCTGAACAGAGATATACCCATTTTCCTGGAGTGGGTCAACACAGAGATGATGACCAAGGACTGGTTGGGAGCAGAGGCAGATGGCAAAGACAGAAATATGAGTCTTTGTACCCGTAATAATCAGCTTTGTGTTTCTTCAAATCACAAACAAGTGTTTAAAGAGGAACTCATCCTCTTTCCTGGGTTGCTTTGGTGGTCTGGAATACACTCCAGGAATTGCTTCCAGTGAGCCGTCTGTTTCTACACTCAGCTTGCAGAGTAGTCAATGCCCCAGATCTTAGTGGAATTTAAATGGAAAAAGGGCAAAAAGGCTAATCCAGGGAAGGAGCCAGGAAGACATTTAGAAGCAGGAACATGGTAACGCAAAATCACTGTTCCCAACAACAGTTTCAGTCTCCTCCCTAGGACACAAGTACTAAATGGGACAGAGATCTGCTGTGATTTGGCTTCTGCTCCTCATATGTTGAATTTTATTTTCCTATTTAATTTTTTATTGTCTTTTTTTCTTTTTCATTTGGGAAGTGACCCAAGAAACTGTGTTTCCCACACAGCCATTTCAAAGGAAATTTGATGCTGCAACAAGGACCCTGGGGGAAACACTTTGGGAAAACAGCACCAGCTCTGTCCTGCATTTCTTTTTTTTTTTTTTCCCTAGGAAGCAAAGGAAAAAAAAAAGAAGGGGAAAGGGAGAGGAGCCCTCAGTGTGGGGAGACGTGAAGCTGGGGGAGATTGGGTTTCAGAAAAGCAGGCGACGTGGCTGCTTCATCCTGCTGCTTGAGCCAAGGACTCTCAGCCTTTACTCAGCCACAGAAATATCTCACTCTTCAAAGCTGACACTTTTGTGATCCCTTTCTTTTTTGTCCCTTTACCTTCTTGTCCCTACCAAAAGGCTCCATAAAATCTCTCCTGATTTGACGCAGCCTGCCATAAAGGTTTCTGGACATCTTCCTGCCTTTCCTAGGAGACAGGAACTTTGGTGGGGAAAAACACTGTGTGACACTGTGGTCAGGCACTCCCTGGCAGCCTCCTGGAGATCCAGAGACACAGCTGCTTGTGTCAGGGCTTGGCACTTTCAGGTGAAGTATCCTCATGCACAGCACACCTCTAAGGGTGCCTCCAGAGCAAAGATCTCTGTTTTTACAGGGTCACAGACTGATTGCTCAACACAGCATAATCGGGGCTCTGAGGACACTTCTTTCAGTATCCTGGAAAAAAGGATCACCCTTCTGAACAGCCTCAGGGTGCAAAATGATCTCTCCCAGTCATGCTGAAGTTGGCTGGGATTGGAGAAAGGAGGAAAAAGCCTTTCCCCAGCAGGTGCATGTCCAGCTGTTTACCCTGCCTTTGATAACTAAACAAAGGCTATGGTCAAAGACACTTGTCATGAGCATCTTCCCCAGCCTCTGAAATGCAACTTTTCCTTGCCAGCTTGGAGGGACACAATGCTGGGGGTTGGGATGAGCCAGTGCAATTGGTGAGGGATATCGTGTTCCTCATGCTGGTCAGGTGAGCAGAGAGGCAGACACCACCTGAGCTGCTCCAGCCATGCAGCTCTGGCAGGCTGGGCTCAGAGAACCCTTAGGTCACCAGCTCCAGCAGTGCCAGGAGGGTCAGTGGAACTGATTCCCAAAGGCTGCAGGAACAGACCCTTGTTTCACACCCTGCAGTGGGCCAAGCAGAACCAGAGAAATGGTGGTATTTCACCAGCCAGCTCACTGTCATTCCATTTTGTGGGATGGGAACAGTAGTAGTGCTGCCCCAGTTGTACACAAATGCCCTGAAGAATGCAATAGCTGACAAAATAGTCTTATTTGTAGTCTTCTCCCCCTGTCCTTCACACTCGTGGTAACCTCAAGAGCACTACTCACTGATGCTACCAGACTGGTGGGATTTAGTCCCTTCAAACAATGAAAGCAAAAGCTCATTTATACATCCTTGTGATCCTGGATGCATTTACTGTCTCCCCTTCAGAGTGCTCCTTCCCTATGGCTGGGAACCATCTGGCAGAACAACATCAGGAATCACCTCCCAGCTCAGTGCAGGTCAAATCCTCACCCTCTTGCACAGAGTGAACTGAGAAGTGCTGCAGCAAGAACATTTGTGTCCCACAAGCCCCTCAGAGCAGCATCCTTGAGTCCCAGGGGGTCCCTGAGTGAGAAGGTGACCAGGTCTGCTCCCCAGCTGTCCCTCACTGTGCCATCATGATGCTGGCACCATGTCCAGGCTACACAAGGGTGTCCAGATCCACCACAAACACTCTGCATGCCGCAGGGTTGTCACAGCTCCTGGGCAGCTGAGCCCTGATCCTGTGGAAAGGAAGTGCTAATAGAGGCCTGAATGAGATGTGCAAATTAGTTCTTCCCCTTTAGTATTCCCAGTGTCCTCTCAGCCTCTCTAAAGAGCCACTGTAACCCCTCACAAACTCCTCAAGGTTTACTCAGGCTCTGAAATTCCCCCAGGCTGGCAGTCTGCCCCTATTCACCACAAAGTACACAAAGGCCAAACCTGCTCTGCTGCAGCTGAGCCGTCTGTCCATTTAACAGAAACTCAGAATACTTCAGGTTTGAAGGGACCTTTAAAGGTCACTTTTCCCACGTCCCCTGCAGGTACATCTCTAACTGGATCAGGTTGCTCAGAGCCCTGTCCAACCTGGCCTTGAATTTTTCCAGGCATAAGATATCTACCACACCTCTGGGCAACCAGTGTCACTGTTTCCTCACTCTCATTGCAAAGAATTTCTTTATTGTATCTAGACTGAATATCCCTTATTTTTGTTTAAAACAATTCCCTCTGTCCTACTGCTGCAAGGATTCCCACAGCGTGGCACACTTCTCTGGGCAATGAGACTGCAGGAAATGTCAGCTGGGTAAGGAGGCCATCACTAAATCCCAGTCCTCCCTTCCGTGCTCCATATTGGTGCCTAGAAGATGTGACTGTGTAATTCCACATTTCCATTGGTCCCCTGGGGCTGAGCATCACATGCTGTGTGCAGGTGGCTGGAGGTGACAGACCAGGAGGCTGCAACTCCATGGACAGTGCTGGTCTTCTCTGGCTGATGCTTGGGAAAGCAGACTGTTCTCCAAAAACACTGAAAGTTCACTAAAGTACAATTCCTTGGATACACCATCTCCTGCATCTCCTCAGAGGGAATAACTGTGGCCACAGAGACACAGGATGTTCCTCTGCCTGTGTGAGGTTGTCCTGGGTGTGCACATGATTTCCCAGGGTGAAATCCATTGTTTATGCTGGGATTCAGCTCAGCCACTCCAAGCTGTGCAGCCTGACTGACTTCATTTACTTCCCCTCCCACCCAGACAGTGGACACTGGCTCTGCTCCAGAGCAAGGGACACGTTCCAGAGTGGAACAAGATTGTCAGTGTCCAGCACAATCTCTTGCCCTTGGCGAAGGATTCTAGATAAGATCAGCAATTTTTTTTTTTGCCATGTATAGATTCATTCATCGAGGAGGGACAGAGATCCATGAGATTCATTTCATGGATGGCTCCAAACAGCTGTGGCTCAGAAGCAGCTTTCAAGTGCTCTCAGCGTGGCTGCATCTGAGTGAGTGTCCTGGAGGCCTGATTTGCTTTCTAATCCACCTACCTATATGTTTCAAACGTATTGCACCCTCAGCTTCTCCATCTCAGTTTATTTCCATATCTTATTGCATATTCCCAAATGATGTTGAATAACACGTCTGTGATATTACTTTTTAAGTAACCTTAATTGTCTGATTTTGATTTGTGTTTAAATTGCACCTTCCACTGCAACCTGAGAGGCATCAGAATTATACACACAGGGTTTCGTTGAGAAGTATTTTTGTGTGCTCATTTGGCAAGCCCTCCTGTTGGAGGGTACATGCACGAGGGGGCAGAGTTAAAGCTTCTGGGAAAAGATCAACTTCTGAATTTTCCGAGGCTTATGAGATTAAAACCTCACATTTAACGTCTCATTGAAAGAGAGCTGTCAGATTCTATTTCACATAGGATGTTGTTTTCCCGAAAAGTGCTTTTTACAAAACATATGGCCAAGGTAATTGTTTGGGGCTTAGGGGGTGGGAGTGGGGAGAGGGAGTTATTCCAGGGAAGGCGTATCTTTTCAACAGCTCTGACCTGAAGAATCAGAGCCCTCAGCCAGTGCATGAAGCTGAGTTCACAGTGCAGCAATGTTCCCTTTCCCGTTTCCTTCGCCAGGAGGGAGAGAAGCAAAGAGAAGGAGGCAGCTCAGAGGAGAGAGCCATGCAGTGCCTCAGCACAAGCCTCAGACACCTTCCATGGCTCCAGATCCACCTCAAGCAGAGCTGAGAGACTGCAACCCAACTGGCACAGGCTTGCTTGCACATGGGTGCATTTAATGAGCAACACACTTTGTTCATTACATGCCTTCACTTTAAATCATAAAAGATTTCATGAAGGCTTTTCCTTTCCAAACATATGTAGATTAGTCGCTCCCCTTTAAGGTGGCTTTTGTGTGTACAGCAGAGAGAAATGTTCAGCCAGACTGAAGCTCAGGGCTGACATCAGTGGGAGCTTTCGTTAATTGAATTACTGTTTTGTGGCAGAATGTTTTAAAAATAAGCGGAAATGTCCCACATACTTTTTTGGCTGAGAGATCAAATGTATCCAAAGGAATTCAATAATATTCCTACATCTGTGAGTCCTGTCTGTCCCTGGAGGAAAAAAAAAGTCAAATTCAACCTCCACCATTGTTTGTGTTCATTATATTCCCTTATCGTCCTTTTTGGCTTGTGGGCAGCAGGGGGGAAGTAGCAGAGTTCCTCAGGCCTCAAATGGAAACATATAGAGTCATATGCATATCACAAGAGCAGGAAGGACAGTATCAGAAGAAAAGACTCTCCACTATTCATCTGAATAAGAGCCGTGATTTGCTTTGAAGGCATTCACCTCCCCCATTGCTTGCTTTTCTTGTGAATACTTATTGTGGCAGAATCCAGGCTGAAAAGGTGCAGGTAAAAAAAGGAAAGCACAAGGTGAGATTCTTTGAACCAGCATTCGCATGCAGAGCCACATGTGGATATGAATTTTCAGGCAAGTGTATCTCTAGATGTGTATTGGCAGGCAAATCCCAAAGCAAGTACTTGCACTTATATGAACTGATGAGGATTTATCTAAGAATTTGCTGGCAAAAGAACACTCATGTGAGCACTTATTCAGAGAAACACTTGCAGGGAAATACTTGTTCACAGGCTTGTCCACAAATGCCTCAGCTGGAAATTCATATGTAAATAGAGGTGCTACCATTCCTCCATGTATGCCCAGGGAGTGAAGGTGTGCAAGGCAAGCAACAAGCAAACGAAAACACAAATATGAAGGGAGAGGAAAATGGTGTTTGGCACTCATGCAAGTGGAGCTGGGTCCTTGTGCAATGTCTGCACAGCCTGGGACACTGGTGAGATCTCTCATGCAAACAAATTCAGACAGGGCTTTCCTGTGGCAGAGGCTCCTGCATGTGGGCCATGCAGTCAAATACAAACACATATCCATTCTCCTGGCCAATGTTCAGGCAATTGGGTATTAACTGGTGATTTTATGGTGGCACAGGAAAGCAAGAACCTGCCAGTCAGCCCTTGGCTGGCTGCTTGGACATTCAGGAGTCCTCTGTGAGAGGAGGAGGAGGAACAAAGCCACACAACTCACACCCAAAGAGAAACTGCCTTAGCTCTACACTAAACTCACAGAGAAAGAGCCCAGGTGGAACAGCCTTGCCAATTCCTGATCTTAGGATGTCAAAGAGAAAAACAGCAATGGCATCAAATCCATCTGGATGTATTTGGCCTCCTTCACCAGAAAAATTGTATTGGACACTCCAGCTTTTTTTAAAATGTTCTGTCATTAAACAGCTTAATCTCCCTTTGACATCAGCTCTTAGCTTCAGCATCAGGCCAGGATTTATTTAAACTGCCTTAAATGGATATTGCCAGGCTGGAAAGAAAAATAATTATACGAAAAAACTGATACTTTCAAAGCAGAGAACTTCTCACCCTGTGCCCCTAAAACAGACTCTCCTGCATAGCTTCTTGTAGCATGGTATTTATCAAGGAAACAGGGAGATGAATCCCCTCTACCAGAAGGCTCCATTGCAGACAGACCACACCAACCAGTGCCTTTTCACTGAACATGAAGGGCTTCAGGCAGCTGCAAGTAGCTGAGCTCTGGTGGCAGCTTGTTGCTGATTTAAAGCCATTGGGTCCTGTGTATCTGCCCAGGAAAGTGAGCTGTACAGCTGCAGAACAGCATGGCCCTGTCCGCCTGCACTGCCGCCTCTCCATGAGCATCCAGTCCTGATGCATGGAAATCCATTCCATGCATTCCTGCACTGCATGGAAATCTGCTTGTGGTGGGGTTGGCTGGAACAGGGAGAGGGTGGCGGGGGCAGAAGTGGAGGCTTGATCTGCCTTTGGAATAACCCTCCTCCTCACATGGTGTCTCCATCTATCTCTCCCTCCTTCCATGAAGCTCTGCTTTCCATCTCCTTCCATCCATACATCCTCTTGTAAGGCAGCCCCTGCGCCCACCTCAGCCTTCTCCGGAGCCTGCAGGCCTGCAGGCAGCACACACACCTTTCCTGTCATCAGACACACATCCCTCACACTCCCCGTGTGGAACCCGCCAGCCAGGCTCCCCGAACGCCAGCCTGGGGAGCTGTAAAAAGGTAGATGTGTTTTTCAGGAACACGAGCAGCCCAGCTGAGCAGAACTTCAAGGGGGCCACTTCTCGCTCCTTTTCATTTCCACTCCGAAGAGTTCCTGAATGTCCGGTGGGAATGAGCTGGCCAAGAAAAATGCAGCTGAGCTGCTGTCGTAAGGGCTGCGTTCTTCACGCCATAAAACCCGAGTGGGGGAGCCGTGTGAGAAGCTAAGACCCTCACGCACAGGCCGTTATGTTCTTTTTCTGCTTTGAAGCGGATTTAGGGCTGGCTTGGCCTCCCTGCGGGCTGGAGGCTGCTGCTTATCCCTGCAGCCTTGCAGCAGCAATTAGCAGCTGAACGTCCTCAAGCCTCTTCTTTGCAGAGAGCAGAGAACAATCCTCTTCCTCCAAAGTGGTGGCTGCAATCAAGGAATCACAGGGTGGATTGCCAGAGAAAACCACTCTCTCTGACAAGTTTTGGACCTGAACACTTACCCCCTCCAAGGCCTGTCACCATCTCATTCTTGCTCCCCTCTCATGGCAAGGAAAGCCTTGCAGGGCATCCTGGATGGGAGCTGGGTGCTCCGTCTCCTCTCCTCTCCTCTCCTCTCCTCTCCTCTCCTCTCCTCTCCTCTCCTCTCCTCTCCTCTCCTCTCCTCTCCTCTCCTCTCCTCTCCTCTCCTCTCCTCTCCTCTCCTCTCCTCTCCTCTCCTCTCCTCTCCTCTCCTCTCCTCTCCTCTCCTCTCCTCTCCTCTCCTCTCCTCTCCTCTCCTCTCCTCTCCTCTCCTCTCCTCTCCTCTCCTCTCCTCTCCTCTCCTCTCCTCTCCTCTCCTCTCCTCTCCTCTCCTCTCCTCTCCTCTCCTCTCCTCTCCTCTCCTCTCCTCTCCTCTCCTCTCCTCTCCTCTCCTCTCCTCTCCTCTCCTCTCCTCTCCTCTCCTCTCCTCTCCTCATGGATATCCAGCCGTTGATGGACATGGATCCATTATTTTCTCCAACATCCCAATCAGCAGGGTTCATCATTGGATTTGTCAGCTGCCCTGGGGATTCATGGCAGAGAACAAGGCTCTGGTCAGGGAAGATGGTGTTTTGTAGAAGCTGGTTACAGGGCAAGAAATCCCAGCATTGGGACACTGTGGCAGAGCTTTTCCCTTTCTGACATTTACTTTTGACCCTTTTATCTTTCCCAGTCTGTGGCTGAGTAGGGTATGCCTGACCAGGGTAGATCTATAAACCCCTGGTTATCTGAAAACTCACCCATGGAGAAAGGGCATTTTGGAGGAGATTCAGGTCTGGGTTTTTGGGTTACTGGCTTTGCTGCTTCCCAGCACTCAGTGGTCACCACAGCACACACTGAGAGCAAAGGACCATGCAGGGCTCAGGAGCAAATCCTGCCTTGGCCATGGAAGCCAGCCACATTTTCCTACAGCCTTCCTGGGGGGCTGCAGTAACAAGCAGCTACAGATGTGTGACTTTTTTTCCACCAGGCGCAGCTACCTGAAAACTCAGCATCTAATTTGCACTTGTCATTTGGGATATTTCTTGTTTGTTGGACACCTTTGATGCAGATTCACCCTGTCTGTCGAACACCCTTGTATGAAGAAGAAGTTATTTTCCTCATTCCCTGGAGGTATCTGTTCCTCTTCACTGGCTGTGAAAGGAGCAGACAGCAGTTACAGTGTAAATCAGAACCATGGCATTAACACAGCAAAAAATTGGTGGGATGAGCCCTACCCTCTCTGTCAGATGGGAGGTCACCCCTATATCATGTTGCCTGCCCTTTCTCACTGTCTATAAAAAGAACATTTTGACGGCTCTGGTACACTCAGATCTCTGGTGTTACACTAGGTGCCTGGCAGTGACAGAGGAAGAGGAGACAAAAATGAGATTTTCAATAACCTTTCTAGGGTAGAGGTTAAAAAAAAATTGTGTCAAATTTCAGAATTCCCCACATCCTCTGCGATGACCTCTCCTGCCACCGGGATGGCTGGATATGACTGGTACCCACCCCTCAGCCACTCTGGTGTGCAAGATACTATTGCACTATCATTCACTGAGGCTCGTTTCATGGATGTGACATAAAAATCTGCTTTGACCATTGAAGATGGATGTGCTGCCAGTCCAGAGGAGCCAGCATGCATGTTCTGTGTCCTTTGCAGGGGAAATTCTGGTGCCCAGGCTGTCTGCACAGGGAAACTCTGGTGCCCACACTGCAGCACAAGTGCCAGTACTCACACTCATGACCTTCGCCCCAGCCGGGTCTGCTGGAGATCTCTTTGCTTTATTAATGATAGCAGAGATTCCCTGAGAACAATTAAAAGAGTTGCTGTGGGCACACACAGTGCAGGTGCAGACCTACAGTGGTCCTTCAAGTCCTCTGCAGAAACTGGCAGACTGATCAGTCAGAGCCCAAGGAACACATTTTCACTCAATTAAAGCAGTTTAAAATGAAATCGTGGGTCCTCAGATATACCTACCATAGTTCATCTCTCAAATGCATGTATTAGATACATTCAAATGGGCTGTCTAAGTTGATAACAGACTTGGGGAATGACCTCAGGTTGAACTGCAGGGAAAAGAAATTGTTTCCTCATTAATATCTCAGCAAAATAAATGTCAAGTGGAAAAACAGTTTCTGTGTAATCAATCTTGGTTCACAGACATTGTGCTCTGACAATTCCTCTCATGGAAAGGAATATATTTCCCATAGATCTGTAGTGTTTCATACATTACAGCTTTCATAATATCAAAAGCCAGTGCTTAGGTTACATTGAGCTTTTCTTTCTAGCCCTTTGGTTTCACATGACCATAACTCTCTGTAAAATTTCTCTGTTCAGACTAAAACTTTCACACTTTGTATAGGGCAAGAAATGATGATTTTTCTTTCACTGAAGAAAATCCTTTTAGCTATCTTTGATTTATTAGAATGTGTGTAGAGGAGAATTACACTTTTATGGCTTTTTAAAATGTATTTTTCTTCTTGGCAACTAGCAAAGCTAGGAAAGGCCTTTTCCTAACCTATTTGGCATTTTCCTTCCCAAGAAGCTAAGCTTTTGTAGGGAGTGGACTGGGGAAGTCATGTACAAGAAAAACAGCCATGGAAGGATCACCTCTGAGCATGTTTAGCTAAGACACAATAGGGTTTTGGGGGGAAGGGAAAAGAGACCAGTTTACACCTATTTCTTGCAAGCAAACATTGTGTACAGAATGTGCTGCTGGGGCTGGGCACTGGGTTAAATTGGTCACTGGGTTAAGGACAGGAATGTAAGTTTAAGTGACAAGACAATCTCCCTCAATTGCAGAGTGGTGGTGCATCTCTATTTGCAGTCTTACCGGGTGGTGTGATTTGGATTCTGAAGACATTCACTTTTGCTGGTTTTTCTCCCAAAAAGGTTCCATCTCTGAAAGTCAAATGGTGAGGCAGAATCTCTTGTAAAATTGCAAAGGAAGCACTTTCTCAACTCCACCTTTATGCTGAAATGTGTGAAAGCATGGCTTAGCAAGACAGTTTCTCTGGATTCAGATTCTGAGGCTGGTTCCCACCTTCTTCTCTACCCAGCTGCCCGTGGTAGAGGCAAGTGGTTCCTAAATCACTGATCAAGTAGCCCCTGAGGAAGGGTCCTTCTGTGCCATTGCTGCCCTGGATTTACATGCCCTGGGCATAGAATCACAGATTGGCTTGGGATGGAAGGGTCCTTACAGATCCTCTCATTCCAACCATCCTGTCACGGGCAGGTCACCTCCCACTATCCCAGGCTGTTCCAAGTTCAATCCAGCCTGGCCCTGGGCACCTCCAGGGATGGGGCAGCCACAGCTTCTCTGGGCACCCTGTGCCAGGGCCTCATCACCCTCACCGAGAAAAATCTGTTCCTAATATCTATTCTAAATCTCCCATCCTTTAGTTTAATGCCACTCCCCCTGTCCTATCACTCCAGACCTCAAAAGCTCCTCCTCAGCTCCCTTGTAGCCCTTTAGGCACTGGAAGGTGCTGTAATGTCTCCCCAGAGCCAGCCTGAACAAGCCCCACTCTCTCAGCCTGTCTCCACAGGAGAGGTATTCCAGCCTCTGATCACCTGGCATCCTCTGGACCTGTTCCATTTATGGTGAGATGTGAATGTCACAGAGCTGGATGCAGGAATCCATATCATCCTGCTCTTGTCCCTGACCCATCATGATGGATATGTGGAGCCAGGTACACTGGGAAGAAAACACCTGCAAGACCTGAAGAATATTGAGGTGAATGAAAGAACCTCAATATTTAAAATATGGGATTATTTTAACCAGTATCATGCTGCCCATGCAAACTGGCTCATGTGTTTGAGCACCAGGCATTGCCACCTCTGTGAACCTGCTGATTTCCAGGTGGTAGCAGAGTACAAGAGAAATCCCAAAAGCTGCACAGCGCTTTCTTCTACTCTCATTTTCTCTTACTGAGAGAGGCTAAGAAAACGTCATGCAAAATCCCCGTGTTAATGTGACAATAGAATTATAGATCCTTTCAGTGAAGGATGGCAGGAAGTGGAGAGGTCGATCCCATCTCAGCCACATTAATTTGTAGCCCCTATTTGTTGTGCTGCCTGCCTCTAGTCCTGGAGACAGTGGCAGTTAATTCCAGCAGAATTTCCAGCAGACCTCATGGAATCCTAGCTGAAAAGCAAGTTTCTCACCACCACTGGCATTTTTAAAGCACAAGGGAATTTGGCCTCAGCTTCTTGCCTTGCTTTCTGACCTGTGCAATAGTGTTGATCTCACCTTCTTAACCCATTTCTTCTATTTGTCCTACATATCCCTTGCAACCACTCAGAGGCTGGATTCATTCTACTACCTCCGAGCATTTTCCTCTGAGATCTCTGCTTTCTGTGCAAGAAAATTCTAGCTGGCATTTGCAATTCATTGTAACTAGATCCAGGCATTGCCCTATTCAACACAGTTGGCTACCCCACAGAGATTTCCTTCACGTCATGATATTTGTCTTTGGAAATTTTAGTTGTAGACCTGTTGTCACTGCCTACTGCTATTTGAATTTAAACTAAAGCTGACAGGAATTGTTAGATCTCAGGCTGTTTTCTGCAAAGTTCTTGTACATAATCCTTTGCTACTTAGTAAAAATAAAATTTCAAACAGCATGGCAACACTAATATCTCCACCTTTGGGGGAAAAAAATCTGCCATCTGCCTGCTCTCAACAATATTGTCTGTCTTCAATGATTGGGCTGGAAAAATCTATTAAATTAAATGGATTAAGTGTACACATTACTCAGGGCCTGTCATTTGGATCCCTCCAGACCCGAGACCCTGTATCATGCTGATTTAAACTCGAGGGCAGTGAGGCATTGTAAGGCCATTGGTGGGCAATTTGGAGCAAGATGTAGGACTATAGGTAAGCTGCACTGTTTTCCATAGATGTTTAAATCATGAAGTGCAAAGACCTTCCTAAGATAATGCTGTTCCTAAGACTGAGAACTGTTGGTATTTATTACCTGTAGAAATAACCCTGAACAAAACTAAAGGCCCATCAACCAGGCTTTGGGTCTTGCTGAGATGGAACTTTTTGTATTTTCTTCTGGCAGGAAGCTGCATATCTTAATGCCCTGGTCCTCTACCCCTGCAACATCTGACCCTAAATCTGTGGGGTGACTCACAGGGTTAATGGTGAACTGACTTGGGGGCATTCATTGCACATTTATACAGCCAAAGAGACCGGTTGTTAGGGAATGTAGGCTCTACAGACAGGTAGGAACACATTTTAAGACACCGGGTATTAAAAGTATATTTACAATATAATAAGCCAGGCTGTATATTTCAAAGATCAATGGGAAGGGGCCACTTTTGGTGATGTTTGAAGTCTATCTCCTGGGCTGTCACATATATTCAAAGAATGCCTGCTATACATTTAGATCAACCCCCATCCCAAATGGAGGGGAACGCAGCTCTCTCCCCATATGGGGCTAATCTCCGGGAAGGCAGAGTGAGCACATGGTACCAATTCCTACACACTTTGGTCCCTTAACTCAGTCCTGAAGGCAGGGAGCTGGGGTGGGGGCAGGGGGGAAGCCTGGTGTCACCCATTTATCACAGGGATGCCTGCCTGCTCCTCACAGGTGATGAGTTTCCTTTCCATAACGGGAGAGAAATATGAGAGAGCTGATTCCAGGACAGGAACGGCCTCCTGATGGAATTGCAGAAACTGCAACTCCCTTCCACTTTGTGGGACAACAGCGGGAAGGCAAATACAACCAGAATGAGCTCTTCTCTGCACAGATTTTTGCAGCTGAGTCCTGCAAATCCAACATATATATATATATATAGTGGACATATATATATATATAGAGAGAGAGAGTGGACATATATATATATATATAGTGGATATATATATATATGGGACAGATGATATAGATATAGATGTAGATGTAGATGTAGATATAGATATAGATATAGATATAGATATAGATATAGATATAGATATAGATATAGATATAGTGGACATACATATATTGTGGACATAGATAGATTAGATAGATAGATAGATAGATAGATAGATAGATAGATAGATAGATAGATAGATAGATAGATAGAGGACATACACATATTTATTGTGGACATATATATATATATATATATATATATATAGTGGATATATATATTTATATATAACACAAGCAACACTGCGGAGGGTGAAGTGTGCCTTGAGTGCAGCAGGTCTGCCTGAGCCACCAGAGTTGCCCACACAGGAGCCGGGCACAGCACTGCCCTGCCCTGCACATGCAGGTGTGAGAAGCACTGCTGGTGCTGGAGGATGGGTAAAGACACTCCTGGCAGGAGGGAAAACGGTGGATAAAGGAACGTGCCTTCTGTGGCAGGAGGGATCCTGCAGTGGGGATTGCACTGGGAGATCTGGATGAGGACAGAAACATTTCAGGGCGAATTAAAATCCAAGCTTTTAAACACCATGTTATTTCTTGGACGTTTCCCAGAGCGGTTACTATATTTTTTTTTCTCTGCTGTATTAATAAAGTAAATCTTGGTTTAGGCAGCCTTGACATTTTTTTTTGAGTTTTTTAATCTCATTTTCTTTTATGTGGAAGAAAAAAGTAAAAAGAGGGAAAGAGTAATAATACAAGAGGGATACATCAAGAACTAACTTTAATGCACCCAAGCTTGAAAAACTAACATTTTCAAGGGAACATCAAAACTAGGGAAATGAGAGGGATCTCTTGCTTAAAATTTTGAAACAATACATTGTACTATATTTTTTTCCCAAACTTTGTTGATATTTTACTCTTCTAGTTGCATTAGAGAAAAATGTTTTCTAGGACAAGCCATGATGAGATGAGAGTCAGAGCTGTGAGGTGTAGCAGAATTGCTTACCCTCCTAGAGATTACTACATGAGATATGGTCTAAGCCAATTGCATGAATATCCTGTTTTGGTTGTGTTCATCTTGCTCTGCACAGGCCAAGCCATGCCCTCTGATGCACCATGCAGAAATGCCTGTGCCTCCAGGCAAGAGATGAGGATCTGCTGAGAAAATTATCCCAATCCCTCTTCTGCTACAACAGGGGCCTTTGCCTGACAAATGTACATTTTCAGTGCAGGGATTTCTATTTTTTCTGAGATATTTCAGAAGGAAATGAGTTATTCCCCAACAGTGCCAGATAGTCTCACTGCCTGTTAGACACTAAAGGGGAATTGTATTTCTCAGGGCTTGTGTCTCTTACACAGCAAGAGCAGAGAGATTACCTGAATGGACATCCTACCAGCCTTGCATGATTTGGCTCTGCACTTGGGGGAAATGCCACACCCCAAATCTGAGTGACAGCTGACATTCCCACCTGTAATTTCCAGATGGTGGCAGGAGCAAAGACTGCTGTCCTGAGTTAATGTACAATCCCAAGGATGTGAACTCAGCTCTGGGCACCACTGAGGGTACAAATGAGGGATGCTCAGCTCCATGCTCTTGTCCTTGCACAGCTCTGAAGGGTCAGGGGGACGTTGGGGTGGTCCCTGTTTCTCAGGGTTTTCCATCCTTCCCAGAACTCACCAGCTCCCTGGAGCCGTGCAGCCTCGAGCACAGCCTGCCTTCATCCCACTCCATGTCCCTGTCCCAGCAACTGCTGTCAGGCCTCAAACTCTTCAAGCAGCATTGTCAAACTTTAATTACGTGACTACAATCTGTCCAAGATTTTTATGACATTAATAAGAATGTTCCTAATTAGCATTTATTGTTTTTATTATTGAAATCCCAAATTACACAACCAATTGATTTTTCCCTGTTGCCCTCATTAAGTTGGAGTGAAATGCATTTTAAAATAGATTGGCATTTAATTCCTTTAGAAAGTGCTGATTAGATCAAGGGCCTGTTTCACTGCATTTGGTTGCATGAAGTCGCTTTAGATTTTAATTTCTCCTTGTTAGTATGAAGCTGAGTCACTCACTGAGTTCCTCTTCCCCCCTGCCACACAGGCACCCACTGGAAAAATCTCCCTCCATGGCTTAGATCAGGACTTTGGAATAAATGAAAGCAAAACAAATGTCTCCAGACAGCGGATTTGACGTGAGATGAAATGCAAAGCTCAGCCGGGTGTTGAAACTGTTCAACTTGCTTCATGAGCTGGCAGGATGGGGAAATAAACCTGAAATTATTGAGGGGTGTTTGGCTAAATATACAGACTCTGATATTTTCCTGTCCTCTTAAGACAGCCTGCCTGTGCTTGCTGCCTGTTCCCTGTCTCTCCTCCCTGCCTGCTAGACACTCCTCTGGTCTGCCATGCAAAGCCACGGAAACTCGAGGCAGGCATGGAGATGAGATCCAGAACACACTTCCAGTTGATGCACAGGTTTCTTGCACAGCTTCACCAAATCTCAAGGTCCTCATTAAGGTTCCTTCCTACATAATTGCATAACAAAGAGTGTCTCCCTGTCCCATGATTTTAATAGGGCTGAGAATATGTGGCTACATGAGGACCTCCATTGTTTCAAAATGCTACAGCCAGCTTTCCCCAAAGCCTGTTACATCCCATGAGGAGAATTTGTGTGATATCAGGGGTATATCTTCTTGATCTCCTTGATCTTCTTGCTTCCCCTGAAAAATGGTCAGAGCAATGCTTCTTTTCATTACATTTCCTGGGTGACGGATACCTCTGCAGACAGGGCAGCGTCCTGCAGACTGAACTCTGCTATATCATGGGATGAAAAGGTGCTACAGTCTCCTGTCCAGGCCAGGATTTGGCCATCAGGTCCTCCAGAGTCCTGGCTATAGAATATGCAAAGAGTTTTCTTCCAGTACAGGAGTCTGAGGGTACATCCTTCAGAAAAGTCCCTCCTCTTTCATCTTCCAGCGTGCCAAATAAACCGTATCTTCCCATTTCAAATAAACAGCACAAGGAGAAAAGAGAAACAAACCAGAATTTATCCAGACAAGCAGGCTGAAAAGGGACCACTCCCTCCTGCCCAGCTGTGGCCTGGAGTTTGTGTCTGAGCTGTGCATGACAACCCACAGAGCCCCGCACTGGGCTGTGGTGGTGGCTGTGCTGGGGCAGCTGTGGGACAGGACCCTTCCCTCAGGAGTGCCTCTTCTCAAGGATCCTTTCAGGCTTGTCATCTTCTCTTGCTCAGCCATGATTCCCTTTCTTCTCCTTATAAAACCCACGTTGAAATTGGCTGGAATGCCTTTTGGGGAATGACACTTGCTGGACCCACACTGTGTCTGCAGCTGTGCCTGCTGGGGTGTGTGTGGGGCTCTGTGTGTGGGGCAGGTGACCCAGGGGGCTGGTCCCAGGCTGGTGCCACTACCTGCTCCTGCAAACTGGTGCTGAAAACAAAACTGGTGGCAGAAATTCGTGGTACTGGGGCTCCTGTCCTGCTGGTTTTACATGTGAAGCAAGACAGAACACAGTGTTTGTCTTTACTTTTAGGTAAAATTTTTTTACAAAATTATTATTTTTGTTAGAAAAATCAGGTTTATTTCCTATTTTGTATGGAGTTTCTTTTCCCAAAAATGAGTGGGTACCACACATTTAAGCATGGGCAACTGTCTCCTTAGAATTCTGCCAAAAGCAAAAGGGTTTGTCTCTCTACCATACTTGCTTGTGTGGGAAGAAAACACAATTCCTCATCCATCCATCAGTGTCACCTGGACACCAGTGGAACCTGTGAATGAAAGCAGTGTTTATCCTGCACCCTCACTGTTTTCTTCTTCCACTGTGGCAACTCCCATAGAGCCAAAATCTTTTTTGAAATCCTGTTTGCTAGATTTGTTACCTTTTGCTAGATTTGTTAGATTTTGTTGGATTTTTTAGCCAAAATCTGTGGTAAGACTGTTCTTCAAAACAGGTCATGCAGTGCCAGTTCACCTTAGTGAGTAGCTAATCCTGCATCTCTATCCCTGCCCCAAACTGCATCCAGGGGGTCCTGGGGTTTTCATTTACTGCTGGCCAAGGCATCTGTAAGCCCTTGAATATGGTTTTTTATGGCAGAAATTGCTCACAGAGCCCATGCTCTGCCTCGGGCTGGGCTCTCTGTGCTATAGGGAACATGTTGCAGTAGTTTTTAGGATGGGCAATGCAAAGGTGGTGATGGCACCAGGAACAGATTTTAGCTGTCTGCCAAAGCATGGGAACGGGCAGGCTCAGGATCTCACCAGGTAGAGGGGTAAACTGAGTCACAGAGCAATGGAGCATTTGCTCTGGAGTTGTGCCAGAGCCGGGATGGAGTCCAAGTATCCTGAATGTCGAGCCTTTGACCCAGACACCGCCCCATGCTGCCTCTTTATTAAGCATCCTCTAAGATGTCTTTAAAAAGTCTCACAGAAAGGCTCTCTTGTTCTCCTGGGAGCTCTATATTAGCATCTGAAACACCCGTGCTAAATTTGAGGAGGAAGGGGGAGGTGAAAACGCATGAGTAGCTACTTTGGTTAGGTAATAAAGTATCAATTTATTTTTTATAAATACAGAGAAAATTCAAACCAGCTGGAACTTGCGGTACCCCTTTGCACGCCACATTTCTAGCAAAATTTCCTGCGATTCCCTGGAATCTCTGCCCTGTGCATTATCATGCCTGAGGGTGCACGGACAGGTCCTGTGCTGTCTCTCTGCTGGTCAGCCAGCCACACACTAAGGCAAGGGGCAGAGGGACTTCTACAGCTGTTTACACTGGATTTTTGCCTTCTTGAACGCTGAGGGGATCTTTCAGCAGGGCTGCATTGCCCACGGTTACCTGGGGCTTTTGGGAGAGCTGGTTGTTTTCTCTGGCAGCTCAGGGGCCTGAGCAAAGGATGCTGAGGGAGGAAAAGGCTGGATGCAAGGTGTGCACGCTGGGAAGCACTTGGGTGTGAGTGTGCAAGCCCATGTGCACAGATCTCCTGGGTCTCTGCTTCTCTCATCATGTTTGTGTCTGAACCTCTACCTGAGGCACTCCAAACTGACCTGCATGGAGAAACTGCGAGCTGGGGCTGCGAGGAAGAGGAGGCTGGGGAATAGTCATGAGGCAGCAGAGCGGGTGGGAATGATCCATGGCCATTGGACAGGAAAGAAGAAACAGGTTTAAAGTGCAGGAAGGGGATTTCGAGCAAGATACGAGTAAATCACAGTGACAAGAATTAAGTGTTTGCTGACTGTCCGGAGGGAAGCAGGCTTGCTATTTTGGGGAATCTTTGAGAATAACATGTCTGCCAGGAAGGGCTGGAGAAAGACTAGTTTTGGGGAAGGAGATGACTGATGGCTCTCTGTGCCCTTTACAGCCTTCTCAGCTGTGACTTTATATCCCTTAAGCTACAGCAGGAACTGAGCTGATGTAGTGCTGGTGGGAAAAATAACTGAGCACAGCCTGAATGCAATCCCTGCTGTACTCCTTCCTCAGCACCCCAGGGCCTGCACTGGATTAGGCAAAAACTTTTCCTCAGAGACATCTTTCAAACAGCCCACATTCTAGCCCCAAGAAATGGCATCTCCTGATAAAGCTTGTTTTGACTGTGACATGAAGGAGTGAGTCCAGCTGAAGGAATATATAATCTCCTGTCGTTGTGTTGATAAAAGCAAAGGTGCAGTGGAAAGATCCTGTTGGTGGAGAGGGCTCCCAGCGGAGTCTCTGGGCATTTAGGACTGATCCTACAGGGAAGGGGCAGATGTGGCGCCCTGGAGCAATGTTGCATTTCCCCAACCCACACATTGCCTTTGTAAGATCCCATTCGGATCTTTTTCTCCTTTTTTTTTTTTCTTCTGACAGGAGAGCTATATTTTGCAACATGTTGAACTCCATAAACAAACTAAGATTCTATTTTAAACTCCAAATTGATGTATCCAACCGGCAAGGAAATTAGCATGAATTAATTAGGGTGAAGATGAAAGGCTTCGCTAAGCAGCGTTACGAGCAACAGCCTTTATTAAAGCCCCACAATACATTCTCCACTTATCGAAGAATACAGCGTTTAATGAACACTAGATCTGAGCAAACCGCTGGCTGGGGCTGGCAGAATGGCATACCGGTGCTTAACTAGCACCGCCCGTGGTTCTGGATCTGGGAGCCTGGGCTGCCAGGGATGTTCTGTACCCCAACATCCTCCCCCTGCGGTTCTGTACCCCAGCATCCTCCCCCGGCGGTTCTGTACCCCAACATTCTCCTCCGGCGGTTCTGTACCCCACCATCCTCCCCCGGCGGTTCTGTACCCCAACATTCTCCTCCGGCAGTTCTGTACCCCAACATCCTCCCCCGGCGGCTCTGTACCCCAGCATCCTCCCCCGGCCGCCTCTCCTGCGGCTCCATCCAGCCCCGGCCACCTCCCACGCCGCTCCGGCATCGCACAAACAAGTCCCGGTTCCGCTCAGCTGATAACGGAGCCAGCAAACAATCTGATAAGTAATAGCTTCGCTGGCAAACAGTTAATCACGACAACAAAAGCGTTTAAGGAGGGGGTGGGGGGGTGCAAAAGGGAGGTAACAGCGAGCCGAAGCTCCGGAGTTTAGCGGCTGCAAGCTGCCAGAGAGGCAACGTGGGGAAAGCACAAGGGTTTGTACCTCTCCTCTCCCTCCCCTGCGGCTCAAACTCTGTGTCCCAGAGCTCCAGCTCGCAGTGACAGCCCGGGTCACCCCGGCGCTCTGACTCACGGCTGATACTCAGCGTCCCAGAAGGGCACAGGGACACCTAGGCTGAGTTAACGAAGTTTGGGGCAGTTAATTAGCGAGGACCTCAGTGCCCTGTAACCCTGCCCTCGGCTCGCCGTGCTCCTGCTGAGAATGGATAGAGTGTGTGCCACACTCAGCTCTCCCAGGACAGCGGCTGATTTTAATGAGAACCACACACCTCTACCCCTCTGCATTTAAAGGAATCACTTGGCTGCCCAGCAATGCCCTCCTTTGCCTCCTCTTCCTCCTCCAGATCTTTAATTGCTCCTTTCTACTCCCCACTGCTCCCTCAGACCAATCAACTCCCTTCGGTCCTCTGATACACGTTATATATTTCTCGTTATTTCACTTTACGCTGTTAACTATTTGCTGTTTGAATTCCCTCCTGGCCCTCAAGTTTCCACCATAAATGTGATAAGTTACAACATCTGTTCTGCCAGGACCGGACTTTCACTCTCAAAAGATTGTTATTTTACTTCAAGAAGCCCCAAAGCGCAGCAGCTCGCAGCTCTCGGTGCTCCATGGGAGCACAGCAGCCTCCTGCACGACACGGGAATGCCAGGAAATGACACTCTTTGGGTGAAACTCTCTGCACTTTGGTGTGAGGAGTGCACTTTGAAACTTTGCATCAGCCTAGCAGTTAATTTGGGTGAGAAAAGACTGCTTCAGCCAGAAACAAGCCCTTCTACAAGTGTTAAATTGCACTTTTTAACACTTTCATGTGAAAACTTGTGGGGTTTTTTAATTTTAGGATCATTTTTATTTTTTAAGATCATTCTTATTTTTTCTTTTAAGATCATTATAACAAACTTTGGGAACAGCTGAAGGGAAACAAGAGGCTTTCCTTAAGCCAGAACTATGCTTTTCACCTTTCAAATTCACCCAAAGTTTTGCTTCTGGGGCAAAAATATTTTTCAACTCTCTTGTTCAAAAATGTTTCAACTCTCTTGTTCAGCTTAAAAAAAATCAAGAAAAATGTTGTTTGTCCAAACCACTTCTAAGCACAGCTTTTCTCAAGTAATTATTTATTTGCTGGCAGGGATTTTGAGTGTTAACCACAGTGTGGTCTTGCTGGGTGAAGTGCAAGAGGGCTGCTGTATGCTGGGAATCACCTCAAGGAACGAGGCAGGATGGAGTGAAAAACACTGCCTTGAAGGGCTCTCAAATGCTGTAGGAAAGATGAGGAGAGCAAACAAACATCTTCCTGGAGTTCACAAAGCTTTGTGTGGCAGAGGAGAGCCAAAAAAAATTATTCTTTTATTTCGCAGAGTTGACTGGCAGGAAAGGGCGCAGCCCTTTGCCTGCCTGCCACAAGCACAGAGGCCACCTGTCTGACTCGAGTCTGGAAAAGAGCCTTTCCAGCATTCCAGAGGCTCCTGGTGGAGGAACAAGCCTGAAGGTTGTGTCAGGGGTGATGGAGAGCTGGTCCCAGCGGATGCTGCTGTCCTGGTGGGGTGGACACACGAGGTGTGTGCTCCCTGCTTGGTGCAGCAGCTGCTCCTGAGCATGCAGAGCTGGCCTTGCTGCCACCATTCCCTGCCCCTCCAGAGCCAGCACTCAGAGCTCATCTTCAGGGAAATTCATGGCAATGAAAGGCCTTTGACTCACAGCTGTGGAGTCCAGTGTTTTCCCTTCCTGCCTGGAAAAGTTTGGTACCAGCAGCCTGCCTCTGTTAGCAGAGCTCAGCGTGAGCTGGGAGGATTGTCTGGGGCAGCTGGAGAGTGGCCTGGGCTCAGCGTCTTGGCTTCCCACCACAGAGGTCATCCCAAAGAGCAGGGAAGTGGTTGTGAGAGAACCTGGGGGAAGTTCAGTGGTTTTAAGAGGTTTTCTGTTACAGGATGGAACAAAAGCCAGGGAGATTTAACCATCTTCTTGAAGGAAAACAGCAGGGGAAAAAAGATGTGGGGATGACTCAAACAGTTCTGCTTTGGTTTCCTTTTTTTCCTTTTTTTTCATTTTTCATTAGGTTTTACATTGTATTTTCCTTTTTGAAACAGGGGAAGAAGTCATCTTGAAACACTGCATTCAAGAAAGACCCAAATGAAACACTTCAATCTTATCAAAGGACTCATCCTCTTTTTTCCTCCTGTCTTTCTTTTTTCTCTTTTCTTCCTTTTTTTTCACCTTAAAATGAGTTTTGTCAGAAGGCAACACTTCTAAGTGAAACACTTTGCTTTGGATAAATTGATCTTTCCCCCTGGAATATTGTTTCAGCAGAAGGAGGTTGCACAGCCTGGGAGGAGGCCTGGAATGCTGTTGGTGCCCATTCTGCTAAAACAAGGCTCAAATATCTGGACAGTCACAAAAAATCCTTCTAAACAGTCTGTCCCAGCACCTCAACATCCTCGAGGCTGTGCTTCAAACCAGCAGCAATGCAATGGGGTCATCTGATTTTTTTCCTTAGGCTTTTTCCTTTCTCCTTTTTTCATCCTCAGGCTTGAAACAAAACACTGCTCTAGGATTAAGCAATTTTTGATGAATTATCTGCCTGTGAAATAATCCTGGTGGGTTTTGTGCCACTTTTTTTTATTATAACACTTTTACCACCCACAATGTCCTGTGGCTAGAAGTTACACAGGTTAACTTCCATACATGAGAGAAAAATCCCTTTTCTTCTTTTGAACCTGCTTTCTTCTGGTTTGATGCACGGCTGTCTCAGAAAAGGCAGGAAAGCATCCATCCCCAGTCATCTTTTCCATGTTATTTTAGACTTGCTGAGCTCCTAATCTACCCATCCAGAATCACCATCCAGCCCTTACACAGACTGAAGAGTCCTAATCTACTTGTCCATGCAGCCCTGTTTCCTTTTCTATGGGGCTAGCTGCTTCTTGACCCCAATTACTCTTTGACTTGGAGAAGTCCAAATTAACCCTAGTCCCCATATATTTAATAAAAAGAAAGGAAAAAAAAAAAAAAGAAAAGGAAGCTGGAAGCTGCTCTGTATTTCTGTACCTCTGATCCTGCTGGTACTTTTCCCATCCTTCCTTATTTAGGAGAATGCATTTCTCCTGGAGTCTCTTACACAATGCTGAAATTGTCTCCATTCTTAGTGGAAGAAGGGACATTTTTCCTCACTGAATGAAACTTTTCCTCTTTTATGTCTAAAAATACACCTTGTACTGATGGGGGTAGTTCTGATATTTTTATCAATTTCGTCAAATGCCTCCAGTCTGAAAAGACAGCGAAAAATATTTCTGAAGAGTGTTGGAACGTCTCGGTTTTCCATTTTCGACATGAAACTTCTGCATTTTTCTTCAAAACGGTGTTTTGCTGGTGTTTAGAAGGGGGAGCAAATGATTTCCTATTTCCTTAGGAACAACATGCATCTCCTTGCTGCAGAGAAACACCAGAGTGAGAGACCTGATGTTCTATGGTGCTGGAGGGCAATTGTCAGGCGGGAGCAAAGCATCTGTGGTCTGAGAACGGGGAAAGAGACAACGTGAAATAATTTGGCAGCCAGTTTCAACCTGGCTAAACTCACTACACTGAAGTTTTCTCTCTTCAAAGAGGAAAAGCCCTCAGTCCCCAATCTGAGCCTGACAGGCTAAAACCACCCAGATCCTGGTGCTGGTGACATCCCGTGCCCTGCAGTTTTCGGACGGGCTCCCTGTTGGAAATTAGGATTCTCAGGAGTAACTGGGATGTGATTAGCGGTTCTTAGATGAGTGCCCAACAAGTTCTCCCGGAAAAATCAGGCGGCGAGGTGGCGGCTGCTCTGCTGCAGGCTGGTCCTGCTTGGGAGGATGCAATCCTCGGGCTCCAGCTCGCTCCCGGCTGCGGCGCAGGCGAGGAGAGTGGGAAGAGGGGAGTGATTCCTGTTCCCAGCGCTTCTGAGCCGCTGCTTAAAATCATTTAACGCCGAATAAATTATGGTGTAATTTAGTTGCATAGCATTTCATGCTCAATTAGTGCCACTTTAGAGGGAGGCAGCTCTCCGTGGAGGATGAAGCTCGGGAATTTCACTTTGCGCCGGGGTGGGGTAGGGGGGAAATGTATATTTTAAAGATAAACGGGTAACCATGGCAACAGTACAACTCCGGGAGAAGCCGGGAAGAGAGGAGCCGCTGGAAAGGAGGGAAAGGTAGATAAGGGACAGGCTGGCAATAGGTCTTTCTTAGGAAGCAGATCTATCTGTGGAAAGAATGGTGCTGCTGGCTGCGGCATTCCGAGATGCTGTAGGAGCCCCCAGTTTCATAAGGGTGCTCCAACCTGGAGATGCCGTCACCCCTGGAGAAAGCAGGCCCAGGAGGCCGGGACAGTGAGCAAGGGAAGGTGAAAAAAAGTCAGGAAGTCCTTACAGCCGACATCCCACGGGATAAAGCTATTGGGAAAACTTCTAAGTGGGCTGGTGGTCAAACTGCTGGAGGGGGGACTCACAGCCACGGATGTGCAGCAGCCAGCAGTGACTTCCATCCATCACAATGCAGATCTATGGGGGTGGACACCAGCCTGGGATGTCCAGGACCCCTGGGGAGGAGCCCTGCTCCTCCTGCCCATCTCCCTCACATCACTCGACCAGGTGAGAGCAGAGCCATCCAGGGGCCCAGCCACGGCAGGAGGACACGGAGCTTGGGGCTGGACACCACGAGGAGGATGCACATCCCTGCTCCCAGCCTGTGAAACCAGACATCCTGAGCTCCCAGGGCTGCAGAGGGCCCCCAGCAGCACCCTCTGAATGCCATCGACACAGTGGGGGTGTGGCAGCAGTGCTGTCACCAGCTTGGCACAGCTCTGAGAAAGCTGCTCCCCACCAGGGCATTTCCCTTCAAGCTCAGAGGCCTGCCAGGTATGTCCTGAGCAACCATGTGCCCAAGGATGCAATTCCCCAAGCTAATACATCTAAGAGACAGAAGGCATTTCCTGATGTTCAGATGCAATTTTTCTTGCCTGATTTCATCCCCTTCCTCTCAGTGAAGCTACCAGGAGACCTTTAACACCCTCCCTACTCCTCCCAAGTTCTTGCAAGCAGGCAAGTCCCCCTTTTACTCCTTCTCCACAGACTTTTCATCACTTTTTGCCCATTTCTGGAGTGCCTTCGCATTTCCAGCAACTTTATGGTGTCCAGGAAATCACACAAGCACTGTTCCTAGGAGAGAGGTCTGATCCAGATGGGTCCAGCCTCCAGATGTGTCCTTGCACAAGACCTGTGTGTGAGCAGCAGCGTGTTCAGCTGCTTCCCTCACACAGTGCAAGGGCAGGGTCAAGCCTTACCCGTGCTCTTGGCCTTACCTTTGCTGTTAACCTAAATAATAGCAGCAAAAACAACCTCCAGCCTCTCTCCTCCACCTTGGCTTCCTCCCCAAGTCCCCAGAGCCCACTGTTTCTCCCTCTGGTAGCAACCGAGCTCCTCCTGCAGCATTAAATCAAAGTGTATTTAGCATTAGGTAGAGCCACCAGAAACCTCTCAGGAGGTGAATTCAGGGTGCCTGATATCAAGTTGTCTCAATTTAGAAGAAGTAGAGGCTGTGCTGTTGAAAAGGATGTGATCTTCACAACTGGGGGAAAAAAAATTACTAGAGCAGAGAAGAAGAAAGTTTTCCTTAAAGAGAGCACAGCATAAGTTTCCTTCTTTAATAGGCTCCTGCAGTTCTAGGAATAAAACAGGAACTGTCCTATCGAGATCTTAACCACAGGTATGGAAAATGCATGGGGAGCCATGGGCTGTGCTTTGAAATGACAGACAGCTGTGTGGGATTATATACCAGCATCAAATTAAGATGCTGGTATAGCAAACACAATGAAAACGAGCACTTGCACAATATCCAGACTGGACAAAAGATGACGAATACACATCTGTAACTAAGAGTGTAAAGAGGATATGCCAACAGTTGTGGAATTGAAAGGAATGAGATGCAACATAAGGTATTTAGACATCCTCTTCCAAGGAACTCTGGAAGAAAACCACAGGTCATCTGTCATGACCCCCTTTGCAGAGCAGCCCTCTTGTGTGAAGCATCTGGTTTCTGCTGAACGGTGTCCAGTATTTGACTGGAGCATCTTACAGAAAATCATCCCTTGCTTTTAGATGTGGAGAAATTACCACGTCCCAGAAATTACCACATCCCTGGGATTTTGACTGAATGTCTGGTCACATCTTCTGCTGCAAATGTGGGCCTTACATTTCACTGGAATTTGTCTGACCTTAATTTCCAGTTGTTGGCTCTTTTGTTCCTTTCCCCGTGTGATTGAAGAGGCTTTCACACCTTATATTTTCTTCCTGGAAAGGTACTTACACATGGCAATCAGTTAAATCTCAATCTTTTTGATGAGCTAAACAGATCAAGAATTTTCAGTCTGTCATTGCAAGGCTGATTTTCTTCCAGCTCCGCAGTTTTTTCGTGGCTCTTTCCTGCACTGTCTCCCACTTGCTCAACTTTGATCATCTCATTTTCCTGCCCTCATCTTTCTTCCCAAGAGTTTTGCTCATAATTCCCTAGAAGCATGGAAAATTAGTCTTTCTGAAATATTTCTTTAATATAAGAAATATAAGTCTTTCTCACACACGAGAGTGTGTGTCTGTGTGTGTCTGTGAGTGTGTGTGTGTTTCCCAAGCCAGGACCGTGCTCCAAAAGATGACATAAATGAAATAAAATTACAATTGCTGGCATTAAGCAATCACCAATTTCCAAAAGCAGGGATCTCACGGATCACTTAATGCCTGCTATTTATCCTGACACATCCATTACTGACACAGTGCTCCTCTGGATGGATGCAGCATCTCTGGTGTTGGGATAGACAGCATCTCTGATTTTAAGCACTTGCCTGAAGGTTCCTTGGAGGGGCACAGCATCTTGAAGGGAGCACCTAGTTATGGACACATAGCTGTCAATTTGTATGGCTCTTTGTCTGTAGTGCCCTTCCACAGGGAAAAAACGAGGAATTTGGGGGGTTAGAGAATGGAATTTGACCCAAACTTTCTCTGCCTCAGTTATCTCACAGTATTCATCTCTTGCTTCCAGCCTGGGCTCCTTTCCCAGATTCCTTTCAGCCCCTTCCCCACCTCAGGTGCCCAATGCATCCCTTGATCTTGATAACAGAATGCAGGAAGCTATGCAGGGTCAGCCCTTGCACTTCAAATTCCTTCTCTTGGCTCCATCTAGGGAATTGTGCGGTTCAGTATCATCCCGGGATGTTATTAATGTGTTGTTTACTTCTCCATCCCTGTCATTAATAAAGATGTTAAACTAGACCAGCTCTAACATCGATCCCTGTGGCACCTTCTAGAAACCTTCCTCCCTGTGCAGACCCCTGCAGTTTATCATGGCCCTGTGTTTACACACCTCTTAGCCAATTTCCCGTCAGGTGTCTCAGCTTGTATCCACTCCAATTCGAATTCATTTGCCGGGTACGGTTTTGCAAGGCACTCTATCAAATACTTTATTAAAGGTGGCCTCTAGATACTTGCATTTTTCTTCCCTTTAATACAAATGGCTCCATCTGAAGAGATAACACGCAGGCTGGTGTACACATTTGGAAGGAGATAGGGCCACATTTGGCATACAGGCAATGGTTATCAGCACGAGTGTTTAAGTTTGGGGGTGTTGGGGAATGCTAATGGAAATTGTCCGTGTTTTTTGAAGCCCAGGGGTTCGATTCTGGCCACCTTTCCTGGGTGGGAATGTGTTTGTTTTGTTTTGCTAATTTTTAAGAAGTAGCCAAACAACAGATCTGTGAGATGTTCCCAAAGTGCTTTGTGACACTAAGTCAGATGTACATCCTGGGAAACCCCAACTTGCAAAAAAAATCTACTTTAGGAAGACTGGCACACCTGGAAAATTTGGACCAAATCTAGCAAAGAAAGGCAGGGGAGGGGATACCTAACCAGGGCAGTGTTACAACCTGAATGTTTTCAACATAAACTCCAAATATTTGGTTTCCAGATTGTAGCACCTATGTGGGCAGTGGGAGGAAACCATGGACTTGCCATGTGGATGGGCTTGAGGCATTGCTGTGTCTCTATGCCCTTTGTCTGGGAGCAGGGAGCCCTGGTCCCTGCCCATGGGTCAGTCCTGGCTGGCTCCTGGCTCACTCTAACTCCATCCATGCTGCTGGGGGTCTCAGTCAGCTTTTGCAGTCTGCTGGCCTGGGAGAGAGCCTCAAAACCTGTGTGATTTTCCTCCAACCCAGCAGAGAGCTGCCTTCTACAGGGCTGTGGATTGCAGGGGGAATTGTGCCAGGACAAACCTTGCAGGGTCTGCAGTCGATAAGTATCTCGGCAGGTCAGAGAGGGATCACATTCCCATTGCCCTACTTCATCTTTTCCCTCTCCTTCCAGCCAGGCTCTCCATTACAAAACGCACAAGCCAGGCAGAGCAGCCCATCTCCCCTCATTCGTGTGCGTGCTTGTGTGTGTGTGTGTGTGTGCAATCATTTTTCTCCTCTGTCAGAAGACAAAGCTGGCTTGTAAAAAACCCATTAATCTGAGCCCATGCCTTGTGCTCCTTTTCTGCTGTGCAGGACTCCAGAGGAAGTGCTGAACGAGGCATTCTGCTGTGCTAATGCCTCCTAATCTTCCCCTCTACCCTGATAGTCTCCAGCAAACCCTTGCTGAGCTCTGGGGCCATACGTCTTCACGGCTGCTCACCAGGGGCATCATTAGGAAAGGGCTCTTAAATGGCTTGACATTCATGGCTTCCCAGAGGAATGGAGCTGCTGACAGATCTCTCCATTTGGAATATGAAATCTATTTGTTCAGATGCATAATGACCGATTTGTCTTCTCAGAGGAGCTGCTGCTGAGTCCTGGGACTCAGTTGTGGTGCTGCAGGCCAGCAGCTGCATGCTGAGACCACAGCAGAGCCAGCCCTAAGTGATGCTGATTAGAGGAGAGGAGGAAAACCAGCCCTGAGGGGGCAGAGGTTGCAGGAGAACTGCAGTGCAGGGATGGAGAAGGTCTGGAGAAAGAGGCTCTGCAGGATCCAAGCCAGGCAGTGTGCTGGAGCTCACTGAAGGAGGGGAAAGGAAGGCAGCAGAGCCATCCTGGAGAAGCTGCTGGGTCGTGCTGCCATCTCCTGTAAGGAGCCTTGACCATGGCCTCGTTTTCTTGTCTGCAAGCAGCACCTGGGCACTCAACCCACACTGCACCAGTGCTGACACCAGGTGGGAATGGACACTGCTGGTTCTTCTGCTGCTGGCCAGAGCACTGTGGAGAGCAAAGTGGGACAGCAAGCAGCATCACAGTGCAATATTAGGGGCACAGTGCTTCCAGACCCAAGGCTTCACCAGGAAAGGTCACACCTTCCCTTCCCTGTTTCATCCCCTCAAAGCCTCGAGCAGCTTCAGGGCAATGAAGGAAGCTCTGGGGCAAGGAAAGAGCAGAAATTCCTGATGGGAAAGCAGAGAAGTGACATCAGAACCCAGAAAGCATTGAGGAGGCAGAGAAGGTCACAGAATCACAAAATCAGAGAATGCTGGTGCTGGAAGGGACCGCTGGAAATCATCTAGTGAGACCTTCCTGCTAGAGCAGGTCATTGCACTTGGGGTGATGCAGTCAAGAGTAAAAGGAGGACACAAAAAGGGCAGATGTTAGAAAAGCTTCACCTGAAACAGGGGAGAAATCAGATCCCTGGGGAAGCAACCTGGAAACAAGACTCGTTCTGCAAGTGACCTGCATGGATCCAGCATTCCAACAGGTTGTAAGGATTTCCTGAGGTGTAAGGGCAGAAGATGCCCCAAGCACTGAAATCTTCATCCCAACCTTCATCAAGGGTGCAGGGAAGGGCCTCATTTCCTGTCACCCTCCTACTGCAGCTGAATGAGACACTGGCCTCTACCACTGAGGTGTGGGACTTTCACTCCTAGGGGAATCCCAGCATTTCAATGTCCACTTGTTTTTCCCAAAAGGGGTGGAAGAGTTGCCATTTCGAAATTTTCCACGGAGCGATAATTAAACAAACAAACAAACAAAATCAGTAACAACAGAAAAATTGGACAGCAGCAAAATGTTTTGATGCTGTGAGAAGGTCTGGCAGGGTTGAACCTATGTGGTGCAGGAATGTGCAGACTTACGGGTTATGGTATGCTGATGGAAAGTTATTCTCAGGTCTGAGCTCCCCTCTAACCCCCTGACTTGGCATCAGCAAGTCAGAAGAGAAAAAGGCATCTCAGGACAATGCAGTACCTGCTAGTTCAATGCCAAAATGTCTGTACTTGGTCTGCCTCCCAGCTTCCACCACGGATGAATTCTTTTTCAAAGCAGGAAGCAGCTGAGGATGCCTGGGCTTGTCCCGTGCCAATGGGAGGGCTTCCCAGGCACACAGAGCCCTGAGTGCTGTGAGTGCTCCAAAGCCAGCTGCCTGCACAATAATTGAATCAGAGGAACAGGAGGGAAGAGCCACATCTCTGCTCTGCTGTGTCCCATCAACAGACGAGTTGGCTATCTGGAGCTTGGGGCTCTTCCAGGGAGCCCTTGGCAGTGCTGCTCACAGCACTGTTTGCCTCTGTAATTACAAACAACACCAAGGAGATGCCTGGGGTGCTCAGGGCCACCTTTCGTGCTGGGATTTCTCTGTTTGCATTGGGTTATCAGTGTACCATGAATTTCTGGGCGTGCAGATCAGGACAGACGCCAGCTGGGGAGCAGAGAAGGAGAGAGCTGCAGAGAATGCCGGGCCCCTGGATGCTCCCAGAAGACAAGCTCAGGTCTAGCACTTGTCCTGGTCACTGTAGTTGGATGAAGGGTCACTAAGGGTGTTCCTGTAGCATCCTGAGGCACCACTGGGTGTGCAGTCAGGTTGGATGTGGAGCTGGAGGATATGAACATACTCTGTGTGCGTTGTGTGGTCTGGTTCAAAATCAAACCAGCCTGGAATGTATCATCTCCATCACTACCTCCCATGGATCCACAGGCCAATCTACCACCTGGACTTTGGTTTCCTCCTTATCCTGCTGTCAGATTAAGAGAAGAATGCTGATGTTGCTTCACCTGCACCCCCTGTGCTGCTGCAGAGCCCTGGAGCAGGCAGCAAGAGGCAAGGACAAGGGAGCAGAAGAGAAGGGAGCAGGAAGCACAGCTCAGCCAAGGCACCCAAAATGCCTGTGTTGGTTGCAAACAGCTCTCAGGTGGGAGTGCAGAATGGGTGTAGAAATGCAGGCAGACCCAGACTGAAAGCTTGCCTTTGGCCAGAGAGAAGGGAGCAGGAGCTCTGCTCCATCCAGACCCAAACTCAGGCCCAGAGCCACATCCATTCCAGCATGAGCCATGGTGACTGTTGTACAGCCTGGCTTGGTGTGTGTGGGCAGAGGATGCCCTGGTGGTGTGTCCATCCAGGGCTGGGAGCATGTGTGCCAACATTCACCCAGGCCTGGCTGATCCATGGGAAGCTGGCACCCTGCAAGTCTGAGTCCCCAGAGAGAATTTGGGGCAGGATTCAGTGAGGCCCAGATGACTGTGAGAGGAAGGAGAGTGGCTTTCTCAAACTATACGAAGAAGTACCACTCCCAGTACAGCAGCAGAAACATTGATGTCCCTGGGACTGAAGCAGCTCCTATGCCTGTGGATGGGTGAGGATGCAGCCTTGTGGTGTGTCTTAGAGGTGTTGGAGCAGCTCTGTGAGTGACAGACAGAGCTGTCAGGCACTGCTCTCCAGGGACTGCTGGCTTAGCTCCTGTATGTGTCAAACCATGGGTGTCCCAGCAGTCCCTGTGTGTCTGAAGGCTCTGCTGGAGAAAGGCTGCCTCCTTCACCAGCCACTCACAGCAAAAGAAGAGTGACCCAGCACCCAAACCAACCCAGTGACCAAAATCCTTCCTTAGCAGGCTCGTCCCTGTGCACGAGGGTGAGAAAACAAGCAGCATGTCAGACAGATGTTGGCTAATGAGCTGGAAGGCGCCCAGGGTGCAGCCTCCAGCTGGAGTCACACCAGAAGGTCTGTGCAAGTGCGATAAAGCCCGGCTGTAGACATTCAGTGGGCAAGCTTTGAGGCATTTCAAAATCAAGTGAATTGAGTTCATCCTAGTTGTCCCTTGTCCCTTACAGCGTGCTAAGACACTACAATCTTACCTGGTTGGTGTCAAAGTTCATTCTGGGGCAGTTTAATTGTGGAGGGAGGGTTGGAGTTGTGCTTGTTTGGGTTTTTACCCCTCTCTCCCTCAGCTCTGCTCCACACCACTGTATCTCTTTGGCAGGCTGATACCTCAGTCCTGGTGCCAGAGGTGAACACAGCTGCCCGTGGAGCTTGTCTTCCAAAAGGCATTCCTGAAGGAGGTGGCCTGGCTTCCCTGAAAAGGCTTTGCTGCCTCCTTACCTTTGTCCTGATCTGTGGATGGTTTCAGACCTTGCTGGCATTCTCACAACAAGCTGTACTGCCTCTCTCAAAGTGAAGTGTTTTCAGACAGAGTGGGATGTTTTTGTGTACTCAGAGCTTGGAAAACTTGCACTGGGTTTCTCATGTAACTATGGGAAGAGAAATGAGAATAAACAAATACCTGTGGTCATTTAGAGCCCTGATATATGACTCCAGCCATGTCCCTGCTGGAGGCATGTCAGCCCTGAGCAAGCACAGACAGCACTGAGGGTCCCCAGCTCCTCCAAGGACCTTTTGTGTCACTGCCATTAGAGCACAAGGACAGGCCCCACCAGCCTGGTTCTGCTGTTCACTTTGAAATCTCCTTACGTGGAAAAGTCTCTTCATCCTCACCAAGGAGCAGCTGCAAAGGGTTATGACATGCCAGGAACAGAACAAAGACAAAATCCCGATGGAATCCACTATCTTCCTATGCCCTGGGGATCTGCATTGCACCCAGCACTGCTCCACAGGGTCAGTTCCCAGCTGGGGGACAGGGTGGCTGTGGGGCTGAAGGAGGATGCTCAGTGAGGGTGAAGACCTCCTTGTCATTCTCCAGTTTCTCCACAAACAATTGGGGCAATGGTACAACTCAGTGATCCCACTGATCCTCAGCTATAAAGCCATCACAGCCCTGCTTTGTCCTCTTTGCTCCATAGAAAGCAGCTACCATGGTGCTGGACAAAGCTCCCAGGATTAGTGTAAATCAGTGGGTATCTAGGTGGTAGAGAAGGGAAAACCTCAATGGATGCAGGAAAGGTGCTCAGACACCCCATCATCACTACACTGATGCATCCATTTTGTCTTTCTCCTTGTTGCCCTTCATCAGGGCACTTCCAGGTTCCTAGGAGCATCAGCATCCCAGGACCACCCTGCAGTGCTCAGCCCTGCTCCTGCAGAGGCACAGTGTGTTTGCAGACCTGGCTCCACATTGTGCAGCATTTATTGCTTGAGGAGCAGAGCCAAGCTGCAAAGTAAGTGTCTGTCTCCTTTACTGCTGGTTTCTAGCAATGAAGGAGTGCCATAAACTTTATGCTAACTCCCAGGTGATAGCTGCAGAGTGGAAGGACATACTTGCTATATTTTTAATTTCCCCTTTTTGATGTGGCATGTTGTTTTCACTTTAACTGTGGTACAAGGGACATCTGTATGGAGGATTGCTCTTTTCCCTGTTTGCTGCCCTTTAGCAGCTCCTATTGCCTTTCTCCACCTGAGCTCCCTGTGCAGAGTGATTTATCACTGGGTAGAGAGTCAGGGGACCACAGGGAGGAGCCTGATGGAGGACCTATGTGAGTGATGTGAACGGGCATCTGAACCCTGCCAAAGACAGTGTCCAGCTCTGTTCCCCTGCAGACACCGGGCAGCTTGTGTAAAACACTCGTTTTGCAGATGGCAGAGGCATAAGTGTCACATTTGTGTTACAGGGCCCATCTCTTGTGTCTGTAGCCACGGGAGAGGGCTGGGTTTGTGGCTGTGGTTGGCAGCCTGGCAGTGCCAGCAGCCAGGAGGAGGGAACAGTGTGGTGCAGTCTGCTACAGGGTTATCCCTGCACTGCTTTTGCTCCCCAAACCTGAGCTTTGTGTGCACACCCTGAAACAGCCAGCACCAACCCATGCTCCCACACACCAGAAATGGTGCTTAAAGGCTCAACATCATTTTCCCCAAGGCTCCTCCCCAGCTCATCCCTCCCCAGAGTGTGTCAAGCTGCTCTGTCCAGCAGCACTTCTGCCCCTCTTGTGCCTTCCTGGCCACACAGGGGCCTTTTGTCTCTGCTCATTTGGTTGTTCAGCACAATGGGGCTTACAGGGACATCACAACAAACCTTCCCCAACCAGGCCCTTCTCAAACACCCCCGGCTGCTGCAGGGCTGTTGATGGATGCAATGCCTGGATCTGCAGGGGTCCTGCCAGCTGAAATCACCTACCTGTGTTTTGAGACATCTCTCCAGTGACCCCTGGAGCAGGAGGGCTTGAGTGCCCACTGGGATGCAGGGGCGAGCCCTGAGCATGAAGGCTGTGTGCAGCCCAAGTGCTTTTATGCTTTTCTCCATGAAGATTGACCTTGGGGGGGCAGTTCAGAGGGAGGGGCTGCTCTTTACCCTGGGAATGAAACACCAGAGGACAACTTGCCCTTCTGCTTCCCCTGAGGGCACTGGGAGATCACTCAGCCCCAGCCCAAGCATGGTTAAAGGAAGTTTTTGTGGGGGCTCTGTGTGGTTTTCGGAGCTCCCCTCAAAGTAGTCTTGGATAGCTCTCACCTGCTTTTGTTCTCTAGGATCCTCGTGCTGCTGCGGCTTCTTTTGTTTGCTGAGTTCTTGTTCTCCTCCTCCCTCTCTGGACTTACCATGCCAAATGGATTTTGATTGCCTTCAGCCAGAGATCAAGCACTGTTCTCTCTCATTAGAAGCAATATTTGTTGTACCAGGACTCACATGACCCCAGTGCAGAGAACAATCCCTTTTACTGCTATGCAGAAGACAAATATTTGCTGGTACAAAACACTTTGGATGGTGTTATAGAGAAGATTTCTGCACATTTCAAACATGTGACAGAGTTGACATGCCTTTCCACCAAGTCACATGTATCCTGACACCTGCTCTATCAGTGAATTTGTAAAACAATGGTTTTATTTTACACGGAAAAAAATTTTATTAGAAGTCTGCCTTTTGTTTTCTTTGCTTATTATTTCATCATTTTTTCCCCCATCTCTTGAACTGGAATGAAACCAAGTTTCTTAATTTTATTTTAAATGTATTTATAGGTTGTGGGAAAAGAAATGAAAAGAGCAGGACTCAAGACTGGCCAAGAGCCAACGACCACTTCTTGGTGCAGGAGGGATGAAATGATTCTCAGCCAGGCTGATTCCCCTTGCCTACCCTGAGTGCTCCAACTTCTGTGCTGTTGGCTACTTTGCATCACTGATTTTCATTAAAAGTCTAATCAAGGACCTGTTGAATTTTTCCATCAAGAATTTAATCAAAATCTATTCATTACTGTTACATATTTTGTCTTAAATTTCTTTCCCGTTTTTTTTCCCCCTGAAGTGAAGGACAATGTCATTTGCAAGTAAAAAGAAAATTAATGGCCATTTCAAGTTGAGAAACTGAAGTGGAAGAGGTATTTTAAGTGTGTTTTCCCTTCTGAATCTTCGTAGGAAGCAGCAAGTGGTGAAATCAAGTTAAAATATTTTTCCAACTGCAGAGAGCAAGCTGGACTCTTAGCTTGGAGTGAAGGATCCTTTCCTAAAGTGTCTCATCCTGCAAACCAGAAATTCTGTGTGCAGCCACACAGAGAGGGAGAACCTGAGCATGGATGCTTTTACAGGATCCAGTTAGCAACCCAACAGGAAAACAGGTATTTCAAAGGGAAGGCAGCAAGGTTTGGGTCTGTCCAGAACTGAGCCATTCTTTTACTCCAGGAAGCCTTCCCCAGCCTGTGGATGTGGAAGCAGGAAAGGAGAAACTGGGAGAAAGCGAGGTGGGGAAGTCCTTGCTTCTTCCAGGCGTGGTCACTTTTGTGTCCTGCTCAGTGTTAAAGTCTGATAAGACATGCTGATTCCACAGCTGGGAATTTCCTCTGCAATAATAATTACCACCCTTTACCCTTCCCTAGCTGCTTCCAGTCCAGGGCCCCTATGCCTCCACCCAGTAACAGATCTTGTCTTGCCAACCCTGCTGGGTTGATGATCTCCATTTGACAGGCAAAGGGAAACAAACCAACCTTCCTGAGGAAAATGGGTGTCCCTTCCCTTCCCTTCCCTTCCCTTCCCTTCCCTTCCCTTCCCTTCCCTTCCCTTCCCTTCCCTTCCCTTCCCTTCCCTTCCCTTCCCTTCCCTTCCCTTCCCTTCCCTTCCCTTCCCTTCCCTTCCCTTCCCTTCCCTTCCCTTCCCTTCCCTTCCCTTCCCTTCCCTTCCCTTCCCTTCCCTTCCCTTCCCTTCCCTTCCCTTCCCTTCCCTTCCCTTCCCTTCCCTTCCCTTCCCTTCCCTTCCCTTCCCTTCCCTTCCCTTCCCTTCCCTTCCCTTCCCTTCCCTTCCCTTCCCTTCCCTTCCCTTCCCTTCCCTTCCCTTCCCTTCCCTTCCCTTCCCTTCCCTTCCCTTCCCTTCCCTTCCCTTCGCAGCAAAGTGATGCTCTGGCACACAGACCCACTTGCATGCAGTGCTCATACCAGGCTGGGAGGGAAAAGCAAGCACAGTCTGGCAGAAGGAAGGGCAGAAATGCCCCACTCCAGACCTAGGGAAAACCACAGGAAGTGATAAACAGCTGAAAGGTCGTGTCTGAGTGCACTGGGCAGCAGAAGAAGTTGGTGCAGCATGTTGGGGCACATCACGGGCACAGCCAGCTGGGAACAGCTTGGAATTCATCAGACCTGTGTTTGGAAGTGAGCTGTGCCAGGAGAATTAGGGAGAGCCAAGCCCTCCTTGTCCAGGGCAGGGCAGAACAGCTGCCCTTTGGGGCTCCCTCCAGGCACGGAGGGTTTTCCAGGTTCTTTCCCAGCACAGTCCCTGTTCTCCTGTGTCTCATTCAGACCTGCAGGTGTGGACATCATTCTGAGGCTCTCAGGGGACCAGACTGTGACTCTTGGTCCCTCTTTGCAGTACCAAGGGTGTGGAGACTGCAGTATTGGGCAGGTGTTTGCCCTTGCAGCTACAAACCATCTCCTAGAAGCAGGATTTGTGCTCTTGTTCTGGCATCTTCCCATTCCCAGTGCTTGCTGGACAAAGGGTTTTAACAGACTTCAAAACTTTCTGGTTGGCATTCCTGGGTTGCTGGGTTGGCTCTAGTAATGTACTTCAGACAAAATAAGAATTTCATGATATGGTAAGTTCTAAATAAAAAAAATAAGGTGATCCTCAAATGCACATACATCAATTTCTGTCTTCAACTCAACTGCGCTTTATCTGCTGAGCAGAAAGAGGGTTTGGAAGGTCTTTGAAGGACCCTGCAGTTACCAGGATTACCAGATTAGGTCTCGCAGGGCTCAAAACATTGCTTCATACATCACATGGTGCCTAACCCAAGAGCCAGGGAGAAGGAAATTTGGCTTGGTTTCTCATATATCAACTCTCTGACGCTTCTCTTAAAGGTACAATCTGCCCTTTCCCACTAAACAGACAAAACTGTGGCCATAATGGGTAATTCCTTTCCCCATCCAGCTGCTTGTGAGCTCGTAATGACACTGCAAAGCATCTCTCATTCTGCAAATTCTCCTTTTAAGACACTTTAGGGTCATTCTTTTTTATGGGAAGAAACAGAGAGGGGAGGAAGGAATGATCCTGAGGGAAAGAGATAAATAATCTTCAAAGAGAACAATTAGCAATCAATTGCAGCACTGCTGTAGAACAGAGATAGACAGCATATTTCTGGCTTTTAATTCTGATTAATGAGAGAAAGGCCTGGCATTCCCTTTCTCCTTCCTTGAGAAACTGGTCTCCTGATTATGTCACAACTGATCTGCAATTGTTCTCTCTGAAGATTGTTTATCTCTTTTCTTCATGGTTGCTTTCTCTGGGACCTTAATAAATTGGATCCAGCCAGCAGCAGTGCTTGCTAATTTCCCCCTGAAGAGGATTTGAGTTTTTGTCAAGCTTATAGGGCACCTGTTTGCTTGGTCTCTGTTGCTTCTTAAAAGATTGTGTTTGAAACATTGCTTTCCAGCACTGCAGCATCAAGATTGCTGGTAGTTATGTGTTTGCACTGGATGAAATCAGCAGCAGGGCTCAGCATTGATCTCTAAACGCGCCACAGAGATGACCTTGGCCAACAGGATTTTTGTAGGATCAGAGTTTTATCAGCTATGGGGAGCACCTTGTTCTTCTCCCCTCCTTTTCAGAGTGAGTGAGATGGGACAGGATTGCCAGGAGCTTGGAAAAGCCTCAGGCTGAGCCAGCAGGAAGCTGGACAAAGCTCCCAGGATTAGTGTAAATCAGTGGGTATCTAGGTGGTAAAGAAGGGAAAACCTCAGGAAAGGTGCTCAGAGCCAGGCCCATGGCACAGCTGAACTGTCCAATGCAGGAGCTGCAGGTCCTGCTTCAGGGCTGCCTGAGCAGCTTGGGATGCCTCTGGCACCTCTGTGGGCTCTGCCAGCACATCAGGCAATCTGAGGACCAGCTCTGCACTAGATTTCTCTTGCGGTACTTTTCCTGCTTTCCTGCTGCTGTATGGAGATGCAGCGAGGCAGCCCCTCCCTGCCAGAGCCGTTCTCTTACAGGGGCAGCAGTGGGGAAATGGATGGTGTCTGCTTTTGTGGGCAGCACAGAGGTGATGATGCACTTGCTTGCTGCTCTGAAAGTGAAGATTAAAGATTTCTTGCCTTCCTCCCTCCCCATTCTCAAGCCAATCCTCAGTGCGTGTGTGTACGTGTCTGCACGAGTGTCTGTGTTACTGCCTGCATGAACACAAGGATCTATCTTGCATTAATGCAGTCAGATAAGGAGGTCTCCTTGGGGAATCATTCCCCACTGTTTTTATTTCTATATGACAAACACTGCGTGCTTGAGTGGTAAATGAGATGGTGTTATTTCTCCGACTTCCTTTATGTTCTTGTCCTAATATTCCCCCCTATTTCAAGCTGTTGCTACAAACCCTCTCCCTCTGCTCCCTCTTCTCTGCGGCTCTCATCCTTCAGATGTTTAGGCTAAATCTCTCCGTGGGGTCTGATGGGATCAGCTTCATAAACCTTCCTGCTCTTAGGTTACCTAGGAGAAAGGCCATGGGAAGGAGTGTTACCAAAGGCCTTGCTATCCCCAGGGCCATATACTGTAACCTGCTTTGTGATATGACCATTTCCTCTTGGTTGGAGTGATGAAAGCTACACCCCTAAAAACCTGCATAAATATTTCAGCTGAAAAAGAAAGAAAGAAAAAAGATAATTTACAAAAAAAAAGGCCATGATGAGAATGGAGAACCAGCTGCATTGCCAGCTCTGCTGGAAAGTGTGAACTGGGATGTGGGCTCTCTAAAGGTCACCCTGAGCCAGAGAAAGCCTCAACTGAATTCAAAATACTTCCCCTCCTCACTGGCAGCAGCACATGTGTTTTCAGACAGTCTTTAGGTTTCACTCTTATTAATGTCATTTCCCCTTTGCATGCTCCAGGGTCAGCCCCCAGCCTGGGGATGGAAGGTCTCCCTGGTTTTGGGTTGCCTTAGCCTGGCGTGGCTGGATGGAAATAAAATTGTGTTTTCTCAGGATCCCAGCTGGCCTCACCTTCTGCAGCACTGACCATGCCATCAGCCAGGCTGGAAGCTCTTGTGGATGTTCCTTGCTGGGAATTCAGCACTCAGGACACAATGTCTGCCATTGCCCTGCTTGGGTAAGGAGACATCCTCCCATCACCTCATGGAAAAACCCTCTATAGGTGACAAAGCCACACAGCCCTCTGGACACCTGTGTGTTCCCAGGTCTGGGAGGAATAGTGGCTGCTTCCCTCTTTCCAGCATCAGAAGGGCATTCTTGGGGACAGAATATCCCAGGGAAAAGCATCCAGCTCTGCCTTGAAATGTGTCAGGGTTATTAGCAAGCAGCAGCCTGTGAATGACAAACCCCTTGATTTAGAATTAAGCTGACATTTTATTTCAATCTATTCAGTGTTGTTTTTGAGGAAAAGAGCTGCTCAGGCAGCTCTGAGCAGTGCCTGGAAAACTTGGAATGGCAGAAGGCAGTTCTCCCTGGTCCTGGGCTGCGAGGTGAGTGTGACAAGCCAGACTGCTACCTGCAAGGGCCAGCTGAGCTCCTGAATGCCAAACACAACTGCATCCTGCCTCAAAACACATGAGAGACCAGGCAGTGGTGTCACCATTGATAACCACAGCCTGAACTCACAGGTCAGGTTAGGGCATTCTCATCCCTTTTCCCTCATGCATCGCTGGCTTTTCCCCTCTTCTGTCCTGCTCCAGCATCTCCCTGACAGACCCAGCTGGCTGATGACCACTTCAGGGTGGGAAGCTTCCCCAGAGACCCACAGCACTCTTGGTGGTGCAGACAATAAGTTGTTGTATTTGGGGCTGAGACTGAAAAATTGAATCCCAGGGCATGGTGCCAGACCTGCCACTTGCAGCTTTCTCCTCTGGGCTATAAAAGATCTCTTGACAACCTGTCCCAGACATGGGCTCACCGGGCTGGAGACACATCCTGGTTTGGGCAATGATGCTCTCCAATCTAGCCACCAATGCTGCAATTCCACCGTGTAAGTGTTGAAACTTGATCTGCTATCAGTAAGTTCACCTTCTCATCCGTGGAGAGAAATAAAGTTCTCATCTACCTGATCAACCTCACCCTACAGCAGAGAGCTCAAGGAAGGCTTCCATGCCTAGGAAAGGGAGGTGGAGGAGATTAGATGTGCCTGAAGTGCCCCAGATTTTGTGTCCAGCTCCAGGAAGGTGGGACCTCTTGTAATGATGCACTGAGACCTCTCATCACCTTCCCACCAAATGACAGTGGAGAGTGAGAGAGCCTCAAACCCCTGGGAAGAAGAGTTCTGCCAAATCTGCCCCACAATTTCCACGAACTGCTGCTCCAGCCCGGTGTTCTTGCCTGGGGCAGGAGCTCTGAGGACAAGCCTTGCTTAGGGGGTGGATGATGCCTTGCACTGGCTTCCTCCTGCTGCACATCCCTGTTGGACAGGGCGATCTCACCACGGAAAGCAGAGGGATGGAGAACACTTCACTCCTCAGTGGGTGGCACTCATTACACAGAGCAAGTGCCTAAAAGCAGCAGGGCTGTGCTGCCTTTCTCACTAATGGGGAGGTCTAGCCTGAAGACTGCAAAAAGTGTTATTTTTGCAACTTCCATCCCTGCAACTACATGGAGTGTAACAGGGGAGATTATCTTGACAGCTCTCTCACCTCACTCTCTCATTACAGCTCATCCAGCAAGGATGGGGGCTGGGGGGGAAGTAGTGAAGCAATGTTAGGAGGCTGTGCATTTTTTATGGTTATGTCTTATGATGTGTTAATTTGCCAAATCAAATATATGTCTCAGCACTTCCACCTTTACCTCCTGCATGCCTGCAAAATAAATAGTCATATTAATCATACTTTGCCATTCTCCCCGGGGATTGGAAGGCAGTTTGCAAAGATGGGCTGGGCCAGCCTTGCTGCCTTGTGGGGAGACTGCTCTGAGGGAAACTGAGGCATGAAGAAAGTGGAGCACCTTGGAATTGAACTGATCCTCCACTCCAGCACTGAGCAGTGGAGAGTGAGTTCAATTCCCACAGCTCCCTGTCCCCAGCTGGGAGGTGAAGAACCAAAGGCAGAGTGGAGAGGACCCACCAAGGTTTCAAAACTGGGTCTTGTAAGCTCTCAGTGACTGGGTGGTGAAGGGTGGGCAGATAAGAGGTACCAGAGAAGAGGAGCAACGAGGGAAAGCCGCCCCCCAGTACATCCAAATGGGAGCAGAGCAGGATGTGATTGTTCATCTGTGAGCTGCTGAAGCTGGAGTCAAGCAGCAGCTGGGTATTGAGGGAAGAGGCTCCAGTACTTCAGCAGGAGTTTGTCCTCCTTCCCTCTTCCCTCTCCTCCCACCTGTCTACTGTAAAAAATTTCCTTCTCTTGCAGTCTGCTTTTCCTCTTTCTTAATCTTGGATGACTTCATTTACACTGGTTCTCTGTCTGCTGACACCTGCCATCAGCTCTGAGCCTCTCTCTGCTGGAGGAGCCTGTGACCTGTAGGCTCCAGCATGGCAGAATAAGTTATTAATCAAAATAATGTCATCCAGCAGCATCGCAAGCCAGGAAAAAAAAATTGCTGTAGAAGAGATGCTCCTGGGGATCTGCAATGAGAAATGTCACTGTGTCCATGATGATGTGTGTTCCTGGCCAGACACTTTCCAGGAAGAAATCAGCGTGGTACATTGGAGCTCACATTTTTGGGAGCATGGGACTCAGTGAGATGTGAGCATTGCAACACTGAAGGCAATCTCCAGGTGGGTAAAACTCAGAAATCACGAGATGGAATAAGCTCTCTGAGTGGTCTGTTCACCACGAGGATATTGCACATGCAAGATGGAGCTCAGAAAACCTGAATGTACAAAAAAATCCCTGTGGTCCTGAAAGTTCTACATGCTAGGGGGAAGGTCAGAGAGGATTAGGTAGAGTCATTGCCTCATCACCTCTCCTGTGAAGGGCCAAGTCCATTCATGATCCTGAGTCCTCTGCAGACATCACAATGCACCCCTCCCTGAAGGCACCCATCACTGGATGCCTGGTGAGGACAGTCTGAGCCAGGGTGCAGCTGGGAGAAGCCATTTATTCAGGACCTTACCCCTACTCCAGCACCCTTTCAGGTAGAGCTGACTATAAATCAGAAATCAGTCCCCTTGGTGGCTGGAAGTGAAGTGGTAAAGCTGTGCAGCCAGGGAGAGGATGCAGGAGATGTTTGTCTGAGCAGGAGGTCAGAAAGAAAAGAGAAAGGCCTTGTGCTCTGCATGGGAGAGCTGACTCCTTTGGCGTGAGGATAGAGACACAAACAATGCCAAGCATGGCCCTGAGCCCCCTGGTCACAGTCAAAGTCACACTGACTTCTCATCCAGGCATCTCCAGACCTCCATCTCTGGCCACACTGCTGCACCACTGCAGCCTTTGGTGCTGGCAGGTTTGGGCTGGGGAATGCTGACCTGCTGCTCCCCTGAGTGGTGCTCCAGGTTTCCATAACAGAGGCAGGGTGAAGGAGCATCACCAGCAAAATCCTCCAAACCTCCTGTCCCATTTCATACTGCAGGAGAGACCCAACACTGAGTGTGGTGCCTCTCCTGGATGCTGGTCACTGGGCCAAGGACTTGGAGCCACACATCATGGGGGATTTGTCAGTCACATGGGATACAATCCCCCCCAAGGATGTCAGCTCCAGGGGAGATGGGTCACATCTGTCCTGGGCTTCCCATCATGTGAATGACTCCCTCTCTTTCCCTCTGGACAGAGTGTTGGCTGGGAATTCTCTTCCCAGCCCCTGTCTGGTGTCCCTCCATGCTGGCAGCCCTCTGTCAGTATCCTGAGGCTGTTCCCTGTGTAGAGGACAGGACAGAACTGCAGTAACCTGACAAGCCACTTATCCTTATGGCATGGCTCAGCTCCCAGCTTCTTTCCCATTACATCCTTAGTCTCAAACAATTTGCAGTAAGGTCATGGGATGAGTCTGGATGGGATGGGAGGCTCTCACATCTTCCAGAGGTTTGGGGGAGAAAAAGGCAGGTAAGGCCTCTGTTGGGTGCTTCACCCTCAGGGAAGGGGTGGAACCAGCCTCCTGCACCCAGAGGGGTAGGAAATGCTGGAGATCCCTGCTGCCCTGCCTGTGCTTGAAGCTGCAGGCATCTGCCACCCTGTTGTGCAGCAGCTTTAGGAGGGAGAGAGGCTCCCTGCAGCTCCCTGTCCCCGGCTGCCCGGGGTGGGAAAGCAGTTCTGTGCAAATGTGCTCCCTTGGAGGCTGCACCAGCAGCTGGGACCAGCTACATGCTGATGTGCTCATGCAGAGACTGTCATCCAGATGACTTGTGGGGAGCAGCGTGGCTGAGGATGGAAGGTGCCACAGGAATTAAAATTACTGTCTCCAGGTTATTTGTGAGCCTGGGATGAAGGCATTCATCAGCAGGTCTCTCTGTAGAGTACAGCTCCCCAACTGCTCTGCATTTTCTGCTGCTATGTGTATACATGTCTTATTGCAGAGGAAGGCACAGCCACTGGTGCCCTTGGGGACACCCCAAAGGACCCCAAACATCTGCACAGGGCTGGTGGATACATGGAGGGCAGGCTCTTGCACCCTTGAAAGGTCAGGTGGGATCTCCTGGATGGCTCCTCAGGGGCTGGAAACCTCCACCAGACACATGAACTGCTCCCTCAAGGTCACAGAGTAGAAAAGCAGCTGGAGCTGGTTCACATTTTCTTTTTTTAAACAAAATGAGCCTTTTCTTAGATACTGTTTTCAGGAATTTCACCAGGAAGGAAAAGATGTCTTTTATTTCAGGAACATTTTCTTAATGCTCCAAACTGACAGGCACACTGACAGCAAAAACATCCTGAACCCCCCTAGACTTTTATTTTTTGCACACAAGAAAATTTGCATATGTTAGCATATATATTTGATATATAATGTGTATATCCTCTGAAAAGTAATTAGTATTTTTTCAACCAGCTGCAATGATCACATGTTCCTAGGCTCCGTGCTGGCATAATTGGATGAAACTCTGCTGTACGTGTTATACTGCCGGTTTGAAGAATACATCCAAAAGTTCCCATCTGGCCCCAGGATTTCTAAGTTTCTGTCAGTGTTTTAAAGCATCTCTACCACGGCCAAAAGGTCAATACAACATGAGAGGCTGTGGAGGCTGAGTCTGGGTGCTGAAGGTCATGTCCAAGAAGCCCATCAGAATTTGTGCAGGATCCTGAAATCAGGAGTCTGGGAGACAAAGCAGTTTGGAGAGCCCCAGTCCCTGACAGCACCCTTCAGGAGTGGGGGCTATGGCTTCAATAATCTTGTTTCTGCTTGTTTTCAGTTATCACATCACGCAGCTAAACCTGGAAAGCCACTCCTGACAGCGATGTGTCATGGAAGAAATGTTTTTTTTCTGAGGATACCGAGAAGGTTTTCTGAGGATAAAGGATAAAATTTATGCAACTTGTTAAAGGAGCTGCAATACAGCAGGAAAACTGTTGAAAGGAGAACTTTGTGTGTCACTGAGGATATGAACTACCTGCCTAAAATTGATTGTCATCATGCTCATGCTGTGGTTGGGTGAAAATGCTCCTCATCCTCCACTCTGGCCAGATTTTGTCATGGGGAAAGTCGGCAAGAGGCAAAGTGCAAGGGTGCACATGTTTTCTGATGGAGCAGTAGATGGATTTTTTTTTTTTAATCAGCAGATTTAAAGGACTTTAATTCTCGTGAAGAGTTCAGGTGAAGAAGAGTTTAAGAAGTAAGGGTAAGGCTTGCTTTCAAGTCTCCTTCTCCAGGAGTTTTGTTGATGCCTGTGAGCAAAGCAGTTTTGGGCTTGAGGGGGGCTGAATTCCCCGCTGTTAAAAGGAGCTCAGCCGCACTTGTCCACCTTTCAAGGGCATTGTGGGCATAAATACTGCCAAATGCTGAGATGCTACAGCAATCACACACACACTTGAATAAGAAGGTTTCTGTGTTGCCCAGAGGCAGCCATTTGCCAGCTGGAAACCCACTGCATTGAGAGGTTTCATTTCAAAGCAAACTCAGCCACAGCAGCGAACGACATCCTGGTGTGCCCGGTGGTGAAGGATGACGTGGTCTGAGGAGCTCTCTAACAGCATGCTCCGCAGCAATTTTGAAGGAGCAAGTCTTGATAGCCTTGCCTGGGGATGGAGAGCAGCGAAGGCCATGGTGAGGTTGTTGTTTGCTGCCTGTGATGTGCAGGCTGGAAATCAGGCTCCAGGCTTGAGGCAGCACAGGAACCTCAGATCTTCAGCCTAAACAGCAGCAGGAAAATCTGTTTGCTGGTTCCTCTCAGCACATGCTCGAGCTAATTGCAAGATGTGAAGGATGATGAATGGCAGCAGAAAGCATACCTGACAGAAGGCTCAGAAAAAGGCAGTGCATGTTCACGAGAGCTTGGACACTCACAAGCAAATGCTGGTTTTTTTCCAGTCAGGTGTCACTAACAAAGTGCAGCTCCTCTTACTGGTGGTGCTGAACCCAAAATGTGAAACGGTGAAAAACTTGGTTTAGGAAAACTGAGTGGGGGCAAGAAATTCAGGAATATTTATATTTCACTGGCCCTATTTGTGGGCAAAATACCAGTGCAGCCCTGGATTTCATGCTATTGCAAGCTTCGAAGCTATTGCTCTGCGTCTCTCAGCCAGAGGAACCTGGATTCGTGGGCCTTCTCTGGTCAACACAGGAACAATTCCCCTTAGCAGAGGGGTCACTGGTGTGCTGACAGGGCAGATGGCCCCCTGGCATGAGGACAGAGCACACAGCAGCTCTGCCATGCAAAATGCCAGCCCAAGAATGCCAGCACTCGGACCTTGCTGGAACCACCAGGGCCAGGAGACAACACCACACACCCCAAATAAAGCCACCCAATGATAAATCCTCCAGGTTCTCTGATTGTTTTCTCACTCTGCAGCCTTCTCCCTCAGCAGACACAGGACTCCTGTTTCAGGCTCTGAGTGTTACCATGGTGCTCAGGCCACCAGGGTCACCTCACCATCAACACCCCTTGAACAATAAACTGCTGAAAACACTGGATATCTCTGTGATTCCAGCAAGAGGAGTGCTACAGTTCTCCTCTGTCCCCAGAGCAGAGGCTCTGAGATATGTGAGGGTTTCATGAGTCCAGACTCGGAGCACTTTCCCCATGATCTCTGCAAGCTGAGGCAGAATGGGCTCACCCTGGTACCTCTTGTTGAACTCTCATGCTTGTGGTGACACAGGGCACCCAGCACCCATGTTTTTCTCACACTTGCTGGTCTCATAGCCTTACAAGAGACACAGAATCCCAGGAATATTTTTCACAACTGCATTTTTTACACCCCCAGATGTTTCACTTCCTCTTTTCCCTCCCACCCTCCATGACACAATGATGAGAGACCCATTCCTGGAACTGGGTTAAGACTTTTGCCTACCAGCTTGGGAATTACATTTTTGGGCATTGCTTTTACCTTGCTTTTCTCAACTTCAGCAGCTGCTGGTTACTCCCTTTTGCCTGATGCCATGTCTGTAGCTTGCTCTCCCTTTAAAGGGCTCTGCTAAACTCCAGCCCACCCCTTCAGGGCCCTTGTGAAGCGCAGACAGGCTTCCATGACTGCCCAGTTTTGCATTTATCTCACAATCCTCCAGTTAATTCATCTCCCAGTTTGATAAAATCTTTTTAGGGCTTCTCACAATCCCTCATAGTTCTGTCCTTTCATCAATTTCTTTCCTTCTTCTATTAACAAATAAAACCCTACACAGTATGATGCCACCTGCATAGATCTCACCTCTTGCTCTGTCCTCTTGCTTCTCCAAACCATTAATAAATATTTCCAGTGATGCCCCTCCCAAATCTAGTCCCTTGAGTCTTTCCCATTTAACCTCCCTCTGCTCCAAGGATCATTTTTTCACTCCTACCCTTTGTATCCCGTTGCTTGAGCAGTTTTTGACCCACAACAGGATGCTGCCCCTTACCCTACAGATATTTATTTTCCTTAAGAGTCTCCTGTGAGGAACTCCACCAAAAAGCCTTTAGAAAAATCCAAGTAAATTACGTCCAGAAGCGCCCTTTATCCTATTTGCTGTATTAACTCTTTCTCAGGTTATGGCAGAAGGCACAGATTCCTGTGTCTGCTGCACTCATGCTCATCCCCAAGTGCTGTCTGTTCAAAAATCTGACCAGATTTTTGTAGGGCTGGGATGCTCTGAGTTACTCTCCCATCATCAGATTTCTCAGGATCCTACCAAACCAAAGGTCCACAGGACCCCAGAATATGGGGAGGGAGGGATTTTAAAATAAGAGAATAACTGTGGAGCCCAGATGAATATTCCCACTTTAATTAGCCCATTCCTCCCTCTGAAAAGTGTACTGGGGAGAAAAACCACTTTATTTTCAGATTTTGATCAGATTTCTGTATCCTTCAATCGCTGGTTTTGTTTACTTTTAAAGTTTCTGGGGTTTTTAGAAACGTGTTAGTTAGTGTACATTCTTTCACCATGGGATCTTTCAGGTAATCATAAGCCCTTTTCAGACAGAAAAAATACCCCTAGGCTTTTCAAACAGAAAAAAAAAAAATGTTTCTTTTAACATGAGCTCCTGGGTTTATTCCCTGGCATCTCCACAAGGGTGCTGTTCTTTGTGAACCCTTCAGCAGGACCTTGACAGGCTGCAGGGAAGGGTAGAGAAGAACTGCTTGAAAGTCAGCAAAGCTGAACTGCCTGAAGTCCAGAGCAGGCCCTGCACGTGGGGAGCAATGAGCCCATTCACATTCTGGGGGAGAAACAGATCTGAGCAGAAGGAGCTGGGGGTCCAGAACCTGCCCCCCTGCCCCTGAGTGAGCAGCATTCCCTGCTGGAAGGCCAATGGATCTTTGGGATGCCTCAGGAGGAGCATTGCCAGCCAGTCAGGGGGGTGATCCTGACCCTCTGCTGAGCCCTGTGTCCAGCCCTCACCCCCTCAGCACATGGGAGATGTGGAGCTTTAGGAGCAGGTCCACAATTTCTTGGAATATAAGACAAGGCCAAGATCTTTGTTTGAACTTTATCTGTAAGTTTGGTGTTCAGCTTTTGGAAAGATGTTGAAAACTGAATAATTGAAAAAAGGAGCTGTAAAAATGACAGGAGGCCAAGGGGAAAAAAGAAAGCTTGGAAATGAATGTGAAGAAATTCATCCTATTTAGCCTACTAGAGAGAAGGGTAAGAAGCAATTTGACCTATAGGTATCTATACAGGAAGATGGTATTTGATATTACAGTCCTCTTTAATTGAGTAGACAAAGCAAAATGAGATCCAATGTCTGGAAGCTGAAGATGGAAAAATTAAAGGTGGATATAAGGTGCAGGTTTTTTTGGTTTTTTTTTTTTTTTAATAGGCTGAGCAATTAACCACTGGAGCAATTTCCAAGAATGGAAAAATTATCCATCACTCTAGGTTCTGAAGTCAAGACTGGATGGCTTTCTGAAATGCACATCCCATGTCAGTGCCCAGTCACGAGTGCCACGCAGGACTGCTGCAATTCCATGGATTGGGTCCTTCAGGAGGTCAAAACCAATTACCATAATTGCACTGTCTGCTTTAAATTCCCTGAATATCCATGGCCCTTTCTACACCACATTTCTAAGGCATGACTACCTAAGAGCAGCACATCAGAACCCTCTGTTTAGGTTGAAAATTCATCTAAATGAAAAATTGCCATCATGTTGTTTCCTTTCCCCTCTTTAGATGGCCTTTGGGAACACAGAGGCACCACTGAACACCTTTCCCCATCACTTTTACTTGAAGGTGCACCCATGGAAAGGCTGCCTGAGGCTGGTTCCTCTCAGCCCTGGCATCCCCAACCAAGCTACTCCCAAACCAGCCACTTTGTGTGTTTCCCCACTAGGCCTCGTGTTTGTGAATTCCCTTCACCTCTGTTTCGCTGTGATATTTGCCCCAGTACTGGCAAACCACACCTGGCTGTTTTCTAATACCACTGCCTGAAACTGGCCTCGTTGTTTTCCCACATTTACCCTAAAATGTGCATGCTATTGTTTCACACCTTGCATTAGGAAAGTGAGGTTACCATGTGAACCCCAAACTGGGCAGCCTGAAGGTTCTCTTACTCTTGCTGCCCATTTCTGGCAGCATGAAGAGCTGGCACAAAGAGTGACAACAGGAACCACGCATGTTTTTGTGCTCCTGCTTCCAGGAAATTCTCCTTGTTGTGTGTTTACAGAGCACCTCGCAGAGCTGGCCTGCAATGCAGGTTCCCCAGGGGCAAGCAAAGAGGAACCGTTACTATCAATTACTGCAATTATTGCAATTATAATAATTATTATTCTGTCACTTAAATTTCGGCAATTAATTTTTCCAGAGTCTAGTTCAAGCCATTTTCTCTCTGCCAGATGCTGATCACAGCAAGAGCGAGGCACAGCATCTGCTGCTGATCAGAATCTGGTTTAACTCATGAAATACTGCAGGGGCAGGTGCTTGGTGAAGTGCAGGCCTGGGTCTCTTTGGTGGGCTCAGGGAGAGCCCACCAGAGCAGCTGAGTGTGCAGTGTGATCAGTTTGATGGTGCAGACCAGGCACGATGTCAGTCTGGGTATTGCAGGCTGGAGCAGGACTGTGTTTAACTGGGCTGCAAGGGTTCAGAGCCAGGGTATTGTCAGAGTAAGGAGAAGGGCGGGGGGTGGATTATCCAAATTTAGGCAGCTGAAGGCTGTGTCTCTGAGCTATGGCAGCTGTCTTTCAAGTCACCAAGAGAGCCTGGACACGCCACGGAGCAGTTCATCCCATCCTCGTAGGAGCACCTCCAGCAGTGCATCACCTCACCCTCTGGAGACACCACCTCGTTTTCCCCACTGGTTTTAGTGAAGCCCAAAGTGTCTGCATAGACCAGACACCTGCCTTTAGTGGGAGGAAAATCATACCCTTCACATTCTTAATTGTAGGATTGATAAGAAACCTTGACACGTGAGAAAAATCCGTCAATCCAGAGGTTTGGGAATCACCAATTCCAGATAAATGTAGGAAGGACAAAGCAAGTGGCAGTTTCCTCCCATCAACTAGCATCAAGTGACACTAATACAACAGTTTTGGCAAAAACCAATACAGAATATACAGGTCACCTTTCCGAGTGACAGATCTGAGACCTAAAATTGGCATCAGTTGGACAGGTCCATAGAGAAGTATTTACCTTTTATTTTTTTTTTGTATCAGCTCAGAGCTGGCTTACACCATATTCAGGGTATAATATTAACCTCACACAAGGTGCTGCTTCCTTGGGCATCACTGCTGCTCCTTGTTATAAGAATTCTTCTATTGCAAACCCTGAGAAATTTTACACCCAGGTCAGCAAACTTGAAATGAAGGCAGGGAGCTGTACCTCAGGAGGCAGTCATTCTAGAAATGCTCATAATAGATATTCAATTCACTGCTGCAAGAAAAGGACTGAATTATATCTTTGAATCTTTCAGTAGCAAGACAGTAGACAGGAACTAGGAGATTGCTGCTGTCCTCTTATTGATATCGTGTCCAATTCTGTGTTTCTGCCTTCCAAAAAGACCTTTAGTTAATTAGAAGAGGATAAGAAAACTGCTGCCACGATGACTTGATGTTGGGGAAGGTTGTCTTCTAGTGAAGAATTCACTTACATTATTTATCCAAGGGAAAATTAAGAGGCAATTGGATCATGGCCTATGGGCCTGGGCATTGAAAAACGGTCCAGGGAAATAAATGGGACTTTGATTTGCTGGGAAAAGACAGCTGAAAATCCAGTGGTAGGCAGAGGAAATGCAGTCACACTGGTAAGAAAGTGCAAAAAGTGAGTGGATAACGAGGCTTGGCAGGGTGTCCCTCGCTCCTCTTAGAGCCAAGGCTGGGGATGTGCTGTGGTGCTCACAAATTATCATGTGAACAATGCAGAAACTGGAGGGGTGGAACTTTGCTCTCCTTGCTGCTGTTTGGTATTTTGGACTGTCTGATTCCCAAGGCTACAAACAGCTGCATTTTCTCACTGATAACAGATAAAGAGTCTTTCTCACACACAGCAGTATGAGTTAGGACTGTAGCAAAAGTCTGCCATTTTAGGCATCAGGGACAATGTCTGTTCTTTAAAAGACACTATTTAACTTCACTTGTGTGGTTGCTTGAATGTTTCTTGGTGATCCATGGGAAGATATCCAGAGAAAAAACAAAATAAATGGAACAGAAACCAGACATGAAACACCTTGCTTTCAATTTGTCTTCTTCAAATGAAGAAAATTATAAAATGAAAGGCCAGTTTATTCAGGATCCACCAGCAAAGGCCATGTTTAATTCTTTGTAAAGTAGGTGAACGTTTCCATTATTTCAGTAGTCTTTTCAGTGAGCTCTGCTTTAGTGGTGTTTAATGGTCCTCTAGCTGAAAAAAAGAAATAAAAGTAAGGATGCTTTTCCCTTTTTTGATGGCAGAGCTGCAGAAGGCTGCAGGCTGAAACCCAGGGCTGTGAGTGGGGTTCCTGGGGTGTGTTCAAGACAAAGCGGACTCTGCTTCCACATTTTTGAAAGGCTTTGGGGCTGTGAGACTGGAGGTTTGTTACATGAAGGCAAGTTGCCCAAGGTAAAAAGAGATAGAGATGGGAGAAATAAACTGTGTAAACAACTTCACGAGTGTGCTGTGTTTGACAGGGATAGAGTTAATGTTTTCCACGGGAGCTACTATGGGGCTGTGATCTGGATTTGTGCTGAAAACAGCGTTGATAACACAGGAATGTTTTATTTATTGCCGAGCAGTTCTTGCACAGTGTCAAGGCCTTTTCTGCTTCTCACGCCAGCCCAGCAGAGAGGGGGCTGGAGGCTGGGAGGGGACACAGATGGGACAGCTGACCTCAGCTGACCATGAGGACATTCTGTTCCATGTGGACACATGCTCAGTACAGAAATCTGGGTGAAAGAATGCAGGGGAAGGGGGAACATTTGGAATGGTGGAAGTTGCCTTCCCAAGTAATCACGAGGCGTGATGGAGCCCTGCTTTCCTGGGGAAGGCTGACCATCTGCCTGCCCGAGGAAATGGTGCTCGAATTCCTTGTTTGGTTTACCTGGGAGGCTGTTTTCATCTCAATCTCTGGGTTATCTCATTTTAACTCCTCCGATTCTCCACCCCATCCCTACACAGAGGGAGTAAGCGAATGGCTGTGAGGGGTCTAGCTGCTTCTGGGGTTAAACCATGACAGTGAGGAATAGGTACCATTTCTTTAATCCAGCAAAGGATTGCACCAGTCAGAACCAGCAGCTAGAATTCAATTGAGGCAGATGAAATTCAATTCAGAGGGAAAGCACAGGTTTTTCACTGTGAGACCAATTAACCACTGAAACAAACAATGAAGGAAGCAGTGGTTTCCAGCCCTGCTCATATGTTGGGCTGACATGCCATATGGAGCCACAGGTGAATCCAAAATGGGGTAAAATTGGGGTGCATGAGGTGAGAGAACATCTCCTGATGGTGGTAGCCAGGTGAAGCTTTGCCCTGCAGGTTAGCACAGGCCAGAGGGGGTGGCTGTGTGCCCCATTTGCAGATTAAGACACAGACTGGACTTCACCAGGAACATGCAGAGACATTTCAGCAGGCTCTGCTCAGCTACAGCTGCATAAAGAAGTCGTTTAAGGAGGAAGTGTTTATGCTTAGTTCACTAATGGGGCTTCATTAGGAGCCTTTATAGACCAAAAGACAAAGAGTAACCCAATCAAAGGTTCCTGATGAAAACAGCAAAATAGGAAAACCAGAATTTCCAACATACCAGGAATGTGTGAGCCCGTTCCCTGCAATGAACAGAAACACAGTTTCTTCATTGACTTGCAAGGACACAGTGCTTATTTGCATATGAAAACATGTGCACAGAGAAGCACAAGCCCACAGAGGAGCCAGCATTCCCAGGGATCCATCCTGGCTGGGGTGGAGTACATCCAGCCTGTGTTGCAGGGTACAGGGCTGTAGGTGTGAGCCTGGGTCATTGATGGGTGCATCTGGAGGATGGAGTCCAAAATGGGTGAAAAGATGGGTGAAAGAGGCTGCACGGTGGTGCCACGACAGGACAAGGTCCAGCCCTGGCCCAATGCTCTGAGGACCCAATTTCTCATATTTGGCACTGGCCCAATGCCCTGAAGACCCAATTTCTCATATTTTGCACTGGCCCAATGCTCTGAGGACCCAGTTTATCATATTTTGCACTGGCCCAATGCCCTGAGGACCCAATTTCTCATAGTTTGCACTCTCTGCAGCACCAGCTTGAGGCGGATGGCTCCTTCCCCAGTTGCAGGTGATCCAGGAGGAAATGCACAAATAGCCACCAAACCACCCCTCTCTCTACACTCCTAATCCACGGGGCGGAGGGATCATGGTCCCAAATCCTGCAGGGCTTCTCTTGCTGAAGGCAAAGGGTCATGGCCAAACACAGCCCTACAACCTCAATCTCCAACAGCCCAGGAGAGAAACCCCTCCACTGTGCTTGTTCTTATCCTTCTTTTTTTACTACTTTGCCCTGCTTTCTTTACTTTACTTCTTTCTTTACAGCTATGTCTGCTGTAAGGAAGAGTAGAGCCTGCAAAGGGAACCTTGTGGGCACGGATGTCTCTGAGCTCACCCTGGCAATCAGAATTGTGCAGTCCCAGCTCTCTCCAAGACACACCATAGTCTTGCCAGCCAGCACCAGGGCCTGGCAGTCCTGAGAAAACAGACCTTTCTCTCACAGACAAAAACAGAGTAAAAATAAAATATTACCCCTGTGAAATGTCTCCCTTGCAGCGAGTTGTGGGACAAAATTTGCCTGTGGATAGGACCTCCTAGGCTGCTGCAGTCACTCATCCACAAGAACCAAAGCCTCTAATCCCATTAAGAAACTTATCTTTCCTGATGGACAAAAAAGCTTTCTTCCATCAAACGTCTATTCTGATGGAAATCTTTATACCAGAACTCCTTCTGTCTCACAAAGGGCCAGGGTGCAATCTAAGCCTTTGATGTTGTGTTTGGAGTATAATGAAAGGCATTAAATTTGAATAGAATTATTGAAATGGCATGTCTGTTTCTGCTATTAATAGAAAAATCTTAAAACAATGAGCAGCAGAGATGGGGTCTATTGCAGGGAGCAGGAACAAAGGCAGAGCATTTTGCTCTGGTTGTGTTACGGGAATGGCTTCAGGTCTCTAATGTGCTGGGCTCTGCACAGGGCAGAAACAACAAACCCTGCACGAGGCCAAAAGAGCAAAATCTTCAGACCTGGGCTCTGCCTGCACATCTCCTACAGCTCAAAATCTGCAGTGCTTCAAAGAAAACGGCACAGAATGGATTCCAACCAAATCAGAGGTGATGGGGCCTCATTTACCTGGGCAGGCCTTGCCAGAGGGTGTTATGGCTGCTAAAAGTTCATCTGGGCCCAAGGTGAGACTGAATGAATTCACAAAACAGAAATGCAATCAGGATCAAGCCTATAATTCCCTAATATTTGTAGCATGGGAAAGATGCAGGAGGAGAGGATCATACCTGTGTGACATGGTATTATGCCTTCCTTAGACATGCACTTTTATCAGGATGCTGAGATACCAGAGCTTTAATCAGACTTAATAAAATTGTTCTGATAGCTTTGAGTTCTTCTGATCCCTGTATGTAAAGAAGCATTTGAGCACTTGTATTTTTATATCTGTGCATCATTGCATAATAAGCTGAAAATCATAAATCTAGGTGGATTCTGTGGTGAAAAAATAAAAACCCCAAAAAACACTTCCCAAGGGCTTGAGTTTCTAATAATTGTCTGTTTGTCTTTGCTGTTTGGTTTCCAGGAACAGGCTGGCAAAGTGACTCAGGGATCACTGCTCCTGTGTTGTGTTCTGGGAGCAGAGCTGGTGAGTGGGATGAGGCACCCTGTGGGCACTGGCTCCACAAGGAGCTCACAGTGGGAAATAGCTGAAAGACAGCTCTCTGTGTGGGGTGAAATTAGGCAGTTCCCCTGTCCCAGGAGACTGAGAATCTCTGGGGAAAGATGGCAGAAACATGATTTTGTCACAGAGTGTGACACAGAGCCCAAGAGATCAGGAATCCTGAAGAAGAAACTACTCAGTGGTGGATGCCACAAATCCCACCAGCATCCCCAGCAGCTGTCTCCATGAGGGAAGGACCACAGTGAGTGATGTGAGTTTATTCTTTGCCCTAACAGGTGCTTTCTGGCTCAGACAAGCTCTTCACCTGTATCCACTATCTTACCTCCAGGGCTGGTTTGATGGGCACAGGATGGTGCAAGTCCCAGCTTAGGAACGGGCTAAGAGCAGACATGACCAGCAAGGAGTTAGCTGCAGGAGGGGTCTGGAGAAAACCTGTGTGCTCTGGGATGTCATTCCCAGCACTTCCTTCTGCCCTCCACCATGCAAGGAGCAAGAAGCCTTGCCTTGCACATCTGCTCTGGGTCCCTGGCATGGCTTTGCTTCTTCTCCCCAAGATACCAACACCAAGGCCAGCAACATCCTCCCTCCCTCAGGTTCTCTGCGGCTCTCCACTGCACTGTTGGGGTTTGAAAACACGCACACACAGAGGTCCTGCAGAGCTCTGAGAAAGTGACCAAGGCTGGAATTTATCCAGGGTACAGACAGAAAGAAGATAAACCAGCAGTGGGCTTGCAGAGCAGAGGAGCAATGGACAGGAATGGGAGGCTTGAAATTAAAGCTGTGAGATGGGGCAGACCAGAAGAAGCTGAGAACAGGAGGCGGCACCACAACCTGTGGTCTTTGCTGCTTTGGTTTCAATTACCTGGCAAACCTCCTGCAACATTCCCATCCCTTTCATCCAGAACACTGTGGTTTCTTTCCTGTCAGTCACCACGGACAAAGCCAGCACCACATTTTCCCTTCCCCAGACTGGCGGAGGACAAGGCTGATGCTCTGCATCCTGCAGTGGGAGCAGGCAGCCTGGCAGACAGCGCCGTGCTGTGCTGCTCCCACTGTGTGTGTCCCGCAGCAGCAGCAGGAGCCTGCTCTGTGCCATCCTCTGGAAGGATGCTGAACCTGCTTGCAGCCAGGAATCAGCGGGCTGGTGGCCACTGTATGACACTTAGGGCTGGTGGAGGTGCTGCATTGCTTCTCTGCAGCAGTAACCCAGCCCAGGCGCCCGGTTTGAAAGCCCCGAGCTGCTGTCGCAGCTGCATCGCTGTTACCTTTGCATGCTGCTGCAGAGTGATGCTGCTGGATGAAATGTTCAGCAATGTGAGCAATTAAGGGCATGTCTGTATGCATTGAAGGGCATAAAACAAAGTTTCAGCACAGCAGGAGGGTCCGCTGGGAAGCTGGGAGCAGGGGACCCATGTTGCATGTCCTTTAAGGATGCATTCTCCAGCTCTGGAATGATCCTTGGGACCAGCTTTGTGCAGGGCATGCTTCATGCCCTGCAGCAGAACTGCTGTGGAACACAGTTCAGTCTCTTCTGGAGCCCTCTGTCTCACAGGCTGCCTCTGAAGCACAGCAGTGCAGCTCTTCTGGGGGCTGTGTGGGCTGACATAGAACAGACACAGAAGCTTACTCTACCTAAAGAACTTGCAAGCCGTAAACTTTTCCCTGCTTTTTATCTGACTGATTGGCTGCTGGGTTTTCACACACACTTACAGAGGCCTGGTCTCCCAGGAACACCAGCAGAGAGGCCTGGAAACCAGTGGAAAATGGCAAAGCCAATGAAGATTTTAATGGTGTCAAACTGGGCATCTACAGCTAACGCAGACATAAATACAGTATCAATGATGCATTTAGGAGGTTACCTCTCATGATAAAAGGGAGTTGCAACGAGAAGGTTTCTCCAAACTTCCTTCTTTCCCCTTCTTACTCTTCCCTGAAACTTGACATTGTTGAGGAAATGGCAAGACCTGCAGCACATGGGAGGAGAAGCAAACACCAAATAAGGCCTGGGACAGGACCAGCAGCAGACCAAGGTGCATACTATAACCCACCCACACATTCATTACAGTCTGGCAATTATGCTGGGTGTTAATTGCTGCTGCACCAGGCGGGATTCAACAGCACTGGCACCTCAGGGCTGGCACCAGTGCAGCCCCACAGCATCCCCTGCTCCACTCTCCTTGGCTTTGCTCAGCACCTTGCTCCTCTGTCCTTTGGCAAACCTGGCTGGCACATTTGGAAAGGATGAGATAAAGCTCACCGAATGAAGAGGTTTTGAGCAGGTGCTGGATCTATCGATTCGTCTGCTGGCCTTTCAATCGCTGGGGGTCACATCTCCAAGTTCAGCCATGAAATAACAAGGACTATAAATAAAACAAGCAGGCTGAGATTTTTCACAAGGCTACAGTCACTAGCAGCTTCTAAAAGACAAAGTGCCAGGTGATACAGAAGTCCTCAGGATATACAACGAAAGCTGTCAGGCGGCAATCCACGAACACTTCTCTTACCAGAAGTGTGTTCACCATATGGGTGAATACCTCTCTTGCCACCTCCTCTGCCACCAGCAGCTCTTTCTCTCCTCTCTGCACCACTTCTGTAAGCAGATGATGAACTCTAGGTGATCTGGCTTAAACATAGGTGTGTGTACATATTTCCATGTTTAATACATATATCTTTACAGACAGCCTACTGTCACTGACACTTGTTTGTGGTTTCAGAAAAGGGGGATGCTTTCCTATCACTTCCACCATTTGCCATGAACAACTGCCTGCCCTTAAATAATTTTAGCAGCAATTCCTCTGACATCTTCCTATGGACAGGGTTTGACAGCCAAAATCATCTCTTCCTGAGAGCACTCTTCTCTATTTTTCAGCAAAAATTTTCTTTCCCTTCTGCAAGAGAGCCGTGGTACAACAACAAATGTTTGGTTTTTGTTTTTTTTCTCAGGGTCATCAACTCATAGGATTATTGACTCATAGGATCTTTGACTCATAGGATCATTTAGGTTGGAAAAGACCTTTGAGATCATCAAAGTTCAACTGTTAACCCAGCCCCTCTGTGTTCACCACTAAACCATGTACACAAGCACAGCACATCTAGACAAACCCTCCTGGAGTCACACACAGCAGCTGCTGTGCAAAATCTGCTCATTGCAGGGGCAGAGGCTGAAGAGGGGGGATCCCAGGGTGGGCTTCCCAAGGGGGCTACTGAGCAGAGGGAGGTGGCTCTGCATGGTGTGGGAATGACATAGCATCCCAGGGATTCGTGTGAATAGAGAATCAAGACAAATGGATGCACAGAGACAAAGCTGTGGCAGGGCTGGGCAGTGATGATAATGGCAAGGAACAGAGTTTCATGCCAGGAAGTGGTGGACCACCAAGAGGTGTTGAAGGTCATTTAAGCTTCCTTCTCTTAAGTATTACTGCAAAATATCACTAAGGGACAGCTGTGAGTGAACATTTTTTCTGAGGATCCTGGGGTGCCATGCTCAGCTTCCTGCTGCTCCTTGGTCCCTTGTGTGCATTCATTCCACCAGGCAGACTGCTCTGGCTCTCCAAGGCACCGTGTGCCAGTTGAGATAGGTAACTCCTGCCAGGTGCTGCAGACAGAGTCAATGGCTCTGCAGACAGAGTTAACAGAGGCTGTTCAGCTGCAGGTGAGGGGGTTAAAAACCTCAGCCAACAGCAACACAACTGTTTGCTCCTACTTGCTGGCACTGACAGACTGCTCTGTGAAAGCCACCCCACAACAGGAGTGCCACAGCTGTGGGGGGAGAGAAAAGCTGGGTCAGTACACTGCAAGCTGTGCATGTTCCTGCTTGGTATTTTGCTTTCACCCAAGACTCCATCTCCCTTCTGCAAAATGGGAGTTTGCAGTTGAGCTTCCTCCTCCCCAGCCCTCGCAAGCTCAGTGCTCTGTATGGGGTACATGGATAACCAGGGCCCTGCTTTTTGCAGGGGTGACTCTCCTGCTCCTCCCTCTGGGCTGGAGGCAGCTGGGTGGGCTTTCCTTTGCCTAGAGAGGTGTGAGCATCACCACCACACCACAGGACCTTCCTGCCAGCAAGAGCACTAGAAGGATTTCCTCTCCTCCACCCGCTGCAATGTCCCAGAAGCTTCTTGCTCTTCACGTGCCCTCTCTGCTGCTGACTGGGTTGAAACTGGTCTGTGTACTCCAAAATCGAGAGGGGAGGCACAGCAGCCCCCTGTGCACGTCTGTACAGAGGCAGTGCTGGAGCAGATGCCTGTCCCTGAGGACACTGAGCAAGGTGAGCATGTCGTGCCTCATCCCCCAGGAGTCAGTGTCCTCTGCAGGGGTGGAACTTGGCAGGCAAGATACAAGGACAATTCAAAAAGGCAGGTGGTAAAATGTAATTTCAGATCCCATGCAGGCAAGAAAAGACAAAAAAGAGACACTGAGAAGACTGAATTATTTGCTACTCTGGAATGCTTAATTTTTCATCTTTTCTAGAGCATTTGCATAATCTTTTCTTTTTTTTTTTTTTTTTTTGGTAGGATTTTTTGGTTTGTTTTTTTTTTTTTTTTGCTTGCAATTTCCTTTTTTTTTTTTTTTTCCTAAATGAAATGCTTTTTCATCTGTGCTACCTTGGCAGCCTGTGAGCAAATTATTCTGTGCTTAGTGCCATCAGAAGATGCCAGCTCCTGGGAGCCTCACAATGCAATTGTAGCCAAAGCCTTGGAAAAGGGGAGAAGCTGGCGACAGGGGAGGTCACCAATGTGAGTGGTGCCACCACTGCCACAGAGCAGGATTCCTGCACCCAATGCAGCAGCCTGTGTGTATCACAGCCTGTCTCACCCCTGCAAGGGCCCTGGGCTGTTCTTGTGTTGCTGCTGATATTTGCTGCCTGGAGATGCTCTGGATGTCTCTGCTTCAGCCTGCACAACTGAAGAACAAGTCTGGACTCTTCACTTTTCAGTCTTGAGGTTGTTTATTAATTCTTATCTATAAAATTTTCATTCTGCCCAGCCGAGATCTGCTCAGCAGGGCAGCCATGAGCACTCTGACTGCCCCTGAGTGGGGTTGTCCTTTTATACTACAAACTGCGTATATCATATTTACACTTAATTCCCAATACCTATCACCTGTGTTAGACAGTGCACCTCTACTCTAAACCAATCCCAAAGTGCCAACATCACTGCAGAAAATGGAGAACAAGAAGAAAGGCTAGACACACCCAAGCTCCTCCATCTTGTCCCCATAACCTCCATACCAAAAATCCTAAAATCTACATTTTCACCCTGTGAATATTTTATTATTACACTATTCAAACCTGGGTGACTTTCAGGTCCTCATACAAAGCTGGTAACTTGCTCCAGGGGTCAAAATCAAACCCACAGGTGCTCTGGGCAGCGTGCCAGGGTCTCTGAGCCCCCCAACAGGGTCCTTGGTAGCTCTGGACACCCAGAGGGATGTGCTGAGTTCCTAATGGGTGTCCCTTTGGGTTTTCATCCTGTGGCTCTGGGCTCAGGCAGGGGATGGTGCCATGGGTGGAGGTGTTGCTGAGCAGAGGCAAATCTTGCTGCTCCTTGGCTTATTCAGCATTTCTCTTGATCAGAAAGTACTGAGGCTCAGAAACTCAGCTGAGGCTCTGCCAGAGCGTTTCAACTGGTTATTGAGATCCCTTGCTAAGCCCCTTCGGCACATCGTCAGGCTGACAAACACAAGCATTGCTGAAAAAAAAATGGAGACATTTCATTTAAAAATTGTGCTGAAACTCAGCGTTCAGCCTTCTCCGCAAGAAAATGTGATTAAACATCTCCTCTTCAGCTTGAAAACACTTGCCAAGTTTTATCTGAAAATTCATGACACCCTCTCTCCACATACGTTTTCCAATGAATGCACTATTTATCTCCATCCTATTAAAAAATATACATAAATATCCATCTCTTGCTGTAACACCAGACTGCAGGGCTCATGTGTAGGTTCAGAGCCAGACTTGCTTTGAGCCTCTTCATTCTCCTGTGGGTCCATAACTGTGCTGGAAATCTCTGGATGATGGACTTCCAACATGTCTTGGGGAAGGGAGAGGCCACTTCCAAAGTGGAAACTGAGTGAAATAATTTTTAAAAACCCGGAAAAGCCAAAGAAACCCAAACCATCACAAACAAACCAGAGAAGCAAACCAACCCAAAACGTCTTGGAAATGAAAATGAGCAAACTTCAGGCTCACTGGTGGCTAGCACAGAGCTATCCGAGTGCTTCAAGTCCTGCCCTCCCCAACCAGCCCTCCTCCTAATGGGGAATATTTATTCTGCGTTGACAGAAGTCTGCTCCAGGGTGGGAGCTAATATTAATTATATGACAAAAACATCCTTGGGCAGTGATTTGCATGCGGCCTTACATCAAACAACTCAAGGTCCTATAAAAGAGGAGCGGAGCCTGCTCCTGCTCCCTGCTGCATACTGAATGAATCCAGGCATGATATTTGATTGCTGTGACCTTCAGGAAGGTCTGAACCTGTTCCCAGCCCTTGCACACCCACACAGGTGGCTGGCACACACTCGGCAGCCCGTCCTGGTGGGGCTCTTCAAACAGTTTGGAGAACCTCCTGTGAAATTCTGGCTGTGCAAAGGCACAGGGTGCCTCGAGCTGGGGTCTGCCTCCTTAAACCAGCATCATATTTACAGCTTTATCATCTGCAGAGAACAGCTGGTGCCTCATCCCGCTGCACGCTCCGCAGTGTGACTCTCCAACTTGCAGTCTGATTTATGGAGCGTGCCTTGCTTTACTCAGTAAAATTTATAAATGGCACAAAAAAAATAAAAAAGAAAACCAACACCTCCACAAAAAAAACAAACAAACAAACAAACAAACAAAAACAGAATAAAAAAAAAGGACAAGGAAAATAAAAGAAAAGAAAGAAAAGAAAGAAAGGAAAGAAGAAAAGTGGCTGAGCCTCTTTACTTCACATTCCACCATCAGAACTGACAGGTAAAAGGGCAGATGGGAAAATACCTGCTGAGAATGAAGGAAGAGCTACTAAACAGAGATCTATCTCCACTCCCCATGAGGTTATCAAAGCCCTGGTGATCTGAGTATGAAAATAACATATTGTCAGAGCTGGGTGCCAGCAGAGGAATAGCCCAGCTACACAGGGCCTCATAAAGAAACAAATCTGGGGTATTTGGAGCAGCCCAGCCAAAGGATATCTAATCCCGGAACTGTCTCTTATTTTGCTTATCCATTTCATTACCCGTGGTTGCCTTTCACTGCCAGAGGACACGGAAACAGCACCGTGAAATCCTCTGGCTCAAGGGGATCGGTTTGGAGATGTTTGGGAAGTCTCATGATTTTTTCCCTCCATCAAAAAAAAGGGAAAAAAAATAAATCTGATTTCTCAATACCAAAACTTGCCTTAGGGAATGGTTAGAATTGATGGATTTCCCAACTCTAAAAGTAATTGTTCCCAATACCTTTTGGAATTGTAAAACCAAGGGTCTCTGACTTCTTTCAGTGCTTACTTAGAAATGCAATCCCAGGGTAACAGAAATGTTTGAGGCGAGAGCAGAGAAGTCGGCAATGACAGTAGTGAAATACTTTGACTGTGCCAAACCAGTCTTGGAGGATTATTATTCCCGTTCTAGCCCAATCTGGAATAGACATTTTGTTTGTTTTCCTTTTTTCCCTTTCCTTTTTTTTTTTAATCTTAAAAATGTTCACAGCATAGGAAAATAGCTCTGGAGAGGCTCCTGTTCTGCCAGAATCCTATAATTTCTGAGGAGACTTCATGGGTATGGTACCAGTAGGAAACTATTGGGAAAAAAGGACAGAGGCACAGAGAGTGTTCTTGTGAGAGTGAGGCTCCCCATGCCCTAACTGTGTGAAATCTGGGAAACTCCTTACTGAAAAAGGAAAGACAGAAAATTAATCTATGCATTAAACTGGGTGTTTCTTCTGAGCCCAGCACTGGACTGCACCTTAATGACTTGAAAGTAGATATAAACCAGTTGTGTGGAGTTTCTGAGGGGAATCCCTTTCAAATACCCTTCATCCAGAAAGGAGAGCTTAGTGACTTCTCATACCCCCACTTCCCTTAAATGTTTTGCTTACAAAATTACTACCTGCTCATCTTTTGTTTTTGCTGTGAATATTCCCTGAGAGCCTCCTCCCGCCAGCTGGGATTCAGGACCTGTATCCTCATTTCACAGCAGCAATTATTTTTCAGCTCTTGCTAGTGCCCTGCCTGGTCTCTCCACTGGGATATGGTCCTGACAATGCTGGGGGCACTGCAGGGTGGGATTCAGGATGAGGTTGGCTGCAGCTCCTGGGAGCCTCCCCAGAAAAGAAGCTTGTGCAGGCATCAGGATCACACACCTCACCCAGTAAGAGCAGACGGCCTCACAAACAGCCCTCATGGTGAGGAGGGATCTTTATGTTTTCCTTGCTGATGTAAAAAAGCCCCAGATATGCTGGAGTCCCATTTCCTGGTGATCCTGAGAGAGGGTGCGCCAAGGATGGAAACAATTTAAGGCTGCAGATTAAAAAAGAGGGAAATGAGAAGATGTTGCCTGATGGTATGAGGACTCTGGAAACCCGAGTATCAGGTGATAGAGTAGAAAAAGGAGGTTGAAATGTGGAGAACAGACCGGGAAAAGTCTGAGAATGAAAGAGAACAGCAGTGTGTCTTTGATGGAGAAGGGGATACACACAGCTGCCAAGGGTTTTTTTTCCACCTTCATGTGTGAAAATTCATGTGAATTATTTAATGAGTGGATTTGCATATTTTCAAATAAATCACAGTTTATCCTGCCATTGCTTCTCATTCTGTTTCTGTTGACAGAAGCTGTTGCTAATCGAGGAGCTCTTTTTCTGTGAGGTTTTATGAGAGGTGCTCACTGAGACACTGTTGCTCCTTCCAGGAACACACCAGGAGGGGAAAAGGCCTGGAGACAGGATGAGATTCCTCTTAGGACACACAGCAAAATCCCATTTCCCAGAGGGAAAAAAATCCTTTTCAGATTCCATGCTCTGCTGCACTTAGGGTGGGAGGAAGCTGAAGGAGGACTTGCAATGGTGTGAAGACCAGAGGAGTTAGAAGTGTAGGGACAGGTCAGGAGCCTTTATCCTCCACAGAACAGCAGGCAAAACAAATAATTGTGCTGTATTAATAAAGCCTGGGGATGGTTTTTCTATAAATACGCCTGGGGAGTAAGCACACAGGGGTAGGAGAGCTGTTTCAGCCAAAGGATAGTGCTGGCATGAGAACAAATGTATATAAACTGGCCATGAATAAACCAAGCTGGAAATTAGTCGAGGGCTGAGAACCATTAGAGCAATTGGTTTTGGGGCAACCACCCAGTAGGAGCCACAGAGGCAGAAATCCAAACAGCTTTTAGGAGAGAGCACACTCCAGCTCTGAAAGGGCATTGTGATACGTTGCTGCAACAGCAGGGATTGAATCTGGCAAGTCTGGAATTCCCTGCCAGCCCCACGTTCTTGTGTTTCAAGTGTTTGGGAGGTTTGACTTCTATTTTTTTTGTAGATAAATATGGCTTTGTGAGCAAAAGCAAAGAAACTGCTGGTGGAAAAAATTTATTTGAACATTTTTCAAGGTATTTTAAGGCAAAAAGAGTTGAAAACAAAAGCTGAAATGCCAGGTCTCACCTCTCTATCAGAGCTATGACGGCCTGGGGTGTCCTTTCCAGATGGGAAAGCTGAAAGATGAAGGTGTATGGAAATGTCACTGACCTGTGGGCTCAAACAGGGCATTGAGATGGGGTATCCTGGAGAGAGTGACCATCGAATTCCAGAGCAGTTTCCAGTCTTAGGCAGGAAAAGGGTCCCACCAGTGATGGAAAGGATGGAGCTGAGTTTCTGAAACAAGTTCCTCCTCATCAGCGCCTTGACAGCCCGTGCTTCACATCCCAAGCCAGCAGTGTACTTCCTGTCCTGCCCAAGACCAGGTTTCTATTTGCTAGTTCCCACGAGGATGTATCAACATCACGCAGTTCGTGGATGAGCAGCCTCGTGCACCAATGTAAGTCAGGAACCCCCTGCTGGAGAGCAGAAAAGGCCCTGGGGGCCTGGTGAGCACAAACTGACCCTGATGCAGCCATGTGCCCTTCCAGCAGAAAAGGACAATGGGATCCTGAGCTGCTCCAGGCTCAGCACTGCCAGCAGGCGAGGGGAGCTGCTCCTGCCCTCTGCTCAGCCCTGTGAGGCCACAGCTGCAGCACCGCGTCCAGTGCTGGCTCCCCACTGCGGGACAGACGTGGGTGTGTGGGAGAGCGCCCAGGAAGGGCTGATGGAGGGGCTGGATCCTGCCTCCTGTGAGGAAAGGCTGGGGGAGCTGGGGCAGTTCAGCCTGGAGAGCACTGAGAGGGAATCTCATCAATGTGCAGAAACACCTTGAGGGAGGGTGACAGAGAACAGAGCCCAGCTCTTTCCAGGGTACCCAGTGACAGGGACAGAGGCAGGGAACACAAACTGGACACGGAAGGCTCCTCCCAAACATCAGGAAACACTTTGTCACTGTGAGGGTGAACAAGTACTGCAACAGGTTGAGTCCTCAAAAGACACCTGGACACAGGCAGCCTGCTCTACATGGTCCTGCTTGAATAAAGGACAGAGGGCTTGGATAAAATCACAGAGCTCCCTGTCAGTCTTAGCTAGCCTGTAATTCCGTGAGATCCACAGGCAAATTATCTGTTTCAAAGGCTCTATTTTATTTGCAATCTGCCATCTACAGTTTTCATTTGAAGCCTCCTAACTCCAGAAAACAACTGCCTTCTCTCCATCCCTTCCTTCCCTCACAATCTTACAGACCTTTCTCATGCTTTGGTTATCAGTTTGTCAAATCTTAGCCTCAGCTTATCGGGTTCCTCCTCACACAGCTGCAGTTCTATTGCTTCACTTGCTATTTCTGCCTTTTTCCAAACCTTTCCCAAAACAGCTCGCTCTGGGGAGCATTGTGACACTGGAAAGTCCCAGGTCACAAACAGCAGGAGACACCTACAGTGAATTTATAGGCCTCAGTCATTTACAGAAGATGAAATTGAGGTCTCAGAGAGGAGACAGGCACAGTATTGACTGGTAAGCTGATAAATCAACACACAGCTTTGGGAGGCTGTGCCTGCTTGTTTGCACCAGGAGGATCACTCTGATGAGGGAGCTCCAGATGGACCTTCTGAACTGTCCTAAAGCTGCATCTGCTCACCATCCCAGTGTGGCCAAACCCCTTTACACTGTCCCTCTTTGGGGCCAGAGTGGTACCTGTCCAAATTCATCCCTAAAGGACTCTGAGGATGATATTGCTGGGGTTCAAAAGTCATCCCTATCCTTGAATTTAGAGGGGTGGAATCTGGTGCCAAGGTTTTGCATGGCTTGCCTACACATCTCCCACTCTCCTTCAGTCAGTGAAGCTCTCTTTGTTTGGACCCATCATTTTCTGGCATATGAATTGAGAAACAGCAATTGCCAGAGGTGCTGAAGCACTGCAATTTAGCTCTGGGTTGCTGGGCAGCGATTTAAACTACCATAATTTCAAGAGATCCATAGAGGAACCCTTCCCTAATTGAGCCTTTTTGCTTCAGTCAGAGATGCTTATATGGAGGACAATGAGTCACTATAGGAAACATCAATATGAGAAGTCGCTGGGAAGGAACAAGACTGAGTTCAAACTGCCCACAAACTTCCTGCAAATTTCAGTTCAGCAACAGCATTTCACAAAATAAACCTTTTCTAAAGTATTTTTTGAGAGCTGCAGTTTGGGTTTTTTTGTTATTTTAAGAGAGAGAAAAAAAGGTAAAGACACACACAAGAAAAAGAGCAACAGCAGTCCTGTTCTCTAGCTTGTGAAGCATTTTCTGCTTGAGAACTGAGACTTGGGAAAGGAAGTCAAGGATGAGTAGGAGCTCCTTGCCTGCAGCAAAGCACAGGGTGAAGTCACAGCTCCTGGCCTGGGTTTGTGGTCAGAGCAGCTTGTGAGGGAGCTCAGAGGGTGACTCTGGAGCAGGGCTTTATATCTCTCCAGCCATATCCTCCACCCCAACAATGACTTTGCTTTGAATCTGTATGAGCAGAGGAGAGTAGGGTGTGTGCCTGGGAGTAGGATGTGAGCTCACACCTCAGCCAGCACCACTCACCCTTTCTGATTAAGGCAACCCTGTTTCCTTGCACTCCCCTAATAAACCCAGTTATTCCTTCTTGTCCCAGCTTCTGAACACATTAATTAAAAGCATCTGGGGCCAGTCCATCCTAGCGTGCAGGTGAATGTCTTTTCAGTATTCATCAAGCTTCATTCTCTGGTGTCTGGTGACAATTTTATCTTCCTCTGGGGAAACAAAAGAAGGAGAGATGATGTTGCTGTAAAGAGATGCTAATCGCACTATCGGGATCTCCTCAAGAATTCGCAGAGCTCTTTGTTGTGGGATGCTGGGTCTCCTTGTCCTTAGCTCTGTCTTTCCTCTCTGATTTCTAGAGGGGGTTGAAGTTATAAAGATCTTGAAGGGCAAGGGAAGGGCATTATTTAATATTGCATCTCAGAGAATGCCACAAGATGTTTTGAATTGGGTCTGCCTTTTCATTGCACATGTGCAGTGCCTACTTGACAGGGACAGGGATCTGCTCTCACCCTGCGTCAGAGGGGAGGGGTTGCTTTTTTCCTGCTATGAATTTTGGTCCCTTTCTGGTTTACCAAGAGCTGAAAATGGATTGCTGTCCATACATATGCATTTCTTCTTCTGGAGTTTGACAGAGCTTGGGGAGTCTCTGGAGGAACAGTGGAGCCTGGTGTGGAAGGAAGATGGTTTTGGATGGGACTGACAGTGACTGGCACCTTCAGGTGACTGTGGTTTTCTGCAATACTGCCAACAGCAAAATCCACCTCCTAATTACATAACCCAGGGGCCATTTTCTCCTCCTCCAGCACAAGCCCATTTGCAGTCTGTAGGTACATCCAAGACCTGTGCTCCCAGACACAGCCTAAGAGCCAGGCATCTTCTGCTTGGGTCCCAGCTGCAGGGAACAGCACCCAGCTGGGCTGTAGGCTGATGGTTGAGATCAGCAGTGACAATGAGGCCTGCTTTGCTACGTCCATCAACATGGACCCTTCATGATGCCTGCAGGTGAGGTTACACAGAGCCAGACCTGCCTTGCAAGCTGTCCCCAGTGTCTGACAAGCAGCCTAGCATGTTCTGAGAGTGCCAGATGCCTGCAAAGCCTTTTGGATCTGCATGCCACATCCCAATGCATGCCACATCCCAATGTGTGCCACATCCCAATGTGTGCCACATCCCAGTGTGTGCCACTTCCCAATGTGTGCCACATCTCAGTGCATGCCACACCCCAATGCATGCCACATCCCAATGTGTGCCATATCCCAATGTGTGCCACATCCCAATGCATGCCACATCCCAATGTGTGCCACTTCCCAATGTGTGCCACATCCCAGTGCATGCCACACCCCAATATGTGCCATATCCCAGTGCATGCCACATCCCAATATGTGCCACATCCCAGTGTGTGCCACATCCCAATGTGTGCCACATCCCAATGCATGCCACATCCCAATGTGTGCCACATCCCAGTGCATGCCACACCCCAATATGTGCCATATCCCAGTGCATGCCACATCCCTATGTGTGACATATCCCAATGCATGTCCTGGGCTCTGTGGACTGGCAGCTTCGCCACCTTCAAAGAGTTAACTTCCCTCCAGATACTCTTCCCAGTGAAGTGACTTGAAACAGGGGCCAGCACACAGCAACAGAAAACAGGCTGGAGCAAACCATATGCTTCTGCACAAGAATAACAGCATCATTAAAATCCTGAACCAAGAACTCAAAGGAGCATTTGAAGACTACATAGCAGCAGGTCCTGAATCCTAACTATCAGCTTCTCTTCCCCTCAAATCCTTTGTATGGGCTGAATGTGAAAGCAGAATGTGTACTCAATCACAGCAACCCACTTCCTCCTCAAGTGACTCTCCAGATATGTGCTCACCTCAGGAGTGAGATGTAGCCTAAAACAGCAGGGAAACAAACAGGTGAAACAATAGAGAGAAAAGGAGTATGGGGGGAGAGGGAGCAAGGCAGACCCCAGTCACTGCTTAAACTTTGCTTATTTACAGCTTCAGCATACATATGAAGATCTATAGCACTTACACCCAAATAAATCCTCCCCTGGAGACAGGTGGCAGATATCCCCCTCCATTATTTACAGCCACTTCTCAGTGAAAACTGCAAGCTGTAAAATGCCCATACAGTGTTGGGGAGATTTATAGTCCTCCTGTATTTCACACACTGTCTTGCCCTGCTGTGTTGCCTTTGGGAAGACATGGCAAATGGACTCCAAGGTGTTTGACAAAGATGAAGACTCATTTATTACTTGATGCTTTGGAGAGAAATATTTGTACGCAGCAGCCTACACGGGTGGCAAAGGTTAATCCTCTCCTCTCCCGTCAATCCAGCTTTTCGTGGACAAGGGGAAAGCAATGTGTTGGCAGGGGAAGGAGTGAGGAAGGGGAGCAGCAGCAGCAGTGACCAGTGTCACCCTGCCTCCTTTAATAGGGCCAGAGGAGACTGGGGGACTTTACTCTGTCACTGACCCTTCACCAACCAAGTCTGATCTCAACTTTTTCTTTCACAGGTCTTGGTCCTACAGCAAGGGGACTGATGTCCTCACTTTTGAGCAGCAGATGAGATTTCCTCAATCCTGCTGTTGGAGGGCATGTTTGGCTTGCAGGTCAAAAGCATCCATGGCACCCAGCAACCCGAAATCCAGTCGTGACACACCTGATTGCCCCTGGCACAGTGGGGCACAGGACCAGAGGGGCTTTTGGCAAATTTGGCTTCAAAGGGGGTTTCAGAGCGTTTTCTCTCAGGTTGGGACTCCACAAATGCATCCCCTTGTCCTTCTCTGCTGGCAGGGCCAACATTTCTGCTCTCTCCTCTCTGAAGGTGAACCCTGGGAGTGGGGTTGAGGCAAAGAGCCAGCGTGGTGCCAGCAGGCTGCCTGCTCTGGATACAGACAAAGAGCTTCAATCTCCGGGGCAGTCGATAGAATGCTTTCCAGCAGCACTAAATTCTTGCAAAAACTCAAACATGAAAACATAAAAATAAAAACACGGTGTAAAAAACAAACAATAAAAATATAACACCAAATACATCACTTAACTAAAACCGCTTACCCAGTGGCTTTGATGTTAATGCATTGTCTGTAACAACGTGGCATTCCAGCTGAATACTAACCGGCTGCAGAGCCCAAGCCCAGCCTCACTCCAGAGGTTTCTGGTTTTACTACCCTGATTTCTGCAGTCAGCCTTCTCTCCTGGGGTTTATTAGGTCTCGTCCCCTGCCATGATCAACTAAGAGCTGTTTTCACTTTCCCTCCCCAGCGTTAATTAAAGCTGGGGTGGAGTAACCCACAGAAGACTCCTCAGAGGAGGGAGAGGAAAGCTGAGCCCAGCGCGACGACAGGGTTTGATCAGCGGAGAGCTGTGTTAACAAGAGCCTATGGATGTGAGTGGGATGAGCAGTCGGTGGGGAAGGCAGGAACAGATGGTACCCAACTACGTGCAGCATGGTTCCTGGGGTCTGCAGGATCTGCACAAGCTCCTGCTCGCTGCACAGGCTGCCTGGTGCTTGATGAGAGCAGCAGCCACAGCCTCTGCAGAGCCATGCTGAGCTGCTCCTGCACACGCAGCGTGGAGACAGCGCCGACAGGATCTCTGCTGCTCCAGCCCTTGCGTGCTGCTAGCATGGGCTCAGACAGAAATTACTGACCCCTCTTTGATGTCAGATTTTGGGGAGTTGCTGTGCAGACCTGATGCAAGTGTGGCAGCTCTGTGCAGATATTCAACACCCAGGTGCAGGAGAAGGGCTGAGTGAAAGCCTGGCAGGAAGGGGGGTCTGCATCTGAGCTGTGGCACCTGGAGGCACAATTTCTGTTCCATACTTGAGGAGGTACCAGTTGCTCCAAAAGATTCTGGTCGCTTTGTTGATGGAGCACCTGGATTTCAGTCTCACCTGCTGTGTTCTCTTGCTGACTGCTGCTGCCAGACAGTGATGGAAGGGGGTGAGGGTGACCCTGAAAGGGTTAGTCAAGTGCCTGCACTGTAGGTGCAGTCATGGGGCGGGAACTGACACAGGAGACAAACTGGAGGGCTTAACCCTGGAGGCTTTCACTGTAGATGCTGTTCCAACTACAGTTAATAAAGCCAGTACCACAGGGTGATGGCCCTGGATGGCCCTGCCTCAGCTCACATTGCTTGCTGAGACAGCAATTGCCAAACAGACAGCTGGGGACAGCTTCCATCCAGAGCCTGTAAATCCACACCCTGAGCTGCTCCAGCCACATTCTGTCCTTGGATTTCAACAGGTGGAGTCACATGGAGCAAAGTGATCCAAGTTTTCCATTCCTGCAAGGTCATGGTGACCACTCTCTCTTCAAAGGAAAGCATCCCATCTGTTCATGGCTGCTTCATGCTGCAGAAGGCAGGTGGTCTCTCTTCTGTCCCTGGCTTAGCTAACATTTACTTCCACACCCAATCTTCTTCCAAAACACATTTTTGTTCTCTAAGATAAATCCTGAGGCAAGCATCAAGCACATCTGTTGCTATGCTCTGTGTCTGGCCCTGGAGCTTCTCCCTGGTCCACTTCCCTGCTGCTGGAAGGAGCAAATGTCCTCTGCTTCTCCAGCCTCCTGCCCTTTTCCTGCCTTGGTACAGACAGAGGTGCTGGGGCTCAGGGTAAGAAGCCAGAGATGTGCTTGCAGTCTGTAATCACACAGCAGAGGTTAAGAGCAAGGCTGTGGCTGTCACATTTGTTGGCAGCACTGTGGCCTCTTCCTGGCTCTTTTGGGTTTGGATGTCCAGCATAGATGGACAGTGGGAAGAAGGTAGCACTGGTTAGCTGAGGCAAAGAAATTCTGTTCTGAGTCAGTGGAGAAAGTGTCCAACTTGACTTAAAGTGAGAAAGGAAGATAAGAAGCTGCTGAGGAAGCTGAATATTACCTACAGACCTGAGAGTCTGCCCTTCTTTAATTTTTTTTGGCAAATTATTCATCACTGTGAGGTGTTATTTTGCCTTGCTTTAACTGAGCTCTTGGCCTCAGGTGACCCAACCTGCAGCAAGGTTCTCTCCCACATTACTACACAGCATGCTTGAAAAGCTGTGCAGGATCCTTCTGCTCCTCCAGGCATCCTGAGCTGTTTGGTGATGTTGCTGCCTGACAGCAAGGGATATGATGGGGAATCAGAAGGAGGAGAAATGTCTCCCAGTGAGGACTGATGAGTAGGTGGATTCCTCCTGTAAATGACTCTACTCACCTACGAGCTGGCATCAGGGATTAGGAGAGGTGTGATGGTACTTCTGCCCCTCTCCCCCAGCCCTGGATCCAGCTCTGCTTCCCTCAGCATCTCCTGGGCTTGCAGCCCTGCTCCACAGCCCAGTGCCTCCCACACCTGCAGAACAAGGAGATGCCCATCTCCCCCTGCTCTCTCCTGCTCCCTGCTCCCATCACAAGTCTCAGGGAAGCATGATGCTCTGTGGGGGGCTCCAGCTTGTCTTGTCATGCACTCTGCTGTGTCGTGCATTGGAAGCACTGCCTAGTGTTAATTAAAGCTTTGAGGACCCAAGTCAGGCAGAAAAGAGGACAAAATGCTAAGAACAGCTAATTTCTTAAGCTGCCCTCTGGCACCTTTTGAAACTTACCTCATGTAGCAAATTAAAAATGCTAATAGATGGCCAATAAAAAAAAAACCAAATCCTTTCTTCTCTGTAATTTCAGTGAGATGAGTGGTTCTGTGCATCAATTAGTGGTGGGAAATGAGATTTTCTTCACTGGAGAAGGGCTGGGCCAAACACACAAACTCACAGGCTGGCTTCTGAAAGGGTTCAGTCCCCTGAATGTCCTCAGCAAGGGCACATGGGGCCATACTGAGCTGCCCCTCTCACTTGTATAGTTCTTACAGACTCATTACTCCTCCTTGCCTTTTGTCTCAAAGCAGACTGTAAGTCTGGAGACTCAAATGGAACAAGCACTGCCCCTTGTTTTTCAGAGAGCTCCATCTCATCTGGGTACTGATTTTACATCAGTAATTAACACAAAATTACAGCAGGCACTCCCCTTGTAGTGCCTGAGGTTGTCTTTGCAGAGATGCTATCTACACCCCCATGGCTGCAGCAACCTCAGCTTGTGCTCAGCTGGGATCGCAGCACCTCTAAGAGTTTAGAGAGAAACCGGTCCCTGAAGGCCTTGCAGATCCTGGGCACAAGGCATGGGAAAACCTGCCTTCTCCATCCTCCACCCTCTGTCACTACAGGGCTGCAAACTGAAAATATAGATTCCCTTTTTTTCTTATGGTCAGAGGTTTGAGTATCAAACAAGCACTGCACTAGCCAAGAGCTTTGGAGGAAGGATTTTTGATATTGATGAATACTGAATAGTTTGTCCAAAGCAGGACAGCCGCCAGGACTGAAATGGTAGTGGACACCAGCTGAAAACCTTGTCCCATGTGTATCTGCACAGGACACAAGTGAGGCAGAGACAGAACTAGAGTTTGACACTCTCAATAGACTGGAAACATCAGGATGACTGGAAAACATATGAAAAAGCCTGCAGTGCTTTAGATCTTCTGTGCTATGCATAGATACTCTGTGATTGCTCCTGGGGCACAAACACGGACTTTAGCCTGGAGAAGGCAAGGCTCCAAGGAGGCCTTAGAGCGCCTTCCAGTAGCCAAACAGGCTAAAGAGAGCTGGAGAGGGACTTTTTACAAGGGCATGTAGTGAAAGGACAAGGGGGAATGGCTTTAAACTGACCAAGGACAGGTTTAAATTCTACATTAGGAAGAAATTGCTTACTGTGAGATAGTGAGATGCTGGGACTAGTTGTCCTGAAAAGTCATGGATACCCCATCCCTGGAAATATTGAAAGCCAGGCTGGATGGGGCTTTAAGCAACCTGACAGTGGAAAATGTCCCTGCCCGTGGCAGGGGGCTGGAACAAAATGATCTTTAAGGTCCCTGCCAATCCAAACCATTCTGTGATTCTATGACCGTGCTATTTCTACTGAGCAGCATGAGCTGATTCCCTTCTTGTGCTGATCTTTACACCCTTTCATTGTCATCTCCCATTTGTCTTTTTCCAGAAATACCTACCTGTGATCTACATTTTTGAGGCCTTGGCCCAAGACGAGCACTCAGTTAAATGTACAGTCCCAGCATATTGATTTTACAGATCAGCTGGAACACCTGGGAGGTAAAAAGTCCAGGGAGCTTGAAGGAGGTCATGGACAGCATCACAGTCACACAATTTGGCCTATATCCAGTGGCTCGGCACTTAAAAGCTTTCAGCCAACTAAAAGCAGTCTTGGAGCACCAGGAAGGTCTGAATAATAACTCTTGAGCATGGTTAATGAAACTTCTGTGTTTGACATATTTCAGCCACATCATGTCTCCCTTCTGCTTCTGCCCTCCCATCTCTGCAGTGGAGCAGATGAGAAGGAGCGAGAGAATTGCAAGCAGACGCTTCTACTTTCCTTTTGGAATTGCCTTGACTTTTGACTCCCTCAAGGGCCACACGAGTTTGTTGCACAGCAGGCCCAGCCAAACGAACATCGACACCTTTGTAATTGCTCTGGGCAAGCCTAGGTTGCTGAGGGTGGAGGAGGAGAGGGTGGTATGTCCCCAGGGCTCCATGACCTCATCCTTCCTCTGTCACAGCAGAAGCACAGGGAGCAGGGAGAAAAGGCAGCACTGGAGAAGGAGAGGAGCAGTTTCCAAGCAGGGTTTTGAGCTCAGGTTTCACACACCAGGTTCTTCATGGCATTCCAAGGCTGTTATGGCCATGGAGTTTCTCTTGTTCCTCCTGTGGGGCAAAGTGAACAGAAGGGTCCCAGCTGGGTGCAGGCAGACTCCCAGTCACCAGTTCCCAGGATACAGTGAAGGAAAGGACTTAGCTGTGCAGATTTGGGGTGTTGAGTTTTTCCTCTCCTCACAGCCAAAACACGGGACAAACTTCTCTGTACTTGAAAAACCTACACGTTCAGTGCATCACTGCAAACACAACCCAAGGGCAAGTCTCCATTGAGAGCAAGGCCAGCTTCCACCTCTGGGGTGATGCTACAGAGAATTTTCTCACTATTTTTTGCAGCTCTTTGGCAAACATGTTTCAGGATCACCTCTAGCTCCTTTACACTCACAGGAACATAGCAAAGAAAGAAGGGCAGATCTATAGCTGCAGCTTGTCTCAGTAGAATAGAGAGAGAAAAAACAGCACAAGTTTGCAGGACCTTGGTGATCAATATGTCAGCAAATTGGGACTGGATGGTGATGGTACTTGCCAGCACTGAAGAGAAGTTTCATTTGCTGTTTTTCAATGAATGGTTGGAAATTTTCTAAACACACAGTGTCACCATGGTTTGTTTTTTTCTTTTTTATTGAAGATTCACCTTCACTTCTGGTGGGACAGTGTGCAGACTTTGTGTCCAGGCTTTGGGTGTCTAGATACTTGCCATATTTCAGACCACTTACAGATAGAGACTGTCTCAGGAGAGGTGGACTTTGATATCTAGAGGTTCAGCTTTTCTTCTGTTGCTTCCCTAAAATCTCACACAACAACTCAGGTGTTGCAGCCACAAGGATCATTTTGCCTAAGTAGGACACATTCCTGGGGTGCTAATCATGCTGATCATGCTTTTCCCTTTCCTCTGCTGCAGGTCACTGTCTGAAACCTGTTGTGAAGCCTAAGTCTCTCCATGATTCCCCAGTGGGAGTTGGTTACACTGTGGGCTAGCTGAGCTATCAGCAGATGCACCTGAGACTCCTCAGACCAGGGGCCATGAAGGAGAGGACCCTGCTGTCCTAAGCCATGTCCATAGGGAGTTAGAACAAAGATATCCAGGGCTATAAGCTCTTTATCTTACACAAACATTAAATTCAATTTAATACAAAGGGGGGAAAATTAGATTTATATCTTCCAGATTCTGCTGGTCTGGGACACAAACGTAATTAGAAAGACTGAAATGTCATCATCTCCTGGAGGAGGGTGAGCATCTTTGTTGGATGCACTCACTGGCCAAATAAATGTGATCTGCTATTTCTTAAATGCCAGTGTCTCATTGCAAAGAGTGGGGAAATGACCCTCTGGAAAAAGAACAAACCTCTGCTGATCCTCTAGTCCATTTAAGGAAAATTATTAACCTGGCCTATCCTTAAATTGTGCATGCTGTAAAGAGGATCCTGGCTGTGGCTTTGAAGCCGTGAGGAGAGTTTTAGGCACAGCTCCTCCCAGCTGGGCACCAGCTGCAGGGAGGGCAGAGAGCATATGGAGGAACACAGGTCTGTGCTCTTGGTGCCTGCCTCAGCTGTGCAAACCCTGGGTTGAGCAGAGCTGCAGTGACAAGCAATGAGCTTGTACTACCAGAGGCTGACATCTCCGAAGGGCCTGTGGGTTTTGCAAGTGACCATTCAATCTGGCAGGCAGTGAGAACTCTGACCTTGACAACTTCCTAGAGCAGTAAGTGGTACCCACGCCTGCAGGACATTAGGGCTGTGGTTCCCAAATTGGGACCTGGCATCCGTGGCACGAAGAGGAAGCCACGGAAGATGACCTGTGGTTGTCCTTGGGAACTGTACTAGTCAGCTTTTCTTCCTCAGTGGTACAGAGAGCCTCAAAACATCTTCCCTCTGCCACGGGATTAAAGCCAAGGTCAGGCTGTTCCCATGGAATAGCCAGGTCATGGAGAAATGTTTGTGCAGTGTTTTGTGTTTTCCATTCCAGCTCTGCTCTGCTCACTGCAGCATCTTTCACAGCTCAGGGAGGATGTGTGCAGGACAGCAAAGCAGGAGGATGGGGAGTGTGAGATGAAAAGCAGAGATAGGGTGGAAAGCAGTGTCCAGGATAGGGGGAGCATGCATTGAGGAGACTGGGGGATGGAAACAGCCCTGGGACTGAAAGCTTGATCTAAGAATAAGAGTTTTAAAGAGAGATGGAGACAGAGATGATGAAGAGGAAGAAGGAGAGGGAGAGAGGGGCTGGATGTGTCTGTAGAATTGCCTCCAGATCCTTGTGGCAATTTACTTTGCCTTCTTCTCTGAGTCAAAATATTTGGAGACACATGTATGGGGAACAACCAGGCAGTGCTGGTAGGAAATAAGCTGGATGGCAGTTCAGGACTTTTCTGGTGATGTTTGATCCTGCCTCAGAGGGAGGGAGAGACTGGATTGCCTGAGCCTGGTGTGGGAAGGCAGAGCCTGTAAGGTGCTGGCTTCCACCTGTGGTCCTGCTGTGCCAGAGCTTTGCAGGGCTGACCCTTGTGTGCTCTTGGGATAGGCAGTTAAACGTGCAAGGGCAACCCTTGGGTGTGTTTGGAGCCCCAAGTTATTCACACTCTGCCCCCAGCACTGCTAAACAGCCCCCAGTGAATCCCAGGGCAGTGGCAGGAGGCTGGTCAAGAGATGGCTGTGCCGTACCTTCCACGTGACATTTCATGAAGGAATTGTGATAAAAGGAGGAAAACAGACTGAACAACCCTGGGCTGACTCCTCTCCAGGCCGCTCTGGGACACATCCTTAGAAATGATGGATCCCTATCTGCCTGGATGTCAATCCAAAGCCCAAGTCCTGGTCTCCAGTCAGTTTGGAAAGCCAGTGATCCCAGGTCTGTCCCAAAGCAAGAGCACAGTCTAGGCATGCAAATGAGACAAGGAGCTCTCTGCAGGTGGATATCAACCTGAACAACACAGTTTCTTCCAAGGAAGGCTGAGGAACACCTTGAGTGTTGTGATCTAACTGGGATGGATCCAGGCTCAACAGCAGTGGTCTCCCTGCCCCAATATGGCCCACAAAGCACACATTCCATTCAGCTGAACCCCATTAAACCATCAATTTCCCAGTTTCCCCTCAATTATGGAGATCAATGACCCCTTAACTCTGCTTTCCTCCATACATTTCCTGCTTCTTCCAAATGTGGAGCAGTTAATTGCAGTGCACTGCTCATCCTAATGTTTCCTCTCTTGCTCACTTTCTCTCTCTGCTGTAATTTACTGACATTTTCTGAGCACGTTTAGGCTATGTTGGCAGCTGGATTCTGCGATAAGATTTTTTGACATCTAGTGATTGTTGGTCGATAACATTTCTATCCCATAATGAACAGAGGAGGGGAACAGGGAAGGGAAGTGCAGACAAGGAGTGATCTTCAACAGTTAGGAGATGAGATCATTATCTCTTAGAAATATGGGAAAGACAGAAGTGAGAGCAGAGAGGTGATGCAGTCATCACAGCTGAGAACAAACCTCATAATCACCTTTCACAGGACAGGCATTGCTTGGTACAAACACAGGTGGCCCAGGGTGCTCTCTGCTTCCCCAGCTCCAGCCTTGGGATGTCTCAGAGAGGGAGTCTGATCACAGATCTCCTTGCAGGGGATGTGCCCACACAGGGGGAAGTGCAGGTCTTGCTTTCCCTCCAGCTGGAGTTATTGCTGCTGGCCCTGCACGTGTGTTCCTGAGTGCTGGTGGGCAGCCAGACACCCTAAGGTGGAGAAGGATGGGATGGGGGGTCCCCTTAAGGTGGTGCTGGGGACACAGCTGTGTCACACTGCTATTGTCACCATCGCTGCTCGTGGCCTGGCACCCCACCAGCATTTTTGCCCTTATCAGCAGTGGCAGTGTCGCTTTGCCATTGTCACCCACTGCTGCCAGGTGGGACCCCATGAGCATTTATGGCTTTATTAGGGGTGGCAGTGTCACTTTGCCACTATCACCATCACTGCCTTGTGTCTTGGTACCCCCTCAGCACTTGTGGCTTTATGGGGATGGCTGTGTCACATTGCCACTGTCACCCACTTCTCCCTTCTGGACCCCCCTCAACATTTATGGCTTTATTAGGGGTGGCTGTGTCACCCCTGTCACCCATTGCTGGCTCATGGGTTGGAACTCTGCTGGGGCCTCCAGAGCTGTGGGATTACATCTCCCTCTGCCTTTCCTTCTCTTTCAGCTGATCTAAGACCATGTCTGCACTTCAGTCCAGCCTGACTGGTGAGCCCAGCGAAGGCTGAGGAAACAGGGTGCCAAGCTCCTGCTTTCCAGGAAACATCCAAAGAAATCATGGCTGCTAAAAGTCAGGATTTGTGCCTTGGGCAATCAAGACCCATCTGTGTTTGATCTAAGATTATAAGGCTTTAGAGTCCTCTACTATCACAGAGCCAGAGAATCACAGAATTGTAGAATAGTTTTGGACAGAAGAGCCTTCTGAAGGCCATCTATTCCAACATTCCAACTTGTGAGCAGGCTGCTCAGGACCCTGTCTAGCCTGACCTTGAATGTTTCCAGGGACAGGGCATCCACCACCTCCCTGGGAAACCTGGGACTGTGTTCTACCACCGTGATTGTAAAAAATCTTCTTTCCTATACCTAATTTAAATCAAGCCTCTTTTAGTTTGAAACCATTAAAGGCATTATCCCTTGTCCTTTCACACTTGCTGCTTGGGGCTTGGCTTGGCTTGGGCCTCTGTTTAAGCTCAGGTTAAATGCACCTAGGTACAAAATGCTGTCTGTGGTGAAGAGTCCCAGGAATTTCACACAAGTTCTGCTGTGTGGGCTGGGACTGTGGATGAGGGGCTGTGTTCTGGCTGTGACCCAGGCACTGTGTAAGGATTTGGCATAAGAGCTGTCTTAGTCTTTCCTTTGTGTCCCAGACTGCAAAGGGATGATGCTTGCTAGTTAGGGAGTTCCCCTGGACAAGAACTACCTGTTCCCTGGCTGCCTGGCATGATGGAGGTTTCTCCTGAGCTCCTGTACTTCCACATCTCAGCAGACAGCAGAGATTGAAGTGATTTCATGACCTTGAGCTTGTGGCATTGGTCTTGTGCTGCTCCATGAGCCTCCCTGGGCACTGGTCCTTGCCCTCAGCACCTCGGGATGGAGCCCCAGCAGTGACCTGGCCTGGCTGACCTGAACCTCAGCCTGCTCACATGCACTGATGGGAAATGAGACAACACATTGCTTCTCACTCCATGCCAAATAACTTCAGATGAGACCCACAGCGTGCAGGGATCCACCAGGCAGCCAGGCATCTGCCTGTCTCCGACTAAAGGCATTGCAGCTTTTTGCAGCCACAAAATTGGTGATGGAATTGGTGAACAGAGAGTTGCTCAGTGCTGGGGAAGCCCCAGAGGGCAGATTGCTTCCAGAAGGGATGGTTTGCTGGGGAAGCACAACCACAGGCTTGTGCTGCTGTGTTTGTTTGAGGTGGACACTCGTGGCTGCTCTCAGGTGAGCCTCGCTAGAGTCCTCTTTACCACCTGCCCTGTGACACTGCTGCTTCTCTCCTGGCTGCAGAGAGGGCTGAAGGCATGGCAGATCTTGTTAAGGAGCCACACTGAAATGCAGATGGGATAGGGCTGGACCTGAGTATGCTTTACTGTCACTCTTCTCACCCCTGGAGTCTAAAGGGTGCTTAGTTCTGCTTTCTGCTTGTGCCCAGCCCACTCCAAATTTATACCAAAGGTTCATAAGGACAGGCAGAGAGGGGCAGAACCACCCTCCTGCTCCCAAATCTCCCTTCTGCCACTTCCCACTAGTGAAAATTTTGGAGAGAAACACAAGAGACAAGGCGCATATGGCCACAGGCTCCCCACTCCCACATCTCCCAAGATGGTATCTTTGCCCTTAATAGCTCTTGATGGGATTTTTTTTCTTTTACTCATGTTGTTCACTCGCTTTGGGAAACAGATGAAATTCTTGTCATCTACAAGATCTGCTGGCAGCAAGCTTCACAATTTGAACACAAACTGGGGGGTGGGGGTGTGGTGTGAGTATGGGGGGCAGGAATCATCCTTTTGTGTTCATTTTAAGCCCATTGCCTGGTGAATTCCCTGAATGCTTGTTCACTCTTGTGCTGCAGGATACAGCAAAAAAAGAATACTTCATCTGCCACCTTCTTTTAACCTGTCAGGTTACTCCCAGCATCTCCATTCAGCTTTTTCTCTGAGCTGCAGAATCCTAAGTGTTTTAGTCACTTTGTGTTTAGAGCTGTTGTGCCTCTGATCAGACTTGTCACCTTTCCTTTCCTCTGCTGTTTCCAGCTGTGTTTCTTGTCTGAGACAGAGCTCAAGGCCACATCCAAGATGCAGCTTGGCCATGGTCTGTGTGGTCGCACAGGTGCCTTCTCCATTCCTCCCCCAAAAGGCACAGCTTTCTGTTCACTTCTTTGGCTGCTAATGAACAGGAGACTGAGACTCCTGTGAAGCTGTCCACGCCAAACCCGCTTTCAGGAGGATAATAGCTTGTTGTCAGTTGGACACAGCTGTGTGAGGTTCGTTGGGCTTTTCCCCCCAGGTGCATCATTTTGCATTTGCAGGAGTCACACAGAGCAGGCAGAGCTACAGGCTACTCTCTGCAGCCTCCATAACTGATTCCAGTCACGGTGTAAGCAACAAACTAATTCAGCACAGGGTTCCTGCACCCCAAATCAGGCAGGGCAAGGTGGGGCAGGGCTTGCTTTAGGCTGTTAAAATATTAATGTGTCTGCTGGTTCCTGACCTGGTTTTTAAGGATGTCTGAAGACGTTCTCTTCAGCCCTGCTGCTGTCTCTCCTGGAAGACACAAAGCCTCTGCTTCCTCAGCACACCCTTTCTTCTTCTTCTTCCACCCACTGCTCCTAATTCGGTCCCTCATTTATTGGATCAAGAAAAGAGGAACATCCCCTATGTTCTTACCAATCCATCCAGATAAAACTAATGGGATTTCAGGCTGACAGGACTCAGAAAAGACTATTTTATCTGACTGAGAAACATAACCACATGCCTCAGACTAATGGAGAAATACCTGTTGAGAGCCAGAAATAAAGGAGAGTAGCTGCCGGATGCTCTGTTTGCTTGTTAATATCATCCAACTTTTAAAACTCCTTAGTTATCAGATTTTGCAGATCAGCTTAAAAAAGAATTGCAAGATCTAAAAAACGGGAAGCATTTGCTCTTTGCTATATTAGGAATGCATTGCCCAGCTTTTCTCTGCAACTATTACAGCAAAGACTATGCACCAGAAACTGAAAAAAAAAACCCAAGCTGAAATTCCCTGGAAATAGCTCGTTTCCACCACAGGGAAGGGCATAAAAAAAAAAATAACAACACCACCAAATAGAATCATTAAATGTGAACTGTGGATTGTCTTTTCATCTCTAGCATTATCAGGTTAACAAGGAGAGAGGGAAGGACCACTGGAGGAAGGATTTTCTTGGGGATGCTTGGCGTTGAGGGTACCTCAGGAATGGGATGTCTGATTTTTGTGTGCTCCTCGGATGGGAAAAGGAGCTCAAAGACACTTCTTCACAGTCCTCCCAGCAGAGGGAACTGTCGGTCCTTGCTGGAGGCAGGTCACTTGGACACTGGGAGGGTTTGCAGAGCCTCAGAACAGGCGTGCAGGGGTGGCTGCAGGTTAGGCTGGGGGCCACAGCCCGCTGCTGCTGCATCTGCTGAGGTGCCAGGGGGTGTTTGCAAGGCCACGGGGCTGTTCCATCCTCTGCATCACAGCCCATGCAGCAAAGGCTAAGCCTAGCCTGGTCTTGGGTAGGGTTATGGGAGCTCCCACTGCCCATCTTAGTCACCTCCTGCACCAAGATGTTTCTGTTCTTTCACCTCCAAACACACATTCCCATAGAAAAATAAGGAAAAATGGATACTCTGTCTGTCCCCTACCACAGCCCCCATCTGTACAAACCCTGCCTGCATTTGCCACCCAGTGCCCAAATCCCATGTTAACTCTGTTTATCTCACAACACCCAAGTGGCATCATAAGCTGCTGGACTGGTGCACCTGTAATATAACCTAATTTTTATTTAAGAGGCATCATAAAAGTGCTGAAAGCAAAAATTAACCAGGTAAACCCCAAAATCTATAATGGAAAAGCTGTATTTAAGGCAGTAAAGTAAAAAAACCACCAAGTTTGCTTTTGCTGGAATGCCTTATTTCTGCCTCTTCCCACCTCTGCTGTCTGTACTGACACTCAAACTTATAATTTTTCATAGCTCCCCATATCTCGTTTAATCTTTGGTGCACAAAGGGGATAAATTAAAGTTAACCTAGATAACCACGAATTTACTTTTGCCAGCTTGACCTGAGGAACGTAACTTCCAGAGCAGTGTTTATGTGATGCTGCTGTGGCCGTACACTCAGCTGGGCACACTCACACACACACACACAGAGGCTGTGGCCACACTTGTGATGCAGGCAGTGGGTGTGCAGGGAAGTGAGGGACTCCCAGGGAGTAGATCACACCTCCCTTCACAGGCACGTGAGAATGCTCAGTGCACTTCAAGCACAGGCAAATGGCTAATGAGTGGAGGAAACTGGTGTTTTATTGTGCAGTATAATAGGATAGCACAGCTAAACACAATAAAAGGCAGACAGCCATATCCCTGCAACATAAACCTGGCTGGGCTTTGGAGCACTTGGGGTCTATTACACAAAACTCTGTGGCCTGGGGAAGGCAGAGGATTTCTGCTCCATTTACTGACATTAGGCAGGGCTGCTGCTAGCGTAGGTTCACCCCATTACAGCCACCTGGCAGGCTCTCCTGCAAGTTGTCTCTCCTGAGACATCTCTGGAGTTATCTCAGGATATTACCACTGGAGAGATGGATGCTGCTGTAGACGCCACAGCAGTTAAACCCAGTCCTTCCCTTCCCAGTCTGGCTGCCTACTGGGGTTTCTTTGAGCATGGATTTCCTCTTGCCCCCTTTTGTTTTGTTCTGTAAATCCTCAGTTAGTCCAGCCCCAGCAGCTCCAGGCTCCCCGGGTAGCTGATGCAGCCCCAGCCCTTGTGCCCTTGTGGGGCATGGCTGAGGCTGTGCTTGCTTTGCCTTCTCACCAGCCTCTTTGGAAGATGAATGAGCCTTGTTAGTCAGCAAGTGGCTCTAGGAGAGGACTAGGGCATAACACACCTGCCCAGAACCAAGAAACTGGGGTGTCTTCTGTGCTCTGCTTTGATGCCTTGTAATGCATGTCACACCTTGCAATTAGGACTGATTTGTTAGTATTCATTAGACATATATTGTTCCTGAGTTCCAGAAGCCCTGGGCTCCTTCAGGCTGTGCTATTCAGCATCCGCAGGAGCAAACCCCTTTCCTTGTTTCTATTCCCAGCCTCATGTGAGCCTTTCCCTACTTCTAACCATTCCCTCTCTGATGCTGCTTTCCAGGTGGTGCTCAGTTGCTGATGGTCCTTGACATCTCCATCAGAGATGCAGGAGATGAGTCCCCAGGTGCATGTGAGCTGCCAGAGCAGAGATGACCTGTGCTGGGGAACTTGGGTTTGTTCCCAGGGCAGAGACCTGCCCAAGGCTCCACAAGCAGTGCAGATGGGGTGCTCTGCCAAGATAAAATTCACATCCCCAGGTAATCCATCCCAAGCTGCTTCATCCCCCCAGTCACCCTTTCTGCTGCAGAAAAGCCCCAGCCTGGGCAACTGCTCCCTACCTGGAAACCATCCTCTGTTCATCCCTGCCAGGGTCCTCCAGACCTTTTCCAGCTTCATCTGGATGAAAGACGGGGAATAGAGGCACACCCTGCGCCCCAGCTGAAGGTGTAGTGGCTCTGTTCCACACCATACTCTGTGTGCCTTCCTAATAATTCTTGCCTTTTGCTTTGCAATTTCCATCACCACGGTTTGCCAAGCTGACATTTCACACACAGGTGCCTGCCCCTCCATGATTCTTTACTGTGTAGCCATGCTTTGTTCAGAGCAAAGGAAAATCTAAGGAGGCCTTTCAGCACAGGCTTTCTTCCACAGGCTGGTGGAGCAGTGTGAATGGCTCCTGACAAACGCCTGCTGCATAATGCACATAAGTACATGCTGCAGAGCCTGCCCTCACAGAATTCACAGAATTCACAGAATCACTGGGTTGGAACAGACCTTAAAGATCATTGAGTCCAACCCATGCCCTAACACCTCAACTAAACCATGGCACTGAGTGCCACATCCCGCCTGTTTTTAAATACTTCCAGGGGTGGTGACTCCACCACCTCCCCAGGCAGACCATTCCAGTACTTTGTCACCCATTCTGTAAAAAACTTCTTCCTAATATCCTAATATATTTCCCTTGATGCAGCTTGAGACTGTGTCCTCTGGTTCTGTCAGTGCTGCCTGGAGAAAGAGACCAACCCCACCTGGCCACAACCACCTTTCAGGGAGCTGTAGAGAGTGATAAGGTCACCCCTGAATCTCCTTTTCCCCAGGCTAAACACTCCTAGCTCCCTCAGTCATTCCTCACAGGGTTTGTGTTCCCAGCCCCTCTCCAGCCTTGTTTCCCTCCTCTGGATGTGCTCAAGTGTCTCAGTGTCCTTCCCAACTGAGGGGCCAGAGCAGGGCACAGCACTCCCTTCCTGCCATGCCTGCATTCCCCACAGCTGCGCTTCACCCATCCCTGCTCCAGCCTGCCTGCACAAACCTCCCCAGCAGGACAGAGCTGCAAACCAGCTGATGTTGCTCCTGTGTTTTTCCCCTCCCTGGGCAGCAGTGAGCTGTCTGTGTGTGTGGCAGTGCCAGGGGCAGTGACACAGGGATTGTGAGCTCCCTGTAGGAAGGTGGCTCTCCATCAGAGGAACAAGTCCCACAGGGAAGCAAGAGTTGTGCTGAGAGGCACCACTGCTCTGCAAGGCAGACATAGGAGCCTAGAGAAGAAGGAGGGGGTAATTTCCCCTCCCCAGTGCTGTCCCCAGCCACCCTTGTGGTAACATCTCACCCACTGTTGCCCAGAGCCCATCTCTGCACCCTTGCTGTGCATTGGGACGTTGTCTTAGAGGAGCACAACTCCACATCTGACACCTGAAGGCAAATGGACTGGTTTAAAATTATGAATCCTAAAAAAAACCCCTGATAACATGGATGGAAGTGCATGGGAGGGGCAAGGTAGGGATGTGGGAAAATCCTTATGGTGGGGCGAGCTCAGGCATTCAATTGCTAAATCGTTGGGGGAGATGTCTGTACCAAAAACCTGCAGCGAAAGGAAACAGGATGGCTCAGGGATGAGGCTGAGGGCAGCCCAGCTGTGCCCAGAGAGGCAATGGCAAGTAACAGGTTAATAAGGCAGAGAAAAATCCTGCCTAAATATAACCACCGTGCTGCAGGGTGGTTAGGCCATGTCCCCAGCAGGTCATTCTGGTCCTGACCTGATCCAGTTGCAGCGACACGAATAGCCATCTGTGAGTTTTGGTGTGGAAAATATTACTAATTAAAATTAAAAAAAGGAAAGCAAAACATCTGTACTCGGCAGCATCTGTCATTCTTGCTTCTTCAGGGCATCGTGCTTGGAAACTTTAAAACAAGAGGGTATTTTTAGTTTGAAAAAAAAAATTAAAAGCACAATTTTAAAATTATATAAAAAAAAATGAAACCAGCTCAACTTCCTTTCCCCCCCCCCATTGCTGCCTGTGCTGCCTGGAGAAGCTCTGTGAGCTCCTGCCAAGGAGCTGAGCAAGGGGAGGGAGAGGGTGTGCAGAGGGATAGGGGTGGCAGTTCTACCCCTCCACATCAAGACCTGAATTCTTCCTCCAGAAAGGAGAAAGCTGAGCAGGGATAAGGTCTAACTCCAAGGCTGCCTGTGCCCCTCAAGCTGCTGACGATGTCACATGCATTAAAAACAATGTTTTGTTAATTAGAAGGGGGCTGGCTGGAGACCAGACCAGGGTAAGAAAATTGGGCAATTTTAAGAAATCTTCCCTGCTGGCATATTGGAGCAAAATAAATAAAAAGTTGCCCATGGCAAGCCAGTGGGAGCCAATGTTAATTAAACCTGGTGAAAAAGAACCAGGGAAGGCAGAGAAGAAAGCAGCTAGCACCAAAAAGGGCAGGCATGCAGGTGGTGCATGCCCTACCTGGGTGAGCACATCCTCCATGACCCAGTTCAGCCCCATAGGGCTCCCCTCTGGTCTGTCCTTCCATCTGCCCACCCCGTGGACATCCCAAAGCCTGGTCCTTGGCCACCATCCAGCAGCACCCCTGTCTCTGAGGTACCATGTGCAGTCTCCAGAGCTCTGGAGAGCAGCAAACAGAAGCCGAACCCTTGCCAAAGCATCATTCATCTCCCCCACGTGTGGACGTGCCCCTGCCCCCTTTGCACTGCCCTATAGCCCTTGCTGCCTGCTGGCAGAAGCCCCACACTTTGGGGGTGGAGGGTGACCTGCTCCAGAGACAGCTCCAGAGCTGCTCTGTGGATCAGTTTAATTCCTGCAGCATCTGGGATGAGCTAGCTGAGAAACAGCAAGGCTTCTCCAAAGGGCAGCAGAATGGTTTGCAGTTTTTCTCATGGATATTTTTGAGATTTTTACGTTTGGGTTTTGGGTTTTTTTTAGCTGGTGGCAGAATTACCCAAGGGCTTGTGTGGTTGCCTGCCTTAATCCTGAGAATTTTGCAGTTATTAATTGGAAACTTGAAAGATTGTGAGTGAGGCTCGAACCCTTGTCTGGGCTGTGTCTGCAGTAAATATGGAAAGCCCAAGGGGGCAGAGCCAGCAGGGAGGTTTGGGATGCTCTGTAGCAGTGCTGAGTGCTGCAGGATGCTGGCCAAGCTCTCTGCATTGTCCAGGCTGTCCTTCACCCCATGCATCACTCACTTCCAGTTTTGCCTGTGTTGGTGACACCAGCCTTTGAGAGCAGGCTCATAATTTCTTGGCTGCTGCCAAGATTAAGGGCAGTCACCCATCCTCTCCATCCAAGGCAAACTTAAAGACAGAGAGATCCAGGGAAGTGCCAGAATTTATTCAATATCCAGGCAGAGTGCTGGCTTCCTTTCTTTACTAAGTAGGCTCAAACCAAGTAAGTTTTAGGAGTAAGCTGCAAGGTACAACTGGTTTTCATATGTATTTAGGTGTCTCTACATGCACTGTCATCTGGGTGGCACTTTGGAAACCTCGGGGAGATGTTCCCTTCCTGGCAGCAGACACCATCACCTGCTAAGCACGCTGGAGAGCACAGGGCCATTCAGGTATCTCCTATCCTCTTGTCCCCCCAGGAACAACATGACTCTGCCCTGTGTCCTGCCCACCACCTGTGCCACAGTCATCTTGGCAACTAACAGGTGGGGAGGACAAGATGGAAGTCTGGAAGAGATATGTGCTGTCTTGGGAGGGGGTATCCCAACAGTTATCCCCCACAAAAGACAAAAGAGAGACCTGCACCACCCTGATGCAAAATGGAGTTTGCCTCTCTAAAATCAGTGGGGAAATTAGGATAATAATTCCAGGCACGAGTCATGGAGGGGCAGGGAGAAACTCAGGGCAATCTGTGACTCTGAGAGCCTTTGCACTTCCCAGACAGATGGCACTTGGCAGGGGCAGCTGTCGTGCCGCTCATGCTCAAAGCCTGGCTTGCTTTTCTGGGGGAAGACAAGCCACGGAGGGGAAGTGGTAAATACTCCCAGCCCCAAAATGTCCCTGTTATCAACCCATAGCCCTGCCTAGAGCCTGGAGATGCAGGAAACATGCAGGATTTTGGGCAGCAAGTGCTGGTTTGTTATTGCAGGGGCACTGGGGAGCAAGGCGCTGCACACAGGGACACACGGCAAGTTCTGGAGGGGGAAGAGCACAAATTGTTTGGTGCCTGTTTGTCAACAGTTCACAGGGCGAGCTGCTGTGGCGGGTTTTAGGGGTTTTGAGTATTTTTCAGAGGGTTCCCAGGTCTGCCTGTCCAAGGATCAGGGATGTGCCAGGCGTGCAGGGCATGTCAGGCACAGGGGCAGAGTCACTGAGGGCGCGGAGCTGTCGCAGGGACGGGACAGGAGCATAACCCCACGTTGCCTCAGCTGCAGCCCATTAGCTGACCATGCTCTCTGCTCCTAAATCATTTCCTGAAGGGCTTTTTGAAACCAGAAAGAAAAAAAAATTCCCCTTCAAGATGGTGGTGGAAAGGGAGGGGAGGAGGGGGGTAGAAAATGGTGAAAAGTTCAAACACAGACTGATGTCTCGGAGCTGCTTTCATGCCCGGCTCCATCTACCAGGAGCTTCGTGCGGGTGTGCAAAAGGTAAAACTGAGCACAGGCAAACCCTCCCCTCCACGGGGGTGGGAGCCCAGGGACCCAGACTGAAGCTTTTTTTTTTTTCTATTTTTTTTCTTTTTTTTTTTTTTTTTTTCCTGCTTGTGACTTTTTAGCAGTCCTTAGGGGACATTCCAAGTATGTGGCCAGGCATGGAGATAGTTTAAAACACATTAAGTTCACGGACAAGGTGTCATTAGGGCTTCTTTGGAGGAGGAGAGAGGGAGGAATTATTTGAAGTTCGTTTGCCCAGAGGGAGTGCTCTCTGAAGAGGAATGGTTTCGGGGCACGGCAGGTCTGGTTCAGGGTTTTTGCTCTTCCTGCGACTTCGAGGAGCTGTTTCGTTTGAAGACATTGGTTGTTTCGGTGCAGAATGGGACAGGGAACAGAAAAGCATCAAAAGTATTTTGCCTGCCCTGCCTGTAAAGTTGCTCTCCCCAGACTGTCTAGGAGAGCAGGTCGGAGCCGCAGAGTCCTGTTTCATGGGAAATATCGACCTCTTTGTTGTTGTTGTTCCAAACAGGAATGAAAAATGTAAATTTCTGGTCAAGCAAACATTCCTCAGGGCTGTTCTGGAAAACTGAAGCGACAATTTATCAGCATTTTTTGTTATATTAAAATTCAGCTTGCTAATTGGCTGTGTGATATATATTACGTAACATACCGTGAGCAAAATGCAATAGAATATAAGGTATAAATCCAAAACATTAAATGGAGTGGTTTTCCCCTAAATATGTTACCAAAATGATACCTTTCTGGCAAAAGGTTTGGATTCTATTGAAATAGCTCCTTCTTTTGTTTTGGAAAATTTGCCTGTTGCAAACAAATCTGAGCCATCCGCAGGCATAGTCCCAAGAAAAGCCTGCCCTTCCTCGGGGCCATCTTTCCATCAGGACCATCTCCTCTGTGAGGAATGGGCTCCTTCCACTGCTCCCTGATCAGATTTTGGAAGAGCTTCCTTGTGGCAGGGGCTGGAATTTTACCAGGTTTGCTAGGCTCCTAAATACCAGGCACCTACTTTCTGGAAAAGGCAGGAGAAAATTGGCCAGACTTAGGAGAGCTTTTTCCCTGTATTAAGTCTGCAATTACAGTTGGGTTTTGTTTGTTGGGTTGTTTGTTGGTTATTTTTTTTTCTTTTCTTTTTGTGCTGTTGTTCATTTAAGCAATTATGAAATCAGACTTTTCCAGGCCCTCACAAGCAGAAATGCTGCTTCAATACATGTACTAAAGTGTATTCTGGATACTGAGGAAGATGAGGAAGGCAGGTAAGCCTGGGCTGGAACTCACTGCCCAGTCTTACCTCAGCAATGGGCTGCCCCATAGCGATGTCAATGGGTCTGGAAATATCACTGGTGAAACCTCAACAGGAGACAGGAAAGGGCTGTTTTGCTCTGAAAAAAATCACAAGCTGAAAAGAAAGCAGATATGGAGTGACTTCTGAAGTGTCCAGACCTGAGCACTACCCCCAGAACTGTAAGAAGGAAAAAACCCATCTTTTGAAGACAGGACTGACTTTGAATTCACATTGCTCACTAACTGCTGCAGGCCTGGCTCAGGCTCAGGAGGTGCACAAAGCTGAGCACCCCAGGCTGGCACTGTGCTTGTCCCTTACAGCTTGGTGAGTCTGGGGGTCATGATTCCTTGGGAAAGGTCCTTGCTGTGCAGGCTGCAGCATGGAGCCAAAGCCTGGCTGCTGTGGGGCAGCTGCAGACTTCAAGAGTTGCCTCAGCAAAAAGCCCTTCAGCTTCCAAAATACTTTCCCTCCTGTTCAACACCCCACTGGTGACACTGACAGTGTGTGAGGGCTACAAGAGTCTCTAATGTCTTTTTAGTTCAATAAAGCACTGAGGAAAGCAGTGTTATCTGTGTCTGTAGTTATGGGACAGTTTGGGGAGGTAAATTTTTTAATTATAAGCACTGCAGTGAAGGTTGCAGGAGACACTCTATCCTTAGCCTGTTTTTCTCCCTAAAGAAGTCACCAGATTGACAGATTAAATCCAGCACAGGGGAAAAATGACCCCACAAAGCTGGGCTGGGGTGGGGCAGGAGCTGAGCCCCAGCTCTGTGAGAAGGAGAGGTGTTAGAACCACTCCAGGACAGCACTGATTGGAAAAACAAAACCTCGCTATCTTTAAAAACATCTCTGTAACAGCGAAGGAGGAGCGTGGGGCTTGAGAACAAACTGTCTGTGATCAAAGCCTCTCCTAGAAGCTTCTTGCTGCGAAGTGATGCTTTGATGATGTGTTACCTGTTCAGCAGCTGGCAGGGCCCCCCTGGAGCAGCAATCACCCCCAGCCCTGCAGCCCCTGCACTGAAACAGCCTCGTTCTTGCTGGGGCAAACTGCGCTGGGCAAGGGGCTGCTCAGCCCACAGGCTGTGTCACAGAGTGGAGACAGGAGCTGTGCCCACATCTGCTCTCCCTCCCAGTGTGCCAGGGCAGACCTGGAAGCTCAGAAGGTGCCCTGAAAGACTGGGAGATCCCCAGCCTGCACTGCTGCAGCTGGCCTTGCTGGAGAAGGTGGATGATGTTAATTAACTCCAGCTCTCTCCAAAGCAGGAGTGGTTAAAATTGTTCTCCCATCTCTGCACAGCACAGCCCAGGGAGAGCATCTGCTCTGAAGGGTTTTCAGTGAAACCATGGGGTGAGACAGAGGGTGGGTGCAGAGGAAATAACTGTGGATAGAATCCCAGAGTGGTTTAGGATGGAAAGGACCTTAAAGATCATCTGGTTCCAGTCACCCTACCATGGGCAGGGACAGCTTTCACATTAAGGCAACAGGAAAATTACCTGCACACTTATGAGTAGGGTGGTGTGACAATTCAGGTATCCAGGCATGACCAGAATTCTAGGGAAATTTAACACCTATCAAACTAAATGACATAATTGGAAAAGAAACATGGCTTTTTTTTGGGACGCATCAAACCTTTTCCAGGTCTCAAACAGAAAGAGCAAACTTCAAAGGGAAATGCAAATGGGGAACCATGGCTCAAAGTTTAATTGGACTTGTTAATCAGCTAGACTGGGGGATTGAAGAAATAGGTGATACAGGAACAGAGGGTAGAACCTGGCCTCTGTCAAACTGAGCCAATGTTGCAGAAGCACACAGGTGGATCACCACATTGCCCCAGTTGGATTTTCAAACAGAGAATATAATAATTTAAATTACCCACTCACCTTCCCTGCTGAGGCAACAGGTGCCCTGGGGACTGGGGTCTGCCTGGTTCTGCTGGTGCAGCCCTCATCCCCCTGGGTACCAGGGATTATGGCACAGGAGCCTAGAGAAGCTGCAGAGCTGAGCTGGGCTGGGATGAGCACCCTCATGGATAGCCTGGCTGGGCTTCATGGACCTGTCACAGGTGACCAGAGATGGGAGTTTTCCTTTCTACTTAAATCCCTGATATTTTTCCAGCGGACACATCATGAGGGATCTCAGTGAGCCTTTGCTTTGGGGGAAGTGTGTGTCAGGAAATCAGGAAACCATCCTATTCCTGCATGCTGAGCGCCCGTTTGGGGATCACAGCCTCAGGGCTGTTTCTTGGGGCTGAAGAGGGATTTGTGCCTGGCACTGCAGACAGAAACAGGCATGTCTGCCCTCATGGTGGGAGAACAGGAACTGGCAGCTGCAAATACCAGCAATGCTCATTCCCAAGGGGGAATCATATTCAAAAGCCCCAGTCTTGAAAAGCCTGACAGTCTCATTTTCATACTTTTGGTCACTACAGAAGAAAAATGAAAGTTTTCCCAGCCTAAAGCACTCTGCTTTAACTTCCTGAACTTGTTCCAAGTGATTGGAACTGTGTAAGCATCTCCTTGGAGATGGACATTGCTTTTGAGGGTGTTTCCCTCCTGAAGGCCAGTGCCTGTTTTTCTCACTGGGCCCTTCTCCTGGCTATGGAGCTGCACCTTCCAGAGCCTTCCCTGATAACTGGGGTGCCCATCTGGAGCAGTCTGTGCTGCGTGGTGAAGAATGAGACATTTTGGGGGGAAGCTGCCACTGGAGGGAATGATTCACGGGCTCTAGGAAATGCAATTCTCTGTTCGAACACGCTGGTAGATTTACAATTCCTCATCCCTTTTGCACAGCAAGGAAACTTGCATGACAATAGCTTACCAACCTTGAGATGCAAATATCTGGCATTTCTGGAGATAGCAGAGGGCAGAGTTTTGTGCTGGGACTTGGTAGCAGCAGCGGTGTGTGACTGGCAGAAACTGATTTGAATAATTGGGTGTCACGTCTCTATTTTTCTTTCAGTTTAACTACATGTGCAATTAATTAAAATAATAACCTAAACGGTCTCCTGCTGGGGTTGTGTTTGCTGCTTCACTTCAGTCTGCCATCAACGCTGCTGAAAGAGTTTTATCGAGAGTTGCTTCTTGCTGAGAGGAGCTGGAGCAGAGAGAAAGGCTTTCCCAGCAGAGGAACCTCCAATGCTTGTGGCATCTGTGCTCTCCCCATCCATGTCATCTGGGTGGTGGCTAGACAACACATAGGGATTTAATGTATCACTTCCCACATCCTCTGCCTGACCTGTGCTTTTCCTGGCATGTAGAACAGCCTCATCCATGTCGTGGGAAATGTGGTCCCTGTCCTGCATCCAAGGCAGCATCCTGGGATGCTGCAGAAGGGCTTGTGGGGGTTCCTGTGAAATCAGAACCTTCCCCAGGTGTAGACACAGAATAGCCCTGAGGACCTATGACAGAGACAAGGTACAGAACACAAGACTTGTGCTGCTGAAAGGTCCCCCAGGACCACTCCACAGAGCATCAACGTGTCCAAGACCCCAGGCGCCGTAGTTTTTCTGAAAGTGCCAACTCCTTCTCCTCTAATTAACTCTAATTTCTAGCAGCTCGACACAGGTGCAGCTGTCTCCAGATCCCACCTGATTATTTTGCTGTCTGTTTCCACCCACATTCCCTGCCTCACCTCTGCTCTGCAAGCCCAAGGCTGGCTGGTGCCCTCAGCAGCCTTTGCATGAAGAGAAAGCTCTGGTCCATGAGGAAACCATTAGAGGCTCTTCATTCATTCATTCATTCATTCATTCATTCATTCATTCATTCATTCATTCATTCATTCATTCATTCACAATGCTCCCTAAGTGAAGGTCAAGAATTTGGTGCACACAACATCCCTTGCAAGATCAAGGTGCATCTTGTGCCCGTTGCTTCCATGCTGGCAGTTCTCTATGGAAGAAATGAAATTATTCGGGGAGCTGTGCTCCTGCTTCTCATACTCCTCCGAAACACCCTTTATCTGTGAGTACATGCAGTTACAGTGGCAGCAGGAGCATACTTTAAAAAAATCAAGATGCTTACAAGTCTTTCCCTGTTACTGTATTCATTGCTGGTACAAGAAATATTGTTCCCCTGCAGCTGAGTGCATTCACATCTCATCTTGCTCCTTTTCCCAGTTCTTTTTCTTGCCTGGCTGATTCTTTGTCAGCAGCCAACACTAATCTATCCCTGGCAGTCCCTTCCCTGCTTTTAGTTTTAAGGATGCTTGAGATAGAAGGTATTGACCATGGTTGTGAGCGTGGTGCCAAGCAGCCCCTCACCCCACAAGTCCTGCCTGCTCCTGGCAACAGAAGACAATGGTAGAGATTAAAGCGCCTGGCTGGCAGAAGCAAGATTATAAACTTGTCCAGAAGAAATTGAATTAGAATTTAGCTGAATGGGAAAGCAATCAAAATTCAAAAGGTTTCGTTGGGTTCGTTGTTTTGTTGGGTTTTTGGTTTTTGTTTTTTGGGGGTTTTTTTTGTTTGTTTGTTTGTTTTTCTTCTTTTTTGTTTTTGTTTTTTCCTCTTTTTTTTTTTTTTTTTTTTCTTAAACCAACTGACTGAAGTAGAGCTTCCAAGACTTTTGAACTGCATTCAAAAACTTTAAGGACAGCAAGGACCATTTTGATCCTTTGGTCTAACTTCTTCCTTGGTGCGAACCTGATCACTCCTGCCAGCCTGAGCACTCCTGCATCAAGCACAGGATTTTTGTGCCTCTTTTAGAAAAACAATCTGTATTGATAGAGAGATCAAGAGAATGGCGAGCATCTCACATTCTTTAGTAGTCCATAAGTGCAGATTAAGCTGATTTATCAATTCCCTGAATAAAAGGATGTCTCATGCTTACCCCAGAGATAGTGAGGACCTGCTTCTGTGCCCACTTCTGTGCACAGGGTTTGCAGAGCATGAAGGATATACCAGGAGGAAAAGCTAAAACACTGAGCCAGAAGAGAAGGGGAAGGAATCTAAAAGCACTGCTTGACAAAATGTTACCACTTTCCTCTGAGCCCATTGTCTGAAAATAAGAGATGGTGTGCTTTTGTTTCCATCCCCACTTCAATTAGCACAGTGGGGACAGCCATTAGTACCCAGCACGCCTCATCCAGAACCCTGACCTCCACAGAGAGGTCTCTAAGTACAGTTGTGATCTACAGCAGGGTCACTGCAGTTATTTATCACTGGTTACAGCAGAGAGTGATGTGGTAGGAGCTGTTACGCCCCATGTGCCAGCATTACAGCACTTTCCTAGCACGGGCTTGAAATGGCTGCTGGAGGGGAACATTTTCCTCTGGCCCTGCCAATCCAGATGCTTGGGAGGTGCTGAGAGGCAGAAAAGGTGAAGTCCCAAAAAGGGGTTTGCTTCCTGGCCAGCTCAGAGGAGCCTGTGGGAAGAATCCAGCCCATGAGAGGCAAATATGGGGCACTGCTGACGTGGGCACAGGCAGACCAGAGTGGGACCACTGATGGGATCCAGCACACTGAGATCTGGGCTGTCCCAGCCCCATGGGGCAATTTGGTTGTTGTTCAGTTCTCTGATGTGTTCTCTAGCCTCTGCTGGCCATATCTGATGGGCTGCACATGCCTGGGGGAGCATTCAGGTCACCAGCTGGTTGGGATGTCTGCCACTTCTGTCCTGCCCTGAGCACATCCCTGCTTCACTAGCCAGTGCAGACCTCAGATGTGAGCCTCACATTCCTAAATCCCAGTACACCCTCCCAAACCCAAGTACACCCTCCCAGAAGCAAAACCGCTGCTCAAAACCTCTCACAGAGCAAGAGCCACCTGAAGGCATGGAAACTGCTCCTTCTCAGCACTTCTTGTGCTCCTTTGCCAGGGGTGCGTGAGGGCCCAGGACTCACTGCTTGATAATTTGAAGGCACAGGAGAATGAGCTTTTGCTTCCTCACTCTGCTGTAGGAACAGGCAAAAGCCAGAGAAAGATGTGGGGACAGCACAGGGACACAGTGAGAGCGTCTCAGGGATATTTTCATTTATACCATACTGTAATGTCCAGCATGGTATAAATGTCCGCTCTTCCCCTTCTGTCCAGACATCAGGTTTAGCAAGGATGCCTGTCATCCTATTTATCAGAGAACACCTATCTCAGTTATACACCCCACACACGGGGTATCACTTATATCAAAGCAGGGCAAAACGTGAGACCGCCGTGTTCCCTTTTTCCCCGGCGCTCAGCCCAGCCCCGGGCAGGCTGGGGAAGCATCCCGGGCTGAGCCGCGCCCTGCCGAGCCGTGTGCCCGCCCTGGCCAGCCCGCTCTGGGAGCGCCGAGCATCCTGCCGCGGTCCCGGAGCGGGCCCTGCCGGGAGATGGCACTGCAGGCACGGAGAAACAGCGGCCGCCCGCAGCAGCGCCCGAGCCAGCCCAAGCCCTTTTATTTCGTCTTTCCTAGCCTTCCCCCGAGACCCCGCTGGAAAAAATATCCTTCTCATCCCCTGTGGTCGCTACCTCCTCGCCGCTTTGCGGTGTTTCTTTCACCTCGCTGCTGAGGAAGGAGGCGAGTGCACAAGGGATGGCTGGGAGTAGCTGCCACATCCCTGTCAGCGTCCGGGCAAAGAGGGATGGAGGTGCAAAAAGTCTGTGCCCTGTCCTTAAGTGGTGAAGACACCCCTTTCCAAACATGTGGTTTGCGGTTTCAGACTCTGCCTGGAACCCTCCAGTGCATGAATATTTCAACTGCAGCCTCCTCTGGATCCATAATCACCCAAAACTTCCCTAGGAGCTTTTTTTTTTCAGTTCAAACAAAGAAGCTGTGCAAGCATAATTAATTTCCCCGTCTCTAGGTGGGAAGCTTTGCTAAAGTGGCTGTCAGGAAATCAAAATTTACAGCACCTGAAGTTTTGCTAACTCGCTGTTTCACGTCATGTTATCAGGGGAGATGCAGATTTTCTTGTTTCTCATGAGAGCTCGAATCTCCACCTGGACGAGACTGAGAAATTTCGGCAGCCTTTTGCAATGCTGGCCCAATTTCCTAAGGAAATTTCATGGGCTTTTCCTCACCCTGCCAGATTTTTCAACACCTTTCAGGAAGTCACAGCTGAGCAGTTTTGGTCAGGATAGTTTTGCGTTTCAGGGAGAATATTTGGACTGTTAGGTCTTCTTGGCAAACAGTTGTTGGATACTCCCAGGATGGGTGTTTGTGCTCAGCAGTGGTGCATTGTCCCAGGCAGTAAGGTGTTCCCAAAATGGGATATAATGCGAAAACTCAGTGAGAAGACACCCATAATTCTCTTATGAAAACACATCTGTTTGGGCTTAGATAAAAGGTTCCACAATGATGCTGTGTTAGGCTTGGGTTGTTTTTTTTTACTGATGGTTGGGTATGTGGTGTGGGGGTTTTCTGTTTGGTTTGGTTTTTTGGGTTTTTTTTATAATTTGGTTTGGTTTTTTTGTTGGCTGGTCTTGTTTGTCCCTTTTAGGGGGCAGGTGGAGAGAGGAAGGAGTGGATGGGGTGAGAGGAGATATTTTTTAGTTGTAAATTCTCAAATCTGAAGTTTTGAGAACAGGAACATGTAGGTGCCCTACCTGCTCTGAGGAGATGATAAAAAGCAATTATGCATTTTGACGTAATGCCCTATTCTGGCGTTTTTACAGAGAAATGGTTTGCCCAATTTAAAGAAGGAGCCAGATAAATCTGAAGAAGATCAGTGTTGAAGGGTCACTAGTGGAACATTTCAACTTGGGGGTAAACAGGCAGGTGGGCTGGACACCCTGTGATTGTGCCAGGCGTGCGAGAGAAAAGCAAACATTTGCCCCCTTTTGGCAGTGGTGAAGGTGAAGGCAGGGATGTCTGGAATGCAGCGAATGGAGAAGAAAGAAAAGGGAAGATGGCAGAGGGTGCAGGAGCAGAAAGAAGAGGGGGTATTTTTCCATTTTTATGAAAGGACTGTATGGTGCACAGCAGTGTCCATTGTGACTTTGTCAGTGGCCACAGGAGCCATCCATCTCATGGTATAGATCTATCCCACACAGAGGCACCAAGGAGCTGTGGGGTGAGGATGGGGCTTAGCCCAAGAGAGTTTCACTTGCTTGATTGATCTTCTGGACTTGTAGAAATTTATCCTCGAAGTTAAGGAAGATAAACCAGCAAATCATTATTAAAAATATGCATTTTTGAAAGGTTCGTATTCACCGAGAGCCAAAAAGTGGAGGGTACAGGAATGGTGGTAGCGGTGGTGGCATCTCTTCACAGGCATCATGTTTGGGATGGTGACTTCCCACTGTAGCTGTCTCCTCCAAAGGCAGCTCATGGGATCTGCTGTTAGAGATGGGAGCTCTCTCTTCTCTTCATCCCCTGCTCCGCACACCCGGCACTGATGTTTCCCAGGTGTTTCTGACTTGCAGGGTTTGAAACTGAGTCACCTTTGATTTCTCCTGACATTTCCCAGAATTTTCTTAACTGCAATATTGTATTTATCCCAAATGTGGATTTCTGGGGAAATCGTCTTTTCAGCTAAAGGCAATAAAGAGAAATAGTGAAACAAAATTAATCTTTCCCCATCAAAAACCCCCCCAAAAAACCAAAAGTAAAGCCAATCAAAAAAAGCACCACCAAAAACCTCCAACCCTTTTGGAAGTCATGGGGGCAGGGGTTTTCAAATTCCTCACCAAAAGACATTCAAAAAGCAGCTCTTTCACTTTTTTTCTTTCAAACCCAACCTTTTCATGCTAAAAACATCAAACTGCTCTAATCCCTGGCTTCTGCTTTCTTATGTGAAGAAGATGATTTGTGATAGAAGCCAGTCCCACAACCAGAGCAAGGAGCCCCGCTGCAGCAGATGCTGGCTTGCCTCGAGGTGTTAATCCAGAGGCGGATCGTGGGGATGAACCAGCCCTGCTGGCACGGGCCACAGCTCACACATGGCTGGAGAATGGTGGGGTTTTGTGGCAGGGCCTCTCAATCCAGGCAAAAACCACAACCATCAGGACATCCTTGCTCTCTCCAGGGCTGCGAGAGCGTTTCTGCCATGCAGAGCCTGGGGCAGTTTGGTGCAGTTCTGCCACAGAAGGGGCTGGAGGGAGAAGGCTCCAGAGAGCAGCGCTAACCTGGGTGTGCCCGATGCCTTCCACCTTCCCTCTGGGCACCTCCAGGGTGCCCAGCCCTGGCAGTGGTGAGCCCCTGTAAGATGTCGTGATCCATGGGGAAAAAACAACCGACCTGGCAAACACACAGGATTATGGTGCTGATTTCCCCATTCCAGGAGCATTGCAACACTAATCCTGTAATTCAGTGCAAAGTGGTGCAAAACATGATGATCGCTTTAATGTCTCAGCTCTTGCCTGAGATTTCATGGGGTTGCTCTTCTGGCACCACAGGAAAGAAAGTGCTGGAGGAAACCTTTTCCAGACCCCAATCCTCTTGTTCCTCGCTCAGAAAGACATGTGCAAAAATGTATTATAAATATGGCTTTCATTCCACACTGAGCCCCTTCCGAGTGAGGAGCTGGCAACCAGGCGTCATGTGGTGAGTGGGTGATGGGACAGGCGTTATTTATAACAGGTGTCAGGCGATACTTTGTCATCGATATCTTACCCGGCAGTGGCAGCAGCAGCAGCACTAGTGAGGGGTCTCTCCATATTCCAATCTCTGTTTTCCAGCAGTGGGTTTGGTAACAGCATGCACCAAACCTGGCGTCCTTGTTGCACATGGAAATTTCACTCATTTATTTCAGCTGACTGGCAGGACCTGGTTCTCTCTGTATCACTCTGCATCCCAAATCATGCTAATCACTCATCTCCGTGCCACTTGATGCCCATGACCAGGGCTACATCCAAGGACAGGATCTTCTCCTGCACAGATCTTTGTACACAGACATGGCCAAATCACACACCCTGTGCAGGCTCTGGAGGTCCCCACGGGCTCTCCTTGCCCACACATTGTTGTATGCATGCAGGTGCTCACCACCATCACCAAGACTCTTCCCAGGCAAATGGGTAATGGGCTGGAAAGCCACAGCCAGGTCCTGTGCTTATTATCTCCATCTTTGTCTTTCTCACGCACCTCCCACTATCTACACAGGAAGAAGTTTTGGCAAATGTAATAAAGACAAGGTGAAGTTTTACATAAAATATTCTCTCCTGCTATGAGTCCTGAGGAATTTTAATCAGTCCAGGAGTACCAGCAGAATTCCTTTGCCTGCAATCTTTTCATGATCTTGCTTTCCCCTCTTGTTCCTCGTGGGGAGCATTTGCTGAGAAGATGATTAAATTGGGCTGGTAAAAAGCTCGTCGGCTCCATAGCTTCCATCTTTTCCTGCTTCTTTGCAAGAACATTTGTACTTTTTTCTGGCCTGCGGCATGCAAGGTCAGCTGCTTTCTTTGCAGTTTTCTTGTACGTTTCCTCACCATTGTTGTGGGGTTTTCCCCCTCCAGAGAATCTCTTTTGTGCAGAGGCGAGAGACAAGGCTCCTAGCTCAGCCTGCTGTGTTGTTGTTCGCCTGAAGTCCAGCAGGAATTCAAGGAATGGTTCCCCACGTCTCCTATTCACCTTGCTCCTGCCAGTGGCAAGGGGTCGGGCAGGGGGCGGATATTTTGGGGAAGCTGTGAGCAAGGAGTGCAGATTCAGGGGCTGATGTGAGCTCAGGGATTTTGGAGGGCTGAAACTCATCTGCTGTTGCCTGCCAGTAGTTCAGTGTAGGAATTTGGGCATTTTCCTTTGAACAAGTGATTCACCAGTAATCATTTAATCAGCTCTCCTGATGTTTGAATAATCTGTGAGTAATTTAGTCAGATGTTTGCCACAGAGTATCAAATAAATGGTTTGGAAAGACACTGGCTCATACTCTCACCTCGTATATGCTCAGCTGTGGGGTAAACCAGGCCAGTGCTGTCCCCTGCACTTTGGCCTCAGGTGTCCAAGAGATTTACAGCTGGCCAGGACCAGCCCCAAACTGGCCAGGTCAGGATGTGGCCATGGCTCAGCTGTACTGTATTTTTGCCATGCAGCTGTGGAGCATCTTCTCTCCTGCCTGGGGTACCACAGCAGCTGAAGGCTGCGGGTGGCGTGCAGTGCCCCAGAGTGGCATTTCTGGTGATAAGTGTCCTGGCTGGATATCAGTGCACAGGCTTGTGAGGAGCCCCTTGCTTTCTCTGAGTGGCTGCCTCTGGGGTGCTGTGGATGGGGAAAGCAGCCCAGGGTGATGGACTGATGCTGGCTCATAAGCTAATGGAGAATCATTTCCCCAGGTTCAGCTCTCTGCCTGGACCTATTAAAGCTCCAGTATCTTTCCATTCCTGTCCCCACAAAACCACCTGCTCTCCTGACACACTTCCCAATGGCATCAGAGAGCTGCTGCTTCTCTCAGAGCTTTGACTCCTTCTTTTTCAGCTCTGATCCTGGCTGACAGCAGGGACGGGTGGAGAGGGAGAATGAGGACTGGCATTTTTTCCCCTTTTCTTCCATTTTGTGACTACTTCAATCCAACCCCGACTTTCTGGGCAGGAGGGTCACTCCCCAGCTTTGCTGCATCCTGTTGAAAAGCCTTGGAGGCATCTGCTTTTGCCTTTAGTTTTCCCTCCTGGTTATTTTTCTGTCTCTCTTTTTTTTTTTTTTTTTTTCCCTAGGAGCTGCTGTCACAGATTCCCCCAGAGTCCCAACATGCTAGTTATTCTTCATGGATAAAACTACTAACAATAATAATTTATTGTGCACTTTCATCTGAGACAAAGCATCATTATTTCCATCCAATTAATAGTGTCTTTTAGCAGCATCAGTGAAAACCAGAAAAAACCTGGCTCCCACCCAGCCCCCTTCCTCTGCCTGTGTGACATTGTCTCCACAAATGCAAAGAGAGGTGGTAGCTTTGATTTGATCAACACTTATCTAGTTAAAACAAAGGAGAACTACTTTTGTAGGCTTGCCCAAATATTAGGTTTTTGGGTTTTTCTTTAACAGGAAGATCAGGAAGAGAGCTCTGTTGTTTTGTTACTACTGTTGTTTTCTTCAAACCAGGAGAAGTCCTGGGATGCCAGGGAAAGTGGGAACCTGCCAATGGGAGTATTTCTCCCAAGTCTCTCTGCAGAGTTTTCTCGCATGTGTTGTTTCCTGAGTCACGGGGATTTGAGCTGGGAACGCTCAGATATCTGGAAGCTGGAACAGCCCTTACTGCCGACCTGAATGCTGATGTCTAGGGAGCAGCACCCCCGCCACAGTCACTAGGCTGGAGATAAGGGCAGAGGATGTGCATCATGGGATTCAGGGCTCTGCAAGGCTCCCCAAAATCGCCTGTGGGCACTGCTCCCTGTGCCTTGCTGGCAGCTAGCCCCTGGCAGGGAGCAGGCTGTTTCTTCATGGGCATTTGTCTTTTCCAGGCTGGGAAAACAGAGGTATTTTTCTGCACACTGGCAGCCAAGTGGGGGATGTGGCTGGGGAAGGCTATTTCCCCCAGGCCTCCTGCTCCATGGCATCCCCCAGCTGGTGCCACCAGGGTGCCAGTCAGCCTCTCCTCAGACCCTCCCCACAAGGTGTTTGCCTTTGCCTGGGCAGCTGGCAGGAGGCAGGGGTGGATGCCCTGCAAGGGTGCCTTCCCCTCGGCCTCCTGCCCACCCTGCCCTTCCTTGCCCCGAGGCCGCTTGGCTGTCCTTGCTCACCCTCCCCATTGGCTCCTGCCTGCTTGGCCTCTCTGCTGCTTTAATTTTAGCAATTCCTTGGAAAGAGTCATTTTCCATAACTCAGCTCTCAGCAGAGCCCTCTGCCTGCCAGCTCTGCCTTCTCACACGTGTTGCTGGCGTGCCCCAGCAGCACACGCCTGCACCTGCCCGGCCAGGCCTGCCTGTCCCAGCCCTTTGCACACCAAATCCTCACACCCGGCTCCCGTCCCCGCTTGGAACATCTCAGCCTGGCACTCCCAATCCTCTGGTGCCGTGGCTGGAGTGGCCAACCTGGCCCAGCTGCATGTCCACCCCTGGGGCTCCCCCCTCACCAGGACTAACTGGGCACAGCACAGGGGGACATCTGTCCTCTTTGCCCTGCAACCCCACCCACACGTGTGACAGCTCTCTGTCCTTATCTGTGAGGTCCCAGGCAGTTCCCACATGCTGCCTGGGACCTCATAGGCTGGGGTTGTGATGGATGAGCAGGGTGGGCTTGTTCAGCACCCAGCATCAGGTTTTATTGCAGTGGGGAAGGTGGGTGCAGGTGTGGCTGTGCAAGAGGAGCACAGCCCACACATGTGGTGGGTGATTGGTTGTGCAGTGTGTGTGAGACAGGCAAGAGGCTTTCATGACAGTATGCCTCTTCCTGTGGGCACTGCTGGGCACTCCAGGAGGGTGTTGGTGTGAAGGAGCATGGCACTCACTCGGAGTGGGGCGTGTGTGAGGATGCGCACGGAGATGGAAGTGTGGCTCCTTCTCTTGGGTCTGCATCTCGCGCTGGAGGGAAGGGACAGTGCATGTGGAGAGTGCATTGTGTACGACCCTGTGTGTGTGTATGTGTGTGATTGTGTGTGTGTGTGTGTGTGATTTTGTGTGTGATAGTGTGTTTGTGCACAGGGCACGCGTGAGGTGACCACGACCCTGCTGCTTCCACTCTGGGGAGGTGGGGGGACTTGCAGGGACCGCTGCTGGTGATATGTGTGTGTGTCTCTGTGTGTGTGTGTGGGGGGGGGGAGGCGCCGTCCCCACGGTGCTTCCACGAGTGTGCATTTGCACGGGGGTCGGTGGGGCGCGCGTGTGTATGCGCTGCCTCCCTCCGGCTCAGCATCCGTGGGGAGGGAGGCGGCAGCGGCGTGTCCGCAGGGGCGTGGACCAGTGTGTGGCCGTGGGGGGTGCGTGTGTGGGTGTGTTTGTGTTTGTGAGCGTGTGTGTGTGTGTGTGTGTGTGTGTGTGTGTTTGCGGGCGGGTGCGCGCGGCGCGGCGGGGCCGGGAGCGCGTCCCCGGCGCTGTGCCGGGGGGTGCGGGCTGAGCTCATCGCTGGCTCCCCGGCGCTCCTTACCAGTGGCTTCTGCGGTCACATGGGTTATGTGCTGGAGTTTAAAAGAGCTTATAGCCCCCGAGCCGGTGCAGAAGCAGCCGGTGGTTGCATGGGGTAGCGCCGGGAGCGGCGGCAAGGAAGGCGCCGTGAGTAGCGGGCGGCCGGGGCCGGAGGGCGGCACGGGATGTACCCCCACCCGCGGGACGGGGGAGGCGGCCTGCGGGCACGGGGGTCAGCGCAGGCGAGCCGCGGGGCCCGCCGCCCAGGGAGGCGGAAAGGAAGGCGGGGGGAACACTTTCTTCCCCCGCATTCGCTCCCGGTCTTGGGCTCCGTCCCTCCCGCCCCGCAGCCGCGCACCTTTCCAGCGCCCGCGTGTGTCCGCGCCCCGACGTGGGCCGCGCGTCCGCCCCCCCGTGAGGAACCAATTTGGGCAGCTCAATACTTTCCTGCCCCGCCGGGCGCGTGTTCCCGGCGGGGAGGGATGGGGGGCGAGGGGCCGGGGCGTCCCCGCACCCTCCGAGACAGCGGGTCCGCATCGGGGCGCGGCGGTGGCACCCCCGTCCCCTCCCGGCCGGGAGGGCATCGCGGCCGGCACCAGGTTGAGGGCTGCGAGGGATGAGCTCTCCCTGCGGCAGTGCACGGGGCTGGAGCGGCTGGGACTGCGGGGCGGCTCTTTGTAAACCGGAGCCCGTGGATTTCCTGGGCGGGAGAGCAGGCTTCTTCTCCGTCTCTCCAAAGGCGCAACCTGCCTTCTTCTCTGCTGTGGCAGTGCAGATTTTATTTTTTCTTTTCTATTTTTTTAATTTTTTTTTCCCCGAAGTGTGATGTTTTATCAGAAAAGTGTCTGCATGGTGCTTCTGGGGAACTGCTCTCCCTGGGCTAGGCAGACAGTTCATCCCGAGCGTGAGTACAAGGGCTGCTTTCCAGAATTGCATAATACACACCGATCCCTATGCTGCTCAAAACTCCCTGACATTTCCACATCTTGGTGACTTCCCCCACTGCAATCCTGAAAACGAGTTGTGACTCCAGTCAGCTCGTGAGCCAATTTGTGGTGTCTTCACTGAGGACAGAACCAGGTCTGCATGTTCCAGCTTCCCTGGCTCCTCTGGCAGTTGTTTCCTTAACCCGTAAACTTTTTTTTTGGTGTAACGATCGGCACTTCTTTACTCTCTTACGTTCCCCACCCCAAGCTTACGGACACATGTGCAGGGTCTGTTCAGAGCACAGGTTACAGAGAGGGGATTGCCTGCAAAGCCGTTCAATTTCTTTTCCCCATCTCTTTGTGTTTTAATTTGTGGGATGGTTGAGGAGGTCCTTTCCTCGGATTGCTTTTTGCTCGGGAACTTGCTGACATCTCCTCGGATTTAGCGGATTTCACTGGCTGTGCCCACTCTCAGCACACCGCGTTGTGTACTCTTGTGAGGGACATGCAGCTGCCAGTCCCACTGGCCCTGTGTTCAGGCAGTGAGGCTCTGACATTGGCTGCTTTCTGCAAAATGTGCAAATATTTGGGAGCAGCCGGTCTTGCTCCCGGATCCCTGCCTTGCCCCTATCCGTGAGGAGTTAGAGCTTTGCTGTGATGTGTGGAGATGTGCAAGGGATGCTCGTGTCTGGCCGGGCAGCATGCTGAGACCAGGTGCTGGGACCAGAACTCTGTGGGGTTCACTGCACTAGGAGGACTTTCCCAAGACAGGCTGAGCTTTAGAAATGAGAGCCTCGTGCCTGGCAGCCTTCCTTGCGACAGCTCCTCAAGATAAGTTTATCAGAGCTTCTCGTCAGAGCAAGCCAATCCATGATCTAATGATCGTACATTATCTGTGGTCTAATTTACCCCAAGAGGACCCCATTGTGCCAGGACTCTGCATCCCCTTTCCCCTGAAAAGCGCTCAGCAGCTTCTGGACTTGGGAAAAGCCCTGATGGCTCTCAGAGCCACAAAGCTTGTGATGCACACACACATTCAAATAACTGTGCAGCCAAGGCTTAGCTTTTGGGGACGTGACTGACTCTCTGAAGCTGGCAGCACGAGTTTTGTGGGTGCAAGCCCCAGCTCCTGGCCACTCTCATTTCATTCCCTGCAAGCTGGAGACACGCATCCTGCTCCAGCTCAGTCTGGGGCTGGGTGTGCGCCTGGGGAGCCTGTCTCTCAGCTCTGTCGTTTATTATTGCTGCCGCTGCCATTATGCCTGACAAATGAGAGTTGCTGAGTAATGTGCCGTTTGTGTGTAAATATCTGAGTGCTCGCAGCTGAGCTCACTCCTGCCACTTTGCAGGAAGCCATCTCAGCACCTTTCCCCTGTGAAGACCCGGGAGTGCACAGCGTCCTTCTGCGGGGACCTCCCCACCGCCACCGACAGCCCTAGCCTCCGCTCGCCTCTGCTTCCCTGCAAGCGTGAAGCCTCCATCCTCTCCGGCTATCCTGGCAGCCCTTCTGCTTTCCTGAGTGTGAGTCAAGGGTGGGAAAGGGCTCTGTGTGTGTGTGTGTGTGTGGGTGGGTGGGTGGGTCTGTGTGTGTGTGTGGGTGTGGGTCTGTGTGTGTGTGTGTGTGTGTGTGAGTGCACAGTTGCTCCCGAGGGTCCGTGTCCGAGGCAGAGTGAGTTTTGGGGACTTTGAGTGTTTTGATGGAGACAGTCATGCATAACTAGGAAAGGAGTTTTTTCGGTTGGTTTGGGTTTTTTTCCCTGTCTGCTCAGCCCCGAGTTCCCCCTCACTTCATCCCAGTACTGATGAAGATGCTAAATTGCTCCTTCCCATATTGTTTTCATCCCATTTGCAGATTAGCATCCAACTGCTTCTTGCAGTCAGTACTTGCTCTGCCCAGCTAGGCTGATCACAGCTTTTTTAATCTCCCCTTGCAAATCAATCCCTTCTGCCTCCTGATAATTTTTGTCGCTCATTTTTCTGAAATCCCTCCAATTTGTCCATTTTGTGTTGGTGACGTATGCCTGGCCCTAAACATGATGTATACCAGGCATGGCAGCGTGAGGGAAGGACACCTCCTCCCCTCCCACCCCACTGGGGCTTGTGATGCTTTGTCAGCACCGAACTGAGTTACTTCCCCATTATTCTAAGCTATAGTCCCTGCTCGGTGTTGCAGAAGAAAGCAGCATACTCAGGTCAGTGCCCTGGGGAGAATTCCTCCAAATTTTGGTGATGGGTTACTGAGGTTTGGTTGCATGCTGGTAGCAGATGCTGGAAGGGGCCGGTGGTCTAGGTGTATTCCTGGGGTGCCTCTTCCCACAAGAACTAATAGCTGAACAGGAGGGGTGAGGAAAATAACAGAGGGCAAGCTGGGCAGATGGGGAATCTGAGGCACGTGCATGCACATTTCCTGTGCATCTTTCCAGCTCTTATTTAGGTGGTCTGTGTGTGGGGTGTGGTTGCACTTGTTAGTGTTGCAGCTGGCATGGGCATTTTCTGAGGAGATGCTGGGTGTTTGGTCAGAGCATGCTGGCACACTGGGATGCTGGGTTCTGGGCTGATTTTGCTCATTGCTTCTCGTGCTCGTAGCCAGAGCCTGATGCCACAGGTGCTCTCATGGGGAAGAAGCAGGGTAACAAAGTGCCTTGCATTTGCGCACTTTGAAGTTTTATCATGCCAAACCCTGAGCTCCTAGGACTGAGCATTCCCATTCCCTGGAAGGGCCGTGCCCTTCCAGGATCTGTCTATTTTTAGGAGGAGTTGTATTCTGGACAGTGTCCACTGCAGATGCTCTCTGCCTCCTCCTCTTGGCCCTCCTCCAGGGACACCGTTTGGGCTCTCTGCTGGAGGGGCCGCTCTTGCCGGGGCTCCTCCAGGGCAGGGCAGAGCCGAGCAGATGTGGGACCGTGGGGATGCCCGCTGGGCTGTGGTACCCCGGGGTGCTGGGGAGGGACAGTGAGCTCACGCTGTCCCTTGCATGAACTGCTGGGAATTCGCCGTGCTCCAGGAGCCAGCAGGACACGGTGGCTTCCGCACGGCATGGCCAAGCAGGGGTGCTGCTGCTGCCTGGGCCAGGTGGTACCCGGTGCTCGGCGGTGCCCGGCGCCGGCCCGTTCACCAGGATGACACTAGGGGGCACGAGATCTGCTGGAATTCCTTTGTTGGGGATGGGAAAGGAGGCTGCAAAGCTGCTCCTGACCCTTCAAGCCCCGTGCATCATTCCCCCGAGCGTTTTGTGGGAATTACGAGTGTTAAATCCCACGAGCTGTCTCGGTAACTCCTCCTGCCGCCAGGGCAGGACGCAGCTCTCCGGAGGCTGCTCGTTGGCTCTGCCCGTCCCTGGCCGTGGGAGCAGCAGAACAGGGATGAAGCGGTCAGCCGGAAACATCTCTGAAGCAAGGAGGTGGTGGATGCAGCCGGAGTGCCAGGGAATCTCCGGGGAATGTGGGAAATCCAGGAAAACACCTTAGCATGTTTTTAATGCCTCTCTAGAGGCGTTGTCCAGAGCAGGGATTAAGTTAGATTCAGGGCTGGCTTTCAAGATGCAGCGTGTTATGGTTTCATTTTCTGCTGGTTGTTAAATTCATGCATGATGTCTCCTCAGGGTCATGTTTTCCCAAAGCAGCAGAAACTTTAGAGAGTCTGATTTAATGAATGGTTCTGATCGATCTGAAACATGAAGAGTGTGTGTGTATGTGTGTGTGTGTGTGTGTGTGTGTGTGTGTGTATTATATGTGTGTCCATCCACATATCTGGGTGGGGTGCAAAGAATATGTTTTTGAAGGTATGTTTATGCATTTCTGCATACATCCAGCTGTAATATTGTCCTGAGTCCTTAAAATCTATTATTCCAGCTGTGAATGCGTGTATATATATTAGAGCACTGTATACTGGAGTCTTTCTCTCTTGTTATAACAAACCTCACAGAAAGCAAATAAAGAGACATTGTTCTCATAGCAGGCTTTTAAGGGCTCAATATTTATCTTCTATGAATTTTGATAGTTTTTGTTCAGCATGTTTGCAGTTATGATGGTGGTGGGGGGGTTTGCCTATCTACTTCAAATTTTGTGCTGTTGGGAAACTGGAAACATTTGGATCGTTTCAGCTTATTCATCAGGTAATGAAAACAGAAGTCAAGCTTCTGGATTGAAATGTTGGCACCTGATATCATTCTGGCATATTAATTTCTCAATGGTTAGGGTTTTTTCTAATGCCTTCCGTTGCCAGATACCAGGCTCCTTTGCTGGAGCCGTGCTTCTCTCGCGAGCCCCCGGGCAATATTTTTAGTAGGACACTGATGCATCGCAAACACTGCTGTACTCCGAGAAAAAGCTTTGCTGGCTGTTGTTGGAAGTAGCGCCAGGATGGGTAGAAAGGAGAGATCAGAGGAGGACGGTGCTGCCGCTGCGTCGGAGCGTTCGCTTTGTGCCTGAGACGGAGGTTTTGTGTCGGGTCGTGCAGGTGCTGTGCCTGTGCGGATGTGAGGGCAATTCCCCAGGTGACTTCTGAGACAGGGCTGAGGAGTAGGGGTTTATTTATTTTGAAATGACTGGTGAATTGGAAGGAGGTCCGGGAAGAAGTGCCGAGTCAACTTTCAAGTCAATTAGGGATGTGTCTGGAGGTGTGAAGTGGTCTGAAGAGGACAGGGTGATTTGTCTGAAAGTGTTACCTAATTAGAGGGTATGGTCAGGGCTCTAATTAGCCATGACACCCTAAAGATGTTATCAAAGCCCTCTTGGGGCACGCCTGATCCAGTGCCGTGGCTGTGAGCTCTGGTCAGCGTGGCCGCGCACGGCCGGAGCTGCCGCCCTCAGGCTCAGAGGCAGCCCCGATGCTTGAAGAGGCTCTTTTCCTTTTCAGGTGACTCGTGATACCCTCCGGGGCTGCTGCCAACTTTGAGTGATGTTCATAAAGTCACAGAATGAAAGGAAAGCCTGCAGCAGTTGGAAGAATTAATACTGGTGCCCACTATGTGGGAAATCTCCTCTCTTTTCCCTGAGGGGCATCACTTTCTGCTGCTCTCTGCCTGGGGGGAGGCTGGAGGAGGAGGGCTGTGAGGATTTGCATTAAGTGATGCTCTACCAACAGCTGGTGGAGGAATCGTGACCCCTTTCTTAGCATTGCCTGACAGAGGGGACATGGGATCGACTGAAATCTGGCTTGCCCAGACCTGGTTGTATTTAAATACTATGCAACACACCCTGTGAGGGGGAACTGGTGCAGGAAGGAAGCAGTACAAGAAGTGCTGGTTAAGAGGGAAAGGCGCCTGGGAAGGCTTTTCCCTGACATTGGAAGGATCTTGCAGCCTGCACCTCTGCAGGCCACACCTGGGTGGTGGGTGGTTGTTTGCCTTTGGAGAATTGGGGCTGGGGGTTGCTCCCTCTGGGGCTGCTCTCACTGCCTGCTGTTCATCCATCAAAACCATTGTTCAGTCAGCCCTGTGAGGAGAGTAGAGTGGGAGTTGCCCATTCCCAGCAGTGGTGCCAAGAGCCAGTAGGAGCCACCTGAAGCCAGGCTGGTGGATGAATGTGGAGAGCAGGGCCCATTGCCATTCTCAGCAGCAATGAGCAAAGGAATTCTCTCCTCTCTCAGAGCTGAGGTCCCTGTGCGTGTCAGAGCCTTCTGAATTGCCAGGAGAGAGCAGTGGGTAGCTCAGACCTCCTTGGCAGGAAGGAGCTACTGTTACTCCTGTCTCAATGGGAAATGAAATGGATCCTGGGGCTAGGATGTTCACTGTGTGCTTCATCAGTGCTGCGAGGAGCCTGGCTCTGCAAAGGGACTCTCTTTGCTTGTGTAGGTGGAATTGCAGCCCCCCAAATGCAAACACACAGCCAGGCACACTCCCGTGCTCACAGTTACCGAGGCATGCGCCTGCTTTTAATTATGTGGGTGTTAAGCCAGTGAATTAATTTTGTTCACAAAGTTGCAGCCTGGCATTTTCCTACTGCTCCTGGTCTCTGGTGGCATTCCCACACTCTGGAGCACATGTGCTAATAACCTGGGGACTGGGTTTGGTAACTCGGAGGACAGTGCCACACAGGGCTGACCCAGGCAGCTCTCCCTGAGCTGTTGGCGTGCTGTGCCAGGGCTGCAGGGGCCACACTGGATTTTAGGGTGCTGGGTTATAGGTGGGGGATGGGGAGCTGGTCCCTGTGCTGTGGTGTCACAAGCTGATCAGCACAGAAGGAGGGACCTGCACTGCTGCCCTCCTGCCTGGAGAAGCAGCCTGGGTTGGGCATCTCAGCACCTGGCACGAGATTTGGTTATGAATTCAAACAGTATCTTGTATAATAAAACAGCCTTATCTCTGCTTTTGCCCTAGGTACACTCTGCACCACACTCCTTTTGTCTAGGGCCTAAAAATGCTGGTGATAATGAGGACACATCCTTTTTTGTGGTTAAAGTGTGGTTCTCAGATGCAAAGGGAGGCAGCCTGTGCTAGACTTCACCACCAATGTGTGATTTACCCTCCTCTGTGCCACTGAACTGGGGGCTTGAAAAACAAATATGTTAAAAGGAAGGAAAGACAACAAAAGGCTGCTGGTGCTCTGAAATTCGATCAAAAAAAGCTCTGTCCAGTCCTCTGGGCTTCTCGCTTAACGAAGAGCTCTAGAAATAACAGTGTTACAGGAAAGTGCACCCACAGATAACTGTGGGTTTGGGGACGGGACTGCTTTGTTCTTGCGGAGCCGGGTTGAAGTTCATTTTGGGTATTGAAGTTCATTTTGGGTATTTTTACACCCCCCAGAGCCAGGGTGTTACTGTCACTCCATGAATCCAAAGCCATTCAGAGCTGCCTGGGACCTCTCCGCTCTGCAATCCTTGTCTAGCCTGTTGCCTCTCCCCAGCGTGCCAGACACACATATGGGTGGGAGGCTGCTGGATTTGGGAGCCCAGCTGGTGGGGGTGGGAGAGGTCCCACCGAGCTGCTGCTGCTGTTTCTCCCGGCTGGGTTCGGAGCGGTTTCCTCTCGCCCCACGTCCCGGCCATGTGCGGGGCGGCCGGCTCCCCACACGTGTTGCACAGACACATTTCCGTGCTGCCTCTCGGTGCCTGCCCACCTATTTGCAGCTGGGGGAGCTGAAGCTGCTCTTTCGTGTGATTTGTTAAAAAAAAAGTCTCTCTCTGGATGGAGTTGTCTGTGCTTTTATTGACCTGGTTACGGGAACGACAGAGGCTTTTCCGTCTCCTGGACGCGTGATTTCTGCAAGGGCTCTGGAGCAGGGGCCGGCTCTTGCTGCTGGTGTGTTTCCAGTTCTCCTAACGTGATTAGTTTGACAGGCCCATTGGGTATGCTGGCAAGTCTAGTTTTTATTTTGTGCATGAAAGTCAGTGCTGTGACAGGGCACAGAGCACCAGCTAATGCTGACATCTGTGCAGGAGGGACAGATGTCAATATTTTTGGACAGTATTTTCGGCTGTGCCTCAGACGTGCTCTGCCACCTGGCAGAAACCCCTTGCCCTTTTGAATGGGGCATTTCTGTAATGTCTCAACTTCCTGACCATTTTGGAGACTCTTCCCTTGTATCTGCAGTTGGAGTTGTTTTGCCAGAAGGTGCAGTTTGAGCTCAGTGAAACCTGAGTGCTGAGGACATTCTAGGCATGCACCTGACGGCTCTCAGTGAAGGTGTCCATCCTTCAGAAGTCCAACAAGCTACCATCAGTCATTCCCATTGGCATATTTGCCTGCTGGGCTCCAGTTTTGTGCGTGTTGACATCTTCCAGCAATGCTGAGGCACACCATGTTTTTGGGGCTTGTTGAGGTGGGAGGAGGACTGGAATGGGGATCATCGATCATCCCTGCTCTGCAAGCTGCTTTTTGCTGTACAGACACATCTGCTCTCCCCCAGTCCTCTTTGATCTGGATCAGCAGTTCCAGCTTCACCCTGGCTTGTTCAGCTGCAAAGCGAGGATGAAGAGGAATTTCCCCAGCAGCCATGGTGGGTCCTTGACTCCAGGGGCATGCAGCATTTGTGCTTCCTAGATCTGGTAAATCTGTACCTCTGGTCAGGCCAGAAATGGTGGTGTTTTTTCCCAAGCAGGGCTGCCTTATGCACAGGGTAGAGCCATTTCTGCACAACTGGACCTGGCATCTCCCCAGCTCCTTCCAGAACAAGGAAGGAGATGATGGCATGACTTACAAAAGAGTCAATGGCAAAGGATTTGTGTTGATGATTTTGACTTTGCCTCTCCCAAGGAGCTAATCTGGCCTGTCTTTGGGTGTAGGACCCAAACTGGAGGTTTAATTCACTGCACATCTGCTTTTAGGCTTGGAGGGCTCCCCAAGGCTGTTTGCTGTGCTACATTACCAGGGTCAGCCTTTAACCTTGCCACCACTAGGGGTTGGAGGCAAGCATCATTGCCTTTAAAGAGGGGAAGCTGAAACCTGGAGTGGCTGTGGGATTTCCTTGAGGTCCCAGAGCAGAGCTGGTGGCAGAAAACCAGATTTCTTGAGTTGCTAACAGCTCCTGCCAGCTGTGGGACACATTAGTAAACACTTGAGTAGATCAAAGTAGGGCATCCGGCTCTTTGCGCAGCACTGTGCTTATCTGTCTATCTGTCTGTCTGTCTGTAGTGCTTCTGGCAGTCAAACCTAAGATGACATTTAAAGGCTTTACTTTTTTTCTCTCTTGCCGGTTTCAGATCAAATTTGCTGAGTTGTCAAGCTGAAGATTCTTTTCTCCTAAGTGCTGGCCCAGCAACAGCTCACTGTGCTGCATCCCTGCCTTGGAGGAGTCCAGCTGGGTTCTTCCTTCCTCCCATCCCTGGCTTTAACATGTAGGGGCTGGAGCAACAGCTCTGCTGGTGGACAGGAGAAAAGAAACAGATTTTTGCTTCCCTCTTCTCCCTGTTGATCAGGCCATCTAGGCTCAGTTAGCAGCAGCTGTTCAAAAACAGCAGACAGAGCCAGGTTTGCACTGAGAAAGATGTTTTGGGGCGGAGAGGGCAGTGGTAGAGGCTTGCAGGCAAACCCTTGCTCCTCCCTAAGCCTGGCCTAGGTCTCAGAGGCAGGCACGTGTGCTGTGAGCTGGTGGGCTCTCAGCAGAGTCCCCACAAGACTGGGTGTCTGTCTGGAGACAGCCAGGATGAGTGGCACCAATCAGCCTCTGACCCAGTGGGTTTCAGCAAGGAAGGCGAGCGCTGTCCTTGTGTGTGATGAGGAAATTGCTCCCGTGTCCCTGGAGGCTGTCACTCCAGCACTTTGCCCTGCTCTGCTGGTGGGGAGCGGCTCCAGAGGATGCCTCTGCTGCTGCTGTCTGCCTTGGGGACAAGCACAGACGTGTCTTCAGCTGGAAGTCAGCTTGGGGAGTGGAGAAACCTCCCCAGAACATGCATTTGCAAGCTCTGGTGTGTGGCAGTCCCTCCCAGGCAGTCACAACCTTCTGCCACTGTGTGAGCGGGAAGGCTCAGTGCCTGCTTCCGGGCATGAGGAGAGGATGGAGCTTACCCTGCTCTGGAATAGCGAGCCAGGAGTGGCTGCAGTTGCTGGAGCTGGAGCCAGGGCTATCCCCTGGTCCCAGCACCAGCAGGCGGCTCCAGCTTCAGTCCTTGGAGCATTTTTGAGGGTTTTGTGCAATGTGGTTTCAACTCCATCCCTTCCTCTTGTGCAAGGCTCCTCCCTGAGCAGGCACAGTGACAAAGTCAGTCCTTAGACAGCTGTAGTTCTCTGGATTTTGCCAGCCTCTCACCTTCCCCTTTACATTCACCAGACCCTGCCTGCTGGGAGCTCTCTCAGCTGTCCCTGAGCAGCATCTTTCAGCAAGGATGGCAGCTCAAGAGGGTCCCACATAACTCAGTGGGGTGCTCCAGTTTAACCCAGCCAGTGGCCCTCTGGCAACCCCAGCTGTGCCTGTGGGGGATACCAAGCAGCTGCTAGACAGCAGAGACACAAACTGACCTGCACCTTGGCTTTTCAGGGCAGAGTCATGTCTATGTGGATGGAGCAAGGCTGTGTGACACAAGCACTTATAGCATTGGCTTCAGTGACCAGAAAAGCCAGAGGCGGCTGTTGTTACCCAAACTAGGAGATGGAGGCATTTATTTATTGTTCTAACTCCTTTCCAGAAGTGGTTCAGATGCCTCAGCAACAGGCAGCTCTCTAAAACTGAGACGAAAAGCACAGGATTTTTCCTTTTGCTGTGTCTTGGACAGTTAACCCTTTCAGCCATCCCATGTCCAGATGGTGTGACCAGGCTCCATGGGACTCAGGATCATCCCTCTGGAGACACCTTTGGGCATGGCCATGCCCACAGAGCAGCAGTGCTGAACCCTTCCATCTGCAAATTTGGGATCTGCCCTGGGTAGAGACTCTGTCTCAGTACTGCTCAGTTTGAAAGCCCTGCCTCATCACTGTCCCCCCAACAATTGCTGCTGTGAACATTAATTTTTTCCAGATTTTTACTTCCCTTTGAATATCTCCGCTATGGATCATTTTCCTTGCATGTGTTAGCCGGTATTTTCACTAAGCTGAAGCTTGTGCTATTTCCTGCCTGTCTTTCTATGCTTTCACTTGCTCCCTCTTCTGTCATGCCTAAAACCACCCTGGGCTTTTTTTCTGCTCACATCAGAAGAAACTGCTCCTCTTCTTCTGAAAGGTCATATGATGGGGAGAAAATGCCATTTAAAATATGAGGAATCCTGTCCACCCACATGGTGCTTAGCACGTCCCCAGCTGGAGAAAAGTGTCTCCAGACTCCTGGGATGGGAGGATCAGCCGGGTGTCCTGTGGATGGGGAGAGCCTTGCAGAGCAGGGGCAGGCTGCTGAGGCTGCCAGCAGTTTGTGAGGGCTGCAAGGTGAAGCTCCTGGCTGCAGCAGTGATGGGAGGGGATCTGGGAGTTCCTGTTCCAGGAGGTCTGAAGAACCACACAGGATGGGTGCTGAGGAGGGGGCAGCAAGGTCAGGCTGGATGGGTAAGAGGGGTGTCTTCTCTCTGGTGTTGTAGCTGGGGTTCCATGTAGGGAAGCAGGAAGTGTAAAAATTAGTCAGTTTGTCCTTTAGCTGTGTTTTTCCACCGTTATCTGTAGATTCCCAAGTGGAAACTTATTTTAGGCTTGAGGCCACCCTAATGCATTTTGTTTGTCTAGCTGTGGGTGCTGTTCTAGCTGAGTCTGTGTGGGGAGTATGTGATAACTTCTTTTTTAATGTCTCCTTCTTTAGTTCTGTGGTCCTTAATTGATATTTTTAGTCTTTTATCTCATCCAGCTGCTGCACTTGTCTCTCCTGAAGGAGAGTGATGCTGCAAAGAGTGGGACAGGTTTGCTGCAGATCCTCAGGCCTCGAGCTGGGGACAGAGCATCCCCACTGTTGGCTCCTCTTGCTTTGCCCTAGTCCTCAGGCCATGCTGTGGCATTTTTAGAAGCCATGAGCAGTCCTGTTTGCAGGGGGAGACTGACACAAGGTTCCAAGAGGATGGAGTGGAAAGGTTGCTTTACCTATCTGGAACAATGAGCCCCTTTTGTGCACCTTTTTTTTTTTTTTAGACCTTACCTTCTTTGTACCCTGCCTCAAAGAAGCAGGAAAATACTGCTTTTCCCAAAGCCAGGTAGCAGGGGACCATCGCCTCCTGCTATAAGCTCAGGAGTCAGACAGCAGCTTAAACACTAAATATATCTGCCTCTGCAGCTCTTGGCTTTTACAAAAATAAATCTTAAGGAGGTAACTTTTTGCTGTGCAGTTCTCAGGGCTGGCTCTGCTGTGGTTTCCACTGAGATAGCATTTGGCTAACACAGCCAACCAGGAGTGGAACAGGCCTGGAGCTGTATAGAAAGTGATTAAGATAAGCCAGGGTTATGATTTGCCTGTCTGATCCTGAAGCTTTGTGCATTATTTAGTGTGTGTAGCAGGAGGTCAGTAGCCTCCTGATAATTTTCATTAGATTAGTCAGGCAGGATAATCACCTGCTCAGGAAAAAACCAACTCGACACTGTCTGTTCAATAGTTGGGGTTTAACTGAAAATAAATAGTCTTGTAATTATAAGGACATTGTCAAGGTCAAGAGGCTCAAAGATTCACTTTCTTTTTTCCTCTGGTGTGTTTACAGAGATCCTGCAATTCTTTGTGAGATTATTTTTTTTTTCCTCCCTTAAATTCAAACCAAGATCTTCAGGGCTCTTAAAAGAAATTCAACACTTCCACAGCAGTGGACGTGAGTGGTGTTGCAATAGCCAAGTGGTACTTGTGCCCTGCTGCAGCTGAGTGACCCCATGCTAATGAGCAGGGCACTTGCAAGCGAGCTGGGAGTGTGTGCAGCCAGCCCAAGCAGAGCTGAACTGGAGTAGAAATGCTCTCCCCTCCTCCTCTGGGCTGACTGCAGGATGGATCCAGCCCACAAGACTGCGTCCTGCCAAGCAGGCAGAGGATATCCCTCCCTGGGAGCAAGCAGCCCAGCACGAGTGCCACCCTGTTGAAATGAGGGTGTGCGTTATCTCCCGTGGATGACTTTGCTGCTGTAATTAGCTGAGACTTTCAGAAAGCCCAGGAAAGAAGAGGTGGGAGTGAAGCTGACGCCATAATCAGTACCAATGGGTTCTGCAAAGGGTGCTTTGCTAAAGCAGCTGATAGGTTATTAAGGCTGGGGTTGGTGCTTGTGCAGTGCTGAAACGCCTGCCCTTTTTCACCCTAGAAGGGATTGTGCTTGCTATTTATCTTCCTCATACAACAATAAAGCCCAGAGGGACCTTTGTAATCTTCTTAGTGTGTCCAGCTGCAGGACTGGTGCTTGCTGGATGAGACTTAGGAATGGCTTGCAAGTGCTCAAGGTAGAGCCAGAGGTGATGGTACTAGTCCAAGGTGATGTAGAGCTTGCCGGTGCTGTGGCTCCTTGGCAGTGTTCTGCCAAAGCAGGTAGCCTTGTGTGGGAAGTGTGGCAAGCTTTCAGCTCTCTTTCCTGAGCTCAGCTGTGAGCCAAGAGAGCTGCAGGGAGCCTTCAAACATGGTAACCTATATGGCAGAAGAGGCAGGGTTTGCATGCTTGTGCTGGCTGTGCATGCCTCTACCATGGAAAAACAGCGCTGATGTTGTGGCCGCACGAGCTAGTTAGTGCCCTGAGTCCTTGCTGCTTTTGTTTTGTTTTGTTCCCAGTCTAATTGCTCATAAGTGGGGATTCTTGTCATCAGAGCTGGTGGGGCTTGTGCTCAGCCCATCTTCACTAAAAATCTGCTGCTCTGGCTCCCTGTCATGGGCTTTGACAGATGCCCAGGGGAAAGCGAGGGCATGGCTTGGCCTGATATGCCAAGTGACTGATGCTGTGGTCTGATGACTGATGCCACACGTCGCAGCAGGCGCGCGGGTGCTCCCTTGCTCTTCCTCAGCTGGAGATGGGAGGAGAGGGGGCTGCCTTGACAGGTTGCTTTGAAAGCAAAATTACTCCAGGGCTGGATTTCTGCTCCCCCCTTCCCATCATCTTCCACACCCCCCCCATTTCTTTTTTGCTTGACAGAAAAAGCATAACTCGTCTTTAATTGGTGCTTTGTGCCTGTCTCCTGACAGAACTCAGCAGAGAGGGGGCTGGCTGGATCAAAACAGCTTGAAGTTGTGAGACTGTTATATGTCTGGCCTCCCTGCTTGAAACAAAAAAACCCCCTAAACTTTTATTTCCAGTCCCCCCTGGCTATTTTAAGCCAATTCCTTGTGAGCCATGAAAGCAAGCAGTGGGAAAGCTGCTCCCAGTGCTTCTCAGACATCCCATCGAGGAGCACGCTGACATGGGGCTGAGCATGGCACACCATGCACCTGACCCTCAACTGAGTCTGGGATTTGGGGCATCTAATTGCCATGTGTGTGGAAGGTGTCAGACCGCTTCATCATCTTACAAATAATTCCTGCCAGTCCCTGGAGCACAAATGTTGCATGGCGGATCAGGCAGGGAAGTGGTCTGCGCTCCTCAGGCAGAAGGGGGAACAGACCTGGCCATGAGCTTGTTCTTGAGCAGTGGCCATGAGCAGTGCTTCCTATAAGAGCAGGGCAAAAGCGGGGTTAGAGCAGTGCCCCTGGTCCTTTCAACTGCCCTATTTTGGTTTCTCTCTCTGTTGAACATCTGCAATTTTAAGAGGCCAGGTAGCATTTCCTGGAGGTGGGTGGGGTGATGGGAAGAAGCCCTTGCCCTTGTAATGCCTTCAAGCTCCAACTCTGGCAGAAAACAGGATTATGACACCCCTGGAGCCTTTGCAGACTGGGCTCGCCCTGGTCTTTGCAGAGCAAAATCACAGAATCATAGAATGGTTTGAGTTAAAAGGGATGTTAAAAGATAATCTCATTCCACCCCCATGCTATGGGCAGGATCTCCTTCCATTGTCCCAGGTTGTTCAGAGCCCCATCCAGGCTGGTCTTGAGCTCTTCCAGGGATGGGGCACCCACAGCTTCTCTGAGCAGCCTGGCCGGTAACTCAACATCACATTGTTTGCTGTAAGATGTGCGTCCTGCCTGGTCGAGCACTCCTCTCTCCAAGGCACTCCAGTTCCTCTCCTGGATTTCTGAAGAGGCTTGGGTGTCTCCTAATGCTGCCTGTTCCAGCACTGTCTATTGGAGTGGCTTCCAGGGATATAAGGCATAGACTAGGTATGTCATTGAGATCCTTTCCAGTTGGGTCTGTCCCCATGCAAGATGGGGACAGCAAGAAAATAAATTGTTTGTAATTGTTTATTTGTTTGTTTGTTTGTTTCTGCTCTGGGGTTTGCAGGTGTTTCTGCCTTTCCCCAGCCAGAGGCAGGGATGAGACATCAGCCTGCAAACTGTTCCTGGCTGGGAACAGTTCCCCTAAACTCTGCTGGGCTGTTCCCCTAAAGTCTGCTTTAGTGCAGACCAGCCCTGGTGCAGGTGGGGCAAAGGCCATTGCAAGTGGCTTCACAGCAGTTGCTTGGTCCTTTCTGAGGTATCAAAGCAAACCTTAAGCTGGGGTGGTATTTCTGTAGGTGTTCCTGGGGCTCCTACTAAGATGATGGGAGAAAATGACAAAGGGATTGGTAGCTAAATATTGGGCAATTCCATGAGCATCTTCAGGAGCCATGCCACTGCTGGTGAGCAGCACTTTGGGGGAAAGGGGATGTAGGAAGAGACTTGGAGGAGGATGCCAAGAGGGGAATACCTGCAGTGGAGGCTGGAGAGGTCTGAGCAGGGTCTGTTTGCCCAAGGAAGGCACCTGCAATGAAGGCATGTGCAGAAGTGGGAGCCTGGAGGAGCTGGGTGCAGTCAGAGGGGTGGAATGGTGTTACAGGTGGTGTCCTTGAGCCAGGGAAGCACCATGGTGAGCAGATGATGGTCAGGGTGAGGATATAGTTGTTGTGGAGACTGAACTGGTAAATTGGCTTGTGCTGGGCTGAACTGGAAGTGACAGCTATTTCTCCATGAGAAGAAGTCAGACTTAAAATGCTGCAACTACTTCACACAGCCACTAAAGGGCTCTGAGCAGGGTCTTCTCAATGTTTGGTAGGTGTTTGAGTACAAAGGAGGAGGGAAAGAGCTGGAGCTGAGTCCTGGCTGGATTGATGCAAGTCCACAGTAGCGTCACTGCCTGTGGTGAACTGTGACACTGCAAAGATCTTACCCCACTCTTGGGACAGGCAAGGAAGGGAAACATCACCTGAGAGAGACCAAAGACCTGATGGGCTGCATGTGCTGGAGATGTTTAGACTGTGGGCGGGGCTGGAAGCCTAAAGGAATAGGTATTTGAGGGAAGCAGACCCTTTGAGCTTGTTTCTTATTATAGTCTGCATGGGAGCTTGGACCCTCTTATGGGAGGGAAGAAAAAAAAAAGTATCAGTTCCTTCACAGCAAAATCCTTATTTGCCAAATAATCATGTCCAATGCTGTCTTCACTCTGCATTGTAGGATTTTTCTTCACATTTTTGGGGACTGTTCCAGGCATTCTCCCTCATGGGTGGTCTCACTCTCCCATCCACAATGCTTCTTGCAGCCACCCAGAGCCTTTCCCAGCTTGTTCTCTGCTCTGGGTTGAGCAAGACATTGATGCTCTGGATTGTTCTCGTTTCTGAATTTGTACAGTTCTATTCAGCCAATCAGTATTTAAGACCCTCCCCAGAGCTGGCTGTGTGGGAGAAGCTGGCAGCCACATTTGGGGGCCACTTCTGTCCCACTTTTAGTTCCAGGTTTGCTCAGGGTTCCCACACCACCATACCAACAGAACTGCTTGTCCTCCCTAGGGATGTCTGGAGAAGAGCAGAGCAAGGTGCTGTAACCTGGTAGTTTAGGTAGCAGTGCAGTCTTTTTTGCTTTTCCTTTTACTTCAGGTTTAGTTACTGTTTTCTTGACAGTGGAAAATAACCAGTGTATACCTATTAAGTTCCTGAGAGGTCCTAACTTTATTTCTAAGCTGGAAACACCGTACTCCATATGTCAGGAGCTGAGGGCTACAGTACTCCCAGCAGTGCCCTGTCACCTCTGGGGAGCAGCCCACTGCTTCTACAGCACAGATGCTTTATTGGTATCTCCCTGTTCTTACTGCTAGGTGTGTGATGGACAGTGGCTCTTCAGCTCTGAGTCTGGAGGCAGGAAAGTGGGGCAGAGCAATGTCCTCCGGCAGAGGAGGTTGTGTTAGGAACTTCTGGCGCTGTGCTTATGCTGTGGGGACCATTTTTCTGTCCCTTCTGCCTGCTGAGAGCCCCAACCTCCGATGTGTGCGCCCCTCCCAGGTGGAGAAAGCACAGATGATAGAGGAGGGGATAGCCTCTGCCTGGATCCCTCTTTGAATCGGTGGGATTCAAAGCTGGGGAGGGAGTCCCTCTGGCAGAGGGAGTGGGGAGCTCTAATTGCCCCTCTTCCCAAGGCTCCCGCGCGTGTTAACGACCTGTAATGGGACGGGTTGTGCTAGCCCATTAAGCCCCAATGGGGTCCTTGTCGACTTAAAAGTGTGAGGAATTTCACTCAACCGTGTTAAAACACTTCCACCCCCTTTAATAGCTTCACGCATTGATTTAACCCCCTGGCACCTGGGGTTATTGGCTGGGAAAAGCCATCTGGCTTTCCGCAGCCTCCTGCCCTGCCTTCACGCAGCTACTTTGGCCATCATTCTCATTTCTGGGGGATCTTATTAGCGGGAGTGCTGTTGGAGCTCTTGCCTTTGCCGTGCTCCTGGTGGCCGGCTCGGCACAGTCGGTGTGGGGAGCAATTTCCCTCCCATCGCACCTAGCGCGGCCTTGCTTTGCTGCTTTTAATGAGAGTGCTTTTGCCCTGGCTTGTGTCAGCTGCAGCCCACCTGTGCTGCCAATTACTCCAGCGAATCTGGTGTGACCTGCCGGGCTGGATGTCCGAGGTTTAAGTGTTTCTGAGCTGCAAGGTGTGAAAAATCTCACCAGTGTTGAAACGGCGGGGTGGGGGAGCGGCTTGCTGCGTTATGAAAGACCTGAGGACACGCTGGTATCAGGTGCTGTTGATCTCCGGGGAATTTAGAGAATCAAGGGCTCGGTAATTGCAGGCATGTTGCCAGCATGTTGAGAAAGAAATTCTTAATCACAGGCTGTGTGCCCTAATTCTTTTTGGTTTTTTTTTTCCTAGTAATTGAATTAGTTGAATGTGTACTGTAACACCTCGCTGCCTGGGTAGGCCGGGAAGGACACACACGCAGGCCTGAGGTGTGCCTGTGTGCAGACTGGCTGACAGGGCTCTGTGGGAGCGGCACGGCCGTTCTGCTACATAAACACCATGCATCTGTCACACATTTCCCTTTTCTGGAGAAGCTGGCATGCCAGCCTTGCTCACGCTGGCCCAGGCACCGTCCAAGATCAGCTCTCTGCAGTGCCCATGGAGCCATGACTTCCTTCTGGCTGGTGCCTGATGCTCAGATTCTTCCTGTCTCCTTGTAAAAACTGTTGTTATTGCCATGGTTTGAGTCATTGCAGGGCAGGTTTGAAGGGGAATATTGGCTGGGCTGGTGTTAGCCCAGATTTGTTTTTTTATCCTGCGCTGGACAAAAGGCAGTAGTGGTGTGTGGAAATTGGTGTAGCTGGGTTAGTGCTGGGGAGTGAACCCCCTTTTGGGGCTCAGTGTCCCTTCTGTTGTTTATGCACCAACAAGCAACTCCTGTGTGTAAATACACTGATGCCTGAGGCACACATTTAGAGTTACAGCTGGCTTGTGATCCTCTGGTAGGGCACAGCAGCTGAAAGCTAGGAGAAGACACACATTTTGGGTGCTGACTGGGCTCTGCAGTGGCTTGGATGTGCTGTGGTCCCACCTGGGTGCCGAGCAGGAAGCACAGTCCATGGGGAGAGCAGTCCCTGGCGGCACAGCTGCAGGTCAGACGTGTCACAGCAATAGCAACTCCTGTTAGCTCTAGCTCTGTCAAGGTTTCTGCTGTGGGGGAGAGCTTGCCTATAGCAAGCAGCTCTCAAAAGGCTGCAGCAGAGCACTTGGTGAATTTTAGGACAGAAGTTCTGCTGTATCTTGCCCTTTGTGGGATCAGCTCTCTCCATGTACCATTCAGAAGTCCTGTGCTCCCTAATAAATACCTCTGCAGTGAGATGCAGGGAATAGAGCTACAAATATCCAAGGTGGGGCGATTTCAGTGAGAGCAGTGAATGAGTGAAGAGGGGTGTGCAATCTCCCTCCTCAGAGCAGGGAGGGCAGGGGGATCGATGCATTTAAAATAAGTGGGAAGATACTGTTGGTGAAGTGAAGCCTGTTTCAAAGGCTTAAACCTGCTCTGGACACCTGTGGCACAGCCTGGCCTGGGACTTTTCTTTCTTGGCAAGGATATGCCTTGTACATGGAAAGCTGGTCTGAGTGACCTTCTGTGTCTGGCTGTCAGAGGAAATGTGCTGAGTCGAAGCAAGTGTTCCCAGAGCTGAGTGCTCAGCTCGGGGTCTGTTTATCTCCATGCTGAGATGCTGGGGTTGGCAGCCAGGCTGTGGTCCTTCTCCAGTGCCTGGGCTCGCTCCCAGCCCAGGCCCTTCAAACCACTTGTGATATGAGCTTCCTTCTGACTCTGAAGGTCAAATGGCTTGCAGCAGGGTGACAAAGGAGCCCTTGATTTCAAAGAGATTGTTCTTGTGCCTTGCCCTAGGAAAAGCCTCATGGGCCGGGAAGCATGCTGGCTGAAAGGAATGCTTAAAATGTTCTTTCTTTGCTCCTGTCAAAAGCCCTTGCAAATGTGAATCAAAATATCTGCCACAGTGCTTTCCTGCTGCATGCTTTAGGCTGGCTTATTCCTTGAGAATGGCTTGGTCAGTGCAGCCAAATGTCCCGGGATTCTGTCCCTGGCAGCGGACAGTACTGGACATGCAAGGAATGGCATAATAACAGGGTGAGCATGTGCTATAACTCTATAACTCCAGCCTTTGACAGTCTCAAAAGTAAAGAGGTTTTTTTCCCCTCTGCTGTCAGTGTGTCGAAGTGCATCGATTCTAAGAAAGCAAGTCCTGATCACCCAGAGCATCACCACCCACCCATCCACTCTTGGGAAGAGCTGAGGACCTGGCTGAGCTAGATTTTTCTCCCTCTTTCTGTGGGAGCTATGCTGCTTGTGGGATACTCATCCCTCACCCTCCACTGCAAAGCCTGTGTTTCTGTGCCTGCAGCTGCAAGGTGCCCTCCAGCAAGGCTCTGTGCTCTGAGGAGCCCTGGTGATGCTGTGCAGCTTCATGCTGCATCCCTCCTCTGCCCAGACATGCCTTGTCAAGCATCTCCAGGTACAGGTTTTATGCTGTTTGACAGTAATCTGGTTGTACATCTTCAGCACTGATGTGTGACAGCTCTAAGATCAAGCACATCCCAGCTGCACCTCACAGAGGTTTTCCCCATCCCTTTCTGTTCTTGGTGCTTTGTTCAACCTCTGCAATAAAGCAACTGAGGGTGCTCATACTGGACAAATAAAATATCAACATCTCGGCCTGAAAAATACCTCACAGATTTGTCTACACAACTTTAAATTCAGGAGGAGGACCCATGAACTGGCAGCACCAGTTCTGGTAAACCTTTGGCAGCCCTCCTGCGATCAGGCAGAAAAGGGTCTTGAGTGACTTTGCCATGGCAGAAAGTTATGCTGGGGATGGAGTAAGGTTGTGATCGCTAAATTGATCATCAGCCTTAGTCCGTTGAGATGAGGTGCTAATTACCTTCGTCATGTGTAAATTGAAGGCAGTGTTCAGGTGCTGGGAGGCAATGACTCCACTTATGCACGGCCGAGGGCTTGCCAGTTGGAGCAGCCGTGGCTGTATCGCATTTGTAGCCTGATTCGAAGGCTTCCTGCTCTGCTCCCGCTGCAAGTGTGGCTTTCTACCATCTGCTTGCCCTTGAGCTGTAGAACGCAGCTCTTGGCCAGGGCGGTGATGCGCAGGGATGTTTGCAGAGCAGAGATGAACTCCGTTTTCTATCCAGAGGGGGAAACTAGCAGGAAAGATGCTGAGTTCTCCCAGCTCTGCCATTGTGCTTCACTGGGAGTGATGCTGGGGCAGATGGGAGTGCTTTGGTGCTGCTCCCCAGCTCAGTGCAGTGTCTTGCTCTTTGTATAGATCATAGCAGGCTGGTTTGGTGCTTTCAGGTTAGGATAACCCTAACCAGGACCTAGCCTGCAGATGTGGTGCATTTTCTCCTTGGTAGCAGTGTGCCTACATTCTTTTAGGTGACCAAAACCTGAGCAGCGGTAGCTCTTTCCTTACGGAAAAAACAAAGGACCTGCTGGCTCCTGCTCCCCACGGTGGGGCAGGGTCTGAGCAGCCAGTGGAGAGCATGTTCCCTGCATGGCATTAAGCTTTGCATATTGCTGTTACATCTGGCTGTGAAGCCTTTGGGGGAACTCTCTGCTGCCTGTGCTGTGTAAGTGTAATACCAAATCCAATCTACTTAAGATGCAGGTCTATATCCAGTCTCTCCGCGCTGCAGCTCTGGGTCACAGATGGTCACTTAAAAATCACAGGATTCCATCTGCCTTGAACTGAAGGAGGCTCTGTTTGACCCAGAGCCTCGGACCAAGATGCACAGGCAGGTGAGGGAGGGAGAAGGGGAGAAGATTTTTTTTAAACCCCTTGTTCCGTGTACCATCCCTTTGAAACGATCCAAGCTATTTAGGGAGTAGATGGGTCAGAAGGCTGGCAAGGATGGGAGAGTGAGGATGAACTGTCACTTGGTGATGGTCCAGAGTACCCGAGGAGCTTATGCAGGGCTGCCCAGACGTTCCTGCTGGCGGAAGATGAAGTGTCTGTGCTGTCAACAGCTGATGGAGAGCCCCACTCTGACGCCTCCCTGCATCTGCTGGCCCGAGTGACCTTCCCTGGGAGAAAGGGACCTGCCAAAGGGTACTTTTGCTTTCCCTTCTGCTGTTTCCCACATTTGGATTGGGGATTTGGAATTGCATTTGATTGCAAAGATGCGACGTTTCTCCAGCATCGTCCAGCTCCTGGGGGACAGGCATGGGTAAGCCCAGCCAGTGCTACCTGCACATGGCTGACCCCAGTGCTTCCCTGAGAACTGAGAGAGTGGGACAGAAATGGCACTAGCTGCAAAGGAGCTGGTTGGTGTGCTTTGATCTTCCCCTCTTAAGCAGATCATGCAGCTGATCAGCAACGCTGGCAGGCTCCTTGTGGCCAGGAGTGAGAGCATCGTGGCAATGCAGGGAACAGAGTGCAGAAGGTTTGAAAGGGCACTGGGAGGTCAGGGCTCACATCCAGCCCAGGGTAGTGTCACTCCAGGCTCTCCCAGGTGATGTGCAGGAGGATATTGCTGTTGTGTGGGCAGATTGCTGTGATCCCTTTAGCAGGGCATGGTCAGAGGCATTTAATTAGCTATCTGGCCCTAGATAGAGTGCTCAGTGCCCTGTCATATCCGGCTGGGCTGAGGACAGCCTGGTAAAAGGTTACTTTGTGGCACAGCACAACGTGGGTTGCTTTGAAATACTGAGGAAGGAAGTAAGCAAATCTCCCTTCCTGGTTTGTGGTTTGTTTTGGTTTTTTTTCCCCAAATCCTTTTCTAATCAGAGGGATTAGGCTGATTGTTGGCATGGCAGTACTCTGACTGTCCAGATGATAACTTCCATTCTTTTGTCTTAAGCAATGGAAAGTACCAGCAAGAAGTCTGTTTGCAGGAAATTTACTGAAAAGCAAAACTGTCTGATACCCTGCTGAAGCTGGTGGTTTCTTATCTGCCCTTTGGTTGTTCAATACCTTAGGCCAGCAGAACCTCAGGTGGAACAAGCTCCTGTTTTAGTGCTTGAGTGCACAAAGGCACCTTGTCCTACTGTTAAGGCTAAGTCTGTGCACATCTTCTGCATTCTCTGCATCAAGGAAACAGTGGGAGTTTTTTCAGGTGCCTTGGTTTTAAGGCTTCTCTCTTTTGTGGTCTTGCTGTGGCCATGAAGATCTGAGCTTTCATGACTGCATTCCCTGACTTTTAAGGGCCACCTTCTCTCTTATGACAAAAATCCACGGGCTGTTTTATGATATATTCCAACATTTTTCTGCTCACAAACCTGCTCTCCCTCTCCTACAGCTGCTTGTGTGTGCAAGTGCTGCTGTGTGGCTGTGAGGTTTTGCCTTTGCAGCAGTTTTTGGGCTGCTCAGTGAAGCCTTCAGTGTCTTGGGTTGAGGATGGCTGGTCCTAGGGAGCAATGTGCTGCTGCATGGGGTTGGGATGGAGCACCTGGAATTCATCTCCTCCCAGCATGGGATGCATTTCTCTCTTCTTGTTTCTGTCAGTAATGCCTGACTGAGCTCATCTTGCTCAGGAGAAGTTTGTGCCTGCCTTGCCAGCTCTGAGCCCTTCTAATATGCTTCCCCAGGCATTTATTCCTGTGCTTTCTCCAGAGCTGTCACCAGCTCAGAGCACAAATGTCTTCAAGATTGAATGCTCTCATGTTATCATTTGGAAATACATGAGCAAAAAAGATTTTTGTAGGGAATGATAATGATCTTGATGTGTTTGCAGTCAATGAGACATCAAACTGCCTCTTCTAGGGCTTCTCTTGTGTGAGAGAAGCTGAAGCCTTTCTTTTGGGAAAGGATCTCTTGGTTGGTCATACATTTTTGCGGTACCTGCAGCCACCAGCCTCCTGTGATGATTATTTGTCCTGGGAGGTGAATCTTTCCTTGATTCAGGCATTTTCTTACTGGGGACATTTCCTTAGGAAGGGAAGTTGTGGGGTGAAGTGAAAGGGTTTTCTTCTCCTTACACCCCAAACTGGGTCTCAGTGTTGAAGCATCCTGATGTCTCTCTAACACCTTGCATGTGCTGGTGCCGTGGGCTGCAAGCAATGAAGTGGCAGGTCTGTGTTTGCTCTCCCATTGCTCCTGGAAGCCTGGCTGTGCCAGAATCCAGCTTCAGACTGGCAGCTGCCTGGCCCTCTGAGAGGTGCCACTGGCCAGCAGGCGTCAGAGCTGGTGGCCCAGGGGGGCGCAGTGCAGGAGCTGCTCTTGGCACCTTCTCTGCTGCGCTTGGCTGCCAGCTCCGTGGTGTCTGCCACCCCTGCTTGGAGGGGACAGGCGTGCTGAGGGTTTGATCTTGCCAGCTGCTGGCAGAGGCACATTTTAATTTCTGTAATGGACCTGGTTCCTGCCGAGATGGTCCGGAGAGAGATAAATCACACGGCTTGGAAAAGAGAGGTTGGGGCACCAGGTGAAGGAAGAGCCCATCTAGTTCCCATCCAGTTTCTTCCTCTGCTCCTTGTCTTTGCCAAGGCAGATATGCTTCCTGCAGTCCTGGATCCTCTCCAATACCTTATAGTTTACCAGGCTGGAGATGTTATAAATCACGTAATTCACAAAGGGAAGGTGCTGAACCAGAGAGTTTCCTGGCCCTAATGGGAGCAGGGAAGGAAGAAAAGGAGCAAGAAGGGCTGAAGAGAGGAGGGGGGTGAGGTTTGAGCGAGTGGGAGATGGTTTTTGGGTGCATATGAAGCAAGCAGGACCCGGAATCTCCACACACAGAGGCTGATTAAAGGAAGGTGGTATGTTGCTGCAGCCTGTCACTGCTGCTTCCCATCACTCTTTCCCCATCTGTCCCCACATTTGTCACAGCAGCTGCAGGAGATGACTCGGAGGTGGGTGATGTTTCCAGATCTGTGTCTCCCACCATCCCTGAGAGGAAAACAGCACTGCTGTGGGTAGTTCCATCTGCAGTTACTCTCTGTCCAGGTTGGCCAGGCCTCTTCTGCTTCCTTGATTGAGACTAATGCTATTAAAAAAAAAAATGCAGTCTGATTTTAGTATGTGGGCTGCATGCAGCATCCCGTCTGGAGAGAGGGACCTTGAATGTGCTGCCAAAGCAAAATTTTTCCCCCCTAAATCTTCTTGCTTATCTACCTTTCCTCTGCTTTTCTGCTAGTGCCTTGCTGCTGAGCATAGGGCCTTTCTGCAGTGAGCTGGTGAAATGTGGTCCTTGAACACCTTTTTGAAAATTCTCCAACCGGGGAGGAGCTGTGAGGTGCTGGGGTGCGTGGCCTGCATCCCATGTGTCTGTCCAGTCACCTCCTGAGAAGGCTCCAGCCAGCCATGGCAGCACAGTAGAAGCAGAAAAAGCTCAGTAGCAACTAACTCCATGTGTAATGGCAAAAACAAAACAAAACAAAAAGCAAAACAAACAAACAAACAAAAAAAAAAAAAGAGACAGACTCCCCCCTTCTCAAATTTAAGAAAATGACTGAAAAGAAAGAAAAACTTCTTTTTCTGAGGACTCATTTTGTCAGACTCACCAGTGAGGTACTGTTGCCAAAGTTAGGAGGCAATCTAGAGGAGGGCAGGACAAAACTCCGGAAAGTCAACAGATGAGAATTGAACTCTGGCTCTGATGCCCCAGGACTGTCCAGTTAAATTTACTCTCTTAGATAAGCTCAAGGAAGCAACTTGGGTTGTGCAAATGCCCTGGTGCTTTGATATCCTGGCCTGAGCACAAACCCATGTGTCTTTGCAGGTCCTTCATGAGCTACTGAGTGGTTTTGGTTTGGTTTTTATGCATTCCCAGCAGCAGTTCTGCCCCTTATCCCTGTGCTGCATTTTCCTGTTTGCTTGGAGCAAACAGGAGACCAGAACACGCCTCTCAGTTTGTAATGAGCATGGATAATACAGATCAGAAGTGCTCTGGGAAATGACGTTTTCCTTCAATTATATGTGCTTGTTACTTGTGGCAAGGGCAGGAAGGGTCCCTGAAGGTGAAGGGTGGGTAGAGTTCATGCAAAACCAAAACAGCCTGTTTTGGCTGGTTCTTCTAGCCTCTCCTCCATTCTCAGGGAGGTTTCTTTGCCCTGGTGCCTGGAAGCCACGCTTGTGCTCCAATCTCCATCAGGAATGGTTGTAGATGAGCACCTCAGGCAGTGGAGAGGGAGCACACAGCCTGCTCTGCTTGATGCCCTGCAACAAGTTGCCTTCCTCTCTCCCGACCTGGTTTTGTTTTGGTTTTGGTTTGTTTTTTTTTTTCCTTCCCTACTGCTGCTGTATCTGCACAGGCTCTATCAATATCTTTCCAGGCAGGGCCTCTTTCTGTGTGAGTGGTGTTGGAGCTGCTGCCCAGCTGAAGGCTCTGGGAATTCTGCAGAGACACAACTGGAAGTGGATGGTGGGGACAAGGTGGCTCAGCACTGATGCAGAGTGGCAGCACTGCAAGCACACAGAAGTCTGGTGACCAAAGAACTTGTGTTGGTTCTACTGCCTTCAGGAGAAGGTGATGGGAAAGCTGTGATGAAACAGTGAAGGACTCTTGTGGGAGGAAAAAGTGCCTGGGGCAGGATTCTCGATGTGAGGTTGTAGGAAGCTTTACATCCCCAGAATATCTTGCCCTGTTGCATTTTTAGGTTAATAATTCTGTATCTGGAGAAACTGAAGTAGAAAGTGGACTTTGAAATGGGAGGCTCTTGGAGGTGTGAAGTGGCCCTGGAGAATTGCATCAGGGAGAGGAAAGGAAAAAAATTGTGAGAAAACATGCAGCAGTGAGGGATATAAAATTAAGAAGTGTGCTCATATGTGGATTTCTGCAGGCCTGGGAAGAACAGTCAAACTATTAAAAAGTCATCTGCAAGGATGCTGCTAGATGTCAGAGAGGAGTGTGGATGCTCTGGAGTTCACGATGGGATGAATCTCTAAGTGTCAAAGTGTCTGTGGTGCATGATCTCAGCCTTTCCAGCTGGTGATGGAAGGAAGGAGAAAAGCTTTTTCACAGTACTGCCAGGGAGAAGAAAATAGAAGAGAGACAATAAGTCCATTAAATAGAATTGTTTTCTCACCAATTTCTTTTCCTCCCTCAAATTGAGAGAGAGGAAAAGATTGAGATCCTTGCCATTGCTTTATACCTGTCTTTAGCAAGACTAAAAAAGCCCAAAGAGATGTGTGGGAGATTGGGAACAAAACATGACTATACAGAAATAGCTATTAAGGAAAGCTTGAGGGTACTTTGAAAGCATCTCAAATGCTTGGCTAACCTCAGCAAATACTCTTCAGGGCATTAAGGGAATTAATGATAGAATTTAAATAACTGTGTCCCTTTGCTTTAAAAAAAGAAGGTAGTCTGGTGCCAGGGTTGTTGACAGTGCAAAGGACGCCCCAGTCTGAGGGGCAGGAAGGGCTCCCAGTGAGTTGATCCTGTCCCCACATGAAGTGGTGTTATGTCTCTGCACTCTCACGTGCAAGTTCAGCTCCAGGATGCCCCTCTGAAATGGGATTACAGCCCCAGCCTGAAAGCTGCCATTTATTACTCAGCTCAAAGAGGCATCTCAAGCAGCCGTGCCTTAAAGGTGAAGTGAGCTGCAGCTGGAGGGGTGAGTGAAAACCAGGCTTTGGTGTTGCAGGTGAGTTTGAGAGTTGCAGAGCTTCCCTGACAAAACTGGTTTCAATATGGAAGCAGGAATGGAAGAACAGTGAGACTTCAAAGTGATGGTGAAGCACTTTGAATGCCTGTCCTGACCTTTTGAGGTTGCTGGTCTATCCAAAGTGATCTTCCCCTTGATCCAGTCAGGATGGCTGACTTGTATTTTGAAAGCAATATAATCTGCCTTCTCTTTTTCCACTGGCCTGACTCTGAGAACATGGGCTTCTCCTCTGGCAAGTCTCTTACATGTGAAATTAAGAGATAAAGGAAGGGTGCAGAGGGACATCTGAGGGTGGGCTGTAGTAGATGCCCTTGGTGTTGTGATGCAGGTTGGCTTCTGGTTCATCTTTTTGGCTGGTCCAGGGAAGGGGACCAGGGCATCTCCAGTTGGAGATTTGCCCTCCTCTGTTACAGCTCAGGCCCTAATGGGTCTGGTGGCTTTCAGATGTAGCTGAGACCTGGGCACAATACTCGCCTCTCCAGTCTAGTTCACCCTCTAAAAGTGACCCACAAGCTGAGTTTTCTCCTTAGCCTTTGTTGTGTGGAATCTAGGCAGCCCTGGACGTGAGTCCCACTGCCAGCAGAAATTTTCTCCCTGCACTTTTGCAGGGGGTGATTAAGTCCTCTCCTGATCATCTCTTGGCTTAGTTGAACCAATTGAGCGCTCAAGCCTGTGTCTGCACAGCAGGCTTTCCAGTTCCCAATTCATTCTACTAATTATTTTTGGAAGCTGTTCCACTTCCACAACCTCCTTTTTTTTCCACAAGTGTGGACACCAGCACTGGAGGCAGTAGCCAGGAATAGTCTCACTGTGCTCTAGCAAGAGCTAATACTAAGCTCATGCTGTTAAGGATACTCCCTGGTGTATGCAGGGCATTTTTTTCCCCTTAATTATATTACTGTGCTTGAACAGCCTGACTTGTGTGTAGGAGCCACAGAGCACATTTGGAGCAGCATTTTGGGATGTAGGAGGCTCTTTTAAGTTAACAAGTGGGCTGCAGTGTTTGATTGTGCTGGCATAGGTGGTGCTCAGCCTGGAAGGGGAGCTTCAGCCAAGGGGACACGGCAAGGAGAGCCAGTTGCCCTTGTGACACTGGGCGTGCAGCTGATGCAGCGTGGCAGGGCTTTGCTTGTGCCATGGCCCCGGGTCCGAGGGTAGGGATGGAATAGTGATGATGACTGGGGAGGATCGGTTTTCCGCTGAGCAAGTAGGTGGAAAGTCAGGCAACAAAATTAGCTGAGTACACAAACAGTCTGGACTGGAGGAGGTTCTCTCCCCTGGGAGAGATTAAGGCATGTGGTCCCTTACGTAGCAGCGATGGCCCGTGTGCGCTCACCGTGCCTTGGCGCTCTGAGCTGACAGTTGTTGAGCTGCTGGCTCTGTGCTCTGTCCTCATCACTCCCAGCCCCTTTCCGGTGACCAGCTGTGGTAGAATATCTCCTGACACATGCTCCATCCTTCTTGCTGCTCTTTTCCCACCAGTGGTTGAGTGCCCTGCCCTCCATCCCTGGGGCACTTGAGCTCAGTTCTGCATCTTGCCTGGATCGATATGTCCAGGTGCAGATGGCGCTGTGGGACAGGCAGGACTCTGTAAGCCCTATGCCCTTTGGTTTGTGCCAACTGAGCTTTTAACAGCAGCGGCTGTACCTGTGAACATCATATGAGACTTCAGAAATAGCTGTGATTGCACTCAGACTGTGTCCCTGAGCTGCTGGGTGCAAATGTCAGCACACCCCTGAGCATGGAGCAAGTGCCACCCCTGTCAGCCTCTTCCCTGACACACAGAGGATCACAGAGCAGAGGTGATAGGTGCAGCTGAGCATAGCAATAAAAGTCTTCAGATCCTCAGCTGTTTGTCACCTGGAAGTGACAAAGATGCATGCTCTTGGTCCTGGCAGCAGGCTGGTGGGCAGTGATTTTCCTTGAATCCCTGTTGCTGTGGTCTCTGTGGGAGGTTGTGGCTGACCAGGACACTGCAGGTGGTAGCTGTTTCTAGTACAGGTCTGAAACATTCTACCCAAACTCCATGAAACAAACAAACAAACAAAAATTTGTTGCATGGTTTGGTTTTGTTTTGGTTTGGTTTTGGCTTTTTTCCTGCAGTGGGCCAGATCGGCTATTAAGTGTCAAAACACCTTAGCAGGTGGTAACTTTTTTTGCAACAAAACTTGATGCAGGAATGGAAAACTTCCAGCAAAGTCTTAATCTGACTTTATTTCTGAGAAGGATGGGAGCTCTTTCCCCCCAACCTATCTAACAGGATGCAGATAAACATTTGGCAAGGTCTGAATGTAAAGTCCCTTGGTGGGTCAGAATTCACGGTACATGGTAAAGCAATAAGAGGCTTGAAGGTGTCTCAAGTGGCATTGCAAGTAATCTCTTTAATTCTGCTTTTAATTTATGTCTGCTAATGAGCAGGGAGGAGTGGCAGAAGTTTTAAATTCATCTTGTGTAACTTGGAAAAGAGAATGAAACTTGAGGAGCCGCCAAAAAAAAGGAAAAAAACAGGCAAGGATGTGAAAAGACTGTAAGGAAACCAAAACAAGAGAGGATGAGAAATGAAAACTCCAGGCTACTGCAGGAGGGAAATTAAATCCTAAAGTGTTAGGAGTTTAGATGTTTCCTGTGCTGAAAGCATCAGACTTCAAGCATTTTGCAAATGGAGTCCAGGGGCCAGGTTTCTTTCTGCATAGTTTGGTGTGCACCATGCTGGGTTCCCATCAGCTGCCTGGCTCCAGATGTACAATTGCCCTGCTTTGGCAGGAGTGGGGATGGGGGGAGAGCTCTCTGGTGGTCTCCTTTCTTGGTATGCATCCCCGGGGACTCTCCCCTGCTCTGAGGCTGCTGGTGTCTGGGCTGAAGTTAACACTGTGGGTCCTCCAGGTACTTGCAAATAGCAGCTTGACCTGATTCCCTGGCTGGTTTTGGGTCAAAGGGTCACTCTGACTCATAAGCTGCTTCTTTGGCAGCATTTATCACAGAGCCAATAACCTTGGTGTCTTGTAGCTCCTTTGTCATGGGTGTGTGCCACCAGAAAAGCAATAAGGAAGGAGCAGGGAGTATGGGAGGAACAGGTCTGCGTTTTCTGTTCTCTTTCTGGCCTCAAATTCAGTCTGAGAAACCCTAAAGAGGTGTCTCAAGGTAGAAAACGCATTGGTGAGGACTGGAATTGTGTTTTGCTAGATCCAAAGATGGCTGGTGGCTCTGCCACCAAAAGTAAAAAAAAAAAAAAAAAAATCCAGGCTGTGCAAGCTGGGGGAGATTTTGATCTGTCTCCCACTCACCCACTGGAGTGGGGCTTTGGAACCAGGCATCTTAAACCCCAGTTTATCTTTGTCTCCTCATGGCTGGCTCTGGACAAGGCAGATGTTGAATTGCGTTGCTTCCCCTTCGTGTTCACGTGCAGACCCCCACAGCCCTGGCTAGTAAATTCTAAGCCTAAACTTCTCTGCAGGAAACTGCAAAGTAAATATTCTCTTTTGGAAACTTCTTTCCCGGTTGAATTGACTCTCTTACTACTTCATGCATTTTAAGAAGTCAGAACAGCTCACAATTGAAAACAAGCAATGTTTAGCTCCTGTGAAGGGAAATAGTCAGGTACCAGAAAGACTGTCATTTTCACCATGCTCTTACAAAAGAGGGTGTTACAGTAAGCTTGCTTATTTCACTGGAGGAGAATTCAGCAGACTTGATGGAAACCGGATGAGACAGGCAGAGTAAATGGATTTTGCTGGGCGAATTGAAAGCAAAGGAACACACGTGTGGTGGCTGGTCAAGAATTAACTGCGTCTTGCAGAAACCAGGAATGAATTAAAGACAGAGAACTAGGAAGCCCTGAAACAACATCTGTCCAGCTATAGTTAAGATCTCCTCACCTGTGGTATGACTCCAATGAAAATTGGACGCAGTGAGCCAGGTGGCTCTGTTGAACAGTCTCGCCACATTTTGGCTCTCTGTGGGCTGGAAGGATTAGGAATGTTGAGCTCCAGCACGCTGCCATGATGGTATAAGGTGAGTTGAGGGGGCTTTCTCCAGACGCACCATCCCATAGGGTCACCATCACCTGCTGGAGGTGGCCAGGAGCTTGGGAGAACTGCTGGGGTAGGGCAAAGGAAAAGGTCAGATGCCTCCTGGTCCCTGACCCCCAGGGGAGGAGTGATACCCAGCCTTGCTCGTGGGGCAGGAGGTTCTGCAGTGTTTTCCCACTTTTAGAGGGTGATGCCCAATGAGCACAGTGTGGGGATCTCTGTATCCCTTACTGGCACAAAGCACTTATTCCCTGTTCCTGGTGCAGCATCAGCAAGGACCCTTCTGTGGGAGTGGGACCTCTGTCCTGTCTTGCTCACAGCTGTGTGAAGGCCTGGGGAGATGGGGCACTGGAGAGGGCTACAGCATCTTATCTGTGCCCTCTTCTGCAACAGCTCACTGCCATAACATGAGAACAAGGCTCCCATCCTGCAGCCCTGCAGGCTCTGAGCAAAACTGCTTGTTTGTACCATTATAGCTACAAAAAACAATATTCCAGGGCCAGGGGCATGGGAATGTATTGGTTTTGTATGCAAGGCTTTGGTGGTGGGGGTGGGAGCTGCAGAGGTGGTTTCTGTGAGAAGAGCTGCCAGAAGCTTCCCCTGTGTGTGACAGAGCCAAAAACAGCTGGCTCCAAGACAGACCTGCCACTGGCCATGGCAGAGACTCTGGGATAGCAGATTTAGGAAATGGGGGAAAAATGCAGTTGCAGCCAGAGCAGAGGGGAGTGAGGGTGTGTGGGAGTGGCAGCTCTGCAGAGAGTGAAGGCCTGGAGGGAAGAGGTGCTCCAGATGTCAGGGCAGGGGTTGCCCTGCAGCCCATGGTGATGACCAGGGTGAGGCAGCTGTGCCCCTGCAGCCCTTGGAGTCCCTCCTGGGGCAGATATTCATGTGCTTTCTGTGGAAGACCTCATGCCATAGCAGGGGGATGCCCAAAGGAGGGCAGCCTGCCCAAAGCAGGCTCCTGGCAGGAGCTGCAGCCTGTGGAGAGGAGGCCACACTGGAGCAGGTTTGCTGGCAGGACTTGGGACCCTGTCCACGTTGGAACAGGCTCTTCCTGACCCTGTGAGGGTGCTGGAGAAGTTAATGAACTGCAGCTGGTGAGACAGACCCACACTGGAGAAGTTTGTGTAGGACTGACTCCTGTGGTAGGGAACCCACTCTGGAGCATGGGAAGAGTGTGAGGATTCCAGTCTCTAGGCAGGAAGGAGCAGCAGAGACAATATGTGATGAACTGACTGCATCCTCTAATCCCCATTCCACTGAGCCTCTGGAAGAGAGGAGGTAGAGAAAATTGGGGGCGAAGTTGAGCCCAGGAAGAAGTAAGGGGTGAGGGGAAGGTGTTTTAAGATTTGGTTTAATTTCTCATTACCTTACTCTGATTCAATTGGTAATAAAATACATTAATTTCCCCAAGCTGAGTCTGGTTTTCCAGTGGCTCTAATTGGTGAATGATTTCCCCCTGCCCTAATTTTGACGGAGGAGTTTTTGCTGTATTTTCTACCTTCCCTGTTCAGCCGAGGAAGGGAGTGATAGATTAGCTTTGGTGGGCATCCAGCCTGGGTCAGCCCACCACAGGGAACTCTGAGCTTCATCCCCTGGGAATAAGCAGGCAGGAGTCCAGCAGAGGGGAGGGCAGCATGGCTGGGTGTGCTGTGCTTCTCCCAGGCTGATGAAGGAGCCTCAAAACTGCTGAGGGCTCTGTTTAGTGTGTGAGGACAGCTACAGGCAAACAGCCTTTCTGGTGTCATCCTAAGGTAAACCACCTTGGCAGGGAAAAGTCTGAGTGCCAGCATAAAATATCCTCCTTAATCATACCCCAAGATACTCCTCTAGCAGAGACTTCTTTCCTAAACAGTAGTGACATTGGCCAGGTATAATGCACAACAGCAGCTTCCTTGTGTAGCAAATATGACCCAGAGTGTTAGGAAGAGGGTTTTAGCTCTTCCATGTTGGCTGTCTTGCCTCCCCGGTGAGCACTGAGGCAGAAATATGCTCATTAATAAAAAAATATTGTGTTCTGCCTCTTGGTAGAGACTCTATTTACTTTAGTAAAGGGAAGTTATATTCTCCATCAGTATAAATCAGGAATAGTTGCCAGTGCTGTGTCCCTTGGCAGGCTCATGAGCTCCAGCCAGAGATGAGGAGCAGAGGCACTTGAATAGGGGGCAAATAATAAGCAAATTATAAAGCTTACCATTTATAAGCTTATAAAAAAATAAGCAATACCAGGTAAAAACTGAAGAAAGGTAGGGCATCTCAAGATGAGGGAGACTGCTTGGGAAGAGATAGCCTGGGAAATGCTTAAGTGTCTGTTTAAGCTTAGAGCACTACACCTTACATGTAACCCATGAATTCATTTGGATCTCAGGGCTGATGATCCATACATGGCTCTTGGACATTTTATTTATGTTCTCTGTGCATTTGAAGCCAAAACACCTGGAGTCCCTCTTCATCACTGACCTGTATAAGGTGCAAGGTGGAGATGTCCTTGGGCTCAAAGCCTTGGCTGCATATTCACAGATTCACCTGGATCTTGCCTTCTCTGTTGGAAATGGCTGGATGTGAAGCCTCTGCTGTTCAGCAGAGAGATGCTGCCCATCTCTGTGTGTTGGTTGGTGGCACAGACCAGTTCTGCATCATGGCTGGTGTCAAGGCTGAATGGAAACTCCAGGATGAGAGGGATGGACAGTCAATCTTACACGGGCCCTGATGGCAAGGGTGAGCTAAGTTTATTTCCCTTTTGCCAAAAATTAAGTCCTTCAGCTTGCCAGGTGTACCAGCAGCCCTCAGTTTTGCAGAGCCATCAGTGACCCCGCTGTTTCCAGCACAGGGTTCCGTGTGGCCCCACTACTGCTCTCCTCTGGACCTGTTCCATATCAGCCTCTCCCTTGCTCCACAGCTGGCATGGCCACTGCCTGGATTTCTCCTTCCCTGCCAAGGTGCTGCCTGCATCTCCCTGTGTGTCAGCAGGCATCTGGATTTCCCTATTCCTTTGAAGGGAAAGGGAACTTGCTTGCCTGGAGCTCCCACTGGATTTAGAGGCAGACTGTGCCCTGGGGAGCTGTAGGGCGATCACTTTCCAGTTGCTGTCATGTCAACAGACGCTTGCTATGGAGCCACAGCTGCTGTGGGACAGGCTCTCTGTCTGCTGGAGGGTTTGTTTTCTCTCACCAGCCTCCTTTGCTGGGTTAAAGCCTTTGACCTGATGAAGTCTGGCAAGCTGGGCTCCTTGTGGAGTGTGCTTTGGGAAGGGCATTGCTTAGCATTGACTTGTAGCTGCCCATTGCAAAGTTAGCAGCAGGATTTTTATCTGCTGACAGCATTCCTGGGTGCAGCAGCCTGGCAGGAGGCTGCCTGGACCCAGAGCTGTGGTTATGCAGCAGCTGCAGTGCCTTTTGCAGCACTCTCAGAGCCCTGTGCTACTGCCATTGCTGGAGATGTTGCAGGGGCTGGAAGTGCTTGTAGGTGTGGTGGTGTCCAGCTGCCAGGCTGTGTCCTCACTGACTGTCTGTGTCCTGGGCTTTCCCACTACACAGGAGTACAGGCAGGGTTCTGCCTCTCCCTGATACTGCAAGGGCAGAGCATTTTCAGTGTGAACTACTTCTGTGCCTTTCATTCGCTTAGAAATATCCTAATCTTTATGCTAAAGCACTTCCCTGCTCTCCTCTAGCAGGGCTGGGCCCCGGTGCCCCCACCTGCGGATTTGTCTTCCTTACCTCTTCATCCTTTTAGGCCCCCAGCCCAGCCTAGCAGTGCTCTGGGGAGAAGCATGCTTTGGGGAATGGAAGCTGGGGAAGCAGACAGCAGCAGGATAAGCAGAAAGAGCACCTTGCTGCATCCCAGTCAGCAGTGCCACCTGCGACTGTCATGTCTCCTGCCTGCCGAAGCTGCCTGTGGATCCCGTCTCCCACAGATGGGCAGGCACGGGGAGCCCATCGAGTGCCTTTTAGCAGGAGGCCAAGGCTGCTTCTGGAAGCTGGGAGGACAATGAAGGCGCTGAAGCAGCCAGAGCACGGCCGGGGGCAGAGGGGGACAGGCAGGCAAGGGGAAGCCATGCAAATGGGGACTTTGATGTGGCTGCAAGGACCGGGGCTGGAGCATTGTTCCTATCACATCACATCAGTTTCACATTCCTCATGCAGGAGTGATCAACGCTTTCAGGGCCAGACAAAAGAGCGGGGAGATGAACAAAAGCGAGAGGGGGGGCTTTACCTACTGCAGAATAGAGGGAGAGGATGAATTGCTCTCTTGGCAAGCCATGGAGATGGGCTGGCGGTTGCTGTGCTTTAGAGCACCAGCTTAAAATTTTTCTCTTTTATTTAGAGGAGGAGAAAAAAAAAGGTAGGAGAAAGGGTTTCCTGTGTGTAAAAGGGGGTATAAATAAGATAGCATGACAAGTATCTGTGGTCCTCTTGCATTCCCTTGCCTGGTCTCCCCAAGTGATGACTCTCATCCTATTGCAGAAGTGCCCTCTTGAGAAGAGCTGGCAAACATGGGTTTGACCCAGACTGCAAGGTGAGAATACTTTCAAGGGAACCTTCTCCCAGAATTAGCAAGGTGAATGGGCTTGGAAGGGCCTGACCACAACCCATGGAAGATGGGGCTCTGCAGACCCAAGAAGGTTGCTGGCATCAGCAAGAGCTGTGTTGGAGGGAGCTGACCATTGTGCCCGTCTCTCCTGAGCTGAAGTGTGAGGAGTAGAAGGGTGGAGGAGGTGAGGAAGCGCTTCATCTTTGCAACTGGTCATTCTGGGGTCCGGCCTGCTGCTGCAGGGAAAACTTGGAAAAGGCCTTTTACTGGGCTGGTTTTTGCTGGAGCTGGAGAGCAGGGAGAGAGCCCAAGGCAGAATACAGCACACGTCCACCTGTGCATGTGTTTTTGTGCTGCCATCTCAGCCTTTGCTGCAGCCCCAGTGGCTGAGCCCAGGGTCACTGAATTCTGGCTCTGCTCACTTGTTTTTCCATCCCTGATGTCTCCTGGCTCTTGCCTGTCACTGACTCCTCTCTTCTCTGTGCGCCTGGATCCCCATTCTGCCTTGCCCTCAGCTTCCTGCTTTCTCTGCTGTATGCTGTCATGCCCTTACCTCAGGAAAGAGTGCATTGTACCAAATCTCTATTTCCCCCTTGCCTGTGCTATCTGCAATTCGGATTTTGCCTGTGTTAAGTGGAACTTAATAGCTCCTCAAGGATACTCCAGCCTCTCAGCCTTTCCCAAAAACCTCTCTCCTGTGTGAGCACAAACCTTGAGAATTGTCCCCACTGCACAGCCATGCCCTGCTCTCCCAGCCCCATGCACTGCTCTGGCTGCCCCCCCTTAGCCCTGACCCAGAGCCCCGTCCCCTCCCTCAGCTCCGGGCCCCTCTGCCTGAAAGGCTGTCAGTCAGGCTGAATTGTCTGGTGGTTTTGTGATGTGGAAAGACTCCCACCAAGGAGTCAAGGGCCAGGCTGAGACCTTTAAACTCGATCCCATTTGTGTCTTAAATCAAACAGGAATCCAGGTCCTGGGATGGAGGGGGAGGTTTAAGGGGTTGCAGGGGCTCAAAAAGCCTCCACTGCCCCCCCTGAGTTTTCCTGGAGTCCTTTCCCCACCTGCACTGTGTGGAGCAGGGAATGTGCCCCTGGCCCTGGCGTTTAGAGCTTTGTTTCTCTCTGTAGTCCTCTGTTCTCGGGGTTGACAGCACTGCTTCCTTTAGCGCTGCCCCTTTGAACCCCTTCTGCCTTGGGGTACATGGCAGAGGTGGCCCTCTGAGCAAGGATTGAGGAATATGCTGGGAAGTGGAGACTTACCTAGGGAAGTTGGGAGCATGTGTAGCTGGGGAGGTGGGCAGAACTCAGCAGCATCTCTGGTCTCACCAGTTTGTGGTGGCTGCTGCTGCACAGGAGGATGTGGGTGCAGAGGACAGATCAGTGGCTGATGTCCTGGAGATAGTTGCAAGGTTAAAAGTGATGGCTTAGCCTCCTCCCAAGACTCTACAGGTAAACTTGACCTTACTGGACTGTTGTCATTGCAAAGAGGAGAGTGCCCTGGTTACTGTCCCTGGTGTGCCCGTGGCTCAGAGGTTTGAATCACACAGTGCTTGGTGTTGAAATTCATCTGCTGGTGTCCATAGAGAAGGGATAAAACCAAAATGAGATGGCCCAAATTCCCAATCTATTGCCAGAATAGGGCATCAGGGCAGACAAGGAGTGTTAACCACTCTCTGCTTGTCCTTACTGTGTGTAAAGATAGGCTTAATCTGCAGAAGAAGATCATCTTAAATGGCAGGTTGAAATTTCTGCTTTTTTCTCTAGAAGGGGGTTTGACAGCAGCAGAGCTAGAGCTGCCCTAGGGCTGAGCCCCATTTCATCTCATGGGGTTTGCTGGGGGCCCTTGAACGAGGGCTGCTGCAAAGAGGAGGGAGAGCAGGGCTGGGTGGGCAGCCAGCCACTTTTTCAGCTCAGTTCATGTCTTTCTCTGCCTGATTGTGAGCAAAAGGTTTGCTGTTCGTTTTTTTATTCCAACTTCTTTCCAAAGTCCGCATAGGTCAGAAATTTCATTTTGTCTTCCCCAGGGTAAGTTGCAAATCTCTCTTCCCCTGACAGAGACGTGTTTTCAGGAGAAGCCTGGAGCTGCCTTAAGACATGTACAAGCTCAGAAATGCAGTGGCTGTGTTTATTTTTTGTGTTCTGGGCAAAGTCAGAGCTGCTGCCGGTGCTAAGTAAATACAGAGCTACCCTCATGAGTGACTGCATTAGCCAAGGCCATACTTGCTGCCTGCATGAATCCAGATGGATCTATCTGGGGACTGGAACAGCAGCTTTCTTGTGACTAGCAGAGGCAGAGCCACTGGCATTTGGATTACCAGCTCTCCTGTGCTTTTAACAGAGTGCCAATGTTTGACAAAACCATTAAGTTAAATTAGGCCCTACGTGTTTCAAGTGGATTCTGAGACTTCTGGCTGACTCATTAGCAGAGCTGTCTCTTCTCCCTTTCGTCTTTCTCTCTCCCTTTTTTTTTTCCCCCCTCCTCTCCCTCCTCCATTTAATACCCTCTCTGTAGCAGGTTTTACTGCTGACATTTAAAAGCAACATGTGGCGACTCAAGGAGAGACCTGGCATTGGGATGGCGCCGCTGTGAGCCCCGACGTGCCGGGTCCCGCTGTGGTGGGCAGGGAGGATGTTCGGAAGGTGTTTGCTCGAGGCCGGCGCTGGATCCCACAGAGCCTGAGTATGGATCAGCCAGGGATGCTCCCCTCCCTGCAGAGCCCACGGCTGCTCTGCTTTTACCCATTGCCAGTGTTATTTATGGCCGGAGTTGCTGCTTTTGCTGGGCCGTTTCCAGAGGGCAGAGAAGGATGCCCTGGGCTCCCCGGGGCTCTCCAGGGATAGCAGGAAGCATCGGTGGGAACGGGGGCAGTGGCGGCACGGTCTGTCCGAGTCACCTTGACTTGCCTCTGGCGAAAGTGAAGTGCTTTAAAGAGGCATAGGGCGATGACCTTGTAAATGGATGCGTGACCCAAGTGCTTCCCCGTGGCGTCGGCTTCTTTGTGTCCCTGATACTGCTCTTCACGCCTGTGGGGAATCACTGAGGCTGGGGGGTGGTTGCTGGGGTCTCATTTGCACAGCTGCGTCGCAACCGTGCAAGCTCCGATAGTCACTGGTGTGAGAAATGCTGTCAGCCCTTCCCTGTTTCTCCAACACAGCTTTTCCTGGGGCAGCAGAGCCCCTGTGGGACCTGGCTCTGGCTCCTGGTGGAGCTGTAGCTGCCCTGCAGGGTATTTTGGGGGTAGAGTGTGAAGAGGCTGAGCACGACAGGGACGCCAGCACCTGCGGCGCTGGGATTTGGAGGGATGGATGAACTCTGCATGAGGACCAGAGGCAGCTGCTTCGCCGGAGCTGTGCTGCTGTCTGAGGTGGTGTCAGGAAAGAGGGAGAGCAGTGGCATGCAGCGGTCTTAAAGGCCAGGAGGCCAGGGATAGAAAAGCACTCAGTAGTGTTGGAGTGAAGGTTTTCCAAGCAGTAAATGTGCTGAGGGGGATTCGATGGAGCTTGTGCACTAAGGAGTAGATGCAGCAGCTGGATGGTGGAACAAAGCTGGAAAGGGCTTTCTGCTGGTGTCTGGGGTTTTGCAGCACTCTGATGTGCTGCTCTGTAGTCCTGGTCCATGGAAGCGCACTGTGCCAAGTGCTGTACTGGCAGACAACACCCCATATAGAGGCTCCTATTCCTCTGCCTGAAAACTTCAAAATATGAGCTGCAGATGATGTGGGGACTGCAAGCTTTGGAGAATCTGGTGTGCACTGCTGGAACAGCCGTCCCACTGGGCAGGTCACTGCTCTTTGCACTGAAATGCCCTCAAACCCCTCTGCTCCTGCGCACCTCTTGCCCCTGGGTCTTTGCTGCCTTGGCCCCGTGTTTATCAGGTCATTCTGAGATGTGGCCTCTTGACGCACACGCTCTCCCCTCTTGCTGTTCCTGTCACAGACTGTCTGGAGAGGAGCCAGGAGCTACACGAGGGGAGCTTTCAGCAGACCAACACAATTTGGTCTTGGGCGTGCAGAGCTGGAGTGTTAACCCACAGAAAGCACGTCTGGGTGAGGCCTTGGAAGAATGTCAGCACTGTGGAAGCTGCTCCCATTGACAGCCGGAACATGGTGCCCGTCAGCATATCTCCCTGCTGTGGGCACAGCCCCCACCCCCATCAGTGTCTTGTTTCTCTGGGTGCTCTCTCGTTATTTCCATGTTCATTAATGCTGATACGCTCAATTGCATCAGCTCGTTTTGAGGGACCAAGTGCAATCCTGTGCCTTCATTTGCATCCCCGCTGCCTAGCTGTTGCCCAGGCAATGCCAGGTGCTTTGACATCATTACCCAGCCAACTGGCATCCTCTCTGCCCCATTAACCTTCCTGTAATTGACTTCAAATTGAACGGGGAAGGGAAGGGGAGGGGAGGAGGGAAAACTGTCTTGAAACAGCGACTGTTTGTGCCACCATGGAGCAGGGCTCTTTGCTTTTTGAAGGGAAAACTGTGGCAGTTGTTTACAACTGGATACAACTAGGTTCGGGAGGGGTTTCTTATCTGTTAGGAAGCTGTGCAGTTTGTCTTGGTTTGTAGATTTCCCCACCACCATCTCTTGGGGGAATGAGATGTCAAAACTCCTTGGGGTGGTTTTGGGCAGGGGAGCTCAGAGGGTTTGTGGAGAAGAATGATGTTGGAGATGCTGGGAGCAGTGGATCTGTGCAGCCCAGGGAGAGAAGGTGAAGCAGGATGTTGAGGGGCATCATGACAATCTCAAACTCCTTGATGGGTAGGGAGAGGCAGGAGATGGAGGGGTCTTTGTAAGCACCAAGGGGCAGGGCACACACCACAGCCCAGTTTGGGGTCAGCCAGTCAGGGACTGAGAATTATCATGTCCCTATGTCAAACACTGCAACAGGAGTAGGAGATGGGGAAAAGTCCCATCTTTGAGATGCTCAGCCCTGACCTGCAGAGCCTCTGTACCTGAGACGCCTGATCCTGTGCCCTCTGTATAGCATTGAGTTGAGATCTGAGTCAGGCTGCAATATTCTATAGCTCAGATCCTAAATCCATTCTGGTAACTACAAATACTCCTTTTTTTTTTTTTTTTCTTAAGTCTAAAACTTAAGTGTTGAAATAGTATAAAACTTCTCTGGAGCTGTTCCCTTTTAAAGGTAGACCTTGCTTTTTGTGTCATTTTTGTTTTGCTCCCTTTTGAGCCAAAGTCACCCAAACAGATGCTTCACTACAGATTCTCTACCACTGAACTGGCATCTTCTATCAACTTGAGTCAATTTTATTTATTCACCTTCTGCTTGCACAGCACTGCGGCCGCCAAGTCTTCCTGTGTTTGCTCATGACTTGTGCTGGATGTAATTCGTTAGGCTTAATTGAGCTGCCAGAGGAGAAGGGCAGTGCAAGAGTGGATGGATGGAACCCTTGGCATCAGCTGCTCGAGTGCCAAACCCAGCAGAACTGCTCCAGCAGAGCCCCTGGATAAGGCAGGTCTGTCCAAAGTGGGCAATTACTGAGCTTCTCTTGCAAGAGAATGTCCCATGTGCTTCAAAGCTGGAGCAAAGGGGTGAAATACTTTAGAACTTTACTGCCTCTTATTCATTATTTACTAATATTATTATTTTATTACTTATTACCTGTTACCTATTAAGAGAGGAGGTAATTCTGCACTGTGTCCTTAGCTTTTCAGAAGGCAGAGCTGAGGAACTTTTGGCAGGAGGGATAAGACCTAGGATTTCAGATGGTGTGATCCTTCCTGCCTGGCATGGGCTGTTTCTTGCATGGCTTCATCTCCTTATTCCCTGCAAGATGCAGGAGTCCACACAGGACCAGAAAAACCTGGGGCTTTTTGTGCAGACCTTGAATTGCTGCTGGGCTGTGGTGACAGGAAAACTACTCATCCCCTCTAAGAGAGGAAATCTTTATTTGGGGCGAGCCTTGGGGCTGTCACTCCTGTGCTGTGTGATAGAAAAAGTCTGATGGGGGCAATTACTGGTGCTTGTGGGTGGTGGTCTGGGGTCTGACTCTCATCTGGGAGAGGGTGTTCAAACCTTTGGTGGTCACAGTGCTTGGAGGCAAGTCAGGGATGCAGGGAGTGCAGCATAAGAGATCTCTGGGCTGAGGCAAGCAGCTCAAGCTGGAGGTGGTGTGACTGTGCCCTCAGCAGCTCTCTTGGGCAGCTCAGGCCCCTCATATTGCACTTGCAGTCAGTGAACCATGATGTGAGGGGCACAGCTCTGCCTCTGTTTCCCCTAGAGCTAACAGAGCTTGGTATCAATTAGCAGCTTAATTTGTAATTAATAACTTGCTGTCTCTTTTCTAAATGGCTTTCAGAGGGGGCTGATACAGGAAGGTCACCCAGCCTGCAACATGCTGTCATCAACTGCCAAGGAGCTTCCTGAAAATTTGGGGGGTGGGTTTGGACATGGGTGTTGTTAGGGACCAGGGAAACAGCCCTGGCAGGGGATTGGTGTTGGGGAAGATGAAACAGGAAAGCCTTATAAATATGACTGTCTGGCAAAAAATTTTGAAAATATAGGAACTATAAACAAGATTGAAATGAAAGCAAGCTTTGAGATACCTTAGTTACTGAACAACTGGAAAACAATGGTGTGGCTGGCTGAAGGTAATCCCCTTTTGATGAAACAACACCCTCTGCTTACAGACAGGTCCAAGGGTCAGAGCAGACCCTGCCAGCTTGGCAGAAGGGGTCCAAAGAGGAGTTTTTAGGGTTTAAAATGCAACACAGTAATCATTCTTATAAGCTGTATGTAAATGCTATAGGATTTGTATATGGTACTACATTAGTTAGTGAGAATTAAAATATTCAACACAGAAGATTTATTATATTGTAGCAAGAACCTCACTATCTTGCCCTTTTTACTCCTCTTACGCTCTTGCTGTCTTACCCCTTTTACTCTCTTAATCTTTTTCTCTCAGGCTGCTCTGAGCTGTGGCTGGCAGCTCTCTGCAGGGCCCTGCACCCAGGCCCTCTGCAATAAACTGCAAGTTCCAGACCTGGCTGCAGAGATCTCTGGTCTGTCCCGACCATCCTGTCCTACTCCCTGACGCTCCTACAGATTGGGATGCAGGCTGTCCTGGAGATGAGTCTGGGACCTCAGAACACCAATGCTTTTCTGTATTTGCATCTATGAGTGCTGGCTGATAACCCTGGGGTGAATGTTGATCCCTGAACAGGGCTCAGTCCAGGCACTTCCACCCTTGCAGTCCTTCAGTGGCAGCCAGCTCAGCAGTGCTGGGGGCTGCCCGTGTGTCTGGCGGGTGCTGCGAGGGGCTGGCAGGGCCATCTATCCCTTCCCCCTGCGAGTGGGAGCGCCTCCAGCAGCACAGGCTGGCTGTGCCCCAGTCCAGCTTGGGATCTGCCTTTCTGAGCCTGACATATGCCATCTTCCTTGCAGCTCTTTGTGGGTTTCCCTTCCTGTCCATATGGATGGTTGCTTTGCTGGCTGTCCCATCCTGTGGCGGTGTGAGGGGACTCCAGCCTGCAGGGTGCCCTCTGCAAAGGTCCCTGCTGTGTAGAAATTGGAGCTGCTTGCCAAAAGTGGCAGTGAGTGAAGAGACAACAGATACAATCAACCCAGGGCCTCCCAGCAGAATGAACTTGCCCTTCCTTGTGCCCTGGGGAGATCTGCTAGCTTTAACAGTGTAATATGTTGCTCTCCAAGTAGTCTTCCTGGTACTGTCCTACAAGAAAGAGCTGGATATAACAATGATGCTGTTCCTTCCCAGTCCCCATTCTGCTCCATCTTTCTCTGGCATGCATGCTCCATGTAAGTGGCACAGAGGACTCCTGCCTTTGTGTCTTGCTCCCATCTGTCCCTCCCACTTTTTTTGGAGCCTGTACTCATTTTAGGACAGAAGTGCTGTCTTCCTTTTTCTTTAGTGATTATTCCTGAATGATCAGGAATAATCAATCATTTTGACTGAGAAATCAAAAAAAGTGTCTGTGTACAGGGAGAAAAAAAATAATTTCTGTGCTTCACCTGGCAGAGGAGAGATGGCACAGAATATGCAGAGAGGATGTGTGCAGCTATGGGAACTGCTGGAAAATGATGGCAGGATGTCAGCACTGGGGGATGCTCTGCATGTCCCAGGTGGAGTGGGAGACAGGATGTCTGAGGGATAGATGTTCTTCTGTCACTCCAGCCTAGCCTTCCTTGTATGAGTGATGTAACTGGGTTTAAGTTGTTTGTGTTTTTCCATTCCAAGGCTTTTCAGTGCCCAGCTGTTTGAGCCAAGTGTTCCCTTAGCATTTGAGGCTCTCTGTGCAGGGAGAGATTTGCATCTGAGTTGTTTGGCATTCATTCACTGTCCAGTGGGTCTCCTGTCTGGAAAGGTCTGCAGTCGGGTCAGAAGCTGAGTTAATTTGCACTGAAAGGCAGGCATACTTCGTTTTGCATGCTGTTTCTTCCAGAAATCCCATTTGAGGTATTTGTTCTCTTATTGAAGCCGTGTTAGGAGCCATGGCAGCCTCCCTGCAAGGCTGGAAAAGAGACAGCTAGCCTGAAAGGTGCAAATTAAACCTGTGCTCAGATAAAAACCGCTATTGCACTGTTAATGTGGGCCTTTTTACAGAGTTTTGGGGCTTTTTGCTTCCAGCTGAGGAAGAAATACTTAGCAAGAGTCCTGTGGGAAGGAAAGCAGGCTCCAGAGTTCAGTTTGCAGCTACATTGGATTAAATACTTTGAAAATTTGGGGGAAAAGTGCCAGAGGGTCTTTAACTCTCATTTGGATCAGCTCATGGAATGATGAGACAGGGCAGGCATTTTGGCACAGCCTGCCTGTGAGGAAGGAGACTTGGGAAGAGCAGCTGTGTGGGGCTGTGGTGCTGCTGAGGATGGGGAATGTGGCCACTGCTCAAACACAGGAGGTGTTTGGTTCGAATTTGATTATGCAAAACCTTTGCTCTTCCCTGCCTGGGTGCCAGACTTGGCATCTGTGTGGTCATCTCCTCTGTTTCCCCAGGAATATGTCCTTCAGGGATTGCTCCAGAGCCCACCTCCAGCTCCCAGCAGTGTGTGTTTGCACCCCGGGTGGTTGTCATCACTGACAGCCCAAGAGCCACCAGATACCCCAAAATCATGTGTGTGGGGAGGACAGATCCAGCTGCAAGTCTGGAGGGGATCAAAACCAGGAGAGGCCATAAACCTCTTTGCTGTTAAGAGGCTCTGGGTGACTTGTTACACCACTGTGTGTTGGAGACACTGTTTGCACAGTCCCCAGCTCATCCCAGCCTGGGGGTGCTCCTGAGGCCTCAAATACACCTTTTACGTGCCCTGCAGCAAGATTGTCAGGGCTTTGACAGGTAAAAAGTGATCCCTACTGAGTGGTATCAGCACTTCAGCTTTCCTTCACCTCTACTTGCACCCTGCCCAGCCCAGGAGGGAGCTGGGGGAGACACCCATCAGTGATGCCAAGGCTGTGCCATCTGTGGAGGGTCTGGTGCCAGTGGAGAGCCAGCTGTGGACTGCAAATGGTTAAAGAGACATTGACAGTAAACAGAAAGAGAGGACAAAGCAAGTCTGCTGTAATTATGTAGCATTTATTATTAATACGCTGGAATTGCTGGAAGCAGGCTCTGTAATGTGAATACTGATACAGAGGTTCAGAAGACAATTTAGCTCATCTGTCTGTTTATTAGTTCCCTCAGCTCCGGCAGGCAGTGAACTAAAGCCTTGTTTGCCACTGCCTTGTTGCTGTCCCTCCCTCTGCCCTGAACTCTTCACTGTTGCCATAAAGAAACCTGGTTCTGTTCATCCTCCAGCCGGGCACTGCAGCAATATGTGGCATGATCCTGGATAGCCAAGCAAGGCTTTAATCCTTGACCTGAGCCTGCCTGTTTGCCAGGCAGGGCCCAAAACCTGGCACTGGGCTGGGCAGGGCCTTTGCCTTTCTGAGAGCAGCACAGCCCCAGCTGAGGCTGGAGTGGGATGTCCCAGCTCCCAGGGCACAGGGCTGCAAATCCTTAGGGCAGCAGCAAGTCCACGTGGCATGGGCTGCTGCAGGTTGGGCCCCACAGCTCCTCATAGGGCTGTATGAAGGGAGAGGACAGAAGAGGTTTAGGAAGCTGGGAAGTAATTGGGAAGCTGTCTAGGAAATAATTAAAGGCTGGTGGGGTGGAGAGAGCACGAAGAAGTTAAACCATCTGTCAGGGGTTTCAACAAGTTTCCTTTTCCTTCTATTGCTTGATAGAATTTGTCATTCTCACTTCTGTCCAAGTTTCTGAGCTTCAGCCTGGGTTTTTCTTGCATATCCTGAGCATATAGGACATCCATTCCCTTATGTATTATACAGTAGTTTAAAGAGGATTAAGACAATAGCTAATCTAAATGATGAATGATGTAGATTGCTCAGCCTCTGAGCCACCGTGGTTTTTCTTGCACACAGATTAGTCAGCTCAGTCGCTAAATATTGGGGCAAACAGTACAAATCCATACACATAAGCCTCCCTGGCTTGAATAGGATAGAAGGATTTAGAAATGGGCTCCGACACCGCTCTGTGTCTTGTCACGGCGTCTGCGGCCGCCTCGCTGACACGACGGATGGGGAAGGCGGCTGCTGCACAGCCCAGGTGGCCGAGGAAATACAGCATCCAGTGCTGCTGGGTCGATGCTGCCATCAGATACAGATGGTGGCAGGAGAGGGAAGGGATCGATGCTGCTCACCTCCCTGCTGCTGGAGCCAGCTGTGTGCCGGCTTGAGTCCAGGGATGCTGATCCTGCCTCCGAGAGAGCAGAGGGATAACACAGGCTGGTGGGGTTTTACTGGCCTGAAAAGGCTGGTGTGGCTGGTATCTGCCCTCTATTCCAGAATCAGTGCCAGGGTGGGCAGGGATAGAGGGCAGGTACCAGCCACACCAGCCTACAACCCCCAGGGAGTGTGACCTGTAGGAGAGAGTTTGTACTAGCACTGGACTCACAGCAGGTTTTTCTTAAGCTCTGAAGCAGAAGGATTTAAATGTTTTATTTATATGTCTGGTCGAGCCTGTCAGAGTTGTGTCAAATATTTTTGACAAGCAAAAATGCCATTTGTTTCAGCTTAATGAAAAATGATTTTTATTTTCTCCCCCCCTCCAGGAACTAAAGGAATTGTAGTTTCAATTGCAGACCCAAAAGCTCCTCAGGAAAAAAAAACAACACATCACGAAACAATACCTAAAACCTGATTGTTGTGAGAGTTGGCTGTTAAAAGAGGCTCTGGGCTGATGTTTTGGGTCTGTGTAAAATGAGGGTCTGGAGAGCATTCAATCATATGGTATCTCCTTTTATGAAGCTTTCTGGGCATATTATTCTAATGACGTTTAATGGCACTGATTTCTTCTTCTTAACCAAGTGGGTCTTTTCCCAGTCCCACATCATTTTAATTTGTTCTTCTTCTGAGAAGCATGAGAGCTGGGACTGGCTTGACTTGGCACAGAGGAGGAGCTGTGTTGGTGGTTGTCTCATCCCTCCTGGTGGGGATGCATCTGGCTGTCTAAGGCTGAGGGTTGCGTGGAGGCAAAGCTTGCATCAGGACCAGCACTTGTCAGAAGACCTGTTCTCGAATGTTCTCTGTTCCTCTGGAAATAATTTGTTTTCTGTTGTTTAATAGGGAACAGTGTGGACAATATGTTTTGGCCAATACAGTGTGCCTAGCCCAAGGTCTTGTAGCTAAGCAAGCCCTGCCTCCTCCTTCCTCCCAGGCTGAAAATCCTTGGTGTGCTTGGAATGCCATGATGCAGAAGATGCTTTGTTCCCCTTCCCATGTGCCTCTGTTACCTCTGTGTGAGGACCAGAACTGTGTGTGGTGACCAAGTGACAGTCACACAGTGGACTTGTGCAGTGGCCACACGGCCTGGTTGGGGGCAGAGGAGTGCTGGACCCTGCCCATAGGCCATCTCCGCCTCAGGACTTGGGTACAAGCCCTGCTCAGGGATGCAGGATGGATCTATGTCTGGATTTTACCTAGTCTCCTCATTGAGTGAGATCTGGGTTGAGATTCAGTCTGGGTCACAGCTGGCTGTGGAGAAGGTCTGGTTGCCACAGCTGGAACTGCACACAGATCCCTTCAGCTGGCTGGGTGGTGTGGCCAGACACACAGATACTGCAGGCTTGGGGAAAAGATGGTATGCCCCCCACACGCTCTTTCCTCTTCCAGAGTTTCAGGCAAGGCTTGCTTTGCCTATGCCCCCATCTTTGGGGACAGATCTCCTTTCTCCATAACCTAGCCCAGTGCTTGGTAAGAGAGGCCCTTTCTTGGGTGCCAGCTGGGAGGAGGGTAGGGCAGTGGGGCAAGCTGACAAACACTCTCTGCTCATCCTGAGCTGTTTGTCTGTGCATCCTGACTCAGGATCAAGCTGTCACAGCCCCGTCCCCTGCCTTGTGTTGCTTCCCCTGGGAGCTGTCAGGAGGCTGCTGGAGCCATGCGGTAACATGGGTCTCGGGGAGGCAAGCAAGGTCAGATGTCTGCTCAGAAATGAGATTGGCAATGATGCCACCGGTGCTGACAAATGGCCTGTCATTAATCTCTGACTCATGGCAGCGGAGAGGGCAGCAGTGGAAGAAACCCATGAGGTCACTGGCAGCCTCTCTCCCACGGGACCTGCACACAACTTCAACCCTAAACCTTTCTGCAAGGGGTGAGCTCTTCCCTGGGATGGGAGGGGGTTCTTTTGCTACACACCTGCCCTGAGTTTTTGTGTTTGTGTGCAAGTGCAAGGCACAACTCCAGACGAGCTGCAGTCAAGGCCCTAAGCACCTGGGAACTGGCACAATCATACAGTCCCTCTGGAACTGGATTTTGGCTTGTGGCATAGCTCTGGCTCAGCACTGCTGCACGCAGGATGAAGGTTGAAACAAAGCTTGTATTTTCAGTGGGTTGCAATACCGTTGTGAGACACGAGGTGCTGTGCTGCTGGGAGAGGCTGCAGGGAGCTGGAGGAGACAGACTGGGATGCTCAAACCCTGGCTGTGCTCCCTCATGCTGGGGCATTGCCAGGGCTGAGTCTGCAGGGTGCTCAGCCCTCTTTCAGAGGAGGCTTTCCTCCTCTCCTGCTCTTTGAGTCTCTTCTCATGCTTTTTATAGAAAAGGGGTGTTTCCTCAGTTGCAAAATACTCCTTGGAGGTGATAGCCAAACAGACAGGACTTTCTGTGGTAGTAGATCCTGATGGAGATGCTGCACTCCCTGCTCAGCCATGCTGGTGAGCTGCACAGGGCTGAGCTGCCTTTTAGGGCAGCTGTTGGTGCTACAAGTACAACCTTTGCCCGTGAGCAGGGAAGAGGTGACTTTCTCCTCTGGGTTATTTGGGGGTTGCTTCAGTCTCTTTTAGGACGTAATGAGAGATGGTTAATCCACCTCAACTCACTCCAGATGCTTGAACCTCTCAGCATGCCCTGGGGAGTGGATGGGCAGCAGAAGGCAGAAGCTGCAGCGTGGGATTGGGATTGGGATTTCTGTGCCTGGAAGGGCAGGGAAGAGAGGTGCACTGATAGTGATGAGGAGGTGCTGATTTTGGAGAGTGAGGGCTGCTACCACCCCAGGCTGCTGAAGCAGTGGCAGAGCCTGAGCTGTGCCTCCAGGACCTTCCCTCTCTGCCTTGGCTGAGCTACGATTTAATTTTTCACTTTTCTTCCATCCCCTCTTAACTGGAAGAAGTCCTAAATAAAGTTGCTGTCACTTTTATTTATGGGCACAGAGGAAGACACGGACAAAAAGCCTGTGTGCTCCTGACAGCTACAAAGCATCCGGCTGTTTTTCCTCGCTCGCCTTGGCGAGGCAATCGATCTGGGCACAGGCAAGCACCCTCCCTGCATGCATTGGGCTCCCACGTGCCCCTGCCCAGGGCACCCATGAGGATGGATGGGAGGGGGCTCTGCATCCTGGGTCCTGGCCCTCAGCTGCTGCAAAGCCAGGCTTGTCTGGGAATACCTGTCCTAAAATCCTGGACCCATAAAAATACAGATGCATGAACACGCCTGCCTTAAGAATCCATCACAGGCTCCTTGTCTCCATCTTGATTGGTTCCAGTGAGGTCAACTTTTTTTAATAACTCCTGGACTTCAGCAGGGAAAACTATTTCCTTCAGGAAATAATATAATTAAGGCTGCCTGACACTTCTGATTATAAGCCCCTGTCTTCAGTTGCTTGAAACTACGCCAGCCTTTAACCATTTGGACTGAAACTTCACATGTCTCTGCCTCCGGCTGAATTTTTTTTGGAAAATTTTAGCAAAGAGAGTTTTAAGCTGCTCTCAGAACAGAGTGGGGGGGGGGGGGAAGGCATTAGTTTATCCACAGTTAAAAATAAAATTAAAAAAAAAAAAGAAGCAGAAAAATTCTTGCAGTTGTGCTGAAGGAATTCCAGTATCTTTGTGCTGTGAGTCTGAGCCTGACAGTTTTTGGGAAGGTTTTGAGCCAGGCATCAGGGTTCTGCTCGTTGCTGACGGCACAGGAATCCGCATTCCCCGCGCCAAGTGGCGAGGCTGTGAATCGCGGGCTGTGCGGCTGTGTCACACACAGGATGTGCGGGGCTGTCCCCGCAGCAGGAGCTGCCCTGCAAAACCTGTGCCCCCAGCCCCTGCAGGGATGCCTCGCTGCTGGGAAATGCTGGGCCCCTTCTGCTGGTGCAAGTAAAATTTGTGGATCCCTGACCAGCTTGTGCTGGGCAGAAAGATTTTTGGCAAATGATGTGTGTTTGGAGTTTTAATTTTTTTTTTCCATTAAGCAAGTGGTTGAGTTATCCATGAGCCCTCGCTGTGCCATGCGGATGCTTCATGTGGGACATGCAGCATGCTATGAGTGCTGGGCTTCCTCCAGCAAGGAAGCAATTTTGCAAGGACCTGTTTAAAAAGTTAGTGCTTTTGCAGGCAGGTTTCTCTTAAGCCAGCTTGTTGCTACAGAAATGGCCAAAGCAGGGGAATTTCAGTGAGGCAGCCCTATAAAACAGGTGTCATGCTGATGATGTGCCATGACCATGGCATTGCTGATGTCTTGGTGATGCAGGGTGAGCTCAGCACTGATGCAAGCCCTCCTGCAGAGACCTCACCCAGGATTTGTCCCTGCTGTGTGGCTAATGATATTTGCTCCTTATGTGAGCCCACCTGAGCTGTGACCAAGGCTGTCCCATTATTATGGGGAAGCACAGCTCACAGATCTTCCCTCTGGCTCAGCAGTAACTCATGCCCCAAGTCAGGTCCTTCAGCTGGTGACCTGTTTTGGACATTTTGAGTTCCTCTAAAATCCAGTTTGACCTCAATTTGACGCCCCTACAAAAGCAAGTCATGCCTTGATTTCCATGTGGAGAGCTGGGCTGCTGGATCTGTGGCTGGGCTGGCTCATATGGCTCACTGCAGGGCACAGAGGTGGCAGAGAGTGTCAGTCCTTTCCACAGGTTCCAGAGATGTCTCTCAGAAAAGGCAATGGGATTTTGCACTTTGCACCCACAATAATGCACTGTCTCCCTGAGGGTACTCACTGCTAAGCTCAGTCTCTCTCCTCAGGTCCCTGCCAAGCTGGAATTAGAGCCTAGGAGGGTCTCTGGCAGGTAATGATAAATGAGCCTCATCTCTCCTGTTCCGCTTCATCTGTGGGTAGGGAAAAAACCCAACACTCCCAACCAAAACTGCTTCCACAGAATAACCAAAGAGTTACATTTGCATTGCAGAGAGGAGGCTTGGTGGGGAGCAGCCCCCTCCCCTACTTGCCAGTCATTCCTCAGCTCTGGGGCGCCTGGCAGAGCAGGTTTTGAATGATGGGGCATTGTGGGTGCTGAGCTTGGGGCAGCTGGAGTTAAATTTCTTGGTGGCTGACACCTGACAAGTGTGATAAATTGCGGCACACTGTAGCTGCCGGCATGACAAACAGTCAGCTCCCCTCCTTGTAAACTCTGGGAAAACTTTGTAATTATTTCCAAGCACTTTGCAAATGAGGGTTTCGCCATCAGGCGCCCAGTGTAGTTTCAGGGGGTGGTCATTTATTTATTTAGGTTTTGTAGGCAGGCGGGAGGTAGAGGGGGGTTTGTAGTTTGGGTTTCTGCAGCATCTTCCCATCGGCTTGTCCAGGCTTTGCATGAAGTCCTGCAAGGAACTCTGGCAAAGCTCATCAGCTGAGGGTTGGGTGCTAATTAAAGCCTGTGGTGTTCCAAGCTTGGAGTCACTGTCACCCTTGGGAAAGAATCTCTGCAGGAGTGAGTCCCAGACTTTTCTCTTGCCAGTGGGTTTTGGCTCCTATTTTTCATTTTTAATAATGCAGAGCCACAAGATTTGTTTTGTTTTTTTTTTTTTTTTTCTCTTCAAACCATTTAAAAAGAAGTAGGGGAGCAACACAATCTCAGCCACAAGAGCTGGATAATGAGCACAGATCTTGACTGATAATTTGTTTGTCTAACACAAAAAGCATATTTCCTGCTCTAAGGGAGGGCACCGCTGGTTACACCAGTGCCTCTGACTCCATCTCACCACACAGCATGTCAGACCTAGCACAGAAAGTCCTCCTCCCATTTCCAGTCCTTGGTGTCTGTGCTGCAAAGCCGTACAGGCATGTTTTCCTCTCCACACCCCGGGGTTCAGTGGGACTGGCCTCTCCCTGCACTGTTTAACATGTGTGTGAGGCTTTTCAGGATTAAGGCTCAGGCAGCACAAGACCTCATGGGCGAATGGCTCAGTGCTGGGCTGGCAGAGTGGTGCTGCTGTTCTGCTCTGTCTGGGGAGCATTGCTGTCTGTCTTTAAAGAAGATCAGAGATGCCCCACGCTGCAGGGGTCTTTTTTCCCCTCTCCCATTTCATGTCTCTGAATCGAAATAATTAAGCAAATACGTACTTTGGGGCTGGACTGTGACGCTCTTGTGGGAGGGCTCTCATTCTAACCATGTTCACGTTTGCACCGGTTACCCCCAGCTGTCAGGGCTGGGAAACAGATGCCCCCCTCCTTGGTTCTTTGCTGAACCTGAAGCAATGGCAGAGTTTCACCTGGTGACCTGACAGGTTGTCTCTTCTGTTTTGTTGAAGAAAATCCCAGATCTGAGAAGCGAGGGTCGGACGAGCAGCCAGGAGAATCGCCCAGACGTTTATGAGAAGTTGGGGACGCCCCAAGGACTCTGGACTGGTGGAGAGGTAAGAGGTGGGTTAAAAACCTTGCTCACCCAGCTTGTCCTGAGTTGGTGTGCCTTGTGGGAGTGCAGGACATGTGTCTTCTGGTGAGGATGGTGGTGTTTATTAAAGTGTGGCAAAAGGCTGCTCCTCACTCTGGCGTGTGAGCAACCTTTTAGCTGCTGTGCAAAGAGGGCAGATGCTGAGAGTGGTTATTTAGCATGTGGAGGGGCAAGTATGGATGAACAGCCTGGAAAATCCCATGTTATGGTCTGCCCATGGACAACTTCTCCAAAAAGAGCTCTCCCACTTGAAAGCCCTTGGACAGCTCAGAGGTGCACAGTCCAACCACAGTGGCAGAGGTCCCGTGCTGTGGCTGAACCACTGGAGCAGGTAAGTGTCACCCAGCCCAGCTGTGTGGCGGAAGGTGAGGTGCCACCTCTTGCAGACAAGCACAGCTTTAAGCTCTCAGATCTACTGGGTGGTTTGTTTTTGCTTTCCTGCCCTGGCAAGCTGCAGCATCAGGGATGAGATGGATGGGCTTTGCTTGGAAAGGAAAGCATCCCCTTAGGAGACCATCACCACCAGCAGCCATGGGCTAGAGGCTGCCCCACCTCTGAGGCCTGTTACATGGGTTCTCAGTATGGGGCTGTGGTAACACACTGCTGTTTGAGGAGGGCTTTGGGATCATGTTCTTTGAGCCATGGTGGAGCAGGGAAGGAGCCTGGAGATGGAGCTGCCCCACCTGGGGATGCAAACCCTGCAGAGCTGGGCTGGGGAAGCCTGGTGCTTGGTGGTGCTGTGCCTGGGAAAGGAAAATGATGAATTAAAATTTAACAAGTCTCTAAATGCCAGACAAGGACGTCTTAAGTGGGAATTGTCACCGTGTGACTATTGCAGCCTCTCACTTAGCTAAAACTGCATGGCTTTAATTATGTTGATCCTAGAAAGCAGTCGCCTACACTGAAGAGGAGAAACTTTTGACCAGAATAGCATGAATAATGAATTTTCTCTGCGCCCCTTCCCTGCCCTCTACCCCTGCATCATGCTTCTCAGAATTGTTTTGCAGCCACTTTAACCCTGGATAAGCAGAGTCCTTTATCCTTTGAGCCACAAGCAAGGACAGAAATGCTCCCTATGTGCACGCTTGATTGTTTGCCCTGGAGTTAAAAGGTCAAGACTAAGGATCCCAGGGGTGGGCAACACCTGATGGAGCCACAATGGTCAGTGGGCTGAGGTCTGGGCGTGCAGAGGTGCTCTGCAGCAGCAAAACCCTGCCCTTGGCGTTGCTCCTTGGTGGCATCTGTGGAGCAGCATGGAACAAGGACTCCTTCCCTCCCCATCCTCGAGGTGGATCAGCCCACCCACGGGACTCCTTGCAGCTCTGCAAATAGAGCAGCTCGAGCAGGGTACGTCGCTAATAATACCAATTACTGTTACATGCTGGCTACAAGGTACACTGGCAGTAATGGGATCCTGGGGGGATGAAATGAAAGCGATATAATATGGTGAGATAAATTAGCGTTGTAAAATTAGCCATGGGTCTAGTCAGGGATCTGACAAATGTGTCGCAGCTTTGGTACAAGCTCCGAGCACTGCTGAATTGGATTTAGTGGCCCAGAGCAGAGCAGATGGGAGCAAGGGGAAAAAGAGTTTGAGGGGTCTCCATGCACACATGCTACCAGTTAATGCTGCTTGTTTCTTCCTTGAATTCGTGCAGTGATACGTCCCCTGACGCCTGCTTGTGCATGGCAGCAGATGAGTAAGAGCCCAGCCCAGATGATGTGCTGCTAGAGGAGTTTGGGCCTGGCAGAGAGCTGGGAAGGGGGTTGGAGAAATATCAGCAGGCTGGTGCTGCTGCCAGCTTCGCTGCGTCAGCTGCCGATCCCTGCCCTGCATCACTGGCTGCCTCTCCCAGGTTTGCTCCCAAAGGGTTTGGTGGGATGTGTGGCAGGCATTTGCACAAGTTTTAGCTGTGTAGGAAGGGTAGGAAGCTGCTTTCTGCTTCTCTGTGGCAAGCTGACCTGTTTTCCCACACCTGGATGGGCTCTGGGGCAGAAGGATGTCTGGAGCTGGGCATCCCACAGCCTGTGGACTTTCCTTGTTGATCAAGGGTGTACAACCAACTCTTTCCCATCCAGATGCACACTTTATTCCTCACCCTCTGAGGCAGAGGGTGGAAGCTGGGAAATGGGATTTTGTGCCTCATGGAGACTCAGAAATGGGTGTGGTCACGTCCAGGGGGATCCACTTCCTGGTGGCTCATTGGGACTGGCTCCACTTCAGGGATGTGAGCACTCCTGCCCATGAGAGGATGAGAGCTTCTCATGGATTTGTAAATTGCATGTTTAATGGCTGACATATTACATTGGATATGGGGAGAGACAGGCATGATTTAGGTCTGGTTTGATAAGGCATGTTCTGTGACTCACTATAATAACAAAGGGAGAGAAAAATTCTGAATATGCTTTGTAGTGCCCTGCAGTGGAGCTGAGGGGGGCAGAGGGGTGGCAGAGCCATCTGTGCAAGGCCTCTCCAACTCGTTCCGGGATGGCTCAAGAGGAATGGTGGGCATGTGGCAGACATATCTGTGGGAGGGAACCAACTTGTCACATCCCTGGGGATGAGTTTGTGGAGGTCAGGCACTGCAGTTCTACAGCAGCACCAGCTTGAGAAACGAATGCCAAGGGCTTGTCTCAGCACTGCCCAGAGAATCCCCAGGGAGCTGAGCCAATTTGTGTGCTGAGCCTGTGGGGACAGAGGAGGAGATGAGCTACCCTTTGTGGGAGGTCAGCCTGGCCACTGCCACTGGTCCCTGTGTCCTCCTGCTGCCCTCCTGCTGCAAGCAGGGCACAGGGTGCAGTGGTGACACTTCAGATATATCAGACCCCAGCCAGCCCCAGGGCTGAGTTGTCCTGCTAAAACCAGTGGGGGGATGAACTGCAGCAGCAGAAAAAGAGCCCCTTCCCTCAACTTTCCTGCTGGAGAAGTAGTGGTGTAGGACTGCAGCAGGACACTGAGCCAGCAGCTGGAGTGCCAGTAGCAGCATAAATAGAAATACAACTTCTCAGCTTCTTGTGCAGCTATGATATATCTTGTTTATATTGACTTTCTTAAACCTCTAAAATACATTGTAGATTGATCTACAAATCTGCAAAAAGCACCTTTTTTTTATTTTTTTTTTAAGCCTAAAGCAATTTTCTGCCTGCTCCTTGTGGTTGGCTCTGAACAGACACATGTTCTCTTGTCCTATTTGAGGCTGGCATGCTGCCACAGTGGTAGGAAGTTTAGCAATACTTGAGCTGGATCGATTCAAGCCCATTATCTGTGCTGCCTGGGACTTGGTGGTGAAGGGGAAGAAAATATTCTCCCCAGACACATCAAAGCCCTGTGATAAGGACACACAGTTAAGCTCTATTTATAGATGGACAGATGTCTTGCCAAAGCTTTGCTGCTGTCACTTGATTATGCAGTTTTTGTGTGCTTGGATCTGAAGGTGGCTGAGGTGTGTCCCCCCAGGCACAGCCCCAAGCAATACAGCTTCTAGGTGGTCTTTTGCCTTCTTTCAAGAAGGGACCTGATGTTTAGATATTAACGATGAAGTGGCTGAGAGATCTTTTCTTGGAGTTGGTGACCAAGATCAATAATCCCTTATCTTGTTCTTACAACTGCATAGACCTACAAAGACTTTGGAGCTCCAGAGCAGAGCTGCCAAGGATGTCATATCAGAACTGTGTGGCTGTTGAGCTGAGGGCTGGGGTACCTGGCTTTTAGCTCTGCCATCCTCCTAGCAAAGAGATTTTTTCCTACTGTCCACCCTAAACCTCCCAAGCACCAAGGTGTGTAGCCAATGACATGTTGTATTTCATGAGTTTTCCTTCTTTATGAAAAGCTTTCAGGGACATTTCAATCAGGGCCAGTCATGCAAGCTGCATATTTGGAGTGGTTCCCCAGGCCAAGTTGTCTTGGGTCTTGCAGTGTATGTGCACACACATGTTACATGAGTATTTGATTTTTGAGGGGGACGGTGGAAAGGGTGATGTGAAATGGGTTAGCCAATCCAGATTCTACTTCACGTGTGAAGGAGTGTTGGTGCTCATTTCACAGAGCTATCCTTAATTTCCTTCCATATGTTGCTCTGTCTCAGTAGTTGTGAATTTGGCAATGGGAGAAGGTCAAAGGCTTCATTCAGCTTAGCCTTGAGTGTTGTTTTTAAAGATGCTTTGCTGGTTTTCTCTTGGTTCTAACCCTAGATAAAGGAGGGAAAATCTTCTCCTAGCATCCAGTGGGAACCTTTTGTTTCAGATTTGCCCACTGTCACTTTTGTTTCAGATATGCCTGCCCACTGTCACTTACCTTCTTGCTATGGATGGCTGTGAAGAGCCTCGCTTGGTGTCCTCAACAGCTTCCCTGGATATTTCAGTGGACCTGGCTGAATTTCCTTTAATTAATCAACACTGAAACTTCTCTTGGGGCTCCTAAAACTATGGGCAATGTCTTGATGTGGTTCAAGTGCTGTGTGACATGCCTGTGTTCCCACAGCAGCCCAGCCTGCTGCTGATCCCTTTGCTGCCTGGGCAGGCAGCTGGCAGGACCATGCTGGCACACCAAACCACAGCAATGAGCTGGAGAATTTCACAGAACGTGCTCCTTTTTAGGCCTCAGTGAATTGTGGCTCCACAAGGGAAGTTGTTGTATGTGGGCAGGTTTGGGGACCAAGACCTGACTTCATTCATTTATTTAACACTTACTAACATCTATTTAATCTTGATCAGGGGCAGGATAGGTGCATGGTGAATCCTGGCTGCGTGCCATTCCCAAGGCTGGGAGAAAGGAGATTTCTCTTCCCTGGGGTGTCCATAATGTGTTCTTCTGCAAGGCTCCTGCAGAGCCCTCCGAGCACTGTTTGGTTTTATTCTGTCTCCAGGGTACTGCTCAGCCCTGCTCGTATATTCCTCTGATGAGTGGCCAAGACAGGAAGCAAATACCTTTGGTACAAAACCACATATGGGCTTTCAGTGGGTGATGATACTTCCCCAAGCTATCTGTCTAGTGAATGCACTTGCCCTCCTGCTTGTTTATATTCACAGGAGCGTTGGCTTAGCTGCTCAGGTGAGCTGTAGATGTCAAGAAAGGTGTCAGTTTCAGGAGAAGGCTTTAATGCAAGCCTTCCTGCTGCTCTGTGATGGATGGTGGAGGACACCCCAATGTGCCAGGAACCAGGGAAGGAGTGGGACATTCTGCGGGGTCTGAGCCATGGCTGGGAGAGTGGCTGCAGCAGTGCTGGGAGGTGACATTTTACAGCTGGCCCAGGATGCTGATCTACAGTGTGACCAAGCTGATCATTCAGTAGATGAGGGGTCTGATGGAGGAGAGCTGTGTGTATCCAATTCAAAGAAATAACCATCAGCAAGAAGGGCTGGACTCCTCTAAAGCCATTTCAGAGGGTGTTATGGGTGCTGTGGGTCTCATGGCTCTCGGAGGGCCTTGGTGGTGGATGCCTGCTACTCTGCCCAGTAAAGCTGGAAACCATGGGGCCACAAACATGAGATGCATTTGCCTGGGGTGGCCATTACCCCACTGAATCCCGGCTGTGAGACATGGGGAACTGTTGTCAGCCTAGTGGAGGGCATATGTGTGTGTACCGTGGGCATCTGTGGCAGCAGATGGAAGGGAAAAGGGCAGACCTTCCCCCTTGTAGTCTCCCTCAATGCCCAGGGAGAGTGGCTGGAGGTGGGGATCTACTGGGGAAGCTGTTCAGCTGTGATGGAGATGGGCAGGATCCCACATCTAGGTGGGAAGAGGAGCGAGGGGCTCCTTTGAACACACCGGGATCCCTTCCATGGCCGTGGCACTCCCAGTGTTGTGAGCACCACTGAGGTTGTTCAAAGAGGAAGTAAACAGCAGCACTGATTGCACTCTTTAGCAATGTTTAATTTATTATTTCCCCCTCTAGGATTACTCTTTTAAAGTTCTGGATAGCTCCAGCAAGCCTGGACTGGGGCCCATGTCTCCAAGGCAATTTACAGCACACACCAGTCCCTCAGCACTCATTACAGCCCCCAATGAGGACACCTCAGTGCTGCCCTTCAGTAAGATCACATATAACTGGCTTTTTTTTCTTTCTCTTGCCCCAAATCATTGCACTTTATATCTAAAAGGAGGGGCCTGCAGGTGGGGAGCAGCACAATTTATGGATCAGAGATTTATATGCTGCTGCGACGCTGTATTTTTTCCCCACAGTGACACTTTATTGCCACAAATTACCAAACAGGCAAGGTTATGCGAGTGACAGCAGGCAGAGCTGTAAAGAACAGGAACAAATGGCAGCAGGAAAAGTACCCAGAGGAGAGGGGGAGGTCTGGCAGAAATAAAAGAAGGCGGGACAAGCATCAGAAATCAGTTTGCCTTACAGTGGGATATATGGGGGAAACCTGGGAATCAGTATGCCATCTCTGGTACATGGGCATGACATGGGGATGGGAGAGCAGCTGGCGGTCTGGGTTGGGATTCAGTAAATCCTTTGTTTTTAACTTCTTTTTCCTTCCCCCTCTCCCAAAATTGCCAGGTCCTTCCCTTCTGCAGGCTGCTTCCTTTTTTTACTTTCTTCTTTTTTTTGGCTTTTTTTTTTTCTGTAGAAATGGCAGGTTTGTAGTTGTTGGTTTTTTTCCCCTGTCTTCAGGGTGGTATCTGCAGGGAGATGTGGGGATTCCTAGGAGATGATGGCATTCAGAGGGTTATTTAGAGGTGTTTTGCTGTGGAAATGATTGCTTTATTTTCTTACTTTATGGTTGTGGAGGGTGCAAATATTCCTATCTTACCCTTTTTGGAGGGCAGCATGGTCACTTATCTCCATCTGTATTAATACATTCAATATCCTTGATGGTGTGTGGAGGACAAGTACCAGGCCTTGGACAGAGGAGTGTCCAAAACATTCTTTGGCTTTGGTTGAGCAACTCTGTCTGCATCCACTCACCCAAGTTAGATCAGCTTAACTTCAAACAAAAGTGAAAATTGACAGGCTGGAGTTTGGCAGAGGTATTAAGGGTGCCTTTGAGCTGGGGATGCTACTCAAAGCTGCCGGGGAGCTGTCACTCTATTATTCTTGCAACAATACACTACCGGCAGAGCTGAGAGCCTCAAAGGCTCTGGAGCCACAGCCAAAATTGCATTTAACTTGCAGAAATGTGCTACAGCCATAGGGCTCACCATGCCAGCCCCAGGGACAGTCAGCACTGACATGTTCCCCCCTTGCTGGCAGCACAGAGGGGATTCGGGGGCACCTCTGCACCACACTGGACCATTGCACAGGCCAATTAGACTTGTCTGTTCCCATGCTTGTAAAAGATAATTTCCATTGAATCCCAATGCCATAAGCCAGGTATTTAATCTTGCTTGAAGGGAGCATGTCTGAAGCATACAGGGCATCACAAACAATGATAAGCAATCAATAGGCTAAATCCTGAGGTCTCTTACCCAGACTTTGCTGGAGTAAAGGTTGACAAAGTGCTGAGTAGTTACTCCAGACTTCAGCCTTGAGCTGAGGGCAGAAGTGATTGACTGATTTATTGATGATGCATTTTACTATGAATCTAGCCTGTCTGTTAGTCACAAATGCTCATTTAAGCATAAATCGTGATCTGCCATGAGCAGATAGCTTCTCCTGCAGCAGAGCTGGGCAGAAAGATTTTAGATGAATGGCTTATTTGGTGAAAAATAGTTTTGGATCAACGCAAATAGCTTGTGTTTCGGTGTTGTGCTTGGCAAATAGCCTCACAGAAGAAAGTGAAAGCCCACTTGCGAAAAAGATGAAGAACTGGATTCTGACATGATGTTTAGATCTCTTTTCCAACTGGTTTTAGGTTTTCTTCCCAAATCAAAAAGCCAGACAAGTTTCAGAAGATTCCTCTGAAACTTTTGCCTTGCCCTCTGAAGCCCTTTCTCCTTATCCTCTGTTCCTGGCTTCTGCAGCAAAACCAGCGACACACAGCACTTCTAAAACCTGACGCTGACTCTCTGTGAACCCACACCTCATTTATTTTTAGTTGGCCCAGCAGCATGAGGGCTCAGGCTCTGGCAGGCATTCATTCACTGCTGCTGAGCTGTGGTCTGGGATGTGTAAGGCTGCTGGATTTGCTGCCCTGATGGGGGACAGGGCTTATCCTGCCTTGATGGAGCCTTGGAAGATTTGGAAGAGGGGTACAGCAGCCAAGAACACTTCAGCCCCAGTGCAAGGCTAGGCAAAGCATTAGCTGCTCCTGCTGCACAAGACTGTGCAAGCCCTTTGGAGGTGTCTGTGGTGTCACCTTCACCCCAAACTCTCAGCAGCTGGGGTGTGGCTTGCTTGCTCCCCTGTTCTCAAATCACCACCCTTATTTCGATTCCTTAAGAATAATTTCTTAGTAGTCAGGAATAAAACCATGCTACTCAATCACCTCCGTAGCTGCTTTTCTTTGTCATAATGTTGCTTTTTCTTTGTTTTGAGCCTGGCTGCTGCTGGCTACATCTGCTGTGGCTCCCGGAGCCTGTGCTTACCATGGCAGCAAGTGGGTGCATCCGCAGTGGATGCTGTAGGAAACCTCTCAGACAGATTTGTGCATGTGTGTACGCCTCTCTCAGTATTTCCTGTTAATTAATGGACACTGGAGTCTGTCGCCTGTAACAGCACTCACTGGCGGGTGATAAATTGTTTGTATGACAAGATGGCAGTGAAAGCCGGGCGAGCTGCGGCTGTCGGCGCTGGGTTTGGGAGCCAGGGGTGAACGTCAGTCAATAACTGGATAGGAAGAGGGATGGTGAAAAGCCCAGCAGCTGATTGCAAGATCCCTGAGGAATCCTGCCTGCTCGTGCTGGAGGAATCCTTGCTGTGGGCTCCAGCAAAAGGGCAGCAGTGCTGCACCAGACCCCATGCTTTAACTGGCACTCCCCAGCCTTCTTGATGCTTTTTGGTGTGAAGGGAGGAGGAGGAAGGGTCTTACACCATCCCTACTCCACAGAGATGGATGCTGGCTAGAGCTTGTAAGGATACACTTGGGGCAACCTCTCCTGACCCACACTGGGTTTTGCTGCCTCTCATACCATGAAAAAGGCACCATGCCAGGGCCTGGGTTCTGTTCTTCTGCACAGTTACAGTTTCCAGCAAACCCTGCTTGATAGATGCAGTGCCCTGCAATGCTGCCAGCACCAGAAATCCCTGACATGCTTTGCCTGCTGATGCCAGCATGCTAACACTGGCACAGGGCTTGGCTAGGCACCTCTGTGTGGGACCAGGGCTTTTCGTGACCTTGATGGGCAGCCTTCGTGGCAGTAGCTGTGTCTACACCACCAGTAGCTGGGTTTAAACCAGCAGCAGGGCGTGGTTGAGGTGCTGTGTTGCAGAGCTAACAAGGCTCCATGGATGTGCTGGAGTTGGGGGCTGGATGTGTTGGGTCTGGGCTGCTGCTGTTCACTGTGTTTACAGCCTGCTCAGTTGTGGTTCTGGGCCCAAACTGAGCCCTCCATAGGAGACTCATCCTAGAAAAACAGCACTGGCACCAGAGTCCAGCCTCCTGGGGAGCAGACATGGACTGACATGGCTTCTTGCTGCGTTCCCAGTGGGACTGGTCCCTGTCCCTGCTCTGCATGCTGTGCACTGTAAATCCATCTCCATTCTGGCTGCCAGGCTGAAGCTGGGCTTTAGTCACCTCTTGTGCTCACTGGGACTCCAGCAGTCAGAGCAGGGATCCCACTCAGGAGGACAGTGTGGGATCTGTGCTGCTCTGGCACCTGTTGTGCTTCCCACAGCACAGGGGGGACAGTCTGCATTTACTGGGAAACGGAATTATCTGCTTCCCCAAGTGGGGAAAATAATAATAATAAAAAAAGTGCCTTCCACTAGGTCATGAGCCATTACCTCGAGGGGCCCTTCATCAGCTGATGAATTCTACTTAATAAAATAAATACTGAGAGAAAATGTAATTGGATTTCATTTATTACCCAGTTCCGCCTAGCAGCCCCAGATTATACAAAAGCAATTAGAGAAAGCTCTCCATTAATAGCTATCTTCAAGCCGCCCAATGGGTTCATTCCATCAAACCTTCTGGCTTGTGTAATTTCCTTTCTTGGAGCTCGCTCCTGGCCGGGGGAGGATGTGGGGTGCGCAGCGCCATTGCCAGCAGCCTGTAAACAAAAGCAGCCCTGTCTCTAACATTTGCACAGGCATCATCTTCCCAAGCATGTGGCTCAGCCAAAGGGTATCCTGGTTTAGGGCGAGGAGCCAGGGCACCTGGGCAGTTTGGCTGCAAACTAGGGCTTGGTTGTGCCTTCCCTGGGATGAGAGCATCCTTCCTCCGTTGGCATTGCCGCCCAGCGAATCTGTGCTGCTTGGCAGAGGGTGGGTGTGCAGGGTCCCACGGGGGCATCAGGTATAAAGCTGTCCACCTGAGGGCCTGGCTGGTTCTCTGATGCTATTTTTTCCTGTAATGCCAGCAGGCTGCATCCTAGCTTCTGTCTCTGGCACTTTTTAGGGACACACAGTGCAATAGTTCCGCTTCCTTGGGTTTTTTGCTGGGAGCACAAGGAAAACTTGGTAAAGCCGGCTAAGGTTGGGTGGAGGAGGATGTCTCATACTATCTCTCTGAAAGTCTTGTGGCAGCACAGGGAAGCATGTCTGAGGATCCTCACAGGGCACAGGCAGATGTCTGGCACCTGTTGTCACTGAGGACAATGGCAGGTTAATCTGTAGCAGAGGCTTAATCTCTTATCTTTTTTCATAATCCCTGTTTACAGTGGTGGATGAGGAAAGACAATTACAGTGGAGAAGGGAACTGGGGGGAGAGATGCTGAATGATCCTGGAGGATGGTTAGTGAGGAGTGGTCCATGGTGGAAGCAGAAGGGGATGTGCACATACCTTGTGTGTGTCGCATGAGAGGGTGCAGCCCTCTCCCTCACTCTTCCAGCACTTGAAGACCTTGAGGAAAATTGTCTGGCCGTGCTGCCTGCTTTTGGGCCAGTCTCATTATGAAGGGACCACATTTTTGTTCCATCACAGCAGATGCAGGGCTGGAGGGACAGAAGGGATTTTAAATGTTGGTTCCCTTTCAGTGTGGAGGAGGAGGGAGGGTTTGAGAAGCCAGAGGTTCTTATTTTCTGCCTGAGGGTGACATTGTCTTCTCATCCTGTTGTCATTCTAGGCAGAAGCCAGCACCCTTTCTCAGCTCAGACAACCAGATCTGTTCCAGCTGATGCCTTGATGGAGCCAGAGTGGTTCATCAGGGATGTACCAGTGCCCGTCACTCTTGGGAACTTGCACTTGGCTCTGGCATCTTTGTATTTACCCTGCTGTACTCTCTCCCCCACGGTCCCTTGCTGTCCCCTTTCCTGTCTCACTTTTCGTCCCCTCCCTTTCATGCCGTAACCTCCCTGGCACAAGGCTGGGGTGAGAGTAACAGCACAGCCAGGAAGGAGCCGATATTTAGTTTCAGACAAGAAACAACATAAGGCGTAATGCAACCGGAAAGGTGAGGGCAGATGGAGAGGGCCGGCAAGGCTGTGTGGCTCTTCATCTTCATTACAAGGCTGATGTCTGTGGTCTTGCTTCCGTGCTGCTTGCCAGCAAGGGAGGGATGGCTAGCAAGCAAGGGAGAGCTCTGCTTGCAGGAGGTGAGGCTATTGGATGGTAGGGAGAAAATCAGAAGGGGATTTACTGGGGGAAGCAAGCATGGGAGTAGGGGGGGACACAAAGGTGATGTGGTGGAAGATCCAAAAGAGACAAAGAGTGATGCTCTTCTTGATGGGAGATGGCAAATGCCTCGTAAATGCAAACTGCCTGCTCACCCTGGGTACTCAGGGAGCAAGGAGAATTTGAGTGTTTGAGAGCATAGGAGCGGAGTGGCTGATGCTGATATCATCAGCAGGGGAGGCTGGAGATTAATCTTGGCTGGTGAGATGGAAGGTGGTAAGGGGGTACCTTGCTCAGGGGATGAAGACTTAGAGCATGAGATGGTCTGAGAACAGGGCTGAGGTGTGGAAGAAGGTGGAGACCTTTCTAGCATGTAATGAAGGATGTGCAAAGCTCAGACACTGAATGTTGGGCTGACACTGATGTTCCCTCCTTCCCAGAGCAACATCTTGTCTTTGGCCTGAGGATTAACCTTGGGCTCAGTTCTGAGATGACAGAGAAAACTCCAAAAGAAGAAAATCCAGCCTCCAAAGAAGAGTGGAGGCTTGAAAACTGCTTTTTTTCCAAGTCACCCAACAGCAGTGACCACATGAAAACTTCCTTTTTTACCTCACTGTTTATTTTTTCCACGGGTCTTTTATTTATACCCCCTTAACATCCCTGCTGTTAAAGCAGCCTTATTAGGATGCTGCCCATCACCAAGGAACTCTGCTGTCGAAAAAGAGCATTAAAGATTCAACAAATAGCTGAGAATTGGGATTGATCCTAACCTCCCATAAATGGGAGTACCTTCCCCCATTAATCAGCCTTGGTTTTCACTTACAGGATGATGGCCTCAGTGCTACACTTCTTCAGGACTAAAAGCACGTTAAATATTTATCACAGCTGAGTATTCACTTCCCCCACTATTGCCAACTAAGATCCACTGCTTAAGCCTGCGTTGGCTTGACAGGTTGTGTAGTGAGGTGGCATGCCATTAGGAAACCTCTTGTGCCAACGTGCTCTACTCATTTGCTGTGCTAAGCACAAAGTGATGGTGGCATCTCTCATCTCAAAGCATGGTCAGCATGGGACGGTATTATAAAGCCTCTCTGCTGGCATTTTGCACTATTAAATTAAACATACTAGGGATAAGACGCTTGTATCTGCTCTTTAGCAGAGGGCTGGATCATCCACGCTCCTCCAGGTTTCTTTTAATCTCAAAAATAGGATTATTGAATGCAAACTTCTCGGTAGGAGTGGCCCTCTGTCTGTGCTGAGGCTTCACCCCATGCCAGGGTCTTCATCAGCAGTCCAGTGTGGGGCTGTTTACGTTGCTGTGCCTGGAAGCATTTCCCAGTTTATGACCATGCACTCTCCTCTGCTGAAAGGATGAGGCAGCACTCTGCCTTTCCTTAGGGGGCTGGGAGGCTTGAAATGATGACAGGGTGTTCAATGATCCAATTATTGGTCTATACATATGTAAATACATTTTTGCTAATTGTGCCAGGTGTGCCCGTAGTGTTTCAGAGAGCAGCTATTTTAGGAGCATCTCTGGAAGCTGCCTTGCCATTTTGCTCTCTGATCGTGTGCTGGCATTTCTTAAAAGGTGGCGCTTGACTTTGAGAGCTCCTGATGAACCTCAGAGGTTGGAGAAAGCATGGGCTTCTCCCTAGATGAGATGCTGCTGAGAGCAGACCCTGAGCCACGGTGGGAGCAGTTTACTTGCTCAGGAAAAGCTCCCTGCGATGTCAGGTGCAGTTTAACTTCTGCACTGGGGCTCAGTGCGCAGACTTCACTTGGCCAGTTCTGAGAGCTGAGATTGAGCTGTTGTTGCTGGGTTAGTGCCTTTTTTTTTTTTTCATTTTCATTTTCAGCTTGTTGGTTTGGCATCATCATGATGCATGTCCCCGTCTTGGCACCCACCTCCCGCCGCCCCCAGCTCCAGTTCGAGCTGCCGATGTGCGCAGCCTGGCTGTAGCCGTTTACATGTACGGGCGCACAATGTGTTTCATTATCCTTGTCTCAAACTTGTTTTGCTGCTGTCACGCACCAGAAAAGTTAAACACGTCTGATCAAAGGCATGTAAACACAGCTTCAAAACAAATGCCCTCGAGTCCTGCCAAAAGCACAGAGCTGTCTCCGAGCAAATCACGTCTCGTATTCCCCTGCCTGTGCCTCCTGCTTCTCCGAGAGGGTGTGCGATGCCTCCTGATCTCCGGGAGCCTTCTGGGCTGCTGTTTGCAGCGTGGAAGGGTTGCCCGCTGAGAGGATTTGCACCATCGAGGCAGCTGGGAGGAGAACAGAGCCTCAGCCTCAGAGCAGGAGGGAAAACTTGCTGCATCCTTGCATGTGAGAGACAGCAAACCCCAATGGTCTGCAACTCTGCTGGGTTGAGGCAGAGCAAAGCGTGATATGAATTGGCTTGAAATGAAGGTGCCAAGTGTGCTTTTCCCAGGTCTGCCCTCGTGCTCCAGCTGGTGTGCCACCCTGATGCAATAGCTGTAGGACCAGGAGCGCCCAAGGCTACTACTGCCTGTGCTGCCAGGGCATCACTGGGTTTGAGCTTGGCTTGAGGGAGAGTCAGCCAATTGCATCATTGTGGGATGAGAGGGGCCGAACTAAAGGTCTGGGGATGGTCCCAGACCAGGAGATGCTTCTGCTCTGCTGGGTTTGCAGCCCTTGGGGGTCACGGAAGGGTGAGGTGAGGTGAGATTTGCATCCCTGGCTCAGGGACTCTGATGTCACTTGATTTCCCATGAGATTGGTAAAAATAGGGAATTCTCTGTAGTGGCAGACAAGTCAGGTTTTCATCTTAGTACAGCTTTACAGAGGGCTGGATATGCATTTTAAATAGGAATGGAAATCTTTGGGCTTTTGCAGCCTCTGAGGGCAGGTGTTTTCAGAAAACACTGGCTCCTTTCAAATCTGCCAAAAATCTATTCACAGCTTGGCTACCAGTACGGCCAGCGAATAGTTTGGGAATTCATGAGCTTGTGAACTGACCCGGACTCTGCAAATGAGTTGCCCAAGGTCTTTGCCAAATGCCTTTGAATAATGGACATGTCAGAACCAGATGGGGTTGCAAATGGCAGGTTATTAGTGCCCGGTGCCGGTGCCAAGCAGTGCTGCACGTGTGTGCAAGCACGCAGTACGTGCATGGCTCGTCCCTGGAGCGAATGGAGTGGCTGGGTTGCTGCAGGTAAGATGATCCAATGGGTCTCCTTCAAGCCACCTAATTGCATTAACAGGGGAGATAAAATCTCAGTCATCCCCCACATTGCTGCTGGACAGTTGCAGGCAGGCTGTGAAATGCCCCGCAGGCAGTGGGGACATGGTCAGAGGTTAACGATGGTGTCAGCCTTCATAAATCATCCCTAATGAGACCTGGGAAAACGTTGGGTTGCAGCTCTGATGCATGGCTCGGCTGCGTTGTCTTCCCTGTACTTTGGGCTTTTTCTGCCATTTGGTTCCAGTGTTATCTGTGTGAAACCTTTGTGAGGCTGAAGGCACTGGAGTCTTTCCTGAGTGGCAAGGAAAGTGGGCTCTGCTCCTGGCGCAGGCAGGCTGATGTACTGCAGAACAAACACATTTCCCCCCTTTTATTTTCCCTAAGAGCAAGTTCATGTGTCCCTAGGGTGCCAGAAATCTCGGGCTGGAGGGCACTGCCTGTGTCCTCGTGTGGAGGAGCAGCGTGCTCCGCGCTTGGTGATGCTGTGGGTTTGGGATGCCTCCAGGTAGAACCCAAATCATGAAGTCTGGCTGGTCCAGTGCTGTCTCTGGGCATCATTCTGGTCAGACAAAGGGCTGCAGGGCCCTCTCTCAAGCTTTCCTCCCAGCCCTTCTCACCTGCATTGGAACTACTTGATGGGGATGGCACCAAATCCAACCGCTTCATCTTGGAGAATCCTGTGCAGGAAGCAGGACTCTGGCTAAGTTGTGCAAGGTAGGAAGATGGAAGGGGGTTATTAATGTCCCCACCAAACGCAGCACTGGGGCTGGCAGTGGTGGGCTGCTCCAGGCTGTGTGTGGTCCCTGCAAAAGCTGCCAGACACCGGCCGGGACACTGGGAGGAGTGAAGCAGGGTACAGTGAATACTCCCTCCGATTTATTATTTATAAAGTACTGTCACAGCCCTGGAAGTGTTGTGACTCTCAGAAAAGCTGTAGGAATGTACTAATTAAAGAACACAATGGGAATGTAAATTGGGAAAGCTCCCCAGGGGGAAGCAGCTCTGGGGGGAGCTAATTTGCCAGTCCCCACTCCTCCCCTGCAAACTGGCTGAGACACTGGAGCAATTAAGGAGGAATTTGAGTGTTAAATATAATCTGGAATTGTGTTTTTGGCTTTTTTTTTTAATTGGTTTATTTTTCTCTTGGGTAACTGTGTTACCAATTCTGTAATCGCAACTTTAACCCTCTGTTCTGCTACAATAGGGGCTTTTTGTGGGATTGTTTGCCGGGGGATGGTGGTAGTGGTGTTGGTCTTTGTTGTTGGAAATAAATTCAGGTGAGTCTGCCAGCACCAAGGTGGCATGTCACCTCCTTGTGTGATGAAGGATATATGGGCAGGGCTAACATTAGCTGATCTGGTAAGAGACAGTCCCTGACTTTGGAATCATGGAATCACAGAATGGTTTGGGTTGGAAAGGATCTTAAAGATCAACTAATTTCAACCCTGCCATGGGCAGGGACACCTTGCACTAGACCACGTTGTACAGGGCCACATCCAGCCTGGCCTTGAAACACTTAGAGAGATGGAACATCCAAAACCTCTATGGACAACCTATTCCAGGAATAAAATACTGATTGTCAGAGTTGTCTCCTGAAATCCATCCTAAAAATATGGCTTTTTTGGTTGGTCTTTTTTCCTGCCCATTTCTCTTCTGTGTGGCCTGGCTTCCTCATTGTGCTGTTTTCACTTGTCTTGCCTGCTCAGGAAATACAGTTATTTGGTGTCACTGGAGCTGTGGCCTGTAGAGTGGGCTCAGGGTACTGGCTGTGACTTATTTATCTTCTCTTGTCAACTTTTATACAGTCCAGGGTGAGAAGACAAATGTAGAGACTGTCACAGATGTGAGGTGAAGTAAAGACATGCTGAGGCTGTGGTGCTCAGCAAGGGGTGGCCATCCGCTCATGTGTCCTTGATGTTGGGCTCACAGGTCAGCTGTCTCCCCATGTCCAGGCATGCAGCTGAGCAAAGGGCTTGTGTTCTTGGGCTTTGGGGTTTTTTCTTTCCTTTAGCACACACTTCAGTGTGCTGTTTACTGCAGGGTCTTTACTCTTGTAAAAGAGCTTTGAGAAGAAAAACCGGCGTGGTTTTAGCTGGTGTTGTTTGTGATGGCTTGGTGTTGGATCATTTTAAGATGGTGTTCTCAGGCAGGCAGCAGCACCCTAGTGTGTTGCAGGGTCATCCTCCCTCTCTCATTTTTATTCCTCTGATTAGCTTGAATATTTATTACATTTTATCAATAGGCATTAGTTGCCTGAGATCCTCATCTATTGCTAGCTACCGTTTGCAGAGGTTTGAGAGCTCTCAAAGCCGAGACATCGGAAAACATCATAGATACAGATTCATGTGATAATGAGAACCCTCAGAGCAGTAGGATTTTGTCTGCCTGCAGGGTCTGACGTGCTCTGGATAAGCTAATGCTTTGTGATAGAACAGCATCCCTGGTCCTAACCCTGAAAACCCTGAATTCACCTTGCATGAGGGCTGCAGAGCATCCCTCTTTCTCCCAGGGGCATTGGAAGGGAAGCCCCCACCCACACAGCCTGCTGCAGCTGGTGATTTCTGCTGCCACCAGACCAGGCTCCATCCTCAGGGTCAAGCCACAAAGCCCCATGGTCTCCTTGCTGTGGCTGCTCCCTGACAGCCTGGTGGCTCTTCATCTCCTCTGCCCAGCTGGATCCAATATCTGCCTGTGGGGAAAAGTCACACCCAGCCCAGGAGCCTGGGGAGGGCTCCTCCCTGGCTGGGGCTGGACAAGCTTCTCCCTGGCCAGGGCACGAGGGTCCTCTGGTGGAAACCTCTCTGGTGCGCATCTCCCACCATGGGCCACATCTGCCACTGGGCAGAAACGGGCCCTGGGGTTTCAGCATTGTTCAGGAGATCTCTGCCAGGATCCAGAGCAATCCCAGCCGCTTTCCCCTAAGCCTGCTTGTATTTATTGCCATTTGTTCTGGTTTATTTTTCCAAAAATAAAAATGGGTTGAAGTGGTACAAAAGCTGGGGAGGAAACAGGCTGAAGGAGCCTGAGGAAATAAAGATTTAGAGATTGTGCTGCCCCCTCCCTCCTCCTTCTCATCCCCAACTCTGAAAAATCCATGGAAATGTGGAATTTAAAACCATTCCACCTTTTTTTTTTTTTTTTTTTTTTTACTGTAGGGCTTACAGATTCCATCTATTACCTGCAGTAGGTAGTCTGGTGAGGCAAAACAGCCAAAAAGTTGTGTTTTCCCTATTTGAAGGTGGGGAGGGTAGGGCTGGGAACCTGTGGTGGAGCCAGGAGCATGGCCCATACCTCTCCAATCACTGGCAGTCTCTTTCTTTCTTTCTTTCTTTCTTTCTTTCTTTCTTTCTTTCTTTCTTTCTTTCTTTCTTTCTTTCTTTCTTTCTTTCTTTCTTTCTTTCTTTCTTTCTTTCTCTCTTTCTCTCTTTCTCTCTTTCTCTCTTTCTCTCTCTCTTTCTCTTTCTTTCTCTCTTTCTTTCTTTCTCTCTCTCTCTCTCTTTCTCTCTTTCTTTCTCTCTTTCTCTTTCTTTCTCTCTTTCTTTCTTTCTCTCTCTCTCTCTCTTTCTCTCTTTCTTTCTTTCTTTCTTTCTCTCTTTCTTTCTCTCTTTCTTTCTCTCTTTCTCTTTCTTTCTCTCTTTCTTTCTTTCTCTCTCTCTCTCTCTTTCTCTCTTTCTTTCTCTCTTTCTCTTTCTTTCTCTCTTTCTTTCTTTCTCTCTCTCTCTCTTTCTCTCTTTCTTTCTTTCTTTCTTTCTTTCTTTCTCTCTTTCTTTCTCTCTTTCTTTCTCTCTTTCTCTTTCTTTCTCTCTTTCTTTCTTTCTCTCTCTCTCTCTCTTTCTCTCTCTCTTTCTTTCTTTCTTTCTCTCTTTCTTTCTTTCTCTCTTTCTCTCTTTCTTTCTTTCTCTCTCTCTCTCTCTTTCTCTCTCTCTTTCTTTCTTTCTTTCTCTCTTTCTTTCTTTCTCTCTTTCTTTCTCTCTTTATCTACTACCTGCAACACTAGCAATAGTCTTTTAGAGAACATGCTGGGACCTGCTGATACTCAGGATTGCATTCAGGCTCCAGAATGGCATTTTCCAATGTGACCTCTGACCAGCCTGTGCTGTTGGGGTATCCAATTCTTCCCAGAGCTGATGCTGATCGCTCTCCCTTCCTCCCTCTCTCACCATCTGAAGTTAGTTTCCTCTGGAAGACAAGGGTCAGGAATACTCGGGTGCTGACGGATCAGTATGTGCTTTCCTGGATCAGGGCCTTGCATTCCTGCTGCCCGTCCAACTGGATGCGGGATCCTTTCAGGGCTTGCAGCCCTGGGGAGATGCTGCAGTGGGGCATGAGACCCAAAAAGCAGCAAAACTTCTCACCTGCAGCCCCTGCTGCTTTTCTGCTGGCAAAGGAACTCACTCAGCTCTGTTGTGGGGATAAATTAAAATCAAGAAGCAGCTGCTGTGCGCTAGGCTGGGTGAGGCTGGTGGTGGGTACCGGTGCTCAGTGCTAACCCCAGCCAGCTCATTTAACTTTCTGACCTGAGAGACAGCAGTGTCCCGCTGGGAAGCAGCCCTCGGCTTTGCTAGTCCTGTCTTCGGGCAAGGGAAGAGGCATCCTGCAAGCGGGCGGTGTGCGACCTCAGTGGCGGGGCAAGGTAAGTCACCTCCTCTGCGGGGCTGTTTGCACAGCTGCGAGGGGTTCCAAGAACCCCACATTCTTCCCCGCGCCGAATATCCGGGACAGGCATCCATCCCTCCACTTTCATTTCCGTCGGCGAGCCGGGGGAGCCTCGTCCGAGCATCCGAGCTCTGGGGCTGGCCCTCCGTCATCCCGCCGGGCCGGTGGCAGCTCCCTGCGGGCTGCTCGGGAGGCCGGGAGAGCGCTGCCCGTGGGAATGCCGCCCCGGAGCGCACCCGCGGCAGCCGGGCTGTGGGAGCAGGAGGCTCCCTGCGACCCCAGGGCGCTGACAGCCTCCCTGCGCAGAGCCCTCGCGGTCACCCGGCACGCTGTTGTGTTTCTCAGCAGCCCTTCCCTGCGTGCGGATTTTATGGCGCTGCCTCCGGGACGCTGACAGCCTGCTGACATCCGTGGGTTGTGGGTTTCTTCTCTTTACTCGGCTGCGTCCATCACCCCGATACCCCAGCGTGACGCCCATCTTCATGCCAGCAGGCGCTGCGAGGTTTTCATGGCTCCTCTCTGTTCTTTTCCTGCTTTGCAGAGAGCTCCAGTTCCTGCCCCATTTGTCCCGAGACTGCACAAAGTGGCTATCCCAGTGCAGAGAGCGCGCTGGGGCAGCCGCCCGTACTGGCCCTGGGATTTACTACAGGCAGTTTGTTTTCCCGAGGAAGTTACTTTCCAAGATAGCATCTGGTCTTTTATGAGGTCTGATCAAATAAGGTGGTATGTGTGCAGGCAGGGGGTGGTGTTTTTATGCTTGTACATGAATTTAAAAGTTTTATAAATAGCGGAGTGATGAGATGCTTTCTTAGTCCAAAACTGCATCTCTTGTTCCTGTGGTTTTGCTGAAATTATTACTGGATCCAGGAAGCAAGTTTCTTGTCTGAAACAACACAAGGGCAGTACAAATACTCATGTCTTGGAAGACACACATACTAGTAGTAGAATACTAGTAGTATTCTGCAACGTTGATGCAGAATTGTTCTCTAAGAGCATTACTCACAGCACAAGAGGCAGTCAGCCACAAAGGTTATGGAGGAAACCCAAATATTTCTGCACACAGCTTGCTGGCCCATTTAATCTCTTCAGAAAATGGCAAGAGACATAACCTGTTCTTAGGGGCTAGGGCTCAGTTTGCAAATAATTTTCTTGGAATAAAAAAAAAAAAAAAAAAAAAAAAAAAGTGAGGTTTCATTGTGTGTTTGTGGGCAGAGCCAGAGAGATAAGCTACATGCAAATTTCCAAAGTGGTTCTGGGATTCCACTGGTGCTCAAGCAAGTCCTGCATGGAAAAAAGACTAGACAGAAACTTGCTGTAGAGCTGCTTCTGGTTATATCTGTTGCTGTTAAAGCTTTGGCTGAAAGAAAGGAAACGAGAAATGGAGGTGCAGCTCTCAGGTGTTAGCTTTTGGGGGAATTTCTTCCAATGAAATTGGAAGGAGGATTGGCTGGAAAGCATGATAGTGATAGAAAAGGGAACTGTGCTATCTGCACCCATTTCATCAATGGGTGGTGAATGAGTGATGTGCTAATGGTGTGTGGGGACCTGGTTGCTTGTGGCTTTCCATCTGGGAAGTTTTAAAAGTATCTACAGAGCTGTATCGTCTCATTTATATTTTCATGCTACGACCTCGCCTCTTCCCGTTCCCTTTCCTCTGTGTGCGCCCCTTTCACTCCCAATGGGCTGGCTGCAGCGGGGCAGGAGGGCACCATCCCTCTGTGTCCCCTGTGGGAAGCCTGGCTGCCAGGGAGGCCACCAGCACCTAAACTGCTCCAGGCGCTTCGGGCAGCCGTGGAACCCGCGGGGATACAGCCTCCCCAGTGAGGGCTGCCCTGCCGTCCTGTTGGTTTTCGCAGCATCTGCCCCCTTTCCTCTGCCTTTGCAGAGGCGTGCCTGGATGTCAGTGCTTAATCCGCTCTCCCGCGGTGACCCTCGCGGAGCCCACCCTGCCGACAGAGATAACACCACGCCGAAGCCACCCCTCGGCACATCCCCGGCTCCGGGATTTGTTTTTCATTTCCTCTCGGTCTCCCCTCTCTCCCACTGTGAGATGTAAGGGTTTGGCAGCAGATCCCATTCACCCTGTTTGCTTTCCTGCCGAGAATAATTTCTTCAGGGTGTTGTGTTAGCACCAATGGGGGGCTGAGCCGAAACCACTCATGTCTTCTTGAAGAAGATGTGAAAAGGAAATCTGTGCTGTGTGACCTAACCTCCTACCTCCTCGCCACTCCCCAGGAGACCGCCACCAGCTTCCCCAGCTCCTTCCTTTTTGTGCTGTTCTGTATACTTCATTTTTTCTGGAAAGTTTTTAAGCTATTCCTATAAACTTGTACTGAAAGGGAAGGCAAAAGTCACTCCTGTGAGACAGAATGACAATAGAGCTGGTATTTCCACTGCTTTAAAGCAAACCATCATCAGATGGAACCAGAGTTTTCTTTGCCACATCAAAAAAGTATTACCTAGAAGCAAAAATAATCCCAAACCAAACAAACCCCACCGTCTCAGCAGGATATAGAATTACCAGCTGATTTTGCATCTGCACCCAGGCTTTTCTGCTTGGCTGAACCTATACCAGGGTGTCACTGCAGTCATTTCTAGTTTAGTACCAGTGGTCCTACAGGCATCTGTGAAACAGTGCCCACATGATGATAGTGTGATGCTGTGTGATGCAGGCGCTGGATTTTATGGAGATCAGAGCTGCTGGTCAGAGGTAGATGATATTTCATGTCATGAGCTTCTCCTCTTTCTTCTGTAGAAATGTCCATGAAGCCATTCATGTAGAGGGGAAGGATTCTGGGGGCAAGAAGCTAGTTGTGTGTGTGTGCATGTTTGTAAGGGAGATGGGAGAGGTAAATCCTTTTGATAGATCCTTTTACTTCAGCTCAGTAAAGGGCCAAATAAAAAATAGCCCTGAGCTTTGATTGAAAGCCTGGGTGCTGCTTTACCAGGAAAATGCTACTTGCTGTTGTTTGCACTGCTGCGAGATATTTACTCAGTGCCTCCTGCCAGCAAGTGTTTACATCTCTCAGGAGCAGCTCGCCCAGCAGGAACTTGCCTCACATCCCCGTTTCTGGCTTCTGGTGGTGTGAGGACACTGGGATCAAGGCACTGGGCAGCCTGCAGCTTCATGGAGGACAGCTGATGTGCCAGCAGCTCCTGCTTCAGCTTCTTCTGGAGCCTCAGTGCAGTCCCCAGAACCTCTGGGGGACTCAGTGGAAGCGGGAGGAAAATGCCTCCTCCTGGTTTTGTCCTTTGGTTCTGCCTCTGCATTTGCTTCTTCAGCTGCCGTGCTGTCCTCTGCAGAGGACAAGTCTGGTGCCACAAACAAACAGCACCGGGGGCTTTCTGCAGCCAATGCACGCTTGTGTCTGAGTTCAAAGCCATCTTTCCATGAGGGCTTCATAAACCATGCTGCTCCCAGGCACATTTCTTACCTTTGGCTGAAGTTTTTCTGGGAAGCAGACACAAACTGTTCATGGGAAATTACTGCGAGGTATTTGCTCCGTGCTGGGTGAGCACTGAGAAGGAGCAGGCAGTGCCTTACCCTGACCCAGGAGCCCCTGCTCAGTCCTCTGCCCTTGCAGAGCAGTGGAGCAGATAAGAGATAGCTGCTTCATGATGTACATTTTTTTTCCCCCCCAGCTTTTCATTTGGGATGAGGTGAGCATAAGCAGGGATTAGTTTGTTAAGCTGTGACAGTTCATTAAACTTCTTGGACTTTTTCTCTGCATTTCCTCTCCAGACACTGATGATGGCTGAGCTGGTGTGGGGGTGTGTGTCCAGATACTATGGGACAGGGCAGGCAGTGGAAATTTTTGAGATTTTAGTTTCCAGACACCCTTATCTATTTGCAAAGCCTGACAAGTACCTGCAAGAACTTCTGCATTTTAGATATTTCTATTTTGAAAAGCCTCTGGAAGTAAAGTTCATTTTCCTTTGCTATTTTTTTGCCTCAAAGAAGCCTCTTTTTCTTTTAGGAACTGATGGCTAAGGCTTAGATTTGTAAAACTTGGTGAAATTAATGGGAGCCAGGGCTTGGATCTCCTGCACGGCTCTTAAATCCTCTGACTTGTAAACAAGGAGCCTAGTTTGCAGCTGACTTTCAAAGTCTACCAGAGGAAAACCCAGAAGGCTGAAGGTAAAACTATGAGATGCTCACAGGGAAGGGGAAGGGAGCTGTGTTTTGTTCTGTGATTAATACCTTGGTAATTGCTGCAAAAATAGCGGGGTTGGAGCTTGTGGTGGTGAAGTGTCAGGGCTGTGCCGGTGATTATCACCATCACACCAGTCCTTTTTGGCTCTGAAGCCTGTGTAACCCCATTTTTCAGGCTTAGCAGGAGACCCCAGCACTCAGGACTGTCTGGGCTCTTGCAGTGGGCTTGGCTGCCCCACTGGGTTGCTGTGCATGGGAATGTGCTGCTGGCTGTATTCTTCCCACTGTGAAAAAGTCATCTTGGAAGGGAAATTAATTGCATGCAAAGCTGTGCCACCCCACAGTGAGTTTCACCCTGCACATAGCACAGAAGGGGCAGCTGAAGGTAGACATGTGAGAGCATCTCTTGTGTAGCCACAGAAATCTCATTTGATCCTCAGTGGTGGGAAAGGAAACGAAGCAATAACCCAGGACAGTTTAATAGAGTTTGGGTGAAATACAGTTGTTTTTGTAAGCTGGTCTCTGTGCAGTGAGGGCTCTTTAGCCCGTTTGTTGTGCTTGGCTCTGCTCTGGATGTTGGCATCAGCTGCTCTGCAGGTGCACGTGTCTTTGGCAGGAAGGAGCTGGGATTTCGGGATTCGCCTTTGTTGGGGAGGGGGGAGAGCAGGGGGGTGGAGGGGGGGAAAGCAAAGAGATGATGGTTGTGTCTTTCAAGTGAGTAGGACACACTGGGGCAGCGGAAGGACACAGCCCAGGGTTCAGTGGGGTCTCAGAGAGTCAGCTGGAGGATGGGGTCCTATCCTGGTGTCTCTTTCTGATGTTCTGGGACAGAGGAGGAGTGAATCCTGCAGGCTGTGCTGTGCAGAATTAGGATGAGGCCAGCGCTGGTGAGCAGAAACTTACCCCAGAGACGAGCCCAGCTGAGACAGGGAGAGTTTCCTGTCATGTCCCCAAAATCTTGAAAGTTCGGGGCAGCAGGAGGGTTGTGCATTTCCAGAGCAGAGCTCACGGGGATGCAGAGAGATAACATTTTGGGAGGTTTTTTGCAATGTATCTTCCTATTGTTTTCACCTCCACCTTCTTTCTCGCCTTGTGCTGTACAGGGGACCAGCAGAGGTCAAAGAGGACAAAGGCACAAAAAAAAAAAGCTCAAACCTCAGGTGCCCCTGAGGAAGTGCTTTCACCCCCCCGCAGCCAGTGGTGGGATGGAATTCCCAGGGAAACTGTCCCCAAGGCCCTTGGATGTAGCTCTTGGGGGACATTACTGCTGTGAGCACTGCGGTGTTTGCCAGCTGCTGCCCAGTTTTGCAGCACAGGGACTACTGGGAGCAGGCTGAGAGCCCCTGCAGCCCCCTGGGCAGGAGCTGCTGTGTCCAGCAGGCAGAGGAAGGGAAGAGGCTGATGTTTGCCCCAGCAAAACCCTGCGGATGAGCAGAGCTCCGCACGCTGGCACCAGCCCAAGGCATCTTTGCTTCCTGCCACCCTTTCAAATTAAGCAAACGATTCATTTTATTTCTTTAATTTTCCAAATGGAAGTGAATTGGCTGCGCTGGCAGGTGCCTGATTGACGTTCCAGAGAGGATGGGAAGTGGGGGCTGGGGGGGCTTTCTGATCCATGCCTGCCCCAGAGGGGATTCAGCCCTGCTGCTGGGGGCCACTTTATCCTCTCAGGAAAGAGAAAGGAATGGTCGAGTTTCAAGCCATAGGTAAAACAGTAGCAATGCTGAGCTCCTTCGAGGTCTTTCCAGGGCAGAGGAGAGAGCCATGACACCCCTAGTGCCCCCTATTAACTCCTGGCATTTGGTGTTTTATGAGTATGGCTTTTTCTCTTGCTTTTATGATGCTTTGCAGACCCTTTCTCATGCATTCGTTCAGTCCCTGCCTGCTCCACAGGGATGCTATCAATAAATGACCCTGGCTTCACCAGTAAAGGGGACAGAGTCCCCATTTGCAGGGAGTTTTGGGGTGGGATGCTCCCACTGGGGACCCACAAAGAGGGCCATGCACTCCTGCCCCTCTGGGTGCTTGTTGCTGCACCCCTAAACCTCCCTGGCTCTGCACACAGGTGCAGGGCTCTCTGCAGAGCTGGCTGCAACTCTGCCTGCAGTGAAGGAAGTGTCCAGAGATGGAGAGAGCCCCACTACATGGCAGTGATTATCAAATCTGTCCGCTGCATCGGTGAAATGAGCGGCAGCTGGTGGCTCGCTGCCCGAGTGCATGGCGTGTAATTAAGGTCTAGCTCACCAGTCTCTGTAAAGATCCCTTCCTAATCTCTGGCATCACGGTCTCATTCTGGCTTTTAACCCCTGCTGCTGTTTTTCTGCTCTGTTTTTTCCCCTCAGCTGCCCTCCCCTTTCTCTTGGAGAGCAGCAGTGGGGTGGGAATCCTCCTCTTGACCCAGTCTGAGGCTCTGGAAATGTGAACCCTCAGGATCTGAAGGCATTGCTGGCTGTCCTGGAACTGAATCAATCCTACTATGAGATGCTACTGAGCCACCAGGGCTTTTTCACCTGGCCTCCATCTCTCTGAAGTGTCTTGCCTGCTCCATGGGATCCCTGGGAGGGACCAGGGGGACCAGCCTTGGCTGGCCATGGAAACCTCTGAGCTGTTCTATGGTGGAGCAAGAGAAACCTGGCTGTGTCAGGGTGGTGATCCTAGCCTAAGCATTAAAACAGCAGTTTAATTGGACATTTGAGGGAGGAAAAAGCCATTCTCACACTCCCCTCACCTGCTGTCAGGGAGGAAATCTCTGAGTTTCAAACTGGGACTGATGTTCTTGGGACCGATGCTGCTGCCTGCTGCTCTGCTTGGTAAAGGTGTCACCTGCTGTCAGTCTGTTTGTGGCAGTGGGGAAACTGAGGCACAGCATGCTCATGCAATGCATTCGTGGCTGCTCAGCCTGTGTCCCAGGCCAGCAGGACTCCCAGCAGGGCAGGAACTGGCCATAGGACAGCAGAACCCTCAGCATCATCCCTGTGCCAGCCCTGAGGAGTGATGGGGTCCTACCAACTGCCCCCCGTCTCTGCAGCATGCCCTGCTGTTCCAGCAGCCCAGGTCAGCTGTGCAGAGGTTGCAAGCCCACAGAAACAGAGTTTCTGCTTTCCGTAATGCCCTGCCTATGGAGGACAAAACCCTTGGCAGTTTGAGAGTGGAAAGGTAAAACATGAGCTGTCTGTGAGCTGCATGGCAGCCAGAGGGATGCAGATAAAAGCTCTGCTGTCTACCACCGAGATAAATTTCATCTCTGGCTAATTCAGGAGTAAAAAGGAAACTCGGCAGCTGGGTTTTGTAATCCTGCACAGACAAGGTTTTCTGGGAGACACTAGAGCTGACTCATTTTTACGTGGGCATTAGAGATGTGACAACTTAATTGCAGTGAGTTCTTTGCAAGGGGACCAGGAATCAATAGGTGTTGGTTAAGGCACTCGTTTTAAGATAACGTCTATTTGTTAAATTATAGTAATTTGTCTCCGTGCAGCCTCAGAAGCTGTTAATTGCGAGCAGCCCAGAGGGTCGGCATGCTCTGTCCCAGCTTGAAACCCAAATAGTGTCCGTGCCCTTTGGATGCCGGGGATGGACGCGCTGGCAGTGCTGCCGGCTAGTGGTGCCGCTGCCGCGGTTCAGGCAGGAGGGTCTCCAGCTCCGGGGGACGCTGAAGGTTATGAATTCAAGCCCTTAAGCGTGTCCTGTAATCCCTTTTCTGGCGCGGAGAAGAGGCAGCCTCTTCAATTTCCAGGGCATGAAGGGCCGGAGGGTATGCATTTCCCAAAGGCCAGCCCAAGGCTGCGGGGAGAGCAGCCAAAAATACTCAGCTTATTTGGGCACGGTGGGGATTCGCCTTACAAGGCTGGAGAGTAGTTTGTTAAACTAAAAAAAAAAAAAAAAAAAAAAAAAAAAACCCTAAAAAAACAACGCACCCTGAGACCAGATGCTGAGTTTTGCATGCTGGAGCAGCAGGGAGGTCTCCACGGGCTCCCGGGGACTGGCTCTGCTCCAGATGTGCATGCACAAGCCCCCCTGCTCCTGTCCTGGTCCCGGTAGGACACGGCTCTCCTGGAGCTTAGACAGTTCTCTCCGGGGCTTTGGGCTGATGTGCTCCGGGCTCGGAAGCGTGTTGCAAGCAGAAGAAGCTTCGAGGGGATGCTGCTGCTCCTCGATGGGTTTGAGGAGTGGGCTCCCCTACAATCGCAGAATGCTGTCGGCTTGAAGGGACCTTAAAGACCATGGAGTTCGATCCCGCCCTGCCGTGAGCAGGAGTGCCACCCACTGGACCTTGGGACTTTGGCGTGGCACGGTGGGACAGATGAGTTCCCCCAGCTGGTGCGTGCTGCAGACCTCCTCCCTGCTCCTGGCAGCTCCTCCCTGCTCCTGTCTCCTTGAGCCACTTCGTGGGATGTGGATCCGGTGGGGCACTGCACACATGTGTGTGAAGGTGCCACAGGAGTATGGGGTATCTGGAGGTGATGGGTAACCCCTGCAGGAGCTGTGTCTTCCAGCCCCGTGCAAGCCACCCCTCCAAAAACCCTGCATTTGTGTGTATTTTCACGGGAGGCAGGAAAGTCTCGACAAGCACCGTGTGTTTTCTGCTCACCGTTTTGCTTAGAGCATGCTTTATTTTTCTGATTTTCCCTCTGCTTTTTCCGGCTCTTCTTTCACTCCCCGGCCGTGTGAGCACAACCTACTGCCACCTGGTGAGAGCTGTCTGATGCTACACATCCCCTGGGCAGGCTGCCTCCCTACCTGGCCGGCTTTGCCCTGCCCTGCTCCTCACAGCTCACACAGCTGGTGCACAAAAGCAGCTAGAGACTGGGAAAAGCAACATCAAGATCATAGCATTAAGCAGAAGAGGCTCTTAATGGAGCAAGGGGTTGTGTATTCTCCCTGCCTGACACTAGGGATATCTGTTGTGCAGCGATCTGATGGTGCTTGAAGTATCCTCCAGAGCTTTTGGGAAGAAGGAGCACCCAGAACTGGTTTAGAGCTGTGCTGCAACAGTCCAGATGAGGAGCAGGATCAGGTGGGCCCTGCTTTTCCCTCCACATCCAAAATGTGTGTCAAAACCATGCAGAAAAGAAGCCAGGAGACAGCTCTTTCTGCATCTCAGCCCTTCAATGCAGAACAAGGTGAGGGTCTTGGGTCAGCAGGCATAATTTCCTTTGCAGGCCATGTAGCCAGCAAGGCTAGCACTGCTCATCCAGGGCTTTCAGGCTTTGCCATGGAGGCCCCACCATGCTCCCCTGTCTGCCTTCATCTTCCACTCACCCATCAGAGGGTTAACCCCTGGATTTGGTACTGTAGGGTTAATAACTGAATTCTTCCTCCACTAGTGGCTGGGCTTTCGGTGCTGGAGGGAGCAGGATTTGACCTTCCCACTCCCATGGTCTCTCACTATCTCCATAACCAGCAGAGATCCCAGCAAGGAGGGTTCCACCCTTGTTCCCTGACCTGAAAGGGCAGATGCTCCAGCACAGCCAAGCACGGAGCAATGTGGGTGTGCTGCTGGGATCCAGGCAGGTCCCGCCAGGGCAGCCAGGAAAGTCCATTGCCTGTGGGCTGGATGTGTGGGTCTGCTGCAGGCTTTGTGTTTGCCTGCTCGAAAGGACACGTGTGTCCATCCGTGCACGTGCTCAGAGGGGTGGGCAGGGTGCCCACACGCCTGGGGTGCCGAGAGGGTTTCTGTGCTCGCAAGCTCCGGGCTGGGGGGACGGCGGCGTGCACGTGACAGCCTTCGTGCCTGCACACCGTCCACATTGATCTCATGTGCTGAGATTCTCGCAGGCACCCAAAGGAGTCATCGAGCTGCGTGCTGATGGCTGCACACTGCCAAAATCCTCTGGAATCCTCTCCCCTGCGTCGCCCCTTCCCAGGTCAGCGTCAGGCTTTGCCGCAGCAGGTGCTGAAACCCGTTCCTCCTCGCGACCTGCCTCCCTTGCTTTTCCAGCACATTTTCCAGAGGTCAGTCATCCCCTCCCCACCGCTGGATTGCTTTCCTGCCCCTTCCCACCTGCTCCATCCACCCAGCAGATTTTTGGAGCTGGAGAGCAGCTACGTAGGGGTCTTGTTGGGGGAACATGAGTCCCAGGGAGAAATCAATCCTATCATGACCTGGAGCTGAAATCTTGGAAACACCATGTTCTGATCCAGCAGCTCTCGAAGAACCAGGGCCGAATATGGCACTAGCTATTTCTGGCCACTGGCAGCTATTCCTGGCCTTGACCCCAAGGTCAGTCCTTTTTTCTCACCTCCTTCCCTGTGCGCTCGGGTGAGCTCAGTGCAGGGTGTGCACACTGAGCTGGCTATAAATAACAGCAGCTATGGATGACCCCTTGGAAGGGCTCTGAGCGGAAAGCATCCCCAGCTCTGCAGGCAACCAAGATCCCCTGCCCCAGGCCAGCTGAGGGTGATGGACTCTGCCTTCCCACCAGGGGTGTTTTCTGTGGGATTTTGAGTCCCAGAGCCCCACTCTTCCCTGTAAGCAGCCATTCAGACTTTCAGGCTGAGTGAGTGCTCATGAGTTTATTTTTTAATATTTCTTGAAATCCACTCAAGATCGACTTGCTGTCCTGCAAGACACCTGGATTGAGATATCCTTTTTCCTCCAGATCTCTTTTCCTCTGGGGAGTACTGAGCAACCCAGTGGATGTGGCAAGGGGAGTGTCCAGGAGCTGTGTCTGCAGGAGCCTGCGTGCTGCTACAACCTGCCTTTTCTCAGTGCTTTCCTCTTCTCCCTCTTTCCTTCTCCACATCCTCACTTTCTCTGCACTCTTTCTCCCTTTCTCCCCACTATCTTCTTCCCTTTTCTGTGCTCTCACCTTCCTTCTCCCTCAGTTTTCCTCTGTGCTTTTAATCCCTCCTCATTTCACTCTGTAGATACCCTGCACTCGGACACACTCCCCTCCATACTCCCACAGTTTTTAGCCCTCCTACTCTATTCCTTTTCTCTCCTTGATGCTCCCTCAGCCCCTCTCTGCAGCTGGGTACCATTTTGCTCTGCCAACACCAGCTGCCTTGTTTTTCTGGTGGCGCAGCAAATGTTTCTGCAGTGTTGTGGAGATCGCCGAACAAAAGGATCTTTTCAGCTGCGGGATGGAGAGGGACTGCACTGCTGGCCTGAGAGGTCGACGCTCAGGTGGCTCCCACGCCTACATCCATCACCTCGCCAGCCTGAGCACTGCCCCCCATCTGTGGAGATGAAGGGAAAGCCTGGTGGTCTTGGGGTCGCTCGGGGTTTAGTTGAAAACACCCAGCTTGTGTTCACTTGTTCCCCCCCTCCTGCCTCTCCTGCTGCAAAACCAGTGTAATTGGAGCAGGAAATTAAACATTTGAAGCGTTAACGTGATAATCTGCTGGTTTAGGCTTTGTGGGGGGCAGGGAGCTATGAGCTGAGCACTTTGCTGCTGCCATGGTGTGCAGAGACGGAGAAGGGACATGGTGCCAACAGGGTCTCCCCAGCACGTCCCACACTCTTGGCCCACCTGGAAAAACCACAGGGAGAGCTCTTCTTCAGTTCACTCTGCCTCAGGTGGTCTTTAGGCCCTTGGTTAGGATGGGTTTTCGTTTTTCCCTTGGTCCTGGTAGCTGTACTTCATTGTTCTTGCTGGTGAGATCAAGACCACTGCTGGTGAGTGGCTGCACCCATTGCCTGTGATGATTTTCTCAGTATTCTGCTGGTGCCGGTGGTGCTGGTCCAAGCAACAATCCAAGACCTATGCATGGACCACATCCCCAAGACCGTGGTTTTGGAAGCATTCAGTCTGGAGAAGAGAAAGCCCAAAAAAGCTGTAAGCTTTGAGAGATGCAAAAATCTCACAGAGAAACCAGCCCTTGAGTCCCTGGGGCAATACACTACAGGGGTAAAACACAGTGTGGGAGGTTCAGGCTGGGCGCCAAAAGAAATGATCCTGATGGAAAAGATGGATAGATATCCAAACTGACTGCCAGGCAATTAAGTTGGGTTTTCCATCTCTAGAGGCATTGAAGAACTGAGCAGATCCTGATCAGGATGACTGCACCAGGATGGTCCTGGGTGCAGTGGAGGGTGCATTCCTCTGAAAGAGTTTGGGCACCAGGCAGGCGATGGAGATAGGGTGTTCCCTTAACTCCCCAGTGGAATGTAAAGATAACTGGCATAACCATATTATGTTTTTTAATTTCTTTTTTTCTTTTTTGGTCAGGCTTGAATTGTCAAATAGACGTTCACATTGTAATTTTTTACTTTAATAGGAATCATTTGTAGAGAGATCTGCTGAGCTCAGCATCCTGGCTAAAGCTTTTGCATTATGGAGAGTTGCTGTCTTTGCAGATGGATGAGTTTCAAGGATTTCTAAATACACAGGCCTATCTGTCTAAACAAAAGTTCAAATGTTGTGCAGTTCACTGGTTTGGAGCAAATGTCAAAGAGGCAGGACTGGGCTGTCACCACTAAACAAACCTCTGTCCCATTTTCTTTTGCACTTTCCACAAAATCCTGCACGAATTTGGTGTGATCAGCTTGTTTCTATTTATGGGGCGAAAAACCAGTGTGGAGCAGAGCTGTGGAGTTTTTTGCTCTGCTTGAGCTTGTGAGAATGTTGAAGGGAGGAACAGTGCCACAATTGCTATAACCCCCTTCCCTGTCCAAAAAGCCTTTCAGGGAAGAGATTATGACCTTTCCTGAGAAGCATCAGTCTCTCTTGGCCTGAGATGCTGAGTCGATGCCTTTTCCCAAGGATCTTAGATGAAGATGAAGGTTGTCCAACATGCTCCCTTGTACTGGAACAGGACCAGCATTCTCTCTCTCACCCATGTGGATGCTTGTCTCACTTTTTCTAAATAATACCCCAAAATACAGACTCTGGAGCCACTGGCTGCAGAAGTGGGACAGGCTCCTGCTTGTGTCTCCTGGGTTTTAACATGCTGCAGGCCATATGGAAAAAAAGAATATAGCTGTTTGCTGGCAGGGATGTCACCAGGAGATGCCTCTGGGGTTCGCGTTTAACTCCTGCCCTGACTTTTATCCCTTTCCTTGCTGCAGCTCCGAGGGCAGGAAGGGGGGAATGTGCTGTCTCCAATCACACTTGTAGCGGCATGGTGAGATGGTATTTGGGCAGGAGCTCATATGTGCAGCTCTCTGTGTCAGCATGGATGTATTTGAAGGCTTGCAGAGTAGGTGGCATTGCCAGATTCTTACTGGTGTCATCACCACATTTTTACTGGTGCCAATGGGCATAGTGAATCTTCCCCTTTCTCCACCTAGTCCAGTTCACTGACAAGCCCGTGGAGGGAAAGGATCATCCTTGGCTGTTAACCCCTCATGGGAAGGCTTTGTGGGATGGAGATAGCAGCCTGGCGTGGGAGACAGGAGACCTTTTTCCCTGACACCTGCATATGGTGCGACTTCGGCACAGCCTCTCACATCCGGTGTTTTTTGTGTGTTTTCCGAGGCATTTTGTGTTTGCTCCTTGGCCGGTGCTGGGAGGACTGGATTGGAAAGGAAAGGGATTTTCATACTTCATCTTTTTCTCGCCGGGGCCTGAAACGTGAGCACCTCTGAGGCGTTGCCGAATGAGGTGGTAATGTGTTCATCAGCTGGGAAATCACCAGACCTCAGAAAACAGTGAGGGAGAGAGGGAGAGACACACAAGGATTTGTGTCTGCCCACCTGCCCCTGGGCAACTGTGGTTCTAGCATGCAGCTGGTGAGTGCAAGGAGTGCAGTGTTGAGGAGCATCCCAATGGTGTTGGGAAAGCTGGGAATTCTGCCTCAGTTTCCGCTCCGTGGGCAGCAGCTGCCCTGGAGAGCTGTGTGGACATGGCATTTGTAGTGATGTGCTGAGAGTGGTGCTCCTCATCAAGGGCTGAGGGAGACATGAGAAGAGAGAAGACCCAACTCATTAAATACCTAAATATGCTGAAAAGGTGCCCAGGGGAGCCTGCCTGCTGCAGGCCATCAGTTGACCCTTGGCTGTGTCCATCCAGGAGCAACTTTCTGTGGGAAACAGGTCGCATTTTTATGTCTGGATGATCCATCCATAAGGCCTCGTGCTGACTGTGGTGGTATTTCTCTAGACCTTGGTGTTCTTTTTCACAGAATGACTCTTCCTTCACCCACTCCCAGTGCCACCACACACCTATAAGTCTCTTTAGAAATCAAAGCACTTAATTTTTGTTTCAAACTCACCCTGGCTGTGGTCTTTGGGATCCTTGGTGGAAGCACAGACCTGGCCGTGCACCAGGTGCTACTTGTGTAAATACAGCAGCTTGAAGTCTCTTTTGTAGTGTGGACCCTCCTCCCCTTCCCATATTCAAGGAGCATTTGTCAGCTCCCTTTTTTTGCTCTCTGTACCTCCTTTGTCTTCCTGTTTATCCACCTCCTTTGTAAATTAAAGTCTCAGGCTCCGCTCCTTCTCTGCATCTCATTGCTTTTATTGCCTGTCTCTGAACAGATACTCTTTAGCCCTGATTTTTTTAATGCAGGATATCCAGGATTAATCAGAATGTTCCAGGTCAGGGTGTATCGTTGATTTACAGCATCACATACGATCCCGGCCTTTATATATCACCTAACATTTTGTTTGCCATTTTAGCTGTGGCCACAGAGCAAAGGCTGACATCATTTTGCTGCCTGTTTTCAGCTAATTTAGGCCGCAGCAGTGTATGTGATTAGTTCAAAATCTCCCTTTCAGCATGCAGTGCATTGCATTTATCATCACACCACGCTTCCTCAGTGCCTGGCACTGCCGCTGACTTTGATGGTCTCTCCTATCCATTGTATTCTTGATTAGCCTAAATAGTATTATCATCTGCCAGTTTTTCCTCCTCATTGCTCAGCCCCTCTTCAAAGCATTAATAAACAGATTATAGCATGCTAAGCCTCATCCAAAACCACGAGGCACAGAGACCTGGCAGTGCCAAGCTCAGTCCAAGCTGCTTTGGCTGCTTAGTAAATTCAGGGTGTGAGACATGACGAAGGTGACAACAAAAGGAGACAGAGAAAACTCTCATGGTTTTGTTACAAGTAAAAGTGTTTGTATTCTCTGACATGCCCATATCACTGCCCCATTCATTTTATGAATGGCTAATGCCATTCTGCATAACCAGATATGCTCTTAGTGTTAATACTTTGAAATGTAACCATTGTGCATTTAAATAGCAAGGGCCTTTTTAGGGAAATACTTAGGACTTTGGTTTCATGGGAATAGCATAGTTTAATATGAAAAAAGTGTAGATTATTATTGATGTGAAATATGGTAAAATTATGGTTGTGGACATACGCTTGCAGTTAGATCAATAAATGTTATTAATGTGTAAAGATATGATTTTTATGTTTCTTTTTTTTTTCCAAAGGGTTTGTGGTTAGTTTGTATTTTGAGCTTATTGATGAAAGAATTGTATTTATTTTGAAAAGTCAATGATTCAAATCAGGGCAATTTTTTTAATGGGCTGTAACTTGTAAGCAGCATAATAAATTTTCTTTGTCATTTACAGAAGTATTTCCCTTTGTGCTCAAGATGAATGTGGCAGTCTTCAGGTCAATGGCTCCAGTTTTCCCTAAGGTAAATTCAGGAGGTGCTGAGCTGGCCTCTTCAGGGTGAAAGCAGCTTGCAAGCAAAATCCTTTAAAATTTGCATTATTTAGGAAAGGAAACAAGGGAAGAGTGATCACAGCCGTATTCACAATTTTCCTACGTGTTGCCCAAATTGAAATAAATGTAGTTCCTAAAGTACATAGGAAATGTGGCAGAAATAGCACGTCTGTGCTCTGGTTTGTAGCCTCACGGCTTCTTGGAAGCAGCTGCTGCTCTGGCGGCTGCGTCAGCATTAGCAGACCTGCGCTCCATGAAGGTCCCTTCCCATCTGCAATCAGGATGGGTGGTGTTTTCCTACAGTATGCCCTGGCAGTGATTTCTGATGTTTCCTGCAGAAAGAAAATACCATGAGAGTTGTGTCTTGTGCTCGCTGTAACCAACTGCTCGATGGTTGTATTGAGCAGCCTGCAATTGCTGCGCTGGGTGGAGGAGCAGCCTGTGGCTCCCTTTTCACTTCCCTGTTTATTTCGTTTGTTTTGCTTAGAACTTCACTGTGAAGAGGTTGGGAACTGTATTGCAGCTTGCCTACCTCTGAAAATCTCAGCATACCTGGTTTGAAGTGCTGGTTGGGAAGTGGAAGAAGAGTTCTCACTTTTGGGAGGGTGCCCTGTGCTGCGCCCCCTCCACTGGTTGTGGCTTTCCTCTTGTCTCAGGGAAACTGTGCTCTTCATAACCCTGAGTAAGAGCTGATCAGAGATGGGAGAAGGACTATGTTGGCATTATTTGTGTCTTTGCATTGGTGGGACCAGATTTCTGCTCTGACTCTGAATTCAGCTTGGGTCCCTGCTCTCCAGAGTCCCACTGCGCTCCAGAGCTGTTGGGAATATTGCTCCTCCAAAACCTCCATTTCCCTTTTTAGAGGATGGTGGTAACTTTCTTCTGCTCCTATTTTACTCAGTAAGTAGGATGAAAATAGATGAGGTCATTGGTGTCTATACAGGCAGATTTGGCCTCCATTTTCTGTTTACTAGGACTGCATTAGTTATGAATAATGGCGCGTCAAACTACTCGCTCCAAGCAATTTATTCATGGGATTTGGCCCTGCTTGCTGTCTGAGAGTTGCCTGCCAACAGAATCTGATTTTTAAAATACACTTACAAACATGCAGACATTTGCCCAATCTGTTTGCAAATATATCTGGGCCTCTGGGTGCTCAGCCCTTCTCTCAGGATGGCATGGCTGAGCTCCAAAAATCACATCCTGATGTTTGAATCCATGCATGGGCAGTGGCCGTGTCCTTTGAACCAGTTAAAAGAGGTGGAAGGCAATAAGTCATGGGTGATTTTAAATAGTCTTCTTTCTCTTTTTGCCCCAGGGAATGTCATTATGTGAAGCTGGCGGCACACATGCAATCCCAAGCCTTTGAGACAGGATTCCCTCCCTAACCCAGGAGAGACGGCAACAATTTCTAGCTCATTTCTTGCTGTCTGGCAAATTTTACGTCTGATTTTTTGCTCTGTCATGTCCCGACAGAATAACCATTGATTTATATAGCATCCAAGTCCAAAACAAATGCTGGATACCTGTATTCTCTCCAAGAAAGGGTCCTGCTCCCGAGACTTGGATTAGAAAGCCACAACCAAAGGGAAACTCCACTTGCTGAGGTGTTGGTGGAGAAGGGATGCAATAGCCCACGTGTGATGGGAGGCAGCCATGGGCCTGCCCTGCTCTGCTGCTGGTAGGATGTGCCTCATGGGCTGCTCTTTTCCCAGGCATTGCTTGCTTGATTGATTGCTTAATTCACGTGCCTCTGTGATAGCAACTGTCATGCAATGGCTCTTTTGTCAGGCTGGACTGAAGGATTTTATTCTTGGGAGACAGTTTAGGCTCCAAGATGCTTCCCGAGAATGCCTGGGCTGTTGTTCCCATGGGCCATATTTGGAAATCCCAACTGTTTCTGCTTGGCCAAAAGCACCAGTTGATTTTAAGGGATGTTTTGTTTGTGTTATTGTGCAAGTTTCTGGCCCCTGATGGTCTTGAAAGAAAAAGCACCAAAAAAAAACAACCTAAGAAAACCCCACGTTCCCAGCTCACAAGACATTTGTACTAATTAAACAGCAGGGAATTTGCTTCACTTCACCACGGGTTTGATTTTTAGGCTTCTGTCAGGCTATTTGCACACAGATTACTACAAACCTCATTAATATGGATGGTAGATGTCATACAAAGTTGGGAAGGTTTTTCCTCTCTGAGTTGGTGGGTTCCAGATTGAAGATTAGGGACATATTCCCACCACCCAGTCCCATTTCCTGCTATTCCAGATCCCCTCCCTTGCCTCTACAGGCTGGAGGCTCCTCAGTTTATTAGGGAGTGATTTATGCCAGGAGCCTGTCCAAGGTCCTTTGTGCTGCTGTCTCTGTCCCTGGATATAGAGGGATTTTGGGAGAACTGCATCCCAGCCAAGACAGCAAGAAAGATGCACAACCTCCCCTGGGTACCACACCACAACTGAAAGTCTTACTGATTTTATTGTTAAATTCTGGAGCCACTGATGAGCTTGGGAATCCCCCTTTGTCCCAGGGAAGCAAAGCAGTCCCCGGAAAGCCACCAACGGATTGGTCTTCGGTGATTTACTTCTGCTGCCAGCAGAGCAGGCTGGATGCCATGACAAGGGAACCCTCTGGACTGTAACAGATGCCCTGGTGTTGCTTGCAGTACTGGGACCACAGGGGAAAAGCTCCTGCTCCCCCCAGTTTGGAGCAAGGGACTGAATCCCTAAGCGACATCAGGGCAAGCCCCTGCTTCTTGCTCCAGCAAGGTCTCTGATTTCAACCACAAATTCCCCTCCCTCATCCAGGAGATTCTCCCTGAAGCACCCACCCCTTCCAAGGAATATGAGGATCTTTTTTTCTCCCCCTCCTCCTGCAAAATCACACAGTCAACAAAATCTTTTCCAGCGCTAATCCTGAGCTATGCAGGAGGACTCCTTCGGCCCCGCGATAGTAGGGGAGAGACAGATGTTCAGCAGATAATTAGTGCAGTTGTGCAGCGCCTTCCTGCTCGAAGCCTGGATGCCAGAGCCTCCAAGTAAGTTGCTGTGTGTCTGCCTGCATTGCTTTGTGCTGCAAGACCTCTTTGGAACACCAGCACCCACAGGACTTGCTGCTTTAGGAGATGCTGTGCTCCCCAGAAAAGTCCTCTCTCACCCCAGTTCTCAGAGTCATTTCTCCTCCATTATCCATTAAAACATCACCGAGGCTCTCCAAAGTCTTTTTCCTATGGATTGCCCCCAAAAGAGGGGCTTATTTTTCCCTTTTGGAAGTTTTCTGACTTCAAGGGTTAAATTCTGGGACAGAACCAGCTCCTTCCCACTGAGGGTAACAGCACTGAATGCAAAAGGAAGTGACAATTTCAGCACAGGGAAGGGAAAACACTAAGAGTTTCTAGAGGCTTCAATTCTTAATTTCCATTTTTGAGTTGTTTTCAGAAACAGCCAGGACAGGCATAGATTTTGGTTGAAAACCAGGGAAGAGGAGTCCTGACTTCTATTTGACAAATGATGTCAAGTTGGGTTGCAAATGCCTTGCAGAAACTGGGCTTTGTAGGAACAGGTGGCTCCTTTTTGCATTTTCCCATGGTGGTCCTGAGGTCCATCATCAGCTTAATTGTTTCCTAGTAATTGGTTTGTGTGGGTGTGATGGCATCTTTTAAGAAGCCAGGTCATTCACAGGGCAGTGGAATGCAGCTGGGGGCTGTGACACAAGCCTGTCCTCACAGTGGGACTCCTGCACCAGCATCTGAGGATACCTGGCAGCCACGGGGGTCAGAGGTGTCCACAGTGTTAGGAGCATTGGATGCTCTTATGTGAGAGGTCCTGATGGTTGAACTCAATGAGATAAAAAAGTCTTCTTTTCCAACCTTAACAGTTGTATGACTCTTGGTTTATTTGGCTCATTTCCCCCTGACTGGGAGGGAGTGAAAATGCGGAATGCTATTCCTGTTTCCCAGGGCAGCAGCACCAGCCCCTGAGGATGAGCACCTGCATCCCTTCTGGTGTCAAGAAGACCTGCCCATATTTCCTCTGTGGTATTCTCCAGCTGCCTCTCCCTCCTGGACTCCATTTGCTCTCAGAGCTCTGTTTTGCAGAGCTCCTGCCCCTCTGATACCTGCTCTCCAGGTGAAATGCCTATGGCAGCTCATCATGGATCCGATGAGAGCTGGCAGCTCATTGCACCCACACGAAGGCAGCCTGGCATAGGGAGGACTTTTACCAGAGCACACTCTAACATGTTTTTCAGCAAATTTGGTGTTGTCTTTTAAATCTTGGTTATTTATGCAGAAGCACTGCTTGCTTGCTGGGCACTCATGGGGTGGGGATGACCTCAGAGGGGGCCTACCATGTTTGGTCCCAGTAGCTGGAGCAATTTGCAGGTTGGTGAGTGGAATAGCAACTGGGGAGCCCAAAAATGGATCCAAATCATTTATCCTTCCTCTGTCCTCCTCTAGGCAGCTTTGTAGCTTGCTAAATATTCACCATGCAGCATGAACTGACTGTTCACAGCACTTAGCGCTGTAAGATTATTCTTTTGGGGTTTTTCTATGTTTAAAAAAAATCCTTTTTCAACCAAAAAAGGGCAACTTTTGATGCATGTCATTCCTCCCTTCTTGCATATGTTCATTTTTGATTCAAGCACACTGTTGAAACCTTTCCTCCCTCACAGAGCAAAATCCCCTGGAAAAGAGCAGAGTCTGCTTGTGTGCATTTATTTTTACTGGCTCTTGAAAGAATTTGTTACTTAAAAGGAGAGAGGGGGGAAAAAAGACTCTATTACTGATTGAGACCACTGAGCATTACTGTGATAGGAACAAAAATAATAAGGTAACAAGCAGCTCTAACCTCAGCTTAATTAACACATCGTTAAGATCGTGTGTGGAGAGGTAATGGCTCCGTGTTACTGTGCCTGGCACCATGTTCTTATGGTGTGGGAGGTGTGGCGACCCAAGAAATGCATCACAATTTATTTCTTATTTGAGTGTTTATTCTTTAGCCCCAGTGTAACCTAAGTAATTTTTCCAGGGGAGACCAGCAATGCTCGTAGCAATTTTCAGGTAGGAATTGGAAGAAATGAGTATTGTGAGAAAGGGCAGCATGTGACGAGGGAAGGTTTGCTCAGAAGTGCAGGCAGGCCCAGATCTGGATCCTCGGCTGCTGAGAGCAGTCAGGAAAATGGGAGATGACTGAAAGCTTTTAGTGCCAGAGCTATTTGTTGACGTCTGAAGCAGATCACTTTCTGATCTCATCTCCCCTTGCGCTGGGCTTGGAACCAGAAGGAGAGGTAAATGGGTCAAGATTCCCAGGGGGGTGGTGAGAAGGGCCAAAAAGCAGGCGTCCACAGGGGGAAAACAGTCGATTTGGCAGGTCTGGAGTTCATTGAGAAGTTATTGCTTTGGAAGGCACAGGAATATCTGTTGGGAGTCATAGAAGAGTTATTGGTGTTGGAAGTTATGATGTAGAATTATGGTGGAGGATATAGAGACCCTTATAGAAGCTCAGCAAACCTGTGAATCCATCTATCTAAGCACCCTCAATTCCCACTGAAATCCTCTTGGAACAATAATAATCATTTAACAAAGGAAATGGTTTTTGACCCAGACAACTAAATGCATTTCCGCTTAGTGCTTCCCAGCCCTCGCCTGATGCTCAGCCGTGTGTTGAGGTTGCCTGTTATTTTCCCAGACATCAAAGGCTTTGAAGGAAAAAAAAATGCAACTGGGGAAAAATTGATTGTTTGCCATGAAAATGTACCCTGAAAAGAGCAGTCTGAAGAACAATTAGCCAGAGGTATGCAAACAGATTGCAAAGGAAAACACAACTGGGGAGGGAGGGTTCCCCTGGGAGAGGTGGTGCAGTGCCCTGCTGGTACAGGAGTGGTTAAGGAGGATGAGGGCATTGCAGTGACATTAATGTCTCCTTTAATCAGGTTTTGTACGAGTGGGTGGTGGAGGGGGATCTACTCCAAAGGAGAGCTGTCAGGAGGGAATGGAGGAAACCTGGGGCTTTGCTCTGCCTTTGGAATGCCAGGTCCTATCTAATACATCAAAAGCCCAAAGAGCACCATGCCCTGGATGGAAGCACTGATCTGCTGCTACCCTCTCTCCTTCAGCTGGGGAACTGGGGCTCTGAAGTGTTTTTTTTACTGCCTTTCCTGTAAAAGGCGGTGATGGTATCCACTCATGGCTGCTGCTGAATGTCTCTAGCATGCACACCTACCTGCACCAGCTCTCCTTCTATGAAGCCCCTTTTGGGGGACGGATACTTAAAGCTAAATGATAAATTTTGCTAAATGAAAACTCACTTTCTGCCTGAAAACTGCAACGTCTCTTCCTTGACAATGGAGAGAAATAAATGCAGCTTTGTATGGTTCTGTCTGCAGAAGATATCATGGGCATCTGGTAAGGACCTGGTCCCCCTGCAATGCCAGTGCCATGGGGCCACATGCAGGCATCGAGTTCATTTTCCCATTGCAATCTCATTCCTTTATTTTTGTGTTTATTTTGAACTAAAGAATGATCGTTCTGAGGAGGGATCAATAGCCTAGCTGAGTGTTCAAGTTATTAACTCACAAACAAACAGTGTCAGGGCTGATGGGAGGAGGAAGAATGTCAATTTTCTGTGCAAACGTTATTGCGAGGAGCCATCAAGGAGTGTTTTATTTAGCAAATCAGGGCTATAGGAAACTGCTATTCCCTTGCTGGGAGAATGGAGAGAGTTGAGGAATCAAATTATGTATCTAGTAAAGTGTCTCAGGAGGGTTAACCTTCAGGCTGAGGGTCAGCCTGAAGGGACCAGATGGGGAACAATGTCATGTCTCTTTTCTTATCCATCTGCCCATCTATCTTTGCCCTCTCCAGTGAAAAAGCTTTCTGCTGAGTCTTTACTCTCCCCTCCCCTCATTTTTGGGATGTTTGCCTTCGCAGGCAAAGGACATGAACCTGTCCTAATTCTTTCCATAGGAGGAAAAAGAGGACCTGTCCTCTTCAAGCCATCCTCCATTGGAAGTGGCTGATAAAAATATGGGTAATCACCCACTTAGCGCCCTTAGGGCTGCCCACAGAGCAGCGTATATGTTTTATCCTCCTTTGAATCCCCATCCTCCTCTTGCCTAGAAAGGTGTACCAGTGTTTTACACCCCTTCAGATCATTTTTGCCTTGTGCCCATATTAAACAGTGGCAGAGGGCTGGAGGGCCAGGCTGGCAGCTGGGGCTGTCCCAGCTCTTAGCAAATCCCACCATGCATTAAAATCTTTGGATTCCCAGCCCTTTCCCCCTTTTATGTCCCGTGTCAGCAGTGACTCAGTATGTGAAATGTATTACCAAGGTCAGAGTGTACGCTTTGAAATCTCAGCTGCCACAGAGGAGGTGGCTTTGCAGCGCAGAAAATGTAACTGGTGTCTTGCCATGTCCCAGGCTTGCAATGTTCCATGCAATATGCTCCCTTGACTGATGCTTAGGAGGTACATGGGGGAAAAAATATTTCATTGCCCTGCACTCAGGTTTGTCTGGCTGCTAAAACAGAGAGAGAGAGGTAGGATTTCTGTAATGTTTTGGTGTGGATCTCTCTTATGGAAGTTTTTACAGGGAGTGTGCTGAGCCCTTATCCTGTAAGGGCATTGCTATGACTCTAAAGGGCACTGGGAGGGCTGCAGCAGGGAAACCTTGGGGCTGCCTGCTCAGTTTTAGTGTGTTCCCTGATGAGCTTCCAAACCCCGGTGGTACTGTGGGGCAAAGCACATGACAGTGCCATCCCTCTGCCCTTTTCTGCAAGGCTGATTGTGGGAAGGCAGTGCTCTGCTCTGGCCCAGTGAGGGTGAAAAGGGTGAGAGGGCTCATTTGCCCATCTAAATCCCCTCCTTTTGCACCACCAAGGTCACTGCTCTCCTTTCTGCTGGTAAAACCTTGCAGGTGGCAGGTCCTCAGCAAAGGAGAGCCTGATGTTTTCAGGGAGCATGAAGCCACTTTGCCTTTACAAGCCCATAACAATAGGGTGGGAAAGAGTCTTTCTATTGCCATGCAGCCATCTGACATCTAAGAAAAAAATGTTTGCAATTGAGGCAAACACCTTTTGTTCGCTAAGCCCTGCATGATCCTGTTCTTGTGATGCCTCTATTTCCATGGTCCTGTGGGGGTCTGTGGCTATATTGGGTAAACCCCTGCCCACTGAATGGGGTCTGGCTGCACTGGTGCATTACAGCCTGGGAGCTTTATATCCCCCAGAGAGCAGCCAGCCAGTTTTTGGGATTCACGAGTGTACAGTCCTCATGCTTTCTAGGTGTGTAAGGCAGAGGGGGCTGATGCTCCTCAACCCAACCCTTGTTCCTTTGCTTGCTGAATCACATCTCTCAGGCTGGATTTTTAGGTCCTGATGTTCCAGTTGCTGGAAGCAACAGATGTCATGCCAAACCCACTTGGCTGCACGATTGCTCCTTTGCATACCCTGTGCTCACATGTGTGTATATCCCAGGCATGCTCCTGTGAGCATTGCAGTGTCTTACAGGCTGATGAAATGCCTTTTCCTTAATTAGAAGTGGAAAAAATAGTGAGGGGTGGCATTGGGTTCACATCCAGTGAACTCCTCCCACTGCTGGTTTGCTGTGGAACATTGTGCTGGGTTGCTGTGAGGAAGTGCCTGAGCTGCCTGGCTGAGCAGCAGGCATATACCAGAAGACAATTGTCTGCAGTTTTGTGCCACATTTCTCACCCCTAAATACTCTTCCCTTCAAACACAATTTGGTAGTGACTTTCTGCTGTGCACATTAGGTCCTCATAGAGTTCAGGGTGGAGAGGGGTGGTTTGTAGGGCAGAACAAGTTGTGTGAGGAGGCAGAACAGCTCAAGCCTTGCCCTTGGATGAAAGACGAAAATCTGGCCATAAAGTCCAATGTTTTATTCCACATACAGCAATTGCTTTGAAAAAGAAATTAAAATGAATGAGCCCTTCACATTTTTGTGGAGCTCTGGTCCCAATCAAATAGCTGGACTGGGAGAAGCATTAGAAAATGGGGGAACAATCTCATGTTAGTCCATTGGGAAAGTTAATAGACATTTTCCATCCCAAGTTTGTAGGATTCTGGGCTTTTTGCAATAGCTGTTTCACTTAAACCACAGCTCTGTGCATTGCCTTGCTCAAACTGACGGCTCCTTCCCCTCCAGTGGCCCCGCTTGTCTCATTAAAGCTCCCACCTTTCCGCTGCTCAACTGAAAATCAACAAAGGGAAATTTAGGCTGGATATCAGGAACAATTTCCTCAAGTTGACCGTGAAAACGCCTCCAGGGAGGAGCAGCAGAGGCTTCGTTGCTCTCAGTGTTTAATGGGTTTCCCATCTAGGTGTGGGAGGGAGAGCAGCCTGTGCTCGGAGCCGTCCGGAGAACGCTGGGCATCCCTGGCTGTGGGCGATGGTCTTTCCCTTCTTTTGATCATTTCCCTAGGGAGAAGCAGAGCAGGTGTTGCTGATTCTCCTTCCTTGCTGCTCTCACCCCAATGCTTCAGGCATGTCAGTGCAGTGGATTTCCCCATTAATAAACCCTGAGATAACTCCCTGCCTGGGACAGCAACCGAGGCATATTCAACTTGAAACAGCATGTGCTTGCTAGCTGTCCAAAAACTGATTTCAGGTGAGAGTAACTCCACACATGTGCTGGAAAAAGCAGGCGCCTTCCTTCAATGACTCACATTCTTTCAGCATCTCCTCCTTGGCCCTGTGTTTGCTGGAAGGGGGTTTCACTCACAGCTTCTCTGTCCCAGGTTGGCTTGGCTTGGCTCTTTCCTGTGTTGGGGTGAGCCTGTGGCTGCCCTGTTGGAGCTGAATCCTGGCATCACTACATTGCACCTTCTCTACAGCCTCTAAGGAGCAATCACAGGAGAGGGTCCCAAGGCATTCCCTTCCTGGATAGCCTGGTTGTGGCATGTCACCATGTTGGGATTTAATTTCATGCTGGATTTTTTAACTAATTATTTTAATTGGAAGTGCTATGTCTCACGCTAATCCTCCGTGACCAAACAAAGGGGCAGGAAGGATTGAGGAGCTGGAATTTTACTGAGGTCAGTCAGCTCAAATGGAGAAAACTATGTTTTTCTGAAGGGAATGCTTGAATTATCATGGAGGATGCTTTGGGGCAGAGGAAGCCTGGAAAGGAGCGGGCATAGGCAGGGTTGCCATTTCTGGCTGGCGGTGCAGGGAGAAAGTGCTCACAGATGCGAGGTTCTGAATCAAAGTGAAGCAAACATCCTGAAGAGCTAAGCTGAGGGGTCAGCTTGCAACTCAGACGATATGAGAGATGGAAAGAAGAGGCGACAAGGAACAAAGGAACAAAGCCCTAAGGGGAATGAAATCCTCACTCAGACTCCTGCAGCATGTTGGAGGACTTCTTGGAGATCAGTGGTAGTGAGCAACAGAAATCCTAAGCGTCCTACAAGGATATTTGATCTTACCTTGAAACACTTTCAGCCTGGAAGCCTGGTACATGGAAAAACGCAAAGAAAGAGCTCATAGTTTAGCATCTCACCATATGGTTGCTGTTGCAGGAGCTTTGAAAGGAGGAGAAACCACATTTGGGGTGTGAGAGGGAGATCAGAGTTTTCGCTGTCCACGCTCCTCATGGTGCCATGTGGATATCTTATGGCTATTTGTGGGCATTCCCCTTGCAGGGACCTTGTGAGGCCATACATATGATGGAGAGAGAAACCCCAGCACTTCTGGTGACCACCATTTCAGGGTGTTGGCAGGTAGTATCCCACAGTGATTTTTCTGGGTCACATGGCCTTCCTTTCCCACCCTCCCTCCACAGCTGGTGTTGAACAAATGCAGAGGAGGACATTTAATCCTTTCTTTGAATAATTTCATAACCTAAGGCCAAAGGCTACAGATGAGCATGGCCTGTGGGGGACAGGGAACTCTTGAAGGTTCTGGTCAGTGTGACAGGAGGTGGTGTCAGTGCAGCAGCTGCCAAGCTGTTTTAAAGCAGAACCCTCTCTAGATAGCTTTTAAAAATGTACGTGATATCTCACAAAAACATGGTCGAGGTGTGGATTCCAGCTGTGCACTTCAGAGATTTCCGATCTTTTGTTTCCCGTGCATGAACCCAACGCACTAATCTGCAATTTGGGTCTGTCTCTGCTCTTTGCTCCAGCCGGTGGAACTGTGCCGGGAAGTGGGACACCACGTGTGACCCGCAAGGGCTCGGCGGAGAGCGAGCCAGGAGCAGCGAGGGGGAAGGGGAGCAGGTTTCTATGGCTCCGTTTGCAGAACACTGTCTTGCCATGCAGGACGCTTCTGGGAGATGGGGCATCTCCTTGGATGCTCTTCTGAAGGCTGTGGATCCTTGCAGTAACCTGCTGCCCTCACAGAAGAATCACTGTGTCAGGGCTCTCCTGGCCTGCACCCACATCCCAATTCTCTGAGGAGGCAGAGTCTTGCTTGGAGTCTTGCACAGAGATTCCCTGAAACTTCAGGCTTTGGGCAGCCTCCCATGAGGGTATAGTTGTCACTGTTACGAGCACAAGCAGGCTCTGGGTAGGGGCAGAGCTACTTTCCTTGTGCAGAGCCTATTTTCCTTATGCATCACAGAGGACCAGCAGGACAGGGGTACATCTCCAGGCCTTTTCTCTATTAGCATTGTCCTTAGCCCTCCAAGATGGGCTCTGGGTGTCTTTGCCCTCCTGTGCACAGGAGCTTCATGGGCACTTGCAAGGCATCACTGGGGAGACTCATGAAACAGGATGAAGACCTGCAGCCCACCACAGGGGCCAACACCAGCAGGATCCATGTCAAGCAGTCTGGAGCCAGGGTGTCCCAGGCAGCTGGGAACACAGGCCTCAAGAGTTTCTTTGGAAAAGGAAGCCACAGCCATGTAACACAGGCAGGGCTGTTTCTGTAGCATTCTGTGGGCTGGGAGCAATTCCCTTTGGGAAGCCCAGATACAGCCCTGCAGCTCTCCCCCAAACCTTCTTAATTTTGTCACTGACTGCAGCAATGTGAGGGCTTCCCTTGTGCCACGAATGCTTGTTTTGCAATGGAATTGACATTTGTTTCCTGCAATGACGACACTTTGCCCTTCCAGAGCCAGCTGAATTCTTGCTAATCCTCCCTTCCCTTGATTCACACATTTTTTCTTCATTCTGCTCCTAGACCACGGCGCTTCACTAAGCGTCGCAGTCAGCAGCAGGTAATTTAAGCACACATCTGCTTGCAATCTGGGAGGAAGGAGAGAGGCAGTTTGTCTTTGTTAGAGGCCTGGCGGTCATGGCTCTTTGCTTACCTGGTGGCACAAAGAATTTTCTGTGGCTCTGTGGGGGCCAGCTGGGAACCAGGGGTCAGCTAGGATGGGGACACAGTGCCTGGCTCTGATCCCTTGCCCAGGGGCATCTTTGGGCATGTCCAGCCAGGGCTGATGTGCTGCATGACCCAACTTGAGCACTGGTATCTGCCAGGTTTGGCTTCCTCTTCCCTTAGGCCCCTTCTGGTGACTGCTGGACTCACAGCTTTCTCCAGTGAAGGCTTGCTGTCCTGCTGGCTGGTGGCACCCAGGTTTGAGAGACAGAGAAAGCCACTGGAGTCAGTGCCCAGACCCATGCCCTTATTTCAGGAAAACTGAGGTTTTGGTCCCATCCTTATGGATGAGACAGGGAAAACTGAATTCACAGGAGTAGGTTGGCGCTATTGCTGGGGACGTGGGGGGATTAAATAGCACCAGCCTGTAGGAAACCATGGCTTGTCTCCTTCCAGTGCTTCAGGGCAAACTTATTTCAGCAAATTCTCCATCCCCTGTTGCTATTCCCTCTCTTGGGTTTCCTCTCAATACACCAAGCTGCTCAGTTTATTTTTGGAGCTGCCCACTCCCCACTGGCAGAACAGACATGCCAGTGCATTTATATGTCAGAAAGGCTGAAGGTCTGGAAATCAGGAGGTAACTGCTGATTTTTCTGGGGAAATGAGGACATGTCGCTAAGTTTTTCCAAGGAGCTGTAGGAGTGGAGCACTGCTGAGATGCTACCATGGGAAATTTGGGCTGTAGAAGGATGCTGCAACCCTGAAACACTCCTCATGCACCCATGCAGCCCCCTCCTTCCCTGTTCCAGTCCCTGTGAGTAGTTTTTAAGTGCACTGATGTCTTTTTTCATGTTTTGCTAAGTTTAGACTGCTTGCCTTTTCTCTCAGTGTCCCAAAACAGCTGCTGAATGAAAGGCAATCTTTTTCTGATATTCAATTCCATAAGAAGGAGTGATTTGAAAATGTGTTGATTCCTTGGACTGTGGGAAAAAGACCTGTACTGCTGGCAAAATTGGGCTGAAAAGTAATGTGGGTTTTTTCAGGGTGGGTTTTTTTTCTTTTTTTTTCAATAGGTTCATGGAAAAACAACTCATATTTCTTCATTGCTTTGAATTTTCCCTGGAGGATTCTAAGGGGCTGAAGTCTTGTATTTCTATACACTTGTTTGCGGAGATGGCAAAATACGGTGGATTCACACAAAAGCCTCAGATTTGGCAGTATTGGAAAAAGGGGATCTGTGTGATGCCCTGAAGCATCGTTCTTACAGCCCACAAAAGCCAGACATCCCAAGGGGAGCTCAATGCCAAAATTAGCTGAATTCCCAGCCACATCAGTGGGGTGAAGTGGCTGTCCAGCAGCCCATGCTGGAGGAGCTGTGCTCCCTGGCCCTTGCTTTGACACAGATGTTTTGTGTCACACTCAGGTCCACTGGCAGCAGTGCAGGGGCTTTCCACTCCCTGTTCCTTCAGGGCATCCGTGAGGGAATTACTCTCACCTTCAGGCTTTACCCTGCTGGCTGAGTGTGGGGTGAGAGGCTGATACCCAGGCTTGGTCCAGATGCGGCGCTGCCGGCTGTGCGTGGGCTTTCCTCCACCCAGAGAGCAGCCTCACGTCCTCTAAAGATTGCATGTTTGAGATATGTGTAATATTAGTCCACGTAAATCACATCAAGCCCATAGTTTCCAGCACTGCTGGCTTGGGCTCTTGCAGACTGGCTTGCTGTCACTCAGCCATGGGCCGTCTAGGTTAGCTTAATGAGGAAGCCAGACTAAGATGAAATAATTAATGCAGCTGTAGGAGCCTTTGGGGAATTAGGGAGCTGGCCCAAATCTTCCTCCCCAACCAAAGCACTCCAGGCCTTTGTGAAGGTTCGGAAATTCTCCATTTCCACTGGGTGCTGAAGGTGGGTCTGTGGTCCTTCCAACCCAGGATGCTCCCAGGAGCTCTCTGAATCAGCTGCATAGGCATGGAGATCTGGACTGGCTTCAGGGCAGCAGCTGGCCTGGGACTGTGAGCAGGGAGCAATGTGGGGAGTCACAGGTGTTTTGGGAGGGTGAAACTCCCATGACAGGAGAGGAGAATGGTGCCAGGCTCTGGAGGATGCTCTGTGGTTGGGATGCTCTTGTTGGCTCCAAGAGTGGGGAGATGAGTGAGAGACCTCTCACTCAGGGCTTTCCCCACTCCACCAGTGCAAATGGGCAGTGACAAGGGGAGGCACCCCCTCCCACTGTGGTCCTGCTGCTCAGCACGAGCCCAAATTAAAGAAGGTTTATTTAGTAAACCCATTCCAGGATAAAGGATTTGATTTATAGGCGCCCGATAGTGCTCCAAGGAGAACTTGTACAACTTTAACTGCATTTTCTCAGCATCACACCAGCCCAATAAAAGAGAGTTCATATGCGCTGCACAAATTCTCACTTCCAATATAAAAAAGGTTTTATGAGACTGGAAGTCTCACTGGCTCTGTGGGGCCGGGTGTATTGGCGGATACTCCGCATGACAGACCCTTGATTCCTCTTTGAGTTGTCAGACTTCAGTAGCATTTACAGCTATTTAGCTATCAAATTTTATGTGCAGCTCTGAGAGAAACGTGTCTTTTAAATACTGCTCTGTCTCATAAACAGCAGTCTGTTAAACCATGTCAATGGTACAAGCAGTTTGTGGAGTCCTACAATGCAATCGCCTACAGGTCTGCTCGTTACCTGAGCAGCAAAGTGCTGAACAACTCACAAGTTAATTTCTCGAGCCAGTTGTCTTGGCTGGGGATCAGCTTGCCAAGCAAAATCTGGTAATAACCATGCTCCAGCAGCCCATAGTCAGGTCATGTTTTAGCTGGAGTCTCACTTGCTCTTTGCTCACTCAGACAAGGATCTGGTGTTAAGTCATCTGCACTATGGTTATGCCAAGAAGCCATCAGCAAGTTCACATCCCTGGATTTTTCCAACCCAAAACTTTAAGGCTCAGGATCCTTTCCTTTCTACAGAATGACCCTTTGGTCTTCTCTTTCATCTTTCTCCTCAGAGAAGGAGCTGGAGACAGAGTGTTTCCAAGGTGCTGTCCTTGACCTTGGTCATAACAGAATCCCTTCACTGCCCCTTCAAACTTCCCCCTAGGACATCCCTTTCCTGTTGCTTTCCCCCTCTGTGCTTTTCCCAGCCATGGTTCAGGGCAATAGTATGTACCACATTACATCTCTGCTCTATTTATTTGGTGACCCAAGCTGAGCCTGCTTGTATCAGATGAGGAACAGAAGCTTTCTTGCCCTTTCTGCCGATAGTGCAATCACACCAGCTCCAACACTGGGATATAATTTATGGATTCTGAGCAACAGGTCGGATCCGAGCCAGACATGAGCTTTCAGACTCTTTTATTTCATTCTTTACTTCTTCTTCATTTTTTTTTTCCCTCTCTTAAACCTATTATTTTAGTGTAAACTGCTAACTTTATGCTAGTTTTGAGCTTGTGCCACTTGGAAGGTGTAGACGGCATGGAGAGCCTGGGCTTTGGGCGCCTCCACCCCAAGGCATGGGGTAATGAGCACTTGGATGCCTAATTGCTGCCGTGCGCTGCAGCCTGGGAGGTTTGCTCTCCCATCGCTGCCGTTTCTGTGTGCAATGAGCCGGGGGGACGGCGAGGAGAAACATATATATGTATATATATATATATATATATATATATATATATATATATATATATGCGTGTGCAGCATGGTTATTTTCAAATACGAAATTGCACCTGCAAAAATAGAAGCCAGGAAAAGGACTGGCAGGCAGCTTGGATCTGGGAGGCGCCATGCGTGCGGAGCAGAGATGGAGACGGCGTCTCCGAGTTCCTTTCCCATGCTCGCGACGCCTGATAGTTTTAGCGGACATGGCTTTTCCTCCCACTTGCATTTCAATTAATCATCTGCTTGTCAGCGCTCTTCTCCCCAGCTCCCCTCCCCGCCGAGTCCTGGGGAGCGCTGCGCACACATGCAAGGCGCCCATGCACGCAGCCTGCGTGCTGACGGGCCTGGCTGCTCATTAATCACTCACGGGTGTCGTGCGAGGCGGTCCCCCCAGAAGGAAGTTTGGAAGAGGGATAGACAGACATCTCCTTGGTCTCCGCTTCATCAATGGGGTTGAGCTGAGCACAGGATCTGGCCCTGACACGCTGCGGTCCTGTGGTCTCTGTTCGTCTCCATGCTCGACGTCCCGCTCCAGGCAGAGAGCTCGTCAGGTGTGTTCATCCAGATTTTGCCCTCCAGTATCCGAAACAAGCGCTGAGCAGGTCCATCCCCCTCATAATTTGTGGGGGACTTCATCATATTTAATTTTTCTTGGCAGTGGCATGCTCATCTGAAATGGCTTAAGAAATAGCCTGAGGAAGCTCCAGTCCATAATCCTACCCCTCGCAGGGTAAATACTGAGTGTGGACCAGTTTACTTTGCCTGTTTGGGTTTTGAAAACCTTCAGGCTTAGGTCCTACAACCTGTCTGGGTTCATCTTCCAGCAGGTGATTGTCATGAGACTATGCCTTCCTTAGGGCAAGCCTGAACCTCTCTTGTTGCAGCTCTTGCAGTTCATGCCTGTTGTCTCTCATCTTCCCACCATGGAGGAAATCAGCCTGTCTCCATCTCCTAGTGATCTCTAGGTAGTTGTTGTCAGGTTGCTGTTCAATCCTTCCAAAACCATCACTTTTACAGGCTGTGCAAGCCCTGTTTTTTCAGCCTCTCCTCATCCCCAGCCTCACCACCACCCTTCATGGACTTGCTGGAAGTCAGCATTGCCAGTCTTATACCAGAGCCCCAAAACTGGGCACAGTGCTCCAGATGTGGTTTTAGGACTTTTTTTTTTCCATTTAATTTTTTTCCATAGTGAATCTTACAGACCCTGCCTAGGCATACATTTGGCATCAAATTTCCCCTTTCCCATTGGGAAAGCTTGCCAAAATACATGAAAATTAATAAAGTCTCTGTGTGTGTGCACGCTAGTGTGCACACTTATTTAGGCATGATTCCTCTTTTGAGCATTCAGTAGATTTATTTTCTTACTAATACTTTTCACAAGTGTCTCTAGAACTACAGTTTGAGCCCTGCACAAAGGTGCTGCTCTGCTCAGAGGCTCCTCTGCAACCACAGCAGGAGCTGTGCCCTTTTCCTGAGCCATCTTTGACTTTGCTTCCACAGACACTGTGGGATCAGATGGTTTCTTTTCCTTTCCCCTCTCTTTGCCCAGGGTTTCTCCTAATTAGTGCTCCAAGTTTTATCTGCCAGGAAGAAGGTTTTTTTGGGGCCAGTCAGAATTGCTCCAGCATGGCTGGTACACTCTGTGCTGGGAGGTGCTGTAACTGTAGAGAGCAGATTGTTAGGAATGAGGGGTGCAGCCAGAGTTGGAAAAAGGGAGCACAAATGCCTTAGGAAAGCTTAACGAAGGTTGGGGTCCAGGCAGGCTGCAGAGCAGGAGGCAGAGGTAGGGGCTTAGAGAAAGAAGGGGACCCAAGGGGAGCAAGGGAGCATTTGCTGGAGGTGAGCATCCCAGTTAGAGGGTGAGAAGATGCTCAGTGTGAGTGTGGCTCCTTCCAGAAGAGCTCATCGGCATCTTGCAGAAAAGCCAATGCTGCTGAGAGAGCAGCTGAGGGTGAAGGGGAGGGAGCCAGCAGCACTGGGGGCAGCTGAGGGACCAAACAAGCCATGGCATCCATCCCCTTGCTGGGTCAGGCTCTGCTCTGTGGCCACAGTGAATATTTTCAGCCTTCCTTAGTTTTGCAGAAGGGCATTAGCTAACACACGCCCAGTGGCAAGTCCGGGATGAGCCAGCTCCACATCCCTGGAGTGGAGAGCTGGGATGTGGATTGAAACCTTTTGCTGTGCCAGGGAAGTAGAAGCCAGGCTCCCACTCTGCATCCAGGCAGCATCAGAATGGGCTCAAGCAAGCGGAAAGCAGCAAAACCATGGGCAGAAATCTGTTTCCCCACATTTGCTGCTCATCTGTGGCTCTACCCTGTGGTGAGCTCAGCAGGCTGATGAGTACGAGCAGACCTGACCCTGGCTCAGTTTTTCCTTTGTTCTGCCATTGACAAATATTCGGGATTGAAGTGAAATACTGTGCTTTTCTCTTCCAATGAAAAAAAAAAAAAACCAAACCACAAAAAAACCCCAAAAACAACCAAAAAAAAAAAAAAAAAAAAAAACCACCAGAAGGGAAGGAGCCCCTTTTGCATACTGCACCGGAGAACCCTCATCATCTTGTAGCAGGAGGCCAGCACACATGAATATTCCTGTGCAATATGCGCAAGTGATGAGCCCCATATGCAGGCCTTGGGAGAAATTAAATGTTTTCTACGGCATTTTCCAAAAAGCCTTTCTATCAAAGTGCTTGGCCCGGAGCCAAAAACGCCCCAGCTTTCGTGGCCCCAGCTGGTTGACACTTTTTTTATTATTTTATTTTTAAATGCTGATGAATATTTTCTAATTAAAAAACAAGCCTTCCCCTAAACTGAGTCTTGCCCCAGTGGATGGAGTGGAGCCAGAGACTGGGAGGGGGTTGGAGTCCACTGGGGATTCCATGGCTGCTCTTGGCTGATGGATTTCTCTTCCTTCAGTGCTGGAGCTTGCAGGAAGGGTCCTGAGACAAAAGGCACAGGTGGCCCACATCTGCCCTGCCATGCCTGGTGGAAGGCAGCCTGCCAGGCAGGGGTGGCACCCTAGCTCCTGCCTGCTGCCTGGCCCCCAAGAGAGGGGAGGAATGTGGGCAGGCTCCAGGCAGAAGATTTGAAGCACACCAACCTCCTGGGGGTGCAACTAGGCAAGGGGATTTCCAAGTCAAATTTGGCATTGCAAATGGCTGTCCTTCATATATTGCCCACAAAGGTGAGAATGAGAAAAGCCATGGTGTAATTTTAGGGATGGAAGAGATTTTAGGGGTGGTTGTTGAAGAGAGGCAGATGCATAAGATGAGACTTGATGCTGGCACTTGTCTTGAGCACGGAATAAAAAAGTCCTGATAGTTTTAAGGCATGTGAATGGGGTACAGATTTTGAGGGCTATCAGGGGCATAAAAGGGAGATCAGCACTGGTTCTGTGAACTGGAAGGAAAGAAGAGCCCAGAGTCCAGTGAGAGCCTGGCTGGTGGGGCAGGGTGATTGTGCAGGGATTGTGGGGCCAAGCAGGAGAAGTATCAAGCACTCCCCTGCTTACTCCTGGAGTCTGGTAGCATGGCCACCTCCAGACTCACAGCCCCTAGAACTGCCCTAGGGTAAATAAAGACCTGGATGTGTGCTCCTTGGCTATGAGCCTTCATGGCAGATCACAGAGGCCACTGCATTCATGTTTAGTGTTTGGCTTTGAGGGCTTACTAGTGGAAAACGTGTCTTGCTGCAGGAATAGTGGCGGCAGCTGCCCTCACCTCCATCCTCCTTTGTGACAGCCACATGGCTTGAGAGTGGGAGCTCACAGGGCAAAGCTCAGGGGATGGAGAAACAGCTTCTGGGGTCTGGCAAGGTGGGATTCTCCTAGCTGAGTTGTTTTTCTCCTATACAGCCAGGTTGGCCTCAGACTCCTTTCATTGTAGGTTGTTGGGTGGGAATGTGATGGCATGTCCACCTTGGATGCTGTATCCCATAAAGAATAGGAAAGAAGAAAATGAAGAAGGGAACTGAGCAGTTTGACATCACTAAATCAGTTCTGGGGCTTGGTACCAGTGTATGCATCTTCCCTCCCTTGCAGGGCTGAAAACAAATTGGATTTTATTCCAACCTCTTCTTTACTGAGTATTCATTTAATTCTGCTGGCTTTGCATGGCAAAATATTCCTCCAAGAGTACATCTTCTTGACTTGGTTTTTTGGAAAGAGGCTGAGACTCACAGTCTCACACCATGCCTCACCTGCCAGTGGCAGCGCACAGAGATGCTGGGCTTGCCAGAGCCATGCTTGGTGGAAATCCTCATTTCCAAAAGGGTGTTTTGTTTCCCCCATCACCACCGAGCACATCACACCATCCCAGCACGGGTCTCAGTGGACAATCACTCAGTTCTTCTCTCTGCCCTGCAGGAGCTGCTTCCCTGATGTCAGGCAGGGAATACCTCTAACAAACATGTTAATTTAAGAGCTGTTAAAGCCCAGGGGCAGCGGGAGGTCATAGTCGGCACAAACAGATGGTGTTTTGTCCTTGATAATTAAACTTTCCTGTAGTTTTGGGTGAGATACTTTCTTGACTTTTATTTCAGTGCAGCTGCCTTCAGCCAGCTCCATTTCTCCCTCCTCATCCTCTGCTTGCCCTCATCAAACACTGCCTGTGACGTCTGGGGCAGGATCCCAGGGAGATGGAGGGTCCCCATGGGTTTTCAGAGGGGTCCCCAGCAGCCCCTTGGTCTCACCTCACATACTCTGCTGGCTCCAGGCTCTGGCAGTCAGGGCCCCTCAAAGAGGCAGCAGTTGGAGGCCAGGAGAGGAGGCCAGCCTGGGGTTTTGGGGTACCCCCAGCCCATTTCAGCAATGCTGCTTCTGCCTCTCATGGCTGCTTTTCCCTTTTCACCATCTGCATCCAGCCAGTGCTAAGTTGAGAGGGGGCAAGGGAGCAGGGGCCAGGGAGGTCCTGCTGCAAACTGAGGCAGCAGTGATGCCAAGACAGCTGCTGTCAACCCATGGGGCTTGGCTATGGCTAGGGACATTTCAGAGCAAAAAGAGGACATTTTCTACCCCCTGCTATCCCTGGAGGGTGTTTGCAAGGAGAAGAGGGCAGGCACATCACCCCAGTGCCGCTGCCAGCCTAGGCTCAGTTCTGGGGCAGACCCCTGGGCATACTGAAGAGGCTGCTGGCAGCAGAAAGCCCCTTCCAGCTCCACTGGAGCCAACATGGGCTGCGTTCACCCAGGGGTGGGATTAGCTCCTGCCTGCAATGCTGCCCCTGTCACTTGTCATCAGGGCATTATAGAGCATCCACATGCCTCAGTTTCCCCCATCAGTCGCCCACTTCAAAAGCTGGGTGCTGCTCTGACATAGGGGCACAGACCCCAGGAGGCTGCTCAGGAGATGCTGAGCACCTGTGTTACCACATGGGGTGAGAGTTGTGATGGAACTGTGTGAAGCAATGACCTACAAACCCCATCTATCTGCAGGGTGGGCAGAGTTCCCCTCCTGTCTTCTTTGTCCTGCCCAGGTTTTGAGCAGTGTTCTTGCAGTGAGGAGGGAGGCAGGGGGCAGCCCATTTGCAGGTGGAGGACAAATGTCCTCGCTGTCACGTCTGTCCTGTCTGCCTGCAGTGGCCTGTGATCCAAAAGCATCTTGTGGGATGGTGACCCCAGGAAAGCTGGTGGTCTGAAGCTTTAGAGGCAGTGGGGACACAGCACCTCCCATGGAACCTGGACAGGGAAGGACAGCAAGCAGGGACCAGTGGGGAGCACACATCCCCAGCATCCTGAGCCCCTGTCTGCCTCCTACAGTGTTGCTGCTCTCCCTGGGCCTTGGAAGCTCCCTGACTCCTGCCTACCTCATCCTCCTGCCAACTTGTACTGCAGGCATGGAAGAGAGATGATACAAAGCAGCACAAGCCATAGTCATCATCCCTGAAGGTATTTAAAAGACATGTAAATATGGCACTTAGGAACAGGGTTTAGTGGTGGACTTGGCAGTGTTAGGTTTACAGTTGGACTTGATGAGGCTTTTGTCCAACCTAAATGATTGATTTTATGATTCCATGATCCTGAGGCATCTCTAGGGAGGCAGCATCAGAGTCATTGGAGTGTCTTCCTCTGTGCCAGCAGCTTAAAAAAAAAGAAAGCCCAAGCAAAAAGCCAGGCTAAAATTAAAATGCCCAAGAAGCTCTGTACAATAGGGTGTTTCATCAGTTACACTCCCAGTATGCTAAGCCAGTATCTTCTTCCCTCCTTGGACAAGACATCTGCCAAGATCTCTTCCAGTGCTCCTCAGTCCAATCTGCTCATGTCCCTGATCCCCTGCCACACAACTTCAGGCTGTCATCCTCCTCCAGCTCTCTCTCAGCGTGTTGGCAAAAAGCAAACCTGCCCTGCTGTTTGAGCAGCAATGCTGTGGCCTCGGTCCTTGGACACCTGTGTTGGTTCAGGAGTGAGCTGTAGCTGTCCCTGGCTTGGGGACATCACCACTGGAAGGTTTACTGGGGCCAAGCAAGCACGGTCCTGCCTGTGCTGGAGGAAGGGGGTCCTGCAGGGTGCCAGCAGCCTGTTTGGGGTTGCAGCTGGCAGTTTTGCCCTGCTTGCCCCTGTGTTTCCACAGCAGTGCTGTGCTCTTCACCTCACACAACCCCAGTGCCAGCGAGCTCAGACACAGTGCCCACACTGTGTCCAACCCCTTGCCTGGGTGCTGCAGAGAACAGCCCTGCAGAGGAGCAAGACTGGGCTGGTAAGATATACAGTCTTTGTGTTTCGAGCAAAATAAGGTTTCTGTGGAACCTGTGTCTGCAGGTGCTATTGAGAGGGATGCTAAAGCTGCTGTGGCCAAACATGCCCCAAAATCTCTCCTAGCAGTGACCACAGGAAACAGCATGCTCCTCTGTGCCATGTCTGCTGTGTCATGGGCATCCAGCTGATAGGAGAAGTCTGTCTGGACAAGCCCTGCCTGTCCTCCCTTTCCTCTTTGTTTTGCTCAGGATGGCGTATGACTGTGCCACAATCCAGATTTTAATACTAGGCTGCTTTTCTCTGCCCTGGAGCTTTGGATCTGAAGGGATGTTGGGTATTTCATAAAGCAACCTCACTACAGAGTCTCCCCAAGGCAGAAAACAGGGTTGTGAGCAAAATGCTTGGGGGACTGAAGGGCGATAGAACCTCGCAGACAAAAATAAGAAATGTTGCCAGCATTTGCCTGGAAAGCAGAAACTGAACCTGGCATGAGACAGCAGGACCTTCCTAAAGAATTTGGGATAATTTGCTCAGTGTATGGGAGTTTGGTTTTGATTTTTGTGGAGTTGTTTTGGTTTTGTTCTGCATCATTAATTTTCTACTTTTGTGGGTGGAGGCTGGGAATGGAAGTGCCAAAAATCAGCATAACACCAAGAGCTCCATCCCACAGTAACCACAGCCTGGAGACTCAGACTGAGCAGGAACTGCTCCCAAATATGCCCATCTTAGGTGATTTCTCCAGCTTCCAGAGAGGAGCACTGGGAAGCACCTGAACCACCAGCATCTCCCATCTCCAATTTCTCTCCCTTCTCTGTCTGATCCCTTCTGTCTGTCCCTGACATGGCACCATCTATGGAAAAAGCACTGCTCAGGACCTCATTTGAACAGAGGCTCCAGATAAAAAGCGCTGGTTCTGGCTGCTCTTTAATAGAAGCAAAGATCCTATTGATTCCTGCAACCTCTCTCTGCAGGGAGCCAGGAACGCTGAGTGCAGAGGAAAGCTGAGTAAAAAGAGAGGGAAAATATCATTTTCCATTGTTGGTCTGAGCTTTCCTGCGTCTCAAAGGCTGCCTGGGTGGGGCTGTGGGCTGTGGAGAGGTGACGCTTGGGTATGGCAGCACAGCTGACCTTCCTGCCCAGGTGGCACTGGTGTCTCTGAGGAATAGTCCTGGGACAATGTTGTTCCCCTGCCATGGGGATTCAAGCCCCTGCTGCCCTGCTGTGCCTCCTCACACTGCTGGTGTTGAAGATGTGTGATGCTCATTAGTATGCTGCTCCTTGTGCTGGCTTTTATCACTGCTGGAGCAGGCAGCCAGCCTTGGAGTGCTGCCCTCCACGTGAGGAAAAGCTGGTGGGCATGGTGGGAGTTTGAGGACAGGTATGGGCTGTGAGAAACATCCCCCTGAAGGCTCCAGGAGGGAACAGGGAATGGGCAGCAGCATGCAGTTGCCTGTGCAGCAGCACTGCCCCACAATGATGTGGCACCAGGGGCAGGGTCACTGGAGAGGCTCCCAGGGATTGTACCTGTCCCATGCTCTCCTGACATGGTGCTCCTGCCTGTCCTGGGGCCATGGAGGGATCAGAGCACCCCAGTGTGTCCCAGGGGTGGGCTGCACTGTCCTGATGCTTTTGGGCACCAATTTGAAGAGCTGCCAGGTGTAAGGTGATTGCCCTACCCTGCTCCTGGAGCAGGAGTGCCCCAGCCCCTGGAGCTGCAGGTGACAGCCTCACTCCTGGGACCCTCAGGACTCTGCTGGTCTTTCTACAGCTCCCTGCCCCAGTGGCAGCATGTCACCATGATCCACAGAAGCAAGAAATTACCTGGGAGCCAGCTTGCCAGTCTGGGGGATTCTCAAACAACATTCTGAGCCTTTTCATGGGTTGTTCCTCCCTAGACCATCCCAGCTGCCTCTGGAGCTCCTAAACTCTGCATTACTCTCTGAAAAGCAGCTCTGATTTAATCTGGGCTGATGCTCCCTCCCACATAGCTGCTTTCTTCAGCCCCATGGATATGGGGAGTAGCTTTGGTCATTGCTTTTCACACTGACACACCTTGCCAGTGGCATCCAGGGAAGATGGAGCAACCTTCAGCAGGGCTGTTGAAACCAAGAGCTCTGCAAGCCCACAGCTGCCTTCGGGGGCACACCTTCAACCCAAGCAGCTGGGAAGGTTTGTGAGGACCACCCTTCCACCATTTGTCCATCTCCTGGACCACAAGGGCAGGAGGGTGTGTGCTGCCATCCAGGGGTCCAGCAGTGCTCACTGGATGGCAGAGGCAGGGTGATGAAGGAGCTCTGCTGTGGGGTGCTCCTTCCTCCAGGCTATCTTCCTCCTTGGAGCCTTTGCTTCATCACCAGCAAGGGAGGAGGTGGAGGGAGGAAAGTCACAGTCCATGAGAGCCAAGAGTGAATTTATTTCAGCTGGCCCAAGTCATCCCTGTGGCACTCGTGGTCCAGTGGGGCAGTGCTAATTGCTCTATTGACAGTGGGGGTTTAAATTAGATTTAAGAAAGCTTTTCAGGCAGTGGGGATTCTGTCTCTGCTGATAAGGCTTTCTGATAGCACATATGAAGGAGATGATAAAGTTCCTCTTTTCTCTCTTCCTCTTAGGCAGCAAAGAGGAGTTTAGTGCTGACAGGGCACTGTAAGGCCCGAAGGCTTTAGGGCTGTTAGCAAGTGTCTGATATTAAGTGACAACTATTTTTTCCTCTGCTTCCCTCGCGTTGCTGCCAGGGATGATCTGAAAGGAGGAGACAGCACTCAGTGCTGTCAGGTGCCCAAGCAGAGCTGCCCACATGGTGCAACCCCTGGGAACCTGGGGCTGGAGGGTGTCCTGTCACCTTTGGTGCTTCACTGCTCCATGGCAGCACCACACCCTGCCTCTGGGAGGAATGGCATGCCACAGGAGGCACCCTGCATCCCCAGGGCTGGGAGAAGCCGTGCCAGCATCTCTGGCCTAGGCTGAGGAGTCAAGAGTGGCTTTGATAAGTGTGTTGTTTCTCCTTCAGTAACGCTGGTGCCCAGGAAGTGCCTGCTGCCAGTGCAGGGCACTGTGATGCCTGCAGCTGGCACCTGCACAGTACCACACCTCAGCAAGAGGCAGACTGGGACCTGGCCTGCTGGACAGGTGGGCTGCAGTGCCTGCAGGCAGCATCTGCGCTCCAGGTGTTGGGTACCAACACAGCCAGCCCCTGTGGTGCAGGTGTGCAGTAACACCTACACTCAGCAGCTGCAGTACAGGGGGTACCTGAGCACGTGTTGGGGGTGTCTGCAGTACAGGGGAACTGTAGCAGCTACAGCCTGTGTCAGCAGGCAGGGGTCCATCCCCAGTGCAGGTGTGCAGCACAGGTGTCCATGCACAGCCCAGGTGTCCATGCACAGCCCAGGTGTCCATGCACAGCCCAGGTGTGCAGCACAGGTGTCCATCCCCATCCCAGGTGTGCAGCAGAGGTTCTAGCACAGCATCGACAGTTGCTGTGGGCAGTGCAGTCACACCTTGGTGCCTGCCTGCAGGACAGGTGCTGCAAAGCTCCTTTGGAAGGCTCAGAGCAAAGCTGGAGGGGAAGCAAATGACTAAACAGAGTTTGCGTTTCCCTAATTCACTGCTTCAGAGCCAGACTCAAAACAGCACCTGGTGGTGAATTGTCTGATGGAAGACTTTGTCATGGAAACACTAGGTTTTAAAACTACCACTTTTCTTCTGAGGCAGCCACACAGTTCTAGAATGAGGGTTTTATTTATTTATCATTGCTGAGAGCAGCCTGTGACAGGTGAGAGTTGTGGTGGGAGACTGGGGTGCAGCCCACATCCCTCACCAGCCCTGCCCTGGAGCTGCTGTTTCCAGGTGCCAGTTGGTACTCCATTGCTAGTGGAGAACTGGAAGGGATCCATGCCTGTGCCTACTCAAAAGAGGACACTGGGACTGTTGAGCAGAAAATGTCATCCTACTTTTTGCCTGGATAGACTGGAATCCCTTGCCTGGAATCCCTTTCACTCCTGCTGTACTCCCTCCTGGGACTGTCCTCACCCCATCACAATACATCAGCTAATGTCACATTGCTGTGCCCCTTCAGTCCTGATCCAGCTCAGGGAACACAGGCCTGGAAACATTTGGTTTAGACTGAGAACTGCTGGAGGGGACCTTATCCATGTCTGTGTTGAGTTGCCTTCTGCTAAGAGGGACAATGGCTGATGCCCTCACTATCCTCGGTATAGAGGACAAGGCAGGGAAAGATCAAACAGGAAGTTGGGGACAGGGAGGATGGCTCCAGACCTGCTGGTCCACCACTTCATATGTTCCCTCTCCCCCTTTCTTCTTCCCCAGGCTCCTCTTTTCTCTCTACCTCTAAGAAATTATTCATTACTTGGGAAAATTTACCTTTTGCACAGAAGATTGAGTTTCACACTGCAAGCTTTGCTGTGTAATACATGTGGTTCCCCTCCATCACCTATAAACTGCTCCCTGCTGCCATGGGGACATAGCTCAGGACTCTGCACACCTGGTCAGCTGCTGCTCACTGGCCTGTGCACCCGAATGCCAGGGTTCTGGCTTTTACTAGAGAAACAGATAAGCAAGCAAATACAGCAACAGAAATTTGCATTGGAAACATCTGCAGAAATTGCAAAGGCTTTGTTATGTGCTTGGGGAAAAAAAAATCAACATGGCTTTGGGCAAAACAGTCAAACAAAGCAAATACTGCATGGAAAATTGCAATCCAAGTGAGAAGAAGTTGGTTTTCTGGCTAGATTTTTGTCCTAAAATAGCTTCTCTCCTCCCTGGTCACAGGGCTAATCTCTAAGAAGAAATGAGGTTTCCAGGGTGAGAGCAGCCAAGTGGTGAATTCTCTGTGCTGTCACTGTAAGCCTCTGCCTGTGTCCTGGCCATGCCCCAGAGTCCTCAGGGATCTTATCTGAGTCCCTCTACTCTCTCTTACTCCACCTGTATTCCTTGAGACCATCAATGCTTTGGGACAGGAACCATTCCCTGCTACATAACTCTGTTTTGATACTGGCCTAGGCACATGGGCAGGAGCAGCAGTAATTATTTTAAGAGCTGATGAGACAAGAGAGGAGCAGCAGGGGGTGGGCAGCAGGTAGCTTTGCTCCCTGGCAGGGCCAGGAGGTAGAATATGATGCTGGAGATGATACTTGCACTGAGCCAAGCTAAAGACTGCATCAAGGAGATCTCACACTTTCCAAAGAGCAGTCTAGTTGCTGGGGGTCCAGTCCCACCTCCTGTCATTGTCCCCAGAAATGGGGTGGCTGCACTAGCTGGAGATACCTGGGCTGTGGTGAAGGGAGGCTATGACCCCTGGTTCCTTGCCTGCTGCAAGTCCTGGTGCCACCCATCAGCCCCCAGGGCTGTAGAAAGGGAATATTCAGTGGAAAGTAAATTAGAGTGCAAATAGGAAGAGTTGGCTCCTGGGTTGCAGGTGGTTTCCCAGCTGCTCAGGGTCCCACATGCCAGCAGTGCCCCAAGATGAGGCATTGCCACCTGCCTCAGGTTCCAGCTGTCACCCACTGCCTGAGGTGCCACTTGTGATGGCAGCTGGGGCACAGGTGGGGTGGCAGTCAGGGAGCCATGCTGCAGGCACAGAGGGGACACATGGAAAAGGCAGTGGAGGGCAGGCATGAGAGAAGCAGGGGGGAAGAAGAAGAGTGAGTGATAAGGAGATTGTAATTAGCACTTGGCGCTCCTCGCCCAGAGCTTTCAGAGGAAGGTCACCTTCATTATCTCTGTTTTACAGATGGGGAAACTGAGGCACAGGGAAGGCAGTTGGAGTGATTTGCTCAAGGTGACCTGTGAGGGCTGTCAGCAGGGTCTGGGTCTTGTCTGTCTATGCTCTGCAGCACCAGCACACTGGGAATGACTCTTGCTGCCAGCCCTTGGAGCTCAAACCCAGCACTGAAAGATTAAAGGACATGGATCCCTTCTCTGCCCATCTCCAGGCTCATCCTCTTCAGCCCCACTGTCTAGACCCCCAACATCCCCGCCCCTAAGAGACATTTGAGATCAGGCTGGTCCAGCTGCACCCCAAAATCTGCCCGTGCAATCCCACCCAGCTGCTCTTGCCTTCCCTCCAGCCCTGCCAAGGCTCCCTGCGAGCCCGAGGCCGTCTGGGCTCCTGCAGCAGTCCTGTTGGGTAATGGAATATGTTTTGCTGGTTTTTTTTCTCTCACCAATGAAGCTCCCCCTTTATTTAGGTTTAAATGGATGCCATCTGGCTAATGAGCCCTTACTCATGTTCTAGATTAAAAGGCAATCCTGTGCACGTTACCGATATGGCACTGGAGATTAGAGAGGCTTAAATGGTTTTGAAGGTGCAATTTGCTTTTCATGCATGGTGCAATTTACTTCCTGGTGGGTGGGCCAGCATCCCCGTGGCTGTCCCCAGCAGCTCCCTCCTGGCTCTGGTCTCCTCTACCAGCCCTGACTACATGAAAATGAGAGTTTGGGCATCTCCAGCCTGGCAGGGCCATGCAGGATATCATTGTAGTTACTGCTGCCATTTGTCCACTCCTAGAGGGGCTTTCTGGTGCAGGCAAGATATCTTCATCACCTGCATTCTTAGCTGTCACTCCCTCCATACCTCCCTGCACCACAGCATCCCCTGGCACAAGGCACAGCTCACCAGGACAGAGTAGCCTCTGCCCCTCTCCCAGCCCAGAAAAGTGGGGGACAGCTATGGCCCATCAAGATATTGATGGCAGGTGGCTGAGGCTGAGGTCTCTGCTGTGATTAACATCTTGCCCATCCTGCATCATCAACTGTGAACTACCTGGGTGTGCTCCCATCTCCTCAAAACCCCTCTGCAACCCATTTGCAGGTAGCATTGCCTCCTGGGATGATGCTGCATCTGCCAAGGAGAGCCCCACCAGGGACTGGATTTCCTAAGGAAAATGTTGAGAATGAGACAGGGAAGATGGAGCATTTGTGCATGTCATGCATGTCATCACCTCCAGGCACCTCCCATGGAAAGTGCCACAGGCTATGGAGTGATGAAGTGTGCCCCAGCAAAATGCCTCATTTTGCAGTGAATTTCCCCTTGGCTGCCATGGAGCTGGTTTTACAGTCATCTCCTTGCAGTCCCATCACTGGGATCTCTCAGCCCTGGGGGCAAGCCCTGACTGCTCCTGCCTGTGTTTGCTTCCACAGATGGCTAACCCTGTGCCGTCAGCGTGCTGCGTGGTGCTCGCCGCGGTGGTGGTGGTGTACGCCCAGAGGCACAGCCAGCTGGGTGAGTCCTTCACGCCCCCCTCCCAGGCCCTGGGGGTCCTCAAAAATGGGAATCCTGCTCCTTCAGCCCCTCTCTCCTGGGGGAATCTGGGTGCACCCTCCAGGTGTGCCTGATATTATTGCTGTGCATGTTATCAATTCTCTCCATGACAAGTGTCCTCTCCAACCCATCACTGTGGGGTTTGGGCATCCTGCATCTCCCTCTGCTGATGCCCCTTGCCCTGCCCACAGCTCTCTGTGTCCCTACTGCTTTGGACCTCTTTGCCCACTCTTTTGTGGACACTGCCCCATGCAGCCTGCCCATGAAGGGATGAGGAGTTGGGAGGAAGCACCAGCCTGACAGCCTGACAGCTCCAAACTCCAATCACCTCTAACAGCTCCATGACACCTGGACCCATGAAAATGATGGATGATGCTTCATCTTCCTCTCACCTCCTTGTGGTGACTTAATCCCCACTGCCACCATATATCTGTGCCCACCACTAGCTCACATCTCTCCAAGTTGGCAGAGGATTCAGGGCTTATTTTAGTGTTGGCTTTAGAGGGATCACCCTTTAGAGTCTTTGGTGGCACTGGGAGCCAGAGGAGCCCCACACAATCCTGGGTCTAGGCAGGAGCAGGAAGATTATGAGGGATGGCTGGTCTTGGTGTAGGGTCCAGTTCTGCAAAAATAGGAAAAAATGGGGAATCTCCAGAATTACCTGCTTTTCCTGGCAGCCTGTCTGTAGTAGCTTTTAGAAGATCTTGGAGGGGAATTTTGCTCATTAACTCAAGTAAAGACACCTATGCATCCTTGGGCTCTGTGAAATTGAGGAATCCAGCCAGAGTGCCCACTGAGCTGCCTTAAATCCACTTGGGTGGGTTTACATTGCCACAAGCTTCCACCTTGGACACAGAGCCAGGGTTTGGCAGCACATCCTCATTGCATGGGGACAGCCACTCTCTGGACACAGAAGGATTTTGCTGGTTGGTGTTTCAGGAAGGTCCCCAACCCCTTCCCAGGGTGCCTGCCTAAAGCATTTGGGCGCTGTATGTGGTGGTGCTGTGATGCTTCCTGCAGAGAAGCAAAGCTGCTCTCTCCTGCTGTGCTTGCAGGATCACTGCCTGGGGAGCTTTAAAGGACCTGGCAAGAGGACAGCAGAGCATCCTTTGGATGCTTTGAATAGTAACCCAGGCCTGCTGCACAGGGAGGTGCACAAAACACAGAAGTGCCAGGTACTTCAGGGTTGCACACACTTGAATTGTGTTGTCTAGAGAAGAACAAATGCTGCTGCTCACCAGTGAGCAGGTCCACACATTTTGCCGCTGACAGCTGGTGCAGAGCTGCAGTGACTGTCACCTTCTGCTCTGTGATACAGCAGGATTGAGGGGTTCAGCAGCATAGCCTCCCATGTCCTCGTGTCCCTCACGTTTCCCTTGCCTGCCTGTGTCTGGGAGGGAGATTTTTGGGGCACCAGCTCAAAACTGAAGCTGCTGAGGCCTGTGTGTATCAACAACTGCCTGAATGGAGTGAGAAGTATGGCAGGGCTCTTCCCATCTGTGGCAGCTTCACTGGGCGACAGAAAAAGCCTACGGGGTCAGAAAATTACTTATGAGACAGTAGAACACCTTCAGGACTGCCCTCAATCTGTCCCTCCTGGGCACCTCTCTGAAATTCCGAGGTTTGCTCTGGCAGGAGCTTTGGAGCAGCAGATCTCCCTCCCACTCCACCATTCTCAGCTCGGAGGGGCTCCACACAGGCAGGTCAACACCAGAGACCCAAAGCTTGTGCCCCGTGCCCCCCAGCCAGAGCTCAACCCCTGCCCTGCTGCAGCCTCTCCTCACCAGCCGAGCCCAGAGCTTATCCCCCACCAGCCGGGCACTGGGGCTGGAAGTGCACACCAGGAATGGGGCTGGAAGTGCACAGCAGGAATGGGGCGGGAGGATGGGTTAATCCCACTGGTGGCAGGGACCCGGTGGAGTGGTGGGGAGATGCTGGCACAGAGTTCATTTATCATGCACTTGAGGCACGTTCGACTTTAATAGCTCATGAAGCACTCTAAGAGATGCATTAGCACTGAATACTTGAGTGAGGAGGATGTGACAAGCTGTTAAGTGAGCATGAGCACGGCGGAGGGAGCCTGGCCACCCTCTCCTGGCTCTGTATGCACCGCGGTGGTTACTGGAGCATCCTGCAAAGTGCCACATGAATTAATAAAAGCAGCGTCAGGCTTGGTGAAGGTGAGGCTGTTCATGTAATAACCCCTCTGCTGCTCACCGTTAGTCCTTCTCCTAGGAGCAGGCAGAGCATCTGTCTGGGATGCAGAAGCCTGGGATGATCCCCAGTGTTGAGGAAGGGAGTGGAGGAGCTCAGAGATCAGTGGGTTTGGGGTTTCTGTGGCCTTTGGGGTGGCGGAGCTCCCTTGCCTTGCGTCCCTGGCAGGCTGCTCAGGTTTCACGTGCATCGCACAGCTGGGGACTGAACTTCCCAGGGGATGGACACTGGGTGGTGGGAGACCAGAGACATCCATCAGGGCAGCTCCAGAGGCATGCTCAGAGGCTGGCAGTGATGTTCTGGCTCTAGCAGTGGGTTTGGGCTGTCCTGCTGCGGGGAGAGGCAGAGGGGCAAAGGAAGAGGGTGTGCAGGACTGTCATCCCCGGTGCATGAATAATCAGCTTTAGATGGGGCTGCCAGATTGGGCCAACCTGCCTGCAGAGATGAGCATTGCCCTGGACAGCCACAGGCTGTCCCCATCTGTGCAGATCCAGCTGGCATGGAGGGATGGATGTGATGGTGTTCACAGGGGTCCCAGGACAAGGGAAGAGACATGAATCTTGACTCATTGTTTGAGAAGGCTGATTTATTATATTATGATATGTATTATATTAAAAGAAAATTATATATTACAACTATACTAAAAGAATAGAAGAAAGGATTTCATCAGAAGGCTAGCAAGGAATGAAAAGGAATGATAATAAAATCTCGTGACTGCTCACAGCCTCAACACAGGTGGCTGTCATTGGTCGTCAAGTAAAAGCAATTTTACATGCTGGGTAGACAATTCTCCAGATCTCATTCCAAAGCAGCAAAACATGGAGAAGCTGAAGCTTCTCAGGAGGAAAGATCCTGGCAAAAGGATTTTTTATAAAGTATGTCTGTGACAGCTGGACAGGAGCTGCAGGAAGAATGGGAGAGCACACAGCAGGCAGAACAGGCTGAAAATCTGGAGAGAAGAGGAGAGCCTTGGGCCCTCTGTAAGGAATCACAGAATGGTTTAGGTTGGAAGGGACCTAAAGATCACCAAGCTCCAATCGCACAGCCATGGACAGCAACAGCTTCACTAGACCAGTTTGCATAAAGCCCCATCCAGTCTGGCCATGAACACTTCCAGGGACGGGACATCCACAGTTTCTCTGGGCAGCCTTCACCAGTGCCTCATCATCTTCACAGTGAAGGATTTATTCCTGATATCTAATCTAAACCTACTCTTTTTCAGTTTAAAGCCATTATGCCTTGTCGTGTCACTGCATGTCCTTGTGAGAAGTCCCTCCTCAGCTCTCTTGTAGCCCCTGCATGTACTGGACATTCATCCCAAAGCCTTCTCTTTTCCAGGATGAAAAACACCAAGTATTTCAGCCTTTCCTCATAGAAGAGGTATTCTAGCCCTCTAATCAACTTCCCATTATTGTGGATAGCTCAGTTTTCCTTCCTGTGTTTCGTTCTCCAGGCAGTGGCTGCTGCCAATTTATTTCGGAATGGAGGAAGGTGCTGGGGGAAGCTGAGCAGAACGCGGATGCGATTGCTGTCTGCTGTGACACTCGCACCTTTGGTTGTCCAAGGCCTCCACTCTGTGAGAGCAGAGCTGGTGGGGCTCCCTGCAGTGCAGTGACCTCCTCCCTAGCAGGGTCTGGGTTCCTTCAAAGGTCTGGAAGAGGTCACTGCACAAGCTTTGGGGTTTAACCCAAGCTCTTATGTGGGAAGTATGTATGTGGCGGAGATGCCTCTCCACATGTCAGGCTACAAAGTGTACTTGCATATCAGGCTACAAAATGTACTTGCATGGGTGATTTCACCTTTTTGTACTGAGTGCTCTGACTGCCTGTTGCTGGACTTAGTTATTGCACCCAATGCCTAAGGCAGTCCTGAAAAGAGGGAGCTCTGCTGTGACCAAGGTGTCTTCCCCATCCATCAGCCCTGCCAGAGTTATGTCCACATCTGTCCCAGACTGAGATTTCTTTGCTTTTAAAAGAGGAGTAATTCTGCTTTATTGATCCTCACCTTGCTGAATTAACTCATGTTTAAACAATAATTATGTTTTCACCCAGGAGAGGAGACAAAGAGATAAAAGGCTCTGGAAATGAATGCACTTCACATGCCACATGCTGGGGTTAATTTATTGATGGGTGAAGAAGCTCCCATCTCCTCTCTTCCTCACCAGCTACAAGCAATTAGCCCCCATCATTCCTCAGCCGAGGAAAAGAGAGATTTTGTTTCATTACTCTCCCTTTTTTCTTGCTCTCTTAAGCCCTGACTAATGTTTTGCAGTCGGTTCTGCTGCAAAGCCTCCCGGGGGCTCCAGTTTGCACATACCTTGTTAGAAATGCTGCTGCAATGACAAAGCCCAGACCAGTAAATAGCCTTCAAAATGCACAGCAAAGCCAGGCAAATTGGCTTTTCAAAGAGAAACCAGCCGTAGATAGGAAAACCTCTTTCTCCTTCTAGAATTGCCCAGCCTTGTCTGTGTTGCATTTTTTGGCTGACAGGGGTGTGACCAGCTCTTTCTGCACTTTGCTTCCTCCAAGTAAGTGAGCCCATGCCAGGGAGTGCCATCTGCCTGGCATGCTTAAACTAGACACTTTGAATTTGGAGGTATTCTCTGGATTTGCTGTGTAGAGATGGTTTGTACATTCACACCAGGCTGTGTGTTTTGTTTGTGTAGGCTTTGGTTGCTATGCAAATGCAGTTGAGTTGAGGTGACTGGATTCAAGAGGTGTGATGGGGTAGCCTTGTGCATGCATCCTAAGATGGCTCTGCAGGAGTGCTATCTACAAATATGCATTCATAAGTATATTTGAAGTATCTCCTCTCCTCTCCTCTCCTCTCCTCTCCTCTCCTCTCCTCTCCTCTCCTCTCCTCTCCTCTCCTCTCCTCTCCTCTCCTCTCCTCTCCTCTCCTCTCCTCTCCTCTCCTCTCCTCTCCTCTCCTCTCCTCTCCTCTCCTCTCCTCTCCTCTCCTCTCCTCTTCTCTCCCCTCCCCTCCCCTCCCCTCCCCTCCTCTCCCCTCCCCTCCCCTCCCCTCTCCTTTCCCCTCCTCTCCCCTCCCCTCCCCTTTCCTTTCCCCTCCCCTCCCCTCCCCTCCTCTCCTCTCCTCTCCTCTCCTCTCCTCTCCTCTCCTCTCCTCTCCTCTCCTCTCCTCTCCTCTCCTCTCCTCTCCTCTCCTCTCCTCTCCTCTCCTCTCCTCTCCTCTCCTCTCCTCTCCTCTCCTCTCCTCTCCTCCCCTCCCAGCACTGTCACAGTGTCCTTCAGTCATGCATTAAGTGACATGACAAACATCTGTCATGTGTTGTTTGTTTGCGCACCCATTCCCCAGGGTGAGTTGCGTGTGCAGCAGAGTGATCTTGAATTTTTGTAATTGCCAGGGCACAGGCAGTTGCTGGGGCAAACAAGGTCAAAGGGACTGACCGTGTGTGCAGAGTGGGCTGGCTGGGAGGCTGGAAGTGGTGCCTTCTTCCAGGCACAGGCTGGGGCCACTTCAGGAAAAAGTTCTGTATTCTCATGAAATAGCACCTTCCTACCTCCCATGACACCTCCTCCTTTCTGCCCCAGCTAGGTTTTGCTCTCAGCACTGCCACTTTATCTCCAAGTGGCTCCTGACAAAGCCTTATCAGTGTTGTCCTCCCCAGGACACCGTCCTGCATTCTGCCAGTCTGACCTACATTCCTCCACTGGAGATGAATGGACTTGTGTTTGGCTACATAAAGCACATGCTTATGCTGAGGGAAGGCTCGTATATTAACTGCTCTGGACTCTGTGTGTGATGGACTCATCCCTCCCGTTACATACATCAGCCCTTGTGTCACTGGCAAACTTTGCCAGCAACAGTTTTATGTTGCCTTCAAGATAATTGATAAGACAAGTGATTAGCAATTGGCCAAGAACATATCCCGGCGGGACCACACTGGGAACACCCTCCTGCAATGATGATTCCCCATTAACAATTAATTCCCCATTAGCAATTACATTTTTTAATCCTTCCTGTTATAACTCTGGATGCTCTCATTATCCAGCTGGCTGAAAATACCAGCCTCATTCCACACTGTAGCCCCATTCAGCAGAGTCTGCTTAAATCATTCTGAAGGCTGCCATTCAAGGGCAGGCACCTGCTCTCTGCCTCTTCTTGCTCATTGTTGCTCACAGCTGAGCTAGCCCAGGCTCGTGGCCATCCGCTGGGATCCAGCATTTTCCCAGTGGGATTACTGCATCTGCTGGGGGACAATCTGCTGGCTCATCCCATGCTGGCCAGAGGTACAACCTGGCTGTAATTCAACCTGATGCCTTTCCAAGGAAGGTCCATCATCTCCACCCCTGAGCATTCATTACTGTGATAGTTTTCCCACTGCCTCCCTATCTTCCCTGCCAGCCCACAGGTGCAGGGAAGCAGAAGACACAGCAACCCCCCCTGCAGGGACACCCCAACTGCAACCTGTTGGATTCTGCTGCACATTGTTGGGTGTTTAAGTCACCTTTGTTGCTCTGATCTTCCCTGGTGAAGATCAGAAGAAGAAGAAGTATCCTGGACCCAAACAGGCACAAACATCTGCATCCTCCCCTTTCCATTTCTACCCCTCTCTCTGTTCATGAGCACCTGGCTTTTATTTTTCTTTTTTTTTTTTCCAGCACAAGATGCATCTCCCGAAAGGTTCCCTGCCTGCAAAATAAAAGAAAACAGCAAAAATAGCCCAAGGTCCTGGAACAACTTTTTCTATTACTGGACATCCCCCTGAGCTCAAGTAGACTTCCTGCCCAGACACAGAGTGAATTACAGCCAAGCTCTAGGCAGCTGACCTTGTGGTCAGCCAGAGCAGAGGCTTGCTAATAAATGTGGTCAGCCCCACCACAAACAGCCTATTTTTAGTGCCTGTGCTTTCTTGCCCACTGCCTCATCACTCCACAGGTTCCAGAGCTGAGCATCCCACAGGAGTCCAGCCAGCAATGCAGGATAGCCCTGTCAGGAGCACATCCCAGGCTTGCTCCTTTCTTCTTGGAGCTAGGAAATCAAGAGGGTTCATTTCCACAGATTGCCTGTTAATTTTGTGCTGCAGAGAGTCACTGGTGTGCAGCACAGCGTGGCCTGTCCTGCTGGGACACACTGCTCGTGCCTGTCAGACGGAGATTGGAGAGCTCACAGTTCTTACCTGTGAGTGAAAAATAACCACAGGTCAGCAATAAGATTGATATCCCGTTGTGCTAAGTGCTGTCAGATGCAGGAGGTGAGATGTTCTAGAAGTGCAAGTGGGGGAGAGAAGGGAGGGACAGGAGTAGAGGGACTGGCAGTGAGGTGAGAGGAAACACAGCTTGATGGTTCAGGGCTTTGAAGTCTTGCTTTTTGCAATTTACCAAAGTTTGTGGACATTGCGAAGAAGCTGCCTGCTTTCCATGTACAACTCTGGAGTCACTGGAACTGAATTTGCCACTTTCTGGAAATGGAACTAGTTGTTTGAAATGGAGCTGATGAAGTTCTGGAGTAAAGTGGAGATCTGTCCCATGTGAGCCATCCAAGAGCTTGGAAGGAAACCTAGCTGGCAGTATCTGTGATGCTAGCAAAAAAGGGAACTCTTCCCAAAAATAGGTCCTGTGTATTGAAGCAGATCACAAATCTGCAAAAGAATCAGACAGAAAATAAAAAAAGAAAACACAGCTTTGGAGGGTGGATCTATCAGGCTTTGTACAAGCCTGTGATCCCGCAAAACCTGTGAAAGCAGTTCATGTCTGTGGTGAGAAGAAGAAACTGCCAGGAGGATCACAGTCTGCCAGGACTCATTAGTTCTGCCAGTGTTAAGGAAAAACATGTCTCAGTAGTTTCTTAGGCTTCATTACACATCAACAGACAACAGAGGAGGAGGAATGGAATTTGTAGTCCAGCACCCAGACTTCTGGAGAAGCTTCAAGTGGAGGAGTTCTGCTAACACAGGGCAATGCTGCCACAACCCCAGGGGCTGGGGCAGGACCTGCCAGGCCGTGGCTGTGCAGAGAGGGCAGAACTAAATTTGTGGATCACCTGCATAAGCCAGAGAGTCCTTGCCAATAGATCCTTGTTGAAACCCAGTGCTGAGCAAGGCCTGCTTGCTGGGGAGAGGCTGTAAGGAAAGGTTTGGATTTCCTCTTGGCATGGCATTGTCCTGCTGTATGGAGCAGGAGCATGACTTCCTCTGCTGACAGTAGTGGTAAATGGACACATTGCCACCCCAGCTGGGAGCCCCCAAAGGCTGACTGAAACCAAAATCTCATTTACACAGATTTTCAGCCCTTAGGAAGCTGAGGTTTAGCCCAGCACAGAGGGAATAGCCATGGACCTTGTTCTTTATGTGAGCACTGACTGCTGAAGAAGAGCTGTGTCCTGTCGAGCACTGAGCTCCTTTTGGTGAGGGGGAAAGCAATCCTAATCCTTTCCTTACAATCTCAAAGTCTTGCAGAAATGGAAGATCACATAAAACTGTGACAGGTGGAGTGGAAACCTTCAGTGCTTCAGGGATTTGGCTTCAATGAGCTTCCTAAACCTCGGAAAGCTCTCACCTCGTAAGTCACATGTGGCCATCCCAGTGAACCAAATATCTCATATTTCCAGAGCAGCCTGCTCCCACCAGCCCATGTGTCCAACAGAACTTGGACTGAATGTAACGCTTATTATTTATCCCATTTGAAGAGTTTCCAGTGTCTGGATGCTCTGAAACTGCAAAGCCAATTTCCAGCCAGGCTCAAAGAGCAAAATGTGGCAGCCCTGGGGCAGCTCTGGGCACCACTTTTAGGAGCTCACAACCTCAGCAGTGGGCGCTGCCAATCCTCCCCAGGACATGTCACAGTAGCTGTGTGTGGCAGAACCCAGGACCAAAAAGTCAGGAAAGGCTGAGACATTCAGATCCTGCACATCCATTTGTAGTGTTGGGCATGGAATCACTTGCTGCTATCTGCAGCCCACCTGTGACACATCTGGGAGCAAGCAAAGCCCTGGATAATGGGAATGCAGGCACAGCAAGACTTTGAGTACAAACACCATCCTCTCTGCTTCCTCAGGATTTTCTGGGGTGGGAACAGAGCAAAGATACCATGGAGCATATTCAGGAGTGCAGTTGCTGGGACACAATGTCCACAAACCTCTGTTATCAGAGTCCTTGGTGGGGTTAATCTCTCTGAGCAGACACTGTGCTTCTGTGGAAAGGGAAATACCAGATTCCTAATCAGGCCTGGAAATGCTGGAGTGTAAAAAGTATACAGAACAAGTTGCAAGATGTGCAGTCTGTGCTGTGGATGAAAAGAGCGTCTTTCAGGATAAGTGGCCTTGGGCAGCACTAAATGGGGTGGATCCATGCAGAGAAGCCAATATAATTGTGGCATATTAAAAGGAGAAAGAGAAGAGGGATTGAGGAGGGGCAGTGGCAGGCTCGTTACAGAGGGGAAAAGCGATGTGTGTCACCTTGTAATGGCTGCTCCTGGAAGGCCCATCAGGTGGAGAAGTGAAGTGAAACCACAAGGCAATTGACAGTGATGGAGGCAGGAGGGGTTACAGCAGTATTAGTCCTGTATGAACCATTGATCTCTTGGTGTACAATTTGCTGGAAAACACTGCTATGCAGGCTCAGCTGTTAGCAGGTGCTAATTGAAGCCAAGCAGTCTGAAGCCTCATTGCACTGCCTTCTCTTGATTAGACCAACACTGGGGAGGCTGGTACTGGGGAAAGGGATTTGTGGGTGTGATTCACAGCACGGGGATAAAACAGCCTTCGTCTCTACTGAAGAGACAAGAGGAAGGAGATAGAATATTCTCTGTACACGTTGTCTGCACCTGTGTGCAGGGAGTGTCCCTGGCAAGACACATCCACTTCTCAGTTCAAAATTCCCCATGGATGGGGCAAAACCTCACCTCAGGGTGCAGCAGTTGACAGAAAGGTAGTGCCTTTCATGCCAGGTTCCACACACTTGGCCTTCCTAGCTTTTTTGTTTTGCAAAGCCTGCAGCACTTCCCCCAGAGCACATCTGTGTTAGTAGATTTAAGTCATTTGCCAGTAGCCAGGCTCTTCTTAGTTATCCATTCTGGAGCTTTGCAAAACAGCCAGAGGTCTACAGAGCTGATGCTAGAAAACATTGACCTGCAAGGCGGGGAGCAGGTCAATGTTTTGTGGGATTTCTGCCAGCCAAGACCTCTGTGCTTTGTGGACAGAGGAGAGCTGGCACCATCACACTGAGGGATTAACTGGGATGCACAAGCAGGGCTGCAGCGTGTGGCCCATCCTGCCTGATTCCTGCTGGATTTGCTGAGGTGTTTTGAGGTGTGCCCTCGAGTGCATGCATTTCTGATGTCCAGGCCTTGGGTGTGCTGCTGAATAACAGCTCTGCTCACAGAGGGGTGATGGGGAATGGATGCCCTGCTCCTCCAAAGGGCACTTCTATTCTCTGGAGAAAATCCATTCCATGATAGCTGGTCTCTGCCACCCAGTGCCTCCAGCATCCAAACTGAAATAAAAGCAAGGAAGTTGATAAGCATCCCTCACAGATGTAACAGAGCTCCAGAGAGGGATCAGGGTCTCACCCTTGCATATGAGTGACAGGAAGGCAAACTCACAACATCATCACCAGCTGAAGACTGGGGTGGTGCAGAGCGTACACACAGGGCTCTACTGCTGGGAGCTTATCCTCATCAACCCCACATCCATCCATCCATCCATCCATCCATCCATCCATCCATCCATCCATCCATCCATCCATCCATCCAAGTGAGGATCTTCTCCAACCAGGTGGTTGAGTTCTGCTCATCATCTGCATTGTTTATGCACAAATCCTCTCCTAGAGGGAGTGTAAATTGAACCTGGAGTGCTCTCAAAGGGATTCTCATCCACAGCCATGAACTTGAGACTGTGCAGGATGAGTCACAGAGAGCCTCTGACTCCAGCCAAACCACGAGCCCTGGCAGGTTGGACTCCACTGAGTTCGTGGCTTGTCTGAGCTGTGGTGTGGTAGCTCCAGCTGACTGGGTGCTGTGCAAGGGAGAAACTGAGGCACATGGGAGCAAGAGTGTGTTAAATCCAGAAGCCAATACCTGTCTGGTCCTCTCCTGCAATTTCCCATGGGAAGCCTCCATGACTGGTGATAACTGTGACCCTGGAGACCTGCCACAACCTGTGCCAGCTGCCAGGACAGCTGGAGAGGCTGGGTGCAAAGTGATGGCAATCCAGTGATGTTGCTGAGGTGTGGTGGGAGGCTCTTGAGCCTTACTGGAGCTCCTATTGTTGGGAGGGCGTGTAGCATTCCATAGGATGCAGCAAGGCAGGAGCCTGGTGCTCATATTCATGGCTCATATTCCTGTGCTCAGCAGACTTGAAAAGTAATTTTACCTTTGTGGTGGAAAGCAGAGTCTTGTGTCTTTACTCGGTGTGGCAGAGTGGACGGGCAGATCAGGAGCTGGGATTCCCCACTGGTTCCTCCTCACACTCAGAGCATCACAGAAGCCCTTTTGGCAGGGTTAGGAACCACAGCCATAGGCTCATCTTCTAGTGAGCTCCAGTACTGCTCCCACTGGTGCTCCACTGAAGTCCATTCATTCTCCTGGGACTCTGCCCTCTCTCCTCTGCTCTCAAGAAGCCTTCTTATCTTTGTCCATTAACACCTAGCCCTTGCCTTCCTCTCTCCACATCACTTTGGACACTAAGGCAAAGGACTTTGCTCCTCCTTGGTTTTGGAGGGTGCTTGTGCTCTGTCTCTGGCCCCACACAAGCACCCTCCTCTCAGCCTTGCTGGGTGTAAAAGCTGTGCCAGCTCCATGGTTGCTGTTGGCAGAGAGCCTTTAGGGATGCCTGCAGGATGCCTCACTGCTGATTTACAGCTGCAGCTCACCAGGGTCTGCCCCAGCTCAGAGGACTCCTCCAGCTCTCCGCTCTGACACAGACATGCCTGTCCATCCCTCCTGGTTTGCAAACGGAGTTTCTGTTGTTTTCAACCCAAGTTGCTGGAGGCTGATCCTCGCTTTTATGGACTGTGAGCCCTGAATATTCAGGGAGCAGAGCTGAAGTTGGTGTGACCGTGGTTGGCAGGCTCTGGCCCTTAATTAATTAGCATTGATTGTATTTCCAACAGTGGAGGAGGGAGCTGCAGCTCAGGGAAGCAGTGAAGTGTTGCAATATAATCACTGCAGCTATTTCCACGCTGCTGGCTGGTGCTCTTCAAAAGTTACCTAGCTGCTGCATTGGCAGCATGGTAGACAGAAAGGAAAATCCCAGGGGGAAGAGTAGCAACATAGGACTTTGGAAGCTGTCATTTTCTAGGAAACATCTGTCTGTATGTCTGTGCAGGGTAGGAGTTTTTAAAATGTTTTGTTTTTTTATTTTAAAAATACTTATTTAGTTGTTTGTTTGTTTGTTTTCTGGTGATTGACATTGCCTTAGCTTGACTAAGCCTTGTGAAAGGTGCTGTTCATGTCTTTTACATGGCAGCAGGGTCAGTTCACCCCTGGGCTACTAAGAAGTGCTGTTTAAGAAGGGGGATGTGCCTTATCTGACAGGAAATTTGGAGCAGGTTGCAGGGCTGGGTCAGTGACTTTAAAGTGGGAGTTCCTGCCCCATCTGAACAAGATACCCCATGGACAGCCCCTACTTCTATGCCATTGAACCCACTCACTCTGTAATCTGGGCAAATCCAGAAATTGCACTGAGCTCTCTAAATCTGTGGGCTTTTGTATCCCTGATGCATTTCTTTCCCCATATTTTTGCAATTTTATTCTTGGCAGCTCCAGAGAGGTGGGCCTGAGCATCCTTCTATTGATCTATGAGAGGGACTTTGGGTTGCAAACCCAGAAGGAATACTTCAGGATTTAGGTAGACAGATTTAATCCCTCCACATTCTTCATCCTGCCCTAAATCACAGCTCCAGAATGAAGAACCACACAGCGAGAGCCACCATGAGCACTCACAGCTCCTTTAATGCTCTTACCTGGTGTTGCAGAGGTGTCTCCCAGCCTGGTGAATATTGAACCCTCCTGAAAACATTCTTTAGTTTGTGCTGTGGAATGGGGCAGCAGCAGCTCCCAGGTGTAGGAGCGTCAGGGGGTAGGACAGTAGGGACGGACGGACACAAGAGATCTCTGCAGCCAGGTCCTAGAACTTGCAGTTTATTGCAAAGGGCCTGGGTGCAGGGCCCTGCTCGGAGCTGCCAGCCACAGCTCAGAGCAGGACTGAGAAAAGAGAGGGGGAGAGAGGATGAGAGGGTAAAATCATAAGGGAGTAAAAAATGTAGGAGCATAAAAGGGTAAGAGAGCGAGGTTCCCGTTACAATACAATAAATCTCCTTCTGTGTTGAATATTCTAGTTCTCACTAACTAATTGAGTACAATATACAAATCCTATAGCATTTCCATACAGCCTATAAGAATCATTACATTACCATACTGTGCTACATTTTAAACCCTAAAAACTCCTCTTTGGACCCCTTCTGCCAAGCTGGCAAGGTCTGCTCTGACCCTTGGACCTGTCTGCAAGCAGAGGGTATTGTTTCATCAAAAGGGGATTACCTTCAGCCAGCCACACCATTGTTTTCCAGTTGTTCAGTAACTAAGGGATCTCAAAGCTTGCTTTCATTTCAATCTCGCTTATAGTTTCTATATTCTCAAAATCTTTTGCCAGACAATCATATTTATAAGGCTTTCCTGTTTCATCTTCCCCAACACCCAGGCTTGTCCCTGCACAGCCCATAGCCCCACAGTGTGCTGGGCTGGGACTGTGTGCTGCCAGCTGGGACTGTGGGGGTGCACAGACGCTTTGCCAGGATTCTGGAAAAGCAGTGCCAGGGCTAGGTGAGGGGTGGGAAGTGCATGTCAGCAGGCAGAGACCTTTGAGTCAAGCCTGGTAGCAGAAGGGATTAGTGGGTACGGGCTGTTGGGTGATTTAATTGTGTTTTCCTTCCTCCAGTGAGTTTGCACCATTTTTCTTAACTTGCTTAGCCCCGAGGAGTTTTTTAGTGTAACCAGTATTTATGGAAGGTTTTTGCTTTGGTGCCTCACAGGGAGTCACTGGTGTGCGCAGCAGCAGTCGTTTCACAGCCCCACAGTGCTGCATCCCTGCAGTGCCCAAGTGCTGGCATCCCGAGGGCCATACAAGGGTCACAGGTGGATAAAAAGGCACCAGCTGAAGTTAATTCAGTGCTTTGTGGTTTTGTATTTCAGCAGGGTCAGGACAGCCTGACCAAACCCTGGTGTCAATGTACCAGGTGTCGTAGGATCACAGGGAAGGAGGAAAACCAGAGCCTAGCTCTGATGAAAGCAGCTCTCCTGGGCCAGTCATTTTATCTGCTTTGGGGACTTCTCCGTGTGTAAGACAGGGAGAACGGTGTTCTCCTCATTTGTCTCACTCGGTTGTCAGATCCTTGTGGCAGGAGCTGTATCTTGCTGGGTGCCAGCACCAACCAGTGAATGACAGGGTGGCCATCCCCAGGGGGCTGCAGGCACTGTGATGGTGTGAGTGCTGAGGAAGAGCTGCCTCCATCCCCTGTGCTGGAATCCCGTGCTTCCCATGAGGGGCATCTCCATCAGGAGTAAGGCGCTGGCTGCCAATCTGTGCTGGGCAAAACTGATGGGGAGGATCCTCAGGGGAGCAGTTTTCTGTTGGACATCAAGTCCCACCAACATCCAAATGTTTTACAAAATTTTATTTCTCTGTCAGGGGAGATAAAAAAGAGATGAAGCGTAGTTGAAAGAAAGTTTGTCTTTTGTCTGCAGTTTGTCTTTTTGGGTGTTTTTCAGAAATGGTTCGGTTTTTCACTTTGAATTGACACCCCCTTCCCCCTTAAAAAACCAAATGTTTTGCAAAGCCTTTTGTACAATTCGGTTTAGAAATTTTGGAAAAAAACCCTAAAACACATGAAAATCTATGGTTTCCTTCTGAAGAAAGGAACTTGGCTGTTTTGGTGGGTTTTTTCCCTCTTTAACAGAGAATATTTCTAAATTTTGGCTGTCACCCTGGTGGAGGCAGAGCAGCATTTTCAACTTAATGACACCCTGAGCCTGCCCTGGCTGTGCCAGAGCTGTGGAGGGGCTGCAAGCCCGTGATCCTGGGGCAGCAGGGGGAATCTCCTCTGGCCCATTCCCGCTCCTGGTGCTGTCTGCAGCCGCTCGTCCTGGGTGGGCTGCAGGGGATGCTCTTATTGCTGTGCTCCGGTTTTTCTCCCGGTAACCTCAAGCTGGAGGTGGGGGAAGTGCGGCTTGCTGCTTGTAGCTGCTTTCCGTGCGTGTGTGCATAGATTTGCACTGATTTTCTCTCCTTAAGGACTTTCTGGTATCCCCCCTCACAGGCAGAGCATGTGGTTGTTTGCAGGCTTCTGCCTCTGGGCAATTTCCTCCTCCTCATTACTACCCTTCAGTCCCTCATCCCTTATCCTGTTCCTGATGGAGACAGTCTCTCACAGCCGACACATTTCAGAGATGTTTTTTTCACTGCCGAAGCCAAGATTTTTCTCTCTCCCATTGCACTTCATCTGGAAATGGGAGGAGGAAGCAGGTTTTGGGTTTGGTTTGGGATTTTTTTTTTCAGCAATAAATAATTTCTGAATGCTGAAGAGGCAGGAGAGTGAAGCTGGCGTTAGGCTACATTGAAATACTCCATTTGTTCTGGGAGTCTTTCTCTGCCCTCCTCCAGAAAGCTTCCTCTAGTGTTTAATTTTAAAGCAAGTCACTATTATTTTTTTTTTTGTTTTCTTACTTTCCAGAGGAGATTCCTCTATTATTTTGGCTTGTCTGGAGATTTCTATGTACACCCGATTTTTTTTTTCCTTGGCTTTTGTTTCCTCTTTGATTTCTTTTCGCCAGGGTTAAAAGCCCCAAGTCAGCAAGGTACTTAAACACATGCTCAAAGTTAAGGCCTTGCCTAAGTGCTTTGCTGACTTGGAGCCAAAGATATTTTCTCAAGTCCTTTAAATGCTTCAGAACCTGAATTCAAAACGTTTTACAAAAATTCCAGATTTCAAGTATCTCTTGTGCTAATAATAGTTGTAATTCAGTGCTGCCTTCAGATGACTGGGCTCTGGATATGGCAAGCTTCTGAATAGTCTTACTTTCAGAAAACATGCCTCCCTAAAATCTTCTGTTTCAAACCCAAGAGCTCTCCAGAGAACAGGGCACACTTACTTGTATTTCAGTCAATGAAACATAACTGGCCTTTTAGCTGTTGTTTTGCAGTAAAACACTTACAGCTTTTAAACACTGAAATTTAGGAAATAATGCACAATTGGTTCAAGAATGAATGTCTGCTCCTGAACTAACATTTGCTTATTATCCCCAACAAAGGCAATAAAAAAACCTGCACCAAACTGAAGACTGTCTGACCTGGCAGGATCAGGAATTGGAGGTTAGGAGATGCTCTGAAAGGCAGACTGGGCTCCCAAAAGCAGTGCTACTCTCTGCTTTAGTCAGATGGATAGCAACAAAAGTGGTGTGCAAAGGGAACAGCAGTGGGCAGATAGGCAGGAAAAGGCTGTGTCAGAGAGGAGGAGAGGGAGGGGGAGAAGGAGAATGTATTTCTAGAAGCAGAGAGGCTTCAAAAATCAAATAGAAATTGCAGCATGTTTATGGGGCTCTGCATGATGAAGCCACGAGGGTTCTGTGTGATGAGACCACCAGCCAGCCAGTGTGAGTTGCTTTGGAAATGCTCAGCTGCTTAATGAAGAGCACCTTCTTCACAGGTTTTGGAAAGGGTCCTGGACATTGGTGCTTAGGGCACCAGCAAGGAGCAGGGCCAGGCAGGAACTGGCTCAGTTGACTGGTACTCAAGGAGTTGCATACTCCCTCCTCTGAAAACACTCTGTGGTGCTGCTGAGAATGAGACCAGCCCTGCTGAAAGCTCCTGGCTCACTGGCCTCATCTTAAGCTTCTCTGTCCTGAGTTGTGATCTCCTCTGAGCTTCTGCACTGTGCTTTGCAGATAGATGCAAACAGCATGTATCCAATCTATGATTCTGTGATATGTGCACATCTGTTGGGCTAAAGATCTTCAGAGATCCCTTCCAACCCATTTCAAGGTCCTGTGATCTGCACAGGAAGGCAGGCAAAGGCTCTGTCTGCCCCAATGCACTGAGCACTTCAGTCCCCTGCTCTCTCATGGATCTCCTTCTTGCTTCTGGGATCTTCCACATAGTGTGCAGAAAATCCTGTCTCTCCTGCCTGCTCAGAGACAAATCCAAAAGACACTGCCACCTTCAATAGCTCTTTGACTGGAGAGTAATTTGTAAATACTGACATAGCCTGTGGATTTATGGGGCTTCTGAATAATGCTAACCCCCAAGAGGAGCTCAGAAACCATTTGGGGACCACAATCCTGCAGTCATGACCTCCATTGCTCAGATACACTTTCCAGCCTGATTCAGCCCCCAGCTGGAGCCTGTCTCCAAGCTCTGCTCAAGATCCAGGAGCTCTGTCCTGGGCTCCTATTGTGTGGTCTGTAGTACTCCATTAGCTATACTCAGCAATTTATTTTGTGTCTCTGATGTAAGTAACTCTTCCCAGCGTGCCATGGCTCTGATATGTGCCCATCTTTGCCCCCAGCAGATGCTCTGTGTGATGGGTGGGCTGCAGCTCTGCTGGCTGTGACACAGCTCAGAGCATGCAGGTGATCCTTTCCAGGCCTGGCTTTGCTTGAGCATCCTTCAGAGTGAAAGGCATCAAATGTGAATGTAGTATCTTTTTATTACTAATGCAAACCCAAAGCCTTGTCTTAGTTCTTGAAACAGCCCCTACAGGGGAGAGAAGATGAGTGCCTTATTTTTAATACTGTTTTGACACAGCACCTGGCTCCAGATATGTAGGTGTTACTTGGAGGAATGATGGTGACTGGGTCAAAAAAAACCCCAAACTTGGGAAAATGGTTCCCATTTTATCAGTGTCCATTCTTCTCACTCTCTTCATTGTGTTTCCCTGGCAGCAGCTCAGTTCCCCTGCTATTCTGTAGCCACATGCACAAAGAAAATCTTGGTGTTGGGGCAGGGGAAAGAAATCTCTCTTTTGGGAAGAAACAAGCCCTGTGGTGTAACCTTCAGTGGATGTGCAGGTGGAGAGGAAAGTTGTGGTGCTTTTTTGAGAACCCCAGGGAATGCTCTGTCCCCCATGTCTTGGTGCTGTAGGCTGCACCCCTGTTTGGATTTCTCAGTCTAGCTTCGGTGATGCTTTTGAGTCCTGTCCCTGTGTGCAGTGCACTCTGTGCCTCCTCATTGTGAGGTTGGGCAATAATGAGGAGGATGAACCCTGAGTACCTGTGATTAAAAAAGCAGAGGAGTTTTTCCATCCTCAGGCACAGAATTTCATGTGTTAAGTTGTAGTTACCCCAGCTTCAAGCCCAGCTGCTGCCGATCCACCCAGGGGCGTGAGCATTACATCTGTAAGGGAAAGCCACTGGCCTACAGCAGGCAGAACCCAAGCCAACAGACAGACAGAAAGAGCCTGAGGGGCTGAATTTTAGAGCTATTAAATGATTAAATGCAAGGGGAAAAAAAGTTAATTTAGCATCGCGGTTGTGATTTTACACACCCAAGAGCCTGGAAATTGAGAGCTCTGCTTCTCACACAGGGATCGTAACTTGGCACAGCACAGATTGTACAGTATGTAAAATTAGACTGGAGAAATAGTAAATATGCTGCAGGGACCAATACTGTCTTGGCAGAAGGAGGATGGACTGAGTGGGACCCAACAGGTCTTTTACGCCTCTGACTTCCATAATTCTGTACTAATAAAAAAACATTGCACAATGCCTGATGCTAATCCGCAGCCCTGAGTGGGGTGAGACGGGAGCTGGGTTGTTATGTGCACAAATAGCAGTCGCCCCCGGTGTATTTGAGTGGAGCTAGGCTGCTGTTTGAGGGCGGGCGTGTGGGCATTGGCAAACAGGGATGGGGAGGTGTGCACTGTGCACAGGGCTGGAAAGGCAGGCTGAGGTCAGCGGGGAGTGAGGCACCCCTGTGTCTCTATCCAGCTCTGCCCCCACCTCCCCCTCCCCAAACCTCAGTAAATACAGGCGTCTTCACGCTGTTGCTGGACCACAATGAGCTCTTCTTGTGTTTACGGCCCTGATTTGGGCACCTTATTCTGAATTGTATTGATTTCCCCCTAAACAGCATTGAAAAGCCTGATCTAAGCACTCTTCTGTGGCTTAGAGTTATTTGTCCTGTCTGCATGAAAAAGCAGGACCAAAAAACAAGCCTCTAATTCATCCATGGTATTAGCACCAGTCATTTGGCAGCGAAGGTTGAAGGCTCAAGTGAGCCAAGCTTGGAGGATATTGGTGTGATTTTCCTGCTGTGTGCTGGTTCCCCTTAGTGCCATTCCCTCTGGTGTTCCAACACCTTTCCCTCCGTACCTCCCCACATGCTGGGGCAGCCTGATGAAGTACAGGGAACTGGAGGAGTTGCTGCTTTGCCAAGCAACTGCACTTCCTCAGGATGAGTCATCTCAAGCTGACTCCACAAGGAGGCCAAGTGGGCATGGTCCCATCCAGCCTTGCCTTGGGATGAAAACGGTGTCACAGCTCAGCCAGTTGCAGCAAGAAGAGCACTCAAGAGTCCCAAGGACCAGAAGAGCTGGGACAGACATCCAAGTGATGGCCTTATCAAGACTGTGTCGGAAACAGGTCATAACATGAACTCAGGTCCCCTCTTGGGATGCAAGACCAAAGCCTCCTGTGGGAAAAAACTAATAGCCAAGATCACCAGCCCAAAAGAGTCCAGACCTCTGTGCCATAGAGCTGCTGAGACAGAGAAGCAGAAGTAGCAGCATCTGCTCCCGGTCCCAGCTGTGTCAGCACAACGTGATCCATGATGGAGGTATCGACCATGGCAGATAGGTGCGCACCAGCCTTAGCACCCTTGGGTAGAGCTCACTCCTAGTACAGCTTCTTTGTGCTCTCCTGCCCATGCATGGCTGAGGAGACTCTCTTAGAGAGGCAGGATGGATTTGGTTGCTGTTTTCAGTTTTCCTTGACCCCTGTGACCAGGGTTAAGTTATGCTTGGGGCACCACATCGCTGTACAGCTCCTGCTACTCCCAGTGAGAGCTGGGCTTGATGGTGTGCAGGAAAACAAGGCTGCCTCTGACAGAGAGCCCTTCTGGCCTGCAGCCAGGAGCAGTGCCAGTGTGCAGCTCTGGGCTGATGTGATTTGGTAGGTCTAGAGAGCTGCTAGAGAAGCTCTGTCCCAACATGGCTGTGATGAAAAGGCAGTAGTACCAGGACAAGACACAGACAAAATTAGGCATAGAGAGAACACCCTCTGCCCTGGTGAGATCCCACTCAGACCAGACCAAAGCTGTTGATTCAGCCAGTCTGATGATATGATACAAGCAGAAAAATGACACTTGAGTTACTTGTCTGCTAAGGCACCATTCCTCATCCTCCTAGAGGCTCTGCCAGCCAGGGCTCCCCACTGGCCAGCAGCCCAAAAGACATGGGAGCTGCTGCATCCCATGGGCTGAGCCAGCGCTGCAGCAAGGGCTTGGCCCTCACTTGAGAGTATGTGTCGTCTGCTTGCAGCAGTGGGTCTCTGTTCTGTGGTTTCCTGCTGGGTTTAGCACTGTGTTTTCTCCCCAGGAAGGTGCTGATTCTCTGCCACTGCACAGCCTCTCTGGCCCCTGTGCCATCAGATGACATCGTCCTGATGGTGCTGCTATCCTGTCTGCTCCTGTCACCTGGAGCTCGGCCTGGGCAATGGCATGTCAAGCTCATGGCAGGGCAGGCATCACACCTCCCCACTGCTGGGTCATCAAGTCCAGGAGGGAGCCTGTGGGTTGGATTACCTTTTGTGACAATGGAACATTTGATGGTAAAAGTGTCCCCTCATCCTCAGAGCATTGAGGCTCATGGGAGAGGCACCAGCCTTGTGCAGGTGAGCAGCTAGAAGGGCCAAGAAGGCCCTTGTCACCCCACCATAGACATCCCTAGCTGGGTTTGGGGGCAGCTTCAGAGGGAGGCAAAAGGGGAGGCTGGTACAGAGCTGGAGCAGAACTTCTGCAGGAGCATCAGGGCTTTGCCAATGCCCACAGGAGGATGTTTTGTGGTCACATCCAGGCTGAGGGAAGAGGTTTTCCTGCCCTGGATCCTGCCCTGAGCCAAGCGTGTCAGAGGGGTCAAGTCCCTCCTCCACAACAGTCCTGAAGCAAACCAAGGTCTGCTTCCAGGCTATCGTGGTGTGATTGAGTACAAGTCCTTTAGCACCCATCTGTTATCTCTTAATTAAAGTTTCTTTCTAATTATTTTTTCTTGTCAAGAGCAAAGCTGCTGACACCAGGGATTTACCAAAGTAGAGCAAACAAATGCGGTCTCTGCTTTCTGCAACTCTTCATTAATGGACAAAATTAACTTGGAGCAGTCCATATCTTTGGCTACATCGATGATACTTAATTATGCTTGTTTCCTTACAAAGATATATCCAGTTTTAAATCACTTGTGGAAGAAGTGCCTCCTTAAGCATGAAATTTCTTCTAGTTGAAAGAAGATTTCTGCTGGCAAGAAAAGCTCTGCAAAGACCAAGTGGCATCACAGGGAACAGATGTGAGATCAAGACTGCGGTGTGCTTCGGGAAGCTGGGGTCAGGAAATCCCCTCCATGCCCAGGGGCTGTTTCATCTCAAGAAGGGCAGGCTTCAGGGGCTGTCAGACTGCACAGGGGAGTGGAGCCACTGGCATTCCTTGGACACAGCTGGTGCTGCTCAGGCCAGTGGGCAAGGGAGAGGCCATAGGATTGTACCACCACCCTGTCCCATGGCTGGAGAGGGTCAGGAACATCCTCCCACAGAGGCTGGTCAGGCCACCTCTCCGTCCCCTTGCCCTCTCCATCCTCTGGGGCTCTAATGCTCCTCTCCTGTGAGCTGATTCATCTCATTTATCACGGGAAGTTGAGGAATGAAAGACCCCTCCAGTTTATATGCTTGGAAAGCTCTTGGCATAGCCCGGGCACTGTGTAAATATTAAAAGTGTAATTTATTCTGTACACAGACAGCTAACTAGCTGCTGAGACAATTATTTGTGGCTGGTTTCTCAGCTGTGGGAGGGACACGTGAAGGCCAGTGGGGTGATGTGAAGGCCTCTGTCCAAGGACATGTATGTAGTGCTCTGTCCCACTGCAGAAGTGCTCCATGTCCTGTCAGAGAACGTGGGCACCTGGCCTTTCTCACTGTGCTGGTTTCACTGTCCAGAGGCTGTGGAACCTGCAGGGTGCTCTTCCCTCTCCCCAGAATGCTGCAATGCCTTTCTTTTTCTCATTCTGTGCTTACTCAAGCCACAAGCCTGCAGTGCATTTCAGCTCAGAGGGAATATTTGTCCCGGTCTGCCTGCAAATCACTGTGACAGCAAGGGTGGTTTTGGCCCTGTGTGTGTCTGCTGGATGTTGTCTTGCCACGGGCCCTGGCTGAAAGACCCCCATTAAAGGGCTGTGGTGAGCTCTGGTGCCAGGAATGCAAACTGTCCTCTCCACTTCCTCTGCTCGCTGTTCCAGTGACCCCTCAGGTGTCTGGCACAGACCCCCAGTGCCAGTCTGTGGCTCCTCACATGCCAGTGCCCAGCAGCATTCCTGCCATGCCTGGCAGCTGCCCATGCTGGCTGGGTGGGAGCCTCAGCTGGAGCAAAGGCACAGGAGTGGAGATGGGAGGTGCCAAGAGGAGTTCTGCTTCTTCCTAGCACGGTGCATGCCAGGGCAGTGCTCACCTTTTTGCAGGATTTTCTTGTGCTGTTGCCCTTCCAGTTTCTGTGTAGGTCAAGATTTCATGAAGGAGGAAAATGGGGATGAGGTTTCTATTGGATTTCCAGCTGGATGGATTTGGGAAGCATAGAATATATTTCCGTGGGCCCCATGTCTCAGCTGCTTTGTCTCATTTTCCCTTCACATCTCTCTGCTGGATTGCTGTCTGCTGTCCTGTTGGTCCCTGTTGCAGTTGCAGGACCTACCAAGCTGCCACTCATCATTGCTAGTGCAGCAAAGCAGCTCACAGCTCATTTCACCAAGCTGCCCCAGGTTCATTACTAGAATTTGTATGTTTATCCCACAGCTAGAAGCTCTGATGTTTATTCCCATCTTCCCTCCACTGCAATTTTGCATAGATATGGGTAAAGCTGTAATTTCTCCCATTGTACATCACCATGGCGCCTTTCTAGATGTGGGACTTCATGCTGTGCCTGGCAGGTATGCTGTGCCTGGCAGAGGATGTGGCCTTTGGTGGGATTGGATGCTGAGGCATGTTGGTGGTTGGGGTGCAGCCCCTCTATGATGACATCACAGCCTTGTGATGGCACTTGACCCAAAGGCAGCATGCTTTGGAGAAGCAGGCTGGTGCAGGCACAGGGCAGGGCAGCATTTTGAGGTGTCAGTTCTAGCCAGTGATCACGTCCTTGTTACTGAGAAGGAATCTTTGGAAGTGTCTAGTCCACTGCCCCACTTGGAAAAGCTCTGTCCTCAGCAGAAGACCAGGTCAGCTGTGGCTTTGTCAGCAGAGCCTTGACAAACTCCATGGATGAGAATCCCTCTCTCTGTGGGTACCTTTCCCAGTGCTGTGTTACCCTCCAGGAGAATAAATTATCCTCCATGTCCAGCTGGAATCTTCCGCCAGGACACTCCTGTCACCAGCTAATATCCATCCAAAAGGGCTGGCCCTGCAGGACAGGCACCATTGTGGTCATTGACCCCATGGGTTACCAGTGAGTGACACGGTGACCAGGAGTGTGGACAAACCTCCCTTCCCTCCCTGTTCAAGGGAGCTGTGGAGCTCTGAGTTCTCTCCTAGCCTGCAGAAAGTTCAGGATCCCAGCAGAGCTCTGGTCACCCCTGCTCATCCCCATCGTACAGCAGAGCTGCAGGCTTCTCCAGCATTCCTGGGCAGCTGTCCCCATGGTGCCCCTTCCCAAAGAGGCTGCCACACATCTGATGTCACTGTCCTACCCAACTCCCACACCTGGCGTGGGACAAGGGAGGATATGAGGACTTGTGTCTGCTTCAGTAAGATCTTCAGCAAACCCTGCTGGAAGAAATGCCTCCTCTGAAGCTGTGCTTTGGGTTTCTCCTTCATCAGGAACCTTAAATCATTGCCTTGGAAAAGAGCATTGCTTTCAAAGACCTGTCTTCCAGGAATGGCTCCCTCAGCCCTTCTGGATGAACGCCAGTGTGTTTGTACTGTGTTTAAGGAAATAACTCAAGGTGACTTTTTTCCTTCCCAACTTAGTCCTTCAGCCACTAGCTACAGACAAGCTCTCAACCTCAGTCTGAGAGGCAGAGCTGAGCATCCCAGAGCTTTCCCCCATCTCAGTCCTTATCTGGAAATAAGCACCAGGCAGACAGGAGCCAGGCAAGGGTGGCAGGTTTGTGGATCCATCATTGCACTGAGCCTTTCTCTGTGCAAGGCTGGTGGGTGGTGCAGTGGTGGGTGTCAGAGCTCCAGTGTCTCTGATAAGCAGAATTCCAGGTGTAAAGACAGGATAGTCAATTGTCCTGTGAGTCAACAGGAAATGGGAAGACAAAACCTCTTTACCTTATCAATCGAAGAAATTAGAGAACTTGAGTAAGGTGCTTGAATTCTTACTGAAACTGGTATCTGTATTTGTCTATCCGCACATGTGCCTAATCATCTGCTTGTCCATACGTTCATCATCCAACCATCCATCTACATCCAGAGCCATTCAAGTAGCCAGCCATCCACCCAACAACACTCCACTCACTGTCCTTCCATGCCTCCTTTCCTCCATTTCATCTGTGCCCATCCAGCCTGCTGTTCATCTGTCTGTGGTTACACACATTCATCCATCCACTGTCTTCTTCCACTTCTGCCTGTCTGTGTATCTGGTGTGGTTCCAGCTACCCCTCCTCACACAGATGCTTCATCTTAGTTGTTCTCCACTCTTTCTGCCTGTCAGTACATTCTCCCAGCTTTTTTAAGACCCTTGAAACATATTTTTCTGGTCAGCATAGTTTCCCAAAGGTTTTCCATCCTTGGCTTGTGTCAGAAATTGTACTGGAGCATCCCACCAGCACCTTACTCACAACAAACCATTTTTTCCTTGTCCTTAGCACCCTCTTTCCCTTTTGATGTTTCCTTTAGGGATAGCATCCCCAAAGGTGCTCTATTCCTGTCAGAAGCAGGTGTCCTGACAGACTCTCTGCAGGATGGCTGAGACCTGCCAGGCACTCCTCCAGAGCCAGCCTTGCAGATGGGATCAGGATGTGGCCTTAGGCACAAGGAATGCTGGATCATATCCATGTGGTCCCACCTACCAGTGGGTCCCAGGAGCTGATGTCTGGAGAGGGAGGAAAAAAAGGAGAAGCCTTGGAGGTGCTTATCCCATCTGTCTCCACTATCAGCTGCTTGCAGTCTCCCAAGGCTCACTGGGCAGCTCAGTGTTTTAGATCATCTTTTGCTGTGAATTCATTTACACACTGTTCCCCCCTCCTATGTTGACATCAACAGCATCTGATGGATATAGATTTCTGTAATTTAATCACAATTCGTGCAAAAGAAAAAGACCACTTTCTATTGCTTGTCTTGCTCCCCCTTATTTTATTAGGAGAAAGAGCAAGCAGTCCTTCTCTATTTGTCCTCTTCATGTCACTTGTCATTGCTAAGGTGTCTGTCACATCTTTGCTTGGTTGTTCCCTTTTATGGATGAAGCTTTAGTCTACTAAACCAACTTCACATGGAATCTATTTCAAGCCTTAGCTGTTCTTGTTTCCTTCCTTTGCCCTGCTTTCAGGGATGCTGTGCTCATAATAGCATGGGGACAGGTTTGTTCATGGCTTTTGAGTAACAGTTCTTTCCATTTTGGGTTTGAGTTCTTGGTCACCACTGAGCTGATGTTCTCAGGGAGGAGAGTGTGATGACTCCAGGGTGGGTGCCCGTGGAGGCTGTGGCACATTTGAAACCATGAGTGTGTAGGGAAGGAAGGCTGCAAGCATTCCACTGTGCATTAATCAGCACAGGGTTACTGCCTGGTGGTCTGTACCACGGTGTCCTCCTGCAGCACTTTGGAGCCCAGCTGGGCTTTGGCTACAGCTGACAGCCTCAGCAGCACTCTGTCTTCTCTCTGCCCTGACCCCTTCTACCTGTGAGTTACGAGGGTGCTGGGCAGATCTGATCCAGCTCGGATCTCCATCAGACTTCAGCAGTGACATCTTCTGCTGCTACATTTGACAGCTTGTTTTCACCTTTGGTCTTGTGACTTTAGCTGCTATAAATCCTCACAAGGACTTTCCCCATGTGTCAGGGCTGCTTAGTTTCCTTGGAAGGCACCTTGTCAAATGTGATTTTGAAGCCCAGGAGAATTCTGAGAAGTGAACCACCCTTGTCTGTGCACAAAGGCTTGATGAAGCCTTGAAGGAACCTCATCCCCATTCATCCTCCCATCCTGCTTCACCCTGTGTCACGCACACGCTCTCACGTGGTTTTATCCTTGCCACATACAGCTTAGCACAGCCAAGTGTAGCAACACAGGAAATATTCAGTTGCTAAGGATCATTAATGAATGTCAGCTCCAGCTCCTGTCCAGAAACCTGAGAAAATTCAATTAGGCAGCTGGTGCCCAATGAGCTGTGTTGCCCCACTCTGTTACATCAAACAGCTCAGCAAGCATCATGTTATTGTGGAAAGAGAAGAAAACCCAGACAGGAGACGAACAGCACTGCATGCACCAAGCAGCTGTGCCCTTCCACAGCATAGCACAGTTAGTTTGCAATCGTCCTGCCTGGTTTACTGGATAGGGAATTGCAAGGAGAATTACCTGCTTCCCGTCTGCACTGGTAAATACATGGATTTTGCTGGTGACAAGTCCTAAGGCTGTGTGATCTCTCTGCTGGGAGTTTCTGACACATGTGTTTGGTTTGTGTCCTTCAACAAGTCACCTGGACACACGACTGGCAATGCCTTGTGTGTCTGGCCATGCTGGGGGGTGTTTGGCTGGTGAGCCAACATGCAGCCCTGACATGTGTTCACCATAACAAAGGTGAGAGGAAGCCATCCTGTGGGCGGAGGTGGTCCCTGATCCTCTGGTATTTGTCAGCTGGTCTAAAATAAATCATGGCTGGGGACAGGAGCAGAACTTGGGCTTCCCGGTCCACCAGCAAAATGTCAGTCCACACCCCAGTCCTTCTCTTTACCTCCCAGACAGGAAGGTAAGATCTTATCCCCAAGGCAACTGTTCTGAGGGGCTCTGAGCTCACCTGTTTTTCCCCTTTTCCTTCCCACAGAGAGCCACACTCAGTACGAGCGGGTAGGTGCAGACGTGACCATGAAGTGTGGCTCCATGGACTGGGACGCAGCCGTGACCTGGACAGCCAACGGCACTGACATCGACGAGTCCCACCTGAACGGCTCCTACCTGGTCCTCAAGAACGTGGACCTGTCCCAGAGCGGCCAGTACTCCTGCTACGAGGGCTCCTCCTGGCACCTCAAATACCAGACCAACCTGAGGGTGGGAAGTGAGTACCCCAGCATGCCACATTGAGGGGGACAGTCTCTGCTCCCATACAGAGTCTCCACAGCCCCCCCTCCTACCATGCCAGCCCCTCTACCTTCCATATATAGAGTTGTCTGCTGCACACTGCTGTATGAGGTCCTCATGGCATGCTAATCCCATTTGGAATCAGCCACTCTGCCCCAAGCTTTGGATCAAAGCTAGCAGGTTAAATGATGCCTCAGGAATAATTTGAGAAGGGATGTAGCTTCTTCCTCTAGCCCTGTGACACATCAGCCATCTCTGTAGGTGAAAAGAGCTATTGGACAGGATTGCAGTCAGCCAGGGGAAGCCCTGGCCAGGATTACAGCAGTGTTGTTCTTTCAGAGGAGCAGCACAAAGGTGTTGCAGGATCCTGGGTGCACAGGTGTGCTGGAGGACAGCTGCTCATTCCCCAGCATTTTGCATATCTCCAGCACGGGGTGCACTGATTCCTGGGCCTCAGCGGGGGAGATAAGAGTTGTGCTGTATTTCACATGATGCTGAGAGCTGATAGCAGCTGTGTGTTTTGAGGGCTGCTGTGTTTGTACAGCTGATAGCAACTGTGTGTTTTGCAGCATGGCGTGTGCAACTGGCAGCCGTGGGTGTCTGGGAGCACCAGCCGGCATGGCTGGCTGTGGGATGGTAACTGTGATTCCCAGCTGGGAACCCCGCCATCCAGGGTTGTGTCGTGTAGGTGGCTGTATGTTCCCAGGTTTGGAAGACACAGCAGAGTCTTCCTCTACTCCTTATCTCACCTTCTGCACTGGCATCAGAGCCAGGGTGGTGTTTCCATCCTAGGCCATGCTCCAGGGACAGAGGGTCACAGGTAGGTCTGTGTAAGCCCTGAAAATAAAGCATGAGGGGTTCACTGCACCTAGAGATTTGAATTTTAGAGATGCTCTGCAGTGTACAATTCATTTAAGGACATGTGGGATGGATTCTGGTGTCTGGGCCAAGGAGAAGGGGTGCTGGAAGGAGCTGGAAGGTGATGTGAGGAGCAGATGAGGGGCAGCAGTCAGCACAGGGCAGGGTTTACACCAGTGAGCAGGAGTGGGGGCTGGGAGCATGGCAGACAAAAAGGCCACTGCCACTGCCCAACAAATGAGTCAGGGCCCTTTTATCTGCACTGTGCTCAGGAGGTGTTCACAGCTGGGTCAGAGCCAGAAAAGGCAGGAGCTGGGCCCAGTGCAGGCAGCAGCACAAGGAGGTTGTGCAGTTCCTCTGCTTGGGCATGTGCTCACCAGATCCCATGTGGGGAGAGGTCCCAGGCTGTGCCAGTGCACAGAGGGCTGCAGCCCAGGCCTGCAGGAAACAAGGGGAGTGGGGAGACTTCCACAGCCTCCAACCACCTCCTCTGCAGCTGTGGCATCGCTGTGATTTTGCAATGGCTCCTCCATCTGCTAAGCACCTCGCTAATAGTAATCCCTGTCAATCTGCTCAGGGACCCGTGGGAATTGCTCAGCGTTAGAGCCCAAATCCTGCTGTTCCCTATTACTGTGTGTTCCCATTTGCTGGAGAGTCACAGCCCCCTGAGCACTGGGGCAGCTGAGAAGCCCAGTTGGACGCTGCTGGGGCCACCAGCCTCCAGAGAGAGGGTGACAAATAAATAAACAAGTCTCTGGCATTGTTAACACAATTAACTGTGCAAGGAACTAATCAGGTGAGACGCTTTTAGTGGTAATTAATTTAACTGTCTGGATTTTAATTTAACGCTCTCTGTGAGGTTTCTCTTCCCAGTGCTGCACCCCCAGCCCCTGCCTCCCCACCCCACCCTAAGGTCCTGGCTCTGCTGGAAATGATTGATTCCCTGGAGGTGTGAGGACTCATGCAAAGGAGTGGATTTGGGAGCATCCCGGCAGGGAAGGGAGATGGGCTTGGGGATGGAGGTGGAGATGGGTAACTTGTGGGAGGTTTGCAGCATGGCCCTGTGGTAGCAGTGCTGCTGCAGCTGAGTGCATTGGGAACCCAGACCTGGGATTTGAGGGATCTTGGACTCATTTCGTTTCAATTGCATGGGAAATTAAATGAAAACAGGCCTGTGCCTGCATTTTTCTCATTTGCTGGGGCAACAAGAAAGCTGATTGCAGCGAGAGTGAGAGGCTGGGGCTGCACGTGGAGAAGTGCTGGGGATCTCATTAAATAAATGATGGTACCTGGAATGTGCTCCCCAGGCAAGGCAGGGGTGCTCCTGAGCATACAACACCACAGGAAGGATGTGTAGAGGGAGCAGAGGAGGGTTGAGGACCAGGAAAGGGTGTCAATTAGCAAAGCAAGCTCTGTCGTGGGGGTCAGCGAGCACAGGGATAAAGGGAGACCTGCCAGGAGTCAAGCTGAGCGAGACCTTGCAGAGGAAATGAAAAGGGGGGTTAGCCATATAAATACAGAGCAAACGAGGAGAAAAGAGCAGACTTGGTCCTGCAGACAGGTTTCAGGGGAGATTAAACATAAGCTCGGCAGAGCCCAATACCAAATGAACCTCACCAGGTCCGAGCAGCGATGCTGAGAGCCAGGGCAGCACAGGCTAAGGGCGAGGAGGGAGCATAAAACCTGGAGGTTACCCTCTGTTCTGGAGGCACCTTCAGTGCACTGAGGGCTTGGGGAGCACCTCATCCCCATGTGAGGACACCTGTTCATTAGCAAGGCTCATTAGCAGCTGAGGGGCCAGTGGTGGTACCCAGTGCAACGTGTCTACTCGTCAGAGCCTGACCCCACAGCACAGTGGGGGCCACACAGTGCACTTGGAAGAGGGAGCAATTAAAGACGTGGAGAGAAATGGAAAATGGGAAAAAAATACAAGGGGGGCCTGCCAGGGATATATCACAGCAGATTAACCTGATAGCTCTCTTTGATAAGGGAACCGGTTTTCTAAGCCCAGAAATGTGGTCAGTGTAATCTGTCTTGACTTCAGTAAAGTATTTGCTATGGTGCCACATGGGAAATTATGAGTTAAACCAGAGAAAATGTGGATTAGTATGAGAATTGGAACACAGCTTAGGAAATAGCTACAGGGGATCAGATTGTGCTGAAAGGGGGAGCTCCTGGAAGGGATGGGGAAACTTTGGCACCATGGTTGGACTGTGTTTGGGCCACTCTCTGTGGTGTTATCTGTAATGACTCTGGCCCACAAGGACCAGGGGCTTTGGTTGGACATGCCAGTGGCTAAGGAGGCACAAGAAGATATCTGGGGTGGGGATTTTGTGCTGAAAGGACCAACATGCTACATTAATGGTGCAGGCACAAATGTGTGGAGGTGTTTTATCAATATGCTTCAGCAGGGGGGAGGAAAGGCACAAATAACTTATCTGATCCTTTAGAGGGGTTTGACACCTGAGTGCACATCGTGGGGGATGTGGCTGGGAGCCCAGCAGCACCCTGCAGAGGCTGGGAGTAGCTGGGCTGTCTCACTCAATGCAGAAATGGGAGCGCTGATGCACATGTAGCGGGACAGTGTGATTCAGGGATGGCAAGGAGGGATCCCCAGGCTTGTCTATTGCTGAAGGTCCCAGGTCAGCCCTCTACAAGGCATGCATCCTCCTCAGCACAAATTGGTCTGAGGGAAGCTGGCACTTCTCCAGAAGAAACCTCTGCCAGGGCACTTTGAGCAGTGACTTGTTGGTCTGCCCCTTTCTTCAGGCAGCTGAGCATGAGGTGAAGCACAGGAGAACAACCAGGTGCTTATCTTCAGTGATCACCTGCCCTGCAGCCTGACAGCAGCAGATGCCCACCAGAAGCGGCAGATGGGTCCAGCTCTTTTTACACCCCAGGCATCGCTGTCCTGAGCGCAGGGCTGAGCACCAGGTGCAGGGGAGGAGGGAGCACAAGGCTCTGGGTAACAGGAGTGCGGTGCCGGGCTCCTGGCTGCCCCCACAAGCCACAGTTCTGGATTTGGAAACGCGCAGCCGGAGGGCCCGGGGGTGGATATAACAAAGACGTTGGGAAATAATGCACTCTTGAGGTTTGGCACACGGCACTGTGCGTTACAGAATGTTATAAAAATACTGCTAATGGGCCAGAGAGGAGTGGAAACGCGCGTCGGAAAGGCTGCCAGAAGCTGGAGAGTGCACATGAGAGAGGGGAGGCCTTGTGTGCTGAGAAGGGAGGGAGGCAGCGAGGGCAGGCACCCTCCTTCATCCCTCCATCCCTCCATCCCCTTCTAACCTGCTTATCTCCATCCCGACCCAGCACCTCTTCCCCTTTGCCCTTCTGTGGTGCTTTGGGGATGTCCAAGCCCTCATGGACATGCATCTGACCCTCATCATTCAGCCTGCTGCCCAAAAAGGCTGCTGCCTGACAGGATGGAGTGCAAGCATGGGGGAGGAAATACAGCAGAATCCCCTCCAGCAGCAGGGGCATGGATTGGGATGCAGGCAGTGGAGTTTTCTTCCATGTTGCAGTGGTGGCCTGGGTCTTGTGGCCTGGTGCCAGCCCCAGCGCTGTCCCATGGGCATTGCTGCCTCCCAGGCCATGGATATGGGAAAGGGACTGGCAGAGTACAGGCAGTCCCAGGCTGGCCTGCTTCCTCCATGTCTGTCACTGCAGTGGCTGGCGAGAGAAAGAGGAAAAAACATGCGGTTTGACGGAAAATGACATGGAAAAAACAACCAAATTAACAGAAAAACAAACAAAGCAAAACCAGGGAGAGGGAGGGGGAAAGGGGCAAAGCAACAGGAACCACATGTGAGCAGGGAGGCCAGGAGAGCCTGAGTGTTCTCTGGACTGATTAGCAAGCAATCAAACATCGGCCACTAATAAATAATCAGAGCCTCCCTTTTCTCTGCCTTAGAAGTCTTTTTCCTCCCAGCTGGGCTCCAGCTGCAACCAGAGGGTTGTACTGCAAGTTTGCATCAATTATTTGTTGTTATTTTTGAAACGTTTTTTTCTGTTTCACCTATCCAAAATAAAGAAGCAAAACAAGAAGGTAGTGACTTCTCCACGTAAGACATGCACCTCTGGCTCCTCCAGGGCACACATGAGCATCCCATGATGGGCACTGGCTAAACAGTGGAGGAAGGCAGTCCCCGGGACTGGTGTGTCCGTGCCTGTTTCCATGGCTTGATGGGTGGAAGAAAACTGCAGGAGGGCACTGATGACATGCCACTTGGGAGAACAGAAGTTTGGTGGCACCAGGCTGGTGCTCCTGCCTGAATGCTGCTGGAGAAGCATAGGTTGTGGGTCAGTGTGTGCAGATAGTTCCTTGCTCGTGTCCAGCGATCTGTGATGCAGAGCTATTTATTTTTTTTTTTTTAGTTATTTTCAAGAAAGCCCTTTTGATGGATTTTTTCCCCTCTGAACTCTTCCAATCCTTTCCTGTGGTGATGTAAACTTAGGCTATTTCAGGAGCAGCATGTTAAACATGACTGCAATCATTCCCTGGCACCAGGGCCAGCTGGCAGGGAACAGCACCCACCCCTTCGATTCATCCCTCTCTCCCTGCCAGCTGCTCCTGCCCCTTAGGGATAGTCCCACACAGGGGCAACCCCAAGGCTGTGCCCAGGCAGTGCTTGAGGGCAGGACTACATCAACATGGACCAAACCTACAATAAGGGTGGTGCTAATAAATTCAAATGACAGTTGATATTCCAGAATCAGGAGATGCACCCAGAGCTGTTGGGTTCATTACTGTGGAAGGTTTTTTCTCCCCACTGGGGGCTGGGTAGGTGCATTGGTCGTGGGGTGATTCACAGCCAAGCATGACCCCCCCAGTTCCTGAGAGACACAGAAAGGGAGTAGCAACAAGCTTGCAGGTATGCTTTGTTCTTTGAAATTCAGCTTTATTTCACAAGGCATGCAGGCTCTCCTGTCGTGGCCTTCCCACATTGTGCTGCTCGTGCATGGCTGGGAAAATTCAGTGGATGAACTGGGCTGCTGCCTGCCACCAGATTTTGGGTCTTGGCCCGGCTGAGAGCTGAAAAGGCTTGCTGGGTAACAGCATGCAAATTACTATCCCGGCTCTCTAAGGAGAAAGCCAAGAAAAACCCACCCAAAAACCCCACCACGCTCCCAGATGCAATTAGTCCTAATCGAATTAGGAGCCGGACTAGAAAAACAAACACGTTAGCAGGCAGCAGACGACCTTTCCTCCCCGTGCAGTGGGCTGCAGGCTGCATGCCACAGCGGGAAGGGCTGAAGGGAGCCGTGCCCCGTGGCCCACGCGTGCACACACTCAGTGTTCGCTCGCACCCGCGCCCCACTGCTCCGCTCCTCCTTCCCTTCGCCGGGCTGGGCAGCCAGCCCAGCTGCAGCATAGCAGAGTGATGCTTCCTTGGCTCGCTCTGTAAAACATGATAATCTGGGGCAGCCAGTGTCAGGAACAATAAAAATATTCCTTCTCCCATGCTTGCGGCTCCCCTCTTCCCGCGGGGGAGTTGGGGACAGCAAGGAGCGCGCAGTGGTGGGGCCAGCAGAGCCCCACGGGGCATTTATGAGCAGCCAACAACAGCACCAGCAGCTCTGCCCTGGCCTTGCCAGTGCTGTTTGTGGGAAGAGTATGCCCAGGAGGTGGCCAATGCATGCAGTGTCCCATTTCCAGATCCTACCACCACTGGTAGCTGAAGGGATGTGGCCGCACACTTGACCCCAGTGAGCAATGAGCCCATGCCGTGTTGGGGACTGTGGAGAGCTCATGGTGGAGTCATGGCAGGAGCATCACGTGGCACAAGGGCACTGAGAAGGGGAGAAGTTGGTCACTCCCTTGCCATCTTCCTTCAGTAGCGGAGTTCCGGCAACGAGCCAGAGCCAGGGATGGAGTGTCTGTCAGGCTGCTTAATATGCAAGAACCCTCTTAGTGAATGTGAGATCCTGAGCTTTGGAACTCCATGTGAAATGAGCCCCTGTGCATCCTCTCCTGCAGCTGGGCTGGGAATAAGATCCTGGGATAGGACTGAGAGTGAGCCTGGCTCCAGCTGCTGGGCTGGAGGAGAAAAGGAAAAAGGATTTGGGGGTTTGGCAGCTTCCTGGAAAACCCTCCTCATCCTTGCCAAATGCTGCATGCAGCACCAACATCCGTGTCCTGGGTGGATGGCAGCACAGCCTCCTTCTGCTCTCCTGAGATTTGTTTATGCTGCCCAATATGACAAAAACAGCTCTGTAATTAAAGAATCCCAAGTCCAGTCTAAACAGCTTCCCACAACCATTGCTCTGCAGTGCCAGGAATTAGGGATGCCCAGGGCTCGGAAGACTAACCCTCCTCCTTGGCTGGGGGATGCTGGCCATGGGGGACCATGACTGGGGGGACACACACTGGTTCTCTGTTTGCACTGTCCTCTGCTCCAGGAAGGATTTTATCTGAGCTGCTCCTAAGTGCCCCTTGTCAAAATATTTGGTGTGAGCTTCCTGCCGCCCACCAGCAATGTGTCCCCATCTCCCAGGGTCCTGGGAGGGGAGGAACAGGCTGGGATACACACCTCCTGTCACTACAGCTATGGGACAAGGAGCAGAGGAGTCAGTGCTCCATGTGTGAATGCTGATTCCCTTTCTCCACCATAGCTCCAAAGGGCTGTGATACTTAAATAAGAAGGTGCTGAAAGAAGAAACCCCACCAATGTCACCAGCACAAGGTGTGACTCTTGCCTGTCACTGCCCACATGTGCCCGTGTTTGCAGGTACCCAAGCCAGGCGGTGTCACCAGGAATGGGAAGATCCTCAGTGAAGATCCTCAGTGTCCACATCCCTCCTGTCTGAAGGAGAGGAGATGGCAGGCAGCAGCAAATTCTCATCTTTTACCAGTATGCAAAGCTCTTCCATCTCTCTCTGAAACTTCTGGCAGTGGCTGGGAACAGCAGTGTGGCCCAGCATGCAGTGAGGTGCCAGCCAAGGGCTCAGCAGGGTCAGGGCAAGGCCCAGGGTACATCAGCATGAGAGACATTGTCATTAGCTGTGGTTTCCCGAGCCACTGCGTCTGCTGTAAATAATTTAGCAGACTAAATGTGTGCTAACAGCAGGTCAGGACAGGGAGCAGAGGAGAAGGAGCAGAGCTTTGGGCCTGGACTGCAGGGAAGGGCACCAGGATAAAGTGAGATTATTTTCCTCCTGTTAGAAGGACAGGGTGGTGTCTCCCCCCCGGAAAAGGAGTCAGAGGGTTCCCATGCCCGATGGATCCCGTTCCTCCCTAGTCCCTTCCTGAGCTGTCAGCATCAGTACCAGAGGCAACTGCAGGACAATTTCCAGTTGCTCTTGCTGCAAGCACTTTAATGCTGTTTAAACAATTACGCAGTTGATAAATTTTGACAAGAAGAGATAGAAATAGCCTGGGAGAGCCATGCAGTAGAAATGCTCTAAACAGATGTCCCTTTTCTCCCCCTCCTGTGCTCCCTGGGGGTCTTTATCGTTTGCTGCCAACTGAACAAGGCAGCATTCGCATGAGTTAGGGTGGTGGGGAGGGGAAGCAACGTGCCTTATTAAAATGGTTTATGATACCACCCTGGGGTGACGGCTGCTTGTTTTCTCTTCAGGATGGTCTTCTCTGCACTTGCCGGAGCCACACAGAGCCTGCTGAGCACGGGTAATGTCAGGCTGTGTGCCCCTCTCTCCACCAGCACACAGGTACCAGCCTGGGCAGCCTGGCTGCTGATGATGCTGGGGAGGGACAGGGGTGTTTGCCTGAAGCAAGTGAGCAGTGACAGGCTGATGTGCCAAGCAGTGTGGGGAAACCCGGTCTCACTCTGGGAACCAGCAGTGTGTGCACAGATCCTTGTGTCAGCAGGGACCAGCAGTGGCTCTCCAGTGCTGCAGTTTGCCCCAGGCGGCAGATGTGGAGGACAGAGGGATCACAAAACCATTACTGGACCAGAGTCAGGTTCACAGGGAAGCTCAGTGTCCTGTGTGGCTGAGTTTGGATGTGTAGGATGAGAACGTGGATCCTCTGGAGGTTCATCTCTGGAGTACAGGAGATCACTCAAAGGGTCCATGCCAGGAAATCAAAAGGAGGTTTGAAGCTGTAGCTCAGGCCTTGGTGTTGCATTTTTGCTCATGTTGAGTCGCCTTGTCTTGAGCATTCCCAGCCCTGGATGTTTTTCCTCTCCACAGCTGGACAGTGTGAGTAGCTTTGTGCTGGGCACACCCCAGCTCTGCACATTCCATGAGGAGCAGCCTTGCATGGCATGGTTTGTCACATGTCATGGATGTATCGTGTCCTCTTGGTCAGGGAAGAAAGCAGAGGGTTGCAAGCAGCTCTCTGCCTTTTGGCTGCTTTCTGGCTGCTGTGTGACCTGTGTTGGTATGAGCCAATGCCTGCTTCCAGCAGGCTGGAGCCAGAGATCTGTGAAATATTTTGTTTGTATGGTGGATGAGCTAGAACTTGCCATCTTTTGATGTCTTTGCAGTGGATGGGGTGCCATTCACTTTTTTGGGGAAATAGCTGCTCAGCCCTCCAGTGCAGAGTTCATCCCTGCTCTTTCCATATGGACCCAAGCTGCTTCCCCTTCCCTCTGTGCATGACTTCCTTGAGCTTCCAGCCAGGTGTAGCTGCCCTCTGAAAAGGCTCTTTGGCCTCACCAGCCTCTTCCTCCTCTTTCTCTCTTGCCCTTACAGAAACTCACATGGACTCCAGTGCTGCCCTGGGGACACAGGGCAGCCTGTGCCGCCTCTCATTCCTCCCCAGCTTGGTGGAAAACAGAGATATCAGGGTCTAAATGAAAAGACAGAAGGGGAAATTAAGACACAGACTGGGGACAAATTTTTTGAAGCCACAGAATTGGACTTAAGAACCTGTGTGATGATTCTGTGCCATCCTCACCCTCCAAGGCTTCCCAAATTGGGTGTGTTGGTTGGGACACCCCCAATGCCAGGACTGTCACCCACTGCAGCCCACCCCAGGGACCCCTGATCAGCCAGGTCTGCAGGTTTTTGCATCCCACCATGGAGTGGGACAGCTCCCAGGCAGCCAGCCTGGACGTGTCATGGGCAACCTCCTCTTTCTGCCACAGCCTTCATCATCCAGCCCTCCCTCCCATTCCTCCTCCCTTTCCTGGCCAGCATGTGGGTTTGTTTCTGCTTCTTCTGCTCCCAGAGTTGTGAATTCTGGGGAGAGGGAAATTCCCCTATCTCCAGCTGACCTGTAGCATTGCACTTAAGTGACCAGATAGGTTCAAAATCAGTTTCTACCCCCGAGTTCCTGAAGCAAAGAGCATGGAGGGAGGAGGTGGTACTGTGGGCACCCCTGCTGTTCACATCGATGCAAAGCAGGTGTGATTATGCTGCTGGGTGGCTCTGTGCAAAAGCACCAGGCTGTTCCTTGCTGCAAGTTTCACAGCCACTTTGTGGTGATACACAGCCACTTTGCCAACCCCACTTGCTTTGCTGGAGCAGCATAACCACACCAACTATGCTGCCATTGCCTTCAAAGACTCAGGAGGAGAAGCACCACTCACTTTTTTAGCTGCCAAAGCACCGTTCATGGATGTGATTTTTGCCGTGGTGGTGTGAGGACTGCTGTGTCAGCCCATGGGGGGTTTGTCCAGAAATGGAAAAGAGCAGTGGGGTTTTTCATGGGCATTCAGAGCTGCTGTGAGACACAGTCATTGCAGGCATCATCTTGCAGCATTTCTTTCTCCCACTTCCCTGTCTCTCAGCAAAACTCAGGGGTGATTCCCAGTTGGAGTGAGTGGAGCAGTTGCCCAGGAACAGTGGCAGCATGAGGTGTGTGCTGCTATACACCTCCAGGGCTTAATTATGACCAAAAAGAAAGCAAAACAGCAGAAAGCACAGAAGACAGCTCCTGCAGGAGGGTGCCAGGATGGAGGTGCCCCACACAGTGAGTTTGTGTTGTGACAGGCTGGCCAAAAAGGGGACTCTTGGATCCAAGACTGAGCCAGCTCTGCCAACTGCTGCGTATGTACAAACAAAGACAATATTAGATCCTTGCTTAGTTCCCGTGATGTTATCTAAGAAATTATTTGAGAAGGACCCTGGGAAAACAGGAGTAAAGAAGGACGTGAAGGGAGCAAGGGCAACTGCCAAAAGGAGAAAGACTTAAAATAGTCTGTTCAGTGACTTCAAGGGGAGCTGGAAAGATGCCTTGACTCCTTTTGGTAATTACCTCCAAGCAGAGAAGATACTGGGTACTAACCCAGCGAGCAAAGGCATAACTAGAGCCAATAACTGGAAGCTGAGCCACAACCACATTTGAATTAGAAATGAGGCTCATATTTTTAATAGAAAAAATGATTAAGCATTGGAACAAACTGCCAAAAGCCATGTCGGCTCCTCTGTTGCTTGTTATCTGCAGAGCAAGGCTGGCTGCCTTGCTGAAAGATGGTTCTGTCAAACACGAGTTATTGGGCTCAGTAGAGGGGTAATGGAGGGATGTAATGGCCTGTGCAACCCAGGAGGTCAGGTGAGATGAACTAATTTTCTCCCATGGCCTTCAAGTCAGTGACTTAAGGGAGGTGCACATCCCTGTCTTGCAGATTTAGCTTCGTGGTTGCTGTTTCTTTCATCGGAGAGTGTGGCTCAGGTGTTCGGTGGTGCAGATCAGGGCTGCGAGGAAAAACCTGCAGAACAGGGGGATGTGGGGTGTTCAGAGGATGCTGCTTGTCCCTGCTGAGGATGCTCCTCACCCTGCTCCATCCCAGCTCTGTGATGTCTTGACTTTTTGTGCGCCCTGCTCCTGGCTGGGAGACAAATGTTACCTCAGAGCTGGGGTGTCTGCAAGGCACAGGGCAAGGCAGGAAAAGAAAATGGGGCAAAATGGGACAAGATGGCTCAGGTCTGTGGAAGGGAAGGAAGAAGAGAGATAGATAGGAAGGAGATACTCATGTAAGCATTATCATGAAGGACAGAAAGCTCTCCCAGCCCTCCTTCGAGGGAGGAATTGACAGAGAGCTTTTGATGAGGAGCCGAATGGAGATAATGTGCCATCAAACAGCACGAACTCTGCCTCCAGCGTGCAGACAGGAGCTTGGCATAGTGCACCCAGAAGCACTTACCTTCCTTAATGGCCAGGCAGAGCCTCCCAGGCCACCCCATTACGAGCTGCCTCCCCAGGCGAGCTGGCACAAAGTGCTTGGCCAGCCCAGGAGCAGTAGTGCCACAAAGCCAGTGATGCTCCAGCCACAACAATCACAGTGCCTCCAACTGGGTGTAAGGCAGACCCTGAGAGTACAGTGGGGCAGCACACAAGTTTGGGGTCAGACCTGGTCAGTTTGTGTCTTTTTGAAGCTGTCTGACCCTTCCAGGAGCAGGAAAAGCCTTGCATCAGTCACAGGGGGCCATGCACCCTGCAAATCACAGTGCTGGCATTGCTCACAGGGCCACTCCCCACAACAGGAGGAACTGGTGGCCCAGGGTAGCAAAAGGGCTGTGGTGCTCCTGCAGCTGGAGTTTCAGGGTGGTATTGCCTGTGGGCAAAGCAGCACTCACTCCCCCAGGCTCTCCACCAGCACCTTGCAAGCAGCAGGCACAGCTGGGCTTATCCTGGGAGGGCAGCCCAGCAGAGACACAAGAAGAGGGAGTGCAGCCCCAGCACAGGGCTCCTGCTGAGCAGCTTTTCCCCACAAAGGAACTAACATGCCAGCAGCTGCTGGCAAACACAATCCAGGGCAAGTATCAGCAGGAGGAGCTGGCTCCTGCTAGGAGGGGGCCACGTCGTGTTCACCTCGCACCCCGACAGTGCTCCCTGCTTTACATGAAAGAGGTGCTTTGATTGCTGACATCTGTAGACAATCAGATAAGAATTAGAGTTACTCCTCTAGGCATAAATGGTATTTCTAATCTCATAATCCCTTAATATTGTTCTCACCAGGATGTGGCTGGTGCTAATCCCAGAGAGTTTGTTCTAGGGCAAATTTCAAGGAAGCCAGGGAGGTGCAGGAGGAGGGGTTGCCCACCTTCTCTCACTTCAGTCCTGGAATCCTTTCTGGGTGCAAAGCAGGCAGGGACAGCACGTCAGCCTGCAGCCCCTCTTCCCACTAGGGAAGTGTGAGGATGCTCACGCTAGGATAGAGGCATTTGAGAACCCTTTCACCACTACTGCAAAAAGCCCCTGCAGGTGTTCTTGCCCCTATCACTGCTCCATGTTTGTCTCTTGGCTGATCAGGTCTGTAGCACCAGCAGTAGGCTCCAGCCTGGTCTAGCCACTTGGCTGCTTTCCAAAAGCAAATACTGACCCCTGAGGAGCACATGGGAATTCTGTTCTGAAGATGTGCAGTGAGGGAAACACCCTGCTCCTGCAGGGCTGCAAAGTCTGAGGTTCCCAGCCAGGTGAGGATGATAAGTGTTTTGTAAGGACCTTGGGCTGCCTTTGGTCCTGATTTTACACCCCTTTGGGATAGTATAGGGAGAACCACTTGGGTTGCTCCTTACCCCCTGTCCTGACATTGGTGTGCTGGATACAGATGTGCCCCTCTTCAGCAGCCCACAGTGGGCTTCCATCCTGGCCACCTTGCAGGCACAGCGAAGGTGCAAAGTGAGCTGAAGACCTCTCACCATCTAGTATCCGAACAGCCAGGGATTCCTATTTCTCTTGTTCCCGCTGCACCTTCCTTTCTGCAGCCCAGCCCAGCTGTGTGTGACAGCTCCAGTGGTACTGCACCACCCCAGGGGCTTGCACCACTCTCCCACCAGGAGCAGGGATAAAGTTCAACCTGGCTGGGTGATATCAGGCTCCTGTGCTGCCTGCAGCCATGAGCATCCCACCACAGCACAGAGATGGAAATTGGTGCTCTGGGCACCAATCCATCCCAACAGATGGTCAGGGGCCAAGGCAGCATTGTCTCAAGGAAGCAGCTTGCAGTTCAGAGGGCCTGGTGTGTGCAGGCACAGGACTGTGCCTTTCCTGTCTCCTGGGTTCCCTCACTTTTACAGCAGCTGTTGCTTCTCCTGCCACTTCAAGTTTTTCCCCAGTTTTATTCTGCAAACAGGTTTTAGAGGCAACACAAATGCTTCAGCCATATTTTGGGCATCTCCTCCATCCTGGCAAGGTGAGGGTGTTTGAGATGGCTTGGCAGCAGTAAATACCCAACAAGTCTGTGTCTGTTTGTGAAGTTTGGAGAGCCTCATGCTGGTAAAACATGCCTATGGCATGGGCATGCAGCAGAACAGGGGATGTGTGAGGAGGCTCTTTCCCTAGGGAAGCATGCCCATCACTGTGCCCTCCACACTCCCCTCACACCGTCCTATCCACAGCAGCCTTCCCATCTGCTTTACTGAAACCTGTGCATCACTGCCTTGCAGCTCTGAGCAATTTGTTACCACAGCTACATTTTTCCATGCAGGGAGAGCTCAGATCTCTGCTTGGGTGAGGTCTCCCTCTCATTCTTCAGGGCTGGAAGGGAAGGACAGGGCTTGGCCTGGAGGCCAGGCACTGAGGACTGTGCCATGTGAGTACTGTGATGGCAGGACTCACGACAGTGTGGTGGGATGGTGCAACTTTTCCAGGAGCCCCTTAGTGTCTTGCAAACACTGAAACTCTGAAAAGTCCCCAGGAAGAGAAGGTTGGATGATGTAGGTTTGCAGTGAGCCAGCCTAACACTGCAGCATACATCCCTCCTGCTCTCTGAAGGGTAACAACTGGAGAAGGAGCTAGCAGGAGCCCTCATTGCACTGGGAAATGCTAATCCTCAGATTCCTAAGCAGTTTTCCCAGAAAGAAGAAATTAATGGGATTTGCAAATCACTGGCAACTTTGGAAAAATGCCCTGGAAGTCAGAACCAGATGAAAATTTTTGTTATATGTTGTTACAGAGTTAAGCACTTTGTGTTCAAGATTTTGCTCATTTTATTTGGGTTTGATGAGGTTTTTAATTAAATCAGAGCGAGCTCCAAAAGGAAAAGCCTTGAAAATCCAACTTTTCATTTCAAATCACCAGAAGCAAAAAAAAACCCTGCTGTTGTCCTGTTTCTGTTGTGAGCAAACAGGCTGCAGAGAGAGCAGCCACAATGTCTGAAAGCCTTTGGCATAGCCAGATCTGTGGTAGTCCCTGGGGCAAGGTGCTGGTAGGACAGTCTGCTTTGTACCCATTTGGGTGGTCCTGGTGCAAACTGGTCCTGCTGGGTCCATGGCCATGGGTGGGAGAGCAAATGCTGTTCTGAGCCGCCTGGTGTGGGTGCAGAGCAAGGGCTTACCAAACCCTGAGACACGAGGGTGGGAAGGACGCAGGTAAATGCATCCATTGACACTGGAACTGTGCACCTCTGCCCCCTCCCATGCTTCCCATCCCATCTGTGCAGGACTGCCATCACTCTGCCCAGAATCTGGCTTTGCCCTGTGTCAAATCTCAGACATAGAGTCCTTGAGATCAAGCAGACATCCTAACTTTGCCTGATTAGGGCATTCTCATCTGCAGAGGGAGGGCAGTGACAGCATTCCCTGGACTGTGATGACCTCCAGAAGTGGATTGTGCCTGTGTTATCTCCCTTCTATGAGCAGCCCAGTCCCTATCTCTTAAAACTTGTTTAAACCAGCTCTTTTTGTCCTTGGGGCTGGGATATCATTGCTGTTCACAGCCGAAGGCCCTCATGCCTCCATGGAAATCATCCAGGGCTGCACCAGGAAAAGCAGATAATTAAATTCAGGCCCTTGCTTTTCCCCCATCAAGCAGATGCAGCATGATGGCAGTCCTACAGAGACTTTATTTGGGGCAGGGGGCAGAAATTTCAGTCTTGAACCTCCCTATAGCAGCTGCTGCTATGTGTCCTCTGAGCCAGGGACCTGCTCCCCCTATCTGGCCATGCCTCGCTGGCTTATCATTTCCAATCCTATCAGAAACAAAACTGCTGCTGCTTAATGCTTCATTACAGGCTGTTATGTGTCTTCTGCACTGCCCAGGAGAGCAGCAAGGAGGGCTCTGACTCTATTTAATAACTGTTTCATGGTCCCTAATTGACAGATAAAAACGCTACTAACTCAGTTTCATCAAACATAAACCATGGGCAGGAGCAGTGGTGCCCTTCTGGAGCCAGGGTGGCAGCACAGATTTCGATCCATTATTTTGACATGGGAAATCCATAATATGCCAATCTGCCATCATAGTGACGGGTTTATGCCTCATATTTTTCCCCTGTTGGTTTTGGCTTTTGCAGCCTGGGGGAAGCTGTTGGGGAGGGATTTGGGGAAGGTTGGCCAGGGCAGACAGAGGAAATGAGATGGTGGCTGGTGCTTTATTCTGAGGGGGCCTTTCCCATGAGGGGCTGCAGCACCCTGGTGCTTGGCAGCAAGGATTGGCTTTGCAGTGTGGGGGATCCCTGTCTGCTCATCTCAGGATGGTCCCTGGCCCTGGCAGGTCCCCAGCCCCAGGACTGTCACACTGTGGTTGTTAGCCTGAGCCACACTGGCACCCTGGGGAAGATTCACCAAGAGTTTCAGCTCTGGTAGAAAAGGACCTATATGTGCTCAGATGGAATAGGTAAAGATTTAATTTTGTAATTTGGAGATGCTGTTGAATCAGGGTGTTTATTTGTGCCATATGTGGTTAGCAGGATTATGTCATTCCCTGGGGCATTCTCCTCCCTCTTTTTGCTGGTGTGGGTGACCAAGTGACCCAGACTTCTTCCATGCTCTGCGCTCAGAAACTCCAGACAGAGAACCCCCTATTCTCTCTAGGAATAGTAATGATAAATGTTGTGATTCAAAAGCCACATGCTGGACCTGAAACCTGCTATTCAGACAATTTGGGATTTGCCTTATCAGATCCCACATGGGGCTGGCACTCAAAAAGAAGTCTTCAGAAATGAGATTTTTCAGGGCTTTCTCCTCCCACCACAATGACTGGAAACTTAAATACCAGCTGGGAGTCCTACAGGTATTTGTGACTGCTGCTGGGGTTGAATTGCACCCGGGTGGGAGAGCCACACTCCCAGGAGGTGTGGGCAGAGAGGTGGAGTTGCAGGGAAGTGTTGAGGGCTCATAGCTCTGTGCAGAGCAAAGCAAAGCTGACGGCCACTGAAGGCATGCTGAGAGGATGAGAGGTTATTAGTAGTGAGCGCTTGAGGGATAACACGGGAGATATTGATTTAAATAAAAATCACCATAACAGCAGCTCTAACAGTACCCTGTGGGTCACTTGGAGGAGAATCAGAGGCAGCAGAGCTCCCGTGCTGCCACACTCAGAGCACTTCCTAGCTGGAAATATCACGCTGGAGAGAGCCAGGACTGCTGCCCATGCTCCTGAGCGGGGACAGGGACAGGGACAGGGACAGGGACAGGGACAGGGACAGGGACAGGGAAGCAGGCACTGTGCCAGCTGTGCAGCACACACTGGGATGCCTAAAGAGCATCACTGCAGTGAGGGGAGAGGCTGGACACGCCGTGACCCACGGGGGCACACCACACTGTTTGCAGCTCTGCTGGGAGCCGCAGTGCCAGGACAGGGCTCTCCATGATCTCAGCCAGTGCACAGCCCCCGTGGAGGTCAGATTCCCGTGCTGTGAGTCAGCTGCATTCCTCCCCAGGGTCAGCCAACTGTGCCGGGCTTCGGCGGCCCCAGCTGCCTCCTGCCCCGGCGCTTGCAGTGATTAACTACGCCAGGGATGCTCGCTCGGGGTGGACAGCACAAAGGGTCTCAGGTCAGCTGGGGACAGCTTCAGCGGCTCCTCCATGGGAGAGGAGAGGAGCAGAGCAGTTTCTTGGCCACCCTTCATACCAGGAGTGCTTTTATCAATGGGGCGTGAAGGGGTGATAAAATGCTACCAACCGCCTCCATAGACAGCTAATCCATAGGTATGGATTTGTTGTTAGGGAATCCTGCGGGCCCCTTGTAGCTGGCTGCAGCTCTCCTGCCATGGGTACAGCCACCTGCAGCACCAGCTGTCCCCAGCACGTGTCATGATGTGCTGTCAGCAAACTGAGATGTGATGCGAGATAACAGCCAAGCTGTCAAGACAGGGAAGGTCCCAGCACCTAAGAGAAGGGTTTCTCCACTCCAGGGATTTTTGTATGTGGACATTTTTGCGTGGTTCCATCTGATCATGAGCTTCCATGAGAATTGGGTGTTTTCTAGGGGAAACCTCCCATGCCCTTCAGCTTTGCCATCGAATACGGGCAGACCCATCTGCTTGACCTGCTGCACGGACAGCACAAGGTGGATCTGCATTACCAGATCTCTTGTCACCCCCTGCTCAAGGGAATTAAAACCACTTGGAGCAGCCCCCTTCCTCTGGGAGGACTCAGCTTCCCTCAGACCAGCTCACAGCCTGGTTCTGACACTGAGCAGCGTTTGTAAGGGTCAATCCTGCACATTCATGCATTACAGTCAGTGAATGGAGACACCCACCCAGCCTGTAGCCAGCCCTGTCCTGCCCACTGGGCTGTCCTGGCAGCATCACACACCTGATCAAGATCAGCTTCTCTCTGAGGACAAGGCAAAATGAGCAAACTCACCTGCACTGGAATGGCTGCTGGGAGGATCAGGTGCCAGGAGCTGTGGCTGGGAGGCCCCATTGCTTTCTGTGGTACCCCAGTCTCTGCTTTGCACTCAGACTCTGCACTGAGACAGTCACCCAGGTGTAATGTCCCTGTAGATTACATGTGCGGGGCTTTTTTACAAATCAACACAACCTTACTGTGTGGATCCCAGTGCAGTGCTGCAGCCCTCCCAGCAGCACCCCTGCACTCTGCACAACCCCTTAAGGAGCTTATCTCTCCATGGAAAACCCCACATGGGGCAAAACTGAAGGAGCACAATCAAAATCCACCTGTGTGGGGCTGCACAAGCCTTACTGTCAGTGAGTCCAAGCCAGTGGTAGTAGGAGCACAATGTCAGCATCTGCAACAGGGGTAAGGATATTTCCAGCACTCTTGGAGGCCAGCTTACAATGCTGGGATTCTCTCCAGCTAAACCACTTGGGTTCAGATTTTCACTAACCCACCTCATTTCCTCATTTTTCTTAATCTCCCAGCAAAAAAGTTAAACCACTGGCTGCTTTGACCAGCTTCTTGCCTGGAATTAAATGACAAACTCCTGGCCACTGGTGGTCCTGGGCTGGCTTGTCCTTGGAAGATGGCAGAAGAGAGTAAAAGAGGGGTAATAGAGAGTAAAATGGCAACCAGAGAGCTTTGGCCAAGCAAGCAGCTTTGTCCTCAAGCATTACAAGATGATTGACCCCAATATCCTTGTGACATGGGAAGAGGGAGATGTGCACCCCCTGCAGCATCCCTGTCATGTGGGATGTGAGGAAAATGTGGCGGCCCAAGGCTGCTGCCTGCCCCGCTGTGTGGCCCCTGCAGGGCTGGATACTGCCCTCAATAGATCCCTCTTTGAAGGGCAGCTTTTCCTGTGAGGAAAGCATTCAGCCCTGATATGAAGACTTCCAACGGCAGGGAATCCTCTTGAGCCTTTGGCAAGCTCTTCCAGGCGTCAAAAACATTTACAATGTTTTATGCATTTTTATCAGGCTCTGAACTCTTCTCTGTGGTGCCCAGTGACAGGACCTGAGGGAATGGCCTCAGGCTGTGTAAGAAGAGATTTAGGTTGGTTAATAGGAAAAGGTTCTTCTCCCAGGGGATGGCTGGGCTCTGGAACAGCTCCCCAGGGAAGTGGGCAGTAAGCACTAAGCCTGACAGAGCTCAGAACTGTTTGGGCAATGCTCTCAGGCACATGGTGGGATTCTTGGGGCTATCCTGTGCAGAACTAAGAGCAGGATTTGGTGATCCCTATGGGTCCCTTCCAACTCAGCATACTCCATGATTCTGTGAAAACCCTGCAGACAGGACTCTCCGTAAAAAGGAAAGATTTGATTTGCTGTCCCCTATTGTCTGTCTGTCCCCATCAAGCACAGAAAGAGTTGAGACAGACTGCTTGGCCCAACCAGCTCCTTTCCAGGTGGTTAAATATAGATAAAAGCAACTGAGAGCATCAGCCCAGCCCTTCAGAGAGGTGTCTGTCCAGCTCTCCATGGCATTCCTGTGAAGTTTCTCACCAGGCTTGGCTCCCATCAGGGTGGCATCTCTCCTGACTCATGGCTTGGGGAGGACAAGATCTGCCCTGTACGTCCTCACTCTATGATTCAACTCTTCTAAATTCTGCCTTGAGAGACATCCCACATCTTGAAAGGCTTTTGACCATGTCAGGGCCGGCATCCCCATCTTGTAAACCCTCAGCTCAGGCAGAGCTCAGGTGGTTTTCCTTACTGAGATCTATTGGCAGCTTTACTTTTAATAGCATGTACGTGATGTGGAGTGGGATAGACCACTCCAGCTCTGGCTGGCACGTTATAAATCTCAGAAAGAAAAAAAAATGCAAAGGGCCAGGAGACTTGGGGGGGGAAGGGGGGGGGCCATGAAAAAAAGGCAGAAGAAAGAGGCTGTTTTCCCAGAGCCCAAAAGCAGACAGGGGTGGGGAGCGGGAAAGGCAGGGTCGTACGGCTCGCTGGGGCAGAGTGTGCAGTTGTTTATACTGGAAATGAGTTTCTGTTTATTGCAAGCTATGGTGGGGAGACCACAAAGTGAACGTAAAACAAAATGGGAAGGGTGTGGGAAAAGTCAGGGGAGGGGGAGCGGGTGCCTTTGACAAACTCCAGAAGTCACGTCCAGTAATAAATCAAGCCGGGATCTGTCCCAGGACACAGGACCCAGAACATCTGCTTGGGCTGCAGGGAAGCCAGGCAGGCAAGGAGGGATCTCCCAGCCTTGCCTGGGGCCAGGCAAGAGACAGAGGCCTGGGCAGCTCAGCCACCCATGGGTGCTGAGCTCAGCAGTGCTCAGATGCCTGCAGAGGTGTCAGAGCACCTGGGGTTCAGCAGAGAGCTGCTCTCAGGGCTGAGGGTTTTAACAGGCATCCTCTGTCAGCCTCCCCATCCTCAGTAGCCTGTCTTGACTGCTGTGTGCCTCCATTTCCCTGTAAGGTGGCACAGGATGCTTTCCTCCCATCTACCACTTTTCCCAAGCCTTGCAGCAATTCCCACGTGGGCAGGCAACTCCTGCATCATTTCAGAGCCTAGGCATGGTGTAGGTGTCACCAGGAAGGGAGGCCCACTGCCCAGTTCTAGGGCAGCAGGAATTAGTATGTTAACGGGGCTAATGGTGAAATGAGAGACAAATCCCACAATAACTCCACTGGGACCAGCAACGCATCCATTCTGTGTACAGACTTTGAAGGTATTAAGTGCTAAGGATTTTGGTTTGACATCTGAATGCAGCTGCATTGTTGTGAGAAGCCCTTGCAGGTTATTGCTCCAGACCAAACTTCCATAAATAATCTATTGCCTTGGGTGTAGTGCTTCGGAAGGGGCGGTGAATGTTTGTTTTGCTGATTTAAGCATTCCCGTCCTCTTCTTCCTTTTCCCCTTCCCTGGAAAATGGATCCTATTAAACACTGCAGATGACACAACTCATGCCAATACATTTGCAACCCATTTTGGCTCATAGCGACAGCTGCTTTCGAGCTACAGACTTCCTCAAGTGTCCAAGTAAAGCATCAGCATGGGGGTGGAACAAAGACAGTGTATCTGCCCGGTGGGTCCTGGCCCTGTTCTTGCCTTTCCATCCCATATTAGTGCAGAAAGCAGGACAGAAAGCCACCGAGATGCATGTGTGAGTTAGAACCCCAAAATTCATTTTAGTTTCACTGTGCTGGGCCATGGTGTGAGCTGCTCTGCCATAAAGCCATGGGTGCTGCGGTGGGATCTGCTCTCCAGAAATGTCTCTGAACAACCTTCTGGGCATGGGGCAGGTAGCAATGCTATGCCTCCAGCACCTCCCTCTGTCAGGCAAACCCCAAGTCTTCCCATACTGGGTCCTGGCCAGGTTCAACCTCATGTCACCACTGGAAAGGGCCAAAACTTTGGCAGCACCACAGTATTCTCCCACTTATTCCAGATGTGTTGCCTTCCTTCCCATGTTGCTGGTGACTTATACAGCACAGGATACACCTAACTGCATTGGCATTAACCCAGTCAGAGGTGTTTTTTCTGCTCTAGTAGAGGATTGCGAACTACTGGATAAACCCAGACTGCTCTGCCCTGTCTGGTTTTTGCCAGCACACCCTCGCAGCCCTCATCTGCAGCCAAGCCCTGGCTCTCAGACCTGTCCCAGCTGCTCGCCTCGTCTCAGAAGGATTGTGGGCCATCTGTGTGCAACAAGAGGAGAGTCCCTGTTGCAGGAGGTGTTTGCAGTGTGCTTCTGATTCATGATAGGGAAGTGGGGCTCATGTGAGCCCAGCCACCACAGCATCCTTATGCTGCTGGCAAGGTCCAGACCATGGGGCTTGCTCTTCACCTGTAATTTTCTGTGAAACGCTTCAGAGAGCACAGCAAAATCCTTCAGTGACTCTAATAACATTTCTCTCCAAAGCTCTAGGGTATTTCCCCCCCCCCCCCATCCCTGTGAAGTCATGCTTCAGGTCTGCTGAAATCCTAGCAAATGCCTCCTAAAATCCCCTGGAGCCCCTGCGACAGTTTATTGAGTCCAGGACTGTTTGACCTTGGAGGGGGTGAGAAAGGGAGGGGAAGAAAGAGCAGCTCTAGGCTTCCCTGCCAAACTACTTGATCCATTGCTGAGCCCTTGCAGGGACCACAACACAGCCAGAAATCTCTCCCAGACAATCAGTGGGGTATCTGGGCACAGTGCCTTCCTCTCTCCTCTGCCCCAGGTCTCTCAAGCTTCTCCCACTGTGCTGGACAGTGCTGCTGCATGAACAATGTGCTGTGTTCCCTAAAAAAGCAGCAGTGCACCAACCATTTGTGCATGGTGCCCATCCTAGCATACCGGCCCCCTCATCCTGCCCAAAAAATGTCTGTGATCCTCTGGGTCCGAGCTCCTTCCCTGCTGTGGGTGCTTGGAGTGTGCAGGAAGGTTGCCCACCCTGCAGGAGCTCCGTGCTGGGGGCTCCCACCATTCCTCAGGAAATAATTAAAACACTGATAGCAATATTTTTACATGACAATAAGTGCTTCAAGTGCTTTTTATTTCTTCTTTGTTGTAAGCAAATCAGAGGATGCGTGGCAGGCTGCTGTCCTCCACGAGGTGGGAGAGGCTGTGCTGAGCATCCAGATTATCACTGTCAGGGCAGGCTTGGCAAGGATGCTGCTACTGCCACTGATCCGGTGCTGATGCTCACAGGGAAGGTGTGTTTGCTTCTGGGGTTTCATTGTTAAAAGACCATCGATAAATTACAGGGAGTCCGGAGGAAAATTGATTAAAGAATTAAAAGATATCCTATGACCTAAAGGGGAGATTAGGGGAATTTAGTGAGGTGCTTGCTGCAGAGTGGAGCTGGGGATGGTAGGGAGGGAGCAAAATGAAAACAACCTTGCAAAGGTGGTGATTAGAGCAGGTGGAAAAACAGTCTCTGTGACTAAGTGAATTGGTTTGTGGCTCACGTTTTATTTTGCAAATGCCAGGCTCTCACACGCTGTGGGAAGGGACTCCCCAAGCTGGAGCTGCCCTGGCCACACGTGGCACAAACATCCCCTGGGGTCTGCTCACTGCTGCTGGTGGGGATTTAAGCAGCCAGCCAGGATTTGAGGAAGATGAGTGTCGTGTTCATAAAGCAAAGGGCCTTTTTTTAGCTCAATTTCTTTACAGATGGGCTGGATAATGGGACCTCCCTTGAAGCCAAGCTGAGTTAAAGACACGGCTATTACTTCCAAATGCAGTGAAGTTCGGAGCTGTGTGACTTACATCATCCCAAGGACCTCATTGCCTTAAGAAAAGAATGAGGCCAGGGTCTGATTGAGGCCTGAGGATAAAAAAACAGACATTAGTAAAGAGAGCTGTGCTTTTGAGCAGTGCTATTAGCTGAGCTGGTATTGCAGCCCAACGCCTCCTGAAATGTCACACACTTTTGTTTTTCATCTGCTTGGACACATTTTTGGTGAGCTACAGAGACTGATGATCTTCCTGCCTCCACCCCAAGGTACCAATAGCACAGGGGAAATTCCAGCTTGAACTGGGAACACTCCTACTGTTAGTGACATGTCTGGTATTTTCTCAAAGACAGAGAGTGAGCAGTTAAGGACTCGTGTGGAGACCTCATTCCTTATGATAAATGACACATCTTCCCAAATGCCTGTCATTATCGGGCTATCATCATCCCTGAGCAGCCAGAATAACACCACAAACCAGAGTCACCCCTGTGGTGTCCATCTCAGCTCCAGTGCTGTGATTTTTCCAGACTTCATCATGCAGAAGCACAGGTGGGAAGAGTCAGGTGGCTTCTCTGGATGTACCAAAGGAGGCTGACTGCTGCTCGGAGGACTCTCACATATCCAGGGTGGGAACAGCATGGGGAGAAGCTCCTTCTGGTCCTGGGTTAGTTCTCTACACCCACCTCCAGCATCTCCTTTGGCTCCAGCCTAGCTGTTTTTGCAAGGAGCCTGCAGGTGGTTTCCCAGCAGGACTGCAACAATGACCTGAAGCTGGGCAAAGCCACCAGTATTGCAGGGGACAGGGCTCTCCACACTCACAGCACGGTCCTGGCAGCTGAGGGACAGGCACAGGCTGCAGATCAGCCCCAGGAGCAGAGCAGCATCTCACCAGGAGATCACCAGGAGAAGAAGGGCAGCCCCAAGGATGTGAGTCGCTGGCCAGGGGATGCTGAGTCTGGGTGAGCAGACCCAGATGCCATCAGGATGGGCAAACACAGGATGAGCAAATGGCTCTGCCTGTGCACACATCTGGTGTGCTGTGTGATACAGATGCCCACTTTTAAGCCCCCTGTCCTGGCTGAATCCAAAGCAGAGCAGTCATTACAGTCTCAAGGGCACCATGGGGTCTGTCCTGTGAAGGGATAGAAGAACAGACTGTGACATATTCCTAGCAGAACACGTGGGTGAAAACAGAGGGTGGTTTTCAATAAGTGCTGAAGGAAAGAAACTTTACATGCAAAAGACAGTGCTAGTGTGAGGAGAAAGGGGGTAGGGGGTAGGTCTTCTTACTAACCACTCCCATCACTCCTCCTGCCCAGACAGGAGAAACCCAAATATATTCTCTGTGCTGCCAAGAGAGTCAGAAACCTCTTACAGAAACCTCTCCATTTCCCATGGGTGAGAGGCCTCTCTGCCAGCAGGTACTTCCCTCACTGGGAAAGAGGAGAGCAGGGAAGGGGATATAACCAGACTGCATGTCAAGAGAGATGAAGAGAGAGGAGGCATTTTTGGAGAGCTGCTGCCTGTTAAAGGCAGCCCACACTCCCCCACAGGGAGATAGCTGGTAATATTCGTGGCTAGCTTGTTGCTCAGTGCAAGACAAAGTGCTTATAGCTTCCCTCCAGAGGCTCCTCCTGGATAAATATACAACTTCCAGGAGTTCTGGTGGGACAGCTTCGCCAAGGATACATGGCTGTTGATGGTCCCAGTTGTGTCTGATCACACCTGGTATTTTCCCTGTCTCCTCCATCTGGAGAGAGGATGGATTGCTTTCTTGCAGCTGTTAAATAAGGTGGTGGAGGGGGCAGGGGCATTGCATGGTGTAGGCTGTGCAGTGAATTTCTGCCTGGAGCTGGGGAAAGAGGGAGAAGGGAGTGCTGAGTTCTCTGCTGTTTGCAGTGCAGGCATGAAGGCAGGGGATCCTTGGGGTCCTCAGTACCTGAAGAACCCCTGGGATCACCCTACATTCCCCCTGCACGACCAAAAAAGGCTCAGCTCTCCCTCTCAGCACACAGGGACGTTTCCTCTCTGTGGCTTCTCCAGCTGAGTTCCCAAAGGAGATTGTTGGGGCTTTGCAGGCTGCGCTGGTCAAACCTTTTATCACAGAGAGCCAAGGAAGGCAGCTGCTTCTCCCTGGAGACCAGGGCTGTGCTGTGCTCCCAAGTGCACCCACCACCACCTCCCTGGGGTGGGCAGCAGCTGCTGGGGAACCCCTGAGTTACAAGGAAGCATCTTGTGCCTGCATTGCCTGGGCACACTGCATCCAGCCCCATGTCAAGGAGAACAGTCCCCCGGAAGGAGAAATTAATTTGGCAGGGACTGGAAAACCCCATGTAATTCATGCCCTTCATCTTTCCCAGCCGTTTTCAAAGAGACAGGCCCAGGATTTGGCTGGGTGGGAGCTGCAGGGGCATGAAGCTCTCCTCTCCAATCCCAGCCGTGGAAAGCCCTGAGAATGTGCAGAAACTGAGAGCACATCAGCGCCCTGCTCCCCTTCCCCGCTGCCTGGGCATGGCAGAGTGGCGTCCCGGGATGCTCCAGCCCTGAGCTGTAGGCAGGGAGATGCTCTCCATCCCCGGAGCCTCCTGAGCCCCGTTTGCCGGCACTTTCCCCTCGTTTGCTGCACGCTCCCTCACCCCAGCCCGCTCTCCAGGTCTGCAGGAGCTGGACGGGGGCCCGGCACAGTCAATCCCCGAGCAGCCGGTAACGAGGTTCGGTCATCACTGCCCTGGGCTATGTGCGAACCGGTGACCTGGCTCTGAAATGGTTTATGTTACATGCAAATCCCCTCGCAGAGGTGTTGGGGGAGGAAAAGCCGGCCTCGCCGTGAACTCCCCGGGCTGACGAGCAAACCCCAGCGCTGCAGCGAGCTTCCCGTGCCCGGCGCGGCGCTGCCGCATCCCGCCGCATCACGGGTACCATCCCCGGGGTACCACAGCGAGCACCGCGGCCCCGGCCCCGCTCCAGGGCTGGCGGTGCTACTGTTATACACAAAACAATAATCAGCTGCCGTAACGAGGATGCAGAGTAGCTGAGCTGGCTTCCCTGCTGTTGTGCCGGCTCCAAGTGGAAACAGCTGCATTTGGTTTGGTTAAATGTTTTATTTACTCACAATTATCCCAGATAACAGGTTTGCGTTCGTTTGTTCAATATTTAATATTGTTTCAGAGCAAAGCTGCTCTTCGGTTTCTGATGGAGGACTGGGGTGGGTCAGAAGGGATTTCCTGCTGTGGTGTGGTCCCAAGTGGAGGGTGGAGGTGTCCTGCGTCCCTGCTGTGCATCTCTCCCTAAGGCACCCGGCCTGGAACGCTGCCCCATGGGAATAAAGTCACCTCCAGGAGCACAGCTGGGTTTGGAGTGCAGGTGTGCTCAGCAGGATGGGCATTTCCCTGGGACAGCAATGCTGCCAAGCACCAGGGCTGCCAGAGGGAATGGGAACAAGAGAGCCTGTCGTGGGTTTGGGATGCCAGATGGCTTCTGCTGCCTAAATCACCTTCCTGTAGCATCCTGGACCTTGGGGAGCACCTCCAGCAAAGGCTGCCATTCCAGAGAAACAGCCCACCCTGTGTCAGGGTTGCCAGAGCGCCTCTGCTCTTGCTCTTCCCTTTCACAGATCAATGCTGTGAGGTTTGCTTGATAATTTTCCAGAGGCTGGAGAATGGTCAGGTTTGAGGAGCAGCTCTGCTGTGCTGGAAGCAGCATGGCCTCATGCACTGCAGGATGGAGCACACTCCAGTGAGCCTGTGATCACCCTGGGAGCTTGCCCTGCCACTTTGGCTCAAAGTGGGATCCTTCTCTTCTCTTCTCTTCTCTTCTCTTCTCTTCTCTTCTCTTCTCTTCTCTTCTCTTCTCTTCTCTTCTCTCTTCTCTCTTCTCTCTTCTCTCTTCTCTCTTCTCTCTTCTCTCTTCTCTCTTCTCTCTTCTCTCTTCTCTCTTCTCTCTTCTCTCTTCTCTCTTCTCTCTTCTCTCTTCTTCTCCCAAAAATTTACAGCACTGCCTCTTACCATGCTCACTGAATTTTCTACAAGGGAAATGAGAAAATCCATAGCTTGGTTTATGAGCCCCAATCAGTGTAAAACAGGGTCTTTTAGAAATTTATCTGTTGCTGAGTCCACCTTTTTCTCCAGCACCTTCTTGGGGAATAAATTCTTGCTCTTTGAGGCTGGGGAGATGGCTCTTAGGTGGCAGCAGGGTCAGAGGTCTTTGGCTGCAGCTGCAGGTGTCCCTGGCCCATTTTGGGAGCTACCAGGGAGGTGCTGCAATGTTGAGTCTGAGGGCTGGATGCTGGCTGAATGTGGGCAGCTCTGGTGATCAGCTGGGGTGCTTCACACTCCAGAGGGATATATCTTCAGTGCCTAATTTCAAGGGAAAGGAATGTCCCCCAGAAAATGTCCATTTGCTAAGCCTGGGGTGGCTTAGACTGAAAGGGAGAGACTTAAACCCTGTCTGCATGACTTGCCCAGGTCACCCAGGAGGTCAGTGAGAAACAAACCCATCTCATCCTGCACCCCTGGGTTCTCTAATTCTCTCTCAAATGAATGTTGCTGCATCAACTAAAAAAAAAAAAAAAAAACAACAAACAACAACACAAAACCAACAAATTAAAACCACCTGCTTTATCCTTCTTGAAGAAATGGTAGTTATGAGCGTGATGTTCCCCGAACATAGGGAGCATCACCTGCTGTCCTCCACACCCCTTCTCATCCTCACACTTATCCAAGAAGAGCAGATGGTCAAGGGGAAACAGAGCAAATTCAAAGCTTCACGTCCCTCCCTTTCTCCAACAACAAAACACAGTTGCACCCAAACATTTGGGTCCATGGAGGGACTGTCCCCAGCCACAGCCATGCTGCACTCCAGCTCAGGGGGCACATGGCAGACAGATGCTCCCCTGATACACCTGGCAGTAGAATTATGATTTATTCATCATTGTTTTCTTTGTTGTTTCCTACCAGCCTCCTGTACACAAACAGGCTTTTAGAAAAGCAGCATTAGATAAATAATACATCGTGCTGGCAGCCAGCATGTGCATAACAAAAGCATCTGTGTGGATGCGTGTGTGGAATAGCAAGGTCTGCTGCTCCCGTGCCCACGTGCTCAGTGCTGGCATCTCGTGCCCAGGTGGATTCCTATTGTGCTGTCTAAGCCTCTGCAGCTTTGCTTTTGGTCAGTTGGGTGGCTTTTTCTCTGTATTCTGTATTTCACACCACAGCACTGGTGTGAAAAAAAAGTCACTGGGTGATGCCAAACTCCTGCTGCCAATCTCCTGCTGTTTGCACCCCATGTGCCCACTGGACCAGGGCCCGCTGCTTCTGCCATGGGCACGTGGGGCGCAAACAGCAGGAGTTTGGCAGCAGAACAGCGCTGGTCGTGGGGCAGCACGGGGCTCCTGCCCGTGTGCAGGCAGGCTGTGTCACAGCTGTACCTCTAGCTCGAGCACATGCTGCTGCCATGGACCCTGGAGCTTTTGCTCGCCCCAGACCGAGATGATGAGTTATGCAGGTGACCCCAAAAGCACACCATGGGCTCATTATCCCCCATCAGCCCAGCGCCTGAATGTGCCCCAAGTGCACCAGAAAAAATACCTCCTACAGAAGTGTTTGAGAGGCCTCTTAAAACTTTTATTGGTGCTATTTTTTGTATCCCTCCACCTGTGGAGCAAGGCATCTTTAGTGCATTCAGCCCTCAGCAGGAGAGGAAAATTATAACTGATCCATTTCAGAAACCTCTAAAAGTGACCTAAAATAACTTTTCTATATATAAAAGTGTCATGATTTTAATGTCCATTATCTCATGACCTAGCAGAGCTAGGAAAAGCTCTTGTAGATCATTTTTAGTGGTTTCTAAAATGGATTGGTCACAGTTTTCCCCTGCACAGTGGGACTCAGGGTACAAGGACAACTGGGCTTTAGAGATGAGGAGGGAAACAAAAATCGGTTTCTGTGCTGGTGTATCCAGAACTGTTTCATCCTCCAGGACCACTGGTGGTGCTGTCCCCAGCTGAGCAGAAGTGCTGAAGCTGGTCAAGTGACAGCTATTTCCAAAAAGCCATAGAGACAAAGTTAAATGGATGCAAAGCATGAGGCTGGGAAAGCCAGCTGTATTCCTGCTACTGGCCTTTTCAGGGATCTGCAGGGACAGTGACCCTGGCACCAGCTTTCACTGCTGTGGGAGACCCAGATTTTGCTGGAGCATCTCACAGTTTGTGAGCCACGTGCCCAGATGGGACGTGCTCAGCTCTGAGCTCAGATCTGAGCCTTTCCTCGCCTCACCCAGGGCTTTTGCAGCGAGGCTGGTCGCAACCCAAGCCTCTGGGAAGCTGCCACAGCCAGGCATTAAACATGCTGGGTTTTCAGAGAGGACATCAGCAGAGCACATGGGAGAAGTGGCTCCCCGCCATGCTAGAGGTTAATAGACAGATTAGAGAGGGCAGGCGCTGTTTGTGGCAGAAGGAAAAGAGCTCTGCTTTTACTGAGTTCAGCAGCTCCATGAGGCAACACGGGTGTAAATATTTGCCAGAATTAGGGAGGCTGTGTGCAGGAGCCCAGGGAGGAGTGGCCAAGTAGCCCAACCTGTTGTTTGGGCTGTTTGTGGTGTGGGGCAGGTGCTGAGAGCTGGACATCATCTGGGGGAGGATGGAGAAGGTTGGAGCAGGACACCCCACACCCAGCAGCACTGCCTAAAACCTCAGGGCAGAAAAAACCTCTAATGCTGCTCCCTTGATGGCTTTGTTTTCCTCCACTGCCTTTCTTGCTCTCTCTGTTGGCCTGATGGGCTGGCCCACCTCCAAAGACAGCATTACAGCACACTGGATCGATTGGAGCCTGCAATTTTATTTGCTGTCTTTAAGAGCCTTTGATGGGCAGCATGAGCTGTGCCAGTGAGCGCCTTTCCTGGGAGAGGAGGGGAGAGGAACAAGATTGCAGGCTGCCATCTCCCATAGGGGGTGAGGAACCTGCCACCAGCTTGGAGAACACACCAAGGCTGGGTGGGCAAAGAGAGCCCTCCTGATGCAGCAAGGCAGCTGGGAAGGGGTTGCAGCTCCGTCCTTTGTGGTGCCTGGCAGTGGTGGCCACAGTCACCCATGTGGTGTCATGGTCACAGCCCCCAGTGGCACACTGCACGGGCCTCACACCCTGCCATGAACCTTCTGCCCATCAAGGTGGAAAAGGGGATATCTGCCTGACACAAAAGGAGGGCAAAGGTTGGGCTGAGACAGGCTCCATACAGCAGCTTCCCTTCAGCTGCATCTGTGCTTGAACTCCGCATCGGGAGGGCAGGGATGTGAGGATCACTTCATCTCCCTTCCCCAGGCTCTCCTTCCACCTCTGGCTTGCTGAAAGACACCAGAGGGTGAGAGGTGGAGCGGGCTGGACACAAAAGGCTGGGGCTGCTATTGGGGACCAGCCTTGAAGTAGAGGGCAGGATTTTCGCGGCACTCAATGCTGGGAACGGTGGAAATGGGGCACCTTCAAAGGCTGCTGCAGAGTGGGGATCGAAGAGGGATGCAGGATGCGCAGCCCTCCCTCCTCCTCCCAGCCTAACGAACCTGGAGGAGTGAACCTGCCCCAGCCTCCTCAGCGGAGGAATTAGCACAGATCACCAAGCGCCAGATCCGGCGTGATACTGGAGACAACAGAGATAAATTATCCTGAGATGGACTAATTGCGGCGCATAGCAGTGCAGCATCTTGGGCCGCGCTGGTAGGGCTGCACCCTGCAGGACTCCAGGAATGCTCGAAAAAGCCCCGCCTGCTTCAGCCTGGCTTCCCTGCGACACTCGGTCCCGGGAGGAACAGCTGAGCACCAGCAGCAAGTGTGCGAGCCGCCCACGGTGGCATCCCCGGTGTCCCCCGCGTCCCCGAGCAGCAGTGCCAGCCCCGTCCCGCTTTGCCGGGCAGGTGCTGCTAGCCCACAGTGCCACCACGCGGTCACCCGGCACCCAGAGGCTGTCCCCAACCCCCCTGCACCCCTTCAGCTCCCCCGGGACACCCCCGACCCCCCCACTGCGCCCCGCAAACAGCAATGCTGCCCTTGACCAGGGCGGGCAGGGAAGGGGTTAAGGAGCCTGCGGGGAGGAGGAAGAGGATGGCGCTGTATCAGGGATCAGGCCCTTGTCTCTGGCTTTGCGATTAGCCATTCTGCTTGGATGTGGAGGGTCTGCTTGAATAATTTAACCCGGAGGCTCATTAACCAGGCTCTGGCCTTCGTCTGCCGGCTGAAGGCTGAAATGTCCATTAGGAGGAACACGGAGCGGAGCGGCACAGCCCTCCCTCCCGCCGGCCCCCTCCGCTCCCGCTCCCTCTCCTCCTTGCTCCCTGACTCTGCTGCACTTGGCTCCATTATCAGCTGCTTGCCCTCCAAGCCCTGCCCCAGGGGTGCACAAGGCCTGTGCCTCAGTTTCCCCGCTGTAGACCGTGGTAGGCTGTAGGCTCCAGCCGCAGGTGGGGCTCATTCCCGAGAAAGCTGTGCCCCAGCGTGTGCCATACCAGTGACACCCGGGCTCCGGGGCTGGAGAGGCTCCGGGGCTGGAGAGGCTCCGGGGCTGCCGGTCTGCTCGGTTTGATTCAAAAAGCCTGCTGGGAGAGAAGAGCAGGTCCTGGGATATTCCCAGTGGATGGATGGGGATGAGGGCTGATGAAGGAAGCGGAAGAGGGAGCACCATAGGATCAGACAGCCTTTCCAAGGGGAATCCTGTGCACATCAGGCCCAGAGAGTGTATTTTATGGCAAGGCACTGTGCCTGGGTGCTGTTCTTAACAATCAGTGCAAGTGCCTGGGTACCAAGAAGAGTTGACTTTGGTGTCAGATCAGGTAAGGTTTTTACCCACAAGGGGAAAATTTATCAGCCAAAATATATCAAATCTCATTCTTTGCATGCACCTTCCGTCAGCATTTTACAGAGCTTTCCTGCAGCCCTTGCTGTGCTCCTGCAGAAAGAAGAGGGCACTGCACATGCCTCCAGGAAAGCCAAGTACAGTGTGAACACTTCACTGGGTTTAAAATCCTCTTGTGCCTCCAACCTCTAGGATCAGCTGGTGAGGCCAGAGTGTTGCAGCCTAAATTGCTACTAGTAAAGTCCAAGGTAAAGAAGCAAAAATGAGCTTTGCATAATATCCACAGATGTTTAATTCAGCCGCATGGTGAGATGTTCAGGTCCCAGCCCATACACATGGAGAGTCCCCCTGTCCTTCTCCAGGGGCCTGGAGGCTGACCCTGGTCTCAGGGCAGTACAAAGATAAGGGCCAATCAGGGAAATGGAAGGCAGTGGCTCAGGAACACCTGTGTTCAGACATAGGAACGAGGGAAGGAGCCAACAGGGTGTAACTTTGGAGATGCGTCCCAAAGCTTCCACACCAGAGGAAGGCTGCTCCCTCTGGGTGCTCTCATCCTGTCTCCTGTTGCCTCTGTGACTCTTTGGAAGCAGTGCAGCAGAGTCAGGGATGCTCTTCCCCATGCCAAAAGCATCAACACTGTTAGTCCTCTTACAGAGCTGGATTGTCTCCACTGGTTTTAGATTGCTCCTCCTCATCTTGGTCCTTCTTCCTCCCTTTGGTGACCTCTGATCATTTAGAGGACCATCCCTCAATAAGTTTATCACTCCCCAGGGGTGTGGCAGAGAAAGCTGTGAGCAGTGTGGATTAATGGGGTCAAGAGAGCAGCACCTCCTCCTCATCAGCAACATCTCTGCCACAGCCTTGAAGACAATTTCCTCTGGTACCTGCAAACCATCTCTATCACTCCACCCCTCATTAGAAGCAGTGAGCTGCCCAAGGAGAAGGTGAGGTTTGCACTGCCCAGCCCAAAGCAAGGTGCCATAGAGGACCTCAGCAGAAGACATGGGACAAAGATCCCCAGATCCTTCCAACACAGACCAGGCTCCCCTTGCAAACTCTCCCCTCCCAGTCTGGCAGCAGCTGGCAGTGGTGGGTCATCCCTTTGCTCAGAATTTGGTGATAAGCTCACCTCAGGTGGCTAATTAGGTTAATCGCCTTTTCTCTTTCCCTGGCAGTGCCCCCGAAGGAGCCAGTGCTGATGTGCCGGTCCAACAACTACCCGAAGGGTTTCTACTGCAGCTGGCACCTGCCCACTCCCACCTACATCCCCAACTCCTTCAACATCTCCGTCATGTAAGTGTCTGGGAATAAAGGGTGCAGCAGGGTGAGTTTCAGTCCCCACAGCCTGGAGCAGGTCTCAGGTAGTGCCATGAAGTCTTGGGACAGTGGGTCTGACCTGTGCTGAGCATATGGCATCAGTGTCCCAAAAATGGGCATGGGGAAGGATTTTCTGAGGACATACAAACTGGATGTTTGGGACCAGGACTTTGTGCCAAGAAAGTTTCAATTTCCTTAGAAGGGACCAGGAAAGTCCCCATCCCCCATGTCCCCTTTCTATGCTTCCCAAGACCATCATCTCTGCACCACTTGTTTGTAGTGGATGCTGTGCCCACTATTGTTTGGAACATTTAGCACATCCATGCTCTTTCCTGGTGTAAGTTGGTTGTTGTTGGGCAGCAGCAGTGTCTCTCACCTAGAGCTGGCCTTGGCATGGCATCATTCCGTACCCTGAGTCAGATTCTGGCACAGCTCTTATAGAGGCTGATGCCATGTATTATCTTCTGAGGTTGTGCCACCATCAAGAGACCTTGTTCCTCCCATGGGAGGGCCAGAGCCAAACCCAACCCCAGCAGGGTCCCATTCTTCCCTTGGGGCCAGCATGAGGATGTTCACTGAAGCCTCTGTGTAGGCCTGGGACAAAACCTCATAGACAGGAGCCCACACAATTCCCTGGCAGGAGGAGAGCAGCCCTTTGGCTGCAGCAAGGGCTGGAGCATGGGGACCATTTTCTTAGTGGGGATGCAGAGCTGCACAGCCTGCCTCCTTCCTCCAGCAGCTTGGGTAACTGCATCCACAGGTAACAGCTCTTCTCACCTCTGCTTTCCAGACATGGCACAAAAGACATGGTGTGTGAGAAGGATGCCGTTCCCAAAAACAGGTGTCACATCAGATACCTCCAGCTCTTCTCGACAGTGAAGTACAAGGTGACGCTGACAGTCACGAATCCTCTGGGCAAAAACTTCACCACGCTCACCTTTGACGAGTTCGCCATAGGTAACTTCCACAGCAGCAGCAGGCGGTGCGGGGGCTGGCTTGCTCTGCATTGTATCCTTTGGGAAGATGGGGCAGGGAAGGGACTGGCTCTCCAGGTGGAGATTCTGGATTCTCAGACCCCATGGAGATGGGATCCTGGGGGTCTGCCTCCTCCCTGGCCTCCTCCCTGTGCTCCTCCCATTCACAGGGCCCTGCTGGTGCCTGAGCATCCTGGGGGAGCCAGGCAGGATGCCCACAGGCAGACTCCATGCTGGTCACATCAGTGGCCTCATGTCACATGTGATCCCACATCAGTGTCATGTGTGATCCCACTCCTAGTGGTCCAGATCACCCATCGTTGCTGAGTTCTTCCCTGTTTGGGATACTGGAGAAAAAGCTGCCAGGTATTAGGGCAGAGAGCTGTGAAAATTGTGAGGCCCAAATGGTGTTGCCATTCTTACCCCTCAGAGGATCCCTAAAGGAGAGGTTTGGTGTTTGTGCTGGAAGCAGAGTCATGGGAATTAGGATTGGAAGAGAAATTGAAATGTCCCATTCTCTTGTCTCCAATCTTTGTCAAGATAAATCTCTCCTATAGTCAAGTCTCCCCAGCCCTTACCTAATACTCTCCTAAAATCCCTATTCCTTCTTTTGCATCTGTTCACTGCCCCACCAGGACAGCAATGTGGGACAGGGAGCAGCAGGCCCTGTGGGCTGGGGTGTCCATGTCTCAGGCTGTGCCACAGGAATGCTTCCCAACCATGTCCAAACCCAGGGCAGAGAAACTTCCCTGGCTGCAGAGGGTGGGCATGCACTGAGCAATCAATCCAGTGCCAAACACTGCCAAGCAAAGCAGGGAGCTTTCTTCAACATCCAAAGCTGGATTACAGCTGGTGGTGTGTCATCCTCAAAGAAGAGGAAAAATAGGAGAGAATGGAGTTCAGGAATACACTGGAAAATAATTTTCTGGTTGCGTGTAGCAATTACTGAACCTGAAAAACAAGTAAGTGAATAACTAAAGTGCAGCCAGTGGTTGGTCTTTGCCTTTGCCTACACATCACAGCATGGAGAAGCTGGAAGTGCTGGTGTGCAGGAAGAGGAGCTCCACTGCTCTACCAGATTTTCCTTTTGTACTCCAAATCTTGAAAAATATCTAACAAGGCACCTGCTCTGAACAGAGCAGGGAAATAACTTTGGAGTGGGACTGTCCTGCTATGTGTCTGTAGCCATGGTCAGTACCATGGTCCATACCATTCCTTCCTAAGCTTGTGTTCATCAGTGCTTCGGGAATGCTGATAACAAGGGAGAGAGCTTAGAAAGAAAGCGGTGGAATTTCAATCACTTGGGTGCCTTTAAATGGAAATTGTCTTGTTTGTGGAAGATACACTCCTTAAAAATGAAGGTAACCTCCAGCCTGCATGACCCAGGACAGCAATTAAGCAACATTTTCCAAGTTCCTTGCATTCCCTCCTGCAGGAGTTCAGGGCACCCTCTTGTAACATCTGCATCCCACCCAAGCCCTGCCTAGCTTCCCAAACATCTGCTCCTCCATCCAGCACACAAGGGCAGTTCCCCTGGGGAAGCACACCCAGCTGCAAGCCTCGGGCATCCCAACACCAGCACAAAGCTGGATCCAGCACAGCAGTTTGAACTCGGCCCAGGTCGAAGGAGTGGTGAGCAGAGGCCAGCACTGCCCCAGGCCAGCCTTTAGCACGGGTCTACTATTGCTGCCTCTTGCACAAGTGTCTGGAAGGGTGCAGGGTGCCTGGACACGTCTCAGCAGTGCACTGAGGGGTTACACCACCTGGCATCACCTGGCTCCAGGATGGCTCTTGGGGAAGGGGTGATGGGCTGGTGCTGATAGGAGAGGCTGTGTCCTGGACCAGCCCACTCCCATGACCACTTCAGTATCCAGTGGCCTCAAAATCTCCATATTCTGCACAACTGTGAAATTCTCCTCCTCAGGATTTGGTACGGGTGCCATGCACCAGCAGCATAGACAGGGTGGTGACAGAGTGCTGAAGCAGGCAGTGGCAGGCTTAGCAGATCATTACAGCATCTGCTGCTGCTGACAACACCACCCACCCCAAGTGGAACTTCTCCTCATGCCATCCTGGTGTTAAGTGCACTGCATTGCTGTGTTTTGCTAGGCAGTTTTGCCCCAGGTTTCCTGCAGTCCTCACTGAAGCTTCAGTGTCTCTTCCAGCTTTCCTCTCTGCAGCTGCAATCCAGGACTGTGTGGGGAGTGCTGGAGGTGTGGATCTAGCATCCAGTAGGTTCTCTGGGGATCTCAGCTGGCCCGATGAGCTCTCATCTGGGAGATATTTCTGGGTTTCCCTTTGCTAGATGGAGAGTGGAAAACCTATGGCTCAGGGCAAAGCCGCTGCTTTGGCTCATTGAGAAAATGCTGAGTGGGAACATTGCAACATCTGCACACATCCTGCTAAAATGAAGAGACAGTGTCATCCAGGACCTGTGTGATGCCTCTCCAGAAATCCCTGGGCTCTGTCTGTCAGAGCCTGCCCTGTGTTTTTCCCTTAGCCTAGAGAAAAACATCATATCTTCTGCATGGAGGTTAAAGTGCAGCCACGTAGCCCCGATCTCATGCCCTGCTGGGGACAGAGCAACCCAAAGCCAAGGAGAGGGCAGTGCAGGGCAGGCAGCTCTCCCTCCCAGCACCATCTGAGCTGGGAGAAGACCCTCTGTTGGGTCAGACTGCCCATCCAGCCTGGGCAAGCACAAAAACCCCCTGGGAATGAGTGACCTCCTTTGGTTTTGCTTCTTCGCTCCTTTCTCCATCCCCGAAGTCACCAGAGGAAAATCCCTCCCCCAGCCGCTGGGAAGATGGTCTCTAATTGAGTGGAAAATGACTGGTACTTTCTTTTGCTGTCCTGAGCCCATGCCTTGCTGGCAGTCATGCCGTGCTGGTTATTAGCAGCCAGCTGCAAAGGGTCACTCTGCATTGTCATTTTCAATGATGACTGGAAAAGCTTTTCCGGCCCTCTGGCCCCCATCTCCTATTGGTAGGAGATCCGGACTGCCTCCTTCCTCATCTTGCTCCTGCAAATTGTTTTCATAATTACATCTTCTGCAAAAGTATTAATATTAATAAAGGTGAGTGTGAGGAGGTTCTGCAGAGCCCTGCGGACATCAGGCTCCAGCCTCAGAGAGGAGGAAAAGGGTCTGTAGGAAAGAGGACCTGGAGGCAGAGGAAGATGCCAGGGAGGAGTGAGGTGGTGTGTAAGCAGCTGCCACCTCCTTCATGATGGCTGGAACAGCATGAGGACATTTTTGGCTGACTAGGACACAACCACACCTTCCTCACTTGTGTTTCAGCCCAAGAGGTGTTTTTTGCATTCCCCAGGAAAGCCAGGACAGCACCACCATGCAGCAACATCCGCATCCTGCCTCAGCACCTTTCTCCTCATACGATCCTGGGGAAAAATATGAGAAGATGCACAGCATTAAAATGAGGAAGGCAGCCTTGGATGGAGCCTTGCAGGTGTGGGTACCTTCATCAAATGTGCTGCCCATGCCTTGTGTGACCTTGAGAAGGTCATCTGATCCTTCCAATTCCAGCTCTGGGCTGATGAAGATGCAGAGCATCTCGGAGAGGCTGCATGATACCCATGTCTGTATGAAATTCAGAGTCTCTGAACACAGGTATACAGTTGCCTAAGCAGAAGGTCAGTTCAATTCATACTACTTAGGAAGGCAGAATTAAATTACCTAGACTGACATTTGGCTAAGACATGGAGTTTAATATCCCTCTGCTCATGGAAAATGCCAGGGGATATTTAATGGCTGCAAGGGATCCATTTTAGTGCTTGTTGGAGAGACGGGATGGGCGATGGGCCACTCCATGCCACAGGGTCTCAGCTGCCTTTCCGAACCACCAGATTCATTTTGAGACATGTCTGACAACAGCCAGGGGCGATGGATAGCTGAAGACTCACAGTTAACAGGCGTGAGCGTGCAGCGCCTTAAGGAGAAGCTGCTCCCTGATGCTCTTCTTGCACTTCAAGCCCTGTCTTAGACACAGCAGCCAAAAACCAAGAGGGAAGAGCTGTGAGTAGCCTCCTGGCCAAGTTGCCTTCCCAGGAATGTCTGATGATGCTCCCTTAGCTCTGCAGGATAATATTACATCTGGTTTTATAGCCGCTTAACCAGTACTCAGCCTAATGCCCATCATCCATTATTATTATTACTATTACTGCTTTTATTACGTTACTGCCTGCAGGCCCTCAGTGAGGACAGGGCTCTATTATGCTGGCTGATGTACAGCCAGACAGCCCCTGCCTCACCATGTGCAGGCTGAATGGAGGCAGACAAAGGCTGGGGAAGGAGGTGCACTCGTCCCTGTCTGCAGGGTATAAAGGACTCCTCCAAGGTCATACAGAAATCAGAAAGCTGGACACGGCCTGTCTCCCCTCACTCCTCAGCTGCCCCCGAGGGACCAGTCCAGGTGTTTCCCGTGATGAGCACAGCAGGATGAGGTCTGTCCTAAGAGACATAGGTTTGTCCTCTCTGGACTGGCTGCCAGAGGTATGGTCTCCTCTCCTGGCTGTTGTGTCCCTGCTGCCTTGGAAGGACATGGCAGGAACAGTTTTGGCTTTGTGGTTTTGGAGGGATTGGCCCTGCTGTGCTCTCTAGCCTGGGCAGGAGTCTTGGGAATGGAGGGACACATGAGGAGGTACCAGGGACTTTTGGTTTTCCTGTTTATCTGCTGAACTGTTTGAATAGCAGCTGGGAACATGAAACTGCAGCCAGGGCAGCCTTCCTCTGTGCACCAGCAACAGTGTCCAACTCACAGGAGAGGGGCTAGGGGTCACATCCTTGCAAAATGGGCAGGTGACTCCCACCTCAACCTCAGGGCACTTTTTTTCCTGGCTTCCTTTAGCAGTCACAGTAGTATTTCTCACTGCTGCCCAAGCACATTTGCCATGCCCAACTGAATTTAATCATGCCTTCAGGCTGGCATACTAAAAACCAGGGCCAGGCCCCCTGCATTACCCCAGGGAGTATCCATTGCATCCATCCCTAGCCCAGCACTTTCCTTCCCACCTCCTTGCTGCAGAGCTGCAGTTCACAGTCATCTGCATTCGTTCAGCCAAACAGACTTTTGTTTTGCAAACCCATCCTGCTGAGCCAACGCTGGATTTATACTTTTCCGTATGTGTTTGGACTCCAAGTCCCTGTCGATGGAAGCTGATGTCCAGCCCCAGCCCTGGGATTCGGAGTGAGCAGAGGAATTGCAGAGCCATCTGGAGTAGCTCAGCACAGCACAGCCCCAGAGAAGCGTTCCTGTTGCCGAGGATAAAGCTGTAAATGGAAAATTGCACCCTGTCCTGCCACAGAGAGGAGCCTGTGGGAGCTGGGAGGGGGCACTGGGCACTGTGGTCAGGCTCACCAGCTGGCCAGCCATTGCCAGAGTCTCTGGGAGCAGCCTCTGTGCCTGAAATGACATTGGGCAGGTGGAAGCTATCCAGCCCTGCTGGCACTCACTGTGACAGAGGGAAGGTGGTGAAATCCAGGTGGTGGTGAAGGTGATGGTGATGATGGCACACACAGAGCAGGGTGTGTGCCCAGGTGCTGAGCAACAGGAGGTTGGGGAGACAGAGGTAGTGGAGGGCCATGTCTCAGGAGGAACAGGTCCCACTGAGGTAGCTAGGCTGTGGCTTCACTTCAGCACCCTCTCTGCCTGACCTGCAGACAAGGAAGTGAGTTCCCAATGCACCACAGGCTGGTTTCTCCTGAGAGGAGCAAGCGGTGGCACTGCAGGGACAGTTGCTGCAGTGCCACCATCATTCTGGAGCAGGGGTGGCAGCAAGCAGCTCACATGTGACTGCACTTGCCCCAGACTGGCCAGGCATCAGCACCTGGTCCCATTTGAGTGAGGGAAAGATGCCCTTCACACATTGGGCAGGGCTGCAGGCAGGCTCGGGTGATGAGGGAGCAGCTCACTCACCACCACCTCCTTCCTCTCTCAGGGTAAGCAAACCCCTGTGAGGGCATCACTGCCCACCCACAGCAGGTGGGACAGCATGGAGAAGACCTGACTGCAGGGCAGGAGCTCTGCTGGGCAGAAGGGGGCTGCCCACAGCCCCACCATCCCTCCCCCATCCTGGGGAGGGGAGTTTGATGCTTAAATCTTGACAGGCTTCTGCTCACAGCAGTCAGGGCCCGAGGACCATTGTTCAATCCAGAAATTTTCAGGTCAGGAGGGATCCATTTGCCTGCATGTGGACTTGGAAGGGTCTTAAGGGCCTTCCCAGGACAGGAACACTCATGCGCATTGCTATTTTTGGAGTGCACAGAGAGCCCTCATCCACCTCTGGCACAGCTGTGTGCCTAGCTCCATGTGTCCAGCTCCTTCCTGACCATGATTAAAGGATAAGCATGGGCGTACACAAATTTTTTAGCTTTGCTGTTGCAATTGGGAGTTTGAGCTGTCAGGATTTGATCAAACCCTTGGCAAGGAGCACGGGCTGCTCTGCAACAGGCAGCGACATCCATCACAGCCTGTCTGGGATGAGCTTCCGGCACTCTGGAAGTAGCTGCAACATCAAAGCACGTTGCATAGCTCACAGCCAATTAATATTCACCTGAAATACATGGCAGGTAGCAAGAAAATATTCCCATATCCCAAAAGCAGAGCAGGGCAGTGAGAGAGAGAGAGAGCTGGGTTGGAAGGTGACCAGGGCAATCCTTCTCTTTTAGTAAATACAATGTGCCAATGCTTTGAATCCTCAAAACCCCAGCCCTGAGCCCAGGGGCCGAACTCTGCCACATTATTGTGAGGCTTGAATGTGCGTCAGACTCACAGAAATCACAACTCACAGCAGTTGCAAGGAAAGTGCAAGATTTTGGCTTGGTGGGCTCCTCATCCTGATCCAATTAGCCCTGTGTAGGAGGGACGCTCTCTGCCCTGGCCCGGTTGTTTCCATGTGTCTCCAGTGCTGTCACCTCCTTGGTGGTGGTATTTTGAGCCAGGACAGCCATACAGCTGACCTGGACAGCAAAAAGTGATTTGCATCTAATTAGTTTGGGGAAAGGATGCATGTTGGCTGCTTCTCTTGGAAAGCACGTGGTGCAAAGCCAGCCAGCTTTGCCAGGGGGTGTAAAGGGAGAAAGCCACATGCAAAGCTTTGCCAATCCCCCTTTTTTCTTCTCTTACAGTAAAACCAGACCCTCCGGAGAGTGTGGTGGCCAAACCTGTGCCCAATAACCCTCGAAGACTGGAGGTGTCATGGCAAAACCCCTCATCGTGGCCTGACCCTGAGTCCTTCCCACTGAAGTTCTTCCTGCGGTACCGGCCCCTCATCCTGGACCAGTGGCAACATGTGAGTGACTGGGCTGCACTGCCTGGCACGTGAGGGACAGGGGCGAGCTGGTGACTGGGAACAAGCTGCATTGCAAAAAAGTGTTCAGGGACAAAAAATATGTATATTTACTGCTCAGACAACCTGGAGCCTGTTCCTCTCCTTCTCTTTCTCATTGCTTTTCTCTTCCTCTCCACCTTTTTTGTGGCTCACTCTCTGCCTACAAATGGCTCTGCAGCCTCTCCCTGCTCCGCATTTTCATCCATGGCCCCTATCTACTTTCCATACATATGTTCTGTATAAAACTTGCCAACGAGATGTAAAAGGCATTTAAAGTATAAATGTCACCACATTTAAATGTGCCTCTGCCACATTTAGATTTTGAACTGGAGATAAAATACTGCTCACCATAACTCAGAGCACAGTCACCGAGCAATTGCTGAGATGTTATCGTATTTCTTACTTTTATTTCTTGTTTCTTTAAAAAAAATAGTCAGTGAAATCCTTGGTAGCCTGGAGGACAGATTTCATTTGTTACTGCAGGAAGATAACAAACGGGTTTTTCTTTTTTTTTTTTTTAAAGCTCTGTATGCTGCATTTATGCTCAAGTTGGGTAGGAATGCATTCTGTGGCTGGAGAGGAGATGCTGCTGCTCTGGCATAGCTCATCCAGCATCCCTTCTGTGCCCAAGCTGGGCCAGCTGAAAGCCAGTTAGGTGCTTTGCTTGATAAAGGATTTTGCGAAAAAAAACAAAAGAGAAATAAGGGGCAGGACTGGGTCCCTGGGCACCTGCATCAAAGAGCCAAGTGAGATTTTCTTCCAGCCAGCACTTCCTGGGGAGAGGAATGTTGGAAGAGTGGAGGGATGCTTTGCTCCTGGCTCTGTGAGGTGTCTTGGTGACTTTTTCCCTTTGCTTGGAATTTTTGTTGAGGGAGAACCACAGGTTGTGTTTCAAATTGCAGTATTTGCTGATTGCTCTGAAAAAAAGAGGGTTTTCCTGCTTGCTGATGGCTCTGAAAATAAGAGGGTTTTCCTGCTTGCCTCTTTGCCCTTTGCTTCTCTCCCACTTCTGTGGAGCATCCAGAGGGGTTAGAAAGCATTGGTAGAGATTAGCTATTAGTTTTTTGTAGGTATTTTTTTTCATCTGGGGAAGGAATGCTCAAACTGTAGAATATATGTAAAAAGGGGAAAATTTAGTGGGAACTGCCAAACACGACACTGTTTTTTTCCCAAGGTGTGCAACTGTTGTGGAAAAAGCTGATGGTTTTACCCTGCCACAGCCAAATATCCTGGTTTGCAACCAAAAATGGTGGGGTAGCCACTGAGCTACCTCCTACCTCAACATCCTCGGAGTGGCTGGTCCCTCCATCACTGGATGTGGGGTACCATAACTGCAGAGTCAAGCCATGCCAGTCCCCTCTAGCAGAGCCCTGAGGGGATGCTGTGGCCTCTCCATCAGTGCCCTCAGGCAGGCAGTGACAGTGGGAAATACATGGTGGTGTTGGTGACACTGGTGGCAGGGCCATCCTAGTTGATAACGGCAGGTTTTGGGCAGTAAAAATGTAACTTCTTCTATGTAAAAATACCCTGAGGTGCAGAGAGACCTCAAGGTACCAGCTCGTCTGGTGGGTACAAGGGTTTGATTTCCCAGCATTTCGGGAAGGTGTAGCAGTCCTGGGTACAGCTTTTAATCAATATCCCCTTGCAAAAGACATGTTCCTCATCACTGACTGATGGAGAAGAGTGTTTGGGGAATAATTTGCTCAGTGAGCAAGTGCAAGCATTCAGTGAGTGAGGTGCCAGCCTTGTTTTCCGACTCTCTACCCTGCTGGCTGGTTAATGAAAAATTTGATTTGTGGATGATTTGAGGAAAACTGCCACTATTCATCAGATGAATTATTTGCAAAGCCTAATTCAATCGTTTCCCAAACACCAGGGAAAGGCAGGCAGCTGGAGCTGCTCTGACCCCAGACCCCACTGGTACATTCAACCTGCTTAGCCCAGCTGAGCACCCTGCAAATGCAGGTGTTTGTACCCATAATTAACCCCACCAATGCCATCATGCTGGGAGCGTGCCCAAACCTCCCTGCACTCTTTGTTTGCCTTCTTATTATTTTGGAGAGTGTCCCTATCCCCCCAAATTGAGACAGAAGAGGGAAGGACACAGTTTGATAGATCCAAGTCTTGCTCATGTGTCCCTCTTGTCCTGCAGTGCTGGTGTTGGGTGTCAGCTCAATGGGATGACTGCCCTGAGAAAGGATGAGGTGGTCACACATGTGATGCTCGCATGGAGGTGTCTTAATTCTCATGGAGGTGCGAGTCTCTTGCCACGAGCTGCCCCCCACCTTGGCTCTTGCTGTCCCCACTGGCAGCTGGCACAGAGAAGTCCTTGCTTTTTTATAACCTGCACACTGACAATGGGGCAGCTTGGAGCTCAGCAGGGAGAGGAGAAGTCCTTGCCAGCAAACAGGAGTTGGGTGACCTCATGTTCTGGCATGTCCCTGTTTGCCCAGGGTCCACAGGCTGAGCCCTGTCCCTGCCTCCTCATGGCAGCCCACCTCTGCTCTGGGCTTTAAGCATGTACTTGGCAGCACTGTAGGAAGGATGCTCCCACAAAGGAGCATCCGAGGCTGCCCAGAGACAGAATATCCATGCAGGCCCTGCTCACACGTGGTGTTTCTTGGCAGAAGAAGCAGCTCCTCTTTCACCTCTCCACCTCCCGTTATCTTTGCAGGGTCTGATTTATGCACAGCACCTCGGCAGGCAGGACCCAATGAGCACTAATAGGATCAGATGGATGTCGAGCTGTCGAATACCATAGGGCCTGATTCAATCAGCGTCTGCTTTCTTCCAGGCTCTTCCTTTCAGGATTTTAATAATGCCAGGGCTTGGCACCAGAAGATGAAGCCATCCGTGGCAGGAGCACTGGATCTTATCGAGACTGCCACAGTGTGAGCTGGCCAGAAATGCAGTTTCCCCTGCTCCACAGAAAGTCCAGTGGTGCCTGGCCCAAGCACCCCACTCCATGAAGCAATCTCTGGGGCTGACCCAGCAGTGGGGAGGACACCCTTGTCACCTGCGCAGTGCTTTGCAAATTGGATTTCAGCCCCAGCGTGCCATTTGCAGTCCCTTTGCTCTGCTCAGCAGCACCTCTCCACTTAGCAGCTCTCATGTTGCAGTTTGCTCTGAGAATTACGGTGATGTGCTCTGGGAATTACTATCATGGAGGGATGATGATGATGAGTTCTCACATGGGCATACAGTGAAACGTGCCAGATTGCACAGCAGCTCCCTTGAACCTGGGCACAAGCATTTCATAGCTGTTGGGGATGCAGCTGTGTCACATCATGCCACATCATGTGGCCAAAAGCTCCCTTCCACCCCACCAGCGCTGAGCTCACTCTGAAACTCAAGCAACTTTAAGATCACACTCCTCCCTTTCTGGAAGAGGGGCTAGTGGTTTCTCTGCTGCCAGAATAGAGATGGATATTTGTAGCCTAAACAGGTTTTTTATTCTCTCCTTTTGGCAAAATCTCCCCTTCTGTCTCCTAAATATAAAACATTAAATGTTTAGGGTATCCTTTATTTTTCTCCCGCTTTTAAGTTTGTAATTCAAGCCAGATTAGCGTGGTTTCCTCTTCTGTTTTATAGCCCCATCCTGGCCCCAAGCGAGCTCTCCTAATGCTCTCAGATGTTCCTCTAATGGCTTACCTAGGCTGGAACTGGATACCCTTTCCTAATGGATCGCTAATAGCCTGTTTCTGGTTTTACAGGCTCCCTCGGTTAGCTCGCAGCAGCAGCAGCAGCAGCAGCAGCAGCAGCAGCAGCAGCAGCAGCAGTGCTCGCACATGCGATCTCCCTGCGCGCACATCTGCACGCTCACCCCTGCACAGCCGGGTGGCCTGACACCATCCCGGGCATCTCCAGGGAGCCACGGGCAGGCCTTGCGCCCAACTCGCTCCCTTCCCATGGCGTTTTGTGGAGCTGTATCCCCCCTTCTCACAGTTTTTGGAGGGAGATCATGTGCGCTGAGCGCTTGCCAGCTTGATGCACGTCCCAGGAATGTGGCAGGGCTCAAGACGGTATTTCTTGCACAGCGTCAGAGCTGGTGGCCAGACCGAGGGAGGATTTCCTACTGTGGGTTGCCAGCAATTTGCAGATGCCGTCCTGAAGTCTAATTGAACCCATTGGCCGCGCTGACAACATGAAATGTTAACGAACCGTGAGGCGGGCTGCACCTCAGATCTTGAGATTTGCAGGAAAAGGTCATGAGATATTTAAAGCTAATAATGTGGTTGAGTTCCCTCCTTCCTCTTCTGCGTTGGAAGCATTAGGGCCATGTTCGTGAGCATTTGCAAAGGCTGGAAGCGTCCTTCTCTGGAAGTGCAAGCAGAATTGCTCCCACCATCACAGGGTTTTAGGAGCTGGGGCAAAAAAACCCCAAAAACCCCACGCAGACATCTGTGCCTGCTCTGATGCAGTTAAATGATGGGGTTTTGGGGACAGGAATGAAAAGTTTGTGGGCATTGCCAAATACTTAGTAGTGGGTTTGTTGGTGCAAGCATGGCATTGTGCCCTAGACTGACCTCCCTCATCCCTGTTGCAAGTGGCTGCCAGGGTGGGATCAGGCTTGTCTCCCAGGGCAAAGCAACATGTTTTCATCAGAGAGGTGAATCTTACATGCTGTCTCTGGAAGTTCCTGCCTTGGAGGAGCCTGAAACAGCCTGAAAGTGTGAGCTAATGCATATATCCTGTCTGTGATGGGCAAGGAGAGGGATGGAGCAAGCTGGGTAGGAAGGCAATTAGTGCCACTGCCTGCCACAGCAGCGTCCCTGCCGGCACGGTGGCAATGTCACTTTGCAGCAGGAGTGCCTCCTTGTGCCCATTTGCATCCCCCTGTGCCTCTGCTGCTTTGCCTGCACTCCCCCTCTTTGCAAGGCAGTCTTGGCAGGGAGGTCACCCTGAGCAAGCTGGGTTACAACTTCACGCCTGGTAGCTTTTATTGCAGCATTTCTCTCCCTTCCCCTCCCGGCTGCAAAGTCAGTGATTAAAAAAGAAGGGGGGGGGGGGGGGGGGAAATCCAAGGAATTAATAAGTGGGAGCAAAATATTTAGGCTGTAATAGTGTCACTCGCAGCTCAGTGTGGGGCAGGCAGGGCTGGAGCAGAGATTTTCTCACAGGAGAAAAGGGGTGGGAAATGCCCAGAAATCATCTTTTCTGGGACAGAGCAGGTTCAGGACCCTTGGCTGGCATTGCCTGGGTGCTCTCAGCCCCCTTGGGAGCTGCTGGTGACCTAAAAGCACTGAGCACCTGACAGCTGTGAAGGTCCCACAGTGCAGCAGAGCACACTCACACGTGCATGTCCTCACCTGCAGGCTCACACAGCCACAAGCAGGTAGGAAGGTGCTGGCAAGCCTAACTTTCCATGCCCACATGCAGACCACACTGGGCAGGTGTCTGTGCTCTGCCATGGCCTTGCACAAGCTGCTTTCAGCCATATCAGCATGGTGAAGTCATCTGCAGGCAGCCTATACCAGTGCCAGCCAGGTTAGAGCTGCTGCTGAGTGCCCTCAGCATCCCTGATCCCATCTTCCCCAGAGCCATGAGCAAAAGTGACTTCTGACAGTTGTCACTTGGCAGGAGGAGGCCAGCACATCTGGAGAAAGTTTCCTGTTAGCTTGTTTTCCTGTAACAGCCCCTGCTTTCAAAGATGGTCTTTATTTTGAGCCAGAAGGGATCCCTTCAGCTGCATCTGGTGTGGCACAGCCCAGGCTGCAGAGGAGCCCTGTGGTAACTCATCCTCCCAAACCCTCCAAAACAGAAGGGCTGGGCTCTGTGCAGCACCACAGCTGACAGCAGAGAGCACAGCTCAGACCCTGCTAAAGTGGCTCTTCCACTACCCAGCTGGCAGAGAATAAGAGGGGATCATTCATTTTTCCCAACCTTCAGTGATCCCAGAGTCCAGATAAGAAGTTTTGTCTGGGGTTATGCTGACTGATTCTTGCAGCTCTGCAGAAGAAGGAGGTATCTGGGGGTGTCTTTGTTAGTGATCACTGTCATTCATATTTGCTCTCCAGGCATGGCTTTCAAAGGGAAAAAGCAAAATATTTCTTTTCCACGTGTCAACATCTTTTCTCAAGCTGCACTGGCCATTTGCAGTGACCCTCCTGAGCTTCCCAGTGGCAGGGCAGTTTGCTTGGAGATTACTCCTGCTTTTGGTTTATCTTGTTCCCCAGGACAGGTGGAAGTCCTGCTGGGATCCCCCTGCACTTGCAGAGCCTGAAGGCACCTGAAACAGCAGTTGTTTGTGTGGCTGAGTCCCTGCACAGCTCATTGCAGTCCAGTGGCAGGATCTGGCCCTTGCTGTGGCGAAAGTGTCTGTGAAATAGAGCTCACTGTGTGTCCTGTCCTTACCCCAGCTGCAATTTCCCCCATCATCCAGTATAACTCGAGTAGCATCCAGAGGAGGAGTTGCAAGGATGCCAGATGTTTGGCAGTGCCAGGTTGTGATCTTAGAAGGGGTTTCTTCCCACAAGTGCTGTGGGTAGCAAAAGCTGTGTGAGCACACCAGCTTCACCTTGCAATAGCCAGGGAGGGTGTTCCTGTTATTGTGGGGAAGGCAGACTCATCTAGGCTGGGTACAGCACCTGGGACAGGTGTGACACACACAGTGACAGTGCATCCCTGCCTTGGGACAGAGGGGAGCCATCCTCATCCCCATACTGCCAGTGGAGCACTCCCTTCCCACTGCAGGAGCTGAACTGGACAGCAGGAGCTGTCAAGGAATGGGAAACAGAGCCACTGCCACCACAGGGGAGCCAGCAAACACATTTTCATGTGGGATGCAGAAAAGGAGGCGTCTGATCCCCCCTTCTCCCCTGCACCTGCTTTCAACACACACCAGCCCCCAGCCCACCTGTCAGGGCAGAGGAGGGTGGGGTTCTTCTCCCTGCCTCCCTTCCCATCCCCTTCCAAAAGCCATCTGGGCTTCAGACCTGCCCATGCGTCACCCTGTTCACCACTAATTGCTGCCTGGTCACCCTGCACCAGGAGCAGAGCCTGGATGGGAACAAAGCACAGTGCCCTTTTTCACTGCCAAGGCAGCCTGGCAGGGTGGGCTGGGGGCCTTGGGAGCAGGATGAGGGGAGCTAGGAGGGGATAATGGCTTCCCTCACTCCTGCTGTGCTGAGCACTGAGACAGGGACAGCAGTGTGGAAGGAGGGCAGGCATGGGTGTTGGAGTGTGTATGGCTGCTATGGCTGTCCCCAGGCACCCAGCCTGTGCAGGGGGGACCAGCATGGACAGGGGAAAGACAAGTGGCATGCAGTCCTCCCCTCAGCCTGCCGTAAGAGTCTGTCTCCATCCCATCAATGTGGCACTGGCCCTTGTGCTCATCCTGGCACTTGGGGCTGTGGGTGGGCATTCAGCAGCTCTGTAATCTTTCCAGGCAGGAATGTGGGGGTATGTGACTATGGCAGGGAATGGGATCCCAGCCCACGCTGTCCTCAGCAAGCCGTCATCTGAATTACTTAGGTTCAAGGGCTTTTTTTCATTTCTCTCTCCTCTCTCTTTCTCTCCTCTCTCTCTCTGTCTTTTATTTTTCTTTCTTCTCTTTTTATTTTTTTTTTATTTTTTTTTGCAATGCTAATGTCTCTGCATTGCACTGGCTACTGATCCCTCATTAATCTGGGCAGCACTTCACAGCCAGTCAGAGTGACTTTTGGCAGGTGCACAAAGGCAGGCAGCGACACACAAACCCCCACCCCAGCCAAAAAAATTACCATGCACAGCCTTCCTCCAACTTTTGTCTCTGTGTGGCGAGGACATGGATTAAGGAATTTCTCCCTCTGCCTTTGATGCTCTGTGTCCACCCGTCCCCCCACAGCCTCCTCAGTGTGTCTTCCCCCAGCTCTGTCTCTCTCTGTGCTTTCCCATTTGTGGTGGCATTTCTGTGTTGAGTCATGGGCACCCACCCGGTGGCTTTCTCCCCACCATGACAAATGCTGGATGTATCCAGCAAATGTGGCTGCCCAGCTCAGAAGTTCTGCATCCAGAGGCTCTTTGTGTAGGCAGAGATGGATGATACCATCCATGCTTTCTCTCTTTAACTGCTGCACAAAGCAGAGCTTAGGACAACATCCTCCCAGGTCCTACAAGGAAGGTGCGGGTCCTGGGGGGACATCCCCCTGCCCAGGCAAGGCACAGATTTAACCCCATGGTGCCTGTGACATCCCACCTACAAACACTCTCAGCTGCTGGTTGGTTGTGGGTGGGAAGAGGCAGGAATTGCTCCCAAGGGAAAGCTGGGAGGAATCTTGGGATGGGGAAAATGCTCCTGATGGGAAAGCGGCCTGGGCAGGTCACCAGGACCTTAGTAGGGCTGGCCTGCCTGCAGCCTGCTTGGTGCAGGTCCCAGGGAGGAGCCAGGGGTTCGGAGCATGCTGGAAGTCCTGGACAGAGTCATACACCAGCTGGATAAGCCCAGCATCTTCAGAGCTCTGTCCCCATTCTCCAATTCCAAGCCATACCCCAGCACTGAGCAAGTCAAGTCAGCAGGGCAGCTCACGCTGTGAGGTTTCATTTCATTTCATTATCATTAGGAGTTAATTTAACTTGGTTCCCTTGGCATTGCCATCCACACTGGTGGGTGCCACCAAAGAGCCCCCAAGGTCTGGGTGGCACAGAGAGCCTCATTGTGCCACTACACTGCAGGGACATGCCCTTCCTAGCACACCAGATGATTCACAACCTGGTGGGTCCCCTGCCTACCCACCCCGAGGTGCCTGGGCTCCCAGTGGAGTCAATCCTGCATCCAGATGTGCTCCACATGGGGGGCTCAGGGTGGGCGGCAGGAGCAGCTGGGATTGCAGAACCCATGGGCTCTGATGTTCTGGACAGAAGGCTGGAAGTGGGAATAGGAAAGGAAAGGCTTTCACTTGGAGCAAGAAAGCAAAAATGCCCCTCCTCCTGTAAGGAATTCCCCAGAGTGACAGTAAAAACCTGGAGGGGGCTGCAGCTTTCATGCCAAAGGGATTGCATCTGTGCTGGGCTGTCACATGTGCTGCACAGAAGGGACTGGAGAAGGGCTGGTTCTTTCTCAGGGTGAGTTCCTGCTTTTAAGGTACTCCTTAAAGCTGTGGGGTGATCTGGTGTGCACACATCCCTTGTGTGTGTACAGCCATGCTGCCAGGGCAGCCTCATCCCACAAGTGCCCAGGTACCTCCTGGGCACCCCAATGGTGCAGCCCTTCTTTCCTTCCTCCCTTTCTCCCCCCCTTCCTTCCTGACCAGGCAAAAGTTTGGATTTTCCTCCTGTCATTGAGCTGTTGGTGCTGCCCAGGGCAGTGTGATTCTGTGCCTGACCTTCTCCTGCCTGGCTGGGGAGATGTGGAGGAGCCCACATGTGTAGCGCCATGGAGCTGCCCCCACCCATGACGTGATGCTTGCCCTGCTCGAGCCCCTGGCTGGGCATGGTGCTCACAGCTGGGCTGTGTCAGTCCCACACCACCCCTCACCCTGCAGCTCTTTATCAGGCTGGGCAAGAGCCTGATATGTGTCTGGGCAAGAGATGCCCTGTGTGCCCCCCAAACCATGCACAGCAGCACAGGGGGGTACTCAAGTGGGCATCATGTTGGTTCCTTGGTCTCAGAGATGGCCTGGGGGGCAATATCCCACTCAGCCTCTCCAGATACTCCTGCCCTGGTCCCTTGGGTGCTGAGCCCTCCTCCTCTATCAGTTATGTGTGTTTGCTTACTGGGGTTGATGCCATCAGGGTGCATTTCTGCTGAGCACCTGCATCCCTCTGTCCTGGAGCCAAGGTCCAAATGGATCAGAGATCCCTCGGAAGGTTTAATGGGGTTAAACCATTGCACTTTGCAGCAAAAAGGACAGCAGGGTCTTCTACAGCTCAGACAGCAGTGACAATGGGGCGGAGGGAATGGTTTCTAGGAAGAAACCATCGATCATAACTTGATACTTGTCCAAGGGCCCAGCTGGAGAGATGCAAGCCAAAACAACGGGATGCCAGCAGGCTGGCCAGCGGTGCTGCTGGTGGGGAAGCCTCCTCCCAGCACTGGCAGCAGTGCCCTGAAAGCGCGCTGCACATCCCAGCCACTGCCTGCAATATCCAGCTCCCAGCTCTGCCCCGGCGTGTCCGAGGAGCCCGCACACACATCTGCTAGTTTCTGGTGACCTCTAGAGGAAGCTGCTCCACTCTGACGCCGTGAGTTTGGGAGTGGAACCAGGTCTTTAAACCTTTAGTGGAGCTGCAGCTGGAGCATCTCCCTCCACTTCCCTCCCTGTCCTGGGTTTGTGCCTCTGCCCACAACGCCTCAGTATTTCCACAAGTGCTGCAAAGGCCTTGTTATCATCTTTTAGCCGAGCTAAATTGCCTTACACCTCCCGGGGACCCCTCTGACTGCCCTCCTGTCCCCACTGCTGCCCTCAGGTTGAGCTGTCGGACGGGACATCGCACACCATCACGGACGCTTACGCTGGCAAGGAATACATCATCCAGGTGGCAGCCAAAGACAACGACATCGGCACGTGGAGTGACTGGAGTGTGGCTGTTCATGCCACCCCCTGGACAGAGGAGCCCAAGCATCTCACCACGGAGGCCCAGATCACAGGTAAGAGCCTCCTCCCAGTACACACAGGAGGAACACAGAACTCCGGGCTGAGGGATCTCCTCTTTGGCTCCATGCAAGTTTTGCCAACAGCCAAGAATAGCCCCAAAAAACTCCTGGAGCTGCAGCCTGCACTTTGCCCCCTCCTGTGGCCCTGTCAGCAGGTGCAACCATGGCCTGAAGGATGCTGACTCAGCTCATCTGGGTCCAGCATCCTTCTCACCAGGATACTTGGGGCAGGACAATGAGGCTAGCCACTGTATTATTGTTGTTGTTGTTGTTTTTTTGTTGTTGTTATTGTTGTTGTGGTAGTTGTTGTTGTTGTTGTTCCCTGGAGTGCTGTCTCCCTCCAACCCTCCCTCCCCTCTCCAATCCTACCCCCTCCACACCCCTGCCCCCTCACAATGGCTCAAAGGGATGCCAATTCAAAATAAAAGCCACCAAGTTAACACCAAGCCTCTGTTTCTAGGAAAGAGCTGGGACTCTGTCCAAATGGGTGTTATCAGCCCTCCATTTCCCAGAAAGGATGGAGCAGACCCTGCACTGGTTTCCTTGGCTTCTGTGCAGAGAAACCCCCCTTTTCAAAACAGCACCTGGTAGAGCACCTGGATGTTCAGGCAGCAGCAGGGATTTACAGCCCCCACCACCATTCCCAGGTGGATAAAGCCCCACAAGGAGTGCAGGAGCACTTTGCAGCAGCGCCAGCATCAGCCTTTGGGTTTTGCTTCCATTCCCACCTGTGTTGTGCTAAATGCAAATGCCCTGTCAGTGTCACCTGCCCTGTGCAGGCACACAAGTGTCCCTCACACACACATCCCTGTGTGCCTGCTGCAGCCAGGCAGGGCTGATGTGGGACACCGCAGCTCCAACGCTGAGCCCCACTGTGACACCTCAGTGGAGTCTGAAAGATGCTGAGACAAACTCTGTGGTCCCCAGCATCAGCCCAGACAGTCTGGCCTGGACATGCTGGGGCCATCTGGATGTGGCCAAAGCTGCCTCTGCCTGACTGCTCATCCAAGCACTCCCTGCAATCCTGCACCCTCTGCAGGCACAGACAATCCATCTGGTTCAGGACAAAGCAGGACAAACCTTGTGAGCCAGCCCAGCAGATGCAGCCTGCTGTGTGTGGAGTGTCCTGTGGGTGAGGAATGCTCTCAGCTGAGCACTAATGGCTCATTGTGACTTCCTAGCTAAGATTCACACAGACCTGGTGCATGGAGTAGCTCGGCTGGTCAGGATGGGGATGAGAAGGATGCCCAGCTCTGCCTGGTGGCAGAAACATCTCCAAGCAGTTGGTCCACTGTCACAGCCAGGGAGGTCTCATGGATCACACCATCCCTTGAATCATCCCAGCCCTCTACCTCAGCCCTAGTGTGGTATAGCACTGAAAAGGGCAATTTGGAGCCAGGTCCAATCCACACCAGAGCAGGGCTGCTCCTCTGGGATGAATCCCAGGGCATCCCAGCCCTCCTCACCACCTACTCTCCTTTCTTGCAGAGACAACAAGTGCTAGCACCTCCTCTTTCATGGCACCACCCACAACCAAGATCTGTGACAAGGGGGCTGTGGTGGGCAGCGGGGCCATGGCAGTGTGTTGGACAGCTGGACTGGTCGTGGCTGCTTATAGTGTCCTCTTTATTTAGTGAGTATCTCCCAAGTCTGAGGCATGAGAGGCAGGAGGTGGGTGCTGGGATGGGGCAGGGATACAGGGATATGGGATATGGGGACCCTCAGTGTTCTAATGTGGTTGGGAACTGGATGCTCTGGCCAGACTGTGGGTGAAGGGCATTGGGAACAAGTCATTTGGGTTTTTCTTGCAGTTCTGTAAATGCACCAAGTCTGACTGCTTTTCCAGATGGATATTCAGTTGGAGGTCTCAAAAATGGCTTTTCAAGCAAAGCTGGCAAAGTGGTCAGTCTTTGATGTCTTGTTCTCAGCAGCCCTCTCCCATCCTCTCTGCTGACATTTTTAAGAGGCAAAGAAGCCACATGGAAATCTAAGGCCTTTGCTTAATGATGAAAGAAAAATTGTCCGAGATCAAAAAATTCAGATTGCCTCTCAAAAATGTCCTTAATTTGGCTTAGGATGGAGCTGGCAGCCTGGAGAGCCACAAAAAACTCCTCTCCTCTACGGACCAGGGCTGCTATCTCATGGGTGTCACACCCAAATGCCCTTTCATATTACCCAAGGACAGGGATGGATCCTGGAATCAGCCACATGTGTCACTTTTGGGAGATAAAGGATAAGCCACTCCTCCTTTGGTGCCCAGAGATAAGATCCTTGTGGGCAGGGGGTTCTTTGCTCCCCTCTGACAGTGTCATCTCGTGTGTGACACCGGGAGTGGTGGTGGCATGCAGTCAGAGGAGGGTGGGCAGGGTCAGCCCTGGGAGGAGGAGGTGGAAATTTGGGTACCCGAGTACCTGCGGAAAAGAGGGAGAAAGGAAATTCTGCTGGGTGTGTCCCACGGGTGGCTGAGCAGAGCCGAGTTGGGAGCGACACCGTGACCCTTGTGCTCCCCGCTTGCAGATCTCCATCTGTCCATCCACCGCCGCCCAGCGCAGCCGCCTCCCCGCCGCCCCCGCCACCCCCGCCCCGCTCCCGGGTCGAGTCTCTTCGCTCTTCGATTTTGCACACATTGAGGACGCGCCACGCTTCTCGCCGCCGCTGCGGAGGAGGACAGAGCTTCTGCCGTCCCCTGGAGGGCCGCAAAATCCCTCTGCCGGCCCGGAGCGAGGAGACAGACGCCCGTCCGTGCCCCTTTCCTCAGCCGAGGGGAGCGAGCCGAGGGTTCCGCTCATACAGCTAAACCCCCCCACGCCAAAGACGTGCCCGCCGCCCCCGCGGCCGCGCACCGAGAAAAGGGGATATGAAAACGGGGGGGTGGTGAGGGGAATGATGCTCCAAGCTGTTGTACCCCCTTATGGCAAAAGGGGGTCCCCCAAGGACTGGACTCGCTCCCCTGAGCTCTCCACCGCGTGGCGAGGCTGGAGGGGTGCACGGATCGGGGCGGGGAGGGGGGTCGGGTCTTGGTCCCCTCCGAGGGGGTGGTGGAGGGGGAACCTGGTGGCTTTCACAAGTGCGATGGGGAGCCGGGAGCTGGCGGGGTTTTAATGGGATTAAAAAAAAAAAAAAAAAAAAAAAAAAAGGAAGTGAAACACCGGTAAAACCCCCCTGGCCCTTGCCGAGCACCTGGGAGAGCTGTCCCTCCACCTCCCCCTCCACAGCGCCCTGCAGGAGCCTTCGCCACCCCCAGCCTCGACCCAACATCACCCCCAAACTTTTAACTGTGTTGGATACAGGGAATCACCCCCATTGATGTCTTTGTCTCATTCTCCAACAAAAGCAGAATAGCTCTGCTGTTGCCTTTAGAGCTGGAGCCCTGCAGACCTGTGCCCCTCTGTCCCCCGCTGTCCCTGGCTGTCCCCAGCTGTCCCCATGCCTGCTCTGCTCTCCTCTCCTCCCTGAAGCCCTGTTTTGTAAAGACACCTCCTCTTGGCCCTGCCTGGACCCAAGCGCAGTATTTAATACCATACGTCCTAGTATTCCCACTGTTGACATGCTGTATTTGAATTTTTTATAGATGTATATATATAAAAAAAAGAAAAATAATCAAAAAAAAAGTAATAGAGGGGATAAAACTAAGCTCACAGAGACAACGCACACGCGCACACACACACACAAACACACACACACCAGGAGAGACTGTCTTCATTAAATGTTCATTTCATGATGACTGGCGGCTCTGGGTGTCATTTCCCTTCCATCTGGGGAGGGGGGTTTTGTCTGCCTTCTTCCATGCCTGGTGCTGGCTGAGTTGGGGAAGACATGGGAACAGCATTGAGAGGACGCACACGCACCCTGGAGCCCGCTCTGGTGTTTGAGACCATAGCACCATCGTCCCCGAGAGGTGGGAGACCAAAAACTGCCCTTCAGGACATCCTGAGAAGGTACCCAGCCTGGGGACTCCTGGTGAGGGAAAGGAGATGGTTGTCACCAGCCCATATGACACCTCTGCTGTGATGGGGAAGTGCCACATCTCCCCATTTACGAGCCCTGGAGAGTCCCCTGTGTCCCCAAGCTCTGGCTGCACCCTGACATCCCTCGGGCAGGCAGGAGGATGGAGACCTGCCTGTGCAGCCTGGAGGTGGCCTGTAGTCACAACTAATGCACTTCCCATGTCTGATTAATAATTTCATGTTAGGAAAATGTCACTGGCCCCGCTGCTCTGAATTAAACTGCTATCAGGGCAGGGCTCACAAGGACCCAGTGTGGGGGCAATGGATGCAGCCAAGAACATTGTTGGAGTCTGTCCTTTCCCCATGTGCCTTACTTGGGAGCACCACCTGGAGCAGGGGTGCCATCAAGCAATGCCCAGGGGGGAAAGCTCCACTTTTTAGAAAATTACCTCTCTGGTGCCCCAAGTAATAAGAGGGAGAAAATTACCTCTCTGGTGCGCCTCTCTGGTGCCCCTCTCTGGTGCTCCACTTTTTAGAAAATTACCTCTCCAGTGCTCCACTTTTTAGAAAATTACCTCTCTGGTGCCTCAACTAAGTCTCTACAGCAGGGAGGTGTGTGTGGCTGGCTGGTTGGCTGGATGGATGAATGGACACATGAGTGGGGTGGATGGATGGGTGAGTGGGTGGAAGGAAGGAAGGAGGGAAGGAAGGACGGAGGTGAAGGAGCCACAGCCTTGGCTCTGCAAAGCCTGAAGGCAGCACCAAGCTGGTCACTTGCTCCCACCAGGCACTTTCTGCGATTTGAACAACGTTGGAGCTCTATTTAGGGAAGAGCTCAGTCAGATGCAGACCTGTCTCTGGTTTGGCCATGCTGGCGGCAGCGCTGACTTGGTTCACTGGTTAATGTTCCATTACCAGACAACATGCCTCCGTCATTTATTAATGTTTCATTAGTGTTAAAAACATCTGGTAATTAATTATGCACTAATTATGGATTCACAGTGCTAAAAGCTGGGGTAATCTACCATAGCAGATGGCTCTTTGGGGCAGGGGGAAGGGACAGCTCTTAGCAGAGATGAAAATGTCAGGCCCAGCCCTTGCTTGGGGGAATCATCCCAGACAGACAGATCACCTTCATCTCCTCCCAGCATTTCCAAAGCTGGTCCAGAGGCATGCTGTCTCAGGTTATTAAGCAGAAGAAGCCTGTCCCTCTCAAGCTGCTTCAGGGACCAAGGGAGTGGTGCTTCCCCTGCTCAGGGCAGCTGTGTGAGAAGCCATCTGAGAGCAGTGGCTTTCACGCAGAGCCCCAGGCATCATCCAGCACCTGGAGCTGGTACTCGGCTTTCTGCCAGCTCTGGGATGCTGTTTGTCAGCCCTTTCGTGGTTCCTGGCCACGTTAAGCAGCAGTCTATAAAGCAAGGGGTGTCATAAAAGCCCACTCATTAAGTGCCCCAGGAATATTATGTACAGATGTGCAGAGATGTTTCAAACTGGGGAAGGTCCCAGGGGAGCATCCCTGCCAAGCAGAAAATCCATCCACTTAGCAGTATAAATCCATACAGGAAGAAAGAGGGAATTACAATGCTCAGAGAAACCTGTGCATCACATAACCTGAAATCCAATACATCACCCGGGTGCAATGGGTCCCTGCATCTTCCCAGCACACATGTGGCAGTAAATCCCACCTTAGGTGTTGTTTTTGGGCTGTTGCTGATGTGAGAGCAGCCTTGCACGGAGCTCCCCAAGCTCTGCAAGAGGGATCAGAATTGTGACTGGAAAGCAGGAGCTATTTCCTGGAGACTTGAAGCCTTGGAGGAAGCAGGAACTCCCCATGCTTGAGCGAGGGGCTGAACAGTGGAATGGGACTGAATGCACCTCCTGCATCCTTCCCTTAAGCAGATGCTAGCAGAGACCTCATTCTCCCTGACCCAACAGTCAGAAAATCTGCCTGCACCCACACCAGCCTCCCATCCAGAGCCTGGATCTGCCAGGGGACAAAAAACAGTTTATTTATCCCAAATCAGGCTGACAGGAATGTGTTGTGCAGCCTGTGGTGGGGTGGAGGAAGGAGGAGCAGTGGGTGGCTGTGTTGTGCGTTTCAGCTCTGGCAGAGCGTCAGTCTGGCACAGTCACAGGTGAGAAAGGGGAATGAAAGCAGGGTCAGCTGTTGAGAAAGCACACCCACAGCTGCACTGCCAGACCCGAGATGGGAGCTTGCTGTGCTGGATGGACATTCCAGGTGGGATCTTATGAGCCAGTTGGCAGAGGAGAGCTGCTGCATATTTGCACAGTGGAAGATCTGGTCCTCCAGGGGCAGGGACCCTCCTCCATCACAAAAAATGGGAGAATGTCAGGTGAGGTGAAAGCAGCAGGAGCTGGTGGAAAGGCAGTCCCTGGGATGAAAGCATGAAAAGCAGCATCTGTGAGGGGTGAGACTGTAAACAGAGTCAGCTTGACTTGGAGAAGTCTCTCCCAGACTCTCCCAATCCCCAACTTGCAGTAGCGTCAAGTCCAGCAAATACAAGAGCCCAGCCCAAAGCACAGGGTATTCATTCAGAAGAAGCTGATGTCTCCTGTACAGAGCCTTTGTCTCCTGTGCACCGGATGCCTCTGGCAGATTATAGCCTTCCTCCCAGGGCTTTCTTCCCAAGTGGTAAGGGGTGTAGCTCAGACAAGATCCCACCATGAGGAAAGCCTCTTCTCTGACATCTTTGGTGCAGGAGTGAGCCCAGGAGCTTTGAGTTAATCAGCCACCACCACATAGAGAAGCAGATGCAGCTGCAGGTGCAGACCTTGGAGATAAAAACAGCCTTGGGTACCCTCACAATGCTGTAGGGCAGAGGTTTGTAGCAACAAGAGGTGACAGATCGTCACAGCAAACCACAAATGACAGTCTTGGACCATCTTATTTGTTGGTGGCTCCAGACAAGGACTTGATTCACCTCCAGAAGAAACTGCCTGTTGTTTGAAAAGCCTCCAAGCAGTGATGCTTTTCTTCCTCATGTCCATCCTGACTGGCTCAATGTCTGTCCTGGCACTGTGTCCCTGGTCGCCACACATTTCTGCCTGCAGCCTCATGCCCTCCCTCCCCACTAGACCTTCCCTGAAACCTCCTCACTGCCCAGATGGGCACCTCCCGCCACTGTGTTCCCATCTCCCATCACTGCCCCTGTGCTACAAGCTCCCTGCTCACCCCCAGTCTGCCCCAGCCCCCTCCCTGATCTGGGCAGGGTGACCCACGTGGATTATGTGCTCACAGCATCCCAAACCTCCCTACAGGCAGACACGGCAGCCAAGCACAGCCCACCCGGCTCATCTGCAGTGTGGAGACCAGACCACACCAGGGTCCTCTAATAAGCAATTGACTCTTTTTTTCCTCCCTTTCAAGAAAAAGCCAAGCATTAATTTGGCTTCTGCCACTCTGTTTATCTAATAGCATCGCTGATTGATTGTCTTATTTATAACCCAGATCCGGTGTCTGGGCTGCTCGCGGAGACGGAGTGATTGATGGAAAGAAGACAGCCAGAAAGGGACTTAATGGAGCCATGTGGCTGAGCAGCGCAGTAGTGGCTTAGGCATGAAATGAAAAGTGTCTCCCACAAGTCTGGGCTCCTCTCCTCCTTTCCTGCGTGGTTCCCAGGGAAGCTGCTAAGTGCTGGGAGAGAGCAGCGTGCTCCCTGCACCCTGCCAAAAGCAATCAGGGACCACTCTCAGGTCTCCTCCTGCAGCCTGGCCAAGGGGACACAGCCAACAGGGACTTGGACTGCTTCCTGAGAAGGCGTCACACAGTCTCTGGGAAGGTTTCCCCCTTCCAGGATGGAAGGGATGCTTGAAAGGTGTGAGACAGCCTGACCCTTGCCCAGCTACCAGCCTGCTGTCAGGATGCCTGTCCTGCCAGCTGGAAATCAGGTCCCTGCACAAACACATGGTGCAGAGAGAAGCCTTCCCTAAAGGGCCCACCTGCGGGCTGGCAGCATCTTCCAGAGGTCTGTTATATCCAAAGTTCGACTGAGATAATTCTACATCCCTAGGGAGTCTCTCTTTTATCACACCCAGTGGTCACAAACCCCAGCAGAGTCACCAGCTCACATGTGAATTACCCCATGGAGCCATAAAGCACCAACAAACAGGGAAGGAGATGCAGTCCCAGGAGGTGACGTGCCATCATTCAGGGTCATGCTGTGGATGTGTGACAGCCTGGATATGTCCCAAACCTCAGTCTGCAAATTCACCCCAGGGCAGCCTGTCCCCAGCTGCAGGATTGGATCGTGGTCAGGATATGGCTGACAACTCCAAGTCCTCAGGAAGGCATTTGGCTTTGATCTGAGCCAGAACTAAACCCTCATCTTGTCCATAAAGATCAGTTTGGGAAGAAAAAACAACATACTGGTTCAGTCAAAATATTTCATAGCTGTTTAATGGTCTTTATTTCATGTCTGATTGTAACAGATAATCTAATACAAGCCTCAAGCAAAGCCAAACACAGTTGTTTCATTATGAAGGACCCCATCCGCCAGCTTTGACGTGGCCAAACCCCACTCCTTTCCTTTTTTTGGTTTTTTTCTCTTTATTTTTTCCCCACATATGAAATTTGAGGAAAACCAAAGCAACTTTGTGAACACTGCTGTTTCAGTGGATTTAAAGAAACCATGCAGGAGACAGGTCTCCAGTACTGGACATATGGTTGCTCCCAACACCAGTGCTTGGCAAACACTATCCTATGCCTTGTGATAGTTTTGTTGCTTCCAGGAGAAGCCCCTCCTTGGAAAGTCCCCCTGGAACAGCAGATATGGGCAGGTGATGAACACTCACTCTGGCAGGGGTGTCCCCAGTCGTGGTGGTTCCTCTGTGGGTGATGCCACTACCACCTCACCATGTGTCCAGGGCTCGGAGGAGAAGGGACCAGGACAGGGCCATCCCTACAGAATGCTGGAAGATGGAGGGGCCCCTGAGCAGTGGGAGCGGAAATGGCCTTTGATGTGGAAGCTCTCCTTTCGCAAACACAATGACTCGCAGAGAAGTTTTATAAACATGGCTATTGTTGCTCCATCCCTTTGGTGGGAACAGATGGTCCGAGCGCTCTGTTCGGCCCCCCTTCCCTCCCCTCTCTCCCTATCCCCATTAATAAAGCCTCGGCAAGTCCAGCACCGCTAAGGTTTTCCCAAGGGGGATCAATAAATAAATGTAATAACAACAAAGGGGCCCATGCAGACGAGATTGGGTTACAAAGAGGCCTCGGCCCCCCTCCTCCTTTCCGGGTGAGAGTCACTGCATGCAGGCACTCTGGCCAGTTCAAGGAGAGGTTCCTCCATGCCCACTCTCTGTGGGAAATGGGGACAGGATCTTCCCACTGAAAGAGTCAAGCAGCACCCTGCAGTCATGGATGGCAGTGTCTGACCTTGGTGGTCACCTTGGCCGTGGGACATTGATGGCAAGTGGCTGCCAGATCCCCACCTTTGGAAGACACCTGAGGTACTGTGGAAACAGGTTCAAACACTGACCCTGGGTGTGCAGCAGGCAAGTGCCGCCTTCTAAGATTTCCTGGCTGAGGGGTTGCTCCAGGTCCTTTCCCAGCAGGATCCCCTCCTAGAGAGTGCACTTGGGAGCAGGAATCATGGCTTCACCTGGGCTCACTTTTTGCCTCACTCTTGCCTGACGAAAGACCAGAAATTTTTTTGGCCAGCTGGAAAGCATTGGTGATCCTGACCTACTCCTCAACGGTATGGTGAGGTTTGATGCAGGTTAAAGCAGGGCAGAGCAGTTTGCAGACAGAGTTTGCCTGTGGAAACCACCAGCATGCACCAAATGCTGCCCAAGATACTGCAGGGTGGGAGAGCAGCTTCTCCTGGAGCATCAGTAGGGCTTGAAAGTGGCCACAGCATCTCACCAGACTCTGTATGGTGGAGCAGTCACATGGAGGCACTCCATCGAGTCGTCTCATCAGTGGGGAAGGAGACCAGCTCCAAAAACCTTCTCAGGAGCTCATCTACTGAGGAAGGGCCCAAGGCTGGAGTAACCCCATGGGCAAGGCCCAGAGAGGACTTTGGGGATGTGCTGGTGGGGATGAGCAGATGGTTTGATCCAAGAGCTGACACTGAGCCCTGCTGACACATCCCTGTTAGCCGCCATTGTCCAACCTCCTCCCCAGCTGGTCCCTGCTGCTTGGAGGTGACAGGATGTTGGTTTTATCTGTGCAGGACTCCTGCAGCTGGGGGTCTGTGGGATGAAACGTGTTTCACACACGCACATGCACGCACTGCCGCCTCCCCTGCGAGTCCCTGCCTCCCCCTGACCCCTCGCTCATAAAAAAATTAAAACTCTAGATATCATCTCTCACAAACGTGGGTTTAAGGCCTCGTCAGTCACCAGACACGTCCCACAATCTGCACTGGCTCCAGACAGCTGGAGGGGTTTGCTGGAGGACCAGAATGACTTCATGCCGCCTCCCACGTACCGGGGCTTACCCAAAGTGCTTGGTGCAGGGAGGGGAGCACAGGGGCACAGGGCCCCATAGTCACCATGTGCCACCGTGCCAGGCCCTGCCCCCAGCTGGGTGCTGCTGGCCTGAGGAATGACAGATAGAAAGGTCCTCCCGAGGTGCAGAGGCTCTCCCTGTGGGTGCAAGCAAGGCAGCTGGGCTGGGCTCCTGTGCCGGGGAGGTTTACGAGGGCTGACCCCTCTCTCCGAGTGCCTGGGGCAGGAGAAATCCCACTCGGCCTAGGAGTGCAGGTGCACGAGGCTGCCGGGGAGCGGAAAGGGCTGCAGATGCATGGGGGATCCGGCAAGGGGGAGCTGGGGCCGGCCTAAGCTGTGTGCTGCTTTGGGTCCATCTCCCCTTGCCTGCTCCGGAGCCCGCTGCATTGCTCTGCAGTGCTGCACTGCTCCTGGCAGGGCTGCCTGCACACGGCCTGCCGTGGAGAAGCTCAGGGGTGCAGGAAGATTTGCACCATGCCAGTAGATGTGCTGCAGGATGTCCAGAGGAGACTCATGGCATTGTGGGGGTGCCCACAGCCTCCCCTGGGTACCCAAGGTGCTCGGAACATGAATTCATACCTTAGTGCCTCACATTCACCCCTGGTTTAAATCCTATCCAGGACTTCCTAGCTACTGTAATGAAGGCAACAGGAGCTCACCTATTAGGTCCCTATTAGGCCTGATGCCTCAGCCATGGTGGCATGAAAGATGATGTGCCAAAGGCCTCAAGAGAAGATACTGGTGATGTCCCCAACTCTGGGGGCTCCTGACCTCCCTGCAACACTGGGAGATGCTTGAGGCCTACACTGGAAATGGTACCTGGCATCAACATAGCCCTCCGTTCTACAAGCACCACCCTGGGCAGTAGGTCCTGCCAGTCTGGGACATGGGGATCTTCATGTGCAGGGCTGGCAGAGACCTCTGCAAGAGCAAAGGGATTCCAGCTCATGGCCCACCTCCCCCATTCAAGGATCTGAATCCTTGCCTTAGGAGCCAGGCAGGGGTTTGGGAACCTTTCCCTGAGTGAATTATAATCACCTTTCAAAAAAAAAAAAAAATAACACAAAGCAGGTGGCTGAGCTCAAAGGTGGATAAATGCCCATCACAGAGCACCTAGCTGAAGCCAAGCACAAGCTTAACTTTGGACTCTTTGAAGTCTGCACGTCCTTATGCTCTCTGTCGATTTGGGGCTTAAGCCCTCTGTGTGTGCCTTCTACCAATGCCTGGGTAATTTATAGACTTGTGAGGCTGTTCAGAATTTTTTATGTGAACCTCGTGCATGAACCCAGTCCAGCTGGTGGGGTCATGTTTGCCTCTCATCCACAGCTTGGTAGAAACACTGTACAATATGAATCTACCCCAAGAGTAAATGCTAAGACTTGGTACCCCAATCACAGACTGCATCTCTCAGGCATGCCATCCCCTGCTGCATGGCCACTTTACCCTACCTGACAGGCAGCCCATTGACTAACAGATGTGCACACCCCTTAATTACAGCACAGTGAATCCACTTAGTGCTGTTTTGTTAGAGATCTTGTCTATTGGAGGAGCTCAAGTGGTACTCACTCAGCTCAGCAGCCCAAGCCTCTGGATTTTCAGGCCCTTAATATTCACTCTGATCTGTTCATAAGTTATTCATGGGGAGTGGGAAATGCCTTACAAGAGAACTCACTCCAAACTGCGAGTGCTTCTGAGGCACCTTGCAATCTGCTTGCACAGGGAAAGGAGGGGAAAGTAATGAATAAATGATTGTTTACAAATTATTTACTTGTCTCCGCTAATTTCCACATTGTTTACCTGGCAGCATGCTCAAGTCAGGAACAGTTAGAGAAGACTTCATCCTGGTGTATGAGGGGATGGAAGTAGAGCAGCATGGGGGGAAGGAAGACAGTGAAGCAGAAGAGCGGGGAGACAGCTTTGGCTGCCAGAATTGGCTGTGGGGTGTGGTCTTGCCTGGTCTTCACATTCCAGAAGAAATTGCTGTGCAGGGATATATCTCTGACATAACTTCCTAGGATGCATGGAGTTGAATCCAGGGCCATCTAAGCTGCTAAGGGTTCTAAAGTCCTTAAGAGGACTAGATTATGCAGAGGATAATCAAGCCTTCCTAGGAGTTCACTGTCTATTCCCAGGGAGCCAGGACTTTGTGGAGAAAAGCAGGAAAAGATCCTTGCTGTGAGCTATGCAGCAGAGTAAGACCTGGCAGAAAGGCTGAGCTGTTTTGGTATCAGCAGTGTAAGGTCTGTGAATGTGGGAATGAAGATGCTTACAGACCACGGCACGTTGCCCCAAAATGCAAATGGGAACTCTGTCCTGGGGCAAAATCACCCCAGCAGATCATGGCTACCTAGGGCAGGCAGCAGAATGAGCCTGTCCTCCTACTTAAAGGCATTTTAGGCTTCTCAGTCCTATGTCAAGCTAATTTCCCACAGTAAACCAGAGACAGAAAGTCACCGTGAAGAGGAATGAGCAGCAGCAAAGTTAATGTGTGTGTGTGGTGTCATTTGGAGGAGAAAAGGGCATTTGGCTATGTCAGGAGAGCAGGAAAAGCTGGGAACTGGTCAGTCTCAGCTGGATTGATGTGTCTTCCAGACTTCCCCATGCTTCATTCCCCTCCTGTTGCTCAAGGGTTTGTGAATTTCCTTTGGCTGAACATTCAGATCCTGTATCTTTTCATACTAGGTGCTGGAGCATCGTAGGAAACAACTACGGAAGGTGGCACAAGATGCCTACAGAATGGAGGGGGAAATGCCTCCTGAAGCTTGAACCAGGACTGCCACCAACTGCTGGCAAGAGGGCTCAGGTCTTGGACAATGCAGCTGCACAGTGTGTGATTAACTCACCCTGCAGGACAGTGACCCACAGGACACAGAGTGACACTGCGAGTGAGGGACTGGTGAGGTTCACAGAAAGGACAGGTGCAAGTCAAATTACCCAGCTACAGGCTGTTTTCATTAACCAGCATGGAAACATGTACAAGATGGGATAGAATCATGCCAGCCTGTGCCCATCAAGACCCAGGAGCAGCCTGTCCCCAGCACTCACAGCTGCCTGTGCCATGACCATACCCTGGGGACAGAGAGCAGTGCCAAGTCCTCAGGCTGCAGGAGACTGAGCAGAGCTGCAGGCACACCGGGGTGGGAGGGGAGATTTGGGATGTTCCCACTTGTAGTATGGAGAGAGAAAGCTGTGTGCTGACTGCAGGACACCTTTGGGACCTTGTCTCCTCCATTCCATCCCTGGTCTCAGCTACCCCTCGCCGGGTACCTGGGATCCCACCACTCCTCAAACTCCTCCATGCTCTGCCCTGCTTGGCACTGACCCTGTTCCCCACAGCCTTCCAGCTCATCCCTCCCTGCGAGCAACCTGTAAATCATCCTCATACACAAATCTCCCTTGGCCTTGGGGAGAGGGAATTTATCCCCCTAGCTCAGCTGCCTCTAGCTGCCAGAAGTGATCAGGATGCTCTTAATTCATTGCAAAGGGTGCAATGCTCCTCCAGGGAAGGCTCCCATGCCTGCTTCCCTGCCAAACCTTTGGTGCATGCTTGTGCCCCAGCCATGGACACTTTCTAGGAAAATTGCTCAGCATGATTTAATTGCTGTGCTCCTGAATGAGGGCACATGAATCTGGTCAGGAAGCAGAGAGGCAGGAGGGGACTGCAGGCAGGACATGAACCCTGGGAGACTCTGATATGCTCAGAGTGAGTATCTACATTGTGGAGACTCTCCCAGCTCCCTGGAGAGTCCTGAAGCATCCAGACCAACAAACAGCGGGCAGATGATTCAGGATTGCCCTAACCCTTGCCAGTGCCTTGTCAAGTCCCTCACAGAAGCATGAGCAACACATCCAGATGCAAAATCTGGCTGTGCAGCCCCTCTTGTCATTGGCCCAAGGAAATTGTGCAGCTGAGAAGGCAGGAGGGAGGAACACGTGGAAATCCCTGTAGGTGCCTTGCCCAGCACATGGATCCAGCAGGGATGGACTTACATCTGGGTGAGCTGACAGGGAGCTGGCAGCAGTTCACTTGCTCACACCAGTCTGCTCATCTCCCTCAAAAGCCCCCCCAGAGCCTGCATCTCTGGTGTGAGATGAACACTGAGCAAATACCCCTGTTTTCCTGCCACAATTACCCTCTTTAACTTTTCAACTTATCACCTGCACCAAGGTTTATAAAATTTTAAAGCTAATGGCGTCTCTAGTAATGATACTGCAGATGTACAAGCTGCATCCTGGGATGAATAAATTATAGGCGGCCAAGTAAATTGCAATGGGAAGGACAGCAGCTGCAGGATGGAAACAGATGGCTTCACAGTGAGCCACAGCTTGGTCTCAGTGCGGGCTGTGTTCCCAGGGCTGCCCTTTCCGTGGTGGCCCTGAAGAACACCTGGGCACACCTGAGGCTGCAGATCCCCGGAGCAGCAGCAAGTGCTGCAGCCAACATGAGGGTCTGTGCAGGTGGCTGAGTGCTGCTGTGGGCCTGGGGCTATAGTGGCAGTCTGTGGGTCAGTAGTAGGAGAGTAGGAGACCTTGTCTTCCTTCTGCTGCTCACTGGGTTCTCACACAGGGGGAGCTCACAGCCTCCAGAGCTGACAGGATGCTTGGCAGCTTTCTTGAGGGGAGGTGGCTTGTGGTGTCATTTACTGCTGCATTTCTCCCAGAAAAGCTTTTTCTGCCTCTCTCCACCCCTGCACATGCACACAGTTAGTTTGAAGAGTGGCTCATCCTACTCCTCTGCCCTTTGGCAAGAGGCATGCAGATGTATGGCAAGGATGCACAGGGGGCCGTGCCTCAGGTGCGTGTTTGTGTCCTGTTGGTGTGACCAAAGGGGCCACCACAGATCAGTGCTTGGGCTCCTTCACGCTGAGGGGCAGCACAGCCCCAGCTGAAGTCCAACAGTGCCGCATTTCCTGAGCTGTGGTTCCAGCCAAGCTAATAGCACACTTGTCACATTCAGCAGGGTGACAGGACAGGGCTGTCTCTGTCCCAGACAAGGGACAGGTTAACAGAGCAGCTGTGATTCCCAGCTCAATTGAAGTCACATACCCCCTGGCTGCTTCAGTGTTCCCCTTTCCCTGTGCCTAGGTTCACATCCCAAACTCATCCTGAGACAGATAACTCCTGCCAGGGCATGTTCAGGGCTCCTCAAATTCTGCTGCAATCATGGCCTCAGACATTAAAAAGCCTGGCCTGACCCTCACTACAGGACTGGGGTCTCAGCCACATATCTGCTGTCCCCTCTGATTTGTTGCTGGAAAAGGTCAGCCCCAGTGACATTGAAGGGATGCAAAGTAAGACACATGTGGGAGAGGAGCCAGGACATACAGACAGGCAGTCCCTAAATCACCCTGTTCCCTGCCTCTCCTTATGAGAACAGCATCCCCTGGTCAAAGGCATACATTGTGGAGCCTGCCTCTGTCATGGGGACCCCAGAGAGGCTGATGAAAGTGGGGACTTTGCTCCCAGAACTGTCAATGCCACCAGAGGTTCTCTGACAAGAATACAGATCTTCAGTATGCAACCAGCCAGCATGGCTCCATCTCTGAGGGATCCACTGTTCATGCACACCCACACCCTACACACACGGGGTCCCACCAGCCTCACCCCTCCTGCATGGTGGCTGCACCACAGTACCCCATCCTGCTCCTCCCAGGGGTCCCTGCTCCAGACTGGGAATGTGCAAGAGGAATTCACCCTCCTCTGGTCCTGCTGCAGGGGTGGCAGGAACGCCAGAAGACCACACTGCCATCCTAAAAGGCCTTGACAGGCTGGAGACAGGGCCCAGCAGGAGCTTTTGGCATTCAGCAAGGAGAAGTGCAAAGTCCCACCCCTGGGGAGCAACAACACCCTGCACTGATGGACACTGGGGCCACTGAGGTGGAAAGGGCTGGAGATCCTGGTGGGCACCAAGCTGGATATTAGTCAATGTGAATATTATGCTCTTGCTGAAAAAGACATTCTGGATTGGATTGCAGAAACTGCTGGCAGCGAGTCAAGGGAGAAGGTCCCTGTGCTCTACACAGCAATGGTAAGGAAACAGCTGGAGCCCTGTATCCAGTTCTGGAATCCCAATAAAAGAGAGGTATAGACATAATGGAGAGTCTAACAAAGGGCCACAAGATGATGAAGGGATTGGATCATCTCTCCTATGATGAAAAGATGGGAGAGACTTGTCCAGTGACAGGACAAGAAGCAATGGGCACAAACCAGAACATGGGACTCACTCTATTATTGGCCAAGTGACCAGCCACAGGAGCAGATTGACCAAGGAGACTGTGGATTATTATCTTGAGACATATTCTAAGCCTCCTGGATTTGGTTCTTGCCAACCAGCTCTAGCTGGTTGGGCCCAGATCAAACAACGTTTAGCTCTGGAGGTCCCTGAAAACATCTGCCATTCTGGGATTCTGTGAGCAACTTTGCAGATATTACAATTTTTGCATTACATTACAAATTTTACATGCATTACAACTTTTGCACTGTATTATTTGCATGCCTGCAGGTTGGAGGCTGACAGGGCTACACTCAGTTACTCATCCAGGAGAACTTGGGCACTTCTGGAGAAATGGCCAAGCCTTAGCAGAGGGGAGCATACATTCTCAAAGCCTGTTTACATCCATGGGCTAAACGAGCCCAGCAAGAGCAACACCTGGCACCAGCACTGGTGGGGTTCACTGCTTTGTCAGCACCCCCGAATACCAGCCAAGCTCAGGGTCCTCAGAGCATCCCCAGAGCTGAGCTGAGAGGGGACGGGGCAGCCTTTCTCTTTGTCTGGAGAAAGTTTTGCTGCACTGGGTAACACCGTCTGACTCCACTTTCTTCGACGGATTCATTGCCTCGTTCCAGAGCTATTGAGCAGGCGAATGTGTCCGAGAGCAGATGGATCCGCTAAGCGGCTCTTTCTTGCACATTATCTCATACAGTTTGGGTGCAATAAAACTTCCAGGCAGAACAAATCTTCAAGCTTGTGCCGTGCCTTATTTTTAGCTGCGAAGTACGTCTGTTTTAGTGCTCCTAATCCCCAGCTTGGTAGTAATTTATGGAGCAACCTCTTGGCTCGCTTGGGCCAGAAGATTTGTAGTAAAACTTTTATAAGTTGCAAAGATAAATCCCATGGACTCTTGCAGTCTCGGGGGACTCTCTTCCAGAAGTATGTTTTGCTGAACACTCCCTCAGCATGGGAGTATGTTCAAGAGAGAAAGCCTCAGATGGCTGAGAATAAACTATCCTGGGTGTCATCATGATCTGCAAATCACCTGGAAGGGGAAATCAGGGGAAGCCATGGATTCCCCAGTCTCAGCCAGAATTTTGAGAGTACCTGCCCAGCAGGAGCTCTTTACCCCACATTTAGGTTCTCCAAATAGTGTCTGGCAAACCCTAGGGATGAGCAACATTATCAGGCTATGCCAGGCAGTGAGATGCCTGAGACAAGAGTGGTGGCTCTGTCTTTAAAGGGATAATTGGTGTGATCAATCACTTGCATGTACATCACCATGGAGCTTTTAGCATGGACAAGGCTGTGGCTTAAGAACAGGGGCAGTAGCAAATGTCTATTTCTCCACTGCCTTGCACTCCCTCAGGGAAGGAGTTTGCAGGATTCAGCAGTACTTTGTGCTTCAGTGGAGTAGGGGGATGAAAAAAGTCAAGGAGTAGCGAAGGGGAAAGGGACCAAGACATAGAACCCCAGAGCAGCCCCCTGCAAGTCTCAGTGGAACCATGGGCCCATAGCTGTGCTCCCAGCTCACCCATCCATAGGCTATGTGTAGCACCAGACCTGGTTTTCTAGAAGCCCAGATGTTTTCTGGAGCTGGCAGCTCCCAGAGATGCCCTGTCCCTGAGCCCAACAGCTGGGGCAGGATCTGCTGTGCAATGGCCATGGCACATCACAGCAGGGAGGACACTGATTTGCCATCCACATGCCATGCTGCAAAGAGCTGGTATTTGCTTTCAGATGTTCTTAGATTCACACAGACCCATATCCTCGAATACTTCATATTCCCAAGAGCACTTTTCCTGTAGAGAGGGAATATTTCCAGAAACCATAAAGGAAGGAAGGTCAATTCCAGAGAGGAGCTGCTGCAATTCTGCACAACTTCATAACTCAGGCAGGTACCAAGGTTAGCTGCAGCTGATGGGTAGATGATCTCCTGGTGTGCTGGCTCCTCCAAAAATGGAGCAGCCTTCTCTGTACTTGGCATAAGGACCATGGAATCATAGAGGGGTTCAGGTTGGAAGGGACGTTAAAGATCACCTTGTTTCCATCCCACTACCATAGGCAGGGACATCTTCCACTAGAGCAGGTTACTCAAAGCCCTGTCCCACCTGGCCTTGAACACTTACAATGATGGAGCATCCACAACTTATCCAGACTCTTGACAACCCCCTGGTGCTGTTGCCTGCTGTTATAGTGGGAAGGATGGGTATTTCTCAGAAGTTTCCCAGTAACTGAATCGGGGATAAAGCTATCCCTGCCCAAATTTAGTGCTTCTGTTTGGTGTTCTTTGGGAAACGCAGACAGCAGAGTCTGTCCCATCCCAAACTGTTGGAATCTGATGAGTCTGGGCTGATCAGGGGATGGCCCTGAGAGGTATCCTCACACAGTCCTCCTTCCAGTAATACAGTAAGTCCAGTTTCTGGCATCCACCAGGGATATTTTCCTGGGAGAAAAGTCACCCAGACACCATCTGGAACTTGGAAACATTGGAAAACCTCCTGTGCTTTCCTGTCTCTAGTGAACGGTGTCTGAACAAGGAATACCTGACAGATCCTAAACAAACTTTTACCTTCTCAGTCTCCTGACTGCTGCTGGTCCCAAAAGCCTGCTGCTCCCTCTGCAGCTCACAGCCCACACGTCTTCTGCCCTGTCACCCTCCCCAGCCCCAGCCTCTTTCCCCATCCCTTGTAGGAGCAAAGTTGCTCTCCTGTCACACTGGAGAGGTTTCTGTCATTGTGGGCATCCTCTGCTCCCTCCACAGGGCTCTGAGGGGGCACTGGGCCGAGCAGATCCACCCTTCCAGAACCCACAAGTGTTTTACCAGCATGAAACTGGCAAAAACTTTCAGTGCCTCTCCCCAGTGTCATGCAGAGATGTGACCTCTTGGTGCACAGGGTAAATTCTCAGTGACCAGGGCTTCCCATGCAGATCCCAAAAAGCTGACTTTGCTTTCTCATGTCTTTCCCCATTTTCAACCTCATTTCCCTAGTGAATGAGCAGGATTCATACACCTGGAGCAAGGTGCGCCCAGCCAGGATGGTCACAAATCTCACCCGCCACAGAGAAAGGAGATAAAACAATTCCTGAGCCAGCAGCAGGAATTGCAGCAGCTCCACTCAACATGAGCAAGCCCTGGCCTGCTGGAGGGAGGGAGCACAGGGCAAGGTCTGAGAGGACCTGTGCAGAGAATTGTTGGGAAACAGGTGTGCAGGCTCTGGTCCTGCTCCTACTGCTGCTGTTGCTGCTACTGCTGCTCCTACTCCTGCTCCTCCTGCTCCCATTCCTTCTCCTTCTCCTTCTCCTTCTCCTTCTCCTTCTCCTTCTCCTTCTCCTTCTCCTTCTCCTTCTCCTTCTCCTTCTCCTTCTCCTTCTCCTTCTCCTTCTCCTTCTCCTTCTCCTTCTCCTTCTCCTTCTCCTTCTCCTTCTCCTTCTCCTTCTCCTTCTCCTTCTCCTTCTTTCTCCCGTTTCTGCTCCGCTCTCGGCGGTCTGTGCTGCCCTCGCACGGCTGTTCTGGGAGAGCTGCAAGGATTCTCCAAACGGAGCAAAGGCACCCACAGACCCCGGCTGCGCTGCTCGGCTGCCACCGAGCCTCTGGGACACCCGGAGCAGACGTGGATTGATACACCCCGAGCAGACGTGGATTTAACAACAGTGATGTCTGCAGGGACCCGCGCCTCGGGGGCACTCCCTGGCACCTGCAGCAGGTGCTCTGCCCTGGGACAGCTCACACAGACCCCCAGTGAGGGGCAGACACAGCCCCAAAGGAGAGATGCATCCCCCACTCCCACATCACCCCCTCATCCTGATTCCAAGAAAGAGGCCCAGACCAGCTTCCAGCAATGACCTATACTCCAGGGACTTACTAGAGACAATGGCTTTTGACATATTGCATAAATCCCTCTTTTCTGGGCACAGATTTCTTTATCTTCCCTATTGCTGCCCTCTTCCCTGTGTATACAGCCCTGCCATGCTGCTCCTGCCACTGCAAGTGGCACCCTTTGCTGCACGGGTGTCATTTCTCATGGGGAGCAGGAGTGAACCCAGTGACACACAGCCAAACACCAGATTTTCCTGGTGCCTCACGTGAATCCCCAGCCCAGACCATCTCCCTCTGGTGCAGGGGTGGATATTGCTCCTTTTCTCATATGGGTGATCTGTTCTCCTTTAGACCTGTCCTTGCTCAAGGGATGCTTGCTGTTAAATATTAAATTCCTCTGTTTTCCTGGCGCCTCTAGCCTCAAGACCTTCATCTTCTCATGACCCTGTGCCACAGAGGTTATGCTGTTATCCTCTTCTGTTATGCTCCTTCTCTCCCAAGTGTCCCACTCTGCTTGGAGCCACAGGGAGCAGCAGCAGCAGCTTGAAACAAAATGGTCAAACTGGATGCTTTTCCCTTTTTTAAGATTGGAAAGCAGTTGCCTGAAGGAGCTTTTTGGAGGATATACCAGCAAAATTCAAAACCCTGGTGAAGTTTTGAATAAGGATGGGGTGTGGCTTGGCCCCTCTCAGGAAATCTCTGTCTCAAAGAAAATGAAAAAATCTCTGTGCTGCCTACCTGTCCCTGAACGCTGGCACGTTTCTGTTCTGTTCTGTCTGGGACAACAATTACACCTGACAGTCCACACAGCACCGCTATCCTTTCCACCATAATTTTCCTGATTTTTCACTTCCGAAACTTTGGCTTTTCAGAGGTTTTTGGGGGATTTTTGCTCAGAATAAAAAACTCCCAACAGATATCTGCAGTGTTCTGACTGTTTCAGGGTTCCATGTACCCCTGAGCAGTACTGGGCCCCTGAGCTCCAGGGAATCAGGAGACCTGGAGCATGGAGGAGAGATGCACCTGTTACCTTCTGTAGAACAAGTCAATATCATGGCTTAAAGGGAGCTTGGCCTTTAAAAAGAGAGAATTTTCACAAAGGCAGATAGTGATAGGGTAAGAGGAATGATTTTAAGCTAAAAGAATAATTTATATCAGATGTTAGAAAGAAATCTTTTTACTGTGAGGGTGGTGAGGCACTGGCACAGGTTGCCCAGTGAAGCTGCAGATCAACACCCTTGGAAGTGTTCAAGGCCAGGCTGGATGAGCTTTGAGCCCCTGGCCTAGTGACAGGTGACCTTGCCCAGGGCAGGGGGGTACTGCAATAAGGTCATCTTTAAAGTCCCTTTCACCCCACACCATTCTGTAATTCTAAAAGATCCCTGCCTTTAGGTATCCCAGCACTCTTTTCATCAAGTGCAAGGAGCAGCATTTGGCCATTTGAAGCCTGATGCTGCCCTTGGCCCTGACGCAGCAGTAAAAGTGGGGTCACACAATGCCCAGGGAAGCTCCAGTTTGATGGGTCAGAGTTGCTGGGTCTTGGGTTTTTGGTTGATATTTGCTGCCCCGAGATGTGCAGGATGTCTCTGTTTCGGCCTGCGTGTCTGAAGAATGAGTCTGGACTCTTCACTTTTCAGTCTTGAAGCTGTTTATTAATTCTTATCTATAAAATTTTCTTTCTGCCCAGCCAAGATCTGCTCAGCAAGGCAGCCATGAGCACTCTGAGCACCCCTGAGGTGATATCGTCGTTTTATACAAACTACGTATATCATATTTATTCTTAATTCCCAATACCTATCACCTATGTTAGACAGTGCACCTCTACTCTAAACCAATCCCAAAGTGCCAACATCACTGCAGAAAGTGGAGACCAAGAACAAGAAGAAAGGCTAGACACGCCCAAGTTCCTCCATCTTGTCCCCAAACCCCTATACCAAAAATTCTAAAATCTACATTTTCACCCTGTGATGATTTTATTATTATACTATTTAAACTTCTGTGACTTTCAGGTCCTCATACAAAGTCGGCAACTTGCTCCAGGGGTCAAACTCAAACCCGCGGGTTCTCTGGGCTGTGTACCAGGGTCTCCGAGCCCTCTGGCGGGGTCCTCAGCAGCTCTGGACACCCGGAGGGATGCGCTGAGTTCCAACAGCTGGGTACGGAAGGTCCTGTGGGGCGGGTAAAGGGGACAGAGCAGGCGATCCGCATGTCTGCAGCAGTGCGGAAGCCCCGAGGAGGCGATGCTGCCCTGGATGCGGAGCTCAGCCCCGCTCGGCAGCCGGGAGAGGGCAGCCGCAGCCCGAGCAGCGCGGCCGGGAGGAATTACCGCTTCTCCAGCCTCGCCGGGCGCTGCTCCCTCTCCTCCTGCAGCCCAGCCCGGGGGCGGCCGATCCCGCCGGGATGCGCACACACCAGCCCCGTGCCCGTCCCTAGGTGAGCGTCCTCCTTCAGCAAAACCACTGCGTGCTCATGGAGCCAGGATCCTGCAGGGCAGAGGGGCAGAGGGTTTTCATCACCAGGTTCTCAGCATCCTCATCTTATCCCCATTTCCCAACTCTGCTCCGCGCTACCCCCATTCCAAAGACATGGACCTGGGCTTGTGGAGGGCAGGAGAAATGGGACTTTTTGCATGAAAGATCAAGACCTTTCCCATCCCTGTGAGCCACAAACCAGGAGCAGCCTCCAGGGGCAGTGCCTAAGGAGAAACCCCATCCTGCCCAGATTCACAGATGTCAGCAGGTACCAGGAACGGCTGCATCAGCAGGATCAGCAGCATCTCAGCTCTGCTGGGATTTGCTGGAGAGATGAAGAGTTATTCTGCCGTGAGACTGAGGAGCAGGAACGTGACTGGTGTACTCCTGGGTCTGAACAACCAAAAGATAGCCCGCACACTGTCACTGAGGGCTGTGGGAAGCAGCCAAGCTTGCCCATGGCAGGGTCTCCTTGTGTGGTGCCCGGGAGGCGGCTCCATGGGCAGCATCCACATGCTGAGGGCTGGCACCAGGGAGATGCTGTGCAGAGTCAGGACAGAAATCCACCCTCCGGAACATTCCCATTTTTCCTTTGTAAACAAATTCTCATGTTCTTTGGGTTGGTTTTTGCTTGCTATCTTATCCTGTAAATTTAATGCACTCAAAAAGTCACACTCAAATATTGCCATGGTCCTTCAGTGAATGTCTGCCTTGATTTTATTTTGGTAAAAAAAAAAACATCTTAGAAACTTAAGATGCCTAAATACAACAAAACTAATATCAAACTCTTAAAATCATCCTTAAAAGGCCAATGTCTCTCTCCCCTCCATAGATTTAACTCTCTGTGACTCAAAGCACTGTGTCAATGATTTCAGACCAAGGGTTGAGCCTTGTTTAAGCAGGCTCCAGCACCCAGCTGCCTGTCCTGGGAGAAGGGCTGCCAAGTTGTCCATGGTTTCAGGAGCTGGCTGGCTTTCCCCTGTTTATCAGCTCACTAGCACTTTCTCCCTTTAATAGCAATGCAATCCAGCCAGCCATGTGACCCTGCAGGGACCAGGAGTCCTCTGAGGGCTGGGGAGGTTTTGTTTCATGTTCCCAGGTTGCTGGCTGGTGGTTTTGGACTGCACTCCCGAAACGCCAGCCCAGCCCTTGCTGCTGCCCGTCAGGCCCTGGCAGGAGGGCAGGCCCTGTAAACAGCCATGAGTGTAAGGCACCTCTCTGTGCTTCCCTCCTCAGCTGAGAGCTCGCCCATGTCTCTCAGCATGCAGTGCTTCCCACGCTGCCTCCCATCCGCTTGCAGTGCACAGTGGTGGGAGCAGCTGGGGTGGCTCAAGTCCCCAGAAAGGCATCTGTCCCCAGCCCCACATGGAGGTATTCCCAGCCCTCAGCAGCCTCCAACCTTAAACTCCACCCTTAAAGCAGCCATAGTCACTGCTGTGGTGTCCTCTCTGGGGTGAGGGCCTGCCACAGCAGCAGGGGTGGAACAGGCTCTGTGAAGCTGAGAGCCACAGGCAACAATAAACTGGGGTCCAAAGAGTGAGCCCGGGCTCTGAGCACTGCAGTGGCAGCTGGGCTGTGCTCCCCACTCCTCCTTTCAAGGTCAGGTGGATGAAAGTCCCTGGAGCAGCAGCAGTGCAGACCTAGGGCAATGCTCACTGCTGTTTTGCAGAGTGGAAGTGAAGAGCCAGAGAAGATGTAGCCAGACTGGGGCGTCCAGGTGTTAGCACAGGTACTGTCTGTGATGTGGCATTGGTTTGGGCATCCATCAGCAATTTCTCTACGGCACAGGGTCATGAGAAGATGAAGGTCCTGAGGCTAGAGGCACCAGGAAAATAGAGAAATTTAATACCTAACAGTGTGTCTGGACACATGTGGGAGAAGCCACCCCATCTCGAACAGGGTGATCTTTGCACAGCACTGAGACTCTTGCCTTTTGCTCCAGGACAGGACTGCTCCCAGCTTCAGGATAGTGTGATAGTTCTGATGGTGTGAATCAGAGCAGAGCAGGGCTGGCAGGGCAAGCACTGCAGCACTTGGGGTTTTTGCTACCTTCATTTCACAATGTGGGCAGCCCAGGCTGTGACCATAATAAATAAAGTGACAGCCAAGGAGCAGAGCTCTCTGGTTTCCTGTACACCTCAGGCTGGCCAGGGTAAACACACAACAAGCCTGCACTTCAGACGGGGCCATGCCCACAGCACGTCAGCCAGAGCCTGGACACATGCCAAGCCAGCCAGAGCAAAGCCACTGAGCAGGAGGCTTCACAGGGCAAGTCCCACACAAGGCAAATACACTGGTGCTGAAGGGCACAGCCCCATTGCCTCAAGATGCCTTCATCCAGCAGGCGCCTGCACCTCTGGAACTATCACCTGTGTCTCTGGGATGTCAGGGACAGTCATCCCTGGGGTTGGGTTACAGGACATGTGTGTGCTCCATCCTTGCCCAGGCTGCAGGGTTGCAGAGTATCCTCAGACAGGCAGCTCTGAAATAGGAGAGGCTTCACACCATCAGCCAGGCCTGCTCATGAGGAGACACACCCTGTGGCAGTCCCCTCTGCACAGAAACCATGAGAGGACACCCCAGATTTCAGATGCGCTCATTTCCAGTCCCCATAATCCTCTTCCATCCATGCATCTGCTCCCCTCACATCACACAGGCAGAAATCCAGCGAGTGCTAACTCAGCCAGCAGAGCTGAGGACCAGCGTCCCCTTCCCTCAGCACATCACCATCACAGGGCACCTGCACATCAGTGTGACACCTCAAACTTCAAGTCTGGCCCAGATCCAGTTCTTGAGCTCATAATCTCAAACCTCTCAATCTCCTCAGCCAGCCCAGCACATGGGAGCCCAGCTCATGGATGTGACCAGCTTCCTTCTGGCAAAGATCTCAGGACATCCCTGAGCACACAGCAGCAGCAACAAGGCACGCAAAGCTGCCGACAGGGAGGGAGGGCAGCACACAGCTCTTATGTGATGGCCCGATTCAGCTTGTCCTGCGTGGGTTTGTAGTAGGGTAATTCAACCCCCAGATGTCTGCGCACATGTCCAAGCCTTGATCTGCCTGGACAAGAGCTGTCAGCTTCCTCTCTGCTCAAGAGGAAAGGGAAAGAGACTCTATGGTCCCTACATTCTGTCCTTTCAGGCTGCTGAGAAGGAGACCAGCTGTAGGACAGGATGCTGCAGGCAGCCTGAACATGTCCTTTTGCCATAGCAGAAAGAAGCAGCAGGGAGGTGTGTGGAGCCAATGATCCTCATCTGAGCCTGAGGATGGAGCAGAGGAGGAGCTGCAATGTCAGAGCTGCCCCGTGCCAGGGACATCCCGCTCCAAGGACCTCCTGGTGCATGCAGCCCCATCAAGTGCCCTGCTCATCCAGCAGACCCCACATCACTGTCAAACCTCCTCCTCCTTCACCCAAGACTGCAGCTCTGTAGCTCTGCTCAGAGCTGGTAGTCCAGATCCCCACTACATCCCTGCTCCCAGCACGCCACTGACAGCGCCAGCTCCAGCCCCCCGCACAGACACCCTCCGGATCAGGTTCTGCTCTCAGATTCCCACTCCCAAGAGTGGCCCGGGCCCGGCAGAGCTGGGGTTTCCCCAGATGCTGGGCTCGGCTCTGCAACGCTGCAGCGGCGGGGAAAGCAGCGTGTGGCGGCCGGCCAGCAGTGGCGCCGAGCTGCCCGGCTCCCGGTGCGCCGCCAGCACCACGAGCAGGCACGGGGCAAAGCTCGGGGGCTGCTCCCGGGGCAGCAACCAGGGCCAAATGCCTGCTGCAGCCCGTCCAACTCCGCTCCTTCCACAGGAGCTGGCCGTCCTGGAGGATGCTCAGTGTCCCTCGGCTCGCGCAGGATACAGAGAGCAGAGCAGTATCGGGGGATGGGAAGGGAAAAGTTCGGAGCTGGATGGAGGAAATCTCTCTCTGCCCAGGGCCAGCCCCTCCTACACCCCCAGGCTCCCGAAATCCACATGAGCCACCAGCTGAGGGAAGATGTGAGCAGGCTGGTGGAACCAGAGCCGACCGGCTAATCACCTGAAGGCCACGTGAGCTGACTCAAGGAGGGACATCCCCAGCCTTGGCACATCCCCAGCTCTCGTAGTGCAGCTGGGATGGAGCTGGCCACGTGTGGCTGGTGAGGCAGCAGCCTCAGCCACAAGCAGATGTGCCACATTGGGCTATGCCCTGGGTGATGTGGGCACCAAGCCTCAGCCATGGCTGAGCTCAGCACTCACAGTGCAGCCAGGACCCAGTACAGGAACTACTCACCCCACACACAGCCTCCACCTCTCCCAAAGTCTGATATGGTGGGGTTGAGCTGGGATGAAGGAAAACACTAGTTTGTTATCATATTGATGCTCAGAAGGTGGGATAGCTCATGGGTGTGTTTTTGTGGTGTTGAAGAAATAGGACTGGAAAACAGCAGGTAGTCTTTTGTTACTCGAGGTTCAGGGGCTCAGGCATGTGCCTGGATATGGCAAGGATCCGTTTGTCTCTGTAAGGTTGCAGAAGGACCCTGTGACCCTTTTCACTTCTGCCAGCCCTGTTTTTGCAGGGGAAGTGCTGCATGGGTGCTGCACACACCTGGAATATGTGGCCAATATCTCTGCACAGGCAGAGACAATGTGGGGAGGGAAACACTGGGTGCGTCCCAGGGCTCCAGCAGTGCCAGCCTTGATGGCATCAGATGGGGAAACCCCAAAGGAGACCTGGCCTCAGGTGCCACCAGAGAGGAAAGCTCCCAGTGGGTCTTCACCAGCTGGCTTCCTGTTGCACGCTTCCAACAAATCTTTTTCTTCTTAAGAATTTTCACTGCAATAAAATGGCAAAACAAACCCATTTCCAAGGGAAAGCAGCTTGGGTGGTGGACGTGTCCTGCAAAAGAGGGATGCAAGCACACACCACAAGCTGCGAGGAGGAACGAGCCTTTTCTTCAACTCAGGGACACAAACCCCAGGGCCAGATTTCACCCTGCGCGCTCCCCATCAAATAAACCACCACAATAATGAACCCCAAAGAAATGGCCAGCCCAGGGGCAAGGGAAACTGAGTCACAACAGGACCTGCCTGCCTCCACTCCGGGATGCAGGGATGGGGGCAGGCACGGTTGGTGAATGCTGACCCCCGAGAGCACCGGGGAGGGCTGTGCATCCTCGGGGGCGTTCCTGAGCCTCGGGGGCACACCCGCGCTCCGGAGAGCACCGCTCATCAATGCGCCACGGTGGGATCCCCACGCCAGCGCTCCGGCTGGACTGACACGGGGGGGGAGCACCGCGAATCCCGGGCAAGCTGTGGGCGCGGGATTCGGATCCCTCCCGGTCCCGGGGGGCGGCTCACAGGCAGGAAGCGTCCCGGGGTGGTGGCGGCAGATTGGCAGAGCCCTGCTCCAATGGAGCGGCGGCGGCAGCCCCGGCGGCTCCGCACCGCCTGCGCTACCGGCCCCAGCCAGCCCGGTGCGGGCGTCCCGCTCCCGCTGCCGCTCCGCTCCCGCTCCGACAGCGCCATGGACACATAGCCGCGGCGCCACGCAGGAAGGTAGGGAGCACTCCCCGGTCCCCAGCCCCCGAGGGGAACGAGCGGCCGCCGCCGCCCCGACTTCGCGGTGAGGGACGCGCGGCTGCGGTCAGGCAGCTCCCGGAGCTTATTGCTGCCCGGCTGGAGAAAGTTGTGCGGGTGTGTGTGTGGATGTCTGCGTGTCTGTGCCCCCTCGCCAAGCAGCTGCCAGGGACTTGCCGGCTGCTTGTGAGTTCCCAGTACTGCTCCCCCTTCTCCGCCCTCCGCGCCTCCGCCTTGCCCGGAGATGCTCGGGGTTTGATGTTCCTGGGCTGGCATGTTTGAGCCCTTTCCCCAGCCTCCACAGACCACCCCCTACCATTCCAGATTTGGACACCCCTACTGTGTCTGAAGGGAGTTTTCTGGAATGCCAGGCAAAGCCTCCCCCCTGGCAGGGCCCCCTCTTCTCCTGGGGGGTCCAGGGAAAAGCTGCTCCCAATTAGGAGAGGCGCTGAGAGAGGCGCTTTCCCATGCGCGGCGCTGGCAGGGCTCTGCCTGCCTTGTCCCTCCTTGCCCCGGGATGCTGTGTCAATCCCAGCTTCTCTGTCCGTGCCAGCCCCATGAGTGGCCAGCACTAGGCTCTGGCCACCACCACCCTCACCGACAGGCTGTGTCACCCACCAGGTCCCCTCCAAACTCTGCCTCTGGGCTGGTGAAGGCTGTCAGAGGTGTCCAAGGCGCTGAGCTTGGCTTGGACATCTCTGTCAGCAACTCTGACCCCACTGTGATGGGGCCTGAGGGTACCTCGTTCCTGGTCCCCATGGATGGGAAGAAGCTCGGCGCTGCAGCAGCTCACAGATGTGTTTTCATGCACACAAAATGGTGTTGGACTGGGTGGCATAGCCAGAGCTAAGACTTCTGGAGCTGCCCAAGCTCCTTGTGTGTCAGGAGGTGGCTGCCCCACGTCTGGCTGTTGTGTTTGCAGGAGGAGGTGGCGTGTTTGCACTCTACCTGTTTACAGGAGGGCAGGTCATAGCTAGGTTACAGTGACATGAGGCACACTTCATCCCAGCCTGGCACAGGGAAAGGGTCTTCAGAGGGAGCTGGGAGCTGGTGGAGGACCTCCTGTGGTAGGGACAAGGATGAGATATGGCCACAATGCCTCCTCATCACCTACACACCCTCTGCATCACCAACCTGACACTTTTTGGGCAGAAACAAAGGGGGCAATATGTGCTCTCCAGAGAGCTGCAAACCGAGCATGGCAGCAAAAATGGGACTGGAGGTGGGGGACAGGGTCAAACTGGTGACAGCAGAGCTGTTCTCAAGGTTGGATGTAACCAGCAGAGGGTGAACAGGGTCTGTGGGGTTCAGTGGGGTGGTGGGGTGGGCTCCCTGGAGGGTGCAGCTAATGGCAGAGCCTGCAGGAAGGTGGAAGAAAAGCAGCTCTGGTCTTGTGCTTCCTATTCCAGGAAGAGGAACCTCACAGGGAGGGGAAAACTTGACTTGATTATATCTAATAAGCCACTTTTTCCCTGTCCCAGCAAGCTGTCCTGGCGGCGGGGGGAGGAGGATGCTTGGCCAGTGCAGGCCCTGTTTGTGAGGGATGAATGAATGACTCACAGTGCACTGAGTCTCTGCGCCGTTCTCATCGTGGCAGCAGCAGCAGTTCTCCTTTGCAGCTGCTGGGCTTATCAGAAGTTGTCATGCTGGGTGGGCACCAAGGTGGCCCCACCCAGCTGCAGCCCACACATGAAGGTGTCCTGCCTCTCCTGCCCCTCTCACAGAGCTCACCTGAACCATCCTGAGTGGAGAAACCCTCACGGATGGCCGCAGTGCGTGACATCCTCACCTGCCATGAACTAGCTGAGCACTCAGTTTAAACCCTTTATTTCCACCCTGCTCTTGTTCAAAGGCAACTCCAGGCTCTTCCTGCTCACACAGGCCTCAACCTCCCTCTGGTTTCCTGCCGAATGCGTTCCTGGAGAGCTTATTCCCCTGTGGGTTTGTGCCAACATTGTGCTTTTAGTTCAAGACCTCTTCTCCCTCTCCGGTGTTTACCCTGCTATATTTATAGCTTCCTCGTTAGGCTAAGCAAGCCAAGGGATTCTTGCCTCCCCTTCTCCCGCGGGTTTGGCTCTGGAGGAAAACCCCTTGCGAGATGCTTCCCGCAGGAGGGGCAGGTGCCGGCTTGTGCCTCTGCTTTTCCTCCCTTTGGAAAATTTCTGCATCTCTCACAGTATGTTTCCCCTCCTCTTGTTTAGGCATGAAAGAGGGTGGCTCTGCCCCTGCCCAAGATACAGCCAAGCGCAGAGCTTGGATGGCATGAGAGCTCTTCTTCTATAGGCAGCACACGGGATCTTCAGCAGCCTTTGGGATGCTGATACAATGCCAGCATAAGGGATTAGCCCTGGGATGTCTGAGTTGGCTTGCTGGGATGTTTAGAGAGTTTTTGGTTTTTCTAAGTGTTCCTGTGGTTACCACAGCATCGCATGTGTGAAAATCACCAAATCTCTCTGGCCAGGGATGCCATGACCTTATGACCTGAGTTTCTACCAGCAAATCTCTCTGCACCTCTCAGGGATGGTTTTCTTCTCCCATCCAGGTTATGAAGGTGGGGAAGGGCAGATGCCTTGCAGTTGTGGTTGAGTCTTCTCCAACAGCCAGATTCCCATGGACCATTTCCATGGCAAAAGGAAAATTCCTCTGGAGTTTAGTAGCAGGTTTGCAGGGATCAGTGTGTAATTAGGAATTGTCTCTCAAGTTTGACTGCTTCCCAGGTCTCTGAGTCACCCTGTCATGGCAGTGGAATGGGGTGAGCTTTGGGCTCTTTTTGAAGGTCACAGCACCTGCAGCCCCTGGAGCATCTGCCAAGATCTCCAGTACAGGTGGATGGCTGGGCTGGAAGGTGCAATTCCTTCCCTCTAATGGTACGAGTCTGGGACGTGGCAAAAAAACCCTCCTTCTACTCTGGTGTTTGAGTTGGGGGCATCCAGGAAAAAAGAGACAAGAAATCTGCCAAGACCTGATTTGCCTCTGTATTACCAGGACTGCTCACTGAGGTCACATTGGTCACATCTGACCAGCGCAGCTTGGGCTTGCTGCTGTGGGCATTGATCATTGCTGAAAAGGCTCTTGAGGAATTTTGGAAGAGTCTGGGCAGGGGAAGATCACATTCACCTGCTCATACATGTTTCCTAAAGATGCTTTTGGAGAGGACAAGAAGGCTGGAGAGATCTCAGGAGATCTGACAGGTTGGACGTGGGGCTGTCCCATGCAGGTGGCGGTGGCCTGCATGCAGGCAAGACTGGATTGGCCAGGAGAAGGGAGGATGCTGAAAGCACTTTGGAAATCAGCCTGGGACTCCCCAGAGGCTGCTCAGCTCTGGTCAATTCTTCTCAGTACAGAGAGAGCCAAAATAGAAACTGCCTAATGAAAATTGTTATGAACCCGCAGAGGTTGCCGTATAGGGAGAGGTGGGAAAGTTCAGGGCTCCGCCATCTAATGAAATCCTTATGGTGGAAATAAAATGGTTTGGGCATCTCCTGGTTTATTTCGCCTCCCAAAGTGAAAACAAGGCATGCCAACCCTTGCTGAGGAGCCAGCGCTGATGACACACTGAGGGGAAGAAGGGAAGGAAGAAGCTTCCAGCTTTGGTGGACCATTCTCTCTGCAGCTGTTTGGGGAGGATCTTCTGACCCATTAACTTTGAGGAGTGTTGTGCTCAGCTGTAGCTAAGTGTCATCCCACCTTGGGCGGCTCCAGACAGGGCTCAGGGCTGCTGCCTGCCATGCTGCCGGCAGCCTGAGGGGCGTGGATGTGCTCACAGAAGAGCACGTGGGGGCAGTAGGGCTGGCACGGCATCTCTGGAACCCCCGGGCTGGCGTGGCTCTGCCTGTCCAGCTGTTTCCTTTGCCTTCCTGTGCTTTCACCATCCCCTTCCTTTGGGACAGAGGGCTTTCATCCTAGCCAGACCAATAGTCCCAAAGGCACATCACCAGTCCCTTTTTGATGAAGGTTGGCATGGGCATCGATCCCTTTTGAAATCAGTAACATCATGAAAGGCACAGTTCAGCCCTTACCTTCCTGCAAAAATGGATAGGGAAAACCAGAAAGGGCTGTCATGAAGGGTCCTCATTGGGGTCCAGCCCAGTGCCGTGCCAGTGTTGTGACAGAGCTCACAACAGCTGTGCTGCAACAGCCCTGCAAAGGTCCCCAGGGACAGCCCGGCCCAGTGGCCCAGAGTAGTTTTTCACAAGCCGCTGTCACGCAGGGTGCCCGGGCCAGCTGGAACCTCTCCAGACTTCCTCACAGGGCCAGGGCCAGCCCCCGGCTGCTGGGGAGGTCTGCAAGAGTCTTTGCTTTCCATGAGTTTTGCCTGAGGCCTCAAGGCTTAGGAGGAGCTGGTGGACCCAACCAGCTATTGCTCCATCCTTGTCTTGCAAGGGCCAACACGCAACCCCGGGGGTTCCTCAGTGCTTTGGCTGCTTTTGATTGTTTCAGCTCCTGCAAGGCTCCCGCTGGGCTGTTTCATGGCCCCCTTGAGGCTGCTCCACCCCATCCTGGCTTTGAGTTTTGCAGCTCCATGGCTGGAGCATGGCTGTGCCAGGGGAGGCATCCGTTTTCTCTGGCCTCCCTGATCCTGTGCCTAGCTCCATTTCCCCTCTCCAGCTGGGACTGTGCCCACATTCCTTGCACCCCAGCATAGAAAAAACAGTGCACATAGCAAGGAAGACGAGTGCCTCCATTTCCTGTGCTGGCACAGGAAGCAGTCAGTGTGAGGGACTGGTCTCTCAGATCTTGTTGACACAGCTCTTGATCTGCTGTTCATCCACATTCCTGCTTCCCAGCTTTTTGCAGATATGCACAAGGTTCTCTGACAGCTCCTGAAGCTGTCTGGTTTGCCCTGGAGATGCCATGAAGAGCTCTGAGCTCTCAAGGCATGGAGGCTTGGGCTCAGAGTGGTCCAGGAGGATGGTGGGATGCCCAAGCTCAGATGGAGCAGCAGTGGTGCTTACACTGTGCCTGGTGATGGAGAGATGAAGGACTTGAGCAAGGCAAGGTCTGTGGGGAAGCAGCCCTGGGGTGCTGCTCTAAGAATAGGATGGTGCTGGGGCAGCATGTCCTGCTGCATCCCCAAACTTTGTCCCCATGAGATATGTCCCCACTAGGGTGCTTGATGGTGAGCTCTGCATGGAGAACTTTCTCCAGTGCCTGGAAAGGTCTCTGAGAGGTTTTATCACCTATTTTCCCCACCTATCAAGGGCAGAGGGACTGTGCAGCAGCATTTAACCCTCCAAGGATATGTGGGGGACCTCACATTGCTGCTGTATCTCCATCAGCGCAGCATTTCAGGGATGGCAGCAAATGCTTCTCTGCCATCCCTCACCACAACCAGAGGAGGGTGGAGCAGAGCCAGAGGCAGCATTTGCGGCCAACTCTATGAATTTCCAATTACCAGCTCGCCTTGCCACTGTGTGAGAGGTTCCTGCACCTAATTTTTGGTGAAACGATCCATTTTTCTCAGCAATTTAATAGCGTGGGCAGGCTGCTTGCTGTCGGGGAGCCAGCAGCAAGCACGGAGGAGCCTGTGTGCCGGGCTGCCGGCCGTAACCACCTTCCCTGGGCGACGCAGGAATGCTGACCTAATAGAAAAGACATTTAAAGAGGAGTTTTGGAGAGCAGCGCAGCTCAGATTCGGCTCATGCGCATGGCTGCTGATTGAAACAGGGCCTCTCCACACTCCAGCAGATCCTGGGCACTGGCATGGGCAGAGGAGGCATCCCTGATGGGACACAGGCACCAGGGTACAAGCCATGCCAGCCATCAGTTGGCACAGTAGTTGCTTTGTTTTCCGGGAAAAAAAGTTGCTCCAGGGGGAGCAGTCCCAAGTTGTGAACTGAGGCTGGGTTCAGCGCCCGGCTGCGGTTCTCCCAGGCTGGAAAAGCCGTCGCGTTTTGCTCTTGACATTTTCCAAATGAGATGTTTTGATTTATTCTTTCTTTCTTTTTTTTTTTTTCAATTTATTTTATTCCCTGCCCCAAGGTAATGTTTGGAAGACAAATTTAGCTCAACTTAACTCAAACCTTTTTTTAAAAAGTAAAACCACTGAAAACTAAACAAGGCCTATCATTTAGAACAAAATGTTTTGGTTTTCATTTTCCTTTTGGCTTGAAAAACACAAACTTCTTTTTTTTTCATTTTCCTCTTGACCTACAAACAATTTTATTATTTTCTTTTCTCCTCCTTGTTCATTCCCAAGACCACATTGTGCATTGTGGCCAGGGAACAGGCAAGCCCTGGTGCTGTTCCCAGTGGGATGGGGGTCCCGGGGTGGATGATTTCCTGTGGAGACCAGAGGAATCTTGCAGAATCAGGCAGGAGCCGCTCTCCCTGCTGCCAACACTGACTCAGCTGGGAGCTCCTTGTGGAAAAGGGAGGCCCCTGGCTGTGGGTCTGTTCCAGCTCTCTCAGGGGGATGTGAACCCCTGGGCAGGGCAGAGCTGTGCTGCGGGTGCTGTGCTCTGCTGCTGGGCATCCCTACCGAGAAGGGCGAGCTCTGGCATTGCCTTCTCTCCTTGTTTATTCAGGTTTAAAATTAATCTGACCTTCCCCTGCTCAGACTTGTGCAAACACAGTGCGTCCATGGGCAGGGAGCTCTGGCCAGCCTGAGGGGAGTCCTCTCTGTACCCAGCTTGTGGTGTCACTGTCCCCTCTGGATGAGGTCCCACGAGGATCCGGGTGCAGGGGGATGCTGGGGCTCCCTCCTGGCAAAGGCAGCTCTGGCGTCCATCAGCGCACGGTTAATCCTCTGGTGCGAGCTGCCAGAGGATTGAGGGCTTGGATCAGGAGTCTCCGAGCTGGACCAGGGGTGGCTGCAATGCTTCCATCCCGGGAAGGAGCCCGTGAACGAGAGCCAGCGATTGTTTCCCCAGCCTTGAGCCCCTCCGCTCCCCGCCAGCCCAACCCTGCATCTCCCAGCCTTTGCCAAATCCCAGTTCCGTGCTCTGCCCCAGCCTCACCGGGAATCAGCCGGGCAGGGAGCAGGGAAGGGGTGATGGGGAGCAGCACCGCCACCAGACTTGGTGCAGAAGCAAGCACCCGGCTCTTCCACCGCCTGATTTTATTTTACTCCCCTCTCAGTGCCTCGCTGCATACCACAGCCGTGCTTTTTATAGCCCCCAGCTGCAGGCTCGGCGTGCTCCCAGCCAGCTCCCCGCCGCAGCCCTGCTCGCGCCATGCCAGCAGCCCCGGCCAGGCAGGGGGGATGGACGGCATTCCCGGGGTCCCTGTGGCGGTTCAGGGAGCGGAGAGCATGGTCTGCGGAGGAAGGCAGATCATTAAACCCTAACCCGGAGCCACGCTCCCGTGCCGGCGGAGGCGCTCCCGGAGCCGCATGAGTCACCCCCCGTCGCAGCCGGCACGTGCCGTGTGACAGGTCGAGGCCGAGCGCTGGTGGCCCGTCCCTCGCTGTCCCCTCTGCCGCTCCCAAGCAGCTCGAGGCACCAGCTCCTTCCATGAGCCAGCTGGCTCTGCCGCGGAGGGGGTGCTGTGTCGGCTAGAGGGGCACCCCCTCCACCCCCTCCATCCCCGCCATCCCCTCCATCCCCTCCATCCCCTCCATGCCTTTCAGCCCCTCCATCCCCTCCATTCCCTCCATCCTCTCCACCTCCTCCATCCCCTCCATCCCCTCCACCTCCTCCATCCCCTCCATCCCCTCCATCCCCTCCATCCCTTCCACCCTCTCCACCCCCTCCACCCCCTCCATCCCCTCCAACCCCTCCACCCCCTCCATCCCCGATTGCCCCCCAGCCTCTGGCGGGTTTACAGGGAGATTAGAGGTTCCTGCCCACTCCCCGGCAGCGCTTTTACGAGCATCTGGGGCTCGCTGCTGCGTTTCCACTTCTCACAGCCACTTCCACAGCTGGGATGCTGCTATGGGATCCGGAGCGAGGAGGAGGAGGAGATGAGGTATGAGGCTGTGCTGCCTGCCGGGAGCACCCCTTTGCTGGGCTGCGGTGGGGTTTGCAGAGCGGGGGCGGCCGGCCAGCGGGCGGGGAGCGAGCATCCTCGCTGGGAAGCGGCGGGGGGGCCCGGCGCCTCGCTCCCCGGGCTTTCTCCAGACGTGATTTCACCACCGCGGGGAGGGAGCGCGGCCAAGGGACAGGCCCTGCTCGCTCCGCCGGCACCCGGTTCGCTTGCTGGGGCCTTACTCACTTGGGCCGTGTCTGGGGATGCCTTGTGCCTCGGGACCCCGCGGGGCAGGGCCTTGGAGAGGCAAAGGGAAAGGGATGGAGGCGGGGATGGACGGGGGAGGCAGCCCTTCCAGGCTCCCAGTCCCCTCCTCACTAAGCTGGGAAGGGCAGCAGAAGGCAGTGGTGAAACCAGATGTGCGCTGGGCATCTCCCGCTGAGCAGGTGATGCCTGCAACTGCTTCCCAGTCTCCTGCTGTGACTTTCCAGAGCTGGACATGGCAGCATGGAGAGAGGAGTGATGCTGTGGAGAGGCAGCATCCTGCTTCAGGGATGGATTCAGGGAGATAGCCCAAGGAGAGGGCTTCTCCAGAGGTGTGTGGGGTCTCTGGGAATGGGAGGAGCCCCATGGGACCCTGCCATGTCCTCCTTATTTTGTGTGGGCACAGGGTGTTGGGTGCCTGTGAATAATTTAAAGTCTGGACTCAAAGACCATCCAGCTTATTTTACTTCCAGCAGGGAGGCAGGGAGAGGCCAACCAGTGAAGTACCATGGGACTGCCATGTGGCTGCTGCCAAGCAGCTGGAGCCTGCCAGCCTTGGCTCCGTGCAGGCAGGGCAGTGGACAAGGAAAGCAGAGAGTTGCGGGGGTGACAAGGAAGGGATGTGCAGTGGTGGATATTACAGAAGCACAGCTTTAATGTTCACCCAATATGGGTCGCTGTAGAGGTGGACCCTTACAAATCTGCTCCCTCCTGGAGACAATGAGTTTCAGTCCGTGAGGGATGGGGTCTCACTGACAGCACCTCAGCCCCTGGGTGAGCTGGGGGGGCTGTGGGAAGGGGGAGCTGCTCGTGCTGCCGGCCAGGTGCCGAGCATGACGGGAGAGGGGAAAGCCTCAGAGACTCGTTCTGAAACAAGGCTGCCCTTTTCTTCTACTTTACGACTGCATTTTAATATCCACAAACATCCCGCCCTCCCCGGGCTGCTGCCAGCAGAGCCTGCATCGCCTGCGCCTGGCCTGCCGAGAAACCCCGGCCAAACCCTGGGCCCCAGCACAGGGGAGAGGATTATTTTTCCCCCCTCTTTTTTTTTTTTTTTGTGAGATATGTTTTCTATAGCTCTAATTGGACGGGCTTGAGCCCCGGCCAAGGCAAACACACCTGGGGGAGCCTCACTTTACAGACCCCATCTGCTGTGTCGGGGGCTCTGCTCCCCACACAGCCGCTGCCTGGCCCCTTTATAGGGGAGGGGGCTGCTGGGGGTGGGGGGGTAGGACCGCTCCCACGCCAAACCCCTGAGCAGCCTCCGTGGAGGAGGAGAACCCAGCGAGGCGGCGCAGGGAGATGGTGCAGAGGCAGCGGGGCACCCGGCAGAGCCCTGTCCCACAGCAAGATTCCAGCCCGGCGTGGAGCTGAGGTATCTCTCCCCTGCCAGTGCTGTTGTGGTGGCACAGGGCTCTGTGCCCACCAGGGTGGGATGCTGTGGGTGGGAGATGCAGCAGGTACCAGCAATGTTTTGCCTTCCCTGGGGTGAAGAACAGCATGTTCATCAAGGGGTTGCAGTCCCTAAAATCTGCGTGTGCCCAGGGAGGGAGGATGTGGAGGTGCCCCAGCATGTTGGGTTATGTTTTTGACTACAGGGCTATCTAGCCCGTGAAACCCATTCAGGGGCTGTTCTGGACAGCAGACCAGGGATATCAGCATGTCAGGCCACTCCAGTGGCTTGCATTGACATCCAAATCCATTCTGGGCTGAACTTTAGGTACTTCCTGCAACTGTTGGCTTTTTGTGGGGCTTTTTATCTGGGCTCTTTCCCTTCTAGTTGTTTCAGGATCTACCTCCCATTACCAGTGGGCAGAGCAGTGCTGGCACCCTTATGCCAGGGTCTCATGGGCTTCACTTCATATCTGTACTTAGCCCAAGCCAAGAGAGCTGTTGGGGGTCTCTGGTCCACCCCCTCTGGGGCCAGCATGCATACCCTGACAGGACAATGTGTGCCAAGGAGCAGCAGCAGCACACTCAGGGGGCACCCAGCACTTGGCTCATCCTGGAGTACATTTTTTCCTCCCTTCCACACACCGTCTAACAGGGGTGTGCATGGCACAGTGCCATGCCCCTACTCCATCCTTGGGGATGTATCAGCACACCATCCCTTCCTTCTCCACCTGCCCTGGGTGACCAGCAGCACCAAAAAGGCATCACCGCTGCAAAAGGTGCTCCTGGTGCTCAAGGTGCCGCTGACCCCTCCCAGGAGGAGCTCTGGCACCCGTGCACCCTCTTCCCTCTGCCTGCCAAGGGTCGTACTGTATTTTCTTGGGGTGCATTGCCACACACACCCTCCAGCACTCCCCAAGTACTTTGCACCGGCGCTGCTGACACGGAGCAATAAGAACTGAAGTGGCAGCTTAAAATAGAAAGGTGGGATCCAGCCTCAGCAAGGCCTGCTGCCTCACTTCAGGTGGTTGGGATGAGCTGTGGGGAATTACACAGGCTGGAATGTGCCTCTCTTCCCCTCCGGCCAGGCCAGAGGATCTCTCTGTGCATGGGGGGAGCTTTGGGGCACAGCTGGAGCTGTGGCAGTGCACAGGGCAGCTCAAACATTTCGTGAAGAATTTTAGAGCTGTCCTGGCCTCCAGTCAGAGCAGGCTGCAATGGGAACATTTCGAAATTCTTTTGGATGAGGAAAATTCCACGGGCAGCCCCCCTCCGGAGAAAGTTTGGGATAGCTGAAATGTTTGGAGTGAGATGCTTTTGTTTACCCTGAACTATAACATTGGAGGGGGGGAATCCAAATGAAAAAAGAGAGACAATAGGAGCATGTAAACAGAGTTGGCCCCGAGTGGGGCTGGGGCTTCTCTCCAGCGCTGGGGAAGGAGATGTGTCAGCACACTCAGTGCATGGCTCTGCTTTCCCCCTCTTGGATACAATCACACTTAATCTTTCAGAACTTGGCTGGGGTTTTTTCCCCTAGCAAAAAATGAGCCCGACGGTGTTTTTCCAACCTTCTCAACTTAGGCAAGGCTCAGCCCCCATCCCCTGGCCCTGTACAGCAGCCCCCATGTTTCCACTTTTTGCCACATTTCCATCTCCTTTTGGCTTGGACACTGCCATCTAGTTGGCTTGGGACGAAGTGTGATGTGGGGGCATGGATGCTGCCCCCAGTGAGGAGTTTTCCCAGCCTCTGTTCCTGCCATGTGCCTCACAACCAGCTACCACCTCTGAGCCACCTCCACGTGGCAAATTTGATGGCCTTAGAGGTCTGTTCCAACCTTAATTATTCAATGATTTATGAAAGCAGGTAGGATTGACTCCAAGCTTGGAGAAGACAGGTCCTGGTTATCCCACCAGGAGAAAGAGACTGGCACCATTATCCCCACATCACACATTGTTGGGGCTCTGCAATTTCCATCCCCCTGCCCCTCACCCACACTGCTGGTGGTGTACAGGAGGTTAATGGGACACCCTTTGCTGGTGGCTTTATTTGGACCACCCCTTGCTGATGGCTTTATATGGCTGCCCAGGTGGCCCTCAATGACTCCTGAAATCCTTCTCTTGCCCAAAAGGGATTTTGTTTTGCAAAAGGACTGACAGCAAATTGCTAGCTGGGGGAGCATTTGTGTAAGGTGAGCTGTTTATTTTGGCCCTGCTGCGTTTTGGCTGACCCATGCGCCTTCGTGCCTCAGGGATGGAGCTGAGCCTTATGGCTCCTGGGCTCCAGCCAGCTTTGGAGAGGGGGAGAGAAGGGGGAGCATGGCCTGTGGGGGATGCTGTGGGGCCCTGCTCCTGATCAGAGTTCCCAGCCCCAGGCTGGAGTTCATGAGCAGCATCAGAGGGAGCTGGGTGTGCCTGGGGTGTTCACAGGTATGTGCATGTGTGTCTGTCCCCTGCATTTATGGGTGCACGCGCTCTTGTATCAGCTCCAGGGCCAGCTTGTGGGGGAGCTTTGTTCTGGGAGGTGCAGATGGTCCCGGGGGAGCAGAATGCAGGCTGGTGCCCGGCTGCTCCGCCATTCTGGGAGCTGTGTGCTCACTTAATTCTCTGCCAGCCTGAGCTGAGCCCAGGAGCAGAAAAATGTCCCAAATCCCAAAATGTTCCTGGGACAGGAAAAGCCTTTCCCACCCTGCTGTAATCACAGGGTGGCCCAGCTCTGCTGGCAGGTCCCACCCCTGTCCACTGATTCAGCCCTGTGCCCATCCCTGTCCTGTAACCATGTGCCAAGGACACTGGGGATGCAGCACCCCCTCCCACCAACTTCCATGCCTCCACCCTAAAAATAATCTCCAAGCTGTAAAGAAACCCACCAGCACTGCAGCTACAGCGCTGGTAGGTGTCTTTACAGCCGCGAGATTATTTTTAGGAATGCCTCTGGCACGTGGCTTTGGAGAGAGGAGTGTGGGGATGGGGTGGAGAGGGGGGCGCCCCTTCTCTCCCCCCTCGGAACGCAAGCGCTGCCAGCTGGCACAGTGTCAGGGCTGCTGGCTGCTAACAGAGCCCTTGCTGTTCTGGCCCTTGCCGATGCCTCCAGTTACAACCAGGAGCCAGAGAGCTCTTCCTGCAGGATGGAGCAGGGGAGAGCGGAAATCAGGGCATTGGGGTGAGAGTTTCTCGCCTGGGGTAGGAGCAGAGCCTGACCTCCATGGAGCTGCTGGCAGGCTGAGGTGTGTAGGGCCCCCCCAGCCCCAAGCACCAGGGACTGCTGGCTCCACAGAGGACAGAGGTGACCCTTGGGTTATGAGGGGTTTGGGCTTGGCTTTGGACACCAGCGGGGCTGGGGTCAGCTGGGTATCACCAAGGGGGTTGGTGTGGTTGGATGGAGATGTGCGTTGTATCTGGCTGTGAAGATAACTGGTTCCCTGGACAATGTTGGTGTTATCCCTGTGTTTGGGCTGAGCTGGGCTAAACCTTATGCCAGGGTTGCATTTGGTTTAGCCCCACATTTGAACTGTGTAACCCCATGACTGGGCTGTGCTGAGGTTAACCCTGTATTTGAGCTGAGCTGTGGGTCAGCTCCACTCCTGATCTGTGCTGAATTTAATCCCACATTAGCATGGCATAACCACATGTTTGACCTGTGCTAGGTCCAGCCTCACATTTTGGCTGAGCTGGGTTCAGCCCCAGTCCTGGGCTGGGCTGAGTTTAACCACGCATTTAGACTGCACTTGATTTAATTGTCCCCCTGGGCTGGGTGGAATTTAATTCTCCTTCTGGGCTGTGGGGTATAATCCAATATTTGAGGTGCCCTGAGTTAAGTCCTGCATCAGGACTGTTCTGGGTTTAGTCTTATGTTCAAACATAGGTCTCATGGGACTGCACTGGCCTTACAGGGAAAGACTCCTACTGGTTTTACTGGTTTAACTGGGGTAATTCCAGTGCACTGGGATTGCACAGGCACACGTTCATGCAGTGGTGGTGGAATCAACAGTGCTGCAGGGATGGGGTGATTCCAGGGCCCTGGGCAGAGCAGCAGCCACAGGGACCTGCTCAGACCATGCCATGGCTCCTCAGAGTGAAGCATGGTGCTTCTGCAGGCCTGTCAGGTGCAGAGGGATTAGCAAGGCACGGCTCCAGAGGCACATTTCCCCACAGGGAAACAAGGAGAGGGGAATTCCTGTGGTATTCTGCATTTCAGTATAGGACATTCTTCCTGCAGCAATCACTGGCAGACAGGAGAGTTTGTAGCATGGGGCCAGGGATGCTTCCCCACTCAGGGGATGCTCAGAGTGGTGCCATCTCTGGGGCATTAGAGACAGCTTTGGGCCTCTGCCCATTGCTCTTTGCAGGTGGGTGACTCCCATCAAGGCCTGGCACAGGGTAGGCAGAGCTGCCAAGTGCTCTTGAGTTATTTGCCATATCTCTGTTGCAGCCCCTGACACCCTGGGAAGAGGTAAAGAGGCACCCCAGCTTTCTGTGCTTAGTGGGGAGCATCCCAAGTCTTCATGCTGCCATCTGGAGCCTTGAGGCACAGTGTCATCTGCTTCTGTCCCTGTCCCCATCACCCCAGCTCTGTGTGCAGCCCACTTGCTTTGAAGAGCAACTTCAAATGAAGCAAAAAAAAAAAAAAAAAGGAAAATAAAAACAACAACAAAAACCTAAGAAAACAAAACCCAATGTGTTTCAAAGCCCTGAACACAATGGAAAGTTGGCTTCCCCCAGGAATCTGTGCTGGGCTTTGCCAGGCCACGGCAAGGCATGGCGCAGATCAGCTGTGCTGAGGGAGCTGTCACACCCAACGTGAGCATTGGTGTCGGTGCACATGGCCGTGGTTTTGAGGGAGGTTTTGGCTTACAACACTTCAGTTTGCAAACAGGAAGGGGCTTATGTCAGGATTGCTCCCCACCACTGCCCAAAAACTTTTGCATGAGCTCAGGTGGTGCCCAGCAGAACTGCAGGATATGGGGGATATGGAGAGTGAAACCTTGCATTTCTGGCTCACACCCACGGGTGCCAGAGCCGCCTGGTCACCCTGGCCATGCCAGTGACAAGAGCATCCCGTGCTGAGGGAGCAGGGTCCAGCACTGCTGCCCTTCCCAGCAGGACCAAACCCCACCCCCAGGCTGAGCCGGGTCCTTCTGCCCTGGCTGTGGCATGGGATTGGGATGTCACCCAGCCTGGGCTGGTGGCAGGCGTCTCTGTGGCCAGGATTAGCATGAGGGGAGGAAGAAAAGCTCTGATTGTTCCCTCTGTCCCGGCTCGGCTCCAGGACCACTGTGCCGGGACTCTGTGTCCCCAGAATGTGTCACTGCTGGTGCAAGCATCAAGGGATGTTTTCTTTGCCTGTGTGCCCATTTGTGGGGGGGTGGAGCCTCCAAGGAAGGTAGGCTTGGCCACTCACACGCTTGTGTTCATTTGCACACCTGTTTTTCCCTTGGCCAGGGAGGTTGGTGGCAGAAAATAAGGGGATCCTTTCTGACCAGGCTGTCTTGTAGCACCTGGCCCCCTGCCCTGCTTCTGCACCTGGAGCACACGAGGGCTCTGGTCATCTCTGGCTCTGTGGCTCTTTCCCCTTTTGTTTTTGGCCTTTGGGCAGGCAAGAAAGGGCTTGCTCCTTCTCTCTGCAGTGATTCTGTGTCCCCAGGGATTATTTTTAGCAGTGCTCATGTGGGTCATTTACTGAGTCAGCGTGTCTGGATGGGCTTGGTGCTGCCTCCTCACACTGTGCTGGCAGGGGGGCCCCTCTGAGGCAGGGGAGCTCCTGGGGTGCTGGGCTGAGGATGGGGAGCTCTGCACAAAGGGTGATGAAGGGTGGAAGATGAGGACTGGCCGTCAGGATGAGCAGTCTTAGGGTTAGGTTTAGGGTTAAGGACCACTAGGGTGGGGGTCTGGGTTAGTGGTCCCTGACCAGACTTAACCACCAGGGTCATTATGGAGAGGGGCTGGATACCCTCTGCAGTGTTTGAATGAAAAACCAGGGTAGTCATGAGAAGAAATTATTTTATTTTAAAGCTATTTTTCTCTCTGTATATTAAGACACTCTCCCTTTTTCCTGACACACACACATACACCCACTCCCCTTCCTCCTCCCCCCTGAACTATTCCTTCACTCTAGCCCACGTGGTTTCTGGAGTTATTTTTGGTCTCTGCTTTTAAGAAAAAATACACTCATTTTCGTCTTCTTCTTTTTTTTTCCTTTTTTTCCATCACCAAAATATTTTACTTTCAGGCCAAATGTTCCCAGTTACTTACCAGCATAGTTTTGGCAGAGACTTTTTGACTGATATTTCTTGGGAACATTTCTAGGGTGGTTTGGTAGGAAAAGCTTATGACAGTCTCATGAAATTATTTACATTTGGGGCTTGTGTTTGAGGCTGCCTGGCATGCTCAGAGCGGGGTTGATGTGGGGTGCCACACGCCTTCCCCCCTGCAGCAGATTGCCTTGTAGCTCTTGCTTCCTTCGCCAGGCGGTTTGGTCTGTGGCCATGGACACTCAGCCACAGGAGGGGAGCTGGCTGCTGCTCTGGGGTGTCTTTGCTGGGCTGAAGCATCCCTCCCTCCACTGCCTCAGCTGTTCAACCCAGGGGGACACAGATTTATGCCTACAGATTTATGCCTGCAGATTTATGCCTGCTCTTGGGGCCGGCAGGGAGCTCCCTGCCTTATGTGCCCTCAGCCGCTGCCTGCAGCTGGGAGCAGAGTGGGTGTAAATAAACAGGCCTGTCCAGTTGTGAGGGGTGGGCAGGGGAGTCTTCTAGGGAGAAATAATTCATTTCTGACTGACAGAGACTGTGTGGCACTCCTGGTAGGGACAGTGTGATGCTGGCCAGGGTGGATGCCCTGGGGTGATGCTTGTTGGCGCAGACAGATGGGGCTGGGATGGACAGAGTGACACTGGCTGATACATCCTGCTGATGCAGGACTCTGCAGGTGGCTCTGGATGCTTTAGGTAGTGCTGGCTGACACAGAAAGAGTGCTGGATGGGGTGGATGTCACAGAGCACTGCTGGCTGTGGTGGACAGGGTGATGGTGGTGGGGCAGGACAAGGCAGCGCTGGCTGTGTTGCCCAGGATGGCGCTGGCTGATGTGCCCACAGAGGTGTAGGTTGGCATGGAGGGGGCGCACATCCCTGACCCTGCATCCCCTGCCCATCTCACTGCTGATCACTGAGTGTGAGGAAGGGATTTCAGCCCCATTCTCCCCCACATGGAGCCTTACCTGGACCAGCCTCACGGGGGCTGCAGGCATGGGCAGTGATGTGAGATTTGGTACAGCCTGAGCTGTCACAGCCCTGCTCTCCCCAGCTCTGTGAGCCTCTTTAGATCTGATTGCTGTCACCTGCCATGTAAATATAGGCCAGAATTTCTCCTTGGTCCTGTCCCACCCCAGCTGCACATGCACAGGTCTCTGGACCACCCTGGGGTTGGGAGCCAGCCAAGGCTCCCAGCACAGGATTGCAATGGCAAAGAACCCTTAATCCGGCCAACCCACACAGCCCTAAGCTCCTGGTCAGCGTTTGCCCCCTGCATCCCTGCCCCAGGCATGGGAACTGCTCAGCAGCCAGGAACAGCTGTGACTGTGGCACAGACACTGCCAGATGTCCCAGCTGGGGTCCCGGGATTCAGTCCCTGTTCTGTCCCCAGCAGGATGGGGTGAGATGAGAGGGAAATGTAGGATCCAAGGCCCTGCAGGAATGCTGTGGGCTGTGGACTGTATCAGCTGCCCCATTGCCGGGAATAACACTCTCTCTCTCCCCTTGTCTGCCTTCTGCAGATGCACAGTTCCATCCCAAGCCTCGGCAGGGTGATGGTGTTCCTCGCAGCAGCCCTGGCATCAGCCTCCTTTGCTATCCCTGAAGATTGGGGAGAGGAAGGTGAGACTCCCACCAAGCACCCCCATACAGCACCCCTCCCCACGTCCCATGAGGCCCCTGAGGGCACCCCATTTCCCCCAGACAGGAGCAGACCTACCAGGACTGTGTGAAACACAGCCCTGCATCCTACAGTGATGGCCAGCCTGTGTTTCTGCTTATTGCCCAGTCCCAAGTGGGATGAGTCCTTACCCTGTGGTGGTACCTGCACAAAGCCAGACCCCATAGCCAGTGCCCACTGTGGGATACACCCCCAGGGGCTCCCCAGCTGCCCCCCCAGGCCTGTTGTGGGGTGGTATGGAGTGCTAACACCCATCTGGGGACATGTGTCTCTCCAGGTGTGCAGTATGGACAGCTGGGGACAGACGTGACCCTGTCATGCCCTGGTGCCCATGCCAGGTAAGTCTTTTCCATGCCCATCAAGCGGTCTGTCCAGTGGGATGATTTACAAGGTGGGCTGGGCATCCCTGCCCTCTCGCTGAGCCCGCCTGGTGTCTCTCCCCAGCTCAGCAGTGCGGTGGAGGCGAGCGGGCGCCGCGGCGCTGCCGGAGGGCTCGGTGATCCAGCAGGGATCGCTGGTGCTGCCGAGCGCCAGCCCGGCCCTCGGGGGCGCGTACAGCTGCCACGGCGAGGACGGCAGCCTGCTGCACTCCGTGTCCCTGCGACTGGGGCGTGAGTAGCATGCCTGGGAGCTGGGCTGCTCTAGAGGAGCGTGGTGCCTGCAGCCCTGCCAGGGCATTGCCAGAAGGGGGCTCGGTGTTGGCACTGGGTGCTGCATGGGCTGTAGGATGGGGGACTCCTCACTGACTGCTGTTTTCCTTGGACCCCAGACCTGCCTGGAGTTCCCTTTGTGTCGTGCAGAGCCTCTGACTATGAGAATTTCTCTTGCTCCTGGACCTCCAGTGTGGAGACCTTCCTTCCCACCAGATATATCACCACATACAGGTGAAGTATCCCCACAGGGCATGGAATGGGCTTGTTATGGTGTGAGCTCTAGGTCACAGCCAAGGATAACCACCAGATCCATCTGGCCATCCCACACATGCCCTGGGTTCACCTCCTGGCCCAAGGAGCATGCTGCACACCAGAGCACGTCCTGTTTTGGGGTCAGCAGAGCACCAAGCCTTTGCTTGCTTTCAGTGGGGGTCTCAGCAGCACTGGGGGGCTGGCACTGGCAGGTTCCCTCCCTGCTGACAGCTCTGCCAGCACCAGAGGGGCAATAAAAGAGAAGCAGGTCATCTGCAAGCCTCCACACTCCGGCATGCTTTAGGATGAAAGGAGCCCTGACAGCATTGCTGCTTCTAATTATCCCTGCAAGCCAAATTAGCAAGCGGCTTTGAAGTCCAATGGAGCTCATAAAGCACAGCCCTGCTGAAAGCTGCAGGAGCCGAGGGCTTGGTGGGGAGGGGGCTGAGTGGAGCATCAGGGCCTCCACAGGGAGGGGGAGTAGAAGCATGGGATTTGGCAGGCTTTAGGGGGAGGGTGAAGCCAGGCTCTGGGGAGCTGCTTTTATCGGTGTCTTTGCTTCTATGTGTTGAAATCCCAGGCAGGGAAGGGTGTCCCATTTCTTTTCCCTGGGATCACCAGCTCCTGCTGCCAGGCTGTTCAGTGGAAGAGCTGGACATGGTTCTGGCTCTTTCCCCCATGCTGTCACATGTGTGTGTCAGCGTGGGAGTGTGGGGCTGCTTTGCAGTGTAGACTCCTGTCCCTCCTCTGGGTCATGGTGGGGCTCACTTTGTGCTGCCCCCTCATCCTAATCATCTGCTTTTCCATCTGTCTCCATGGCAGGAAGAAATCCCTGACAGGCGAAGAAAAGCGGAGGTAGGACTGACTCCCACCCTGCTCCTGCTCCCTGGGGACTGGCCCCCATCCCAAAGACTCTGCTGCTGTCTTCAGCAGGGACCCTAAAGCAACAGCTGGGGGTCCCCCAAAGAGAGCCAGCTACTTCCCAGCTACCCTGGGAGTCTGGGAGAAGGGTTTGCCTCAGGGAGAGACTTTCCCAGACAGAGTGTGGAGCTGGGATGAGGGTCCCTTCTGTCACACTCAGAGGGATATGCCAGACTCTGGAAGGATGAGTGCACATGAGCCTGAGGGGCTAATGTGACAGTGTTCACAGGGGTCTGAGGATGAGGATCTGACTCCATGTTTCAAAAGGCTTGATTTATTATTTTATGATATATATTGTATTAAAACTATACTAAAAGAGTAGAAGGAAGGATTTCATCAGAAGGCCAGCTAAGAATAGAAAAAGAATGGAATGATAACAAAAGCTTATGTCTCGGACAGAGAGTCTGAGCCAGCTGAATGTGATTGGCCATTAATTAGAAACAACTACATGAGACCAATCACAGATGCACCTGTTGCATTCCACAGCAGCAGGTAACCATTGTTTACATTTTGTTATTGAGGCCTCTCAGCTTCTCAGGAGAAAAAATCCTAAGGAAAGGACTTTTCATAAAACATGTCTGTGACAGGCTGCCTCCTCCACAAGGGTCCTGGCATGAGAGTCTTCCATGGCACCTCCTTGGCAGCATTTGGGAACTCAGCATGGTGGGGGGGTAGGACATGTCACCAGCGTGCCTCCCTGTATGCAGGAACAAGAACGGGCACGTGGGGCTGTGCGTGCAGGATCCGTCCCACCCCGGCACCTGCACCGTGCACAGGTCAGAGTTCTGGAGCTCCTACCGCCTGAACATCACCGAGGTGAACCCCCTGGGCTTCAGCTACCGCCTCCTTGATGTCACCATGCAGGCCATCAGTGAGTCCCCATCCATCCATCCATCCATCCATCCATCCATCCATCCATCCATCCATCCATCCATCCTTCCATCCCACTGTTTGTCCATCCCTGGGCAGTTACCTGTGGGGGACAGCAGGGAACCCTGTGCACAGCAGAGTGGGGTGACAAAGGCTTTCTGTCCTTTCCCACACAGTTAAGCCAGACCCTCCAGAGGGCTTGGTGGTGGAGCCCATCCCTCTGGCCCCACGGCGGCTCCACGTGAGCTGGAAGTACCCTTCCTCCTGGCCAAAGGAGCCCCACTTCCAGCTGAGGTTTCGGCTCCAGTACAGACCCGTCATCCACCGTTCCTGGTCCGTGGTGAGTGTGCAAGGAAAGGCAGGGCCAGCATAGGAGCAGGGAGTGCATGGGGCCAGGGAGAGGTGCCCCTGCCTGCCCCACAGCTCCCCTCTGCCTGGCACAGGTAGAGACGGTGAATCTGTCTGAGGTTATCACGGATGCCTTCGCCGGGCTGGAGCACGTGGTGCAAGTCAGTGCCAAAGATTTCCTGGATGCGGGGAATTGGAGCGAGTGGAGTGCTGAGGCCCGGGCAACGCCAGTCAGAGGTGAGAAAGGGACAGGCTGCAGCCCACAGCAGCCAACCACATTGTGCTATCCCTCCCCAAAGTCCCTCCAGAACTCTGAACTTCCACTCTTCAGTTGCTTCCCCATGGCACTCATTCCCGAAATATCAACCAGAGTGAGTCTCAACTCCAGGGCCGCTTTAGGTTGGGAGGCAGAGCTGCAGGAGGACAAAACTCCCCAAATCTCCCAGCCCATGTCAGTATGCAGCTGTGCTGATGCCATTTGGGGGTTGCCCCCACAGGCCTGGGATAGAGAGGGGCTTCCAAAGCACCAATAGCACCTCAGTGGCACCCTTGGGCTCAGTGGCATCTTTAGGACCTTTGGGGCACAAAGACACCCTTCCACACTCCTCTCTGTGGGTCCCTGGGGTGCTACAAATGCTTTTGGTGAGTGTTTCCATCCCTTCTGTCCTTCCAGACCTGGCCTCCACAGCAAGAGAAGAAACCACTACATATGCCAGACTCGAGAGCCTGGCTGAGGAGCCCTCCCAGGCTCCCAACCCTGAGCCCATCAGTGAGTAGAGCTAGGGAGGGTGGGCAGAAGGGCCATGTGTGGTGCTGAGAGCAGTGGGAAGGGTGTCTTGCCCCAAGCCCATGTGTGGCTGGGCTGTGGGAGTGTCCAGGTGTTTGCCATAGGGTCCCCTGGGTGCTGGGGACTGTGACATCCCTCAGCTGTGACAGTCTTTCTGTCCCAGATGGCAGTGACCCCTTGGAGAAGATGGCCGTCCTGGTGTCCCTTGGGATCTTTGCCTTCTTCATCCTGGCTGCTGTTCTTGTCATCACCATCCTCATCTGGTAGGCTGGCTTTGGAGAAGGAGGGGATGTGTGATTGCTGTCCCCATCCCATCCTGAACCCTCAGCATGAGTGCCCTATGATCCCCCAGCCCTGCTCTGGGGTCCCTGCCAAAACCCACCCAGTGATGGCCTGTGGGCTGATTTATGCTCCCCTTGCCCCTGTGCCTCATCAGTTCCTCTTCCCAGCCCACCCATTTCTGCCCACCCATTTCTGGGCTCTTTCTAGCAACCCCAGATCCAAGGGACCCTTCTCCGAATCCCCTCAAGATGCTGCTCCTTCTAATATCCTCCCAAAGGCTCCTACTGGAGAGTCTCACACTCCGGAGTCAGCACAGACAACCTTCCATGTGCCTTTGCTCCCTGGGAATCCTGTCCCTAGGTCCCCTCTCATCCCACCCTGGGATCTCCCTGCTCTGGCTCTGCTGTCAGTCCCTGTTCCCATCCCAATCCCCTCTGGTGACCAGTTGCTTTTGTAGCCCTGGAGCTGACCCACTGGAGAGGTTAAGCCGAGCTGGGCACAGCTGGATGGAAACACAGCAAGATCCCTGGGAATCTGGGCAGTCCTGATGCTCAGGGAGGCTGCTTTGGGTCTTCAACCACCAATGCTCTCATCCCCAGGCTCCGGATGAGGAAACACGGCAAGGACAAGACCAAACCCAGCTTTTTGGTTGCTGCCACCCACTTGAAGGCACTACCAAGTGAGTTGGGGTGCAGGGTGGGGAATGGGGAGGAAATGTGGGGCAGGGAATATGGAGCATGGGGCAGGTCAGTGTCTCCAGTGTCCCCCTTGACCCCCTGTCCTCTCTCTCTGCAGAAGCTCAGATCCTGTAGTGAGCCCTGGCCGATCCCTGCTCCCTGCACCCGCTTGCCCACGCGTGGGACATGATGCCACTGCTGGCCCCCAGGGACCCCACGCCGCCCGGGTCACCCCACAGCTGTGGACATTGCCGGAGCCCCCAGCACCCCGGGGTTGCAGGATGGATCCTAAGGAGAGAAGCTCTGCTCTCGGGAGCGTTGGACTGCCTGAGCCCACCAGGAGCCAGCTGGAGTCACTTCAGGCTCAGGGTGACAGGCCAGCTCCACCTCAGAGCGCTGCTAAACCAATGGGGATAAGAGACTGAGCCAGCCCCACTGCACTGCCCAGTGCTGAGGGGGACCGTGGGTGTAGGCTCCGGGGGTGCCAGGCATCAGTGGGGTGCTGCTCCCTGCCTGTCACCCCCCACCAGCCGCCAGCAGGCAGAAGAGAACACGCCCTGCCCCTTCCCTCTGCCCCAACCCCCGTGCTGTGGCTGGACGGAGCAGAGATGCCAATAAAGGGGATATGCCAATGCTATCATTGGCACTGTCCAGGCAAAACCCCTGTGCAGGTGATGCTGGGCCAAAGGAGGGGTGAGTGCCAGCTTGGGAATGGTCCTTGCAGGAGGTGCACAGGCAGCAGGGCTGCCTCCCAAACTGTTCAGCCCTGTCCCCAGGTGCCTGCAGGGGCTGAGAGAGACTGATGCTGAGGCTAAGTGCCAAAAGGGATGCAGACAGGCAGCTGGGTGGGACATCTCCCCTGCCCTCACCAGCATGACAGCTGAGACAGGACCCTCTGCACAGCCCCCTTGCTCTGCATGTGGCCCCCTTGCTGCACCTCGACCCGGCCCCTCTAATGTTTTCCATGTGTTGGCACCTCCAGACCCCGGTGCTCCGTGCCAGCAGCCCAACGAGATCCAGATGGAGCTGGGGGAAATTCAGACAGCAGCAATATGTGGAGCAGAGGGAGCAGAGCCAGTGCAGGATGGGGACCCATCTGGGTCCTGGGGCTGCCTGTGGACCCATGGTGCAGAGGAAGCCTGGACTGGGGCAGCCACAAAGGGTCCTTGTTGGCTGTGTTGGAGGGAGCTGGGGCAGGCTGTGCCTTTTGCAACGTGTTGTTTGCCACAGGCTCCCTGCTGCTCTCACTGGGTGCCCTGGTTGTGGGGCTGTGAGGGCTCCCCATGCTTGGCTTTGTGGGGTTGCAGTCCCACACTGTCCCTCATGAGCACAGACACTGAGTGAGGAAGATGGGGGTCAGCCCTTCCAACTGCGGTGTGCTGCTGGCATGGCACTGTCCCTGGGCCAGAGCAGAGCTCTCCACAGGCCAGGTAAGGCAGGTCACCAAGTTGGGGAGGTGTAAGGAGCCAGATCTTGCCTGGACTTCCAGGTTCAGCAGCCACATCACCTCTCCCAGGTGCATCCCATGGCTTGTCAGCTCCAGCTGTATCACAGTGCCATCATCTGATGTGCTCTGGTCCCCAGCACCCAGCCCAACCAACCCCCATTCTGATGTGTCACACAGTCACCCTTGTCTCTGCTCAGTCCCCAGCCTGGCATGGGCAGACTTCACCACTGGAAACCTCCTCTTATCACCACCAGGTCCCACTCCTCTGCCACTGTGGAAGGGATCAAGGCAGTGGTTGTCCAGAGATGCTGTAGAACATAGGCGATGTCCATCCCATAGCTGTGGTTCCAGTGTTGGCAAACAACTTAGTAATTTCCCAGTATCTGGTGCTGGTTTGGAGACTGATGCCTGCTTGAGATGTAGCAGCACAGCAGCCAGAAAATGGGAGACTACAGCTCTGGCCCCTGTAATCTGCCTGCTTTTAAACTCCAGAAGGTCCATGCATGCTCCAAATAGAAGTTTGTTGCTGCTCTCTGGGGAACCCATAGATCTGTGGTCCCTGTGTGCCAAGCCCTGGTCCCCTTCCTTCACTGGGGCTTGCCTGGCCAGGCAGTAGGGACACCCAATTCTGGTGACCAGGAGAGGCACATCTGGTCCTCATCACTGCATCCTGCTGCCCATGGCCCTGGAGGGTGACCCCTTTCCTCTCTGATGTCAGGAGTCATGACCTGCCATCCATTTGGCAGCTGAGATACCCAGAGCAGGCAGGGGTCTGCATGCCACCACAAAGTACTGCCTGCCTGCACTGCAGCTTCCTGCTGGGATGCCCCATGGCTCAGCTCCCTGCCCCAGCAGCCTGTAAATGAGACACACAGGCCCTGGGGACCCAAAGGAAGCAGAAAATCCTGTGCTTTGGGGAATGAAGGTGCCTGGTGCCTGGTGCTGCCCTCCCCGTTGCCAAAGGGGAGGATGCACTGGTGCTGGACGTGGGCAAGCAGGGCTTTCCAGTGGACTGAGAAGATGCAAGGGGAGGGCTGGGGTGAGCAGCAATCTGGACTAAAGGAGAGGGATCCAGATGCCAAAATCAACTTTGTCTTCAAGCTGTGGAGAAGAAAAACAGGAAGGGACCATGAGACCAGTCCCAGAGCCGGCACCTCCCTGTCCCACTGTGGGGCCAGGGCACTTCCTCCACCAGGGGCTCGGGCTCCCTGGTGGCTCACACAGCTGCTGAGTGAGCAGGAGCCTTCCTGCTGCAGGCTGGAGCCCTGCCTGGATGCACCCTGCCCCAAGTAGGCAGAGGCACATCCAAACTTGCCTTTGCTGCCGTATCCCACCCACCCCAGGGAGGAAGCAGTGCCAAGATCGCCAGGGGAGCTGGTACAAGCCAGGCCTGGGGATGCTGAGAATGTGCCAGGTCAAAGCAGCCCATGGACTGCATCCACATGAGGCAGGGATGGGTCCAGCTTCCTGGCATGGAACAGGGACCAGCCCAAGCCCCGCAGGAAAAAAAAAAGTGCAGGAGAACATGGCCTGGGATGTACTTGGTTTGAAAAATTTCCATCAGCAAATGCTACACACCAGGGAGGGTCCCCAGCACTGAGACACACAGACACCCATATCCATTGTCTCCATCAGCACAGGGCAACTGGATCGTGTCTCAGGCAGGGGCTTGTTTGGGAAATCCAATACTTTGGCAAAAGCCTTTGCAGCAGGGCACTGGTTGTGGGCGGTTGTGCAGCACTGCCTGGACTGTTTGACTGCCACCAGCCCTGCCAAATTTCTGAGCTGGCCCTCAGGATTAGCCTCCTCCTCTCCCTCCCTCGCTGCCAGGATCAGCCCGCATTTTGCAGAGGAGGAGGCGAGTTGCACAGGACTGTGAAGCAAAACAGTCTCAACTTACCTCTCATGGCTGCTCCTGCTTCCTTCTGTGCCAAATCCAGAGCCAAGGAAAGAAGGAAAGGCAGCTTCAGCAAAACAGCCATGAAACATACATCTACCCATATGGGCCATGAGAGGATGCAGAGAGCAAAGGGTATATACACAGTCAGTGGTTCAGCGGGGAGGGAGGGAAGGAGAATACATGGATTGAGGGAAGGAGACATGCAGATGTATATATGGGAGGGATATCTATCCCTTCCTCCTCAGAGGGAGGAAGGGATAGATGAATTTATATATGAATGTATGGATAGGTATTTGGACACTCAGTTACCATCCCAAGCATCAGAGATGCTTGCTGTGCAGGGGCTGACTTGTGAAGAGGGATGAGAGGCCCATAGGTGGAGAGCAAGGATTGTGTCTGGGACAAGTCTTGGGTGTGACCTATGCACCCAGTCCTCATATAAATGGTATCACATGAGGAGACAGAGCCTAAACTGTCACCAGTTCACGTCCTGAGAGTACTGGGGAGAATGTGGGCCATCTCCAGAGGGATTGCATCCCCCGCAGGAGCCGCTTCCAACTCACACTGCCCAGACACTGAGAGAGCAGGAACAGCAGGGACTATGCCCACAGACACAGTGAATCCAAACATGAATGCTTTTAAAATGAAGTGCTGAGTGTTCACCATGACCATGGCTTTCATCTCACCTCCATGTGGACACCTCTGCCTGGGAACTTGCTAGAGATACAAGACTGAACCCATTAGAGACCCCTGCAGTCCCCCACACTTCTTCATCCTCTCTCCCTTTCTAGCTGCCACAGGCCTGAACATTCCTTGCTTTTCTTTCCTGAAACAGAAGAGGAGACATCACCTGCCAGGCCAGATGTGGAGAAAGGAGAGGCCTGAGCTGCCTCTTGCTGCTGCATTGTCAGCTTCTCCCTCCAGAAATGGGTTGTTTCTTTTTTTGCTTGCTGGGGCTGGCCCCTTCCCTGCCTCTAGAAAGCTTTTTGGTGTTTCACAGATGGGAAATGCCAAGCACCTGGCCACAGGGATGCTGGGAGGCAACAGCCAGCAGCATAGCTCTGCCCAAGCACTGCTGCTTATGATGCTCTTGGGAAATGGCTGCTCTCCTTGCTCCAAGCAGCAGCAGCAGCTCACAGTTTTCCTGCTAGATTTTTCCTTTTTTCTCTTTTTCAGTCTGGAAACAGTCCTGGTGTCCAAGGAAAAGTTCCCAGTGTTTTGTGTTCTGCCCTGGAGTATGGTGTCACTAGGGGACACATGCTGGGTGCTCCCCATGCACACATTTCTGAGCACTACACTTCCTCAGGACTGCCATGTTACTTGCTCAGAGGACATGATCTTCCCCATGACAGGAATTCCATCTTCTCCTCCAGCTGCAGGGACTAAAACAGAGCAGGACACACTTTGGGAGCTTCCCTAGGGAGGCTCTCTACCTGATCTCCTCCCACCAGCTGCACCTTTTCCTTCCCTTCCTTCACTGCCACATCAGCTGCTTTGTCAGCATGGGCACAATAAACAAGTAGAGGTTATGGACAGCATGGCCCAGACCTCTGCAGAAACTTCTGAACGAGCTGGGGCACTCCAGTGCTGCCCATGTCTCCAGGATTCCATGGAGCAGGCACTGGGCAGACAGAGCTCTGCACAGCTGTGTCTTTGTCTGCATCCTGAATATGATGGACCCCAGTTAAAGGTGCCTCTGGGAGTCTCGTGTGCTCTTGGTAGGGTCACATCCCATCCAAGCAACTCCCAGCCTTTGTTCTCCACTGGGAGATCCACCAGATATGGGAGCAGCTGAGCTCCACATGAGTTCCAGCACTGGCACCAGCACAGTCACCTCTGTGCTGATGGATCTGGAGGCCATAAGGTGCCAAAAGTGTCCAATCTGCCTGAGATCCCCTCCTGGGATGACGGTTGATCCCCAGGATGATCTGCAGGTCTTAAAGGCACTGATTCCCAGGGGGAAGATAACCTGGAAAGTTCTGATCACTAGAAATAAGCTGACCTGGAAGGCACTGCTGCCAGAGCGGATGCTGACTCGGGAGGTGCTGATTGCCAGTGGAGTGCTGGAGATGCCAGCCTGGAGAGCCCAGATCCCCTGGAGGATCCTAACCTGGAAGAGAGATGCCTGGCAGGATGCCAATCTGGCAGGCACCAATCCCCAGTGGTTTGCTGATCTGAAAGGCACCATTTATCCAGAACATGGTGCTTTTTCCCTACTGCAGAGCACTTCTTTCAGCTCCCCACTTTCACTGGGCAGCAGCTCAACCAGGGTCCTCTCCAAGGGCGTGGGTTAGGGATCCACAGCCAGGATCCTCTCCAAGGGTTTGGGCTGGGGATCCACAGCCAGGATCCTCTCCAAGGTCTTGGGCTGGGGATCCACAGCCAGGATCCTCTCCAAGGGTTTGGCCTAGGGATCCACAGCCAGGATCCTCTCCAAAGGTTTGGGTTAGGGATCCACAGCCAGGCAGGCATCCATGGCTGGCAGCAAGGAGCCTGGCAAACCGCCTGGGGGAAGCTGAACCAGCAGCACCTATTCCAATTTCCCTCCTCCCCAGAGCTCCCAGCTGGGAGCCATTGCCCAGCTATGGGCAAGGGTGCGTGTGGCTCCCAGCTACTGCCAAAATAACCATGATCCGCGTCCTCCTGCAGGGGAGATACACAGACTCTGTTTTCCCACTAGATGGCAAACGTCGCCTTCAGAAACAGCCTTCGGAGAAATAGAGTCCATCCTTCTGAGAGGAGGCTGGGAAAACGCTCAGGGAAAGGCCCTGGTGGTGACGGGCCTGAGGCTTCTTCAGCGTGGGGCTGGGGGTGGCAGGGACCCTGGTATGCTCCTCATCTTGCTTTTTCTGCTATTTCTGAAATGGTTGTCCTTTCCCACCTGCCTGGTTTCTCCCTGGTCCTGGAAGAACCACCCTTGCTCTGTGCTGGTGGGAGCAAGGAGCCTGCTTGCCCATGCTGGGCATGCAGGAGAAGCACCTGGTTAACCCTGGGTAACACCTTGAACTTCCACAGTCAGAGAGTAAAGTCCAGGAGCTTTTCTGGGAATTAATTACGCTGTGGTTTGTGAACCAAATGAGTGTTCATTCCTCACTGCAAGTGCCCAGGTCCACAGGCAAGCCATTATGCTGTGTGTAAATAAAGGAGGCAGGGATGAAGGCTGAGTGTGGAGATGTGCACACTTGTCTGAGGTCTTCTGCCAGCTCAGAAGTATTTCCAGGCTTAAGTTTTAATTCAGACCCAGATTTTTTCATGGTCTCTGTATTATCCTTGTGCAGAAGTTTCCTGAGTGTTTGCTGCTGGCCCTGGCATTGATGCAGTGTTGCTGTGTGGTTAAACATGATGTGTCATAGCTAATGAAGGAGCTAACTGAGGATGATAAATGTTTAATATGGACAAATCAAGCCAATTAGGGAATGTCAAGAGAAAAATGTGTCATCTCAGCTGCATCTGTCCTGCGTGGAGGAGAGGTTCTGTGGAAGGGTGAAACCCCTGCCACTGCAGGATCAGCAGCTCCTAACACCAGCCAAGTATAAAGGTGCTGGATGCAGATCTTCCTGCAGACCTACAGTCCACCCTGTGGGTACCTTCACCTGTGGGACAAGGACAGTTTTTTCAGAACAAGGCTTTGTTTCTGGAGTGCAGACCTCTGGTAGGCTGAAGGGGATGGCAGCCATCTCCAGTGTCGAGCCAGCAAATGAGAAGCAGTAAATCATCTGACTTTAAACATTCCTTGTACACCCCCAACAGAATCCTGGTGGTTCACAGCATGCTGCATGGTTTTGTGGCAAGCCTGTGGCCTGGTTTTGTGGCGAGCCTGTGGCTCAGCAGTGCTCAGACAGGAGCACCATGGATCCCCAGCAATGGCAGCCCCTCACCAGGCATTAATTAAGTAATGGCAGCAGCTGTATTCCCTCCACAAAGCACTGTGGAGCCCTGCTCCTCACAGCTTCCTCTGCCCCCCCCCCCCCCCGCCTCAGTTTCCCCCTGGGCACATTGTTTGCTATCATTTACTTAGTTCCTTCAGGTGTCCTGGCCACTTCCTTCAGGAAGAGATCATTGCCCCTTCTTCCACGAGGGCTGGCAACTCCCTCACAGGGCTATTTATGGTCACAGAGAAAGCTCTGGAAAACGAAAGGAATAATGTGTCTGGGGAATAGAAACTGAGGGAGCTGTTGGTAGCCGGTCAGCAGCCTGAGGCTCAGGGCAGCAGGCCAGGGAATGATCATGATGAGCCAAGCAGGTAGAAAGCCCTTCTGGCCCTTTCCAGCTGGGCTCCCTGCCAACCCTTGTGTTGGTATGTGCTGATGGATGGGGACAGCAGGGGCAGCAGGGACAACGTGCATGGTGTGGGCTCTGAGGCAGCACCCCTGTGGCTTTGAGGCTTCCCATTCCTTGGTGGAACTCACAGCCTCTGCAGGCAGCAGAGCAGAAGTTAAGCACAGATGTGGCTGCTTCACTCCTGAAGCTGAGATTTGCCTATCTAGGAGGGTTTGATCTCTTGGCTTGAGCACACCAAGGAATGGACAAGTCCCCACGTCTGGGGCTGTCATATCTTTGCCTTGATGTGTGCCTGATTCCAGCTTTTCAGTCCAAGTCCTGGGAGCGATTCTGTCCCTTCCCTGTAGGCCCAGAGCTCTGGGGCTGGCTTCCACCAGACAAATGCTTCCTGCCTCTGCATGGCATCTCTAATTGGTGCCAGCCTGCCATGGGCAGCAGCCACCCTCCCACCCCCCAGTCCTACTTTAGGCCTTGTCTCAGACGAGGAGGCTGGCCCCTGTCAGGAGTGGTCTCAAGATAACCAGGGCCTGAAGCAAACTGGGGGCCACGTTCTCTCCCATCCACAGCAGGGTGACACCATCCATATCCCTCAGCTCGTGCTGCCTGGTGAGAAAATCCTCTAAGCACAGAGCTGGCAATGCTTCAGAAAGTCTGGTAGAGCTGCACAGAGTAAGGACCTGCACCTCTCTGCCAGGCCCAGTGGCCTTGCCCGGGATTTTGACACGATGGGGGGCACTGGCGGCAGACTCAAAGAGACTGCAGGGGACTGTGGGGCTGCACATCCCCTTTGTGCTTGTTCAGACGCCCCAGCAGGTGCTGGATGAGAGGCATGAGCAGGCAAGGTAGCTGAAGGAGCTGGCGAAATGCTTTTGCTGTGTGCAGAGCTGAGGGATGAGCCCCTCCAGACCCTTGTGGCAGGGCAAAGGCCCACCATGGCACACCAAGAGCTCCAGCAGAATCATCACACAATAACCCAGGCCCTCACAGAGAGGAGCAAGGATGCTCCAGCTACATTTGTACCAAGAAATCAGCTCTGCCAAGGACTGCTTTCTGGTTGGGAATGTTGCCTGCCTTTGGGGTTGGGCTAGCTGACCTGGGCCAAAACCTGACGGAAATGATGCTCAGAGTGTTCCAGCACAAGGGGACATTTTCTTCATCTGCTGTCACCTGTGCAGCCCTGGTGCCCTGCAGTGGCACCTCTCTGTCTTCATGCTCTGCAACAGTCAAGGAGGTGAGGCTCCTGCCTGTAGCCTGGCTAAAGAGAGCTACTGAGTTCAGGGCCCCTGGAAGGGCAGATGGAAGGAAACACAGTACAATTTGTGTGCCACCATTGCTGGGAGGGCAGCCTGCTGCTGCCCAGCAGGAGGGGAACCCAGCAGAAACCAAAGCCTCAATTGGAGGAAAGAGGAAGAAGTCAACACTGTTGGTGTCTCAGATCCTGCAGTGGGTTAGTGGCCTTCCCTTCCTGCGGGATTTTTGCTGTTTGCTTATTTTTATTACAATCAGCTTAGGAGTTTGGCTCTGCTCCAGGGCCCAGTTCTGCAGAAAATAGCCTCTTTCTCTTCCTTTTTGCACCACAATCCTCTAAAAGCAGCAGTCCCTAAGCTATGGCCTGAGGATCCCTGGTGAAGACCTCACAGGTGATCTACAGACCTGGTTCACCTCTACAGTGCTCCATGCTCTGCAGGGCTGGAAACCTATAAAAGTGTTAGAACTGGGATCTGGAGGCCAGAGGAAGTATACTGATGCCTGAAAGGTCATGCTTTCATTTCTTCAGGAAGGCAGTCACTTCAAAGATAAAAAGCAAAAAGGATCTGCCCTCTCTACTGGACCATCAGCTGCAAAGGGAAGCACAGTTTCCCCTTGCACAGGCTCCAGCACAGCCCATGGTGACTGGCACTGTGATTCCCCATGTGCAGTAATTCTGATACCGTTCTTCAAAGCCTGCCACGGATCCAGAAAGTAAGAAAAGCCCCCAAAAGACAAGGAGTCGAGTTGTCAGGGGGATGGGCAGCAGCTGAAACCCCACGAGGTGCAAGAAGGGGGTTCTGCCCCCCCAGCTATGGGGTCTTGCTCCTGTCACACCAAGGGAAGCTCAGCCTCTTGGAATCTCTGGGATGTAGGCTACTGATGTCTCGTATCTCTCCCGTGCTCCTCATCTTTGCCAAGAACAGCAAGGAGACAACACAACTCCCCACTGCTCTTCTACTCATGGCTCAGGCCAGGAGACAAAGTACCTCTCCAAGCCACACAATCCATCAGCAGCAGAGGACAAATTACCGCTGGCAGTGCAAAAAGAGAAAGGATAAGACCAAGGTGTGGAGCTTGCAAGTGTCTCTGCAAGGAAATGAACCTTCTCTGTAGCACTTTGAGTATTTGCTGAAAAGTACACAGGGCTGTGTAATCTGCAAACCTGAGCAGACTGTAAAAAGGGGGAAAGGAGCCAAGTCCTCCCTTTATCATTTAGATTTACCTTCACTTCTTTTTTCTCTGAAGACAGTTTCTAGGCTAAGTTTTTATATCTTGTACCCAATAAAGATACGGAAAGCCCTTTAATCTACTGCTGTGTAATCAGCAGCTTATTTCACTGCAGAGGTAAATGGCACTGGTGTGAGACATTAGCTGTGCACAGCTCGGAGCTCTCTAGAAAACATCCCTGATTAGCTGGGAAGTATTCAGTGGCATGCACCTGGGGTAGGCTAAGCAGCCTAGCCTTACCCCATCCCTGGCTGCAAACCAGGTGGCTTTCAGTGTCCTCACACGGGTACAGGGGGCCATGCACAGCCTTGTGACACCTTCCAAGTACACCAGGAGGGTGCCAGGAGGGATAAACCCAGCAAATAGCAGGGTGGAATGTGCCTAGGGCTCTGATGTGATGTCAGCTCTGAACTGGTACTAGCTTACATGTACCAGCATGGAACCTTGAGAAAGAGTAGCAGAGACCCACCAGGATGGAGATTTTGGTTTCTTCCCATGCTCACTGTGTCCTGTGCAAGCTCTTTCACCACCAGCCATGGGCATGTGTGGCTGTGCTCTGTTCCCAGCTCCCACTGCCTGCTGCAGTCACTGCTGGTGCTGGGGGGAGTTTGGCAGATGCCTTCTCCTTGCTCTGTGTTTGTGTGAGAGGGGAACTATGGGGGAGCAAGGCTTGTGGACCCATCCCAGCACCTCACAGACCCCTTGAGATGGGGTGTCTGGCAAAGACAAGCATCACATGACCAAAGCAGGGCTCCCCTGGCCTGGAGGTCAGTGTTTCCCTGTGATATCAGGACAGGGAGGTAAAGAGAAGCTGAAGCATTTCCCATGGCCCTTGCCAGCAGTCAGCACTGTGGCTTCAGTGCCTGCACACCAAAAGGAGCATCAGCACTCACGCGCAGGATGTACCAGCCTTGTGTGCATCTCTCAAGGAGCTGTTACTCCTACAGGTGCTGTCCAGAGACTCAGACCTGTCCTAGGCCCTAAAGCCCTCACAGGCATACAATGAATGGAGGAGTTATCTCCCACTCCTGTACACAGGGAAGGAGGAGCACACTGAGTGAAACTCAGAGACCATGGCAGGGCGTGCTCCTCATCTTGCTTTTTCTGTTATTTCTGAAAAGGATGAGGAGCAAAGCTCAGCAGTGCCATTCTCCCAAAACCCAGGTGCTCCTGGGCTCAGAGCTGCAGCTATGTCTGTCTGATAAGCTCTCTGACACAGGTAGGGAGCAATCTCTTCTGCTGGGAGTGCTCCTTCACCCTGGGCCATGCTGGTGACAAGGGGCATTTTTCCCTCAGCATGACCACGAACCCTCTCGTTCCTTCAGAAATGGTGTTTGGGATGGAGCAACAGCAGCTGCAAGAAATTTAGAGGAGGGACAGGCATCTGTCAGAGCAGCCTCCTACTTTGTGCCCATCTCTGAGTCCTGTCATGCTCACCCCAAGCACCCCTGTCCACAGAAATCACTCTCCTTTTCAATAAAAGAAACCAAAATAACCAACAAACTGAATGAAACCCACAAACAGGAACCAAACCACAAAATACTTGAAATATGTTGGAGTGATCCATCAGCATTTTTCAGTCAACAGTCAGCACAGATGTGGTCCAGGGTGCTGTTTCTCTACTGCAAGGAACTGGAAGCACCCATCAGTCCCATTTCTGAGTTCACTTAAAACCAGCCCAACCTCGTGCGCCATGTCCTGAGTCCTGCACCACCCCTGGATGCCCTCAGGCAAAGTTCTCTCCAGCTTTTTTATCCCTGCTTCCAGGTTCTGTGGGCCTCCAAGGTGTGCTGCCACACACCCCAGCCGGGGCTGGCTCCGTGTCACAGCCAGCCTTGGACTTTGCCTGCCTGAACAAAGACAAGAAGAGACCTGGTGGTGCCTTCCTTCTCCCCAGCGGGCGGCTGCCTTGTTCTGCTGGCCGGGATTTTTCAAGGTGTCAGGGACATTGGATTAAGCATTGCTAGAGCAGGGCAGAGAGCCAGCAGTGCTCTGTTCCCGTAGCACATGAGGTCAAAGGACCAGCACGCTCCATCCCGGACAGCACTCGCAGCTCCTCTGTCTGCAGCCACTTCCTCAGGATGTGAGAAATGCTGGGTAGGAAAAGATCTTTTGGGGATGAAGGACAGGGAAGAACCTCTGCTGGTACCCCTCATCCCAGCCAGCCCTCTGTAGGGTGAGGGGTGCCTCAGCAAGCACTTCACCCCTTTCTGCTTAGAAAGAGCAGCCCCAGTGGGGCTTGTCAGAAGACACCAAGGAAGGTGAGAACAGGTTAATGAGCCTCTGATCATTCAGGAGAGTGGCAGTGTTTACCCCTTACAAGAATGAAAGGATGTGAAAGGCATCTCATGAAATTGCACGGTGCAAGGGCTGAAGGAAACAACCCAAGAGCAGCAGTGCTGGGTCAGGACAGAGGCTCCCTCACTCTGTCCCTCTCTTCTATTCTTTTCTGTCTTTTCTGTCTCAGTGGTAGCTGAAACCACCACTAGGTCCATGAGAGAAATCAGCAGACAGAGAGGAATCCAGAGTCATCCTGAGTGTAGGAGCTTGCCCAGGTGCACCTTGTGTGGGAACCTCATGCATTTACCTGTGGGGCACTTGTCTAACCCCGGCTGTGCCCCACCTGTGCTGAGAGTTCAGTGGGTTATTAACAGAGAGTGTGAAAAGAGCACTGCTGTTGCTTTTAAACTTTGACCTGAGCATTCCAGGAATGTACATGGAACGGGAGCCTTTGGGTTCAGGACCATGGCAATGCTGCAGTGGGCTGTGCAGAGGGTGTTTCTGACCAAATTTAATTGGGGGTCCTGGGTCAGGCTCCCTGAAGAAGAAGGAGGCTTTAAAAGGCCTTTAAGGATTCCAGGGGATCCGTGCGCTTCTAATGCTGCAGGGGTGGCTTTGTGAGAAGGGAGAGGAGCTCAGGGGCTCAGTGGCTTTCAATGCTGCCCAGTTTCTGATAGCTCCTTTCCAAAAGTTTAGGAGTTTGGCTAACACAATGACTGTGCTTGGAGTGGGACATATTTTCTTTTCTCATCCTTCTGACTGTTATCTTGATGACTATCCCCTCTGTTTCCAGTAAGCAAGGATGCACAAGCATAGTCCTTCCTTAGCAGGGCATGGAGCCAGTCTGCCTTATCAGGCACAGAAGAGCCAGCCAGGGACTTCCCATTCCTTGCTGCTGTGCCCCTTTAGGAATACCAGCCTAGTACATCTTACACACTTCAGAAACTTCCCTAGCTCCCCCTTTGCACTCTCAGCAGTTCTGTCCCAGAAGACTTAACTTGACTTTATTTGATGGATTTTTCCTGTTGCTGATAAGACTCTGCCTGGAAATCCTTGGACAGGGGTAACCCACAGGAAAACTGGGAAGGATTATGCTGTTCTGGAGTAGTACAGCCCCTTTGCTCCTCAGGGAAGCTCTCAAAATCCCAGCTATTGTGGCCTTCTCCAGCAACCTTTGCAAGCAGCTGAGAAAAATCTCACTTTGGAATTCTGATGTTCTGCTTTTTGCCTGTTCTGTCCCTGATGGCCCAGGCAAGCTTGGCATGAAGCTGCAGACTCTCTTCTCAACAGAGTCGTGCCCAGAATCCATCTCCTGGCTGTCAAAGAAAGCCCATTGTAGCAGCTCCGGATCAAATCCCTGCAGAACTACCTGCCCTCCACATTGGCACACACTGTCCAGAACAGGAGAGCAGAAAGAGAAGGAGAAATGCTGAGCAGATTGAGGCTGTTCAGACTGGAAAGTACTGACCCAGGAGGCTTTTGTGTAAGCACAGCCAGACACAGTCAGAGAGGGGCAAGATCTGGACCAGGAGGAATTCCTTCCCGGAGTACACTGAAGGGGTTCTGGAAACAGAGAGGGCAATGACCCTCCTGAAGGCCAGCCAGAGTCCTTGTGAAAAAGCACCTCAGGGTCACATTCACAGGGGTGAATGCCCTCTTGAAAGAAGTTGTTCCCTCCCTACCTTTGCCTGCCGCAAAGCCGCAGAAAGACTGCAGCTTCCAAACTAGTGGTGCAAGTGAGGCAGAGCCTTCTGGAAAGCTGGAAGGTTCTGCTCATCATGGACTTGTCCCAGCTGCCAGCACAGCCCATGACGAATGGCCCCAGCATGTTCCAGCACACCACAGCCCCCCAGCATTTACTTTAGACAGCTGCAGCACAAGGAAGACAAATGAGATCCAGAGAAACCCAACCTTCTGTTGGCCCCCTCCGTCTCTATTTACATGTCTGTTTTCCCCTCCAAGGCCATGCATCTCCTTTGTTTAGGAGAGTGTCTGGCTTCTGATCTTGTTCCAGATGTTTTTTTTTTTTTGCTTGAGTCCTTCCTTATTCTGCTAGAGCACTGAATGCAGACACTTGAGGGCCTGCTTTGATTAGAACTCCCTTTGACTCCAATGCTTCAGACCTTGCCCCAAGCCCAAACCATGGCCTCTGCTTGGCACTGCACTGGGGCCAGGCAGTGCACATCTCCTGCCAGCCAAACTCTCACAGCTGCCTCCCACTCCAAATCCTGGAAACACCACAAGGGTGAGGATATACCATGATGTGGAATGGTCTCCGTCTCTCTGAGCTCTCCAGAGAGATGAAGGACCCTGCAAGGGCTTTCCCCCGAGGAGAGCCTGAGCTGTGCCCTCGCTCCAAGCTGGGCTGAGCATCGGGATGCTGGCGATACACCCATCCACTCCACCGGAGCATGTGGCAGCATGAGAGCTCTGCAGGGAGCCCAGCCCTGCAAGGACAGGTGGTCTGGGAAGTGTTTGGCAAGATGGGAACAGTGTGTTCTGCCAGCTAGCTCTCCAGCTTCAAACCAGCCTCTATTTATCCCTGAGCGAGGCTGCACAGCTGCTTTCAAAAGACATTTGATGCTAAACTCGTTGGCTTCACGTTCGCCCTGAAGAGCTCTTTTCTGTTATCTCTTTGAGTTGCTTTCCTTTTTTCCTCAAGCCCAAACTCAAATTATGCTGGTGAAACAGAGCCAAGCCTGCCAAGGCCCTCATCAGGAGCACCCTAGCATGTGTCCCAGATGGTGACAACAAGAATGCTGGTTTTCACTGCTGATGGTTCGCACTCCACTGTGAGCACCGCACAGCCTGCTCCGCTTCAAAGGCACTTCTAATGGAAGAACACAAGATCTTTCAGTCTGGCATGGCAAGCTCTCCCCATGCTCCTGAGGCACCTTCATCATCTGGGCACTAGGTCAGATCCTGGATTTGCATCCAGTAGCAAGGGTTTCCTGTGACCACAGTCTGCCTCACATCAAGCACACAGCCAGTAAATGGGGGCTTCAGAGTGTAAGTCCGTCCTCCCTTCTCCACCTTTCAGAGAGATTCCCAAGGTCATGGGAAGTGAAGGATTTCACATGGCCCTCAGAAGTATAGCATGAGGCTGAGGAAGCCCACCTCACCCTCTAGGAACCTGGTAGGACAGTGTAACGGGGGGACAAAGGGTTAGGAAGGACTGCCTGGAGCGGTCTAACCCATCCTGTGCTGAGCCAGAGCCAGCACTGCTCCCAGTTTTCTGACAGGCTCTGGTCTCACTGGAAAAGAGCACTTTCCAGCAGTGGACATGCAGCATTTCTTCATCTGCCTCCTCCTGCTAAATGGAATTTCCCCCAAATCTGACCCCTGTGGTTTCTCGACTTATCAGAATTGAACTCAGTACTTCTTTTCACTTTCTCTTTGCTATGTCCCTTTGTGCACTTGGAGACAATGTCATCCATTTCTGGAAGCAAGATTAAATCAAATTCCTTCAGCCTGTTGTTTGAGGCCACATCATTCACACTTCTGACCAAACTCACCCCTGTCCTCCACAACGCTACAAGTGGGTGCACACCTTTCCAGAGTCCAGATGTCACATCTGGGACCACACCTCCCAAAGAGACTGATTTTTATAATTCAAGCCCTACAGGACCACTCATGAGTGATGTCCAAGATCCTCACTAGAGAAATCTCAGAGATAAATCAGGCAGCCACCCCTGCTGAAAGGAAAGGGGACAGCAGCTGGATGCAGTGACAGCAAGCTGCAGGACGTGTACCCCTTTTTCCTCATCCCAACACAACCCCCACTTCTCCTATTTGCACTGCACCAGCTGCTGATTTGGGCTGGAGACCTGAGCACCTCTCTGTGTGAGGCTGAGTCACAAATGGTTCTTTGTGGTGATTTTTTGCTTCAGTCTGCAGTAACTCCATTTTAAACACCAGCTCTACAGCACACAGGCATGCCAGGAGATGCTATTTTTTGCAACAAACCACCTGTGTTGGATTTTCTGGCAGCAGGACTAGTGAGTAGTTTAGCTGGAACCCAGATGAAGGTAGAGAGAGCAACCCTCCTACCATCCTCTGTCAAACTGCAAAATATCTGCTGCTCCAAGTGTCTGCAGTGGGATGGGGGGCAGGCAGTGCAAACAGGAGAGAGCCTGCCCACCTCAAGTGAGAAGGGCTGGGCTGAGTGACAGCAGCTCCAGGACCTGCTGCCCTCCTGAAGCCAAATGAATCCCACAGGCTCAGCAAAGAGCCATTGCACAGGGCAGACACAGCCCTCAGAAACAGCTGGGTTCCACACAGCAGACATCATCCCTGCTTTCACCCCAGGGAGACAGTGAAACCCGCAGCCCTATTGGCTCTGACACTGGGAATTCCCTGGGGTAGCTGTCCTTGTCAGGGTCAGAGGACAGTGCAGTGGTGGGAAATGAAACTGAGCACTGTGAGAAGAGGCTGAATCTGTATCTGTATCCTGGACACTTCTGCTTTTGTTCTTTGCAGAGCTGTGGCTGTCATCCATCACCATAAACACACAGTGGTGCCTTTCCAAAAGCTGTGTCAGCTAAATAAAAAGGTGGGAAACTAGATATTGCAGGTACTTTCAAGGAAAGCATTTGATTTATTTACCAAAGACCACCTCAGCAGCTCACATTTCTGGAGAATTGTCCCTCCCACAGAAAACAGAAAGTCACAGCTTGAAAATTTAAACAGGATTAAGGAGCGTCCATGTAAACAGAGTTGTGGGCTTGCAGTGAACATCTCAGCAGAGAAGGGGCTTTCCCAGCCATAACATCTGCAAGAGAGAAAATGTTGCTTTCTGTGGGAAAGTGGGGAAGAATGAGATATGTTTGGAGCAAGAAACAACTAAAGGCTGCAGCAGGTGAACTTCCCAAGCCAGGAAGCTTGTGAAACACCACACCTTGCAAATCTGCATTGACACAGCATAGCTGGACAGACACAGAATAGCCAAAATACCAGTAAAATACAACTAGGGCAGAAGGATCCAAGGAAATTGGGCACAAACTGGGCAGCACAAGGCCAAGCAGACAGAGTGAGACACCAAGATTAAAGGTTTGTGCTTGTTAGATCTAAAGAAAGATTGCAGGAAGAGCCCCTGGATGTGTCTTACTTAATCTGCTGGCTTTCCCTTTTCACCATGGACTAGGAAAGCTTTCTCATGCTTGTGGGTGTAATGCATCCCAGCCAGCCTCAGGCTGCACACCAGTTTCACAAATTCATGAGAACATCCAAAACCTTCTCTTCTTTGCTTGCCCCATGGCTGTCCCTTTCATCTCAAGCAGAGCTAACCAGATCTTTGCCAGCCCCCTCCGAGCCCCATCCCTGCAATCTGAGCTGGTGGTGACCCCTCACCACAGTCTCAGTTCTTTTTGCCCTGTATCCAGACCGTTCTGCTGTGAGTGCAGAGCAACTGAGGAAAGAAGAGAGGATAGGTTTCCACCAGCCTTCTGTGGCTGGGTACACAGTTGGAGAGCAGAAAAAAGCCTTACCTGGAGGCACAGCAAGCAGGAAAACAGGAGGGAGAGGTGCAGAGGGCCACAGAAATGGCACTAAGCCTGCTCTCACTGCTTGTTCAGGAGGAATGGGTAACAGGTATTTTCCAGAGCATTCTCTCAGCAGGGTAAGTCTTCTCATCACTTGCCCTTCTGGTTTTGTCTTTATGTCCAGTTTTTAGTGCTTCTGTGCATCTGAATTAGATAGGTGCATCTGAGGGCAGGCAGGAGGGGTTTCCCTCCCTTTCCAAAGGGAGCCCTGGGCAGAGCTGTGCCTGTCTTGTGGCTCAACCCCCACTGCAATGAGCTGCAGTTTCTGCTGCTTCTAGAAACACAAAGCTGAGTCAAGTCCTGTCCAGGCACAAGGGTGTCCATAAAAGACAGCTTCTGGGCTCAATTTGACTCCAGGAGCTCAGGGCAGGGCAAACAATCCTGGTCTCATGCTCTAGACCTTGGATGTGCAGGCTGGGCATTGCCACCAGGGAGAGTTCAGCTGCAGGAGGAGCATGGCAGGAATGGCACCAGCTCCTTGTGGGAACCATGCAACCTGGCTAAGAGTGCTGGCATCTTCCCACAGGACAAATCTCAGCAGGAAGTGTCCAGACAAGCAGCAGTGGTGATGACAGGCTGGAAATGAGGGGGGAGCAAGCAGGGGCCTGAGGATAAGGGATGCCAGTTCTGGATCCTCTCCATCATCCACACACGTTGTTTAGGCAAGAACAAACAGCACAATGGAACAAGACTAAAGGGGCTTTTCCTCACCTAGCTTCCCACCCTTCCCAGCCATCCACACATCCCATCTCCTCATATAAACCCAGACAGGTCCCTGAGCCCCTGCCAGCTAGATCTGGCACCTGAGCCAAGGAAGAGCAGCCCCTTGCCTTGGCACTGTGGTGTGGAAACCACCAGGACAGGGAACCCAGGGCATGTCCACACCTCCTGTTGACTCTCGTGCACCAGCGAGTCAGGTGAGGAAGCTGTGTGAAGGCTGTGGGAGGGGGAACAGCTTTTGGCCCCGTGGTGCTGCTCACCTTGCCTGCAGGTCCATGTGGGGAGGATGCAGCTGGTCCCTCCCCAGTCACTCCAGGAGCAGCATGTGCAGCACATGGGCGATGCTGGTGACAGGAAAAGCCCCTGTACACCCTCACTATGGAGGCAAGGGACAAAACCATCTCCAGTAAATACCCTTCCTGGAAAGGGTATTATGGCACCAAGGGAGACACGCATAGCATTTCCCTTGGTGCCCTGCTAGCAGAGAAGCAAATGGGTGTTTCCTGCCATGGAGCCTTCAATCCTTCCTCCCAGCTGGGTATGTCTGTGCCAGGCCAGACCTTGAGACCACAGCAGATTGCGCCTGCTGTGTCTGGTGCCCCTTGCACTCAGCCTGGGCATCATCCAAGGCTGCTTTCACCATGCCAGACAGACACACGAGTGCCCTCATGATCCCAGCTGTGAGTGCTGGCAGCCAGGGAGAGACCCAGTGCCTGCTCAGTTTGCTTGCATGGATGCAGCCTTGTCCTGTCTCCTGCCTTGTGCACAGGAGAGCGGCCGTTCTGTCAGCTCCTTGTGAAAGCTTTGCAGCTGCAGCACCTTGTTGCTCCACAACGTGTGAAATACAGGTCCCCAGGCTTGAATAAAGGGCTACAGAGGATTCAGCCAATGCTCCAGAGCCAGAGGGATCCCTGCATGTGACTCCTGAGCTGCTGAGGGTATGTCTGCATCGTACTGCAATGGGTTCTGCCCCGAGGATGCAGTGAGGTTAGGAAAAGAGTGAGGAAAACATGGGGAGAGAAAAGCAGGAGGACTTTTTTACTGAAACTAGCTTTGGGCTGGGAACCAAGGTTTTTGACACAGCAGTGACTAGCTACTTTCCCTGAGGAAAGTGGCTGCTTCCTTCTAAAGAGATCATTGACATTTTGAATCAGAGAAACTCACTCCCTAGTTTACTAAGCACTGAACCAATCTGATTTTTGACAGATTTCCAAGAGGAGTTGGGCTCTGGCGTGGATGGAGAGGCTGCTGCAGTACTGGAGAAGGGACAGGAGCCAGGAACTCTTACCTGGTCCAGGCCAGCATCTCTTCCTGTCCTCCCTGGACGGGGGGCTAAGAGCAAGCAGCCTGCAGCCAGAGCTGGGATGAGGATACCATCCACCTGAGAATCACAGCAGGCTAGGAGCTAGCAGGGATCTGTGGTGTGCAGCTGCACTGCTCTGAGGAGAACACACTCACTGCTCCCAGGAGAGATGAGAACCCTGGGCTCTGCAACCATGCTCTTAAGGGCTGCTTGGCTAAGATATCCCTGAAACTCTCATGGAAATGGATTCACCTGCTTCCAACACCCAAGAGATCAGTGTAAGCCCCTTCTCCCTCATTTTCCCTGGTCCAGGACACTGTTCTCCTTGTCCTGATAGCTTGCAGCCAAGGATGAATTTAATCCACTCCAGGCTGAGCCCCTCTGGCAGTCCCTGCCCTTTGCAGGGACCTGCTCCAGCTGCAGCAGCTCAGCCTCAGAGCAGATCCATGCCAAGCATCCTCCCCCTCCCCAGCCACGGCCCCCTCACAGGTCACTGAGCGAGCAGCAGGAAGGCTTCTGTCCAAGCCAGCACCAGTTATCCTCATTTCCCACTCACACTGTTTATCTTGGCCCCTCTTCCCATACCAGCCTTCCTTCTCTTCCTCCTTCTGCCCAGGATTGAATTGCTGGGGCTGTCACTGTGGTTAATGGTCTGGGACAGAGCTGGTGCTCCCTGAGAGTCACACTCAGAGACATCTGAGCCCGAGCATTGTGTGTGCACATACCAGGGAGGGGCACCCCGGAGGGGAGAACAGCTGTAAGAGAAACCAGGCACCACTGAGTGAGGCAGGTGACCAGGGGAGAAGAAGGGACAGGGTTAAGCCTGGGTTCAAGAGATGTCAGCACAGAGCCATCAGGTTGTGCTTGGACAGCCGAGCCACTGATGCCATCCCCTGAGGGCTGTTCCCCTCACCCTCAGGACCAGTCCTGGGCCATTTCATTCCCAACCTGTGCCCAGGCATGCTGGCTAGCACCAAACCTGGCTAACTGGATGATGCAGGCAGTCACAGCAGTGCTTGGGAGGAGAGGATGGTGCCTGCCTGTTGGACACACAGAGCTTCAGCTGGACAGAACAGCTCTGTTCAGACTGGCCTGGGCAAAAGGGCACAAAAGGACACTTTGAGACAGCAAGACCTTATTCAGAGTGCACAGGAGATCTGGGGCTCAGGAGGAAAAGGGCCACAGACTCTCAGCTTGCTGTTGATGAGTGGCAGGAGCTGGGGAGCTGCCATCTGTGCCTTATGCATGGGTGTGCCCAGGAAAAGGTGTGTTCAGGAACTTCCTTTGCCCCAAAAGCTTATCCTCGAACTCATTTGCACCCCAGCCGCCAGCAAGTACTGACCCGCCAGAGGAATCAACCACACTGTGCCTCAGTTTCCTTTTACTGCAAGGACAAACCTCCCATTCCTGCAGCACTTCCTCCATGTCCTCTGCCTCTGTGGAAGCTGAGAGCTAGGGAGCTCCAACCCAGCATCTGCACTGGCAGGACTGAAGTGTTTGGGACCGGATGGTGCAACACTGGCACACTCCCTCCTACCCCATCCCTGCACACCCACAGCCTGGCTGAGCAGCGCAGAGCAGAGCGCCTGTTTTCCATGGTTTTCCCAGGAGAGACCTGCAGCCCATCTGTTGTGTCCCTCATCCCCATGAACCCTCCTGCCTCCTCCCCACACCCCAGCACTGCCCCCCTGGCACTGCAGCAGGCAGTGCTGCCTGCTCACCACACACTCCACAGTGGCTTTCAGGCTCAAACATGAGGCACAACAACTACCTCCTGGCTTTTCTTTTTATTTAACAAAATCACAGCACAATTTAAAAAAGAGAGAGTAAAGAGGCATACACATGGAATTGTTGCAATGAACAGATCTAGCAGCAAATAACCTGAGAGCAGCACGACCTCCAGGTGTGGGCATGGGGCAGGGCTGGACACTGGTGTCAGGCTGAGGATCTGGAAAGAGTGCAATATCCCCAAGGAGAGCAGGGCTAAGAGCCACATCTCTGCCTGCTCCACATTAATGGCTCTATTTCTACCCTTGCAAGAAAGGGCAGGAGGGAAAAAGTGCAGGCAATTCAGGAGAGAGAGAGGAACCACATCAGCTACACGTTTTCTGAGGGCATCTGAGTTGTGCTTGGCAAGGACCAGTACAATGTGTGGCCCTTCTCCATCAGTCTCCTCCAGCCCCACACTGTTCTGTGCTGGCAGCCCTTCCCAGGGATGCAAGAGGACTCTGGGCTGGGGCTGGCCAAAGGGATCAGACTATAGCAGGAGGTCACAACTGCTGTGCTGATGGGAAGTCTGAGAGTCCCCAGCTCGACTCACAGACCAGACCATCAAACAGCTTCCAGGCTGCAAAGGTGATGGAGTTCAGCAGCCCCTGGCTCAGTCTGACACAGGCTGCTGGGTCACATTGGAAGCAAAGGGAAAAGGACAGGACAGACAGGGCTCTATCTGTCTGTGGGCCCCATCCCACACACTGGCATGAGTCTCAGGGAGGGTCTGCCCTGAGGTTGGAGGTGGAAGCAGGTTGGCTCTGTTACCATCAGATTCACAGCTGGGAGATGGTCCCCTCCAGCTGTTGGGACCAGCCATGGCTTCTTCAGGACCTACTTGCCCTGTGGTTTGCCCTGGGAAAATGAAAAACCCAACTGATACTGGTGTGCTCCTTGGGCTATGAGCTTCCCCAGGGTCCCTTCCCCTGCTGGACAAGCCATGGTAGTGATGGACCTGTCAGGGCTTGTAAAGCACCACCAAGCTCATGATAAGCCCTCTTCATGAAGATGCACAAGCAGCAGACTCCAAGCTTACAGAGCAGAAGTGAGAAGGGATTTTGCTCCCAGTGTCATTTTCCATGGCACACACCAGCCTCAGGCAAGAGTAACACTGGGTAGACAAAAATCCCAGGGCTGCATTTATTTGGGGTGAAAGAGGGACTACCAAGGAGGCAGATTAGTCCCAGTTGGAGGCAGGAGGGATGGAGACCCAGACAAATTATCCATGCCTTGGATAATTTGTCTTTCCAGCAGCCCAGTCACAATGGCAAAATCCTGTCTGGCAGTGGATAAACCCACCCCCTGGGCTGAGAACAGGGATGTTCTTACCCTCTTGGCAGAGCTGGCATCCAACCTCTCCTGGAGACGAATCACCCATGGGGAATGGAGGGGTGCACAGAGCCGCTTGCCCTTTGTGGTGATGAATCTGCCAGGTCCATGAGGGAAAAAAACCAAGATGCAGTGACAGGCCCTCCATCAATGCCCAAGAGCAGCACAAGCTCTCACCCACTCCCCACCTCAGTGTCCTCCCCATCTCTGCCTGTAGATAACTTTCTTCCTTGGTTTTTGTCCCATGCTCTCCCCTCTCACTGAGCCTCTGGATCTCCAGGATCTCTTCTGCAGCTCTCCCTATTCCTTCACCCTCAAATCCCACTCAACATCCCTCTGCCATCCTGCTCTGCTTTCCACGCTGTCTCCGTCCATCACGGGTGCCTCAGCCAGCAGCCCCTGGGCTCTTACACAGCAGCAGGGATGTCGCAGCCGTCCTGCACCAGCTGGAGCCAGTAATCCCTGACGATCCGCCGTGGGATGGGCGCCTCGCTCGTACGCAGGCAGCAGTCCAGGACGTTGTTGCCGCCGTGCACTGGAGGAGGAACAAAGCAAGCAGGTGAGCCCAGCTCACCTCTCACCTCTCCCAGAGGAGTGACAGGGCTGTGCAGGATGGTGCCTGCAGGAATGCTCTCACACACCGCCCTGCCCAGGCACACAGACAGCTTTGTTGGGTGCTTTATTGCGCTCACACCCCAGTGCTGAGAGCCCTTTGCCTCCTTCCCATGGAAATCAAAGGAGATGGGGAAGAGTAAACAGGCAGGAGGCAACGCACCTGCATCCCAGCTAGCAAGGCAGGACACAGGGGTTCTTACTTACCCTGCTTCAGGGTGCTGCAATACAGACACGCATTTCTGAGGGCCTGGGGATGATTTCAGATTTATTTACTGAAGCAATCACAGCTTTGGCAGCTACCCCACCACCAGCCCACCCCACACGGATCATCCCTGTGACAGCTGAAGGACATAGCTGACAGTGCTTCTCTGCAGGGAAGGAGATCCAGAGTCACCCTCCCAGCAAATCCTGTACTCACTGCTAGCACCTGACAAGGCTGGCAGCACCCATGGATGTCTGTACCCTCAGCAGCAAGGTGTGATGCAACAACACAGAATATCTGGACCCCCCAGTTCCCCACCACATGTAGAGGTTCTGATGTCACCCACCCAGACAGCTGTGACCTGTGCAAATGCCACATCAAGCACCAGCAGCCTCTCAAGCATCAGCCCTGCCCTAATAGACACCCTCCCTCTTGCTCCCAGCCCTGCCACCCGCCCCCAGGCTGTCCTACACCACAGGGTGACAGGACTGTCACCTCTGTCCTGTACTGGGGAGAATGGGACCAAGACAATCCCAGCCCAATGCGTGCAAGCTGGGCTAGGGCACTGGGAGGCAGGATTGCACCATGGCCCTTTCCCAAAAGGGGAGGCAGGGTTGCACCATGGCCCTTTCCCAAACACACCTTCCCAGCCCCAGAGCCCTGTAGGTTCCTGTCTGAACTTTGGGCAGGACAAAGTCCCTGTGAACAGGTTACAAGAAAAGGACGCAGGAGGGCCGAGAGGAAGCGGCAACCATGTGTCCCTCTAAAAGTCTGCTGGAAATGCAAAAAAGAGAAGAAACAGAATCCTCTAATTTCCCCAGGAAAGGCAGCCTGAGAGGTCCCATCTTACCATCCAGGACATGTCCTAGCAACAGGAGACTGAAGCAGAGAAGATGCAGCTGCTGCATTTTGCTGCTGAGTCTGTCAGGGGATGGGCTGGAGGCAGTGGAGCTCCAGGCAGGAGAGGTGAGCTCTGCACAGCTTTCCTGGGCCCTGCTGCTGCTGCTCCTCACTGCTTTTATACCCTTCATGACTTTCACTTTCTTTGAAGGCTGGGACATTGTAAAAGGAATTACAATAGCCTGGATTTAATCTTTGTGCAATTCCCGAATATCCCAGCAGATGCTTTTCCCTGCAGCCAGCTGTTCTGGAATCCTATAGCCAAAAACTCCCTTGCCTTCTCTGCCAGCACTCAGGCCATAGATGTTGCTGGGAAGGACCAGGCAGCTCCAGGGTCCTTTTACCTTGTGAAAGCACCCCAGAGCCCTGGGATAGCACTTGGGGGGCTCTCACCCCACACATTTCCAAGCCTCTTCTCTGAGACATCTCTGGGACATTCACAATAAATATCACATAGTCTCTATCCTCTGATGCTGTGGGAGGTAGAACTTGCCTCATCCTCAGTTTTGGGGTATATGTTGGTACTGGGGTGATGTCTGTCTCCCCCACAGAGCCTCCCTGGCTGGTTGCTGAAGCCTGGCTTTTCCACCCTGCCCTCCCCAGTGTCTGCATGGGGGCACTTCCAAAGCTGGCAGAGAGAGGAGAACCCAGTCAGTGCACTCCACTCCAGGACCACGATGTCACAGGCCAAAAGGCAACCTGATTTCCAGGTGTCCTAGAAAATGGGTTCTTGGCCAAAGGCAGCTACAGAGCTTCCTGTAAACAGGTTTTCTCCATGCAAGAGCAGAAATCCCCCACAGAGGCTGTGTGCACGGCGCAGGGTGCCAGCATCTCACCCGCTGCGTGGGCACTGCCGAGAGCAAGGACCAGCGCTCCCGCTTTGAATCTTCACAGGAGCACAGGGACGGGGGCTGCTTCTCCTTGGTATGGTGACTCACCACCGTGCCAGTGCCAGTGCCACCTGCAGTGATGTCCCTTAAACCAGGCTGCTTCAGTCCCCTGTGGGAAGCAGGGATCACCAGGGCTGTGCAGCCCAAGGGGAAGGACGACGGAAAGCTCAGTGCTGTCAGCATCTGCCTTGCAGGGAGTTGGAGACGCCAGAGGCAGGGTTTTTTCTGAGGGGCCCAGGGACAGGACAAAAGTAAAGGCACCAGATGCACCTAGATAAATTCCCACTGACAAAAAGAAAATTATTTTGCAGCAAGGGTGAGCAAACCCTGCAGCAGAATCTCTGTGCTTGCACTTTTACCCTTGCTCCCGCTTTGGACTGTCCTTGAACCTAAGTGGAGAGCAGTGTACAGAGCCCCTTCCAACTGGGCACAAGGCACACAACTGGGACCCAGGCACCTCAGTGAGTCCCTCACGCTCCTCTCAACAGTAGGAGAGGCTCTGCCCCTTACCCACCCCATGCTAAGAAGCAAGAGGAGACTCCAGCCATGCCACCAGACATGGTGCCGCATCCCTGCACTGGCACTGGCCTCATGTGTGGGGTGATCTCCTCCATCAGGAAAGCATTGCCTCTGGCTGCTCCTGTGCCCCAGCAGGAGTAGCACAAACAGGATGTGTCAGCTTAACTTCAGTCAGCACCTGCTGACACTCCCAAACCAGCAGAAGTTGAGTTTAGGTGGTGAAGGATTAGCGTCATCAGCCCTGGGCTCCCTGCAGGTTTGGGGATGTAGGCTGGTTCTGCAACCTGGTCTCTGCTTAATCTCCTCAGAACACTGTCAGAGAGATGTCACAGCGGGGAGGATGACAGCTCCTGGTAGCTGGTGGCCAGAACTGCTCCCAGCCGAGAGCCAGCTCCTTGCTGGGGCTTGGTCTCACAGTGTGGAGCTCCCTGCAAAGAGTGGGTCCCAAGAGCAGCACCCTGACACACTGGGGGGGTGGGGGTGCTGGGGGGGCTGCCCAGCAGCAAACCCTTTTTTCCTTGAATGTTCTGGGTGGAGGGTGCTGGGACTCCTGAGTTGTGTGACTCTCCTCCAGGCACTGCTGGGTCCTGCACCCCATGGCAAGCAGGGGTGTCCCCAGCCACCACTTCCCTGGCACAAGGTTCTCCCACCTCCTGCTGGCTCCCAACTGGCTCTACACCAAAAGGAGCAGGCTGAGCTGGGAATATATCCATGTGGGACTAAACCTCTTACTACCTCTGTCTGCAGGGGAGCCCCATGCCCTGAGCTGCCCCTGCCAACAGCATGGGTAGGAAAGGGAGTTTGCTCTTCCTCATGACAGTTGTCAGGGTGCCTAGTGGGTCAAAGCACAGCAGCTTCACACGCCTCTGCTCCCCAGGAAGAACACCAGAGTGAGGAAAGGGGCTTTCCACTTGCATTGTGAAAGGGGAATGTGGTGGGTTTCCCCCCTCTTACTCGGGGTCAGTAAGATTTCTAAGAAAAGCGTGGTCATCTCTGAAGTGCATCCCTGTGGCAGGAGGAAGGTCACCCATCCCCCTGGCGGGACTGAGCCTCAGGGGCCAGAAGAGGCAATGCAGAGGGGGGGAGACAGGAATCTTCAGGGTTCAGGCTCCCCAGAGGCACAAACAGGCAGGGGACTTGGTGGGGATGAGGAAAGAGCATTGCTCACACTGACTCATTTAAGCCTCTTCCTGAGCAATTAGGGAGCACTGGAGCTCCAGCCCCAAGGACGCCACAGGATGCAGCATGAAGCATCCATGATAACTCATTCCTGTCGAAACCTCGATAATTCAGTTGTCAATTTAAGTGGAAATCAGGAGGGACTAATGATCCCTGTGGGAAATCCAACCCATTGAAATGTAAACTGACCATGTAGGCATCACCTTCACCCCTGGGCTCTCCCCAGGGAGCACTGACCATGCTGCTGCCTTCCTGGAGACCTGGTAGCCACGGGAGCTGCCAGGAGACCTATTCCCCAGGCTGTCTGGTAGTGGTCTGCCTTCCACCTCTGAGCTGCAGAGCTGGAAAGGGCAAAGGGGGAATTTCAGCAAATTCCGGCTACTGCCAGTCCCTGGGGGTGGGATCTGGGCTGGCTGCGTTCATTTCATTGGGAAATACTGGGAAAGAACTGCAGCTGCTTCAATTCCGCTTGCAACACCCAGCTCGTGGCAGCCTCACACAGCTCCCAGCACATTCCCAGTGCTGGTGCAGCACAAGGACTGAGGCCACAGCAGCCATGGGGCTCAGGGCCCCACTGGATCTCCTCTAGCTGAGTGAACACAGCCAATCTGATTAGATGGAGATAAGGGGGCAAAGCTAGCAAGTCACAGCTTCGCCCAGAAGTAGCAAAGATGAATCTGAGGATCTGGTCCAGAAGAACTCAAAAGGTTCCAATTCCTGCTCTGCCTCTAATACTCACTGTTTTCAGTGTCACTGGTGTTGTGGTCACCATGAATGATGAGCAGCAGATCGAAAAAACCTTCAGCTGTGTCTTGCTCTACACTCCTAGGCAAGCAAATATCTCCCAAAATCCCTGCAGCACACGTGTCCCTCAGCATCACCTTTGGGCTGCAGATGCCCAGCCAGGTGCTTCCTGCAAATAGCATGGAGATGGCAGTGGCCAGGTGGGGTACCCCATCCCTGACTCCCTGCCATCATTCTGCCTGTCCCCTCTGCAGCTCCTTCCTGAAAAGGGATTTCAGAGGGGATGTCTGGGGACAGTTCAAAGACCTGTACAAAAAGCAGCCAGTCAGCAATTTCCTTGGCACATCCTGCATGGCTTGGCAGAGAAGGATGCCCAGTGAGGCTGTACACCCCGTGCACTTGTGGACAGATCTACAAGAAAATGGGACAGAACAAACCCTTGGGGGCTCTTTGACAACAGGCAGGGGAGACTGTGAAGTTCTTGGTTTCTTGCAGCTCTGGAGCAGGACTCACGTTGGCCCCAGCACAGGACATCCTCAGAGCAGAGCAGATGCTTTCCACAGCCAAGGAGCAGGTCTGCAATGGGGAGATAAGGATGGGACACAAGCAGAGGGACCTTGGGTACTGGGGAAATGGAAGGAGGAATAACAGCATGGGATACGCCAAAGCCAAGGGTCTTCAGACAGCAAAAGAGAAGGTGGGGAAAGAAGGACACTTGGGAGTTACACGTAGCCAACAAAAGGGCTGAAAGGAAGCCCTGGGCTGTGCCCTCTAGGATAGCATGAATGCCAGGGGATGGCCAGGACTGGGAAATACCTTGGAACGGGAAAGGTGAGAGTCCCTCTTGGCCACCAGCCACTTTCCCACATCCTCTCTGCTCTCGAGACCATAACAGGCCTCAGGAGAGCAGTGTTGGTGGAGAGAACACCAAAAAACACCTCGAAGCTTTGCTTGGAATCCAAAGCCCCTCTCACACCCGTGCAGCCACAGAAGCAGCCCTTGGCAGCACTTGGCTGCTGCAGCTCTGCCCACTGCTGCTGCTGGGCCAAGACCTGGGATGGAGGGATGGAGCTGATGTGCCTGTGTGCAGGTGAGCCTTGCTGGAGCTCCACCTGGCATCACAGCCCAGAGCACTCTGCTGCTGGCACAGCCCTGGGACATGCTCTGCACAGCTAATGACTTAAGCTAATAATTTGGCCTGGGCTCAAAATTTCCTTGGCTGCTCTTGTTTTTTGTCTCGCCCGGCTGCTCTCTGCCATCACTGGAGCCTTTCTGCTCCAGAGGGGCCGAGCTATCCCAACTCTTTGCTCAGCTTTGCTTCCTTCCCTGCAGACTGATTCTATGTCTAAGTGGGCTTTTATACATCCCTTGCCCACCTCCTACCCCAGCACATACTTCATCAGCACTGCCTTATCCTTGCACAAAGCATCAGGCTGGTCCTGCCCAGGGGTACAGCTCTGTGAGTTCCTTTCTGCTGCTTCACCACCTTAGACCTCCTTCTTCACATCTCTTGTCCCAGCTGGGATCCATGGACTCAGATCCTTTGTGAAGAAGGAATTTTGCTGCAGGTTGTGGTTCATTACTTCTCACAGGGAATCTCCTTGGAGGTGTTTTCCTGGTGCCATCTCACTGTAGCAGCACTGTGACCACCTGTTTCACACCTGCCTTGAGAGGCTCCCAGTAACCCTGCCACCTTATCTGCCTGGAGAGCAGCATTCAGCAATAAATCTGGAAGGAGAGTGCAAACACCTGTGTGTGTGCAGGCATGGGCACAGGTGGGTTGGATTTGTGCATCTGTGCCCATGTTCACGTGTGCTTCCTGAGCAAGGGACAAGCTCCCACGTGCTTCCTGACTCTTTTTTTTTTTTTTTTTTTGGTAAGTTTTAGGGCAAATCAGAACAGCAATATTGGTATATCTTTTTAACCTGTTGTAACCTAATGCCCTCCTGGCATTTAAAGGGAAAAATCCCTCTTGTGTGGTGTTTTCTTCCACAGCCACAGAGACACCAGGGCACATTTCACGTGCTGGCTCGCTCCTGCCGTATTCTCATGCTTAGCTGTTTGTGGTTTCAGATGTATTTGTCTAGACCTCATTTCTTGGGAATTTTTGCAACCATTTCACAATCCCCTGACACCACAACCAGCACAAGGAGTTCATCAGAGGCAGGCCACTGGATGCAGTGTGTCCTCATCAAACACAGGGCTGCCTCCACCCCTCTCATGGCACCCCATCTGACTCCTTGTGTGCAGGTATCAGTTCCCAGGCTCCCAGCAAAGCCCAATCCAGAGCATAGCCTCATTATTAACCTGTTTTATTGCTGTTATCCCAAAGCAGCAAGGAACACAGAGCCCCTGCTTTGAACAAGCAGTGCTCACCCAGGATGGGTCGGAGTTAGAGGGACTGGCTTGGCTCTGAGAAAAGATGCTGTGTCCAAACCAGTGTTGTGCCCATGTTCTCTGGCACCTCAGAACCCCTCACTGGGGACAGATTAGCAACCAGAATGTCTCCACCTTGCTGGGAAACACAGCTACAAGAGAGGGGACTTGCACTGCTCCCCTGTGCCAGCAGCTCCCAGTCCGAACACCCCAGGGATGCATCACACAGGAGCACTGTAAAAGCCAGGACCTGGGGGATGATGGTGAGTGGGGCAGGAGAACACCCCGCCATGCAGCCCTTCCCACCCCAACAAGACCCATCACAACAGTCAGAACAAATGAATTTGGTTATAAAGAATACATTTTATTGCCACACATCCTGTCCAAAAGCCGGTCTGGCAGACAGCCGGGTGTTCAATGTGGAGGAGGAGACAGCTCAGCGCCTGTCCCATGCTCGGGGCCAATCTCTTGGACTTCACAGTTACTTTGCACAGCCTTAAAATGATAAACCTAAATGCCCTATTAATAAAGCAATCAAGCCAGATACATACTTGGTAGAAACACTCAGCTATAAGCTTTACTCCAACAAACACACTGCCCGTGCTGATACTGTTAAGCTCTGCAAATCCTATTATTGCATTTATATGATTTAATAGACCTTTACTGACCAAAGTCCACGTTCAAAATCTCTGCAAGCAGATAGCAGCATGGCTCTAGCACAGCAGTTTAATTTGATCCTTCTCAGCCAGGGAGAGAGGAGAGAGGGTTGCAAGCACAGGGAGATGCCATTTTCCACCCAGCCCCTATCCCAAGGGTCTGTCCCACCTCCACTTGCAGTCTCACCTAAACGTGTCCTCTACTCAGTGACTTTTCTCACTAAATGTTTGGGATAGAGCTGCTCTCAAATGGCTGCAGGATGTCTACAGTAAAATTTACAAAATCTGCTATTCCCCCACCTTCACAGCCTCACATGTGCTTTTCCCCATGTGGGCTTTTCAGATTTGGTAAATATGTATGAGAGGGTTGCTGGGGCTTTTTTTTTTTTCCCCAGAAAACTAAGCATTTGTCTTATTAGTGTCTGAAACCCTGACACAAGCAAAGCCAGGGGAAAGAAGAGGGTGAAATTCCACTAAACCGAACAATTTGTTCTGATTTCATTGCAATTTTGTAGCCAGGGGAGCTAAAAGGGTATAATTCCACTAAATTGAACAATTAGTTCTGATTTCACGGAAATGTTGTACCTAAAAAAGAAAATGAAAAAACCAAAGGGACAAATTGTGGCTATCTTTATACAAACTACTGTGCAACAGTGTGCCATAAAATCTGAAAGATTAGAACAGTCCAGACATGCTGTTACCCCAAAACTCTCCATCTCAGCTGCTATTAATTGCTCTGCAAAGAAGCACTCAGCAAGCAGCTCAAGTAGGACCACAGGACTTGGGACCTGCCTGGTTCCCCATGCCTTGCAAGAAGGAGCAAAGAGATGAGAGGAAAATAAAATGCAGCCACGGTTTATTTGGTAGAAAAATAAGAGAAATCTTCCAGAAAATCCAGCCTGCAGCATAAAGGCTACTTTATGAAGCGTAAGGAGAGAGAAGTAAAGCCTTTCAGGAAAACTGAATGAAAGCACAGTTTTCAAATATAAATACAAATGTATAATATCCCCCAAAAAAAAGTCATAGGAAAAGCGTCCATCCTGCTAGGCTAAATAACTCCCATTGAGTGGGAAGCATGTGCACTTCCCTCTGGAGGCCATGGCTCAGCTCCCACGCCCAGGTCCCCACTTACTTGGCCGTGGGACGAGCGAGGACCTGGGTGCCTGCTTTGCTGAGAGCGCCCAGGCACTGCAGGTGCTGGGGGATCTCTGTGTCAGGCATAGCAGCAACAAAGAGGTGGTGGGGCAGAGGGAATCCTCCTCAGCCTGCCCCATCCCCGCCCTGGGGCTGGCGGGTGGGTGGGTGTGTGGTTTGTGTGCGTCCATTGCCATTGCCGTGGGTCAGTCACCAGGGGAAGGCGTCCATCCTGACAGAGGCAAGCAGGAGGGGGTGAGATGGAGAGGGGCTCAGCCAGATCATCCCCCCCAGCTGGGCCATTCCCTACTGTGACCTGCCCTGCCCATCCCAAGCATTGCCTTATCCCAGGGGGTCCAGAAACAAATTTAACTTCAAGGCAAGAACAAACCAGGAAAGAGTTGTTCCCTAAGTGCCTCTGTGCTCCAGCCATGGCTCTGACAGTTCTCTCAGGCTTTGCACCAGGAGCTGAACCCCACCCTCCCACAGAGAAGGATCTAGAATGGGGTGCAGCACCCTCACTCTACTCACCCCCCTCACCTACCTCTTCAGGCCTGACTTAGACCCTCTGCCGCCTCTGCTTCTTGGGTCTGCCTCTGGGACGCTGGGTCTGCCCCTTCTTCCTGTTCTTGTCATTCTTGGCCCTCTTGTCCAGCTGCTGAATCAACTTCAGGACAGTGTCGTCAGTGGGAGAGGCACAGATTTTCCTGTTCCTCTTGGTGATGAGCCTGGGGGAGCAGCAGAAAGATTTTCTGGGGGAGGAGCAGAGGGAGGACAGGGAAGGGTTTGTCTGAAGCCAGACTGTTCCAAGCGGTCCTGGCCACCACAGGGTACTCACACAACAGAACGGAGGTAACAGCCCGACTCGGGTCCCTGTTGGCGGTAGGATGTCACCACGCCACCGAGGAGCTCCTTCTTCAAAGGTCTGTTCTTCAGGCAGCAGTCCAAGGCTGAGCTTCCAATGCCTGTGGGCAAGGAGGGCATGTGGGATTTGGGATCGCCAGTGAGCCAGGACGCCTTCAGCACAGAATGCCAGCTGACAGCACGGGGCTTGTTTGGTGTCACGGATCAGGGAGATCCTAGGCACCACATGGGGTTGGAAGCTTTGGACCCCAGTGCCCAGGTCAGACCTGGTCCCAGGAATACGAGACAACACATCTGAGAGTGGTGACAGGGAAACTGAGGCAGAGATAAGCACCTTGCAAAGGTACTGAACATCATTCTGCTCTTTTCACCAGGCACATGCACACAGACACACTCCAAGCCAAGCAAGCCCTGCCAGCCAATGCCACAGGCACACACACACACACAGAGCCCTACACACACCTGCACACCCCAGGGCCCTACAAACACCACCCCACGCCCTGCGCACACCCCAGTGAGGACCCGCACACCCCATCCCAGCAGAAGCAGGCAGGAGGGCTCCCTGCCCCTCACCTTGAGCCTGGCCGATGAGCAGGGAGGCAGCCAGCAGCAGCAGCAGCAGCAGGAAGGGGCGGAGAGCCATGGTGCTGCCAGGGGCGCCGAGCAGGGCAAGGCTTGGGAGCAGGGCAAGGTTTGGGAGCAGGACACACACTGCTGCCTCGTGCTGAGGCTGCTCCTATTTATCTGTGCATTCCTTGCTTTCGTTTTTGGACAGCTTGGCAGGCAGCCCACCAGCCGGCCAAGGGCTGGGTGATGCACGAGTAGAGGGTGGGGGATTCCTGGAAGCTGCAAGCCCCCCTTTACAGACACGTCCTGTCTTGTTCCCAGCTGCCCATCACAGGGGCGTGCTAGGTAGGGGACGTGCTGGAGACACAGCTCCCATCACAGCTAGATGGTTTTGTGGGCTCCAGTTTCCTACACAGTCTCACAACCTGCCACTACCTGCTCTCAGAGGGTCGGGTGTTTATTCCCATGAAATGGATCCTGGAAGGTGGCCAAGCCTTCAAAGAAACCAAGGAGTCAACCTGGTTTGCTCCCCCATTTGGTGATTTGCTTCCAAGCCAACCACCAACACAAATAGTAGGTGAGAAGTGGCTCAGGGTGAGTCCAAACCCCTTCCCCCTGAGCCCCCATCCATGTCTGGCTGCCTTGGGGATGAACCCAACTGAACAAAGCTGAATAGAGCTGTAGGGCTGGGATGTGTGAGGGCCAGACTGCAATGGGGCCCGGGAAAACATCACAGCCCATCATATTTTGGTGCTGATATCAAATTGAGGGAAGCTGGGGTGAGTGGGGACCTTGAGTAGCTGAAGGAATGTGCTGACAAGGATGTGAAAACCCACAGCAGCGTGACACGGCCCTGTGCAGCTGGACATAGCTGGACAGATGGGGACCACATACAAGTGAACCCAAAGAGCTGAACAGGACCCCACAGGAAATTCCTGTGGTGATAAAACCCATTCATGGAGATGGCCTTTGTTACTGGACCAAGCCCTGAGCAGCTAGTGTGACACTAGTCCTGCTATGGGGAAAGGACAGTCAGACACTTTTCAGGTAATCACCAGAGCACGGTCTGGAAGAGACCAAGGTGGTTTCACAACTGCTTTGGGACACCTGTTCCAGTGGTTGATACGTCCCCAAGTTGAAAATATTTCCCTCGCTGTTTAATTGGAGTTTCCTGTGATGGGTCTGGTGTCGCTGCCTCTCACCCTGCTTGAGAGCCCCAGCACCACTCCAGCCCCCCTGGACAACCCCCAGCAGCAGGAATTCCCCCTTGCCATCCTTCACCACTCACTGCTAACAGCCTCTCTTTGCTGACCTCCAGCTCCTTGGACAGCTCCTGTCCCAGTGCTCATGCCAGCTGTGTCCTGGGAGCCCCAGTGGAATGGGCAGCCCTCATGGGGTCTAACCAAGGGTAGTGGGGATCAAACCCATTTGAGAGCCCTACTGCCTGGGAGCTGGGCTGTAACACCAGGACCTTCCAACAGTTTCTGTCAATGACCCTGACAAACAGACATCAAGGACCATGAGCAGCCCAGGAGAAGCCCAAAGTCGCAGCTGCTGCAGAAAGCAGAGCTCTGTAAGGTGCCCACTCTCTCGTTCCCCTCAGCAGGGAGAAGGCAGTGCTGGAGTCATGGATCACCAACAACTGCCAGCCAGGAGAGCAGCATTCCTCTGGGACAGTGGGGCAGTGTGCCAGGGCTGCACTCCTGGGGCTTCCTCCATCCCTCATGCATGGAAATCCCGTTCAGGGGTGCCCAGATGGGAGGAGGCAAATCCCCACATGCTTGTGCAGCACAGAGGCTGCCGTAGAGCCGGGCAGCGGAGCCTGAGGCAGGCAGCAGGTTGGGCAGTAGCAGGTTGTCTGCAGATGCATTTCCCCAGGGTATTTGGCAGCATGGGGAAGGAGCTCCCAGAGGCATCCTGTGTACTGTCACCCGTCTCCCTAATCCCAAAGCACTGGTGGCATCAGGACAGGGCAGAAAATGAGAGCCATGCTGGTATTAGTGCCTTTCCAGCCCTTTCTTTTGCGACCTCCCCAGAAAGCAGTGCCTGGGTGCTCACAAAGGAGCCCAGGGGAGCTCTGCAGTCCCAGCACAGAGCCCAGATTCCTCCCTTACCCAGTCTGTGTCCCACTAAGGCAGCAAGATCCTGGAAAGTCCCTGGCTCTCTGAGTGTTTTGAAGACACCACAGCAGCAACCTCTGGCCAGAGGCCAACCCCAAACACGGTCTGAGCTGCTGAGTAGGGTCAGGGCACGTGTTTCCCTTCCCAGAGGCATCAGTCTTTGGCAATTCCCTGTTGCTGTGACTTGCACCTCTAACAAAGCATCTGCATGAGCAGGCTCTCACTCTTTCCAGGGAAGGTGGCTGGAGAGGTCCCAGGAGGGAAAGGGGCACTTGGCAATTGCAGACACATCTGCATGCTTGAGCAGCAGGGCCCCTTGGAAAGCAGTCTGGGGGTCCGTGCCTTGTCTCCCCTTCTGCCTCCCTTCCCTCAGACCATCCCCTTTCACTCCTTGCTCTTGATGTGCCTTTCTCTGTCACCTGTTTCCCCAGCCCAAGGAGAAAGAAGGAAGCTTCTGGCAATGAGAGGTGAGTGAGCATCCCTGTTTGAAGGAATGACCAAACTTTTGGGATACAGAGGAACTGACAGTGGTAGGGGTGGAGACAAGGTTTTTTAGGAGTCTCAAACACAAGCAGCCTCCAGCAGCTGGGCAGGCACAATTTCCTGCACATAACCCATTCCTCATTTACCTGGGCTCCTGCAGTGACCGCCTTTTTCCATAGCTCATTGGTGCAGGACGGAGGCAGACGCGGGAGGGATGCACAGCCAGGCAGGTTGCCCTCTGAGGTGTCTCAGCTACAGAGAATCCCCCTCTGACCACAGGGTCTGTGTCTAACACTGTACAGAGCCATTGCAATGAGGGTCTGTACAATGATGCCTCCAGCTACCCCCGTGCTCGGGCAGGCCAGCTCCAGCCCTTCGGATCCCTGTGGTGGAGGAAACTCCACAGTGCATGAAGAGGGGAGGGTGTCCTAGGCAGAGACTGTGGTGTCCCCACACACAGAGTGCACAGAAACAGTGGGACTGTAGCAAAGGTCACTTCACTGCCTTGCTCATGATCCCTTCCCAGGCAGTAAAAGCACCACAGGTCTCTCAAGCCTCCATCCCAAATCTTTCCCAAGTTTGCACCTGCACCAGAGCACCAGAGCCCCATGACCTGGGGTTCATGTGTGGATTACTCCCTTGATTTCCAGCAACACAGTTTCCTAGCACCTCAACCCACATTGCCAGGAGATCTGTTCTCCTGAGCCCTCTGCTCATCCACACCTGGACAGACCACCACTGCAGAAGCCTCCAGCTCTGTCCCACTTAACCAGACTGCAGGGGCTGCTTCCCAAGCAGCTCCGGGCTGGGAGCAAAGGTTCCTCAAACTGAAGGCATCAAGAGGGGCCAACCAATGGGACTGGGAATTTCCAAATCCTTGTGGAAGCTGCCTCCAAGTTACAGTCACTGCTGACAGGAACAGGGTCGCACGGCTCAGTTCAACCCGCTGACCAGCACATTCCTTCCTGCAGAGGCCCCAATTCCCAGGACCCAGCGCAGAGGTACTTTGCAGAGCCCAGCGTGGAAAGCCCCCGTGTCTGGGAAGGGGAGCCGGCTGCCAGGCACAACGTATAGAAATGTCAAAGAGCGACACATTCCCTGGGATGCGGGAAATAATTGCTGGAAGCCGGCGGCACACGAGCCGGGCAGGCTGCCTGCTGGCTGCTGCGCTGTCCCCGGCCTTCAGCAAGGCCACTGGGAAGAGCAGGATAAGCTGAGAAGGGCAAGGAAACAGCTCCCCGGGAGTGCACGGCTGCTGGAGCCAGCTGGGCTGGGAGAGAGTCTTCAGCCTTGAAAAGTTTGCCCCACACACACTCTTTGTTTCCCCAGATAGAAACTCGATTTCCCAGCCTGGTGCGGGTTAACCTTTGGTTGCAAGCATCCCTGCAGAGTGATTCAGGTTTAAGGCAGGATGCTGAAAATGTTCAGGGGCTAAGTGAACAGGATGAGAGGGAGCTGAGCAGATCCTGCAGCCTGGAGCAGTGCTCTCTTCCCTCTGCAGGGTGTGCAGTGCTGCACACAGTGCTTGCTCAGGCCCAAAATCGAGGGAATGGGCAAGTTTTGTGTCCCCGTGGAAAATGCATGGACAGCATTGCTCAGTTCTCAGCTCCCCTGATCGAGGTACATGGGATCCTTTGGACTGTGGCTGTTGTGAGTGTGTATACAGAATATGCAGGGGAGATGGCTCAGAGCCTGTCCCTCTGTGGCATGGTGGAGACCCCCATGAGGTGGCCAAGAATTGTGTGGGGCAGGGGACAAGGCAGAGAGTGGGAGACATTTCAAGGAAGAGAGGTTTAGCTGTTTGCAGAATCCTCCAAACACAGTGTCCCTCTCAGCTAGCCCTCAATCCCTTCCACCAACCACAGGTACAGCCCCATCTCTTCCCTCAATGCAGGAAACACATCAATACTCCACCCAGAAATCCCATGGGTCCTCGTATGGAAGCGTAAAACTCAGTGGAAACTACTGGCACCAAGCCAGCCTTCAGTGAAAGTAGAGATGGAACAATCAGGAATCCTCTCAGGGCAGGGGGAGCAGCAGCTCCCGAAGCAGGCACAGCCTGTGCCAGCCAGGATGGAGCTCTGGGAGGTGGGAGATGGCAGTCTGGGACAGGCTCTGTCTGGGATGGACATGTGTGAGGGCGTCGCTCTGGCCTGGGTGTTGGGGAAGATGAAAAAGAAAAGCCTTATAAACATGATTGTCTGGCAAAAGATTTTGAGAATATAGAAACTGTAAGTGAGATTGAAATGAAAGCAAGCTTTGAGATACCTTAGTTACTGAACAACTGGAAAACAATGGTGTGGCTGGCTGAAGGTAATCCCCTTTTGATGAAACAACACCCTCTGCTTACAGACAGGTCCAAGGGTCATAGCAGACCCTGCCAGCTTGGCAGAAGGGGTCCAAAGAGGAGTTTTTAGGGTTTAAAATGTAACACAGTATGGTAATATAATGATTCTTATAGGCTGTATGTAAATGCCATAGGATTTGAATATTGTACTAGATTGGTTAGTGAGATTTAGAATATCCAACACAGATTAAGATTTATTGTATTGTAATGGAACCTCACCTCTCTTACCCTTTTACTCCCTTACCTTTTTTACTCCCTTACCCTCTTACCCTCTCATTCTGTCTCCCCCTCTCTTCTCTCAGGCTGCTCTGAGCTGTGGCCGGCAGCTCCCAGCAGGGCCCTGCACCCAGGCCCTCTGCAACAAACCACAGGCTCCACGACCTGGCTGCAGAGATCTCTTGTCTCCATCCGTCCCACCCCCTGATGCTCCTACACTGTGAATTCATAGAGATTTGAGAGGCTGCTGGGAAATAAAAAGCTGTCTAAGTGGTTTTTTGGAGAGGAAACTGCTCCTTCTCTCCTGGGGGGTGGGACTGTGACACCAGGCAGAGCCCCACTGCAGATGCCCAGCAGCCCGCTCTGCCCCACGCTTCTGGCACGAGCTCACCTCCCTGTGAGCTTGAACCACAGGAAACAGGAGCTGGCACATTCAGTGAATTCAGCAGTGGCAGGGGGCTGTGTGTGGAGATAGAGGAATTAAAGACAGCCAAAGGGAAATGAAGCAAAACATCGAGAAGGCTCTGGAGATTTTGCAGAAGACATTACAACAAACCATAGACTAGGAGCTAGGTATGCTTCAGCCAAGACTGGAAAACTCCAGAGAAGGGCTCTGCTCCTTCTGGTGGCTCAGCCAGACACCCCAGCCAAGGAAGCAGCTGCCAAATGCCCAGGCAGCAGTAGAAAAGACAAACAGCAGAGAGAAAGCAGAGAGAAAGCAGAGAGAAAGGAGATGAAGCCCCACAGCAGGAGGAGGTGTCAGGCACCAACACCAGTCCCACCATGTTGCTTGCCCATTTCATGGTCCATGAGCATTAGGACTTGGCACCAAGGAGCACCAGGGCCAACAGGGCACCTGAGTAGTCGCTGGCCAAGTTGCTCCCAGCAGCCTGCACAGAAAGGAAACAGCTGCTGGAAAAGAGGGAAGTGGATAGGGAGGCTCTGGGAGCTCAGCTATGCAGGGGACAACTCTCTTCCTGGGTGGATATAGTTAAAAGATAAGAAGTTACATACCCCAAGCTTAATTATAACTGGCCATGAACAGTGATTCAGAGGAGTAGGGCAGAATAACAGAGCCTTCAGAACTTGGCAACAGCTGGCTCCACCACCAGGCCAGCACTATATGACATGAGGACTGACCTGAGGGTCATTTTGGCAGCAGGCAAACACAATTTACACAGAGGAGACACCCTGCACCACCCAGGAGACCTCCACAATGCAGAGCAGTCTCCTCCCAAGCACACAGAGAGCAGGGACTGACCCAGGCACATCGAGGACCTGGGGAGTCAACACTAGGTGTGTGACCTGGGCATCACCAATGGGGTGTGTCCAGGAGGATGCAGAGGACACATGCCTAAACATGGGAAAAACATTGTTTGGAGCTGGGACACTGCTCAAGGGACCACAGCCAGCCAGGATCTGTGGTTCAGCAGGTGGCTGCAGGCAGTGTGTGAGGGGCTGGGAACAGTGAGAGGGGCTGGAAATTCCCCTTGGGAATGGGGATCAGGCAAGCATCTGTTTACAGCAAGGGAAGAGCTGCAGGCCCAGGAGCTGTGACACTCCTGGCAGCAGCTGCCTGCCAAGGCCACACAGATCTGCAATGGCAGCTCTGGAAAAGTCAGCCAGAGAGTTGGAGAGATTCTCTTTGATGGTATTTGGCTCAGGCATCAGGTCAAAGGGCAGAGATACCATCATGCCCACCGATGGCTGCATCCCAGTGCCTTGGCAGCAGAGCAGACCGTGCTTGCTGCAGAGATCTGGAGGGGTTCATGGCTGCCAGACTGAGAATAAGTGCAGTTCCATGTCCTCCAGAGCTGGCTGACTGTGGTCACAGGCACAAAGGGGAAATTGCCCACCAAGAATGCCATGGGGGCTGCAGCCCCAGTTTCCAGCTGTGCAGGACTCTGCTCGAAGACTGAAGATGCCTGTGATAGTTGGCAGCATTGTAAACCCCTCATGGTGCCCCAAGGCAAGGTTATAAAGGCAATAAAGAGTTTGTGAGACCAGTTGGTATGGTTGGCATTTATCAGTGGACAGGAAGAGCAGCCTAAGGACAGGTTGCCCAGAAAAACTGTGGATACCCCATCCCTGTCAGTGTTCTAGGCCAGGTTGGATGGGGCTCTGAGCAATCTGGTCTAGTGGAAGATGCTCCTGCCCATGTCAAAGGGGTTTGAATGAGATGAGCCTAAGCGTCTTTTCCAACCCAGATTATTCTGTGATTGTATAATTCTGTGCTGCTCTCTCCATTGCCTGCAGCTGCCTCCCCTGGAACAGCAGATTCCTTAGACAAATACCTCAGCCCCTGAAGCCCCTCAGGACACAGCTCTGGCAGATGTGGCTTATCCCATTCCCTTTGGGTTTCTCTCTCCTCTCAGCAGGGAGATGAGGCCAGATCAAAATCTCCCCATGGGTCTTCAGACACAAAACTTGTTCTGCCTGTTCCCATCTCTTCCTGCTCTTAGGTTCAAGGCTGAGTTGGGCAGAGCATGTCCCACCAGCAACTAGGGGCAAGGGGGAATGGCTTCAAATGGAAAGAGAGTAGGTTTAGATATGATACTAGGAAAAAAAGCATTACTGTAAGAGTGGTAAAGTACTGACACAGGCAGCCCAGAAAAGTTGTGAGTGCCTCATCCCTGTAGATGTTCAAGGCCAGGCTGGATGGGGGTCTCAGCAGCTTGGTCTAGAGGAAATGGAAGATGGCAGGGGGGTTGGAACGAGATTATCTTTAAAGTCCCTTTCCAGCCCAGGCCATTCTGTGATTCTGTGAACTCACAGCAGTGGCCTCACCCTTCCACCACAGCCCTGTAGCAACACTGCCTGAAGTTAAAACAGACTGATGAGCTCGGATGGGTTAACCCCAGTAAGCAGCTAAACATATGGCTCACTCACTCCCTGCCAAGTGCAGTGGAGGAGAGAACCAGAAGGGTAAAAGTCAGAAAACTTGTGGCTTGAGATAAAAGAAGATTTAATAGGTGAAGCAAAAGCTGCGTGGAAGAAAAACAATATGAGGAATTAATTCACTTCATCCCATAAGAAGGCAGGTGTTTACCACTTCCAGGAAAGTGTTCATCATGCTGATGAAGTAAATACTTCATCACGTGTGGTGGCTCTTTGGAAAGACAAATGCTGTGGCTCTGAAAACCCTCCCTTCCCCTTTCTTTTCCCCACATTTTATTGCTGACAACAACACCATTGGTATGGGGTGCACCTTTGATCTGTTGGGGTCAGCTGTCCCAGCTGTATTCACTCCCTACTGCTCAAGAACTCCCAAATTATAAGAAAGGCATTGAGAATATGCAAACACTGTTCAGCAATAACAAAAACATCCCTGCCTTATCAACACTGGTTTTGATCACAAATGTAAAACACAGCACCATATGAGCTATTATGAAGAAAATTTACTATTTCCTGGATAAAACCAGTACCATCTTCACCCTTTATTTGATTCCATTTAGGTTATGCTCAGGTCCCACACCACCCAAGACCTCCTCATTTACTGTCTCCTCTCCCCTTTCCCATCCTTTGATTTATAAACAATTATCAATCCTCAGTCTGTTGGCCATCATGGTAAAACACCTATAAAATGACCATTAAATTCACTTGGTCCATGACTTTGGGTTCCATCTCTTGTGATGGTCACTGGGGCAGGAGAGGGACTGTGCTGGGTGGAGTTTCTGGGCACAAAGCCAGCTCAGATGGGGTCACTGCTGCACTTGCACTGCTTCTTGTGAGGCTTGTCCTCCACTGGCTCAGGGGGCTCCTGATACAGAAATTTCCACAACATGCAACTCAAATCCCGAGTTACCACAGTGCAAGGTGACAATTTCCACCCCTGGTCTCTCAGGGTGATGAGCAGGGGGTGACAGTGATAACAGTCATGATAACACTGTGATGAGCCCCTCCTCTTGCCCCTGCCCTGCCATAGACTCATCCATGGGCCACAATCCCTCTAGGGGAGAGCCCTCTTGATGTGCAGACACTTGTGGCCCCAGAGTTCCAGAGGTGTTCCAGCCTGGCCTCATCCATGGCCACTGATGCTTCACTGAGTATCTGCTGCAACATGGAGATACCCATGGCCACAGACACCTTGGGGTGCACCACATCCACACTCCAGGGACTCCATCTACAGGCCACAATCCCTTAATCCCATTTCTGGGAGCTCCCACTGGAGTTAGAGCCTGCCCAGAGCAGCAGCACTGGCCATCTGCAGGCCCAGGCCCATTGGCATGGATGTTATCAGAATGCTCCCAAGCACAGCACAGGAAGGTGGCAAGCTGCACAGCACTGCAGCAAATTGCTAAAGCAAAAAGCAGCCACTGAGATGCACTAGGGTCCAGTGAGTATATATATCGATAGATAGATAGATAGATAGATAGATAGATAGATAGATAGATAGATAGATAGATTTACACAGTATATGTAAGATACTGTAGTATCTTACAAGCAAACCCCATGGCAAGCACAGGAGCTCTGCCCGCTGACAGCTAAATGACAATGCAGATATAAACTCAGTCTAACACATTCCAATCAAATCTGTCATTATCTCAAACACTTTGAGCACCATGCTGGGTGCCAAGAAGGCCTTTATCTCAGTAAAACCAGTATATCTGCCACACGTCACATTAATACCTTTCCATTTCATGGCTAGTGCTTCACACTCCAATGATACACATAATGCTGTGGAAGCCTCAGGAAAGCACGAAATGCAAGAGACAACCTTCTTCTGCCACTGAGGTCAAGATACAACATTCAGAGAGATTTAATTTGATAGATATGAAAGACGGGAGCATGGTTAGGTTCAGCCTGTCCAACCACAGGACAGGAGCTATCATCAACACAATCAATCCAATCTATTCCTCCTCTGTAAGCACAGCCCAGAGAGCCGTGCTGTCCATCAGTATGTTCAGTATCAGTAATTTCAGAGGCCAAAATAACCTGTACTCACAAAATGTGTGTCTGCCACAAACACTGGGGAATCACAAACCGGGCATTGGAGCTGATGTGCCCTTCTGCACATGAGCACTGGGGGAACTGCTGACACCACCCAGCTTTGGACTCAACCTTTCAGGAAAAAAATGGGATAAGACATTGAAAAAAGGATGAGGAGGAACACACCTGAACAATGGGATGCCATCCAGAGGGACCTGGACAAGCTCAAGGAGTGGGTCCATGGGAACATCATAAAGTTCAAGGCCAAGTGCTGGTGCTGCCCCTGGGCTGGGACAGCCCCTGGTAGCAGCACAGGCTGGGCAGGAGCAGCCCCAGAGCAGCCGTGCCCAGAAGGGCTTGGGGTGCTGTGGGTGAGAGGCTGCACATGGCCCAGCCATGGCACTCCCAGCCCAGAGACCAAATGTGTCCTGGGCTGCACCCAGAGCCCCGTGGGCAGCAGGGCAGGGAGGGGATTCTGCTCTGCTCTGCTGAGACCCACCTGGAGCACTGCATCCAGCCCTGGGCTCCCAGCACAGGAACCACAGGGACCTGCTGGACCCAGCACAGAGGAGCCACTAAGGTGATCAGAGAGACAGAGCAGCTGTCTTGTGAGGAAGGAGCTGGGATTTGGCAGCCTGCAAGAGAGAGAGCTTGAAAGAATTGTGGTCTTCCAGAACCTGAAGGGAGCGTACAAGGAAGATGGAGAAAGACAATTTACAAAGGCATGAAGTGACAGAACAAGAGAGAATGGCTTCAAACTGAACAAGAGTAGGTTTAGGTTTGATATTCAGAAGAGGGAGGTGAGGCCCTGGCACAGGTTGACCAGAGAAGCTGTGGATGCCCCATCCCTGGCAGTGTTCAAGGCCAGGTTGGATGGGGCTCTGAGAAATTTGGTCTAGTGTAAGGTGTCCCTGCCCTGGGGGAGGGCATTTGGAGTGAGATGATCCTTAAGGTCCTTTCCAACCCAAACCACTCTATGATTCTGTGCTGCTCATATCCAAGCTAGAACCTCCATTTATGGCACCAGGGAAGCTTTAATAGATGTCTCCAATGGGGCAAGAGGCTGGTGTGCTGCCTTCAGAGGCACCCAAACACGTGGTGTCCCACCAGATTCATCCCATGACAATACTCATCAAGCCCATTTGCCATCTTGAAGCTGCAGGGCCAGGCCAGAGAGCTGTAAGCAGTTCTCCCTCACTCTGTTTGGCCATGGAGAACAATTTGTTCCCCACAGTAGCTGTGATGATGAGCTCTCTCACGGGAGTGTTTGTTTCCATGACAAACAGTCCACAGAAGAAGAAACATCAGGTACAACTTCCATCTAGTATATCACAAGGAAATCCTACAATAGGCAGCTAAGGACTCACAGCTTTCCCAGAGAAGGAGAGCTGGTGTCATTTGTGGAGATGGGAGAATATTTCCAAATCCCCAGACAGCCCGAGGCTCCTCAGGTGGTGCCATCAGGTCAGAGATCAGGCTGAACCTGACCCAAATGTCCACTGTGCTGCCAAATCATGAGCAGCTTCTCACTCCACAGGACCAGGATGCCCTGGAGAGAGGATCTTACCTGGAAAACAGTGAGGTAAGCTGGCATCTCTTGTGAAGAAGAGCCCAAATCTTTCCTCTCTAAACTGGAAAGAGAAATCTGCTTTGGCCTGTCTGGTACTTCCCACAGGCCAGAGCTGCTCTGTCCTGATGGACTGGTGTGTTCTGTCTCCATCCTTGTCATGTGTCTCCAGAGCCTTGGCAGGCAGACGCTGTCAGGAGGTCACCCAGCCTCTGGCCTACAGCTCTTCCCTTGCTGTAAACAGCCACTCGCGCGATCCCCAGCCCCAGAGGGAATTTCCATCCCCTCCCACTGCTCCTGGACCATCACACCAAACTCCAGGGCTCAACTGCTGCCTGGCTCAGGGTTCCCCCTGTGGGCTGGTGGGTGCCTCTTCCCTGCTGATCCCCCAAGCAAACAGCTCACAGTGACACTCGGGGCCCTTCCCCTTGGCTGAGGATGATGGAGGCAGCCTGGTGGCCTCAACACACCCAGGGCTGCTGTGGCATGTTCCCACTGGACAGAGGGACACCCCTGTGCATTCCAAGCTGGTCTGTCTCTGGCAGCCCAGCTGATGGGTGTCCTTGACCAAGCCCAAGGGGCCCTGCACTCTGGAACAGGGGTCCCATTCCTGCAACCCTCTATGAGTCTTGCCCCACACCTTGGTTGCAGAGCAGACCCTACAAGTTGCAGGAGTCTGGAGGAGCTCAAGGTCGCCAAGATGAGATCAGACCAGACTACGCCCCATGTATCCCACCAGTAAGTGATTGTGGTTGTAATCAGGATGGGAATTTTGTGCTCCTAGAAAGACCACAAGGGCCATGGCCCTAATTCCCATCTGCACAGGGCTCTGCTCCAGTGCTGAAGGTCTCTGTGAGAGTTGCCAGCATTGCAAAACAGTCTCCCAGGAGGGAGAGTGGGAAGATGTACAAACTAGCAGCAGAGGACTGTGTGCCAGTGCAGTGTCAAAAGCTCTGGGGATGTTCCTGCTCTCCCTGAATTCACCCTGTGCTCCCACCTCTGTAAGCAGGGCTGCTGAGGGGTCCACAAACCCAGAGCCCGTTCCCCTGCTGAGCTGCATGCCAGCTGCCCAGAGTGAGAACATTCGCACTAAAATCCTGGGAAACCAAACTTGTCTTCCCTCCTCACTGCCCAGTGTAGCATCCCTTCATGATACAACAGCCAAAGCTTCCAGAGATGGAAACTTAATGTTGGAGAGAAAATCCAGGGCAGAAGAGGCAAGGAGAAGAGTTCAGAGCATCTCCTGCTGCTTCTGGATGGGCATGGACAGAGGGTATGGTTATCCATGATAACTACTGGCAGTGTTGTGGGGTTTAGAGCTCCAGATCAGGATCTTCAAACCCCACACAGACACACATCCACACACACACACACACACACACACACACACACACACCCAATTCGTCTCATGCCTCCAGAATAATGAAATGGCCCCACGTGCTTTTTTTTTGGCAGCAGAATTCCCTTTGGAGCCCTACCTGTATTTCCCTTTCCAAAGAGCAGGACCCCAGCAGCGCCACATCTGCCCTTGCTGGAGGGGTGGCATCACTCAGGAGAAGGAAATGAGGATGCAATCCTCAGCACAGCCACCCCTGTCTGACAGCACACCCTGAACACACCTGGTGTGAGGGACTCCCTCCCTCCCTCCCTGCTGCTGCAGACGTTGTGTGGCCACCCCGGCTGCCTCACCCTGTGCCAGGACAGCACCAGCACATGTAAAGATTGGTCAGATTTGGGCAGCAGACTTTGGAGCAAAAATGCAAAGGTGCTTGAAAACACACAAGACACTTCGCTCTCAAAAAAGGGAGATTGGTACAGAGACACATTCAACCACACACCTCTTTTCCAGCTTCTCATGAAAGTAAACTCTGCTCAGGAGACCACAACAGGACCCCAAGGAGCCACCATCAGCCCCATGACACTAACCCAATCTCCTCCCAGTCTCTCACTAAGTGCCTTTTCACCTTCCATCCCCGTGATGTTAGCTTTTCACTGTCTGGGATAATAGATCTTCCTGGAAACTAATGAAATTTCCAATTGCCCACATATCACAGGGAACTGAAACATTAAGCCTTTCTTAGGGATAATGAGCCTGAGTGGAGTGCACAGCTGAGATCGCACACAGCCGCCTTGGCAAGAGCTCTTCAAAGATAAGGGTAATGCTCCAAACATCCAAGCAGCTCTTGGAGGTCAAGTTGTTCTCCCTTCCCACTTGATGTTATCTGCCTTGCGATCTGCTGGGTCACACAGAGACTTCCAGAAAAAATTCTGTGTTATTTAAAGCGTTTTGATTTCCAGAGACATCGCACAGCTTGGGTGAGTGCTGGGGACTAAGTGCCTCACCAGACACATGCACCATCCTTCTGGTCACCCCTGTACCCCTGTCAAATACTGGCATAACATTTTCTTCTAAATTTTCTGGAAATTCCCACTGTTCGGAGACTTGGCTGGTGCCTGTCCTCATCATGTTTTGCTGAAACAGGCATTTTAGATATGCTAAAGAAAGTGATGTGGGACATTAGAGGAGCTTGTCTCAGGTGAGTGCAGCCTATCTCTGGCATTGTACCCCAAAACTTCCCTTTAAACACCTCTCTGAAACACTGTGCTGGGTCCATCCACCTCCACCACAGTCCATGGACTGTGAGACACTCTGGAGTGCTCGCCTGAGGCTTGCCAAGAGGACTACAGCTGGTGGATCTGCAGCCCAGGCCCACCCCAAGCCCACTGGGGAGTCAGCAGCATCCCTTGTGGGTCTCTGTGAAGGCAGCAGCACCTCCTGCCCCAAAGCAGTGGCAGTGGTCTGTGATCTGCACTGTGCAGGGCTAAGACTGAGCAACACACTGGTCTCCTCCAGCTTTAAATACCAACTCATTTAAACAGAAGCCCAAACAAACAATAAACAAGGGGAGATGTGGTACCCACACCTTCTGTCCTCACTTCCCAGCCAGGGCTCTCTTGCCCCTCCTTCCATGGATGCCAGAGCATCTGCTGGGCAAGCACCCTACCTGCTCCAGTGGATCCTGCCAAGGATGCCCCCATAAAGAGCTGTCCTTCCAGTCCCTTGGCACTAAACTCTACGCTGCAATTTCTGGGAAGCTTTGGATCTCACATATGTTTGTCCCACTTCCCTGGCTCGCCAGCTGCCCAGCTGTTCCTTTCCATTTGAGCTAATCACAGAGATTAAGGCAAAGACCCAGCCTGGAAGGTTTGCAAACAGTTCCAGCCTGTTTCTGCGGGCTGGAAGCAGCTTTTGCAGCCACACTCAGGCACAAAAGCACATGGGCTAATAAACACTGCAGCATCTGTGAAGGGAATTCCCAGGAAGGGCTCGGTGCTAACCCAGGCAAGTTAGCCACCAGCCTGGGGACACTGCAAACCTGATAGAGTTTTTAGGATCACCTGACAGGGTGATCAGGCAGATGCCCTGCAAAGGGGAAGAAAAGGGAGACAGCAAGGCTGGGGGAAAGATGCCCAGATCTGTCAGAAAGGATTCACGTCCATAACACAATCTCACCAGAAGCCTGGGCCCCAGTGTCCTGTGTCCCCCCAGGAGCTCTGCCTAGCTGTGCCCTCCATCCCCCTGAGCACATTAACACACTCACCCCTCAGAGAGGGCAGGCCACCATCCTCCAGGGCTCAGTGGAGCTGAGCAGCCAGCTCAGGGCAAAGCACAGCCTCCATCACAGTCCTTCCAGATAGATCCCCCTGTCCTTGTGCTGCCTCCTGCCTGGAGGCAGTAGATGCTGCCTGGAGCTGTTCATTATTCGATCAGTCCCAGATTTTGCAGCCTTCAAACCCCTGTGGCCCAGAGACCCCAAGCCAACACCACGGAGAAGCCATCCTGCATCCATCCAGCTGTGTGCTGAGGCTTCTGCAGCCTCCCCACGAGGCAAAGCCTCTGTCCCTGCCAGAGGAAACAGGCTGTCCTCTCCCTACTCACCAGCTGAGGGTTCACTCTGGAGCCCCAGACCATGTCTGTATGTTTGCCACTCCACAAAGCAAGCAGCTTGCAGCTGGTCTCGCTGTGACTGCACGGAGGAAGGAGGGAGTGCAGCCATCTGGGGTTCCTGATGGAATGCAGTGTGGGATGAGCAGTAGGGAAACATCACCCCTGAGTGCTGAGGGACAGACACGAGTGTGAGCTGGGGAGGAAAGAGAACATCAGCGCTCCTGCAAGAGGGCCTTGAGGCTGAAATGTGATGTTTTCCCCCACATGGTGCAGAAGGTCCCCCAGTATTGCTGGTTTTGGGGTGAGGGAGACATTTTTTGGGCAGTTTGCCTGTAAGAGCACGACAGTGGCATAAAATGCTCTGGTCTGATGCCCACGAGCTGTGGGGACACAGAGTGGCTGATGTGCTGACACCGGACCAGGAGCAGAGCTCACAACCCCTTTCCTGCCAGCGCAGGGACCCGAACAAGCCTGACAAGCTCCAGGCATGCTGGATGGGGAAGTCTGTCCTTCTCTCCCTCCTCTCCCTGCCACCAGCCCCCTCACTCTCCCCAAGGCCAGCACTACACAAGGCTGGGGGAATTTACATTTGGCCTTGATTGCAGCCATGCCAGGACCTCCCCTGCCTGCCCGTGGGCAGCTCTGAAGGTCAGCAAGAGGCAGAGCTTGCGCCTCTGCTGCCACACACGAAGCTCAGGCTCAGCACAGCCGGATTTTGGCAGGGCACAAGGTGACCAGAGATCTCGGTGACCCAGATGCAAGGACCCCGAGTGCCCCATCTGCGGTGTCTCAGACACACAAGATCCCATCCCCTCCTCAGCCCGTCCAGCTGTTCCCAGTGTGATGTCTTCCAGGCATGAGAACCCAAAGTTTTGCCGGTAATACAAACAGAACAACTTGGACTCAAAACCTGGTCAGTTCAACCAGAAACATAGCTCAGATTTAGAGGGGAGATTTTGAGACAAACAGCTTAATTAATTAAAGGAACACAATCAGAGGAAAAAACACTAGAAGTACTTGCAATTTTTTTTTAATTATTATTTTTCTTATTATCTTTTTTTTTTCCTTTTGTTTTTTTTTAATAAGAATGTTCCTGAAAGCCATATGGGCGAAAGTTGCAAAACATGGGTTTTCCAGTCAGGAAAGTTTCCAGGGGACCACTGAGGACCCTAAAATGGCCATGAGACATTGTGAACCCACAGCACTGATGAATGCCCTCTCTCTGAGCCATAGCAGCATAGACAACAGTTTCTTGCTAGTTGGGAGGACAAAACCATCCCAGAGAATCACAGCGACGTGATTCTGTGGGATGATCAGAGAGAAGTTTTGGATTACTAACAGTCCATGGATGAGGGGTGAGCAAGAAGAAAAGTAATCAGAGGAGAGCACACAGATAAAACTTCCCAGCTTTGTGACCTTTGTGACCCTTAGGAAGACACAAACGGCAGTGGCCTTTCTGTTTGTCCCTTTTCCCTGCTGGTTTCCCCATAGCTGCAGCCCCTGGTCTCTCAGCCAAGAAACCAGGGATCACCTGTAGCTTCAGAACACTCTCTTGCATTGGTTCCTCGTGTTTAATTACTGCAGAGTGATGGTGCTGTCCTGAAGTGATGCTCAGGACGCAGTGGCACTGCTGTAACATCCCTGCATATGCTGGCAAATCAACTGCACACTCTGTCAGAGGCCTCTGAACCAGGGCAGCTAATGCCAGGCTAAGTGCATGGGGGCAAGCAGAGCCAGGGGCCATCCTCGAGGGATGGGGGAATGCAGCCTCTCCATCCAGGCATGAGGGAGCTCTGCCCAAGGCTGTCCCTGCCAGCTGGCCACGGTGCCTGGTGACTTTGTTGAGCACATTTAATCGCCTCATCCAGACTCGGCAGTTCCTTCATTAATCACTAGGGAACACAGGTCCCACCAGATGCTGAGACAGCCCAGACATCTTCCTAGCCCTGTGCACCCTACCATTCCCTGATTTACAGCCTCCTTCCTCCGAGGCGTAGGCGTAACCTCATGCCCTGCTCCATTCCTGATGCAGACGTCAGCATCCCACTGCTTTTTCCCCTAGAAGGTAGTTCTGGCCGCCAGCACCCGAGCAAGTCAGCCCCCAGCCCTGCTCACAGGGACCCCCAGCCCCACATCACCCTCAGAGCCTTGTCCCACAGCCCTCTGCACGAGGCCAAAACATTTGCAAACCCTTTCCAAGCAGCCCCATTAATTTCCCCTCTCCCATCTCCTTTGGAGCTGGCAGAAGAGCATGTTGGATAAATCTGAATCCAGAAGGATATGATGGAAGTTGGCTTTATTTCTTATCCAACTTTTCTGCCTCCCTATGCCGTTTGGTCCGGCTTTTCTCCACCAGCTCCAAGAGTGTTGTGCTCCAAGCAGGTCCTTGCCAAGGCCAATTCTTCTCCAGTCTCAGACCAGGCACTAGGGACTGATGGTAGAGCAGGCCTGAGGTAGAGAAGGTTGTCCCCCACCAAGTATCCAGCTTTCCCCTACCTTTCCTTCAGGCTCACTCTGCACAAGACCACTTCCAGGTGCTGATCTCCCCATTCTCCTTCCTACTCCTTCAAATCCACCTCAGGAACTCGCAGACCAAACAAGGTCTCAAATCCAACCTTCCATACCAAACAGTGGGATCAGAGAGTCACAGAATCACTTTGGCTGGGCCAGGTCGCACAGGATGCCCCATCTGCATCTTGACATCACCTAAGCCTGGAGATCCTTCCAGCTCTCCAGGCCCTTCTCCAAGCATGTCACTGTGCCCATGGGGATGATTTTCCTGTGCTACAAGTTAGATCTCTCTCTCTCATGTCCCCCACTGTGCACCTCCACTAAACACTACCTTCTCAATAATGCATCCACGGGTGTTGGGGAGCTGCTCTCGGGTCTCCCCCAAACCATCCCTTCTCACAGGTGGACAATCCCAGCTCCCCAGCCTCTCCTTTTGGGCAGCAGCTCCAGCCCAAGCCATTTTAGTGGCTTCTGATCAACTCACTCCAGTTTATCAATGTTTCTCCTGTACTGGGGGGACTGAAATCTGAACACATTAGCCAGATGTGGCATAATGAGAGGTCAGCAAAGGAGAGCAATGACTTCCTGAGATCGGCACAAAAGAGTTGAGCCCTTCTGCCTTTTAGCAGCTCAGTGGTGTTGCCAAAACTATTGCTCTGGCAGCCTTGAAAGGACGGTGAACTTTTGTGTGTTCAAAGAACCTGTGAGTGATGCCCAGCATAGCTGCAGCCCCATGGTTCCATGTTGCCCAAAACTGCACAGGGCAAAGCAGTGGAGGAGGTCTTTTGCAGACAACGGATTCAGAGAAGAACCAGGTTTCCTGCCTCTTTGGATGCCTATGGGAATGAAGCAGCTGCAGGCTGCATTCTCCTCAGTGTCAAAAAGCCTCCAGCCTGAGGGAGCCATCAGATGAGCCTCTCACAGCCCCAGGTCTCACTGGTGGCTGTGTAGATGCCCAGTCCTTGCCATGTTTTAGCTTCTTGCTCGTCTCCTTGTGCCTGCAGATTTCATCTACAGTCATTTAATATTCATTTCCTATCATGCTGAACGTCATCAGGTCCAGAGCTGGTCCCAGAGGAATGCCCTGGCAGGTGTCACTTCCTCACAGATGGCTACTGTCCCAAGCCACCTCCTGTTTCGCCCCAGCTCAGGGCAACCTGACATCTCCAAACTCCCACAGGGACTTCCACATCCATTGCATTTTCTAGGGTACCTGGAATACCTTTTGTAGCACAGGAAATGACCAGAAATGGTTGTAAAAAGCTGTGAAATTGACAAAATAAGTTGAAAGTTACTCTGGAGACCTGTCTTGTGAGGCAGGTTGGCAAGAAGCAGCAACTAAGCACTATCAGGAGGTTTTCTTTGTAGGGGACAATTCTGCAGACTCGTGATCAAACCTCCAAAGGGCTACAAAAAAAGAGAAGCCCCATTAAAATCCATGCACACCAAAAAGAGGTGCTGTCTCCCAGCAGCAAGACACAGGGTGTCCCCATGTCAAGGGAAAAGCGATCTCTCTCCACAAGCTTCTCCTCACAAGGATGGAGGAGGCAGAAGTGGAGAGCTAGACAAAGGGGGTCCCTTCCCATGGGACGTGTCTCTATTACCCTTTAAAACCTCGTGTGGGAATTGCATTGCCTTTGCTTTACTCTGCTCGTGCTTTTCCCAGAAAGAGGGAGCAGCCAGCCTTCTGTTGAGACGCTTGTAGTAAGAGCAGTGTCATCTCTGCAGGCCTGACTCACATGAAGGATGTTCTGTGCTTTGGGGAACATGGATGCCTGAGCAGAGAGATACCCAGCAGAGGCCTGTCAGCCCCAGCACCTCCCGGGAGCACCAGGGAAATTCCAGTTGTAAAAGAAATAAAGACGATTGCAGCTAACATCCTTCAGCCCATTTTATAGGGCTCTTGGGTACAATTTATGCAGGCAGCTACTTTTGAAATATTTGCCCTTGGTGTGTGTCTTCTAGCATCCCCTATAGTGCCTGATAAACTGGAAAATATTTCACAGTCTTCCTTACTTCTTCCCAAACACTGAATACAGACATTGCTTTCCTTTCTTGCATAACAGCATTTTCTTTCTCTTGGGAAATAGATTTAAAAGATGAGGATGTGTTTTTGCAGTACCTCCTTTTTATCATTATTGCTGTGGTCAGCCATGCATATTTCCCAGAAGCATTCACAGTTTTATACCTCCCAACTTCCCATTTGCATCTGCTTGTGCCAACCAGCTCCTTTCTGGCAGGTGCTCCCCATTTTTTTGCTGGGCACACCAACTAATCCATGCACCAGCACAGTCATGACCCATAACCACAGAGTTCCAGTCTCTCCAGTCCAGTGGCAGCCACACTGTCCAGGCCCAAGGGGCTGGGCAGCCATGCAGAGACCCCAGGGGCAGGCAGAGATCCCAATGACAGGCAGAGATCCCAGTGCAGGCAGAGATCCCAAGGACAGGTAGAGACCCCAGGGGCAGGCAGAGATGCCAGGGCAGGCAGAGATCCCAAAGACAGGTAGAGATCCCAAGGACAGGTAGAGACCCCAGGGGCAGGCAGAGATGCCAGGGGCAGGCAGAGACCCCAGGGGCAGGCAGAGCCCAGGTCTGCAGGGGCTGCTCTCCCTGGCTCAGGCTCTCCCTGTGCTGCTCAGGCTCTCAGGGGAGTGAGGCTCAGCTGTGCTCCACGGGAGCAGCCAGGCTGGGCGAAGGAGCAGGAAAATTCTGGAACAGTGAGGACAGAGGTGCCTGGTGTGCAGGCTGAGGCAGCAGCCCCACTGCAGCCAGGGGAAGCACTGCAGCCATGGTAGTGACCAGGCACTGGTGGGCAAGGGATGCAGGGCAGGGCATGAGTCAGCCTCGCAGGGATGCTGACGTGTGACCTGCTCTGGCTTAGCCAGGCTCTTCGGACTCAGGGGCCAGTCACCACCTGCAGGAATCCGGGCAGCAGCCAGTGGAACGTCTGCATGAACCACGGCACTGATCCAGAAAGGTTCACTGTCGGAATTCAGGACATCCCTCTGGCAGTCCAGAACAGCCAAGACCCCTGCCACGGGGCCCAGAGACCCTGGCACAGAGCCCAAGATGCCTGTGACTTTGATTACGACCCATGGAGCAAGTTACCAACCTTATATGAAGATCTGCAAGCCACGACAGTTTAAATGGAATGATAGTGAACTTATCAGGGGGTGAAAAATACATTTTTGAGGTTTTTAGAATGGGGGTTCAGGGGACAAGATGGAGGAATCGGGGTGTGTCCAGCCTTTCTCCTTCTTCTTCTTGGCTTCCATCTTGTGCTGTGATGTTGACACTTTTAGATTGGTTTAGAGTAGAAGCTCACTGTCTAACATAGGTGATAGGTACTGGAAAGTAATTGAAAATATTGTACACATCGTTTTTAGTATAAAAAGATAACACTGCCTTGGGGGAGGCAGAGTGCCTTTATTTGTCTTGTTGAGTGGACCTCGGCTGGACAGGAGAAAGAATTTCATAGATAAGATACAATAAACAACCTTGAGACCGAGAATTGAAGAGTTCTGACTCCTTTCTTCAACTGCCTGGCTGGGAAAAGAGACTTTCTAACGCATCTCGGGGTCACTCTGACCAGCTAGGGTCCCAAGAGCTCACAGCTTCATCTCCAGCCTTTGTCCTGCTCTGTGCTTGCTGCTTGTCTCCTGGCTCAGCTCCAGATTTGAGAGGACCACAAGCATGGCAGTGTGAGGCTGGCCCCTGTCCTCAGCTGCTCATGAGCATGGTGTGGTGGGATTGGTCTGATGGTCATGTTCCTTGGGAAGGATCAAAGCTGGTCTTGCTGCAGGTTCTGCTTGGAGAGGGGCTGGGAGGAGAGAGACAAACCAGGAGACCCTAGGCAACTTCTCCTCCACCCAGGAGAAGTATCTCACACACAATGTGTCCCAGTGATAGCCGCTCTCAAGCTCCACTCCCTGGCTGGCAGCCCCTGTAGGGCTTGGAGGAGTCAGGACCTGCAGACAAATGGCTTTGCCTGCAGAGCCCAGCCAGCATCCTTGTGTCACTGCCAGCAGGCTGGGAGGGACGAGTCCAGGTCGTGGGCACTCACAGAAAGGCCACCAGCCTTCTTTGGCAGGATCAAAGCTCTGCCTCTTGCCAGTTCTGCTACCGGTCCTGCTGTCCTACTGGCCAGGCTGGAAAGGGCTGGGGACAAAATGGGAATGCACAGGGACCCTTCCTAGAGCCAAGGCAGATCCCATCTGGGCCAAGGAAGCTCTCACACACAATTCCCCCCAGCACAGGCTCTGGCTGGTACTCACAAGGAGCCCTCCCAGGCCAGGGCCTTGCCTCCCCGCAGCCCCCCAGCAGCAGGAGCTCCCCACTCCGGCACAAACTGGCAGGGAACCTGCCAGCCACAGCAGATGGCACCTCTTGCCTTGCTAATGAGCCGGCAGGATTCAATTCCTACCTCCCATTAGCACTCATTAGAGTGTCACTTGGCCATTCTTCTGTGTCTATCACATCTCTTCGGCTCTGGCTTCGAGATGTTAATTTAGGGCAGCCTCCGCGGTTGCCACCATCCTCCCAGCCACCCTCGGAAAGCTGCTGCCTCACCGTGCCCTAAACCCCTCCTTAAGCGGGACTTTAGAGGAGGCAGGAGCAGATCAGCACACTGACACCCGTGGAACAGATGGATAGATGTGATCTTAACCTGCAGACCAGGGCTGGCCTCTGGGTTTTCCCGTGGTGTCCCACCCTCCCTGAAATCCCACAGACCCAGTGAGGGCACAGAGTCTCAGGAATATGCTGCCAGCCCTACCAGAGCTTGTTATGGGACAGAAATAGGTTACTTTCTGCCACGCATAGAGATGATGTGATGCATATTCATCAGTTACAGTTGTGCCGAGATTACAACAGTCGCATAAATTGCAGGTTTAGGGATCATCAGCTGCACTCCATGACTTTTTCAGGGCTTCCTCCCTTGAAAAAGAGATGGAAATTGGAGTCATTTCATGAAAAATAAAGGTCAGAGCTTTAAGTGATGTCTTAGAAAAATACCGTTTACTGTGCAAGCTTTGCATCCCTCAGGTGAACAATTCAATGATCATAAGCCTCATCTTATATTTAAAATTATATTTATCACCTATAATCACTGTCAATACACTTTTATTCTCAAAAATCAATTTACCGAACTATTCACAGATATGATGAAAACAAATTGAATTTGAAGCCCTGCCTCACAGGATCGATGCTAAGCAGGTCGCTGCATCTGTTTACAAAGGGAAAATATTCTTTCATGCAGCTGCCTTTGAGCATAGTAAAGCCCGGGGAGCTTAAAAGCTTTGAAAAGTGGAGCGGATTTGGGGATTGATGCTCTGCAATCACCCATGAAGGCATGAGCTTGGGGCAAAGCTGTCCCAGGGCATCCACTACTGCCCTCGATTCCCTGCTGAAGGAGGCTTGCCACCTCCAGAGCCACTTGTCACAAGCCTGCCCATGCCACTGGCTCGAAAGTCTGCCCCAGCCACTTGTCACCAGCCCACCCACGTCACTGTCTCTCTAGTGTGTGCCTCCTTGCCAGCCTCGCCACGTGATGCTGGATCCCTCTGAAGTGTTGACAGCGTGGTAATGGCTTCACCCAGCAGAGAAACCACTCCCACAAAACACAACACCCAGTGCAGAGACACCTGTGATAACCCCCAAAATTATTTGGGTTCCTCTCGACCACAGGGTATTAAGTTGACCCCGTGGGGCAAATGTGCCAATCCATGACAGATGGGTCTCATCTGAAACACTGAATTTTCGACACAGTCTGAAAGGAAAAAGGATTGAGAAAGCACTGATGTGAGCACTCCCGGTGCAACACACTCTGGGCAGTCAGCCCCTGGCAAATACTGATTCCTCAAAGAGGAATCTGCTGCCTGCTTCCTCAAAGAGCTCCAGCACTGTCAGCTGCATATAGCAATGGTCAGCCAAGCTGCTGACCACTCACTTTTTCACACTTTCAACTACAGCTGAAGCAGTTTTCGATCCTGAATGCAGTACAGCAGATGATGTATTGCTGTCTTTCAGCTGGAGAGTGCACAGAGACTCAGAGCGACTGGAAGCATTTCAGTATTCCTATGTTTTGAGGTATCTGTTATCACAGAAAAAACCTCTAGGTTCTCTACAGCCCATTTTTTCATTAATTTTTCATCCAAAAGACTAGTTAATATCCTAGCGTAAAGATCCTTGTTTCCCCAAATGTGTCATTTGAACTATATGGATTTAGGAAATTCCATGTATTTCCCAAGCGGGTGCTCCAAGTGCCTTGGGATAACACTGCAGCTCCTTTATTGCTCCTGCAGTAATCCCTGTATCATCGTCTGTATTTTCACCTCCTGGTATCAACATAAGAAGCTGGGGGAGAGCCGCTGTTAGCAGCAACTCAAGAATAGCTTCTGACATTTGTGCATCCCCCCAGGGCCGAGGAGCAGGGATAATAACTTCCCTCAGTCTGCTGGACACTCTCTTCCTAATGTAGTCCAGGATGTGGTTTCCCTTTTCCACGACAAGAGTGCTCTCTTGGCTCTCGTTCAGCCCAGTGTCCACGATAACACACAGGCCCTTCCACCACCACTGCCTCTCCGTGCTCTGCTCCCTGCCTGGGCTCACTGCACCTCAGGGCTGCACTCTGCATCCCCCTTGATGAATTTCAGGGTCTTGGTGGTCACATTTATCTAATCCCTTCACACTGAGGCTGTGTCAGGTGTCAGCCCCCCTTGCCCAGTGGCACCTGAGGCTTGGCTGAAGGTTCATCCCTGTAGGTACCTCCTGATGGAAAGTCCTGTGTCAGCCTCCAGGTGCTTCAGTCATTACTGGCCACCCACCAGCCTTCAAGCAGTTGGTGGTGACCCTTGGAGGCCAGCACAGCTTTCCGTGGGGAAATCCTTGCTTGCCCTTTGCACACTGAGAAATGGTTTCTGAGATTTCTGCCCCACAATGGGTTTGCCGCAATTCCCACTTCCTGTACTGATCCTCATCAAGCCGCATCTCTCTCTCCCCCAGAGAGCACAGAGCCCTTTGACTCCTGTGTGGATAATCCCCACCCCCCAGCCCTCCCCCTGCACCCATATTGCTGCAGAAACCACAGAAAGTGGGGGTTAGGGACCACACAATGTCTCTGTGCACCCTCTGCTCTGGCTGAGCCCAGGCAGCATGTCCCAGGCAGACAGTAACACCCTAAAATCTCCTTCAGGATGATCCATATCCAGAACAGAATAAAGATTTGGGTGATCCAGCTGCGACATTTCCGCACAGGCTGGAGCTTTGCATCCCAAAAGCAGCCTCAGCTAGTTTTATACAAAGACGTTAACGAAATTCAGGATATCTTGGTTTTGAAAGCACTGCATAATTGCAAGCTGTTATTGTCTGAAACCGCATTTGCAAGATGCAGTCTCAACAGCCAGGCAGCTTGGGGAAAAGAAGCACTTGTTCAGTGTGGGAGAAGCTCCTGCAGAGGATACAATACCCTTGCCAAGCATTCACAGGCCTTCAGCTGCCCAAGCACCACAATTTTCAAGCAGAAACTTGCAGACAACATCCTACTCATATTACCCCCAGCTCTTGCCCTAAGCTCAGCTAACAGATTTTCTGTTCCATTCCTCTGTGTGCCGTACAGAAGCCTTCATCACACCCTCAGCATCAGGTAGCAAAGCCAGTGTTTTTTTACAAAGGGGCAGGACCACAGGGCCCCCACTCTGAATCACAACACCAGAAAGCTTTGGCAGAGCCTTCGTGCACACATTTCAAACCCACCCATAGCACTGCTGCAGACTGAGCCACGCAAGCTCTTGTGAGTCCTTCTTGACTCCTTTGCCTCATCTGCCTTGAAAAGCAGAGACGAGACTGGGAAATGCTGGGTTTGATGGGCGTTGGCAAAGCCACAAGGGTGAATCTTATGCTTCAGGCATAAGATTCAGTGAGGGACCAGAACACCCCAGGAAGAGTACGGCTGGGTTTTGGTTTTAGCTTTGTTGTTACTTTTCATCCAAAAAGCTCAACTACTTTGGACAGGACCCTGCATCTGCTCAAGCTCTGAGCAATGGCTCAGCAAAGGTCCAAGTGATAAGTTCAGTCTTTCCCTGCAGGACATCCTTCAGTCAGGAGAGGTGGCCACATGCACTCCCCATCACTGTCCTGTCAGAAATAGAAAATCCATGCATATCCCTTCACTCATCCCAACTTTGGAGGACTTGTTAGGTCATACAAAACAGACTGTGCCTTCTTGATATCACTTGGACTTGGGAGCCAGATTTTGCAGTGCCTCCATTTTTTACAATGCATGGGACAGTCCTTTTTGAAACCTGGCCACAGACAGATAGTCAGGTATTTGTGGCCCAAGAGCCTGACTTCAGTTTGGGACATTCCTCCTGTGGCCTATGGGTAAGTGTGGGCAGGACTTTCTGGAGTGTCCCAGGTCCTCCAGCACCCTTGAGGGATGAGGATAGCTCAGAGTCAGACAACATCCCTGCGAAATGATGCAGTGGATGCTGCAAGTCCACTCAAGTTCAACAGGAGATCAGGGTATGGGGGAGAGACCCTCTGCTAAACACAGACAGCTGAAAATTCACACAGGGGCCAGCACCCCCTGCCCCTGGCCAGCAATAACCACAGAGAAGGGTGGCTGGGCTGGTGGCCAGGTACAGCTTTGCATGGCCTGGCAGCATCAGTGTTAACTGGGCTCTGCCCTGGCCTGCCGAGAGCGCACATTTGCCTGCAGAGCTGTGTTTCCAGAACACTCCTTGCAATTACATGCCCTGCCACAGTTATTAATATTTATTAGGCTCAATTATTCATGGCCTCTTTAGGATCCTGTTGTTTAAGTCCAGCTTGAGATCTCCAGGCTAGCAATCACAAAAGTTGCTTTCCAGAGGAATCACAGTAAATCAAACTGTTGGAAATGTTGCAAGCAGATGTAAAACTCACAGGCAGAGCTGCCCAGAAAAGAGCATCATGTCCAGCACTCAGAGGCCCATATGTGCTACATATGAACTTCCTGGGGTGGGATGCAGGGTCGTGGGACACCACATTCCTTCTCCCTGCCACCTGCACAGCGGTCACACTGACCACCTCCTTCTGAGTCTGCCGGGGATTACAGCCCAAGAATAATGGCTTGGCGCCCTTCCCCTGTCAAAAGGGCACATGGTGAGGATAGAGAACAAAGCAGGATGATTGTGACTGAGCAGGCAGCAGCTAGGAGGCTGCAGCCTGTCCTGGTGGCTGTGGCACAGCTGTGACCAGGGAAGTCCTTGTTCCAATTTCTGACCGGGCCACGGGCAGGGTGCAGGATCCAGGAGGGATTCACCAGGGTATCCTGCCCAGCAAGCATAATCCTTGGCATTATGGGCCAGGGCATCCCACTGAGATCTCCCAGACTGCTCCATCCATGGAGCCAGCAGCGCCCACACAGCCTGAGAGGGAGGATTTGCCCTGTTGATGTCCAGATTTGCCCTGTGGCCAGGCCTGGGTGAGCCCCAGCACCCAGCACTGAGCTCACCAGCCCCTGAGGATGTACAGGAGGAGGCAGGAGTCTGCCCACACAGCATCTCCAGCAGATGAGAGCTTCCAGGGCTGCACTCTGCCAGCAGAAAGCCATCTGGGGCACTCAGAGGTGCTCAGCAAGGCTGATAAGCTGACTGTGATGGCCGAGCTGTCTCAGGCTCTTGCAAAGCCCGAGGCAGTGCGGGCAATCCCAGAGCTTGCCCTGCAAAGCCTGGGCTGCACTCCTGCTGCTGACCTCTGCATCTGCTCCAGCCTCAGGCTCACAGGAGCCATCCACAAACCATGGCCACTTCAGCGGCTCTTCCCATCACAGAAATAACAGGTGGGACAGGGAACTTGCAGGGGATCCACAGGCTCCAGGCCATTGGGCATGGCACAGGTCCCTGAAACCCTTGTGACCAGCATGAGGAGGCAGTTTCTGGTGGTGCTGTCTGTTGGGGCATGTGAAGATTGCATAGATGCCTGGGAGAGGAGTGAGAGAGCTCATTCCAAAGAAACAGACTTCTTCCTCACAGCTCCCTCCCTCCACAAGCACTGGTCTCTGGAGAGCTGGGGCCTCTGAGGAGCAAAGCATGGCAGGGAGGAGGTGCATGGCCAGGAGGGAGCAGGGGGCATGGGGTATGCTCCAGAGACCAAGCAACTCCTGAGGCGCAGCCTTGCCCACAGTGATTCACAGCTGAGCCACATGGCCAGCGTGAGGGGATGGAGTGACTTGCTCAGCAGAGAGGAGGAGGAACACAGGGGCTTCAAGGGAAGCAGTGCTACGTGTCAAAGCCCTAGCAAGGAAAAGGGAAAAGGGACTGTCTGCCTCAGCTCCACAGCCAGGTCCATGGCCCCGTGCCACCAGGCTCACATGACACTCAGGGAGTGTCAGAGTCCAGCCAGGGGATGCTGGGGGGGAGAGGAACAGGACAGAGGCAACCAGATGCCAGAGCAAGGCCCATCCCGAGGAACAGGATGCCAAAAGGGCCACATGTCACCCTCAAAACCTTGGTTTCCTTTGGTTATCCTTCCTCTGACCTGCCCTGCCTCCTTACCATCTCCCCTGTGTACCTGCAGCAGCTGATGTCTCCTGTTCATGCCATGCCTCTCCCTGGCCCAAGATCTGCGAGCAACTAAAATCTGCTCTGCTCTGGGCTCTAGCATGGCTCAGAGTATAAAATTTTGATCTGTTAAATGGGTTTTCAGAGGAAGCTGGATGTGTGAAGGAGCACACACCCACCTCCATTCCCCCTCCTGGGGCAGTTCCCTTGCCTGCATCATGCAGGCCACTGCTGAGACACTGCAGCAGGGCTGGCAGGCAAACAAGGGCTCATGCCATACCAGTGCTGGCAGGAAAAAGCAGCCCAGAGCCTGCTTTGCAGGGATGGAGAAGCTGAAAGGGCTGATCCAGCTCACAGATAGATCAAGCGGGGCAAAGATGTGGATTTGGAAGAAGAGAGGAGGGACAGGGTCACAGCCAGAGAGCAGGGGAGACAATCAGCTCCAGAAATCAGGGCAGGCACATGCTATCTACTCCTGCTCTTTACCCTGGGATGACAGCAGGCTGGGGACAAAGAGGGGATGGACCCTCTGAGCTCTAAGATCTGCCCCACATCACAGCCCAAGCCACTTTTTTTAACCTCCTCCATCGAGCCATCCCACCAGCTGCCTGCAGCCCCAGCCCAGCCAGCTTTGGGGGTGACGAGTCCCCAAAAGCAGCACCCATCACTCATCCCCCACCCTGCTCAGGGTCCTGGGCACCCTCATCTCCCAGCCCTCCCCTCACCCTGCTGAAGGAATCAATATGATCCCATCCCCAGTAGTGCCCCAGACGGTCTCCAGCAGGCTGGGGCATTTTTTGTTCCCCAAAAAGCCTCTGAGTCCCAGCAAGAGCTGTTTTAATCAGAGCTTTCTGCCCAGCAGGACTCAGCGTGGGGTAGTGGAAAAGGCACAGGCACAGCCCTTTTACTCTCTCCCCTCCCTTCAACCCTCTGTTTGGCTTCCTCTCCTCTTTTAATTCACACCCCCCACTCCCCCCTCCACATTTCAAGCCTGCTTGGTAAATGTTTGAAAGTGAAGCTGATGTGGTTGGTATGGCAACACCAGGCTGGGGCCCTTGCCTGAAACCCCAAACACACAATTAGCTGATTAAGAGGAGAGGCAGTGGCGTGCTGGGGCTCTGATGCTCTGCAGGGTTGTTCCAAATTACCCCATCAGGGGTGCTTGGAGGTTCCCAAGAGGGAAGACAGGGAGCGTGCACAGCCCCTCACATGGGTAAAGGTTTTCCAGGCTTGGAGAGGGAGCTTTTTCAGGAAGCCAGTCTGTAGCATGTTCCTGCAGAACAGGGCTGACAGAGATGCCAAAAGCAATGTGGAGCCTGCTGGACCACTTGCAAGTACCATGTCCCTGCCCAGATTGCAGCATCCAGAAGTCTGGGATCACTGCAGGTCACACCAGGTCCCATCTGTGTGTTAGAACAGCACCCAGCTGTGCCCCAGGGGGATTCAATGGCCAGATCCAGCACTCACAGCTCTCAGCTAAGAGGAGAAGATAGGAAAGGAGCTGTGTGAGAGGAGAGGGAAAAAGAGAGGGAGAATCATTCTCCTCTGGAGCCAGATGGGCTCTGCCTCCAGCCCTGAGGGCTGCCTGCTTGTCCCCAGCTCCCTAAACATATCATGGTGCCCTTGCCAGCAGGGCAGAGGTATTTGGATTTACTCCTCTCCTCTCCTCTCCTCTCCTCTCCTCTCCTCTCCTCTCCTCTCCTCTCCTCTCCTCTCCTCTCCTCTCCTCTCCTCTCCTCTCCTCTCCTCTCCTCTCCTCTCCTCTCCTCTCCTCTCCTCTCCTCTCCTCTCCTCTCCTCTCCTCTCCTCTCCTCTCCTCTCCTCTCCTCTCCTCTCCTCTCCTCTCCTCTCCTCTCCTCTCCTCTCCTCTCCTCTCCTCTCCTCTCCTCTCCTCTCCTCTCCTCTCCTCTGACACAGCTCCATTGCTCACAGAGTGGCTCAGGAAGGCAGCAATCATCCCCCTGACAGCCCTGGTTAATGAAGTCGGCCTTCATTAGGCGTTTCCGTTCCACTTGAGAGCTCCTCTGTGAGGATGCTGCACGGCCCGTGGCAGAGATGGAGGATGTGGGGACGGCTGACGCTGCAGGCTGACAGCCAGGGGGGCAGCAGGAAGGGCTGGCATTCCCGTGGGGCTTGTGCACGTCCTGCAGGGTGCTGTGGGGTTACAAACCCACACTCTGCACCCACTCACAGTCCAAACCCAGCACTCCCCCCACCAGCACAGCCTAGATCCTCCTCCCCATTCCTGGGGGCCATCCTGCTCTACAGAGCCCATCAGTGTCCTGGGGGACAAGTCCCTGCACCAGTCTCCACTATTTGACTACACCCATGTCTCTGCTTAGGAAAGGAGGGTCCCTGGTGACTTGTGGGGCCAGACCCACATTTTCTGGGATTTACAGGTGGAGCAGAGGGATGAGCTGTGAGGGATGCCCAGTGTCTGGAGCTGGCTGGAGTGGTCCTGTGAAGAGGGTCATTTAGCTGATGCCTGCAAGAGTGCTCCTAGATGAGAGAGCTCTAAATTGCTCAGCTATTATCTGTCCAGCAGGAGCACCCTCATCTCATCAGGACCATGCTTGGCAAGCCTCCAGCTGCAGAAGCAGGATCGAAAGACCAATGACTCCCTGCCCCAGCTGCTCTGTAGGGACCTGCCACTCCAAGGAAGGGCATCCCAGGATAAGCACAAGCTTGGGGAAAACCTCCCTGCAGATCCAAGTCCTGGAATATGTCCTCTGGGCAAGACGGGCTGCTGCCTTTTTCCCCCTGCTTCCCTCACCCCTGAACCTTCCTCCCAGCTCTTCATGGGGCATTTTAGCACTCAGACACTGTCAGACCACATCTTTTCTCTCTACTCCCTCCCCAGGTCTGAACAGGTGTTTCCATCAGCTTTTCTCCCTTACTGTGGGGATGAAGGCGGCTTATGTATGAGCAATGTGGGCAAGTGACTGCACAAGAGAACAGGGTACTGAGCACCTCACACTCTTCCCAAGGCTCCTCAGAGACCTGTCCTGTAGGATAAGGGAACGGCCGAACTGTGACTGCAGGACTATAGCATGGAGCAGAGAGTAGCATGTAGCTGTGGAAGAGGACAAGTGAAAGGATAAATGGGATGGATCTAGGCTGGATCTTCTCCTTCCAGCAGCTGGAGAAGCTGGTAGGATGCATTGCCTGCTCAGAGATGCATGTCCAGCAGACCTGGGGCTACTGTGCCTCAGCCCAGCAGAAGTGGAGATGTGGCAGTGAGGTAGGAATGGCAGCAGACACAGATGAGGATGAGATGGAAGTTGCACTGAGCCCTGTACCAGGTCAGGGCCCTGGAAGGAGCTAAAACCAACCTGGGAAGCACACTGTGCTCATGCTCCATAACAGGTTGTTGGATTAGGCAGGAATAGGACCTCAGACAAAATCTGTGGCTGGACAAAGGAGGGGTTCCTCCTACCCACAGAAAGTGGTGCCTGGCCATGCCACAGCTGGAATTCTGCCATGAATCCAGACAAACCTCGACTGCAAACTCTCCCTCCCTGCTCCTGTGTGGTTCTACTCCAGGGTTTTGTGCTGGGCGATTTTTGAATACCACAAAAGCTGTTGGGGGCACTGGGGGGAGGCACAGCAAAACCAGCCCTTGCACCCTGCCCTGTAAACAGGGCTGCTCAGTGATGATGTCCAGCAAGAGCTCTGCCTTCTGGGACAGGAGGGAAAAGCTCAGAGCACAAAAGCTCAGTGCCACAGCCACGAGGCACACAGCCAGCATCCACGGTGTCTTAACCTACTTTGGGTTTGCTACTGCCTGGCTGCTGATGGGGACTAAAGGAGAGGCTGCACCCATGGTGGGCACCATCTGCAGCTCCTGCTTAGGGCACTCTGGCTGCTGAGGGAGAGGACAAGCCAGGATGATTCCTGTCCCCATCACCATCCCAAAAAACACAGCAGGATGAATGCAGGGAGCAGGAGCCATGGAGCAGTCCCCACCCCATCACCAGTTTGGAGTGGCAATGGCACTGCAGCCTCACACACACACAGCTGGTGAGGGGGGACATTGGTGGGGACAGGTCTGGGAGAGGGAATGTATCAGAGCAGCCTAGGATTCTCCAGCATCAATCTCCCTAAGAAAAGCAGTATTAAACCTTTGGGGTAGGTGGCACAGGGCTACAGCTCCCCTCCACCCGCGGGTTTGAGCTGCAGGGAGCTGGAGGCTGCAGGGATCAATGGCTGAGCTGTCAGGGTGGGGCACCACCGAGGACAGCTGCATCAATGCACGGAGTGAAAGGCATGTCAGGGATCTGGCCTTGATGTGGGAACATGATGGACAGCGATCAGCCTCCTGCACAGCCCCTGAGTGATGAACAGGAGAGTGATGGACGGCCATCAATGAGCCTTTGTGTGAATGTCCAGGGGTAGGGATGGACAACTGTCAGTGGACGTGAAGGACAGCCATAGCAGGTGGCCTTGAGAGGCGCTGTCTGCAGCCAGCACCAGGAGGTTTCCTGTTTGTTTGCCAGTGGAGAGCAGGATCATGTCTGCAACTGGGACCAGCTCCATGGGTAAAATTCTGAGTTCCTTTCCCTGCATGGACCCCACACACGTGGGTGGCACGGGCTGTGCAGGGAGCCAGGCATGGTCTACCTCGCTCACCGTTTATTCCAGGTGATGGGCGATGCTCTGCCTTTCTCTGCCTGCAGTCTGACACGGCAGCCCTTCAGGCAGCCAGTTTTTATCCAATTTCACGCTGATTTTGGTATCATCCTTCCCTCCTGAAACAGCTGCCATGAGGGGAGTCGATGCCTCTCCGAAACCTCCCCGCAGCGCATCAACACTATTATCTCCATCAGCCAAACTTGCAATCTCCTGAAAAAAGATATCTCGCTATTTTGACAAGTTCTCTCCTCCATCACCCCCCGCTGGCTGGCAGGAACGCCGGCTCGCGCAGGCGCGCCAAGGCTGCCGCTCCTGCCAAAACTTGGGGACCCTATCATTCCCTCCATCCATCCCTCCATCCCTCCATCCATCCCCACGGCAGGGCGGACCCCGGCCCGTGTCCCCCGGGGTCCGGGGCAGCTGCGGGGCCGCGCTGGGCGCTCCGAGCCGCCGCAGATGGCGAGCCCACACGCCGCAGCAGCCAGTGACCTACACGCGGGCGTCATGCGAGATTCGGGAGCGGGGAGAGGAGCTGACGAAAATGCACATTCCCGCTGCAGCTCAGCTCTCACCTCCGCCCCTGCAGCCCTCCTCCGGCAGACCGGCGCTGCCGGCTCCCTCTCAGGAGCTTCCCCAGCCTGTTGCCGGCTGTGCCGCTCCAGCGAGCAGCCAACCAACCACGCCGTGCCGTTTCGGAGAGGACAGGGGACGGTGTCCTCCTCCTCCTCCTCCCCAAAGGGTGCGAGACGATCCTTAATCTGGCACAGGGTGTCCTTGCAGAAGCGGATCTGGGCTGTAGCTCTCATTTTGGGGGGCAGCGCACCTGCCTGCGGCGGGATGCCCAAGGCCTTTGGCAGCCAGAGCAGGAGCGGGGCTGGAGCTCCTCCTTGCCTCTGCTTTTCCAGGAACCATCGCACTCGGCCCCGGGACTGCCCTCCCCACAGAGGCACTAAAAGCTTTTACAGCCTGCCCGCACACTCCTCTCCTGTCCTCTGGGGCCAAGGTTCGTCTGTGAAGATGTTTCTCGCTGGCCTCCCTGACAGCTGGCATCCACTTTCTCCACCCCACAGCTATCCCAACACCTTTCCACCATGCTCCCCGAGCTAAATAATGCAAAATGTGATTCACCATAAAGGAAAGCATTCCTGAGGAAGGATGAAGCACAGGGAGGCACCTTGGGCCAGGGCAGGGCACCCAGAGGCTGCATTAAGGCTCCTGCAGTTTATGGAGTGAAGCAAGGCAGGACCTGACAGCCACAAGCAGAAAACAGATAAATCCTGTCTCCAGCCTGGCTCTGTGCATCCCCAGCCATGGGAAAGACAGCCATGGACTGGCTCAGATCGCAGCACAGCACCCAGATGCTGCTTTCCCAGCCTCTGGATCTGTTTGCAGGTGACATGAGCTGCAGATGGTCTCAGCCAACTCCCAGGTGAGCCATGGGAAGGGTCCATAATGACAATATGGGTATTGTGGGGTCAGTGTCAGTAAGTCTGTAGAGGGCTAGCACAGGGTGTGGAATAGCAGCCAAGGGTCAAGAACCATTCTGGCACCAGCATGTGGCACCAGCATGTGGCACCAGCATGTGGAACCTGGTCCCCCCAGGGCTGCCCTGTCCCAGTGACCTGCACCTGGGCATGCAGAGCACTCCAGGGGTGTTGCATACTGCATCCACCACAGTATGTTTTGGGGTGTAGAAGACCTCCGGGATGGTTCTTCCCATCTTCCAGAAGCCAGGAAGCTTCAGTCATCAAATGTTTCTTAATGCCAAATCTCCCACTCCACACTCCCCATGCTCTCTGTATGGGAGAGGTGACATCCCTTCCTGTCCCCTGCTGCTCACTGCTGTCCACACATCCACTGTTCTGTGGGGCTGGCAGATCTGGAGCCTGACAGGACCTGCCCAGTGGAGGACACAGGGGCTGGCAGGGCTAGGATGCCAGGGAAGGATGAGGATTCTCTCTGTTCCCCCCAGGCAGTATCCTGAGAATAGGAACAGTGCAGTGGGGCTGAGCAGAGCTTCCCCGTGTCCCAGTCAGAACAGCACCTGCTGTGCCCAGCCTGGCCAAGGAGCTGGGCAGCCCTGCAGCATCCGCACTGCCCAGAGCCCTCTGCTCTCACCTTCAGCATGCACCCCAAGCCTGGATGGAAGCTGCTCCTAGGAGGGCTCAGAGTCTGTTTCATCCTAAATCATCCCCATGTAGACCTGTCTATTCCTGAAGGGGAAAGTTCAGCCCCTTATCAGCGGCACCCCCTTCCAGTGAGGTGTAAGAGGGCTGAGCGACCATCCCCAACAAGCTGATGTGGGGCAGCTGGGGATGCATGTGGACCAAATACTCTGCCTTCAAAGGTGCTGCATTGGAGCTGTGCCTTTTTCTCCCCACCAGATCCTCTCCCTTGCCCCATCACCCCTTCCAGCCCTCTGTATGCCCCCAGCACTGCTGCAGCCCTGTGGTGTCCACCCAGGTGATATAACAAGTCCTGGGGACTAGAACAACAAAAAACCCCTTGTTTTGCATTGAAGTGGGCACACAGGGCTGCATGTAGCCAGCAGCCACTGTGCCCCTGCTGCACCATAGTGTGGGAAGGACAGACTGCCTGCAGCACTGACCAGCAGACATTGGGTTAAAGCAGGTGCAGGTAGCCCATGACTGAGGCACTGGTCTGGGGAAGACCCCGCAGTGGGGGCAGATGAGACCTTTGCTCATCCTTGGATGCAGTCCCACCTCTGTAATCCTTGAGGTTTTTTCTGAGAAAGGCGGTTCAACCCAGGGGGCCAAAGGAGATGCAGGGAAAGCTTCTATTGGTATCTTCCAGCACACGTCAGCCCGGTTAAAAAAAATCTCCGTTTCTCGGAGAGCTTTTTAACACGGCTCGGGCAGCAATTGGTACAGGGACAGCAAACCAGGCTGCATCTGCTCAGCCCCAGTCACAAGCTCCCTGCTTCCTCTGAGAGAGAGTGTGTGTGTGTGTGTGTGTGTGTGTGTGTGTGTGTGTGGTGTGTGTGTGATAGACACAGGCATCCGCTCCCAGCATCGCGCTGCCTCCTGCATCCTCCAGCAGCAAGTGCAGGGCTCTGGCTTCCCGGGTACCACCCTCGCTGCTCCATCCATCCCTCCATCCCTCCATCCCTCCATCCCTCCATCCCTCCATCCCCTGACAGGGATTTGCACGCGGGGCACGGCATGCGGTGAGCACCCGCGGGCACAGAGGGGCTCGTGGCCGGAGGCAGCGGCGATGGACATGGTGTGGACTGCTGTCTAGGGCTCCTGTTCCCAGAGCGACCCCGATCCTGGTAAGTGGGTTTTTTGGTTTTTTTTTTTTGTATTATAGGTGCTTTGCTGGGTGCGTAGCATGGGCTGTCCACACATTGTGTCACCCTTTGGTGGGTTCCCCCACTGCCCCCGGGATCCTGGGACGAGAGCGCCTGGGATGGGATGCTTGGGAGTGGGGATGAGGATGGGGTGAGAGGGTCCTGCCCAGGTATCAGGGTCCTCATGTGGGTACTGGGGAGCGAGAAGAGAAGGAGAAGTGCAGAGCTGGGCAGGAGCTGTGTCTGCTGCAGAGGAAGGGACTCTGCTGTCACGGCATTTTCATCCCCCTCTGGGAGATGAAAGAGTGCGACACACCTATAAAATCTGTCATAGCGCGGCAGGATGGGCAACCTGATCCGGCAGGGAGAACAGCCACTGCTTGGTGTCCCCAGGACTGAGACACAGCACCCCCCCCACCCGACATCCCTGCTGGACTCCCACAGCCCTGCAGAGGGTGGGAGGGACCATGAGACCATCAGCCACGGACCTCTCTGCCCCATGGCAAATAGATCATCTCACAGCAGCAGTCCCAGCAGTGCCACAGTTCTGGCATGTGCTGTCTGTCCAGGAGAGGGGTCAAGAGGATGCTGCCAGACCCCCGTGGCCATCTGCAGCCAGCTCAAGGAGCTGGAATGCGATGTCCCCTAAGCAGAGCCTGCTGCCTTCGCAGCCTGGTCCCCCTCAGCCCAGGCAGGCGGCAATTGGCAGGGTGTGCAGAGATGTGCAAGAGCCATGTAGAGCCGTGGCAGCTCCTCCCAGCACTGCTTCGTGCCCTTCGGACCGAGACCTGGGACCAGGCTGCCATGGGCTTTGAGGTCCCAGTGTTCTCCCCCGTGTTGGTACCCCACCCCTCTGCTCCCAGGTTCCCTAATGCTGCTCTAAGTAAGGCACAGCACTGCAGGGAAAAAGACCCAGCAGCCTGGGGAGGGCAGGGAGGAGGCCTGGCCCCCTGGCAGCCTGTGGGGACCAGGCACATCCTTCCCCCTGGATCAGGGAGCCAGATCCTGGCACACGAGGGGGGTCTGGTCTGCACACCCCGGGAGTGGGTGCCTGCTCAAGGGTGCACCAGCCCCAGCACCCACCGACCCTTAATTTGCTGGGAGGGCCTTTCACCAAGGACACACTGTGGGGCCGGTAACAGTCAGTCCTACAGACCCTGTGGCCCCACACCCCCATGTCCCCAGGCCACCACTGCACACCACAACAGCTCACCCTGCACCCACAGCCCCCGAGAAGCAACCATCCCACAACCCCCAGCTGCCACAGACACCACCCCACTCCCACAGCTGCTGCAACACCCCTGCACCCAAAGCCACCACCCACCCCATGCCCACAGCAGCACCCCCGTGGGCCATAACACCTGCCCCGCACTGCCAGCCACGCCGTGGCACGTTCACCCCGAAGCGGCACATCCACCCCTCGCACCTCATCCCCCTGTGACACATCCAGCCCTAACAAACACAGCCCCCCTGCGCTGCTCCCGACGCATCTCTGCTGTGCCCCCAGCCGCCACACCACCCCAGCTGCGCTGCACACCCACCCGTGTGTCACCCCCACCCCTGTGTCACCCCCACCCCTGTGTCACCCGCCGCCACCACCCACCACTAACCGGGCACCCCCTAACCCCAGCACAAGCCACGTGTGCTCTGCCATGGACAGAGATTTTGCAGCCATGCAGGCACCACTGGTTCTGTTTGCATCTGGATGCTCTGCCCTGTTTCCTTCTCCCGGGGTGCCTCCGTGCTAGCCACCAGCTCTCTCCCCATTCGTACCTAACACAGGCTTAATTCTCACTCCAGCTGCACCAGCCTTGCTTCCATGCCTCAGTTTCCCCCACGTAGAGAGGAGCATGAAGGTGGGAAAGATGTGTCCATGGGCACTAAGAGGACAAAGTGTTTCTGGCTCAGTGTTTTGCTGCAGGAATGAAGCAGTATGGAGCAAATCCAAAAGAGAAGAGTGAGGGGAACGGATGTCGCCCAAGGATCAGGGCAGGGGTGCAGGGGGAAGGGGACAAGGGAAGGGGTTGGGAAGTTTCCCACCACCCACTGTGACAGCCCCCAGTGCTGGCAGGGCTCGGTGGAGCCGGGTGTTTGCAGGCAGCTTCTGCCTGTGCCCAGATTTAGCTCCTCTGTGGGGGCGACCTAAAAATAGCCCCACGGTGCAGCCTGGCAGCAAGGTCGAGGCCCCTGCACCTCTTAGGTCACCATGAGACAGGTGGTGGTTCTCTTTGCCTCAGGGGGTGGACACAAATAGCACCGGAGACACCTTCCCCCAAGGACAAGTGGGGACGCAGGGGCTGCTCAGGTTTCTGGGCTGCTATGAGGCGAGACTGACCCTGGTCCTCCCTCCCCAGGAGAAGGGGGACTTCCAAAGTCTGGCAGGCCCCCAAGTCATCCCAGGTTCTATGTGAAGGTAAAGTCCCACCCCACAAAGCCAGGTCAGGCAGGGCACAGGGCACGGGCAAAAAAGGGGTTAGGACAGCGCAGAGCAAGTTTGGGGTATCTGGGGAGCAATGGGGCCTGTGGAAAGGGAGCAGAGTCTGGAGACTGAGTTCAGGGTGAAGCCATTCAGCCCTGGATGTGCAGGCAGGATCCAGCTGTGCAGCACTAGCAGGAGCAGGGAGGCAAGCAGAGCTGAGAATAGACACAAGTCGTGACAGAAGTGACACTGTCCCAGCTCCAGGCACACAGTAGGCAGTGGCAGAAGGCACTCGGGGAAGGCTTGGGAGAGGACAGGGAACAGGGAGGCGGGCCTGGATCTTGCAGCAGCAGCAGCAGTGCAGTGCAGGTGGGTGACTGTGAACACACAGGAGAGCCAGATTTGGGGAGGAATACGGCAAGTCCACACACCAGCCACCCTTCTATTGCACTGCAGGGGGGCTCGGGTTGGGGTACCCAGAGCTCAGCAGCATCGTGGGGAGAAGCTGCCAGCACGCTGAGATGAGGAACATGGGTGTGGGTACCAGGGAGACTGGGGGGCTGTGGGCCACGCACCTCTTTTCACTCTTCTCTGTGAGCCTAGCCCCTCTGGACCCTCTCCTCCCCACTTCTACGCAAACCTTGGGCAAGAGTAGGTCAGGATCTGCTCAACACTCGGTGCTGCAGGGACCGACAAAGGCAGATCTTGGGGGGATTTCCCTGTGACTTCTCCGACTCTCTCGCTCGCAGGCAGAGCTGCAATGCTGCCCAGCAGCAGAGCTGATCCTGACCACGGCAGACGTGATCCTGAGCCAGCCAGGCAGAGGGTGGTGGCACGGCGAGGAGGTAGAAACACCCAGGTGTTTTCCTTCCCACTGGCACAGCCGCAGAGACGCTGTTGCTGTGGCTCGGACACGTGCCTCCAGCTCTGCCCCGCTCCCACCCTTGCAAAGCCCCGGGAGCCGAAGAAGGCCGGGCACCAGCTCCGAGCCAGGCACTGCGGCCAACAGGTGCAAATACCCCAGCCCGCACCCGTGCCCACTGCTGGGACCCCCACGCGCAGGACGGGGCCCACAGCACACGTGTTGCACCCCCGGCTCAGCGCGTGGGAATCTGCAGGCAGATGGTCCCGCAGCGGTGGCGAGAGGCTGGGGAATCACATGCGTGCGCACGCAGTGGTGTTTGCCGCCTGCCAGCATGCTCTGCTCTGCTCCGCTCGGCCCTGCTGCTGCGGGGTACCTGTAATTACCCTGACCAGGCTCCCTGCCACAGCAGTGCCCGCGGAGTCGAGTCCTCCCGCAGGCAGCGAGATCCCGGCGGTGTGCACGCGTGCTGTTAATTATCCCGCTACCTGGGGACTTCCCTGCCGGGGCTGGCAGGGAGGGAGATTGCTACTCCAATCTCCCTGCTCTGCCTCCCGGTCCCTGGGCACCAGCTGGAAGTGCCTTTTGCTGCAGCATAGAATTAGAGAATAATTAAGGCTGGAAAAGACCTCTAAGATCATCGGCTCCAACCATTAACCCAACACTGCCAAGGCCACCACTAAACCACATCCCTAAGTGCCATGTCTACATGGTTTATAAACACTTCCAGAGATGGTGATTCCACCACTGCTCCCAGGGCAGCCTCTTCCATGGTGCAACCCCAGCATGGCACGAGGGAAGCCCTTGGACCCATGTGAGGTGATGCTGTGCCCCACGATGCTGGAGGCCAAATTCTGCTTCTCCCCAGCTTCAGCTCACACCCAGTGAGAGAGAGTCCAACCTGTTATTGCTGCTGCTGTTGGCCTCCCTACTTTATCCTAAGGTGATCTTCCCCTGGCACTGAAGTCAAACATCCTTCTTGGGTCCCATGTGCCCCTGTCCCATACATTTCCCCCCTTCCCTCTTGCACTCTCACAGTCCTCCTACGGCTGGCCCAGCCTCCCCACATGGCTCCTTGCAGCATGCCCAGTGATCACAGCAGCAGCACACACACAAACATCTGAGTGCAAGAAGAGGCAGCTGAGTGAAGAGGAATTTAAGGAAGGTGAGGGGTCAGCACCAGACCTGCCATGACCTAGTCCTGGGCAGAGCTGCAGAGAGGATGTCTTTCACCCTTGAGTGGCCACAGAGATTGTCTTTAAGGCAGAAAGGAGATGCATGCCAGGAGAAGGGTTACAGCTGGTCCTAGTCCCTCTGGGTTTTACTGATCTGGCATGGAAAAGGCCTGGATGTGTTTCTTGTTAAGCCGGAGTCCATAGAGCAAGGTGGAGAGGCACCCCCAAACCATCTCCCTGCCTTCTGTCCCACTCCCCCACCCACTCAGACCCTCCATGGCCAGGAATCCACCTCCCCACGGCCACCACCATGATCCCAGTGTCAATTTGTCGCAAAGACCCCACTTCTCCCTGCCCTGAGCTGCTCCCTATGCAGCTGGGGGAAAACCACCAGGAGACCCTTTTGGGGGTCAGGGACATAGCACCTTCCTTCCCACCGCAGAGCCATGGGGGTGCTGATGTCCAGGAGGCAGACGGTGGAGAGGGTGCAGAAGGTCAGCTTGGCCGTGTCAGCCTTCAAGGACGGGCTGCGGGAGCAGCCATCGACACGGCGCCGGGCGGAGGCGGGGACCGCACGCCAGGGGACGCTGGAGCAGGAGGTGCAAGAGGGAGAGGAGGAAGCGGTGGCAGGACCTTCCCAGCCGGAGGAGAGCAGTGCCGCCAAGGCGGCCTGGGAGCGGCTGCGGGATGGCCGCGGCGTGGAGCCAGAGGAGTTCGACCGGGCCAACAGGTTCACGCCGCCAGCCTTCATCCGGCCCAAGAGGGAGCTCCACGATGATGAGCCGCCGGACATCAGCCTGGAGCAGAGGGAGCAGGTGAGCGGATGGAACCACAGAGACGGTGTGGGAGGGATGGGGACAGGGCTGGAGGTGCACAAGCATCTGAGTGTCTGCCAGGCAGTGACAATCTCGCAAAGCCCTACGGGGTGGCTCAGTGGGGTACAGGGCCAGCAGCCAGGCTGGGCAGGTGGATGTGCCACACTGGGAGGGGGGTGCAACTGCTCAGATGTGCCCTGGAGGCACCCTGGGGTGTCTGGAAAAGGAGAAGTCACTGCTGGGCACAGGCAGTTCTAGGTCTGGGTAAGAGAGTACAATTTGATATACATGTTTATCCACCTACAGTCAACCAGCTTGCAACTCACACCATCCCTCCATACCTTCAGTCCCAACATTCCTGCCCATCTACAACCCAACAGCTTATCCACCCACTCCTACAACCCACCCATCCACACCCACAACCCTACACATACAGCCACCCACCCAATAAGCCTACCCCCCAGCCTACCTACACCCTTATATGGCACCATAAACACATGGAATATCCTGAATTGAAAGGGACCCACAAGGATCATTGAAGTCCAACTCCTGGTCATGCACAGGACACCCCACAAATCACACTATGTGCCTGAGAGTATTATCCAGGCTTGGTGCTGTGACCACTGCCCTGGCGAGCCTATTCCAGTGTCTAACCACAGCCTGAGCTAAATTACACAGGGTACCTAGATAATATACCCAGGTTAGCATCTGTTTGGAAGTGGAAATGGAAATGTGTGGAAAACCTTACAGCTTATCCATCAGTAATTACAACCCTAAAGACCAGCCAATGTACAACCCTACAGTCCAGCCACCCACATGTAACACACTGCAAAGAACCTACGGCTTCAGAGCCCCATCAACCCTATAGCCAGACCCATCCACCCACCAGTCTTCCCCACAAACACACCCACCCTCCTCTAACTTGACCAGCCAGGTCTGTTACAACAATCTCTTCCCTATGCCAGCCCCACACATTCCCATCTTCCCCCCTCAGCATCCACCCCCACCTGCAAAGCACTGCCCAGACGGAGAAGCCAAGCCCGTGCCCACACTGCTCTGCTGAGCCTGTGCCCGTCCCTCCCCAGATCCTGAATGACGAGATGTGTGAGATCTGTGAGGTGTGGACAGCCGAGAGCCTCTTCCCCTGCCGCATCTGCCACCGGGTGTACCACGACGGCTGCCTGCGCCGCATGGGCTACCTGCAGAAGGACAGCGCCGTGGAGGTGACAGAGACCGCGCACACCGAGACCGGCTGGAGCTGCTACTACTGCGTGAGTGCCCAGACAGGGGGACAGCAGGCTGCTGCTGGGTGGTGGGTGCTCCCCAGGGAACTGTGCCCCACGTGGACACAATCAGGGTCCCACCTCACAGCCTGCTCTGGGGCAATGGGGGATGTGCTGCTGTCCAGTTCCCACCACCCACCATGGCCTGATGGGGTCACCAGATGCAGGGGACAGTGGCCATTTGCAACCTCCTCACCTCTGCAGGCAGCTCCTCAGAACCTTGGTGCAGGATGTGACACTGTGGGCACATAAGATGCTGTAGCAGAGCTGGAATGGCCAAAGCCCAGGGGCATGGAGCCATCCCACTGCAGCACCCTTGGGTGACACAGCACATCTCTCTGGGTGTCCTCACCCACTTGCCTTCAAGGGATCCCAGTGCTGCCATAAAGAGATGTGCTCCCTCACCCCATGTCTTTTTCTCATCGCTCCTCTCTGTCCCCCACCCCAGGACAACCTCAATCTGTTGCTGACAGAGGAGGAGATGTACAGCCTGATGGAGACCCTGAAGAACTGCAAGATCATTCCAGGTGTGTACCTTCCATGCGGTGGGTCCCAGATGGCTGCAGGAAGCAGCTGGGGAGGTGGGTCCCCCCTCCTTCCTGGGCACAGCACAGCCAATCTGTCCCCTGCAGAGAGCTGCCTGACCCTGGATGACTTCCTGCACTACAAACACCAAGTGCACAAGCAGCAGTTTGAGCGAACCATGCCCGAGGCACAGGAGGAGCAGGCAGCCCTGCAGTTCAACGCCTTGGACCCTGACAAGAAAGGGCACATTGAGTGGCAGGACTTCCTCTCCCACGAGTCCATCCAGCTGCTGCAGAAAATACGGCCACAGGTATGGTTGTGGCACCCAGGACTTGCTCCTATGGCTGTCACACATGGTCACAGCACCCAGGGCTGGCTACCATGGCCGGCAGATGTGGCAGTGGCACCTGGGTCCAGCATCCACAGCCACAGCACCCATGGTCATGGCACCCAAAGCTGATACCCCTGGCTGTGACACCTGGGGCTGACTCCCATGGGCATGGCACTCAGGGTAGAGACCCTTACAGCCTTGGGGATATAAGGAGGGAGGTTCCCACAGGATGAGTGTTCCACCTTTGCTTCTCTGACCCCCCCTAGAATGCCCTTCTGCGGCTGCTGACACCCAAGGAGCGGGAGCGGGCACGGACAGCCTTCCTGGCCCTGGACCAGGACAACGACGGCTTCATCGGGGAGGCTGAGTGCCGCCAGGCCCGGCACAGCTGGTTCCGCAAGCACCAGAAGGAGATGCTGTCCTGCAATGTCAGGTGAGGGGATGCCCACCCTGGTCTAGGGGTGATATCCCAGCCAGGGACTCCCAACACAGTCCCAACACCTACCAAAGGGGCTCAGCACACAAATGGTTGCCCTGCTTCCCGCCATCTCTCTCTCCATGGCCCCCCAGCCCTGTGCATCCTTTTCCCCCACCACCACCACCATTTGGGGTGCAATGGAGTGGGGATGAAGAGCATCTTCCTCCCTGCCACAGCATCAGCCATGTGGGACCCATATCAGAGGGCAGCCCCGCCAGCAGCAAGAACGGCAAGAGCCCGGAGAAGATCTTGCCAGCCACAAAGCAGGAGGAGACCAGGTGAGGCAGGGATGGTTAGGGGAGTGGCGGACACCCCCATTTTTTGGGGAGACCCTGGGGGAGCAGTGTTGCCCGGGTGTCCAGTGAGCCCACATGTGCCCGCAGGAGCATCGACTGGCCCGGATTCCTGCGGGAGAACGTCGCCTACATCCTGGCCGCGCGCCCCAACAGCGCCGCCCTGCACCTGCAGCCCCTCGCCTAGAGCCGGCCGCGCCTCGAGGGCGCGGTGCCACGCCCGCCATGGGGACCTGCTACGCCTTCCCCGCGGGCACAGCCAGGCGCCCATTGGCTGGTGGGGAAGCGGCCATGCTGCCAGATGCCCCGCCTCCCCCTCGGATTGGCTGTGAAGAGGATGGGCGCCGGGCTCTGATTGGATGAGGGAGTGTCTCTTGGGTCTCTGATTGGTGGGGGGAAGCAGGGCGGGGCAGGGCGTGTCCCCACTGTTGCCTGCGCCCTGCAGGGACCGCGGTGGGCGAGGGTTCTGTGCCCGGGGTCACCATGGGGCACAAGGGGCAGAGAACAGGCTACCCCCATAATCCCTGTCCCCACAGCACCCAGGGACCCGCAGACAGAGCAGGGGCTGCCCTGGGTGCTTGTGGGGTGACAGCAGAACCCAGAGTTCCCGTGTGTCCCCAGCCTCCCACAGCATCATGGCGCAGCACAGCTGAGCCTCTGCGTGCCACAGGCAGCACCCACGGGTCTGTGGCAAGCAGTGTCTCAGCTCATCAGCGTGGTGGATCCTCAGGGGATGTGGCTGACTCCCTTTGGGGTCTCTCACATCCCTGCCCTACTCCAACAGGGGTTGGAGCCCAGTAGGTCCATTTTTGCATGCACACCTAGTGGCTGGAAGAGACGGTTTCCTGGCATGGCTCAACCCTTCCCTGCTGGCAACCAACTATTTAATGCCAACAGCAATGGTGTAGGAAGGAGCACTGGTAACAGAAAGCATCAGAGGATAGGAAGGCAATGTCAGATGTAGGGGGACCCCCCCTGTGCCTCTGATCTTGCCAGCAGTACTCCCCTGCATCCCTCATCCCCTCCTGTCCCCCTGGTTCCAAGGGATGCTCTTCATTTGCTTGCCATTCCAGTCCCACACCAGCCCTGTTCAGTCTCGCTCTCTACCCTCCGCATAAAATGGGCAGCCTTGCCTTGCTGGGAACATTAGTGCTAGTGGTAAGGAGGAGGAGGAGGCAGAGCCCAGAGCCCCCCCAGGTGCCAGCTGCAGGGATGAGGCATTCACTGGCCCCTTTGGCAGCCCACAGTGATAGATGCACTCAGTCCACAGATGAAGGAGCAGGAAGCCCGGAAGCCTTGCCCGAGACACACCAGGGTTGGGATGCCCAGGTCCCATGGCAGTCCCAGCAGCTGCTCCTGCCCCTCTAATCCCTTTCCCGCAGTGCCCTCAGCCTCTCCCTGCTGGTGTTCTGTGGCTCAGCCAGGAGGCCCCGGGGTCTAACAGGCCAGGGATGCACTTGCAGCAGCCTGGTCACTCCCTCACCTCCATCCCTGATGCCCTGTGGGCATCATCCCAGTCAGCCCCCTTCCCCCAGCCAGGGCACAGTTCCCCTCTCCAGGGTCTCCCCCACTGCAAGACCAGGAGGCGCACCAGTGCCACGACATCTTCCTCTACCACCCTGGCATGCCAGGCCATTGGGGATATTTTGGATGCCAGGTCCGAGATGTGGCCAGAGCGCCAATGGGGATATTTCGGATGCCAGGTCCGAGATGTGGCCAGAGCCATGGCGAGGAGGCGGCCGTGGGTGCGTGGGTTGCAACTCCCTATCTGTACTGAGATACATTCATTAAACAGCTGTGTCCAGCTAGCCTCTGTCTGGTGTGCTTACAGGGCTTCTGGCTTCTCTGCAGGCATTTCTGGGCACCCACAGCTTGCTGCTGCTTAAAATCCCACCCCAGACTCAGGTCACTGTCCCATCAGGCAAGCTGGGCCTCCTGTCCCCAGAGTGTCCCACAGCAGTGACAGGGGACACTGCATGTGCACCCAGGACCCAGCAGACTTGGGGTGCTGCATGTCTCCCCAGGAAAGCATAGAGTAAGGAGAGTGCCTGGCTGATTGTGGAACCACCCCAAACACTGCAGTGAAAGGGACACCCCTCTACAGGGATGAATGTGCTCTCCACCCTTAGAGGCAGTGGATGATGAGAACAGAGCACTGGAGACAGCTGGATGCTGGGAACAGGCTGTCTGCAGCAAAATAACCCCGCAGAGACACCAAGATTCCCCAGGAGAGTGGTCCCCACGGCTGGAATGCTCCAGCTGATCACATCCACAGAGCTCCCAGGAAAAGCTGCAGTTGTTGCTGGCAGCACATGGCCTGTGGGAACCCGGCTGCCACTAAAGGGGACCCTCCAGCCTGTGGGGGACTTTCCTTGCAGTGCCCATGGTGCAGCTGGGCAGGGGAATGGGATTTGAGAAGAGAATCTGGGAGGGAATTGGGAGGGGGCATGCTGCCCTGACAGCACCAGTTCAGTCTCTGGGGCCACAGAGCTTGCGGCTAAAAGCTTGACTTGGATATTTGAGCTCACTCCCACGATCACAGTGGGATACCATTGCGTACAAACCACAGCAGGGGTATCCAGCTCACCCACAGAGAAAACCCAGCAAGCATTTCAGGCTCTGAGAGCCAGATAAGCCTTTAAATTATCTTTGTCACCTGGGAGACACACTCATCACCTTGGGGAAGAGGATGGACATCTGCAGGAAGGGGGAGGGACATTTTGTGCCTGGTCACGGATTGGTGATGATGTGGGCTCTGCCAGTGGAGGGAAGCCCAGGGAAGCCCTCACATGGCGAGAGGTGTTAAATCACTGTGTTATTGCTCCGTCTGCTGGAGATGAAGAACAACCAAGCACAGAGCACAGGCTTAATAACCCTGGGAGTGGGGCACCCACAGCCAGCACCCCAAAGCTCTTCACCCAGGGAACAAGACACAACAGTTCTCCCAGGCCCAGCCCACCCTGTCGTGCCCTGCAGCAGGCTGGCACCCCTGCCAAGACACACAGCTGGCTGGTGTCCCCGGGAAGCTGGATAACAAGGGCCACAGAGGGCCGTGGTGGCCTGTGTCCTGCAGGGCTGTGCTGTCACCACTGCAGCACCAGCTTCACAGCTCTGTCACAGCTACAGATCCCCAGGGGTGACCAGCATGCAGCACGCTGTGCCCCAGCCACAGGGGGGCAGGGACAGGGATTTTACAGGGATTTGCTGTCTTTACAGGGACAGCATTGAGGTCTGGGCAGAAGCGGGAGGATGTGATGGGGGAATGGGCAAGGTGTTGCTGTGGCTCCTCTTTGGTGTGACCTGGTTCTTCAAGGCTGCTGACCTCTGAGACACTGTCCCAAGAAAGAATCTGTTGCCTGCAGACCACCCTCCCTAATGCCGGGGCAAGCCTGTCTGCAAATACTGGAGGATACCTTCAGCTGCATTTGGTACCAAAGCTCCCAAACACCCAAAAACTGGCACAAAGCTCTCTCTGGATACTTGTGCAATCTGCTCACCTCACACTGGTGCAAACCTCTTTCCAGATCTCTCTGAATGCTGGTGCAAACTGAGTGCCACTGCAAACCTTTCCCTTAACAGCAGTGAAAACATCCCCATGGTGATCCCAGACAGTAAACCAAAGGATGAACATGCTCATGTGGAATTTAAGGCTGAGACAAGAACCAGCTGTCCAGCCCAACCCTCTCAAGCCCTGCTGAAGTTACAGTGTGCAGCTCACATGCCTGTGGTCCCACATCTGTCACCCACCACCAAGTGCCATGCAGTGGATGCACCCCACTGGGGGTTCCCAGGCCCAGTACTCCAGTCCAGCATCATTCTGCTTGGAGCCAGGAACAGAGTCCCAGGGTCTTGGGGGGCAGCTCTGGCTCCTGTGTTTCATGGCAGGCAGCGGTCAAATATTGTCCACCCTTTACTCCAGTGGTCCTGCTGTCTGGGAGGGGACTGGCAGATCCTGCCTGGCTCAGGAGCAGCCCACAGATGATGGGTTACTGCCCCACAGGAGACCTAGGAGGTGGGGGATAGTAGTGCCTCACTCTGTGTTGAGGCTGTCCTCTCTGCCAGGCTGCAGGGCTGTTGGACAGGGCTGCCACCCCCTAAAAAAAACTCTGTTAGTGAGGAGGACTTGGTTTTGCACCCCAGGTTGCAGGATAACACCCTCCTCTGAGCCTGGACGCCTCTGCACATCCCCACAGCTCCCCTGGACTTGGCCAGATGCCCCCAGATCTGGTGTGTCCCAGAGGGGAAGTGACCACGATGAACCAAAGCCAGACAATCATCAGGAGAGTTGTACTGGCATAGAGAGGAGAAAGATGACCAGAGGGACATGTCACTATGAACCCTGGCACTGACTATCACCAGGGCAAGACATCAGAGCCCCATTCTATCACTGGACCTGTCAGAGACCACTGGCAAGAAAAGAGGATTCTCTGGGCAGCATGTGACAGTGACAGCAAAGCCACAGCCCGTGGAGGCAATGACACCGTGGTGGCCCCAAAGATCCTTCCCCTCCCAGACCAGAGCAGGAGTGACCATGCAGAACAGGGATAAATGATGTCCCCATTTAGCAACATCACTGCAGATGCGAGCCAGAAAACAACATGGGGAAACTGAGAGGATTTGGGAGAACAGAATTGCGATGAGGAAACTGGATTACCCATAAGTGATCCCCTTACCCCAAATCGGGGTCCCTAGGGACACCAGGGCCTTCTGGGGACAATTGAAGGACTGCTGAGAGTGGGTGGGCTGGGAGTGGGTGGGCTGCGGAGAGGTGCAAGGAGGGGCGTAAGAAGCGTGCTTATCCCCCGCCGCAGAGCGGTGACCACGCGGTGTCGCCCCTGCTCCACGCCCGGAGCCGGCGGTGCCACTTGGGAACCCGCAGGAAGCACACAGGGAGCAGGGATGCGGGGATGGAGAGAGGGGGGACGCAGGGACTCGTTTCAATACCCCGAAATAATTGTGTAGGCTGGCTTGTGACCCCCTTCCCCTCCTGCACCAAATCCAGCTCTGACTCCTGCCTCTGCCTCATAGCACCTTCCTCCTCCCTGGTTATGTGTCCGTGCTGGTGAATGCAGGGCCACACCTGCTGCCCGGGGAGCTGGGACTGAGCCAGGGCAGCCCCACGCTCCTGCAAGGGTGGTCTCCATTCTCCGCAGCCTTCTGGAGCTCGGAGACCCTGGGCCTTGGAGAAGAGGGATTGGCTCAGGGCTCCCTCGGGTCTAACAGCCCTTCCCCATGAGTTGCACCGGCAGGTAGAGCCCCCTCCTCTCCTCATCCCCTGGCAGGAGCCCTGAGCACCACCTCCTCTGCACAGAGCCACTGCACCCCCAAATAGCCAAATAGCACCCCCCAAATAGCCACTGCACCCCCCAAATAGCCAAATAGCACCCCCCAAATAGCCACTGCAGCCCCCAAATAGCACCCCCCTAAATAGCCACTGCACCCTGCAAATAACATCCCCCAAATAGCCACCGCACCCCCCAAATAGCCAAATAGCACATCCTAAATAGCCACCGCACACACGAAATAGCCAAATAGCCGCAGGGTCTGACCACACCCGGCACTGCAACCTGGCTGAGAAGGCTGTTCAGGTGATGGAAATGAAGGCTAGCGCTAGGTGTGGTGGCACGGGTAAGGACGGTGATGCCCACCAGCACCTGCTGGGACCAGTAACATGCTGCTCAGATCCACAGGGCAGTCTGGAGGGAGCCATAGGGCACCTGAGTGGGGAAATTACATCCCCTCCCCAGCACCTACCCATGTACCCAGCCCAATGCCAGCTGTTGGATGAGCTGCCCCAACAGGACACAACCCCACAGGCCCTCCAAGATGGGGATGATGTGCTCCTCTCCGAGGAAATGCACATGACCTATCCCAGCCACAGGAGCCCACACAGGGCCTGTGCATGGTTTTCAAGCTGCACACTGTGCCACCAGCTCCTGCCACCCCCACACTGCTGGCTTGGTGGCCCTGGCAGAGTGCAGGGCTGCCAGACACTCCCTCCTGTTCCCAGCACAGTCTCTCCCACTTTCCCCTGCACAGCGCGGCTGCGCGGGGGGGACAGGGGGGTCTGCGTGGTGCAAAGGGTGCAGAGGAGGCCCTGGGGTGGGGGGGCACAGTGCAGAGCCGGGCATGGCAAGCATCTTGTTCCCACAGCAGCGTTGCTGTGACTCATCCTAGCAACCCACACAGCATCAGGCAGAGTGTCCAGGTCCTCTCCTGCCTCGGAGCAAGGCCACGCCAGAGCAATGCACTAACAGCACTGGCTGCCTGACTCCTCACTTCCCTGATTCTACTGCCCTGGCATTGCAGTGGGACTGGGAGTTGGCCCCAGCCCTGGGCTCCCATGTTCCTCTCTGTACCCCACAGTCCCCTAAGCAGCTGCTAGCAAACAACAGGGCTGGTGTGATAGGGGCCATTGGGTGCCAAATAAAGCAGAGAGTGAAATTATTTGGGGTACAGTGAAGGGCAGGACCTGCCTTCCTACAGTGCTGCAGTTAACACTGGAGCAGCTGCTGATGGCCCCTCTGGATAGCACAGCAGGTAGTGCCATGCCTGTCCCTGTGTGCCCCAGCACTCCTCCTCATGCCATATGTGTGCTGTGCACCCCACTATCCTCTCTTCATGTAGGATGTGCCCTTGGACACATGAGACAGCATACATAGTTGTCTCAGCTTACCCTCAAGTCATGGAACACTGACATGAAAGCATCTAATGTGGGAGCTCAGTGAGTCCAAGACGTACCCTGCTGGCCAGGGAAAGAGGAAGTCAGCCAGAGTACCTGGAAAGCAGGGATTTGGATCTGAGCCACTCCAGAAAATGAGCACTGCTTGGCACTGGCAGAGGCACCCAGCCCTCAGACGACTGGGGACACAGAGTTCCATCTGGGGTATCTGCCAACCTACGCAGCATCAATTGGGCCATTCACTCTCCAGGAGCGGGGCCTGGGGCTCTGGCAGTAAGGATGGGAGTAATAAAGGGGGAGGTATACCTTGTGTTCATCATGGAGAACCCCGTGACCCAGCAGAAAAATGATCCGGGGGCCGGAGTGACTGATCCGCGAGGAGCCGCACAAAACTATATCTGTCTTTCTTGGCAGAGTGATGACTAAGGGAAGGACAGGAGAGCAGTCTGCACACCGCCAGGCAGAGGAGGAATTATTTAGGCTGGAGCATGGGGGTGGAGGGATGGGGGCTGGGAGATGGGTGGAGGGAAGGTGGAAGCTAGGTGGGATGCTCTGGCAGTGCTCCCCCTCCCTGCCTGAGGGACACCAAGTACTGGTGAGAAACAGCACAAGAGCTGGGGAATTGGAAGCTGCTAGCTCACTTTTGTGGTGGAAATACTTTCAGCCAAGGGAGTGTCCTGCCCTGGCTCCAGCCCCACAGCCAGGCCTGGAGACCAGCCATCAGCACTGCAGGACAGACAGCATCTCCCACGCACGGGATAACATGCAGGTGCTGCCTGCACAGGGTGGGTCCCACAGGGTGGAGACATGGTCCCACTCCATGGCATTTGTTCTGAGCCCCAGCCCACAGCTGTGCTCTCATGTAACCACCTGGCACACAACAAAAATCAAAGGAAGGAGAAGGGGATGCAAAGAAAAAGGGGCTCATCATCCTCTGGGACCAATCCCTTCTCCCAGGAAGGAAGGGACCTCACCAAATAAGCTATTCCCAAAGCCAAAAGGTACCAAATCTATTTTGTGGGGTCATCTAGTGCTTGAGAAGCTGGCATCAGGACCAAGAGCAAGTGAAGTACTCAGAGTCACAACTCAAGCTGATACTTTGATTGGACCACCCTGCCTCATTCACCTGAGGGTTCCACCCTGCTACCCACTTGGAAAAGATTTTTGCAGCATAACTGTCATACAGACATCCCAACCTAGCTGGCACGTGAAGCTGTGGGAGCCTGCAGGCTGTGCCATGTGTGGGGAACACACCCAAATGACATTTGTGCCCTCCATACCATTCAGCCCAGGAGGATTTGCTAGGGAACATTACTTTTAGGTCAGAAAGTCCCCAACACAACCAGGAGTCCCATCAGTTGACCATAATAGGCTACAAGAGCTGGACCACACCCCAGGATGGTGTAGGAAATGAAATTAAGGAAGAGGCCATAACCCAGCATGACTTCATGTCCATATATTCAGCAGAGCTTGTCAAATAATCCTTGCTTCTTTATTTGATGACTTTATAAATTCGGTGGCTAAAATACCGTCATGCATATACCAGGCTGCTGTCAGGTCATGCTGTCATGCCAGGGGAGCACTGGGCAATGCCAGGGCAATGGGGCTCAGAACACTGGGCAATGCTGTGGGAGCACCAGGCAATACCAGGAGAGAAGCAGGCAATATCAGGGGAGCAGAGAGCAATGCCAGGTGACAGAGAGCAATGCCAGGAGAGCACCAGGCAATGTCAGGTGAGCATCACAAGGCCAGTGACCTGCCAGGACCCAGCCCTAGGGACCTTCACCCATCACTCCAAATCCCACAGGCAGCAACAATTCTGTCACTGCCCAGCACCCTCTGAGATGGTCTATGTCCCTAGGCAGGCAGCAAGGTGGGATTCAGAAGCGACAGCATCACCCTTGCTTCATCTCCCATCTTCTCATCTTCAAAGCAACCTGATGTCCTCTTCCAACACCCTCGCTGTAGCCTGGCAACAGCAGTACCAGCATAGAAACAGCTGTACTGGCATGGAAATGATAGTACTGGCATGGCAACGCTGTGGTAGAGAGATAAAAATGTCAGGCAGATCCCCTTTTCTGCTTCCCAGAGCAACAAAGCTGCCCCATTTCCCTTGGATACCTCGAAAGGGCTCTGGGCACTAGACATGAGGAGCCCTGCCAGCCTCATCTCCGTTGCCCATGTCCCCTCCCCGTTGCCCAGCACTGAATGAGATGAGTTGCTGGGTCTCAGCCGAGGTCTCATAGTCTCGGCACACAGGGAGCCACGGCAGCAGGCAGATGCCCTTCGTGGGTCCCTACGGGGGTAGAACCATGCCCCCCCTTCTCACTTCCAGAGCAAACACCGGGTTTGAGGGGCACAAATCTGTAAGACCTGAGAAGAGGGTTCCCGTCATTGTTGGCATTTCCCCTGCAGCCAGTCCCTCTTGCTGTTCAGGGATACCCCTGCGGTGGGGAGGAGAGGCGCATGGGACATTAGGACTGCCCTCCTCATCCCATTTGGATGAGGGGAAGTCTCCGCGGCGGCAGGCAGGGAGGGCAGCCCAAGCATCCCACTCTGCCGGGTAAGGAGATCCGGTGGGGCATCGGAAGTTACACAACCCTGCGCTATGCAGACAAGGCAGCGAGAGCTGCGGGGGCGCACGGCAGCCCCCGCCGTGAATTCCCTGACGTGGCAAACATCTCCCGAAGCCCCCTCCATGCCCACCTGCACACGCAGGCAGGAACCCACGCACATACGCAGGCAGGAGCCCACACGCCGGCACACGCCTGCCTCTAAAGGAAAAGCCTCGCCAGAGCCAGAGCTGAAATAGTGAATTGCCTCATTCATTCACCCTCTCCGGAAGCTTTGCCCGTACATGCAAACATACGCGCAGGCAGACATGTGTGGCAGACACGTGCGGCCATCCCTAAGCCCTCCAGGAATTCCGGCAACCCCCCCCCACCCCATCCCCATCCCCCGAGCCAACTTCTTCACCCCCCTCTCCAAACTGAAGTATATTCTGCATCTGTGCATGTCCTGCCAGAACCCCAGCTCTGCAGGAGGGCAACCCTGATTGGGGCAGATTCATGGCATGATGGGGAGGGTCTCATATTCCCTGAAGGGGGGAAATGCCCCAGGGAATATGGGACCATATCAATATCATCAATTTTTGGTCCCAAATCCAGAAACTCTCACAGAGTACCTACCTCCTTAGCACACATAAAAGCATTCCCAGCCAGATTTGTCCCAACAGTTCAAGGGAGACAGGGATGCTACTGTAGCAAAAACCCTCACCATGGCCACACAGGTCACTCTACCCCAAAAAGCCTGAGATGGACCCAGCAGAAGCTGTGCAGGGCCTGGCACATGCATGACATGGGTGTTATATACGTGCATGGCAGGTGTGTGAATGCCCACTGACACATCCACATGGGATGGGCATGGACAGAAATCTCCATTACTGAGCTGAAAGGTCAGGCCTGGGGTTGTCCCACAGCAAACACTCCCCAGGATGCACAGGCTCACAGAAGCCCCAGGAGTCACAGCACACACCTGTGTGCAACCCCTGGCACATGCAGTCTGTGCCCACATGAGTGTGCACACGCCTGACACACTCCATGATGCTCTGCTGACCCAGCACACATGGGGCACACACAGGCCAGGCAGCAGTGGGGCACAGCCATGCCTGCCTGTGCCTCAGCACAACCCTGCTCTGCTGGCATGTCCTCACGTAACTCCAGATGAGTGTGGGACAAGACACCGCACCAAGCTGGGAGTTGGAGCAGATTCAGCTCATTACTTTTCCTAGAATAACTTCGAGTCCCCTGAGGTGCCCAAGAAAACATCCCATCTCCACCTCCCTCGCACTCGCTCAGCAGCACCAACCTGCAGTGCAGTGGTGGCAGCCACCACAGTCTGTGTGGCATCCGTAGGCACATCACCATGCCCTGGAATGAGACCCTTTCCCACCCCAGAGCCAGGTCACAGATCCTGATGCTCAGTTGTCATGACACATCCCCAGTCCTATTCTCCCTCTCTCCAGGAGTGATGGACACTGATGCACTCACAGGTGCCCCAGGACCTGCAGGACAGGTACCCAGCTCAGTTCCCCCCTCTGATTGCACAGACATGTGCCAACATCTGTCCTGGACAGGGAACATTTCCTGCAGTGGGTACGGCTGCCCACCTCAGAGAGACACAGGGATTCAGACCCTGCATGCCCCAAGGAAGCGCAAGCACCAGCACCTACTGCATGCCCTGTCCCTGCCCACGCTCTCAATGACTGCTCTTCCCATTTGACTTTGAGTATTCATATTTTTCCTCAAACTTATCTAGAATTTGTGACCAGACACAGGGACTTGTATGTGCTCAGACTGCTGGTTTGTCCTAACTTAGCCTGTGTCCCTTACTGAACTTAGCAGGCTGTGTCCGTTACTGAACCCTCCTCCTCACAAACGCAGGTCATTCAGTGCCATGCCAGTTTGAGTGACACTTTATAAGAAGGTGGTTTGCCAAAGAAGAAACCTGCCACCATCACTGTATGGCAGCAATCCCAGCTCCCCTTGGTGCAGTTCAGCCCCTCTCCCCGGGCCCAGTACATTGAACCTTCTGTGGTTTTGTTCCTTTCCAGCAGCAGCAATTTCTCTTCTCCGCCTCCCTCCCACTCCCCATCCTCTGGGCTGTACTTGCAGTGCCACTGCCCTTACTGAAAGTTGAAACAAAGCAGGCAATCAATTTGGGACTGATTTTCTGAAGCATTAATTCTTCTATCCTGTTCTCATGTGGAGACGCTGCTGCTCTCCTCATTTACTCTGTAATTACACAGCACTGTAACTTTTCCCTCTCCATTATTTCTCTCCCAGCAAATCAGAAATGAGGGGTTGCAAAGTCTCCCTTTCACTCACCACCATCACTGGCCAGGCCTGGATGTATTTTCTCTGAATGTACTTGATTCTTGGATGCATTGGCTTTATCTTGGGGTCTGGCACCATGTGCCAGGCTGAATCCTCTCTGCAGTTCTCACCATGGGAAATAGGATATGGCTTTGGGAAGAGAGCCCCAGTGCTTCACACATGGGCCACACTGGTCAGCTGTGCAGGGCTTCCAGACACCTTTGCATCCCCAGGGATTTGGCCTCCCTGGACTCTCTGGAGTGCCACTTCACAGGGCTGCTGGGAAGCACTGGTGGGTGCTGGGGAAGGGCCAAACCCCTGTCCTGTCCTTTGGCCTGGACTGAGAGCAGAATGCAGGGCTTGCTCTGTTCTCAGGGTGTCCTCTCATGTCTGTGTTCCAAAGGTGGACAAGCACAGGTCCAGGCTCTGCCACCAAACCTGAGTGATGGAGGTGATGGGCAGGAGCCCCATTCCAAGCTAGAGGAAGAGTAAAAGTTAGTGGACAGCTTCAAGGCCACCTGGACAGGACCAATCTCCTTTCCCCATGGAGCAGAGCAATGCATCCAGGAAAAACACATGCAGAGAGCAGCAACTACAGACATGTCTGCCAGGCAGGAGAGGATGACTGTGCTCAGAAACCTCATGACAGGCACCCAGGGAGACCAGATCCAATTGAAATCCCAAAAGACTACCCTCTGAATCAGAGGGACATGAGAAAGCTACTTGACTTGCAGATGGTGACCTATAGCACGTTGTTAACCACTCCCCATTTCATACACTGCCTCCACACCCTGCCCCACCTGCCCATCCTCTGTCTCCAAGCAAGAAACAGGCAGAGAGGGAAAGCCTCCTTGCTACAGCCTCCAGCCAGACCATTAGATGCTCAGCCAGACCCTGCCAGGAGCATCAGCTCACTCACTACTGCATCCTCTCCCATTTCAGCATCAAGACTGGCAGCTGTATTGGGTTCCTGATGCAAAGCTCTAGGCAAGACTGTTCCTGCCTGGAGCAGACAGCGACCTGGAGATCTGCAGAGCCATCACATGACAAGCACAATGCCACACAGCAAATCCAAGGGCCGAGAGGCACAAATCCCATGAGACCAAGCCAAGATGCCCACAGTCAGGCAGCTCCACATGTCTGCTTTTACTTTTGAAGATAAGACAGGGCCACCTCAGCATCCTCTAGCACTCCTAAGGGGGTGCTTGGATATCTTAACCCTGTCCTTTCTCTTCTGCACAGGGTTAGAACTTTACCTGCCCACTATCCATAAGAAGATGGGATACTAAGGAAGCAGCAAAATCAGAGATTGTAGTTACGGGCCATGGGTAGACAGGAAACCAAACCACTTCAGCACCAGCAGAATCTTCTGCCCTCAAAAAACATTACCTGCATCCCTCTGAGCATCACCTGCCATGGAAGTAGGAGGTTTGGTGGGAAATGGAGAACAGCCAAAACCAAAATAAAGGCAACCTAGCTTGTTCTTTCAGGAAACTCTCCTTGCAGACAATCCCTGTGATATTTTTATTTTTATTCTGGACGTCACACATTTGGTAGCCCCATAGAGATATGAAGATTGCTACAGCAGTCAGCTGGGCACCACTTGCTGTCCCAATGAACTCCTCACAGCTCATCTGGCATGAGAATTAGATGCCAGGCAGATCTGCAATGGGAAGGCATCAGATGGACACACTTCCAGTAGATGGAGCAGGGTTTGTCTCCAACCTGTGTTTCAGGCTGGAGAAGCTACCCACCTCCAGCTGTGACTTTCAGGGACAGCATCTCTGCTGGAAGCACCTGGGGACACCCCTGTCCTAGAAAGAATGTTTCAGGGCCAAGATTTCTAAAATGACAGAGTGGCTGAACAGACTAGAGCAGCTCAGTATGCTTGACACCCAAACAATTTGGTCAAAATGTAACTCAGAGAGGGAAAGACATTCCCAGGAGAAACCAAGTAAATAGCTTGGCCAAAATGTAACTTGGGAGAGACACGCCCAGGAGGAACGGAGTGCTGCAGGACAACTTTGCTGACGAAAGCAGGGCAAAGATTGGAAGCTGAAACAGAGCCAACCCAAACTTCAGCAGGCGTCTTCCACGTGCAGATGGGTCCCCAAGGGTGACTGACGCTATTTGGGTTCCCTGGTACAGCTGGCCTTCCTCCCAGGGAGATGTGGAGGTCAGGGGTGAGTGGCAAGAAGGAGGATGGGGCTGTGGGGCTGCTGCTGGCTCTCATTTATTATCGTCCTGCCTTGCTGAGTAGCATCGCAACCAGAGTCAGGACACTCCAGATTCTAGTCCCATGCCTGCTGATGATTCCCACAGCAACTTGGGACAAATTGCCACATTCCAGCATGCCAAGCTAGGGTGGGGACACTGCCTTCCCTCTTCCAACTGCTTGGATACGTGGCTGGCAAAAGCGGCTCTAGGGGGGGCTTTCCCTGCCCACACAATCTGCATGCCCAGTTTAGACCTCTGCGCTGTGGTTCAGTGAGAGGGACAACAGGCTTGGTCAGGACAAACCAAGGTGTCCAAAGGCAGGATCTGCTGAGTGGAACCTTCCTTTTCCCCAGGCTCTACCACAGAAAAAGCACTACAGCATCCCCCATGCTGCCCTTTCCTCCCACTCACCCCTGCCTTCAGGATCTGTCCCCTCCAGCAGAGCATGAGCACAGGTGGGGACAGCAAGCGACTGGAGAAGACCCAGTCCTCCCACACGCTGCCACTCAGAGCCGCTCGCATCTCACCCGCGCACCTGGCGGGGGCGGCAGGAGAGCCCCGCTGCGCTCATCCGAGGGGGCTGGCAAAGGTCAGCCCGGGAGATGGTCTCCAGCAAGGGCTGCCTGCCAACCACCGCCTGGGAACCACTCAAGAATAGCGGTAGGAAGGCAAAAAAGAAAGGAGAAAAAAAGGAGAAGAAAAAAAATTATGAAAAAGAAAAAATAACCCAGCTGGCAGCACAGACGCTGCCGGGAGAGGAAGCGGCAGGTTGAGACAAGGACATGGCTCATTATGCCGCCCCCGCAGGTGCGGAGTGCCGAGCGGAGCGGCCGGCTCGGCTGCCGCCGGCGGCGCTGGCAGGGGAGAGACAGCGGCCACCATCCTCATCCTCAGCCCCAGCCGGGGAGGAAGAACCGAACACCATCATTATGGCTGAGAGCAGCTTCCACCCCCTTCCTCTGCACGCCCTGGGAGGCCAGTCAGGCTCTGACACACAGCAGCACAAGGACACGGAAGGTGCTGCTGGAACAAGCTCTTCTAGTGCTGCAATGACTGTCCTTGGTGGTTTGCAATGTGAGCCTGGATAACGCCCCAAGCAGCACACGCTGACCTTGTGGCTGATCCTGCTTGCAGCATGAGACTGCTGGGAACCATTCCCATCTGTTTTATTTACCCCATGCTCAGAGCCGGGCAGACACGAGCCCACCACATGCTGAGGCTACCAACACAACCAGGGTGACTGGGAGCTGGTGACGGCTGGTGGCTTCCTCAGAGGACAAGCCAGAGGCTGGATGAATCCCAAAGATGCCAGTTACCAGGTCTCCTGGACAGGGTTGCCCTGTACGGACAGCAGCTTCTGTAGGACATAAGAGCCCAGCCTGTCCTGGAGGGTGTGCCACCTGCATCTCCTTAGAGATGCACTAAGCTCAGACCACAGCCAGGAGAGCAGCAGGCAGGGTATGGAGCATTAATCCCACCATTTAAAAAAACACAAAAAAACTGAGCATGGATTTTTTTCCCTTGCAGCCTCTTCCTCCTGCTGCAGCTCAGGGTGCTGGAAAAGGCGGGCGACACCTCTGAGGATGGGAACAGGCAAGAAGGAGAGACAGCACCAAATGCGTGGGCGCTGCTCTTGCCGAGGAGAACAGAGCGCAAACCCTGCTGCTGCCAAGCCCAGTGTCCTCAGATGCATCTCCCCAGCTCACCCAGCCACAGACACTGGAGACTTCCCTGTGCTGCACTGAGCAGGGGATTCTGAGCAGGACAAGGGAGCAGTGCAGCAAGGAGCCAGTGCCTTGCTCCTGCCCCATCTGCTCAGCCATGGGGAGATCCAGAAGGAGGTGGAAGCAACCTGGGAAAGCTCTTTTTTGCAGTGGCACAGCACTCGGATAGGTGGTTGCAGAGGTAAGTGGCCTTCTCTGCTCCAACCTTCAGACATCCTTTTAATGATGTTTTAACAGGAAAACAGCCCAGAGTGTGGTTTCCCACCTCCCCATTACCTCTGGAGGTGAGGCACATAGTACCAGGAACAGCTGAAGCTCCAGGTGAACACAGCATGCTGCTCACGCCTCTAGTCTGGGGATTTCCTGTATCAGAACCAACATCAGTGGGCTCATCAGCCCTCGTGGATTTCTCTTTCCAGGAATTTGCTCAATTGCCTTTTCATCCCAAACAATTTTCCTACATCTTCCCTTCACCACTTCACCTAAGGCCACCATTTCCACAGGTTAATCCCAAATTCCTTCAGGAAATGTCTCCATGCCCTGAAATGTCACTGCATAATTTGACACAAGATGCCCAATTACAGGAACTCAAGCAACCCTTCCCTGCTCACCTTCCTTCCCCCCACCACACAGGATTTTATTATTCCCCATCATGCCTCCCTCAGTCATCTCTTCCCCCAGACGGAAGAGAGCCAGTTTATGTAATTGTTCCATCTATGGAAACGGCTTCGTACCTTTAATTATTCCTGCCACCCTCCCTGCACTTTCCCGGCGTGTCTTTAAAAGGGTGCGGATGTGCCAGCAAGGGAGACGGGCTGCGAAGGAGGCGCGGTTTTGGTTAAAACACCCTCTGCCCCCCCAGGAGGGGAGGCTGCGCTCTGCCCTGACCCCGCTGCTGCCCAGCGGGGCCGCAGCCAGCCCCTGGCCCGGAGCCCTTGTTTGTCCCCGGGCAGGCTGCACACCAAGCAGATCATTTGTGAGCACGGGGACGGCCAGCACCAGCTCCCCCAGCCCGGGGCCTCCAGCGCTGCCGGCGATGAAAAGCCAGAACAAAAAGCATTTGCAAGGCCAGGGCATGGGCACGGCGCGGGACACGCAGCCCCCCCGGCACGGGGACGGGGCCACCGAAGAGCACAGAGAGGAACAGACAGGCCGCAGTAAGTGCTGGGTCAGTACCGCGATGACTCAGCCGCTCCACGGGCACAGCGCAGCGAACTCCGGCTCTCCCAGCTCAGAGGGCCTCCACGGACAGGCCATGGTGGGAAACAGGAGTCCGGGGGGCTGCACACACCCGGCCAGGGGACCCCGCAGAGCCAAGGAGCCCAGGCAGGACAGAGAGACCAATGCTGTGATCAAACCACAAGGAGGAGATGAACTGAGCGCTTGTGAAGTGAGAGCGCCCTTTCCAAACGTAAGGAAGCACACCGAGGTTACAAAAGGACAAAACATCTTTACAGCCTCAGCCCTTCGCAGCAGCGCTCAGCTCCACCCACGAGCTGCAGCACCTGCACAACCAGATGCTTCCCCCCTCAGTCTATGGACAGGTGTGCAGCCAGGATGCTGTCCCCATGTTCTGCACTAACTCGACAGCATTAAGATGTGGGTTTTCTCCTCAAGACAGGCAGATGTCCCAGGACAAAATCCAGGACACTGGGTCCAGACAGCTCCTCCAACCAGGAGCTACCTTGTTACCAGTCTAACCCATACAGGGATGCTGAAAAGATCAAGGGGGAGACTCACAAGGCAAAAGGCCAAAGGCACCCCCACTTTGGAAGGAGACATGTGACAGGGCATGTGTGGTAGAGGGACAGTGCATGTGTGGCTCAGCTACCCAGCTTCCCAGCTGGCTGGCCACAGACTCTGCAGAGGTGGGATGCACTGATGTCAGAGCAGAAGCTGTTTTAAACACAGACACTGAGCCTCCCAGTGGACCAGGGCTTTGGAGCCCAGTGGCTTTTCCATGATGAAAAGGCATAGCATAATGTCAGCCTTCACCATCTAAAGAGTCACAGCCACCCTCTGTTGCATAAGGATCCTGGCCCCATCGCATTGGGTGTTTGATCTGGCTATGGCATTGTTCCTGGGGAGGGGATGCTCACCCATCATCCTGTCAGACACCTCAGAGTGCCCCACAGAATCACAGAACCAATTAGAGAAAGACTTTTGAGCTCATTGAGTCCAGCGTATGACGAAACACTGCCCTGTAAAGCAGATCATGGACAAACTGCCATGTCCAATCTCTCCTTGAACACCTCCAGGGCAGTTGACTCCACCACCTGGAGTCCAGGAATGGAGAGTCCATTCCAATGTCTAATCACCTCTTCTACAAAGAAATGCTTCCTAATGTCCAACCTAAACCTCCTCTGGCTTGAGGCTTTGTCCTCCTCTCCAGTCCCTGGCTGCCTGGGAGAAGAGATCAATCCCCATCTGGCTGTACCTCCTGGGAGTTGCAGAGAGTGATAAGGTGCCCCCTGAGCCTCCTTTTTCTCCAAACACCCGCAGTTCCCTCAGCCAAATCTCACAGGACTTGTGCTCCAGACCCTTCACCTGCTCCACTGCCCTTCTCTGGACTCACTCCAGCACCGTAGTGTCCTTTTTAAGCTCCTCAGGGACTTGCTGTCCCTCCTGCCCCCACCAGTCCCACATGGAGCAGGGCACACCTCATGCAGGCAGGGCTCTTGAGATGCCTGCACTGCCCTGCATTCCCACTGCACAGCCCTGCTCCTCCAGTACCTTCCTGACACCATCTCTTCACAATTCCCACCCTGGATCCAGCCCTCCCGGCCCTGCCAAGTGCTTGCAGGACGTTGAACCTCCTTCAGCAGAGAAGGGCAATGGAACTGGGGATGAGAACCTGAGGGAGCTCAGGGTGTTCAGCCTGGAGGAGGCTCAAAGGGAGCCTTATCTTCTGTGACAGGAGGGTGTAGCCAGGTGGGAGGTCAGTCTCTTCTTCCCTGGAAAAAAGTGACAGGACAAGAGGACAAAGCCTCAACCTGCGCCAGGAGAGGTTTTCGTTGGACATTAGGAAGATTTTTGTCACAGAAAGAGTGACTGGGCTTTGGAATGGCTGCCCAGGGAGGTGTGGAGTGACCATCCCTGAAGGTGTTTCTAAGACAGGACCTGGCACTCAGCGCCTATGGTCTGGTTGATGGCGTGGCGTCCACTCACAGGCTGGACTTGAGCTCAGGGGTCTTTTCCAACCTCATTCCCTCAGGGATTCTGCACCACCACAGCCCTGCCTGCGCCGGGGTCCTGGGAGCCGCCAGGCCTGGGGGATGGGGCACGGGCCCTGCGCAGCCCCAGCCTCCGGCAGCGTGCTGGGTGCGCCGGTGCCCTCAGAACCACCCACGGCCGCCGCACAGCCCCGGCCGGGTCACGGCCCCCACTCCCCGAGCCCCCGGAGGCGCGGGCGGCGGGGGAGGGGGCGCGCCCACGGACGGCCTGAGGCGCGGCTCCTCGGTGACGTAACGCCTTTCCAGAAGATTCCCCCCGGGGATCCCGCCGCTGCGAGCGAGCACCCGGCCAATCAGAGAGCGCCGAAAGGGCGGTGCTGGCTTGAACTGACCAATGGAAGGCCGCGACTGCGGGGCAATGGGGGGGGGAGAGGCGGGCAGGGGAGCGGCGGGGGCCCGCCTTCGCCCCGCCTCCCTTTCAGAGAAGACCAATCAGCGCGGCGCGGTGCGGCGATAGACAGCCCCCCGGGCCAACGGGGGCGTGGCGCGCGCGGGCGGGACTCCCCTGACGTGGCGGCCGGGGGGCGGGGGCGGGGGCGGCCCAGCGAGCGTGCGGCGCCCCGGGACAGCGGGAGCGGTGAGTGCCGGGGGGGCCCCCCCGACCGCCCCCGCACCCCCACAGCGACCCCCGCAGCCCGGCCCGGCCCGGGGGCCAGCCCGCCTGCCTGCGGGGTGCCAGGGCGGCACTGCGGGACTGCCAAGGGGTGACAAGTTGTTGCCGAGGGGCAGGGAGGAGTAAGCCCCCGTGCCCCACAGAGCGAAGCGGCTCGCTGTGGGTGGGGGGGATCATGTCACCCCGGTGTCACTGTGGGGTGGGGCCGTGGGGTGACAGGGTGTTGCCGTGGGGCTGGGCGGGGGTCAGTCCCCCCCAGCCCGGGGTGACAGGGTGCCCCTGTGGGACCGGCGGGGGATGACAAAGGGTCACCCTGGGGTGGGGGGCAGTGCCCCTGTCTGGGGTTAGCAGCGTGTCGCTGTGGGGTCAGTCCCCCTGCCCTGGGGGTGACAGGGGTTGCTGTGGGACTCAGCCGTCAGTTCCCTGCGCCGTGCGTGACAAGTTGTTGCCATGAAATTGGGGGCTCGTCAGTCCCCCTGGCCTGTGGGGATGGTGGAATGTCACTGTGGGGCTGGGGAGGGTCAGTTCCCCTGCCCTGAGGAGTCGCAGGGTGTCACTGCGGGGCTGATTGGCCCCTCTGCCCATGGGGTGACAGCATGTCCCTATACGGCTGGGAGGGGGTGCTTGCCCCACTCCACCCATGGGGTGACAGTCTGTCCTGCTCTGGGGGCTAAACCTCTGCTTTATGAAGTGGCAGGGTGTCCCCAGGGCCTCGCAGGATTGGCCTCTGCCCCAAGGGTTGACAGGGTTTGGCTGAGAGCTTACCCCCTTTGCCCCTTCGTGGGTGGGGAGCAGAGGGTAGCCAGGCTGTTCTGCCACCATGGGGTGACACGGGGTCTCTGTGGGGCTGAAGGTGAGGGAGGAAGGAGTTGGCATCTCTGGCTCCTGTGGGCTGTCAGGGTTTCTTGGTGGGGCTGTGGCTCAGGGTTCACTGGGTTAACTGCCCTACCTGGTGACCATGTGTCCCTGTGGGCCTGAAGAGTGTGTCAGGAAGGGGTTAATCCCCGTGCCCCATAACAGAGATAGTGCATCCAAGTGGGGCAGGGAGAGAGAGGGGTGACACCCCCTGCCATGGGGCTGCAGTACAGCCCTGTGGAGCTGGAGAGGCTGGTGAGGTTAGGGTTAATCCCTCTCTTCTGTTTCGCTTTGGAGGGAATAATGTGCTCTGTTTGAGCTATGTGGTGTGGCCTGGAAGGGGTCAGCACCCCTCCACCACCGCCCTGGGGGTACCTGTGTATCCCAGTGGGGCTGAACTGGCTGGTGAGAGAGTTGGCAACCTCCCACCCAGGTGACAGTAACACGGTGAGAGGGACCAGCATGGAAGGGGTTAACCCCTGTCCTCAGTTGAGGTGACAGTGTCTCCTGGCAGGGCTGACCAGGAGGAAAGGGTTAACCTGCTTTCCTCTTGAGGCAGACAGTAGGTCCCAGTGGGGCTTGATCATGGCAGGGGGTCACCCCTGGTCCCTGTGGGTCTGTGCACTGGGGCACAAGGCATGAGTGAACCCCTGTGTGTGACAGCCCCTAAAAAGGATAGCGCCTCTGGGCTCGGGAGGGGGACAAACCCCATCCCCCTGAAGTTCTTAGCCCCACAGTGGGGCTGGGTGGGAGGCATGGGGTGGTGGTCCATGCACTGAGGGGATTCAAACCCATCCCCATGCCATTGTGAGCATCCTGGTGACTCTGGAATTGGGGTACCCTACACGGGGAGGCAGCATGGGGGGCTTGAGCCTATCTCCACACAGCTGTGAGCAGCCGAGTGTGGCTGGAAAGAGGGGAACTTACTTGGGGAGACACTGTGAGGGGCTTGACCCCATCTCCATCCAAGAGCCAGCGCCAGATAGGTCTGGAAAATGGGGGACCCGGTCAGGGGTGATCTCAGGTGGTACTTGACACCATCCCCACGCAGGAGACAGCACTTGGTGGCTGTGGGGATCTGGGACCCTCTCTGGGGACATTCTGAGCGGGGGTCCTGCTCCGTGCCCACGCAGGAGGCGGCCGCCGGCGGGGCTGGCAGCGGGGGCTGTGCTGGCAGAGGCAGCGAGGGGAGGGTTAACCCCGTCCCCACGCAGGTGCCGGCACCCCAGTGGGGCTGTCGGTGGGGAGGGGGAGGCGGGCGGTGCGTGTGGGGGCTCGGGGAGGGGATGATTCATTGCGGGTAGTCATGACATTGCTGCCTGGTTGCCTGAGACTGCCATCCAGCACGGGCACGGGTGGCTCTGCTTGCCCCGGCGCGACAAGATCCTCAGCAGCTCTCTGACTGAGCCCGGGATACGCTACCATGCCGGCAATCCTGCTCTTCTGGAGCCGCGCCGAGAGGTATGCACTGCCTCGGCACCCGCGCCGGGCCGGACCCCGCCGGCTCGGAGCCCGGCGGGACTGCAGCCCCTGGGAACACGGCGGGATGGGGCTGTCGCCCGCTCGGCTGCTTCACTTGCCGCGGGTGGGATGCAGGAGCTGCCCTGGCGGTACCCCCGGTACGGCTGCCTAGTTTCGGTGTAGAGCTTCTGGAGAGGATGCTCTCCGTGGCCTGCGAGTGACGGTGACAGACGAGGGGACGCGGTGGCATTATAGCTTTCTTTGGCGTGCCTGAAGGTGACTTCTCAGAAGTAGGTTTTTGCGCCGTGGGCTCGGGGGACGCATCGTCCCTGTCCCGCTGCCCTGCCGCCACGGGGAGCCCGGGACGCCGGGCGGGAATGCGGCACTCACATCCCTTCTGCCGGGGGACCGGTGCCGGCGGCCGGTGCGGGGGACACAGGGACCCCCATGCATCCGAACGGGAAAAGCTGGGGAGGTGCACATTGGTTAACGTGACTTTTTTCCATATCAACGCCGCCCTACTTTTCTCCCTACCCGATTCGCCTGGCGGGTGCTCAGCCCTGGGCGTCAGCAGAGTCGTTTCTGGGGACACCGGGGGGCTCCTGGCTGCGCTCCCTGCGCTCCTTGGAGGGGGCTGCGTGGGGGACGTGACGGTACCAGGCGGCCGGGTGCCTTCTGGCAGCGGAGAAGAGGAATGCTGCAACTGACGGATTAAGCAGAAGTGTCTTAATCTGTCCGTTTAACGAGAAAGCGTCAAGAAACCAATTAAAAGGAAAATCACGGCGCGGCGAGTGACTCCATTGAAGGGTCTCTCCGTGCGCGGCTTGGAAGCACACAAAGGACGGCAGCTCCCCGGCGGCACCGCGTCGACCGGAGGAGCCCTTTCGGAGCCATCCTGGGAGCGAGGTCAGAGCCAACCACGGCTGCCGGGCTGGCGAAGAGCTGCCCTTTGGGTGAGCCGGAGGAGCTGGAGGGGGGGACTCGCCAGCAGAGCATCCCTTGGCGGCGGCGGCATCCCCGGCACGAGGCAGCGCCTTTTGCCCCGCCACCTTCCTCCCGCCCTCCAGTGCCTCCCGGCCGGGCACACAGCACCTGCCGCCGCCTGCGGACAGCCGCGATGTTTAAAATAAAGCTAGAGCCTTTAAAAATGACAGCTTGGACTATGAATGTGTTCGTAAAGTTTCGGTAAGTGGGTTTCCGCCTCTCGACCTTGTGTCCTCGTTAAACCATCAGTGCCTGTCCCTGGCATCCCGCGGTGACCTTGCACCCCGAGATGGGGCAAAAAAAATCTTGTGCCGTTGCCAGGGTGGGTTAGTTCCCTTAGATGACTGCCGAGCAGAGGGATTATGTCAAACGATCGCTATTCAGCTGGCGCGCTAGCCCAGCGGTTGCTCGGGCTGATGTCATGTGCGGGGCCGGAACAAAGATTTATTCTTTATTTAATTATTTTTTTTTTCTTTTGGTGTGGTTGCAAGAGGAGGATGGAGGTTAGGCTGGCTTGGCAGGGCAGGGGAATGCCTGTGGTTTTCACCAAGGCAGGGTGGCCGTGAATTATCTGGGGGCATCTGATCTGCAAGGGTGGTACAGGAATGCCTTTGCCTGCCTGAAACCCCCCCTACCGCTCCCGAGGGGGTTAAATGGGAAGTCAGGAGAGGATGACTGAGCAGAAGGGGGAGAAGATCGGTGGCAAGGCGCAGCTGATCCCATAAAGGTGGGAGGGAAGGAGGGAGGCTCTGCGGGGACAGAGTCGTGTTTTACCACCATTGTGCATGTGAGCTGAGCCTCGGGAGTGTGCCTTAACCCACCGGGTCACCCTCCGGCACCTGGTCCTCTCTGGCACGGTAAACGCGGCACCGGGATGCATTTCGGTACAGAAATTCCCTTCCCCATGCCCAGCCAGACGAAGGGGTCCTTGGTCAGGTCAGAGATCCTATCATGCATCCCCACCCTGGCCAAAGACCTCTCCGTGGGCAAGACCAGAGATCTTGTGGGTGGTGACAGAATTTTGCATTTTTGGGATGTCTTTTCGTGGGAAACACTGTGGGGTTTTGGCCGGATGAGGGTGTCCCAGTGGTGCTGTCAGGCTGGGCTGTGTGGGGTCAGAGCCAGACACTGAGGTCCCTGGGCAGTGAGAGCTGAAGGTTTGTCAGCTCTGTGTTGCTGGAGCTAGGGTGTGATGGGTTATCTTTAGCGCTGCTTGGTTTGCTCTCGCTGTGGGAGGGTCAGCAGCAGGGCCAGACAGGGCCAGATCATCATCCCAGTACCAGCCTCAGGGAGCCCCTGCCCTCCACTGGAGGTTGATGTGGGGTTGTGGGGTATTGGAGTGACCTTTGGTCTGGAGAATGGATGGGATAGCTCTTGGTTCTCCTGCTGGTTGCTCACACCAGGTCTCCTGCAGCTTCCCCAGCACTTAGGGAGGGTAAATGGGGAGGTGGATGTGGGCTGGGGGCAGAGCATCCCCCAGCACCTGCGTGGGCTGGGTGCTGCTGGCATCTCTGCATGCAGGAGCTGGTATAGAAATGTGCTGGCATCCGGGAGCTGCCACAGGAGACGCTGTCAGATGCTCTTTATGCCCCCAGGGACCTCCTCCCACCTCTTCTGTGCCGCCTGAGCTGTTGTACAGTGTTTGCAGATGCCCCCATCTCCCTTCACTGTGTCCTTCAGGGCTCCCTTAGCCCCCCCCCCCATCTACAGCAAAGCTTCTCCCCCACAGCTGGAGCAAAAAAGGGCAGAAGTTGGTGGTTTGGATGGAGGTGGCCAAATGTGGGACCAATTTCCAAGCTCCTGTAGCGGGTCATTGCCCAGGGCATGGCCCAAGGCAAGTGTTGGATGCTTGGTATGGCTGCCAGATGCTTAGAGCAGCACTCAGGCATGGATCCTTGGCGAGCATGGCCACCCTTGATCGAGCTGTGGTGGTTGGGAGATCCCTCTGTGACCTCCAATGGCAGCTCATGGACAGAGAGTAAGGGTGGGGAGAACATCTGGTAGCTTGTATGATGGTGAAGGAAAGGGCCAAAACTCACACCCCATTCCATAATCCCTCTGCTGGAGGGGCACAGTGGATTGGGGTGGCTCAGGTGTCTTTGGAGCAAGTATAGGGTGAAACTGGACTGTAGCAGGGAGCAGGATGTGAGCAGTGGGAGTGCAAGGGCAGCACCTGGGAGAAGCAGGGTCAGCACTGAGTGTGAGAGGGGCCAGGCCAGACCCTGCAGTTTGGGGTGTCAAGTGTTTGCTGTCAGATAGCCAAAAGTTAAGGAGAAGTGGGAAACATCCAGGAAACATCCATGGAGAGGCATGGGACCAACTTCTGCCTGGAGGAGCAGCCCTGCCGTCTTCCCTGGCTGCTCCCTGGGTGGCTGTGGCTCCAGTGGTGACTGGGGGATGAATTACGGCCACCGGGTTTTCCATGCCTTAGTATAGGCATGGGCACGGCCTCAGCCCCCGCGCGATGCAGCGAGTGTGCCCTGAGCTCCTGCCTTACTGCAGGATCCAGCTGGGGAGTGCAAGTCAGGCTAGAAAGTGTTGGGTTTTTTTTAAAACAGAAAAAGAAAAAAGCCCTCCCACCATCACAAGATGTTTCTGTCTAACGGCTCCGTTCCCTCTCCGCTAAATACAAATTATGGCTCTGACAGCCGGAGGCGCTTATCTCCAACTGAATGCCAATTGCTTTCAGGAACAAAATGTTTGAAGTTCCTCTAAGGTGAAGGCACAACGTGGTCCCTGCCACTGCTTTCAGCCTCCAAAACCTGCTGTCATCACCCTCACTTGGGTCTCAGGTCCCCAGCTGGGAGAGAACCAGGCAAGGGGGTGGACACAGGCCGGCAGCTACATTTGGACATAGCTCAGCCCTCCTGACTCAGCCGGGGGGGACGGACAGGGACGTGGTCCTGGCCTGACGTTAGCAGTGGCGTGGCCCCTATAATAGCACCGTGCCCCGACTTGAGCTCTCTCTCCCTGTCAGCCTCAGAGATGAGTCTGCCTGTCCCTGCCGAGGGGCTCAGCGGGATAAAACCAGAGCTGGGATACATTCTGGCACCGGGGCTCTGACCTCTGTTGGGAAGCGTGGACTTGAGCCGGCTCTGGTGCTGCTGGCCCGTGGGACACAGGGAGCATCGTCTCCGCGATAAGTGTGTGCCAGTCCTGTCCCCAGCTGCCCCTGTGTGATTTTCACCTCACGAAGAGCTGTCTTTCTCCTTTTAGGAATAAGTACTCAGCTCCCAGCAGCGTTGCCATCATGGGGAAGGACTACTACAAGATTTTGGGCATCCAGAGCGGTGCCAACGAAGATGAAATCAAGAAGGCCTATCGGAAAATGGCCCTGAAATATCATCCTGATAAGAATAAAGACCCCAACGCTGAGGAGAAGTTCAAGGAGATTGCGGAGGCTTATGACGTCCTGAGTGACCCCAAGAAACGAGCCGTGTATGACCAGTATGGGGAGGAAGGTAAGGGGATAGGCACTGCCCACTGGAAGGCAGGGATGTGGGGTTCAAATCTGTTTTAGAGGTGAGGGAGGGTTTTCACAGAGAGATGTTTCAGTATTTCATGCCTACTCCTGAAATGGGACTGGTTGCCAAAGAATCAGAGAGAGTGAAGGCTCCACAGGTGGCAGAAATCACCTCTCATCCCACTCTTCCCCAGGCTGCTTCACTTTTACAGCAATTTGTCAGCTTGCTTCCTGGGGTGGCTGGGCTCCTCCTGCCCTCTGCTCCAGAACTTTGGGCGCCAGCTGAGAAATTGAAGGAGCTCACCTCCTGGGTTGTACCTAAGGTAATTTGTTAGCAGCTCTTTAAATGACCTAAATAACACAGCAGAGACGTACTGCTTCTGCCCACACTCCCCCTGCACTTGGGCACTGGTCCCACCGTCCTCCCTGGTACAGGCTGACCTAGAGGATTCAAAGCTTTTCCCAATTTAAGTAATAGGCCCTTGTTTTGAAACCAAGCGGCTGCTGTTGTCTGGTGGTTGGCATGGAGGAGGAGGAGGAGGAGGAGAGCCGCTCCAAGGCAGGCGGCCTTATTAGTCGATGATGGAAGAGTGCAGCCCCATTCGAGGAGAGTGCCGAATAGCATCTGCATTAATCAGCCCAGGGCCTGGGTGCTTAAAAGAGCAGGAGGTCTGGCAGGAGCAGACTGCTGGGTGGAAGAGGCAGCTCCTCTCTCGGGCAGGTGCATCCCCTCACAAGCCACCGGTGGGATTAAGCAGCAGTGGGTTAATTGTTGACCCGTTAGTTATGTCAGGGCTGTGATGGATGCACAGGGCACAGTGATTTGCTGCCCTGTAAAATGAGAAGAGACTCTCTCAAGTGGGAAACCAGCTTTTCCCGGGAGGCCTCAATGAAATCGGACCCCGCTCAGGCTGGCGTCATGGGATTAAAGGTGAAACCTCCTGGCTGTACAGTCTATTAGCAGTGGGGCTCACTGGGGATTTGGCAAAATCCCTGTCGCCTGCAGGCATCTAAAATAAGAGTGAATTAAGGAAGAGGGTAAGAGCTCCCTTGCTGCCCCATCAAGTTAAAGACCAAGTTCCCCCATGTCCCATCTTTGTTGAACCTCTCATGTTCCATGACCTTCCCCACATGTTTTGTTTCCCATTTTTTTTGGGCAATGAAGGTCAGCATTTTGAGGAGCTTCAGGGTCACACATGCTTTGTAGGCAAGGTGAAGTGGGAAAGCCCCTTCAGCCCAGCCAGAATACTTCAGCACTCAGAAGAGACCCCCGAGCTTGTCCTGCTGTGGACAGAGCATGGGGGTTGGGACAAAGGACAGCCTGTCAGAAATAGTCCTTCACTGTCACTGGTGTGCCCTGAAAATAGTCCCTGAGCTAGGCTTGGCTTAACCCTTCCCAACCCTGCTGATCAAAAATAGCCTTGCAGAGCATGTGTGACCTCTTTGGGGGGCATTTGTCATGTGCCTTGACTCTTTGGGACTTGGGATGAGTTGCTGTGACGTCAGGCTCAGCCTGGGACCTGACAGGGGAGTTTCCTATGGGAAAGGGTGCTAAATGATTCAAACCTGGAGCTTACCTGGCATTTTATACAGCCAGTGTGCAGGGAGCTGCATGCCCACCTGGAGGTCTGCTCACCTCCACCTGCCTGTAGAGTCATTGAGGGTGGAGAAGATCTCTAAGATCATTTAATGAAGCAGTGCCATGTTCATCACTAAGCCATGTCCTAAGTGCCACATCCACACACTTTTTGAACACTTCCAAGAATGGTGACTCTATCACTTCCCTAGGAAGCCTGTTCCTGACCAACTTTTTTGTGAAGCAATTTTTCCAATTATCCAGTCTCAGAGATAAGACTGTTGTGGTAGGAAGAAGCCTGCTCATGGAGAACAATGGAGATGGACTGATCAGGATATGTTTTAAATTAAAATTAGATTAATAAGGTGGAGAGAATCAAAGAGGTCCTTCAGTAGGGATAGAGGAAATGAAACCTGAATGGATTGTGAGTTTGTAGGGTGTAGGAATGAGACTAAGTGAGATGGTGCCTTCACAGTGGTTCTGCTGGAGGTGGTCTGCACACTCAGGAGAGGGTGGAAGGAGGCGGCAGAGGCCGTTCTCCCACCTGGGCAGTGCAGTCCCTGCAGAGCATTTTCCCACAGGGAGCATTCATGTCTCCTCTTCCCCCTTGTCTTCCAGGTCTCAAAACTGGAGGTGGCTCTTCAGGTGGCTCAGGGAACACCTTCCACTACACCTTCCATGGAGACCCCCATGCCACCTTCGCATCCTTCTTCGGAGGCTCCAACCCTTTCGACATCTTCTTCGCCAGCAGCCGCTCCCGGATGTTCAATGGCTTTGACCAGGAAGATATGGATATGGATGATGACGACGACCCTTTCAGTGCCTTTGGCCGGTTCGGCTTCAACGGCATTAATGGAGTTCACCGTCGGCACCAGGAGTCCCTGCACACGCGGAGGAAGGTCCAGGACCCACCTGTCATCCACGAGCTCAAGGTGTCCCTGGAAGAGATCTACCACGGATCCACCAAGAGGATGAAGATCACTCGCAGAAGGCTCAACGCTGATGGCCGGACCATGCGGACTGAGGACAAGATCCTAAACATTGTCATCAAACGGGGTTGGAAGGAGGGAACCAAAATCACCTTCCCCAAAGAAGGGGATGCCACTCCAGACAACATCCCTGCAGACATCGTCTTCATCCTCAAGGACAAGCCTCACTCGCACTTCAAGAGGGACGGGACAAACGTGATCTACACGGCAAACATCAGTCTTAAAGAGGTGGGTACAGGTGGTAAATCCCATGGGATGTGGGGTGGCACTAGTTCATGGCCTTTGGGGCCAAAATGGGAGGCAGTCCTTCTCCTGCTATGGATAGGAAAGACCAGGTAGGTCGCAAGACAAGAGCTGCAGAGGCCAACTTGGTCTTGGCTTTGGAGGTGTTTGACTTCCATGCCAGGTGTGGGACACTGATGCTGCGGTCCCTGCGGAACACACCTCACTTCTTGAGCCAATTCAGGTGGCTCATTTCATCCATTTCCTCCCTTCTTCATATGTCTTGTTCTTCTATTTTAGCATAGGATATTCACATGTGGAACAAACGGCACATTCTCTGTAGGAGTAAGAGAAAACCCAGGTTGGGTGGCATCAGTGTGATTCCTGCTTTTCCTGTAGCTGAGCCTGCTGTGGCTTAGTTACTGCCTAGGGTTGCACCAGGTGCCTCTTCCCATGTGCCGAGAGCAGGGTGACATGGAGGAAAGTGATCTCTTGCCCTCCCTGAGCAGTGCTTTTGCTGTTTTCCTTGATTCTGGCTTTCCTAGATGAGGAACCAAACAAATTAAATACCCAGGCAATGAGTAAAACTCAACACTTCCAGGCTGCCAGTCCTGGAGGTCACGGCAGGGCTACATGGATGCAACAGATCATCCAGCAATCTGCACGAAGGTGGGAGAGGAAAGGGAAGATTACCTCAGTACAAGATGTGCTGTTCGCCACTGCTGCTGTAAAACTACCTTTTAATAAATCCCAGCTGGCAGCTGCATTTAACGTTGACATTTTTGGCAGCTGCCATTTGCTGTTCCTTTCAGACGGTAGACGCTGTCTGTCTTCTTAATGAGCTGATTTTTTTTCCTTCCCGAAGGCAGATTTATGTTCTCAAATGCATTGAATAGAAATAAGCTCAATGGGCCAGACCTGAGGCAGGAAAACGTGATCTTGTGAAGTGTGCCAGGAAGTCAGGAGGGCTCTGTGATGGCTCTGCATCCCAGCTCAGGCTGTGACCTGAGTGTACATGGGCCAGGCAGAGCTGGGCACTCCTGCAGCAACCTCAGCTCCACTGATATTGCAGACTCAGGAGTTTCCCTCACACTGCAAAGTGCAGAGGTTTATTCCTGCAGTAGCTGGTTCTCCTGGATCTCAACTCCAGAAATACTCCCAAAAATAAAAGGGAGAGACTGCCTTATTTATGGAGCAGCACATGCCGTATCTCAGATATTTCCTTCTGTTCATTCCTTTTATCTGACCTGGCTGGGCTGATGCCCAGACCATGTTAGCCCAAGTCTGTGCACTGGTCAGGGTGGAGGGACTCCTGCCTGGAGTTGACTTTTTGAGCAGTAACTGGAGAAATGGGCTTGAGAAGTGCGCCAGAAGTGTTGGACACCTGTGACCTCCATGAGCAAGGCTTGCTTGCTGGCGGTAAATTTGCACAACTCAGACACAAAACAGAAAATTTATGGTCCAGGCAATTCCTTATCTCTCTCAGCTGGAATTTCTGATCTCTGACCTCCCCCTGTACAAACCCAACAGGCTGGACATCCTCATGGGGCTGCTGGTCTGGCTGACTGTCATCCCCAGCCTGCTGCTTGCCAGGACAGTGTGATACTCTGCTGCGTTTGTCTTCCAGGAAAAGAAGTTCCTTAAGTGCTCTGGAGCGCGAGCAGATACTGGGAGCTCTCCAATTCTGTATGCTACCACCTCAGTATGTGACAGAGCACAACTTCTCCATCTCCTCAGCCCCTGGCTGTAGCCTTAGGTGTCTTCTTGCACCTTCTGCCTTGAAAGGCTGCCTCTTCTAGCCTGAGTTTTAGTCTCTGCCACTGCCATGAGAGAACATAGTGCCATCAGGAGAGCTGGCAGGTGATGGGTACTGGAGGGCCTTCCCAGCCCTTGAGTCCTGGCCTTGCTGGGTGCCTGGCTGGGGCAGTGCAGGCGTTTTGCCACCTGTCTGCTGCAGAATCACAGATGTAGGAGTGCTTTTCCGGGGACTCATTGTCTTCCTTCCTAAAATCAGAGGCGCGTGCCGCAGCGGGGAGCTGCGGGAGGGCGGAGGCGCACAGCTCCACCAGCAGCTGCCTCTGCTGGAGGCAGCGCTGCCGGCAGGGCGTCCTGCCCTCCTGGCTGCTGCCTAATGCCTGCCCTGGGCACCATCCCGCTTTGCATCCTTTACCTGGCGTCACCTTCCTCGAAGCATCCGCGCCTCGGCTCATCCCGGCTGGGACGCGGCCGGTGCCGACGCCCGCCCCGGCGGCTTCGCCGCGAGCGGAGGAGGACCCAGTGTTGACCTAGATAAAGCTCTGCTCGCACAGCATGGTGCTCAAACCCAGGGTGATTTCATCCCCAGGGATAAACCAAGCCTCTTTCTAGGATGCGGGGTAGCTCCCGCGGTTACTGGTGTTACTTCAGCAACTGTTTTCCCAAATGCCAGCAAAGTTGAGCAAGAAGAATGAAAAACAGGGACATACGGCGGAGGAGCGATCGGCTCGGATTCTTGCGTCTTGGCTCTGGGAAGGAAACATTAAGATCCTGTCTGCCTTCGCTGTTACCGCCCGCTTCTGCTCACATCTCTGCCTGCTTTCCCCATCCACGTGTTCCCACAGGGACTTCTTGTTCTCCTTTCTGTTTTGTGGCTGGAGGTGTCCTTTCTTGGTGCACATGGGCACTTGCAGCCATGGCACACTGCACTGGGCACCAGCGAGCAGGAGGGCTTTGGCATCCATGCCTGAATGCACAGCACAAACTCCTTGATGTGGGGGGATTGTGCTTTGTTTTCCCCTCAACCTGCTGGAGATCAGCCAAGCACCTGCTGCTCACACAGAGCTGGTGATGGCATCCTCCTGCAGGCTGAACACTTCGTCCCTGGAGGACACCCTCTCCAGGAGGAGGCCTGTGCAGATGAGCCATGCAAAGGAGATAGGACCTTCTCCCATGTTCTCCACTCAACAAAGACCCTGAACCAGCTCTGGTGCAGATCCTACTGCAAGCCCTCTGGTTCAAAGCCTTGGTTCTGCTGCAGAAGCCCCATCCATCATCTCAGAGCCAGTGGCCAGCATGAGGTGTTTCTCCTGGTGCCTGTTGCTGCTCTGCATTTGGAGGCTTTTCCTGGCAGAGGGGGGGAATGCAGAACATTCCCCCGCCTACCCCAGAAACAGCAATTGCATCTTTCTCCACTGGCCTTGCAGGGTGTTTTGGGAGGGGTTGGACCCCCAGGACCCAGTTCAGAGGGACAGACCTGTGCTCTTCCCCACATGGAAGCTCGAGGCTGTAGCTCAGCAACCCCCCAGCCCCCACCCCCTTCCAGAAGCATCGTTCCGCAGTCCTCTCGCTCAGCCCTTGCTGAAAGCCTGGAGACGATCCTGCCCACATGTACGACAGAGCTGTCTGAGTTATTTAAGGACACAAGGATTTTCTTGCTGCATTCCTGCATCACGTGGCTTGCCAATGCAGGCCGGTGTGCGGCTGCTGCTGGGGGCTGGGGTGCACAGGGGTGGCACCCCCACACCGGCTCCTGGCTGTGCGAGGGGACAGGAGATGGGAGCCAGCCCCTCCAGCCCCCCAGCTCCCAGGGAAGCCCAGTGCCACAGCCACGCCATTGTGCCATGCTGGCGTAGCCCTGTGGGGGCTGTAGGTGACAGGGATGGGACAGGGGACATGGGCTGTTGTGCTATAGATAACCCCAGGCACCGGGCAAAGCTGCCGTGCTCCGGAGGGTGACAGCTGACGGGCTGTGGCAGCATCCCATGATCTCAGCTGGATTTTCGGCTGCCTGAGGCTGGCCGACAGGGCTGGAAAGGAGCTAAATTTAGCCTGCGTTGTTGCTGTGGGTGGCTGGGTGCTGGTGGTGCCTTCTGGGCAGCCCAGCAGGTGGGGAGGGGAGTCCTTCCCCCCCATGAGAGCCAAGGCACCCCTCTCCTGCACGGCTCCTGTAGCCCAGTTCATGGTGGTTGGGCCAGGCTGGTGCCAGCAGAGAGCTGTGCTTGCGCTGTGAGCATCATCCAATGCTCTTGGGCAGCATCCACAGGAGCAGGGCAGTTCAACCGGGGGAGCAGCCAGTGGGGTGCAGGGTGTGGCTGCCAGGATGCTTTGGGGAGTCGGCCCCATCTGATGTCCTGTTCCCTCTTCCTTCCTCAGGCCTTGTGCGGCTGCACTGTGAACATTCCCACCATCGATGGACGGGTGATCCCGCTCCCCTGCAACGACATCATCAAGCCAGGGACAGTGAAGAGACTACGTGGGGAGGGGCTGCCCTTCCCCAAGGCCCCCAGCCAGCGAGGAGACTTGATCGTGGAGTTCAAAATCCGCTTCCCGGACAGAATAGCTCCCCAGACGAGACAGATCCTCAAGCAGCACCTCCCATGCTCCTAGAGCCCAGGGACTCTCCTCCAAAGCAGCAATACTCCAAATGCATGTGCCACAGCACCTGGCCTGCACAGAGCCAAGGTGTCACAGCACTTTTAAATGCAAAAAAAGATAAAAAAACAACCCCTCACACTACTTTTCTCCCCCAAAAAACCCATCCGACCCACCCCCTATCCATCCTTCTTGGCCGGTTTTTTACTCCAACAACGGGGAGACTCCTGTCTGCCACAGCTCCCCCAACTGCCAAACCCTTTCCTTCTCCCCAGAGGTCCATTTTTTCTGCCTCGCAAGAGCGAGAGCCGTGGGCCCTTTGCCCGGGGAGGTGCGTCGTGTCGTGGGTTTTTTATGTCACCTGCTTTTCAGGCCACTCTTCCCACAAGAAGCTGGACTTGCCGGGGTCCGGCGCTGTGTAAATAGGACTCCGCAGGATCTGGCATCCCCGCTGCTGGTTTTTCTCTTCCCCTCTTTGATACTTGCTGCTGTTTGGGGTCCCGGCTGCACCGCGGTGCCGGTCACTCCTGCCTGTGGTGGCCCCCCCAGTAGCTGGACAATCTCTCACCTTGGGGCCACGGTACCAATCCAGCCGTGGTCCACTCTCCTGTGCCAAGCCTACACCGAGCCTCGGCCGTGCCAAACAACGGAGCACGTGGGGATGGCCCATCCAGCCTCCTGCCCCTGCCCGGGGATGTCCCCAGTGCCCCTGGGCAGCACTTGCCTGCACCTGCTGCCCACAGGGCCCAGCCAGCAGGAGGAGGGGGGAAAGCCCAGGGTGGAGCTTTCTTTTTTCAGATGTGTTGAGTTTGCATTGCTGCTTTTATTTTTTAAATACATATATATAGAGCTCATTAGATAAACTTCGTAAGGGTTTTTCTCTGCCTGTATTGGGGATACTGGCCTGACGCACCCAGGCTTTTTTTGAAAGGGGGATGATTCAGCCACACGAACAGCAAACCCCCGGAGTGGGGTTGTGTGTGCGTGTAGCACTAATCTGGGTGCAAAAGCAGAGCCAAGCGTGAGCAGAGCTGTGGGTTTCACTAGTGTTTCAGGTCAAATTAGGGATTCTAATAAGAAGAGAGAGGCGTGTGTATATATTTTTCTACAGGGACAATTCATTCAGGAGGTGTTTCTGGACATCAGGGCGGATCTGGGAGGTGCATGAGGCAGTCTGTTTAGTGGCTCCATTTTCAAATACTGTATTTTTTTAAAACCTTTGGATTTCCATCAGGAGAATTTTTATATTTCTTACCTTTCTCAGCCCACTCTGCCTCATGCCATTTTTTTTCCCAGGAAAGGGCTGGTGTGGAGCTGGAGGCACATTTGACCTGGCTTTGTACAGCTCCTCTTTCACTGCAGCACTGCCAAGAAAACCCCCTGCCAAAATATCCCCCTCCCCCTGCCCTGGGAATCTTTTTTTTTTAATTCCTAAAAAAAAAATTTTGCTGACTTGAAGCAGGGGGTCCCTTGGGGTGGGGGGGCTGTGCGTGGGGTGTCCGTGGGGCTGGGGGTGCAGCTGTACAGTGTTACCTGTGGGGCGAGGAGACCTGTGAGGCACTGCTGAATCAATCACCTGCTTTGGCCAGCCAGGGGTGGCCACTGGTTCCCTCCACCGGTCCCTGTGGAGTTCAATGTGGAGAAATGTGGTGGACAAGGTGAGCGAGAAGACAGGCCAGCACGCAGATGCAAGCTGATTTGTTTTTCTCGGTTTCAACGAGACCTGAATGTTTTATAGTGGGGTTTTTTGTAATTTTCTTTTTTTTCTTTTCTTCTTTTTTTTTTCTTTTTTTTTCTTTTTTTGTAATGTCAGTATTGAGAGAAATAAAGAAGTATTTTGAAAAATACACTTTCTCGGTGTGTGTTGTGATGGGAGGTGCCAGGCTGGGCTCCAGCAGACAGCAGGGAGAGGGCTCTGTGCCAGGGTCACTGCCACCACCACCCTGCCAGGTGTCCTTGGGGCTGGCAGGGAGAGGAAGAAGAAATCTGTTTGTTTTGGTACTTGGTGCACAGGACCTTCAGGGCCTGATAGCAAGGGGAAGGGAGTGAATACACAACTCCTTGGGTCACAGAATGACTGCTCCCCACCTGCATGGCCTCAGCAGTGCTGACCACATTGCCAAGGATTGGGAGCAGTGCTGGTGAGGGCTTTGTCCCCTCAGGGCTCTGGGATGTGGCTGACATGGGCAGTGGGACAGTCAGTGAAGGGCTGAGAGAGCAGTGCCCATCTCTTCTCAGAAGGTCCTTGGAGGGGCAGGGTGAGAGCCAGAGGCAGTACTGGCACCCATGGAAAATCCTGCTGATGCCAGGGAATGTTTGCACAGTGCTCCCATCAGGAGCTGTGCACGGGGACAGGAGGTGACAGCAAAACCATGGGCCCTGTGCCTGTCGCTCAAGTCCAGTGTGGGGGTCAAGAGGGTTTGATTTTGAGTGAGAACAGTCAATAAATTAAACTGGATGATGTTAATTGCTACATAGCACTGCATATAGTTTCCATGGCCACTAATATGCCCATCACCATCACAGGGTACCTTGCCTCTCTGAATTTGGGGATGTGAGCCCAGCTCTCCTTTGATTGCCATGTTAAGGAAGGATGAGCTTTGTTGAAGCCAGCCAAGCCCTGCACTGATAGAATCAGAGCTGGTTTCTACACGTGACACCCCCACACACCATCCTTCCTGCCCTGAAAGACTCTTAGGACAGATAAAGCCCAAGGTCAGGAACTAAACAACTTCGAGGGACTTTTGTAGGAGTGGTCCATAGACAGAGCGAATGATGCCATTGCAGAATCAAAGCATGATTTGGGCTAGAAGGGACCTTAAAGCTCGTGTCATTCCTGCCCCATGGCATGGGCAGGGACACCTTCCCCTTGACCAGGTTGCTCAAAGCCTCATCAAATCTGGCCTGGAACACTTCCAGTGACGGGGCATCCACAGATTTTCTGAGCAACCTCTGCCAGTGCTTCCCACCCTGACAGTAAAGAATTTCTTCCTGATATCCAATTTAAAACCCCCCTCTTTCACTTTAAAGGCATTACTCCTGGTGCTGTCACTACATGCTTTCATCAAAAACCTCTCCCCATCCTTCTTACAGGCTCTCTTTAGGCAGTGGAAGGGTTCAAAAGACTGATATCAAAAGACAGTAAGGGCAATGGGGCCTTGGGAAGCAGGGGACCTGGCATGGTGAAAGGTATGGAGTAAGAGGTGGTTTGATCTGGGATAGAGTTTGTTTTCTGCCCAGTAGCTGTTTCAGTACTGTGATTTGGATTCAGTTGAGAATAATGCTGATAACACACTGATGTTCCAGCTGTTGCTCAGCACTTTTTACCCTAACTCAAGGACTGCTCAGTTTCCCAGGCTCTGGCAGGGAGCAGGTGCACAAGAAAGCAGGAGGGGGCATGGCCAGGAGAGCTGACCCAAACTGCCCAGAGGGACATTCCGTGCCATAGAACACCATGCCCAGTGCATGAACTGTGGGGAGAATGAGTGAGTGGCTGCATGGCACATAGTGAAACCTCAACAGCCCTTTTCAGTGCCCAGTGTGGGCCCAGAGGATGAAGAAACAAGAGATCTGAGCAGACCTTGTTAGGCTAGGTTTGTTATAAGCATTAGTTTAATAGTTTCTGGTCACAAAGTTGTTCTGCCTGCACTCAAGTTCTCGTGTGTGTGCTTGAGGGAACACCTTGCTTGGTGTGTCCCCTCTGGTGACATTGGTCCTCTGTGGGGCCTGGGTGAGCTGCTCTCTGCAGTAGTGTTTTATAGGTGTCTCCACATGCCACCAGATCTACACCATTCCTGAAAGTTTCCAAGAAGATGTTCAGAGCTGGTGCCTAGGAACATGATTTAGTGGTGAATTTGGGAGTGAGTGCTGGTTAAATTTTTGGACTCAATGACCTGAGAGGTCTTTTCCAAGCTAAACATTCTGTGATTTGATGATACACATCTTTTAAATACCCCTAGGCATGCACCACGCCATGACAGCCTGCTTCAATGCTTATCAGCACCTTCCATGAAGGAATTCAACCTAATATCCAACTTAAACCTCCACTGGCACGACTTGAGGCCATTTCTCTTGTCCTGTCACTTGCTGTTTGGGAGAAGGGACTGACTACATCATCCTTTCAGGTCACTGTAGAGAGTGACCAGGTCTCCTCTGAGCCTGTTTTTCTCCAGGATAAACACCCTCAGTTCCCTCAGCTGCTCCTCACAGGACTTTTGCTCCAGACCTTTCCCCAGCTCCTTGCTCTTCTCTGGGCTCACTCCAGCACCTCAGTGTCCTCCTTTCTGAGGACCCCAGAACTGGACACAGCACTTGGAGTGTGGCCCCACCATTGCCCAGCACAGAGGGGCAGTCCCTGCCCTGCTCCTGCTGCCCACACCACTGCTGATACTTTCAGGATGTCCTTTGGCCTCCTTGGCCCCCTGGGCACCCCCAGCTCATGTTCAGCCACTGCTGACCAGCACCCCCAGGGCCTTTCCCACTCCGCAGCTTCCCAGCCCCTGTCCCAGCTGGAGCTGCAGGGGCTGCTGTGACCCAGGGACAGGAGCCAGCACTTGGCCTGGTTGAACCTCACACAACTGGCCCTGGCCCGTGGATCCATTGGTACAACAGAATCTCCGTTTGTGAGACAAATCTGATACAAGCACTCAGCACAGCCATTCTCTCTGCATTTCGGGAGCCATCTGTTGGGAACTGTTCATAACTGCACCTTTGGCCTTTTTCCTTGGAGAGCCAAACTACAGCAGAAACATTTTCCTACATCTGCCTTCTTCCGCAGAATCAGTCACAGAAAGGTTTAGGTTGGGAGGGATATCAAAGCTCATCTCATTCCAAGCCCCCTACCATGGACTGGGACATCTTCCACTAGACCAGGTTGCTCAGAATCCCATTCAGCCTGGCCGTGAACATTCCTAGGGATGAGGCAGCCACATCTGTAATTCCTTCCTGTCTTCCATCTTTGGCAGCCCTCCATTCCCCAGGGCTGGTAACTGTAGGCATCCTTTTAGGGAAGAGGGAGGAGATTGGGTTACCTGGTGGTTCTACCTGAGACTACATGGAGAGGACACAAGAATGTGGGAAGGAAAGCCTACCTTGACCATAGAGAGACAGGGATGGGAATTGCAAAGGAAAACAATCACACATGAGGGTTCTTTCAGAGTGTTTGCTGCCCAGTCTCCAGTGGGTAGTTCCGCAGGCAGAGTCAGAGGGTATAATATTCCTGATCCTATGGCAAGCATGAAGCTGTGTCAGGGGAGATTTAGGTTGAAAAGGTTTTTCACCCAGAGGGGTTGAAGGGCTCTGGAACAGCTCCCCAGGGAAGTGGTTACAACACCAAGCCTGACAGAGTGCAAGAAGTGTTTGGACACCACTCCAGGCCCATGGTGTGTCCCTAGGGGTGTCCTGTGCAGGGCCAGGAGCTGGACTCAGTGATGGGTCAGGATGGGTCCATTCCAGCTGAGGGTGTTCTGTGATTCCATTTCTACAAGAAGTGGCAAATCCAATGACCAGGATTAGAAGAGCCCTGCTTCTATCCTCTATCCCACACTGTGCACCCTAAAGTCATGGAGCTACACAGGGCAGAAAACATCCGTATTTCAGGAGGGACAAAGGAGATTTTGATGTCCTGTGCTCTGCCATGGAGCAGGTGCACAAGCATCTGGCTGGGGGCATGGCCAGGAGAGCTGACCCTGACTGGCAAAGGGATATTCCATGCCATGGAACACCATGCCCAGTGTACCAGCCAGGGGGCCGAGGCAGGTGGGGTGTGAATGAGCAGCTGAGTGGGACTGATTTGCCAGCTGGGTTCAAACCTCCACAGGTGGGGAAGTCCCTGGAGTGGGAACATCCATAGGGGCAGGAAATGTCAGTGAGGAGGGCACATGCATAGGGCAGGGGATGCCCTAGGAAGAGGGGACAAGGATAGCCATGAGCACACATGTCCTGGGGGCTCAGGGGGAAGGGATGTCCTGGGAGTCAGTGCCGCCAATGGAGCAGGGATGCCCATAGCACATCCATGCCTGCCTGGAGCAGGATGGGGACCTGCTGAGAGCAGTCATTTGTGACTCCCTGGTGATTGGAGCACCTGCTGGGCCCAGAGGGCTTTGGGGTGGTGCAGCAGGGTGCCAGTCTCTTGGATCAGGGACCAGCCTCTAACCCCAACACCGTGGCCGGAGACAGGTCTCCCACCCTGCATCAAGCATGGCTGGACTGTGGCTCCCATCAAGTCCAGTGGTCCTGATGGGGCCTGGCTGTAGGAGGTGAAAGTGCTCTGGGGACAGATGGAACAGGGGGGCACAGGGAGGTGCTGATCATGTCAGCAAAGGAAGGGAATGCCCTCAGCTTACCCCTCATTAATCCCACACTGTGCAGAGCACGCCTGAGCCAACAGGACCTTCCTCCCTCCAGCACCTTTGGGAAATGCCCAGTCCCCCCAGCAAGGATCTGGGCAGGGGAGGAGCGTGCTGCAGAAAGGCTCCTGCCGTGTCGGTGACTGACCAGGGTCTCTGCTGGAGAGGCCTGAAAGGGGCAGGGCTGGGGCCAAACCCAGTCCTTGATGCCAACAGCTCACCTGGGGCTGCTGAGGTTCACAGCGAGGGGGCTGTGAGTGCTGGTCTGGGGCACACCCTCAGCCCTCCCACCAGGCCCACACAGCCTCAGAGCAAGGCTCGATGCTCTTGGAAATCCTGTGGGTGCTGTCCCCTCACTGGGAAGAAAGGAGAAGCTTTTCCAGTCCCTCTGCTGGATTCAATTAGCATTTACAACTTGGAGAGGCAGTGGGGAAGATTTGGGCTGCCAGGATCTGGGGCACACACCCCGCCATGCCATGCCATGCCCTCCTTGCCCCAGTCTCCACAGCAGACAAAGATGCCAGGATGGATCTGTCCCTCGATTTGCTGGGTGGTAATGTTCTCCCGCTGGGAGAGAGGAAGAAGCCCCTGTCCAAGCTGTGAAAAGCTTTGGGGAGTCCTGGAGAGCTCCTTAGCACCTGGCTCTAGTTCCCTGTGGCCAAAGCAAAGCTGGTATGTGTCCCTGCAGAGCTCAGGGAGGAGAATCAACCCTAGAGCAGAAAGGTGATGTTTAACCCACAAACGGGATGGAGCGAGGCAGGGGGAGCACCAGAGCTCCCGGCCTCACCCCCGCTGCCACAGGTGTCCCCCCGGCGCCAGCAGGAGCGATTTGCCAGCAGAGGCGGTGTGAGGACAGGGGCGGCGGTGCCGGCAGACGGCTCCCGAACAGCAGCGCCGGTGACCGCAGCCCAGCCGGGGCCGGCACCGCCTGCTCCCCGCAGGGGCTGCGCCGTTCAAACGCAGCGCTCCCTTATCTCGCTGCGATTATCGCACAAGCCCCTTCCCACCAGGCCCAGTCCCGTCCCTCTGCCATTAAATCCTCTCCTCTTAAATACAGACGGCTTGAGGGAGCCCTTCAAGATGTGCCAGGCTCTGGGACAGAACCCCACAGCCCAGCCCCACAGCTCCTGCCCTCTCCCTCGTGGCTCGACCCAGAGGCCCGGGGAAACATTCTGCCACACCAACTGTTTTACCCTCCTTGCAGAAACCCTCCGTTCCTGCGTTCCCTACGAGCACCTCGGTGCATTCCACAGCCACTGCTCCTCTCAGGCTGAGGGCTCAGCCATACCCAGCCTCTTGTCCTGCTCCTGTCCCCTAGGATCCACGGCTTCCCTGACATAAAACAACCAAGTACAGCAGTAGCACATTTTTCAGTTCACAGAAGGGAAAATAAAGGACGTGGCAAGGCAGGGAGGCAGGACAGGTGAAAAGGAAGAAAAACCATGATCAGAACCCAACTACTGAGTCTGACACAAGGCCAGCTTTCCAACAGAGATCCAAGACAAGCATCAGAAACTGGGACACATAGAATGTGTTGAAGGTCCTCTCTCCCCAGCTACAGAGGTGTCACACTGTGCCACAACCCGAGACACCCCAAATGCCCCTCCTGTCTGGGTGAGACAGGGATTCTTGGAGAGATCCTTTGCTGCAGAGCCACAGCAGCAAGAGACCTGACAGCTCCCGGCCAGCCTCGGAAGAGCAACAGCAGGTACCTGCTGCCAGGCTTTTTCCTGCCAGGGCAGAGACACTGCCAAACCCATTTCTTCCATTAACAGAGCTAAGAGGTGTTAAGCATGAAGAGCCAGCCCTGTCCACAGCAGGGGAACACTCACACAGATGGGCTCCACTGGAGCACAGAGCACTCACACAGCACCAGACACGGGTTTAGACAGCGCCAGCACCACACAAAGGAACTGCTACGACCTTGCTAGAGTTTTGTGGGATTTTTATTAAATTTTTTTATTATTTTTTGTGGGGTTTTATTTTTTTTTTAATACAGGCTAGCGTTGTACCCTTGCTAAAGCTGCTGATTCTGCCACATAAACTAGAACAGAAATTTCTCAGAAATTAAGTCAGTTCCCCTCCTTGTTAATTCACTGTCTGCCTCGCAACTGAACACCGCTCTGGATTTGTGTTTGCAGAAAACATCCCCTGTACAAAGTCTGACGTGCAGCTACACTGTTCTGACTGAGGAATGAAGAAGCCAAGAGTCCACTGAACATTGGATTTTTCCCTGTACAACGTGGCCTGGTGTGGAGTTTGGTCCACTGAGGGCAGCGAGTTAACCGTAGAGGTCGTCGTCATTGTCCTCGCTGTACACGTTGCCCCCGCTGCCACCTCCTGTGCCTTGGCTCGGGCCGGCGCCGCCCTGGTTGCCTGAGGGGAACCTGCATGCAGCAGTGCAGGACAGGAGAGAAGAGAAGCTGTTCAAAAGCCTCCTTGCAGTTCAGTGCCATACCCTCCCTCTGTGCCAAAGCCCAGTGACAACTAAGAAGGAATGGGATGAAGCCTTAGGGAAGGTCAGAGGGCTGTAAAACCTCACTTGAAGTAAAGGAAAAAAGGGACTTTGGGTGCACCAACAGAGCAGCTACAACCAACCTGCAGCACAGCCTACACCTGCAACGCTGTGCTGTGGTGCTCTATGCTCAAGGTTGAATGGGAATGCACAGTGCAAAAGAGGCTTGCCGCCCAGAACCTATCAGAAAGCTGCCCCAGTGCTGTGCTTGGGGGCTGGCTGAGCCACACTGCACAGCCCTCACACCCCACAGGTACCTGAAGCTGCCGAAGCCACGGCTCTGCTGTAGGGTCTGTGCAAACATCTCGTATTTCCTGATGTCGTTGTCACTGACAGAGCGGCGGGCAAAGCGCATGGCTTCCTCAAAGTGATCCCTGCGGATCTCGGGAACAGGATCGTCCTCCTCCACCTCCTGCAGCAGGACAGAGGAACCAGGTGAGCTGTGTGCCCAAGCTCCACGGGCCCAAGAGCTGCTCACAGCTTCCCCTCAGGTTAGGAGACTCCCAACACCCTCCACGGCGGGGGCTGGAGAGGTGTGCATGAGTCAGGGCTGCAGAAGGCACCTCCTGAGCAATGCTGACCATGAGGCATCCCAGGAGGGTCCTCAACCTCCCACAAGAAGAGAACAAAGTGCTCCAGCTCCACGCTCTGCACAAGAGCCCACTCACCCCCGAGGATGACAGAGGAACACATCACACCTCAGGCATGTGGGCAGGGAGAGCTCGGTGTACCACTCACCATGGCAGAAGGGTTGGTTTGCCTCTCACGCTCTCGCCTGATCTCGCTCTCGATGGATTCACGGATGGCCAGTTTGCAGGCACGCTGGCAAATTTCTGTCAGGTCAGCCCCTGAGAAGCCGTTGGTCATCTTCGCCAGGAAATCCAGGTCAACATCCTAGGGAAAAATAAAAAAGGAAGAGGGGCCGTTCCTTTACACCTCATATCCTCAAGTGACAGAGAGGTATCTTTAGATCCCAGGGTATCAAGGTGCTGTCTTAACTATGGCCAATTTTGGAAAGATCAGCTGTTGAGATTCTCATTTTCAGGAAAAGTTAACCACATACGAAAGCAGGCTACACTCCTCACACCCACCAAGAATCCACAAAGTGGCTGTAAGTGCCTCTGCACTTACAGATTTAGGGTATGACTTGCTCAGGTCTCAGCACGAGGAGTCAAGCAAAACACCATCAGACTGGAAATAGAGATGGGGCACAAGCAGACCAAGACAACCGACCTCCTCCTCTCCTCCCCCTCAGTTGAGAGGGTATTACTGCAACCTCCTTTGAAACTAACTAGGTAAGCTTGGCATAGAAAAGTCTGGGCTCCCACCTCATATCTGTTTTTCTTTGATCAACTCTCAGCTGCTTTATTGCCTCTTCCCAGGCAAGGGACACAGCTCTTGCCTATGACAGGGCTCAGCAGCAACTCACTGCAACTGCTCCTCCTCAATTTGTATTTGACACCTGTGTGTTCTACACTTTTTTATTTCCCAGAGTGCAAGAATCTTTTCCACCTCACCAAAATAGGCTTTTCTGATCCTGCACCATGAGCAGAACCCCATTATGTGACAAAGAGCTGCTGTGCCTGCAGACCAATTTCTGGCTTTGCTGAAACCTAACCTCAGAGCTCCAGCTTCCTCTCCCATTCTACTACATGGATGAGCCTCCAGACCTCGGCACTGTCCACAGCTTGTGAGGAACATAAGCGGCACACAGCAAACCCAAGCCAGAAGCAGTGAGGGTACAGATTCTACCTTTGCAACTGGTGATTTCCTCAGATTGGCTTTAAGGATTGCAACCCTGGACTTCTCATCAGGCAGGGGGATGTAGATGAGCTGATCCAGGCGGCCGGGGCGCAGGATGGCTGGGTCAATGATGTCTGGCCTGTTGGTGGCTCCGATGATGAAGACGTTCTTCTTGGTGGACATGCCGTCCATCTCGGTCAGGATCTGGTTGATGACACGATCTGCAGCACCGCCGCCGTCACCGATATTCCCGCCTCGGGCCTTGGCGATGGAGTCCAGCTCATCAAAGAAGAGCACACATGGGGCTGCCTGGCGAGCCTGCAAAAAGCAGTGGGCACCATTATTCCATGCTAATACTGCCCAACAAGGAGCATTCTGACTCCACACTAAGCCTTCTTCACCATTAACACAGCTCAGGAGTACCAGAAACTCTTCACAAGGAGAGCTTGGAAGAGCTGCTCCGGAGCAGTCTCTTGCCACACAACCCCTCAATTACATTCTCCTGAAGTACAAGTTGGATTTCCCTGACGTGGGAACATTGTGAATCAGGCAGAAAAGCAGTAACTTCAATGCCTAAAGTGAAAAATGGAGCCATTTTTTGGACTAGAACTCTCCCTGCAAAACCTGAAGGTGTCAGCTGGTTATTCAGGCACTGAAGCAGGTGAGATATATCCAATGGAAAGGAGAAATCCAATTGCTGTCTTCAGCTACTTAATGTGTAGTTACGGGAAGCTGGATCCTTCTTCACAGTGTGCAGTGTAAGGAGGAAAGACCACAGGCACAAGGAGGTGCCTGCTACAGGTGCAGCCTCATGCCTGCACACCTCTCCAGCCCCTAGCCTGGAGGGTGTTTGGAGTCTCCTGACCTGGAGACACAGCTGTGAGCAGGGGAGAAAATCCCCGTTAAAAATAAGGAAGAAATTGGTCACAATAAGAGTGCTCCAACACCAGCACACAGGCCCAGAGAGGTCAGGGATTCTCCAGCCTCCACACATGTCCAGAACTCAATTCCCTGAGCTGATGAAATTTCAAAGCTACCTCCCTGGACAAACAGCTGAACAAACAGTCTCTGAGGTTCCCTCCCACCTTGATTTTTCTCCACTCTCCTGCCAATGTTTTTCTAATAGTGCTGTCCCTCACCACAAGAGCAAGGATTCACAGGATAATCCATGCAGACACCTTCTGGGACAGGAGATGACACTATGGGACAAGTGAACAGGAGTGAGTTTCTTTCTAAACTGTGTATATTGCAGGACAAGAACCCATAGGATATTCTGAAAATCTGTAGATGATGACAGTTAATGAGGTGCTAATCGAAGTTTCCAGGGGTGAGGAACATACATGTGCCCTCCTAACCATAGTGTCTGCCAAAGGCACTGGGGAATTTATCACCCTCTACTGACAGATGCCAACTGCAGTCAGGGAAAAGAGTTTTAAGAGCTATGTTGCTGAAAAGGATTAATTCCAATAACAGGAAAGAGCTCCTACTCTCAGCGCAAGTGGGGAAAACACAGAAGACACAAAGAAGAAGCAGTAAGACAGATGCAGTGGAGACAAAGTTCTGGGGATACCTCAGCACCAAGACAGCACAGAGAGCAGGAGAAACACTTACCTTGTCAAAGATCTCGCGCACGTTGGCTTCAGACTCACCAAACCACATGGTGAGCAATTCCGGCCCCTTGATAGAAATGAAGTTTGCCTGGCACTCGTTGGCAATGGCTTTGGCCAGCAGTGTCTTACCACAGCCTGGCGGCCCATAGAACAGAACCCCTTTTGATGGAGTCATGCCAAATTTGAGGAACTTGTCTGGGTGCTCCACAGGATACTGAAAGAGAGAAAAACAAAAACCTCCCATGATGAGCCACAAAAGGTTACCTTGGAAGTACAGAATGGTTTGCATGTCAAGGGACCTTCAAAAGACCATCAATCCAAGTCCCCTGCCACAGGAAGGGACACATTTCTCTGAGTCAGTTTTGGTTCTACCAGAAGCACTACCTGAGATTTCTGGTGAATTAAACACAAGAACCTGCCAGGTGCCACTGCAGTTTTTAAGTGGACACTGCCTTGGAAAGGTGCCTAAACCAACCTATTTATCTTTAGGAACTAAGTACAGCTCAGTACTTTCCCAAGTACCAGTACTTTCCAGCACACTTAACCTCAGCTTCACTCTGCCCTGCAGAAGCAAAAGGGAACAGTTTATTACCTAACCTATTTGCTCTGCTCTCCAGAGACAGCAAGGTGTCTGATGTGAGCCTTTATCCTCAGCAACGAGGTCATATACAAGACAGGTGATGATTTTAACATCAGAAAGTTAGACTAAAAATTTAGATTTTTTTATTCACAGACAGGATGTTTCTACAGCACCAGCTGAAAGCAGGAATGTATCCAATCCAAACTGCCAGTGCAGACACCTGGAGTTTCCACAGATAATTTGCAACATTTTGTTCTGTTCTTTCCTTTTGTAGAGGGCTTCACAATTACTTCTCACCTGTCCCTGTGCTAAGGCTGATGGGGAGCCCTTCAGAAGGGCTCTGTATGAGCTCTCTGTATGGGCACTTTCATCCACTGCCTGGCAGATACAGCTACCATGTAAGACGATTCTCAGCAGTGGTCCCACTGCTGGTCTCCACTTAAGAGGCAGAACTATGGTTGTTTATGCATGTTGCACAACACCCACATAAAATGCCACTGCAGACTCAGCTCAGGAAAACATAATGCTGCTTCCCAGCGCCTTCCTCAAGTTCACTAAGATGGAACAGCATGGTATTTACAGTCCATTAGAATAAATGTCATAAAGCCTCTACATTTACTCTGTTTGCAGCCCAAACAAGAAACTAAAGATATTCTATATTTTATTATAATATTTTTAAACGGCTAAGCAAAAAATCTGTTGTAATGCCTTACCTGTACAAGCTCCTGGAGTTCCCTCTTTACATCTTCTAGGCCACCAATATCTTCCCAGGTAACTTGTGGCACCTCCACCACAGTCTCCCGAAGAGCAGAAGGGTTGCTCTGGCTCAGAGCCCACTGTTGTTAGAAGAAAGAGTATTATATGAATTCTAACATGTTACATTCTTTTGCTTCAGAGAGACAATTGCACCCATAAGAATATGAGGCACTCCTGCATTACCCTGAAGTCATCCATGGTCACTGCCAGAGAGTTCATCACTTCAGCATCGATGGTTTCATCTTCTAGGTCTATGAGATCCATCTTCTTTCTGATTGCCTGAAGAGCAGCTTCTGAGCAAAGAGCAGCCAAGTCAGCACCAACATGGCCATGGGTCTCGTTTGCCACCTGAAAGCAGAGCACTGACCATGACTCACAGGGACACAAGCAAGGGCAACACATGCACTGGTCCCCCACTGGGAAGGGAGGAGATCAACATCAGGGTTTTGCTACACATTCAAGACAAGTCCTAACACTCAGGCAAAGACACTGTGCCTTCTACTGCCTACTAGAGATCCAATCTGCATCTGGAATTTAGAAAGGTAACCCTGAGAATGGCAGTTCTTCATTCAGGACAGAGATGACAGGAACCATCCAGCATACAGGTGGTGCAGTGACACACAATGCTCACCCAGCTGTGTGTGAGCTTTTTCAGGGGGGCTGTACTTTTAAAGGCAATGACACAGCAAACAAATCCAGGATGACAGTGGCAAGGCACTTCCAGATTGGAATGATACACATTCGTTTCACTTAGCCATGCCATTCCTAACTAGTGAGTGATAAACTGGTCAGAAGGGATCCCAGGGATCACACACTCATGCAGTTCCAAGCTGTCCTAACTGAGCCACTCCACTTGTACAATCAAGCCTTGACAATACTTCCATTATGAAAGGGAGCACTGGAAATGAGACAAGCTTTCCTAATGGCACACTACTCACCTGCTCCAGATCCACATCATCAGCCAGTTTCATATTTTTTGTGTGGATCTGCAGGATCTCCAGGCGCCCAGTGGCATCAGGGATACCAATATCTACCTCTCTGTCAAAACGACCTGGGGAGCACAAGCACACATTGAGCTGCTGAGTCTGCGCACCACAGGAGCTGCTGCCTTCCTCTGACTGAGCAAGGTGATGTTTTCCACAAAATATCAGAAAATGACAGAGCTTTAGGTTTGCCTGCAACATCTATCAGCACATTAGAAGAGACAGATCAGAGGAAGAGGAAAGGTATTAGGCATTTAGGGAAAGGGAGACTACTGTGAGACTAACAGTAAGACCTTGGGATTATACAGCACAGAGGATTGCACATTTAGTAACTTCTTCTGAGCTGCGTTTTTGGGAAATAGGCTTCACTGAACCAACATACCATGAGACATGTTTATTTCTACCTTTGTGTCCTTGTTACAAGAGTAAAAAAATACTGAGATTTAATTTTTTAGAACCTTCACAGCATTACCCAAGTGGTGAAACACATGAAGAAAACAGGGCCTCACTGCAATATTCACTAAGATGTGTACACCTCTATTTTTCGTCCAGCCACAGCTGTGCTTTCAAATGGCTCACTACACACTTAAGAGGCCAGTTCCCTCTGCACAGTTGATAGGTTTGCTATTACAGACTCTACCAACTGGTCACACACCAGATATTCATGTTTTGAAGACCTGAGTCTCAGAAACTACTGTACTGTTCATTAATAAAAGAAACCCAAATCAGGTAATTCACAGCCCTCTGCTATCTAATGCATCTACATCCCCTTAGGCATTTCCTCCTTAAGTGTGTCCTGAAATAGCTTCACCTAATACAGGCTAGCACACTTTTCCCACTCCTAAGTATTAATTCTACACATTCTCACCTAACATGGCACAGAAAACAACATCAAAGGCTGCAAGCCCGGAAAATAATTTCTAGCAAGAAGCTGGAGACAAGTCAATAGTTTATGTAACACATGTTCAGCACGACTTTCTGCTCAATCCTTAAGGGGCCCCAGAAGCATGGGCTGTCACAAAGTGTGTGACACAGAGGGAAGAGGAGGCAGGGGTGGTTACCGAATCGCCGGAGCGCCGGGTCGATGCTGTTGGGTCTGTTGGTGGCTGCCATCACGATCACATGTGCCCTCTGCTTCAGCCCGTCCATGAGGGTCAGCAGCTGAGACACGATGCGACGTTCCACCTCCCCGTGGGTCTGTGGGGACAGAGAGCAGCGCTGGCACCAACAGCTCTACAAGGAGCACGGCAGCCAGCACTGCATGGGAGGCAGCAGATACAGCAGCCACAGAATGGTAACAAATGTCCTGAACTCTCCTGGTATTCAACTGAATTCAGGTGTTAAAGAAATGCTGCTTTACTCTGCAGTGAAACGCAGACACTCATGTCAGCTGCTACCAAAAAAAAAGGGACACGCTAATTTACCTCCTACAGGCTCTCTTTACCTTCTCTCTCTTAGGAGCAATGGCATCCAATTCATCAATGAAGATGATGGCAGGAGCATTCTTCTCTGCTTCTTCAAAGGCTTTCCTCAGGTTGCTCTCAGACTCACCAGCCAGCTTGCTCATAATCTCAGGACCTAAAAAACAGCAATGCTATGCCATTCAGAAGAAAGGCAGCTAGCCCCAAAAACATGCAGCTGAATATTTTTAGTACAACATCCACATGGGACAAGCTATATTTCAAGCCAAAGCAAATACTATCAATCAAATTCACTAAATCTGCAGCTGAAAGACAAGACCAGCATGCAGAATTAGTTTCTATCATTATTTTGGTGTTTCCAGTTTACTCTAAGAGAATGCAGCACTAAACAATGAGCTACCTTTAGCTGCCTCTTTCCTTACCCTATTTCACACTTGGTGAGCTTCTCTGTAATGTGCCACCACACACAGTTAATGCCAGTCCTAGCTTGCAAGAGAAGCAATCAAATTATAAGGTGATGAATTACCAGGATAGGGAAGGAAAAAGCTCTATGAAGCCATCTTTAGCTTACATTACACACGTATACATTTACCTTTGTATGATCCTATAAACTAGTTTAAAAAGTCAAATCAACCAACCACAAATGAATAAAAACACAATCCCCATCTCCTCGTAAAGGTTAAATATAAAATTGAAGTGTGTAACCCAATTGATCACAAATGGATGGACAGCATTTCCCTGACATCTACAACTACTGAACACTAGTGGAGGTTTAGAGATTTATCCTGTTTTTACAGGTTTTGCTATCATGCTGATGGCAGTGGTAACAGAGAGAAAATATGCTTCTGAAGGAACAAAGGAAAATAAACCTGACCCTCAGGCACAGAGAGCTGCCAGCTGCAGAGACACAGGTGTGGGCAGGTGTTCTGAGTATTTCATTATAAGTAACTCACTAGTTCTTATCAGCTCTGTCTGCAGCATTGCCTGCAGCTCCAGATTGGGGCCATCAGGCAGCGAATCCATGGCTAACTCTGACAGTGTTATTTTCATTATGCAATAGATGTACAAGCATCTGAAGAAACGGCTGGTGCATTAGCATTCAGTGACAGCTTCCACACACTTGAGGAAGTATATGACAGGGTGACATGTGGCTAAAATTAGCCCATTTACATCCACTCTCTTGAGATAAAAGCAAGTCCCTAATCTTACTGCCGGTCACTGCTGTGCTGTCACATGATTGAAATTGGAGAAGAAAAGCTGCATTCCTTTAGTAAAAATGCTCTTATTCCAGCACTGACTAAAATGGGACAGAAAAGCAGTGTGGAAAATTGAGAATCTAGTCCTTACTAGGTATCAACTAGTATCCATCTCAAGTGCTACAGGTGAGACTTTTAAATAGGAGTTATGCCACTTGTAGCTAAGTTCAAAGGATCTCATTATAGTTTTCAGGGAAGTTCCCTCCAAATAATGTACTGTGAAACAAAAGAGGTCTTTGTGCTTTACTTGAGGGCAAAGAGGAATCCAGAGCAGCAGCTTCTTTTCTGAACAGAACATGGTGGGAGCAAAGCCAGAAGCCCTGCCAGTTCTGCCTTCACCAACACAAATGGAAAGATGGACACCAAATCCCTGTGTCTCAGCACGATCTTCCAAGCACTCTGCTACAACACAATCAAGCTTCAGGGAAGTGCCACTACACATTCTTCCACACAAAGGACTTCCAAGTGTCCCCAGAGACAAGCTTGAAAGAGGTAAGGAAGGATGTCAGGAAGACAATGTGGCCCTACAAGCTCTCTTAACACCATTCCTTACCATAAGATGAACAAGTGAGCACACAGCAGACCTGGAGCCAACACAGCCACAAAACTTACCATTGATCAGGAAGAAGAAAGCCCCTGTTTCGTTGGCCACCGCTCGAGCAATCAGTGTTTTACCAGTGCCAGGAGGACCATACAGCAGGATCCCACGTGGAGGCTGAGGACAAAGGTAAGGGACTTAGGCTGTGAGTATCTGACTGCTTAAGCAGCTTCACAGTGAATTTGTAAGCATTTGATAATGCCAGCCTGAAATTGTGATGCAAACTCATGCAACAGCTGCCATGTCAGCACTGCTATCAACACCCTTTACTACTTCACACAACACACAACAAAAACCTTGCCAGTAACTGGCAGCACTGATTCAAAGCATCACTCTGCTTTACAAGCTGCCAGTGTTCCAGTCTGTATCCAGAACACGTACACAAATACCTTCCAAAGACTAGCATCAAAAAAAATCCAAAAACCCACACCACAAATTGCTTATTCCCCTCTCCAATATCTCCTAAATCTCTGTCATGGAGAGACATGTCCCAGGGCAAGCCCACTTATCCCCCTGCACGTGAGGACATACCTTCACCCCTATGGCCTTGAAGAGAGCAGGGTGTCGGAGGGGAAGCTCCACCATCTCCTTGATTTGAGCCAGCTGCTTCCGGCAGCCACCAATGTCATCATAGCCCACCTCATTCAGTGACTCCTCTTCATCCTGCCCAGGAGGAAACACATCAAACATCTGAGTGAAAACAATAGCTCAACAACCCCTCCCAGTCTACAGAAGCCAGGAGTATGGCTTTTTAGACATTTCTTGCCTGTCTTGAGATTCTCCCTTTCAAGTCTTCCTGATGTCTTCTATAATTGTTTCTTAGCTCTGTCTTCCCAGACATATAAAGAGAATTGCCTGCACGTACTCAGACTTCACTGAAGCCCACCCTCTGGAATGACAGCCTCTGCTGCCAGGTTCCCTACAGACTCTAACACAAAACAAGCTCTGTGACTCTTTGATGGGGCTAATGGAAGTAACAAGAGACAATGTCAGTATAAAATATACTTACTCCATAGAGTAAATGCTATCTATTTGGCATATTCTAGCCGCCAGATACTCAGGTGCAGTGTTACCTTTTGAGACTGACTCCAATTAGCAGAGAATGTTAAGGTCCAGATATACGGATAAGATCATACCAACTCTTCCCTCACAATATCCATCCATTCTCCTGTCCAAACCTTTACTGGCCTCAGTTATTTAGGCCACACTAAAATAATAACATAGCCTAGAATCTCAGAGAGGCTCAGTTCAGGTCCCACCTGTTTCAAGCAGGGGCTGGACCTAACAAGCACTGAAGGTCTCAATATTGGAGATTTTTGCCCTCGCTGGGCTCTGCTCCAAGACTGGGAGAAACATTTTTCCAAGGATCTACTTGGAATTTCCCTTGATCCAGCTTATATTAGCGTGTCCAGTCATGTCCCTGGGCACAGCTCTCAGAAGAAGTCAGGTCATCTATCCCTTCCCATCAGGCAGTCGCCAGTAGGCCTTCACCTTCCCTTCTCCAGGCTGCATTATCCCATGATCCCAGTCCCTCCTCCTTCATTCTTGACCACCAGCTCCTCATAATTTTTGTGGCCTAGGCTGAACTTACTCCTGTCTATCTCTGCTGTGGCCTGAAGAGGCCAAGTAGGATGCATGGAATGCCCAGGTGCAGTCTCACAAGGGTCACAGACGTGTTTTTCAGAAGGCAGCTTACAACAAACCAGCACTCACACTATTTACAGGCAGAAAAAGGTACTTATTCTATGAAGTACACACCCACCTCAGCTCATTTTCCCCACATTTCCTACTGTGTACAGTAAGGTTGCCAAAACCTGTCAGACAAGGCCCTCAGGCTGCCACAAGGTTGCAACACTCAAGGCTAGACACCTTAATGAACTGGGGAATTTTTATTTTATAACATATACCATTTGAGGATTTCAAATTTCTCTTGGAAAAAGAGAAAGGCTAGACACCTTAATGAACTGGGGAATTTTTATTTTATAACATATACCATTTGAGGATTTCAAATTTCTCTTGGAAAAAGTGCTCATCACTTTCTTTTCACATGGCATGAAATGTAGCACCATTGTAAGCTCTCTCTGCTATGGATTAAGGGAACACTGGAATGAAAAGATGCATCCATCCAAGCACAGTGTGAAATATCTGGAAGCAGATGCAGAACAGCTGCTGCCAAAGCACAGCATCTCATCAGCAAACCTACCCCCTGGTGCTTTCAGCATATGAGGAAGACACTGGGAGTACCTTTCTCTGACTACCTTCAGCAGCAGCACATCTCCTGAAACCAAAATTTCTATTACATTCAGTAGATAAAATGTCAAAACAGGAACTGCAAACACTGCTGCCCTCCAGCACTGTCCCAGAAACAGGCTTTGGACAGAGGAGATCCAGCAGGAGCACCATGTGGCCGGGTTCTGCTCACCTCTCTTTTGATGGGCTCTCCCTCACAATGGATCACTGTGTCTGGAGCCACTATGCAGTATGGGCTTGGATCTGTCTCCACCACTTTGAACTCCACTGCACGCATCCCTCCACGCACCAGGAAGATGTCACCTGTAAAACCCCACATGTCAGTGGCCTGCTGCAACCCACATCTGCAAAAATGCCAATCCCTGTACAACCTGCGGCCCCAGAGTTTAAGGAAGTTGGTCACACAGGCAGACACTATGGCATTTATAACACTGCTTTGCATGTTAAACTCAAGATCTGCATCCACTGCAACAGCCTGAGCACTGTTTCAGTTCTCAAATTTCATCCAGTAAAAAACAGCAAACAATGGAAAAGAATACCCTGCCCAAATACAAACCACAAAGGCAAGAAATCACTTTTTTTTTCCCATTCAGTTTCAATTTAACATTTTCAGAACAGGCAAAAAGCCCCAACCCAATAACAATTCATTCTGAATTTATTGTAACTAGTTGATACTAGTTATAACTGTGTCCAGAAGCAGAATAATATGTAACACTGCACTGTGACTCCTGGCTGACACACCCTGGATAACTTCAACTTGCGTCTATAGTGTACTTTCATCAATGGTACATCAGAAATGTTATGAACACAACCCCAAAAGTCTGCTTGGTTTTCTACTCAGTTCCCAATTATTCCTTAAATTACTCCAAATAATGAATTTACTCAGGGTGCCAGCTGGTATACACGTCTCAGTTTCATCTGGGACAGAGTTCATTTTCTGCCCAGTAGCTGTTTCAGTGCTGATTTGGATTCAGTTGAGAATAATGCTGATAACACACTGATGTTCCAGCTGTTGCTCAGCACTTTTTACCCTAACTCAAGGACTGCTCAGTTTCCCAGGCTCTGGCAGGGAGCAGGTGCACAAGAAAGCAGGAGGGGGCATGGCCAGGAGAGCTGACCCAAACTGCCCAGAGGGATATTCCGTGCCATAGAACACCATGCCCAGTGCATGAACTGTGGGGATTTCACTGGGAGACATCACACACCGATGAGGGACAGGCTGGGCATCATTCAGCAGGTGGTGAGCACTCATCTCAGGTGTCATGCAACACCAGTCTTTTTTATCCCTCATGTTTCATCCCCTATCTATTCCATTATTATATTTTACTTTGTTTCAATTACAAAAATGTTCTTAACTCACAGGTTTCTCCTTTTTCCTGATCTGCTCCCCATCCCATGGCTGGGTGTGGAATGAGCAGCTATCTGATAGTCACATGCTGGAATCAAAGGACAACAGTCCTTCTTGGCAGCCAGCACAGGGAAAAAAGGTTGGCATAACAACAGATCCAAGTAGAACATGTTAAGATAAATTTGTTATATGCATTCAATATATAATAGTAGCTGGTGATGGTGTTTATTTGTGCTTGTTCTCAGGCTATGTTTTTAACACCTCACTCGGTGGGGGTACCCCCTGTGGTGAGGTTTATTGTCCTTGCTGCCTGGGCTAACATGATCTTTCTGCTGTTCTTTGCAGTAGTGGCTTATGATGAGATGGAGCCTCTGGTCCTGAGAGGAATCTGAGGAGTGAACTGAGTACTGCCATCGGCTCTGTACTTCGGGAGCCATCCACTGGGAACCAGTGGTAACTGCACCTCTCCTACATCTCCTGATGTCTTCCTTCCCGATGTCTTCCAATGCCAGGCTGATTACAGCAGCATTTGGGCATTTTAAAGATTTTTAACATCCTTTTAATACACCTGAAGCCAGGCTGGTTCTTATCACAGAACTTCCCGAGTTGGAAAGGACCCATGGGGATCACTGAGTTCAACTCTTGGTCCTGCACAGGACAGGCCCAAGGATCACACCATGTGCCTGAGGGTATTGTCCAAATGCTTCTGGAATTCTGGCAAGCTTCGTGCAGTGCAACAGCATGTCACTGAATGTGATTCAGGTCTTGTTTACAGTTAATATATTTAAGAACATCACCCAGAGGGGAAAGTGTCCACTCCAGTGACTACCTAAAACATTCTGAACTCCTGAACAAGTGTGGAATCCTGAAAAACTAGTAAATATGTGGAAAAAGGTGTGCTGTCAGGCCGGCAGTTCCAGAGAGACACAAATCACTGCAATGTGCTGGGACCTGGCCCAGCACATTGGAAGCCTGTTCCATATTATTCCATACTCTAAGAGGAAAAAAAGGTCTTTAGATCTGATGACAAAACATAAGGCACTGAGGCTACTCCATCCCAGGGACAGGCAAAGCATGGATTTCAGAGGGAGTATTGCATTCCTTATTGCGCAACAGCCTCTGGAAAACCAAATGATGCAATGGACTGCTTATGATGAGAGCAAAGGCTGGTGGGACCAGCAAACTTTGCGACACACATTCAGCAAAAGCTGCCCGGACTGCCCCTGTCCAGCCAACACTTTTACATGCTGTAGAAGGAGACAAAGTTCCTGTAGTGCACATAAAAAATATGCTGGGATAAACAGTCTGGGTCACTGCTGCCTCAGGCAAAGCATGCCCACACATGCTTTGTGGTGAAAAACATGGTTCTGTTTTTCTACACATTGTTCTGCTTTTTCTCAAGGACCTGGGTGGACTCTGTGGGTGATGTGGGAGGATGGAAAAGCCCAGTGTATGGGTCAAGGTGATTTGATTTTAGGTGAGAGTAGGAAATTTACTAAATTGCATGATGGTAATTGTTACATGATGCTCATATGATCACTTCTATAGCAGCTATATGCACATCACCACATTCACCACCTCACAGCAGCTGACTCCACCACTCCACATGTGGTGATCTGAACCTGAGTCCCCTTCAATTACCACATTAATGAAGGATGGACTCTGATGAAACTGGATAAGCACAACATAAACCAAATCAATTGATTAATATGCAGGCAACTCACCAATTATATCACATGGTAGCAACTTAGTTTAATGAGATTTTCTCCCAAGTACCACCTGAGCCTTTCTTATGCTCTTCCATCTCATACAGCTAAAAAAAAAATGCAAGAGAACTACCAAATTGCCCTGCCAGCCAGCAGCAGCAATTACTCCTTCTGAAGATTAAGGAAAATTTATATCACCACTAGCAAAATCTCTCCCTACAGATGCTGGTCTAATGCCTCATGGAGATCTGTGCCAGCTTCTAGAAATTCTCTGTATTTAGTCTCAGGACTAGCTCACACTTGCGGCCATGACGACTTGAATGACAGGCATTATTACCTTTCCTGATAGGTCTGTAAGCTTCCAAGAAGTAGGGCTTGAGATAGACCTCAAAGAGATTCCCTGTGATCCCTTCTACCGTGTCATCAATTGGCAGCACGTGAATACGTTTGCCATATTTCACATCCGGGCAAGGCTGGATGCTGCAGAAGAAGAAAACTCCAGTTAGTGCTGGACTTACACCTCAGTGTTACACCTGGACAAGAAAAGACATGCCCTTTCCCAGGAAAGAACATCCTAAGATCATCAAAACCTTTCGTGAGACTTCCTACCCACACAGAAATATTTCAGTGCTGACAAGGCAAAAATATACCCACCAAGAGTTAGTCTTCACAGCACACACTTGCCATCACTCCTTTCAGCCCTATCCAAGACCACTGGAGAGTTTAATAGCTTCCTCCTACCCTTCTGATCTTCTGCAGACCTCCTCTCCACATTCACACATCTCTAATATAGCCTAAAGACCTGTGAGAGTCATGAGGAAGTTTTTATATCAACAAGCTACTGGAGAACCAGCTGCAAGGAAAAGTGAGTTGGGGAAAACACTTTCTTCCCTTCTCTCTCTCACTACAGTGCCCAAAGTCCCTGATGCTGACTAAATTAATTCCAAGCAAAGGCTCTCACAGTACCAACCAGCGGTAAATACCTTTGCAGCCATGTGTAGGTCAGTCCCACTTCCTGAGGGCTGATGAGTAGGTTGAAGGCTGAAAGCCCTTTTCCCTTTTAAATATATTTAGTATTTTGTTACAGTTATTATTTTGTAATGTAGCACAACAGCTACTGTAGCAACAGCTCAAAGTATCCAGCTGTGGCAGAAACTGGCTTCACCAGCTAAGAAAAGCCAAGGAACTGCAGCTGAGTACACAGCTTTTCATATGTGATATGTGACTTTTATTAGAGACTTCTAATGGATTCTTTTACCACGTCACCACAGAGAGGACACAGCAAAAGGGTAAAAGACAAGAGAGACCATCCCAGAAGGAAAATATTTGACACACCACAATCAGGAAGGGTTAGCATAATTATCTGGATTTTGGCAGAAACTGGGACACTCTAACACTATAAGCAGCTAAATATCAGCAAGAAAAACTTTGAGGGCAAGTGAGTGAAAATTCCCTGACCTTGCAAGGAATCAAGACAATTGGTAACACATTTGGGAGACTGAGAACCACTACAGACACAGTGCTAACAGAGAAGACAAGAGCATGGGCTGTCCCACTAGAAGAGACTCCAACAGAAACCTCATATCAGGTTAAAGTAAGAATTCACCTCTACTTTAAATCCAAAGACACAAAGCACCATTCTGAACCAATTACAGTGGTGTTTAAAACTTGCATTTTTAGAGGTAGAGGGATGGGTGGAACAGCATCATTTCTCTCATCTACTAAGTTTGTATGAAACACATTTTGCATTTAAAAATTAACGCAGATATCACTTCAGAAAGTCTGACAATGCTTAGGAGGACAAGAAGCTGTTAGCCCTCCCTTATTTAAACCTGCAAATTACCACTTATTATGTTCAGGAAATGCTCATGTGCTACCATTCTACCCACTCCCATCACAGAATGGGACCTATTAAAGCAGAGATATGTATTTCCAAGTTTTACTACTACTTTCAAGGTCCCCCCAATTCAAATCATTTCATGACTCTACTTCCCACAAGTGCTGCACAACAAAATCCCTGGAACATTTTTTAAGCATTCCTAATTTAATAATGATTTTACAACAAAAACTGGAATATAAATATCACTAGGGCATTTTTAATCTTGTTATTTGTCTGCTCCACTTTTTTTCTGGCTTTCATTTTTTAACAGGTTTTAACTTGTTTTTGCAAGAGGACTGTGGGGGCCTGAATATATGTTGTATTGTAAGACCTGTGTGGGTCCGAGTTGCTCCAAACGAGCTGCAGCTGCGGGGTTCTTAGTTGGGCAGCAGCTGTAGCTCGTAAAGGTAACTGAGATAAATAGGGGTGGGTTGAGAGCCCAAGAGGAGTCCCTGAGAAGATAGAAAGGACTGTGCTGCAGAGAATGGAGAAGAGCCCCAGCAGAGAGGCAAGAACAACACTGCAGCGAAGATTACAACAGAGGACAGCTCAGATACTATGAGATAATGTGTGATGCTGCTAATGTTTTCCACAGGAAACACTGTGTCCTCACCTGATCACATCACCCAGGCGCACTCTCAGGTTGTTGCGAACAACCCTATTCATGCGAATCTTCTCATCTGAGCAGGTATCATCTGACAGAACAATGCACACTGCTTCTCTCCTCTTCTTTCCTTTTAGCAGGACAGTGTCTCCTCTGAACAGCTGCAGTTCATCCATCTTTGCCTGTAAACAGCAAAGTGTTAGAACAAGCTTTTGAAAAAACAGGAATTCAAGTATTTGAAGGAGTTATTTGACTTTGGAAATTACAACTTGGAAGTGATATACTAAACCCAGAGGACAGAGACTCTTACTTACAGTAGTATAGAGCTAATCCCGAAACCAGAGGAAGGGTACAAGCCCAACTGAATCCCACAAACTGAGGCTCAAAAAGCATTTTGTTAAGGAGGAGTGTCAGGAAACAAGACAACCCTCCCTCAGTGGTAACAGCTGTAGTTTCTGACATAAACACTTGTACTCATGTTGCAAAGTTACATTTCAAGTTAATAGACAGCAACAGCTCGCAAATTAGCAGATTAAATGCTTTGCCTCTACAGATGACGCACCTGGGACAGTGACACAACACTGTTGTCTTCATTGATGGCTTCATCAACAATTAACCGATTGGGCCTGTTCTTCTGCTTCAGAATCGCAGTCGACAAGTCATCGGCTTTAGAGCTGGGAGAGAAAACACAGCTTATGAGCCTGCATGATACCGGCCCTGCCCAGCCACCTCGTTTTCATCTTCACTTTCTAAAAGTTTCTTTGTTGTCTTGTCTTTTAGACACTCTATGTGTTTGTAGCACAAAGGAGAACATTACTTCCCAGGGACCAGTTGCAGGAGTTCAAGGAAGGATGTCTTCTGCCAGTAAATGTAACTATGAGCTTCCAATGGATACAGCTATGAAGCTATCCATGAAAAGAAGTGGTCAGTGAGATCTTGCTGACTGTAAGATGTTTCGCCTCAATGAATTAGTCAGACTCATCTGAAATCACATGTAACTGCTGCCAACAAAACAAAAGTTCAAGTCTATTTGGTGTCAAATCCCAGATAAATAGCAGCATTAAAGGACAATGCTGGGGCAACCCTGTCAGGAAGAGCAGTAAGAGTTAAGCCCGTCGATGCCTGTTTGTTAGAACTAGCAAGCTGTAGAAATATTCAAGTGCTCACAAAAATGATTTTGTGTTGGGGTTTTTAGCTGTTTTCCATAACATCACAAAAGTCACTGCAGCTCTGGCCTATAATGCCACCAAGAAATACAAGAGATAATTCACTTCCCTTGACAAAATGGAGCAAGTAAAAGATCAAGGAGATGGAAGAAGGGCAGATTAACTGTTCTCCTTCAAAACCTAATACAGCAAATAATTCACTCTATGACAGATTATGAACTGAAACCAACTTATTCTAGAGGAGCTCTTGAAAGCTGTACATTAGCCACACACAACAGGGGTGGAGTGCTGTAGCTTCCCCCAGCGGGCTGACTACTTTCTCCAAGTGTGTGGCGGTGCCAAGGTCAGAAGAGAAAACCTTGCATAGTCTGACTTAATTCTGAAAGAAAATGAATTAAAATAAATTAAAATAAAGTCTTCCCCTGACCTAAGGAAGCAGCAAGCACTGGCAAAAAGTAGGGAGCCTTGTGGACAATGGCAGCAGCCATAACTTGGGCTCCATCTCACCCTTTTTGAGACAGAATGATCAGAAGAAACCAATCCTTGAGTGGAAAGGGCAGTGCTTGGCATGTTCACTGCATTTTTAAGAGTCTATCAGAGAGGGGTGACATACCTATGGTGTGATGTTACCCAGGTCCCTCCCCACCTCAAGGCAGAGGATTTTCCAAGACAGGCTATGCAGTGTTGGCTCCCTTCTCTGCCACGTAAAAGGGGAAACAATACCAAGCAAGCCCGTGAGAGCAGCCAGCTTGCTTTCAAAAGGGTTTCAAGCTTCCCTTAAACACTAGTATCACAGGAAACATGTCGCAAACCACAGGCAACATTATTTTAAGTGAACAAAAGTTGTAAAAGATTTTCTTTCCTGGACTGCCAGCACTATTGAAAGTTACCTTTTTCCTCTTTATTAAAGAGTGCAAGAGGTAAAAAGGACACAATAAAAGCTGCTGGATTCATCCTAGAAAGGGCTCATGAATTCCACAGCGAATCTAAAAATGTGAGTCCTAAAAAGCGTACAATTTCCAGGAAAACTGAGAGAATAGTAAGTAAACTGAACAAATACATTATCAGGGCAGATTATGGTTAAACAGTGCATAAAAACCAACAACCTACTTCTAAGGACTTTGCCTCCTCTTTAGCTCGTGGCCACTGGAAACTGACCCAGCAAACAGATTTCAGAATTTCAGCTAGGGGACACCAGGGAGACACAATACTCCTTATGTGGGTTATCCAGAGTGTGACTGTAACTCCTCCCTCTGCACACACGATGTGAGGTCCAAGGCCTTTTGATAGGAAACCACTGCCAGACTTCGGCTATGTGAAATGCTGCTAAATGAAACTAAGTGTCTGTCCCTTGGGATGCAGGGACTGCCATTACAGCCAAAAAAACAGCTGGGAACACCAGATCGAAAACAAACAGTAGACAGACCGGGTAACAACCGGAGGCTTTTCAAGCAACACTCTACACAAAATAAAAGCTGCAAAAGACTGGAGAGAAAGTTTGGATAGCACCTGACATGCAACAGTGCAGAAGAACTCAGCAAGAATCCACTTGGTTCTGCTAAATAAGAGAAAAAAGTTTTAGTATGGAAGAACTGAACCTACATTTCCCTAAGAACTGAGGGCTGGATCAATATCAGATGCACTCAGAGTGATCAAAAAGAATTGGACGCATTAAAAATGGAATAAAAGTGTACAAGAAAGAGCATCGAGGGAGCTAAATGTGCAGGGTTAGCTTCAGCGCTCTGACCCGACAGGTCTGCAGAGGAAAAAACAAAGCTGCTACAAAATTACATGTCAGCTAGGCACGGAAATGATGTCATTTCTCCTGCAGACAAGGGTAAGGTTTAGACAGACAAGCACTACCCATCTTTCAGCAGCAATTTATAATATTGTTATCATCACCATTTAGCCCTCACTGCATCTCTCCAGGGGTTCCTCATGCTGCAGCTGAAATAACAGGGCAAAAGAGATCTGTGCACCTCAACCATGATCAGACAAACCCCAACAACAGTGGGAAGGAGAGCACAAACACAAAACACCAAGCAGGAAAGCCTAAGGCACGGGTTGGGATTCTCTCCTGCCAGGAAACTTTGGGAAAGGACAGGGACAGAAAGCTAACCCAGGTAATATTTGAAGTTCTTTGATGAGCCTGGTCAGAGACAGCCTGCTGGAAACCTTCCAAATCACCTCCCTGACCTACCCAGTTCGTCAGCTCCCTCACACGCTTTCCCTCTCACCCCTTTCTTTCCCTGACTTAACAAACAGACAAACTGAACACAAAACGTAGCTTTAGAGCTGTTCTGGAATTAAAAAGTAATTCAAGATCTGTATTAAGCTGCCCCTAGACAGAAACCAGAAGTGAGGACACAATCACCAGAACAGCAAATGGCCAAGCTTGCACATAAAGTGCAAGACATCTATAAAACTGAAGCAAAGATGTATTAGCCCTAAAGGCCAACCATGAACAGGCTCCCTCAGCCTCCTTTTCTCTTGCAATAATGCAGTTCAACAGCTTTATTTCACACATGGGAGGACCAGGGGGACTTCCTACAACTTACAGACTCACAGAATAACCTGAGCTGGAAGGGACCCATCAGGATTATCAAGCCTAACTCCTGGGCCTGCATAGGACAGCCCCAACAATCGCACTATGTACCTGAGAGCATTGTCCAAATGCTTCCTGACCTCTGCCAGGCTTGGGGCTGTGACAACTTCCCTAGGGAGCCTGTTCCAATGACTGACCACCTTCAGGATAAACCTTTACCTGATATCCAATCTCAGCCTTCCCTGACACAGCCTCATGGACTTAATTACACCACTGGTGGTTTCTCTCCATGTCAGAGCTCCCCTTGTTCAACAACTGATAATGCCCAGAGCCATCACAGGGCAGGGTATGAAGAACAAGAGCAGAAAGTGGCTACCAATTAGTGATTCTTCTGAAAATGATAACTAACCTCCAAAGCCCTGCTTAAAGTAAGGAAACAAGCTGTTTCCTTTCCTTCAAGCCCGTGCTAAAAATAAGGGAGAAGGCACTTCCCAGAATGATTCCAGCTGCAGTAACGAAAGTGAAATCAGCCATGTCTTCTGCACACTGACGTGACTTTTTTACCACCATCGTTGTGAAATCACTTCCCAGATAAAACCTGTGAGCAATTCCTTACCAATCTGAACATATGATTTACAGACTGAACTGCTTTTCCCAGGTAGGTATTAAAGAAAATAGTCATAAAGCATTTTTATCCCCAAGTATCTGAGGTATGTGGTGACTACAGACACTGAAGTAAGACAACCAAGGGGGCAGTTTAGACACACTGCGGAGAAACCAAGTTTTCAACACTGTTTCAGAGAGGCTGGGAGAGGAAAACAGGGATCCCTTCAGAAATCACACTCTCTTAGCTTTTGGAATGCTACTTGCCATGCTGAGGCTCGGTTCAGCAAGATGGCTGCCAGCAGCTGTGACAAAAAATGGCATCTAAAAAGTGACCATGTTCCAGCTGCAAACAAACTTTTTCTGGTCCCTGCGTGGGTGAGAAAAACTTTGCTGAAGTAGAAATACCTTTTTAAAAACACTGTTAACCTCACCCAGCTGCACAACAGGGGTCTGGGAATGTCACTTCCACTACAGACACTGAATGCCCGGCACACTTCGCTTGAACTGACCCCACAGGGCCAAGCACTTTTAGATTCCAAAAGTTGTTTAAAAGAGGAAAAACCTACTCAAAGAACACCAAAATACACTAAATAGGACCAAAAATGCCTCTAGCGAAATCAAAAAGTCACTTTCAGTATTTCCAGATTGGGAAAATTTATTTTTGGGTTCTATTTTACTCCGCTGAAAATGCACGTGGGCTGCGTGCGGAGACTGTTACTCACTGCCGGGGAGCACGGAAGACGATCCTCAGCCTGTAACTGAGCACAGCCAACAAGAGAGAGGCAAGACACCCGAGACGGAAACACCGCCGACCGCCTCGGCCCTGCCCGGCACAACATGTCGGCCTCGGCTGGCGCCGAATCACTCGCCAGCCCCGGCTCCCGGGCCGCTGCGAGCAGAGGGAGCCCGGGACGGGGCTGGAAAACAAAGCCCTCCGTAGTTCAGGGCCCGGCGGGCGGGCGGCCCTAGGCCCGGCGGAGGCACGGCGGGAGGCCCGGCGCGGCCTCGCCCCCCCGCCATGACTCGACACTTCCCGGCCAGGCCCGGCGGTGGCGGGGCGGGCGGCGGGAAGCGGTTCATCCCCGTTCCGGCGCCGCTTTCGCCCGCCTGGGGCCCGCGGGCCGCCCCGGGTGAAGCGGGCAGGCCGGAGCGGGCCCAGGCCGCGGCGGGGCCTAGGCCGCGGGGAGGCGGTGGGGCCCGCACTTACTCGGATCCCGAGGCCATGGCGCTGCGGGGAGGGGGAGAGGGGCGGCGGACGGCGGCTCCTCGGAGCGGGCGGGGAGTCCGGAGGGTCGCGGGGGTCGCGGGCGGCGGGCGGAGGGTCTGGAGCGTCCGCGCTGGTTGAGCCTCAGCGCCGACTCATCGGCGAGGGGAGCCCCGCCCACGCCGCCTCGCCTGCCTAGCAACAGCGTATGCCGGCCAATCGGAAATTCCGGCCGGCCGCCGTCTCGGCCAATGGGAGAGAGGGAAAAAGAAAGACGGAGGGCTCCGCCTGAGCCACGCCCTTCTGTGTGCCCTGGCCAATCGTCACCAGCCAGGCGCCACTATGCGCAGCCAATCGCAGTGCGGCTCACCCTTCGAGCGACAGCTGCCGCGAGGCCAATGGCGAAGAGCCACCGACGGGAACATGCGGGAGGGAAGTCCCGCCTTCACAGCCGCCGCTGATTGAGCAGCTCCCGAGGGCAGGGCCAATGGGAAGGGGCGTGGTGCGCACGCGCGCCTGTTCCCGCCACTCAGCGCCGCCTCGTTCCTGCTCGTGGTCGGGGAATGGCCGCGGCTTCAGGGTGAGGGGGGGGCCGGGCCCGCCCTGACACGGCACCGACACCGGCACCGGCCGCCAGGCCACGCTGCTCAGAGCCCCATCCAGCCCGCCCTCGAACGCTCACAGCGAGCCAGGGGCAGCCGCAGCTTCTCTGGGCAACCTGTGCAGGGCCTCAGCACCCTCACAGGGAAAAATTTCTTCCTAATACCGCATCTAACCGTGTCCTCTGTTAGTTTGAAACAGTTATCCCTCATCCAGTCGCTCTATGTCATTGAAAAAAGTCCCTCTCCAGCAATGCTGGGGCACCTTGAAGGCATGGGAATCCCGGGGCCTTTCCCAGTCTGAACAATCCCAGCTCTCTCAGTCACAGCAGAGCTGCCCCATCCCTCTGATCACCTTGGTGGCTCCTCTGTGCTGGCTCCAGCAGGTCCCTGTGGTTCCTGTGCTGGGAGCCCAGGGCTGGATGCAGTGCTCCAGATGGGTCTCAGCAGAGCAGAGCAGAGCAGAGGGGCAGAATCCCCTCCCTGCCCTGCTGCCCACGGGGCTCTGGGTGCAGCCCAGGATAGCCCAGCCAAGGTGTTTTTCTGAAAGAACTGCAGGTCAGAGCCCACCCTAGCCCCTCTCTGTCCCTCCAGCATTCACAGGAGGCTGCAGCAGCTCCTACCTTGCTGTCATGCCCTCTTTCCCCTCACTCCTTGGCCTTGCAGATCCCAAGCACTCCTTCCCTCTTGTGGGAGGCAAGGCTTTCCAAAGGCTTGGGCAACAGGGTAAGGGCACCTTCCTCATCCAAAAAAATCTCCACCAGACACGGGGCAGGGACATGCGCTCCTTCACCCCTGAGGGAGAGGGGCCTGGAGCTGTGGCATTGGCACAGACCCTCAGGACCACAGGGGACATGCAGGTGTGGGTCTGGACTGGAGCAGCACAGTGAATTTCAGACCTCTGAGCTGCACACCTCAGAGAGAACCAGTTGTCTGGGCTCAAACCACAGTAACCAAGCAAAAAGCTGGCACACAAAGCACAGACAGGACAGACCACCAGCTCCCTGCAGCCCGAGTGCAGAGCCAGCCCCACCATGCACAGGGCACAGAGGATGAAGGTATCTCTGTCCTTGATCTCTCACACATCCAGGCACACAGCCCATGGGCTCGCAGTAGCTGGAGGCAGTGTCAAGGCCATGACTGCAACATTTCTCTGGAAAAAGAGCATGGAAAAACCCAAAGCTAAACAGAGCTAAGTTGTTTATTAGAAAAGGAGATGTATTCTGTTTCAGTCCTTTGGGAATCTAGCTTCATCACAGAGTAATTCTGAGTCTTGAAGGAGTTCTTAAAGTCCTTGCGCCAGCCAAGTGCAGGGAGACCTCAGCAGATGGGTATGGGGGCATGACCAGGTCACCTTGGGGTGTCCTGGGCTGCTGCCCTGAGGTAATCCTGTATGCTTCTGGCAAGAGTTTCACTGTGAGGGAACACTGCCTGCTCCTGACATGAAACCAGGTACAAAGGGAGGGGCCTGAAAGAGAGGGGAACGTGGCAGCAGTGAGAACTGCAGCATTCCTTTGCCATGCAACAAGACATTTGTTCTGCAGGTCCCCTTGCTCCACCTGCAGTTCTGTCCTCCCCATTTGCTCCTTGTCAGCTCTTCTGTGCCCCAGGGAGTCCCAGCAGAGCCACAGCCTGTGGCCCCTCGGAGCAGTCACCAGGGGAAGCTCCTCGGACACCTAAACTGCCCTCATGGCCTGACAGAATTTGCACTGCTGAGACCTCACCCACCCCTCTACACACCTTCCCTGCCCTTGCTGCTGCCCATCCTCTGCAGGGCAGCTCTGGGAGAACTTCTGCCACTGAGCAGCCGCCTCCTGCTTCCGGTTCAGCTCCCACAAGGCCTGCACCAGGTAGGAGGCAGCAGCTGGGTCACCTGCAAGACAGGAAGCAAGATCAACCCTTAGCAGAGGAGGAGCAGGTCCTCAGCACTGCTGTGGGTTGCAGGGCATTACAAAAGCAGCTCAGCAGCCAGACGAGGTCAGTGAGTGTAAGGGGAGGTGGTGAAATGGGGAGGAGGCTGTCCTGGCTGTGTCACAGGCTCTGGTTAACCTCAGGGCTGGCAGATGGCATCAGCCCTGGGGCACAGCCTGCCACACCTCTCTCTAGACACAGACTGGGGTTCTCCTTGCAGGCACGTCCGCACCCCCAGAGGGAGCAGCCACGGGCAAGACTGGGACCAGCAGGTCTGACAGATCCTGGTGGAGCTCACACCCCTTCCGCATGTCAGAGCACTCAGAGGAGAGAGCAGCCCTGTCACCAGCACTAGCTGTGCCTTGGCTGAGCTCAAGACAGGAATGTTCCCTTTGCAGGCGCCTCTGTACTGCCAGGCACGGACTTGCTGCTTCTTCAGGTGAAGCACAGCTCCACTCCTCTGTTCTGGGAAAGCAGACCTGACTGGGAGAAAGTTGGCTGTACCTGGGAAAACTGCCTCTTGCTAGAGTGATGCTGTGCCCACCGCCTTGCCCCTGTATCTGCTGCTGCCAAGCTGGGGTTGAGAAGGAAATTTCCAAGCTACCTGAGAGCACAGGTTGTTGTCAGGGCTCTGACGATAGTTTTGGTCTGTTTCTCCATGCCAGTGAGCTGACCAGACCCCACAGAAGTGTCTCTAGTATGTAACATTGCTAGTGGCCCTACTGTTGTCCTTGACACAGTGGTATATTATGTGTATATTATATGTATATTATATGTATAGTATATAAATGTGGTATAAAGCATAAGAACATCCTGCTGAATACAGCAAAGCAGCCCAGGACAAATTTGTGGAAATCCCTTGTGTTCCTTGCCAAAATGAGCCTGTTACCTGGTGAGATTTGCAAACTGTGCTGGAAATCCAACAGGGCTTCTTTGTTCCTCCCCATCTCCAGGAACTGTGTACCTCGCCCGATGAGAGAGAGGAACCTGATCTTCTGGAGCACCTCCACTTCTGCCTGGAGATTCTCTGCCACAGGAAGACACACACACATGAAGACAGCATCCTTCAGATGCTCTAGAACTCCCCTGTTCCCAGCAGGCTGAGCCAGGTTAGCAGTCAGGACAGGCCAAGCATTTCCTTGGGCTGCTCATCCTCCAGCTCTGGAGACAGAGGCAAAGCTCAGCCTCTCTGCCAGGCTGGAAGAGGTCGGGAGGCAGCAGAGGGGGAGAGTGAAGAATGTCAAGAGCCCAGAATGTTACATGGCTGTGGTGAACAGTGACCTCAGCAGCAACCTGGCCTTTGGCTGTCCCTCTGCACCACTGGCATATATCTTTCCCCAAAAACCGAATTGGAGAAGCTTTCCAGTTCACAGCCCCTTTATAACTGCTGCCTAGGCAGTGAAGGAGGCAGAGCCAAGGCCAAACTCTGCTCCAAAAAAACACAGCCAGTCTCTTCAGAGGCTTCAGCGTGGCCCAGAGCTTTGCACCCTGGGACAACTGCCTCTTGCCAGAGTGGTGCTGTACCCACCACCTTGCCCTGCACCTGCTACTGCCAATCACACAGATCCTAACCCAGGCAAGGCCCCACACAGGTCCCACTTGTGTGGTGTCCTACCTGTCTGTCTGATGCCAGACCCGTGAAGCTGGACACGCAGGAGATCACTAAGGCACCTGTGGATGGGAGGCCAAAGGAGCTTTGGAGCCACTCCTGGGCTCTCAAGAGTGCCAGGTTGTCAGAGCAGCCTCAGTGCCATGCTGTATCCTGCCCTGGCCCCACCATCCACAGCTGCCTGCTGGGGAGGCCCCTTTTCCCAGCAGGGCTTTATCACCTGCTGAACTGTGTCACAGCCTCCTTGCTCTCGCCCAGTTTGGCCCACGCCCAGCCCTGGTGCAGGTATCCAGCTGCTCTCCAGGCAAGGCAGCACAGGCTCTCCTTCTTCTGGGACAGGAGCCCACCTGCCAGTTCTGCCCCTGGCAGTGAGGACTCCGGCTGCTCCAGCCTCTCCTCCACCCGTAACACCCGTGGAATGAGGTCAGTTGTCCGGCTGATGACCTCCTCACACACAGTTATGGCATCCTGGTGCCTCCCAGCCTGCTCCAAGGCAGATGCTGCTTCCAGGAACACCTCTGGGATCCTGGGCAGAGCTGAGCTGCTGTCCAGGGGCACCTGGGGAGCAAAAGTGACATCAGTGCTGCAGAACTGCAGAGTTCTCTGCCAAGCAGCATGACTCTGTTCATACTGGGAATGTGGAGCTGCTGCCCAGCAAAGCTCAAGCCTTCTCCCACAGTCCCCGGAGCCTGGTGGAGCAGGCAGAAGGTGGAAAGCGCTCACAGCTCAGCAGAGTCAAGGCATCAAGTCCCTACTCTGGAAGTGAAGGACATCCAAAATCAGGCTGACAGCTGCTCCCCAGAGGGAAGGGGAAGCTGTCTCTCCAAATAGCAATGGGGAGTGCTCTCTGGTGTGAATCCAAAGGCAGACATGCCACAGGTGCTAGTCCCCACTTAATTTCCTTTACATCAGCCCCTACCTCATTTCCTTCACATCCCAAACTAGACACTGAAGCCTGGAGTCCAGGGCTGATGCCTGGGCCCAGCCCCTGGGACTGGGTTTGGATCCCTCCAACCCTCATCCTCCAAGTCACCAAGGGAACTCTGTACCAGGACACCCACCTGCTGCTGCAGCCCCTCCTGAAGGAGAGACAGAAAATCCAGGTAATGTTCCACTGCATCAGCCACCCTGCAACACAACAGGACATGTGGTGGAAGTGCCATCAGCCAGGTGAAACCTGGATTGCCAGCCTGCAGTCCCCCCCACCCTGCACCACACTGCCCTGTTCACAATCTCTGTGCTTTGAGCAAGCCTACAACGGCAGCTCTAAACTGGACCATTTCCGGGAGCACAGGGAAAACTGCAGAGCCCAAACAAGCAGCATGCTGCAAGCAGAGCAGAGGCACTGTTACCTCCCATCCTGGAGACACCACTGTGCCAGAAGGTATTTCACTTCCGAGGGGTGGCAACGCCGGAGGAGGGAAGTGAGTACTGGTGTGTGGACAAGCAGCTCTGTTTGCATTAGGAAATGGGGAGCAGAGGAAGCAGCTGGTGGAGGGCTTTTTCCCAGAGCCTGTGAAAGAGGAACAGAAAATATTATCAACACTAGACTGGTCAAGTCTCAGGCAGCTGCAATTTTTTGTCACTTCTGACATCTGGAGATGTACTCAGGCAAGCAGAAGTGCTGCACTTCACAAGCACAACTACATTGTTCTCACAGTGACTTCCAGCAAGAGCCATGAGGATCACACAGGGGCAGGCAGTCTTCTGATCTCCACATGGCACCAGATTTGCAAGATCACCCAGACCGCCTCAGTTCAAAGTACCTTCTAGTTCAAGATACTTTGAGCTGCCTGGAACACCATCTCCCATTGCAGCCACAGACCTAGTTAGACCTAAGGAGAGAGCTCCCTCCCCTCTCTGTATGTATCTGACAATTTTCAAACAGCTGAAGAGATAATTCAGGGACTACTGCTGGTTCACACAGCTAATGCACTCTGCCTAACTGCAGCCAAAATCTGCCCCTAAAAGTCTCCTTGCTATTATATACTTTACCAAGAGATTGATACTTTCTGACCTGAGACTATAACCTCCCAAGCCACCACAAACATGAACTGGGACCCAAAGTCTTGCCACACCCGAACGTGGTGCTGAGCAGGAATTTCAGATCTCGGTGGACTCCTTCCTGCCCATTTGCTGAAGGCAGCACCATGCTATTTTGGGGACTCCTTCCAGGGTCAAAGAGCCTGGAAGGAGTCCAGGAGAAGGAAGAAGCCTGCTTTGGAAACTCCGTGCAGGCTCTGCTGGGCAGAACTCATCCCAGAACGACAGGAACCAGACAAACCTCGTAGAGCAGGGTCAGGGCCTGCAGCCCTGTATCGATCTCTCCCAGGTCATGGTACACTGCTGCCACGTGGGACAGGGCAGGAAGGCACTGGAAATCTACCTGGAGGGCCTGTTTCAGGTGCTGAAGGGCTGTCTGAGGCTTGCCCTAGATGGACAGGAAGACACACATGTTGAAAGCACATCCTGCAGAAGTCTTTACAGTTTGGTAGGATCCAGATCCTTGCTCTGCTTCCCTAAGAGGGCCTCACTAAGCAGGACAGCAATTTAGACAAAGGCAGCCCTCCTCAGGTTGGTTTTTGAGCTTCTCTCTCTGCAGTAACACTTTGCAATCAGCCATAATCTTGGCATGGATTTTGCAGCCTGTCCAAGAGGCTGGAGCCACAAGGGCAATTTCTGCAATTTCTTACCTCCCTGAGAGGCCTTGGACCACACAGAGGCATTGTGGACATGAGCCTGAGCCCACCCTCCCCACAGCTGCCTTTCCCCTTTTGCTGTCATTACCATTCGCTGAGCACAGCAGCCAAGGCAGGTGTGGATCTGGGCCAGGATATTCTTGGAGCAGAATCCTCCTGCAGCTTCCTGAAGGAGGGAAAGGGCAGTGGGGAAGTTCCCAGCCTCCAGCTCCTGCAGCCCTAGGACAGACCCAACATATTGGTTCTGTGGGTCACTTTTGTGTCCCACCTTGCCCCAAACAAGTGTGGTGCCCTTTCCTTCCCAGAGCCATAGGGACTTGCCTGATCCCCTCCAAACCCAGCGATGCACAGCCCGACAGTGCCAAGCTGCCATCTTGGCTTGAGTGGTTTTGCAAGAGAACAATCCATCAATGGAAATGTTCAGCAGGAATAACAGCTGCTGCCAAGCCCAGGATGCTTCCTTTGGCCCAGAACAAGGCCAGGGGTATGTGCTGGGCAAATTCATCTCCACATTCACGCACAATGACAGCAGTGCAGATATGGAAGGCACACACAGAACTTCAGAATTTTTTCAGCACATCTGGGTCATTTCCCAGCAGGATGCTTTGGGATATCAATTAATTAATATTTATTACAACTCATTTGCCTCTTCTTCAGTCTTCTTTTTAGGTTTCCCTCTGAGGCTACTCTCACATAGCAGCACCACACTCACATTTTCTACAGGCAGGAAGGCCCTGTAGGAGCCCAAGCACAGTGAGGCAGTGCTGGCTGTCCCTGGAGCTGCTGGGATTGTCAAAACAGTAAAGGAGAGAAAATAGGCAGGACAGAACACAGCAGCCAGAGGAGATCCATTGTTTGCTGTGACACCAGGCTACAAAGCCTCACAACAGCTTTGTGTAGCTCTTGCAGCACCATAGTGTGACAGGAACAAGGTGCTTGCAACAAGGCAAGTTCCAGAAGAAAGGAAAATCTTCATAAATCCCCTGCCAGCCTTCTGCTTTAAGGTCACTGCAGGGCCCAGACTCTTCCCCTACAGCCACAGACAGGACGAGGAACCCTGTGATAGTGCAGAGAAGGGATGAGCTGGGGAAAAGCAGGGAAGCTTTTTCAATATGGAATGTAAAGGCTGAGTCTCAGAGGCTCAGCCCAGACCCACTTCCAAAGGAACAGCCCGAAAAACCCCAAGGGCCAGTTGGCTTGGGAAGAGGAACCAGGGTGAGAGCACGGAAAGTGTTCCTGGGACAGAGGAGCAGGAGACTGTGCTGGCCTGAGTTCCTGCCCCCCACAAACCTTGCAGGAAGGCTGCTGCAGTGTGGAGGATTTCCTTCAAGTCCTTGGCACTTTGTACAAGGGGCAGGGAGGCCCCCTCAGGAGGGACCCGCCATGCCTTGATCAGGGAGAGAAGCTTGTTCTGCCCCTCACTGCAGTGAGCTCTTCCTGGGTCCTGTGAAGGCACAGAGGAGAGAGAGCAGGGAATGCTGAAGGGAAGCAGGAAACATAGGTCCAAATGCACAGAGAAACAGCTCCCACCCAACCAGTCAACACTGCTCTCTGCAGTGGGAGCAATGTCCTACCATCTGTTCCCTTCAGCTACAACCCCCCTTCTGCAGTGATTCCTGCCTGGCCTGGGGCAGCACCTCTCCACCTCAGCGTGGGGTGCACCTCCAGGGCCTCCTGGCATGCAACAGGCAGCTGTTGGAGTTCATTCAGAAAGACAGGACCCATCAGCAGGGAAGGTTCTGCATCCCACTGCTGTTCCCTGCAGAGTCTGCTAGTCTATGTGCAGCCCTCTTCCAGCCTGCCCAAGTCTCCTGTCCAACACACAGAGGTCCAAGGCCCACAAAGGCAGAATATTCTGGGATCCATTAACACTCTCAGGGTCATTAGGCAATGCTGGGATGCCACGGGGTGGATTAGTCATGCTGACTGGGCAGCACTAATGGGTTCAGCTGTCCAAGTGCCACAACAATATTTTGCAGAGTGAGTTTTAGGACAAACACAGTATTTATGCCAGCTCTGCTGGCATCTGCCTGTGCCCAGTTACCTCAGCGGTGCTCAGGAGCTGGAAGAGGCCAGCAACACTTGCCAGCTGGCTGGCTGCCAGCCACCAGGCTGCTTGCAGGGCCCCCAGGCGGCGCAGAGGTGCCTGCAGCTCCTCCACGGTTACCTCCTGCAGCACCTTTTCCCACAGCTCCTCCGTGCCAAGATCCTGTCCGCAGGCCCCACAAGCCTCCAGAACTGGAAAAAAAAAAAAAACGAAGCAAAAAGACCTAGAGCTGTGAGACAACGTGTTGGTGCCCTGTAACAGACACCCTGGATGCAAGAGGGAGAGAGAGCCTCAAGCAAGCACAGGCTCCTTGTAGCGATGGAAGGAATGGGGTTACAGAGCCAGCCTAGCCTCAGCAGAATGGAAAACAAGCTCTAAGAGAGAGGAGATGACAGCAGCACATTCAAGAGACAATACACAGCACAACTCAGAGCTGGGCTCCAGTGCTGCTGAAGTCATCTGCCCTCAGGTAAGCATGTGCCAACACTGCAGATCCACCTCTGCAGCCTGTTTCAGTAAGCTTCTTTGAAGCCAGCACACCATAATTAAAGAAAACACTCATTTTCTACTGTCACTAGAACTTTGCTCAAGACTTGGCATCTTATACATTAAAAACCCTTGTTTCCCTTGAAACCTCCAGCCCATCCCTGCAGGCAGCAGCAGGCAGGCAGCTGCACATTGTCCCTGGCCACATGCCACTCTACCTCCATCCCTTACAGGCAGAGCCTGGATATCTGCTCACAGTTCCCCCCATCTCCAGCCTCTCCAAGCACAGCCAGGGGTGCCTGCCCACAGTTTCCAGGTGGAGCCAGGCATGTCTGCTCACAGTTTCCCCCATCTCTGGCCTTCCCTGGCAGAGCCAGGAGTGTCTGCTCACAGTTCCTGCACCTCAAGCCAGTCACAAAGTATCCCCAGAGAACTCCCCAAACAAACAACCACATCCTTACCCCTGAGGAGCCCCTGGCGTATTCCTTCTGCTTCTCCTTTGATGACAGAGTCAGATGCTCCCACAGTGAAAAGCAGGGAGTTGTAGAGGACAGTGAGTTCCAGAGGCAGGGCAGGGAGGGCAACTGGCAGCCCTGTGGGCACAGCAACCCAACAAGAAATTTACCTGGCTAAGAATAAACAGCTATCCATGCTCAACACCTGGCTTGGTGACAAGAGAAGTGGCTTGGCAAGAAGTTTTTAGTGATTGTGGTGTGATTTAGCCACCTGGGAGCTGCAGTGCCAGACAGACAGCATGTGTCAACACTCCAGGTGCCAACACTGCTCTAGACATCCATTCCCCAGTGACCAAAATGCTGCAGTCCTCCAGGACATTCAGTTCTCCCAGAGGAGCATCAACAGCCTACTCTGTTCCAGTACATATCCACCCTTTCACACACTGTGTCTCTCTCCTTATCACAGAGTCACAGAATGGGTAGGGCTGGACCAGAGTGGCTCATGTGGTCCAATCTCCCTGCTCAAGCAGGGCCATCTTAGAGCACACAGGATTGCATCCAGATGGTTTTTGAGTATCTCCAGCGAGGGAGACTCCACAACCTTTTAGGGAAATTTGTGCAGTCACCAGGGTAAAGTTATTCCTCATGTCCAGGTGGAGCTTCCTGTGCATCAGTTCCTGCCCATTCCTCATGCTGCTGTTTGGCACCACCGAGCAGAGCCTGGTGCCTGCTCTGACCCCTCCCTGCAGACACTGACAGACATTAATGAGGTCCCACTCAGTCTCCTCTGCCCCAGACTGAACACACCCAGATTGCTCAGGCTTTCCTTGTAGGAAAGATGTTCCAGTTCCCTGGTTATCCTCATTTCCCTCTGCTGGACCCTTGCAAGGAGTTCTGTGTCTCTCTTGCATTGAGGAACTGAGAAAACTAAAAGTAAAGCTGCCTCACATTGGGCTTTCTCTGCACCACACCTGTGTCAGAGAGCCTCTTCCCTGGCTTCCTACAGAAAAGGCTGTCTCACTGTTGTTTTACAGAAACCCCAAAGCTCTGCCCAATTAAGGTGGAGTCTGGGGCTGGACAGTAAGTCCTTTTCTGGCCCAGGTCAGCATAGGGCAGCAGAGATCATTTCACCTTGGCTGGTTTCCAGCACTGGGATACTGTAGCTGAAACTAGAGGAGCAATGTCCTTAAACTAAAACACAAGAAGCTCCACCTCAGGCTCTTCTTGAGGAAGAACTTTAAGCTGAGGGTGGCAGAACACTGGAACAGCTGTGCAGGGAGGTTGTAGAGTTTCCCTCTCTGGAGACATCCAAACCCCACATGGATGTGTTCCTGTGTCACCTGCTCCAGGTGGCCCTGCCTTGGCACGGGGGTTGGACCGGGTGATCAGAGATTCCTTCCAGCCCTGATGATTCTGGAATTAACTCTCTTGCAGCAGGCCCCGTTTAGCGCTGGGCAGCGGGAACCCTTTCATCCCGCCGCCTTCAGCGCTCGTTTCCAGCACCGGGACACCGGAGCTGCATCCCGGTAAGCAGAGATGTCAGGGACCCGGTGCTTCCACGGCACACGCTTCCGGCCCGGGACAGCACCGGCAGGTGAAGGCTGGGCAGGGCGGCCGCCACTCACCGCGGATGCTCCGGAGCAGCTCCAGGAGCTCGTCTCGCAGCTGCCGGCACACTCGCCGCGTCTCTCCGCCGCACCGCGCCGTCTGCAAGGGACGCACTTACCTCCGGCCCGGCTGCGGAGCGGCACCGGCGGCAGCCCCGCACCTCGGGGAAGGGGGACGGGAGGGGGGGGGGGAAGGAAGAGGACGTGCCGCACCGTCCATCGCCCGACCACCGCCCGGCTCTGGGCAGCCCAGGCCCGCAGGCAGCCCCGCTCTGGCTCACGCTCCGGCTCCGGCCCCGGCCCCGGCCCCGGGTCCGAGTCCGGGTCCGGGTCCGGGTCCGGGTCCGTCCCGCGCCGCCGCTTCATGGCCGCCGCCATCCTCCGCCGCCGCCTTTCCCGCCCTCGCCGCCGATTGGCGGGAACGGCCGTCACCAAGGCAACGGAGAAGCGCGGGGCCGAAGGGGCGCGCGCCGTGAAGGGGGAGGCCGCGGAGGGACAAACCTCGGCGCAAAGCGAAGCCAGAAGTCGGAGGGTCTCAGTGTCAGATTAAAGGTGGCATTTCGGGCTCCAAGGGCTTGCAAGGTCCTAGTTGGTGGCAGTTTTAGATTTGGAGAAATCCAGCAAAGTTTGCCAATTTCTAGCTTGGCACCGCCCTGTCGGCCAGGGCGAGTGGCCCAAACGGAGGCCATTTTCCGTGACCCCGAACTGGAAGGGTCCCGAGAGGTGAGCGATGCAACCCCTGGCTCCGTGCAGGCCCCACAAGAATCACACATGGGCACTGCCCAAAGATTTACTGAACGCCGTCAGGCCTGTAGCCGAGACCCCTATCCTGGGGAGCCTGTTCCAGGGCCTGACCACTCTCCTGGAGAAATCTTTTCCTAAACCCCGAGTCTTGGACCCTAGCTCAACCTAAGCCTCCCCCAACACAGGTGCAGGCCGTTCCCTCGGGTCCTGTTGTTGGTTCCTGCAGAGAAGGGACCGGCGCCTAACCCTCCAGAAGGAAACTATAGATGAAGGTCCCTCTGAAGGAGACCCCAGATGGATTGGGGAGAGGGATGGAACAATGAGGTGCCTCTCATTGGCTTTCACCGTTTTATTTGCAGACATCATTTTCACAGCTGCCCGGAGCCCCGTGCCACCCTTGGACAGCAAATCACACCTCCCCTCTACTCACGATTAATTAATTATGCAATTTAACACCGGAGCAACCCCTTCCTGGCTGCCTCATGGGGTTGGTCGTGCCATGCCCAGGACGCCAGGCGAACAAGCACAGCCTACTTGCCTGTTTTGGAGGGTTTTTTGAAAAGAAAAAGGCTCTGCTTCCCAGCAGAGACTTGAGCATGGCTTCCACCTTCCAGGTGTAGCTGCTGGATGTGAATGAAAGCATTGACAGCCAGATATGTAGATACCTAGGAAAGTGTAGCACCATGCTGCATGCAGAGCTCCCAGCTTTCCACAACTGGGTCCATCCCCTTTTTTTTTTCCCCCATATGAGGGATTGAGGTACAAAGAGTTAATAAAAAATAAAACAACAATCTTGCTCCAAGCCACGTGGTGCACTGAGTCAGGGTTCAGAGGAGAGAGCAGGGCTCCCCAGCACTGCTGCTTCCTGAGGGGAAGGGGGTACATGCACACTGGGACTGGGACAGGGCCTTGGCATAAAAAAGCAGCCTGAAGAGTTGAGGGAAAACCAGAGAGAGATGGGACAGAGGAATGGCTGTGGGAACAGAGCTGGAATGAGCCCTGGGCTCCCCAAAACAGTGCCATCCCTTAGGATCCGTGTTAGCCCCACGGACCAGAGCTGCAGGTGCTCCCAACACTCACAACTCTTCACAGTGGCCGCAGCTTTTGGTCACTATTTTCTAGGCAGCAAAAGAGACACAATTGAATTTTTGTTCTGTGCCAGGTCCACGGGACACACCATGGGCCTGAGCCAGGAAGTTTCCCAATGGCTCTCCCCTGCCAAGAAACACATGCACAGCACTTGCAAAACCCAAAGTGCAGAAAGATTGTGGAGTGCAGGACGAAAAGGTGCTCAGCTGAGCACCCTGTCCCCTGTCACACTCAGCCCAGGGACACAGGGACCAGAAGTTAACTGTCTGGATAACTCATCTAGAGCCAAGTGGGGTCCTATGGCCTCTTTGGAGGCATGTGGGGCAAAACCTCCTCCCCAGCACTCCACATTTCCCAAAGAGCCTTGGTTTGGACTAGGAGGCAACCCCCTCCTGGGGTTTTAGATCAGCAAACACAGCCCTGTCTGCTGTAGCATCAGCAGCATGATCTGCTTCCAAGGTCGCCAGGCCCTAGACTGGCATTAACTCTGTAATCCCCAGCATGCTCAGAAAAATGGCAGCCAAACAATCAGCTTGAGGGCAGCTGAGGAAGGCTGACAAAGACTGAAACAGTCAATGAAACGAAGCAAGAGCATCTCCAGCCCTTGGAAAACTCATCTTCGTGAATCTGAAATCTTTGGTGTAGCAGCCAGCCTGCCGTGTCCAAGCAGCCAGCACTCCATGGCATCTCTGCAGTGACAAGGATGCACTTGCAGCTCTTCCACTGCAAGTTTTGTTCAGTCTCTGGTGAGATAAGTGTGTCCTTTGATGAGGCTACAGCTCTGCTGTTCCCTCTGCTCTCCCTGGCCTCCTGGGACCATGAGCCCACACGTGGCAGAGGGGTGGCACAGAGGGGTGAGAAGAGGATTCCCAAGCCCTTTGTGAGTGCTCCAACCATGAACAGAGGGCATGGGAAGGCTCAGCTGCACTGGAGTGACCAGTGAAAAGAGAAACAAGTCCCAGAGATGGAAGCCAAGGGGCCTGGGTGGCAGCTGTGGGGACATCAGGGGCCAATCCTACACTATCAGCAGCCACAGGGACTTCTGCCAGCACAAATACAGGCAGGCAGAAAGCTTCTGACCAGGTTATGAGGTTGCAACAAGACCAATTTGAGCTCCAACCTTGAGGTTTAGCGATGTGTGTTATCCAGATTAACCTCACATTAAATGAAAATTTACTGGGTAACTGCTACCTCTACCCCTTCCTCCTCCCCATAACCGATGCATCCCTTGTTCCTTCAGAAGCATTTGGCCACCAGGCAGTCAGATTTCAGCAAATAACCTGTTTATAAGGGTGCCTAAGCCCATTTTAATTGTGGTCTGATGCATTCCTGTAGATTTCAGCTTCCCTCACTGTTTGCCACTAGCCCTTCCTTGTGCTAGCACAGGTGTTGTGCATCCAGGCAGTGAGGCAGGCCAGGGTGTGATGCCAGCTACAAACCAGCCCCTGCTTGTGACAGGTGAAATTGGGCAGGACCACACAGCAGAGGACATGAGAGGCTGAGGTAGCAGGGCACAGCCAGCAGATCAGAAGCAGGCCAGGCAATGGAAACCTATTACAAGAACAGTTTAAGCCTTACTGGAATTGCATCTGAACAACTGAGTAGGCATTTTGCAGGGGTAAAATACAAAATTCCACCTGCCCTCAAGATCCACAGCAACTGGGCACTTGGGAAAAATGGCAAGAAATGAAATAATGAGAGAGATATTCCCTGGGACTCTGCAGGGCAGAAGAGAAGAAAAGCCTGGAGTTATGCTAACAGTCTGCAGTAACGAACTCAAACAGGGGCAGTCATGGTGCATGAGTTAAAAATTAATGGGATTGGGCAAATATCATTGCAGAAATCCCAGGCAAGCAGTCCTTGTCTCTTTCCAAAGAGGAAAGAGACAAAAGGTTTCATAGCACCAAGTAATGCCACACAGTGGTTCAGGGCAGTAAGGAATCCCAGTTCCAATGGAAACTGCAGGAGGCATTGAGTTGGGATGTGGCCAGGCACCATGGTCACCACCCTCCACCTGTGCCCATAAAGAAAGAAACACCATGCCTCCTGACTGTGAGCAGTCAAGGGCATGTTGGCATAGTTTACTTGTGACATGAAGTCTCACAGAGAATGGCAAGGCCAAGGGGGAGACAAGTCCCAAACATGGGATGATGGATGTGATTGACTGCATCTGGCCCACAGCACCCAGCACACACACACGCAGACACCAGAAAGTTAATCCTCTTCCCAAAAGAATTGGTGCCTGCTCCAGGCTTTCAAGTAGCTGCTCTCAGGCTCTGTAGCTCTCACCAAGGCTACTCCTGTAGCTGGGACAGCTACTCCAGCTACTTCCTATTTCCTGCTGGCCAGGCCCAGCATGGGTGTGAGCCCATATTCTGTCACTACATCCTCCTGCATCTTAACTGTTCACAGTAAACAGCCAGCATCCAGCAGCACACAGGCAGGAAGAGATCAAGAGCCTTGGCTGCAACCACCCAGCCCACAGGGACCTGGACAGGTTGAGAACAGAAGTGGAGAATTTCTAGGTCATGCACACAGCTGCCCCTGCTACCACTGGCCCAAGCTAAGCCTGCTGTAGAAGGCAGCCCAGAGCTCTCCCCACTGCACTTCACAGGGCTGAGGGAACCAGGAAAGTGGGACTGAGTGCAGGGCAAGAGAGGCCTCACTACAGAGCAACTGTCTGACGTTACAGAGGAGTAGCTGCCACCGAGGCTCCAGGAACCATCTGCAAGGAACCATGTGCAGTGTGATTCCAGCGTGAAAACCGAGCATGTGGAAACAAGTGGGGGCTGTGAGACATTCCCTCTGCTTCCAGCGTCCTCTCCCCTCCTCAGCTGGCTCCATCCCATGAGTCTTTGCACAGTCAAGGTGACACCTTGCTGGCCACTGAAGCCTACCAGCTGCACATCGTGGCAGGCATCAGGGAAGTACCAGCAAGATCCCCGTTGGTGTTTCTCCAGAGGAGCACTTCAGGACTCTTGCTTCTTGGGCTCCTGCAGCAGAGTCCTCCTGCTGCCAGCAAAGCCCAGAGTGAGAGCTCTGACCTCCCCTGCAGAGAAACACCATCCCCATGAGGCAGGAGCAGTTGGCTCCAGTCCTTTTGTTCAGCACAGCAGCAGGGAGCTGGGCAGAATCCCTGGCTGCTGTGGGCAGGCACTCGTTTGCTGGGGGCTCGTGTACCCCTGCCAGCCCCAGGGAGGCACGGAGACAAGTGCAGCCTGGGCTCCCCACGCCTCCAGGGCTACCTCAGCCGGAGCTGGCTGAACCAGGTGCTGACGGCACAGTCCACACGCATCACCAGGGAGATCCCCAGCAAGAGGCAGATGCTGCTCACCACAAAGCCCAGCGACTCAAAGAGGAACCTGCAGGCACAACAGATGCAGTTAAGGACACAACAGCCAGCATGACTGCAGAGACAGGCTGCTACCCTCCAGCTGATTGATTTCCTTGACAATGAGAGGCTGGTAGCATCCCACATTCTAAAACGTGAATTACATCCACGCCCCAGCAGTTGCTGCCTGAAACTTGTAAGCCAAACACTTGTCTGATTTAGAGGCCACTCAGGACTCATTGACTCAGGTGGGATTGTGAATCCCCCAGGGGCTGAGGCCACCCTTCACTGACTAGTTCAAAGGTTTGCTAGTTCAGCATTTCTGGTCTGGTATCCTTACCACTTCTGGTAAGGATATTTTATCACTTCTGGTCTGGTATCCTTACCTTCGGCTCTCTGACTACAACATTCTCAGCTTCCAGATGGGCTCTGTGTATCCTTGGAAATTCAGATGAAGAGAAACTTCTAGGCTCTAGCTCAAGTCTAGCTTCTGAATTTCAAGCAGTAGTTAGTTAGGGATATTCCTACTACCAGTACTAGGCAATGAGTCAGAAGATCAATCACAGGGTCTCCTCCAAAATTACTGTCTGTGAACTCTAGTCAAGGTGTCAGGGACATGAGTCTTAATCCAGCATCAGAGCAACTTCTGCGACTTACTTTGGGGCAAAGACCTTCCAAACCATGAGGTGTCTCCTGAGGATCATAGCTGCACAAACACAGGCCAGAAGCTGTGGGGAAGATCATGAAAAACAAATTATAGGTGATTCCGGAGAGTCCTCCTGGACACTATGTTCATATCTGAAGGTGGAACTAAACTGCACGTGCCTGAGAGGCTGGCACAGCACACATCAGGAACGGGCATCCTAAAGAGGACTCCCTTCCATGATGTCCTCAAGTCAGGAAACACAAGCAGCTTGGGGTACATGAAGGCCCTTGTGGGGCCAGGCTAGGGCAGCACAGGGGAGGGCTCACACTGTGACTAACCTGACCTACTATTTCACTGAGAGGGGCACTGCTTCTCTCTTCCCTTGCACTGTCTCTGGTCTCACAACACAGGAGAATGATTTGAAGAGATAAATCCCAGAAAACTATTCACTTCTTTCACGGGTCTAAAATTTCTGGTGTTTAGCTTCCTAAATCATCACAGCACATATGAAAACCAGAGCTGGTGTGGGATAGGAATGCTAAGGAAGACAGGGAGTAGGATTACAACCCTGCAGCTCCTGAGCAGAGATTGCCACTTCAGACATAGGAGTATGAAAAGCATCCTAATCCATATGGCAGCTTCCATGCTGGAGCCCTTCCCAAAGCACAGAGCAAATGGCATAGCTGAGAAGGGACCTGCTCTTCCACCCACAACCAGACACTCCACCCCAGGGCCTGTCTGTGTCCTGGCTGACCCCTCTCTCTCATCAGAGAGCCCCACAGTAATCACAGCACACCAATTTCTTCCTAGACAACCCTTCCCACAGCCACCCTGCCTCTGCCCGTACCTGTGCCCCAAGGACAAAGAGGTACTTCAACCCCAGCCGCAGCAGAGCAGTGGAGAACAACTCTGGAGACTCCCGCAGCCTCATTTCCATCATGTGCTCCTCCACCTCCTGCAGCTCCTCCCGGGACTCCTTCTTGGGCTTCTTCCTCTGTGAGGTGGCCACCTCACACACAAAGGGCCACAGCAGGAGCAGCGGACAGCCAACTACCTCAAGGACAAAGGCACATGAAGTTATCAGAGCCCAGGAGGTGAGGAGCAGTCCAAGCTCTGCCATCCTCCCCTGGATGTGCACGAAGCACACAGCCCAGCTCCAGGCCAGGCTGCTGTGGCCCCACAAGGGGAACAGCAAGGATGCTGTTGCTCAGCTGGTGCTGGAGCCTTTATTACCTCGTGCTCGACCTCCAGAGCCCCAGGTAAGGCACTGCAGTGAGCTGTGTCTGCTCAGGCTCCACAGCCCAGGAAGAAATTTATTTACCTGCAAAGAGGATATGGGAGGCAAAGGTGTTGGCTCCCACCAGGACAGCAGGCAGAAGGTTCGTGCTGTGGTCAAGGTGGAAGCCAACAAAGGCTGCATTCCAGTGGATGGCTGGGAAGATAGGCTGGTGGCCTGTGGAATAGAAGAACTGTGAAGCAGCAAGGAGCCAGGAGATCACTGCATACCACGGCACTGAAAACAGCTCTGAGAGAATAAAAAACAAAAACAGAGGCAGGGGTTGTGGATATCAGCATCAAAGAACAAGATGGATCCATGGTCAAAAAAAGCCTAGTGATCTTTTTTTCCCCAAGTTCCCCTTCCATGCTGGCTCTTTTAAGAGACAGGAAACAGTCCAGCTCCCCCACAGATACAGCAATGGGCCAGCATCCCCTCTGCTGGTGCCACCAGCCTTGCTACTGCACTCTGTCAGCACCAGTGGGGTTAGGTGACTATTCACACCCTGGGAGAAGAGAGCTCCTGTCCCTGAAACTCCTCCCCCTCCCATGTTCACATCCCTGCTGCACGCATCTTTCTTTTGCTAGAGGATTTATGCAGCTCTAAAAAAGCTAAGAGTATCCTGAGGATCAGTGTACCACTCTTTCCCAAGACTATAAACTAGATCCTGCTTCTCTCACTGGAATTAAGGCAAGGTCACCACAGGTTAGCCCAGGTAACACATCCAGTGGTTGCTCTACTGAGCCCAGACTCACCAGCATCTCCAGCAAGGCCTCTGGCACACGTGTGGATGTGCAGCAGCACAAAGGCCTCCACGAAGAGGAGCAGGAAGGCAAAGCTCAGCCGCTCGCTGTGCAGAAGCATCAAGAGGAAGCCCAGCAGGGTGAGGGCTATGACCAGGGCTGCTGAGTACACACTGCCCAGCCCGTATGCTGCAACAGTGGCCCTGCAGCTGCCCCGCTCCAGCCGGCTCTTCTGAGACTCCTGCATCCTCTTGTAGATCTGAGGGATGACGTGGAGGAAGTCGACTTCGGAGCCAGGGACTCCCAGGTAGGGAGTGACAATAGATCCTGCCGACTCCCGTGTGTCCTTTGCAAACACTGTCATGGGATTGCACAGCAGGAGCAGCAGGCCCATGGATGCTAGTCCATAGACAGCCCTGGGAAACACAACAACTGCAACCTGCACCAGCTCCTGCAGCTTGCCAAGAGAGTCATCAGCGCTGGAGGCAACGGCCCAGTAGCAGGCAATGCAAAGGACCACCAGTGGGAAACCCCAGCGCACGAAGAGCACGAGGGGGTCCGAGCTGTTCAGGTTGCCATAGTGCCTCAGCCAGCTCTGCACTGCATACACCAGCCCAGCCAGCAAGGCCACGCACAGGAGGTAGAAGAGGTTCTTGGCCCGTGTGTTTTTCAGGCTGGCAAGTGGGGAGAGGAAAACGGAGGGCCGGCACTGAGGGATTTCTTCGCGGCACTGGTGGAAGAAACTGGAGAGGCGCACGCAGACCAGGAGCATGGCCACGAGGCACAGCAGGTACCAGATCTCTCTCCGGTAAGAAGAAACGCCAAGGAGCTGCTGCTTGGGACCTTCTGGCACAGTCAGGTGACCATCCCAGTGGAGCTTCCCTACTAGCAACATCACCAGTGAGGCCAGCAGGAACGGGGCCACCCGTGCCTCGGCCACAACAAAGCTGTCGGAGAACATAGCTCCACAGCGGAACACCAGAATGCCCATGGGGAAGGCCAGCCCCAGCCATGCTCGCAGCCTCTGCCTGAGGCCACCACTAGCCAAGGGTGGCTGACTGCCTGTCAGACGGGCTCTCTTGAGATGCTGGCCCCACCAGTGCCAGAAAAAACCCAGCTGAGAAGCAGCGGCTGCCCATGACGACACCAGGAGCAGATCCAGCCCCTCCTGGGTGAAAACATGGACCAGCCATAGTAGAGCAGCCCCCACAGGGCCCCAGAAGAGCGGGTACAGGAGGCAGCTGCGACAGAGAGATTGTGAGGATGCGGCCAGCTCTGAGGCCATGTAGCACAGCAAGCAAGAGGAAGCAATAAGGATGCAGCCCCCCACCATACGCAGGGGGTGGAAGCGGGCCCAGGACTGGGTGCACACAGCCCGTGCCTCCCGCAAGTAGCGCTGGAAGCGACTGATGAGGCTTCCCAGCCTCGGCTTGAGCTCCGGAGGCACTGTTGTCCCCTGCACCTGGGTCAGGAGCTGCGTGTGCTCCTCCACAGCACTGGAGAAGAGCTCCTGCAGGTGCTGGAGCTGCTCTGCTGGCAGGTCCTGAGCCACCAGCGAGTAGGACTGCAGGAACCGATCCACCTACAGGAGGAAAGACACAGGATCAGACAGCAGCACTGGGAAAACTGGGAATGGGATTCACTGTTTCACGCTGCCCCTTCATAATGGAAACAACCCTGGTTTACCAAACCCTGCCACCCAGGGATGTCACCATCAGGAAACTCAATCTCTCTGCCAAACTGACATCCCTCTCAAGACATACATCCTTAGCGACAGCCATGATGACTCCTGCAGCTACACCTCTGCTAATGCTGTGCAGAGCCCCATAAGGGCTTTTATGGAGTATTTGGCAGCAATAAGGCAAATGTCCTTCAGAAGGCCAAGTCATTGCTATTAAAGACTTGTTAATCTGCCCCATGTTGAGTTTTACAGCTTTGTCTGAGGAAAAACATCACATTAAAGAACTTATAGTGGATGAAACCAAACTGTTTCCCTTTCTTCAATAATAGCACATTGATACACTGCACCATAGTTTTAAGAAAAACTCATTCCTCTTGCTTTCTACTTCAAGACAACATGAAGAGAGGCAGCTACAATCCCAAAGTCATAAAAGAAGTGTTATGGGGCCATTAGCAGGGCAGAGAACCTGCACACACATCCATCTGCTTAGATCTCTCCAGTCCTGAATTGCATCTGTAACTTCACACACCTTCCATTTGCCTCAGAGCACAATCAGAATCAGTCTGCCCCTGCCCATGGACGGCACACACATGCACTGGCTCTCTCACAGGCCTCCCTGGAATGCCACAGCTTCTCCAACACCACTATTATAGAGCCAGAAACCTCCTCAAACAATGAGTGCAAATATTTAAACAGGCACAACTTGATAATGCTAATTCCTAACAAATGATGATTGATATCCTCAGGGATTAATGGATGCTAACACACAGTGTGATCTTTAAATGTCAGAGCACTCTGCTGCTCTATAATTACAAAGCTGAGTATTTCTGTCTTCCCATCAGCAATCATTGTCTCCAGATCCTCACGGGCTTGCACCAGGGGTATCCAACTGGCACTCCAAGGAGCTGGTTGGGGACTGGAGGAATTATTCCTGTGCTCCCAGCAATCCAGAGTCCCTCGAAGGCAGAGTGGCCCTTAGCTGAGATGCATGCCTTGCAATGCCTGTGGCAAAGCTGGCTCTGTAGCAAGACCAGTCACAACAGATGGCCTCACATCATCCATAGAGGGTCTCACTTAGCCTGCCCCACTGCCTAGCTTCTTTCATACCTGATGTAGAGACTCTCATTCAAATTTTGTCAACCTGCTCCTGGGGTTCTGTATTTTGTTGCACTTTGTGTAAATTGCTCCTTCAGTATCCTACCACAGGATACTGAAGGATATCCTATTAACTGTTGCATGGTTATTTTTTTTATTTGGTCTTTCATTACTGTTTTCATTCTTCCACTAATCTAGAATAGTTTTTTTGTTAACACTGTTTCTCCTTCAGCATGAAAATCTTGACTTTTACTTTCAAATCTCCAATCACAACACTTGCCTCTGGTCATCTTCAGACTTGAGTAATCATCATCCCCTATTACTTAATCCACTTCTGACCATCTGGGTCCAGCCACCCTCCACCTTCCCAGACAGTATTTTCCATACCACAGCACTAAACAGGTGGCTCTCATTTCTCTTTAGGGATGATGGGGCTGTCTTTTACTTGAGCAAACACTGCAAGGATGCAAGTTCTCCATGAAGATAACAGCATGTCACCATCTCACCTCCACCAAACAGAAGAGGTTTGTGTTTAAAAACCCATTCCTTCTCCCCTTCAGTTCAATGGCAGGCTTACCACAGGCCATACCTGCTTGGCATTGATGTGATAGACTGAGAGCTGCTGCAAGGCTGCAGACACAGCGTCACTGTCCCCAGCGAACAGCTCGGCCATCACCTCCCCAATATTACTGTAGGGGATGGGCACCCCCAGCAGTAGGGCCACAGTGGGCACCAGATTCACTTGGGGAATGGTTTCAGGCTCCTGGAGAGACAGGGGAGAAATAAGAAATTCAGACAGAACACAGCAATGCAGCTTTTCACTCATTTGAGAAGACAGTGGGGAAGACATCCCTGTTCAAAGGTGAATCCAGGCAGTGGCACAGCTCTACTCTCCCCAGGGGTCCTCTGGTGAGAAGCATGCCTGTTGGGAGCTGCAGGTTGATGGAGAAGGCACTGGCTGTCCAACAGCTCACCTGGCCCCACACAAGCACCCCTCACAGCTGTAGTGACCTGAACATGTATTCCAAACACTTCAGTCCTCTGCATGCTGTGTCAGCCCTTTCACTGCCCTCTAGAGACCAGGTGACAAACCTCCCACTCCTCTCAGTCAAGGTGAAAAGGCTGGAAAGCAGCACCATGGAAAGAGACCTGGAGGTCCTGGTTGATGGAAAGATGAATGTCAGCCAGCAGTGCCCTGGCAGCCAGGAGGGCCAGCCCTGTCCTGTGGGGCATCAGGCACAGCATCAACAGCTGGGCAAGGGAGGGGCTTGTCTACTCTGCTCTGCACTGGGGTGGCCTCAAGGGCTGGGGGCAGTTTTAGACACCAGGATATAAGAAAGATGTTAAGTTATTAGGAAGCACCCAAATGACAGCCAAGAGCTGATGAATGGTCTGGAGGGTAAGCTGTGTGAGGAGTGGCTGAAGTCATTTGGTCTGTTCAGTTGGGAGAAGAGGAGGCTGAGGGGAGACCTCCTGGTGGTTCTTCAACATCCTAACAAGGGGAAGAAGAGGGTTAGGCACTGATCTCTTATCTGTGGTAACCAGTGACAGAACCTGAAGGAGTGGCCTGAAGTTGTGTCAGGAGAAATTTAGGTTGGATAGTAGGAAAAGGTTCTTCACCCAGGGGATGGCTGGGTACTGCAACAGGCTCCCCAAGGAAGTGGGCACAGCACCAAGCCCAACAGAGTTCAGGATGTGTTTGGACAATGCTCTTAGGAACATGGTATGACCCCTGGGAGTGTCCTGTGCATGGTCAGGAGTTAGACTTGATGATCCTGATGTGTCTCTTCAAACTCAGCTTACTCCATGATTCTATGACAGACTCCCCATCCCTCTCAGTCTAAAAAATCCCAGTCAAACTGTTACTCTGTGTAATCCCAGGATGCAGTTTCCAGGCACCAAATTGGGCAGGGATACCTAAGAGTCAGCTCCTTACCTCTGGAGGGCCACTGCCAAACAGGGGTGTCCTGCTGTACACAAACAGTGCTGCATTGACTTCCTTCTCGCTGTCGCCACCATGGTCTCCAGTTTCTGTCATGCCGTGGTCCCCAGCCACCAGAAGAAGAGTGTCATTCCCCAGGTGATCCACCAAGGACCTGCCACCGAGATAAGGAAAGTCAACTCCTCCCCGGGCAAGGGCCCCAGTAGCCTAGGTGGAAGAGGATATCTCTCCAGGATATCTTGCCTGCCCCACAGAGGTGAAGCTCACAAACAGATATGAGCAAAACTAAACAGTGATGCAAAACTGTAAGAAGCCAGAGTCCAGGGTGTTTTAAATTGTTACTTTAAAGCCAAACTGAAAATTCAGAGCTCTTAAGACAGAGTAGACTGATCTTGCTTGGATCCCCAGCAAACAGAGCTGTCAGGGATCGTGTCAAAATGCAATTCAGAAGAAAGGCTCCTGAAAAAAAAGAAATTTTAGGCTGCTTCTATTTGGGTCATGTATCATGCTATGTGGGACATCTCCTACTTCAAAGGAAAAAAGCAGGGATTAGTCTCTGAAGAATGCAGTAGGTATGACACAGTATATGCTGCACTCTCAGATACAGCAGGGAAAGTTCCCAACTCCTTCTAGCAGCAAAACTTTAAAGCAGCCCTAAGAATCAAAACCTGCAGCATTTTGGGCTGAGACACATCTGCACAACTGAAATTTCTGTATCCCACCCTGCCCTCTGTCTCGAAGGTACAGCTCATGGTTCTGTATGATAAATGCAGCAGCACTCATTAGCTAGTCAGGGTCCTCCACCTGCTACTCATGTTAGCCAGACCTCAGTGGGACAATCTCCATGTTAAAGATGGGAAGAGAGAGGCTCAGTTACACTGCAGCTGCACTATCTCATGGCTTGTAGAGAAGCAAGACCTGAGTGCAGCCTTACTTAAGAAACCAAACCTCTCAACACTCATCTATGCAAGCAATACTGCCCATATCTGGGGTTCCAGCTGCTGCTGGCCAAAGCTGTTTTCCATGTTAACAGGCTCAGTAAGCATTCCCTGCTGCCCTCTGCATCTGTCAATTCCCTGGGAAGATCTCACCAGCCTGGCTGAAGGAAGAGGCCAGCTAGCAAAGCCTCAGTGCCACCCTGATCACCTGAGCATCTCATTCATCTGGGTGAGCTTCTTTGCCATCTCAGGGTGGTCGGGTCCGTGTTTGTGCCCACAGTGGTCCACGCCAAGGAAGTGAGCAATCAGCACATCCCACTCACCGCTGTCCACTGCAAAACAAAAGCAAACTTATCATGCACCAGCCTGGAATTCTGAGACTGGATCCTCCTGCCAGAATTTCCCAGTTGCCTCAGGATATTGCGGTTCTTCACCTCCTGCCACTGTCACTGCCAGCTCTTGAGGAAATGGATGCAGGTTTTAAATAAGGCATATTCTTGGCCAGAGGTTCCTGGGTGCAACGGCACAGGGACCTCAAAGCCTTGCAAACATCCCAGGATCCCTGGCATTTTCTCCCCATCCCTCAGGAAGGGAACAGTATAATGTCACCCAAGTCATCTTGAACTTACCTCAAGACTAAGCTGAAACAAAGGAATGCTCAGAAAAAGGAGAACCCAGAACTCCCATCCTTCCCTGGAGATATTTTAGGTTCAACCCATCACTGTGCCCCTCTGCATCTGAGGACATGGGCATGACACACCAACACAGTCCCTAGTTAGAAAGTTACCCTGGACTCTCCCCTCTGCTTCAGGGTCTTGACACATGAAAACCAACATATTTAAAGTTAAATTATGACTTGTAGATCTCACACAAGGCACACAGGCTTTCCTGTGAAAGGCCACTGCACCCCTGATGTGCATATGTTCAGACACAGAAAAACGAAAGAGCATGTCCCTTGGCCCCAGCGCCTCAGGGAGGTGGAAAACACCTACCTCAGGCTTCATCTTCTTCCCACGACTAGGAAGCACCAATGCTTTGCTGAGAGCAGTGCTGTGTCTCAGGCCCCTAACTTGTCTTTTGCCCAGAGTATTGTGTGCCTGCCTAGGCAGCCACATGGCAAAGGTAAGGTGCTCCCCTGCCTCCATCCTGCCAGTGTATTTTGTAAGACAGACGTAGAAGTCTAACCTCATCCCAAAAAGCTGAATTCTGTCCCAGACAGAGGAAAGGCATCTACAGAAATGGTCTGTGGGCTCCAAGAACCAGCTTATCTGTGGAAATCCAGCTAGAGCACTGTAATCCTAGGGCAGCAGTGTGTAACTGCCCAGTGCTTCTTTGTAACAGAAAAAATCCTCCAGCCCTACCTTGAATTTGCAGTAGGACTAAACATTAGGTCAAGGTTTACACATGCCCTGGTGAAAGAGCTACTTACCAGTTGGGTAGAGATGCTGCAGGATCCCATCATCCACAGTGTGAAGATCCTTCACGTTAAAAGAAGGGAAGAAATAGGAACGGAAGAACTTCTTTGGGAAGAGTCCTTCCCACGTGTCATCACCCATGAAGACCACTCTCCTTCCTGAGCCAGAGAGAAAGGAACCAGTGAGCGATGAAGCCCTCCTGGGTTGTGCTGTAACCACAACAATACAAAGATCCTGAGCAGATCCAGGTCAGGATCTGGAGCAATTGCTCCTCTCCAACCCACACTCAAAATCAAAATTTTCACGAAAAGAAGACCATCTGTCTGTAAATTACTTTGAATACAGGGAGGGACCAGCGCATGAGTATCTGTAAGCCAGTAAGTGCCCCCACACCAAAGCCACTGCATAACTTCAGGACTTATTGCTGACCTGACCCATCACCCCTGCAGAAAGACTCCTGGGCCACCACAACACAGCTGGGTGCACAGGGTGACCCCTGAACACATCTGGGTGCACAGGGTGCAGCCTGAAGCAGACAAAGCCTCACCCAAGGCCTGTGACCCCACTGCGAAACGCAAGGCAGCAGGTGATGGAGTAGAAGATGTAGTCCTGAGCTCTGGCTTTTAAACACAATGGTGATGGTGTTCCAGACATGGAAAAGAGAAGGCAAAAGCACTGATGCTTCCCTCTGTGCTTGCTCTCCTTGCCCTGCCTGCCATCAGCCAGCTCTGTTTCCACAGAGCATCTTCAGCCTGGGAGCAAGGAACCTTTTTCTCTGAGACTGCTACTCTGCCACAGGATATGCTGTGATCATCATTCTGCCTCAGATGATCCACTGCATTTGCCCACCTTGCCCACACAAAATCACATTGCCTTAGCCCACTCTGAGCCCTGGGAGGAAGTCTCTCCAGGTAACGAACCACTGTGGCCTGTCCTCTCCCCTCTACTCCATTATCCCACCATAACAAGCCCTTTACAGCTGCACTGAGCACCCCCAGCAGCACCAAACCACGATGAAAATGGGATGAGGTTGCTGCCTCACGGCTGCAGGCAGCTGTCCAGGCAGGCTGGCTGCCTGAGGGACACCCCCACAGCACCACCTGGCACACCTGGCACCACCTGGCTCCTCCCCTGTCACGTGCCTCACACAGCACAACCTTGGCATTCCTGGGGGTGACCTTGGGACAAACACCACCAGTGCAGCCACTTTCACCTGCTTTCTCATCATCTTTGAACATGATGAAGATGAAGTCACGGTCACAGCTACTTCTCACTCCCAAAGCAAGTTGGCAATGCCCTGCCTGCCTGCCTGATGCTGCCTGAGGTAACTGTCATTAAGCAGGGAGAAAGAATCAGCTCACAGGGGGGATCTGTTGTAAGGAATGCCCTTCCCAGGGAGAAACTAATCAATGTTTGGAATACAAGTTAAACTGAACAGACGTTTGCACGTGCCCTGTTCCAGAGGGCTGCTGCCCTGCCCACAGTCACAGCATGTTAAGAGGTTGGAAGGAACCTTAAAGATCATCCAGTTTCAAGCCCCCTCCCATGGGCAGGAACACTTCCCACTAGATCAGGTTGTCAAAGCTTTATTCAGTGTGGCCTTGAACACTGCAGGGATGGGCCATCCACAACCTTCCTGGGAATCCTGTTCCAGTGTGTCAACACCCTCACGGTAAAGAAATACTTTTTAATATCTAACTTAAACTTCTCTGTCAATTTATACCCATTGTTCTTCATTCTATCACTACAGTTCCTCTCTGTCAATTTGTACCCATTGTTCTTCATTCTATCACTACAGTTCCTGACAAAGAATTCATTTCTAGCTTCTCTGTAGGCCCCCTTCAGGGACTGGAAGCCTGCTATGAGGCTGCAACACAACCTTCTCTTCTTCAGGCCAAACAGCCCCAGTCACAGAATCATCAATGTTGAAAGAGACCTTCAAAACCATCCAATCCAATTATACACCCACCACTATAAACCCTAAACCACACCGTCCAGCACAAGGTATAAAAGCCTCTTAAGCACCTCCAGGGATGGTGACTCCACCATCTCCCTGGGCAACCTATTCCTATGCCTGTGAAAAAAAGTGTTTTTATATCCAGCCTGAAGCTCCCCTGCCTGAGCTAAAGGCCAGGAACTCACCGTTTTGCACCAGCTGTGCCAGCAGGTTGTCCTCCTGGATGGCGTAGGAGGCAAAGTTGCTGCCCACGTCGATGAAGGTGGGCAGGGAGCCGGTGGTGAGGCCCTTGATGCGCTGCATGGTGGCCGTGGGGGGGTCGGCTCGGAAGCGGTAGAGCCGGGCATGGCGGGGCTGGGAGGTGGCCAGCTGGTGCAGCACACCCAGCTTGTTCTCGTAGGGCAGCGGGCTGGCCTTGGCAGGGTCAAAGCGGGCAAACTCAAAATGGAGGGCATCGATGATGACGAGCACGGCCTTGGAAAAGCGTTGAGGCGCCCAGCAGGAGCCTGGCGGGAGGCTCTGCCTCTCCCAAAGTGGAGGCACGAGTGGGTCTGAGCAGGAACTGCTGCTGGCAAGCTCGATCCGGGTGAGCAGGAAGCCGCTCATGAAGAGCCCGATACCAGCAAAAAAGAGAAAGCAAACCCAGGCCAGGAAAAGCACCACTGGCCACCGCTGCATCCTAGAGGGAAGGATAGGCAGGCTCAGTCCCCAGCGGCTCTACCTGGGCACGCACCTACCAGCGCCCAACCCTGGCCCGGCACCGCTCCCTCCCTACCAGCGCCCAACCCTGGCCCGGCACCGCTCCCTCCCTACCAGCACCCATCCCTGGCCCAGCACCTCCCACACCCGCCTGTCTCGGAGTAATCCCGATCAGCCTGCCTTGACTTTACTTGGTCGCACTCCGTGTCCGGCAACTGCCCCACGCACTTCCTTGTATCCCCTCCTGAACGGGAGCCGAGTCCTGCTCCCTCCCGACTGCCCAGCACCCTCTCGACACCCCTTGCCCTTCGCCGGTATCCCCATCCCCTTCCCGACACTCCATTCCCCTTCACACATCCCCATTCCCCTTCACACACCCCCAGTCCCTCCCCTGCACCCCCGACTCCCGGTCCGCCACTTCACACTCGCGCCACCCTTGTGTCCCCCGCGCCCCAGACTCCCCTCCCGGCCCCCCAGCCCCTCACAGCCCCTTTTTGAGCCCCCGGACCCCGCTCCCGTCCCGTCCCACCTGCGGCTCCCGGCGCCCGTCGCTCCCGGAAGCGCCGCGTGTGGCGCCGACCATGCTGGAGTGGCAGGGCGAGGAGCGGCGTGGGGGCGGCAGCGCCCCCTGGCGGACAGGATGTCCCAGCGCGCCTCCCCGCAGCCGAGGCACATTCAATGGCAAAGTGTTGTTTTAATTAATCAAGTAATTAATTAATCGACAGAGGCGCTTCCCGCCCTGTGCTGTGAGGAGCTGTGGAGAACGCACAGTCACGCACTGTAGGACAGATTCTGGGAGCTGACAGAGGAGGGGATGATGAGAGCAGCTCACACTCCCAGAGAGGTGATGCACTGGGAGGGAGATCCTTTTTAAGAGTGAGGTCCTCAAATTCACAGGATCATAAAATGGTTTGGGTTGGAAAGGTACCTTAAAGATCATCTAGTTCCAACCCCCTTTCTGTGAGTAGGGACACCCTCAACGTGACCAGGCTGCTCAGAGCCTGATCCACAACTTCCCAGAACAACCTGTGCCAGTGCCTCACCACCCTCACAGGAAGAATTTTTTCATTATATCTAATTTTTCACTCTTGTATGTCACTGCATGTCCATGGGAGATCCCAGCAGGAGCCTGTTGAGGAGGGATGATCCCCCTTTGGGATCGAATGCTGGGGTCAGGCACCCAAGCACAAGAGAACATGCTGCAGCAGCACTGTTACCATTTATTACATGATTTAAATCCAATACAAAATAGGGACTAAGGGAACAAGAGCGGCTGCCTGCAGCAGAACAGGACTGCTGGCAGGCCTCAGGAGAGGGTATGAGATCCTTTCAGCCCTGTTAGCTGGAGCTGCCCTGTTCTGCCTTCAGCACCTCCGTGGCAGAAGAGTGGGAGTCCTCGTGGGCTGGAGGCATCTCATCTTGGGTCTTCACAGCTTGTGGCTTGGTCAGTGTGGTGTAGATCCCCAGGGCCTGGAGGGAATTACAGAGTCATAAGGAGGGAAGGAAAAGAGGGGGCCAGGCCGCAGCATGGTGCCCTCTTCACCTCCCTGGAGCAAGATTCACTTGGGTGAGAGCAAGAAGAGTTTGGGCTGGAAGGGGCCTTTAAAGATCCTTTTTCACACCCCTCCACACCCCACACTGGAGCAGGTTGCTGAGAGCCTCTTTCCACCTGATCAGAACACTTTCCAGGACAGGGCATCCACAGTTTCTCTGGGCAACCTTGCCAGGGCCTCATTATCCTCATAGGGAAGAATTTCTTTCTAAAATCTAATCTCAACCTACTAATTCAGTTTAAAGCCATTCCTCATCCTATCGTCTAAAGCATCTCTGCACCTTCCTTGAGAGCCCCTTCTAGGTACTGGAAAGTATTACAATGTCTCTCTGGAGCCTTTTCTTCCCCAGGCTGAACAATCCAAATTCCCTCAGCCTTTCCTCACAGCAGAGCTGTTCCATCCCTCTGATCATCTTGATGGTCTCCTCTGTGCTGGCTCCAGCAGGTTCCTGTCCCTCCTGTGCTGGGAGCCCAGGGCTGGATGCAGTGCTCCAGGTGGGTCTCAGCAGAGCAGAGCAGAGGGGCAGAATCCCCACCCTGCCCTGCTGCCCACGGGGCTCTGGGTGCAGCCCAGGACACGTGGGCTGCACTGACCTGTGCGACCATGTTGGTGACATCGCCGGTGTTGGCGGGCAGCAGAACGGTGTTGGAGTCTTTGGCAATCTTGGAGAAAGCGTTCACGTACTGCTCCGCCACAGACAGGGAGGCAGCAGCATTGCCGTGCTGGGGACACAGAGACAAGTCACATGCCACCAACAGCTCATCCCTGCCTGCGTCCCCAGCCCACGCCAGTCCAGCAAAGCCCCTCACTCTCTGCTGCTGCCGAAGGTGCCAGGGAGTGTCCAGGAGAAAGCCAGGTGCCACCCTGCACGCAGTTTGACCTCCCCCACTGCCAGCACCAAAGCAGCGGCTGCTCCAGGTAGCCATACTCACCTGCTGTGCCAGAGCAGCTGCTAGGAGCTGAATTGCCTCTGCCTTGGCTCTGGCCTTGACCAGCATGGCGTTGGCTTCTCCTGCAATGAACCACAGCAGGGTGCACATCAGTCACAAGAAAGCACTTGCAAGGACCGAATCCCTACCATTTCAGGGAGTGAATCAAGACAATTTCAATGCATGCATGGTTGTCTTTTCCCCAACAGCAGCACTGCCAGGGTAGCAACATCAACTGGAGCTGAGCCTGAGGCCCCAGCAGGGAAGGATCAGAGAGGCTGAGGAAGCCTGGCTCACAGTAACACATTCTCTCCCCTGTAGCACCACCCCTCAGTCTAGAGGGCTACAGAAACCCACGCTTTAGCCCCAGGCAGTACCAGCAGCTTTGTTGATTTGTTCGGCCTTCTCAGCTTCTGATGCCAAGATCTGGGCCTGCTTCTGGCCTTCAGCCACATTGATAGCTGATTCCCTTGTCCCCTCTGACTCCAGCACTGTTGCTCGCTTCCGTCGTTCTGCTTCCACCTGGGAACACAGGTCAGACACCAGCCTGCCATGGCTGTGCTGGGGAAATCCCATCTGTGGGGCAAGGACATGCTCCTCTGTTCTGCTGGGGGAAGCATGGCTTAGCAAAGCATTAAAATACAGCTACAGAACACTGTGTGGTCTCGGGTAAGGTTGGTTCTGCTCCTCATGCCACACAGCCCTTCCAAACCCCATTCCCACCTAAGTTACTTCCCCCTCCTCCTTTTCCAGCCCAAATATCTAGGTCCAGCTTTTCTCAAGGGGAGAACTTCAGCTCTGAGATTTGCTTCTCCACAGCGCCCAGTAGGGATTTTAAAGGGACCTGGCAGGGCTTGTTATGTGGCAGGCAGGTGCCACTACTACAAAAATTATGACAGGAGTTACTTAATCAACAGCTGTATGTCTGCAGCCAAAGTGCCCTCCTGATGTAAGGGCTGGGTGCTGCCAGCTCTGGACAGGTAACAATAATAAACCATAGCCTGTATCAGCAATAGTGTGGCCAGCAGGACCAGGAATGTGATAATGTCCTTGTACTCAGCACTGGTGAGGCCACGCTTTGAGTCCTGTGTCCAGTTCTAGGCACCTCAAGAGGGACATTGAGGTGCTGGAGCATCCACAGAAGAGCAATGGAACTGGGGAAGATTTGGAGCACAAGTCTGATGAGGAGCCATTGAGAGAGCTGGGGTTGTTTAGTCTGGACAAGAGGAGACAAGGTCCTGAGAGGAGACCTTATCACTCTCTACAACTACCTGGAAGGAGGTTACAGTCACACAGGGGGTGGCCTCTTCTCCCAGGTAGTCAGCAACAGGATGAGAGGACATACTCTCAAGGCACACAAGGGGAGGTTTAGGTTGGACATTAGGAAGAACTTCTTCACAGAAAGGGTGATTAGACACTGGAATGGGCTACCAGAGAAGTGGCAGTGATACTGTTCATGGAGATGTTTAAGCAAAGACTGGACACTGCACTTGATGCCATGGTCTGGTTGACAAGGTAGCGTTTGATCATAGGGTGGACTTGATGATCTGAAGTATTTTCCAACATTACTGATTCTGTGATTCTGTAATGCAACATGGAAGAGGAGGCTTCCCTCTTGTTCCAGACCTCTCTCCCAGAGAGCCTCACCTGCATCTGCATGGACTCCTTCACACGTGGGGGCACATGAATGTCCTTGATCTCGTAGCGCAGACACCGGATGCCCCAGCAGTCTGAAGCCTGGTTGATGGCATCCACGATGCTGGCATTGAGGGACTCCCGCTCCTGGATGGCACAAAAGAAATGGCAGAGAGCATGAGAGAGGTGTCAGGAAGGAAACAGACACCTCCCTCAGAGGCCAAGCTCTGCCAGAAAAAAAAAACACCTCCACAGGTTTCAGGAAGCGTTAGCTGCTTCCAGGAGCTGTGGAAGGGGTCACCATCCCTAGGGAGAGCAGCGCTCCACACTGAAGCCTCTAGGATACAACATTTGGTGTACATCTGGATACAAGAGAATGCCACTAACTCCAGTTTCTTCCCAGCAAGTGTAGTACAAGGATTACAGTACCCCTTGACACAGGTCAGGGATATTCATCACTGGGGCTGAGTAAAGAGTCACTGACTCAAGAAAGGCAGCTGGACCAGCTGGGTCTGGACACATACCACCCATCATCCCCTCCAAATAACCCAGGACAGGGCAAAAAATAGCTCCTGTTAAAAAAACAACTGAAAGAAGACCCATCTCCAAGGATTCACCAATAGGTCAACTGAAACAGAAGCCATAAGCTCTCTAAGCAAAGGGCATTTTGATGTTAAGCACATCAGCCCGGCCATGCAGGCTGTCCTGGGATTTTGGGAGACACTGTCTCCCCGGCTCACCCGGAAGACTCTGTCAAGGGAAAGCTTGCCAAGTTCAGATCTCATGGTAGTCTGGGCCAGCTGGGTCACTGCGTACTCAGGATCTTCCACCCCATAGCTGGCCTGAAGAGCAGAAGCACAAAACAGAGTGGGTAGGGATGCCAAGAGGGACGCTGAACAAGACAGGAGAAACAAACAGCGCTAAAGCAAGAAACCTGCCAGACACCCCTGCTGAAAACACGGAGTCTGGAGCCTTGGGAAGAGTCAGAGTGCTCAGCCCACCTGCCAGGCAGGACACAGAGGGCTGGAGCACACATTTTGGGAAGCAGGGAGTGGGCAGAGCCAAGAGAAAGGTGCCCAAGGGGCAGGGATGGTACCTTGTAGGGATCCATAACCCGCAAGTAGAGCACACCATCGATCTGCAGGGTGACGTTATCTGTCAGGAGAGAACAACAGAACCTGTTGACTGAAGCAGCACAAATAAGACACAGAAACCCCCTCTTCCACAGCACAGCTGGGCAGGCTCATCCTTTTTCACCCTGACAGAGCTGCAGGGCACTGAAGAGGATTGGCTGAAATAGATCTTCTTATCTAAAGGCTTTGCAAAAAGGACCTTACGTTCCCTGGACAACACTGTGATGTTTTAATACACAACAGGTCTTGATTTTCCCAACAGAAGCATTTCACACTGTAGCTCTTGTAAATAAAGACTTAAGGAGGAAAAAACCAAAATAAACCACTTAAAACTGGAAATATAACAGAGCTGTCCATTAACATCACATCCACTAACCTGTTCTACAATGGTTTTAACAGAAACAGAATTTTCTTTTGTGGTTCAATACAGAAAAACACCTGAAAAATTTCTGGTAAGGTGCATTCAACTCAGGAAGAAGGGGCAGCTGCAGCCCAGAGAGAGCAGATGGAACTTCCTAGGCTGCCCCCACTCACAGCAACAGCCTTCCAGTACCTAAAGAGGGCTGGAGAGGGCCTTTTCACATGGATATGGAGGAATGGAACAAGGGGGAATGGCATTAAGATAATGGAGGACAGACTTAGAGTAGATGTTAGGACAAAGTTCTTTACTGTGAGGGTGGTGATGCACTGAAGTAAGCTGCCCAGAGAAGCTGTGGATACCGCATCCCTGGAAGTGTTCAAGGCCAGGCTGGACAGGGCTTTGAGCAGCCCAGCCGAGTGGAATGTGTCCCCTGTCCATGGTATGGGGGCTGGAACGAGACAAATTTAAAAGTCCTTTCTAACCCAAATCATTCAGTGATCTTGTGATTTTATGGCCAAGGGACAGGGCTGAGTGCAGGAGCTTGGGACAATTCCACTCATCCTCATTGTCCCTTGCTCACCCCAGATGCAGCAGAAGGGAAGGGGCAGGACACGGAAGCTGTTCCTCACCCAGTGTGACAGCTGACTGCTCTGGGACATTAATGACGATTTCTTTGAGACTCTGGACATAGCGAATCCGATCCAGGAGAGGGATGAGGAAGTTCAGACCCTGGAAAAGGGTGGGATTAGATGGCTGATAGAGTAGAGAGAGTCATGCAAACAAAGCCCATGCCACACACTGCAAACATGTTTTACACACAAGGAATTTCAGTTACTCAGTGCTTTTAACACCCCACCAAGGAAAATTACTCCACAGGCAGCCAAAAGGATTTCGGCCCGGGAAACTGAGCCCACCACCCCTCTTGGATCCTCGTGCAAAGGACGCGCCTCACTACAGCTTTAGGAACCTGCTGAATCCAGAAGGGGAGAAAAGCTGCTCCTTACAGGCTCGAGGATTCGGTGGAACTTGCCCATCCTCTCCACCACCCAGGCCTCCTGCTGTGGCACAAAGAGCACCCCGATGTTCATGGGCAGCCCGGAGTTCCAGCGGCACGGAGCTGGGGCCAGCCGTGCCGCACGCTTCAGCTGCTGGGAATGCTGAGGGAAGGACACGGAGCAGGGCTGAGACCAGCTGCTGGCACCTCAGAGCCCAGCTCCACACCTAATACCCCCTCTGGGCTCTGACCAGGAGACCAGGGCAGGAAACAATGCCCCAAACAAGCCTATGCTGTAAGGGTGCTCCCACAGGGATGAGGCCTGGTGGCAGGGGAGTCTTCTCCACTGGTGCAGGGGGCTCACTCCCATGCCAGAGCTTTCTGCACGTCTCCACTCCTCTCTCATCCACCCTGGAGTGGGGAATAAAGCCTCCCTCCAACCATAAGGCCAATGAAGGGGTGTGCATGTGGGTCTCTCCTGCTCCACTCAGCCCCTATAACCCATTCAGGCCCACTCCCCCACCTCCATCCCTGGCCACCCCATTCCAACAACCTGTTCCTCCAAAGTTCTGGGTGCCTCCAGGGCTTCCCACAAAGGGCTATTTTGTCCGAGCATTCCCTCACCCTTCTCCCCATGGACCCTCACTCACACAGCTTCCCTCAACCTCCCCCCATCCCAACCCAGCTCACACCTCCACAGCCCCACACATACACTTCTCCTACAACCCAGACCCACTTCACCACTCCCCATGTTCAGCCACCCCCCTCTGGCCCTCCCCATACCCATTTGTCCACAGCCTCCTTTACAATGCCCTCCCTGTACCCCAATCCCTGCCTAGTTCACCCCCACAATCCCAGCACTTCTGCAGACCCCCAAACCCCCCCATAGAGCCCTCTCTCTCAGTCCCCCTCATACCTCGACTTGTCCTCTGCACCCCTCCTCCTCACACCTCCTTCTCTGCCCAGCCCCTCTCCACGCACGGTGTCCCCTAAACCCTCAACACCACCACCCCACTGAACCCCACCTCCTGAGTCACTTCCTCACTCATTTGGCCTCTGCACTACACTCCTCTCCCTCCTTACTCTCTATCCCTGTGCATCCCCCTGCCCACACCCCAGCTCTTCCCAGCCCCAAACACTCCGCCACTGACCAGCCTCCCTCTCTATACCCGTCTGTTCTCTACATCACCTCCCCGCCCTTCACTTCTACTCCTGCCCGGCTCTCCCCAGTCACCCCGCTGCCCCTGCTCAATCCCCAAACGCAGTGCCCACCGCACCGCGCCCCTTCCCCCGTCCCTGCCCAGCTCTCCCCACCGAGCCCCCACACCGCCAGCCCTTCACCCCAAACACCGACACCGAGCTCCCCCCCGACTCTCTCTCAGCCACCCGTACCCATTTATTTATTTCACCCCGCCATACCCACACAGTTCTATTCCTGCCCAGCTCCTCACCACCACTCCGGCGTCTTCCCGGAGCCCCAACACCACAGACCGCCTCAATCTCCTCAATCTCTCGAAACCCATTTGCCCACAGCCCCCTGTGACCCCGTACCCCCAATCCCTGCACAGCTCCTCACCTCCTTCTCGGACCCGCGAAACCACCACCGCCACTGAACCCCACCTGCGACTCCCGTGCCCGTCCGTCCTCTGTGTGCCCTCTCACCGCTTTACCCCATCCCCGCCCAGTTCCCCCTCAGCACTTCTCAAACCCCCAACACCACTCCCCTCATGCCAGTGCCCCCAGTCCAATCCCTTCTCCCGGCCCCTCCAGCATCCGCTACCCGGACCTTCTCCACGTGGGCACCCTCGAACGAGGAGTTCTCCCCGTTCCCTCCCCCCCCGCCCTCGTTCCCCGCACCTGCAGCAGCCCGAGGCCGGGCCGGGCCCGGATCCCCGCCCGCGACAGCATCGCCCCCTCCGCCCGCCCCGCTCGGCGCCGCCGCTCCACACTCCCGGAAGGCCCCTGCGCCGCGCCGCTTCCGGCTGCGCCGCCCGGATCGGTCCCTCCGGCTCCTCTGGCCGCGGCCCCCAGTTCCGCCCGCCCGGGTGCCCGCGATTCTGCACCGCCCCCCTCAGGGCGCGGCAGCCCCGGTCTCGTTCTGGAGCTCCAAACGGATGTTTATTAAATTAGAAACGAACACGAAAAGTACCGGCACGGCTTTCGCGAGCTCGCAGGGCCACGGCGAGAGGGCTAGCCCCGGTGACCTGGGGGCGAGGGGGACTCTGGTGTCATGGCAGTCCCCGAGAGCCGCTGGCCAGGGCAATGGGGGAGCGGCCCCTGGTGTGAGGGGGATTCAGATCCACGGCTTGGGGGATCCAGGGCTCCGGTGTGGGGGGGGTTGAGGCCCCCAGTGTGGTATATGGGCAGGTTCAGGCTTCTAACCCCAGCGCAGCAGGGCCGGAGCTGCTCGGCCGCCCCCGGGCAGGGCAGGGCAGGACCTCACCCCCACAGCCCCAATCCCGGCCCATCCCCACACTGAGCCCCCTGCGCTCGGGTCTCAGCCCCAGCGGTGGGAGCTGATGTGCCTGTCCCTCTTTTGTTCTCTCTGACAGAGGGGCTGAGGATCCCCGCAGCCTGGGCTAGCAGGGGAGTCTTGCCGAGACCCTCAGAGGACAGAGAGGTGATACAGACAGGGAATGTGCAAGCTTGTTTTAGCCTTGGCCCTGTCCCTCTGACTGCCCCAGTCAGGATTCTTCCAGTCCTGCTCCTGAGTAACCAGCCCAAGTTCCAGAGTCTGATTTCCTCTGTTGCTTCCCCATTTCCCCATTTTTCTAAGCTGGGGCTCCTGACCATCCTCCAGCTCCTGATCACCCCGCCAGCAGTGGGGCTCCTGACCATCCTCCAGCTCCTGATCACCCTGCCAGCAGACCCTGCCCAAAGCTGCCTCCTGCATGGGATTCCATGGGATTCACTCCACACCCACAGACAGTGCAAAGTTCCTTTTTTTTTTTTTTTTTTTTTGGCAATTTTCTCAGATTCACAGCTCACGTGCTCTGGAGGCTCTTGCCCAGAGGGCTATCCCCATATTCCTGCAAAGAGCTCCAGGTCCCCATCCACGTGGCAGCTGTGTCTCTTACCTTCAGGAACCTGGCAGTGGCCACTCCCTTGATAGCCACAGGCCTCTTGGGTTCTAGGTTACCCTAAAAGACTCTTCTGAGTCTTTTAGGGTACAGGAGGCACAGGCCTCTCCAAGCTGCTTGGAGTTGGGCGGGCCCTGCAAAGCTGGTTCCAGTGAGTCTCAGCCTGTCAGTGGGCCTTTAATACACCTCTGATCTGGGAGCACTGGGTCACTCTCCCTTCCATCGGCTGAGGCTTCCCTGTCCCTAATCACCCTCACAGTCCCCACAGCCCTGCCTGAACACAGGCAGCCTGGTGCAGGCAGGGCTGAAGGGAAGAACAAGCACAGCACCTCTGATCCTCTGCACCAGCCTCCTCTGTGCTCCCAGCAACAATAAATACTAATAAATACAAACTCTTGCACACTTTCTGCTCCCAGACCTGAGGCCAGTGTGGGAGGTCTCACTCTCAGCTCCAGTCCATCTCTTCACTCCCACCCACCCAACCTCAGCCAACAGCCGAGTCTCCAAGCTGGGAGCAGTGCCAGCAGAAGGCCTGGGCATGTCCCTGGGGTGCCAGGGCTGCTCCTCAGCCCCTGCCCCTCTTGGTGAAGTGCCCTGGGTGATCCCAGCCCTGCTGCAGAGCGTGGTGTCCGTGCTGGGCGGGAGGGTGGATGATATCTCAAAGCAGTGCTTGGTGGCCCTTTTCTCTCCCCTAAGTGCTGGGCTGGAGGCTCCCCAGTGGCCCTGGGGGGCAGGGAGTGAAGGAGGTCAGGCCCGGGGTGAGTAGCAGGGGTTCCGCGGCATCTCTGTGAAGGATTTCAGTTCGTAGGGGATCCCCGAATCCACCTCAATCGACTTGCGGGAGAAAAGCAGCCGAATGTCGTCGTGAAGGTAGATCTTCCCTGACTTGGAGCTGTGAAACCTGTGTGGAGACAAGCAGGACAGAGGGACCTCAGGCTCCCCAGGTAAGGGAAGGCCATCCTCAGTGAGGGCACAACCCCCTTGACTACTTTGGCCCCTGGCTAATGTGGGCACCCTCTGATTGCCTTCAGAGGGACAGAGACAGCTGCCCTTGGGCAGGATGGCAGCTCCAACCTCCTCAAAGGAGCAGCTGCTCCTCCCCAGTCTCTCCTCCTGCCTGGCAGGCTTGGGACAAGACAAGAGAGGAGCACAGGGATGACCTTGGGGCAGGTGCCCATTGCCCCGGCATGCTTTACCTTAGATGCATCAGGTAGCAGAGGACCCTGCGGGGTGGGCTGGTGCCCAGTGGGTCACTGGGGGCCACTGTGGGCCCCTCTTCCTCCCCCACGGGCACCAGGAAGATGCGATGGCGTAGGAAGGTCATGTGGTTGGCCGGCATGTCCTGGAAGTCGTATGTCACCAAGAACATCTTCACCACAGTCTTGTTGGGGTTAAATAAGGTCTGGGGGCAGAGGGGTAGGGGGTGAGACTGAGAAGGATGCAGGGCAGAGATGGGGCATCTGGGAGCAGAAATTGCTGGACGAAGAAACCAGAAAGCCCCACACAAATCCTAGAGGGCTTAGCCTGAGTGCCATAGCTTTTTCCACACACCTTCACACTTGTGCTCCTCTTCCATGACATCCCATTCCCACTGCACATACGCACTTTTCTGCCAAAACCCTCACACGCCCTTCCTTCCCTGATTCTCCCATCACCTTGTCTCCTTGACAGCACCCTAGGTACCCTGTGCTCCCCTCTGCTATGCTGTGGTGGTGGCCATTTAATCTCTCTGAAGGAGACACCCCTTCCAGCTGCTGCCCTGCCTACAACAGCATGGAGCATTTCCCTCCCACCCCCAGCAGGGCAACCAGAGCCCAACCAGCCCCATCCCCACAGTGCTAGTGCAGGCCAGGGAATGACTCACCACTTGGATGGTTCCAGCTTTGGGGACACTGTAACCCTTCTTTCCCAAGGCCTCCAAGTCAATCACTCCCTGGGGCAAAATAAACAGCGTGTGAGAGAGGGGAAAGCCAAGGGAAAGCTGGGAACCAGCATGGGCCTGAGACTCCCTTGCTGGGAACACTTGGTAGAAGTTAACGGGAAGACCCCCAGCTCAGCCCCTTTCCAAACCAGGAGAAGAAACAAAGAGGTGGTGACAAAAGAGGTGATGACAATGGCAACCATGAAGGAGCAGAGCCTGTGTATGTTCCCTCTTCTTTCCCTTTTCTGGGTTAAAGACTGCTCCTGGAACAGGTAGCCATCTCCCTTAACAGGTGGTTGCTGGAGCCACCCTCTACAGCCAGGGGCTGCCCCAGGGTGTCAGGGTACAGTCCCCCCAGCTCCCCACATCCATGTACCAGGAAAGGCGAGGGCACGCTGTGTTCAGAGATGTCGAAGTAGGTGACGTCGACAGGCAGGGTGACATGCTGGGGACAGTAGGAGCCACTGGCACCAATCTCTGCCGTGAAACCCTCGATCCTCCCCGATGGTGCAAAGCGCCCCTTCAGGATGGACTCCTGAGAGGGAGGGAAGCGTTAGGGAATCTCAAACACCAGCCCTACCCCTGCCTCAATGCTCCAGGTGAAGTCATCCCCATCTTCACTGCACCCAGCTGACTGCTTGCCCTCGTGTGCCCAGAGACCTCATTCTGAGACACACCCACCCTGAACTGCTGGAATAACACCAACCATCTAACAAGGAGAAGCAGTGAGAGTGCCTTGGCTCAGCCTGGCAGCACCTATCTCAGCAGGTTCCACCCAAGGATCTGCTGGCTGAGCCATGCTGCTGGTGGGGCTGTGTGGTGGCGACTGCAGGCACCACACAGCCCCACCACTTTTGGGGACAATCAGCCTAGTCTCACACCACAGCTCCCATCAGGTGCAGCCTCTCACTCATTGCTAGCCTTGCATGCAGTCCCCAGGACCCACCTTCCCCCAGCAGAAAGGCACCCTTACCTCAAAGTTGCCCAGCAGAGCGTGGCTGACAGTGGTGGTGGCCCAGGGCACTGTGGGGGACCTGGTGCCCCTCCGGAGGCTGGTCCGGAGATGTCGCCTTGGAGTGAGAAGAGAAGACTGGTGTTGGACTGAAGAGCGCACAGCCCTGGGTTGTTCATGTCTCTGGGAATGTGGATCCCTCTCCAGGTCCCCCATACCTCTGCTAGAGGTTGAACCCACTTTCCTACATCCCAGGGGAAGAATAAACACCACCCCCACCCCATCTGCAGTCCTATGGAGGGGAGATACATGGGCCAGGGCAGGGCAGAGGACTCAACCCAAGGTGAACCTCCCATGGGGCTGCAGGGCACTGAGGTAGGCAGGTCCACCCTGAGCCCCCACGTCCATCCCACGGGGCTGCCAGCACACTCACGATTTGAGACGCAGCCCACTCTTCAGCCTCCTCCCGACCGCAGTGCAATCTGAAGAGCTCTGAGAGGACACGAAATGGAGAGCCATGTTAGGGCAGCAAGCACTGGGAGGTGCCATCGTCCCTTGTCCTGCCCCATATTCCCATGAGAGTCTCAGCAGATGGAACAGGCTCCTGTCCTTGAGCAGCCATCAGCAGCCTCTGGAGGAGTGGCCAACAGGGCAGCACAAGGACTGGGGTGTCTGGTGGGAACATGGGGCTGCCCAAAACCTGAAGTGGCTCAGCTGGGAAAGAGAGTGTTGACACCCAAGAGTACAACACACTGTTCCCTCTTTAGAAAGCAGGTCTCAGAAGCAGCCCCAGTGGCAAACACTTGTAGACAGAGCCATGCAACAATACCCCCTTGCACCTCCCAGGGACTGGTGACACCTACAAGGACACTTGCGGACCAGCCTCTGAAAAGTTCTGTCCCCTGGTGATTCATGCAAAGTCCTCAGCAGTGCCACCAGGCAGTGCCACCCCTACTCACAGCTAGGATCCTACAGCTGTGGGGTGGGGGAGTTAAAGCCACAGTCACACTGCAGCCTCCTTTTAAAGATGTCCCTTTTTCAGGGGCTTTCTCTTCTGGAAGCCACACAAAGGGTAGCACAACACAAAGGGATGATGGAGCTGGCTGGCATGACCAGGCGGGAAAACCCAGGGAAGCTGCTGGAGGGCTTCACTCTGCAAGGACAGTGCTGGGGGCAGCTGGGCTGGGGGACAGTCATGAAAAAGGCACACAGCAATGGAGCTGTGTGCCATGGATGGTGTGACCCAGCTCCAAGCAGCAAGAAGCCAGGGTAGCTCTGACATCAGTTCTTGCGTGTCCCCACACCAAGGGATGCCCTAGAGAAGAAGAAGGGGCCAGGTTTGGCCTGAGCCTCCTGCAGCCTCAGCTGGCAGGACAGGGTGAGGGCAGGGGCTGATAAGAAGGGCAGGGTAACAAAGGGAGAATTTGAGGCAGCTCCTGAGCTGCTAGGGAGGGTTGCAAACCTCACACGTCTGCCCCATTGCTGAGACCTTGTGGCACCTTGAGGACATGCCACAGGGACCCCAACAGGGCAGAAAAGCCAGTGGCATCTCTGTATACAGCACTGGGTTCCTTGGTCAAAGCATGTTCAGTCCCACTGCCTGCCACTGGCCACTTGCTCTAAGGGGCATCATGGCCAGGAGTTCAAGCCATCCCACACATCTGCCTTCCTCGTCACCAGGCAGGCAGAGGCCAGCCCTCTTTCCAATCTTGCTGGTATATCATGGCCTAACATGAAGCCATCAGACACCAAAAGTGGCTTCATGACATGTGCAGCTCTCACTGCCATGGGGAGGTTGTCTCCTGCCCAATCAAGGCTCTCCAGGAGAAAAAGCAGTTGCATGCAGAGGATCTAGTGACTGCAAGATGTCAAGATTTGGTTAAAACAGACCATGTGTGTCAGGGCTGACTGTCAGCTGCGGCCTTGCTCACACCAGTACTGCAGCTCAGGGATAGCACAGGGCATGGTGCCACAGTGGACCACACTGCCCACAAGCAGAGTCCTGAGCTCTGGGCATCCCCAGGCCATTCCCTGCTTTCCCCTGGAAGCAATGCTCACCTTGGCTGCAGGAAGCAGGTGATTCCAGAACGGAGCTCCCTTGGCATCAGTGCTGCGGCAGGCTGTGGGCACAGGATGGCATGGCAGGACCCTCTTTTTCCTTGCTGGTGGGGACAGGCTCTCATCCTCAGAGCAAGAGTCGGCCATAACCTCGCCAGCGGGCAGCAACTTCCTTTTGGCTGGGCAGGTGCTGCTGAGCTGGCTGCTCCCACAGGGTGTCATCTCCTGGGAGCTCAGGTTGCTGGGCTCGGGGCTGAGTGCTGTCTGTGGAACTGGGGACTCCCTGCACCCATTGGCCACTGCTGGCCCTTCTGCTTCTCCACAAGCCCTGCTGGTGTGAGCTGGGCTGCTCCCTGGCTTCTCTCTCTTCCCACCAGGGTCCAACTGGGTTGTTTGTGCAATACTGTGCAAATCAAGGTGAAGTACATTGCGGCCACTTGACGGCTCCCCATTCTCTCCATAGTCTATGGGCTGATCCCCTGATGAGACAGGGCAACTGTCTCTCATGTGCAAAGTACTGCAAGCAATGTGCTGGGGCCAGGAGGAGGAGGAGGAGGAAGAGGAGGAGGAGGAGAAGGAGACATCCTGTGACTTGTCCTCTCTGCTGGCCTTGGGGCTGTGGCTAGGGCTGCCCTCACAGCGGTGCTCCACCACCCGCAGCCCGCTGTGGGAGAAGTGTTGGGCAGAGCCGCAAAGGGAGAGCTCCTCCACCAGCAGACCATCTTCAAAAGTATCATCATCATCCAGGGAAGGCTGCCCAGGGCCTCCATCCACCCCCCTGTCACCCCAGTGAGTTCGTTTGGGATCTCGTCCCCCCTCCAGAGTTCGCTGCTCGGGGTATCCCCTCTTGACCGCTGGCCGGGTGCCTGCCCGCTGCTCCGTGCTCTCAGAGGAGCTGGAGAGATGGGAGAAGATGGACACCTGGTAAACCTTCTGGCGCTTGATCTCTGTCTCATTGTAGCCCATGAGGATGCTGCGGTGTGTGCAGCACTGCGAGGAAGGCTCCAAGGGTGTCTCCCCCCTGGGCCGGGACAGGCTGGGCTCCGTGCTGCGCTCCGGGGGCAGAGGCGTCTCTGTGTGGATGTGCCGCATGGAGCCTCACTTGCTGGGACTCCGAGCGGAGCCCATGCAGCAGCAGGAAGGGGACTGTAAAGTGCCACAGGTCAGGGTGCAAGGGCAGAGGGTGGAAGCTAGGCCTCCTCTCACTCAGGATTTCTGTGTGAGCCCTCTACTATGAGGTGCTCTGCAGCACAGCATCTGGAAAAAAAGAGAGCAGAGGGATGAGGATCAGCCCTGGATCTCCATCCTCATCCAGGCTTCCAGCTGCAAGGAACCCACTGGGACAGGGCTCCTCACACAGCCCACTTGAATCACCCTCTCCAGGGACAGGAAGAGGAACTTAGCTGATGTGCCTTTCTGGGAAACCCTCAGGTATCACTCAGCTGCAGGTTCAGCACACACTTCCTGGCTTGGGCAACGAGAGAAGTCTCCAGACAGGCAGGAGACAACTGTGGACAAGTCTGGACAGGTGGGGAGGAAGAGGCCTGCCCTCTGCCAGGGACACGCTTGTGCTGTTGTGGAGCACAGGAGTCAGGCAGGTCAGACCAGTCCCAGGGGCTCAGGCCTGTAATCACCCCTTTGGGCAACAGCAGCAACATCTCCCAGTGCTGGCCAAGACGTCCTGCCTTGGCCACGTGCACTGAATGAGGCAGGGCTGGTGCCAGCCCCACAGCAGGGACAGGAACCTGTACAACATCCCTGTTACCTCTGCCAACTTGGACCAGCTTGGAGCTCAATCGCAGCTGGGAGATAGCAGGGTCACCATCCACCCACTCCTGCCAGCTCCAAGGGCCTACCCTTCTCTGTGCAGCATGGTGACTCACTTCTGATTTTCAGTCCAGTTTGAGAGCTGTGAAAATCCTGTCTACATGTTGGCTGGTTTCAGGCATGAAAAATACTGAAATGGCTACAAGAGCTGAGGAGATGCAGGAAAAGTCACCAGCAGACTGAGGACAAACTGCCCATGCCTGGCAGCTCTGCCTTTTGCCTGTCTTTGGAGCTGTGCCTGATCTTGTGGAGTAAGGGCTTAGGGCCAAGTGAGCTATAGGGAAATTTGTTCTCCAAGTGGATCAAGGCTATGTGGAGAATGAGCCTGCATATGTTATTTTGATCCTGCTGGGATATGGATGTGAAAATGGCAGGCCAAGGTGCTTGAGACGAGGGACTCTGTGTAAAAGGAGTGATAAAAGGTATAACCATGCACCAGGATATGCTGGGGACTGACTGGCTGGAAAGCAGCACAATAAAAAAGGCCTTGGGGGTCCTGGTGGGTGCCATGTTGACCATGAGCCAGCAATGTGCCCTTGCAGCAAAGAAAAACAATAGTGCACCAGGCACAGGATTAACAGCAGGTTGAGCAAACTGATCCTCCCTCTTTGCTCAGTGCTGGTGAGGCCGCATCTGAGAGAGTGCAAAACAGGGACACTAAAAAATTAAGGGAATAGAGCATTTGTCCTATGAGACCTGGGACTGCTCAGCCTGGAGAACAGAAGGCTCTGAGATCTCATCTAGATATCTAGATAAGAGGTTCCCTCTGAATATCAGAAAACACGGTTTTGTTTAACCATGACCAAGCATAAACAGTTACCTAGAGATGTTGCGGAATCTTCTTCCTTGGAGATATCCACAAGCGATCAGGACAAAGTCCTGGGCAATGGCTCTAGGTGGGGCTGGTCCAGATAACCTGCACATGTTCCGGCCAACCTCAACCCCTCTGTGTAACCCCCAGCAGTGCAGCCCATCCTGGCTGCCCCCACAGTTCTCACCCCTGCGTGTCTCTGGATCAGCCTCCCTGCCCCGCAGCAGGCGGTCCTTGGCACAGCTGGCTGCAGACGCCTGCCAGTCAGGCACCCCCCAGAAGCGGCGTGGCTGCCGTGGAATGGCTCCCACCATCACGGTGTGCCTCCGAACCTTTGCAACGTCCTCTCCAGCTCTTCAGGGTCCACAGTAGCTCTGAGGGGAAGGAAAGGGGGAGATGCAGGGCTGGGGTGATTCAGATGCTTCCTGGGAGAAGGGCAGGAGGGTGCTTCCTGTCTGCAGGGTCACACAGGCAGGGAAGGCAGCATCTGGGCTCATCCTTTCCCAGCCTCCCAAATCAAAGGCCACATACATCTCAGTCACCTCAGGCAGTGCTAACACATTGATTTCCATTTAAACCACAAATATTTTAAGCTAAGCTGTGAACTCTCACACCTGGCTTGATTTTACATCCCTTTTGCATGCCTTCCTGTATGAAACCCTGTGCATAGGAACAGATTCCTCTTTCTTTCTGGCGACCATTTCATGCCTTGCTTTCCAAGACACTGCAGCAACCTCTGGGCCTCCAGCTAGCTCCTGGTCTCATGTTCACCTCCTCCCCCTTCCACCCACAGCACAGGACACTTTCTGGTTCTACAGATAAGGAGAAGAGCTTGGAATTGTTTTCTTCCAATATGAGATGCCTGTCAGGGAAGGCAGAAATGAGGAGCCTGACAGCCCTGAGCCATAATGGCCCCCTACCAGTTTTCCCCAGCACAAAGACAGCAATCCTTTCATGTGCACAGCACTCACCTGTTCAGATGTGCCCTTGATGCACAACAGAGATTTGCAGATGCAACACAGCTCCCCTGTGGTCATAATCCACGGGCACTGCAGCTTTGATGCCTGGAAGAGGGTGTGGAGAAGAGTCAGCTGAAGCAGCAGCTCATGGTGCAACACCTTAAGAGTGTGCAGGAGCCCTTGAGCACCTCCACCCTCAGCACCTCTGTGGCAGACAGCTCATGGACTTCACCAGCCTAGGCACCTCCAGGTAAAGGAGGAAATCATGCCTATCCATAGGGACCATGTCCTCCCCACCTCCTTCCTATGCATCCCTCAAATGGCGACTCACTGCAGCAGCCATCCAGTGCGAAGTCACTGTCTGGGCAGTGAGTACTGCTCTGAAGGCTGGAAACAGCAGGACCAGGGGCCAGGCAGATGAACAAAAACCCCAAATGGATGCTCAGAGGCAGCAACACTCAAGTGCAATCCCCTTCTGGCATCCCGGTCTGACAAATTTTGCATCCCTGCAACTTGCATATGGGAAGCCAGCATCAGCTGTGCTCACTCCCTGACCTCACCTGCCCCAGAAAACAGGCTGTTCTTTCACTACATTTCCAACAAGATTTGTAATTACACACTCTCATGACCAGTCTCTGAGAGCTGGACAGCTCAAAAGCCACCACCACTGCTGGGGAAGGGCACCAGCAACCAGCCAGAACAGGACCTGTTGAGATACAGCTGCACCTGTTGGAGATTTTTTCAGGGATGGCCTAGAATGCAGCTGTGAGGAGCAGATTCTCACAGCCTGTTTCTGTGAACAGCAGAGGTTCTCAGGTTATTTTTAACTACAGGTAAAAGTGACAAACATGAAGGCCTTGGAGAGCCTTGCACATCAGAGTTCTCAGGCAGCTTTCTCATAACAAGTGGATGTTCTATCATTGGCTGTTTTGGGAAAGCAAGAATAATTTTGAGAACCCAAATCTTGGTATTGGAAACACAAGGAGGGGTTGGTATGTTATCTCTGACCTATTGTGAGCTCAGATTTTGCAATATGCATGAAGTGAATTAACACTGTTATAAAAGGTGCCTGACTGATGAATAAAGTGGAGTCGATGCTGACCAACGCAAGGTGGGTCGTCTCCCTCCAACTTCAATATGCACCCAAGGAGTACTTGCAGCATAACAAGCCATGGGTCTAAAATCTCAACAAAAGCTTTTTGCAAAGACCAGCTCCTCCTGGCACCCCATGAGATCTGCACCAAAGCAGGTAGGAAAGCAAGTCAATGCCCTCAGTTGTGGGCGGATGCTGAAGTGGTAACATGCGGGGCTCTGCCTGCCTGGAAGGCTGCTGCGTCCCTCCTCCCTCCCTGAGGGAGCCCTGTACCATGACTTGTGTGGCACTATCAACCAATGGGAAGCAAAATCAGCAACCAACGGCAAGAATCAGCTTGGTGCAGCGGAAGAAAGAGTGCGTCCATGCCAGAACAAACACACAATTTCACCTGTGTCCTTTCATTCTCTTCCCCATGTCCCACAGAAGTCACAGCCATTTTCTCCCTGGCAACCACTGCCTTTCAGGAGAATGGATGTATAAGGACAGATTGACCTGCTAGCACCACAAACCCCTCCTAGCTGAGCTCTCAACACCAGTCATCAGGTGCTGCCAGCACCAGCCACTAAAACAAGGGGCTGCACCACCTTTTGCCAAGCCCAGATACTGCTGTTTGAAGTATCGTGCTAGAAAATGTCAGCCCCACAGAAGGAACAGGAAAGTATCACCCAAAGTGTCTCCAAGTGCACCCTAAGATCTCCTTTAACATCCTCTGTAAGGAATGCCCAACAGCCTGGACGGGCAGCAGCTGGGCCATAGCTCTGCTTCTCACCCTCCTCGAGGTGCAAGGGGCTGTATTCCAGGAAGGTTCTCTTGGCAGTGCCAAGTGCCTCCCAGGGCAGTTCCTCCCTGCTGAGAGCCCATCCAGCTCACAGTAGAGCTCAGCCTCTGACAGCACCAGGGGAGCCCACCACCTCCCCAGAGAACAGAACTTGGGACCATGGCCTCCTGCACTCCAAGCAGGGAGAAAGCACCTGGTCACCTTGGCCTTCTCGTGTCCTTGAGCCGGGCATTGCCAGAGCCCTGATTCTGGCCACATGGATGGGACAGAGCCAGGCCCAGGGTTTCACCAGCTCAGCCGAGCAGCACAGGTACCATCCCTGTGGACATAGCACATGGGGCTCCATGTGCCCATACCAAGGGTTTGGCCCCTCCTAAGCCCACATGATGCTGATTTTTTTTTTTTGACAGTGTTTCAGTCCATACTGGTGCTCTAAGATAGGACTCAAAGAGCTTTGCCTCTTAAGGGAAGCCCGCTCAGAGCTCTTCCACTCTCTGTCCTGCTCCTGCCAAGCCCCCTCATTGCTCAGAGATCAGGCAGGGCCTCATGCTTTTGCCAAGATCTCCAGCATCTGGATCTGGAGCTATGCCAGGCACAGCTTTCCTCTATTTCTTTGCCTGGGGAAGGGCACCACGCTTCAACACCCAAGAAAAACCCAGTGCCAAATGACCTGCAGAGAGGGAGCGTGTCCCAGGCGCTGGGGCAAAAACCCTGTGTTCCTTGGGGACACCAAGCCACCAGAGCCTGATGTGGAACACAGCCAGGCCTGGTGGGCTTGGGTCAGTGACTTGGCTTACGTGCTGGTTCCATTCCTATTAGCACATCCAGGAGGAAACCAGGATTAACAGACCATGGTCTCAGTCTGGAGGCAACAGAGCAGGATGGCAAGTGAGGATGGGTTCCTGGCTGGGCAGTGCAGCAGCGGTACCACATGCCAGGCTGCAGCCTGCAAAAGGATCTGATGCTGTTCGAGCTGCACTGTGCCAGCCAGAGAGGAAGCAGGATAAGTGTGGGGCAGGGAGGGTATCTGTCATGAGGCAGAGCTCTCGGGAGCCTGGGAGGGCCGGTAGCACAGTGCCAGTGCAAGGAAGAGAGCAAGGGCTGTGCCACAAGTTGCCACCCTCCTCCAGGGGAAATCCAGTGGCTTCCCAGAGCAGCAGCCAGTCAAGTCAGTCAAAAGGGACACACGGCCAGTGGACAAGAAGCTTTGACCTGGGCACTGCTGCCTGGAACAGAGCACCAGGCTGGTGGCTGGCAGGGTCAAGAGGGGTCTTTGCAGAATTTAGACCACAAAAAACCCCAAACCAATGCCCAAGTCCCTTTTGCTGCCTTTCTCCTGCTTCCTCTCATGGGAAAAGAGACACTGGTGGCCTCACTCGGGGTGAAAGTAGGAACCACACAGCCAGGAAGGAGAAGGGCCACCATTAGAAGAGGGCAAATAATCATCCTCAGAAGAAGCAGAGTACAAGGCAAGAGAAGAGGCAACAGAAACTGCTGGAAACAGACGGCCTGGAGGATAAATCATAACTCTATTGGTCCTATCTGAACCCAAGGAGAAGGAAGGAAATCTAAGCAGTGTGAGCACAAACCCAGGAGCTCCCTGGCACAGGCTAAGAGCAGTGCTTGTGACGTGCCAGCAGGCAGAAAGTTTCCGTCACAACCCTGAAGGATGGCAGCACTAACAGCAATGCTGCCACCAGAGAAGGGTTCCTGCACAGTCTGGCAGACCAGGCATCTCACCATCAGGAGAGGGACAGACGTGTGAGCTGGGGACTACCTCCAGCACTGTAGCAGAGGTGGCAATCCCAGGGAGAAGCTAACAAGATGCTAGAGGAGCAAACTGTGCCTGAAGGGAAAAATGACCACTGGCCATGGCTCTGGCACTATCCCGAAATTCAGGCTGGGGAGGAAGGTGCTGACACTTGGTGAAAACAAGAGAAAAAGAAGGAGAGGGAGGGGGAATGGATTCAGAGGGAGGGAGCTTCCTTGCCCCACTGCAAGGGCAAGTGCTGCTCTCGAGGGTCCTCAGGAGGCCTCCTGCCATGCCAGATTTATGCAGCTGCAGAGCCTTGTTCAGTGTTAGCCCCTGCTAGGAATGGAGAGGAAGCCCGAGCACAGAGAAGAAGGATGGGGCAAGAGGTATTGCCCATGTCACAAGTGCAATCTCCTAGAAACCACCAGACAGATCTTTTACAGAGACCCAACACCTCCTACAGTGCACCTTACAGAGCACAATACCTCCTTGTGCCCACAGCACCATGTCCCTGAGGTGCTGCTGCTCCCTCCCATCCCTCGGGAGGTGGCACTGACAGGGTGCAGAAGCCCCCAGGAACAGAGCAGCCCTCTCTGCAGCGCATCTTGCTGGGGCTCCAAGCTGCAGCAACCTCCTCAAGGGCTGAGCTCTGCCCAGCAACATGCAGTGCCTCCCCAGCCCCAGCCTCAGACTCGGTGCCGCAGGGACTGAGCCCTTCCGCTCGGCCAAGTCGGGATAACACAATGAAACCTCTCCTGGGAGCCCGGGGGAGCCGGAGCAGAGCTCCCAGCGTAGGGACTTACCCCTTCCCTCTGGTGTCCCTCGTCCTGGCACAGATCACCTCGGCACACCTTTCCCAGGTGCCTGGCTTGCACACGGCGATGCTGACAATAGCCTGCGGCTGGGAAGGGGGGTTTACAGGGTCTGCAGGCAGATCCCACTATGCGACAGCCACCTGTGTAAAGCTTTCCCCCACGTCCAACCCCCTCCCCGCCAGCCTCCCCTCCACGCACGGCTGCCCCTCTTCCCAGGAAAGCGCAGTCAAAGAATGAAAAGCAGCTTAAAATCCGGCAGGACAATCGGGCAGCTCTCCAAGGCCGGCAGCACCCCCTGCCCACCCAGCCCAGCAGGTTCAAACCTCTGCGATACAGCCCACGGCCGCCCAGCTCCAGTGCTCGACCGGGAGCCCAGGAAACCTGCAGCAGGCAGGGCAGGGAAATCCCATGCAGCAGCCGCTTACGGGGAGGACAGCCCAGGTTGAGGACAGACCTTTGTCTCTGCCTGCCTGTCTCGCTCGCTCGCTGCCGGAGGAGGAAGAGGGGGGCGGTGGGGGACAGCGAGCAAAGATAACACCCCTAGGAGGGATGTCACAGCCACGTTAATCACTTGGAATTCCAGCCAGCGCGCCGCAAATATGGGCAGCAAATGGAGATGCTCAAAGCTCTAAAATAATTGGATCCTTTCACAAGAGCCGAGCCCAGAATCCAGCACAGGAATTCAGTCCCCGCTGGAAGTCGAGAGATCAAATACATGGAGAGGCAGGCGCAGCACAAGGCAATCCTCAGCCACAGCTGTATCCAGCTCCATAGCCTTTGGCGCTGCTTTAATCTCAGGTGCCTTCCCAGCGGGAGCGAGGGAGGACCACAGCGGAGAGCCCGAGTGCCCAGCTGAGGACCGGCCCCTTCCCATACAACTTACTCGACTTGTGGCAAGGTGCAGAAGCGCTGTCAATGCAAAAGAGGGTTTTGTGAGGGAGACCAGCTGCCTCGAAGCCTTGCTCGACCGGAGGAACGGTCCATGGGATGGAGACCTCTGAAGCTGCTGTTTGGCCTCCGCTGCCCTGCAGGGGATTTGCCCGGCCCGGCAGGATTCCCAGCCCGCATCACATTCCCGGCGAGACGCACACGCGGCACATGTAGGCTCCTGCTCGGCGCCTCAACGGCAATGAAAAGGCACAGAGGCTTCTGCCAGAAAACAAAGAGGCAGCGGCAGAGCTGGGGGTGGGGAAAACTCTCCGCTGCCCAAGAGGATCCCTGCAGAGGCAGCAGGATGCTGCTAGGCTCCACCGCAGCTATTCACCCCCGTTAGCCCGAGGTGGCACCTACTTCTCTGACACAGGGAGTCGAGGGTGGGCAAGCCTCTATTCCCCTCCCCGAGGCAGCACCCGGGTGAGAAGTGCTGGAGGACACAAGCCAGGCCCAGGACAACAGCTGTCCACAAGCAGCAAATTTCTCTGTGCTGGCTCCACATCATAAAAAGCCATGCCTTTTCACCTCGGGGCGGCTGCTGCACAGGGGAGGGTGCAGCCAGCACTGCACCTGCAAGCCCTGGGGAGACCCATGGCATCGGACATGGGGCAGCATAGTGGCCTCAGCAGTCACCTTGAGGCAAGAAAGAATGTGAAAGCAAGCCCCTGGCTGCCCAGGCACTGGGACATGTCAGCCAGCTCCCTTCCAGACCTCCTGTCCCTCTTCAGGGGTGGCAGCCTGAGGAACAGGCCCAGGGGATCTCAGCCACTGATGACCCTGCAGACTGGCTGTTCCAGTCCAGAGCTTGGTGCCAGCTGAAACCAATGGAAAATTTTCCACCGTGTGATTACCCAGTCACATGCCTGTGCAGCCAGTCATAGAATGGCTTTGAGGAGGCAAGTGGATCTGGCCAAGGACAGGGACCAATTCTGGTCTGCACTGCATGATACCTGAGGGCTCTGGCCATGACCAAGGCACCAATGCACTGACACAGCTCAAGTTCAATAAGGATGTTTGTCAAAGGGACACATTCCACAGACCCAGTCTGGATGAGGCCCTCACCATTCTAAGTGATCTACACATTTTAGCACCAAGAGTTCTTTTCATCTGATTTCCCAAGAGGAGGAATAACACCCTGCAGTTGGTGTCTGCAGCAGAAGCCCTGCAAACTGTATACTAACCTCTTTAACTCAACTCCAGTGGTAAGACAATCACTTACAGAACTCCCCTCCTGCCAGCTCCCTGTCCTGGGCTGTGCACCATGGGAAGCGTGACCTAGGGGTGCAGCCTGAACAGCCCAGCCCCTTTTCCAGCACTATTAGCTGGGTAGAGAAACGAGAGCCTCTGACACAGAGTTCTGGTGGTAAGGTGATGTTTTGCAGTCTGGGAGAAGACAGCACAGAAATCAGCAGGTGATGGTAGCCCTGTTGCTCCCAGCTCTGCCATCTCCTCTCTTCTCCCTCTGTCACCACTGCATATATCTACACGCATACAAAGCTTCCTTACCAAGCCACCTCCTTCTGTATCCTGATGCCCCATAGCCATTCACACTGCCTAAACCCAGATGCACATGTGGTCCTCCCCCATGGCAGCTGGGCTCTGTATCCCCACAAGTGTGCTCCTGCTTATTCCCACCTCACCATCAGACCCTATCCTGTTTCCACGAACCCCCAAGCTAAGCCCCCAGCTCTCACCTGTGCTCTGTTGCCTCCTGACTGCTGCAGTTCACACCTTAACTTACCCCAGGCCCCTCCCATTCCGACTGTCACACACCCACAGCCCCACCAGCCCAAGGCTCCTTGCACACTCTCCCCTGATGAGTCCCTCACACCCGACAGACCCATAGCACCATCACCTTTCTGTACCTCCCCAAACAGTCACCAGGCACCTCATGGCAGTGGAGAAAGTCCCAGGGATGCTGAATTGCTCTGATCAGCTCCAGGTGTCAAAGCTACACGTTTGAAGAGGGAGTAGGCAAATGGCTTGCAGTGGGGAGGGCAGCAAGGATTGTGCAGTGCAGCATTTTCCCCGTGGGAACTGCCCCTTCCCAGCACAAGCCCTCTTGCAATACACTTCCCTTTACTGTAAGAGCCCTCCAAGGGAGGTGCTTGAGCACAGGCACTCGGGCCTCCTGCTTGGTTACCAAGCTGCAGCCTGCAGATAAGGCTGCAGCAGCTGTGGGGACATTCAGCATCTTTTCCACTCCCTGTACTAGACATGTACGTGGCACAGGGGGAGGAGATACCACACACACACACACACACACACACACACACGGCTGTGCACACACACCCAACTCATTTCCAGCTGTAATTTAGAAAGGCTCAAGTCTAGCCCAGGCCAGAGTGATGACATGTGCTGGACAGGTATTTGGGCCACAAGGGTGAGGCTTTGTCCATCTTTGATTTTAAGAAGATTGACACAATCAGGGTTACTGCAGGGAAGGAGTATTTTCACCATGAATTGAATGTCCTGCACTTTGTCATAGGAAAGGAAAACCTCTCTTTCCTGTAGGACTGAAGGTGAAACGCCCTGATGGACTTAGGAAAAGGGTGTCATATAAACATTCACAATGTTGCCCATAATGAAGACAGCGTGAGCAGAAGGCCCTAAGAAGGAAAACATGGGGGTAAGAGAGACTGTAGATGTATCCATTTGAGGGGCAGCAGGAGACACGATCCAGCTCCTATTACAGCCCATGAAACTGCAAACCTCCTGGTCCACAAGACTGATCCACCCCTGGGGCCCCACAGACAGCAGAGGCAGCTAAGTCAAAAACATCTTCACCCTGGTGGTTGATCCATGCCCTGAGGACACAGACGTCCCTCTAGACCTGACCCTCCTAGGGAGACAAAGCCTTGAGAGACCTAAGAGTTCTCCATGGCCTACCAGAAACCAGCTCATCTCCTGCCACACAGTACTTGCTCCTAAAGCTGGGAACAGACCTCAGGGATCTCTTGGCCCAAACCACTAGACCCTGCTGTTCCTGATGTGCAGGAGGGTACTGTAACACGGATATCCAAGTAAAGCCAGCATGCCCAGAGCAGTATTGAGTTATGTGTGGACTGCCAAGGAAGGCAGAGTGCACAGGGCGATGGCAGCCCAGTGTCAACAAGCCCAAGGGAAAGGCTGAAAGGAGCAACTTCAGAAGGGATCTGGGGACTAACATGGTTTTAGAAAATGTTCTAGACCTTGAAAACTCACATGAAGGGAGCCCAAACTTCCACCCAGCCTCTGCCAGATGAGAAAGCAGATGTAGCTACTGCTGCAGGTCAGCTTAACCCAGGCACCAAGGCTAAGGCAGACCCCTTTGTTCTGGTTCATTACTCTTGCAGACAGGATGGGTCAAACACTGTAAACACCCTCTGAACACTTACACACCAGACATGGGCTTCTGCAGCATCAGACACCAGGTCAAAGCTCAGAGACACAATAAATCACAGAGCAAAGTTGTTCCTGAAGACAAGGCTCATAAGACTGCCAGCAGCCAGCCTTGCAAAAGGACAGGATCAGGAAAAGAGCAGCCATGAGAATAAAAGGCTGGCAAAGAAACAGAAAATACTGGGAGCAAATAATTCTTTCCAGACGATCCTTTGGGCTCATCTCAGCATCCATCTGCTGAGGATGGTCAAGCAGCTGCAACCTTTAAAAAAGCTACCAAGTGACTTCCTTTCCAATCACCACTATCTCTGGGACAGGCACCATGGGGAAGATAAACTTTCCATCTGGAGGGCTGGAGGCCAGAATCCTCATGAGTCTTCCAAAAACACCAGCACCCCCCTATGTGGAAAGTCTGGTTCAAGCATGGCTTAAAGAAAGAGGCCATGAAGGTATTCACCTAAGGGAAAAATAAAAGGCCACTGTAAAGCAGCAGTTCCCAGGCTTGATTCTGTAAATAATTAAGGTTCTCAGCCACCTTTTATATGAACAACAAGATTCTTAGACCGTTTTCTCAAAAACAGACAAATATTCTGTCCTTGGCTGCTCTGGGAACAGATGGCCATTCTGAGAACAGATATAAAGGTTTTGAGAACTTTTCATATCATGGTGAGAACACTGATCTTAGTTTCAATAAACAAACTTCAGGTATTGTAAACAAAAGGAGGAGCTGAAGTTTTCTCTACAGCCTATTGAGAGCTCAGGTTTTGCAATATGCATGAAGTGAATTAACACTGTTGTAAAAGGTGCCTGGTTTGATCAATAAATCGGAGTTGATGCTCATCAATTGGATGGTCGTCTCCCTTCACTTCAATACCCCTACACATCACAGCTCTGTGCTTCCAGCAGAACAAGGAGGATGCTTTGCATCCTGTGCTTCACTGCCCACTGGCTTCTTGTGCTCATGTGGGAAGGAAATAATGCAGACTTAGAGAGAGATGGGTGCTCCAGCTAAGAGAAGCAGGGACAAGTGAATGAGCTGAGGATGAGGCAGTGCCTCCATCTCCCATCACTGCTAATACCACACAGATGAGTCCAAGTGAGAAGAGGACAGACAGAACAAGACCCTGAGCCCTCCGCGTACCTCCAAGCTGGTCAATCCAATAGTCCATGAGCTATGACATTGCCAAGCAACCTGAGAACTGCAGAACTGAGAAACAACAGTGGGGAGAGACCTCAGAGAGTTTGGGTCCAATCGTGTTAACAGCAGGGCCAAGTTCAAGCAAACTGCTTGGGGTTTGCCCATGCCAGGGGCTGAAAGTCACCAAGTGTGGAAACTGCCTCCCTTCTCTGGGCCCTACTCCAGAGCCAACTCCCTTGCAGGGAAATATTTTTCCTAATATCTAATTAGAATTTTCCTGGTGTGAAACTGCTTCTCATCCTGCCCCTGGGCACTTCCCAAGAGAGCCAAGCTGCAAACCCACAGCTTGCAGCAGCAGGAAGAGTTCCCTTCACTGCCTGCCCTCCTCCAGGCTGCACAAGCCCACCACTCTCAGCCTCTGCCCACTGCACCCACTGCACACAAGAAGCCAGAGCTCCAGCTCATTTCTGCAGAGTGCTGGAGCCTGCTGGGCTCCATCCTGCTCAGCCAAGGGTGCCAGCAGGGAGGGTGGGAGGTACCTGCACTTGCCTACCTTGGGGATGGTGAGAAAAGAGACTCATCTCTGCCTGAGATCAGCAGAAGCTGCTTGTGTTCAAGTACCTGATCCTTGCTCTGGTTGGTAGCAATACCAGTGCCTGCTGCAACACACCTACATTATTCCAAGACCGAATTCCCAAGTACCAGCTCCAAGAAGTTTGGTCCCAGACACAGTGAGCTTTGGTTGTGCTGCTGTAGCACTGATACCAAGGCTGCCTTCACCATGCCCATGAGGGACCTGTCGGCAGGAGTGATGAGCAGGACAATTAGGAGGCCAACTCAGCAGAGACCAGCTGTGCTAGATGGAAACCCAGCAGTCCAGAGCAGGTCCCTTGATAAGATAAGCAGCCATCTGCAGACCTGGCAATACCCTCAAGGGTCTGCAGCAGAGCCCAGGCCACACAGTGGGTTTTGGAGCCAACAACCACCCATGTCCACAAATCTCCAGTGTATTATCTGCCTTCCAGCCCTTCCTCCATGCTGTCTTCACTCAATCCAGAGCTATTTGTTTATCATTCTCTGCCCCAACAAGTATCATTCATTTTGCCATACTGCATCTGCTCTCTCAGATCTGATTTGGTGGGCAGGATCTGACCAGTACCAAGACGTGCTCAGCTTGCCTAGGGCTGGCTGGACACCCCACTGCCTGCATGAGGATGAAGATTCACTGGAGGCAGGCATACCTGGTGCCTGCACTCCCTTGCAGTGCTCCTCTTTGAGAAAGACTCAGCACCAAAGATGCCCCAAGCCTTTCCAGGACAGCAGTGTACCCACAGCTGGAGTTCAGCATGTAGCTAAGATCCTGGCCTGCTCCCAAGGCACAGAAATTGCCTTTGCTTGCTAAGCCCTGTGGCTTTCCCAGCTCTCCTCTGGCAAGCTCAGCCCATCTCCCAGGCACTCAGCATGAGCTGCCATACCCTTGGGCTCCCTTAAAGCCCTGTCCTGCACAAGCACCTGCCTTCTGCTTCCCACTGACTCATTCCCCTGTGATTCACCCCCTCCTGACTAACCCATCTCTGTCACAGCCCCATGCACGAAGGGAGTGTGTGTGTGTGTATGCAAAATGGGCAATTTTGGACACACACACAGACTCTGCAAGGCAGCAAACTGGTCAGGGAGCCTGGCCTGGCCATGCCAGAACCCTCACCCCCACAGCACCCAAGAGAGGCAGGGGTGACACCACTGGCTCAAGTCCATTGTGGGGAGAAGGGGCAGAGGCAGGCTGGGAGTGCTGCCAAGATAAGGAGCAATGCTAGGGGAGGCCTTCCTCCAGGCTCTGAGGCTGCCTTCCAGGCAAACCCATTCCCTTTATCAGCCCAACCCTGCTGGCTGTGGGAGGGTTACCCAGCACTGCCACAGCTCAGATCCACAGGCAAGATGTCTGCCAGCTAAGCTGCCTTTGGGTACACCCAAGCATGCTCCTCCAGGCTGTGCCTCTTCCTGGTTTTACTCTCCAAGGTAGCCAGATTCCTGGGAGACATAAAATTATTTCTTCTAAGCATGGCTACAGTCAGCTGTGCTAATGCTGCTGTGCACGCAGGGCCCAGCAGGCTTGGCCAGTTCCTGAGTGTGGGCAGTGCAAGTCACGCACATGGTCTGGGTACACACAGATCCTCTGCAGGCTGCTGCTCAATTGGCAATTCCCTGATGCTTGGGGCTGAGGCTCAAGCAGGCTTTGCCCCACATCCTTTCCCTCCCCTCTTTTCCACATCCTGCCCTGTTCCTGAGCCACACACACTGCTTCTACCTGCTAAGCCCTTCCAAGGGCTGTCCACGTAACCTCAGTCTCCTCAGAGGGACCAGAGCAGACAGAGGTGACAAGAGGAAGATGGCACTGTGCAGCTGTGCCAAGCCCAGCGAGAGCTGTGGCACACCCAGGGGCTCTGCACCTCCATCTGTGTCTGAGCACAGGAGAGCTGTGCTGTGAGCTTAAGATGCTGCTCCATGCAGCACAGCCGGTCACAGACCTGCACCCCTGCCTGTCGGAGCTAGAGGATCCATCTCCTATCGGCTACAACAGAAAATTACTGGCATCACACAGTCTCTTCTCTCACTCTTTCCTCTCCACATCACATGGGTCACAGTCATGCACAGACAAGGGACTCTGGTCCTTCCTCCCAGGATCCCTTGGCCATCTGTAGCATTTTGCCTGCAGCTACACACAGGATACTTGGGGCAAGGTATACTGCAAAAGAACAAGTCAATCAAGCATTATGTCTTCAACAGGTTCATGAAGCCCCAGCTTAGATAGAAAGCCCTGACACCCAGGAGTTAAGGCCAAAGTAAATTATACTTTGGCCAGGGAGCCAGGGACAACACTTTGGGCTGGAATGTCACATATTAATAGGCACAAAGAATGATTTTCTGCCAAAGCTCAGGATTGTAGGCCAGAACTGCTGCTTCTCCCTGGACTTCTAAATTTTTGATCCTCACTATGTATACACAGAGCCTCTTTTCTCAGGACAACAAAATACAAGTTTTTGCCCCATGGCATCCTTATGGGCTCCAGCAGCTTCCTCTGCACAGCACCCCTTCTCTCATCAGGATGCTGCAGTACTTCAGGTCCCTTCTAGGGAAGCAGGAGGAAGATCCATAGTGCTCAGCACGTGTCAGCAGAGCCAACACCATGGCCACAGTGTCACTGAGGCCACAGCAACTGGGCAAGCTCCTGAACTGAACTCAGCAGCCACCAGCAGGATGGACCTGGCAATTTAAATGCACATGCTTAAATCAGCCTACCACCACTGAAAAGGTGGGCTTGTCTACAAACTCTGGGAGCCCCTGAGAGAGCAGTAACAAACCTGTGGGAGCTCTTGGGCATGGTCAGCTCCCTAACATGGTCCCCAAGCACAGAGGAAGCTGAGGGACTGCCCTACATCCAGTTAAGCAGCTGGGGACTGATCCAATTTGAGCCAGACTGACTGACTTTTGAGCCAGACTTTCCTGCCACACCCTTCTTTGTGACTAACAGAGGGATAACATCCCATCTGCAACACTCCTCTCCAGCTGGGATGGGAGAAGGAGCAGAGCAGAGGCAGCCAAGCTCTTCTTGATTCTGACATCTTTCCCACACCAAGGGGAACTCTTGCAAGTGCCTCATGTTCCCCTTCTGCTGTCCAGGTGGCTGAAGAGAGTGGCAGAGCGTTCACCTTAAATACAGTGAGAAGACTCTGCTGTCTTCAAACAGCGCATTCCAGGTCAGCAACCTGGAACTACCAGCAGAGAGGAGCTCAGTTATCCACCTTATGTTTGTTTTTGGCAAGCTTCTGTAGCACAGGTGATGCCAAAGGACAGGGTGAGAAGAGAGGATTTGGAGCAACAATAGGTGAAGGAATTCAAGCCTTCTCAAAGTCAATCCAAAGCAGCAAGTCATCCATGAACTTGATGCTTCTGCTGAAACAGTTCCTGGTTAATGAGATAGACAACAGAGAATGACCCCAATAATAGGCTGGTTACCAAGCTGAGCAGATGTTTGGGTTTCTGACAGCACAAAACAAGTCCTCCTTCTCGTGCAGCTCTGTGCTCCCACAGTCTTGCCCTTCTAGTGCTTGAAAAAGTAGAGAATCCTCTGGGCTGCTAACTTAGGTGGTGGCTGCAGAGACCCTCATTGGATACTAACTGGGATCAGCTTTCATCTCCCAGACAGAACCTAAACAGTCCTTGCTCCAAAAGATCACATCTGAGGTCAGCTGATCCAACATAAAGATCAGAAATGGAATTACTTTAAATAAAATCAGATGGGGGAGCACACCTGTGCCAATGGATGGACCTGAATGGCCAAATGCCTGATAAGCTGGTACTTAAAACCTGAAAGTTTTAAGGACTAGACCACTAAACCACATTTTTCCGTATGTCTTAGATGGACTAGCTGGATGGCTCATCCCATCTAAAGCTCAAGATGGAAACTACCTGTGTCCTCAAGATGGAAACTACCTGTGTCCTCTCTTCATCTTGCTGCAGGAAGGGAAGCAGACATTTCTGCCATCCTTCTTTTCCCTATCTCCTTTTGCTGGACCCTCTGCTGCTGTGCCCCATGGGACATCCTGAGCAGACAACATTAAGAAGAAGGGCTTGGAAACCAGCTAGAATTGGGCTTTCCTCCTCAGCTCCACATGAAAAATCCAGGTCTAGTTCAGGTGGTAAGAAGCTTCCTCTTCTGTTGAGGCAAAATGTCCCTGTAGGCACCAGAGTCGCTCCTCTTCCTCATTTTGGAAAGATCCACCCTTACAGGCACTGCCTTTTACCCTCTGCTGCCTTCACCAGCTCTGAGCAGGCTGGAGAGGCCTGCCCAAGTTCTGGATACACCAAAGGGCTGCTTATTCAGGTGTCATGTGTGGGGCAGCTGTAAATGCAATAAGGGGGAGGGAAGGAGGTGGAGCAAAACAAACCACCCAAAAATCTCAGGGAGAAGGTACCCAGCCTTGTGTTCAGACATTATTTACCCCAGGATACAGTTCCAGTTTTCACCTGGTCTTAAAGCTCTCCACTAAGTTGCTCTCACTCACTTTCACAATTTCTTTTCTCTCTGCCCCACTTCCAGCAGGGAGCTCAAAGGCTGCTGCCTCCCAGCAAAAGGGTCTCCATGACCTTTGTAATTCAACACACTGGGAAAGGCTCAATCAATTCCCTCTATTCCTAGGCCAGCACAGACCTTAAAAGCCCTCTTTGTTCCTGTTACAAACCCTATCCCACAACCATGGCTTAACCCTTAGAGCACTGCCTCAAATGAAGAGAGTTTCACAGAAGCAAGGTGGATTGCAGCATCCAGGGGAAGCTGGCCCTACCCTCCACTTACAAAAGAGCTGTACTGAAAATCTGCTGGTGGCTCGAAGGAAGCACCAGATACACACAACAGGGTGGGAGGGATGCCTCTGGCCATGCTCATCATCATTACAAACTACTGTGCTTCACACTGCTGCAACAACACAGGCAGGTTTTGGGCTTACACTTCTTTATAGTCACATGGTTTTGCTCTGCCTGCCCTCAGTTCAGCAGATTTACTACAAAACATGCACCACGCATGCAGATTTGGGGTTACACAGAGAAATAGGGATGAGGAAGAAACAGCTGGGATTGGGCACCTCCATTGTCAGTCTTCCAAGGACTCCTCTGTCCCCAGGTAGAACCACTGCTCCATGACCAGGAGCAAATCAGAGCCAGCAAGGGATGCCAGGCTGTTACTACACAGCCTGCACACAGATTCTTGCCTTGTCTGAGACAAGCTCAGACCCACATCCAGACCAGCAGCCCAAAGTCACAAGCTAGGGAAGCAGTACTATGGGACTGTGCATAATTATACACCCTGGACATAGGAATGCAGAGGACATGGAAGGTACAGCCACGTCTCACTTCCTAGCACAATCCCTGGCACAGGAAAAGGCAGGATGGAGTAAGGGCTGCCAAAATCGCCAGCTCCGCAGCTGGAACAGAGTTCCCAAGCACATCCTGAAACACCAGTTCCATGGCAGACAGAACCAGCTTGTACCACTGCACCCCAAAATACCACCCCAGCAGACAGGATGGGGTAGGGCCACCTTGCAGCACCCTAAAATGCCATTTCCTCTCAGCTGCTCTAACTTCCCCTCTGCCCCTTTCTGGTCCTGCTCCACCACCTTCCTTCTCCCCAGGCTTCAGGGAAACTGAGTCACAGCATGCTGACCCTGCCCTGAGGAAGGAGATGGGTGGGCAGCCCCCAGCCCCTGGCACAGCATGGGGAGTGGAGCAAGAGTGGTACCAAGACCTCTGAGAACCCCAGTGATGGGGAGGGATTAAAAAGTACCCACATGTTCTACATCAAGCAGTTTTCCCAATTGTCAATCTCCTCTGTTCGCACCTCTCCTAAAGCAGAAGTTGGCCCCAATCTGCTGCTGGCCATACACACTGCACCCAGCTCTCTGGGCTACACAACCTGACCCATGTGCTCTCTGCCACCAGAGGAGACTAGCATATGCAGTAACTTAGCATAGCCCAGAAAAAAAAAAGAAAAAAAAAAGAAAGAAAAAAAAGAGAGCCAGATATAGTGTTATAAATCAGAAGAGTGCTGTAGGTCTCAAAAGGCTGGTAGAGCACTAGATACTTCATTGAGAACAAGTAATGGCATTCTCTACCTTAAAAGATTCATGTGTTTGAGTAAAGACTTGATACTCTGGTCCAGCTCTAGGAGTTGGTAGGCTTCCAGGTACTGACCTCAGGCTCTCTGTTTTTATCACACACCTACAGAAACCCTTTTGAGGGCCTGCTAACCAGTAAAGCTTCCCAGGACCAGGTCTACAGCAGTGTACACCCACAGCAGACCCTTTGAAATCCATGACTGGTGCAGTAACAAAGCACCACTCATCTATCTGCCTGGGAGACAGATTAGTTAAAGATTTGTTAATTCAGGCTCTGGGTCAGATATATCACGAATGTTATTAAAGTTATGGTTTCTTGAGTATGTTTCTCAAGACTGCAGTGAGGTCAAGAGCCCAATATTGCCCAGTTCAGCTGGGACAAAGAACGGGAAAACTGAACTCAAACTGCAAAAAATGCACAGCTATTACACACTGCTCATCTGTAAGTCTCCTGGCATCTTTTCTCAGGCTCCTGTCTTCTTGATTGCCTTGCTCCACCTTCCTGGGGACTCTCTGAAAACTGACCCTTTCACCCCTCCCTGGGGAAGTGGGTTAAGGTGGTATTTGCTGTTATTGTCATGCAAAGCATAACATTATTGCAATACCCTTGCCTAGCTCTATCTCCCAGGACAACATAATACTAGATGAAATTCATTATCCCCTATCACTTTATGGTACTATCTTTTAATTTCTCTGTTAACACACATCAGAGACGTATCGAGTTTCAGGCCAGCTCACTCCAAAGGAAATTCTCTTTTGCCTTACAGGGATTTACAAAAATGATTCCTCTTCAGTACCAAAAAAACCCCCAAACCACCATCAAAAAGTAATTAAAAAACCTCAACCCACAAAACAAAACAAAAAAAAAAAAGAAAAAAAAAGAAAAAAAAAAGAAAACCTACACTCCAAAAATAGCACTTGAAGGTTCACTTAAGGACAGAATTTGCCTTTTCTCTCCAGACCACCACTTTGGTCAGACCTTTCCCAGGCTCTGGAGGGCAGCATTCTCACTGCTGCTCAAACAGCTTCATCAGCAATGTTTGGAGTCCTGTAGCGAGGAAGCTTTTAGGGTCACATGCCTGTTCCTTCCCAAAAGTGCCCAGTACACCAACACAGGAATTTCCTGGTAAACTGTTCCTCATTGCTTCCAGCCTCTGCTACAAGGGTGGCCTCTGATAGCAGCCTTCCTCCGGAAACATCACTGCCTTTTGCTCAGTTACTCCAACACTGTCATATTGTGGGGAAACAGAATTAAACAGCTGAAAACTGTAATAAATCATTCCTACTGAGCTGCCAGGGAAATTGCTGCACAGAAGAAAGAGAAGAGCTGTAAGTCTGTTTCCTCAACAAATCTAAGCCACAAAACAGCCTTTGGTTACAAGGAACAGGCACAGCTGCAAGAGGAGCACTTTCAGGGTGGCAGATTAATGCCACCAGTTTTTCTGTTCTCTCTCTCCATATTTATTACATGGCCAGAACAGATCATTGCAAATACCTTAAGATCCCAGACTGTCAGCCTAGGAAAGAGGCTGGCCGACCCAGATGAAAACCCTGAGAATATTCTAGTTCCTCAAAAACAGCTTATATTTTTAGCTTTTGCTGCTGTTAAAAGATGAATTGAAAACAAAGCTCAGACTCCCTACTTGATGCCATAACTGCTTTATTTTGCTGGCAGCCACAGCAGAGAGGATCTTGAGAATTACGCCCTTTGTCCACTGCTGGCCCAGCTATGCTAATCTCATCAGCAATGCAAACGCTGGTATAGAAAGGGCTGAGTGGCAGTGCTGGCCTGACAGCTCCAGCAGCGCTGACTGGCAATAAGCAAACCCTGGTACGTGGCATCCAGGCATTTTCTCCCAGCCTGAGTGGAGCTAAGGGTTGGCTCTTGCAAGCCATTCTTCATGAATCTTCCAGAAAATCTGTGCAGCACAGCTGGACACACAGCCACCCTCTCACAATTTAGGGAATGCAGGCAGAAACACCCACAGGGTCGAAATTTCCACTTGATCTCACTGATCTACCACCTCTCTGCTGAAATCCCCACCACTCTTCCCACAGCAGCAGGATGCAGGTTGGTCCTGATGTCCCACAAGGCACTATCCAATTTTTCACAGTGACACTGCTCAGGATGGTGTCCCCACCTGATTACCAGTAGGCAGGCATATCCTGGACTTGCCACAGGCAATGGTAGAGGCAAAGCAAAGCAGCATGTAACCCACACAGTACTTTCCCAGCTTCAACACCATGGCTCAGCCAGGAGGAAATCTCTCTTGGCTGCTTCTCCCTAAATGTTTATTCCAGCACTGCCTATCTTAACTTCTCTCCAAACTGGCAGCTGAGTATATGACCCCACTACCTTTGGGCTTTTTTGGTACTTTGCGCTTCAAACCGTGTAGTATGAAGAGGTAAGACAGAAAAAGGGGGGCAGCACTTCAGTGATGACATGGCTGTAACTCATGGGGTCACAGTGCCCAAGAGATTGAGCCTTGGGCAGCGATCTTGGCAGGCAAGGTGTTTACAAATGATAAACGAGAAAACATCCTCTGGCCTAGAAAATGGCAATTCCCACCCCAACACACAGACATATGACACCAGGCCCCTCATCTGCTGGGCTCTGAAACACTCCATGATATTCCATAGCACATCTTGGGGCCTTGGTCCAGAGGAAAGATGAGACACCACTGGCTGGGAAAGTGGGGTCAATGGGAACTACAGTATGACCCAATGGACTTTTACCATGCTCTGCCACCACCGGCACCCATAATATCATGTAACACCAACTCTCACACCAGGTGCTGAAGGTCACATACATGGAAAGCAGTGCTCAAGCTGCTGACCCAAAACTGCCTTCAGTGTCAGGTACTACAGTCCCAGATTCTTCCATAGGAAGGAAGCTCCGGCCTTCAGTGCAGAGGCAAGCTGCTCTCCTCTGAAAGCAGAAGGAACCTGTTGGCAGTGAGAGGGAAGAAACAGACTGCTGTCCACCATGGGAAGCTTTCCCAGAGACTCCATGTTCCAGGTTCCACCTCCTTGTTTGCTTTCCCTTGGGAACACCAGGGTCTGGAGTCCAGGGAATATTGTGCAAACAAGTCTAGACGGTTCAGGAGTTTTAAGATGACTGAAACTGCAGAACTGGAGAGGAGTGGGCAGTCCATGCAGATCTTACAGTAATCCTACATTACAGAAGGAGACTAGGGCAGACTGGAAAGGGTGAAATGGTTTTCAGGGGCAATACATGAGGCCTTGTACCCTGGAAAGGAGGGGTCACAGCTCAGGCAAGGATTATGACATTTGTGCGTACAGGGCTATTTGAGTAGCTCACAGGCATCCTTTCCCATCCATTTTTGACTGAACACCCTGGTCCCAGACAGACTCTGGCCACAGGCACCAGAGCAGTGTGTGCCACCCCATGGCAAGCCCACACAACCAGCCTCCATACATCTCCAAGGGAATTGTTTCCCTCTCACTCTGGGCTGGGCACAGAGCTGTGGGCAGAGTGCTGTAGCTCACTGCCAGCAGTGACCTTTGAGAGGTGTAATGAGAGAGGTTTACAGCTCACACAGCCATCCATGTTGACACGAGCAAGCTGTGCTTGCCGCCAGCAGGTCCTTTTCCCTGGCTTACATCCAGGCCTTTAGGCATATCATGGATGACAGGTCAGGCCTCAGTCACACTCACATTATGGCCAGGCTGGAAATGGCTTCCTGAGCCATTCCCTCTGCTAGTGAGCGCATGATTGCCCCTTCACCAACAAGAGCCTGCTCTCTCAACAGTACCTGGTAAGGGGTCTACCCAAAGGCAGCTTCAAAAATGTTTAACTTTCTTTTGTCTGCCCCAGAGGACAGTCTCAGCCCATATCAGAGGGGTGACAAGAGTGTCTGCTCTCCCTGAGTACAGATACCCTGGAGCAAGGCAAACTGGCTGTGCAAGGTGGACACAACAGCACAGCACAGGGCCAGGCATCCTGGGAAGGTGCAGTCATGGCTGAAGCCACTTATGTTGATTAACTGAGGATAAGCAAGGGCAGCAGAATTACTTGCTTTCTACCATGGTACAGTGAGAGGGATCAAGAGACTGGTTTGTTCCTGGCTGGGCCTGCTCTGCAGCTCAGGGCTTCAAACAAACAGGTCTAAGTGGGAGCTGCCTGCCCACACCCCAGCAAGGGGCAAAAGAGGGGAGAAGATGGACAAAACACCCCTGACCACTCACCCCGAGGCTGCTGCCAGAGGAGAACAGCTCTAGATGCCAAATTATCAGGCAGGAGTCCAGGGGTGCCAAGCCCATGGCACAGCTGGGACTGGGCTGCACTGAGGGCTGTGGCACCTTCCACATTTGCTTGACTGCTTTCCTGCCTTATCAGTGACACTGCCAGTGGCAAGTCACCATAGCAATACCCTCCAGCATGCTCCCCTGTTTCTGTTCCCCCTTGCTTGTCCTCTCCCCACTGCCCCACACATGAAACACCCAAAAGCCTTAATATACTCCTAAAAGGCAGCACCTTCACCAAGGAGGGAAAGGGGGTACATGTGGAAGCCCAGTCCCACAAGCCCTCACCCCTGCCCACCTCAGGGGAAAGGACCCTACTCCAGATTCAGGTGCATTGCACCCCACCTTGTCTATTCTCAAGGCAAGGCACAGGAGAGCCACGCTGACAGATTTGTGGAATTGAGGCCTTTTTAACTGCATCTCCTTCGTGCTGTGGCAGGCAGGGGTGCTTCAACATCCTCACCTGTCCCACAGGGCCTGCTCCATGGGGGTGTCATGCAGCTCCTCTCCAGTCCAGCCCAACACAGCTGCCTGCAGGTCAGAAAGCCCCAGGAGCTCTTTCTACACTGCAGTAGCACCAGATCTAATGGAAATTTTGGTCTCAGACTCTTCTTGCTGCATCCTGGCAGGTATCTCCCAAGCCTCCGCTCTCCAGTTCCAGTTTCCACTTCAGGGAGGTCTGCACTGCTGCATCCAACCTCACTGTGGCTTGAATCAGAGACAGGATCCTGCTTTGTTTCTTGCCTTAAAAACTCTCCCCTACCATTGCTACATGCCACTAAACAGTTACCCAGCCTGGATGGTAAGCAGAGCCCTCCTCCCTTTCACCTCTCGCACACAGGCACAAGACAAAGACAAAGGACTCTCTTGAACCACACTCAGGAGTGATATCTGTCAATATCTTTCACCATGTAAATTCAACAACTTAGCAGACAAGCAAAAAAAATAAAACAAACCCAAACTTCTAAAAGCTCTGCTTCTCTCTCTGTTCTGCCCTTTCCCACAACCAGTTACATCACTTGAGGGTTATAGCCGAAGCAAGCAAAGCCTCGGTCCTGATCCAGGATGAGTCATGGAGCTCCGGAGGCCGTGCAACTTCCTCCTGATACCATCAACCATGCCTTACACAGCTAAAAATAAAGATGGGCCAAAACTGCAAAGCCACACATTGCCTCAACATGAAACTCAGCAATGCTCAGCACTGCTGAAAAATTACCTGAGCAGGTAGAAACCAAAAAGTGCAAGGAAGCCAAAAGTCTTGGGTGTACCAAGAAGGGAGAGGGCAGGAGGCCCCACCCTGTGCCACGCTGGAGGATGGTGGTGGCAGATGGCAAGCAGCCATCCAACCATGCAGAGATGGCCAGAACCAGGATCCCATCTCACTCAGCTGTGGGCTTTGGAGTATTTCCACACCTAGAGGTTGTGTGGAAGATTGTTTTCAGCAATGTAAGTTCCCATCTGAGACAACAGGAATCAACTGCTGCAAAAAGAAGGATGCACATTTCTGGCAGGAAAACATTGGGAAGCTGCAGACTGCTTCCCACCAGGCAACACATGGGCATCTGCAAACCAAGGTCCAAGGGATGTTCAGAGCTAAAGGTCAGAAAAAGGAGTCACAGATACAGCTGAGATGGGTTAGATATTGAGGTAAGTGAGGAATTCAGAGTTCTTCCTAATCCCCGGAACACTGTGCACAAGCAAAATCTTCACACATGAGGATACGTGATTCTCACACAGATCTTAGCAGGAAGCCGTAGGATTGCACACAAATAAGAGCTCAGAGGGACACCAGCAATGTTCAGAAACCTAAAATAGCCTCAGCAGATGATCCGCTGCTCCATTCTTGGGAGCAGCAAGAACTGAACAAGGATCCAGCTGTCCCAACAGTCCCATGAACGGGATCTTTGAATGCCCAACCTATTTTCAACAGAGATGGTTGGGCAAATAGGAGATTCCTTGCATAACTCCAGTGCCAATATCCACAAGGAACCCAGAGCTCCAGTTCTGAAGGAGGAAGCAGCATTTTCTTGTGGTTTTCAGTGGAAAGATGATCTAGTGCTACATCAGCTGGTCAGACTCTGGGGCAAAGGCAGCCTACACACACCAAGAGAAGGCTGGAGGATGTTAGGCTGACTGCTCTCTATTGAAGATATAAACTCCACTTTGCCCAGCAGTTAGGTATCCCAGCACAGGGTTCTATCCCATTCCCAAGAGAGGCACTGCAATTCTGTCCATGGATCTGCAAGTTGTGTCAGTTTCCAGACTACTACCAGCTGTACTAAATAGAACCAAAACTGGTAATTCAGCCCAAATATAAACTCACTGATATCACCTGGGTAAGGTGATATATGAACCAGAGAACAGCTTCATGCTGTGGCCAAGCAACAGGAAAAGCTGCTGCTTTACACATAAATGGGAGATTTGCTGTCCATTAAGATATTAAGCTAACAGGTTATCAAGGAGAGTGGGAGAAAACTGGATCCAATACTATGCCAGAGGGGTGTGAGGCACTGGCAGGGGAGGCTCAGAGAAGCTGTGGATGTCCCATTTCTGGCAGAGTTCAAGGACAGGTTGGATGGGGCCCTGAGCAACCTGGTCTCATGTATGGCTCCCCTGGCCCATGGCAGGAGGCTAGGGATGTGATCTTTATGGTCCCTTCCAAACCAAGCCTTTCTATGATTCGGTGGTGTGCTCTGAGAGCATGCTGTGAACTTAGCTGACTGGAATCTACAAGCAGCTCCAGCAAAACTGAGAGAAAACCTTTTCTCTCGTCTTTGTCATGCCTCTCATCACTAAGAGAGATATAAAATCCCACCATGGAACAGGTATTAGTGAATGCCACAGCCCAGCTGGATAAAGGGGCCACTCTGCTCTCACTGCATTGTGTGATTGGTAATCTGCAGCACAGGGCACTGGCATGAACAAAGGACTTCTTCCTTCCTTCCTTTCACCTTCACAGGTAAATCTATCCCTGCCTTACCCTCTGTGGGTACCACTTCAGCATCAGGCTGAAGGATGAGATGGCCTGAAGCCCAGTTTCCAGCTGCCTCTGGATTGCTCCCAGCTTCCCTGGCAGGCACTTAGAGGAAGAGCTGTAGAGCCTGGGCAGCTATGCATCCTAAACTAAATCTTCCTCATATAATCTCTCCTGGCCCAATCACACCTGAGCTCAGGGCTGAGAAAAGGGTTAATCTTGCCCTGCCAGAGGCACAGTCCTGATGAGGGCTCCCTTTCAGGTGAGAGCACACCATGCAGGTGGGGCAAGCACTGCTGGATTCTAGGCAGGCACACAAGCATCTAGGGACAGGGCAGGAAGCCCACAGCCATCTCAGGCTGCTCCAGGCTGGTTGCCTTGGACCAGGTAGTATTTCTTGCCAGTGGCAATACAAAAACTGCTGGTCCTCCTAAAATACTTCCTCTGAGCCTCACACATCAAAGCCAAGCTACAAAATCCTGGGAAAATGCAGGAAAAACTGAAATGCTGCTAATAGAGAACATGATTACATCTGCCACAAGCTCTGGGTAAAGTCTCAGGTGGGTTCAGGTGAAGGACAGCAGGGCCTGCAGCTGGGAAATGCCCCCAATTCAATCCTGCTGGCATGCAGAAGGATGAGTGCGGCCAACAGCACAGACTGCAAGTTCCCAAGAACACATAACCCTTGAGCTCCCAAAAACAGTGTGCAGGGTTCAACAGTCCTAGCAGCACTGGTTCCACAAATCCAGGTTCCCTTTGCCATGCTGACAGCCAGGTGGGATGCAGGAGCACTCAAAAAACTTTGGCTGTGGGAGAACCTCACCTGGGTGATCTCTACCTTACTGAGCTATCCCTGTGATCCAAGGGGAGAAGAGCACAGAGTTCCCTGTTTCTTCACACAGCCCTGATGAGACAAGGAAAATCAGTGATGTTTGAATGTTGCTAACCTCGGTGTAGGGCTGAAGCAGACAGAGAAGGCAGCTCTCAGCTGTCAGCCCTCGCAGTCTGGCCTTGAGGTTGCTTGTTCTGGCTGTCCTGGGTCACCTGGAAAGACAAGTCCACACGCACAGGTTCAGGTGGAACACTGGGTGGGCAGTAACTGCTCACCCAAGCTAAGTGAGTTAGTGGCCTGTGCACAGAAGCAAGAGACCCCAAACACCCCAGCAGCTCAAAGATCCCAGCACATCTTTTACCAGTGCTGAGGCTGCCCCTCCAGCTGCAGCCCTGACTCCCTCCTGGCTTCCACTACCCACAGTTCCCTGCACGACTCCAGGTGGGTGCACAGTTGGCCCTCCAGAGAGAGCTGCTAAGGTCACATCCACGATATCCCTGCCCAGATTTCAGTGGGAAATAAAGGCCTTTCTGTGCCTTTGACTTTGTTCTTGTCCACCCACACAGCTGTAGGTTTCTCCAGCACACAGGCTCTGCTGTACTCAAGTGGGTGCGCTGGCATATGGTTTATCTGCAAGAACAGGCGCTTGTGGTCCCCACAGGCCACGTGCGAAGCCACCCCATGGAGACACAGAGCCAGAGCAGGGAGGGACAAACTCCACTGCTGGAGAGACACCCCTCCCAACAACCCAAACAGACCAAGACAAATCCAACACCGCAGCGTTTCCCAGGCTACAGGGAAGGGAGAAAACGACAATTGCTTAATAGAAATCTCCGAGAAGCCTGCCAACACCATCACAAAGATGTTGTTTAAGTCTCCTCCCCAGGCTCCCAGTGCTTTAATTGCAGACCACTGGAGATCACACTTTGTGTGGGCTAGGTCCTCGTGCAGAGCAGGTCCTGAAAATCAGGACGGCATCAGGCTCCCCAGGATCAGGTCTGACCTTCCCCTGGCCGCAGGCATGATGGGCAAAAGCTGCTGTGAGGCAGTCCCTGCTCCCAGCTTGATCCCCGGGCAACCACCCTGCAGCAGCACCAGAGCACAGCCCAGCATGACCAGAACCGCTGTGCTGGGGAGCAGAGCACTGCAGGCAGGCAGTGCCCCAGAAACAAGCCTTCCCACCGTGGTGCAGGGAGGCAAGGCCACACCACCACACTGGGGCTTCAGCCCTTAAAACTGTCCTGAGGGCACCCAGAAAGTTTGTGCTTAATGACACCTGCACTGGCATCCCACGAGAAGGCCCACCGGGAAATGGTACCAGCTAGGCACAAGGGCTATTGGTCTGGAGAGCTTGTAAGCAGAACAAGCCCTAGTAAAAGCAGCATGTGTAGACATAAATATACATATATAGAAAACCCTCCACCAAGTCCCTCCTCTAGCACACTGTCTTTCAGAGAAGGCTCAAAAGGCGCTAAGCCTGAGCAGTGACAAGAATTGCTTTGGACATGGCTGAAGTACCGCCACCCACATACTGCAGCAGCACAGGAAGCGATGGCAATGTATCTGACAGGGATGGGTTGAAAACACTACCCAGGAAGAATGCAGTTACCCCAAATGGACTCAGGCCAGGAGATCTGGATTACCACCTCAGCTCTTGCATAAAGGGCTTTGCATCTTTGTTCACATCTAACAAGAATCTCAGCGTTGACATCACCCCTGGCCCAGGACATGGATTTGTTACTAAAAAGCACTTCCAGCTGAATCACTAACTTCCCATTTTGCAGCACACAGAACTCCTTTGAAGGTTTCCCATACAAGTATTGTTATACCATCATGCTGCTTGGCTGGGGGGTTGTCCAGGCCACAGGCAAGTATGACTGCAACTGCACTGGCCAGTCCTGAAAAGGCTCTCTGAAATGCAGAGCATGTGAGCCCAGCTGCTCTTCATTCAGGATTCACAACCAGCTGAAGATGCAGACGGAAACAGGGGGAAAACATGTTAATTGGCAGCTGGGTGTCCACTGGCCAAGCAAGGGAGACTGTGAAAGAGAGGAGCAAAGCCAAAGGGAGGATGAACAGAGACACTTCATTGTCAAAGAAAATAATTTTTAAAGCAGGCCTCAAACTTTGTGAGACCAAGTTCTCTGGAGGTAATATTCACCTGGCTCACTTGATCACAAGCAATTCAACATGAAATAACAAAGAACTGAGCTAGTCAGAAAATGAGCTCCAAGGAGCAGAGGTGCCAGGTACTGCAGACAGAAGCAAGGATCAGAAACATGGCAACATGGCATTACCAGGACACAGAGACCCACACAGTTCCCTGGAAGAAGGTGGTCCCTGGGAATTATGTGATGTGGAGAGATGCAAGGCAAAAGCCTCTCAGAGAAGACTCTCACAAAGTAACCTGCAACAATCTCACTAAGTAACCTGCAACAAACCATCTGCCAGCATACAAATATCTCCTTTCAGGATTTCTCCCATGCTGCCCTTCACATCTGTCCTGTTTCAAACCCGACTCATTAATTCCTCCAGCTACCAAAGCCTCTGATAATTTGATTACAGCTCCATTGACAGCATGCTGAGGACACCACTTTTCTAACCATATGGCTTCACTTTCTCCTTTCTTGTCTGTGGTCACATACCCATCAACAACAGGTTTTCTTGTTCTGCATCAGGAAGTGTCCTGGCCCCCAGGCACGGTGCATTTCCACACAGCACACAATGGTGCCAACCAGATCTAGCAGAGGACAAACATGGGCAGGCCCAGAGCAGTAAGAACACGTAAAGGACTTGGGAAGAGCCAAGAGTCTTTGACTTTGAAGACTCAGATCAATAATCATCCCCTTCAATCACTCTCAGACTCAAAGAGCAAAGTTTGGGTATCTCTGGCCTCTGGTACTCAGCACACTCATGCAGAAATGTGCCAGGGCAAGCAGCCTGTAGCAAACAACAAAGAGGAACACCAGGGGCAAAGATGTGCTCCTCTGCCTTCACAGATCCCTTGAACATAGGGAGGGAACTTCCTCCTCCTGCTCTGCATGCTCAGAGAGAGAAGAGAGCTGAGGGTAGAGAGGGTGAGAAAGCTCAGCACCAGCCAAGTGGGGGTGTAGGGGCTGCACCTTCATCCAATTTGGAGTGAAAGAGCAGCCCTACCAGTAAAATTTAAATTATCTATAACTCCCTAAAGGCCACTTCTGGAGAGGGCAAACATTAAAAAAAGAGCATGGGGAGCTGCTCTGCACAACTTGCTGCAAAGGCAGGGAAACAAGAGAACTCCTCAGCAAGCTGTGCCTCTGAACAGCAGAGTTCCCACAGTACAGAGTGACCCCACCAGCTTTCAAACTTTCAGTGGGTAAGAAACCTCTCACAAGGGGAACAGAAACAAAGCAGGTGAGGGGCACAGCTGAAACAGCCCCAGCACTGCTCCAGCTGTGGCTGGACCTCGGTCCACAAGCCCAGCTCACCAAGGGCAACAGCTGTACAGCTGTGGTGACAGCAGGGCTCTGCTGTCCTGACCACACCAGACTCCATGGAAAGGGACATGTCCAGGCCCCACTGGAATCAGCAGCAACCCAGTGTTATGGTTAAATGTTATGGGAGCAGGGGCTGGAGGTCAGGCGAGGGCAGGCGTTGACTCCCTGGCAACAAACACTGTGGCAGCAGTGTCCCTCGGAACCAGACCCGTGCAAACCCTCAGCCCTGCCCGCTGCCCCCAGGGCCCTGCCCCAGCGCAGGAGCTCCGTGCTGGGACAAGCAGAGCCCCCATCAGCGCCCCGCCACTCACGCACGCTGAGACCCGAACCACGGGAATTGCTGCTGGGAAACAAGGCGGTGACCAGGCTTTACAGGATGACTTCATTCTCCCCGTCCTCAACCTAAAGCCCGGCCCTGCCAAAAGTAACTCCAGCACTATCACACGGGGAGTTTTCTTCGGTGTCACCTGCCGGACCTTGTTCACCTCCTCGCACTACCAAGCTTGCCAAGACACTGCGTTGTGTCAGGGTTCAAGCCTGCTACACTCTCCACAATCTCCCAGCTTCCCCTCTTTGCTGATGCCAACAGACAGGACACAGGGAGAGGGCAGGTCTGTAAGCGGATCTATGCTTGTCTGATGTTTTTAAAAAGGCAATAAGTGGAAATTACTTTTAAAATTTAAATTTAGAGCACAGCATTCCTCTACCATACATTTTCCACAGCAGCTGCAAATTCCACACTCCTTCTTTCAAAGAAAAATAATAAAAGGAGTGTGGAAACCCCAGAGGCGTGTGCCCCTCGTACTGATGCATTCACGGGTGGGCTGTGAGCAAGCCCACCTCCCCAGCACCCACCACGCAGCCATTCCTTCTGATTTCCCTAACAGGCCACCTTTCCAAACACGACACCCCGGGCTGCAGAGCGCACGCCGCCTGCGCGATTTCTGTATAAAAACCCGCAAAACGCTTGAAAACCTGGCTAGGTCGGCAGCTGCTGATTTCGGGTGGGTGAGTGGCCCCGACGGGCCCTTCCGCCCGCGGCTGGCTGTCACCAGAGGGCGGCGGATGCCGGGGTTCACATCCGCCCCGCCGCCCACCCCGCAGCCCCGCGCCGGGGCCTGCCGAGGGACCCCCGGGGCAGGTGCCGCCCGAGGCGCGCCCCCCGCGCCCCCGGGGTACTGCCCCACCGCCGCGGGCCCTTCCGGGGACAGCCCACCTCGTCCCAGCTGGGCTGGAGCTGATGCCGCGGGAGGAAGAAAAAGAAGAGGAGGAGGAAGAGGAGGAGGCCCCACCGTGCGGGCAGAGCTGCAGACGGGCTGTCCCTGCCCATGTCACAGCGCAGAGGACGTGGCCCTGGTGGGCGAGACCAGGGGCAGCGCAGCCTCCCTAAGCTGCCGGGGAATTGGGAGCCAGGATCGGGGACAGCCCGCAGCAAAGCTTGCGCCTCGTTTCGGTCCCTCCCGCCTGCCCCCACACCTGCCTCTGGCAGAAACAGCCCTCCCGAAGCCTCGGTATCCCCGGGCGCCACCCCCTACCCCCGCCCCAAAGTCTCTCTGCGGTCACGCCGCCGCCTGCCCCCCCGCTCCGGCACCTCCTGCCCCAGCCTCCGCCGGTGCCAGGCCCCTTGCCGGCCTAAGTGCCCCGGCTACAGCTCCCCACCTCGGTCACAGTGCCTCAAACTCACAGACCCCCATCCCGGTCATGATGTCCCCAGCTGAGAAACCCCCATCTTGGACACGGTGCCCCCCCTCACCGCTCATAGTCCGCCACTCCGCTTACGGCCTCACCCCTACTACCCGATCACGGCCCCTCCTGGTCGCGCCTCCCCCAGCTCCCGCTCGCCCCTGCGGTCTGGGCCCCCGGTCCCAACGGCCCTCCCGAACCTTCTGGAACCGGGGGATGGCGGCGGAGATGGGGCGCACGAACCCCCTCGCACGCCGAACGGGCGGCCCGTCCCCGCCGCAGCCCAGTCGTGCCCTGTGCCCCGCGCCCCCCGGCCCTGCCCGTCGCGGCCCCGCCGGACCCACCAGCGCCCCCTCCGCCGCTGCCGCCGCGGCCCCGACTGTGCGCGGCTGCTCCGCTCCTTCCGGGTGTCTCTGGGGACACGCCCCCCGCGCCCGCCTCTCGCGCGCTGATTGGTGTTCTGGGCGGGGCAGGGCGCGGGGCGGGGCGAGTCGCCGAGAAGAGTGGCCAATGGGCGTTGAAGCACCGCGCTCAGACCCCGCCTATAGCCCGCCCCCTCCACGTGCGGGAGTGTGATGACAGCGGGGAAGGGGCGGGCCCAGGCGGGGTGGCGTCTCATTGGCCGGCAGCAGCTACGTGGGCGGGGCCTGGGTCGGCGTGGGGCGGGACTGCCGCCCCTGGCCCTGTGGGCTGAGGGGGGACCCCCGGCCCGCGGCGGGGCTGGCACGGCAGGTTCCACCCACGGGCACGACCCCACGGGCACGGCATGTTCCACCCACGGGCATGTCATGTCCCACCCACAGCCACGGCCCCACGAGAACGGCGAGTCCCACTCCACGGGCACGGCATGGCCCCAGAGGCACTGCATGGCCCCACGGGCACGGCGTGTTCCACCCCTCGGGCACGGCGTGGCCGCACAGGCACGGCGTGTTCCACCCCACGGGCAGCCGTTTCATCCCTAACGCATCCCACCCCACAGGTGCCCCCGGCTCCACGGCGTGTCCCACCGGTGCACACACCCACAGGCACAGCATGTCCCAGCCCCAGAGTCACCCTTTGCCCAGCCCCACGCGTGTGACATGTGCCAGTCTCAGAGAGGGCCCTCCCTGGCCCTGTGGGTATGGCTTCCCCACGCGAGACCCCCGCCGTGTCCCTTGCCTCATGTCCCGAGTGGGGTCACTCTGGTGTTCCCCAGTCCTCAGGTGGTGCCCATGCCCCGCAGGCCCGGTCTGCCATCCTGGGCTGGGAAATAGCAGTGCCAGGCTGTGTCAGAGCCCACCATGGATGTCGGACCCGAGGGGACAGCTGTCCCCCGGGATACTGCTGCTCAGAGACACTGAAACACCCAGCAGCCGCGGGGCTCCTGGGCACTGCCACCCGCCTGTGGGGATGGCAGCAGGACCCACAGCCCCACAGAGAAGCAGCCCACAGCTCATCAGCCTGACCACCAAGGGCCACTCAGGTCAGGGAAGAGATGCCTTGACTTCATTAATTTTGGGTGAAGTTTGGTAAAGATCAGTCCCCCCAACTGACTCACTTCGCTCCTCAGAGAACTGCAGCTGCAACACCACTCTAAAAATAGTGGGGACCAGTATCGTCAAATGATAAATATAACCAAGATCTCGTCTTCTGACAGTGTTAGTGTGAACCTGCAGTGCACTGGCTGCCGAGTCCCAACGGTCCCCTTGCCTTGCTGCTGATCCTGTGGCATTATTTTCGGAAGTGCTGTCATGGATAAAGCTGTGCTGGTGCTGTCTGGGAATAGCCAAGAGCAGGACAGACGGTCCTCTGACAGCCGTGTCCTGCACGTGTCTCTCTGCAGGGAGAAATGGCAGTTCAGTGTCCTATGAACAGCTATGTGGCCTCACATAGCCTTCACAACCCTCATCTCCTCCTGGGGCCTCAGATTGCTGCTCCAGGAGATTTCTTGCTAAATAACCCCTGTCTGTCCTCAGGTTCAGCTCACGAGCCACTAAAGGGTATTTAATGTATGGAACATTCTAATTTCTGAGTGTAATGAAAGGAACGTGCAATTCTCCAGTGTTCCTAGTGACTTAGTTTCCACTGCCTCCAACTTCATGTGTGCAGTTGCTGGTGACAGGAAGAGCCCAGGCAGCTCAGTTCCTCCACGTGCCAACTTGTCCTTCACAGTGCAGGTTTCCTACAGACTTCCAGGGCAAAATTTAGCTTTTCTGCCTTTTGACCCTGCATGTCATCTCTGCTGAGCTCGCAAGAAGCTCTGGAGTCCAACCAGGAAGTCAGCAGAGGCCATGGAAACCAGGGATGGGCTGAAAAAGGCTCAGTCCCCATCACACAGCTGCTTCCACAGGCTGTGTTTTCCAGTGTGAACCGGCTGAAATGAGTTCACAGTTAAAAAATAGTTAATGAACCTTTATTGGCCTGAACAGGAACTCAACTGGAACAACTTCAGTCAAAGCTGAACCCACTGTGGAGCTGAATCAAAAAAATTTGCTGGTTCAGCTCCTTGGCTAGGGGGAAATATGGGCTCCTTTGTCCTTGACAAGAATAATACATTTCTGTTTATTGTGTGGGCAGTGAAGGATTAATAATATCCCAAGTTATTTACCTCCTGCTTTTGAGTGTTGAGGGTTTGTGAGCGATGTCCCTGCTGAGCACACTGTCCCTTAGCAACCTCCCCTGATTTTTGAAACATGTTCTCGCTCCAGAAGCAGGATTAAGGAGCAGGACATAAAAGCCCCTTTCAGCAGTCTGATGGGGTGAGGCTGCTCCCATTGCTCTTCCCATGGGGCAGAACCTCCACCATGGCCATTTGCTGGGCACAGTAACACAAGCTGTGGTGGTTTGGAGAGCATCTGGATAAACTTCCAGAGGCTTGGGAGGTTTAGAGAGGAGGCAGACTAACTGCACAAGCTATGCTACTTTTTTGCAGAGGGGCCCACCCTAGGCCTTGCCAGGAGTGGGCTTCATCTATTCCTTACACACCCCAGGGGCTTGAAAAGGGCTTCACAAGGGCTGGTGAAGGCAAACGAGGGGTTTAAGCACATTAGGCATGGCTTTGCACCACAGCTGGCCACTTTCCAGGGACTCGCCTGCCGGGAGGGAGGGCCGGGAGAAGGGTGTTTTCCCAGGAACATGAGGTGTCCCAAGCAGCACATGTAGGAATGACGTCTTTCCGTCTTGAGCCCTTCTGCCTGCAGGGCTTCCCTTTGAAGGGTGCCCTGGTGAGGTGACTGAGTGGTGGTGAGTTCATCCCTGGGTTACCTCCTTCCTGGAGCTGCCAGCGCTGCCCCGACCTGCCAGCAGCGGGCTGGGGCTGTTCAGCCTGTTTGCCAGGCTGGCTGCTCCCACCGGAAAGACTGTCACGTGCCAAGCTCCAGGATGCTGAGCAGCTGACACAAGCAAGGCTCCTGCCCCACTTTTAATTTAATTTAATGGTTTTCATCATGGAAGAGTGACATCTCCATGCACACACTCCTTTTGTTGGTGTGGGCAGGTTTTGCAATTGCAAAAGCGTCTTTGAGAAGTACATGGATCATCTCCCAGTGCTGATGGGGCAGGATGTGCCTCTATAGAGGTGATGCTACCCCTGCATCACCTGTATGGTCCCCGTGCCAGCAGGCTGTGCCATACTATGCACGTCTGGTCCAAGTCCATAGGTAGGTAAAGCAATAAAGGACCCACGTGCAGAAGCAAGCCTGGAAAGACCTGGAGTCCTGCCAGGGAGAGATTGTAGGGAACTTTAAAAGGACCTTGGAGGAAGCTGGTGGAAATCAGCTGTCACGTTGCTTTGGGGCCCCGGCAAGTGGTGCCAGGTTGGGTGGGGTGTGCAGCAGTGGCAGGGCTGGACCAGGCACTGTGTGGTGACTCATGGCCTCATCCCAGCTGTCAGAGGAGCTGGAGAAAGCCGAAAGGACAGATACTAGAAGAGCATTGGGTGTCACTTCCATTCTTAATGATGTGTTGACACAAAAAGTTTGGGTTTTTGTATCTCTTGCAGCCCCAGCCCTAGGCGTGCAGCACAGACTGATCTCCTGCAGTGCCTGCCTCCAAAGGGGTTTCATGCTTCTTGTCCTCCCTGTGTTTTGCAGCTAGAGGAGACAAAGGCCAAAGCCTGTCCCTCTTTCCCTGAGACTGTCACAAGGCACAATTTAGTGCCTCATGGTACTGTGTTGGAGCCAGGGAGTGTTCCCGGGGGAGTGTGAACCAGTGCTGCAGGACCTTTCCCCTGCCAGAACCTGTTTCCATGACGTGCTTGGTTTACCTGTTTGACTGAAACGGCTGTAAAACTGAAGATAAAAATCAAACTTGGAGAGTTTCCTGCTGGAGGAGCCTTACTACTCTCAGGGGTAGAGGTGGCATTCTCTTTTGGCACTGTGGGAATCCCTTCTGGTACAGCTCCAGGCAGAGCTTGGGATCACAACAGAGATGAAGTCACTGCGGTAGACTGAGTCCCAGGTCCACCAAAGCCTCATCCCAAACTGGGCGTGTCTGACAGAACTCAGAGTCCTGATGGGAAAGGGACAAGTGAGAACAATGGATCTGGGATCACTTTAACAAGCACTGGGTGGTAGGGCCAGGCAGGGCTGCTCTTTCCCTCCCATACCCACACCACACTCATAGTTCCAGGGCTGCCTCTCCCATCAGCTGTCCCCCAGCACCTTTGTAGAGGAGGGCAGCATTGTGACCCCCAAGGGACATGGTGGGCCTTAGAGACCAAGGAACAAAAGGATGCATTATCTAGAGCCTGACGCAGGTTGTTAACCCAGTGCTATGGCCACCAGACTTCACTGTTGCTTTGTGTCTGACACATATGGGACTTCCCAGAATTAAACAGGGGTCTTGGCTACTTGCACAACTCAAGTGATCCATCCTGGAGCTGCTGGCACACTGTGTTATGAGGGATGAGAGCTGTTTGCTACAGCTTGGCAGGCTGAGGATGCTCAGCAAGAAGAATTTCTGTGCAGCCCGGGGCAGGGATCTCCAGACCTGGGGATTTGAAGTACAAAGCCATAGCAAATATGATGTTGTGTTGGTTACACCCTGCTCTGAGGTGGAGGTTAGACTGGGGATGTCCCTGCCTGTCCCTGTCATCCTATGACCAGGGCTGGAACAACACCTTGGGACTGCGTATGCCTGTTCAGCACCAGGGAAATAATCCCTGCTCTCTTTTCACTGTTGGAAATGTAGAGCTCCAAGTGCTGCCACTTTACCCCTCGGGGTCACCCATTGTCCTGGACAGTTCGTCTTCACTTAATGGCCCTCTGCCCTAACCTGCAGCTGTGGAGTTGTGGGAGGGGCTGTGGATTTAAGGTGGCATAAGGGACGTGCCCTGAAGAGGATGCCGGTGATCTGGGCGGGCTCTGAAAAGAGAAGTGCCTGGCCGCACCATTGGGCGTGTGAATGGTCCCCTCCCTCGCTCCTTTTCACGCCTAAGCCTCTTCCCCTACTGCTTCCTTGCAGAAATGTTTCCTTTCTTTCACGCCTGCCTTGAAAATAAAATATATAAAAAAATAAAACCTGAAGGAACTGATAAACTCCGTTTACCCACCCAGATAACACCGGCTCCAAAGAGCCGGCCGGTGTGGGCCGTGCCCAGTCTGGTGCATGCCAGGGCTGCCCGAGCTGGGCACTGACGTCTCAGCCTTTCTGCTGACCCCCGACTGCCCCGTCAGCCTTCGCCGGTGCCAAGCGTGCACACCAGGGCTGATAGCACAAGGCAAAGGTCTCCTTGGCGTCACCTTGGTGAGGTGGCAAAGCCTGGGGCCGCCCAGCAATGCCTCTCAGCACGGCAGACTGCACCAGCAGCCGAGGCTGCTCGTGCATTGCCTGTGCCTACGTTTAGGAATTTTGGCATTTCTCCCTGGCCATGCTCATCATTTGGGGCAGAGCCTTTCTGCTGAATTCCGTGACTCGGAGCACTCGCAGGAATCCTGTGCCCCACACAGTGCCAGCACCCTGGGGTGCTGCACCCTCTCTTCCAGCTCCCAGGCATTTTTCAGAGGACTTGACTGCTGGCTGACGGGGCCATGATCTGCACAAACACGGGAATTTTGAACTCTGAGGTGTGGGGGAAGATGACTTCATGGAGGGACAGCAAAATCCCTTGCCGGCTCAGCAGGGAGCTGCTGAATTCTATGGGCTTCATCAGGAAACTGGTATATTCCAGGATATACATTGAGAGTATATCCCCATTTAGGTCACTGAAAATGTGGGGTGATGGAAAATCTTTGGTTTCCATACGGAAAGGTCCCATTGCCAGGTTTGGTCAGTGGATGCTGCCTGCTGGCACAAGGTGGCAGCCCAGCCCAGCTTATTTCCAGCAGCACCTTTCAGGGGAGCCTGGGCCCCGGAATGACCTGCTCCTGTCCCGCAAATGTGGGGTGTGTGTCCCCCACGGGGCGCTGCCCTCACCCTGCCAGGGGTCAGAATTACAGGAGGGACAAGTCCTGCTGCAGGGGGCAGCCCTGCCTATGAGCACACAGAGGTGGCATTTTGGCTGTCCTGGCTCTGCTGTACCTTCTGTCTATGAGGGGATGTGGGGACAAGGGACACGCTGGTGGGTAACAGTCCTTCAGCTCCTGGGCTAGAGAGGGCTTGGGGTGACGCCACACCAGGTACACAGCTGCTACCAGAATCTTCTTTCTGAGGGGTTTTCTGAGCAAGGAGCAATGTAAACATGGAGGAAATTAGCCAGCACAGGAAAAGGGAATGATGGGTTCTTCTCTGCCCTCGTGGGAGGGCAGGGACACCTTGGAGTTTGTGATAACCAGTCCAAGGTGAGGGTGTTACAGTGCAATTAGACTGTTCATGGGCTTCTCACCGTCATGTGCCCATGCACCTCCAGTAAAGGGATGGAGAGACTTCTTACAAAGCCTGGATGCTGTGGGGACTCCATTGTTTTGCCACCAGTTCTTACCTCTTGGTGTCCACTATATTTCCATATCCTGTTGCTTCCCTCTGAATATGGCAGGCTGGAGTCTGGATTGCGCCTGAAATTCCCTGTGAAGATGTTCAATGATACAGCTGTGAGGAGGCATGGCACGTTTCCATTTCTTCCCTCCATCTGTGCTTGCCCTGCAGGTGCATTTTTGTAAGAACAAGAAGATCTGTGAAGTTCCTGACATGAGATCATTCAGGGGGTCTCCCTGATAGTGCCTGGCTCAATTTTGGGGTTTAGCCAAAGATGCTGTTTGTGCATGCATTGCTGGACCGACTCTGTTTTGATGTGCATCCTTTCACGTTTTGTTTGCTCATCTGTAACAGGGACACATGAGAATGCCATTGGTGTGATAGACCTTCTTAGAGACCCATTTACATTTCCTTTGGGTTTACAGTCAAATCTCATGCCAGACTTATTCATGCCTTGTTTTCATCATCTGAGCCTTGACTTCCTAAGGCCAAGAGCTGAGCACCCCCAACCCTTCCTGTCTTTGGAGGGCCCCACTTTCTAGGTGCTGCACTTTAATCTTAAAAACCTTTTTTGTGATAGGAGCTGTCCCTAGCTTCTGTAGAAAACTATGGCAGAAATACATGCCTCTCTGAGCAGTTGATCTTCCCTTCTGCACATCTTAAGCTCGTCTGCATCTACATTTATAGAGGAAACTGGGTCAGAAGGAGCCCATAGAGCCACAGGCCACATCTGAGTAACCTGGTCTAGTGGAAGGTGTTCCTGACGATGGTAGGGGGATTGGAACGAGATGATCTTTCAGGTCCCTTCTGACCTGATCCCTTCTGTGATTTTTTTGTCTGAAGGACAGCCTGCCAGCATTATCAGGGTAGGCTGGGCAGCACCAGGAAGCTGCTGAACTTCCAGAGTGCCTGTGACCATCCAGAAAAATCCTGTCTGAGCATCCATGTGCTGACAACTGCTCAGTGTGCTCAGATGTGCAAACACACCTAGCACCACAGTGTGGGCATTGCTGCACTCGGGGGGCAGCACATAGCAGAGACAACAAACATCCTGCCCCAAATCACAGATGCTCATGGCCTGCTGCACAGGGATGGGACCCTTCCCAAGGTTTCAGCGTGCTGCATGTAGGCACAATGGGAGCTGCTGGCTCCAGCTGGTTTGCTGGACAGAGAAATGCCCACACCGGTTGTTATTTCTGCCTTAGCTTTTCTCACCCAAAGGGACATTTGGGAACAAACTGCTCTCAAATTGGGTCTTTACAGCTCCCAGTGCCTGGCTCTGCCCCTCAGTCCTGTCCTTCATTTCAGGGAATACACTCAATCCCTCACCAGGCTCTTGGGAGGATTGAGAATTAAACGATGCAAAAATCCCTGCCAGCTGCCCGCATGGGGCTCTCGGATGAGTCTCACTGGCTCAGCACAGGCGGGTGCACACGAAACGAGGTCACAGCCACGGGGGAGGCAGGAGCCACGGCCCCCAGCTCCAAGCACCACGGTTGCCCTGTCCCAGGAGCACCTGCCAGGGTGCAGATCCCTGGCACTGGGCTGGAGAGGCACAAGGGGGCCTGGGGGCTGTCTAAAGCCCTCGCACCCATGTAATGCACCCTGTGCATTACACCGCTGGAGGATGCTGCAGCCATGCTGGCAGTGACTGCAGTGTTTGGGAAGTGGTTTTGGGCTCTCTGAAGAAATTTCCAGCCTGGATGACCTGCCTCCATATCTTTCACACTTAGATCTGGAAAAGTAAAAAAGCCCAAGGAAAAAGCTCCCCCTAGTACACCTGGTTTGATTTTAGTTCAGAGAGATAAAAATCATTACATCCCATATGTGACGTAGCACTGATAAAACATAGATTCACAGAATAAGCTGAGTTGGAACCTACAAGGACCACAAGGGTCATCAAGACCAGCTCTTGTTCCTGCATAGGATATCCCTAAGAGTCACACCACATGCCTGGGAGCATTGTCCTAATGCTTCTTGAACTCAGACAAGCTTGGTGCTGTGGCCCCTTCCCCTGTTCCAGTGCTCAGCCACCCTGTGAAAAGAACCTTTTCCTAATATCCAACATAAAACTCTCCTAAAACAACTTAAGGCTATTCTTTTGGGTCCTGTCACTGGTCACCACAGGATGATGATCACTCAAGTGACAGGTTATGTCACCTTATGCCACTGAGTCCTTTGTGCACCATCTTTAGGCTGTGGAGGCTGAAAGGCACACACACAACACAGTTCTCATCAGCAAAGCTTTACAGTGTGAATGCCCGAGGGCCAGGGGAGGAAGAGATCAGCTCTCTTGCTCCAGGTACAGGTGGCTGCACTGCAGTGGGAGGCACTTGGCTACTTTTGGGGGAGCCATTTCCAGGCTGTGCTCTCTAAACATGCTCCACAGGGACAAACTGTTTCCAGGAGCTGGCTTCTTGCCCCAGCAGGGCTGGCCCTTTTCATCTCTGCTCACTGCAGCTGGAATAAACACACAGGGAAGCAGAGGGGTGCATGTAGTTCTCATAAAAATGTTGCACAGTGGCCTTGCATCTACTTTAATGCTGAACGGGTGAGGGAAGAAAAGAGGATAATGTTCATGAATTAAAGTTACAGCCCTTTCCTCCTCTGCTACTAATCCCCATTCAGATTTAATCAGACAAAGAGTCCTCTGGTCTGAGCGATTGCAGCAACAGCCCGCTCCAGAGAGGCTGTGCCTCAGCAGCTGTTGTGCCAGCTCACAATGAAGGCACAAACGTGGCTTTGAGAGGTTGGGATCTGAAACACAGCAGCAGGTAGCGACAATGCCAAGGGGCATTGGGAAAAATATCAGGCAATGCCACACGGATCTGTGCCTGATAGCTGAGCTAACCAGTCAGGTTACATTTTGGGAGTGTTGCAAGAGGAGTGTGGAGGGATGCTAAAAACCCCAAAGATGACAGGCAGATAGTGGAGAACTGGGAGAGCTGGATGAAAAATGTAGGAGGTTCATGTGGTTTCTCTTTAGGACTGCATCAGCCAGATGGGTCCAACATTTGGCAGGAAAAAGATCCTTTGCCACAGAGTTCAGAATAGCTCAGATTGGAGTTTTGAACAGACTCATTTGTGTGAGGGAAGGGGGAAACAGTAGTGGTATTCTGAAGGAAGGCACTGCAAGACCTTGGCCAGGAGGACATAGTTTGAAGTTGACATATTGGTTATGGCCTGAAAAATTGGCAGGATAATAATTCTGTACTCCACCATGGAAGGACTTTGTGAATATGAAGAGCTCTGCTCTAGCTGGGTTGAATTTGAGACCACAGGATATATCTGTGAGGAGAAAATTGTAGGATATCAACGTTTGTTTTGTACAAAGAAGTCTTGGTCTGGGACAAAAAGAAATCTGTGACCATGATGCTTTATGAGGTGGTGCCTATATTCAGAGGAAAAGCATTAGATTCATCTCTTCTGACATTTGCCTTCCTCTGAGCTAAGGTTCCCAGGCCTCCCTAATGGTCAGTAAAAGGAGGTATTTTCAGGGCATCTAACCTAGTTTGAATATTCTTTTCAGGGTGAGGAGGACTGTTATGAAAAAGTGTTTGCATGGATTATAAAGAGGGACACAATTGGGGAGCTCAGAGACACCCAGACTGCAGACGCCTGCTTTTGCTAAATCCTGACCCAGAGAGAATCTTACAGAAGCCTAGGGGCATTCCTGATCCAAAGAACAATGAGGGAATGAGCAATAAGGATACAAAACACTGAATCTGATGGCAAACAGGGTCTCCAGGAGAAAAGTGTGGTCAATGACCCAGAGGTGACAAATGAGAGAGGACAAAGCATCTGCTCACCCTGTAATACTGCAGCAGGACTGCAGCAGGACAAAGACAGGGCTAGACAATGTTCTCAGAACCTTTGCCAAGGAACAGAGCAGTTCACAAAATCACAGAATCAGAGAATATGCTGAGTTAGAAGGGACCCACAAGGATCATTGAGTCCAACACTTAGCCCTGCACAGGACACCCCAAGAGTCATACCATATGATGCCTGAGAGCATCGTCCAAAACTGTATGTTTGCACAAAATCAGTGTCAGGATAAAGCCAGATCTCCTGCTTTTGCTCCATGGCCAAGGCCCTGGCATTCCCCATACCTGTCAAACAGCAAAAGCTGCCTGAGTAGTGGTATAAGCACTCAAAAACATGGAAATTATGAGGCTGAGAGCATCCAAAGCTGATGGTTTTGGAATAAGGTGCAAGGACGAGTTTTGAGAAGCCCCTGTGTGCAGAGGGGAAGTCCTTTGTCTTCCTTTGATGCTGTGAGAGAGCCGCCAGCTCCCAGCTGGGCTGCTTGCTTGGCTTTTGGCCAAGACTCCGAAGTGTATCACAGCCCCCCTTTCCTTGCTGTTGGGAGGGCCTCCTGGTCTGGCTGACAGCCCAACACACACCTAAAGCACTAGAAAACCTCTGCCCTTCCTTACAGAAAGATAAGATATGGTAACAGTTGCCAGCTCCCCCATCCCCACGTTCAGACGTAATTAGTACTAAAACTTAGTGCCTGTGGGGTTGGCTTCAGAGCACCCTGCAGTTATATGTTTTGGTCTATGAACACTCACTCTGCCAGCCTGGAATTGGTGAGGCCACATGGCAGAACTCCCACTAAATGACACCAGAACGGGGTAGTTTCCTGGTAAATCCTCAAATTATAAGCAACACCCAAGAAACAAATTAGGTTCAACCTACAGGGCTCCTAGATACCTCCAGCCACTGAAACCTCCAGATCCTGCAGGGAAACATACCCTTTATTGCTGCTTGGTGTTGTCTCAACAGATCTTTGCACAAAAAAGCAGAACTTGGGCTTCTCAATAATAGGGAGACCTCTAGAGCAACTTGTCTACCTTATGGGAAGGTGTATTTAGATAGGAATGCTTTTCTTCTACATCTGTGTTGTCTCTGTAGGGTACCCTAGTGCCAGAATATCAGTGGCTTTTTTGCAGTCAGGCTTGTAATGGGTGATGGATGCTGCCTGCTGCCATCAGCCTGAGGAACTGGGTTTTCCCCTGTGGATGTGTCAGCCAAGGCTTGGCTTTAAGGAGATTCTGGATGAGGAATACAGCACCAGTGTCACCATATGGGAACAGGAGGTGATAGCTGGCTGGATGAGAGCTGTAGACTGGAAGGGAACTGCTGGGTATGGGAAGAGGCAGACAAAGGATAAAAGTCCTATGATAGAAGCAAAAATTGCTTTATCTGGCATCTTTGTGAGACATCAGCATTTTTGCATTCCCCAAATATTCCACGGTACATAAATGACTGGCAATTAAGGATAAAAAGGCAGGGGAAAATTATGGTATCTGACTAAAATTTTCTGCATTTTGGATGCTGACTTTTCTTAGATTTGTGTAGTTGCAAGTGACCATTTTTCCAAGCAGAATTTTCTGTGTTAATGCATGTAGCTCTGAACATGAAAGCAAACAACATCTGGAAGCAAACTACTTATGACGAGTGCCATTAAGAATTTCAATCTGGAAACCACAAAATGATCCCTAGCACATGTAAATGACTCTGCCAATCTGTTTCTTTCCTACCCACTAAGCATGACAATGACACTGTGTTTATTTTCCTGGCTGGGGGTCTTGCTGCTTACCTCGGCTTTATGAGCAGGCTTCAATCAGCACCTCCCTAGCGGAGACATGGCAGGAGGACTCCCACTACCACAGGCAGTACCCCATCCACACAGGCAATACCATCCTAAAGGAAAGGGTGTGAAGTGAAGCCATTCACAGCACCACAGAATCCAGACAATCCCACTGCTATGGGCAGGAACACCTTCCGCCAGACCAAGTTGCTCAGAGCTCCATCCAACCTGGCCTTGAACACTTCCAGGGACATCCATAAATTCTGTAGGCAACTGTGCCAGTGCCTCACTACCCTCACAGTAAAGAATTTCTTTTTAATATCCAAACCTACCCTCTTTCGGTTTGAAGGCATTCCCCTTTGTCCTGTTACTGCATGACCTTGTGAAAAATACCTCTCCATTGTTCTTGTTGGCTCCCTTAAGGTACTTGAAGGCCTCAATAAGGTCACTCCTAAGTCTGTTGTTTTCCAGGCTGAACAATTCCAGCTCTCTCAGCCTTTCCTCATAGCAGAGCTGTTCCATCCCTCTGATCACCTTGGTGGCTCCTCTGTGCTGGCTCCAGCAGGTCCCTGTGGTTCCTGTGCTGGAAGCCCAGGGCTGGATGCAGTGCTCCAGGTGGGTCTCAGCAGAGCAGAGCTGAGAATCCCCTCCCTGCCCTGCTGCCCACGGGGCTCTGGGTGCAGCCCAGGACACATTTGGCTCTCTGGGCTGGGAGTGCCATGGCTGGGCCATGTGCAGCCTCTCACCCACAGCACCCCAAGCCCTTCTGGGCATGGCTGCTCTCTCTTCATTCCACAGCCTGTGCTGATTCCCTAATCTCTGGAAGCATTTAGTCTCCCACTGGCAATGGAAACAGCCTTGAAAATGACTAGAAATCCTAAAACCATCAAATAATTTAGAGTCAGGCTCCCTAGGGAAGTGTAAGGGCATATGCAAACGGTTACCTAATCACAGTCTAATTACCCAACTGGAATTTGGCCAGGATGCTGAGACTGCGAGTAGTACCCTAAGGAAAGGGTTTTAGGGTCTCTGATGAGTGCATACACTTGGGATCCTGGCTCTGTACACTTAGCAGGAATTGTAGAGGAGCAGAAAGCATGCCTAGTACTGCCAAAAAGCCACTCTGGGCTAAGCAAATGATATTGCAGGTTGGTTACTTCTTCACAGCCTCATACTTCTAGAAATTAGACAGCTACCTCTGCCTTCCAGCAGCTTTTAGACTCCCCAGGGATTAACTGGCAGGGACAGCTTTTGGTTCAGATGGTGGACCAAGGCTTAACCTTCTGCTGGGTGTCCCTGTCATGATCCTATCAAATTATATTGATGGATGTCACTACAGACTGCATGGCTTCAGTGCCCAGATTTGAGAAACTTCAGCGATGAGGAAAGGGAATGGCATCTCAGCAGACTGGGCAAGTTTGTTTCCCATAGGTGATGGGAGGCTAGACCTGAGCAGCTCTCCAATCCCTCCTACACCACTCTGCTTTCCACTGAGGCATCTGGCCGTATCTCAATGGCATTACTGCGTTGTTGCCTTTTCCTCCAGGATTGTTTTACTTTTGTGTGTGTCCCTTTCCTCAGTGAGAATCTTGCACAAGGCAAGACCTGGCAAACTCAAGTCAGTTAAAGGCATTTCTTGCATCCCTGCTCTGACTGTAGGCTCTGAGAGAAGCTGCAGCTGAGCCCTTCTTAGGCAGATAGGAAGAGAAGAGGGAGAAGCAGGGAGGGAAATGACAGCCCTGGAATCAAGCAGGTGCTCTTTAGCATGGGGATGGGGGTTGAGGGTTTTGGTGGTCCCGGCTCCCTCCCTTTGAGAGGGATCAGACAAGTCTCCCAGGTTTGCTGAGGGATGGCTGTGGAGTCATGGTGCAGTGAGGCTCAGGGCTGCCCCATCACCCCACAGTTATAATCCAGTGATCAGGGACTGCTTACCCTTCAGCTTTCACAGCTTCCTGCCAAGGCAAACCATGATCCTTGCAGACCCCTTATCACAGTGCCAATGTTTAAATACCCTATCTGTCCCAGGCTGTTTCCCTCCAACCTTTGCTGATTTTCCTAAGCAACTTTATGTAACCAGCTGGGCTGGATTTCCATGAGCATACAGCAAAGGCTTATTGACCTTTTTTGTTGTTTTATGACAGAAAAGAAAGTTGGAAGAGCAGTTTTTTTTTTTTAAATTACATTTTATTTCTTTTTATCCTTGGCTCTCAAAAGAGGCTCAAAGAATTAATGGATGATGTCCATTCTTATTGCAACATAAAAATATAATATCCAGCCCAAGAAATACAAGAAATTTGGGACTGTTAGCTACAGTTCTGAATTTTGCTTTTGTATTTGCATTTTATCAACTTATTTCATTCAAAGATGCAAACTAGTCCCCAGATGATACCCATCCTATTAATGGTGCTTCTACATGGAAGATTTCAAGAGGATCCTCTATTTCAGTTATTTCAAGACTCACCCTCTCAGACCTGCCTTCAGAGATAGAAGGTGAAGTTCAGGAACAGGGTAATAAAGAGTTATGGTTCATAAAACAACTTTCAGGCTGTATTGTTGCATGTTTTGTGACTTATCTCCACCTGCAGTTCGCTCTGTTATTAAGCTGCCCCGCAGCTGCCAGGCATACTGTATTGTGGAAACAGGTATGTAAAATCTGAAGAGTCCTTAATTTTTATTTTTTGTTTCAAAAAAGTTTTGAGGGAGTAATGGGAAAAAATTACAATGTGGACAGTGAGATATTTCTTAATTACTTGTTAATGCTTGTCTTACACTGCAGCAATCAGCAGCAGAGTGCTAGACATTGCATGGGCATTTAGTGAAATGGATAAGCTTCTCTTATCTTTGCATTTAAAATTCTTTTAAAAAGGATTTTTCTAAATCCTTTGGAAACGGGCAAAAAAGGGACTGAGAATGTGAACTAGAGAGACTCCTGGTGAACTGGGGAGAACAGAACTGCAAAATGCTTGCTTTTTGCACATCCCTTTGAGGAAGCTGGTGGCGAAAATGTCACAACAAACAGGCTTTTACTCCACTATTGCATCTCCAGAAGCTTGGAGGAGGAGGGCCAGCTTGTCTGCTTTCCCCTTTTTCTAGCAGGAAGGTAGGGAAGGCAGGGAACACATGTACACTGCTTGAACTCCAGCACCATGGAAAAATTTAGCTGGAAGGTTAAACAGCTTGTTTGCATAGGAAGTGTCAGTCACTTGGCCTCATCTAGAGGGCTAATGGCTCTACTGAGCTGTGTGAGGTTGGCCCTTCCCTGCTATATACTTTATTCCTCCAGAAAGTAATTTTACAAGAGCACTATTTTGCTCTTGTAAAATTCTCTGACAAAAAGCATGTTATACATAAACACAGTTAAATACCCTCCCGTTTTTTTCAAGAGTCTTGCCAAAGCATTTTTTTATCTTTTAATATAGAAACCTCTCTTCTCCCCCTGCTGCTCTCAGGTACACTATGATGAAAAATCACTCCAGAGAGAAGAAACTCTCAGCTGCCCCACAGCAAAGTGAAAGACATCCAATTTTCTGCTTGTGATACTCTTTCCTACAGGCTGACTGACTTGGTGGTGTTGACTGTGGTGTTGGGATGGTGATGCCAGTCAAGCAGGCAGAAGAACCCTTTGTGGTCTCACAGTGCTTCTTCCTCAGAACCAATTGCTTCTGCTGTGTTTGCCAACAATTTCAACTTTGACAAATAGCTCCTCTTTTATGTCTGACAAATGTTCATCTTCAAAGAATAAAAACCACAAAAGCAAGAGAAAAGCTACTCCCCTAGGCTCCTCTGTTGAAGAATAGCCTTCTGCACTGCTCAAAGATCTGCTAATGTGAACAGAACAGTAACTGAAGACACAGCTGTAAGCCAGGAAACAAGCCTAGGCAGGCTAAGGGGATTTTGCACCTTGCCAAGTTCCTAGTGGTTCTTCTTGGAAAGGGAAAATACCTGATTTGCTTGAAATAAAATATTTATTGACTCCCTTTTAAGAGGAAAGCCACTACTCAATTTAGACATTAATCCAGTCAAAGAGCAGTATGGAACAACAGAAGGGGTGTCACCTGCTCCTGTAGAACCAGAAGGTGACCATCTCACAGGACTCCACAGATCCGTGTAGCTGATCTGTGGCACCACAACCAGGCAACACGGCTTTTATCCTGATGTGACCAGCTGTGCACAAGACATGCCACTTGTACTTGAGAAGTTCTAACTCAAACTGAAAAGGTGAAAACACAATACAGTCAGAAACAGGAATCTCTAGACTTTTTTTGAAAAAATACTTTTTTTTTTAAAATCTGAGAAAGCAAAATTAGAAGATGGAGTTGCTGGCTCATGTCTAAATATTAGAAAGACAGAAACACTACTTTAACTGAAGGGTGAAGTTGGCAGAATGATGAATATGAGTATGTCAGGATGTTGGAGCAGTTCCTGTGAAGTGCCATGGCAAATACCCAAACTGTTCGTAAAGGAGAAAGAGCTAGGGAAAATGGGCAGTGTGACTGTAGGAACAGGGGTTCTGATCCCAGGGGTCTCTTCAGTCCTGTGTCCCATACCACTATCAGACTGCCAGACAGTATGTATGTGTTGTTGAGGGGATAATTAAGCTAAATGCAGCCAAGAATAAATATTGCTCAAAGTACAGTATTTTTGCTGATCAAAATGATCCTTTCAGCCTAAGGCAGAGGCTTTCAGGGCACCTGAGGACACTTTAGCTTGTGGATATGCTACAACAGAAATCGTGTGTCCACCAGGATCAGGGAAGTGATTGTGCCTCTGTATTTGGCACTGGTGAGACCACACCTTCTGTCCTGTGTCCAGTTCTGGCCCCTCAGTTCAGGAGGAACATTGAGGTGCTGGAGTGGGTCCAGCTGGAGCTGGGAAGGGGTCTGGAGTCTGAGGAGGAGTAAATGAAGGAGCTAGAGGTGTTTAGCTGAGAGAAAAGGAGGCACACAGGGAGCTTATCTCTGATAAGAGTGGTATTGCTCTGCCAGTGACCTGAAAGGAGGGTGTAGCCAGGTGGGGGGCAGTCCCTTCTCCCTACAGCCAGGGACAGGTGGAGAGGACATATTCCCAAACTCTTTGAGGAGAGGTTTAGGTTGGACATTTGGAGAAATTCCTTCACAAAAGAGGAGATTAAACACTGGAATGGGCTCTCCAGGGAGGTGGTGGAGTCACTGTCCTTGGAGGTGTTTAAGGAAAGACTGGACATAGCCCTTTGTGCCATGGTCTGCTTGACACAGTGGTGTTAGGCCACAGGATGGACTTGATGATCTCAGAGGTCTTTTACAACCTGATTGATTTAACGATTCTGTGATACCTGCTTTTGGAAAAGCAGCAATAGTGGCACATTGCATGCTGGCTAGGTGAGGGATCAATCCTAGCATGTTTGGTTAGATCCCAGGGAATTATCCCTGGTGGGGTCTCTACTTTGCTTTGCAGCTCACTGCTTGGACAGACAAAGTTGAAATTGTTGGCTACCCATGTGTGGAGCTCTGGGTGTAGTCTGCAGTAAAATCCTAGTGTATTGCTCAAGGAAAACTGCCTCAACATGAACAAGAAATGCCATGTCTGGGATGCTTGGGATAATTGGATGAGAAATGGGTTCAGTTCTATCAACTCTGCCATGAGCAGTTGAAAGACTTTTCTGCAGAGCAGCTGTAATTGAAAGATCAGTTCCCACGGAAGCTACTCTCATGTAGAGGGGTTTTGCCCTGAGATGAAAGGACCCCTCTTGCTTCTCCAGCCTTTTGAATATGCATTTGTAATCTAAAAGCTGGCAGGGCTCTTTGTGATGTTTTAAATGGTTATGCAGTGACAATGTTCATGCATCTCATCATCCCTAATGTATTTATAATCAGGACACCCTTTGATACCTGCTTCCTTAAAAATAATCCTCACCTCCATTTTGTGGGTGGAAAATTAAGGCACAAAAACTGAAGCCTACCCAAGTGGTCATGCTGTGCACGGAGGAAAGCTAAATGGCTGCAGAGTTCCTGAGCATGCCAAAAGGAAGGGCTCAGTACAGGGACTTGAGGGTTGGACAGGACAGCTGGGGGGGGCTCTGCTTCAAGAGGCAATTAAAATTAAGCCACTGATTAATGCCTCAAATTTCCAGACCACTGTCACTTCTAGATGTCATCAATCTTTAGGAAAGGACAAGACTGGGACACTGAAAAGAGGATGTTCCAAGTTGCAGCCCAGAGTTTGGCTGCTTGTTTGGTAGGGGCTGATGCCCTGTCACCTTGCTACAGGTGCAGAATGTTACCCATTCCCTAACCTTTAAATTGTTTTGAACATTTTTGAGTGTTAAAAGCAACATTATAGTTCATGTATAGTTGAGAGGGTGGCAGGCTGCTTCCCTGTACATTTCAGTGCATGCATACAGTGTTTTTAAGCTAGTGCACTGACTAAAGGCTGCAATCCATCCCAGAGAATGGTACATTTCAAGATGTTACTCAAATGTGTATTGCACACAGGTAAACCACCACATCATGTTGTCCCCTAGTGGTTGTGCAAATATTACATTTTATTAATAAATAAATAGATCAGAAATACCAGTGAAAGCCATTTCAGTAGCCAGTTATTTTACAGTCAAATAAATCTGAGGGCTGCCTCCCAATATCAGAATATCAATCAACTGCTTAGTCTATATTCAGCACTGAATTCCTGCCAAATGTCATAGGGTAAATTAAAAGCTTTTTTTTCCTTATCTTTAGAGCTTAGCCCCAAAAACCAGGTCTGAGATGATTTTTTTTTGTCAGTTGCGTAACAGTAAAAATGGTTTAGCAGATCTAAACCCTTTCATTTAAAATAAAGCCCATGTGGGTTTGCTATACACTGACTTTCAGCCTGACCCATTCTCTAGCAATAAATGCAAAACTCAAAAAAATGCAGAACAAGAAGAGAAGAAGCAAACACAGTTTATGCAGACTGCAAATATAACTACAGTATTGCTCTCTGAACAGGGAAAGTAGAGCAAATAGGCAGGTATAAAACAGCTGGTAAGCTGCAGTGACTGGAGTATCACCCATTTATTACTTTCCTATTCAACAGCAGGTGAACTCAGACCAATGGCTGGGGTCTGAGTAACAGAGAAGATTAACTCTTGCTCTTCAGGGAGTAAAAAAATCAGGTGTCACTTTGGAGTTGACAGTAATGCCTTTGTTTTGTGTTTGCAGAGTACCTTTTGTTGTTCAGGAAGGCAGATATTCTCTGTGTGTATAGAAGTTACTGTAGTGTGCTCACTGCACTGTGTTTTTTCTCCTTAATTTAGCAGAAGCCACCAATTAAAAAAAAAGTACACTGCTGATGGAGTGTGCTGCCTGTGCTACCAAAACACACTATCAGCTGCACAATTTAGATCTGGTCTGCTGCAACAGTTTTTAGGGGTTTTCTTCTAGTTAAGCATTTGTGAACCTGACACTCCCTTTTGTGGATTTTTAGAAACAAACTTGGAAAGATCAGCCATATTTAACGGCTTGAGAACAGCACAAAACTTGGGGTTTTTTTAGCCCTCTTTCTACTGCAGCTTTTCTATCTCTAAGCTATTTTTTGTATTTATGATAACAATGCCCAGAGGAAGAACTAAAAACAATAACAGAGCAAAATCCATTGGGGAGTGTCACTTCAGCTGGGAAAACATAAGGAAGTTGATTTCAACGAGCAAGCATAATGTAGAAAAAGGTAACTCTACCATGCAGAAGTTTTGCAGCAATGACTTTCTCTTCCAACCTATCTGAGATGGAAAGGAGAGGAGACAGACACACAAGTAGAAACAGATTTCTTTTGATTAGACAAAGTCTGGTAAAACATTTACGTCTAATTAGACCTCAGAACTGCAGGGAAATCATAACATCTGTGATAACCCCAGCATTCACCGTTACTGCTGGTGGTTAGAGATCTCATCCTAGCTACAAGACACTTAATTGCCGCACTTGCTAATAACCTATTACTATGATTTTAAAATGCATATGACATCATCTGCCCTTGATGAGATAATTTTCCTATTCTGGTAGCATTTACAAGCTGTGGGCAAGATAGGGACTTGCTGTACCAGGTGCTGTGTGACACATTCTGTGACAATTATGGTCTCGAATGTTTTAATTTTTAAATTAGGACAGGCAGAGCAATGGGGCCCAGTAAAGGGAGGAGAGCAGTCATGATGAGATTGTGTGGTTGTGGCAGAAATTAGTTTATGTACAGTTCAAAGGATTTTGTTTGCAACAAGGCTGCAAAGAAGACAGGAAAGGAAAGGCATCAGGGCAGCTCATGGACGCCTGAGCACACCTTTTGCTAATGAAAACCTCTGAGGCTCTGAAGAAATGCAAAGGAGCAGTAGAGATGTGAAAAGGCCAGGGCCAGGGCACTACACCCTGAGACACATGGGAGGTAAATAATGATGGACTTTGCAGAGTGAAACACTAACTTCTCTTCAAGTTAACTAGGAAGTCAGAGGCCCCAGCTCACAGGTGGGGCAGCCTGGGATGAGGTACTGCCACAATGCAGAGTCTGCTGCTGCTGCATGTGATAAACTCACAGAGAAACAAAGCAGAGCTTTTGAGGAGTCTAGCAGCATTTCAGCAGCACTAAAGCCACTTCAGGGGCAAAAAGAGGAGATTTCTTCCTTGGCTGCCTCAGTGCTGGCACTTGCAGCTCCCTGCACTGACAGTTCCCATTCACACTGCTAAGTGGAAGTGTTCCCAGTCCCTCGAGTCTGCCTTTGGTAACACCCTTAGCACACAGTCTGGTTGATTGTTTGCAGGAATATCATAGTTTATCCTTACAAGTGGTTCCTCTTGGTATCTCAGAGATATGTATGTTTTTGACACATTCCCTTCACTGATGCACTTCTGGGCAGCAAACATAAAAGCAGAAATATCTGCTGTGCAGAAATTACATCTCCCTTATCTAGGTGTGAACCTTGGGAAGGATGGTTGGTTTTTGAAATACCCGACTAGGAGTCTTGTCCTTCACACTCTCTGCAGACTTTGGAGTTGTTCTAAACATTAACTGAACAGCAATCCCATTATACGACATTTTGCTGTTGAGTTTAAATTTCAGAAATTATTTGCTAGATCTTCTGTTTGGAACTAGAAGCACATTCTGCAGTGTTGTGGCTATTTATAGTTTGGGATGAAGCAGCACTAAAAGCATTAGAGGCAATCAGAGAAAACTGCTAGAACTGGACTCAAGGGAAACCACCTCAGGAGGTTCTTTCTGCAACAGGCAGCTGACCTGTGACTGCTCAATCAGAAGATGAGGACGCAAACTTCTGGAGGGGTCTGAGATAGACTAGATAGGCAGAGAGCTGGACTGGGCATTACCAGCCACACAAACAGGAGGGTTCTGGAAACCCTCAGAGCTGGCTGGCCATTGTAGCCGGAAGGGTACGGAGACAGCTTTAGGACACAGTAATCACATCTGCTTGTCCCGCTTTTCCCTAAATGTCGGCTTATGGCTTTTTCCATGTGTGGAGGAAGATACAGACAGCTGCTGCTGTGCATCAGTTGAGATTCTTCATCACCAGCTGAGCTCCTTCATCAGCAGTGGAGATGGGGAAGGGCCTTGAGGGGAAGCCCTCCATGTGAGGAGCGGCTGCGGTCACTTGGCCCGTTTATTATGGAGGAGACTGAGGGGTGAGCTCATAGCAGCTTACCTCTTCCTCAGGAGCGGAAACAGGCCAGGCACTGATCTGTTCTCTTCAGTGACCAGTGACAGGACCTGAGGGAATGGCCTAAAGTTGTGTCAGGGGAGGTTTTGGTCGGGTTTTGGGAAAAAGCTCTTCACCCAGACAGTGGCTGGGCACGGGAACAGGCTCCTCAGATAAGTGGTCACAGCACCGAATCTGACAGAGTTCAAAACGCGTTTGAACAATGCTCTCAGGCTCATGGTGGGATTTTTGGGTTGAGCTGTGCGGGGCCAAGAGCTGGACTCGATGATCCCTAAGGGTCCCTCTCAACACAATCCAAAATTCTTACGCTAGCACCTCGCAAGCTGTCCGAGCACTCCAGCGAAGACACATCCAGGGCGTTCCTCCTCCACTGAGTTCCCTCACCTTTCGGGAGCGAAACAAAAGCCTGAAAAGAAGAGAGCCAAGCAGCACAGCCCCGCGCCCGAGCGCAGCACGCCCGGCCGGCCGCGGGCTCCCCCTGACGCGTCCGTCGTCACTCGGCCCTGCCCCGGCGGGACGGCCCCGCCCCGGCTGAGGCGCCGCCGCCGCCCGGTGTCCGCGGGGCGGCATGAGGAGAGCCGGGGGCGGCTGCCGGGGCCGCCATGTCGCTGCTCTGCGTGCGAGGTGAGCGGGGCGGCGGTGGCGGCGGAGCGGGGGGACACGCCTGGGCAGGGTTTGGCTTTGTCCTGGGTGAAGTGGGTTTCAGCCTCCCTGGAGCGGGGACGGGCGTGCCGGTGCCTCCCCGCCCTGAGCCGCGGGCGGCCGCGGCCCGGGCCGCCACCTGCACCCCTGGGCCGGAGGTGCCGCATGGCGAGGGAGCAGGTGCGGGTCCAGGAGCGGCGGTCCCGGCCGGGAAGGTCCGGGGCCCCGGGAGGAGCCGTGGCTGACTTTGGGAGTTGGCTCGGACACGAGTTGAATTGCCCAGTGAACGGCGCGGGCAGGAAGCAGGCTGCTGTCACTCCGTACACTCGCCCTAGAGCGTGCTTTGTTATTTCGCATACATTCCTAATTACCTCCTCATGCTGCTATCGAGCCTCGTCCCCTTGCTGAACAGGTTGCAGGAAGCCGGCACTTTCTCAGCTCAGCGGATTATAGTGCTGTCTCCGGTTTCCCATTTCTTGCTGCCTAGCGCTAAAAAATAATGATAAAGAAATCCGTGGGGGAAACCATCTGCCAGGGCTCACGCCGCTGGGACGTGTCTCCCTGCACTGAACGCCGCGGTCACCGGGCGTCCCCGAGCGCAGCCGTGCCCTGCGGCTTAAAAGTGTAGTTTTAATGTTCTCAGCTCCTTTGCCAGGAATGATAAAAAAACTGGCACTGCTGGCAGTTCAGCTCTTCTTTTACACACACGGGTTTATTGATAACAGCGCCCTATCCGGCTGTTCTTCACTCTTTTGAGTCAAAAGCCCTGTGTTGGTGATGGTATAAGATGCCCAACAGAGCATCTTGAGATGTGTTCTTCTGGGGAGAGCGCTGCTTTTGGGGAGTGTTTCTGAATTAAGTTTCAGCTCTTTTATTAAACACATGTTTTGTTTAAGGGCTTAGGAGAGGTGCGCAAGTGCAAAGTTTATCTTAAATATGGTTTTTTTACACTTCTGTGTAAACTGTGAAGTGCAGACTTGTCTAGCCCATTTGGAAGGTTTTGTCAAAATTTCTTCATTGAAGATGATTCTTATTAGCCGGAGGATGCTTATGTGTGTTACAGGGTTTTTAAAATTCTTTTTGGTGGTTTATCCTCAAAATGTTTCCAGAGTGTCCTTGAAAGTAATATGGGTTTGATACCACTTGAAGCTGATTGTCTTTAAGAATGTATTTTCATGCTGTTCACGAGAAATAGTGAAAGAACATGAACTGAATGATTGAGCTGCTGAAAGTGTCTTCTGTTTTCAAGGTGTTTATTCTTGATCTGTAGAGTTTTTAGGACAAAAGCATTTCAGGAGCCTGGAATGGTGTGCTTTTGTGTTTCTTTTATTCTTTGTTTGTGTGAAGAGCTAAAGAAGAAATTTGAGGTGGCTGGTGAGTTTGTGTGAAGAGTTACTGTGAAAATTTTATCTTCCATTTCCATCTGCTGTGTGAAGACAGTAGAAGACACGAGAATTCATTTAAATAGATGATACTGAACAACTTTGTTATAAGATTGCAGAATGTAGTCAATTTACTAAACATCAAGAAACATGTTTTCTGAAATAGGCATGACTGAAAGGATGAGCTGATGAGATCTCACAAGAAGCAACTATCTAACATGATATGGAAGTATGTTGAGGTGGAGCACTGTGAAAAACAAAACAGATACCAGGAGCTGAGATAAAACAACAGAGGGAAGGAGGAAGCGGCTTTATTAATTGTTACTTTTTTTAAAAAGCCCAACAAAATGGCACTTCTCTTGATTCTTTTACCTTTCCACCGAAATGAACTAATCTTGTTGAGACAGCAGGGAGCTGTTAGTAAGAAAGTTGGAAAAGCTGTTTTTTTTTTTCTATTCAAAATGGTACACATATAAGACTACATAGTAGTGTGGGGTTGGATGATGTAGAGCTGAGACTAACAAAGACAGACAACAAAAACCCCCATGGAATAAATGTAGGTGATTGGGGACACTGTTCATAGCATCTGGATTGCAGTTTTCCATATAAAGGAAAATGTGGAAAAAGCTGTAAGTGTCAGCATCACAAGAAGCCTGCCAGTGAGAAGGATAGTGTTTTAATTTATTGATTTATTTTGCAGCCCCCTTGAATTGTGTGCATTAATAGTATTTTAATGAATCGCTAATCTAAAACAGTGCTCAGTGTTTGTGACCAAACGTGTCTGGGTGCTGCCTTTGTTCCTGAAAGACCAGCTAACATATATGTCTTCTTGATGTCAAGTGCTACATTTCTCTTAATTTCTTGGAGAACAAATAATTTTTTGTGTATGTGTTCTTTTTTCTTTTTCCCCTTTGTTTGTTTTGGTTTGTTGTTTGTTTTATTTGTTGTTGTTTTGTTATGTGGCATTTTTTGTTTGTTTCTTTGGTGTATTTTGTTTGCTTTGTTCTGTTTTTTCCAGAATCATTGAGCTGTATCTGCCATAGAAATAGGAAACACCTGACAGAAAATCTAAGCTCAGAGGAATTGTGAGTCTGGGCTTGTCTGCAGCAGTTCAGGGGATGTGTGAAATAAGCCAGTGGTAATGGGCTGTTGTAGGAGCAAATTAAGGGATTCTTTTGAAGCAGGAAAATATGCAGCGTGTGTAAGTGAAGTGAAGGAGAAAAGAAATCCTGAATATTACATGATTGAGGCTTTTAGGAGACTTCTTTGTATTTTGATTCCACTGCTTAAGTGCAAGAGAGGTTGCATACACTCCTGTTCAGAGCAGCTGTGTCTGGATTATGTCTGATAATCTTCTCTTGGCATAGTTTGCTTTATTAGTTTGCATTTAGTGTTGTATTTGTGAAAATAGTACATATTAAATAAAACTAATCCCAGGGAAGCAGTCTAGTTTTTCACATCACTCTTGCATTTTTAACTTTCTTGTAACTGTTGATTTTACCCCACATCTAAATTGGATAAAATTTATTTTCCTGATATTTCCTGTCTCCTGAGTTGGTGATGGGAATAACTGCTGTCTCAGCACAGCTTGCAGGGGTCATAGTAAAGTGGGCCCTGCTGAGGCTGGATCACTTGGTCACTGGCTCTGTTTATCACTGTCCTGACACATAGTTCATGCCCTTTCACCTGCTCACTTTTATTGCATCCTTCTTTGTCCCCAGCCCTTGCTACCTCAAGACTGATGGTTCTCTTCTAGTTTTTCTCCTCTCTGCTTCGTAGCAGCTTATGCTGTATCTTCACTGTCACTGTATTCCAAAGTGTTTGACCTGCCTGGTCCACCTGATAATTATAATGCCAGGGATGTTGGCAGTGGGTTCTTCCCTCATCCCTGTGCACAGTACCTGACTTGGTCCCATAAGGTCATGGTGCTTTCGTGTAATGTGCCTTTATCTTGGGGTCTGATATCTGTGTGAGGTTTGGCTGCCAAAGTTACATGGAAGAATGACTTGGGTGAGCTCTTGCACTCTAGAATTTCAAGTTGACTGCTCTTTCAAATGACATTGTCTGGAGGTTAGGAATGATATTTTTTTGTTTGCCTAATGTTTATCTTGTGGCTGCACTGAAGAATTAGAAGAGCTTGTGACATTTTTGTCAAAACAGCTGGAGTGTTGGAATACCACTCCGAGAATTAACTGTCCATCCCTGTGTGGCCAGAAAAATTTGCGTTCCAGTACTGAATTGAACTGTGTTGACTTCCAGGTGAAGGAGACAAAGAAGGAGAATGGAAGTGGATGTTAATAATAAAAGAAATGAAAACATGTTCAGTCTTCTGGTATACTGAGAAATACCTATACCTACAAGTGGCCAAGTGTTAGGAACTTCTCTTTAAAGGATTTTTCGCCTACCTTAGTGTAATGGCCTCAACTTACCTCAGTGTTCTCTGAAAGACTGAATGCTGTTAGGACTGTTCTGAAGTGGTTGTAGAATTGAAAAAAAAAAACATATCCACCTTTTTGTAGGTCAAAATTATGAAGAATTGAACATTAAAAGTCGTAGCAGAAATGCAAGGTTATAACATGAGGATATTAAAATAACCTAATAATTCATTTAGAATTTGCTGTGTGACTATTATGAACTGCATTTCACTAGTTGTCCTTAGTCAGGAAGTAACCAGTGTCAGTAGTGCTGGAGCACAATAAAGTGCATTAGGAATCTGGGTAATAAGGCTAAAAACAAAGTGTTCTCTACTGAAAGAACATTTTGTGTTGAGAGTTAATTTTAGGTTTATAAAGGTGTAATTGGAGAGAACTTTTTAAGATTTCTAGCTTTTTCTGTTGCTCAGTAAAACCTGCAAACCATGTCTGGCTTTTGAGCCACAGGTGATCATCTGATTTCCTATTTGAAATCCTCATCCTTTCAGCTTTGGGCACTGTTAGTGCAAACAGTGTGGAATCTACTTTTTAGGTATTTAGGGGACTATGAACTCCTTGAAATCTCCCTATATTTCTCAGTGGGATGAAGGGATGGTACAGAGGTTCTTCCTGAATTTGAAGAGTGTGTGCTTCCTTTTTGCCCTTATGGTGTACTCTGAGCTGACTCCTTCAATGTGAGATCTGCCAGGCCTAGCTTGTTAAAGTTGTTATTAGCATACTCTTTTAATATGCAATAAAGTGCTGCATTTAATCTAAATGCTGAAAGAACCTAATTTTAAACTCTTAACCATCCAAGATCTAGTTGCAGCTTACACAGCAGCAATGAAAGTCCAAGCAAATTAAACTGCTTTTTTAATCCAGGACCTTATTTCAAATACTTGACTTGAATGCATGTGAAATGCGTATGTCCGATGGCAAATCATCTTTCTATATATTTCCTTTGAATTTTTTTCCTGGATATTTTTTGTGCCTTGTGGTCAATTTTACTGGGTGTTTTGAAAAATACTTTAATTATTCCAAAAAAGCTCTTCTTGCTGCTCCTCCAAGAGATCCTGAACTTGAGGGATGTGTCTAACAACTCTTTCTCTGTTGCCTTTTTGTTCTGATAATTCCCTGTGTGGTCTTGCAAACGGATTTTGAGCTGCTCTGAAAGTCTGTAGGGTCTTCACTAATTCTGCCTCTTTCTTACGTTACAGCTTACTGGTTAATACCTGCCATTTTCTTGGTATGGAAGTGTATGTAAGCAGCTTGGTGTTCTTGCCTCTTGATTGCTAGCATGACTTCTGGAGTCACGAGTTTAAATGGTTTCTCTTTAGCACTTGGATTTGCTTTTCTTTGCTGTCTTTGCTTTCTGACAATACTTCAAAAGTTTGTTTAGTAGTGAAATTGCATTTAATATTGTTGTGTTGATCTAATCATTGTCAGAGAAATGAAATCTTCTTTACTTGTGTTGTTGGTGTGTGCTTTTCTGTGCCTGCTTTAGCCATGTTTACCAAGAGCTTTGTTGAAGTGTTGTTTTGCTTGTAAACTGTCACCAGTAAAATTTGGCAGATGCTTTCTGTAACATGGATTCCTATTCCACAGGTATATCCTGGGGGGGGTTATATCAGCTCTGTTTGCATTTAGAAAGATTTCAGATGGATTGTCTTTTCTCTTAGGCCCTCCTTATACCTGGCTAGGCTGCTGTGCATAATTCTTTTATGCTTTTATTATTTGCCTTTTGACTGGCCTCTGTGTCCTGCTTGGTTTTGTGTAAGTGATAAAAGCCCAGTTGAGAAAGAGTGAAATATGGCAGGCTTTGGGATGGGAAACACCACTGATCATGGCCAGCCTCTCAAGTGACTCTCTATTACTGTTTCACTGGATACTCACCCATACTATGTTGTTTTTCACTTTATTGAGACACTGTTCTACCCTAAGTGAGTTGGGTGTCTCAGAAAATTCCATGTGTGTACAGCTTGATTCAGTCTTTACAAGTTGGTGCTGAATAGCAGGCATCTTTTTTTTTTTTTTACCAGAACTTTAACTCCTTAGACATTTCAGACATTTGTCTGGAGTGCTTGGTGATCTGTAGGTACCTGACCACCTACAGGTGTGCTCTGAGTGTCACCTTGGGTGTCATACTCTGCTCTTCTTGGAGCCTCTTTTCTGATCTCTCTGGATGCATTTAAAACAAAGGTCACTGGGCTACAGACTACTTCAATTACATGCAAGTTGCAGTTTTTTAGACCTTCTGATTTTTATTACTTGTGCATCGAATATTTAATATTATCTTCACTTGCCATGGGCCGGAAAGTACCTGATCTCACAAGTGCTTGCTTCTTCCTGGGCATGTGGCAGATGTTTATGGGATGCTTAATGCTGTTTCACCATCAGCAGTTAAATCAGCTGATGAGTTGGGAGGGCAGTACCCTTGTTGGTGTTTTGTCTCTATTCAGATTTTTTGTTAAGGCTCTTGCTTTTCTGTGCATTTAACTTCCTAAATCTTGGGCCATACAACCTGTGTCAATAGTTTCTTTCTTATATTTTACCATGGCCTGATAGCTCTTTGAAGTGGAGTGGAATTCAGCTGTCCTTCTTGCTTGAGGAGTAGTGGCTTTTTGGTCCCCTGGAAAACATCTAATAAATGATTCCTGAATCTGATTATGATGGTTTTGGTTCATATTTTTTCTTCTTAGTCATTTGGTAGTAATTAGTCTCAACATTATGAAATTAACTCTCTCTGAAATGTCCCTCATGTATTGCAGGGATTGTTTTTGGACATCCCATGTTCTATTTCATTTGATCACAGCCACTGCAGGTAACTATTAAATAATTGCTTTGTGGAAAAAAAGGGGAGTGATGATCCAAAACAGTTGTTCTGCCTGTTTAACAGTTGTTGAGTTGGAATGCTATTTGCAAGTTTTGATAGAACTGAAGTAGTACTGGCAGGCATATGAGCTCTTCAGCATTTCTCTGTTTAACTGTCTTTATATGAGTACTGCTGTCTTCTGTGATGAGCAGATTTCAGCTAAATATATTATGAAATACATTATGTGCATCTATATGTCTGTTTCAGCTGAGAAGAAAGCTTCAAGTCTAATGCAGATTAAAAAAAAACCTCTGAGAAATCTCTGGTTGATAGTTTCATTAAAAGATGCAAATGTGATTTACTTGGTGCATCATAAACATCTAACACATCTCTAACACATTAGTGACATTTAACTCCTTCACCAGGCTTTCAAAACAGATTTCTTACTGTCCTTTTAAGTTATTTTCCCCAGTATAAACTTTGAATAATTGAATAATTACACTTAAAAAACCCAAAATGTTGAGTAGCTACAGATCTTAGCAGCCTTTCCCTCCTTGGGTAGCGTGGGGTGCAAGAGACCAGCTGTGGCTAGAGGATGAAGTTAGATGATAAATCCTCAGCTGAGGAATTTTTTTGACTGGTGCTGGTTGAACTTACTAAGCACCATATTATGGCTTGGGTTCATGTCCTGCTGTTGTGGAAAGTAGCAAGGAATCGGAGCACAGCACTGGCAGGAATGCTGCCTCTCTGATAACTGCATGTGGGCATCCTAAAAATTAAAGGGAATGCTGCCAGCTAATGGTTGTGACTTTGTTGATGTTTCCTCTGCCATGTTGCTCCTGAGTGCATGTTCATCCTTTTGTCAGATGAGCTGGCGTGGGCTTTGGACAGACCTGTGTGGGAGGTGGGTCCGTGTGCTCAGCATGGAATCATTTGCTGAGAGAGGTTCAGCTCATGGAAACCCAGTGTTGAGAGAAAATTGAGGCAGTGTCAGGTATGGGTAAATGTTGCCTGCTTAGTTTACAGGATTTAATTTTTCTGGCCACACTTAAATTTGTAAAAAATCTTAAAATTCCTGGGCAGGATGCATGTAGGGGTAGGAACTATGTTAAAGGAATTAAAAATCCTGATTTTGTTCCCTTTTGGATTGCCTGTGTCTGGGGAGTTGGAGCATTAAAAAACAGAAAGAAAATTTGTTGTTTCAACAGCTTTGTGCTGACCTCAGTTTCTTGATGCTCTTCCTTGCAGTTGAACATACTGTATAAATGGAAAGTGAATTGGACTGGGATGTCTTCTCTGATGAAGGATAAGAGGAGGTGTCTTGTTCAGGATAATCTCTAGCCTAAATCTGTTGGCGAGTTTGAAAAGAAATTTGGCTTCAAGCCTTGACCGTGTCCCTTTAAGGAATACTGGTTTTAACCTTATTACTTAAAGCCCTTGTGACTTAACTCGCTTAAATCTTTACAACCTAAATGCTCTGCTAAACAGACTACAATATTTCCACCATAGAGACCTAATTATTAGGTATAAAATAACTGCAGAATTATGCTTCTAAGTATTGGCACACTTCTATTTTCTCTGCTCAGGCCAATGTAGTAATACTCAGCCTAAAAAACATCATTAAAAAAACCCCAACATGCTTTGTCTGTTCACTTTTGGGTTGCTGCTCTGTTCAGGCAAAATCTGCACCATATAACCAACCTGCTGTTGTCTTTGTTGGCATCTGCTGAAAGGATTTTGGATCTGGAGCTAAATGTGGTGGCCCATGAAAGCCTTCACTTTTCTGAGCTGTTGTGGCAGCACAATGCTGCAGTCCATGTGCCAAGGATTCAGGCATGCTTGGATAAGGCAAAGGGAGCTGTGAAGGAACTGCATCACCTGGAACATATAGGATATTGTAGGGCTTTTGTCCGGTGTCATTACCAAACTCCATTTTCCCCAATCCTTAAGTACTGGAACGGCAAGGAGTACAACTTCAGTAATAGTGTCTCCAGTCTAAGGAAAGGCACACTAGCTTCTGTTGTTCTAATGCTAAAGTTGGTAAACCACTTCAGCATAAAAACCAGAAATTCGTCACATATGATAGTCATCATAAAGCTGATGAATATGTAAATACTGAATTTCTAGATAGAAACCTATTAGAGACATTTTCCTTCCTAAAAGACTTGTATAAACTTCAGAACAGGTTTTCAGAAAATGTCCAGGGACTTCAGATTTTCAGTACCTGTGGTTATTTGCTTGTAGTTATCACATACTCTTCTGTTCCAACAACCTCAGTCCTTTGCAAACAAAGTCCTTGTGGAGTGTTATAGCTGCAATTACACATTGGAGAGCTACGAATCCTTGTTGTGCAAATCTTCAGTAATTATTTCTGCCTATAGGGCCAGGAGTACCAGACACACGGTGCCAGGGCAGTTTGTCAGCTTTGTGTGAAGAAGGAATTCGGCTGCTCAGTAAACTATTACACACTTTGTAGAAAATTGTTGTTCCCCATTTGTTCCCCTTCCAAATTTCATGTGTTACTCTTCATTGCAAGATTTCTTTAAAGGCAATCAGGTGGTATTCTTCAGGAGATTGTTTGGCCTCTTTGTGCATGGGGCTTGGCTTTGAGAGTCAGAGAGGTCATAAATTACTAGAAAGTTGAGCTAGCCTTTGTTTTTGGATTTGGGATTTCTGACCTTTCCAAAATCATAATGCCATTTCATAGATTAATGAAGTCATGGTTTTAAATGAAACTGTCAGTGTTTTATGGTTCAGACATCCCCCAATCTTGAGCTCCTGATCTGAACCTTATCTAAACTTGTAGTGTGTGACTTGAATTTGGCATGCAACGTGGATATGGATTGGTAGGAAGGAAAAAATGGACATGAAACAGTAGTTTTATTTCAGCCTTTCCCGCCTGGTGTAACTTGCTGCATGTGCAGAATTTTATTAGATTTTGACCTGTCAAATTGAGTAAGTGGAGTCTGTGTATGCTCCATTTTAGTAGGAGATTTTTTGAGGAGATTAACTGCTTAGAAACTCCATAGTTATAAGGCCAGAATGGCTTGTTGTAATCATCTAGTATGACCCTCTGTAATACATAGTAGTTTTTAAATGTAACTTAGAGTCTTAACAGAAAAAGATCAGATTCTGAACTAAAATTGATGAAGGATTTTCTATGGTTCTTGGTAGCTTTATGTTGATATGTGATGAATTTCTGCTTTCTATGCTGTAGTGGTTTACTAGCTTCAGCATCAGAAGAACAGAATCTGGTGTGCCTTTCCTTAGGTTGGAGAAGCTATTGTGAAAGTTGTATTCCTTGCCCTTCCAGTACTTAAGGATTGGAAAAAATGGATTTTGGTAACGTCTATCACTTGACTAGAGGCAAGTAGATGTTATGTTATGAGTAATCTGACGATAATGACGGGTGTTTACATATTTTTCCATGGTTAAAAAAAGATCAAGACCTGCCATGCCCTAATAGGTCTCCGTGTTAAATCAGTGTATTGTTACACTTTTGCTTGGTGGGAGGGGTGTGGTGTACCAGAGCTCTAGCAACAGACCTTTTACTTCTGTTGTAAACTTGAGTTTGAAGTTACTGTTCTGTATAAACCTGACACTTTAGTCAGAGATGTAGAAATGTGCTCAGGCTGTATTGGAGGAGAGTAGCATGTGACAGAAGTTTGAATATATATGAGTTAACCCTATGCACTCCTCCTGGGGGCCTGGATTGTATATTTCTTTTTCCTCATAGAGTGTTGTGGAAGAGCTAGTACTATGAAATTGGGGTTACTGGATCCCTGATAAGTGCTACAGTTTTATGAAGTAAATAATATAAGTAAAACATTTGAATTAGTAGTGTTGAGTTAGTTTTCCTAGAGGGTGCAAGGACATTTGTGTTATAAAGCAGGATGGGAAGTTTGTGGCTAAAGTGGTGGGAAGGGGGCTGTTAGTTTAGGACTCAGAACCAGCCCCCAAAAGGTTAGAAGGAGTCACGAGCAGTGGGGGTTGTGAGAGGAACAGAGGTGTTGGAAGGGCTTTCCTACTCTAGAAAGAGAGGAATAGAGGTGACTGGGAAAATTCCACTGTGGTTTGGTGATGCAAAATTGTAAAGCAGCATTAGTGTGGATAAAAGAGAACCAGCTGGGCTGAAATTGCTTTGGGAAGAGCTGATAAGAGATTTTGCTGGGATAGCACAAGAGATCTAATGCACGTAGTCCAGGATTTAAATGTGGGTAAAAATTTCGTAACGTGGTTAAAGCAAAGTATTTCTGGGTGTTCTCACTGTGAAAACCTGACTCCCCACACCAGAGAATATCTCCTGTTGGTCCTTCCTGGGGTACAGGGAGCTGTGTTATCTGACAGTTTTACCATCATACAGTGACTACAGCCATAAAACTGGTGGAGTGAACTGTAGATGTGCCTTTGAGAGGCACATAATATGCTTCAGGGAAATTGGACATGGAAGTGAACTTGGTTTGAATGATCACAACTGAAGCTAAGTTAAGGTAAACAGATGAATATGTAGGTTAGCAATTGTCAGGCCTTCAGGAAAGCTGAAGAAGCTTTTTGGTGAAGTGAGGAGGTTGGATACAGAGGAGGGCAGGAAATTCAGGGAAGCTACTGGGGTAAATATTAGCATCTCAAATAACAGAAAAGGCTCCACCTAGGAAATTACCCCAGAGCTGATGATTCACCTGTTCATTACGTCAGGATATGCTAAGCAAACAGAGAACCTCTGAGAGGTGTGGGCAAAAAAACAGTTCATAGAGGAAGGTGTATGTTGAGGATCAGAAAGTCCAAGGCTAAGGCAGGGGCTTCCACCTCAGCAGACAAGGTGGCATCTTGCAAGTGGTAATAAAAGAGGTAGCAGAAGGTGCTTTGGTCACATGAAAAGGGAAACAGCCAGCCTCCACAGGGGAAGGAATCAGACCTCTGTGCATGGGGCCAGGGAAGTGTAAAAGATGGGTTGCGTATGGTCCCTGGACTGTAGGAATTGTTTCTTATGAAACTGAAAATGATGGACAAGCGTGGGAGAAAAAATTTTAATATCCTGCATTTGAGTCTGGTGGTCTGTATCCCAGAGTGCTGAAACATGCAACACTTTGAATCTGAATTCTGCCAGCAGAAGTTTAACTGTGGCTGCAAACAAGCAGTGACATCGCCTAACTGGAGAGAAATAGATGTGGTTTCTGTGGATAGGCGGGAAGATAAAGGAGATGAGTGATAAATGTGCGTAAATATGCATCTTGCCTTCAAAAGCAGACGAGTCTGTAACAACATGGAAAGTTGAAAGTAAGCTGTTAGGAGAGAATAATAAATTTTTTTTAGACAGGTGGAAACGATGTGGAAGGGTATCATATGAAATGTGACCCAGGTTTGCAAGAGGAAGATTGTTCTGGGCTAGCTTCTTGTTTCTACATGAAAACATGCAGCTATTTGTATTTCTGTAATATCTCACAAATCCCATAGCAGACTTATTTTTAAAGAAATTCGGAATTGGCAAAAGATGTGTAAATAGTATAAGGAGCTGACTGTAGCAGAAGCAGCAATGTTACTAAGACTAGTGGGAGAAGCAGATAGATGTCTTCCACTTGTGTCATGGCAAGAAAGAATACAAATGTGTGTGTCAAAGCTGTTCTTAAGAGAAGTCCTAATTATATAGTAAATTTTGGAGCAAATAAATATAATGCAGGAAGGACTCAGTGACCCCTGAGAAGAGTGAGAATGAAAATAGTTGATGTTCTGTACAAAAACTATACACTTACAGGCAAATGACAAGCATTGCTGAGAAATGTGAAACTTACTGAAAGGAGAGATGTTGGGCAGTCTTTGTGTCACTGCACCATGCTTGTAAACAGAAGCTGATGGGATCTGTGACTTGTGTTCATTAAAAACATCAGGAAATTAAACATGGAGTGAGGAAAAACATGGAGAGGGCGAATAGTGTTGACATAAGATACAGAAGGTATACACATGCCATTAATTAAAGTGTTGGGTGGAAAGTAGGAATGATTTTGAATGGTGTAAGTGGTCCAGGTGTTGGGAGAAGCAGCATTAGAGTTGGACCTTTCCAGTCTTGTGATCCTCGCTGCACTAACTTGTGCAGTGAGTTACTGTTCTGACAACTAATTGCTGTATATGCTGACAAACTGTATATTAAGGTAAAATTTTGATGTAGCATCTTCATTATTTATAAATGTTAATAATAAGGAAAAGATCCTACATGTGAAGGAACCTGCTTATACTCAATTGTCACCTACGGCTGTTTATTTTGGTTAAGGGTTTTGATTCTTATTTAACCTGGTATATTTTCACCTTATTGTTTATGGAGGTCCAAATGCAAGCAAGTAGCATGACTTTCAGGAGAACAGTCTTGAGCACACTCCTTGTCAATAGTAAGACCTTCTTATGATTCAGTTCTTTGTATACATGCTGTTTTGAAACAGTATTTTGAAAAGTATGGGCAGGTGAATGCTAATGTGTTTGTGAGGTGCGCTTCTTTTAGATGGCAATCTATCTGACTGTCCTGTTTCTGCAATTTGCGGGTGTCCTCCAGGAATCAGTATTGTCTGAGCAGTTTGTGAATGTGAAGATTAAAATCAGACTGCCAGAGGTATAGTTTGCCAACAGTGTTTGTTTTTTTTATTAGGTTTCCTGTTCTTGCCTGGAATCTCATTCAGTTACACCATAACTCATACTCTAACAAGTTCTTCTACTCTTTCTTAATTGTTACAGTCAAAGTTATTTGTCTCCTAGATACTAATATTTTCTCTGGCTTGTGAAGCCAAACAGGTAAATATTAAGTAATATAATAATAAGATTTTGTTAATATTTTACTTAAAAATATTTTTCATGCTAGACCAATCTTCCTTCATTATTCACTGTGGAAAACACAGGTGCTGTTTTTCCTGAAAGCTTATAATTAACTCTTGCGTGCTGGGATGTTTTTACTTAAAAAATATATATATTAGAATTTACTGAATCCACCACTAAAGTGCTGTTGCTTTATTTTTGAGTTTTTCTTTTGGTGAATATGCTGTTCCAGTGAAGTTGATATTTGTTAGCACCATTTTTTAATCTCGGTGCCTTTCAGGACAAGCTTGTGCCCAGTCCTGCTTCACAAGTAGCTGTGTTCCAGTTGGCTGAGTTCTTGCAATCCTGTAACTTAAATCGAAACTACCAGAAAATAGACCAAGGCTGTGATTAGATGGCAATCACTACTGGTTGTAGTTAGTCAGCAACTCTTTTTCCAGGGTGCATCTTGTTTACACTAAGTCTGAACAGGGAGTGCAGAAGCCTGAGTCACCGGGGAGACTGTTGAGGTGACTTTTGTTGACAGGTGAAAAGCACACGCCAAAGGACAAGCGCACAAGTGGGTTTGTTCTGTCATTTCTGCTCTTTCCTCTCTGGTACCCCAGTACCTGTGTCTTCTAGCAGCTGGTACCTTGGCTGTGGCCAGGTTGTGTGATTTGACCTAATAACTCTGGCAAGATTCTAGTAATTTAAGTGGCCTTTACCTCTGTGTACAATGTCTGAGCAGAAGCTGCATGTGCTCTCTGTCTTGGAAGAAGTGATTCTGCAGAGAGGTGTATATTTTTTCAAAATAAATACATCTACCCACCCTCCTCAAACCTGAAGAAACCAATTTCTCCATTCATCTGATTTCTGAATTACTATTAAAGGTTTTTCATTATGTTTGGAGTTTTAAAAATTTTTTTTGGTTGCTCTTTGATTTTTTCCCCCCACTGACACTTTTATTGTAAACTAGTTGAGCTGTTGCTTTGTCATCAAAGGCAGTTTACCAGCTCAGACTGGCTCCTAGCAGGCTTGATACATTATCAGTCTATCTCTTTTCCTGCCTTCTGCTCCAAGGATATGGTTTTCATTATGCATATTTCCTTAGTGTTTGGCAGCTGGAGGCATATGTGAGTTGCAGTCTGTTTTGTGTAAAATTTAGTAGTGTGGGTTTTGTTCCCTTAATCAATTAAGGCATTTCCAGTAACTTAAAATAATATATTTCTACCACTAACTTAAAATAATGTACTTCTGAACCTTGCAGAATTTGAAAGAAGGGGACATTATGCCACTGAAAATTGGAAGCTTCCTTTACTACTCTGTCCAATAGTGCATATCTTATACATTTAAAAATTCTGTAAGATTTGGTTGTTGTTTATTTTTTTCCATGATAAAGCACAGATTCAGGGGTAGGATGCTGTCTTTTTTCATCATAAACCAGCTAAATTTCAGGAGAAATCAGTAACCTGTAGGGAACCCCTTAAGGCAAAGTACCAAAGCACAATCTAACAGAATGCATCTTCTGTGAGAGTCAGACACAAAATAACTCGCTCTAGTGCACTGCACCCAAGCTGTTTTTTTGACTAATAATATTAAGGCTGCAGGAGAATATTGGAGAGGCGTGGCAGCTTGGATTACTGCTTAGTTCACCTCTTGGTTGGGGAACCAGGTCGCCTGACAGAGCTGTCTGTGTTGCCAGCGTCAGGAGGATTAACCTTTTATAATCTCTGTGATTTGAATAAGAGATTTTGTTCCTGTCCTCACTGCTCAGTTCAAAGCAGCTGCTGAGCAGAAACTTCAGTGGATCTTCAGAAGTGTGTCTGTGTTGGTCAACTCAAAAAGGAAGAAATTTATGTTGCAGGGATTTCTCCTAGCTGTGCTTTTTAACAACTGATTTAAATGTTCGTAGGGTAAATGTATATGGGTGGATTTAGCTCTGGAATCAGGGAAGTTGGCTAAGTCCTCAGTTTCCTTTTTGTTTGCAAGGTGTTCTGTTACACAAATAGTATCAAATCTATTTCTCCATCACCATGCTCTGCTTCCCCAGCCCCTTGGGGAGCAAACTTTGGACAAAAGCAGTCTTGTAAGCACATAATAACAAAACTTCAGTTTGTGTTTGTTTTCCTACTTCTCAAGGAAAGTATAACTGATCCAGACCAATCAGTTGGAGGTGATGCTCACCTGCCTGTGCTAGGTCACGCCAAAACCAGGAGGGATTACTCAGTCAGCTGAGGTGTATGTGTTTGCCCTTGAGGACTGGTGGTGGTAGTAATAAGGTACTTAGCTCTCCGCTTAGAGCCCCACAAAATTGGAAAGATTTTATTTTGTGTATTGTGGCTGGGGAAGAAGCTCTTCAGTTTTAAAAAAGCCAGACTCTGTTTGCTGTGTCAAACAGGTAGCAAAGCATCTTGCATCTTTGATAGTCCCTTTCTTCTTGACACAGAGCAATATGGGTTTGCTTGTGTTGTCAACTTTAAAACACTCGATTCTGCTGTCAAGTGACAACAAATATGTATAGCAAAAAAGCTAAACTATGAAATAAGGTGTCTGAAGCATGTATTCCCTCTTGCTTTTGAAGAAATACTAAAGTGGAATTCACTTGTAATTGCTGACACCCTTAATTGTTGATTATGTAGGTGATAGAGGAGGTTTGGTGGTAGAACAGACTCTATGAAACTACTTTCAAAAATGTCACCTGGGTCCTAAGCCTAGGGGCATATTAATTTGTAGGCTAGGTATTGCTGTATCATCATGTTGTGCTCTTTTCTGGGAATTGTCTAGATGTTTGTATGGATGAGATACAGGCTAAGGGTGTTGTTTTGCAGCCCTCACTCTCTCGGTGTGGTTTCTCTTAATACAAACTCCTGCTGAAGCTGGAGAAGGAGCCCCTTGGTGTGCAGGGCAGAAGACATCTGGTTTGGGACCCAAGTGCAAGATATCATTGATGTCAGTGTGGTTTTTGGAAGCTCTAGCATCTAATTTGAGCAATGAGACTGTCAGACTCATTGAAGCAACCAATGTTTTGGGGGCAATGAATTACAAATCTGACTGGTATTGTCATGGGGCTGGTAGGGGGAGACGCGGTGACCGGAAGGCAAACATCTGTGAGACAGGACAAAGGGTCTTTGTGGCACCTTGCCTGTGAATATTCTTGTGTTACCTGCTTGTGGTACTTTGTGGAGAAATAGGACTGACACTTCAGAGTCTTTTCTCAGTGAAGAAAACCATCTGAAGGTAGTTTGAATGGTCCGCTGTGTTTCGGAGTTTGGGTCTTTGGCTCAGGCAAGTGGCTGTTGAGGTGACAGCTAGGAGCAAAGTGGAATTTCAGGTACACTTTAACGTCTCTATGGGAAGGTTATGAAGGAGCAAAGCACAATTCTGAATAAGCATCTGAGGATGCTGACTCTTGCCTTGCTAGAATTGACTTGTCAGTTTGCACTGAGATCGTGATTGATGCTAGATAAGTCGAAAAGGTGAGTAATGAGGTAGAGCAGTGTGCAGGCTGGAGGTACCTTGTACTCCAGCACTGTGGGGCTCTTGAGAGCTGGAGCAAGCATTTTGTGCACAGCCTTTAAGGACAATAGATGCTTTGTGTAGAGGAAAGATTTTTGTCTGGGCACTGGGAGGCTGTCATTTCAGCAGGTCCCAAAGCAGACAGAATATGGCTTATGATTCTTGATCATTGTTGTAATTACCTGAAAGATGACGAACTCAGGGGGTTCGTCTGTTTCATGCTAGCCAGAGAGGTGTCCTGAGACTACACGCCTGCCAGCTGAACTGAGGGTCCATGCAAGCAGGAGAAAGGGGGTTAGATACACTCAGAGCTTGGAAGAGCATCTGCAATAATGGGAATTTTGGAAGAGTATTCTGGTGTTGGGAATTCCACTCCTCAAATGCCACCTCGTCTCTCTCTCCTGCTCAGCGTTTCACCACACAAGCTGCCTGGACATAAAAGCTTCTGCACTTTTTCTGGTTCCAAGTGTATTTAATGTAAAAACTGGAAAATATTTAATGGGCTGTTGACACTCTGCATTCACTGGCAGTGCAGATCTGTTTCAGGAGGTTTAAAAGTTCAAGACCTTCATGTTCCTAGTTTTTTTATTGCTTCCAGCATCTTATTCTAGCTTTCTTGGCTGTACGGTTCATGAATGCACTTTTTTTTCCCCCTCCTGGACAGAAAAAACAATAATGTCCTGCTTATTTCAGCTGCTCTTTATCTGAAATCAATTGAATGCTTCCTACTGCCTTTCAGGAAGCTTTTCTGGGATCAGCTGTAAGTAAACTTCTTGCAGCTTCTACTGCAAAGCAGAAGTTCCACTAAGTGCTAATGTTTAATGTGATAAAGATTTGAGCTGTGGTTTACCAAATAGCTTATCAATGTTTTAAGCATTTTATTGTTACGATCTCCTGAGGCTTTTTTGGATAAAATGATCTGCATGTTTTAAAATGCTGGATTTCTTCTGCAGTCCTGAATTGTCATGATGTATTGTAATCTTTTGGCAGTGTAGATCGTGTTTTGTGCTAGCTTTTTAGCAAAATCAACATATTTACGTAAAAGTTCAGAGATTATGGTACTTCTGGGTTTTGGGACCTGTTATTTTGTTAATCTCCTCCCTCCCTTCCTCTCTGTGAACCCTGTCCTAGTTGCTGTACTTCAAATATTGTTTTCAAACCAACAAATAACAGCCTGACCTTGCATACTGATACTACTTTCCTGAGAAATGCTGGTGTAAGAATTTGGGAGAGCAGTCTGATGTCTGTGTCAAGGAAGGAATCAGTTGCAGACCTCTTTAGTTTTCCTTTTGCATTTAGTCCTCTGTCACAGTTGCCTTCTACAAGTTGCATACATAGTTAGAGTTCCACTTTTCCTGTTCTGGAGTTCCCTAGTAAAATTGTTGGTTTGAGATATGTTTCATTTTTCTGTTCAAAACTGTTCACAACTGCAATCCCCATATCTCCTGCAGCATTATTGTATTTTTTTTTTTAATTTCAGTAGTATTTTCTTCACCTGTGAATTTGCGTTGGTGAAATTGTTCAAGGAGTATTTCAGGCAGGTGAGTTCTTGAGGTATGCAACAAACAAGAATATTTATGAAACCCTTCAGTTCAGGAAGTTGGAAACCTGTGCGATTTTAAGTCAGTATGTCAAATCAGATCTGGTAACAGATTAACCTGTAAACAAGACCCAGATGTGTCTCTTAACTGTCTAAATCTATTTTGTCATTGAAAGTGTTTAGAAGTCTACTTGCATTAACTGCCTAGTACATTAAACCAGAATAGAAAGTAAATTGTTACCCCTTCTGTTGCATGAAATACCTTTTAGAGAAGTAGAACCTTTTAAAAGAAGGCTTCTTTGGCTGATGAGGACTGACTTCTATTATAAAATAACCCTCACAGCTGAGCAGCTCTTGCCAGAAGATTTGCAGAGTTTATCTACTCCTCCAGGTATACTGTGAGAATGTGGGGAATATGTGCAAATGGCAGAAAGGGTTTCCTATACGGTTTTTAAATTTGTTCTGTTCACATTATATAGTAATTTTGGTAGGGATGGAAGAAGTGGAATGCTATGAGGCTATGATGCAAGCTGAGCTGTGCTGTACACATTGACAAAGTTTTATGCAAAAGCTGAGCTGAAAAGTGACAATATTTGCCAGAGGTATGAAATTACATGCTTCATTGAGGGAATCAGGTGGTTGAGCAAAATATATGTAAGTATCTTTCATTTTATAACTGGATCAGCACAGTGTATTAACTGTGGGCTTGCTCAGGTTTGTGTAGGTTTGCCATCATATTGTCCTGCAAGCTCTCCCAAGTTCATGTGCATGAAATACTGGGGAAGAGTCCTGATATCCAGTTACTGTGCTGTGTTACTCTGATGTTCATGGGCTGTGGCAGTAAGAGAGATTTAGACAAGACTATAATATATAGCTTTTACATAAAAATGCTAAGCATTTTCTGCTTAGGTTTTAAGACTTTGCTGATGAAAGTTCATCCTATACCTGTGAAAATTCTAGCAAGACACAAATGTTTGAGTCAAATTTAGTAACGAGAAACATGCAACAATATCCCCTTGGGACGTAGCTGTGAGCCCCAAGTTTGGAGTGGAGCAAGGGGTGCTCTCTTCCTGCAGGTTGTGACACCTGTGTGTGTGCAAGGCCTGGATCTTAACTGACCAAAGAGAATTTACAGAGGCACAGGGAGGCATTTAGTGAGGTTTGGCAGTATGGGATGTATGTACATTATGTAGTGCTTTCCTGGAAATGCTCTGTGAAATGGTGCTGAACCTTGAATGGGAATAATGAGTATGTGTCCCCTTAACACAGAGATTTGGAAAACCCTGCAAGCAGTCACGTTCCAGCTGCTATCAGTCACTGTCCAGTGGGCAGGAAGGGTGGAGTGGCTGGTGGAAAGCTGTTTGTTGGAAATTGTATCATAAATCAAATAAACCTAGTAGCTTTGTGTGCCTCTGGACAGGGTAATGAATTTGCAGATCATCTGAGCAGGAAGATGCTAATTCATGTGAATTAGGAAGGATTCTAATTCATTTTCAAGGCATCTGGCAATACAGAAATCTCTTGGGTAGATCAATTTGCTATCACAGACTACAGATTAAAAACTCTCTTTTGCCCACCCCCTTCCTAAGAAGAATCCTTGAGTAATGTGAATAATGGCTGGTTGCTGAAGGAAATATATCCTTCCCTTTGTTTGACATGGTTCTCAAGGCCTTGGGAAGGGCAAGTCAATCTGTCCTATGGGCATTCAGAGTGGTGAAATTGAAGAAAGCTCTTTGCTACATGATTGGAAAATGCAATATGTGAGTGCTTTGTGGTATGTTGGGCTTCTTTTTTTTAATTTCTACGAACTATTAAAAATTAATGAACTCATATCGCATCTTTTCCATTTATTCTGGACTACTTATTAAAGCAGATTGATCCCTCGGTTCAGTTGAGGTAAACTTGACTATCTGGGTTCCCCCACAGTTGTCTCAATCAAAGAGGTAATGGATTTTTGAAGGACTGTTTCAAGTACTAAGTCAGAAAAATTCTGTCCTTAGAAGCAACCTCAGTTCTTTGGGCACTGTTGAAAATCTGCGCTGTTTTCCTGCTCTCTGCCAGTTACCAAGCAGAGTGGCATTTCACAGTGGCTCTTCCTTCTGGTAGCAGAGCAGGTCTCAGATCAGCCCAGCCTGCCTTTCACATTAAGCAATAACAGAATGTTATCCCCAGTGTACTGTGAATTCAGTCTCAGCTTTTAGGACTGCTGGTCCATGAAGGTACCCACTGTGTTTCCATCACGTCATTCTCAAAGAGAATACTGGGGCATAAAGTACTCTCTTCCCTGCTTGAGTGGAACAATGTTTATATGTAAACCAGTGGTTTGTTTTGCCTGGCAGAAAAACAAAGAATGAAGTAATGAATGTGACTTAGGTGCTGTGTCTCTCAGTGGCCCCTGAGGCTGCAGGAGCCTTTCTGCAATAACCAGTCCAGCTCTGCTGGCAGAAGTTGGAGACTGCTGTGGACTCTGCAGTTACAGCAGAGGTTGTTGAGGTGCTGCTGAGTGCTGGTGGCTCCCTGGGGCCTCCTGTGCAATTATCCTTCCTTTGAGCTAGTTCAGGGAAATCTCTTCCTTCTGTACATAATTTAACTCTAAATGTTTGAGAATGCAGTGGAGCCTTACACCTGTCTCAGGCTGGGAATATCAAGGTGGCTTTGTCACATTGAATCTTTGAATCCAAGCAGACTTGGAAACCCACCAAACTGTTGTTTTATTCTGTTTTTCCTTTCTTAGGAACTAGGAAGGGAGGAGAAGAGTTTCATGGCACAGTCAGTACTGCTGTTCTGCATAATGGTATAAATGCTGCTGCTGGGCTTTAATAGGGATAGTGTGAAGCAAAACAGTGGCTGAGTTAAAATCACAGGTGAGGTCACTTCACGGCCTCTGCTTCCTCCAGGCTCGAACCCCTTTTGGGTTCGAGTAGTGGAAAAGAAAAGGTTTCCTCACCCTCAGGTGGAAGATGAGAGAGTGCAAAGGCTGTGCGTGTTTTGATCTCCAGGACAGGAAAAGAGCTTGTGGAATCTCCCTCCTTGGAGCTGTTCAGGAACCCTCTGGACACAATCCTGTGCTGTGGGCTCTGGGATGACCCTGGCTGAGCAGGGAGGTTGGACCAGATGACCCACTGTGTTCCCTTCCCACCTGACCCATTCTGTGAAAGGGGCTTGTCTGTCAGGGTGGGATCTCCAGGGGCAGAGCAGTCCTTGTTGAAGGTGCCAGTCTTGATCCAGTTGTCAGCCTGTCGTGGATTTTATCGGTAACTTCCAAGAAATGAGTAGGAGGTGTTGATTTTCTGGCTCTGTTAGGGGGTATAGCTGTTGGCGCAGAGTTTAGGCAGCAAAATTATTTCCAAAGGCTGAGTTATAGAAAGTTAAGGGCTGAGTTACAGGAAGTTAAGGGCTGGAGCTGCCTGACCATTCCAACCCTCACAGAAGGGTTCCCCTCCCTTCTGCGTGCCTGCTGGAGGGCGCATGGGTGTGAATTTGGTGTGTTGACTTAAGTCTTGGGTAGTATTGCTGTGGTCTCTTATTTATGTTGTTTAAGCAACCTTTGCACCTCGTGCTGCATGTCACTGTACACTGAAGTCTGAGCACCTGGAAGAGGTGAGAGGAGCAGAGTGAAATGGAAATATGTATCGATTCTGCTGTTCAGCTGGGGAAAGTTGCTGTGGAAGTTAGAGTGCTCTCAAAAACACATTAATGCTGCATTTGTGTTTTACAGAGAGGAGGAAGCTATTTATCAAGTAGCTGAACAGGAAAATGCATTTTGAATGCTCTGCTTTCAGCATTGCATTGCTTTTTAAAAGTGGTAATTAAAACTGTGCCCTTCCATTCTTCTAATTTCTCCCACAGCCCCTCCATGGCACTTTATTGTCCCCTGTGAAGGGATGTAGGTTTTGTTCTAGTGTGGGGAGTGACCGGGTGGTAAGTCATGTGCTGGATTTAGTTAGAATGTAATCTTTTGGCCATCTGCTCAGGCACTCCCTGTGTTGCATTCCTCTCCTTTGCAAGCAAGTGTTAAAGGTGATCTGCGATGTGCGGGTGTTCAGAACACTCGGGTTCCCTTTAACTGAATATGACCATGTGCCTGCTTAGGAGGTTTGAGTAGAGTGTTTTCTGAGCCTTGCAGTAATTTGGCATGACTAATTTTAATTATCTCACTGGTGTATGTAGCACCTGCTCAGAAAAAAAAATCCTCTTTCAGACAGTTTGAAAAATATGTGGATAACAAGGCTTTCTCCTTTGAACTGAAGAAGTAAGAATACTCTGCTGTATGCTCTGCTCTGTTTTTTTGTCCTCCCACAGTGATAATGGACATTTTCTTTTTTTTTTTTTAATTTCTGGCTTGTATTTTCCTTTTCTAGTCTTTAGGAGTTTGTCTGAACCTCCAGTCCTTTGAAAGTGATGGCTGTAGAGCATCTGGAATCTTTCTATGGCTTCTTTAAAATTTTATTTTATTTTATATATATATATATATATTTTTTTTTTTAATGGTAGGGGTTTTTTTTTGTAAGCTGCTGGCACGGCTTCAAGTTAATTTCTATTTTATGTCTATTAGAGTAGCACCAAAATGGCGAGAGATGCTTAGAGGGACGAAGAAAATCTCTGGATGAATTTAATGTTTACATCAAGTTTTGTCTGCTTTCTAGTAACTCCATGGAATAGATGTATCTCTGATATGCTAAAGTCTTTTTTGGAGATTAAATGAATCTTGGTGTGCAGAAAGAGCAGGTGTATCTCTGTGCATCTGTTTCATGAAGTGCTTGCACATGGCAGTGCAAAGCACTAGTTCTTGCCTTTCCATAATTTTTGTTCCCTCCCTGGTGTCCTGCTCATCCTGTGCAGTGGCATAGGATCGGCACAGTTTGATGTTTGTGTCTGAATGTGATGCACTTCGTGTGCCCTCAGTTTGCTGAGAGAAGCCATTTGAAACTGAACAGAATTTGACATATCCAGCTGGTTTAGAAATGCTCCTTCCCCAGAGAGCAGGAGTACTGTGGGATTACTGGGAGTGAGTTGGGAAATACCTGATCTAGACCTTTAACTTAGGTTATGTTTAGGTTTTTGCTTTGTGGCAATGGAGGAGCAGCTGTACCTGTAAACCTGGTGTTGCTGGATTCCCTAGAGAATAATTTCATTTTATGGTACAAGTTTTATATTATAAAAATGATATTTTATATTATAAAAATGTACTGTTACACATGGCTTGATTTCAGAGTACTTTAATGCTGCGTCATGTAGCAATGACTTTTCAGCCTTTGCTGTAACGCTGAGTAACTAATGCATCAGTAATTAATGTAGAGCTTCAGGACTCAAATTTGAGTCCTTCCTGAGAGCTTGGCACAGAGGAGCTCTGATGAGAGAGAAGGAGCAGGTTTGGGTACAAAAGTTTTCTTAGGAGAGTTCCTTTGGAAAGCTGACATTGTTCATGGCATGGTGTTCAGTGCAACGCGTCTGACCTGCAAGTTCCCTGGGCTGACAAACAGGCTGGGCCATAGCAGTGCCTGGGAGCCCATTCCGGCTCCAAACTACCAGAAATTCAAACTCTTATGTGGGGAATCCTGCAGTCTCCCACTCAGTCCTGGGCAATGTCCTGGGAGCTGCAATTTTGCAAAGCTTTCTGAACACCCCTATGAAGTGCTTTCCTGTAGGGCTAACAAAATAAAAATGCACCCAGGTAATTTTTCATGGCAACTTTTTGGACACACTGTGCAGGCTTGCTGATAGGGCAGAAGAATTACTAATGAGATGAGTCTCCCAGATTTGTCATTCAGCTCTTAGTTATAAGTTCTATTTTTGCAGCTAAAAGTGTAATTTATTACATGCCCTTTGTCTAGAGGGATGGTGCTCATTCCTGGGAGTTGCTAAGGATTCAGTTTTTGACATGTGGGTCTGTAGCAGGCTTGTGATTTTGTTTAGTCTGGCTGCTTCCCTGGGATATTTGTGGGACAGCTCTTGCTGAAGCCCTAAACAGGCAACACTTCTCAGCTGCTGAGGCAGTGCTAAGGTTTGCTGCCTTTCATCAGAGAAGCCTCTGAATATTTAGGGGCTGTGACCACAATGTACAAATGGCATATGTCTCTTAGTTTGCATATTGCTGCTGCAGAGGCTGTGTCTCTTCTCTCTGTTTAGGAGCTGTGACCCTCTCCAGCTGCTTTTTTAGCAAATAATACCAAATTTCTACACTGAGGTTGCCTTTGCTTCCCTGTAACAGTAGTGGAGCTTGTCACAAACAGGGAGAGGCCAGCAGAACCTTCCTGTGTGTCCACTGCCTGCTTTTGCCGTTTTTCCCCAGGCACATGCACTCGTTTCTTTGTGTCCTGCCTCTTCCAAAGGAGGGGAGCGGGGAGGTTCAGAGATTAGCTGGTGCCTGCCCACTCCAGGGCAGTATTTCATTAAATGTCTGCTTTTGTGTGGTATGCAAAGGACCTAGAAAGTGGGTAGATTGCCCTGCGTATTTCTTAGTGTTTAAACAGACTGATTTGGAGATTTAAAGGCATTTGTATCTTCAGTCAAGAACACTGACCCACACTATTGTGTTTTGCTTGCACCATTACATTCAGCATCAGGAGTGCTTCAGGTTCTGAATCTGGACGAAAATGAGCCCATTTATTTTGGACCTAAGGGCTTGTGGCCTTGTCAGTCTAGGTGAAAGCCCCAGCTCTTTTAACAATAGCAGTTCCTAAAGTACCGATGCAGCATTTTACTTCATGCAGGCAGCTACCTGGACTGTAAATGCTTGCAAAGGAGAATTTCTCAAATAGCAATCTCGATAGACTGCTATCCCACTCTGCTGCAGCTCTGAGTGTAGTGGTGTCAGGGCAGTAAAAAAGAAAAAAATTAATGTTTCTTTCTAGAACTTTATTATTGAAAAATGGATACTGTGAGTCTCTACTAAGTATTGGTAGGTCTGTTTTCTGGAGGAAATTTTACTGCACCAGCTTTTAAATATTTTTGTTCTGTGGTATATTTTGCTTCCTAGCTTGTTAAGTGTGTTTTCTTTTTAGGCTTAGTTTTCCTCTGGGACAGTTAGCTGGAGCCTAGAGATGTCTTTTCTTAGTGCTTACACTTATAGCTCTAGTGAGGATATGAGCTTGCAAAAGGGAAATGTAAACAAAATCGCCCCTAGGTAGACATGGACCTTCTCCATCTGGTGAGATAAGAGCCAATACTGTTTTATGTTTTAACAATTCTATTTTTATATATAAATACTGTCTTGGAATTAAATTAACAGGGTAGAGCTTGTAAAAGTGACATTTGAGTTTACACTGCTGTTTGGCTTATTTAATTTAATTGACAATGTCATAGTATAGAGCTTCTTAGAGAGCTGCTATTCAGGCTTGATTATTTTCAATTTGTGCTCTGCTATACAGTGTTTGGAGAATTTCTTTGTTTATAAAGAATTGTTTATTTCTTCTAGAATGTTTGTAAGTAACTTTGTAAGCGAGGCAGTATGAAATGACATCTTGCTAAGCAGCAGTAACTTCTGGTTGCAAAGGGGTGATGTTGAGATTGCTTTGCATTAGACATATCACATTGCTTTCCAAACATTAAGCCTGTGATTGTTTTTTTAAATGCCTCACTTTAGAGAGCTGCCTTGGGGTACAACGGAGTGTTTGTCCCCAGATCTGTTTAACTGAGTGTGAATTTCCAGCTACCAGCACTCTGTGCAGGGGATGTTGTCTAGTTAATATAATGCACTGTGAGGCTTTAACTCAAAGGAAGCTATAGCAGGACAAAATCACTGACAATCTCTTATTTTGTTCTCTCTCTTTTTTCTCTTTACAGTAAAAAAAGCTAAACTCCATGGACCACCAGGTAAGTCATGCTCTTCTGCTTGTTTGCAGCAATGGGGACCCTGACTCTCCCTGCTGTTTGTGCTGCTCCCTCCAGTTTTTCTCCATCTCATCTCAGTTCCTTCATGTTCTCCTTAGGAGTGACCTAATCTACCTTGAAAATCCAGGCAGTTTGAGTTAGTAGAAAACTTGAGGCTGTGACCTGGTGTCACAGTGGTAAGAAACCTCTGTCTGCTCAACCTGGCCTGAACAGGTGATGGATGAGGAAATGTGCTCCTTAACTGTCACCCTTCCCCACCCACCTGACCCTTTCATCTCATCCTGCCTCTTTCCCTCTTCAAAACAGGGTCTGAAAGTGTCCACTAAGCAGAACTGGCGTGTGTGTGTGTCTGTGGATTTAGTGCCTTCTCAATCCTGACTGGGTTTGCTGGATGGAACTGCAGAAGTGAATCTGAATGTCAGTCAGCAGTCAGTAATAGCTGGAAGTGCTTGGAATTAAAATCCCATCCACTGGTTTTGTGTCTGCAACAGCTAGTCACACCCAGAATTTACAGTCTGGGCAATTTCTTTTCACTGTGGTTCAGAAGCCAGCAAAGAATCCCTTAGCAAGCAAATCGATTTATCAATTGAAATTTGATGTACAGTTTACAAAAGAATAAGCACTTTTATAAAATTCCTATTAATGAAAACTTCTGGCATAACACCTATTCAAGTGTTTAGATCTGAAACAGTTGCCCACCTGTATTTTAACTTAATTATTTGGCTTAATTCTTTGGATATAGCCGTCCTCAGATTATGGCAGAAAACTTTCCAGGACTCATGCATATTCCGTGGCAGATCAAGGTCTGTCTGTGCACCAACCTTTAATTTCCAGGGAAGGAAAACTGAGTGCCCAGACTGGAAGGGAGACAGTGTGTACTTTATCTTTTCCCTAATCAAGAGACCTGCTCATAAATGCAAAAGATTTGTCCTCTAGACTAGGTTTAACTCAGCCAAGTGTGTGGTTTCACTGACAATCTCAGGGTACCAGGAGGATGCAGGGGTAAAATGACAGGGAGGGGTAATGTAGTAGTGAATAACTGGATATGTAGGAATCGCAATTCCGAGACTCTGACTCCTTCCTGAGCTTCTGCATCATATAATTTCTGTTTCTTCCTTCACTGGAAGCTAGATGCTGAGATGTAGTATAGTAACCCACAGCAATGATGCTTAAAAATTACACAACTATACAGTCATAGAATGTTAAGGATTTGGAAGGGATCTAAAGAATCATCTATTTCTATGCCATGGGCAGGGACACCTTCCACTAGACCAGTGCCTTATCCTGCCTGGCCTCAAACACTATCAGGACTGGGCATCCACAGCTCCTTGGGCAACCTGAGCTAGTGTCTCAACACCGTGACAGTAAAGAATTTCTTGCTAATACCCAACTAAATTTCCTCTCTTTCAGTTTGTACCTTTTATTCCCTGCCCTATCACTCTGGTCCCTGATGAAGAGTCACTTTCTGGATTCCCTGTAGGCCCCTTCAGCTATTGGAAGATTGCTGTGAGATCTCTACACAGTCTTCTCTGTGCCAGCCTGAACAGCCCTGATTTCCTGAGCCTGTCATCATAGGGAAAGTGCTCCGCTCTTCTTACCAGCTTTGTTTCCTCCTCTGCACTTGCTCCAGCACTTCTGTGTCCTCCTTATAATGGGGATGCCAGAACTTTGTGCAGTAATCCAGGGGAGATGTCACAAGACTAGAGGGGATGAATTGTCTTCCTTGACCTGCTGCTCACACTCCTTTGGTTGGCATCCCAGGATACTTTTGGCTTTCTGGGCTGTGAGCACACACTGCTGGCTTATGCTGAGTTAGTTACTCATCAGCCAGCTTCATGAGGTTTGCACAGTCCCACTTCTCCAGCTGTCCAGGTCCCTCTGAATGGAATCCCTTCCCTCCAGAGCATGACTGCCCCACACAGCTTGGTGTCATCAGTGAACTTGCTGAGGATGTCCCTGATCCCATGGTTCTGTCACTGAGCAGTGTCAGCCCCAGTTCTGGCCCCTGAGGGACACCGCTTGTCACTGGTAACCAGGTGGACACTGAATCAAAGACCACAAGTCTTTGGGTGTGGCCAGCCAGCCAGTTCTTTATCCACCAAGTGCTCCATCCATCAAATCCATGGCTCTCTGATTTATATACAAGAATGTTGTGCTGTGCACAAATCCAGGCAGACAATGTCAGTTACTCTGCCCCATGCAACAGTGCCATAGCCCTAGAAGGTCATCAGATTTGTCAGCTGTGATTTCCCCTTTGTAAAGCCACTTTGGCTGTTACATCTTTTTTTTTTATATGAAATTTTGACAGTATTGACAAAATTGACTTGAGATCAAACACAGTGAATAGATGTAGCAGAACACTGAAGTATTAAAATATGTAGACTGCTTTCTGTGTATTTAGCATGTCTTGTTGCAGGCTGTTTGAAACTGATAGGCCTGAGGTGATAACTCCCCTTACAAGGGAGTTTGTTCCTTCTTGCATGCTGATATTCAAACTTTGAATGTGTCTGTATTTTGCTGCTTTTGGTTTTATTAGCAAAGAGATAGCAGAAATTAGGAAAAAAGCTCTTCCAGGATTTTTCTTCAGATTTAAAATTAAGAGCAAAGCATCTAAACAGAGACTGTCTTGTCTAGATGTGAGTGTGATGTGGTTTTCCTAGGTCAGATCCATTTCAGCCCACTTACTAATAAATCTATATTTTTGTTCTGCCCCTGACTGGTCTGTAAGGTTCTTTGTAGACTCATGGATGGACAACTTGATTGAGACGAGGAAAGCAGTTGGGTCAGGAGGGAAGAGATTATATGACCAACCCAATCTCTTGCTTGCATGTTTTGCAAGTTTGTTTTTCACACTTTAGAATTTGTGATGGGTCCTGTGCCTTTGGAATGTCTTTTCTTCCTTTTGTCTGCATTTCAGGAGCAGCATCATACTAAGTGTCTGTGATCTTTAGGAGCTTACTCTCTTTGTCCCTGTCTTACTGCAAGTGAATGCTTGGAGTTTTTGTTCATTTGTGCTTGAATTTCTAAAAAGGCTGTGACTGAAAATTTGATGCATGTGGAAAACATCTTGAACATTTGGCTTCTCAAACCTAGTGATATCTTTCCATATGGGTTTTTCATCTGAGGCCTCCCTGGATGCACTGTATGAACTGAAAACATTGCAGTGTTGCAGGTGATGTGATGAGGGAGTATGACGATAGAAGTAACATTTTGTGTCTCATTCCCCAGATAAATTCAATACGTATGTGACCTTGAAAGTGCAAAATGTGAAGAGCACGACGGTGGCCGTGCGCGGTGACCAGCCCTGCTGGGAGCAGGATTTTATGTTGTAAGTATAGTGGGTGCACAGCATGGTGCTATGGAGGTGCTCGTGGTTGAGTCCTTCTGTGGCCCTGGTGTTCATACAGGGCTGCTGGTGTGTGTAGGAACCGTAATGTTTGCGTAGGTAAAGTGCACAAGCCTGGTGACAACCTAAATAATTTTCTTTCCTGTTGTACGCATTGGGCTGTGGTGGAGGATGTGTGTTGGGAGATTGTCTCAGCTGGAGCCATGGAATTGCCAAGTCAGGTCTGTAGTGAGAGGCTGAGTCTGAGGTTGAGCTGGGAAATTACTGTGTGGGTTGGGTCTGGATTGATGCTGTCCTTGACCAGTATGTGCACAGCTGTGTCTGTAAGCCGAGACACACACACACACCTGCAACATAGCTTAGCCAAGGACCAAAGGGCCCAGAGCTGAGCTTAAATGGAGCTCCTGGGTGTGGGAAGAGGGCTGGAGAGGCTGGTCAGGGCAATTAAAGGCTGTTGTTAGTGCACTCAAAGCCTCTACGAGGTGATCCTGGTTACCTCAGTTAGGAACTGCTCCGTGAGCAGCAGAGCCAGTTAATTCCAGCTTTTCCTGGGGCTTCTGGTGCAGTTGGCACTTCTGATTTGCCTTGGTTCTCACAGACGTGACATATAGCCAAGGATTTCCCACTGTCTTTTAGAATGGTGGCGTTTTTTTTTCTGGTGAATGAATGTTTTATTGATTATACTGCATCTGCTTCTGTTTCTATAGCTTTGTAAGGCAAATTGAACTAAATTTACTAAATGAGGGGGGAGGGAAATGATGTTGTATTCATCTTGTGGGGTCAAAGCTAGTGCTACTGTTTTTCAATGTGTTTGAGGTATTTACATAGTATCTGCAGTAGGAGACACCCCCCCATGGAATTTTGTGAATATGTTTCCTAATCCAGCAGCAGTTTGTTTCTCCTCAGCGGGAAGTGGGAGGTTGTTGCCTCAGGTTAAGGAGGCCACCTGGGTCAGTACAGTATTTTCATCATAGCTGTGCTCCCACCTCCCTTGTTTGGCAGTACTCTGCTTTTGGAGCAGCTCAAGAGGTGTGTGCTCCTGCACGGAGAGTCTGGAGCCTGTCCTTTGGCATCTGGTGAAACGCACACGCTCCTGAGCACCAACATCTGCTCAGTTCTGCAGCTCCTGGTCAGACAGAGGCCTTGGCCGTCACTGATGTAAAACATTTCAGGACTGAGTAAGGCTGGGACAAGGAGTTGAACCTACCATTCAAGTCACATGCCCATACTCAAACTACTAACTCTTTCTTCCTGTGATTTGTGCTCATCCTGTGGGCAGGAGCTAGTTTTAAACCCAGCCAGCTACGAAGGAGGCTTCTCAGTGGAGATTTAAGAAAGCACTTGAATGTGTTGGATGAATGCTCCTGTGGTTGCTTCTCCTCCTTCCCCTCAAGCAGCTCCTGGAGCTGCACTCTGGTATCAGCTGGGAGCTGAGGTAGCATGCTGTAAAGTCACTGAGACGCTCCATAATTAGTTGCTAGGGAATATGGAAGCAGAATATTAGCTGAACTACCTTGCCATTATTGTCCCTGCTTTAGCCAGGCAACTCTACAGTAGTTCTGGTGTCTCCTTATAACAGAAATATTACATGTGGGAACGAATGTGTTTTGCATGATCCTGTGTACATTAAGTTGTCCTGGGGAAACAGTGCTGGTATTCCAATACTACTGTTCTCTAGTTTCCTCTTTTTCTTTCTGGAGTTGGAAAAGGATTTTGAGCACAGCTGTTTTTCCCCAAGGGAAGGCTGCTTTTGCTGTCTGTGCTGTGTTTACCTTTTTCATGAGGCATAGTAGAAGAATAGACCATAAGCAAAAAAAAATGCTTCCTGTCTGTGTTTGTTGGTTTTGCTGCCAAACTCCTTGTGAGACAAAGCACTGCAGAATTTGAGTCTCTGGGGTTGTTTGAGATTTGGCTATGTACCAGACCAGTTAAGCACTTCAGTGTATTCCCTGGGGTCATCTTTGAATTTTGAAGGAGCTTTAAAACAACTGTGTATTTGCTGCATATTTGCAGGAAACACCTTGAGTGAAAGTGCCCACTGATGTTTAGAACACAGTGATTAAATTGGTGTTGAAGTTGTGAGAAATGCCTTTGTATAAATCCTGTGTGTGTGTGGAAAGGAACCGACACCAAATTTCAGTCTCAGCTCTTTTGTTCTTAGAAGCTGTTCTGCATCTAACCAGAAGGTGGAGAAAGGGAGACACAAAGGCAATCAAAGCCACTGTACAGAAACTCTTTTTATTTATTTTTCTTACCTGGTGACCTGTCCTTTGGAGATCTGTAGAGGAGCCCTTTGGGGGATCATGACCAGTGTCCTGCTCTACAGAGTGTATATCGAAGCAAAGTACATGGTTTTACACTGTGACTGAAAATAGAGTATTACTTCCTTCCCTTCCCTTTCTGGACTCACACTGTGCCAGCCAGCAGTCAGCCAGTCATCATCAGCCTGCAATCTGATGAATGTCAGGCAGGGTGAGGGCAGAGCAATGCTGATACAGCTGTTTGCCATACTGAGTAACCCTATCAGAGCAGAGGATGCTGGAGACTCGATTACAAGATGCTAGCAGTAAACTCTTAGAAAGCTGTGTAACAGCTTGATTTTGAACTGTTGCAGCCACTCAAGCACTGGACACTCCTAACCTTAATTCCTGTGTCTTAAACAAGAACAGAAGCACTTGGATTTAAAATAGACATTTATATGCTTTACTGTAATTGCAGGGTTTGTCTTGAATCTTGTAGATATGATGTTCTTTTTCAGCTGTGAGAAGGAGACAAAGTTCAAGTGGATGCTTGGATTTGCAGCAGCTCTTTCTTATTTTGGCCATGATGGCAGTCTATAGAAATAAGACAGTCACATGCTTTTAAATTTCCTTGATAGCTGTAACATAAATGTGTTTGGGCAGAGGGCAGCAGCACTGAATGTCCAAGATCCTACTTTTGGAGATTACCAGTTGCAATAGATGGAAGCCCTGAGCTCTAAAAATTATGGGTTATAGCCTTTCTTCATGATAAGTGTGAGACAGCTGTGATGTCAACAGACAGCTCAGGATTATTCTCTACTTTGTTGTTTTTACCAGTGTCTGCCATGTATGTGTTAGGCTGTTCTGAAGTAGGCATGTTACAAACCAGTATGCAGAAGCCAGGCATAAAAGCTGTAAAACATTGAGAAGAAGCAAATTTGAGATCCTTTTGTTAATGAGAGGAAAGATGTTTGATCTGAAAGCTTTCACAGTATTTCAAAGAACCAGTCACTCAGTGGCCGTGTGGAAGCAGCTGGTGCTGGAGCAGAAGTGGTGACACACAGCCCTAAGGAATAGGTAGTGCTGCTGATGCAGCTGTGCTGGATGTGGGACTGTTAATTTTGGCTGGGAGTACCTCCACTCACAGGCAAGTATTGGCATGATTGCACCTGCCAGAGTACACCTGTGTTGCTGTGCTGCCAAGGGAGACACTCACTGTGTTAGAGATGGGGTGTCTCATGACAAAGAACAGCTCACCTCTAGGTTTTGGTCCAAGGTACACTTCCTTCTCCTGTGTACATAGCTGCAGTGATGAGTTCCCTACTGGCATTTCTTGCATGACATAGTTCAGAGTTTTAGTTTGCACTCTTTGTGTAATTAGTATTAAAGTTTGAGTTACTAGAAACTGGTGTTCCCTGTGAGTATAAGCTGCCTCAGCCACACACTTCCAGGAGCTCTCTGTAACTTGACACGGCTTTGTGGAAATCATTCACTGGTATAATCATGGTGGTAATGCAGAACATGAAACAAAATTAGATTGTATTCTACTTTTTTCTCATCTGTGCTGCTTTTACTTTTCTTGCAGTGAGATCAGTCGACTGGACCTGGGCCTAATTGTGGAAGTATGGAACAAAGGACTGATATGGGACACCCTGGTTGGGACCGTGTGGATTGCTTTGAAGGCCATTCACCAATCTGATGAGGTTAACCTGACAGAGAACCTGTATTTGTGTTTCTAATGTTGTTAATTAATGCATTACAGATCTAGCCTGGTGCAGCCCAGACTGAGCTCCTCAGCAGAACTTCCACTTGCAAAGTCAGGAAGGCTGAGTGAGCAGAGAGGGTTGTCTCATCACATTAGTTTTGATTTTGTAGTGAGATCACAACTGAGAGCCCTCATATAGGGCTCTTTGGTTTCATTTCACTTGTGTGGACTCAAGAACTAGGGCCTGATCTGTTAAGGAACACAGACCTAAGTGTCTGAAATCTTAAGAACTGACTGCTTAGTCTGATGGTCAAATTCCTATGACTTGGTGCTAAAGACCTCTGTCTTGTCCAGCTGAGAAGGTAGGCCCAGAGCACATATGCAGTATCTTCTTAGGGCTTCTGGTGGTAGTGTTAGGTGAACGTTATGCTAATGTATGTGGACAAAAGTGGGAAGTTGGATGTCTCAATGTCTATAACTGCCCTAACTACTGAGTTTGGCAGTTGTTGCAGCTAAGCATTTTTAACTCAAATTTTATAGTATTTGCTTAGAAGATTATTGTATTTGAGCAGGGAGAGATAAATTATATTTTCCATAAAAGGAAAAGAGTGGGAATGCTGTGAAGTGTGGGCATGAGGTCTGGCTGGTTCTCAATTCCTCTCACTGTCCAGATGCTCCTCAGTCCTGCCTTTGAGGGTCTGCCTTTGCAGTTCCACTGAGAAGGCAGCACTTCTCTTTGCTGCTTGCTCTGGTAGGTGCCTCTGAGATTTGGAAGAAATCCAATTTGGAAGAAAAAGGCAGTGCATGCTAAATGGTTGTAAGTTGATGTAAAAATAGGGTTGATAATTGTGTTAAGCTCTTTTTGGACTGTATTAGCAAATGTGTGAGAGTTGGTGCATAAAGTTCTTCAGACTTGAATGTTTCTTCACTTAAGGCCTTTGATTCACAGGAAGGTCCTGGGGAATGGTCTACGCTGGAGGCAGAAGTTGTAATGAAACATGATGAAATCTGTGGAACCAAAAACCCAACTCCTCATAAAATTTTGCTGGACACAAGATTTGAATTACCTTTTGGTAAGTGCATTGCCATAACTTACCCAGGGTGCTGACAGTGGAGAGAAAGTGAGAATAACTGAAGTTTTATTATTAAGTTGTCTTTTGTGTTCATTCTCAGTTCAGTCAGAGTTGTTCAGTAGAGGTCATGTGGCTAGTATTAATTTTTTGTTTTGCTTCTTTCTAACAAGATCTGAATAAGTATGAAATATTTGAAAGTCCCTGGTTGCTGGAATATTTGGACTAGCAGCAGTTTTTTCTTCTAATAGTGTTTCAGGATTGTGTAGTCACACATTTTCTTCCTGAGCAAGATCATTTGCTTCTTTGAATCTAGACAGATTTAGCTCTAGAGGAGGTCAAGTGTGTTGTTAGAGCTGTGCTGTGGTGAGTGCACGTAGCCCTCTTAGACATGTGCAGTTCAGTTAGTGAAACATTAATGCTTAGTGCTCCTGAACATCATCATTAGCAGAGTATATAAATAACTTAATGTTGTAAGAACTGCCTTTCTGGCAATTATTTATGGTTGAAAAATGCAAAATACAGAAAAGCAGCTAATTGGAGCAAACTGATCTCAAGTAAAGATCTGTGTAATTTTAAAATTTCATTTTACTCAAGCAAACAAAAGCAGCCCCCAAACCAAATAAACCCCAAAAGTAAGACCATGCTAGAATGCATCCTAGGCTTGCATAACTTCTCTTTCCAGCTCTTGGCTGATGCTTGAGATGATGTTTTTGGGATTTGTGCTATTTTTTTTTCATGCACTGAGCATTGAAGTGTTTCAAAGTGTTCTGTCCTTGCAAGGCTTATCCCTCCCCCTCTGCCTGTTGCATCCTTTTTGCTGCAATGCCCTAGTCAGTGTGAGCAATTTGTATCCAGCTCTAAGCAGGGGTATACAGCGTTGGTGCAGGCACTGGCGTTTGGTCAGCACCTGTCAGGATTGTCCATCTGTTGTGGGAGGACCTTAGGACACCTGTGGGTCTCATACTCTACCTGCAGGGGAGTATGGTGCCAGGGGACGGTGCAGGCTGGGCCCTGCAGGTGAGGAGTCAGTCCAAATTGAGTTTTGTGCTGTGAGTGCACTGTTGTGAGTGTGCACAGTGCCCTGGATGGTTGCACTTCTGGGAGAGCACAGTGTTCTGAAGGAGCAGTGGCACTGCTCTTTAAATACAGTCCAGTGTGCAAAGGGGAAGAGGTACCTGACACCTCAGCTGTCCTGACAGCTGTGTGATGCTGGTCAGCAGCCATCCCTCTTCCCCAGAGAAATATCCTGGTTCCACTGCTGCTGTTCATGGGAGGTTTATTGCTGAAATTACTTTTTATGCAAGAGGAGGAACAAACCTGTTTTACCTCACCACAAATCTTGGTTATTTGGTACAAGTGTTGAGGCTTGTGGGAGGGACAGAACAAGCACACAGAGCTGAAGGCAAGGCTTGTAGCCACTGCCTTCTCATCTGAATTAATTCTGCCACACTTGCTTGTAAACTGTCGCTGCTTTAAAAGGAAATGAAGTTGTGGTGTCTTCCTTTGTATTGAGAGTGACCAAAAGAGAATTTGCTTTCTTTTGCCATTCATATTATGGACTGCATTGCGTTTTGAAGTATTTTTTCAAGCATAAGAAAACAGACTCCATGTAGATATGTAAGAACATATGAATTTTAAAAATCAAAGTATTTCAGGTAATAATGTGCTTTTGCAATTCTTATGTCTTTCCTTACCATGCCAAATACTGAAATAGCAGGGATTCTGCACTGTTGTGTTGAACGGTTTTTGTTCTAGAGTGTGAAAAGTTATCTGCCTGTCCAGGGTTTCATAATGTCCAGGAAAAAATAGACGTATGAGTTAGCTCTTCAAAGGCTGCCCTTCCCTAGAAGAGTGCTGCAGTTTTTGCTTTGAACTCCGTTTTCAGTCTGATGTGCCATGGCAAGGTCAGAAGCAGGTTGAAAAGCAGGAGGCACTAAGGGTGTGTCAAACTCCTCTAGAAAGTGGCATCAACCCTACTCCAGTGGTGCTTCCCCTCACACCATGACTAAGTATCTCCTGCCATCACCTTTGGGACAGAGGAGGACGCTGCACCATGGGTTAGGCTCTGTCTCCTTTCCCTTGGAGGGGTGCATGGAGCTCACAGCACTGCCTCTGCATCTCTCCCAATGGATTTGCAGGTCAGTTTCCCTTTAGCTGGATGGCAGCACTATGGATTCTTAGTGCCCTGCATGCTGAGATTCTTTATCATATGAGTTGGGAGCTGCTGCTTTATCCCTACACAGGGAAGTAAATGGATCACTGATGTGCTGTGGAAGTTCTTAAGTCAGCAGCTGGGCCATAGAGGCAAGATTTTACCAACAGCAGGTTTGGAGTGACACTTAAGAACATTGTGTGTCATGTTTTGTTTCCCAGGTGAAGATCTCTGGGCTAGATGCATGAGAACCAGAGTGATGTGTGAGCTCATGTACAGCTTGTGCTGCTTTTCAGGTTGGGGAAAATATTGCTGTCTGGGATACCAGCTTTAAAAAAAACTGTGTGTTCTCCTGTTTGGCTGTGCTGCTGTGCTTTTTCTGTAATTTCTGGCTGCTCTCTCATTTAGATGCACACAGATGCAGTGCCCCAGGTGATTCAATGTATTTAAAATATTTCATTGTATTTAGGTGGAGCTTGAGAGGTTTTTAAGGGTTTGTAAAAAAGAATAAAGTATTTGAAAACCAGAAAAGCTGAAGTCGTTGATGTAAAACATTATGGTGTATGCAAAGAGGTTTAGAAACTGGTTTGTAGTTTGCAGCAAAATATTGTTTGCATTTATCCTGGATTAGCTTGCTGGTTCTGCTTCCACCTTGAATCTTGATACATTCAAGATTCTTCCTTCCTGGTATCTCTTCTGCTGGTATTCTGGAGACAGGAGCTGCTAAAGCAAAAATAAGTGCAAAACATGCTGATAATGGTAGTACATGATGGAGACAGCTTAGAGATTTTTAATTTTTTTTCTTTCATATAATGTTGTTTTCAAGTATTTACCAGGCATGGAGTTGGGAAGCAGTTGTCTCCTAGCAAAGGCTGGTGGAAGTTTAGTCTCTGCTTTGGGTGATAGAAAATGAGCTTTTTTGAGGTCATGCAGGAGTTATGGCCAGATTTGTAGTGGGACAGAGAACACTGATGGTGGCCCTCATGTGCCCCTGTGTGTGCTGTGGCATGTTCCAGATGTGTGTGTGCCGTGGCATGTTCCAGATGCAGCTGTTGCCCTGTGGTCAGCTAGTGTGACACCAGCACGTGCTGTGCAGGGGAGGGCAGCTCTGTGGGCCCTGCTGTGCTTCACATCTCTGTGTGACGGACTGCAGTCCTGGGCACCAGGCTGGCTTACGATGCTCTCTCTGCCAGCCCCATGTTCTTGAATGTGCAGTCTCACAGAAACAAGAACGGCTGCAAATCCTCTGCTACAAAAGTGTAACGAATAGTGAGGATGGGAAATGTGAGCATTATATTAACATGTAGAGTGAGAAGGTTTGTGCTTGGTAGTCTATTAAAAATGGCAATAAACTGCCTTCTTCATGGAAAGAAGTGGCTGATAGCTGAGACAGGCTGGAGCCACTTTCTCCTCTGATAATATCTGTTTCCTCTTTGGAACAAGAGAGACAGTGGAGGGATACTGCTATCCTTGGTTGATTTAGAAAATTTTCTGGTAGGCAGAAGATCATCTTGCTATTATTGTTTTGATGTGGTGAGTGTGCATTGGCGCAGATTTTTCAGGATGCTGCTTTCCAAGTGTAAAATTGTTCTGCTTGATAGCAATTTACTTTGTCCCCCCTTTTTAGAAGTGCAGTGACTGTGCAAATCCCTCACAGGATGCAGTACTCAAAAATGCTTTTGGCTCCCAAACTATAACAGTTTGGTTCTGTGCCAGGCAGTTTCTAGTTCATAATTGGAGTGAAGATGCTTTTAGTGTTCTCAACACTCCCAGGGTGGGAGCATGCTGATCTGCATCTAACCATGAGGTAGGGTAAATGTGCTTTGTTATTTTAGTGTCTTGGGAACTGAACAGGAAAAAAAACTCACTTCAGCCAAGTCACTTCAGTGAGAACTTAGGAAGGTTCCCATACATTGGAAAAGGGAGGAAATTTGGGCTGGGAAGAGGGGAAGCCTGGTGAACACTTGCAGGAAAATAGGGGGAGAGAGGATATAATTTCTGCTTTCAGCACTTTTTCTCACTCCTGCCAAGCTAGGTTTTGCCCCAGCCACCTTGGGAAAGCTCAGAAGGATCAAGGTGATGTGCAAGGTTCAGAGCAAGGACCAGAAAATCTCAGGAGAAGAAAAGCTTTAGGACTGAAGTGCCTGGTTGTTGCCAAGCTAGAGATTTCTAAGCAGGAATGCTGTCATATTTAGCTTCCTCAGGGGTTTAACTTAGTGAAGTGGTCTGTATGGATGCACCACATTCTTCTGTTTTTTCCTTTCTCACTCTGACAAGTCACTGTACTGCTGTGTGCCCATTCCAGGTGTTAGGGCATGCACTTTCCCTGAGCAGCCCCACCCACACCCCTGCTCCTGTGCTCAGGAATCCCACATCAGCTCAGCTTGGAGCCTTCAGTCCTGAGAGATGCCGTGGGAGTTGCTCATCCCCCACCCCAGCCATTGCCATGTCCGTGCCTGCTTATGGACCCTGCAGATTCAGGCCCTGCAGATTTAGGAGATCAGAGAAGATGGGGTTCAGCTTCCAGCTGAGGATGGCAGTAAGAGCAAGGACAGTAAACCTTGCAGTGTTTCTCTGTGGGTTTCAAATTAATAAGCACCAAAAGATACTGACTCTACCTGTCTGTCTCGTCTCGGTTGTTTTTCAGCAATTTTGTTTCACTGACATAAAGCCCTACTCCTTGTGTTCACCAAGCATGATGTCACTGGAGTCCTGAGATGGCTGAGGCCTCAGGTGCCCTCTCTCTGGACTAGTTCATCTTTTTATCTTTTACGCAGAAGTTAAGGTAGTGCAGTAATTTCCACTGTAGTCAAAAGCTGAGCAGTGATGCAGGAGCTGGCCAGGGAGTGGGGCCTTGCAAGCAGTCTGTGATCTCTGTGCTAGGGATTTCCACTCTGTGCATTCCAGAGAAGCAGCTTCAACAAAACTGCTGATTGAGGCAAAACACAACAGAAGCTTCCTCAAAAAAAAAAAAAAATCTCATTGGGATTTCTTCTGGGCAGGTAATGACTCAAGATCATAAGCCAATTGCTTAATGTTTAAAATGTGCTGTACAATAATTTTACTGATACTAGTATTGATGACAAGAGTTTCTCTGAGATCAGGAAGATGTCCTTACAGCAGCTGTTATCTGGACAGTAGCTGATTTTTATCGCCGACCTGCGTAAGAAGGTGTTTCAATAGAAGCAGCAGTCCAGCAGTAAAAATCTGCCAGCCCTGTTTATGAAATGGGCATCTGAGCTGTAAGATAAGAGCAGTAAATCCAAGAGACAAGTGTTGCTCCTTGATGTCTGGGCGTGCCACTACATCATGGTTTTTAGGAAGGCATTGAGGCCTCTACCCTGAGACATCCTCAGTTGCTGCACTGTTGATGGTAGTCATTGCTTCACCCTTCCTCAGTCTCTTTAGTCCTGATTTCAGGCTCCAGATTTGTATTTTTTGAGCTCTGACTTTTAGTCCTCATTTCATGAGTTTTTCTTTACCTCTTAGAGAAGTGATGTCTTTCCAAGACAATTCCATGGGCTTTGCTGTAATTTTTTGATTTCTTCATCTCATTGCTGGAGTTTGTTCTCCTAAATCTCATCAGGTTGCATGTTGATAGCCATTCACTTTACTGATGCCTTCTTTATAGATCAGTTCTGTCCAGATTTGCTTTGAATGCCAGCCTTAATTTGCACAGACTATCTAATTAATCTGTGAAGCTGTGATCCACAGCCCTGAAGATCAAAATCATGTATGTGTTTCTACAACTCTTGTAGTTGTGGAACAGTCTCTCATGTTTCTCTTACCTTGTTTTCTGATGGGTTTTAACAACAAAGTAATGTACTGTACATCAGAAAGAGCAGCTGGCTTTGTATATTTTGGTTAAAATAACTTACTTTGGTCCCCCTCCAAGCAAGGAGAAATAGGTTGTCTTTTTTTCTACATATTGCAGGTTTTTTGGAGTTGGATCCTAAGCTTCCATAAAACTTTCTCAACTGCAGAGTATTTTAACACCTTGTGTGGGTGAGGCTAGTTCCATAAAAATTCAGTGGCGTTTCTGTTACAAAGATGTGGACCTGGGTTCATAGTCCAAGGAAGTATCTACTGCTGAAACTTGAAATTCCACTAAATCTGGCATGTACCTGTTAACAGTGGTTTGTGTTCTGTTACCTGCAGTGTTTTTGGCCTTGTTGCTTTCCTAGGATGATGGTTTGTGTGGCTGAGAGAGGCCACATATAGAACAAACATTCTCTGTTACAAGAAGAAAGCAGTTCTTGGTCCTTTCTGAAAGCATTGTGGCTTCCAGTGGAATGCTCACCTGCCAATAAAATTTGTTTTTTGGTTTTTTTTTTTCCTGTGAGGAGTGAAAGTGGATGTAACTTTTAGAATGACCTTTTCATCAGGAGGCCACCCTGTCCTGCTTGTCCCGTTCTTGCCAATGCATAACTTAGCATATCATTGTGGTGGTGTCCATGGAGTACAGTTCATTGCAGGGAAGCAAACTTTTTGAGGCCACCTGAAAGTGTGAAGAGTTACAGGAGATGGGAAAACCAGCTGAACTGGTATAGCACTATCTTCGTGTCAGCTTGCAGGGCTGGTGGTGTTTTTAGCTGGAGCACTCCCTCCATTTCCTCCCTCTGTGAGCTTTGACGTTTCTGCAGTGGTGCAGTTCCAGGCCATAAATAGGCAGATTTCAGAAGTTGCTACATTCAGGGATGTTGAGTGGCTAGAAAAGAACGCAAACAAAACAAATCTACATCCTTCTTTTTTTTCTTTTCCAATGTTTTCACACCACTCCATCCCTAAATAATTTTGTGTTAAGCTTTTCACAGCAGGTTATCTGCATCTCTGAGCTTGTGCCTTTGAAAGGCGAAATTTTGAGTGGCAGAAGTCAGTGTTCCATTAGGACAGTATATTACTTCAGGGTGTGAAATAGAAAATAGTTACCACAATAAAAGTGATAATGCTTGCTACTTGCTGTCAGCTTGGTAACTCTTCTCGAAGGTGAAAATGTTGTGATTCCTTTCACAGTGAAGCTGCAGTGTGGCGTAAAAGGAAGAATGTGCTTTCATGTGAATATGACTGCCTATAACACTGTTTATACCCTCAAAATATTTGGCTTATTGCTGGCAAAGAAATAAGAGATCATTTATTTTTTGGTAACTAATTTGTGCTACATCAGGAGGTGTGCTATTGGTGTGCATAAGCTATGCTATTCAAAGGCAGCCCTTGTTCTGCCTTCTAAAAATTACAAAAAGCCTCCAGAAGATGCTCTTGTTATGTGTTACCAAACATATGCAAGTGTATTAAAATATGCTTGCTGTTGTGAAATGGCTCTCCATCAAACTAATACTTGAAATGAATGTGAACTAGTTTGTCTTTTTCTTTCCTACCTCTGTGGAAGTGTGCATTTGGTTAATCAGCTTTAAACGAGAAAGCAGGTAAGCCCTTGAAGTGTGCTGCTATTTACAATGTTTGTTTTCCATCTGAGTGGTAACATAAGACAGTAATTTTTCTTAAAAATCACATGTGGGCTTTTTTGTGTGATCTTTAATAATAATGGTGATGAATGCAAAGTTACCTGGTTAATAAGGTGGTGTGACTTACTCTTTTGACTTAGATATCCCTGAAGAAGAGGCCAGATACTGGACCAGAAAATTAGAACAAATAAATTCACTGGGAGATGATGAGGTAAATATCTAAATTGAAAGAATATTGTAGCCCTGAATGTCTTATAACTAGCTTTTATTCTTTGTATTGGATCCCTGTGATTAGTGTAAATACTGAATGTTGTTAATTTACAAGTTTTCCATACTGCTTACAGAACTCTTTTCTCAAGCATGCTGTTTATTGTTAAGGAGGAGAATATTATTCTGCAAGCTGGAAGTGCTTGAATAATGTTCTGTTTATGCAGATATGTTCAAAGGAAAGGCAACACCGTGCTTTACCTGAGCAGACAGTGAAACCATTTTTGACAGGCTGTGATAGGTTCTTTTTGTGAAATCAAGTCAAAAAGGACTTTTTTTGCAGTTCAATATTTCTTTGAAGATGACAAAGCAAGATAATGATTCTTCATTTGAACTGAGGACTGTTGGATGTGTTGGCTTTTGTCCTAATGCAGTTGTTGAAGGCTCAGTTTATGTGTATCTTGTGTTAGAATAAGTTGTAGCTATGGCTTTGGTTCCCTAGCTCTGGTGTGTACTTGGCTAAGCAGCTATAAAATAGAAGTTACTTTTTTTATTTTTAAGAGACTGTTGAATGACTAAAATTTTGTTTGCAGTTCATACTGTTTGCAGAATAAGATTTAGCATGTTAATGCCTGTACCAGAAATGAAAGATATAGAAAACCCCAATACTCATGTGTTGATGTGAACGTCATTGAGTAAGAGTATGGTGCTGGTGAAGCCTTTTTGCAAGGTCTCTTTCCATAGCGAGTGTTTCCATAACAAGATAACTTGCAAAATACTTTGCCAATGCAATGATTTCAGCAGATTTTTGTTCTGGGATCCTTCATCTATTCTTTTCTGTTCATTATGTGAGTGATTTGGTTTACTGTGCAGATGAAGGAAATACGGTGGATTATATTTTTGAGAACAGACCAATATTGGGGTAGAAAAAAAAATTAAAGAATTTAGGGCAGCCTCTCTTGCCTTCCTAGAAGTTTGAAAGCCTCTAGGAATCGATGAAAAGCCCAGTCTGTCAGTTGTGCTGTCAGTGATGCTGCTGTGGTTCCTCCCCGCTCCCGCGGGCTGGAGCAGCAGTTCAGGTACTTCAGCGAGGCACAGGTGCCCTCTAGTGCTTCACTGAGCTGGTGTGTGCTAAAAGATCCCCTGAGCTTTCTGGGTCTCCCCTTTCCCTGCAGTGCCACACATCTGCTTGCTAACTGCAAGCTCTTATCAAATACCAGTAATGAAGTAATATCTCCGTATTTGTGACCTAGTGATTTCAGATTTATTATGCATGTTCCCTTCAACCAGGGCGAAAAAAACCCAACCAGGGCCTCAGGTGGTTCTTCTATAGTTCTCCACATTAGCCAGCCATCTAGAATGGGGATGATTTCTTGCATATTCCCCTAAGTGGCAGTGACTTGTAGCTCAGGAACTTCCAGAGCCAGAGGCGGTATCCTTGTGTTGAACAGCACTCAATGGATTTCTCTTTTGTGGATGCCAGTTGCCCTTTAAATGCACCCAGGTCAGTTATGTTTCTGCAAAGGAATTCACCATCTTAATTGTGCATTGCCTGAAGAAATATCTTAATTGCTCTGAGCAAACAAAACCAGTGTTTGAGAAACCAGCTGGAGGCAAGTTTGTTTGAAGAAATTTAATGACTGATCCTCCTGCATTCAGTCCCTGCCACTCAGCTTTACAGACCTCACCTTTTGGGCTGCAGAATCCTGATCTGCCCAGTGTTTTTTAGCACAAGACAACTTTGTGCCTTTGTCTTCTTTCTTTTAAGTGAACCTATCTCTGTTTGAGATAATAAATGTAAAGACAAAAGCTGCAGGGGAGTATTGAAGGAGCAGGTTCATTTGGAGTTAGATGGTGTCATAGGAAGACTTTCCAGCCTTCCTTCCTACAAACACCTAATATTCTGTTTTCATTTTGGGACTCTTCATAGCCGTTGAGCTGATGCCTTAAAAAGAGCAAGCTGCTGCCATTCTGGGATCTCTGAGGATAATAATTCAGAACCCACTGCTGTCCTGTGCTACTGAAATTGCTCATCAGCAGACTTCCTTTCACCACTCTGTCAACCAGTCAGTGCTGTGAGATCCGGCAGTTCTTGTTTTCACAGTCCTGATTAACTCAGTGGGTTGGCAGTTTGCTGATGATAAGACTAACCACCTTTCAGGATCCCTTGTGCATTTTAAATAGCACAGATTGAAAGATAACTACAGCGGAAGTCTGCTGCTGTCACCTTCCATGCACAGAACTGGTCAATTTATCCCTACCAAATCCAAGGAGAGACTGTCTGCTGGCTGTGTTTTGCACAGGCTGCAGCACCAGCTTGCTAAGTTTGCCACTTCCTTTGTTGTCAGATCTTTTTTTTACTAGCAAATACCGTTCTCATTATTTTGGTCAATTGTCCTAATTTTCTCATGTCTTTATGTAATACAAGATAGAAGAGAATAACAAAATAAAACCACTGGCATTCCCCTAGGGAACGCTTTGATGCTGTAACAAACAGCTTTGCAAAAAGTCAAAGCTGGCTAATTGAAATATCCCTGTGTTCTCTAATTTAGTATTAAATGAGATGAAAAATTCTTCATTTTGGATGTGAAGTGGATCACAGGAGAGTTTGCAAGTGTTGGCTGGGCAAACATTGTGTTCTTGCCTTGCCAGGCACATTAATTACCTCACTGCTGCCATCTCCTACTCTGGATTTGGTGTGAGCCCACATGAGATTTGAACTGCTGAGGCTGTGCTGGAGTGCCTAAATGTAAACAGGCTTATTCCCAGTTTGGAGCTCCCTATCACAGTGGCACTGTGGTGTGGAAAGTCAGGTCTTTTCAATATCTAATTGAAGGTCTCAGAATTGGTAATAGGGCCTGTGCTTGTTCTAAAGCAGACTTCACCTTAAACAGAAGTGCACTTTGGAATGTGATTTTGGCATGAAAAAAGAGGACAGTTCTGGGGGTGTGTTCAAATACAGATATAATGGAGATTATATTACAGATATTATACTTATAGATATTGTGCTTTGATAATACCAGGGATATTTTCTCTTATGTGTGGTGTGCTGTCATAAAGTTACCACGTGCTTTCTTATCTCTCTATATTCCCTCCTATTTTTTCTTTCCTTCCTTTAGTATCCCTTTCAGGAGGAAGTCCAGAAGAAACCATTGCCCAGTGCTGCCTCCCAGTGTTGTAAGTTAGATTTATTTCTTCTTAATATCTTTTCCTCTTTCAATGTACTTGATTTCCTTTTGTGGCTAGATGTCAAGTGATGGTACATCTGACCAACATTTTCTTATTAGAAGTACTTAAATTTCTGTGCAGTTATGAAAAGCTGTGCTCCTCAAAATATTGCTCTGCAGCTTCTGATGCCAGGAAGTGAAATCAGGCATTGAGTCTTGCACTTGCTCTTGTCCTTGTGTGCAGTAGGCACAGAAAATGTGTTCAAAGTCACTAAGATTGTCAGACCCTTGTAATATTTATACCAGTAAGAAAGCTGTGTTTTTTCATGTGACTATATTAGGCTATGTTCTGCTAAAACTTCCTGTGTTAAATATAATTTTTAATACTGTTTAATGAAATTCTAAGAGGCAGAAAATAGGTGGAGACAAGTACTACTGGTAGCCTTTTAAAATGCACCAGAGATTTGTGTACTTGATGTCTAATTTCTTCACTATTACTTTTCAATGCTGCGTTGATGGATGGAAAAATATTTTTACTAATTTCTTCTTGTCTTGTCTTGCATTTTTTATGCTTCTGAAAACATGGATGGAAAAATAATATAGCACTTACTGTATCTGATGATCTGCAAAATTAGATTTCTGAAACACTGCTTTTAACATACAATAGATGAAAGCTCAGTGATGTCTCTTGTGAATGTCTTATCTACTTTTGGCAGCAACATTAATAAAATTCAAGCCTCATAATTTAAACAAATCTTTTATCCTCTACTTCAGATCCTTTAAGATGTGCATATTACACATTGCAGGCTGTTTATCCATTAGGCTGATTATAGGATCTCCTCAAAACTGATAATATTAGGAAATGCTAATTACTGTTTACCTTTTTTGAGTAGAATTAATTTCTCTGTATACTATTGTTGTGTTATCTTTAAAGTATCTTCAACAACTCTAGACATTAACCAATTGCCTAGGAAACCTGATTGTGCTGTGTAGCTGGAACATGTAGAACTCTATCAGTAATACTTTCATTCTAGGCAACACTTTCTGTGTCCCCCCATTTTGGAAAAAAAAAAAAAAGTATGTTAAGAATAAAGCAGAGGGTTTTTTGTTTGGTGGGGTGGTTTTTTTGTTTGTTTGGGATTTTTGTTTTGTTTGTTTGTTGTTGTTTTTTGTTTTGGGGTTTTTGTTGTTATTGTTGTTATGCTGTTCTTGTTCTGCTTTGGGGTTTTTTTTTGGTGTGTTTTGTTTTGTTTTTTAAATGGTCAAAGGGTACAGTTGATTTGCTAAGCCTGTAAATAAGAAACATACTGGGAGAAACTAATATTTAATTAAATCATACCAACATAGTTTGCAGAACCCATAATGTCAAAAAGTCAAAGAAAAACTGTCTGCTGTATGAAGTGTCCAAGAAACGAATGTGTTATTTGCTGAAATTATTTTCCTGGCTCTGTGCCCTGGGCTTTCCTTTTGTTTGAGGGAGGCTGATTTGATTGAATCTCCCAAGTATTGAGATGTATGTGTGAATTAGAGGTAATGCTTCTGTGTGGAGAAAATAGCTGCACCTGTTCCCACATCAGGGTGCTTTTACAGCCCTCTGTAGCTGGTTTCTTCCCTGGAGAGACAGCTGGGCTCTTGTAGACAGACACAATGAGAAGCAGCACGATGGCCACCCTTGTTGTGCTGCCTGTTAACAGCCTGCATCTTGCTGGAAAGTGACCTTTTGCAATATTCAGTTGAAGGCCCTGTGGTTTGAACAATTAATGTCACATAGGAATTAATATAATCGTTCATGGGATTAAAACACTCATTAGAATGGATGTTAAACATTTCATAGCAGTCTGTTGTTAATGTATTTAAGAATTTTCAATAAAGCTGATGGCACTGCATGTACTTTGGCTTGTTTACTGCTTGCAAGTATCTGATGCCTATGAGTATCTATTTCCATGGAAAAAATACAAATAGACATTTAATATAGAGGTACTTTTGAAAAATGAACTCTGCCTGCATCAACTTGTGCATAAGAGTTATCAGCTTGCCTCAATACAGCACAGTCCTTTGAGACTCAGGAGTTTAACACAGAAAACACACAGATTGCATCTCTATTGAAAGCTGACCTGACCTTTGCATGTGACACAGGAGCTCAACCCTTTTTACACAGGAGCAGGATGGGTGTCCTTTACCACTCTAAAATGTGTTCAATATGGAATGTTCTTACTTACCATGTGGGTAAGTAATTGGTAGGTATATTTTTAGATAAAATAAAAACATCCTTAAGAACACTTAAGGCTCATCTAATTTTCCACTGCATCATTTTTCGTTTTCATCTTCTCGATGTGCCAGATGAGGTATGGTGGTTACTGTTTGGAACAGGACAGCAAACTAAGCATTTATTTAGAAGAAAGAAAAAAACATGCTCAGTGTGAGTAGGTTTTACTCCACAAGAATGTTTTCCCAGGCCTTCAAAAACCACAAAATTATCTTAAAATCTGAGACACTATAGAACAAGAGTTCTGCAAAACATTTCACATAGCTTGCACTTAAAAAAAATAATTGTACATAACTGCACGTGCCACTGGTGTCCTGCTTAGCCGCTCTGGCCACTCTCAGAAGACCATTTTGATGTCCTTGTTCCAGGTAGAGAAAATACTACTCCAGCAGGCAGGTTCAGGTTCACTAATTAGGAAGATACATGTCCTTGCTTGTTAAAATTAGATTACGCTTCTGCTCTCTTCTGCATCTGTACTTTGCACACATCTTTTCCCTTTTCCAAACCAGATTTTCTTGTGGTGGTTTCCCACTTCCTGCAGGGATGCAACTTGTTCTGTTACCTCCCCTGAGCAGAGGGGGGAGAAGGATGGAACAGGATGTGAGAGAAGTGGCCCCATCTGAAAGGCAGCCTGTGATCTGAGGGTGGGTTTTTGTTCCTGGGCATGTATGGGCTGCTGCCTTGGCTTGGTGCCATGGGAAATCTCAGCCCACACTGGGAGCTCTAATGTTTCCAGAGATTGTTGAGCTTTCAGGCTCCTTTTCACAGTCTCAAATGCTGTTTTGTTCTTAGAAGACTCTGACCCATAATTTCTGAGGTATTGTGGAATTTGGGCTTCCTACCTGTTCTTAAATAAGGCAGGTGATTCTGTTGCGTATACAGTCTTTTCTAGGCCCTGCTGATTTTGGCACTTTTGCCTCTTTCCTTCATTATAGTTAACCATTTCATTTTTAACTCCCAACTGCTGTGTGTCCCTGTGTATTCCTCCTGCCCCAGAACGATCACATGCTTCCAATTGATTTAACTTTCAGTGATCCCAAGCAATAAGCAAAGCACTGGAGTGTCCATGCATCCAGTTTTGTTTGCCTTTCTATTAAATGTAGTCATAATTATTAAAGTTTTGGTATGTCAGTGTTAGAAAACTGCAGCATCTCCATGTTGGCTTTTACCCACAGCCTGAAATTAAATGTAAATTGAAAAGAAAGCAAGGTTTTGTTGTCTGGAAATTCTCTTTAAATTATGCAGATTGAAAACATATTATTTGATTGCTTTGGTTTTGAGTCAATAAGCTCTAAGTTATTTTTTGTGAGGAGTTACAGAAATTTTTTCCTTGCATGCTCAAGATAATTTCTGGACACGTAGAAGTCCATTATAATCCATAAGTGAGTCACCCTGTGAGTATATTAAATGCAGCTCTGACTTGGATCAGTTTCAGTGCAAACTGGGATGAGAAAGATACTCTGCATCTTTGCAGAATCAATTTGGCAGACTTGGTTAATATCAGCTGCTGTAAATACTGCCCTACACCATTTGTCAGGGAGTTTACAAATCTGGAAGAGACAAAATTTGTTCAGTATGATTCTCAGGAAAGATAACCTAAGTGTCACTTATTTTCCCTTTTCTGCTTCAGTGTTTTTGTTCCATTTCCTTTAATCCTTTGCTCTGTGAAATCCCTGGTTACCAGAGTTGTGGTGGGTCTTGATGTTTTGTTGTGGTTTATATTTTTGGGTTTTGTTTTGGTGGGGTTGGTTTGGTTTTTGTTTTTTTGGTGGGAGGGATTGTTTTGTTATTGTTATTGTTTTTGTTTTGTTTTGTTTTTTAATTTTTGGTTGGTTTTTGTTAGTTGATTGGTTGGTTTGGGTTTTTTTTTCTTTGTACATCTGTTTGTTTTGTTTTGGATTTTCTTTATTTTGGGGGTTTTGTGTTTTTGTGTGTGTGCATGGTGGTTTCTTTATTTTCTTTTTGTGTGTATGTGTGTGTGTGTTTTATTGTAAGTTTTGTTGTGCTTCTTTTTTATCAGAAGAAGGTGACAATTTTGCTTGGCTCTGGATAGGTACCCACAGTAGGTTGGTACTGGCAACAAAAGAAGCAATAGCTTCTCATATACTCTTTTACCGGTAGAAAGAATCAAAGCCAGCTTGTGCTTGGTCTGCCATAAGATGAAAGAGAAAAAATACAAGGTTACATCTCTTAATGCTCTTTGGAATACATGTGTGTGTGCACATGCATGCAGGAAAAAAAAAATGCTGCGGTTGTTTTAGATACATAAGCAGTTTTTTATCTACTTAAAATCTGGCAAAATGTTTTATACACATTTTAGGAATGGGTGCTGTTTGATGCCAGATCAGTTTGTTGTGGTGACCTTTCTTTGCACTGATATTTGAAAAAATCTGGGGGTTTGCAAAATTCTTCTAATTCCTCTGCATGCACTGCTATTTGAAAGGTACCACAAAGGCTGACTCTGAGATGTTTCATTCCTGATGCTCACTGGTTTTCTTTTTGGGAGCTCAAATTCCACTGGTACATTGGGAAGGCTTATTCATTCCCCTGAAGAGACTGTTCTAATGCTGAGATGATGATGCTTCCCATGGCACTGTTGAGGAGTTTTGTCTGCCTAACAGCCAGATGATTGCCTTCCCTGCCCCTTCCTCCCCAGCAAGCCCCAAACACTGATTTTATATTTGTGCTCTGCTGTGGATGCAGCATTTTCTGCTGCCATTATTGTGTTACTGGGCTGGGGATGTCCAGCCCTGCTGTGGGGTGAATGACCCTGTTGCAGCAGATGGCAGAGAATTTGCTTCTTTTCTTCTTTGGTAATGGTATATTTATAAAAAAGTGATCTGCTCTACCAGTTTCTCAAGGCCTGACAGTGTCAAAACACTTAAACAAGCCAGAACGTGCCACTCCTAATTGTTCACAGAGGTGCATGATCCGTGACAGTGGAGGGTCAGGCAGCATTGAGAATGCTGGGAGGTGACACTGCCCTCTTTGTTGTAAAGGTGTGTGCTGTACATCAAGATTCTTGTTGTTTTTTTGTGGTTACCAGCCTGGTTCTGCACTTAAACAACAGAGGTCAGCAGCTGCCTACAGCATCTCTAGTCCACACCACTTTGGGAAGGGTAAAGTAATCATAATAATGGTTATTTTACCCTTCTCAAGGGTTAGTGACCCTGAAGATCGTGTTGCAATCACTGTATAGCTGTGCTCTAGTGGGAGTAGAACTTCTGGCTGCAGTGTAGTTACAACTCAAAAAACTGTTCAGTGTAAGTGTAATTCAAAACAGCACCCATGAATGGCTTTATTTATTTGTTTATTGATTTAAGCTAGGCCAGGGAAAAACTGTTTTAGCCCATACAAGGGGAACCATTGTATGAGCTTTTTGTGACAATTTACTGCTGAGCTGGGAAAGTTATATCCTTGGCCTCTCTGCTTCTGGGTGACTGGCAGCTCCCGTTTGTCTCTGTTTAGGATAAATCCCCTCTGGGATACTTGTTTTCCTGCGGCTTTGTGGCGCTCACTCTCTGGGCTGACTGAAGGCATGATAGGTCTGCTGAAAGGAACACAGATTCAAGGTTTTATTCTAAAATATCTGCCTGCAATTTCAGGATGAAGCTGCTACTGCAGGACTGGATATGCCTAAGGAAGAGTACTCAGCATATGGAATTTAAAAATAAAAATACTGGTTATATTAGGAGATGATACAGTAACAAAGTTTGGTGTACTCTACTGCTGCACTCTAGAGAACTCTAGGGCTTTGATTTTGCTGCCGATCATGTAAATATGGGTTTTTAATTGTTGTTTTCCTGGAGTAGGGGCTTCATTTTGAAAGGTGGTGACAAGGAAATAGTTTTTACTTTTAAATAAAACCTGAATGTAAAGTTCTTATTGAAATGTTGAACATTGCCAATACTGCCAAGTTTCTCTATAATCAGTGATCAGACAAAGGAAATATTCATTTAAACACTCTAGCTTTTATAATTTGTCTAGTGATCTTCATGAAAGCTTATTTTTTTCTAATGCAGTTTTTGAAGGACTTTAAACTTTATTAGTAATGATTTAATTACTAATAGCAATAGGAGCAAATCAGTTTGAATATTGTTATTACAGGGAAATATAAACTGTTTGAAAGTTAAAGATTTTCAACTGGTAGAAAAATGATTCCTGAACTTTATGCACAGGCCATAAATATGTGTCCTCCTGCAGTGCGGCTTGTACTTAAAGTCTGAGATTAAAAGTCATAAGAAGAAAAGGCACCAAATCTTTTATCTCTGCTGCTGTAGATTAAATTCCTCTTTGCTATTATGCATGTATGTCATGTTAGGAGATCAACTATAGTCCAAAATTGTATCTCAGGAAGGGGTATATAAATCTTGTCAGTAACAGTGTTTAAATCTCTTAGCCAGATAGTGTGTGACTTGGTAGCCTGGAAATTTGTAAGACAAAGCAGCTGCGTTAGGCATCAGTGCAGTGGTAGAAATGTTACAACTTATCATTGAAGATAAAATTAGTGCCTTTTTACTATGGTTACTGATGAGATGCACAAGTTTGTAATAACTTAGTGGTACACTGGATGATTTTATGTAGATCCAAGCTCTGCTTAAATTCTCAGATCTCAATCTGATTTTGTTTAGCCAACATCAAAGTGGCTAGAAGGGCCATTTTGTTTAGTGAAATAAAATAATCAAAAATTTCAGCATAAGCTGAATGTGGTGAACTGGGAAGCAAGGAGAGCATTCCAGTGTCACACTCCAGTACCTGTCCTTGTTTCTGTCAGATCCTTCTAGCTCACTTGCCTCTTGTGTTTTCTTATCTCCTTTTATGCAGAGGCCTTAGCCCTCCTCTGGAGTGTTCCAAAACTGAGCTGGAAATGGTGGTGTTTGTTATAAAACCTTCTTTGGCATTGTGCATACTGAAAACTTGACTTCCTTCTAAAAAGCTATTCAATGTATGTTTTCTATTTTAGAAGCTTTTTCCACTAAAATACCACCTGTTTAGTTTTGGGAAGTACATTGAACACTGGAAGAATGTAGATTTTTATGGAATCTGAGATCTGTTCACACTATGTTGAGGGTATTAGCCGTGGGAATAGGAGATTTTTTTAAGCACAGTTAAAGAACTGACCAGAACATTCTGCAAATGATACTTTATCAGAAGCAAATATACTATCGGGAGTTTAGTTTGCTTTTATAAACTTACTTAGATGATTTCTGTTTGTGCCAAACATGGGATACAACAGGGGGATTGAATAATTCACCAGCATGACTGTAAGCAGTGGTCAGCAGCAAATGATAATGTTCTGACAGAGATAGCAGGTCCCAACCAATCTCAGAGGCTTGTGAATAGAAATGAAGCAAAGTGGCACACAGGCAGTCAAATTAGATGACATTAAAAAATTTGGAATATTCTGCTTTTTCACAGTATCCCTGCTGATCCATGCTTGACAGTGTGAAGTGGGGAGGAGGAGTTCCTCCTTGAATGGTTGCATAACTGAGGCATAGAACAAGCATATGTTATATTCAGCTAACAGTGGGAACTTAGATGTGCTTTATAAAATGTGTTAATGACAAAAATGTTTTAGCTTCCAAGACACCAGGCTGCTTGCATTGCTTAGTCCTTAATTGGAGGTTTATATGAAACCTCATTTTTTGAGTACTGAAACTTACAGATACAAAATAATGTGATAACTGAGACACACACTGTTGGTATTTATTAACACATGGAGTGACTAGTCTGACTTGTCTGTATCATGTATTCCATTGTTGCTGTATGTTGTTGTATGGTTTTGGAATTACAGCTTCCTGTTTTCTATCTGTCTGGACTTCTTGGTGTTTTTAGTTTGAGTTTGCACAGGTTTAAATTTGTTCCAAGGGTGATCTGGAAGGGATGTTTTCTTAACAAATCATGGTTATGCATATTTCTTTTATGAAGCAGAAAAACAACTTGAAAAGGCTAAAAAGAAATTCTGTTTTCATTAACCTTCAAAATATCAAGACTGTCAACCCAGGTCTTCTGCGATTATGCTGAAGGACTGAGATGTATACTGTTAGCTCCTGAATCTTAAATGAAGCAGCATATGTGTTGAATCTTTAATAAATTCATTTTTTTTCCAAAATGTTAGACACTAAAGTGAAGTGGGTGTTAGTAAAAACAAACAAAAGCGGAGTTTTGAGCTTCTGACTGAAAATCCCTTACTCTGTTTTTGCATCTCTTTCTCTTTGCTCCTGCAGCATTGCTTTCCCCAGTCTATAGTTGTAGCATTGCCTGGTAAGCCAAACCCAGCTTCTCAGTGTGAGAAAATGTGCAGGGTAAAGAGCTGCTGTCTAGAGGCAGCTGTTCCTCTCCTTGCCTTGCCCTGCTTGGCATTGGCTGCTATTTGCCTTGGGCATGGAAAGTCTGTGGGATTTCCATGCTGTTCATATGGAACTTGGTAGCACTGAGGTGGACAGGTAAGTAGCTGGCTCAAGGTCATCACTGTCAGCTTGAGGACTTTTCTGCCTGTGGGCAGTGGTAATGCTTCTCCTCCAAGGACAGACCTTGTATCCATGAGTGTTGTCTTAGCACTTGGTGGCTTTCTCCTTGTTGCAGTTTCAAACGATGAGTAGTGTTGTGCCAACCATCAGGCCTTTTTCTGTCCTAGTGGTTAGGAACATTCTCAGCTGGTTTCAGAGATCACTCATTTCTTCATGCAGATTGAGTACGGTGGTTTGTGCAGAGGCTGGCAGTCTGGGATTTTTATCTTTGTGAAACCTGGAGGACAGATAAGCTCCATTTCCTCTGTGGTTTTTCTGATCTGCATACCAGCTTTGGAAATTTATAGTTATCGTCTGGTGTTTCTTCCCCAGTTGCTCTGGGGTTTTACATGTGCATTCATTTGTGAATAATGACATGCATTTCACTACAATGTAGCCTGACTGCAATAATGCTGTGTCACTACAGAATTTTTCTGGATCTTTGATAGTAATACAAGCTGCTAATACTTGAATTTTCCTTCCTTTTCCTCTTATTGTTCACCTGAGATACAGACATTTTGATGGAAGGGTGTGCTGGGGTTGTTGTTACATGTGTTAGTGTCTTGAGATTTTCAGGAATGGGATACATGTAAGCTGTTGTTCAACTTCTGCATTAATAGGAAATTATTTTTAATGGGAACTCTTGGTTACAGCAAATCAAAGCTCAGTGCAGGGCTCTGCCAACATCTCCTTATTTCCTCAGTCCCTTTTCATATGTCCCTCTCTACTGTCTATGCTGTCCCTGCCTTTGGTTTCCATACCCTTTGTCCTGGTTGTCTCCCCTTTTCATTTTTTCGCCATTTCTTTTACTTCTGTTTTTTTTTGCCAGCTTGGTTTTGCATTCCTCTTTTTCTTCTCCTTCCCCCCTGAAATAACAGTCAGACCTCTGTCAAACCTGGTATTTAGGTTTTTGTTGTGAAAAACAAACCTGAGGTGATGGCTCTGTGGTCAGGATCGTGCAAACAATGTTGGGTGGATCCTGGCAGGTTTCTGATGCATTTGGATACATCATCTCACCAGCACGCCCAGCTCAGCTGCATTGTCACTCTTGCTGCTGAGTGGCATTTGTCTTATCTCAGGCTGTAGATTGTTGCTGCTTGACTTGATGGACTTCAGTTCTCTTCTGTTGTTAAATCCAGTAAACAAGAATTTCTGTACACAGCAGAGAAATAGACCTTCTGTACCCTATGGTAACTGCATGTGTTCAGCATTTTATCAGTGCCTCTTTCTAAATCAGCACCATAAAAATTGTCATTCAATTTGTTCCACTTAGTTGGGGCTGCTTCCTTTAATGACCAAAGCAAACATACATTTATTGCTTTTTTTTTGCTTTTTTTTTCTAACTACTACTATAGGAGCCAGAAGGTAATGACCTACCTTTGAAATTCTACCAGATATAAAAGTGCCACTTGAACCTGAACAATGCCTGTGCCTGTGCAAAGCACCACATGTGTGTTTGTCAGAGCCTAATCCAGGGGCATGGAAGTACTGATGTGCATCTGTGTTGCTTTGTAGACCTTCTATTTCTGAAAAGAAAGGAGTAATCTGATTGTAGCTCTGATGCATCTCTGTGCCTGGCTGGTAGCTAGAGATGGTAGCCAGGACAGAAAGCTCTTGCTCGTTTTCTGTCTGCATGTGAAGAATTTGTTTATTGTCAGCTGCACTTTTTCCATCAACACTCCTGTAAATGTAACTTTTTAAAGTGTTTTTTACACTGACTTCTAGAAGTGCTGGTTCTGAAACATTTCTTGAGTTGCAAGTTGTGTGTATGGTTCTGAAGTGATTTGAGGGCTGTATGTACTGGTTTGTTGAATCCATGGTACTGAGTATGACCTTGGGGTGACAGCATGGGTATTGATAAGTAAAAACTTCAATGTCTTACGAACTTGCTGTGCAGCTTTAGCATGAATTTGTTTTCATCTTCAATTTTAACATGGAAAGGTTTTCTTACTCTTGCAGGATTAACTTCATGGGTGTTTGCCTTAGAATGTCATGAGAGCCCTTAACCTTTTACCAGTGTGTCTATCTGCTTATCTGCCTACTCTTCACTTCACATTGTTTACATGCTCACAGTTTTTCATGCTGTTATTGTTGAAGTGGTACTCATCACTGGGTTAACTTTGGTCTGGAAAGGGGGCAGAAATGGAAATGTGAAGTGACTTTTGCCATTTGATTTCCAGAGTTTAGCCTGGAATCGGATGCTGCTCTAAACTGGGCTCTGGTTTCTGAGACATTTGAGTATGCTAGGGAATAACAATGTTTAACTGCTCTTGCTAGGTTGACTGATACGTATTTTGTCTACTTGTGTTAATAAATGCATGATTGCTTATCAATTCCAAGAGTTTATAATGATGTCAGTTTTCAGAATGTCTTACAAACAAACTGGACATGAGGTGCAAGCCCCGACATAAACTTAATGTTGTATTTATAAAGAAAAATATCCCTTAAATTTTCAAGTTCACAATCTCTAAGGCGTTTTAAATACATGAAAAGTATGCTTGTGGTTTGTTTTTTCTAAGCTTTCTTTTTCCATTCCTATTCTTTTCTGCCATTTGTGTTACATGCAGGCAACTGGAGTTATTTCGGATGGGGAGAGCAGCTGAGTACGTAACAGTTTGATTTCTTGCAAGCTTTCTGATCGTATAGTGATGCAGCATGCTCCAGTACAAGGAAAAGTGGAAATATTCATGCATATAGAAAGTCTGTTCTGTTGTATTTTATTTTACTTTCACTTAGACCTCATATTTGTGTGGATGGATGGCCATTCATTTTTTCACATTTTAGCTTTGTTTTGGTCATGTTTTATATGAGTTGCTTGTGCCTTCTGCTAGAATTTGAGGACACGATGGTGTAATTGACTGTTATTCTTGTCCTATAAAGGTGATTCTAGTTTTTTACTTGTGTATGTCTTTTATGTCGATCTTCATATCTATGTGAGCCCAAATCAGTGTTTGAAGTAATAGAAAAACACAAGGAAATCTGTAGTCATTGTCTTACTAAGATGGAAAACTATTCCAAATACTACAAATAGGAGTAAATCTGAAAGAAGAAAGGACTGTTGCACACTGGTGAGGTTGTAGGTATTGTGTTGTGTTCAGCCTCAGTGGGACAAGTATATCATGGCAAAAGTTGCAGGGCTTTGCTTTCACTAGTGCTGAGGAAAAACTCAGATACTTCAGCTGTCTGTGATCTGTAGAGCTGATGCCACACGTGGAGATAGCTGCGTTAAATTCTCATTATGCTGTGAAATTTTTCTTCTTTGTTCTAGAAAATGTACCTTCACTTTCTGAAGGTGCTGCAGATGCTAACAGGCTAGGTTGAGCAAAAGCTCAAGATACAGTGTGTGGCTTCCATAGTCTTTAGAAAATGCAAGGGTTGATTTATCAGTCTTAAAGTAAAGGTGCTTGTTCCCTGTGGGTGAGACAAGAACGTGAATGTTGTTTAGGGAAGCATGCAAAGAAAGATCACTGTGGCTGCCTCTAGCAGGGCAGAGATTTTGCTTCATGCTCTTCCATTTTTGACATAATGGAATTTGTAGAGGATGCTCTTACTGCTTCTGAGCCTAATGTCCAGCTGATGTTACAGTGCATTTCATACGAGGACTGTTCTGCATTCTAGAAGTCTTCCACTAGTAACTTTCCCATTTCTTCTCCCACATTTTTTGTCCTCCTTGTTCTCCTGTCTTTGATCAAATGTAAGTTCTTTGTGCATTGTCAGTGTTGACCAACTCGCTTGTGCTGTCAGTGCTGGATGTCTCAATTGTTTATTCTTGAAGTTGTGGTAGATAACTGAGAGGTAACTAACTAAGTTTTGACAATAACATAAGAAGGACTAGTGTCCTAAATAGCTTTCTTTTCCATTTTTGGGTATGTGAAAGGGAAATGGGATGTTTAGGCATTAGTCAATGAGAAGTGTAGGAAGGCTGTGTACATGTATTTCTCCTGTTTATCTGGAGAGTCAGTGTGTGGTTGTTTTGCTTGAAAAGGTACTTGTATTCATGAGGGTCCCTCCATTCCTCCCTCCCCTTCTTCCTTGCGGTGCTGTCCTCTTTGAAGTCATTTTAGCATCCTTACAGTCAGCCTTGGGGCAGTGTTATTGGTGTTTCCAAGTGAGCTCTGTTAGCTTGATATATATGAAAAACAATACAAATGAAAAACATGCTTCTAATTGTAATGTTTAAAAAGCAGCTGAGAAGGAAGCAGCAGAAACAGCGTATTGGTAGCTGGAAGACCTTTTCCTGGTGGGAGCTTTATGCAAGAGAGCTGCTGTAGCACAGACTCTTGTTAGTTGGGCAGAGGATGCTTCAGGAAAGAGGCATCTTGTACTGCTGACCTAGTTTCATTTTAGGAAAGGGAAAGGCTTGAAGAAGTAGAGTAGATGTTCAAGGGAGTCTTTGCACTTCAGCCTGTCAGTTCTGTTCTTGATGAATGTTTCAGCAGCAGAGTATTTTCAAGTGAGAAAAACAGGATTATGAAAGCTCTTAAACTGGAGACGTAGTATTGCAAACATACTGTCTTAAAAATATGCAAATTTCAAATGTATTTTTAAGCTGTGAGGACAACACAATGAACTCATGACCTACAAAGTTCCATTTAAATAATTTCTCAAAATCAGCCTTGTGTGCTTTTGAATTTTTTTTCCTTCCTTCTTACTTTGGTAGTCCTCTTTCAGCTAGTATGCATTTTGGTTATAAGATTTTAGAAAGTGTATTTGTCAGAAGTGACCAGTGGTTCAGTAGATGATGGTGCAGTGGGATCTGAGACTTAAGGCAAGAAGCTATTGGCAGCTATGATGAGAAGAAGTTTAAATGGATGACAGGAGGGGAAGGTGAATTAATTGCAAGGCCCATGGGGTAGAGTGGGCAGAGACTTTAGCTGACATGGAAGTTATTCCTTCAGTTAGTACAATTTATTTTCTTCTACCATTATTAACATAGACAAAAGCTGTGAAAAGCTCAGTGCTTGTTTTGGAGAACTTATGAGGGTTTTGCTTTTGTCCAAGATTTTGCTCAAATTTCTAGAGGATAACTAAGCTTGGGGGACTGGATGTCAGCTCCCAGGGGCTGATGATGCAGTGTGCTAGGAAAAGCAGGAGGCTATTTCAACTGAATACGTTTTGAGAGGAGCTCCTGCTGTGCCTTGGGACCTTAAACCAGGCAAAACCACTTCTTCAAGTGCATTCATCCAGCCATCTCTAATAATTTTGCTGCTAGTTTTCCTTGCTGTCCTGAAGTTTGATGTAAAGAAAGCTGCCAGAGGCTAAAGCAGCCTAATTGAGCTGGTGTAGCAGGACTGTCAAAGTGTTTTTGAGGTCAAGATATTAAAATCTGTATGTGTTCTACCCTGCAGCAGTCATGTTATAACTTCTGGGGGTGGGAGTTAGGGGGAGGAATAACAGTCACAGAAGGTATCTCCTTCCTTGATTTTACCCATTCTGTGAAATCCTACTGTGTGATGTGACTGCCCCAATGGGTTTTCTTCTTATGCTCCCCATATGCATGAATATTCAGTGATGAAACATGAACAGCATGCTTCTGTCCTGCCCTGCAGCCTTACCCACAGCTCTCTACTCAGTAGGTCCAGTGACAAAGAAACAATTTTCATCCCTTGACAGGTCTTTGGTATATGTGAAATTTCTCAATCTGGGGTAAAAAAATTACTGGGTTTTTACTTTTATTGTTATGTGTTTTGTTACCAGTTTTACTGATCTTCTGAGACTGAGGCTAAGCTCCAGCTTTGCTTATAGAAGACTTGTTTTAATCACCTGTTTGAAGAAAACTACTTGAATTTATTACACCGTGTGTGTTATGAGGCATGTTTTGCGGAAGCATGGGCTGTAATGCCTCCATTTGAAGGGGCGCTGCATCCCAAAGCCACTTCTGCAAGTTCTTGTCAGTCTCTTAATTAAAATTTAGGCGTCAAGTATGTTAATGAATGGGATCATCATTATATGCTGGCATTTCAGAAAACACTTTCTTGCCAAGGTAATGTGTGCTGTAAGCCACATATGGGCCAGGTTTTAATGCTTTTTATCCGGCTGAGCAATGTCTTTGTTTGAGAACACTTCTGTTAAATAAAGTGAGAGTGCTCATAGGGATGTTGCAGTTCTGTATGACTAAGAGTTTTTTGAGTTCACTCTTATTCATGAGTTGAGGATTTCTGTCTGATATTAACATCTGTGGATGCTGTTAGGTTCATGGGGCATACATCAGAGATAAAACGTGTTCCTGCCTCATCCTTTAAACATGCCTCAGGGAGGCATTTTGTGTCGTGACCTCAAAGAGGCTTCCTGCTGCTATAAACCAGTAAGAAGTCTGAGAAGTTCTGGTGTTAGCTTTTATAAACGTATATGCTCTAAATGTTTGATTAACATTTATGCTAATCAGCTATTTTGGGATGTTGCTTAGAGATACTGGGGTTTATGTCAAAAATCTTCCTTTGATAGTGCAGAGGTGAGATGTGACGACTGGTGAACAAATCCAGATAGTGCTTCTGCAATAGTCTGATTCATTTGGAATTCTCTGAGCCTGTCAGCGGGTCAGAGTTGCTGACCCATAGAAGCAGTGTTCTGCTTCCTAATAAACATAACTGTGTAAATCTTTGCACTCCCAGTATTAGTGAGTCACTGGATTCAGCTTTTTTTCACCCATAATTTTACTACTGGTTTGTATTTTTTGTTACACATTTGAGGCTAGCTAAATTGTTTATTCCTAAAGCTGTTGGTCTGGTGACTTTTACCAGATCTTAAACCTGTATCTCACTGAGGCTGCCTTCAGCCTCTGCAAGTGCTGTCATGATTATGGAGCCACAGCTGAAGAACTTTCCATCATACCAGATTTACTTAGGCTTTAGCTTAAATGACAGTTACATCTGATGGGACGAAGAAATTAGTTGAGCAGTAAAGTGAGGCATTAAGAGAATCTTTGGAGCAGCGTGTTTTCTGTCTGGTAGAAGTAATTATTATTCATTAGATGGCAATGGCTCAAGTGTTGAGCAGTAGCAATGGCATTGCTCAGCTGAGTAATGGCTTGTTATTCTTGTGAGGTCAATATAAGCCTTGTGATTGACAAATAGATCAGCCTTTGCTCCACAGGCTGGAAGTTTGGTGCTCCTCAGCGGAGTTTGGCATATGAAAGCATTTCTGTGTAGTAAATATTGAATATTTTTCCTAAGCACTGAGCTGGGATAAAATTGATGGACACTGTGCTTTTCATAAAGCTGAATACAGCAGCATATGATTGATACTCCTTTCTATTCAATTGACTAGAGACTGACAAGAGCCCTGCAGCATTTAAACTACTAAAAGGCAGGAGGCTTAAATCCATTTTCGGTGTGGACAATCAAATTGAATTGGTTCCACTTCAGAGTGTAGAGCAGGGCCTTTTCAAGTGGCCCATATTTTGCAGATGTTTACTGCTGCTATTCTTTTCTCCTCTTCCATCCACTGTAGAGTGCTAATCTTACTATGTTGTGAAAGAACTGAAAAGATCACCAAGAACAAATTTTACCTCAGATTAAAACAAAATGGAAATTGAGTTAAGGGTATGGGAAGCACCCATGGAAGAAAAGGGAGTTCCCTGACGCTTGAAATTCCATCTGCTTGGAATTTCAGCACTTCAGTGCAGGGTTCTTTAAGGATCTGGCATGTAAGGAGCACTCTCACTTCATTGTTCAGCCTCATGATGAATGACTGTGTAGGACACACACTACTGGATAACCTACCAGAGAGGGCTTTAATTTGATTGTCCCTTTTAGACAGACTTGGTAGCAGAGAGAATGAGTAATGGCTGATTATTTTCTTTTGTTTCAAGCATGTTAATGGCGCACTCCACTGCCTTATGGTGTGTGTATTTCACTTTAAGCTTGCAAAGATAACCTTGCATCCTGCACAGCCACACACAGCCATATATTTTTCATACCTTACCTCACTATAACTTGGCATTCTCCTTTCCTGAAAGATTACCAAGCAGAAATGTTTCTGCAGGGAGAGGGACTCGCTGGAAAGGAGCTTTTTCATTTGTGAAGGTTATAGTTAGTGTTAAGTACTGTGCTTAAGCAAATTTACCTTTATGTGTTAAATGTAGCAATTTTCCTCTATAACAAGTAGTGTAATTATGTATAGGCAGAACTGCTCTCCCAGTTCTTCTGATTTTCTTACTGAGTACATTCCATTAATTTCTCTCAACTTATACTTCCAAAAAAAAGAAAAAGAAAAAGCATTAAAAAAATCCAGAAGCACAAAGTTCTGTTAGGAATGTTGAGAAGAAAGGACAGTATTACAGTTTAAAGGTTGAAAAGTTTTCAGAAAGAGCTCCTTTTCAGAAAGTGTTTTTGAGTTTGTGGTTTTTTTCTCTTTTTGAATATCTAAAGGTTCATTTCGGCAGCTGCAAAGTACCTGAAATTTTGGGTGCTGGGGTTTGTTTGATTATTTTTTTGTTGAGGGCGGGGGGGAAGGTGTTTTGCTTTAAAATACAGATGTCTTAATCTGCCTATTAGTAATGATTAAAGAAAAATAAACTGTAATGGGCAGGGGGAAGGGAGGGTGAGGATCTAATCACTGCAGTTCCTTGGTGCACACTTGAGAGAACTGGAGGTTATAGCCAGCTCCCAGATGGAGATACAGCCACAGCAGAAATGGTGGTTTTTTTGGTCATTCTTCCAAAACTAAGCGGGCTCCACTGTCCCAGCAAGGCAACTTGAGAGAGCTGTGCCCTAAAACTGCTTTTGTCTCTTAGCCTTTGAAGATGCTGACAGTGCCGTGGATGACCGGGACAGCGACTACCGCAGCGAGACGAGCAGCAGCCTCCCCCCTCGGTACCACAGCACGGTGCAGCCCAACGCCTCCGTGCACCAGTTCACGGGCCCGGCCCGCCTGCAGCAGCAGGGCGTCCTGCGGGATTCCTGTGCCGACTCCCTCCACAGTTACGATCTGGACTATCGGGACCATGTGGCCGCCAGGTGAGTGCTCTCCTATGGGTAGCTCTCCTTGCCCTGTTGTTTTCCCACTGCAGACCATGAAGGTACCGAGCTGGCAGAGGAAGGCAGATCAAGGGCTCTGGAAGTCTTCTGGTAGGAAGGTGTTACGGGTGTTGTTGATCTTGGGATTCTGCTGGGAACCAGGAAAAACCCGTGAGGGTATATGTTACACCAGATCTGGCAGTTTAGGGAGTCACTTTAACAGATATGCTCAACTTCGGGTCATTTGCTCTTGGCTGTACTTTCCCCTTACTCTCTGAAGGCTAGAATAGTGGATAGTTGCTTGTTCTGGTGCCGTGGCGTGGGTGTTCCTCTCAAGCCAGTGAAACACATTCTAGCAGAGTTATCCTATTGGGAGCTTCTTCCTTGGTGCAGATTTATTTTCTCTTCTGGATTAGCTCCAGTTCTATTACTTCTGCCAAAACAATGTATTCAAGAAGGAGGTCTGTAACAGATTAGTTGTTGGTTTTTTTTTTTCCCCTTCTGTTCCTGTTACCATTTAACACTGTTGAATGGTGTGTTTTCTCTTTCATACTTTCAGCTGTATGAAAGATAGTTTGTTTGCTCTGATTTTTTTTTTACCATAAATTAGTAGTGTTTTTTCACAAGTGTTTTTGGCTTGTTGAAATACTGAGCATTGCTGCACTAACTTACCAGGATCATTGGCTGTGAGCTAGAACTAGTTGTGCAAGGTGAAAGCAGAAGATTTTGGTCAGCTTGCTGAGTGTTTCTGTAGAACGGGCTAAGCTGCTACTTCTGCCTTTGGTGAGGAAGGAAGAGGCACTATCACAGTTAGAAGTGCAGAGTTCTATTTGTATTATAACTGATTTTTTTCTGCCTTATCTCTCTTGGTGCGAATGTTCTTGTTTTCTAAAGTCTGAACCTAAATTCAGTTATTGTCTTGGGTGACTGAGGTTAAGTTTTGCCCTTCTTGATGTATGATCTTTAATAGTAAAGGGTGAAGTTTAATGGTAACATCTAATGTTGTTACTGTTACTGAGGTTTCAAGAATAGAAGCAAATGTGCCAACAAAATGCATTTACTGCAGTGTGATGTGTCATTCCTAGTGCTCTATTCCTAGTTCATTAAATGTCTTATATATAAGCAAGTTATTCCCTTTCCCATGTGAATCTGTGCTGCTGGCTTGCAGTGGTAAAATTGCTGAAGATCTAATTGAGAAGATGAGCTGAGGCTTATTCTTTTTGGAAGAGCTGAGTTGAACAGTGATGTTGGACCCCCAGTCAGGGGAAGCCAATGCTGGTGACATATTTTTGGAGTTGTGTGATTTCTTGGAGTGGTGTTGACAATACAGGTAGTTTTTCATCGCTCACTTTGCTAGGAGTCAGTGTATATGTGAATTTCTATCTGTATCTAAAAGATAGAGGTGTTTTTAAGACCTTCTAAAGAACCGCTGCTGGTTTGAATTTTTAGAGAATACCAGGCTGGAATATATTTCTTTTTCCCCCCCAGTTTCCTTAAGGTATTGATGTGAAAGGATCTGACTGATAAAATTTACTTGAAAACCATGAGCTTTGTAGTTTGCTATGGTCTAAAGTTACTTTCAGTCCAGAAATGCAGATCCTCAATGGTGATCTGAGAGTTCCTGTTCCCATGTGCATTTTCCACATGCCCAACAAGATTCTTTGCTACATATTTGATCTTATAACATAAAATATGCACATAAGCTTTCCAAAGAGGCTATGTGGGATTCTTTTACTTACCAGAAAGGTATTTCTAACAAGCTAGCTGAAAAAAAGCATGTGGGTAGATCTGAAATATTTTCAAAACAAAGTTGTAGCTGAGTATTGCAGGACCAAATTGTATTTGACTTTTGTTCCTAGCAGCTCTCAGTGCTGTGTGCCAGGCAGTCACCTGATGAAATCAGTGTTCCCAGCAGACTGCAGCTGATGGTTGCTGTGAAAATGAGGGCTTATAGGAGGGTCTTCTGGGCAGACCCAGAAGAACCAGACAAGAGCCTGCTGAAACCTGTCTTGAACTGTGCAGAAGGTTGTCAGTGCCGAAATGCCTCAGTTGAAAGTGTCTGTTCTAGCACCTGGGTTTTTTTCTTACAATATTTGGATGAACAAGTTCTACTTCTCTTTATTAGCTGTTACACGTGATCATATTCCTGTGATTGAAGTAATGTATTTTCTTCCAACCTCTCCTAAGGATGACAGGCAATATTGTTATGTGTCCTTGGAGTGTGTTTTGCTGCCAGCAACCAGTTTGGCTTCAGAAGAGCAGACGTCTTTCCCTCAGTTTTGGTTTGTGGGGTTTTTTTTTTTCTGTTTGTTCGCATTTTGGTTTGGTTTGGTTTGGTTTTTTGTGTGTTGGTTTGGTTTTTTGTTGGTTTTTTTTTTTTTTTTTTGGTTTAAGCACTAACTTTTCTTTGCAATGCTCATTTTCTTTAACTGTTTGTCCTCCATACCTCACTAGTCTTACTCAGTATGATAGCATAGATTCCACTATGAGAGTCCACATCTGAGTCTTAAGATGTGAGATGAGTGGGTTGCCCTCTCTGCCTGTTTCCCCAGTGTTGCTGCTTTGAAGTGTTCTTGTGGTACATTTCAGCTGATATTCGCTGTTTGCCTCAGCTGTTTTTTAGGTCTGCAGTAGTTAAATGCCGGGCTGATGTCTTTTTCTCCTCTCATGTGTTGGGTTTCTCATCATTATTTCTAATAAAAGGGATGCTTTGTAAAAGAGCAGAGAAAACACATACAGGAAAAGAAAGAAAGAAAAAAAATTTAGAAAGATTAGAAAGAAAAGTAATTTTCTTTATGCCTAAATTAGTACATTTTTCGGTTCAGCATTTACAGATAATGGCTCTTCAGACATTCATGTAGCATCCATTGTCTTCAGCTGAGCTCTGGAAGGGCTTGATCCAGTAATTCTGGTGGCCCTGGGAATCTTTTGAAAGAAAATTATTTCATTTACTGGCTTAAAATAGTGAGCAAGAAGTGTAATAAGTGTTCTAAACTGTGTATAACAGGATTCATTTAAAGTAATGAGTATCTTTCCAATTAGTATAAGTTAGCTAATACTGTTGGAAATGCAGCACTAAAGCAGCAGTAGAAAATGCAATGACCCATCTCTCTCTAAGGGCTGTCCCATCTGTATCCTATGCTGGCATGCTTCATGCAGCTCTCATGGTGAAGACTCTTGGATTAGCAGTATCCATAAAATTCCTGCTATCTTTGCCCTTCTCTGGCACTAGGGGGTCAGGGGCACACATGCCCTCATGCGCCTCAGTTCTCAGCAGTAGATGATGTGAGGCAAAGCTGCATCTTTCAGATGACCATGTTGATGTTTTTACATCCACTTTCTACCTGTTTGTTTGTATCTAGATTGTCAGAAGCTGTCCTTGTGAGGTTTAGGTGAAGAAGTTTCCTTGCTACTACCCTTGGGGCTGTTGAACGATTGAGATTATCCTGCTGACCAAGCGATAAGAATTAATCCCAAAATCCCAAGGGTCATTTACTTGGGTTTCTAGAAAGCATCAGATTGTTTCAGCTTAATTGCTGCAGCTTAATCTATTCTCCCACAATGGACAATTATAAATTGCTGGATCTGTTCAAACGTGTTATAAATGGGAAATACAGATCCTGAAAATCATCTAGCCCATCATGATGGGCTAACATCCAGCCCCAGTGTTTTGATTCACCTTCTGGTCCAGTAACAGCTCTGAGAATCTTAATTTTGTCTTGTTTAGGGGCACCTTGAGGCCTTTAGCTGCAGCAAGAGCTCTCCCAGCAAAGAAGAATGGTAACATAGCTGAAATTCCTCTTGTTGCTCGTGCCCACAGTTTACGTTTTGTCCCCTGTCCTCACTTGCCTGGGGTCCAGTGGCTCCTAAGTCTCCAGATGAAATCTCTGCTCTGTTGCCACCTCTGGGAGGTAGAAGGTCCCTGAAGGCTTTATGAGTACTGCTAAAACAAAGTCTGCAGCCCAGGGTGACTGAAATGCAGGCACAGCATAGTGGAATGGTGCGCGTGGGCACTGCATCTCAAAGTAGTCCTGTTGCTGCAATAAGTGACTTCTTTTCAGCATGCCTAAAAAAGCAACTGCAGAGTACTGGTACTGCCAAGGCTGTGTGCCCTCACTTGATCACAAAAAGCTGTTCTCCCTCAAAAAGGCATTTCTAAATTTTGTGCAGACATAACCGATGGAATCTCACAACCCATGCTGCTTTTTTTGACTATTTGATTGAAGTGTAATGGTGGCAGATTGGAAGGTTTTCAATTTTGTTATTCTTGAATGTTTCTGATTTTAATTTACGTTTATTTAATGCATGTTTTTCCATTACTATTTTTTCTATCCTTCCTATAGCTTTTTTTAAAACTGTTGTTTTTCCCTTCCTATTTTTTTTGCTGCCTCTCTTCCTTTCCCTCCTACTCCCTTTATTTTTCATCTTAGACAAGGATCTCTAGCTAGAAATGAAAGAGTCAGGATCATTCCATTTGACACTGAAGATGGAGAAGAAGAACAGGACAATAACTATGAAGAGCTAGGAAAACTGTTAATAGAGGATTTCCTAGAAAAAAATCATAAAACTAGAAGTTGCCATGAGAAAAATGGGAAAAAGATACAAACTCTCTCAAAAAGAGAAAATTTAAATCACTATGAAAGATCAAGGTACTGCCAAAATGTGTGTCTGGAGTCAGGGTCTGTAGATGTCCCTAGATATCCTCAGGAATATGATACAATTGATAGAAGAAGGAAAAAGAAACTGCGATACAGTTTTGAAGAGAGGGAGCGAATAAGCCTGCAGAGAAATGGAAGTCTGCAGTTTCCTGGGGAGAAAACAGTTTATTTCAATGGTGTGGAAGCTGATTCTGAACTCATTGATGATTTCCCAGTATATGATAGAGTTAGAAAATATACCAGGAACTGTGAAGGTAAGGGGTTGCCTGCTTACCCAGTCTTGCGTCCATACAAAAATGGGTTAATGGTTAAAAGTGGCAAGTTGCCCAACAAGCAGGGGATGAACCGTGAGGACTCACTTCACCTGAGTAACAGTGAGGACATGAAACACATGAGGATGCTAGAGAACACTTTTGTGCCTGTTGATGTCCTTGAAGAATTCGATAGCAGTGCTTCTGATGAGTTCCAGTACTCGCCTGTTTCAGATGAGGAAATGGGGGAACTTTCAAGAAGATGGTATGATTCTGACATCAGCCATTTAAGAAACATAACTGCTAATTTCCCTGCAAATATGGGCTCCCAGTCAAAAGATGGCACTGATAAAAACCATAAAACTAAAGAGAGCAAGCGTGATCATCCTGTGCAAGACTTAGCACTGTCACCTGTTGAGGAACCCAATGAGGAGTACATAGATACAATGGATGAACTTCAGTGTCTGGTAGAATCAGTCTCTGAATATTTGGCTGAAAAGGAGGAAGAAATCAGCAAATTTGGTACATTGCCAGAAACAAAAAAAAATGTTGAGAATGTGCCACTGAAGCAGGATAATGCTGATAATACAGCAGAAGCTAAAAAATCTGAGCAGACCAAACATGTTGCTGCAGAGGAGAGTACCAAAGGCAAATCTGAATCTCTTCCGGACTTGTCAGGTGTGAAAAATACAGTGAATTCCCTCTTTAGCTCTTTCACAGAGAAGGTAGGGTCAAGCACAAAGCAACTCACAGCATCTGTTGAAAAACTTGTGTCTTCCACTCCAGAGAGTACAGAAAACAAAAACTCATCAGAAGGTGGAATCTTGAATGTATTTACCAGTAAGGCTAAAAGTGAGAGTTCTGCTTCTGGAGGGGCAGCAGATAGTAAATCTGACGCCAAGTTCTCTATTCAGTCTTTGCTACCATCCCAGGTGAGTGGTGATAAAAGAGCCCAGAACACAAACTCCAGCAAGCCAGAAACCACTGGGACAGACAGTAAGGCTTCTGCACCACATCCTCCCCAGCAAACACAAGGAAATTCTGGTGACAGCCAGCAGAACCAGCATTCAGTTGTGAATTCAGTTCTAGGCATGTTTAATCCTTTAAAGATCTTCTCTGAGAAGGAAGTGCCAAAACAAGAAGTCACAAAAGAGGAGCACACCAAGGACAGCCATGCTGTGAAAGCTGAGGAGGCAAAAAGGAGCGAAGCACCATCTGGACAGATGTCAGCCAGGACCAGCAGCACTGTTCCAGAGGCACAGAAAAGCGAGACCAAAAGTGAGGCAGAGGTAAATGCAAGTAGCACTTCTGTGTCTTCCATCTTTGGCAGGCTCACAAACTCAGTCAGTTCCTTCAGTCTGAAAGCCAATCTTGATGGTCTCTTGGCTCCGAAGCAGCCAGATGTGCCACAGAAGCAACCAGATATGCATCCTATTACAAGTCAGCCTGGTGCCACTTTGGTAGGGGGTGCACCCATGGCTAGGGACCAGCCTCCTGCAAATTACTCAGAGGATCAGCATCCTGCAGGCCATGGACTGGCAAACAAGCAAAACAGAGGTAATGTGGAACCTAAGTCACAGCCTCAAGATCAGGGTACAGCATCTGAAAGCTTTTTTAGCCCGCTCAAAAAGTCTTTCAGTCAATTGTTACTTCCTTCTGGTGAACAACAGAAGAGAGAAGGTACGTCTGAACATTTTAAAGACCATAAGTCTGAGGAGGATCTAAAACAAAGTAGTTCATCAAAGGAAGAGCACTCATTTCCTTTCACTGGAAAACTTCCTTTTATCAGTGGGCTGGGTTCATCAGCAAAGCAAGAGCAGAAGAATGAAAAGGGAGGCTTTATGTCATCGTTATTTAAATTTTCTTCTGCGGAAAATCTAGCACCTACACAGCATCAAAAAAGTCATGAGGGTTCTAGTAGCAGTTCCCTGCATGAAAGCAGAAACAGTAATTCAGGAAATGCTGTTTCAGTAAAATCTAGCTCAGTTCCAAATTTATCAGACAATAAAGAGGAACTGTTACAAAGGAGAAACGTGGCTAAAGAAAACCTATCTACTGTCCAGGTAAACAGAGAAAAACACCAGGATAGTGCCTCTGCTACCTTTAAGGCCAATGAAGAGCAGCAGAAATCTAATAGTACTCAAGAAGAACCTAGAAATGTAAAAGGAGGACAGATGAAAGAGGGAGTAAATGTAGCAGACTTAAGCAAAGGCTCAGTTGAATCCACCTCTTCAGCCAAAGGGCCAGAAGCTCCAAGTGCAGATGATACTCAGAAGAAGCACACAACAGGTTTTCTTTCTGGTTTTCTTCACATTTCTTCAAATGAAAACACAGCCAATAATCAAGATTCAACTGTTAAAAGTGAGGGTGATAGCCAGAAAACCACTTCTCCTGGATTATTTTCTGGCTTATTTAGGTTAGCCTCAAGTGAAAACTTGTCTGAATGTAAGCAAGAGAAGACAAAACCAAATTCTCTGGGCTTCATGAAGCTTTTTGATAGAGGTGAGGATTCTAGCTTGGAGACGAAACCCAGTAATTCGGGAACAGCTTCTGACAGTCAAAGCAGCACTGGAGAAAAGCAGGAAGCTTCCAGCTTCTTAAAAAATCTGCTGCCAAAACCAAAGGAGAAGCAGGATAATGTGAAAACAGTGGAATCTTCCACTACTGGCCACCTATCCAGTGCAAGAGTAAATGAAACAACTGAGCCTCATGTTCCTCACAGTGCACATCCTCTGCTTTCTGAGGCCCTAAATCTGCAAGCCAATGTACAGGACTTGTCTGGAAAGCCTGTAAATAGCAGGCATATTCCTCACCAGGATGCAGAATCTAAAATTCTTCCAACTCCTTTAAACAAAGGATCAAATGAATCACTCAATTTGACTAATAAAAGCTATAACTCTACAGAGCAGTACTCAGCTTATCAGGAAACCAGGAGCCATTCTAGCTTTGAATGGGAATATGAAACGGGGGGACTGGCTGACACTCATGGAATAGCAGTACCAGTTTACTACGTATTAAACCAGAACCCTGTTCTGCCCCCTCAGTTCTTGGACTGGCCTGAAAATGATGTGGTTATGAATCTTTGTAAAAAGGATGGGAATGCAAATGTGATGGATTGGCAGACTAATGCCAATTTTGATGGACAGAGTCTAGATTTAAGTGCAATATCGTATGAATCATTTGACCAGTTAATGTTCCAAGACATTTGTTTGGAAGAAAATGATGCATGGACTGCTAATTCTGTCAGTGAAAGTTACAGTAACTTTCAGCCCTTTGAAAGAGACGGCAGTTACTCATTTGAAGAGTTGCCCATGGATTTGAGCTACTCCTCTGGCTGTGATGGAACAATGTGGACACTAATTGACCAAGACACTTTAGGTATGGATGAAGGCTTAATGTACTCATCCTATAGCAGGGAGTATCAGGAGTGGATAATGATGCTTGAGCAGGGCGTGTGGTGGCCATCAGAAGATGGTGATTGTGGATACTACATGTACAGTGACAACCAGTATGTGTATTCCCTGCTCACTGATCCCACTGGACAGTATGTCTATGTGTGTGCTCCTGAAACTTACTCCTACATGGACTGCTGGGATTATAATTTCCAGATGGATTCCATTCCAAGAGCTGTGCTGGAAGACAGCACAATTGCTGTTTGTGGTTTCAAAGTGCCTCTTGGCAGTGAAGATGAACTGTTTTGGTTTGCTGAAGAAGAGTGTCTAGATGATTATACAACAAATAAACCCCTGGATTTGTCAGTAGCTTTGCAGAGGAGCGACCAGCTAATGAACATGAATTTGGAAACTTTTTCACAAATGTTTGAGGAGTCAATTTATTATCAGAGAGAGCAGCCATTAGATTTTTCAGGTTATAAACTTCAAAAACTAAAGGTGGATTTCAGACCTGAGAAGGAAACCCCGAGTCATTCAGATGAGCCTCCATTAACCCTTGATCTCAGAACACATTCCAGGGCAGGTTTCAATAAATCTCTGAGTAAGGAATCCCACACCAAGGAAGTTAGTAAGGCTGTCCCAGTGACAACGTCTGGGAGTGGGTCATCAGGATTCTTTGGATTCCAGCTGTTTCAGTCTACTCCTAAAGCTGAAGAAACTGCAGCATCTACTGAAAGAGTAACAGAAGCAAAAAAGACTGAGGAAGACAAGAAAACACCAGTGAACAAAGTTAGTTCCTTATTTTCTGCTTTGGGTGGACTAATTGGAAAGTCTACAAGCCCTGGCTCTGAGACATCAGAAGATTCTACCTCAAAGAGAACAGACACACGGTCAATACCATCTGAAAATAAGGCTGATGTTTTACCACTTACACCAAATAAAAAGTTAGATGAAGAACAAACTGGGCAGAAGTTTCCTGTTACATCAGAACCAAGAAGAAATACTTCGTCAGAACTTAATTTGGAGGCTGCTAGAAATGAAAAGCCAGAATTACACCGGACTGAAAACATCCATGTTAAAAAGCCAGGATTAACAAGATCTCCTTCTATACTGAGCCAAACTGCTGCAGATGGCAGGCCCATACGGGAAGAGAGACCTGTTAAAGCAGCTCCAGCTTCCAGGCGTCTTGAAAGGCATGCAGCCATTAATGAACCAAGTCAGCCACAGCCAACTCCGAGCCAACCAGCCCCTGAGCCTGAGGAGACATTATTTAAAAGTGCTCTGAAATTGTTCAGTCTTGGAGAAGATTCTCCTGCAACCTCAACTGCCAACAAACCCCAATCTTCTGGATTTTTTGATTTCTTTAAAACACAAGTAAGCAAAGTGCCACAGCCATCACCAGAACCGGAGAAGAGGCAAAGTAATAAACCAGAAGAGGTGAAACAGCCAGAACAGAAGGAAACCTCTGGCATCTCATCTTTATTTGGATCCCTTGGAGATATCTTCAAAGTGGAGCCTGTGTCTCCTCAACCAACCTCAAGTCCTACTACTCTGCCAAAACCCAGCAGCAGGACTGTGACTGAGCCAAGGCAGAAACCTGAGAAGACTGGGGGTCTCCAGAGTGCCAGTATGCCGTGTCTGTCCTCCACCCCCAAGGAAGAGGTGAAAACAGAAGGCATGGACAAGCAGGTCTCTCTTAGCCCCAGGGGGCAAGAGGAACAACAAAGTAAAAAATCTGAGGAGTCTCCTGGAAGTAAAAAAGTGCCTCCTGGAAATGTTTCACAGAAGCCAGTGAGTGTAGGTCCCAAAGGAAGCCATCTGGGCCAGCCAGCCGGGCAGCAAAGCAGCACACCCACGGCCACACCAAAGCAACAGGGAGGTCGTGTGGGAGACACAGCTAATAGGGCAAAACCAAAGCCAGACCAGACACCCAAAGAGTCGGGTTTCAGTTTGCCATTCAGCTTCTCTGATATCACTGCTCCGAAATCCCAGCCCGCCAGTAAGAGCATATTCTCCTTCTTCACTGGATCGGATGAACCAAAGCCTTCAGCGCCTGCTGCTGCTCCTGCTGGTGGAAAGCAACAAGAAACAGAGGGGCTGTTTCATCTGCCCTCCTTCTTCTCCAGTGGTCCAGCTCCTGAAAAGAGTGTACCTCAAAGAAGTACTAGTTTTAGCTTCTTCAATTTGACATCCTTTTTGGATGAAAAGCCACAAACTACTCCAGGGCAAGAAAAAACAACTAAACCAGTGAATTCTAAGCCACCAACTGCTCCCAGACAGGAGAGTAATACAAAACCAACTAAAACAGTGAACGCTAAACCACATACGAAGGAAAGTGTTCCCACTGACTCTGGTGTCAAAACCAGCAGTTCTACCATGCAACAAGATGCAGACAATAAAAAAGAAGTTGATGATATTATTGCAGCAGTGACTGGCAAACAAACATCTAATGACCTCATAATCCCAGAAAATAAATCAGAAAAGCTGGCAGTGGGCAATGTAGAAAGTATTGCTGCAGTAGCTGAAGAGAGTGGCTTAGAAAAGCTTCCACAGACCGGTGGAGAGAGTGACTTAGGAAGACTTCCACAGGCCAGTGAAGAGAGTGGCTTAGAGAAGATTGCACAGGCCAATGAAGAAAGTGGCTCAGAAAAGCTTCCACAGGCCAATGAAGAAAGTGGCTTAGGAAAGCTTCCACAAGCCAAGGACACTGCAGTAACCAGCCTGTCTGCTCCTGGCCCTTGCCTTCAGACTCCCACTGTGCAGGAGGGTTCTCAGGACCAACAGAGTATTTCCCCAAGGGCAGAAGAAAATGCTTTGGGTAATGTGGAGAAAATGGACAGCATTGCATTTCCTACTGATGAAGGGCCTTATTCTTCCAAAGAGCAAACTTCTGAAAAGGTTGATCATAGTGTGGCCTCAGGTGATAAGATGGATTCCCAGGGTCTAAATGACTTAAATAGTATGAGTGACTTGAAAAATGAAGTGGCGTCTGAAGAAATACGTGTACGGAATGAGTTGCCAGAACAAAAAATACCTGAACAAGCTGACAGATTACAAAGGGCACAACAGCCACATGTTCCTCCTAAAATGCCAGAGGCACCTAATTTGCAAAGCAAACCAAAGGAACCTGAGAGTGATAAATCAGTTCTGGATTCTTCAGTTGAAATGTTTTCCAGTTTCATGACAAAAATGAAACCACCTAAAACATTTTCTGGTTTCTTTTCTCAACCTCAAGCTACTGCACCTCCACCTGCACAGAAGAGGAGCTCCTCTTTCTTTGGTTTCTCATCCCTCCCAAGTGGCCCAGCACCAGCTTTCACGAACGATATATTTGGCATCTTCAAAGGTCCAAAAGAATCTCCAAAAGAGATGCCTCCAAAATCTACCCCTAAACCTCAAAGCACTGGTGTGAAAGATGTCACTGGGTCTGTTTTTGCAAAAGACTCTAGGGAGCCAGAAAATACAGCTGCAGCCAGAGAGTCTAAAAGAGATGTCTCTACCTCTGTGAAGAAGGATGTAATATCTGCTTCAACAGAAGAGAACTCCACAGAAGAGTCTCCTATGAAAACAGAAATTGAGGAGAAAAATTGCTTGGAAACCTCTAAAGAGGAACCTTTGAGTGCCACTCCAGAAACAGGAGTCTCTAGTGAGAATGAAGCCCTTGAGGTGCTGCAGCAGGACAGTGAAGCACAGCCCTCTGAGGTGGTAGATGCTGTGCCATGCCAGTCTGATCTCAGTGGTGCAGCTGATGCAGTGCAGACTGAGGCCACTGGCCAGGCTGATGTAGGTGCTTTCCAACCAGCTGTGGGGCCTTCAGGTGTAGCAGAGGAAGAAGCTGCTCCTGCAGACAAGGCAGCCTCTGACATCCTTCACACTGGCTCTACTGATGAGCTCGCACTGGAAGTGGAAGCCCAGACTAACAGGGCAGACACAAACCTTTCCCAGTTAGATGAGAGTGCTACACTGGAATCAGAGCCTGCTGTTGCAGGGGATCAGGCCAATGCTGGTATTGATCAGCAGGACTTGACCAGTAGTAATGATAGCAAACCCACAGCTCCAGCTGATGAGCCCAGTGTTCATCTGCCTGAGCTGAAGGAAGAGAAGACAAGTGAGGTAGAAAAGCAAACTGCTGAACAGGAAAAACATTTAACAGTTGAGGGGATGCCTGTAGAAGTGATTGCTTCCAAATCTGACTTGAAGAAACAGGGTAAAGCTAATAATGTTGCTCCAGATGCAAGCAGTAGTAAACCTGTCTTTGAAATACCGAGCATACCCAGTTTGCCAAAATTCGGCTTTATGTCATCTTCTGATAGTGGAAAACCTTTTGGGTCATTCTTCTCTCAACAACCACCTTCTGCTAATAAAGCAGGAACAGATGAGGGCCTTGTGTCCAGTTTTAAGAAACTCTCTATGTCTCTGTTTGAAGGAGGTGGTGAAGAAAAGGTGAGTAAGCCAGAGAGTGCCCAAGGAGCAGTATTTGGGAAAAAGCTAGATTTCTCCTTTCCCTGGCAAAAAGACATCAAGGAGACCTCTGCCAAAAAGGAACCACATGTACCACCACAGGCTTTGTCAAAACCAGATGACAAGGTGTTAGGAACAGTCAGTTCAGAAGAAAACTCAAAATCTGCAATCTCGGATCAAGTGACTGACGCAAATATAGAAGTGAAGTTGTCTTCAAAGCAGCCTGATGCTGCAGACAATGAACGTTCTGAAGAGCCATCTGGTGCAAACACTGTTGATGATACATCCAACAAAGAGCTGGGAGAGAAGCTTGACAAAGAGTCAGAAGATCAACAGAATGTGATTTCAGGTGAACTGCAGAAGGAAGATCAGGCAGAGGAGCATGTGCCAGAGAAGCCTGAGGAGAAAGAAACTGGACTTGATTCTGCTCCTGATGGAGCAGCTCTGCATCCTGACACACTGGCTGCAGATCTGCATGGCGTGGAACAGCTGAATGAGAAAAGGCTAGTTACAAATGAGGCATAATAAATGGGATTTGACCATTTATAATGCAATGCTGCAGCAGTAGAGAGTGGCCTTGGTGTCTGATGTTCGTAGCTCAGTCCCAGTCCCTTCCCAGTGTTTGTGGTATCACTGGTGGCTGTCACAGACAATATGGCAAACTGCAATCACTAGTTCCATACAAGCTTTTAGACCATTTCTCCCCTTTTCCCACTCCTTTTCTGTAAGTGTAATTGAATTTCTCATGTTCTTATAGTGTGTCCCACTGAACAAGATGTTCTTAGAAGGCTAATTTCATTAGCCTTTCAGAAGTTATAGTCTTTGTGTGTTGATTCTGCTGCATACAATTAACTTTGCTTTCTTGTTTAGGAATAATATTATTGTATTTGCTAAAAAAAAAGTAACAGGTAGAATGTATTGGTAGGGAGGAACATTTTGTTCTCAAAATGTAAGGTAAATGTTTTAAATTTTAGAAATTTGACTTACTGATGATAAATAATAGAACTACTTAGGTTTACTTCATGTTAATGAATATATTAAAACACTTTCAGAAATATCAGTGAAGATATTCTAATGCTTGGTCTTCCTAAAATTGGTGCAAAATTTATTTCATGCAGTTATGAAAGTCCCTAGAGGAAGATACCCATATTTCATGAGTGCAGTGAGTCCTGTGCATGTGCCAAGTTATAGTTGCCCTTAAAAATCAAAACAGAGCCCTGCTAAACTTAAATTTAAGTATATATATAATTCTATGTAATGTAAGTGAAACTTGTTCCTCTGATCATACAGTTGCAGCTCTGCACTCACAGAACTTCCTGGCTCCAAATTCTTCCAAGATTGCAAGAGAAAAATATGAGTGTTGCTTAATTCTTGGCCATAATTTTCCTGACTGCATGAGAAATCTCCATCTGCTGTATTTTGTTTGAGGATTCTAGGAATTCAGTCCTGAAAGTGGTGTATTGAATCACAGAGGTCACACCCCTGTGTTTGACTTTTCTTTGAAAAATTTTTCTGTTTTTGTAAAAGGTTGTAAGTTAAAGCTCTTGACAGTCTTAATCTTGACTGTAACATATTTTATCATAAACTTTTAATGCATAAAAGTGAAGTTAACTTTATTTTTTAACAACAGTCACCTTAAATAGATGTGATAAAGACCCCAATTGCAGCAAAACTGCAGAAGACAGGAGCACTTTCACTCTGAATTGCTGTGTTTCCATTCTTATTCCTCTCTGGTTATTAGAATATCTTCACTGCAGTTTGTAGCTGGTGTAAGGTGAAGCAGTAGTTGGTGCAACAAAGACCAATGTATAGAACATATGTGAATGTGTGTATATATATATTTGTATACACAAGAAGTAAATATGGTCTATATACTGGTAGATTGTGTATGAAGTATTTCTACTGCCTACCAATCTTTTGAGGTTCACAAATCCATAGTTACATAATAATCATAAGAATATAAGAGTTAAGTATGACTTCTTAGCATGCCTTTTCAGTAATATTTAGTGCACTGCTCAGTTTTTTACATGTGCAGGTTGTTTTGTGTTTTTCTAAGCCACTGTTTTTTCTGATGGACTTTCTTACTCTCTCACAGTCCTGCTGGCAGTAGTAGATATGGCTCCTCTTGCAATGTCAGCCAGGAAAGCTCTCACCTCAGTGAGCTGGAACATTCCCATGAAAGTGCCCACGGCTCCGAGCAGGAGGATGATCACCAGGAAAGGCAGTCAAATCACTCTTACCACAGTTCGAGCAGCTACCAGAAGGATGGTCAGGCGTGGCTCAAGGAGCAAGAGGAGCCTCATGGCAAAGGAGAGGAGGAGAAGGTCTGCAAAACTGAGGAAAAGCCTGCAGACCATTCTGCAGCTAAGTTACCTCTGGAACTTGAAAAGCCCAAGGATGCTGATGCAGGACTCCAAATGAGGTAGGTGAAGCTATTACCAATTTATTTTCAGCTAGTTCAAAGAGGATTCTTCTATTTGCTGGACATTGTTCTTGCAGCCTTTTCTGACAACTGAGTTGATTTTGTTGGTCTGTGAAACATCTGTTGTAGAGGACCAGTTACTTATGGGATATTGGCTAAGCTGAAGCTATGTTTGCCTTGTGTGCAAGGAGGCACACTTGCTAAAACTGTGGTTTTTGTGTGTTTGTAAAGAGGAACACCACTTTGGAGCTCATTTGGTGGATTTTCCTGTCTCTGGTTTGATGAACATGCTCCAGCCCCAAAATAGTTGCTTCCATTGCTCATGTGGGATCAAGTTTATGCTTCAACAACCAGGAATTACATTTTCATGCTTAGAGCTTCACTGGTTCCATTCTTGTGGACTACCACCATTGGAGTGAGTGTTTATGTAGTTGTAAGTTGTAGAGAATTACAGCATGAATAGACATGTTGGTCTGACTCACTGTGGGAGCTTTTCTTGTCCTTGTACTTTGGCTTTCCAAGCTGTCAACAGTACTGAAAACAGGCTTCAAAAGTATTTCATATAAACTTGGGCGAGTAGAGTATTGGGTTTTGCACAGGTTTTACAGAAATTTCAAATTTCACTACTTAAATTTGAGAGTGACATTTTTCCTTGAGGTAATCAAGTCATTGCAGCCCCTGGATGTGGTTTTACTTTCATAAGTATGAGGTATTTTTTTTTAATCTGGTTCAGTTAGATCCATGGGAAGATGTCTGCCTGTCTGTACCCTTTGGAGGGTACATCTGGTGTCACTGTGCTTGGATGATAGAATTAACTGCAGGAGTTCATGTGTAGGCAAGCCTTACACTAAAGATGAAAAGAGGAAAACAAGACGAGAGAAGTGTTAAACTGTTTTTAAACTCTGATTCACTTTCCTCTTTTCCTAACAGAGCAGCAGGAGTCTTGTCCCAGAATGGCTGGCCTATATTTGTTCACAGGAAAGGTTATTCACATAGTCTATTTCAGGCTAATTTAGGCATCTAACTTGGATGCTCCTGCCTCACTGGCTCCCTTTCTCCCCACCCTCTGGCAATGCTCTCCCGTCTCCATGGAATAGTCATGGAACAGAGCTCTCAGTGTTGATCCCTAGAGCTACACCTGAGCTAGACCTGTAGCCTGGATGTGTTTTGGTCTCATCCATGGGATTGTTTTATACACTCAGCAGTGTGGGGCAGGTGCTTTGCAGGCAGGAGGTGTTAGTTTTTGTGATTTACACCTCAGCAACATACAAAAGCAGGAATGCAACCAAAGGCCCAAGGTATCACAAGCTTAGGGACTGCAAGATGTGCTGTGGGCACTGAGGCGGAGCATTGGTGACAGATCTGCCTGTCCTCTTGAAAAACTGTAGGAAAGAGTGGAGAGACAAAGGTTCAATGCACAGAGGAAACTAAGGGCTGAGCCCTGTTGCCAGTGTTTCCAATAAAGAGGGGCTGTACATTTGCAGCAGGAGGAGTAGGAAGGGGCAGTGGCTAGAAGAAAACTGCAACAGGCATGGAGGTATAAAATCTTCCATCCACCTCTTTATATTTGTAATTACGATACCATTGTGTTGCATTGGCTTGGTCTGGTGTCATTGACTGCTTTCCTCATATTAGCACAAACATCATCTTCCTCCTGGGTTCGGATTGTGTACAGATCATGTCTTCCAGCTCATCAGTTCCCAAGGTGGCTCCTGAGTTTAAGGAAACCTCTCCTTTAGTTGCTCACTTCCCAGAGCACATGCACAGCTATGCTGACTGGAGCCTGTTGGTTCCTTCAGAGCTGAAGCTGTAACCAACCAACCAGAATCTTTAATGCTACAGGTAAGTATCTTTCATGTAGTGATTTCCTGTTTCTTGCTTTCAAGCTACCAGGGTGACATCGAGCCACCGCCGTTTCCCCCAGCAAGAGCCCGTTGGATTAGAGCCATTAGCAAAGTCCGACTGCAGCTTCAGCAGGTAGGATGGAGTATTGCTTCTCTCCTTTTCTGAGCTGCTGTGGCCCAAGATTTCACTTCTTCTTCACTGTAAGGCACCTCTTACAGTTTTGATGTTTTGCAGACAAAAATTGTATCGAATGTATTGTGTAGGACTGCAGCATGTTGTGATGGTCTCTGGTTCTACCAGACATTTTTATCATTATTGTGTGGAACTAGAGCTGAATATCAGAAAATATGCGGAAGCTGAGAAATTAGCTCTGAATTTGTAAATAATAATAATGTCTAGGACTTAAGTGGTTTATTCTAAATTGTTTGAAATTGAGACTTTTTCTCAAGGCAACTTGAGGATAGCTTGTTAGTTTAGTAGGAGTTATCTGTATTATTTGTCGTGTGAAAATGTTCCTTGGGAAACTTTGCATCAAATATTTTTATATATACTTATTGAAAGTGGGTGTATAGTAAGTCTTGGTATTTCCATCTCATGAAAGTAAGATTTAAAAATAAATAGTCTTGATTTGGGAAGTCAAAAGGAAAAGGTTGTGACATTTTCTATAACAGTATAAACACTCTTGTTTTAGAAAACACTGTTTGAGAACCAAAAAAGTTGGATTAAAAAAAAATTTCTTATGGTTTTATCCATCTATATGCCCACAGAAAGATAACATATGGTGTTCATGTTCTCTAGATTTTGCCTGCTAGCCCAAGTGCAGAGTTAATATATTTCACTTAGAAATACTACTTTCTTCTAGAGATGACTTGTTTTGTTTTTATAAAAGATTTTACAGTATCTGTCACAATCAGGACTTTCTCTTGCGGATTTTTGCAAATTTTCAAGAACTGATTGTTGTTGTTGCTTTGCATCTTGGGAGGCAGAATAGATTTTCTCTTGTTTTATCTGGATTGTAAATGCTTTTTCATCTAACAATGGCTTCACTTCTGAGTAGAGAGGATTTGGATCAAAAACTCTCAGTATGACATGGAAAGTGAAGAACACCACTAGTATTTAAGAAGAAATGAGCTTCTGCTATGATTTTGTAGAGTATGCAAACAAAACAGTTTAATTCTCTGCCATATGGAAAACAAGTGCACAAACAAGGGACAAGAGATTCCACACCACCTATCCATGGATCTCTCTCATTTTCTGAGAAAGTAGAAGGGCCATAAGGTGGTTCACCATTGGTTTGTGATTCTGCTGAATTGGGAGGATAACATGCTTTGGGATGATACTGAAACAGTAGTTTAGTTTGGATTGCAAAATGTCATTATTTGCTTTGCCTTGACCATTGCTGACGACTATGGATCTAATTTTCCCTTAAACCAAAAAACGTAGGAATTGGAGCTTTCTGGGAGGCTGCTCTGGGGCTTAGCTGCCTTTTCTGTCCCAAGACTTTTCCTTACTTCTGCTCTAGGTCTCTCTTGTTCCATATAAATCCATGTCTCATGATTAGGACAAGGAATACTGGAATAATAAACGGCTACTACAAATACTGTACAAAGCCCTACTTGCTCTTCTTGTGTTAACTAGATGACCCTTTTTCTTTTAGTCTTTTCTTGACAGGATTTTTAGGCACTTTCCATCAGCCTGGCTTTTTTTTAATTCTCTCTCCCACTTGTTTCTTTATTTTCCCTGAAGTGCAGTGTCCAAAGCTGAATGTAGAAATCCAGCTGCAAACCTGCTCATGTGCACTATAGGGCAACCAAGACTTTGTTCTCCTGCCTGTGGTCCTGATATTCCAGGATATACTGGCTGTCCTGCTGTGATGGTGCTTTTTTTATCACAGGCTATTACTGATGTATAGTTAGCCTTTTACACTTTGCAGAACTGAGGTTCCTTCTGAAAAAGAGTTTTGTCTGTTGCTGCATAGCCTATCTTTGTGTTGGATTACAGGTGAATTATGGCTTTGCCTTGTCCTGACAGAAGATGTTTTTTGTTGGTTTTTTTTTTCCATTTTGTAAGCACTTTGTTGTCTGTGTCTTCTTCACCATTTACATGAATAAATAATTCAGGTTGTCTGTGACAAAACCAAAGCTGATGGCCTGTGACCTACCAGAGTTGCCTGAGGGATCTTTCTTGATACGTTCTTTGAATTTGGCTACCATGATTATCAATTTTCTACCAGTATGTTTGCATCTATTTTAACAGCTTCATCCAAATCACAGAGTATAACGGTTCTATTATTCTCTCTATACCCCTTAGAATAATTTAGCTTGCCATAGAAGGAAGTTAATGCATTTGACACAGTTCTACTCTTGATGAAACCATGCTCACAGTTATTTCTCTCCTTCTCATGTTCTAGATGATTTGCAAATAATTTGATTATTTGTTCCACTCTTCAATCCCCAGGGACCTGGAGTGTGTGAAGTTAGTTGTTTTATAATTATACAGGGCTTTCTCTTATTATTTTTTAAGCATAAATAGTTGCTTTGTCTTTTTCAAATCTTCAAGCGTGTTGCCTGTTTCTCAAGTTCTTAGTGCTTAGTGATTATCAGTGTTGCAACATGGAACCTGAGGATAAATGTTTATCAGAGCCCTCTGACTAAACAGAGATAAGGTGGTTATTTTTTTTTTCTTTAATGAAGCCTCTTTTTAATAACTTTCTAAACCTTTTTCCTTTAAAAACTCCCCCACAACAATCCACTATTAATTCTGTCACCTGCCTGACTGCGCTTGTCCCTTTCACTGAAGACCGGAAGCAATTAAGGCATCAAATTTCCAGCATTCTTAATGCCACCTGATGATACCTTTTCCTATGAATGGCATCCATCCTTTATTTGTCATATTTTGTATTCGTTGCTCGATGTTTAATTTTCAGCCTTTTGATTTCTTTCCTGTGCAATCATTTTTGTCCTTAAAAACTTCCTCAGGAAGAGAGTTCAAGCCCTCCTAGAAGGCAGGAGGTTTCTTCACTGGGGCAAGTTCTGACTTTTGTCCAGTGATGCTGTTTCATCAGCTTCCTGAACTCCCTGGTCCTTTAAGCCTCTTTCTCTTGAGCTCCAGACACTCAGTTTTTATTAGTTTGTGTTCTTGAATCACCTAGTGTTTTCTAGCTTGTTTAATTCCTTTCCTTCTAAGGTATCAGGGTGACTCTCACAGTTTCCTCAGATTTATTTGCATCCTCATTTCTCTCTGCACTTATGCTCAAATCTAGAGAAGCATCTCTGCTATTTGCTTTCTGCACAAGTTGAGTCATCAGTTTCCCCACAGATTTTGTTTGAAAGTCAGTGATGCAAAGGCAGACTTTCAGATGAGGATCAGGATTTTAAAGGTCCCTGTGGTGATAGTCTAAGCAGGTAATTCTCTTGGTAGCTAGAAAAGATCCTGTCTCATTTCTCTGGTCACTGTATTAACATCTTTCTGTCTTCTGTCAGTGCCTAAGACTTTTCAAGAGGACTATCCTTGTTTGTTCCAGCACTTCAGAGCACGTGGTTATGTCCTTAGTGTTGGAAGGGATGTCTCCAGCACATTTCTGTGTTCCTCTTTCTCCATGTGCTGTAACATCTCATGAACACGCATAGACCTCCACCTCATAGATCTCAGGGGCTGCACTCCTATCACATGGACAAATGGAATGATTCTTGCAACCCTTAATTGTTAATGATCTGACTGAAATTTGAAACAATAAAGAAAAAGTCCAAAAAAGAAAAAGACACCCAAGAAGTTTCCATACGTGATGTGATCATAAATCCCCTGAGCAATTCAGCCTCCTACCTGGGAAAGGATTAATATTCATGTGAATAATGTACATGCATCCTACATTCTGACCATGAGTCAGAGAAATGTATTATTTTAATTAAGACTTGACAGTTACAAAATGGCACAGGAATTTGTTACTGTGCATGTTTAAAAAGCTTTGTTGTAGCATGCACGCACGTTTTGTTCTTCACTTCTGCTGTTTTTCTTGTTCTCTTTCTCTGTGAAGAGGAAACTTAATTATGCTAGAATCGACTAGGGTTTTCAGCCCTGCAAGGAATGACTCAGTAATCCTCACCTTCACACTTAGAACTTCGACTACAAAGAGAGATTAATTGATAGTTCATCTGCTGCAGTCCCTCAGTGGGAGCTTCTTTTCCAGAAGAAGAACAAACACGTAGCTATTGCATCTTCAACTTGCAGTCCTCAGTAACTGAAATAGCCTCCAGCTAGGGACACAGCTATGTGACTTCTAAAATTATACAAATTTGAATCTGACTTTTGTATAACAAAAGAATTGGCAGACCAAAGAAGAGCAAAAATTCAGTTAAATCATCAAATTACTTCTCTTACCAACTGTTTTAAGTATATTTAAATATTAGACGAGGGTATGGGATCTGGGATTTTCTCCACGTACATTGAATTTGTTGAGGGGGAAAAAGTCTTATGCATAATTTTCCTCTCTTTGTCAGCATCTTAAATACATTAATTGTCTTGTTTTTGTTTCAAAACCAAAGTAACAGAAGCAGTGTTTCCTCCTTTTTTAAGTAATGCCATTGTATACCAATTATTTTGATTTAACCTTTGTCTTTTCCCTATTCCCTTAAATATCAATACTCTTTTTCTCTTGACTGATACATATCAGGTCACAAACTGAGATGGCAGAGGCAGTTCATGACAGTAGTTTTCTGGAATATGAAGATCACTTGCAGTTGCAGGGACCAAACAGGGTTTTCCTGTAGTGTTGGAGGTACCCGGTCATATCCTTCGCCTGATTTTCTCATGCTCTATGGCTTCGCCTCTGATCAAGCACCTGCAAATATTTAAGAACCATGAGGGTCTCGGTTTTAAAACCCTGGTCCTGGGAGGGTGATGTGTTGGTGATTTTGTAGTGTGAACTCTCTTTTGGTTTTGAGAAAGCAAGCTGTTGATGCAAAGCATCACTATTTCCTTGATAAGCAATGGTGGGATGTCCTAAGGAGTCCTTGCTGGACTTAGTCATGGTGAAGAGACCAGCAGGGTCTGGTGCCAGTTTTGGTTGCAACTTTGATTGCATGTTATCTGCCTGTCCCTGTGTGAAATCAGCCTCCACATCTGAACCCAGGCACTCTGATCTGTAAAACCAAGGACTGTGCACCTGTGGAAAACAAACTGTTTTGAGCTACTCAGCAAAAGACTGGAAGCTGTCCCTTTCTACCTCTCATGAATCTTGCAGTCCATGCAATAATTTACTTTTGGCATTTTATTTTCCTTAAGCTTTGTTGCCTAGGTGTCTCTTTTTCAGTCCCGTGAAGATGAGTAAGCTCTGCATTTTCAAAGCCTCCCACGCAGTGGCAAAGAAGCAAACTGAAGCACTGTGACTCTTAACAGAGAGTTACTAGAAACTTCTCTTCATGCAGAAAAAGTACATCTCCAGTTAAATATCTTCCTTCTTTTCTATCTAGTGATCTGTGGAGGTTATCTTAACCTCCACCAAAATACCAACATTCCTGATCAACCGTTTAGGGATCAGTGTTGGTGGGGATCTGTAGATCTTTTTTTGTGGTCATGAATCTGCTGCTCCTACCCTCAGGTGGAAATCCTGTTGGTCAGGCATGATCCGAGGGTTGCTGCCAGCAGTACTGCAGACTGTCTGCTGTTAGGTGGCTATAGCAGTCAAATCCTTTCTGAAAATGAAAGCTTTAGATCTATTAGGGATTGCACAACAATAGTTATTTAGAAAGCATTCAAATACAGAAGTACTGGGGACTGTCTCCTCATGCCATAATCTTGGTTCTCTCTGTTGCATCTGAGTTTGCAGGCTGGCAAGGCTTGAGACACTCCAAAGCCCTTTGTGCCTTTCCTGAAGCAGCATTTAGTGTGGGGTGATTCCCTGGGGTTTGACCAATTTATGTCTGTTGTTGCATCTCTGTCAGGAACAGTTCAGCTGACAGGCTGTGCTCACATGGGGGAAAGCTTCTTTCTTCTCCAAATGTCTTAAATAAAATACATATTCACATCTGTTTGGAATAAAAGCCATTTTTATTTATCCTTTCTGAGATTCCCTAGGAATCTATAGGAAATAATATAATTTTTTACAATGAACATTAGAGCAAAGCAATAATTATTTGGATGTACACACCAGAAAATAGTGTTGTGCCTTCATTAGCTACTGTTGTGATTTTTTAGCTGGTGTTTGATAACCTTACCTCCAGGGGAAAAGATCAGCAACCTTTCCCTTTTTAGAGTAGTTTAGAGAAATAGTCTCTTATGAAGCAATGTGGAATGTTTTCCATGGTGACCACAGCGGCTCAGAGCCTGCTCAGTTGCTCTTTCTGCAAGCTTCTACAAACATATCAATATATTGACATCTCTGCTAAAGCCCAATTTTGGTGTTGATGATCTGTATACCCTGGCACACTGGGCATTGGTCCCCTTCAATTTTCTCAATATTTTCTTGTTGGTATTTAGAAAAAATCCCAAATGAATTCAGGGGGCTTTGCTTCTCTAGACCTGTGCTGTAAAATGCACATAATCTGTAAGTCAAAATTGATTTGAAGCCTTTAAATAGGAATCCAATATCAGTTTGCTTTTCTTCTGAAGTTTATTCAATTTATTTCCTTAAAAAAAAGAGTAAGTGTTTGTGCAACATCTGGGATACAGTTTGCAAACATGGTGTGTTCCACAATCAGGTGCATCTCTTTCTTTATGGCAGTACTGCACATTATGTTCAGGTAATCCATTTTGCTGAACTCTGTGCTTCTCTAAGGTCATAATGACAGCACTGGTTGCAAATGGACTGTCATGATACCTATTAATTTTTTTAAGGTAGGTATGTCTAGAATAAGGGAGGAATAGAACTCTCGTTCCTGATCTAAATACTGAGTGACACTGAGATTTTGAGCTAGGTTTGCCCTGGTTTAGAAAAATGCATTGACTGCTAAGATGTAACACTCCTTCAGGCAACGACTCTTCTCTGCACTCCCTCAACTGTTTGAACATCTTAGACCAAAGAAATATTCTCATTCACATTCATTATGGTCCTGTAAAGCAAGTTTTGATTGTGACAAGTTGGTGTTTTCTGAAGGAAAAGGTATCTTAGTCACTTCTATTCCTCTCGATGTAAGTGTATCTCTGTTGATCAGAGAGCAAGATGTGGGTGGCAGCAGTGTGCTGGCGAGGTGGATAGATGAGACCTTTGTCTTGTACAACTCCTAGATTCTTGCTAAGACTGTGTATCCATGATTTCTGCCTTTTTTTCTCTGGCAACATTTCTCATAGGCTGTCAGGTCGCAGCAGTTTCTGTGGTGGTTGTGTACAGAAATGGCCTAGTGTGGCAGGCTGAAGGAACTGTCTGTGTGCACATAGCTCATCCCTCTGAACTGAGGTCAACTATAGTAAGCTCTTTTCTCTTGTCTGAAGCTGCCCAGCTTGCATTCACATTTGTACCAAGACTCTTCCAGAAACCTTCTGATAGTCTTTTCTCAGGACCTGCTGTAGTGGTGAATCTTTCAGTAAAGATGAAACCCAAAACTGTATGAAGAGTGGACTGAGTCCTCTAAGGGCCATAGAACAGCACTAGAAATGGAGCTGAGACAATCATTGCCACCTTATGCAAAACTCCTCCCTTTGCACCTTTTTTTGTGGCTATAATGGTGAACAGAATTACAGCAGTGTGCTCTGGTGATAGAGGTTGCATCTGATTTGGAATGGGGCACAGAAACCTGTGGTGTCCTGATCACCTCGACATGACACTCATGCTTGTACTTATCAGGAAAAATTTTGATGAGAGTTTCATCTGACACTGGAGTAAGCCAGTTGCTTCTGCTCAAAATAGGGGTGCAATGGGAGAGGTGGGTGGGGGGACTCCTACCTGCCACATACGCATACCTTAAAAATAGCATTGGCTGTTGGGAGAGCCAGACTTCACACTCTTATTTTTAAGGATCTGTGTGGGAGGAGGGGATATTTCCCAGTTCTGTGTATTACTGAAGCAATCTGTACAAGAAATGCTGCACCAGAGAGATAGCAGTGGGCTTCAGCTTACAAAGCACAAGAGTTTAAAAGTTGAGCTAACCAGCACTGACTGAGAGCATCATAGGAAAGGCCAGAAGGCCAAAATAAAAGGGCTAGGACTTGACAATTGTTGCTTTTAATATTGCTTTTCTCTTAGTTGTTTCCTGTTTTCCAAGCTGTGTTGTTACACAACTTGTTTAGATGTAGGGCAGGGTTGCCTTGCATGCTTCTGAGCCCATTTTTGGAGTCCTGTATGGATTGTGTAACTGAAGTCTTCCAGTACCGTGCATCCAGATTGAAGTAAGATGATTGCTTTGTAAAAGTGATATTCAAAGGTCAAAAAGCCATTAAATTGCATAATACAATGCCTGAAGACATCAGTACTCCAGTTCTGCATGGTGCTACACAGCATGTAAAATCAAATCATAGAATCATAAGATGGCTTGCATTGGAAGGGACCTTAAAGATGATCTAATTCCAATGCCTCTGCCATGGCCAGAAACACCTTCCACTAAACCAGGTTGCTCAAAGCCCCATCCAACCTAACCTTGAACACCACCAAGGAAGGGGCGCCCACAGCTTCTCTGGACACCCTGTGCCAGTGCCTCACCATCCTCACAGAAAAGAATTTCTTCCTAATATCAAATCTAAACCTACTCTCTTTCACCTTGAAACCATATGTCTTTGTTCTGTCACTTGTCTTTCTCCATCTTCCTTTTGGGCTCCCTTCAGGTACTGGAAAGGCCACAATCAGGTCACCCTGGAACGTTATCTTTTCTGGGCTGCACAATCCCAACTCTCTCAGCCATGATCCATCCCTCTGATCACCTTGGTGGCTCCTCTGTGCTGGCTCCAGCAGGTGCCTGTGGCTCCTGTGCTGGGAGCCCAGGGCTGGATGCAGTGCTCCAGGTGGGTCTCAGCAGAGCAGAGGGGCAGAATCCCCTCCCTGCCCTGCTGCCCACGGGGCTCTGGGTGCAGCCCAGGACACGTTTGGCTCTCTGGGCTGGGAGTGCCATGGCTGGGCCATGTGCAGCCTCTCCCCACAGCACCCCAAGCCCTTCTGGGCACGGCTGCTCTGGGGCTGCTCCTGCCCAGCCTGTGCTGCTACCAGGGGCTGTCCCAGCCCAGGGGCAGCACCAGCACTTGGCCGTGTTAAACCCCATGGTGTTCCCATGGGCCACTCCTCGAGCTTGTCTGGGTCGCTCTGGGTGGCATCCCATTGTTCAGGTATGTCAGAGTAGCATTTTTATTTTCTGCATAGCATTCAAGCAAATTGTGATGCAGGAAACAAATGCTGCCTATTAGGATGTAGTTCTTAGTGAGTTAACCCTTACTGAGTTAATAAGAACTTTCTTTGCATCCAGACTTATTTCTTGGCATTCAGATGGGATTTTTAAGCCATCTGATAGACACACACGTACTGTCTGCTGTCTGGTCATATTTAGTCTGGATAGTTTTGTGACATTGTGGAGGACTGATCAGATGAGCTGGATTTGGGTCAAACCGTGTTTTCATTTCTATTGCTTTGATGGTTAATGACTGACACTTTCAAAAGGGATTTTCAGTGGTTCCCTGTTGGTTTAATTTGAAATCTGGAGGTGGTAAAGGTGGGACAAGTTCTTCCTTTCCTTGGTTTTTGAATCTATAGGAAAAGGCCTGCAGCCTTTCCTGGCAGTCCTTAAGTTGGGGTTTATAACACACCTCCTCTGCTGAAAGGCACTTGAGAACATCAGTGTATCAATATCTGTTCTGCAGGAGGAATTTCCTGAGGTTGTTGACGGCTCTATCCTTTGTGTGCTGTAAAACTAAAGATAATTTAGGCATGAAGCTGGGGTGAAATCCCAAATGTAGCTTGAAATTCTCATCTGTTGCCCAAGTGTGCAGGTACCAGAGGCTGTAAGGATTGAGGGAAATCTGAGTGCCAGTTTACTGGGGTGTTCTAGACACAGTGTCTCTTGCTGACTGGGTGGCTTTTGCTTTCAGGTTTGCAGGATGATGTAGTACCAGGTGAGCAGCGTTGCTGCCCTCTGACTATGGGGGTATGTGCTCAAAACAGGAGTATCCTGCTTAAGCTGTGTTTATGCAGTGGATCAATAAGAGAGGGAAGGGCTCTTCTGGGTAAGTGTAACTCATTTAGTCTGCCATCACTAGTAGGGCTGTAGAAATAGTTATGAAAAGAAAACTTTTCCTGGCAAATGGGAAATTACTAAAATTAATTGCTTTGTGCTCCATGCTACATTGTGGCAAGCAAGGTAGGCAATAGGTCTCTTCTGCCTGTATTTCTCTAATATTTCTCATATGACATGTACAAATCAAATTAAATGATTTTGAGAAAATAGGGGCTCTTGCAACCATCAGAGAATACAAGTTAGAGAGGGCAGCTCAGGGTGGGAAGGTGCTGAGGTTGTGTGAGATGAGACCAAACAAGTATGGCTCAGCTTAGTAGAGTGAAATCTCAGAGCAGATGTTGCTGCCATGTACTAATAGAGCATGGGAGTAAATATTGGCAAGTTTGCAGCTATTTAAGTTAAAGGTTCATGTTAGCACAAGAACAGAAGACCATAAGAACAAACCCAGGCTAGAAATCAGAAAGTAATTTTATTAATTGTTAGTGAACAGCTTCCAAATTGGTTTCTTTGCCCTTTCTAATTAATTTAAAAACAAGGTTTTTTTATGAATGCTGTTATATGACAGTTGCCTGTGGGAGCAAAGAAAAGGGACTTCATCTTCCAGACAGCCTCTTAGTAGGCTGTCAGAAATGTCCATGGAACCACAGCCTCCGTCACTGTTCTTCATAGCGTGGCCTCCCTGTGTTCACTCTACCCACCTGCCTGCCTTTCCTGCCAAGCTGCCACATTGCAGGACCCTGTGGGTTTCCAAACACAACCAGAGGTGTGTAGGAAAGGTATTTGCTGCTTAGAAGCTCTCACTGAACTGAAATTGTGGAAATAATGTTGCAGCCCTTCTTGAGTGGTGGCTTTTCCATACAGTTTCACAGCAGATATTAAGGATGCTAGACTGCGTGAGGGGTTTCTTGAAGAATGGGTGTTCTTAGTGATTCATGCCTGGTAATGAACCTGTCACAGATACAATTTTGTTTTCTGACAAATATTCAAGTGGTAACAGTTCAGAAAATATGGTACACTTTGTAAACAGGTTTGTTCTTAAATCAGATTTTAGGAATTCCCTATGGGATTTCAATTTCTTTTTCAGGCAGTAAATTGCAATTGAATTCATAGTCATTAAAAGTTTTTTAAAAGCTAGCACTTGAAAATTGTTTTATAGGAGACCTTGAAAAGCAATAGAGACAAAATGAGGGACATGCACTAAAAAGGATATAATAGATCTGTCCATCTAGGAGCAAATTTAGATAAATCAGTTCAAGACTCAATTCATTTAGCCTCACTTTAGTTAATGCTTTAGGTTGTTGCATACAAGAGTATTTGAAATACAAATAGAAATTGCTTTATGTGAAAGATCAGTTTATTTTAACCATGTCTCCATCTGGGTTTTATTTTTGTTAATGAGTCAATATTCACCTTGTATTTTAAGATAGCAAACACATTTTTGAGAAACTGTTATTGAGAAACTGAGAGTGCTAAATTTTAATGCAATTTATTTATATTTTTCTATTTTTATTCAGTATATTATGTTAGTGCAACAGATTGAAATCATGCAAGTTTTTTTGTGGTATCTCATAAAACGGGTAGTTGAGGGATCCAGTTTTGTCGACACAAATACCTATGGATTGGCTGGTGTATTCACTGTGAATCTTGTTATGCCTAATTTAAGGAACTCAATTTTAAGCAAGTACAACTCTCCTTCATATTTTGTGACATGGATACATGATACATGTTACTCCTCCAAATTATATCACTCTATTTTTAGCTTGCAGCAGTAATAGCTTGTTAATATACGACTGTTCACAGCTGCCAGAATCATCCCTTTTTAATCTGGCCTTTACACCCATTTCTCTGGGAGGTTGGAATGGTTTCTGTGACCTGGGAGCAGCAGATACAGGAATAAACCCCATCATCCCCATCAGTATTTGAGTGTGTGCTTTGGTCCAGCTGTGCTTGCCCCTCCCATCACAGACTTTTGCCACAGGGGCCAATTGGCCTCTCAGTGACTTGACTCAGGTCAGCTGTGTTATCAAAGCCTGGTTTGTAGTGCAGTTTTCATCCTCTTGCAGAGGCTTTCTTAGTCCAGGCATTTTAAATTTTTTGCATTAAATTTCCTCCTCTACCCCTCTCAGTTAGCTGAGCTGACTGGATTTCCAGATCCCCTTAATTCAGGTGCAGTGTGAGCTTGTCAAATGCTTTCACTGGCGGTGTGAAAAGTGTGTCTGAGTTTATTGATATGGTTAATATTAATATGCTGGAGTTGACTTTGTCAGACCCCTCGTGTGGCAGTTCTTTTTTTCTTGTTGAATGTCTGTGTTAATGGTGTCCTGAGAGACTGACAGAGGCTTGTATGGGGTTTGCAGCAAGTATTTGTGGGACTTTTGGGTTCGTTAATCAACTGCTGCCTTCTGCAGGGAATATAAATATACAAAATTATTCCCACCAACAGAAAAGCATATTACTTAAGCCAGGAGACATAAAGGTGAAGGTAGGATAGTAAACAATGTTTTCTCCCTATTTTTTGAAAGCTGGGGCATATGTAGCAATGAGAAGGAAAGTGCTGGTAGAGGACACAACCTGTTAGCAGAGGTAGCTGGACATGGATTTGTAGGATTTTTAGTTGTTATTCCCTTGCCATGTTATTACATGACGCTGGACAAGCCACTGTGGCTTTTGAAAGTATTTTCCATTTCCTCTCTCTCAGATCCATGAATTGATTTCTGGTTATTTGATTTAAGATTCTGGAAATGAGTTATCAGAGCAGTAAGTGAAGTAGCTGAAAAGCTGGACTTTTAGTGCTTGATATGCGCCCAGCTTAATTACTTTGAGAAATCTGGGCTTTGTTGTCCTAAGATGAGTGTTCAGAGAAGAAGCTCTTGACCTGATGCTGCCCTTGTACTTCAGTTGTAGTGGGGACTTTTTAACTTCACAGGTATGCTGTCAAAACACCAATTAAGCTTGAATTACTTTAGTAATATGATGAGGAGCGCCCCTTGAGCTCACTGCATGTAATGGTGGTGTAACTCTAATGGTAGGGTCTGGCTGTGATGATTTAATAAAGCATGCAATCCTGCTTTGAGTAACACCAAGGAAACAATGTTAAATAGTTTCTCGTTCAGTGAGCAGAAGGACACCCTCTTCTAGCTGAGAAAGGAGGTTTACTTTCAACCAGAGAAAGAATTGTGGAAGCTCGTAGAGGATCAAGGCACTTACTTCCTTCAGCCAAATCCCTGTATGTTGGACTGACCTTGCAGAATGCATAGACAGTTTTGTGAGAGACAATTTCCATGTTCTCACTGTCAAGCTCAGGTGGGAAAAATGGGCTCTGCAGTGTGTGAGCTAAGCTGTTCTGTTGTGTTGTGGGAAGCAGGGTTGTCCTGCAGACCACCCACCCATGGGCAGTAATGTACCCTCATGCCTCTTAGCCAGCTGTATGTGTTACCGTGTAGATAGGCTCTGAAGGATAAAGAGCAACAAAGCTGAGATGTGAAGAGACTAACTAGACCATCTATATTCTTCAAAATCATCCCTTTAAAATGTGTGCACTTCCACTTGTTAAGACCTTCTGGGAAAGAGATTTTTTAGCTTCCCTTGATAATCTATCTCACTGTTGATTAAAAGCTTTTCCAGGTGTCTAACCTAGCTTTCCACTGCTGCAAGTTAAGTCTGTTATTTCTTTTTCTGTGTTTACAATAGAAATGCTGAATAGTTTACTTCCCTTGTGCTTGCCTCAAGTTCATGTTGGAAAGCTGTTATGTCTGCTTGAGGTCTACATTTCATATAATCTGCAACCTTTCATTCCCAGGTTTCTTGATCAAAAAAGCAATTACAGCTCCAACTGAGAGTATAATTACAGGTTTTTCTACACACAGCACATGTCTGTGCCCAGATGCCTTTGCATTTTAGGGATGCTGATTATTTAATTAGATGTGCAATTAACGCATTGATTGTAATTTTCCAATTTCGTAGGATATCAAGTCCTTATATTTTGGATGCTGTTAGAGGGGAGAGACATGTAATTTGAAGGAGGAGGCAGCAGAGGGAGAGTTTTCTCTGCTGTAAATGCTTTCATGCTGCCTGTTGACTTAAGGTACTTAAGCTGACTCCTGCCTAAAAACCAGCATAATAGTTTAATAGCTGTTTTTAGAATGGGGATATCCAGCTGATTAAAAGTTTCAAGTTGTCTGAGTTGCAGAAGGCACCATCATTTTTTCAAGAGTCCATCTTCTAATTGTGCTTCATAATTAAAAGTAGAGAATGATCATTCAGCTAGAGGAGAGCTTCTGTATTTTCAGATGGGCAGCCAAAACCCAGGACAAGAGCTCTGGGGTTATCCTGATGTTTTCAGGAGTATGCAAAGAAGATTTTATGTCTGTCTTTGCTGAGGCACAAGGAGACAACATGCTTCCCACAACCTGTCACCTGAGACAGCTCTGCTTTTAAAATCTCATCACCCTGATTTTGAAGGCTGGTGTGGGCTGTGACGAGTGGGGTTGGCGTTGTGTCGGCGACAGCTTCTGAAGGGAGTGTGGTGTCTGGGAGCCAAGCCTTGTTTGTGCCCCAGAGTGGTTGGATCCTACTGAATGAGGAATAAAATAGCCTTTTCTGTAAGTGCGCAGAGCTGGTAGTGTTTGGGGTTTTTTGTATCCCAAAATCAAAAATGCAAACATCCTCATCAAGAACAAGAAGGGGATGAGCAGGTTTAGCACTTGCCTTTAAAGTGCTAAACCTCACATCTCTGAGGAAAGGCATTGCCATTGTGAGTAAACAAATTAAATAGAGGATGATAATATGAGGGTTTCTGACTTTATGACCAATACTCTTAAGGATTTTGCACATTAGGACTTCTCGTGTGGGATTATATCTGTTCAGCCTCTGGAGGAGTTTTTTGAGTGGTGCAGTAGCAGCACCTCAGAGGGACAGATGGGAGAATGCATTGCAGGCAACTCAAAGGTCTCTGGTTGCTGCCTGACTGATAAAGATTGTCCTAAACTTAATCTGTGAAGGTGTAAAGTTTGTTGCTCTTAAAAAATATTAGTGCAGTGTTAATTCCTTTTTTTATTAACTTCACAAAAATCCAACTCTTTGAATCTTATTACATTCCTGGCCTTGAAAGTACTCTTCATTCTTTGGTTCTGTTTGTTCAGATATGTTGATATCTCAGGGTTCAGGAGATGTCCTTACAGTTGGATGATGTTACATATGGAGTGTAAACATCTTTACTGTAGTGATGACTCAGCCAGTGGTTTGGTCTCAGCCATTCACAACAAGTGAACTGAGGTTGCCTGTCTTTGGAACATAAAAAGTCCTAATAACTCTAATCTGTAGCATTTTTTTTCAATGAGCTAGTACCATTCTCATTGTCTTTCTATAAAGAAAATAATTTAGCTTGTATGAGAGGAAAAAATATACTTTTCAAAGGGTGAGAATCCTGGAAACTTTGGGGAAGATTATCTCCTTAATTTTCTTTTAAGTCCTTCAATGTAATTTCAGGCCATTATCAGTTTCCATGGTGCTCAAGATGCTGTGTGAAGTACCTGTGCCTTTCTTCCCTTCCAAGTTTGTATGTTGCCCTTGCCCTAGCCTTTCCTAGAGGGAAAAGAAAGCCATTAGTGCTTTGAATGGCACTTTATTAAATTTGTTCTTTCATCTGACAGCAACATCTTAAGTATATGTTTCGTGAATGTATTCTGGAGCTGCTGTAATGACAGCAGCATCATTGACAGGACAGTTTAAAATGCCTGAGAATATACAGTCTCATCTCTTCCAGGCTCTGTCTCACCAGCGCTGCTGGGGTTGTGTGATGCACAGTTCCTCAGAGCTGGTATTCATTGAGGACAGCTGCCAAACAGCAGGAGGTCACTGCTGTTTCATTAACACTTCGTCTTTAGACTCATGATTGATTTAATCTTCTTGTGCCTTTGAAGAAGATAATAAATAGCATGTTTTCACTGCTGAATAAATTGATAAACTTTACTCTGTGTATTTGAGCTTGGGAGGTCTAGTGCAGCACTAAACTTAGGCTGCCTTACAGAGAGCTCTGTCTTTAGGGAGATGCAGCAGGCAGTGTCATCTGGGACAGATGGTTCTTATATTTTCTCAGTGAAGTAAAAAATTTGTTTTAGAGAGCTTTTGGCTCAGAGATGTCCAGGGCCATTTGTGAGATGAATTAAACCTGAGAGTGAGTTGGGCATTTTTCTCTGCAGTTCTAGACAAGCTTTTCTCCATTGACTTTTCTGTCTTGACTTCCCCCACCTTGTTTCTTTGTTTCATCTCTCTGTGTAATGTTTTTATCCTCTAATTTCCATAGCCACTTATTTTTCTACTTGCCCCAGACCAAGTAGAAATGTTCTTGCTTGTCTTGCTGCAGGGAGAAGGGGCCTAAGTGTGTGAGAGGGTGAAGCAGTACCTTGAAGAGTGCTTGAAGAGTGCTCATTTTCTTTTGGTTAATCCACTCGTGCTCATGAAGGAATTGCTTACTTTTTACAATTTTATCAGTAATTCAGTACTTTACAGGAAGTTGGAATGAAATAGATAATGAGGATTAAAAAAGAAGAAAGGGTAACGTATACCTCGCAGACATCAAAGCATTTGGCCTATATAGCTAAGCCAGGCTTTATCAGTTTTAATAATTCCCTGCTGGCTCAACCTAAAATTAAAATCTGTTGGTGAATTAAAAAATTGCAGTAAGAAGTATTTAAATTTTTAAGTGGACATTTATTTCTCTAGTAGAAAGCAAATAACTCAGTGCTCTGAGCCTTAAGGTAAAGCATACACTTTCTCATAGACTTTTTTATGTGCAAGTCATGCCTATTTTACTCATGAAATTATCTTAATTATTTCAGAAAAAAATCTCAGACAAACAGAGTCTGTCTCAATATCCTGCGCATTAGGGAAGGGGTTCTAAATATTTGAAAGGTGTCATCTTCCTTTTTTCTGAGGGCACCTGTTTTTTTATCTTTTTTAGCCACATTGTGAGCTATGATAAGGGCAGTGACATTTCCCAGCACTTCATTGCTCATTACCTCCTTTAGTAATGTCTCTGTATTCTGTCTATTGAGCCTTGTTCACTTTTCCATGTGTTTTTCTCTCCTGTTCCTGTAAGACAGCCATGGGAATATTGGTATTTTATGTGGCGGTGTTTGGAAAGTTGCATGGGCTCTTTGTGTCTCAGTAACTGTGGCTGGAGCACTGTGTTTGACTCCAGTATATTTTTGACTTTGATGTATTACTGTCTGGTACTGATGGCTGCAGAGATGAGCATAGACCAAGGAAGGAAAAGATGGGAAGGACCAAGGCAGTGATGGCAAGATGATTTGGCTCCACTTCTTGTAGGATCCTTGGAAAGAGTAAGGCATTTAAAAGCCTGTGAGGCTGTCTAGTGGATGCTTCAGGTGCTGTAGAGTGTTAATGTAAATTAAAAAGTGTCTGATGGATACCTACTATTTTATTTTTAAACTATTGCTATGTAAGAGATCTCTCTCAAGATCTTTCTCATCTTACTCATAGGCAGAGCTTTGAAGATTTCAAGTGCTGTTCAAACCCTGGATTGCATTTTATTTTCTCAGATGGGCAGTCTTCATCCTTATGTGGATGAATTTGATGCAGAGCTTCGACTCTGAGCTCAAGGGCTATAATTGCTGTGTTTAGTAGAATCATTCCTATTGCATTCAGTCAGTGCTTCAGTTGGGCAAGAATCCTGCTTTCCTGGCAGAATGCAAACATATAACCCTGAGATGCTCAGGGTCAGACTCTTAAAATCCTTTAAAGCTAAATCACTTTTCAAAATCTGACCTATACTCCCTGCCCTGCAGCAAGGGAAAGAGCAAAAATGAGAGGGTGGTCTGGGAAATGGAGGATGCAAGTGACCATGAGGAACATCAGCCTCTCAGAAGATCTGAAAGGAGGTTGGTGGCATGATTCTGTGCCTGGCTGAAAGGGGCAGTGCTGTGGCTGCACACGGAAAGAACTGGGGTACAGTTCACCAGTGGTGCTGCTGAGACAAAGTATTGTGAACTGTGACATTAGTCCATATGTGAAACTTGTTAGCCAAAACAAACAAATGAGCTGGGACACTACCTGGCTGCTAGGTACTGGGATGGAGCTGTGAGAGCAGAGGGTTGAAAGTGCCAGGAGAATATACACTGCATTGGATATTCTCCTGCATTGAATATTGCACTGCCCCTGGTGAGGGCAGGACAGGGAGCACAGTGATGCTTGTGGAAGAAATGGTGAATAAAACTTGATATTGGTGTAGGTACGATATTGAAGGGGAAGTATCGTTCACAGCAAGGCTGGCTCATGAGGAGGTAGGAGGTAATTGAACAGATGGGAGGATAGTGGCATTTCCACAGCTAAGTCATATAGGCCTCTTCAAAATCCCACCCCACACTGTGAAAAGACACTGTTCTGAAAGATGCAGTGAGTTGTTCTTGAGCAACACCAGCACTCACACAGTGCCTTTGATGCTAGAGGCAGAGAAACAGTATTTGGGAAGGAGGTGGGTGTTTGTGTTGGGTGCACAAAGAGGGGGGAGAGCATAAAGGGAGCATTTATGGAAAGGGGGATGTGAACTTGGATCAACTGGCCAGCGAGGTTTTCTCAGTGCCAGTTTGTTGAATGCCTCTGGAGCAGGTTGTGGGGCAGATAAATGGTGCCTTTAATTCAGGCACTTCTTGCAGGATGAGTGCCTGCTGCTGCTCACTCCCAGGAGAGAAGTGTCAGTACAACGTGAGTGGATCTGATTCTGTGCACAACACTTCTGCAGTCATTCTTTTATGTAACAATGTGACTTTTATTTTTGGGAAATGAGAGATCAACGGGTGTTCAATCCCCCACACTTGTAGCAGAGCTGGTACTAGTCTTCCTTGGAAACTGGATTCATTTCAGCAAGGGCATAGCTGAATCTTGTGGGTTAGTCAGGGGGTGAACAGGAGAGATAAAAATAAACCTCCATCTCAGAGCTGGGCAAAAAAATCTTCTTGGAGCTGGTTAATTATGTTGAGTCCTGGGCTTTTTCCCCCAGCCCCCCTTCTCCACAGTCCCGCTGGATGCCAGAGCGCTTTTCCAGCAGAGATCCGCTCGCTGCGCTGCACTGCCTGCTCTCGTAATGCCAAAGGAGTGCGTTTTGTCTTTAGTCAGATTGGCTTCATCAGTTCGTATTTCCTTCTGAATGGATAATAAAGTGGAGAATCATTTTGAGGCGAGGAGTGAAGCGGGGAGGCTGCGTGTGTGAGGAGCTAGGCAGTAGGCAGCTGACGAGGAGGAGTAAAGTAGCTGCACAGCTTTCTCTCTGCCTCTGAAGTACAATATTTTCTGTTGAGTCACATCTGAAGAGAAGGATGAAGTTTTAACTGTACTTGGTACAGCCTGAGAAAGGGAAAAGATGCACTGTGGTGGGGAACTAAAGAATTTCTGTTGAGGGATGCTCCTGGAAACCAAAAGGATTTCTGCATTTTTAGCTTTTGCAATCATTAGCTTCTGCTGGTTTTTGCTTTCTGGATTTTTTAGTATCTGTTTGCATTTTTTTATTCCCTTCAACATGCCTTCAACTTTGTGATTTCTCATCCTAGTGCTGCTGTGGAACGGGAAACTCTCGGTGCCTTTAACATTGCTTTCCCTGATACCTCAGATGGGACACCAACAATATGTTGATAATCTCCATAGTGAAAGTTCATTATCCGGTGAACATTTAACAACAATAGGAATCCTTCAGGACTTGTATTTTCTATGAGAGCAAGCTGTTGTATTCTGTAGTTTTCTATTAATTCTATACATTACCTTTACATTTTAATCTTTTATTTTGAAGCAGCAAGGTAAGTGAGAGATTGGAACAAATGAAGTGCCTGGGTATAAACTGCAAGTAGGCAGCAACCAAGGAGAATTGCTCTTTATTTTTAGAGTGAGCTCTTTCTGTGCATGTGTGTGTGTTTACTTTAGCAATACAATAGCTCCATTGGAAGCTGACTGAATTTAAAAATGTGCTTTGTAAAACAATTTACACTTAGTTTGTTCATTTGTATGCTCTGTTTCTTAGTTTTTGTTTTCACCCATTAGACACTAATTGTAGATTTCTTATGACTGGTAGAATTGAGGTTGTGTCTGTTTACTTCTCATACTTCTCTGTAAGGAGGGTTTGTATCTCAGCTGGAATTTGACATTGAAATCACTATGGGAAGAAGAGTAAAAGAGAAAGGAGCTTGAGGATAATTTAAATTTGATCATTTGAGAAGCAAATAACTTGAAGTAATAAATTACTGGTTTGATTCTTACTTAAATGTCACTTAAGAAAGGGATTTTTTTTAAACACAGAGTATTTGTCATTGGCCTGATTTCTTGTGCTGAGAAGCTTGTGAGTTGATGAGATGGAATGACTGGCATGCAGGAGCAATAAGGATGCTGTACGAGCTCGTGAATCAGAGCAGATGGTGTGACTGTTTTCAGATATCTTTTCAGTTTTCTTTCCATTTATATGGGCAGGTTTCTTTTGCTAATGGAGCAAGCCTTTCGGGGATAAACCTAAAGACTTAATACAGAATGCTAAGGTCTTCAGTCCCTGAGATGAAAAGAAGAGAGCTTATAGAAGTAAAGCTGCAGTTTTAGTCCAGGAGGATTTTAGTTGCCACGTGCCACGTTTTAATATCATGAGCTGTAAAACCCTAATTATTCCATTTGCTGCATATGGTACCTTCATCCAGCCTGGCTGAACACTGCCAAGTGTCTGTCCTAAGGGAGTGCAGAACAGGTCAGAATCAGTGAGTAAGATTGTGTAGAACCAGTCTGTACCAGGGCTGTGCTTTCTCTGCCCTGACAACAGAAGTAGGGTATCCTTATTCATCACCCTGTACTGGTGAGTGCTGCCTGTCCCTTCCCTGCCTGAATGTCCCTGTAAGCTGAGGCACTGCCGCCTGAAAAACCAGCTCCAAACATCATCAGTGAGTCATCAGAGTTCTGAGAAAATCCTCACTGATGAGTGGTTCATGGTGGTTCTTGTCAGAAATGCAGGACTTTGAGAATTCACACTGTTGGTCCAGCAGTAGTTCAGCATTGGGCTGTAAGTTGGATTGCAAGCAGAGGAGAGGCACAGCACATTTTGTTTCTGTTAGTCTAGGCAGAGCTTTTAGCATCATTCAGCATTTTCATAACAGTGCATGCAAACCTCATTTAAGCCAGAGGTACTCTGTTTGTACTGTCAGTGTTGTCTGTTTTCTTTCTGGTTAGAGGTAGCTGAGTAATCAGAGACCTCTCCCCAAAGTCTGGAAGACATTTCTAGAGTTTTCATCCCATGGCCAGTCAACTTGTCAGCATGCCCTGATGATTTTATTTCAGTTCTTGGGGCTTTTTCCTTTAAATAAGAAGTTGCTCCTTGATCCTGCCCCGTACGTTTAATATAATGCTTTGTTCTTAGGATCCTGATTTGGGATAAATCTGTTTTAAGGAACAATTAATGCTTTAGGTTGTTAAGGACAAGCCATCTACTGATTGATTCAGCTGCGTACAAAACCCCCATGCTCTGGAACTACTCAGTTCAGGGTACTGCTGAACTTAACTATTTCCCCATTTGCTCTTAAACTGCTGATAGCTGCTGCTCAGGTTTCATATTTGCTGGAAAGAAGTGAAGTAACTTTTACATAAGATAGACAGAAGCAGCTGTGATGTCTGTTTTCAGTAGTCAGTTATCCCTTTTGCCTTTTCCTCAGCACAGGCTTGTCTCAGAGCTTGGTGGGTGCCTCAGAGTTAGCTTTCTGCTCACCAGGCAGAGCCTTTGCACTGCCATGGTCGGCAGCTTGCAGCCTGTGCCTCCCTCTGTGCTTGGGGACAACCCCTATTTCTGTCTCCGGATGCTGCCTTTTCCTGGCTGCCAGGTGGTGACAGACCTCATTTGTTACTGCAGGCAATGCATCCTGTGCCAGGCACTGCTGCCTCCAACCTGCAGGAAGAGCTGGGATAGAAGGATGCAGAGGGAATGAGCACATTGAGGCACTGAGGAATGGAAGGGCTGCCTGGTGCTGAGGTGCCGCCCAGGGGTTCCCAAGGCAGCTGGAAAGTGTGGGTGTCTCACTCCCACTCCATCTGTGCTCACAGAAGGGATGCTGTCTGGATGACAGACATTAGTCCCCCGAAAGCTGAGACACACTTGACTTCTGGGGTATCCCCTAAATTTGTATGAGGGTATTAAGGAGTTAAGGCAGAAAGTGCTATCTCTTCGATCTACTACACAGTGATACTCTTCTATTATATTGGTTTAATTTTATGCTGTTTTGCAACAGAACTTTTTGTGTTGGTGAATGCCATGAACCCAAAACACTTCTGTGGGTGTTTTACCCTCATAGTTTGTGACTTTTTACTGTTCCTTTACTTAGTAGCTACCTTGATAACTTGCTGGTGTGGCAAAGTATTATTCAGATGTGGGTTTTTTCCCCTTAGTCAGCAGGCCTTGTGTAAAAGGTGAGAAATAACTGTGCTGTGGGAGATAGCAGAACTGTGTTATATGCAGTGTTCCCTGGATCAGTTTTCCACCCTGAGGATGACTGATTGACCTCCCCTGACCTTTTGTCATTTCTATCAAACTGCTCCAGAAAGGTTTTAAGTGTTTCTTTTTTTCTGAAACGTGTCAGGTGTGAAGGCTGGCTGTCATTGCATTGAAATCTTGTGGGTTAAATTTGTCATAGTTTTTGCTTAGCTGTACTGAAATAAATGTTGTAGGTACCAATACAACCTATAAAATATATTTGGAAGTGTTTAAAAACTTAAGAAAGTTTTACAGATATGTCTGGGATGTGGTCTTGCTGCTAGACCTTAACAGGAAGCGTTGAGGCTTGGCAGCAGAGGGACTGTGAAAGGGTTATCAAGTAGGTTACCCTAGTAGGTGGGTAATAGTTCTTCTCCTCACATTGTTTTATGTAAAATTATTGTTGTCCTTTTGTAACTGCTGTCTTTTCAATGGCATGAATGTATTTTCTCTTCAATCCACTGTGGAGTTCCATGTGTCTCTTCTGCACATTTCAGCCTAAATGTCCTGAGGTGAAGGTGTTTCTCAGCAAGTGTGCTTTGTTCTCCAGCTCTGCTGCTTCTTGCCCAGAATTGCTCAGCTCAGTACCTTGTTGATCTGATCACCCATGCTAGGTCTCAAAAGTTAGAATTTTTGTTAATTATCAAAAGAAGGTTTGAAGAAAGACACATTCTCAGCAGCAAAGCAATAATGCCATGTTCAGGTATGATCCAACCCAAAATTAAATCTAATGATACTAATTAGAAAATTGCAGGCTCATCTCCAGAAGTCAAACAGCAAAACTGATGATAACTCTTCATATCTCTGTCAAGCCTTGTTAGGATTCTTTCAGCAATTATTGTGTTTTAAAATGCTGTAATATTCTCAGGAAGAGTCAATGTTTCAGCATGCTGAGTGCTGGGGCGATGTTGCTATGGCAGCCTTAGCCATGATTTCTTTCTCTTTTAAATGCCAAAATCTTTTTCCCCACAACGTCCTGCATTTTAGTTATTGGTTTTCTTCATGTTGAAATGGCACTTTTTAAAGTAGCAAAACCGTTTATCAGCCATTTTATTTATTGTTGCTATTCCAAGTGTAATTGCTAGTACAGGTAATGCAATACCCCATTGTGTGGATGATACTGAAAATATAATCTAATCAAAAAGATTTCACTCAGTAGCATGAGTCAATAGCCAGAAAGGCTGCTGTGAAATGTTTTTCTGATCATCGTTAATTGTTTTTATATCTCTTTGCTGGGTTCATGTACCCTGAGGTACCAGCACCTTCTAACATGACACTGTGGGCTAAAGGTATCTCAGTATTAACCTTAGTGTGATGAAAGCCAGATAGCAATTAACAAGGGATATCAGACATTGGGTTGAGCTGCCCATGGGAGTGGTGTAGTCACTATCCCTGGACATATTTCAAAGACATGTAGATGTGCACTCAGATACATGGTTTAGTGGTGGCCCTGGCAATGCTGAGTAAATTGTTGGATTTTATGACCTTAAAGATCTTTTCCAAGCTAAACAAATCTGTGATTCTGTAAGATAAGCATACCTCACTTTAGCAGAGTTTTTGTGCTCTCATCCCCTTTGCTTCCACCAGGCTGCAGCCAGCCCGCTGCAGGGTGGGGCAGTGCTGAGGGCACACAATGCGGCCTTTGTTCTGAACCATGCTGGTCCAGTGTCTCACAGAGCTGAACATGCTGCTCAGAGGGGGTTGCAGTTACCTCCCTTCTCCCCGGTGAGAGCCTCACTCTGTTTTATGCTGTAAGCATAAAACATAGCTGATCCCCAGCTGATCAGTAGAGATAACATAATTGGATTTTATTCCTTCACGGGATTTCTTGTGTTCTTTTTTCTTATTCATGGATGCTGGCATGACGTGCTTTTACTCCTGTTGTCATGGCAAATCTGTATGTCAGGAGGAAAAGTATCTGTTGTTTATGTGTTACAAGGCTATTTCAGAGGTGCGTCCAGTGACAAGGTAATGAGATGTGAAGTTTTTGTGGCAGCTCACCTGTTTCCCCTCTCTAAAATCCTAATATGTCAGCTTTGTCTTCATGGGAATAACAAAATAACCCAAACATCCCCAAGTAAAGCAGCAGTGTATTCCTCATGTTGAGCTTGAGGCTTTATTTTGTTTTGGGAAATTGGCTTTGTTTTCCCATGTTTTGGGAAGTTGAGGAACATAGAAGTGGTGGTGCCTGTGCCTACTGCTCTCTAGCACATCCAGAGACAGTTGTACTGAACTGAGCATGGAATACTCCTGGAAGGAAATGCCTGCTAACAAGGCAGTCAGAACAAACCATGTGTAGTCAGCGAAGGCTTGCAGCATCTGGCAGAACACCAGGATCCAAATATTATTTTCTAAAAGACTTGATTTCTTGTTATGTGTTAATGTGACTCCTGGAGTGATTCTGGAAGAGAAAAAGACTTCAGCAGGGATTTGCATCTAGATTAGGTTTTGGGTTTTTTTCCTGGGTGAACCTGCCTTAACTTTTATTATCGCTTCACATGTCTGTGCTACAAAGAAACATGGCTCTAACACACAAGACAATGCGAGAGAAATAAGGGATCTTTGTATGAGACAAGTTGCAGAGCACCTAGTCTGGAGCGTGGCAGGGGACAGGAGCACGCACACAGCCCTGGCTGGAGAGGAGGAGGAGAGGATGTAGAAGGAGGTGCAGAGACACTTTGGGACCAGCCCACAGAATGAGTGAATGCTCTGAGCTTCAGGTCTGAGCGTGGGCTTGGGGTGGGGAATGGAGAGAGGAAGCCTGCAGGAGAGGAACAAAGAGGGTGATTCTATTACTTGATTCTTGGCATTCCACTTAGTGGGTAGTGATTTGATCTTCGGTGATAAACAGTGATTTCCGTTCATTTCCACCCACTGTAGAGAGAGGTAGAAAGGCTTCCCTCTGAGCCAGAGCTGCTGTCCACGTGTTCTGCTCTGGCCTTGTTCCCGGCTTTGGAGGAAGCAGTTTCTGTCCTTCTTGGGGAAAGATGGAAAGGTACTGCTGGTATTTGATTAAATCAAAGATGTGCTTTTGAAAATCTCCAACAAAGTAGATACTCCTCTGTGTACACACACAGACACACACACACATATACACATATATATATACACACCTATACATATGCCACAAATTCTGTATATAAATAAAAATGACAGCATTGTACTGTTTGCTCTGAGCTGCCAGCTTTGGAATGGCTGCAATGTTGCTAGTAAGTGTTCAGCAGGAAAAGGTGATTTCTGTAAAAAGCTGTTGCTCTTGGGTGTTGTAGCAGACAAAGAAAGGGAGAGCGAGCTGTGTCTTGAATTGATTTTTTTAAAACTAAAGTTATTATTATGCCTCTCTGGTGCCTTGAAAGCTGCATGCAGAAGGAAACATGATGAAGACTGAGCTTTCAGAGGGAAACCTTGCACAAGCATATGTAGGCTTTTCTCCTAGCACTTGGAGTTCAATATGCTGGATAATATTGGAAATTAGCATTTCTGTGTGCTACCCTCAAGCAACATGTGTAGGGAGCCACAACTGTGGAGCTCTTTTTCTTGGCTGCCATTGAATATGATTGCTTGCTTTCCAAGTAGTTCCTGGAGATTCTTCAAGCAATTCTTCTCTCTTCACTTCTTACGACTAGTACAGAAGTGATTTTTTTATGTTAAAATATCAGTTACCCACTCAAGTCAAAGTGGCTAAACTGTGTAAGTGGTGGAAGAAGAGAGTCAGAGAAAATATTTCTTATGTTAGTCCTGTTTTATGAGGAAATAGTTAGATTTAAAAAACCAAAAAAAAAAAAAAACCCTAAAAAAAACCCCACCAAAAAATCCTAACTAATTTTTCTGAAACAATGGCCTGAAAATTCTAGAAAATTAAAACTAACTTTCTTTAAAGAAGCTGGTAATCAATCTCACAGAGAATTTGTTTAGCCTACAAAAGGGCAGGTATTGCCTTTGGTATGGAAGTTCAGCTGAGATGCTTGATGAGGAAACTTAAACCTGAAGCACAGATGCAACCTCTTTTATAGCATATTAATTTAGTTCTAATTATAGAGATTGGTATTTGCAATGCTGCTTCCTCCAGATCAAAAAACACTCTCTCCCTTCCTGCCCACAAAGTGAAACAATGAAAATGAAAGAAAGTTACCGTAAGTCTTAAATAAAACAAGAATATGAGAAAGAATATGTGCTTCAGGCAGCAAGTCCAAACTGAATCATCAAATACAGTTGTGTTCTCCAGTCACCTTGCCTCTGGGAGGATCCTGTGTGAGTCTCTTGTGTGCCCTACTCTTTGGAGGAAAAACTGGTTGCATGTTGCTTAGTAAGTAAGGCAGTAAAAGCACATGGAAGTTTAAAGTATTTAACATTGTGGGGTTTTCTGTTTTTATTTTGCTCATTACAGAGGGTATTTAAATTGGGGAAAATAATAAATTGCAAAATCTCCAGAGCTGGAGTAGAAATGACATGCAGAAGCTTCATGCTGTCAGCTGTTTGTGCATATGCTGAGTGTAGCGTATTTAACTGCAGGTTAGTTTGGGAGCTTGCAAGCTTTGAGGTTTTTTTTGTTTGGTTCATTTTCTGGATTTTTTTTTTTTTTTTTTACTGCTTCATAGCAAAATATTAAGATGAAAATACTAAAATAGCAGAAAGGTTTTACTCCTAAAATCTGTCATCCAGTCTTCTTGCCACTTTACATCACTTTGTGCAATTCCTGTGGGCTAGCTGGTACTGTGCCAAGTTAAATTTGATTTCTGCTTTGGTTTGAAGAAAGGATGAAGACTGTGAACTTGAAAGGAGAGGAAATGTGCAAGGATAGAATTTATAATGTCGGAACTCCGCATTTGGGGGATAATTAAATCACACAATGCGCAATTGCCAGGAGCTCAAGCCTGAGATTAATTTGCAAACCTGGTAGAAAAACGGCTACAGAATTGCTTTTTGAATTTGACCTTTTTTTTTTTCCACTCTCTTGAATAGAAGAGGGAGTGAGGAACACTTATTCCAACAAGAACCTGATCTGGGGAGGTGGCCAAAACCATGATAATGTCTGTACACTTTAAATAGCACATCCTCTTTCTGTCTGATTTTATGTGTATGCTGGTTATAGGTTTTGGGGGTTTTTTTAATTCTTCTGCTTAAGTTGCCTTGGATATTTGTATCTGAACCAAACTGTAATGTTTTTTTCCCCTCTTTTGGTAGCTGCCTCATGACAGAATAAAAACTGGATGCAAGTTGTGCATTGAGAAGTGATTGATGTGTGCTTGTGCAGCTTGTAGCACTATGAGAAACACAGGTGCAGCTGATGATGTTTGCTAGAAGTAGATTGAAAAAGCAAGAAAATGAATTTTCACTTCTGCACAGAAAACCTGTTATAAAACTGCAGGGTAGGAAGCAATTCCGGAAGCAAAAACTCCATTTGTTACTGCGGGACAAAATGAAGAGGCTTCTCCAAGGCCAGGTAGATGATAATTCAAACCATGCACATCGCTGCCAGCTCTCCCCAGTGGAGATTGAGTCAGACATGTTTGTTTGTGGAATGAACAGGAGCTCTCCAAGTACTGAGTTTTCCATGGCTGGAGGGGACTTCCATCAGGATGGAGGACATGATTCCAAGGGAGTGAGTGAAGTGTGTGTTGGTGAGGTGGAACTGAACTGGGGTGGCTACGTAAAAATACCATGTTCAGTTCAGCAGAACAAGAAGGACTTGCAGGGAAGTTCTGGTGGTGTCACACAGACCTCTTCTGAAATAAAGGGCAGAGTGTCTGAGGGGCAGGACCTTTCTTCCCTGAGCTTTACCATGAGCTGGAGGGATGCAGCTGAAAGGCAAGTGTGCTTTCCCAAGGAAAAGACCATTGCATACAAGAGTCGAAGAAGGCAGTCAAGAGACCGCTCAGCTGATGTGGTTGATTACATTGTTAAAGAGCTACAGGGAATAAGTCGAATCCAGACAGAGATTGCAGAGCTCCGTCAGCACCTCACCTTGATAAAAGGCTCTGTGGATGAAGTCTCCAGCTGTGTGGACACTGTCTTGAGTGAGATAGAAGGCCTGCAAGGTGGTTCCAGTGGAAAAACCCAGGCTACACATGCTCGAGAGCCAAGAGGGGATGTACAAAAGGAAGAACCAGTGTTATATTTTTATGGCATCCCAGAGAAAGATGATGAAAACACAGTAGATCTTATCTGCAGTCTTTTGTCTGAATTTCACTGTTTCAATGGTATTCAATGCAGTAAGTATATAAAAGATGCTTATAGGTCAGATATTGGTACAGGCAAACCATTAACGCCGAGACCAGCAGTTGTGAAACTTGTGAGTTGTGAACAGAGAGACTTTATTTTACAGAAGTCTATCCTTCTGCAGAGCTCAGGGGTCCGGGTTGCTACTAGTGAGGAGCAAAAGAGGCAGAATGGCCAAAGGGGCCAGAAAACAGATTCAGTCTCTTCGCAGTCTGGCTTGAAGAAAAACAATCATAATTCTGTGAATCCTGATGGAGCTCAGAGAACTGATGCAGTTGGGCACCTTCAGACTGACTCATGCCAGGTTAAGTATAAAAGCACAAGTAGGACAGCAGAGTGTGCAGGGGACAGACTTGATTCTGAGCAGAAGTCAGCCTTGACCAAGAAAGACACCTTGATACTTGAAGCTGGAAAGGAAGCACAAACATTAAGCTGCAGTGAGCAGCCTTCAGATGACAGGGACCTTGCTGAACCTCCACAGGTGACCATTTCACCTAAATCAGGTGATGGGAATCACTGCTGCTCATCTGACTCTTCGGGCCATGCAAGCCAGATGTGTGCTTCAAGTAATGGTAGTGAGCAGAGGCTTGACACTAAAAGCATCACTGAGAATTCTTCTTCTCTTCTAGAAAAAGATGAGGGGATAACCACAGAAGAAATTGAAACAGACTATGATAACTCTTGCAAATTTACCAGTGCAGAGAAGGATGATGTTCAAAGAGAAGATGTTTCTAGTGGGGTGACAACCATTAGCTATGATCATACAACAGATGAAATGGCTGACAGTAGTGACAGCTTGAAAGATATGATCCAAATGGACCTGAATGATCAAGATCCAACTGATCAGGTCTTTAGGGATGTCCTGGAAAATTCCCAGTATTTCCTTGACCACTCCCGGGACAACATTGATCTTGTAGACATGAAGTTTTACACTAATAAGCTTGGGAAAGCTATTCACCACTTCAGGTCTGCTCTGCAAGTGGTGTTCCATAAACTGGAGACAAGTGATTCTGAAATCCTTTTGGAAAATGATAGTGGCTTACAGATGGATGATGACAACACGCTTATGCTGACCAGTTCAGGTATGGGTGGCAGCTCTGACTACTTTGCAGAAACCCCTCCTAGCCAATCCTCTGAGAGCCAGGCAAATGCGAATGTCAACAGTGAAGCATCTGCTCAGATGCAATTTGCTCCTTCCAGTCTTTCCTCTGTTCCGCAAGAGTCTCCCGTTTCCAGTGTGCTGCCATCATCTGTCTGTGAAATCCCTGCTAGGCAGCAGTTACCTCCTGAGGAGCTTGGAGAAAATGGGAACTGTCTACCTGAGCCAGGAAAGGAGTGCAGGCCCATGAGCCTTGACAAGGTGTGCGCAGAGACCATCTACCTGAACAAATGCATCAACAATTTCAAAAATGTGCTGAGGGAAAAGAGACAAATGCGTAGGAGACTCTTAAAAGAATTAGCACAGGAGGGAAACTGGATTTCTGCTGAGGAGACGAATTCAGGTAAAAAGAAAAAATGTTTTTAAGGAGATGTCAAAATCTGGTATTTGTGCAGCCAGTGGCCAACACTTCATTCTGTGGGTGAACTGTGAACATTTTGTGAGTTTATTAAAAGTTGTGAGCAAATAGTTACAAAGGCAAGTGCAACAGTGCTGTACAACAGTACTGACAAAACCCCCTAAAATTTACTATGTAACATGCTGAAATGCCAGTTAGCAAGCTTCAACTTTTTTTTTTTCTTTGAGAGAGGAAGATTTGCACTGCTTCTTCCAAATAGCAGGTGTTGAGGTTTTTCGTCATAATTCGTGACTTGGTTTCTTGTTAAATATAATAGCTAAGACATGTGATAACAAAGTGTGCATTTGAGCTATAAGTAGCCAGATTTGCAGTTTTGAGAGTTGAGTGGATCTAGACTTCAAGTGACTCTGTCACAAAGTGGGAGTTCTCAGTGTTTAATCACTTCTAGATATTATCCAAGTAGAGACCTTCAAAATAATAAATACTACTAACAATAATAGTTTAAAAACTGGGACGTTTAAACTTGTACTTTGGTATTGTTTCCATAACTTGTCTATGAAATGGAAAATTTTTGTTTCTGGGGAACTACATCCCTTATTTCCAGCATAGATTTTGAAATGTGTGACCAAAGCAGATGTGAGCTGATACAGTGGTGGAGCAGTGTTGCTAAACTCATTTCCTGAGTCTGTGGGAGATAGAGCTGACTGGCATCTTTTGATGGGACATGTTTTGACAGCCTTGATTTGGTAAAACAGAACCTAAAGTTGAAGTGTAGGTCCATCTTCCCCCTTCCTCTCCAGGCAGTGAGAAGGCTTTCTCAGTGTCATCCCTATGAGTCACTGCACAGTTAAGGAAAGAGGCTTTGTTTCAAGAGTGGAAGTTATTTTAACTACATCTTGAAATCTTCATGTGAACATGAAATCTTCTTGTGAACTTTCTTGTAGCAAATACTGAGTTCACTCTTGTTGTAATCATGGAAACTGGTCAGAATGATCAGAGGACTCCTCTCCCTCCTGAAGGAGTCATCTAATGCCAAGTGCTTTTCCAGCTACTCTGCTTTCACTGTGAAGAAACAATCTGTCAACCCATACTTGATTTCTGTACCAGTCATCCTCTCAGTTAGGCAGATCATAAAGCTGGTAATCAGCTCTCTGCTCTATTATTTTATGCAAGGTCTTTAGTATAGAGTTGGCTCAAACAGTAAGTTTTTAATGAGGGAAGCGATGGGATTTGTTAGTGGGCTTGGCACAGATGCATTTTTTTCTTGGGTAGTGTTTGTGTGGTGCTCAAGTCCTGGACATATATCCTAATTTTAGAACCTGAGAGAACAGGCAGTGGTTTGGATTAGCATGTGCCACAGTACAGCAGAAGTACTGAAATAGCCTGTTTCTGAATGTGAGAGGAGGCTGCTCATCTCAGCAGAGTTTGAGCAGCGCAGGCATGTTCACAAGGCAAGAAGTAGCCAAAACAATTGAGAAGGAGGAACAGAGCTGCGCTTTGTACCTCAGATCTGGCTCCAGGATGAATTGGGATTTCTTGTCCTCCTCAGTTCAATTCTCTTGAACATCATCCAGTGATGTGACAAAAAATTGGTGGTACTTGTGTGCCGCTCCCATAAGGAAAGATCTATAGTAGATTTGGCAGTTGAAACGATAAAAATAAGTGTGTGATGAAGTCACAATGTAGGAAATGTACTCTGAGAGACAGAAGGAGTCAAAGATAGTGGGAAAAAGTGTATGAAGGATAAGAAAAGAAGGACCTTGGGGAGAAAACCCTGGAGATGCCAGGAAGCAGAGCAGCCCAGACCCTGACAGCTAGAAAGGGAAAGAGTTTGAAATAGATGATCTTAAGGGTCTCTTCCAACACAAAACATTCTATGATTCTGTGACTCTCTGAAAGTGTTGTTTTGGCATGCATTTTTCAAGAAAGAGAAACTGCAGTTCTGTGTCCTGTTTCTATGTACTCAAGTTTGAGCCAAGCTTTTATTTTCTTCCTTTCGAAAAAGCATCATACCTGGAATGCAATGAAATTATGTTGATTTGCTTTTTTCCCTGGCTGTAGATGAGTGTTTGTGTCTTACTTTAAAAATGTCATTTATTGTTAATAGCCTTTTTAGTTCCCAGATAAGATCCACTGAAAACCCAGTTCTGCAGCTGTTTTTTGGTTCTGAACCTAAACCTCACGTTTGCTCAAAAGTTCAGTTCAAGGTATTTTCTTAAATGTGGTTGGCAGCAGCCTCCAGCAAACGAATGGAAGATAAGTTTGAAGGTGTTGGTAAATATGCATGTTTTGGTGAATCAGAGATGATGCACTAGCATAAAGGTTTAAAATATTTATAGTTGAACACAGATGCAAATTACTGAAAGAACTTGGAACTTGGCAGAAGCATATAAATAATTGTTGTGTTTAATTGGAAGTCAAAAGAAAAAAAAATAAAATATCCCCTGAAAATCTAAGGAAGCTTTGAATGTGAAAAAAAAGAAAAAAAAGTGTAAGTGAAGATGATGATAGTTTGAATTTGTTTAAAGTAAAGCCCTGCAATGCTAGAGATTTTATGATATTTAAGGTAACTGCTCAAAAGTGGAATTGTGAAAGAATTCTGTGATCAGGGTTTAGCCAAGTTAGTCACCATTGATGAAGCTGTGAGTGCACGTGCTGAAGTGAGACACAAGATTTTAAATCTGTCTGCAGTTACTCAGAGCTTTGCCAAATTTTACATTTGGCCTGAAACTGTCCCTAACTGCCTTAAACTGATGGGCCTCAGAAATCGAAGATGAATATGGATTTTAAGCCAAAATGGGTTTTTGGTGTTTTTTGTTTTTAATTACCCAAAAATTAGTCTAATGCAAGATTCATTGCTTTGTATTTGTATAAAAATAAATCTGACCTACATTTGAGAAGCTCTAGTGCCCTGAGGTCTTAAAATTTGGCAGTGCTAGCCTGTGTCAAGGAATTTTCTGTGGAAAATCAACCCCAAATGAGCGGAGTGAATACGCTTTTGAAAAATATGTAGTTTGCATATGCTCACTGGTAGCTTGCTACTGTTGAGCTGTTGCTTTGCCAGAGACTCCATCTGTCCTCAGTGTTTTCCAGCTAGGGGCTAAAAGCAGGGTTTCCCTGCTCGACGTGACTGAGAGCCACAGCAGACCTGAGAGGGGACACGGGCCCGGGTCTCCCGCATCTTCTGCGCTTCAAGACTCCACAGGACAGGCCAGGAAGGAGTAGAGTTCAAATGCAAAGGAATTAAAAACCCAGGAATGAGGGATGCCTGGATCCTCCTGAGACACACTGAAACCACCCCAGGGACCAAGTCAGGAGAGATTTGGCATGGGTTGGAAGGGCTTGGGGTGACTGTGTAAAAAGAAGGACAAAACCAAATGACTTAATGTGGAATTATGTCTGTCTAGGTGAGAAGGTTTTGCTTAATTAAACAGGACAGGCAGGGTTACTTCAGAGAACAGTCAGAAAGGTCCATGCCAAACAAAACACATTCCCATCTGAGTCTGGAAGGGACTGCAGGTTTCCTCAGTTTCTCCAGGTCAGCTGGTCTGTGCAGAGCAGATTGCCAAAACAAAGCCCTTGTGCCACTCCGGTGGTTGCAGCATCCTGCTGCTTGCAATTTTGCCTCTGTTAGCTCCAAAGGTGAAGCCTGCAGGGTGGCCCAGAGACTTTCTGTCCTAGTGAGCATCTATGCAAGCATGTCTTCAGGTGGGGAACAGGATTTTTTATTTTAGCTACAATCCAGCATTTTGTTTTCTAAAGTAATTTGACTTCTCCTTAGCAATTGAGTTAAAATAGCTTCTCTATTTTCCTGTCTTAGTGATTGCATGTCTGTAATTACACCCATATAGACAGTAACTTCAAAAACTATTTTTGCTTTTAAACCAATTTGAGTGTCTCCTGTTGCCATGAAGATATTCCTTCCCCTCCATCTTTCATACACAAATGAGTAATAGGATTCTTCTGTGCAGATAGAGAATTATCTGATTGGAAGACTTAAAAAATATCATGTCTGTACCGGAAGTTTTGAGTATGACTCTCATGTAACTTTACTAGCCTTGAAATTGCCTATCCATAAACATGAGATTTCGTGTAGGAGGCTTCAGGATTCTTTTTTTTTTTTTGATCAGAGGAAAATTGCCTAGATGTATAAACTCAGAAAATATCTCTCTGCATTATGATATTTGCAAAAGCAAAATGTGTTCCGTGGGAGCTGCCAGTTTCCTCGTACTGGGCAAAATATACAGGGAGTGAGGAAGGGAGCAGGGGGGATGTTTCTGATGCAGGGATGCAGGCAGTGGATGCAGTCTGGGGGAGAGGGGAACAAATTTGTTCCTCCCTGTAATAAATCCAGGGTTTTTTTTCCTGTATGATAAATGGCAGCTCCAATTCTGTGTTAAGATTACTTAAAATTTTTCAGTTAATTAAACAGGAACAGTAACTCTAAAAAGAGCTCTCAAAAGCATATATTTTAATGCATATGCAGTTATGGATAAAATTGGATGAGTTTAACTTGAGGTTGTCTGTTAGAGATTAATTGTCTGGTGCCTGTCCCAGGAAGCACATGGGAAAACTGCTGCACGAACGTGTTATCAACTTGAAGCAAACCTTTACCCCTGTTTCTGTAAAAATCACTATACAGAACTCATGGCAGAAATCTGGTCTACTAACTTTTGTTCCTCTCCTTCTTGTCTTTTTTTTTTTTTTCTTTCTTTGCAGAAGGAGGTAGAGGAGAGCTCCAGGTTGTACATGTTGTCCCTTGTAACCAGCATCTCTTTCTGAAACCCCTGTGTGTGCGTCTCATCTTCTGTAGCCAATTGGTCCTGCTGAGGCGCTGAGATTCCGTTTAGCATGTCGTGATTGTCTGAGGCATTGTTAACACTGTGTATGAGTAAAGAGTCTGTTCAGTGCCTATGACCTTGTACAAAGAGTTAAACAGGAATGCTTGGAGTGATCTCCTCCCTTTGGTGCTCCGTGGGGTGTGTGTGATGTGCACAGGCACCGCATTAGTAGAGGACAAGTTGTTCATCTTGTCTTTTCCAGTCTTCCTCTGCATGGATCTTGTTTAAACTAAGTATTTCCTCATTTTTCTTTAGTTATATTATTTCATTTCATCTCTGTCTGGCTTATCCACTTTCATCAATTAAAGTCAAAAATACATCTGGACCGTAGTAGTGAGATTAATCCAACTTGGATGCTGAAAGTTGTCTGCTGCAAGTCCTGTGCCTTTTTAGGTAGTCACTTTGCTTTGATCCAGAGCCCTGTGCCTGATGGGAAAGATAGAACCTTCTCCTTAATACATTCAGTTGTTGTCTTTCTAGTCATGAACTGGTCGCCTCTGCCCATTATCCTGTGAGCAACAGGTAACTCTTTCGTCCTAGGAGGGTCTGCAGAATTATTTTGTTGACTGCTGTGTGCTTTGTCAACAATTGTGTTAGCAACTGTATCTCACATAGAGAAATTACTGGCTTTGGAATCTCAGCTCTTTTATTTTCAGGACTCTGTGCTGTGTGTATTCAGTGCCTGCTGTGCTTCCCCCTCTCCTGTAGCTGTATAAATAAGGCAAAACTGGCTTCCAGGAGAAGCTGAACCTTGCATGGATTTTTGAGCCTCCATGCAGATGTCATCCCTTGAGTCCAATGAATTTGCATTTCTAAGCTTTATTGGCTCATATATCAGCAGTTTTGTTTCCTTCTTACTGGTAAATATCTGTCAATTAATGCTTTTTCAGGAATGCGGAGATACCTGGTGTCAAATATTGGTGTTAAATACAGTCCCCTTTTGACTTCAGGGCAAAGCCACTGTAAACCTCCTTTGAACTGCTCATCTGGCAGCTAGAAAGGTGGTACTGGATGATACATCAGTTGGAAGGAGCTTCCTTTGGGGCTCTTCAGCCCTTAATAAATGGATCCTATTGCAGAATACAGAATGAATTTAAAATAATCTCTTGACTTGTTGAAGCTTTGGATTCCATGTAAAATGCAGTATACTTGAGTGAATGAAGACATTGAACCACAAGACTGACTTAATTGGGAAGATTGAGTTCAGTCCGACTCTGTTAGTGCCGCTGAAGAAATGCACTAATTTGGCATGACCAGAAGTTTAATTTAGTCAGTTGCTCCTTGTTTTAGCTTTATTCAGATTAACCTATATCTAACTGAGGGTTTTGAGGTTTTTGAGGGTATTTGAAAACAAGTTAGGATGATTTTCAAAACAAATAAGATGTCATTATTGATTTTTTTTATCTGTTTAAATAAAGCGGCATAAAGCAGCTTTACATGTTTTACATCTGATTTATATTTTAAGAGGATAATGTGCTAGACACAGTACTTAGATGTGATGGAAAATTACATTGTTAGGAAGCCTTTTATGTGGAGAGCTAGATATGTATAAAAGGCTAACAGATCTGTGGATGTTCTTTCTTTCCTTTGTGATGCTCCAGACTTTGTGATTTATTTTATTTCTTTTTTTGCCCCTCTGTCCATTTTATGGACCTTTGCTTCTACAGAAATGCATAATTGTTTGTTTTGTCCATTAAAGTATCTTCTTGTGTATGAGGGAATTTGCAAAATTTTAAAATTGCAGCTTTGTTAGATAACTTTTCAAGTTACTTGTAAGCCCAGCTGCTGCTTTTCCTTAGTAAGCAAAACTCCTGTTGTTTCCTTTATAGGCTTCACCAAACATTGACTTCCCTATGACTAAATACTTTGCCTTAAGTAACCATGTCTGTTGCCTTGTTTAATCCAGGGCTTTCAATTTATGCTAATCTGTCACTGACATAGCTTTTCTTACTGGTTCTTTGTTGATCAGAGACTTTAATTACTTGGAGAAGACCTTTCAGCAGGTGGTTGTGGTATACTATACAGCTTTACTGTGGGTGAATATACTGCAGTACTAGGGAGACAAGCACTTCCTCATTTTAAAATATTTGTTGGATAGTAGCTATAAAAATGTCATCCACCAGCATGAGAAATTTTAAAAAATCAAATAAGGATGTGATGGCCTGTTTTATTTACATGTTTGTTTCTCCATTGTTTCAATATCTTACCAAGCTCAATACCAAGCTCTTATATGTGCTTACTGGAGGTTAAAAAATACTAAATTTCAGATTCAGTCTGATGTGGCTGCTTTCAAGGAAAGATCAAGTGACAGAGTTGTGCAGACATGGCCATGAACCAGCAAAACACTTTCTGTGACTTGCAGCATGTGGATGGATGACAGGGTGTTAAATGTGTCTGCTTTCCATTTGCCTTCTCATTTGTCCTTGGGAAAGACAGTGTTATAAACCTCACAGGTGTTGCAGTGCTCTTCTCACCTGGCTGTTGTTTCTGCTGCTTGCCCTGGCTCTGACCAGCTCAGGCTGCTGCCATGGGCTGAACTTGAGGAGACCCGTGGCTGGTGATACGTCCCAGGGCAGCTGCTGGAGCCTTGCTGTGTCCTGGCGTGAGTGCTGCCTTTGGAGGGCTGGCATTTAGCTGGCATTGATGGAGATGTCTTAAACATGCCAGCATGTGTAGCTAGTACAGCCTCTGGTTCTTTGAGTGCTCTTGCACTTCATCAGTGCAAGAAGAGACTGCAGAGCACTTGTGGTGGCTGCCACTGTGTGATATTATGTGCCATTTTCTTTTAATATTAACCTCCCAATGTCATTCTTTGCTATGGTTTGGTGTCTGCTGCTCCTTTTGAAGGACTTCTACAGAGCTGTCGTCGTGACACACCTTTGAATTTTCATCCTCTGTTTGGCTGTAGTTCTTTTCCTATTCACTTGCCTGTTGAACAAGCACAGGAAAAGGTTCTTTTTACTAGAGTAAACAAGATGTTTTGTTCTTCTCCGTATAGGATTGTGTTTACATACTCCAGCTGCTTTTGCCATTTTCCTTTGTGATTATTTTTTACTTTGATGCAGAATAAAAAGATTTCATATGCTTTTCTGAAGAAATCTTGCCAACGTAATAGAAAGGTACTTATACTTCTGTGGAGACATTTCACTGGACTTACTCTATGGATTATGTTTTGTTCCTGCCTGGCTGTATCATAGAGGCTTATGGTCAGTGTGATGATTAGAACTCAAATCCATTGTTTCCTGCTTTTCTCCACTGAGGAACTTTGTATCAGTCAAATTCATGGCAGCCTTTGGGGCTCTGACCTTGCCATTTTTTCCATGTTTGATCCTCCATTGTTGCAGTATTTACTGCTATCAATTCTTTCTACCGGACCTATGAGTTCAGTGTCAATAATTCTCCTGGGTTTGTCATTTCCAGATTTTATCAGCAGATCCTACTTACTCCCACTAGCTTCCTTATTGCGTTGTCCATGACTGGCTCAGTTACAGTTACTTGTTTATCCACCTGAAAGCTCCTTCCTCCTCCTCAGCTTATCCGGTCTTTATTAACGTCATATGGCACTGCATCAAAAGGGTATTTTTTGAAATGAAAATTCAGTTAATCATTCATTTTATAGTTAGAGAAAAATAGTTGCTTTGTGAAACAAAACCTGTTTTTCAATAGCCTCCATCTTAATTCCTTCCTTCATGTTTGCTCAGAACCCTTTCAAGCTTTGGAAGCCATTAATGGTCCTACACTAATCTGGATCACATTTCCCTCCTCCACACATACACACTTTAACTGTAAATACTGCATTGGCTCTTCTACAGTCTCAAGGCATCAGCCCTTGTATGATGGATGTCAGGTGCTGGTTCTCTTGGCATTTTCTCAGGGAGAAGGCTGCCTGGAACAAATTAGCTCTTTACTTTGCTTTCAGCAGGTGATAACTCCTGCTTTCACACAACCATCACCTGCTTTGGCCCTGCATCAATATTGCCACTTACTGAAAGCTCTTTCTTTTGTTTTGTGCTATTATGCCCAGATGATTTTCAATCTTGACACTAGAGGAGCTCTGCCTTTTGTTTTTATTCGCATGTCTGAAAGACTTGGTAAAAATAAATTATATTTTTGCTCATTTTTTTAAAAAAACTGGAATTCCTGGCAGGTATTACTTGCACATCACAAATCTGGGACATTATGTAGGTTTGTTTCCTGATGCTTTCTGCCTTCCCCACGTCCACATTCCTGGCTGTTCTCTGTTGACTTGTGGTTGCCTGTAGGAAATTGCTTAACTAGGTAACAACTTTCCCTCAATCTTTCCTTCCCCCTTATTCCCAGAATCTTGATGCTCTTGTGGTCTCCAGTCTGCAGTGAACACACCATTTTATGGTCTGTTAATGTCTCAAATATCAGTCACATTTCATTCTCACCTAAAATGATTGAAAACCTTGTTTTTACTGACTTCTGCCATCGATGTTGCCACATTTGTGTTTGTCATTCTCTGTCATTCAGCACAGCTGAGGCATTGGTGTCAAGCTCAGTCCAGTATGAAAGCTTTGTCCATTTTAGTGTTGCTTTCTAACCACAGCTCTTCCAAGTGTTCAGATGTGAAGGTAGAGATGTCCTCCCCTGAGTGCTCAGAAGAACCTGGTTGCATTTACTTAATGAAATCTCTCTTGACCAGCAGTTGGTTCGGATCCCTCTGGAGAAAATGCAGACTTCAGGCGGAGGGATTTTGGTAGCAAAGCTTGGTGGAGCCTGGTGTGCTTTTGCAGCTTTGGGGAAACAGGCATTCCATTATTTATAACATTGTAATGTTCAATCTCTTTAAATACATAAGAATAAACATTACTAATAGGTAGTCTTTAAATCTGCAGATTTCCTAATTTGTAGGACTCAAAAATACAAAGTTTGGACATTTGTTTCTGTTCAAGTTGTTACCTCAAAGAGAGCTTCTTTCCTTGGTTATTTCAGCTCTTCTTGGGAGTCTTTATCTGTCACCTGCGAACAGTGTGGGATTGCACAACTCACACAGTGCACAGGTTAGAATAAAAAGGAAAAGCAAAAAGAACTTTCTTCTGGGGCTGTGCTCCTTTATCTTGCATAGAGTTGGGTCTTATTTCCTGACTCAAGCTCCTTTACTTTGTTGACTCTCAGGTTGTGAGTTCCATGGCTGGAAATACTTTCTTTTTCACTGTGTGCAAGTTGCAGCCTCCTTTTTCTCGTGACACATGTCATTATCTGAGGTTGGAGTTTTAGCTATTAGCATAATGACCTGCTTAGTCCTTTGTCAAAGCAGCATTTCTTTGAGGGAGTGCAGGAGAACATATGACCTGTGAGCTGAAACACAGAAGTTTCTAGTTGTGGATAGCTATTTTCCCCTTATCCAGAACCTGTTGTTTCTTCCAGGTACATTGCAAGTGTTCAAATACTTATCACTTCTAATTAGGTCCACTCAAGATCTGCAGAGAAACACTCTATGAATGTAGTCTTAATGTGAACATAAAAACATGGTTTGAATTCATAAATATGAATCCCCATATTTGCAGTCTGTGATGTTTTCCATCACTGTAGAATTCCAGTTGACCTGCAGGTGGTGGCCCTTGTTTCATGTCTGTTAGAAGTGAAATACTTTTAAATAAATGAGTGAAGCTGTAATGGGACCTCTCTGCTTAGGAGACTAAAGAGTCTTTGCATTTGGGCACGAGCAAAGCTCACAAGTGTTCATACAGAGGTTCATGTTAATCTGTCATTTGTGCATTTCATAGAAGCGCTTTTAATTTATAACATCTTCATTGTGACCACATTTATGTTAAGTGGTGACCTGTAGTAACAGGAGCTCTCCAGTAACTTGTTGGAGTTGGAAAAAAAAGAAAACATTTGTCTTCAAGACTGCCTTTTGAATGTGGAGTTGCACTGAACAGGCTCTTCAGATTCTAGTCCTGGCTGTTCAATGAAATTGCATAGTCTATCTGTGTCTGTATGACTTATCCTGATATCTTGGTCATTGGAGGTGCTTGAACGAGTTTCTGTATGCATTTGCCTGCATGCAGTGTGGTCTGTTACCCTTTCTGCAGAATACAATACAAACACTTTTACTGGTGTTTCTGGAAACTAATTTCATGTTATTTTTTCCCCCTCTCCCACTTCAGGGCCAAGATGAGGCTGATCCATCAAAACCGCCGTGGCTCAAAGGAGGGTAAGTATCCCTGTATTTATAATCAGAGTGTACTTTAGAAGTCTGCAGTTCAGTCTAAGTAAAAACAGCATTTATGATGTTTTTAATAAAATAATCAAGTGGCCAAGCCTCACTGAAGGCCAAGCTGCTGCTGTATGTCAGTCTCTTCTAAAGCAGTGGAGGTGGGATATGCAGCTCTTCCAGAGAGACCTGTGATTAAGAGTAAGGCTATAGCTGGAATGTATAATCTATAATGTGTTGGTGGCAAGTGCTTATGGCAGCAGTATTAAATAATTGCTGCTGAGCACCTCAGAGTGGTCCCCATGAAATCCTTTCTCCTGTATCATTCATTGGTGGCAGCAGAAGGGAAAGAGTAGCTCTGAAGGAGTGCTGTGTCTTCTGCTCTTAAAAGAAGATGATAGGTTTGGGGGAGTCTTCTGTATTTGCATCGATTCCTTGTAGTAGTTAAAACTGCACTAACTCTAGAAATTATTGCAGTCTGTATTTTTAAAGCATCGCTCATCATGCCTGTTTTGCACAGATGAGAGTTATCAGGTTGTGCATCCTCTCCACAACACACTGCTTGCAGCAAATGAAGCAGACAAATTCTGTTTGTAATTGCAGCGTGACACTCTGTGGTAATAGGTGTCAGCATGGTAGCTTCCCTGGGATCCTCTGGCAGGAAAAGGACAGTGACACATTTTACAGGTTATGTGCCTGGTACATGGTCAAGGTGATTTGGTTTGGTGGTGGGGCACCCATTAGGAGCTGTCAGTCAGCAGCAGCAAGATTCACCCTGAAATCTCAGCCAGACGTTGGCTTGCTTAAGTTAATTCTAATACTACTGAAGGAAGCTTCCCTAATAAAACATAAAGTTGAATTGGAGGCTTCATTATATGGCTTTCTCCTTTTGGAGTCATTGTTCTGTGGTGTTGGTATTCCCACAAATCGTCACCTGCGGATGCCTGGAGCTGCCTAGCAACCCTCTGCTTTTCCCAAGGAACCTGGGACTTAGTGAGTGGGCTGCTGGAGAATTGGCAATTTGCAGGAGCAGGAGGCAGTGATTTATTGTAACTATAAACAGCACCTTCTGCTTTAACAAGGAGACAGTGTACTCAGTTTATTGGTTCATGCACATCAAATTATTTCCTAGCCTGAAAGGTAGATACACCTACAAGTCCTGAATTATTTAAACGTGTGTTGTCAATTCGAGGCATTGTTTGCTCTAGTCTGTAATTTTTTTCTTTTCCATGCAAGATACAGCTGGACAGTCTGGCTAATGTAGTTTTGACAAAAGTTTGTCATACTCACTCATCCCATGCAAGGGATTCCCAGAGAAGGTGGTTGTGGGATGTAAACCTTTAATTCAACCCTTGGCCACATTTTGGCTTATTAGCCTCAAAGAATATTAAATTATTTATGCTTGGAGTTGTTCTTTCAATGGGAAGATTACAGTTGTGGTGTCCTTTGAAAGAAGTAGCCCTCCTCTGTTATTGCAAGCCACCTTAGCTTGCTTAGATTGTCTAGATTTAATGGAAACCTCTGTGTGATACAACATGTATTAAAAGATGAATACGTTCTTCAAGCAATTTTCATTTATAGGATAATGCAACAGGAGCTCCCTGTCTGTAATCACTGGCTTTGGAGATACCACTTCAAAAGAAAATGTACAATTGGTATTATGGATCAGTCTCTGAGTGTAGTATCTTGTATCTGTATCTTTTATTTATTAGTGCAAATTATCTTCTCATACAGAAATGCTATTCACTCTTCAGTACAGCTCTCTATAATGCTATAAATATTACATCCACTGCAGAGGAGAGTTATCCTATTACATATAAAACTGCACTGTGCACATTTGAGGCACTGTCAATTCTTCTGTTATTAAGTGAGGTAGCAGTTGTGCTTGAATAAAGGGACTGAGGTAGCTAAAAGCACAACACTTTTGAAAACTAGGAATTGTTGAATTTTTTAATTAATATTAACAAGCTAAAAGCAGGTCATCCAGGTGTGTAACTATGTGTGTACTAGTACACCTCTCTTCAGTGACAAATACAAGCACCTTTCAAATACTTTTATCATCCTGGCTTACCACTGTTTCTGTCATAAACCTCAATCTATCAAAAATATTTTGCAACAAACCAAGTTGTAACTAGACATGCACAATAATTTATATAGGCTCATCTTGAATTTATAAAGCATGCAATTTTAATGTTTCTCTTCTTTCTTGGGAAATGTCAGAGTATCACATTTTCCTTTCAATTAAATTAGAAAAAAAATTTGAAATCAGGTAGGAAAAAGCTGTTAGCCAGGAGCATTAACTCTGGAGTTTTACTTGTGATCATTTTGGTGAATCTTTTCAGGTTATACACTCTCCCTTTCAATTTTATATATGCTTTCATAATTCGAGGGATTTACACAAATCCTTGACTCAAAGCTTATCAATAAGCTGTGTTGTGGTTCAGGTAATCCTGGGATTCTTTGCATCATCTGAGTAGTCTGCCATGACACCTATTTTACCTCAAAACAGTATCACCAGCATCAGAAAGATTTTGTGGCATGAGGGCAGCAGACAAATGTGGCAATATAAACATATTTCTTACTTCTTTATGTGGGTGAGATTTTTCTATATTAAGTCAGAACGGATTTTTGCAGTATGACTTGGTCAAAAAGTTTTTCTGGAATTCTCTATCAGAAGTATGATAGCCTCTAGTAAAAAAACACAGCGTGGCCTTGCTGTGAGGATTTCCAGTATTGGAAAACTGCACTGTTGGAAAACTGGGAAGCTGACATGGCTCTTGCAAGTACACATGACTGCTCACCTTCCCAGCAGGCTTGTTCAGCCAGCAGCAGCTGTCAGCTCAGCCATGGCTTGGACACGTCACCCTCCTACGCCCCATCAAAAAAGTCAATTATACTATTAAATTCTGTCACATGTTTCTGTAATAATGGACTACTTTCCTCTTTGTCACAGCCTCATGCTAGGCCATGTTGTGGCATCCTTGTCCATTCTCAAGCTGTAGCATGGGTTTGGTCTGGGGGTTTTGTTGTTTGGTGTTTTTTTGCTTTTGGCTGTATTTAAGTGGGCTTGAGTAGGCCCTGCTCTCTAATGGCTGCAGGTTGCCTCTTGTCATTTATCAACCTCATAATTTTCACGGCATGTGCGAATTTGTAGTGGCAGTTTGATTTCCTAGATTGTTTGGAAAGGTAGTTTTTATGGCTGTATGAACAGTTTGTTCCACATTCCTTTTTCCTATAATTTTCCTGCAGAGCCTTTTGACTGGGTGTGCTGTACTAAATCAACAAAATAATGTGGCTGAAATTGCCAGCCAGTTTATCACACAAATACCAAAACATGTAAGCCAGAGTGGCAGAGTGTGGAGAAAATGGCTGAAGATGGAGAGGCAGAGGGTTCCCTTGCAGTCTCTATAATCAAGAAGGCCTCAGAAGCCATATTCTTATTGTTAGCAAGGCCTGAGACCAGAGCGGAGGTGGGGAGGGTGAGAGAGACACTGAGAAGTGCTGTGGATTTTGCCTGCTGGGCTGGGTGTTCATTGTGGGGAGGAAGCTACAGCAGAGAGGTGTGTGCTCAGTTTCCACCTTTAGGAAAAAGCATTATCTTTTGGATAGTCCTTAGAGATGGATGCATTTTCTGAAGACCTTTAAGCTGGATTAATAGACCATCTTCAAGCACAGGGGTACATCCATGTGGTGTTACCAGTAAGTGGTAGGATCCAGGTATAATTATTCAGGCTGGTCTCATTGGGAAGGGGAAGTAGGTCAGAGTGTTTTATTTCATCAGACTCTGACTGTTGCTGGGGTAATCACCAGTCTGCTTCATTGTCACTTCTGCCAGCAAATGCTATCTCTTGTGTGTACAGGTCTGCATGGCTTGAAATGCTAAGCACCACAAATAGTCTCTTTTATAGAAATAAAAATAATATATTTTCTCTTCTGATGTCAGTTTTTTCCTAACAATTTTACGGTCCTCAAGGGCCAGTAATAAGTGTGTTCTAGACTAGAATAAGAAGATGGCAGCATCCTGCCCTGGGGCTGATCCTCTTTGTTGTGCTGCCCCCCAACCACCAACACCAGGCAGGAATGTCTGGATTGTTGCATGTGAAGAAGATAAACACTTAATCGTTTTTAGCATTAACTTTACACTTTCTTAAGTATAATCTTCTGGCTGTTTTTCTTGCTGCAGTAAAGCATCACCCTCTTCACGCCTCCCAACCCTAAATTAATTAGTTGTTTTGTTGTTTTTTTTTCCTCCTGGATTTCCAGGCCTGCAGGTGGTCTCTATGGCATCGATAGCATGCCTGATCTGCGCAAAAAAAAGCCAATTCCACTTGTCAGTGATCTGGTAAGAGATTTGTTTGTTTCTCTTCTGCCACACAGCATTTACACAACTGGCTTTACATTCTTGATGTATGGGCACATTCATTGTCACTTCAAGAATCTCAAGCATTTTATCAAATTAATTCTTATACTAAAGAGTTAGGAGTACTGCTTAAAAAATGTCAGTGAGAATTAGCTATGGTTTTGTAGACAATTTCATTCATTTCACAGAACTAGGGTATTTTTCATGTTTTTATCCTTTTTATTTTACACAAAATATTTTATTATTTTTAGGCCTGCAGAATTTTAAAAGGTTTTCCTAAAAATCACATACCTTAGGGAAAGTTATAACATCCGTGTGAGGTTTGGCAGCTTACCAGAAGGCTGGAATTTTAGAGGATAGATAAATGAGCATATGTGGTTGGATTTTAAAAGCTATTTGCAAAATTGCCAGTGGACTTCTGCTCTGAGGAAGCATGTGAACCAAGTGAGTAATGAGGACAAGTTTCATATGCTTGTATGATAAGGCTTCTGCAGGACAAATGGTTTTCTGTTGGTTTATTCAGTACACGTAGCGATTTCATACTTGAGAGAAATGCTGTAACAGCTGAAAGACCAAAGTTTCTATATCCTGTAATTCATGTGAAAAGATGCATACAATTTTGTCTGCCAGCTTATACATGGGCAGCTTGGCATGTGTCTAGCTAACTGCTTGTATCTTAAATCGTTGCAATAATGGCATTAACTTGTGTTACTTCCCTTGAATGCATTCATTCTCTCTGTTCACAGGCCATGGTAAGTGGAGGTGAAGACTATCCATCAAGTCTTTACCAGAAAAAAACCCCTTACTTTATGTTATTTCCCCCTCTACTTCTTTGCTTTTTGTTTGAACCTTATTGCAGTGAATGCATATCCAATACTCTGTCCTGCTCCATCACTGTTGGAATGAACTTTTTCAGTTTCTCTTGAAACAGCATAAAGCAGAACATAAGTGGTACAAAACCGATAGAGTTGGATGATTTCAAAGCAAATGCTGCTATCTTTAAGTATCTTTCTCTGCCTTCATGTTACTGGAGTGGCTGTAGAAATCCCAGTGTGCCACTGTGAGGTGCTGCAAAGACAGTGCCCTGTGCTGTCCACAGCTGCAAAGCAGTGCTAGCATGATGTGAAAGGCAGTATTCTGAGGGGAAAATGCAGTTCATTGTGTTCAGTGATGGCTGATGAATGTGATACACAGTCACATTCAAACCTCTGCTCCCAACTCACTCCCCTTTCTTTTATCCTTGTTACTTGCAACCTCTTTACTGTCACATTTTGGGGTGTTGTATGTTTTGTAAAGCGGGTGAAATAATCTCCCTTTGGATATGAATGAAGTTAGATATGCAAAAGTGAGTCTGTTGTAGTGACCTCAGACTGCAGAAGGGCTACTGTTGCTACTAGAAAGTGGAGATGGGAACCCACGTTTCATTGGCAATTCTTTCAGAGAAACAAATAGAAATTTACTAGAGTGGGACTGATTATAGACAGATGGAAACAAGTTGGAGACCTTTCAGAGTATACATTTGACTCCTCTGAGATGTGAACAGTCATTTAAGAAACCAACTTAAATGCAGTAGATTGCTGGTTTGGTGTCTGGCATGACAGAGTCCCCTTGCTCACATCTCTGGACATGTAATGCCTTTGCACTTGTAAGTGTTGGTAGTGAATAACAAACTTTCTTCTTCCCTAGTCACTGGTTCAGTCCCGAAAAGCCGGAATTACCTCAGCAATGGCTACTAGAACATCTCTCAAAGATGAAGAGCTGGTAAGTGGGAGGGTTACTTGACTTCTCTTAATGCTGACTAAGCAAATTAAAGGGATTTGGCTCTCTGAGATTCAGAGCCAGCTTCACAGATGTCTGGAAATATAGATGCAAAGCTTCCTATATAATTTGGTCAAAGAAACTAAACACATAAAAGTAATATTTAATGTATCAATATAATCCTGAAAAATGTAGAAACACAGAATCACAGGATATGCTGAGTTGGAAAGGTACCCATCAGGATCATTGAGTTCAACTCCTGGTCCTGCATAGGGCACCACAAGAGGCATCATCTGCCTTGATGGTGCTGTCAAACACTTTTTTGATCTCAGTAATCTTACCATTTCCTTCTGTGCTATGTGCCATAAGGGACAGTGTGTGAAACTTGCTTTATTCAAGGTATTTCCCATCTGCAAACATTAATTGTTGTCTTCCGGTATTTTTAACGCCTGGGGAGACACTTTTGCAAGGCGAGGAGTGTCCTCTGACACTGCATGTAAAATTTGATGCATTTGTCCACCTCAAATGTGTAGCTTTATAGCACTGGTCATGCCTCTTCCTGTAAAACCCTTGCATAAACCAGCAAAAATATGCTCAGTCACCTCCCTGGATGTTGGTTTACATGTGCTCTTGCCTTTCAGAAATCTCATGTCTATAAGAAGACCTTGCAAGCCTTAATTTACCCCATCTCTTGTACAACCCCACACAACTTTGAAGTGTGGACGGCCACAACTCCTACGTACTGCTACGAGTGTGAGGGGCTGCTGTGGGGCATCGCGCGGCAGGGAATGCGCTGCGGGGAGTGCGGGGTCAAGTGCCACGAGAAGTGCCAAGACCTGCTCAATGCTGACTGCCTGCAGAGTGAGTAGAGTTCAGTGGAGTGTGGCTGCTCCAGAAATTGTTGCCAGAGCCTTCCTAAGTGTACTGCTGATATCTCAGGGATCAGTGAAGCTGCAGTGATTGAAGTGACTGTGTGTTTTCTGAAAAGGTGCCATTGGGCTAAACCTACCTCCTTGGGGCACAGACAGCTCCACTGATGCAGAAAAGCTTCGCAGCATTGTGCTTGATGTCCTTTTAAAGAAGGTTTAATTCTTTACTCTTTCACATCTGTTTGTTGGTTTTGGTTGATTTTTTGATGGCCGATTTGGTTTTTTGCTTTGTTTGCTCTGTTTGTGTCAGCTCAGGTTGTGTATTTGCTAGCATGTCCTGCGTGTAAGTAAGGGTTAGATGAAGAGGGTATGAGGCTGAATGTTCTGGCATTTGTTCTCTCCCCCCTGCCCTGGTATTGCAGTCAGGTTGCTTGTTTCAACCATCTGTCTGTGCCCCTGTTTTAAGCTTTTTAGAGCAGCACTGGGCTCGTGCTTAGGGTATAGAGTTCCTGGATTTAGCTTGGATTATCTATACCAACAGCAACCTGGGAAGGCATTTTGTCTTTTCAACAGTAGGCCTGCTTGGCTGAACCACTTTATAGACTTAGGGCTGAGTTAACAGAGATGGTGAGTCAGACACAAAGGTGTTGTTCAAGTATATGGGCAGTATTTAATCTTCCTACTAGCATTTCTGATTATTTCACTGGTGTAAAAAACTAAGTAAAAAACAAGTCTCTCTTCAAGGAATTCTGTAACTTTGCAGAAAAAATGACACACAAACAATGGAGAAGTTTAAAAGGAATTTGATTAAAGGGGAAAAAAAAGAGAAAAAAGTATTCATTTAGGCATCTACCTTGGTCCAGTTTTTCTTATTTGCTTGAAATACCATTTCTTAATTCAGTCTCAAATTTATATATATTCCTGCTTGAGAGCAAAATACCTCAGTCTAAATAGAATAGAAATTCCTTCCATGTGTGTTAAATGTTGAGTAGGAAGGTGTGACTCTTTTTGTTCACTCTTCTTGTCATTGTAACTTGATGAACTAAGTCTAAGGAATCAGAAAAGTTTGTGAACTATGAAGAGACTTATTGCAAATCCCTTTCAGCAATTCTACGAATTTGAAAAGTCAGATCTTGTGATCTGAATGGGGCTGCAGTTGTTTGGGAAAGCCAGACTGAGTGATTCAGCAAGGGATACCAGTGAATCATAGGTTTTGTTTCTTCTTACGACTCTTCTTAACACCCAAATGGATGTTGTTTACACTTGTATTTTTGATGAGTGCAGAGTCTTGAAGTTGTCAATTAGGTCTAGGGCTATTTACAATGGCTGATTTGTAAGACACATCTGATCCTGGCCAAACACCTCTGTCTCCCAGTTGCTCAGCAGTTCTAGATTTGTCTTTGAGGGCTGGGAGGTGAGTTTATAGCATCATTGGCACCTTGGCTTTGTTGAGCCCTTTCTGTGACTAAGCAAAGAGCATTTGGTGCAGGAGAATGTAGTTTGGTCATAGCTCAGTTTTCTGTCACAGTCTGATGTGCAGGGTCAGTTCCTGAGAATAACCTTTCTATTTCTGGACTTCACCAGAACTCTCTGCTAACTGCTGATTTTCAGTATTTGGATGAAAATCTCAAGGCATCCAGGCTGGATTCAGATGCATACCCATGATGCTGTAATGCAAGGGAGTTGTGGTATCTCAGTAAGGAAGAAATCTGTGGAGAACAGAGGAGGATTAGATTTGCACCAGCAGCGAAGAGGAAACAGGCACAAAGCTGTTGTACAGAGCAGTGGTCCTGAAGTTGAAAACAACAGGGAAAAACCTCTGTATTAAAGAAATAGCTAGTGACTAAGAGGAAGTATGTTTCTGCAGAGGAGGGTTGTGTCTATCCTTGTTCAAGAAGGGAGACTGCAGGTGGGAATGGGTACTGGAGAGAGTTCAGTACTAATGGAAGAAATATGATAATGTCTTGGATGATGCAAGATTGTTAATCTTTCAAAGGAGATACTTGGCAGTCTGGGACGGGAGGGAAGGAATCATGCTGTTTAAAAAAAAAAAAATAGCTCTACTAGGTCTTCCCTAATAGAATGTTTCTAAAGGGATGTTTTGGAGCCCAGGGCAGAGATGCAGGAGATCTGCATGTAGTGCACCTGCTATGACTCTGGCTTACTCTTACAGTTTACAGATATCCATGTCTTAAAGCCTTTCTGGGCAGCAGATACTGTTTCACAGCTGGCAGCAGTGGCTCTGTGAATTGGTTTAGTCCTTGTTTGAACCTGTTTTTGCTTTCACCATGTTGGGGAAGAGGGAGATAAGCTACAGGGAGTAAGATGATCTTTCTAAGCTCATTATTTACAAAAGAGTAAAAGGGCTAAGTTGGATGTGAGAAAATTAAAGGTAGAAGACAACTTCAGTGATTCAGACTCCTTGAGAACAGGGAGTCTCTGGAGCTGAGACACTGAAGAATAACCATGGGGGAAGATTTTCTTATCTCTAGCTGTAATTACATAATCTTATGCAATGGGCTGTGGGATGTGATGCTGTGTTTTTTTCATAGAATAGAAGAAACAACTGGAAATTACTTTTCATATACGACTAAGCATTAAGTAAGAACTTGTTATTTTATTCAGGGGGTTGCAGATGTTTTCACGTTTTCTTTCAAAATGTCAACTCAGGATACTTCATCATGCAGAGTTACAGAAACAGAGAGGAAACAACTGAGAGTACACCAGGCTTAAAAAGTGTGAAGCATGTAGAAAGGTAAAATCCAACCAAACAAAAATTTTCCTTACTGAGTTCTAGTGTGTGAGGTGTCCAGAATCAAGGAAGAGAAATTGTGAGTGGAGTTTGCAGGGTTACCCACCGTGAATGTGAAAGATATCATTAGCTGGGGTAGAGATGTAGAGGAAGCTGGAGATGGTAAATGTGCAATGAAAAGATAGAGAAGACAGAGGATGGTGGTGGGAGTTGGAGAACGGGGTGAATGTGCCTCTGGAATGGGAAAACAATTGTTATCAATACTAGAAACATATTAAAAGGCAATTTCAGACAACTGTGTTCTTTACTTTGGTGTGTTCATGCTAAAGTTCTTCTAACTGGAACCCAAAAAACCAGAGGAAAACGGAGAAGTTTAGTTTCTTTTTATACATATATTTGAAGAACGTAGTCTGTGCTTGAGGAATGAGAAACAGGGTGTCTGGGGGACAAACAATAGTTTAGAGATCCCATAAATTCAAGACTGAACTTTCTTGTATCCTGAACTCAGAAGGGATTTTTTCCTAACAGAAGCTTTATTGTTGCTGTCGGCAAAAAAACCCAAAACATTCTCAGGACATATCTTCACTTATGTCTATTTAGGGCTTCCAGAAAATGTTACAGTGGAGTAAAATGAATTTTCAGACTGGTAACAAATACAATTCTATTGATTGTACCTTGATGCCTCAGGATATATATTCACTTCAATCTGTGTAAGTCTTCCAGAAAATGTTGCATTGGAGTAAAATGAATGTTCAGGCTGGTCACAACTACTTTTCCATTGTTTATGCCTTAAAATTTTGGGTAGACACCTGGGGTTTTATTCCTTAGATTCAGAATGTGCTGTTTATCCATTTTCCATCCTTCATACCTTTCTGGGGAAAGTAATTCTCCCAAGTCTTTTAGAATTAAGTTTGATTCTCTCTTCTGAGGGTATTTTTCTTTGTCTCTATGTTTTTAAGAAACTTATTACCTGATACACTAAAAAAATTTATCATCAGTGTGGGACTGCACTGGTGAAAAATTCAGCAATGCTTTGTTGTAATTTGAATCAAAGCCCATTTGCAGACTGCTTCAGCAGGGCTATTCCATGAATTGGTGGTGTCTGAAGTGCAATAGCTTGGAATCAGTTGTAGTATGTGTACTGCAGCCTCCTGGTTCATAGTGTTGTAGATGCTTAGTAGTTATTATTCTGATGATAGGGCACTTACCTTTTTTATCATAAGCTCATAAATACCTACTCCAGGGACAGTGCTCTCTTTTTAGCCATCTGCTATTCTTGGAAGAGTAGAAGTCTATTCTGAATGGCTACTTATCTTTTCTTACTTGAGTGAGAGTGGATAGAGGGATGTTCTTTAACATCCCCAGGGCATGCAATGCTTTTGGAAACTGAGCTTTTGTCTCTTGCCTTGAGCATTGGTGTGGTACTAACTGAATTACAATGGGTTGGGCAATTCTGGTATCAAAGAAAGAGTAAATCTGGAGCTGGATGAGTAGGAGACAGAGGAACAAATGCAGAGGAGTAATTACTAAGAGGGTGGAAAGAGGAACATTGTGTGAGCAAGAGTCTGTAAGAGGCCTGTACAGTTCTGGGCTAGCTTTTTTAATTGATACATTTTGACTCAGGACTGTGAGGCAGGTGTAATTGTTGCTTTTTGGATGAGAAACTTGTGTGTGTTGTACTTTGGGTTCAGAGTCTGCAGTTCTGAGACCGAGTCAGTGAGTGGGGGGTTTAGTCAGACCAATTAAGTCATGTGCTAATCATCTTGGCTTCTGAGTTGAATGATGGTTAGACACCATGGTGATGAACAGTTGTTTGCTCCCAGAGTCCTATGTAGGAAAATATTTGCACAGAAGGAAGAAGGATACCTTTATTTGAAACTTGAATATCTATTTTAAGTTTCAAGAATATATAATTCCTTAGCATTATCCGCCTACTGAACAGCTGCCTTCTGTCCTGACAGTGTTGCTTTCTTGAATTCTTCTTAAAGCACAGAATAACAGCACTGGTAGTATACTAATAGCTGTATCAATACAATTCCCAATATAGATCTATTTGCTTTCTGTTTCCAGTCATAAATTGACTGATAATTCTGTCATAGAGAGGAAGAAGGAAAGCCCAAAAGCTGTATGTGTTACTTGTGTATTCCAATGCCTTTCTGTTGCCATTCACAGGATTTGAAAAGCTGATCCATTGACCAAAAACGTCTTTGCAGCTTGAAGAAACAATCCCAGTCCAAGAGCAGGAAAAGTACCCTCTGCCACTCAGTATAGTGACATATTTTGCATTTAAAACACATACATGATAGTTAATTAGTCTCCCAGTGGTTGGTTTAGAAGCCTTCTTGGTTTTGTACCAAGAAGCAGGTGTCAAAATTAAGACACAGTGTGTTGTTGAGACAGCAGAACAGATATTGTCTGTTCTTTGTCTGTATTGTTAAGTAAGGTGTCTGTCTGATTCAGGCTTTTGCCCTGCAATTCAGGCACAGTCTCTGCAGGCAGAGAGGGACCTTTTCCAAGGAAGGAATAATGAAGCTGCCTGGATAAATTATCTGGGCATAGTGGGGAAGCAGTGTGGGTGGAGGTGAGGGGTTTCCTCTGGAGTCACAAGGCAGAGCCAAGTGTTGGAGGTGGCTGGAGGGTTGTTGGGGTCTGTGTGTCATGGCTTGAACATCCTGCAACCCAGGGTGCCCTGGACTGCTGCTAGGCTTGCAGAGGGATAAATCCACTGTGCAGGGTCTCTGGAGGTTGTGGGGATGTCAAACATGTTTTTATTAGAATTCTTCCATTTATCTCAACTTGCATTATAAGGCCTCATTTGATGCTCCTGCAGTGCTTCCATTAAGGCGAGTTTTAATTGGTTCTTAATTTCCCTGAAGTTAGAAGGGTCAGGGCAGAGTTGATTTATTTGGATCATGACAGATCTCAGAATTCCAGCTAGGAAAGGTAAATTGTTCAGTTTGGCCTTTCCCAAATTCCCAGTAGTTTTCTGTAGTTCTGCATATAAAGCATAGAGTCCGTCTCCATCCTCAGGAGACCTAGTTCTGTTAAAGCTGAATAGCACTTCTTATCTGAAGTTCAAAGCATAGCCCCTGGTATCATTTCAGTTTCATATTCCTTTAATAAATGTTAGGTGCATCACTGGTGAGTAGAGACAGCAGGGACTGTGTAATTAATTTCAGTATTTTTTATTTCATTTCATCTTAAGCCAACAACAGGAAACTCTGGGGCATGTACTTTTTATTGTACTTAGTGAAATACCGAACATCAGGCCTCTAGCAAGGAAAATGAAAAAGTACTCAGGTAATGTAAAATTATGGCTTGTTTCACACCCAGGTCCTTAATAACACGCTTTGGTATGCAGTGTCCTTAATGAACTTCTGACACTTCAGTAGTTACAGTCTATTGCAAGCTGAAACTCTTTTTATTCTCTTTGATTATGTACTGCTGGGCTTCTCTCTCTCTCTCTGTGTGTATGTGTTCATAGGACTTTTTTCATATTTAGTCACTGCTTGCTGAAACAGTACCATATGCAAAACTGTAGTTCCTTATAGCAAGGGTATTTCAGATATCATATTTGCTCACTTCTGGAAGAAAACAGTGTCATGGATCTTTGTGGATTGATGACTCCCTTTGCACACACCTTGCACCTGCTATAATAGATATTTTTAAGGTAATTTAATATTTGGTGAATACTTGAATTGAGAACATTTTTCCTGGGACTACGCTTACTTTAATTAAACTATCCTAGAGAAGAAAAACAAACAAAAGTATATTACATTAAACAGAAAGGTTATGATTGAATGTGTTCATAGGACTTTTCTACTGGTTTAACTTAATCTGACTTAAGATCATAATATAAAATTGCTGCAGACAGTGTATTGAGAGACTGTGTGCAATCCTGAGTTCCTGCTTTTCATTTCACACCTGAGTTACCTGCCCTGTTAGCTCACATTGGTGCTTTTATTGATGCATGTCTCACATCTGACACAGTAGTCAATTTCTAAATTCTGACAGTAAAAATGATTGTCAGAATTGAGTAGGAAGTATTTGGTGGTGGGAGTAGTCTTATCTCATAATTGTATGATCTTTGAAATTTTTTGAGGTATGCAGGCGACCAGAGGCTTCTCTTTTGTCAGATGGAGTTGACTCCCTGTGCAGTTATAGACTCTGTGCCTGGCTCTTGTGTTTCCAGCTGCTGGACACTACTTTCTTATAATGGCTCAGGTTTTGAACTGTTGAGTTTGCTATCCTACAGGTATTTGTTGTAGTTGATATACCTATGCAGTTCTAGGAATTGATTGAGTTGTCTCTGTGTGAACTGATAAAATAGAATGGCATCCAGAGAAGCAGGAGACATAGATTTGCTTTGACTCTGAGCTCAGCAGGGAGCTTTGTGACACACATGGATTGAAAATGCTGACACTGGAGACCCATCTGAGCTTCTCTTCTGTGGTGCTGAAGTGCAGCACTGAGACAAGCTCATAGGTACTATATGTAATGGGGGTCCTGTGTCCTCTTGTTAGCACTTGCCTAAGCAAGGATTTATTTGTTCATAGCAAGGTGATGAGAGCAGAGGCCATGCTGTTAAGAGTGTCAGTCCTGGGTGTTCTTCAGCTGTAAGGATATTAAATTAACCTGTTGTTAGAAGGGCAGTCTGATCCCAGATTATAGAGGAACTACTCCCTCTGCCTCCAAATGGTCCAAGGTCTCTGTGCACATTGGAACGGAGGGAAACAGAGTGTAAATGTCAGTATCAGGAGCCATCATGTGAAGGGTAACTTGTAGCTTTGATCCCCCTGTCCAGATTCAGTGAGACATGATTCTGTGTGTGTTTGTTCCTGATGAGCATTGTGTATTTTCTGGTGCACAGGAGCAGCAGAGAAGAGCTCAAAGCATGGAGCTGAAGACCGGACCCAGAATTTCATCATGGCCATGAAGGATCGCATGAAAATCCGGGAGCGGAACAAGCCTGAGATCTTCGACTTGATCAGAGATGTGTTTTGTGAGAGCAAAATGACACATGCTCAGCAGATGAAGACAGTGAAACAGAGTGTGCTGGATGGTACCTCAAAATGGTCAGCAAAGATCACGATCACTGGTGAGTGGGATGGGATAGTCATGGGGTCTCTTGGTCTCACTTGGGAGCCTCAAGTAAGAGAGTTAGTGTGGAATTACAACGTAGAGGAAGGACTTCTCTGACCTCTGTGTCTTTCTGCTGAGTGCACATACAGGTAGCAGGTGCAGATGTCCCCATTGCAGGTGCTGTAGTGCACCATGAGCTGCAGCTCATCAGAAATGCTCTCGTGAGGGATATTCCTGTTTCTCTTGGCATTATGAACTGATACTTCGGGTGGTGGTCGGATACATTGTCTTGTTGCAGGATGGTGGTAACCCTTCTGTTTTCCTTTCAGTGGTGTGTGCTCAGGGTCTGCAGGCCAAAGACAAGACGGGGTCCAGTGATCCATATGTAACTGTTCAAGTGGGTAAAACGAAGAAGAGGACAAAAACAATCTTTGGGAATCTGAACCCTGTATGGGAAGAGAAGTTTTACTTGTAAGTGCTCTGACAAGGACTCTTAGCTCCATGTCACCTGTTTTATGATTTGAGCTTTGACAACTGTGTCTTCTCTCTCCGTATGCATTCCCACATCACCTGTAATTTGGGATGGTTCTATTTTTGCTCAGCATTGTGTGTGTGTGTGTGTGTGTGTGAAGGGTTGACATCTCTAACAATGTGTGTAGTGTACACTTGTTTATCCTACCTGTCTTCCTTGTGTATATACAAATTGTCTGCTTTATGAACCCTTCTATGCTGATGTTCCGAGAGAATGCTAAAGGGAAAGGAAAATATTTAAATCAGCAGCTATTGTTCCTGGCTAAAAAAATTCCTTGTAACATGAGAGTAAAATTCGTGTAAAAGACTAAGAAAACTTTTGTGTCCTTTTTCTGGGATCTGCTACTGGTGTTTGGCAACCAAATTTAAAGGTAATTAGTTTTCAGTTGTCTGCAACACCAGCAGCCTCTTCTTTCAGTTTTGGAACATCAATGTAACAATAACTCAAAAGAATTATTGTTGTAAGAGAGAGCTTCCAAGATTACCAATGTATTGAGGTCTGAATTTAAAGCAAAGTCTGGAGGCGCAATTCTTTAGATAACATTGTTCCATCCTGCTTTTATTGAATAAGTAATATATACCCTCAATTTGTCATTGAAGATGTTAAAAACCAAAATGGAGACATGAAATCCAACTACTGTTTTCTGGCTGATCTCATTCAACATCAACAATCTTTATTTCCTTTAATGTGTAAGGTCTTCCACTGTACCGTTTCTCTCCTTCCCTTCTTTTCCTCCTTGTTCTTTCCTAAACTGCTTGAGGGGCAGCTCTCTCTGCAAAGTGCAATTTGTTTGTGTTTTAAAATCAGTTTCATATCAGTCCAGCTTTGTATTTACAATGTACAGTAGAAACAAAATTATTTTTAAGCAGTTTTGAGCTACTCATTAACGTCATTAAAATCCTGCTGCTATTTTGAGTGAGTAAGCCCCTAGCTTTATTCTTAGTTTAATCCGAGGTAACATTTCTGCTTGGTAAGTAGTAAGAATGCTTAGGTGCCATTCGGATAACTCTATTCACAATAGCAGCAAGTCTGTGTGGGTGCCTTAAGGACCTTGATTTACCATGCCAAGTAGTTACCATGGTATTTGCAGTGTGCTCCCTTCTAATTTTAGGAGCCTCAGCAAGTACTCTGTTTAAAGATAGATAGCCGAGTGTGATAAATGTCACCATTTTAACGGTGACACTGTTTAGACTTAATGGCCATGTCTGTGATTCAGCAGATACCATGCTCTTGGGCATTGGTGTTGATGCTACTTTCTGTCTTGCCTGTGGTGGTTGCCTTCTTTGCCTTGACAAAGCAAGAGGAGATGAAGGCAATGAGCATAGTTTCTGTACTGATGGCTGGAGAGCATTCAGTACTGCAATCACTGTGTTGTTTCATTAGTAGATGTCAAAGCTCACCTTCTGCTGGATGAGGAGAGAGTAATTTAGAAGTGTGTGCAGCACTGGTTTTCTACACACCCATGTTTCTATTTTGCATTTATGGATCTTTTTGCAGCTTGCATCTCTTTAGGTTCTAAAATTTTCTAACCCATAATCAAATGGAAATTTAAATCAACACATTCAGGCCCAAAATACCCATTACATACCAAGCTTTTTTAGAAGAGATTGTCAGGTCAATCAATAGATTGTCAAATTTTAGGGGGTTGGATGGGAAGGTGTCTTTGATTCTTGAAATGAGGTTAATTTCTTGTAGTGAGAGAAAGGTGTGCTGGTAGTTTCTGAAAGCCTTGCAGTAGATATATGAAAGCTTTGATGTTCAAAATGGTTAAACAATTAAAAAGGAGCAAGATGTGTAAGTAGAGAGGTCAGGTCAGTTACTAATATGTGTGTCAACAGTGCTGGCTTGGTGGACTTGTTTGGAACTTGTTGCTGATGTTCATTAGGTGCCTAGTGCCTTCCATGTGGTCACTATTCCCATGTGTTTTCAACAGTTGAATGTAGAGCCAGAAATCTGTGTGCATCAGTCATTAAAATCATAACATTGTTATTATAACCATGGCATGAATGAAGGCACACATTGTGCAAATTAGTGATTCAGTTCTTTCTGCAAGTTCGGTAAAGTTTATTAAAAGCAGCTTAAATAGATTTGAAAATTTTTATGTGTCTGGTATTTGAAATAGGGGGGTTTGTACTTATTTACAGTGATTGACAGAGAAGTATATAAACTTAAATATCTCTCCCTAAAAATGGCTTTGTTCGTTTTCCATGTATTTTCAGAAAAAAAAATGTGGTAGGTTTGACCCAATTCTAAAGTACAGATTTAGAATCGTATTTTAGAAAAGGCAAAGTTCAAAATGCTTTGGGTTTCCATTATAAGTGCTTTTTAGGTCATTACTAGCCTGTGTAACTGTAGGCATCTGCTTTGATTAATCACCAGTTCTTGCAGTGTATTCATGTTGCCTGAGCAAGCAATTTGCAGGCTGTTTCTTTCTGAAAATTATCTCTTTGTATATTTACATCTATAGCTTTAGGAAATAGGTTGTTATGGAGAGATTTTTGTATATTTCATCAGTGTTTGAAGACCTTTGAAAACATAAGGTGTTGATTTTTCTGCTCTGTTCAAATGTTGCAGGCTTGATGCAGACTCTGCATATGTGGTGCTTGGCAGCAGGAAGCTTGGTGGGGGACTCCAGCCACTGCTGCAGCATGATGTTCTGTGAACATGCACTAAAGAAACCCTTCTTTCCTTGGATTTCCTCCTGCAGTAAATCCTGATTTCTTTCCTCTAGTTGTGATGAGCAGGCTTATAGATGTCCTCCTCCATTTGCTGTGCACTTCTCTCCCCGTGCCCTGAGCTCTCTTCCCTTGCCCCCAGCTCTGGCTGGACAGAAGGCAGCATGTGTCCTGCCTGCAGCTGGATTCTGAGGTGTCTGTAGTGGTTGGTCCATGAGAGCCAGCTGGCTGCAGGCTTTCCAGGGACAGCAGCTGGTATGGGTTTCTCTTCTCAGTGTAGCTGTTGTTTTTTTCTCAGAAAACCTGTTAGAACATAGAAGCTTTCATAACAAGTCTGCATAACTCTTGTTTCCTTAGGAAGCAGTCCAGTAATATTAGAAGGAAGCTATTTTTGCCATATTCAGTGCAATTAAAACAAGACAGTAATTCCCCATTTGGACATGTTTTAGACTGTCAGTGAAAATTACAGGGCTCCTGGAATCTTTTTTTTTTCTGTAAAGGCTGAAGTTGAGCATCATTTTGCATGGGTTACAATAGGAGACAGTGCTTAGGAGGATAAAGCTGACCACAGGGCAATTTCAGTTTTAAAGGGAGAGCTCTGGGATTGTTTGGAGGCTGTTTGTCCATACCTTTTGTTCAGGGAATGCCATAGTCTTTAAAGACTGTGAGTACTAAATGTTACTGTTCTCTCTGGCGTAGGTGCAAAATTACTTGTTCATTTTACAGTAATATCCCCTTGAAGTTGTATGGTTTGAGTACAGCTGTGTTTGAAGCTCTGAATAGTGGGTGTGAAGTCATTGTCTGGAACAGATTACATTGTCTCTGAACAGGTTGCGAGAGGCATGTTTATTCTTTCTCACTGCAGAAGAATAACTGAGTTAAAATGAATGCAGGGCCTCCTGCTAGCAGACAGCAAATATTTTACTGTGCAGAGCCCACACGATATACATACCTGTTAATCCTTTGGGAATGGTGCTGCTCTCAAGTAACCACTATCTAGTTACCCAAAGGCTTCTGTTTACTCCCAAAATTTTCCTTTTAGCTGCTGAGCTAGTTGTCAAGCTTTTCATCTTTCAGTTATCTCTGTGATTGTATGTGCTGTTCCAGAGCTTTTAGACTTCTTCTGAGATCACTGTATTTATAACAATTGCAACTGTCCCCCTCAGACTCCCTTCACTGTGTGGCAGAGGCCGTCCAGTTTGTCTTGCTTTCTTTAATCTCCAGGTACTGCAGATACTGAAGCTGGCACTCTGATAAAATCTCACTTGTTTTCCTGCTCAGTTACCAACATGAGACTTAAATCTGAATGCAGACCTGATGCCTCGTGGCAAGCACCAGTTGGAAAGCTGAGTTAATGTAGTTAGCGATATAAAATGCAGAATCACTTCATCTGCTCTTTGTAGTTAGACGAGGTGCACCATTAATTTGTCAGTTGGTGTTGTAACATTGGGTAACAGCAAATGATTGTACTTGTTCTCCTAAGAAAAGAGCTTCATGCTAGTAAGAAGTGAAAACTCATTTCTTTGTTCTTAGACAGCAACAACGGGCTCTCGGGGCATATTATTGTGCTGTCATGCTTAACTTACAAAGTACTAAGGATTTTCCTTCATTCTCTTTCCACTCTGATTTTGCCTTAGGTGTTTTCTCCACTGTCCTTTTTTCTCCCTAAAAGAGGAGTCTTGTCATCATTTAAAAATGAGCCTCTTCCGAGAAGTTTTTGCCTTCCATTCTCACTATGGTTGGCCACAGCTGAGCTGCCACTTGGACCCTGCAATGTTTTGTCACTTCATTTGAACCACATTCGAGTCCTCCTGCTTTTTCAGTTGTACCATTTCCCAAAACAACATTTTTTTTCTGCTCCTCCTCTGTATGTTGTTGCAACTTTTTACTGGTCTTTCACATACTGGTTGCTACAACTACCCCTTCCTTTCTCATTTTCCACAAAATCACTATCTTTTTTTAGACTTTGCTCCTCAGAAGCAGAACTATACTCTTCAAATGACCACAGGTCCTAACATCATGCTGATCTGTTCTCTCCTTTGCATTTTCCCACGTCCAGTACCCTCATCCATTATTTCTGCAAGCAGGTCTTCACTTTCTTTCTTTCTTTTTTTTTAGCATTTTATGAACTGTTGCCTGCACTGGAACTTTACAGGCCCTTCTTCAGAACTGTGTCAGCAGGAAGGAAACTGCTCGCAGAATATGAACACACAGACATTCACTAGACTCTTTGAACCATAAATATTTTTGGTTCAATACCAAAAAAAAACCCCCAGAAATACAATAAAACTACTTAATTCTGGGCTTGACTGACCTACATTAAAATCTGCAAAATGTTGTTGCTTCCTCTGGTCTTTTACTTTCCTTGTCTGTTCTTGTGTAAATCTGTGTGTTGTGTTTTGTCTTTATTAGCCTGTCAGCTCTACAGGAGAATTAGCAAATTCAGCACAAATATTGTTGGGTTTTTTTTTCCGAGGAATGAATCATTGGTAGAGAAGCAGTACTCTGGTCATTTTTTGACACTTCTCCTTTTTCTTTCCCTCCACGTTTTGAAGGAGATGAGGCACAGTCAATGCCCTGTCCCAAACCCCTGACATCATCCAAGCCCATCTGGCCCAGCCTTTACAGACTGGCAGAGATCTCAGAACTAAGAATCATTTCCTACAGTTTTTTTTTCAGAAGTTGGAGATACATTGGAGGGATACAAATTACTAACTTCGTTGTGGGAGGAACTATAGTGTAAATTCAACAGTTCCTTGTTCTGTTTAGCCACCAATATACAAATTACTGTGTGTGTGGGCATGTCACTGTGTGTGCAGACCAGAATTAACCACAGCTTCGTGTGCTCTCGTGCTTCCCCTCAGCTGGGCATGGGAAGAGACCCAAATATTGACAGTGCAGGGGACGTGTGTGGGTGCTGGGGCTTCGGTGCTGTGTAAGACTAAAGGGGAATGTGGCAAAATGGATCGAGGTAGAGAGTGGGGTAGTGAGCAAGTCAGCAGAACCGGGCTCAGCTGCTTCCAGTGCAGCAATGACTGGCTTAAGGCAGAAAATCTTAATGAAAAAAAAAAATCTGATTTTAGTTTTTCTTTTAGATTTTGTATGCTGTTTCTGGAAAATGTTACTTCATTTGGTAGCTTGAAGTGTAAAAGTAAGTGCTTTTATAAAAATGGCACCACTCCAAACACTGAGACAATATGGGTAAAAAATAAAGGGTTTGAGCTATGTACATAGCAAACCTGATTTCCAGTCTCTTGATGTCTGAAATGGACCTGAAAGTATTTGGTATTTTCTTCCTTTTGGTGGGGTCACAGAGTGTTTCTTTTCTCTGCATCCTCTTGGGAAAACTTGTAAGAGCTCAGCTGTAGGAGGGTGGACAGACATATGTGTGCATGCAGTGAGATCAGGCTTCATAAAAACAACAAGAAGTGGGGCAGGCATCTTGAGAGATATACCAGCTGCTGTATTAATGATGAGGAGAGCTTCTAGCAGCAGAGCTTGTTAGCCACAGTCTTATGGAGTTGTGTCACTGTCACAAATTGGAAGCTATTTATCATTAATTAGAAAATTCTTACCCATTAGCAAGGCCAAGTCTTGCAATGTTCATGATTCTGGTGCTGACTGAAAAGTGAACTGATTTTGACACATCTGTGTTGCTTCACCAAATCAAGGACTATGGTTCCACAGACTTACCCTTCTGATAGTAAGCTGCCAGCTCAAGGCCTCCAGCTGCAGTAAGCAAGTGGTAAAGCTCACTCTCTGGCATGGCACTAGCACAAAGAAAGCAAATTGAGCAGTCTCTTAAAAACAACAAGGAAAGGTGTGGTAAAATAGAAGCTTTAGTTGCTCAGTAAATGCTATTGGAAAGCTTCCTGTAGGATGTTGCAGTGAGTTATGCTGCTGTCTTTGAGTGAAGGATGATAGCCAGCCACTTCAGGAGCAGGGGATGATGCGTGTGGGGCTGTTAAGTTAGATATTAGGTTTGAACAGTGAATGTTCTCCTTGAGGAAGGACCACTGGAAGCAAAGAAAAAAGACTAAAGTGGTCCTAGCAAAGAGCTGTCAGCCAGAAGGTGATGTCTGAAGAAGTCAGGAGTTAACTTACGGATGTTTGGTAGATGGCTCTGTGTCCCAGTTGTGTTTTGAGGCACTGTGCATTTCTGAACACTAAGCCTCTACAATACCACCAGGCTGTACAGTAGTGCACTGTGTCAGGAAAAGAGGATTTCTTTTACATGCTTAGGCTGTATTGCTGGCAGACATGACAAAGCACTCGGATAAATTTGAGAGCTACAAAGAGCAGCAATTCCAACCATTCCCTGCTTGTGAGAACTTGTTTGCATGGTTTTGTTGGGAAGATATTCTTGAAATAAAGGAGGAGGAAGAGGAGAGTGCAGAAGATGGGAGACAACCATTGAACCTCTTTTATTCTGAGCTCTAAATACACATTTGATTGCACAGTGAAGGCAGGGAACAGTGATGTGCTCTGCCTGTGATCCGAGCTGCATGGAATTGCCTCTAACCTTTCCATATAATTCCCAGCTATTCCCCTCTACTGGGAAAATCAGTAAGAGCTGCATGGATGTCTGTTAAACATTGTCCCGAATCACAATGGTGGCAGTAAGAACCCAAATGGTTTCTTGGCAGAGAGCATGCTCATAACCAGCCACTGCCACATCCTATTGACCAGGCTTAGCAGAGCTCCTCTGACCCATTTCTTCTTTTTCCCTGTTGCTTAGCAACAGATACAGCATGTTAATGTTAAAAAGGCTGGAAAACAGGCCTTCAGCAGTGGTTGCCTGTTTTCATAGGTTTTATTTGCTTGAGGGTAGACATTTGTAGTGGTTATGGTGAGTAATCACCCTTGTCATGGTCTCATATGAGCATTCAAATTGCTTTATTGCATGTCCTGTAAATGAGCAGAGCTGTTATAGTACGGTTCTACCCACTTCTGACATCCAAGAGCCTGTTTGGATATACAAAAGATATCTGAAACACCTGAAAAAGGGGGGAGAGTCTTTAAATCCCGTCTGTGCATTAAACTGGAGGGTACTGATTCATCAAACAGTAAACTGCTTCTTTTAATGGAAATGTCTTTATTGATCTGCCCAGAGCACAAAGTATCAGTCTAAGCTGTGAATAATAGGCAGAATCAATTCTAGTAATTAAATACCAGTGCTGTAACTACTGTATCACACCCGTTCTCCTCAGGCAGTGTGGTGTATCATCTGATTGTAATGCCTTATGCATTGATAAGACTGCTTTGTGACTGTCTTGAAGAAAGAGATCTACCTCCACCTGAACTATTTTTCCTTTGTTAGAAACCAGCACAAAGGGTGTTTGTCACAGGTCTTCACTGTGCTAACCTAGAAACTGCATAAAGGCAGGTAGCCCTTACAGCCTACAGCTGAGCAGGAGGTCATTGATGGAGAGAGCTGTTGAAACCAGTTAGATGATGATTGTCATTTTTTGCGGGGGTGTATGCTGGCATTAGCCAGCCTAGCTATCCCCTGGCTTCTGTAGGCTTCACAGCAAAACTGACAGCTGTGAAGAGAATTCCCAAGTTCTGTGAGCTGCTGCTGAGAGTGAGGACAAGCAGCAGAGTCACACTGCATGAGAAGTCAGAAATTGGTGGCTGAGGTTGGGGCAGGGTGGTTGTTCAGCATGCATTTGGAGTATTTGCCATGTCACAGGAGCATTTAGAGTGCACCAACAAGGTGTTGTGTTGTTCATATCAGACACTCCACTTTTGAAATAAATGCACATTGTTTACACTTTGCTAATATATCTATCTCTCTGATGTTGGAGGAGTGGGTCAAGAGGAGTACAGAGAATGTAGCAAATAAATGTTGGCTGCATTGCACACTCTTAAAATTACATTTTCTCTTGTTTGCAGTGAGTGCCATAATTCCTCTGACCGGATCAAGGTGCGAGTGTGGGATGAAGATGATGACATCAAGTCTCGTGTCAAGCAGAGGCTGAAACGCGAGTCAGATGATTTCCTGGGGCAAACAATCATTGAAGTTCGCACTCTGAGTGGAGAAATGGATGTGTGGTACAACCTTGGTGAGCAGGGCCTTGAGGCTGAAAACTTGTTACGTGTTGGTTTGGGAATGTTTGAGAGCACTTGGATGCATGTGGACAATTTACAAGAAGGGAAAAAAGTTTACATGGTTTCAGCGGCATATGATGCTGCTGCAGAGCAGCTGCAAAGCTGATCTCAGTTAAAATGGCGTATAACTTGCCAGAAGGTTGATGATTTTTCTGTCAGCTACTTAAAAATACAATGAAAGAAATGCTTGCAGCAAGACTCTTATTCCACCTCTGCTGGAGACATGCTGTCCTGTGTTCTTTCTTTTGGTGTCAAGACAAGCATTTTAGCACTTTGTAAGAACATCAGGTGCATTGCACTGGGCTGGCAAGTTCTTGAGACCTTTTCCAGTGACTGTTGTAAAGGGTACCAGCAAGCAACTAGATGGTGCCTAGTTGACAGGCACGTGAACCTGTCATCTAGGAGATCCAAAATCTTCTTCCGGCAGTTCCCAGAAGCTCAGGACTATGGTGAAGTTAGGGACAAATTCCACATCAGTCAGTCCTGTTCTCAGAAAGAAATCTGTCCTTGGTGGTTCTAGTTCAGCTGACTGAATCCAAGAGCCTGTAGTGCATTTGCTGGCAGAAAGGGTGTCTTATGTCCAAAAGTGTGCATAGTTCTAATTAGATGTGTCATATTGAGGGTGTATCATGGCAGTTGTTTTGCTCGTGTCTACTTAGTATTATTCAATGTTTTGAAAGAAAAGAGAAAGTTTTCACTGTGATGACTCAGCCCAGGTTCCAGCAGTTTCCAGCAGTTTCTTTTGCCAGTATTGTCATCCTGAGATGGCCGTGTTCTGAACATGAACAATGCAATAATTGCTGATGGTTTTACCCTCTAGAGAAGCGAACAGATAAGTCTGCAGTGTCCGGGGCTATTCGCCTACAAATCAGTGTGGAGATCAAAGGCGAGGAGAAAGTGGCTCCATATCATGTTCAGTACACTTGCCTTCATGAGGTAAGAAGTGTGAATATCTGTTCATTCTGACTATTGAGAAAGTAATTTTCTGATCTTTATTTTCTTGAAATGTTCCTCCTTGCCCTAGGTGAGCTTTCGTTTCCCTGCCATGCAGTGGTAACACACTGAATCATCAAACCCACCTTTGTCAGGGAGCAGCTTTAAGCTGTCTCCCCAACACTGGCTGGCTCAGTGTGTCCCACTGTCACAGCTGTGCTACTGTCAGAGATCAGGCTTTGGTTTCACTCAGAACCCATGATGAGTTTAAGGTGGAGAAACCTGTGAATTTCCTTGAGTTATGTTTTCAGCATGTACTGTATCTCTGTCTTTCTTTAGAGGAAGCATACTAAAATGCATTATGAGTAAATTGTGATTGAGGAGTCTCTGTCTTGGGCTATTTAAGTGATGCAGGTATTGGTGGTATAAATTCTTTTGTCCTGCTGCAGTGGTGTGTAGTTATGAACAGCTGTTGGGGAGCAGAAGAATAAGCTGAGGTTTCTGGTACTGACTTGTCTCAGAATGGACTGAGCTAGACAGGCAGTGCTGCAGAAGTTGGGAGAAATCCAAAGATGGCTTGTGAGAAAGACTAAAGGGAAAACCCTGTCTTGGAGAGATGCCCAGTCTGTCTGTGTCAACGAAAAGGCAGGCAGCAGGGTCAATCTCAAAAGTGCCTGAATAAGGAAGGGTAGTCAGAAACCTGTATACAGGAATATCCTGAGGTCATTGAGGGTTAAGCAAATTCATCTTACACAGAGAAGGACAGATGTATCACAGAGAGGAATGTTCATCTAAAGGAACAGCATATTTATCCAGCCAGTGAACTGGAGGAGCTCTGTGGTGCCTTCTTTCTGCCCTTACCAGGGAACTATTTTAAGATAAATATGAAGCTCGGAAAGTAGGCTTCTTTTAGTATGCTGTGTTGTATCCTTCAATACATATTTATTGTTTTTCATTTCATTGATGGCTACTATTTGGTAAGCTGTTTCCATTTTGTCTTTGAACATGCGTGTTCATTTGCTGCTCTTTTTTTTTTTTGCAAATAGGTATCTTTTTAACTATCACATTTTTCTTTTGTGTATTCTAAAATGAAGATGATTTGCAGCAAGAATAATATAATCAGGAAAAATAGTACTGTAAAGCAGAGTCCTCTAGCTACTAATGAGATCATTAGACTTCTGCATCGCTTACTGTAGGGAGCCACTCTCTGAAAGGCTGATGAATCTGTAAGTGACATGAATTTGAGGATTACTGAGAAGCCCACTGAGCTTAATGTGCAATTTCTGCATAGCAATGATAGCTGAAAACTTTTGCAGTGTTAGATAAAGTGAAAGGTTATGTTGAATAATATAATGCAAGTCTCTAGTTGTTAGGGGCAATCTTAAGGGTATCCTTTTCAGGAAGAGAAATCTGTTTGGACTGTTCTGTATGATAATAATTACAATGCTGATACAGAGCTGTAACGTCAGCTATTTTAAATAGCTTGTCCATATTAAGGCATTTTCATGATGAGGACAGAAATGCGTAGGTTTCAGGAAAACTAATTAGTGTATGGTTTCAGTGCACTGAAGCACTCTTCTGAATCATTCACATTGTCTGCTGGGTAAAGTTGTAGGTATGCATGTGAAAAATTCAGCTATGAGATTCGTTCAAGAAGAAAAGAAGGTAAAAGCAGAAAATACAGAGTGGGCAGGGGGAAAAAAGAGGAAGAGAACAAAGAAATTTGTGATAGTGCCACCACATCAGCAGTTTCATGCTCTTCATGAATCTTAGCGGCTTCAGCAGCCTCACATACAGACTTGTCCTTGTTTTGTTTTTCAGAATCTCTTTCACCATCTCACAGATGTGCAAGGGAATGGGGTGGTGAAGATCCCTGATGCCAAAGGAGATGATGCATGGAAGGTGTATTTCGATGAGACAGCCCAAGAGATCGTGGATGAATTTGCAATGCGTTATGGCATTGAGTCAATATACCAGGCCATGACGTAAGATGCATTTCCTGTGTTCCTTAGTGCAGATAATTGGTGTAACTGATGGATGTTACTCTCACTGTTTAGCAGATGAAGTGTATCTATAATGGAAAGCTTGGCAGTGGCAGCTGCTCCTTACGGGTCTTACTGTGAATGGGAAGAGACTTCCTGTCTTTTAATCACTAGTGTCCTCAAAGTCTAAAAATTATTTGTCTGCCGTTTCTGTTTTGAGACTCCCCAATCTCTCTGAGAGTTCTTCAGTTAAAAAGGTGTTGCTCAAGGTTCCCACTGAAGGTTTGTGACGATATGAGAAGGGATGAGGTTTTGTGGAATCATTTGTCCTGTATGCCTGTTGTGGCAAATGTTACAGTTCTTTGAAGACACTGATTTCCCAGGTGCTGCTGAAAGCACTTCCAGAAAGTTTCAGTAATGGTGCCACTGATTTGTCCTCTTTGGAGCTAGGTTAATGCAGTTCTGTATCTTCAAAGACCCTTTTCCTTGACACTGTACTTTTACTTGGATTTGGGATTAGTCATTCTTCCTTTTAAAGACTAGTATTGCTATACTTAGCTCATTTCTTATTTCAAACATAATATAAAATGTAGCACAAAAAAGTGAACTTTTTCACATTAGAAGCTAAAAGTTTTGGGTTATGGGTCCTTAGATGAGTTATGAGCTACATTTATGTCACCTTACAAGCAGCTTTTCTGCCTATTGGTTTAAGCCAAAATGGAAAAGAATTGGCAGGTTTCTCTGGAGGTCTAGTCACTGCTTATAACAGGGCTATCTTGAAAGCTGGACTAGGCTGCTCAGGGATGTGAAAAATTTCCAAGGATGAAGGTGGAAGCCTCTCTGATTAGACCCCCATTCTTCACAGCTTCTCTTCTTAAAGCTAAATGAATCCATTTCATGTGCTTATATTTACCAATTGCCTAAATGACCAATTGGTATGTAAGTGTTATGTAACAAGCATGGTTTTAAACTTGAAGAAGTTAGATTTGGGATAGATAAAAGGACAAAATCTTTTACAGTGAAGGTGGTGAAACAGTGCATGGATAGGCTAGGCTGCCCAGAGAAGTGGTAGATGTCCTGCCTAACCTGGAAGCTTAGGTTCAAGGTCATCTTGAATGGAATTTTGGGCAGCCTGGTGTAGTTGGAGCGGTGGGTCCCTGATCACTGCAGAGGTTGGACTAGATTACCTTTAAAGGTCCCCTCCAACCCGAACTGTTCTGTGATTCTGAGTCCCTCAGGGAGAAAATTACCTTTGTAAAGTGGTTCCCAGATTAGATTAAATTTCTCAGTGAGTATTTCTGCATAAAAATGCCCCATCTCTTCTGCCTATTGAAATGAACTTGCCATTTCCCATGATATAAGACCTCTTAAGCTCCATTTTTTTTTAATTTTTTTTTTTTTTAGGACTAAGAGATTTTAAAAAACTTTTTCAATAATTTCACAAGCCTGGATGCTCCTAGCATAATTCCGAGATTCCGTGGAGGAGGGTTCCCTGATTTTAATGAGAGAATGGGAAAATGCAAATGAGCGTGCACACTTCTTGCAGCCTAATGGGTTAGCCATAAGGAATCACACATATCAGTGCAGCACAGAAATACTAGCATGTACTCTCAGTGGCCATTAATGCTTTCCAGCTGCTGCCACCTCATGACACCTCAGAACCTGTGTCTGCCTCAAGCAGCAGCAAATCGTGTCAATTTCCTTGTGTCAGGCTTGGTTCTAGGAACTGGCATCAGGACCCAGGGCATCACTGAGTCACATACTATCGGCAGCAAATGGCTGAGAAGCTGTTTTATGATCTGGAAATGGCTGCAGTGAAGGGATTTCTCTTTGTTTTGAGCTGTTGTCTAGATGGCACCTTTCTGAATAAAAGCTCTGAGATGCTGGAGTTCTGTAAAGTAATGAATCGTAACTTCCATCTGTTCATGGTGCCCACCAGCACAAGGGGTCTGTTAAAGGGGTAAAGTCAAGTCCTGCTGCACAAAAGAGACCAGAATTACTTACATCACTGTCCTTTTGCAGGCATTTTGCATGTCTCTCCTCTAAATACATGTGCCCAGGCGTGCCAGCTGTGATGAGCACCTTACTTGCCAATATCAATGCTTATTATGCACACACCACTGCCTCCACAAATGTGTCTGCTTCGGACCGCTTTGCAGCCTCCAATTTTGGGGTAGGTTTGTGGGTTTGGTGATGTTGTGATTGGACTTCTTTAATTTGCTACAGTGCTTCCACCCTTGAGTAAATAATTTGTTCTGTTTAAAGAACTTTAAATTTGTGAGGAATTCGAAGCAGTGGAACTCTTATACCAGACAAAGAGCATGGGTTTATTGTCTTCATCATCACACGTTTCAGATATCAATCAGTGTAATGTATTGTGATGTTGATTCTTTGTGTTCACATTACAGTGGAGCACAGATGGTATGGAATGAGCAAACAATAATAACTCTGCATGTTAGTGCTGTTGGTAAAATATACCGTGTGATCTCGTAATTTCAGAACTTTGTTTTTAAAAACAGAAACTGCTTTAGGAGAAAAAAAGCACCACCACAAAAGAAGTCTATCCCCTTAATGATTAAAATGTTTTGTATATAATTTGTGGTGGACTTGAGTATGCTGGAAAAGTATTTGGAAAAGCTCATGCTTCCCATCAGACTGAGAAGTTATTAATAAATTGAGGAGGTGTTCACAATGCCAAATGAGAATTCAGTGGAGAGACCTGACCTCAAGAAGTTATGTCACAAGAAGCCTGTAGTACTTGTCACTTATCTAGATAAGATCACAGAGCTGTATCATTGCTCTGAATTAGACCCTTTTCTGCCTGTAATTTATTAATCTCTGAATAAGTATTTTCTCTCAAATACAAGTTTGGTGTAAATTCCAGATGGAAAGTCAGAATGATTTCTGTTCTGCCACTAGTTCAGAGTGACAATGGAGCGTTTTTCTGACAATTGTGATTCACAGACTACAGAGATAATTACAGTTTTAAAGTAAATCCAAGAATTGAAAGAAAATACTGTTTGCACAATGCCCTGTATCCATACTGCTTTCTCCGGCTCTCATGAGGTCTGACACTGGTTACCTGATACTTTGCTGAACATGGACTGGACAGTGGTGATATGTGAATGTTTATTGGTGCTTTCTGCTCAACAGAAAGAACGATTTGTGAAACTTCTGGATCAGCTTCATAATTCACTTCGGATTGATCTCTCAATGTACAGGGTGAGTGGGAATAAACAGAATCCTTTCAGATATTGTGGTGGGCAGAATGGAAACACACCATTTGGGGTTCTCTTACATTTCTACTTCTTGCGTAGTTTGTGTCTTAAGGAATTGTCATTAAAGGTTGTTGCTCAAATGTACCATTTTGTTTTGCTCATGGATCGAACTTAGACCTTGTTTTTTATTTCCACTGTAATTTGATCAAGGCTTTTGAAATAATTTGAGCATTGTGAACTGTGCTTATCTCTGATACTACCCCAGAAGTTTCCAATCCAAGTTGGATTGGATAAAATAATTTGAATTACTCTTATCAGCTACTTCAGGTATCATGTAAAAAGAGAAAATAGACTTGTTCTCCCGTACTATGAAAGAAATATTTTAGAGCATCGTGTTGTCAGTTAAGGTTTGGCAAACTCGTATCACGATGTAAGGTCAGGTTTGAGATCCCACCCCACTTCAGCAGATTGTGAAGAGATGAGTTTCAGATGTTAGCATTAGTCCAACAAGCTTCATAAACCCTCCACTTTCTTTCCTTGCTACTCCTGAGTCAATATTATCTTATCATGTGACTTGGCTGTTTTTTTCCCTTAAATACCTTGCTGTATTATTTCAGTCAGTGACTAATTCATTGAAAAGTTTGAAAATTGTGGCAAAATATGAGCTTAGATTTTATTTAGTTATCCACTTCTGATTTTAGCATTTATCTGAAACACTGAAAAATATATAGAGGAGAAAAACATGAGATGATAAAGAGAAGTGCATTAGGAAGACAAAAAAAAATGGGAAAGGGGAAAGGTGCAAAAGAAGATAAAAGGAATATTGTGTGAAGAGCTATTCTCAAGCTACATTACTAGAAAGAAAAGGTCTAAATAGAGGCAACTGATCCATGGAATAGCAGAGGGAAAATTATCAACCCATGACAATAGGAATCTGTAACAGTGCTGCCTTTTTTGTTTGCTTGGTGTTCAGTAAAAGCTGCTTTTTGGTGGCTAATGCAACTGAAATGTACACTAACAAGATCTTACATAAAGGACCAGGAAAGATCTGTGTAGTTTAAATAATATAGGTGTAATCTAATTGACGTTACATTTGGAGAAATGACTGAAGTATTATGGGAGCATTTAGTAATTATTTTAAAACCCTGAAGGGCAGGTTAAGTTTTGAAAGAAAAAGTGTTAGTTTGCAGCTTTCCAAACAGGAGATGGCAATTTATATTCTTCAAATAGTTTGTATTTAGATCTTTAACCATGGAAGTCTTTGATTTTGGTAAATAACTTGAGTTCCAGAGAACCCATGTGTGGACAGCTTAACTTTTAAAAGGAGAGTTGTCTGAGAAGGACCATCTACAAATGACTGCAAAAAGCATCACATTGCCTTCAGTGGTTAGCTGAACTTCAGTCATACTCAATTATTACTGTCAAGAGACAGCATATTTTTTCTGCAAGTCCTCAGTAAAAAGTGAAAACTGTTCCCTTCTGCTCTTTTCACCTTCATATCTAATAATTTTTGAACGTGCAGATATGACGAGATTATGTGAAGAGAAGGTTGCTCCTGCTGTTTTACTTGCAGCAAAACAAATCCCATCAGCTCGAATGTAAGAACATGCTGAGGAACATGAATGCTGTTAAAGGACACATGCCCACAGGAGACAGTGGGAATGCTGGAAAGGGCACAGTGCCTGAGGTTGGAAAGGGAAGAGTTTTGTGCAAAAAGCAAAGCTAGCTGCATTCAGCATATGTATTTACATATGGCATCTCACAGGGTTCTAGCTAGTTCCAGTACTGTCTTATGGGAACTGTGCTAATTTTTCCTTCTTGGTCTTGTTTACTTCTCTGGAGAGCTGTTGAATACACCACACCCCTTGGCATCTTAGAAGAGAAGCCAAAAAACGGAGCATTGAGTGCAGAAAGGAAAGGTCTCACATAGCCCCAGGCAAAAGGCCAGGGCTGCCGGTGGTGAGGCCGTTCCCAGCCTGCTCCTTCTGCAGCCAAGGAGACCATCCCTGCCACCAAGGCTTGTCAGTCTCCTGGCATCCACAGACTTTACATTTATACGAGAAGCTATTTAATTAAGCAAACAGATAAGCTTCTGCAGCAAAAAGGCCTTATTTATTGAGCATTGTTTTGACTGGTACAGGCTTCTTGAGCAGGAAATGTTTCCAAGGCAGTTTCCTTATTTAGCACATGCTTGAAGCCTTGCATGGATCTGACTGTGCTTTCAAACAGGATTTCCCTTTTCTGTCAACAGAATAACTTCCCAGCCAGCAGCCGTGAGCGGCTGCAGGACCTGAAGTCTACAGTGGATTTGCTGACCAGCATTACCTTTTTCAGGATGAAGGTAGGGATGTGGGTGGGGATGGGAATGGCATCTCTGCAATTTTTTTTTCCCCCCAGGAGTTGATTTGCCATTTTCAAACCATTGTTTCATGTTGTTTTTCTTTAGACACTTAAGGAAAATGGAAATAATCTGCTGACCATGTATAAACATCCACATTTTGTCTTTAGTTTTCTGTATTTTGCATTATGAAGATGTAAATTGCTTTTCCCCTATTATTCTTCAGTCATAAAAATGGCACAACACTCTCCCACCCTCCCTTGCAAAAAAACAGAAAAAAAATTGGAGAGGAGGAAGAATAAAGGGAATTGTCTTGTTTTAAGAAGATAATTTGCTTTTTTAATAACATTAGGAAAGATTTTCACTATCTAGTAAATATTTTAGAGTTCTCTTGTGGAGGATGAGATACTAAAATGGGATAATATCTCTCAGTAGAGATCCAGGAGGGTTGTTATGAATGCTAATGTGCTGGTTTCAGAATGAAGTTTATTGTCCTAGCAATATGTAATGAGATTATTTTATATTCCTGACTTTTAGCTTCTAAACTTTTTTAAAAGATTACAACCTAATATTGTTGGTTAGTACGTGCCACTTAAAAATGTTTATCTTATCAAAAACAAAGCAAGTGTTTAATTTGAGCTACTTCAAGAAGTGCTTAAATTTTTTACACATAAGCCCTAGTGTAAATGATGATTTAGATCTTTATTTTAAGAGTATTCATTCAGACCGTCTGTCTGTGTTGGAAGCTTGATTTATAGAGATACTCTGAAAAGTTTAGAGGTACTGAAAATATCAAAATTATCACGTTATAGTTGTATTTGCAGGGTGACAATTGCCTGTCAGTTTAGTTTATAGTACCTCTGCAGCATTTTCCTAAAATAGTGTAACAATGAAATAATGAAAACAGCTGCTGTTGCAAGAGGAGAAGGCGTATCAGTTGGCCTGTCCCTAATGATTCTGGTTGCTTTAAAATTCAATAAAGCTTGTGATGAAAGATGTCCTTAATGAAAGTTTTTTGTATTTAAAGGCAGACGAATGGTCTTTGGCAAGACTTTGCAGATCAGATGTAAACTGCTCTGCTGGTCTGTTGCACATTCTTCCAATGCTGTGGAAGATTGCCTGCAGGCTTTGTAACAAAGTCCTATAAATTCAGCAGAAATTGTGTGTTTGGCTCAAATTATACACATATCGAGCCACATGATCTGTCTGTTCTGGGGAATCTTCCTTGGCACATCAAAATCTCTTTTATGCTTCAAATGGTCAGTGGGGAGATAAGTGTTGTCACTGCTTCTTTATGCCTGTGGAGAGTGACCCATTTGTGGTTTCAGGTCACAAGTTGCTTAAAGCAGATCCACCAAGCCTTGAGTGGTTTCCAAAACACTGATGTGTCATTTCCCTGTTTGATTTGTGAACTGTGCTTTGTTTGACTCTCTTTGTTTTCCCCTTGCCAGGTCCAAGAGCTTCAGAGTCCACCCCGAGCTAGCCAGGTGGTGAAGGACTGTGTGAAAGCTTGCCTCAATTCCACCTACGAGTACATTTTCAACAACTGTCATGAGCTGTACAGTCGGGAGTACCAGACAGATCCTGTGAGTAGCTGATAAGCAGGCAGAAATTGAATTTTTCTTATTTTCTTAAGATAATAACAAGAATAATAATTGATACAAAAAGCCAGCCCAAACAAAGTTGTGTGACTTGTTATCTTCTGAATGCAGAAAATCTGTAATCAATTAATGAGCACTAATTAGTAAGGGGAGGATGATAATTGTTTTACACTAACTAATTATGATGTGTTTTGCCAGCCTCAGCAGTTACTTGTGAAGGGAAGGTTTGATGTAGCTTTGAGTGAGCAAAAGCCAATTACACAAATGTAGGCTGATCAAGGAAGCTGTCATTAGCATATGTAAACCTCAAGCAATGAGATTTTGCCTTGTTTTCAGGCACCCAGTATCCTGCACTGGGTTTAGGAGGTGCCTCTGGACACAAACTCTTCTCAAGTGTGTGAGAGCTCCACTGGCCTCTCTGTAATAATGCACACACAACATGTCAACAGGGATGCAGTCACCAACCAGGTGCCTAAAGACCAAGTATTTGGAATAGGCTTAGGGCAAATGATGTCTCAGTAGGTTTCCTGGAGCCTGGCCTGCTCCTGGTGTGGTAGATGACAAAACAGGGATTAGGTGGGTTTGAGGCTACCAGTCAGCAACGTGGTTTGGCTTGTTACTGTGTTTTGCATTAGATCAGACAAGTTGCCAGCAATCATTAATAATTTTAAGCTCTTTGGATGAGAGGGTCCACAGGTGTGCTTGGAGTTTGCATGGTGATCTGCATTTACCAGATTACCATTGCTTTTTCTTTGCACTTACATTTTATGCTGGTTTCCCATTGTCTTCCTTCTCAGAGCAAAACTCAGGACCTTCCTGCTGAGGAACAGGGCCCCAGCATCAGAAACCTTGATTTCTGGCCCAAGCTCATCACTTTGATAGTTTCCATCATAGAAGAGGACAAGAATTCTTATACTCCAGTCCTGAATCAGTAAGAATCCTCCATGTCATGTTTGGCTAATGCTAGTCTGTGTCTGCTCTGCTTTATTTGTTAAACTGCTTTCTATCTCTTCTGTCACTTGTGCATTTATAGAAGTACTTATCTTGTCTGTCTGTCTTTCTGTCTTATCTGTCTCTGTCTGTATAAATAACTTTTTGATTGGGATGGAAGAGTTTCAAAAGGTTCAGTTACGATGGCGTTCGAGCACAAACACCCTGATTATTACAATCCTGAACTCAGGGAGGCACCTGAAAATGGGGTGAGAGCTCTTTTGGTTTTTTCTGATGTTGAGCAGTTCTGGGGTGCACATTAATGCACACAGTAGTGCTGTGGTGCCTTACACTGTGGCTTAGGAACGTGGTGTTCAGTGCAGCACTGGGAGATTGCACTGGGTGGAGTTTGCATAGCACTGGAAAGGACCCTGAAATGGGTCTGTTCAGCTGGTGGATACCTCTCCTACAGTCCCACAGGGCAGAGAGAGAGAGATCCTACAGGGTATTACACACAGAGACCTGGATTGTGCCCTAATCATCATTGATCTGACACGATTAGCAGTCACCTCTCAGCCTAGTAACCTTCAAAAAGGAGAAAGAAAAAAAAATGGACAAGGAAGGGGAAAAAGGTGGAAGGGCATAGAGATCACATTCCCAGAATAACTGTGTGCACCTCTTCTAGGAAAGATATGCACGACTTGTCTTTCTGAGTTAAATAAATTTTTTAGTTTACTTAATCTGTACCACAGAGTCTAGTCCATGATCTGTGATTTTCACCTGTCCATTACGGTGAAGGAAGCATCTGTAAAGTTGAGCTTTTTAGCTTGTCGCATAGCTCAGGGCTAAATAAGGAAGAGCCCTTTGCTTTGACATACGCCAAAGCCTTTTCCAAATGTCCCCTCAGGTTTCCTCAGGAGCTTGCAGTTGGGAAGATCAGCGCAGAGGTGATGTGGAGTCTTTTTGCCCAGGATATGAAATATGCCATGGAAGGTAAGAGAATGTCTCACTGCTGTTAACTGACTTGTTGCTGGTCTCTTGTTCTCCCTCCATTTGGTGAAAATGAGGCTTAAGCTTGTGAGTAGCATTGCTGATGGGAGTGGGGATTTTTAGTGGTTTGTTTGTTGGTGCACAGCTGGTTTATGGTCAGAACTGAGGCTGAGATCTGCATAAGCTGTAGACCTCCATGTCAGGCTGTGTTGCAAGCTGTTCAATGACATTCCAGCTGGTTTGAAATCAGAAGTTCCCTTTGGCCTAGAAGTTATGATGGCTTGGATCAGCAGCCAGCAGCAGCTTCATCTTCCATTGTGCTGTGGTAGAAAGGGTTGGAGAAATTGGTGCACTCTGAGTTGTGCCATGGCTCTAGTTCCCTGGATAATACAGCACAGGTTGTCTAAGCCAGTGGCAGAAAGATGCTGTTATAATAATTCCTGCTGCAGACATCTTCATTTCCAATTAGTCTTTGCAATAATTCCATCTTCAAGTAAGGAGAAAATGTTACTGTTTCTGAAAATGAGTTAGGCATGCAAAACCCAGCAAATCTCCACAAAGGAATTCTTCTTCTTGCAGTACTCTTCTGATGGTTGGTTTCTGAACTTTATTTTAGTTCTATATGTTGATTTTCACAATCTCACCAACTTTTCACAAGTTTCAGAGGGCATCCAGCTCCCACTGTCCCTGCAGGGTTGGGCTTTATGATCATTCGTAAGGTGAGACTGTGATAAAACAGAAGTGCCAGTGCTGTCTGCAGTGTGATAGCTGTATTTATATTCCAAACCGAAGTCAAGCTACTACTTTTGACCACTTACAAAATTTTGCTCAATCCACTTGTCCCCACTGTGACCTGAACTCACAGGAGTGACAGCCAATTAGACTCTTCAGATTGCTTGGGAAAAAATCCTGCCAGTAAGACAGCTGCCTGCATTTTGTTCTTTGGAAACAAGTCTGTGGAGTTGCTCTGTAGGTGAAAAGATTGACTCCATTTATTTTATTAATCTCTGTCACTGCAGCAGATGTGGAGACTGTGCTGTAGGGGGACACTCTTTGCCAGGTAAAGGCTTGAATCTGACATGCTGCAGGGCTGGATGAAATCTTCTCAATTCTGTGTTAGGAACATTTTATATATGCTTGTACCCCACAGTGCCTTTGTCTTGTGAGGTGAAGCTCATGTAAGAACAGAGACTGGGAAGAAGGACTGTGACCTACTAACTATGTTGAAGAGTCTCTTCCATAGTGACTGTCACTGCTTGCTCATGTGTTAGAGATAAGGCAATGGTGATCATTTCGTGTTCTCTTTCCCTAGAAACCATTTGCTCCTGCAAACCACTTGAGCTTCCCTTTCAATTTTGTCCTTATTTATCTAGGAGGGATGGAGCACCTTTCCTATGAAGAAAGACTGAGAGAATTGCAATTGTTCAGCCTTTGGGGTGATGACCTACCTGGGGTACCTGAAGGGAGCCTACAAGAACAACAGAGAGGGGCTTTTTTCAAGAGTGTATAGTGACAGGACAAGGGGGAATGGCTTCAAACTGAAGGAGAATAGATTGAAATTAGGTATTAGGAAGAAGTTCTTCCCTGCGAGGGTGGTCAAGCACTGGCACAGGTTGCCCAGAGAAGCTGGTTTTGCCCCATTCCTGGCTGGGTTCAAGGCCAGGTTGCATGGGGCTTGGAGCAACCTGATCTAGTGGAAATTGTCCCTGCCTGTGATAGGGGGTTGGAATGACATTATCTTTACAGTCCCTTCCAACCCAAGCCACTCTATGGTTCTTTCTACTCCTGTGTGCTCTTCTTCGGGAATTTATAATGCAATTTCCTCTCATACATGTTAAAAGTGCCCTATCTTCCTCCTTTGTCTGCAGCAGTGAGAATTGCAATTGCATGTCTCCAGATCTTGTTGTTCACCTTCATAAGAATCCCTTTCCCTGTTGGATCCAAAGTGCAGCTGTATGACTGTCAAAGGGGACATTAATTTTTTTTTTCTTTATTTGGTTGCCAGTGCCCAGATTAGCTTGGTCTCCCAAGTTTTCTCTTTTCATGTCTCATACCATGTCCCCACTGATGACTCTGGGCTTATTTTACCTTTTCCTCATCTCCTTCTGGTCACTTGTGAGCTTCTTAAGACAAGCATTGGTATCACCAGTGAGTTCGTCAGTGCATAGTAAATGCTTGTTGAAAAGAGCATCCCTCTTCAGAATATTTCTTGGTGGCAGAAGTAGATACAAATGCAGCTGGTGGACAGGGATTTTGCATTTTGAACAAAAATCTAAAAACTGCTTGGTAATTTATTTGTAGTCTAACTGTTCAAGTTCTGCAGGAGTGTTGAACAGTGATAGAGTCTGTGTTAGGATGTGTCTCTTCCAAATATATATTCAAGAAATGCTTAGGGTGCAGAATTCTATTTGAGGCAAGTGTGATTCCTCACACTGCTCTGCTCTCCAGAAACTTGTGAAGATAACCTTTAGAACAAGCTCTACAATAATTCAATTACAGGCCTTACTACATACATTTTAAATACAGATGATTGCATTAGCTTGCTGCATTTTTTTAAACTAGGGGAAAAGGGATTAAAGGAAACTGATTAAATGATGTGTAGGATGATAATTAGATTTGCCAGCCTCAGCTCTTGGCTCTGTCATTTCTCAGGTTCAGCTGCTGGTTTTTCTACCAGTTAACCTGCACCAAGAGTTTCATATTCATTTTCCCAATTTGTGGCATAATCCCTGGGTACATTTCTTGTCTGCTCTCAGATCAGGAGCTCTGCAATAAAAGCTAATAATCTATTTTTTGGAGATATGGGCACATGAGCACAGAGTATAGTACTTGCCCCTAATTTTCTTTATGGTGTTTTCCCTTATGTTCTGTTCCTAAGTTCTGGATAACATGAGCTCATTCACCTCACCAAGTGGTAAGTTCATGCTCCTGGATGGAGCTTGTAGCTGTGAGTAGACAAAGACTTTTATTTGTTACCCATAGTTTTAGCACTTTGGATGTAGTATGTAACATTAGCTCTAGAGTTCTGTAGTTTTTATGCCTGCAATAAACAGACTTGCAAAGAAGACTTGAAAGACCATACTGCTGCTGTAGAAATGGAGGACATGTGCTGTAAGGAGACTCTGGAGGAGAAGGAGTTCAAACCTGGCTGCATGAAACTGCTCCCTCCCTCCCTGCCTGCCTCCCTGCATCCAGCCTGATGCTCCCACACTGCTCTCCAGTAGCTGGAGCTTACCCCCATAATACACCATGCAGCCTGTGCAGGACAATGTATAAATCCTAATTTATACCTAGAATGTGGAGGGATTCAGACCCGGAGTTCGTGCCAGCCTGTGGATGCTGCAGCAGTGTCCTTTTGGACACTGTGTCCTTTTGGCACCTTCTGGGGCGTCAGATTGCTATTATGTAAAATTTTGAATCACAAAAATGAAACACCTATTCTCTGTATAAATCAGCAGCTGGTAGCAGTAGGCATGGCAGCAGTGTGCTTGACTGCTGGATATTTTGCCTTTGGCTGTCCAAAGGAGCCTCAGTGTCTGAGGCACAGCAGAATCTCCAGGATCTACCCCATTTGTTTTCTCTCTCCCCCAAAGCAGTGACTACTCAAGGCACCATGCACAGCATTTCCCTGTTTGCTGGGTCTTTAAGAAGTGCGCCTTGTTCCCCAAGAGTAAAACAGGTTAGATACACGTCCCAGACTTGCTTGGCAGGCTTATATCACCCTGGAGTCACTGTAGGGTTGAGGATGATTTTCCAAGCTGTACAGTTGGCTCCACCCCTGGGACACGGACCAGTGCTCAAGCAGCTGGATATTCTCTCTGTTAGCGCACTATCTGCAGTTAGTAGTTTTCTTGTTGACCTCCCTGAAACCTCTGGCACCCAGAAATCACACACCCCCCAAGCAAAGAGGCTTCTGCTCTTCTTTGCTAGAACACCTTAAAAGATAGTGATAGAAAATCAACGTCATTCTTGACAGCAACATTTCATCTTAGTTTGGACACATCAGTATTAGGAGAGCTGCAAATTGGAAACATCTCTGATAGGAAAAGAGACTGAGTAGACTTGGCAGGCAGGATTGAAATAAATCATTCTGCCACTTTCTCACTTCTAATAAGGAGAAAGGGATCAGAGGCACACACAGATGCCAGCTATCTGAAGTGTTGACACTTCAACAGCCCTGATACCTATTAGAGTTTCTGTACAGAAATTTGGCATTATTTGCTGGATGTTAACCCATAAAAAATACCCAAAAAATAGGCTAACAATCAAGAAAAAAAGAAATCTGTGATTGAGGAGTGTGTAGGTAGAAGTCCTGTTCTCTGCCTGAAAAGGAGAACTGGACATAATACTAGAAAGTGTGCTGCTAGGCATGAGTTCCCTATTAATGCCTTAATAATATGGCCTTGGTTACTCCAAAAGCTTTTCTCTGAAGAAGACTGTTTCTTGCTGAAATCTGCTAAGGAAGTGTTGGGAGAGTTACAGAACTCTGTGGTCTTTTCAGGATAAAACACAGCAGTTGCTGCATGGTATCTGTGTCCTGTTCTGCTGCTGCTGCTGCTAAGCTCTTTTAAAGCCAGCAGGTTTTAGAGCAGAACAGAAATGTTCTAAGACTGATGGCTGCCAGGATCTTCACTTTTTCTAAAATGGGTTTTCAATGTGTGCCTCTGACTGATGTGTTTTGATGTCACCTTCAGGTGGTCTTAAACATTTCCACTTACAAAGGAAGCAACTGATCAAAACTATGTGAGGTCCATTGAAAGGGGAAGGGGAGATGATGCAAGCTGGGGATGGGGGAGGTTGGGTCTTTGTTGGCTTTCCTTGTCCTCCAGAATGTTTGAGCTGTTCATTTTTGTCTTCTCTCTGTCACAAGCCCCTCCTTTCTTTCGAATACGTAAAGTTCTCTTCTATGGTGGTAAGACCTCTCCTTTCTTTTAGTTTCCTGTGATTTATCTCTTAGTGTCAAGTGTCTCCTTTAGTGCCTAGATGGCCAGGTAGTCCTAGTAGCTGTACTTTGGTTTATGCTTCTGTGACTGCTTTGCATCTTCTTCTTCTGCAGCTTAGAAGTGTTTTAGATGTCCTAGAAAACAGGAAGAAGCTTGAATTGCTTGCTTTTATTGCATTGTTTAATTTTGAGGAACTAAATCTGATTTAAGTCCTTTTTACATCCAAGTCAGACCTTTCCTCAGCAGGAACAGCACTTTCCACGTGCGGGAGCAGCAGCTGGCAGCAGCACACATCCGAGTTAATGAAGTTATAATTGTCCATCAGTTTCCTCACTCACAGGGAGCAGAGCAGGCACAGTTATTGCTCTGTTTGTTTCCAGTTTTAGTTCTGCAGAGGGAGTTCTCATCTTCTTCTACCATTGCTCGAAGTATAGCAGAGGGTCAGCAGTTCAGATGCTGAGTATACTCCTGTTTTCTTAGTGCTCAAGAAAGATATGAGGTTATTAATGTAAAACAGGAATGGACTTTACACAGTTCCCTGTGGAGTGAAATGGACCATTGTACATGTAATTTGTCCATTGAACCATCAGTCCTGAGGATTATATCTCAGATATTGGGCATTTTAATCTCTTCCAAACAAAGCTAGGTTTCTCTTTCTTTCTTTTATTCTTTTTCTTTTTTTTTTTTTTTTTTTTTTGAGATTGTATCTGTGTGGGTCTGTCATGTGAGCTAGGGGAAAATGTGTATTATGCTCCTACAAAAGCTTGCAAACAAACCACTGGAACATTCAACTGCTTGATAGTTGACAAAAGTTTATAGAAATATTGGCATGAACATTTCTCTGGATTTTGTGTCTTCAGTTAGATAATTCACACTTGATTTGGACTTTATTCTTGTCATGTTGATGATGGTTCACGAGAGATGTGGAAGTTTCTCAATGTTTTGAATTAGTTGCAAGAATTCACATTTACCTGAAAATAGATAATGTTGTAAGATAGGCATGCCTATCAGTTAATAAGCCATTCAGAGTTAAGAAAAATACTCAGTCTTTTTAACATAGCTGAAACCTGTCTGCATGTGAGCAGTGATGCCCTTGGAAAGTTACATCATTGATGAGGTTTCCACGTTAAAGGTCAAAAGAAGAGTCTAAAGTAAAATACTGGGGTAAAAACCTGAGGCTAAGCCAAAATCATGTATGTTTTAGTGTAATATCTCACATTGTAGTCATGAACTAGCAGCTTGCTGTGGTGCTAGAGTGAACAAAGAAGCTTGGCACAAAATGTATTCCTGCTGTGAAACTTGGCAGAAGAAAGAGATGGATGCAAACAGGAGGCACAGGGGAGCGGCAGTGCAGAATTGATCACCTGATGATGCAGGGTCACAGTGCAGGCAAAAGTCAGCTGCTGAGTCCTCATATCATAAAAAAGGAATTAATTTTAATCTCTTCAAGGAAGATTTGGAAGAAAAGCAGTGCAAGTAGAAGGATCTGCCTGTGTAAGCACATGAGAGGTAGCTTGGGAGAAAGCATTGAGCTGCTTTTGGGAGAATTTAGCAAGTATTTTAAATACATAATTGTGGGCTGATCAGAGGTGGGAGTCAATTACTGAAAGATGGTAGTGTGGACGTAGGCTGTGAAGAGCCTTGAGAGTGAAGACGTGGACCCTACATTTCTCCTGATAAGGAAGGGGAGCGGTGGTCTGTGGAGATGATCTCTGCAGAAACGTAGGGCCAGTGCTTTAGTGGTGTAGGTGTGTGGGAAGAGTTGTGTTGTGGAGGTATAGGCATTATACAGGGAGAAACTGCATTTTCCCAGCATTTCCTGGGTACAAAAACATAAGGAAACCTGGCAGGAGGAAGAAGCTCAGCAGCAGACCCTGCTTTGTGGAAGAGAAATATTAATTTTTCCAAGTGGGAGCAGGGAAGGCTGCAGTTCCTGTGTAGCTCATTTGATCTTGTTTGAGTCACACTGTCAAACTCTTGGTGCTTTCTACTGTTGTCTCATTGGGAATGTAATGTAACATGCTGCTATTGCCTTTGTTTATATCCAAGAATGAACAGATTTGCTCGCCTTGATTTTTCCCCTGCAAAGATGGAGTCTCAACTGTGATATGTTAAATGAAAAGGCCATGAGACATTGCTCTGTTTTTATTGCTTTGACAACAAAAAATGTTCAACAAATGGAAGTATTAATTAGAGATACAGAAAAATCTCTAGAGCCCCAATAGTCCCAACCTCCAAGAACTCCTGCCTGCTGCAAAAACCCTGTGTTGTGAAGATTTTGTGGCTCTATAGGTGCTTCATCCTCAACACTCTTGCATTCTGCAGACCTGCTTTGTGAGTCCTTCCCATGCCTGGTGTGGTTACAGTGGTGAATTCAGACCTAACTGCTTTTTTTCCCCTTCCTTACAGAGCATGAGAAACACAGACTGTGTAAAAGTGCAGACTATATGAATTTACACTTCAAAGTGAAGTGGCTGTACAATGAATACGTTCGTGATCTGCCTGCCTTCAAGGGAAAAGTGCCTGAATATCCAGCGTGAGTGTTTTAAGTCTCCTCTAGTAAATCCCCACTATCTATTTCCTTTTGTTACTTTGGCTGGTAGGGTGGCCATTTGGATCTCCTGCGGCTTCAAGATACATCATTTCTTACCTCTCAGTTTTCTGTGTTTGTGTGCATGTTTTTCCCCTGTGGTGTTCTGTGCCACTGCCCCTCACCCAGCTCAATCCGTTATTGCGCAATATCTCCCAACATTTCCAAAGCTCAGCAATGGCATGGACAGACTTCAAGCTACTCTGTGCCTGCAGTGTGGGCAGTTCTTGAATAGAAGATGTGTGCCTACAGATATGCTTTATGAATATATACTGTACATGGATGTCATATGTACACACACACACAACAGGATTTGTAAGTAAAGATAATATTTTTCTTAGTAAGACTGGGTGGCTTAGTTGGAAGCTTCAGATAAGCTGTTGCTCTTGAGCTCTAAGCAGTTGTTTGCAGCTTCTAACTTTAAAAGAGCAACAATAGATTTCAGACCTGGAGAAGTTGTATGAGACCAAAATGTTGTGAGAAGGTGTATGAGACCAGAAGGTTGTCTGAACAACTTGGGGAAAATGGTGTAGCTAGAGTCCCACCCCTGCCTCAAGCAACAGCTTGCATCCTGGGTCTTAGAAGTGCTTTATCTGGTTTTCAGAAGCTTTCAGTGATGTTTGCTTCACAATTCCTTTTATGCTGTGTTTCACTGTTACTCCTTCACTGGGTTTAAGGATTTAACATACACTGTCCTTTTCACCCCCTCCAAATCTTTCTTGCTTCAGTTTGAGCTTGTTATAGCCTATATATAGGCTGCACATAGAGAATAGATTGTTCTGCTTTACAGTAGCAAAATGCTTTTCTCATGCTTCTTTATGGTCTTCTGCTGGTTCTTGTTTGTTCCTAGCTTTCCTTCTAAGTGGGGTATACTCACCCTTTCAGGACAATTTGTGTCTGAACGTAACAGTTGGCCTTAAATATTGATGTTTCATCTAGACCTTGCCATGCATTGCCTTGCAGGCAGTGCTGTTGCTTTCATGTGTCATGTGCTGTGTTGAAAGCAACCTTTTTTATTTTCTTTTATTGAGAGATATTGCTGGCTAGTGGTGCTCCCAGTGGGCCACTGGCTGCTCTGCAGGCACCCTCAGATCTGCAGGCACCCTCAGCATTGTGCCCCACCACACTGCTGTTCCCACCCTGTACATGACTGTTCTGTGCTGTCTAAATGCAGCACTTTACCCCTCTTAACAAACACATTATTCCTGGACTGTGTTTCCAGTTTGGCACTTAGAATTCTCTTGCCATGCTGTTGTGCATGCAGTCCCTCAAGCCTGGTGCTAGCTGCATGCTAATCAGACTTGAGGCAGTTGGGCATAATTGCTCAGTGTGGGCTGTGGGCCTGATTAAGAAATCAGGTCAGCAAGAGACATAGGCTGCTCACTGAGCAGGGTGCTAGAGTGGCAGTCTCAGAAGCCCCTTTCTCTTTGCTGTGCCTCTGAGTCAGGGCAGTCTCATGCAAGCCATCAGATATTCTTAATCTCTCTTTTTCTCCTGTGTAATCAGGATAATGATGCTCGGTTTTGTTCTGCAGCCTGTTCTGCTCTGCTGGCCTTTGTGGTAGAGCTTCAGTGCTCATGTGCATTTGCAGCCACTGGCTTTGTTACTTCACCCTCCTGTTTCAGTACAATAGCCACATTGTCAGACATAGGTGATGTTTATCTCAACTGTAACCTTCACCTCTCACAAAGTATTTCCCTGATATGAATTGTCCTTTGATTTGCTTCATCACAAGTATTTTTAGCCACAGAACTTCGTTAAACAAAGGAGTCCACACGTCAGGTTTGCACGCTGGTATACTCCTTAGGTGAAACGAAATTGCTGCTCTCCAGACAATGGTTAGGCTGTTGATGCCTCAGGTTTTAGCTTTTATATTTTCAGATTCTGTACTGCTTTAGTGTGTAGATCTGAGGTTCATATTAGGAGAGAGTAAGCTCTCTTCACAGAGTATGGAGACAAAACAATTCCTTTTCTTGCTGGGGACCAAGGACAAATGATCCAAATCTCAGGCCCCAGAGCACAAACAATGGCAGAATGAAGAGAAAAAAAAAAAAGAAGCATGGGACTTCATAACCTAAAGCTATAACTGGACAATAAACTCCAATATGCTAATGGACCAGAACTTCTAAAAGTGAGAGACCTTGTGACTGGTCTTTCATTTTATGACCATTTTGGGTTCATCTTGGGTGTAGCCTGGCTGGGTTCTTACACTGGCCAAGGTGTATCCATTGAGGCCTTTTAATAAATACCTACTTTATTCTTTAACTCCATCCAGCCTCTGTTCTAGATCAGCCTTTACAAGGCATTGCTGTCTATCTACTTGTAAGGCAAAAGGCCATCCACAAATTCGCTTTTCCAGTTTATAAACTCTGAGAAACCATGTTCCTGGTAGCCTTGAGATATGAATGAACTAAGTGCAGGGTGCAAAGTATTGAAATTGAAGTTTTTATACTCCCTTTATTTTCAGAAGCTCAGAAGCATTTTCTGAAATGGACGTAGCTATATAACTAGGAGTGTATCTTCAAAATTTCCTCTCTGCCAGCTAAAAGCTGTGAAGTTTTCCTGAAAAACCCCAGCTTTTTAGGTGTGTAAATACATGCTTTGTTTAAATACTGATCCTAGTGTGCAGGTAGCATTGTGGATCTGCTGGAGACTGCCTCCTCTCTGGTGGGGGAAGATATTCCTTCCTTTGAGATCCTGTTCACTTATTCTGGCTCTCTTCACCAAACACAGTATTTATTATTTTGTTCATAGGAACCCTACCTGCCTTCTTGCCTCCATTTTTGTTGAGGCACAGGGATTGTTCCTTAGATACCCACAGCAAATGAGCAAGATTAATTCACCTGCAGTGTGTGACCATGAGGGAGCCAGGCTCATGGCCAAGCTGAAATGGTGGCCTTCTGTGTTACCTCACTGTTGTGCAGCCAGGAAAGATGAACTTACATTTAGTCCTGAAGTGCTGCTGCCTTTCCCAGCAGGCAGGACTGAAGTGTATTCTGTGCAGACCTTGTTTGAGTGTTTGACTGTGCCATCTGGAGCCAGGCTGTGCTGACCCCTGTGAGCACAGAATGTCTCTGAAGCAGCACCGTGAGCCACTGCTGTGTGTGCTGGTGGGTGAGTCATTTCAGCGTTTGCTTCCTGACCAATAGGTGAACCTCTGAAGGAGAAGATATTTGCCATATAACAACATTTCAAAGCTATTTCTGCATGAAATCAGATTATTTTTATTCATTTCTGTGCTAGGTAATTTTGCATATTGTTCTGGATATGTTACCTTCACAGTCTTCGGAGTCCCCTGACTTGCTCAGCAGCCCAAGCTGATAGTAAAAGAGGTATTTGGCCAAAGATAGTTCTAGGTCTGTGTTACAGCTCAAAGCATAGTTTGGTCCTGAATGTAGACATAGACTGGAAGTATTTGTAAATTATTTGCATCTCTTAGGATTTTGTGTCAGCCAGAGGACAAAATTGAGGCCGGTTTTGCAGATGTACTTACAGAATTTCCTGATCTAAGTGTTTCATTCAACATTCATAATAAACATCTTCCTGAAGGTAATGATTCCTTTAATTAGAGGGGGAACAAATACACCACTCCTACCCACCCAACAGTAGTTTTCTCTGCCACCTTTGCTTAGACAATTTGGCAAGACAGTTAGGTATACCGAGGCACTTGATTTTGTGTAGCAACATACGCTATCCATAAAAATGGGCAGTGTTCTCAACAGCAAATGGCTCTTTCTTGTGAATGTGGTGCAATAACTAAGGATGAATGATAATCAGGAAGTTGCTCTCCTTCTCAGAGTGAAAACTGTGGCTTTTGGCACAAGCAAGTAATCCTCCTTGCACGTTGACCTGTGACATGTGAAGCAGTCAGCAGCTCACAGCCTGGGAGCTGTGAAACAGGTGGAAGATGTATAGTTGCTTCCTTGTGAAGTGCCTGAGTTCCTTTCTAAGACTTAAGCTGTTTAAAATACACAATTGCAGTTTAAAAGAAAACGTTGAAAGCTTGAGAAACTTGCAGCAGACTTCAACATATGCTGACTTTTAGGAGCCTGAAGTGCCATTCAAAAGGAATTCTTCCAGAATACAGGAAGTCCATTTGTCTGTGACAGTGTTCCACTGTTGCTGTATATAATAAATAGGTCTACATAGACAGGTTGCTGTTGGCATTTTAACAGTGTCAGTTCCAATTTCCAGTATTAGCATTGATGTGCTTTATATTTCAAAGTGTAGAGATTATTTAAGGCTATCTAGTATGCTCTGCCTGTGAATTTGCTCTTGATCTCCCTCTCATGTCTGGCACATGCTTTCATGTTCTTTGCAAACTCAGCCCACAATTAGCACAATCTCTATGAACACAGCTGCCTGTGTAGGGAAGGCTGTACTCTGTAAAGCTCATATAATCATCTTTTGTTTGGACTGAATTACACGTGGACACTTCTTTCTCTTGTTTGTGAATGCTGTTTAGTAATATTTGAAATGAAGATTTGCTTCAGCTGTGCTGTGTTGGCACTTGCATGCAACAACCTCTAGACAGACATATAAATAAGGCTGTAAGTGCTGTGTTACTGCTTAAACACAGGCAACAAAAACACACACACATCCTTTTGTACTCTGTGTGTCCCTTGGAGCCGAGGACAGAGCGACCAGCTGTCAGATCCCATCACTGAAGCTGCTTCTCAGCTTGCCTATTTTCACACTGCCTGTTTGGTACACCCAAGTGAGCAGCAGGACAGGTGCCTGTGGTCTGGAGGTCTTCCTTGTGCTCTCTGGCACGTGGATGGAAGGGAAAAACATGACAAAGTGCTTTGAGGTGAAGCAAAGTTAAAAGGGAAGGTATCAAGAAAAGACAGGAAGAAGGACAAGAACAGCTCAAGTGATGGTAACAGGCCCTGTTAACTTGTGTAGAGGTGCGAGTATATTCAGGAACTTGGACTGCACACATGGGCAGCAGCATTCAGACAACAGCTTTCACAAGGCTTGCTGGGGTTGGGTGCTCCTCTTCCTGCTGTAACTTGCTGTCTTTGCTCCCCTGCAGGTGGTTTGAGCAGTTTGTGATGCAGTGGCTGGATGAAAATGAAGATGTTTCCTTAGATTTCCTGCACGGTGCTCTGGAGAGAGATAAAAAAGATGGGGTATGTAGGTCACTACTTGGCGCTACATCATACAGTGCACAGAACCAAATAAAACACTATAAATTCAGCTGTCTTATAAATGGAGGATGTGGTCCTTTTTGCTACCTAAACAACTGGGAAACTCATTTATTTTAGCACTTTACAGGTCACAGAGAACTTTTTAATAGCAAGGTGCATATCATTCATTTCTGTCTGTTCTGCTGCTGTTAATCTGTCAGCCAGTGGTTTGGTGCTCTCTCAGCTCTCTCTGTTAGGGAGAAGTAATTGAAATTGAAAATTGAGGCACTTAGCATGTACTTAGTCATGCAGTGAGAATGTGACCTTAATCCACTGACAGACCAATCTTACTCTTAATTTGCTGAGTATTGCCAATGCAGAGAAGAGCTTTCCTGTTATTCAGTGACTGTTGGCACTGTAGTCTGTGATACTCATGCAACATTCTGCTTAATAGCTAAATTTAAAAAAAAAATTAAAATAGCTCTTTACTCTCTCCTTCTTTCCTCATTAACTGGCAGGCAAACCATGCATTGCATTAAGGATCTCAACATCATCATACATTTCCCTGGTGCTTGTCACGATCATAGTTAGTGAAGGACAGTAAATTTATAATCCAACCAAAAAAGGCTATTTATCTCCTCTAGGTCTTCTTAAGAGTTTTTGACTAATTCTGAGGAAGATGTAGGTTTTGGTAAAATTACTGTGTCTTCAGTGTGGCAGATGATGGAAACACCCATGGGTGGGTTTATTTCAGATCTTTCCACTTGACAATGATTCTCTGTGCTTCTCTTTTAGTTCCAGCAAACATCCGAGCACGCTCTGTTCTCTTGCTCAGTGGTGGATGTGTTCACCCAGCTCAACCAGAGCTTTGAGATCATTAAGAAGCTGGAGTGCCCAGACCCTGTCATTGTTGCCCACTACAATAGGAGATTTGCAAAGGTAATACCCTCAGCATCCAGATGGTTATCTTTTCTTAATGGGCTGTAAGACAGTATGATTTTTTTTTTTTTTTTTGCTTCCTGGAGTTCTTCTGCAGTGGTAGAGGACAAGTAACAGTGCTCATGTCTTTTCTTCACAGACTATTGGGAAAGTGCTGATGCAGTATGCTGACATACTCTCCAAGAGCTTTGAGTCCTACTGTTCCAAGGAGAAACTGGTGAGTTATGCTGAGCTTCCCTTTTCCCTCAAAGAATCATATAATTGTCCTGATGAAACCAGACACACACTGCACCTGACCATGGTGATGGTGTAAATATTTGCAGTGTTGTTTTTTATCATCATCTGGGTGCTTTTGAAGTTCGAATTCTGGCTTGGACCTAAAATAAAAACAGGTCCTGAAGATGATATGCAGGGCATGGAGACTGTCAGGTCCCCTCGAAATTAGCTTCCACACTGCGTGGAAGTTTAATCACACACTGTGTGACTAAAAAAACCCAAAAGTGGGCACGATTGCTCTGTAGGTCTGGTAATTAGAGAGATCTTTTCATCTGGGTATTCTGAAAATGGGAACTGACCATACCATTTCAAGCTGGAAAAAAATTGATTTTTTAAAAATTATTTTTTAAAATACATGTGAGTGCTGAAATCTCTGCATGCAGTGTCTCCTACGTAACTCTCAGATCTGGTGGTACTTGGGAAAGGATGTTGAGGCACAAAGTCTCCCACTGGTGACAGTGTTGGCATCCTGAACAGTCACCTGCTTTTGTCCCTTCAGCCCTGCATCCTGATGAACAACATCCAACAACTGCGGGTGCAGCTGGAGAAGATGTTTGAAGCCATGGGTGGTAAAGAGGTAAGAGAGCTCAGAGTCTGGGTGTTATCCTCATTCCTCCTGCACTGTTGTTGCTGGGTTGTTTGAAGACTGCAGTCACGAGGTGAGCCTTGGGACACCTGGCACTGTGAGTGTGGGGAGACAGCCATGACTGAAGGCTTCCCAACAAAATCTGTCATCAAATGCAGGAGCAAACATTTTGGAGTACAGAATAGCATAGAAAAGGAAAGAAAAGATTGGCCATCACATGGGCATGGCTGATGGAGGTCTCTGTACTGTGGGCATTGAATCATTTTAGATGTCATATAAATGTGGGACAGTGCCTTTAGCATGAAATGTCCAGTGTGTAATACATTACAGACATGCAAATGAGTTCTCTGTTCATGTTTTGAGGGATATTCAGATGTGTCCTGTTGTTATGAGATGGTAATTTTTACAGAAATAATATTTTACTCCTCCAGGTCACTGTTTTTGTTCTGCTGTAATATATGTATATTTTTTTTCTCTTCTTTTTTCATTGCTTTTCAAGATTCAGGAAGATGAAGAAAAGCCTGCTGATGCTGATGTTAGGAAAAATTATTTTCTAGTGCATTTTCTTTGGTTGTGTTGTGATAGAATCTGTGCTATGACCTGTACGCCAAGAGAAAAGTCAGCTTTGCTGATGGACAGCTCAGTTTTTGCCTGTATTGCTTTTCTAAATCTTGCTTGTGCTCAGTGGCAGAATTCTGTGAAGTGGCAAAAATCTCAACAAATAGATTTACCCCATGAGGCAAGGAAAACTGCTGTCATTCTTTCACATGTCACCTCAATAATCCTAATTTCTGAGTCCCACATCAAGAACTAGCATAATATGCTTCCTGCTGTAATAGCAGCAGTAGCTAAATACTCATTTTTGGAAAAGAATAAACTTGTGATGAAATGTTTGCAAAGTGGCCTATAAAAGTTTAATGCCTGTGCATATAATTTCCCTTAAGGAATCAGTTTGCTACTATTTTCCGTAGTGGTAGCCATTAAGTAGGGTTTCCCTATTTTTAAAATTGAAAATATCCCTTGATACTGTATTAAATAAAGAGAGTAAAAAGGTGTTTCTTGAGGTTATTGGCTATTGTCCCTAGACTAAATCTCATCCCTGCATTCTACCCTTTAAAACCTTCCACTGGAGGTGTAAGTAAGGTAAAAAAGGTGTAATGAACTCACTGTGGAATCAAAAGACTGGAAGGGGAGAGAAACCCAGACAGTGAAGAGTAAAACAGGAAGAAATGTGGCAAACACACTAAGAAGCTGGGGGTTTTTTTGGGTTTTTGTTTTTTTTTTTTTTATTTTCTTTTCAAATGGTGCTTATTGCACTTCATAGGGCTGCCACTGATCACCAGAAATAAATTGTGTTGTATTAGGTGCCTGCACTATCTGCTGCCCCCGGGGGTTTCCCGCTTGGTGACTGTGTAGTACATTGCTTCTTGACTCAAAACCTGCCAGGTTCTCTGTTTTGCTAGAGTAAACAAGGTCTTGTCCTAGTTTGCATAGTCTGTTGGCTGCAGATTGAACCTGACAATTGGGTAACAATAGGTGAGACAACAGTTTTGACGATAGAACTGACTGGAAATGCATCTGTGGGTTCTGTCCTCCTTCAGGAAGGACAGTTCTTAATTTCTGTGGCAGATTTATTCTGTGGTCATCTGTCCATGACACAGTAGCTTGCACAAAAGTAAACATTATCCTGGCTGCTCTGTGCAAAAAAACTTCCTTGGGAGAGTAAGAAACTACCATAGTGGTGTGCCCTGGTGTTCAGCTGTTCAACTTCTTATGTTCTCAAAGGTGTTCTTGAAAGCCAGGTACCAAATATTCTGTTGTTCCTGTGGCAGGTGTGTTACTTGTGCCATGTGTGCAGCCAGACCTTCAGACTGGTTTCAGTTACTGTGTGCTTGTGGCTTCATCTGCTTCTGGTTCCCAGATTCATCTCTATCTGCAGCTGTAGCTGTAGCACTGCACAGTTCTGGAAAGCTCTGAAATACTGCTGCTATGTGGTGTTCTTTGCTAGTGGGTCCAGAACACGCCCCTAGGGAAATTCAGGTCACTTATTCCCTTTGGCAGTGATGGAAATGAAGGCTCACCTGTGGTCACCCTGCACTGTAGTGGCATAACATGGAACACAAGTGCTTGCCCAATACTATTTATTGGGATTGGGCCCTGGATATAGTGCCTTTCTTTACACTCTCCTCCACCTGCTGCCCTCATTGAGTTATGGTACCTTTTCCCTCACTTTTCTTAGTCTTTTCTAAACTGTAGTACTGAAAACAGGGTGAAAATTGCCAAGCATCTCGGAGTTTAATGTCAGCATCATGTGGTCTGTGAACATTACTCCTCAGAAGCAGTAAGGACAGCAGCAGAGCTTTAGGAAACTCTCTTTGGAGGGATTCCCTTGGTCGAGGCAAATATTTATAGAGTAAACACATATGCATACACAGAGAAAAATACTTTAAATAAATTTTAGGAATTAGGATAAATGCTTTTCTCTTCCTTCTGAACTGTATTGATCTCATGGGATCAAAACTGTTTCATCATGACTCAGGAGCATTCTCAGACATCCCAAAGGCATGTGTTGGAAAGGCAGTGTTTATGAAGTGGCAGATAGCATTAAAAGCATAATGAAAAGTGTGAAACTGGGGGGTGAGTCCTGGATATCTTTTGAAACCTTTTATTTCTCTGAACCATCTCCAATACAGCAGCAGAGCAGAGATTATAATTTAGGTCTCTGCTGGGATGGGCTACACACATTCAGTGGTAGTGTTTGCCTGAACTTGGCCCCATTTATTTAATTATTCATACTTTACCTAATAAAACCTAATGTGACTTGCATTTTCTACCCACATCTGTGGTTTTCCATCAGACTTCAGCCTGCAGTCCATAATTTTGCTTAGCTTTTCATGAGTAATGAACTCATGGCAGTGAAATTAAAAGGTGCTGTACTGCATTGCACACTGCTGGAGTCTAGATGTAGTGTGAAAGACTAGTTTAAAACATTTCTACCCCTTTTTTCTGCAAGGGAAGCATGTGAGCTGAGTATCAGAGACAAGCACTGCCTAAGGAACCCAAGCAATTAGCTGCTGAGCAGCAGCATATTGTCATCATACAATTTTCATGCCTTTGGCTTAAAACTAATCTTCACAATTAAAGCTTCAGGAAACTCTCCTCTTAATGCTTCGCAAGGGTGAGCCCACATTTTAAATCCTGAGTTCACCACCTGAATAACAAATTGCGGGACAGCTTAGAAACATCCAAGACTTACATAGAAATATGCTCAAAGGATTTGTGATATCTAGTGTTTGCTCCTCTTTAGCATCCCGCATGCCATAGCTAAGGCTGCCCTAGTGTTTGAGAAGTTGGCAGCTATTGTTTGGATTCAGTGCTCCATGTTTTTTACTCTTGAATCCTGTAGGAAAGTGGGGAGATGCCTGAAAATTCAGTGCATGTCCTTAAAGGGGAGTTGGAGCTGCTGAGCTCCCAGGGGCTGGTGGAGGGAGGCAGACCAAAAATCAGCAGCTTCAAACTGGAGGCAGATGAACTCCATAACTTGCTAAAGCTAAAATATGTTAGCAGGGCATAATTCTTCAGCTGCTGATATGCCAGATCAGACCTGATGATTTCATAAGGTCTCTGCCTTTTATAGACAGGAATTGATTAACATCTTTAGCTTTCTAGGAGGCAAGAGTCATGTCTCTCCACCTACACCACTTACAGAGAAACCATCCAGTTCTGGCCACTCGCACTTCACCAGTGTATGTGGAAACCAAAGAAGAACTAATTCCATCTCCTGGAAAATTTGGAAGCCCATCACTGCAAATTCTCAGGCTCAGGGATTCTTTTTCATGCATGAGGAAAGGATGAGAAGATCATCCTAAATTCAACTTGATAGTGCTTTGGTATAAAAGCCACCATTCAGATGAGCAGAGGACTTGAGATTCCAGCTCTAAATGGGTTCAGATGAGACTTTGAGGCCCAGATTCTGTCAAAAGCCAAGTCCCAAATATTTTCAGCACATTAATGGAGACTTGATTTCTTCCCTGAAGTTTAATATGGGATTAGCTTTTCCCTCTTTGCACCTCAGTTTTCAGCATCACACATTTAGCCTCAGACACAGAACTGTAGGTATGCCAGACATTATTTCTACTGGAATTGAAACATTTCCTCAGAGATCAGAAGCTACCTCAGTGTGGCTACTGGCCCATGTTTTGCACAGAGAACTTTTCATTCTTCCTCTGAGTTATCTCTCATATACCCACAGAATGGAGATCATAAGCCTTCTGAGAGAAATGGATGTGGATGTGACATGTGGCAGTGACCCAGCTGCCTAATCCTGTTTTCTGCTATACCAGCCAGATTTATCATGCAGTCCAAGTACATTTCCTGCTATCAGTGATAGCTGATATGCTTAAAATTCATTGACTGAGCAGCAACAGCAGCACCGTTGTGGGTTCATTTAAGCACTCTTATCAGTGCTTCACCACATTGGCCAGGTTTGCAGTTAATACCGCATGCTGCAGTACTCAGTAACTGACATGTGATTTATGTGTGGGAAACAGCAGTACACACCTACCAGCACCTTCCTAATGAACTTATATCACACTCAGATAATTCCCCAGACTTTGCTTTTGTGCCAAAGCAGGCCAGTGCCTAAGCATTAACCATCAGTAATGCGTTATGTGGAGTCCTTGCTCCCTAGAAGCAGTTGCTGACAAAACAACAGCTTTTCTAGCATGACAGGGAACTTTGTGGATGCTGAACCAGAATGCTTACTGCCCAGGTTTGGCTTCCTGAGGATGAGGCTGAGCGCCTCAAGGTTAGATGTGGGCAGTTGTCTTGCCAGTTGTACCCAGAGAGCTGTGTGTGAGCTCGTGTTCTGGAGCAGTGAGAGTTCTTTACCACAGATAATGGAGCTCCCCATGGCAAAGCGTTGTGTCAGCTGTCTCTTCTTGCAGTACTGGGACAACAGTGCATTTGCTATGAGAATGATCAGTTTGCAGTGAAATATAACAATGAGGGGAAAGCTTCGAGGTAGCCAGGGAGCTCTCCAGGCCACCTCACAGTAAAATAAATCATGCACTGTGCAGTTCACGAACCAGGGCAACAAGTTGTTAATCCTGACCTCAAACATCATCTAGGCTCTGCATCTGATAACTTATAAAGAAGTAGAAGTGAATAGTGAAGAATAATTGTCTTGTGCCAAATTCTTCTGGATTTTTTTTCCTGTGACTGGAAAAGCAGTTAATTGAAATGTTTTGATGAATCATGAACTGGTCCTACCTCAAATCTGTCAGAAATGGCTGAAATCAGAGGGCAATTCAGTGCCATTAATAGTAGAGCAAATCAGGCAGCTTGTGACTCACTGTGCCTTTACGCAGTAGGAGGGAAGGATTAATGTAAGGGCAAGAGAAACCACCACCACCAAATGCTGTTTTTATTTTGTTACCTACAAGCTTGGCTAGAATGAATGCTGATTGTCATGACATTAGCTTCCTTCTGCCGTCACAGAGCAAGAGTGTTGCAAAGATGATAGGAAAAGAAATTTAATAAAGGAAAAATAATCAGAGGCAGCAATGCCTAAAGTTACAACGCCTAAGTAATCATCGTTTGCTTGATTGTTGGTTCTTACTTTAATTACTTTTAAAATTCTGATCCAGAAGTTTCATTAGCACAGGTTCAAATGCATAATAGAGTCAATTTTCCATGCCAGTTTACAACAGGAAAATGAGCAGATCAGATTCCAAATCCCCTAAGGCTCGGCTTTCTCTGACAGATGCTGAAGCAATATGAAGAGGGCTTCAGCACTGATTTTAGAGGTGGGAACTCCTGTCGCGTTCAAATCCTGTATAGATGGATATACCATAAAAGTCTAAACTGATTTTTAACCACGGTACTGGTACCTGGCTCATTACATTCCTAAAGAGATGCTCTACCTAGGAGGAAGCTTTTTGTTTTACAAATGTCTTGCTTGCCTGCATACACAGGCAAATCTGTTTTACAAGTTACTTTTTATGAGCAAATGATGCCAAAGCATTCATCCTGTGTTGCTAAGTGTACACACAGGTATGTTGCTCAGAAGTGGCTTGTTTGAGGCTGGAGGGGTGATGGCTGGAGGGGAGCTGGAATACAAGACTCTGCAAATCATGTTCAATTTAAAAACAGGTGGCTTTGCACTGATAAGAATGGAGGAAGAACTTCCTTACAGAACCTGCCAAGGTGTCAACAGCATTCATGTAGTGCTTGGGGAACTTGTTTTTTGTTTTCCTCTGAACACTTGTGTACAAAAAGCTGTCTGGTTCCATTTGCAGGTAGAGCTATGTTTGCTCAATACCAGTAGCTGAGATTTTAGTTTCCAAAAATGATCAACAAAAGTGCACAACAGCTTCTGCCATGATATCGTGGCCAGATTTTCAAAACAGCTGGGGTCCAACCTTCTGAAAGCAGTGACTGAGTCAATCTTCAGTTAAAATACTTGATGGCAGGAAGGAAGGTGAAATAGCTTCTTTCAAGATTATACATGGAGAAATGCACAAGTGGTAACAACCAGTCTGCAAAGCCTTGTGTCCTTCTAGACTCAGAGAGGTGACATGACCTGTGAGCCCAGGGCAAAGCACAGTACTTGATGGATTCTCAGCCCTACATACACTCTGGGCCACAAGGAGTTCACATTCCCTTTCTTCCTCAACTTCACAAACATCAGGAACGATATTGAAGGGTTATAGGAGCCTGGGGAAATTACTTGCTGCTTTTTAGGCAAATATCTGCTGACTGTTTCACAGCTTCTGTAGCAGCAGCAACACGCAGTGGAGGAGAGCATCCTACCTGGCAGAGTCCAGTGGGGATAGTTCACCTGCTTATTAAGTGTAGCCTCAACAGGGAAGAGAAGCACTGCAGAGGACAGCGGACTGCCCTCTGTGTTCAAACTTAAATGCTTTTTTTTTCATCCACAGTTGGATGCAGAAGCAAGTGACCATCTCAAAGAGCTCCAGGTGAAGCTGAACAATGTTTTGGATGAGCTCAGTGCAGTGTTTGGTAACAGGTCAGTACTACAAAGTCCTTGTCTTTGAAGCATTCCTTTCTTTTATCTAATCTCATTTAGTCAGGTTGCGAAAGAAAAGAAACTCCTGTGAACTGCATTGTATTTTTCTTTTCTTTCCTAAATTTATGGCCTTTAATATACAGAGACTATCTATAGAAGTGAGAAACATTTTTGAAGTATTTCTCTTCCTGTATTTCTCTGCTTGGAAATGTAGCACAGAGATCTCTCAACTGTGAAATGTATTTGAATTACACAAAGTGATTTTTTTTTTCAGTAAGTAGTTCTTGTCAGTAACAGAATTTCCTGCTCCTTTACTGCTCAAAAAGCAGTTTCCAGCTTAGTGTTTATGGAGCAGTATTCTTGTTTAAACATTCTGCTCTAAATGTATGAAACAGCTGACTGATTTCTGATTGTTAAATGAATAATGGAATAAGAAGGAAACAGGTTTAGAATCTGAGATTGGCCTGTTCTAAAGCTTCTACAAATGTTATCTAGTGTTTCAGAGAGCTGTCTTAAGCATTGCCAGAGAAATTGGTGAGAATTAAGCTTTATTGCAAATCATGTTTTCATTTACCTGAGGATAAAATGAGCTCAACATTATAAGACTTTTGTAGTGAACTACAGAGCATGTCACTTAAGTGAAATCTAAAATACAGAACTACTGACTGATCTTTGAAAACAACCACTTCCCATTACAAACCCCATTCATTTCATGTTGTGCTGCATAACAGGATTAATGCAGGCATGAACTGTAGTGTAGCTTGAACATGGGCTAGGCAGATAAAATTGTACCAACTTGGCCTCCTGGGGTCAACAGGTTTGCAATTCTTATGGCTAAAAAATCATAGTGGGATTTGTCAAAAACTGTTTGAATTTCACCACACAAAGCCAAGCAGGGAGATAAGTGAGCAGTTCCCATGGCCAGTAATGAATGCTACAGCAAGAAATGGAAAGACTCAAACTGTAACTGAATGGAATCAGCAAAGTTCATAATTAGGCACAGAGTGACTGAGAAATAATGATTAGGCAGGTGAATACTTTTAATCTGAATATTGTGTCCATGGTGCCATTGCTACAAAACAATTTGGGGGCAATCTTGACATATGATAATGTGATTTAAAGAGATTATCCAGTATCAGTGTACATATTGGAGAGTGTTTTAGAGAGATGAGTCAGCCAGAGATGCAGCCAGTCAGATGTCTCAGGTGCTTAATTTATTCTTTAACAGTCTTAGAGAGTGAAAAGTAGAGCTGCAGTTCACTATACAAGCATGATCTCCTAAAGGATAGAAACCTAGGAGATAAGGCAGATATCTGCAATATTTTGTGCAGAGTCTGTAAACAGTTACTCGTTCATCTCTGTGCACACCTGACCCTGCAGATCTTAACTCTTCTTCCTCTGTGTGAGATTAGCTGTGTTTGATGAGAAGGCAGCACATGTCCAGAGAGCCTCACTACCCTTGTGCTGAGAGAGGATTTTGTCTGGACACAGAAGCATTTTCTACTTTGAGAGGAGATAAGTCTTGGAAGGGTTTATCCTTCATGCAAGGCTAGCTCCTGTTTGTTCTTGGAGGCTGTAGGAGTGAAGGAAGGAATTCCTGGAGGAATTAGGGAGCAGCAAGCCCTGTCTAACAGCATAGGTGAAGTTGTTTTTTTAGCTTGCTGCTGCCAAGGGCTCCTGTTAAGCTGTACATTTACACAAGCTTCACTTTCAGGTGAACCTGTTGCCACAGTAACTGATCTGTTATTTTTCATAAAATTGGCAATCATTTTCACTCATAGCACATTTTATCCATGAGGCCATTGTTATTTTCCATCCTTGACCTGGGGAGTTTAAAGCATCTTGAAGCAAGGTCCTGCAGTTGATGAGGCAGTGGGAGAACTGTGGGGTGGGATTGGCCTGTGACAGAGCAGGAACCGTTAATGGCACATGAATTTTTTTATGCTCTTTTATTTGATGTGGCTTAGGTCTCTGGTTAAGCTGACATTGCAGCCACAACTGAATGCTGCAGGACTCTTTCTGCTAGAAAGAGAGCACATGGGAGACAGCTCTGGAGTTTTTCCAGGGAGAGGCAAGCTAGAATTGAGCAAGAAGGACCACGAGGCTAGAGGTAGCAGAGCAGGAAAGGTGACCAGGTGGAGAAGGAAGGTGAGAGCCATGGGACACTCACACCCAACCCATAGCTGTCCTGGTGGCTTGCACATAGAAGTTCAGGTCATTTATGCAGATGTAAAGCTGGCTTCCAAACTTTTGTACCTCCTCTTAAATCTTTACCCTAGCTCCTAACACTGGCTTCTCTTCCTGGCTTCAAACTTCTGTGCCATTAATGGGTAGCTAAATGTCACTTGTAGTGCCTGTTGTTAGTAACTGTTCTCTTAAATGTCAAAGCATTTTCCTTTATTTGCTGAATTGATTAGTTGTCAGCTCTGCTGATCTATTCATAATTTTTAATCATTGCATTATTTAATCTTGAATCTCCTCTTAGCAGTAAGAGGTGGAAAAGTAATTGTGGTTTAATGCCTTGTGTGTCACTTCGTTACAGGGAGACTGCACTTTGCACAGCTGGGCCCCACATCCCAATTTGACATTTGGCATGGGCTGTATGGCAGTGGACTGGTTTGAGCTGGTGCCTGCCTTCAGGCTCTCTCTGTTATTTTAAGGACTTAAGCTATGATGGGTCATAACTGGATTTCTGCTGATGGACTCCTGGGTGCTCAGAGCAGGGCATGCATTGTCATTGCTCCATGTGATATTCCAGTCTCTGTGGTGGAGAAAGCAAAGGGTGCAGCAGGGTGCTTTGAACTAGGGATAACAGTGTTTCTTGAGGTCAGAAAAGGATCATTTCTTGCTGCAAGATGAATGAACAAACTTCTCTCAAATATACTTGTGTCTCCTGTTTAGAGGTGGTCAGCTGTGCGTGGGTGGTGGGCATAAGGAACTGGAGATCATGCCCCTTGGTAACAAATACAGTAAGGAAAAGAGCAGCAAGTCTTGTGAAAGAAAAGTGTGAGACTGAGTGAACTTGAAATTTTTTACCTTGTATTTCTGCCACTAATAATTGTTTTTGCCTCTCTTCTATCTGTGCAGTTTTCAGACACGGATTGATGAATGTGTCAAGCAAATGTCTGATATCCTCTGTCAAGTGAAAGGGACAGCAAATTCTGCTGCTAATGCCAGAAACACAGTTGCACAAGATGCAGATAATGTCCTGAGGCCACTGATGGACTTCCTGGATGGAAAGTAAGGGAGTGTTCAAATATATGTTACACATACAGTTCATTGGATTGGAACGAGACAGAGGGGAAAATAGCTCCATTTTCTTGGATTGTCACTGAGATTTCCAGTCTCCAAATTTTCAAGAAGAATCAATAGCTTTTCTTCCCATATCTGCTTCTCACAAGCCATGGATGGGCTCTTCAGCCTCCGTTCAATCCAGTTATGACCCAAAGCACACTCCAGTTATTCTTTCTGCCTCTGGCAATTATAGCAATCAGCAAAACACACTGCTGATCAAGTAGTGAAAAAGACTGAAATTCTAAATTTTCTAGCTGTGGGTTTTTTCCTACAGAGATTTTATTGTAGCCAATTAACAAGCATATTGCAAACAGTGCTTATGTACTTGATATATATTCTACTCATATCACAGTCCTGTCAGACGTGTATTCTAGTCATACCTGCTGCTGTTCTGACTAGCAAATAAGCTTCTGAATGATGGGACATGAACATCATCCAATGGTGGATCCATTGCTTTAATTAACTGTTGCATTAGCGCCATGCAGCATGATTCAGCTGGACAAGGACAGTTAAATGTTCAAGCCAAGTCTTTGAACTGCAAAGAGAAACAGTTTTTTATCTTTGTACAAGCTAAGCTTAATGCTGATGCACATCAGTTCTTCATTTAGTAAGGGATGACCAGCAATTTTCATAATAAATAATAAATGCTGCAAGAGATATGAAGCTTTACAAGTTTAAAACATAAGGGGTTTGGTTGCTCTTAGTGTTGATTATCCTGTCTTTTTTGGGTCACTGTGTTCTAAGTGACTCTCTGCAGCTGTCATTACATCTAGGAGCCTTCTCATTTGATCATTTTCCATGCCTGCCTTCATGAACCCCGAAAATCCATATTCCTTTTGTACCATTGGGAATGTAGTTTGCTACAGGCTTGCCATCCAGCTGTGGAGCAAGTAACTTTTATTATGATAATCCACGCTTGGATTATTTTCTTCCCTTCTTTACAGAAGGAGAGTATCTTTTTAGTGCCTCCTGCATCCCACCCATACCAGTCCTGTCCCTGTTTGTTTTGTTCATTTACTGTCTAACCAGCTGTGGGAAGAAGGGAAGTTGGGAGAAGATGTTACACGGTGGAGAGGAATCAGCTGTTTTAGTGGTACTGGCCACAGAGTTCCTGTTCACAGTGTGATCAGTAAATGCTGAAGTTCAGCAGATGTTTCAAAGAAGATTCTAGCACTTTTGGCCTTTTTTATAGCCTGTACAACAATAAAGGAAGAAAACCTAGGGAAATAAAGCTCCTTGTGTTAGAGCAGATAAACACATGGCAGGTGATTGGTGAATGCAGTCATGACAAAATATGGAGTTGTCTAAGAAATATTTTGGGGTGGTTTTGGAGGTGAAAGATTTAGCAAACTGTAGCAGCTTTCAGAAGGTATGCAGGAATTTCTGCACAACACTCTGGGAAGTGTTAATTTAGGCATTCATCAAAAATCATTATAGTAACCCCTTGAAGCTTAAAACCTATCATTCTATATTTGTAATTTTTTTCTGTATACTCTATAAACCAAATATGTCTTCTTGAAGGGATCCTCTTCAATGGTAACTGCTCTTATTTGGATCATATGTACTATTCCAATTATTATTATATGTATTATTCTGCCTATCACCAAGTGACACCTTCTGTAATCCCCAGGACAAGAAACAGAAATTATTGAGATTAGAAATGTCAATCATCCATTTTGTGGTTTTAGTGTTTTTAGTGCTAGAACTCCAACAGTGAGCACACATTCTATGCTTTAGAAAAGGGAGTATTTTTTTACCCTTAAAGCAATTGTTACGAGACACTGCTTTGGATAGGGCACTGAATCTTCCATATGCAGCTCCTTTTTCATTGGGTATTGTGCTCTTTGAACTTACTCAGTTCTTGCTCTCTCCCTGCAGCCTGACACTGTTTGCAACTGTGTGTGAAAAGACAGTGTTGAAACGGGTGCTGAAAGAGCTCTGGAGGGTGGTAATGAACACCATGGAGAAGCTGATTGTGCTGCCTCCTCTTACAGACCATACGGTAAAGCTTTTTATCCTTCCTGACTCATACCAGAAAGTGTTGCCATTGCCTGTGTAACTCATCCCCCTGACCTAGTGAGTCATCCATCCAGGTAAATTTGTCTGCATGTAGCCTGCCTGAGGATGGAAAAACATGTCTGTAAGTTGGTAAAGAAAGGGAGCATCTCTATTTATGGTAGGGTTTCAAGATACAGAGCACACTCTAGAAGAAAACACAATTCAAAATCCGTAATCCAAAAGGAGTTTCTGTCCAGTGTATCAGTTTGCACTGATTAGTGGTTTGCAGTCCTCTAAGGAGAGCTGTCTGTCTTTGTGGGAATTATGGAACAGTTAGGCTTCCTGGCCTTAGGTCATGACCTGCAGCCACTTTTGCCCTATCATCTGTTAGCCCGAGTCTCTCTCTATATAGATGTGGTTGATTTGAGCTTGATTTTTAAAATCAACCATCCCCCATTTTACCCCCACAGAAGGTTTAAACACCAGGATTGGCTGGCAGGATTTCTCTGTGATGCTGGGAAGTTGGAAGTGAGTCCAGATAGTTTTTCTTCAAAGGCAGTCTTTTATATAATTGTTCAGCTGTGTGGACATGCTGGATGAATGTGTGTTGTGAATGTAGTGCTGCTTTTAACAATGGAAGATTAACTCCTCCCCAGTTCTGAGAAACCAGAGAAACTGATTAAATGTCAGTCATGCATGCCTAGCTGCTCTGGGGGATGACATTCAGTTGGAGGCAGTGTGAAGTTTGGGATGTAACCTCATTATTTACAGATGATCCAGAACTTCTTTTCATCTGGCTATTAGAGTGAACTTGCAGTCTGTGGCTCAGTTATGCAGCCTTACTTTTCTCCCAGTGGTGGGTAGAACAATAGCGCTTTTCACTATTCAGCAGTTCCCTCACATATCTGCACTGGGATTCTTGGGTTGCAGTGTCCAGGGAAGTGATGCAAACCTGCCTCTTGCTATAGGTGTCTCTTGCTCTGAGAGGGAAGGCCCTTGTCTCTGGCCTTGATAATGATGATTTTAAATAGAACTGCTGGGATGAAGTGCACTGTTATACCTACAACCATGAAATTAGCATGAAGTATAATTTGCTGAAGACTGCTCTCTCTGAGCTCAGATTTGGAGTAATCATTTCTGCTTCCCTTTATGATTTGTAAAGAAGAAAAAGCAAATAAGTTTAGGAAGGTGAAATTTCTTTGTCTTGGTTGAATTGCTTTTAAAAAGGAGTCTTTGAGGGCAGGTGCTAAAATCATCATGTAGAAGCAGCATTAGCATGACCCATTTGGAATGTAATCACTGAGATCAAGGGCCTCAGAGAGAACTAGGGAGGAACTGTTTGAGCTTTATGCTTGCTAGTTTTGGATTTCAGAGGCAGAGTAGGAGAGTGATTCAGTACTTGTATCATGAAGGAGGCAATAACTGTGATCAGCCAATTCTTCCAACCAGCAGGATATTGCTATAAGCCACTTAAAGTTTTTTTCATAGTTTCTTGGTGTCATCATTTCAGTTTCAAATGGAGAAGCAACTTGAAGCATATACTTTCTTGTCTGAGATAACACAAAATGCTCATAGCTGGATTTCTTGGTGTCTAATTAGTTGTATGGTAGCAAGGAGGCTGATCTAGTCTAAACTAGAAATGAGTTGCTCTTCCAGAAAGACAGTTACAAACAATGCAGTGATTGAAGTGGCCTTGTCTGCAGTCCTTGAGCAGGGCACTGGTGGTGAGGCTGGATGAGCTGCAAGGACAAAGAGCTGCTTCCACTGTTCTCTGGAGCATAGCCATTTATTCTGTCACTACCAGATTTTCATCATTCAGAGAAGACTAGCTGGGCAAGGCAAGCTAAAATTTGGGGCTGCCAGCATGGGCAGAAGCAGTACTTTCTTTTTGCTCTTCTACTTCCGTGCCAAGCTGCTCTTAGCTAATTTGGCTTGCCTTTTTTTTTTCTTTTTCTTTTTTTTTTTTTCTTTTGCAAGAACATCAGACACAAATAGCCTCGGGCACTGTAACACACTTTCCTCCCAGCCCTTAGCAACAGAATGCCCTAGTGGAGCCTCACTGTGTTTGAAAGACCACTGATGGGGATTTCCGTCCTAAAACTCATGTGCAGCCCTTAAGAACTAGCAGATATTCATGATAGAAAAGAATCTCTTTTATGGAATATTTTATCTTCTTTCTGCAAAACTGCTGGAGGTGCAGAAGTCTTTTTGATGGAGGTCATGGAAACCTTCTACTCAGGTAGAAGGTTCCTGTCACCCTGCAGTTTGCCTCACCTGTCACTTGCGTGACCCTGCCTCTGCACAGTGCTTAAATAACTCTCTCCAGACTTAAAAATTCCACTTAAATCTGCTTCTGGAAGATTCTGTGGTGTGGGGCTCAGGTGAGAAAGTGTTAGCACTGTGAGGGATCCAGCGGGGACAGGGCAGTTTTACAGCCTCCCACTCTGACGACTTGATTTGCTGCTCCTTCATGGCTTCCAGATGGGTGACTTCTCTGAGCATTCTCTGCCTGTGGCTTGTGAGATTAGCGGCAATATGATCCCAGTAACTCACCAAGTAATTCACACCTCACTAATTTTAAGATCCAGCATGTAATTAAACACCTTCTGTCTTGGTTGAGTGGATATACACTCTGGGAATCTGTATTTTGGGGTTCAGTACACAACGCTCGGTGATATTAACAGAATAGTTATACATTTCTTTCTCAACTGCTTACAATGAAACTGTACCATGCCATCAGTGACTAGTCGGGTGAGAGAAGAAGTGCTTAGTTTACAACCAGGTGATTCCTTTGGAGTCTTTCCTTTATTTATTTCACATAGTACCCTGCAGCCATTCACGTGAGGCTCTGTTTGTGCTTGCTCCTGCTGTACTTTTTTCTACTTGTCAGACTTGTCGTCACTAAATGAGAACATCTTCCAGGATAAGAACTAAATTTTCTTTAAGCTGAGGACAGAATTTGCATTTGACTTCCCGACTGCCTATTTTTCAGGCTCATCTGCCTGAGCTGCTCTAGAGCTGTGTGGTGGAGGAGAGTGTGGCTGTAAGAGGTTTTCTGAAACCTTTCTGAACTTCTGTTATTTTAAATGAATCCTCTCCCTTGTGCTAGCTTGGAGCAGAAAAGTTGAAGGCTGCCTCTGTGAGGAGAAAAAGCTTTCTTAGCCTTGAATAAAATTATGGTCTGTGAACTGCATATGTGCCTAGTTCTCTGTACTGACAAGTAATTATTTTCCCCTTTTCATCCCCACTTTTAAGCTTATTTTGTCAATTTTTGTGGTTTAATACACCACAACACCTAAAATATAGTTTTATCTTAATGTGTGCTAACAGATGTTGCCAGATACAACAGAGTTTTTAAAATTAACTTAAATGCTGTTAAATTATCAGATCTCATTGTTGTTGAACATAGGAATTACAAAAATATGGGAAATAAATGTACAATGTGAGATAAAACTTCCTTTCAGTGTTGCGTTTCAGAAAAATAAGCATCACATATAATACAGTTTCCAAAAAAGGACTGGAATCCAAAAAACTTGCAGTAGGCTTTTGTTTCCCAGCTTTGTCAGCTGAGCAGTAGGACAGTTGAGCTTTGAGGGTTTGAGTCAGTTGGAGTGTAAATCTGTGCCATCCTCTTGCTTCCAACAATTAGACTTGAGTCAGCAGATGATTTTTCTCTGCATGCTTTCACTGAAGGCACAAAAAAGCATCAGACCCTTAACAAGGAATTTAAAATCTCTATGTGGTGGACTAAAGGTGTGTTTCTTGTGTCTGAAGAGTTTAGAAAAGTACAACTAACATCATGGAAGAGCGAGGAAAACCAGCATGAGTGCCCATTCCTTTTCCAGCTGTGCTTGCTGCAGAGCTGTGCATGATTCATGATAAGAATTTAATTTGTCCTCATATTCTATCCTTGACATTTTAATCAATTCCATTGTGGGCAGCTTTTCTCAAAGCTACCTGATAATTTAAGTTCAGTTCTTCTCACTCTCTGGCACAACTGGAATAAGCGCTGTCTGTAGAGCTTTGTGCTACGTTTTCCATCATAAATAACTTCTCTCAGGAGTATGGCAGCTTGTTTACAAGAATGCCATTTGGCAGAGGAAGGAGTTGTCCGGATTTTCATTAGATGTTGCCATCACTGATGACAAACTCAGTGTAACAGCAAAATAGTTTCTCCTTGCAGATGCATTGACAGAGATTGCCACTGATTGACAAGGATTTTCTTAGCGTGCAAGAGCTGGGAGTTATCTGAGCAGCTTTGTTCCACGAAGCGTGTCCAGTCACAAGCTATTGCTCAGTGTTACTGACCTGCCCTCCTTAGAGGCTTGAGGCAGGAAGACTATGTGCCTGAGCTGGTTAATGTTGTTGTTCAAATGTGTATAAAAAAAAGTGTCCAGTGAATGCTGAAAATACTGAATTAAGAAAGGTTGATGTTACTGTGTTTTGAGACTACTCCCTTTTTCAAAATTCCAGATACAAAAAATGTTTTCATTTTTGTTTACTGCATGGTCAATAGACTCAAAAACCTTAAATTTTAAGACCCTGTAAGTCAACAGACTTTCATGGCAAATTGTACAGAACAGCAGGCACATCTGTTGGGGAGAAGAGGCTGGTGAAACCCCACATTCAGGTCGGTTTTTTGGCATGACCCACAGTGAAATCTCTCTGTTGCTGCTGGTGTGCAGTCATGCTCAACCCTTCTTGCTGGAAATACATGGAAGTTTGTGCTCTTTCAGATTAGAGAGCTGTTCTCTTCAACACTACCCATTGGATACTGACAGCAAGACAAGCTCTCCTTCTCATTTCAAGACCTTTCCTTTGTAGATTCATTGTGCTTACCTGCACTTTCCCCTCCATCCCTGCCAAAAGTTGTGAATTTAATCATTTATCAAGAGCTTCTGTTTAGCTAGAAAATCAATAATGTTCATTCTGTGTCAGTTTGTATTCAACAAACATAAAAGGCTGAGGAACAGTGAGGGCTAGCTGGTGGTTACAAGTAGAGCAAATCAAGAGGTGATCTCTGGTTTCAGGTCACAGAGTCTTTCAGCTTGAAGAAATGTCCAAAGCTGGAAAAACTAAAGAAAAGGCCTTTCCTCACCTTAAAAATTCAGTTATGGGCTGCTCTTGTAATTAGCAGAGGGTGTCCAGTCGCCCTAGAGCAAGTCTTGAGTTTTCCAGTGTTACATCTATAAACTGTCTGGTTTTTTCCTGGTACTCCAGGGAACAGGTATAGAGACTTTTTGCTGAAGGGAAACTTTTAGAGGGGCTATATTCATTTTAATCCTTAAAAAAAAAAAATTATTTCAGCAGTGATCTTTGCAGTAGTAGCCAGTTCGCAGGGTCTTCTCTGCAAATCCCTGTATGTGGGATAGTTCTTGTTCCAGAGTACTGACCTAAAGAGCAATGAACAAATACCCAGGAAGGCAGTAAAGGAAAGCTGAATGACATTAGCAAAGGGCAGTATAATAATTCTGGGTTTACATCTTACTTCATTACAGTTTGAGGTATTTTGGGGTGGGGTGTGGTCAAGGCTGTTGTGGTTAAGTGGGAGTGTTGAAGACTGTTAAGATAAGAAAGGATAGTAATGGAGAGGGAAGGAGAATTGGATTTACTGCAGGTAAACCATCACCAGTTAGATGGGGCTCTGAGCAACTAGCTCTGAGCTAGTTGAAACTCGTTTTATGTGTTAACATTTATTTTCCAAATGCCTAAATAACCAGTTGGTACATAGGTATATGTAGCTTTTAAACCAGAAGAGAGTAGATTTAGGCTAGATAAAAGGAACAGATCTTTTACTGTGGGACTGGTGGAGTGACTTGAAGCAAGTTTTCCTATCACTGGGTTCATCTTCCCTTTGTGTTTCTTCATTGGTTATACAGCTTTAGTAAGGCACAGTGGGGGAAGAAGAGCCATTGGCCAAGCTCTAGAGCATTTGAAGGTGATGTTCATTCACAAGACTTTGGCAATCTCTCACCCCTGAGCAGCTGAGGTCCAGTTTTGTTTGTGATCTGATCTGTGCTTACCCCCACCATGACGTCTGGGCCCTGTCTCTGTGGACAGATTCTCATCATCTTGTGTGATCTTTTGTTGTGGCCAGTTTTTGCAGTCTTTGCATCTATTTAGATGTGAAATCTAGAGGAGTGTTTGGAGACGGCCTTCACTCCAACCTTGTGCAGCCCATTTGAAGGTTCATCCTGTGTGAGTGGGTGCTGTAAGCAAGAGTGAGCTGGTTAGCAAGACATTGTGCTCAAAAATAGCTTTTGTGGTATCCACAGAAATGCCAGGGTTTGTACTAGGTAATAAATCGGCAAGGAGAGTCCAGTTGTTGTGCCTGGCCTTGGGGTGGTTATGTGAAGTGGCTGTGAACTGACTTGACTTGCTCAAAGGAAAAATATGTGAAGCTTGTTTATAACCCTTTTTTCCCCCCCTCCTTTCTTTTCTAACTTCTGCAACCATAGGGCACACAGTTGATTTTCAGTGCTGCTAAGGAACTGGGACACTTGTCAAAGTTGAAGGTATTGTCCTGCATGGCTTGTGTTAATGTCCCTGTGTGTAAGCATGGAAATGTGGTAGTGCATAGCATGTCCTGTGCTTCCAGTGGTTTGTCGCTGAATGCAGTTGTAGAGAAATGCCTTTAAATGCATTAAATGTGCTTTGAAATGCATTCTACTAACATTAGCATAGTGCTTAACATTTAATCTTACTGTGCATTTAATCATCAAAGTAGTTTTTCTCTTCTGTATACACAGTGCTAAGTCTGGTACATCAATTTAAAATGAAAAAAAGGAAATTTCTCAATATCTGGCCAGCTCTTCCATATCCCCATTTATAAAAGGGAGTCCCTAATGCTTGGAAAGACACTTGCGTTAGCTGTGGGTGAATTACATGGACTGTTAAAAAAATAACTGTTGCTTATGGAAGAGAGCCTGTGTCTGTAAATTCCTTCTGCGTGGGCTCCCTTCACAGGCAAGCTGGCATTTAGCATGAAGGCTCTGTTGATGTGTTTTGACAGTGCATGATGTGACAGTGCATGACATGAGCATTATGAAGTGCACGCCACCTCATCATAAGCGAATCAAGCACTAATTCAGTGATCACGACAGGAATGGTATGAAAATAGTGACGCCTCACAGCGCTCAGATTGCGCTCTGCTGTGGCTGCACTGGTGCTACAAGACTGGTATTGTGCAAGAGAAGGAGGTCTAAATCTCAAGTGTCACAGTGCACAGGCTGCTGCGAGGGAAATGGAGCTGGACCTGAACTCTGTGTCAGAGCATGACCAAGGAAATCTTCCTGGTGCAAAGGATATTGTCCTAAGTGATTATTGCACTTTCAAAAGGCATTTGTCCCTTCCTGTAGTTTTCTGGTTTTGTCTTGCACACTAATAAAGCTCTCTTCATACACCTGTGTCCCTTGCCCAGCAGACACATTTTCCATTCATGTTTATGTGGCCAGTACACAGCTCATTTAAGGCAGTGCTGATTAGCAGTTCTAGCAAGTGATCAGGGCTTGCAGGTATGTCATTAGATGTGCACCTGTTCTCCAGCTACATTTTGAGGCTGGTACATAGCAGTTAATAGTCACCTAGCATAAGCCTCCAAGTGTGTCTCCTGAGGGAATAGCTGTCACTGGTGCTGAGTGATGGCCTTGTGCACTCCCACAGTCAGGCTGTCATCCCTGGTGACATGGTGTCTCATGAGGATTGCGTTTCCTTCCCCGCTTCCTGCGCCTGCAATGATGTCTGTTGCTTCCATGGGAAAAATGGGGAGGAAGGAGTTTTGTAGCCAGCCTGAGAGAGTGGCAGCTGAAGCACAGCATCCAAATGAGACTCCTGTTTCCTGAGTTTCCCTTTTCTCTTGCAAAAGCATCAGCAAGGACTCATGTCTCCACATTATGAAAAAGAAGCCATTCCTGCCTTTCACATGTACTCCTGGTGTCTGAGGGCAGAGCTCTGAATTTGCTGTTTCTTCCCCCAGGTCACAAGGACAGTCTGTGAGTTCCTGTGGTTTGCTTGCATTCTTGGGCGTGGCCACTGAAATTCACTGTTATTTTTACTTGTTCCACATTTTCTCATTACTGGAATTTCAAAGTGTGTACAGGGCACCTTTTGCCAGGAATGGGTTGGAAGCTTTGCTGATTTCCATTTGCACTGGTTGGGTGGAGGCTGTCCCCCAGCAGTGGCCCTTCTTCAGTTCAGTTACTGTAAAGCTTAACTTTGGTGACTCTGGGCTGCATTTTTAGAAATGCATGTAATCACTCAAATCAGGCAAGCCCTGGTGTGTGTTCAAGCCTTTATTTGCATATCTGCATATAGAACTGCAGCAGTACAGGTGCACAGGATTTTACATGTGGCAAGACAGTTGTGCCCAAGTATGAAAGCACCTGAATTTTGGAGACCATAAGGAAAATTACATTGTGTCCAAATATTTCCAGTAGAATAGGAGTGCTACAAGAGTAAGAATTGTTGGAGTCTGTGTAAGAATTGTGGATATTCTATTTTTTATCCTTTTGTTTTTGCAGGCACATACAAGCTAACAGGGAAGGCTTGGTTCTTCAGACCTCCCTCCTCTGCATTTTTCAGTTCCACTAAAAGCCTGGGAAAATTATGGGATGGATTTTAAGCATTATTGGTTTTAAATAGGACAGGGAGAACAGAGCCCTAGTGAATCAGATAACTCAGCTGAAAACTGAGACTGACAGACCTGACAAGCACAGGCTCTCGTCCTGATGACAAATCAATTTTACAGTGTATTTTAAAATGCTCAGAAAGCCAACCATAAACCTGACTCCTTGGTGCGACATATCTGCCTCCCACTTATTATCAAACTCTTTCTGCTCAGTTTACTTAATAGCCAGCAACTGGAGCAGGGAGCAGCTGCCTTCTCTCCCTTGTGCTGTCCCCAGGATAAACAGCCAGCTCCGACCACAGAGTTTCTTCTGAAAATACTTATGGAGAGTACAAGGATGAGGCTGAGAGATCAGGAAAAGTTAGTTGGGTTGTTTGGGGTAGTTTTGGGTTTTTTTACTTCTTCTGCTTGAACTTGCATAATTATTTGATGTAAATATTTGTTTCTTGCTCCTGGCTGGCAATCTGGGGAGCGCAAGGTAGCACTGTGCACAGTTCTTTATAGGAACAGTGTGGGATTTGCAGAGGGCAGGTATGCACAGGAATGACAGTCGTGGGCTTCTCTCTGAGTAGGTGCAAGTATTACCAGTCCAGTCTCTGGATTATTTTTACATAATGTGTTGAAGGAAATGACACTGGGAAACTCAGAGAAAGCAGTGATGTGTTGCTGTGCATTGACAGCATGGGCACGGGCGGAGTGGCCTCTCTGAGGGGCCGAATGAGCTCTGTAGGTGTTTGAGAGAAAAGTGCTGACCACCTGGTTTCTGTGGCAGTTGGGGCAATATGACAGGCAGGCCTAGAAAGTAATTTTAACAGATGTGAAAGTAGCTCTGCCTTGGGAGCACAGCTACCCTGACTAAACTGGCCTTTCCCATGAATGTGGCCTTGGGCTCTGTCTGATTTTGTGCTTAATCTGACTGTGAGACAGAGAAAAGAACACTTTACCCTCTGTGCACTGAAGTCTCTGTGTACTGAAGTGTGAAGCCACATCATCTTCAATTGAATTACCCCCAGCTCATGAAGAAAAAGGAGAGAGCTATTGCTCCCCTCAGGGCAGCATATCACAGCAGAAGGCACACTGCAGCTCACCAAGTACTGTGCCCCTGCACACAGCCCCCAGACCAGGGGCATCCTGTGTGGGGGAAGAGGCACACTGAGGCACATCTCTGCTACTCAAGAAAGCAGGGTGTGAACTTGTCTGAGAAACTGACAGCTTGAGAGGCATCCTCACTGCAGTTCAAGGCTTCACTGTGTAAAGTTGATAGCTAGATGTCTGTAAGAAGTGTGGCAAATGCCTTATGGCTGCCCCTAGACTGCAGAGAGCCCTGTCTCCATCAGGCAGGAGATGGATTGCAGTGGATAATGAATGGGACAGCATCAGGCAGTGTGAAGAATCAGCAAGCTGCAAGACAGCCAGCAGGTTTGTCCCTGTGAAACCCACACATGATGCCACAGACTAGGTGTGCTTTACACAGAGGCAATTTAGCAGATGTGTCTCCTGGCAAGTGTCTAGAGGGCCTAGGACATGTTTAAAGTAGGGATAAAGCCTTTGCCTGATTGGCTTACATCTTTTTTATGAATGCTTTAGGGCCCCAACCTGAAGTCAACTGGCCTGACCCTCCAGCTACTCAGTTAGAATATGGGTTTGTGCAAAGCTTTGGCTTCCTAAAATACGCTGTTTTCCCCTGGGGTCTAGACTAAGCATGAGAGAAAGAGCTTAGTGAAATGCCAAAGGATGGCACATCCTTGTAGTCAGCCAGGACTCTAGCAGGGATGTGCTTCCACTGCAGAAAAGGGAATTCTTTCCCAAGTGATTACTGGCTTTTTGCTGTTAGAGTTGGTGGGTCTTAATGGGAACAATGTCTTCTTTTAGCAAATCTATTTTCTTTTTCTTCTTTTTCACAAATGATGGAATGAATTAGTGACCTCTGTAGTTGGAAGAGTTTAAAAAATTCACAAACAACAGACACATAACAACTTTCACTAATGCCTAGTTCTCAGAATTCCTTGATTTAGATGATATTTGGAGAGTTTTGTTGTGGCTTTTCTAGAATGACAGAGGTGTCAGGCAGGCTTCTGTTTAGGTTTTCTCAAGAGACAAACTGTGATTTTAAATTGCTGCTTACCTTTGTCCAGTTCTTTCCTTATTTATGTCTTCTGTGCCTGCAAGAAAGAGAGAAAATTAGTTTATTTCCAAGTTAAGCTATAATAAATGACTCTGAGAGACTCCATTAAGCATTCCTTGAACAGCTGAATTAATGCTGCCACCATGCAGATACAGCTTGAATCTGGAGAAAGTGGTGATGCTGGGGACTCCTTTTTCTGTAGCCTCTGACAACTGACTTATGTCAAATACAATGGTTGTTTGCAGGATCATATGGTGAGAGAAGAAACCAGGAGCCTCACTCCAAAGCAGTGTGCTGTTCTGGACCTGGCACTGGATACAATCAAAGTAAGTGATTCCATTTCTGTTTCTGCTGTTCCCAACTCCATCCCCAAGTCCTCTTCGGGAGGACAGTGCCTGTCCTGGTTTATGAGATGGCAGGAGTTTGTCCCTGCTGTCACAGTGATAAAGGCTCTAAGTGAATACTGCCATATATGTGTACACCTGAAGAGGTTCAGGGGACTGGTGTGCTGCGAGTCAGCATATTCATATTTAAGTGCTTTGGAAGAGGAATGCCATGACCAGTTGGTATCAGCTGGTCTGAGGGCTGGGTTTCCAGTATAGAAGCTATTTTGTGAATTTTTCCAGCTGTATCTGTATGCACAACTGCTCGTACATGTTGGTTGCTGGTTGCAGTTCTTGCTCAGTACCGTTTCTTTTTGCTTTTAGCAATATTTCCATGCTGGTGGGAATGGTCTGAAGAAAACCTTCTTGGAGAAGAGTCCAGACCTACAGTCACTTCGATATGCTCTCTCCCTCTACACTCAGACCACAGACACTCTCATCAAAACGTTTGTCCAGTCTCAGACAGCTCAGGGTAAGACTCTTTTGTGTTGGCAGGGTTCAATGGAGCTCTTGGCTCTGCTCATAATTCCTCTCCCTTGTACTGCCAGTTTGTAAGAGTGCTTTTGGCAGTAGCATTTCTGAAAGTGTGGCAGTTTGGAGCTGGTGAAACTGGAAAAGAGGAAAAGGGGCTTATTTGCCACTCCATGACTACATTTGGGGAGAGCAGAAATATGTGAAACATAAGGCCTAGGGTGTTTGTGGTCTTTTTTTCTCTGCAGTCCTCACTTAACAGTCACGTTTCATGAATTAATGTGGGTGGGTGGCTTAAGTGATATTTGAAGTTACTGTACTGAGGCTTGTGCGGTGGTGTGAGGCACCATTTCAGCAAGACACCACTGCAGAAACCTGTCAGTGCCTGTGTCACAGGCCAGCTGTGTGTGTGGTACAGCCCAAGTGGCCCTGACTAAGGCTGACAGCAGCGTGGTGACTCACAGAGCTACAGGCTGCCTGTAAGGGGAGAAGTCTCTGAGGTGAGCAGCAAATGCACTGTTTTGTCTGCAGCCAGTACAGGGTATGTGGGAGCTAGATGATTGCAGATTGCCACACAACATATTAATAAGCTGCTGGGATGGGTCACCAAACTGTTTGGTGACTCTCTGAGAAGTCTTATGGCTTTGTGGTGCTGTTTCATTTAATGTGGAGGTGTAAACAGTTAATTTTGTTGCTTCGATGTGAACATCTCCATATTATTGTACAGAATAATTTGGTCTCCAGTCAAGGACCATCACTGGCTGACTGTGAATGTCACTATTCTCAGTAAGAGGAGACAGATGCTACAAAGGGTTGGGTCTAAACAAAAACTGGTATTTTTGTGTTTTCAGGCTGTTTAATTAAAAGCCTTGCATTAAGCTACTTCATCCCAGCAGCAAAGTCATAAAACTCCCTGGCTTGTCCTTCTGCAATCTCCTTGAATGGAATCCTTTTTGTTCAATCCTTCCAAGCCTAAGAGAGCTGGCAACCCCACAGACTGTGCTGGCTCTGCCAGCAGGTCATCACACCAAGTCCCAGCATCAAGGGGACAGCATTCCCTAGCTCACATACATTCCCTTGTGTGCAAATGAGGCTGCTTGATACTGGCATTCCCTTAGCAGTGTAGATAGTTCAAAGATTCTGTGAGCAAAGCAGGGTTTGTTTCTAAAGAGGAAAGTTTAGTTCAGTTTTGGTGGGTTGAGTCATCAAGAGGAGGCTCAGAGGCAACCTGAAACTACCTGGAAGGAGATTGTGAGGTGCAATTTGGTCTTTTTTGCCATGTCTCAGGTAAAGGATGAGAGGAAATGGCCTGAAGTTGTACCAGGGGAGGTTCAGGTTAGATACTAGAATTTATTTTTTCGTTGAAAAGATGACTAGACATTGGAATAAGTTGCCCAGGGAGGTGGTTGAGAAGTGCACAATCTCTAGAAGTGTACAAGAGGTGTCTAAATGTAGAATCTGGGAACATAGTTTAGGGATGATTTTGGTGGTGCTGGATTAACAGTTGGACTAGATGACCTTGCAGGTCTCTTCCAGCTGTGATGGCTCTGTGGTTCTGTGATCTCTGCCTACAGCAGCACAGTCTAGTCTTCCTTATGTTCAAACATACTGCATTAAAACACTGAAATTAAATTAAAAATCCATACCTTTGAGAGAATGGTCCTGCAGCTGTGTCCCAGCAGAGCAATGATGACATCCAGTGGCCAGACAGGTCAAAGACTGCTGCATCCACTAGGCACTCCAGGAACCTGGCTGTTGCCATCACTTACACAAACCACGTTTTAATGGGGAACTTGAGTGCACATTTGAGTGAATGCTTACCATATTTGCTGTTCCGTGCACATATTTCCAATTACATATCCAAGCTAGTTTTTTATGTGGAGCTAGTTTTTTATTTTAACTGTTAAATTACTGTTAAATAAATGCTGAGCTAAGGTACAAGAAAGTGTGCAGCACTGATGTCCTGCAGTCTGTACTACAGTCTGGAGTACTTAAAATTAGAGAAAGGAAAGTGCTCCATTGAAGACACAAAAGTGACAATTCAAAGATGATATGAGAAAGTGGCTTCATGCAATGCATGATTTGACTGTAAAACTTGACTGAGGACAAGTGTTTAGCAGAAACACAAAGATAATGGAACATTATCATTATCATTACAGAAGCAGGAATATACAAGGCTGCCACAGAAGTGGGTGCACGGGTATTTATGTATTTTTTAAGACGTTTAGAAAGAATGAAGTTCTCGCTTTAGGGCATCATATACACGCGTTACGAGGTCATCAATTAGATCTCAAAGCTGACTGATGACAGTTCTTTGTGACTAATTCTAAGCCACTGTAGGGAACAAGTATTGGGCAAGCTGGCTACTGGTCCAAATCAGTGTCTTGTACATTAGTAGGCTTGAGAATTTTGGATCCTATTTGGGGAATAAAAGATTTGCACAATGCCACCTAATATCTGCAGAATCAGTGCTCAGGAAAGGTCTAGGTTGGATATCAGGGTAAGGCTCTTCCCCAGGGGGTGTTTGGGCACTGGAACAGGCTCCCCAGGGAAGTGGTCACGGTACCAAGCCTGGGTTCAAGAAATGCTTGGACAATGCTATCAGGTAGAAGGTGTCACTCTTTGGATGGTCTTGTGCAGGGCCAGGAGCTGGACTCAGTGACCCTTGTGGGTCACTTCCAATTCTGCATATTCTGTGATTCTGTGACTCCCTCTCTCCCACTGGAGCTAAAGAAGGATATTAATTGCTTACTCTTCTCATTAACTGTGGCTGATAGATGGGTTTGGAGAACTGCACACAAGTTGGAGGGACAGAAGGGACAGCACTATTATTTACAGCTCACATTTGCTTACCAGAGCTCTGTGACTGAAGTTTCCCTTTGCATAAGTGCCACAATCTCCTGGGAGGACATGGCTTTATGCAGTATCATTTAAAAATGCTGTTTGCTTCTCTTACTTCCCGGCTCAGTGGTTGCACCTTCCAGTTTGTGAGGTACCTACTGCTTTCATGTCATTACTGGGTAGGCTTATATGGCACTGTGCTGCTAAACGTTTGCTCTGAAAGATCGGATCTGGGCCGCCGTTTAGTTATGCCAGCACAAATTCTGTTCTGTTTTAACCCAGACTGTGCCTTACTTGCAGACAGCCTTGCTCTCCAAATCCTGGTGCAGAAGGAGGATATTTTGTCTGTTAAGAGCTAGAATATTTGCCTTGTGTTTAAGTGACATTGCTAATTGTGTTGTAATTCATACTCTTCTCTCTTTATCCTGCTTGCTTTCTTGCCTTTTGAATTCATGTCTCAGTGCATGATGGGAAAGGTATAAGGTTTACCGCTAATGAGGACATTCTTCCTGATAAGGGTATGTTCAAGATTAATGTTGTTACCATAACAACATTACCCAACTGCCTTGCTTTTCAAATCATCTTGCCCATGCTCAGAAACCTTTTCCAGAGTCCTGTTCCCTGTAGTTCCTTTGTAGAAGTGAACTTCCACTGAATGCCTGCATCCCACAGACTGAGCCACAGGTTGTGTGGTTTGGAAGTCTGTACCTTGCCTGAGAAGCTGTTCCCATGCTCGAGATTTTTTCATGGGATGTGAAAGCTGTCCTGAAAATGGACTGGTTTTTGGGAGATGCTGCAGACTTATTCCCCTTCCCTTTACCATGGGGTGTGTGTTTCAAGTCCTGGGCTTGCATGCGTGTGGTCTGCTGAGAAGGGCTACTGTAATACACGGGAATGTTGGAAATGCACTCAAGGTTATGGCCAAGCTTGAACCATCTGGCTTGAAGGGGGGTTATCTAAAGGTCTGGATGCCCAGGAGACCCCTACATATATTAAGTCTTGCAGTGTTTCATCTCTTAATTTATTTTTTGCTGTCCAAAGTCTTTTTATTATCTCAGGTGAAACACATCTATAACCCTTTGCACGAGCTCAGTTCTGCAGTTTCACCTTTCAGCACTGCAATACCAGTGAGGCTTTCATGTCAAGAATTAAATGTGTTTGTCACTAAACGTACAAGTGTGTGTATGTGCACAGATATACATGCTCAGAATATTTTTGTTGGCCATCTTCAGAGTAGTTTTTTGTCTCTGAAAATATCAGTTCATAGAACAAGATTTTTTATATGAAACGACAAGAATGAAGGTAGGAAAAAAACTGTAATATGAGTTTTGTCTTCTTCAAAGGTAGTGGGATGATTCTGCTCTTATTCTTCTGAGGCATCAGCATCTCCTTTATAACCTATTAGTTACACTAAAGATCAGTTAAAGATCTGAATGTCTGGTGGCAGATGTTTCTGTGGATATGGCCATTGCATACTGATGGGAATTCTGCCTCTGCTGTGGAAAATGCCAACAATGAAGTGACAGACCCACACCAGCAGATGCATCAGGTCAATAATTAAGCCTACCAATTTTTAAGCTCTGTGCTTATATACAGAAAAAAAGCAATCTTGCCCTTCTAAGCAGGGAGGAAACAGTATGTTCAAGACCATATTTGTTGCCTCTGAAGATTATTTAATGTACTCAGGTCAAAAATGAGAACCTACCCCGAGGTAATAATTTGAGGTTCTGTTTTAGTTGCTCAGATGTTTTTTTACTGGTATATTAATCTGACTTCCAGTGCCTACAGTTCTGTGGCATGTAGTTTTCCTCAGAGAATTGCACTGGTTGGCACTCAACCTCTTGGTTTTTAAATGAGTGGTTTTGCTGCTGCAGACCATTCTTCTGAAAGTTGACTTGTTAGATCAGTCTAATCAAAATGTTTGTGTAATGATATCCTTCAATCTCCTTAGCTAGAATTTCAAACAGACCAGTTTTTCATTTAGTAATGTATCTTACCCTCAAATTTGACAGAACAACTGCTATTCATAGGTACTCAATTACCCTCTAGATATCTCAATTACAACAGCATTGCTAATTGTCAACCTGAGGTCAGGCAGTTATCAAAGAGAAAGTCAGAAAAATCTCACTCTCTTATCAAAACTTGATTTTCATTTTGCAAAGCAGTAATTTTCTGTAATTTACATGACATCTTAACTTTATTACCCAGAAAAAATTGTCATTTCCATATATTACATGATGATAATTATGATTAAAAGTTTAAAAGTTTGAAAAAATCATAATATATGAATTGTAATGTTCATGAGATCTCCCTCTTTTATGAACATGTTATCTTTTCCCTCTGAAACTACATCTTGTTTTCTCCCTGGCTAATTGATAAAGAGAAATAAGTATGCAAATTGTGAGTGCTTCTCTCTCATCATTTTTGATGCACAACAAAGAAGGGGTTCTCATCATCTTCCAGAGGGAAACAGATAAACAGTAAGGATGACAACGTGTAGGTGATGTACAACATGCAGGAAGGTTCTTGTAGGGTGAGACTGCATTATGGCTCTGTGCAAATCACTAATACCTGTATATTTTTTTGCCTATATTTCCTCTGTTGTGTGATGTCCTCTTCTTCTTTTTCTTTTATTGTTGATTTTTTTTGTCCTCCCTTCTTCCCTGAGCAGACAAGAATGCCAATGTCCGCCACTGGAATGCCTGCATGTATACACAGTAGCTTGGCAGGAACCTCTGAAAAATCCTTGCTCCCCATGATGGTCCACTGTTGAGGTCTTTTAAATTCTTTAAAAGCCTTCACTGCTGTTCTCAATAGGATGCAATCTTTGGTGGACTGGAAGAGGTGTTGGTGTTTATGTGTGTTGGGCATGTGAGCCTGATGTTATCTTGCACTACTGTGACATTCTCGGGGATGACTGAAAAGCTGGCTCTGGGAGATGTGCTGTGAAAACACCACATTGTCTTCCTGAGGCCATAAAGACCTGTGCCAATGACCAGTAATCCATGTGTGCATGGGGGGGGTGTCCATTTCCTCCCAACAGGCTCCGGTGTGGATGATCCCGTGGGAGAAGTGTCCATCCAGATCGACCTGTACACCCACCCAGGAACCGGGGAGCACAAGGTCACGGTGAAAGGTACGGCAGAGCACGCGCTGCTGCTTGGGCTCCACGGGGCCAATCTCCAGCTGGCAGTCAGGACATTTCTGTGTTAGCTCATGGGATCTCAGGCCAGGATTGTTTTCTCTGTTCCACATCAGGGACATGTAGGGAAACAGCCAATGAGCTTGTCCAGCCGGTGACATGGCAGCGCACAGCCGGTTGTTTATTGGCAGCGATGTATGCGAGTAAACAAAAATCAGATGGTGGCTCTCGCCAGGCGCCACAGTTTAGTCTGAGCTGCAGAGAGCAGGGCAGGCTGATCTTGCGAAACTGCTCAGTGTACACCCAGAGATCACAGAGGCCCTGAGAGCTCAGAGGCTCCTCTCCCCAGTCCTGAAGGCCACACTGGTCCCTGAACAGCCACTCTGGAAACAACCAAAGCAGTGATTCATCCCAGGGTCTCTTTTCCTCCTTTGTCTCCTTCACTTGAATACAGCATACTGAACTACTTCACAATTTCCTCTGAAGATTTATATAAACAGTTCTTTGGGCCTCTCTTCTGGTTAAATCTACACTGAAGTGCAAAAGCAGGCTTTCAGAGCTATTTCCTCTGCTTCAGTCTGCTCCCTGCAGTGACCTGAGATAGAATGAGAATTAAAAGCTAATAATTCTGGATCCTGAAACTACACGCAGCTCATGGGCTTTGTTTTTCTTACCTGCAATCCCATTTTCTTTTTCAACAGAGACTTTAATATTGGCCTCCAAAATGCCCCTTTTTTTCTTATCCCAGACATAATGGTGATGTAAGCATGGAACAGGGCAGCCTGCCCGGAGCTGGAGGAATGTGAACTTGGGTTTATTTCTTGACAATCTGTATGGCAGAAGTTACATACTAATGCACACATTAAATTCCCTTCATAGAACTTTATCTAGATCAAAAAAGCATATCCTTGCATTACAAAAAAGTCCTGCCCATATGTGTTGTGACACTGTCATGTTTTGAGTTAGAAACAAGAAATTGAAAGCAGAGCAGAGCCGAAGGATGTCCAGAGCAAAAAATACAAATGAGTATTTGCTGTGAACCAGGTTGTGACTCTCTTTTGCAGTTGTGGCAGCCAATGACCTGAAGTGGCAGACGTCTGGCATGTTCCGTCCATTTGTTGAGATCACCATGATTGGGCCTCACCAGAGTGACAAGAAGAGGAAGTTCACAACCAAGTCAAAGAGCAACAACTGGGCTCCAAAATACAATGAAACGTTTCATTTGTAAGTCTCAAAAATATCCTGAGGATCTGGCATAGCAAGTGCAGATGCAGAGGGACAGATAGGGTTGTCCAGTGTCCCCAGACCGTCTGCATAGGGCCAAGAAGAGTACATGAACCAGTAGCTTGGTCCTGTCTTTGATGTCTTGGCAGAAAAGCTGGATTATGGAAGTTTTTTTCTGCGGGTGGGACGCAGAGGTTTGTTCTATACCAGCAGTGTCCTTTGGCCACCTTCTGAAATGCTCTGTGTGTGCCCTATGAACACATTTTACTGTGCTCTGTCATTTTAATGAACTTCGTATTTTTTATTGGTAGAGTTGAGGCTAAAAGTTCATTTTTATTTATTTCTTAATCTTAATGTGCGTTTTTATCCCAACTTGACCTGTGGGACATGCTTTCGGAACTCGTTTCCAAGGATACAGCCCTTGGAATTGGTAGCAAGTTGCACTGCTAAAATTGCTGTGTTTCTCAGCATTGAGTATTGATCTCTTCTTATTTCATTTTCTTTCATTACTACAAGGACATATTCCTTCTTGGGAGGCTTAACAGAAGGAGCTGCAGGCTTGAACTCTCTCACCTGTACATATAAAAATGAGATGATGAGAACTGACCAGCAAAAGGCTATAAATATCTGGGGGAGAAGGGAGAGAAGGGGGTGTTCATATAATTGTTCCGTTCTCTGAGGAAAAGCAAGCTTCCTCTAAGTGAAGAGATTTTCTTCCTTTTATTATTTTAATTTTAGAAACATCAGAAGGGTTGGGGATTTATTTTTGTTAGCTTTCACATTAATGGAAGGTCCTGAATCTTTAACAAAAACTTCATCTAATTAAAATAGTAATTCTGAAATGAAGCCATCCTTAGCAGAAGCAGAAATGTTTAAAGTCATCTGAGTTGAAAATCGATTAGCATGGCTTTAATGTTTCCCACTCCTCTCGTTTCACAGTTTAACACACACACAAACACACACAAGTTGCAAAGGCAGCTTGAAAGAGGTTCCTTGTTTTTTCTTCTTCAGTAACCATGTTTTCTTTATCTGCTATAAATCAGCAAAAATGCCCACATGCTGCAGGTTTTACTTCTCTCCCTCTGACCAGGGTTTTCTGTAGAAAGGAGTTTCCTGTGACTTACCACAGCCCTCCAGTCTGGTGCTGGCACCTTTGTTTTTGCAGTCCAAACTCTGTAAATTAATTTGTGTGTGTTTTTCAGCATCCTGGGGAATGAAGATGGTCCTGATGCCTACGAGCTCCAAGTCTGTGTGAAGGATTACTGCTTTGCCCGGGAGGACCGGGTTCTGGGGATAGCAGTGATGCAGCTCAGAGACATAGCAGACAAAGGAAGCTGTGCTTGCTGGTGCCCCCTCGGGCGCAGGATTCACATGGATGAGACTGGACTCACAATCCTGAGGATTCTCTCTCAGAGAACCAATGATGAAGTTGCCAAGGAATTTGTGAAGCTGAAATCTGAGTCCCGCTCCACAGAGGAAGGCACCTGAGCTGAGCTGTTCTCTTTCCTCTTCTGCCTTGTGCCAATATGTGCAAGTGTTCAACAGTTCTTTTATTAATTGCAAAAGGTTTTTTCATGTTGTCTTTGTCAGCTCCGATAGCGCACGTGTGCTGTATAGGAAACAAATCCATCAATCTGATGTGAATTATTTATTTTTTAGTAGCTGGGTAAGACACCGTAGAGAATGAGACAATCTCTTCTTATTTAACATGTAAATTCTGCTTTGTGTATATAAATTATTTTATATTGGAGGCTGGAATTGCTGGGTTTTGTTGATATGCAGCACTGTGATTTTATCCTCTGAATTTGGCAGGCATTAAAAAGGTTCTGCGTAATCACACTACGATGCAAACACAACTGTGTGGAAATTGGGAGGAGATGATTTGAGGGGTTTGACAAAGCACAGTTATCTCTCATTGAATACACGTACTGTGGAGCTGCCTGGGGATCTTCTGACACAGATTATGCCAACATGATATACAGACACCTCAACATCTGCCTAAAGAAGAAGAGGCTGCAGATGCTCTGAAGATGCACACCGAGTGAATGTACCTCCACAGATGTGCTGCTGTGAGCACAGGCCAGACCAGGGCCACAAGCCCAGAGTGGGGCCTGAGATCTCGTAGCCAAAAGCTGCAAAGGCAGCGCAGCAGGAGCAGGCTGCAGCTGTAATTAGCTGGTGTGTCTCGGAGAATACAAATCCCCACGTGCTGCTGGGAGTCCCTGATGGCCGTGGGAGTGCTGTAAGCTGCTCGGCTCCGCAAGGCACGCTCGGGCTGCCGTGACCGACACGGTCGGGAAGGGATCGGCGTTAGAATTGTAGAGTTAGAGCCATTACGAATCACATGGCTGCTATGTGCTTTTTCCACTTCAATATTCTTTTGTTAGTGCTTGACAGAGGATTGGATAATTTAATATTGCAGGCTTTCTGTAGCATTTTATTACCCTGGAGTAGCTAAGACCATTCCTCACTATGAACCCAGAAATGATGGCTTGCTTGGGAGGGAGGAACACACCTCCCCTCTGCAAGCCTTCAGTCTGGAGTGCTGGTCAAGGGGCAGCACGTCCGTTTGCTTCTGATCTTGGAGATGCTGTTGGCCGTGCTGTGGTTGATCCATGCTGATTGTCATTAATCTTATAATACCATTGACAATACCATTGAAATATTTTTGCACTGTCTTAAAGAAGCATCCTGCTTTTGTTTAGTTAAAAAAAACAAAACACTGTCCTGAGCAAAGTAATTGCAGGGAGGTCAGAATTTCTGACTGAAAATTAGTGAGCAGGAAGGTCTGGAATGGTGATTGCACCTGAGGCATGTTTGTTGGAGGGTTTTTATTGGGGATATTTTTGCTTTTCCAGCTGCCCTTGTGCTCTGGAAAGTGCAGCTGGAACAAGCCAGTCCTTGCCCATAAAGTACTGTAATACTGTCAATAAATTCAAGGACTGCATATTGAATGACTTTTTTTTCCTTTCTATTTTCTCTGACACTTGTGTAGCTGTATGATGTGACTCCTGTATTTCATGGGCCTGCTTGTAGAGTTCTGAGACAGCACATCTGCTTTGTTCTTGTCCATGGTGTGTTTTAATAATGCTCTTCAAAACTCCACACTATTTGTCATGATTTTGAATCATTGTACGTGCCATTGTTATGAGAACTGTTAGTATGGTCTTTAATAAACTCTTTTAGCAGCATTTGGATTTGTCTGTTGAAGTGTAACTGTGACTGGGTTTCCCAAACCATGGAGGGCAGAGCCACTGCTGCATTTTTGGAAATTACTCAGGTTTAGCATCTAGATTTCTTTAGTGCTTTAGATGCCTAGCAAGAAGTATGAGTCAGACAGTTCCCCCCTCCTCCATGGTGCCTCTGTCTGGGACATCTTTCCGTGAAGTCCTTGGCTTCTGATAATACTCCGAGACATCATGGAAAAGCATAAAAAATGGCTTACTTACTTTTTTTCTCTTGTCTGGCCTTTAAGTCACATTTGTACTCAGGATCGTCTCCTGAAGGTGCTGAATGGAAAGGCTCAGACAAGGCAGTTGGATACTTTGCAAACAGTAGATGAAGAAAACTAATTATATACCAAACTTGATTCATAACTTTCAGCCTCTTATGAACATTAATACTCTTTAGATGGCATGCACAAGAAATGAAAGCATAAGCCTTCTTGATGTCAAGTAAACTGCTCCCCCTCCTCATTTTTTGGGGATTCTGCCAATTTGCAGCAGACAAGGTCAGATAACTCAGAGACTCATATTTCATGATAACGTGGGTCTCTGAATTTCTGTGATCTGAAATGCCATTTTTTTCCTTGGTTAGCATATGCTTAGCAACAGAGTCACTTGGGAGGCAGTCCTGAAGAGCAAAGGAATCAGGGAACATTGGATATTCTTTAAGAAGTAAATCTTCAGACAGAAGGCGCAGGAGTAGGGCATCTCCATTTGCCAAAAGATGAGCCAGCAGGGAAGCAGAGCAGCCTGGCTGAACAGAGAACTTGGGCTGGAACTTGGAGAAGAAAGGGAAATTTCTGACCTCTGGAAGAAGTGCCAGCTTGGGAAAACAGCAAGGACTTGTAATTGTAGGATTGTGCAGGGATAGCATTGAAAGGGCCAGAGCCCAACTAGGACTTTATCTGGCTACTGCCATATAAAACAGTTTCTACAAATAGATGAGCAACAAAAGGAGGGCTAAGGACAAGCTCCATCCTATATTGGTGTGGTGAGAAACATAGCAACAAAGGATAAGAGAGGCCGAGGTGCTTTGTGCCTTCTTTGCCTCAGTCTGTAATCGTAACTCCAGTTGTTCTGGGGGTACACAGCCCTGTGAGCTGGAAGACAGGGATGGGGAGCAGAAGGAAGCCCCCATGATCCAAAGGGAAATAAATGGTCAGTGACCTGCTGCAGCACTTAGATGCACACTGGTCTGTGGGCCTGATGGGATCCACCCAAGGGCCCTGAGGGAGCTGGTGGAAGTGCTCACCAGACCTCTCCCATCATTTACCAGCAGCCCTGGCTCACCAGAGAGGCTCCAGCTGAGTGGAGCTTGGCAGAAACAGAGCCCATCTACCAGCAGGGCCAAAAGAAAGATCCAGGAAACCACAGGCTGGGCAGCCTGGCCTCAGTGCCATGAAGGTCATGGGGCAGAGCAGCCTGAGTGCCATCATGGACACACAGAGGAAACCAGGGGATCAGGCCCAGCCAGGATGGGTTTGTGAAAGGCAGGTCCTGCTTGACCCACCTGACCACCTCCTGTGACATGGTGACCCATGTGGTGGGTGAGGGAAAGGCTGGGAATGTGTCTGCTTGGACTTCAGCCAAGCCTTTGACACCATGTCCCACAGCATCTCTTGGAAAAATCTGGCTGCTCATGGCTACTCACTGTTCTCTGGGTGAAAACTGCTTGGATGGCCAGGCCCAGGAAGTGGTGGTGGATGGTGCTGCATCCAGTTGCTGCTGGTCACCAGAGGTGTCCCCATGTGTCAGTGCTGGCCCAGTCCTGTTTATCTTTATTGATGATCTGGGTAAGGGAATCGAGAGCACCCTCAGCCAGTTTGCAGATGGCACCAAGCTGGGTGTGAGTGCTGATCTGCTGGAGGGCAGGGGGCTCTGCAGAGGGATCTGCACAGCCTGGACCCACGGGCCAGGGCCAATTGTGTGAGGTTCAACCAGGCCAAGTGCTGGCTCCTGTCCCTGGGTCACAGCAGCCCCTGCAGCTCCAGCTGGGACAGTGGCTGGGAAGCTGCTGAGTGGGAAAGGCCCTGGGGGTGCTGGTCAGCAGTGGCTGAACATGAGCTGGGGGTGCCCAGGGGGCCAAGGAGGCCAAGGACATCCTGAAAGTATCAGCAGGGGTGTGGGCAGCAGGAGCAGGGCAGTGACTGCCCCTCTGTGCTGGGCACTGGAGAGGCCACATCTCAAATCCTGGGCTCAGTTTTGGGCCACTTAATACAGGAAAGACTTGGAGGTGCTGGAGTGAGTCCAGAGAAGGGCAAGGAGCTGGGGAAGGATCTGGAGCACAAGTCCTGTGAGGAGCAGCTGACGGAGCTGGGGGTGTTTACCTGGAGAAAAAGAGGCTCAAGGGAAGACCTTATGCCTCTCTACAAACCTGAAAGGAGAATGTAGGCAGGTGGAGGTCAGTCTCTTCTCCCAGGTAATCAGTAACAAGGGAATGGCATCAGGTTGCCCCAGGAAGGTTTAGGTTTGATACTAAGAAAAAATTTTGTCACTGAAAGGGTTGACAAGCACAGGAACAGGCTGTCCAGGGACATGGTGAAGTGAACACCCCTGAAGGTATTTAAAAGATGTGTACATTTGGCCCTTGGGGACATCATTTATTAGTGGAGTTGGCAATGCTGGGTTAATAGTTGGACTTGATGATCTTAGAGGTCCTTTCCTACTAAAATTATTCCATGGTTCTACAGCTATTATACAATTCAGCTAACTTAAGTGCAACTCCAGGTCTTGGCTTTGTCATGGGGAAATTGCTGAAGTTAATGGCATGTCCTGAAAGGTGTGTATTTTAAAACATGACTTTAAAGCTCTAATTCAATACCTGGTCAGGTGGTTCACAGGTTTTAACTCATCAGAATTCCTCCTTGTCATCACTTCAGCAGGTGCTGCAGTGGGGAGAGACCAATACAAAGCAATTTAAAGGAAAAAAGGGTTGCCTGTAACCATTGAGAACGGGCCTGGACAGGGCAAAGAGGTCTGGCTTTTACAACAAAGCCCAGAACCCAACTCTGCTGAAGGTACTGTTTATCCACTAGTCTACCACTTCTTTGCCATCCAAGCTTGAGAGATTTTTAATCATAGCATCAGTTTCCACAAGCATTTCTTTGTAACATGTTTACCTAAAATTGTTGGCTCATCTTGCTTCATTTCTTGGGTTCACAGTAATTGTGATGCTTTGAAATTTTCTGCCTGAAAAGCTTTGCAGTCTACAATCAGGCTTCTGCTGCTACCTATGGCAACAATACTGTGGTGTGCACATGAATGTCTTTTTACTCTGAGCATTCCTCAAAATAATAGCTGGATATAGGACATACACTATAGGCATAATATATGTAATAATGAATAAATGACCAGATAGAATACTTATTTTGTGAGTATCTATATGCCGGTGTACCTGGGGTGGAAATGGCTGCCTTTAGCTGGAAAAGACTGTTCCAGGAGCACAGTGGCAAAGATGACAGGGAGTGGTAAATGGCCAGTTGTTCCATGCAGGAATCATCTGCAGAATGCAGAGACACCAATTTTCAGCAGCACAGGAGGGAGGTGAGAGCTGCATGCTCGAAGCAGGTGGGCGAATTCTGCCAGTGTTCTCACAGTTCTTGCCCAGAAGCTTTCTGTGAGGCCTGTGACTGGTTTCTGACCATGAACCTTGCCTCTAAAAGTGGGTACTGTCCAGAGCAGCTGTCCAGAGAAAAGAAAGAACAAGATAAACCTAATGAGGTTTCCTTCTGATGCTCTTCGTGCTGCTGGTGATTTTTAACTACAGAGCTGTTCCTAACTCCATTATTCCTCTCCAATAAAGTCTAAACTATCTGTTTCCTATCCCTTTTAGTACAGTTCCATGGATTTACAAGTTCTTCTAGAACATGACCTATCTTTTATTTTGCACATGATTCCAACAAATTAATGTGGCATCCTCTGTTATTTTTTTTTCAAAGAGAAGCTAAAGTGCTTGTCCTCCTGGCAATGGAGATACAGTAGATCTCTATCTTATTCAACCCAGCCATTGCTCTTTTAGGGTGGCAGTGTCCTTTGACAGTCTTTGTCCTTCTTTGAGCCCTTCCCATTTAAAGGATCATTTCTGAGCTGTGAGGACCAGGAATATTAGGACAGAACAGGATCCACCATGCAAAATGTGGACCAGCTTCCAGGAGGAAGCCTTTGAGGATCAGAGTTTTCTCCTATCTTAAGAGTAAAACGCACTTTCATTTTTCATCAGAGGGTGTTGTCAAGCTGCTGGGAGGTGCAGAGATGGTGTCAGACCTTCCCAGAGACACAGAGACCTTTCTTAGGATCTCAAAAGAGGAAGTTGAAGAGGTTGCTGCAGCTTGGGAAGTCAGGCTGAGAAAGAAAGAGCTCACCCTGATGAGAACTGGTGAATGGTTGAGATCTTTTGACAAAACTTTAATTTCTACACTTCTAATATTTTAAAATATTAAATCATTTTGTAGGAACAGGGAGAAAGAAAACAAGCCTGGTTTTTTGATTTCAGAGACTTTTTGATCTTTGGGAAATCACCTTCAAAGCTGTGGCTAACTTGGGTCTGTGACATCATCAGAAAACTTTGCTGGAGGAGGGAGATAACCAGTCTCAGAGGGATGATGTGTGGTTGTGTGAGCACATGGTGAGGATAAAAGGTCCACATAGGAAAGGATGTTGTGTTTCTGGGTGTGTGATGGATGAGAGCAGGGACCCAAGGGCAGGAGTGGGAAGGGTGGTTTATCAGCCTTCCTGGAAGAGATTAGCAAATTGATGGATGGAGATAAGTAGGCTGGGAATGACCAGCATAGACACTGAGAAGGCAGACAGCACTTGAAATGTGGGATTGAGTTTCTGGACAGCATCAGGGAGGGAGTGGGCAGTGAAATGGCAGTGGATAGGTCAGGCTGAAATGGGATTTCCTCCAGACATGTCATCTTCCTCCTTTTCTGCTCTTATGCTCTCATTTCCTGCCTTCTCGAGCAGTCTCTGGACAGGCTCTGTGAACATCTGCAGTAGCCTGATGAGGCTGGCAGTATTCCCTGGAGCTTGGTGGAGCATTTGCTGTGGGTCTGAGCCCTTCCTGGGGGCTGTGGTACATAATCCCTCAGAGTCCTCTTTTAAACTAGGAGTGTGGATACTGGAGGATTTTTTTCAGGATTTCATTTTTCTGGTATTTTGTCTTCTCAGTTGTTGCCTGGTATTACATCCAATGTAGAAATATTTGTTCTTGCACCAGTGTTTTTTATCACAGTAAAGTCTCCTTGGGTAACACTGCCATCTTCACTAGACTTTGTTCTGCTGCAACAGACAAGGGCTGGGTTTTTGCTCATAAGCAGTTTCTCTCCATTTCCAGTCCCATGTGCATAACTTCTTTTTGTTTCTCTAATGTACAATGTCTAGCACCACCTTCCCCTAGCTTTAAGAAGTACTGTTCATTATCACTCCCTGCCTTTGTAGACTTCTAATGTTTCTCTGCACATTTCTATTATGTCACCCCATAATCCTTTCATCAGGATTTCCCTTTTCACATTGTGTTCAATGGGGATTTTTTGAGTTCATCTAGATTTGAGCTTTCAGATATGTACCTAGAGATTAAATTTGCTCACCCACAATGTGTGGGAAGATTCAGCTGGCTCACAAATGACACTGAATGCCTTTTACCATCATGTATTTATTCCTGCAAGCAGCCGCTGCTCCCATGTCATCTCAGAAATAATGGAGACAGTTTTCAGAAATGTACACTTTGAACAGGTTAGTGTAGAAAAATCACTGATCAGAGCCAGGATTAAGCTGCTTCTGCACATTCTAGCTCTGCCAAAGCCATGTTGCATCTCCACTTTCTTTTCCATCCTTCCTTTTACTGTTCTTCAAGACTTCTAAAGGCTGAAATGCTGCTCAAATCACCTGCAAAAATCAGAAGTCACTTGGATATTGCATATATTTTGGACAAGAGCTCTACCTTCACGGATGTGTAGATCCTCTCTGCCTTCAGTTCCACGTGTCAGTGTTAGCAGAAGTGTAACATGGAAGCAATCCTTTCCTGTGGATCAGGGGAATTTGAGCCCTCTGAACTTCTGGTGACCATATCACAGTATATTCTACTCCTTGTTTTCTGTTTCGGGCTGTTTCTTTCTCTGGGGGTGATGTCTGATGCGAAGTCCTTTTGTGGGACATTTTTTCCATCTGCCTGTCCTTGCCCACCTTCTTCCTGACCAAGAGCATGTGACAGAAGGGACAACACCAGGTTCCCTTTGAAACCTGTCCCTCAGTCACCGTGACAACAGAAGAGGTTTTACACCCAGCAGGGTCTCCAGGAACTGCCTCACACCAAAACACCAAGGAAACCCTCCAGCATCAATCCAGCAAGCTCAAAATCTCAAAAAGCCATGATGATTTATGAGGAAGGAGAAAACCAGAACCACTGCAACCGGCTTTGCAAATTCCTCTCTCCTAAATGCGTGCAAGCCAGAGAGGGGCACAAGAGCACGCAGGTGAAATGTACTTCTCCAATCCAGACCCTGGGGACATTTTTCATTCTCACCTGGGGACCTCTGCTACCACAACCCTGCCTAACACTGAGCAGTAGCAAGTTTGTGAGATGCCTGAGCTGATTCCTTTGCACATTTTGTGTGCTGCAAAAGACACTGAGAATCAGAGCACTCGTGCTCTGGGAAAGAAGAGCGATGGTTTTTGGCAGCCAGCAAGGTGACAAGAAGTCTGCAAGTGTAACATGGATTATTTCAGTACAATAGAAAACACTTTGTGTCAAATAATATAAGCATAGCGAAAGATCAATGAATACCACATACTGTGCAGTCTCGTCCCGCGGCCACAGGAGCTGATGGATCTGGCTGGCCACTCCCAGAGTGACTGGTGGAGACCACGAATCCCAGCACTCCCAGGTTCTCCGCAAGAACCCCTGAATAGTGGCTCCGTCTGCTGTGTGGTGATGCAGGTGACAGCAGGCCTGTGAAGCACTGAGGCGAAGGAAGGAAGGAGCAGACATACGTGTACATGTCAAGGCGCTTTCCTGACCCAGGCAGGGCCAGCAATGGCGTCAGGGAAAAACTTTTGGGGAGGCACTTATGAAGGGGAAGGGCGTGACATGAGGAGCCACGAGGGACCAATGAATGAAGCCCAGGGGAGGAGCGAGGGACACAACTGAACCAATAGGAATGGCCCAGGGGAGGGAGAAAGCTCAGGGGACAAATCATATGTTAGGTACGGGATGATTGACATAGAAAATTCTCGAAATGAAGGGGGTTGGTTACAATGATGGACAGGTAACTGGCGGGAGGAATAAACCATTAGGAGGGAGAACATGGGGGGAACCGAGGGTCAAACCGAAATCTTAACTTATAAAAAATAACCAAGTTTACAATAAAACCCGTATAGCACACACAATGCTACGATAAAGTTTGGGCCTTTGAGCACTCAGGATATCCACAGGCCTGCAGTACTCATCACAAACTGTGTTGAAGACTTCTTTTGGTCCAGCAATTGTTTCACTTTGAGACAAAGGCATTAGTTCCAAGTTCTGCCATGACAAGGTATATAGTGCTCAGTACTCTCAATCCATGCACCTCAAAGAATCTTTATATTTTCCTCTGTTTCCTTGGCAAGATTAACTCTGATGGACTTTAACTTGTTGTTATTTTAATCTTTACTTGATTTTGCTTTGTGAAGTCTTTTGTTGTTGTTTCAGTAATCAAAAACCTTTTACCAATCCTTATGTATCAACTACAGGTAACTATTCACTGGAAAACAGTGCTTTTATAAGTTACTCTTTCTAGTATTTTTGCTTCTTATTGAAGCTAAACCCAGAATACCACCTTCTTTTATCATCTCTGTGACTGTGTAGTGACAAAACCTGTCAGCTGTCACATCTGGTAGTGCCATGATTAATAGAAGCTATTCACCAATTGCTGAGATGCTGTTTTCCTGTAACGACAACTGTCAGCCAAAAAGATTTTCATCTATTTTCCATAATTCTGATAATATGAGAGCACCAGCCCTGTGAATGAGCCTACAGGGAGGTGCATCTGAATTAACTGAATTCTGCAAAGAAAGAAGTGCTCTCACTGCCTGCTGTGAATCTTTTTTTCCCTTCTCCTCCACCCTCTGCCCTTGAGATGCTCTTTCTCAAGGCTCCCTCATGACCCACTGGAGTTCAGCAAACTAAGGAACATAAGCCTTGTCTGTCAGCATTCCCAGAAGCAGAAAATACAATTTACAAGTGATTTGTCTCCTTCCTCATCACAGTTAGAGGTGCAGAGAGGTGTATGGCTTTGGCAGCTGGAAGGGGTGATGAAGTCAAAAACCCTTCTTTAATTTAAGTTGCTGATAAACATGGCCAGTTTATCCTTCTCTGGAGTACAGCAGCTTGTCAGGCTGCAGGTCCTTATTTGGAATTATTTTCATGTGCCTGGAGTCAAGCCTAGGTCATCAGTTTCATCAAAGGAGGAAATTTCTGAGGATGACCATCACAGATGCAATAAAAACACAATAGAAACCAAGGTTTTCTCTCAAAGCTTGGCAGCAGCAATAGCTTATTCCCCTGTGTGTATTTGTGTGTGTCTGTGTGTGTGTGTGTGTGTAGTCTGAAGACATAAATACCCTCTGTGTTTCAGTAAAGTTCCATGCTCACTTTTGAAACATTTTCCAAACCCACACAGCCTTTTACAAATACCCTCAATCCCCACGTGCTACAGATGTGAAGGTTTTGGGGCATTTTCCTCCTTGCTTTTCTTCTCCCCATTGGAAGTAGCAAAAAAGCCGTGAGCAGAAGTGGGAGGCCGTGGCCAGTGCTGCATTTGGAGCAGCTGATTCCTGCAAGCCACCCATTCCTGACACCACCTGATAGCCCTGCAGAGCAACCTTTGCACATTTTTCTGCAGAAGGGAGGTTCTACTCCAGCCTTGGAGTACAAGGAAGCAGGAAAAACACTGGAAGCAGGAAAGGCAATATCTTATTCTTTCAGCTGGGGCCCAAATGAGCTAAACTCCTGCCATTATTCCCCAAATGAAGGAGGTCTGAAGTGAAGGCTTCAGTCACCAGGTGAGTGCTGCACACTATCAAATCTGAAAGAGACAAATTATCAAAGATATTATGGCAAAATCTCTGCCAGAGGAAGTTTTGCTTCACAGATTTGTAGCCCTTGGAGACTTTTTTTCGGGGGAGCACTCTTGAAAAAGGGAAAACATGAGTGTGTCAAGCCCAGGAAATCAAAACAAACCCCTCCCACTGGGTCAGCTCACAACCTGTTCAAATGGTTCCTGAATTTCTGTGCCTGTAAAAGCACAGATTCCCATAAGCCAGCAGGTACAAGCCACACTTCCCAACAGCCATCTGATAACTGGCATGATGGCACTTGGTGATCATCCTTTGCTAGTAAGATTTGGTCCCCCATCTTTAACAATAAAAAGATGCCACTTTAAGCAATATAAAACCCTTAAATTTCACAGTTGCAGTAATGTCAACAAATGCTTTTCCACTAAAAACAGCAATAAACAATAGGAGACTGATAGACTTCCCAAGCAAAATGTTTCTCCTCTCTGCTCTTGACCAGTCATTTACTGGCTTTATCTTGTATGTCACAATATTTTTCTTGTCCAGATAGCCAAGGTGAGTTGTACCTGTGTTCAGTATTTTGATTTTGACATAAAAAAGTCAGCAGGATTCTTCCATGCCATCTGGACTAACTGTAACAATCAGTCATTTTGCTGAAATTTCAAAATTTTTGCCTAATATGTATGAGGTTTGAACTTGGGGGAAGTAGGGACAAGAGGGTAACGTGACTTGAGGATATCCACTTTTAGTTTTCCCCGCACGATGTAGGATGGTGAAATGGGAAATAAAGAAATGTAGTTTACTTCTTGGAATTGATACATCTCAGTCTCCAGTGTCTGTCTGGTGCCATCCTGGTGCCAAAGCAGTAACAGCTCACCCTTGGTAAGAGCTCACATCTGCCCTGCAAAGCACCACCTCTGTGAGCAACAGTAAACCAAGAGCTAATGATGCTGCAGCCAATTGTGCCCATGCTGTGGGTTCATCTGAGTCCTGTAATGTGGCTTGAGAACACTGACAGAGAAGTGGGACTTGGCAGAAAGCGTTGCTAGCATGAATTTTAATTAAGGTCATCAACTTTGTGTGAGAGAAGGGCCCACTGCTTCTCTCATCATTTAGCACCCCACTATCTGTCCAGATCACTTCAGGCTTTTCTTATATTCACCTCAGCAATGATGACTGCAGGATGTCCCATCCCTGGAGCTGTTCAGGGCCTGGTCTAGTGTGTGGCATCTCTGTCCACAGCAGGGAAATTGGAATGAGATGATCTTTAGGGTCTCTTCCAACCCATACCATTCTGTGATTCTATGATTGTCTGTAAAACATCCATAAAATTAGAGCAAGGGAAGGACCAGCAGGTCATTTCACCTCATCTACTGCACTGCCCAGGTCATAGTGCACCACCAGTGAACTCTGAATTCAGGTCAGTGGCTTTGGATGCATTTGCCAACTCTACCAGAAAAATATTCTTTATCATGCTGCTAAAACTCTAAGAAATGGAGATCAACTCTTGGGGTTTTTCCCTGTTGGTTAATAGTTTGGGAACTTTTAGTTTTCTAAAATTTATTTACTTGGCTTGAGACTTTGAGACACTTCTTTATTATACACTTGTGGTAGAAGGTCCAGTGTTCAGAGCAGATAAATGGAGGAGTTTAACTGGTGTTGTCTATCTGCAAGTTTCCCAGGGCAGCATTAGAGGCTGAAATGAATCCAAATGGACCCAGTCAGTCCAGAACAAAGAAAGAAATGCCATGAGATAACACTCCATTGCAAGGCCATGTATTTTAGTATTTTAGAAGCCTCCTGGAAGGATCAGGCAGCATCCTACCCATCTCCATCTCACTGAACAGCTGGTTGGAAATAAGCTAAAACTAAATGCAGGTTTCCTCCTCCTACCTTTTCTGTAAAGCACCAGAGCTGACCTTACACACTCCTCCATGGTTTATAGGCACCTCAAAGCTTCCCTTTTCTGAGACTTTTGGTTGCTGCGTCTCATGGTTTAGGAATGGTTTTCCACAATTCAGTAGTCTCAATTACGAAAAAACAAAACCTAAAACCAAACCAAATAAACAAACACCCACCACAAAACAAACAAACAAAAACACACACAAACGCAAAAACACACCCCACACAACAAAAAACCCACTACCACTCACACTCCCAAACACTTCCAGCTCAAAACACACAGGGATAACAACAATTTACTGGAAAAAGCAACAAGATAAGAAAGTGAATAGTAACAGTGATAATAATAACAAAAGGTGTGGGAAAAAGAAACTATTTACACAGAAAGCCTGTGGCAAAATACCAACCTGTCTTCCCCTCCACCCAAGGCTTCCTCCCAGCTAGAAAGGAACATCCTTCTTCCTGGAAGTGAGTGTCCCTTTCCCCACCCCGGCAATGACATGAAGAGGTGTTGAATTCCACAATGTCTTGGCCGAACTCCCTCCCTCTGATCCCAGCTGGAACCAGGCCTGGGCATCTCAGTCAAATTCCCAGGGTCGTACTAGTTAATGGATTTGGGAGCAAGCAATATTCTTTCAGGTCATGTTGACTGGAGATGCAGGGGGTTTCCACCCAGCTTGTCTTCAAGTAACTTTCCAAGCTCCTTTGGCATCCCTGTCCCAGGTAAAGCTTTCTCCATGAAAAGGCCAGGCCTGCAGAAGGCAATTAATCCCACTGCCTGGGATTGTTGTCTTCTTGTTGTATTCATATTTCTCGAGTCCCATACTGTACCAAGCTGTTCTTCTCTGCAACACAGTCCTTCATGTCTTCTCAGAGACTCCTCCTAGGTTCTCGACCCACCCCTTTTTATTCCAGTTATCTTCACAAGCTGCAGCTGCTGCCCAACTAAGGACTTTGCAGCTGTAGCTCGTTTGGAGTAACTAGGACCCACACACAGATCTTACAGGCACTCTCTCCATAAGGACCCACTTATCTAATACATAGATCTTACAGGGACTCTCTCCATATGGGATGATCAGGTCAGCTCTCTGAGAATTGAGGTATTTTTTCTTAATTAGTGGTTTGTGTTCTTACCACCTTCTCATTTACACCAACCTATTCCTCAGAGCATCTGATCTGACTAGAGAGTTCTGCAGAGTAGGAAACCTAGGAAGAATTTCTTTCATTTCCTCTTTTCTTCAAATGTTGCCAAACAAACAAGCAAACAAAAAAAGGTCACTGGCCTACAAATGTGGGAAGCAAAACTTCCTACAGCAAAAATTTTGCTTTAATTTCTTTCATATCTTGTCACTTTTGGAGAATGGATTGATTTGGGTGGATTTCTCACCTAGATCGCACAGGTCTGTGGGAAGCCTTTGGGGGTCTTTCCAGGTTTGTAATTTCCATGGAGCAGCTGTTTTGCAACTATGTAATGGACCCCTCTGCAGAACTAGAAACACTGACACTGGGTATTTGGTGAGGATAAAATTTTCTTGTCCAATGTCAGGAAAGCAAACCTCGTTTTTCTCTGAGAATAAGCAGAATTCTTACAGCCCTGCTACTCCAGCAGGCCTGAAGGCCTGCTCGTGGGCCTTCAGCCAGGACTAATACATCCTTCATCACTGCTTAAGGTCCTGTCTCTCTTAGGATGCTACCTGGGCAGGCTGATAGTGCACAATCCCGGTCTGTGCAGTAGACAGATACACAGGGATGAGATCCTGGGACTGCTGTGGCTGTGCTGGCCCGCTGCCCCTCCAGCCAGCCAAAGGCTTCTCCCTGCCAGGTTAATTGTATTACGTTTCTTTGGACCCAGGTCTGGCAGGGCTATTGCTGCAGCACACCACAATGAGTTAATTAATAAAGAACTTGGAACAAAGGCTCATGAGACATGATGAAAATCATGAGAAATCACAATTGTCTTGGAAAAATAAAATGTCAGAGTGTTGCTACATATATAAAATCATTGGTAAAATAACAATTGTTAAAATAGCATAAAGTGCTATTTTAACAGAAGAATGACACAAATTTTGGGTAATTTTCACGCTGTCAGGCAAGCTGACTTTTCTGGCTCCTCATGACAGCCTGCAGTGGTGCCAAAGGCTGTGCAATCATGGTATGTATCCCTGTGTTGAGTGCTTGGCATGAAATCAACCACCAGAACTGAAGGCACAACTGGAAGGGCGGCTCTGTCATCACAGAATGGTTTGGGTTGGAAGGGGCCTTAGAGACCATCTTGTTCCAGCCCCCTGCCATGGCCAGGGACACCTTCCACCAGACCAGGTTGCTCAGAATCCCATCCAGCCCAGCCTTGAACACTTCCAGGCATGAACTATCCACAGTTTCTCAAGGTGGTGAGAGATTACAGGTGAAGGCAGTACTCAGTAGTGCAAGAGCTGGCATGCAGCCATGCTTCGTGCCTGGAGACCTGGAAAGGCTCCCAGGTGACCCAACTGACATAATCTTTGTGAACTGGTCACTGCAGTTAAATAAGGGGGCAGGAATCCAAGCCCTCAAAATATTGTCCATGCTTTGCCAAGGTCTAAGCACCTTTCCCACGAGATTGAAGGAGAGTGCTGGCTTAGTCAAACGCTTGCCTACTGGTTCAGGTAGCCGTTTCAAAGTGAAAGATAACACATAAATGTGTGTTTGCGTGTCTGAAGCAAAGGGCGGTATATCTAGTGGTACTATTTCACACTCTGACTCCTGCAAGGAAATAAAAAAATACCCCAAAGCATCTCATGAGTGTATTTCTCCTTGGATATGGCTCATTGAAGTTCAGCATAGAGCCTGTCCTGAAAAACGTCACATCCAACCCAAGCCATTCTGTGATCTCCTAGGACTGACAGTGTCCAGAGGCAGTGGAGGGGGAAATTGGAGCGATAAGCAGAAAAATAACTTTCCCCTCTCCTTTGAAGTCTTACAGACGCAGTGCTGAAACCAGCTCTCTTGGAAAGCACAGCAGCTCGCTGTGTTGTAAATTCACGTACGCTGGGGCTCCTCCAGAAATCTGCCAGCAGAGAGCTGGGAGAGATCAAAGCCTTAGGTAAGTAGGGCACCTATTATAGAGAGCATTTGTCTTTTCTTGAGAGGAGAGAGCAGGAAGTTTGATGATTTTGCAATCCTAAACCAAAAGTCTATTTCTGTAGCTGGGGGATATCAGAGACATCTTCACAGAGGTTTTGAATTTGCATCTCTCAACAGCTGACGTTCCCAGCATGTAAGGAACATACTGAGGCACTCCAAAAAGACGTAGGGAAAAAGGGGACACGATGCTAAAAAGGTAACATCATTGTTTAACTTACTCCCCTGACAGTTAAAACTGTGCTTGGGTTTATCAATGTTGCGATTATTTCTCTTGTTCTTACTTGTCAGATAATATTTCTCAAAATAATAGATAATAGATAATAGATAATAGATAATAGATAATAGATAATAGATAATAGATAATAGATAATAGATAATAGATAATAATACTGGGTTAAAAAGAAGCTTTTAGGTATGTCTCTGATATTGCCTTAACTCAGATTGTCCTGAGAGGAGATGGAAAACTCTTCACATGCTCAGAACGTGGGAATATGTGAAAAGTCTTAGAAAGATATAATTCCTGCCTAGTTTTCCCTCCAAAACCTATTCCAGAATCTTGGAAACTTCACACACCTCATGGGACACATCAAATAATGAAAAGCCAAAACCTACATAAGGTTTTCAGTAAATTTGGGAAATTTGAGCAGTGGGATGTATTCTCTTATGGTGGATGCTGCAGGTCAGTTTCACTGGGGGCCCTTGGCACTGACTGCCTAAAACTTGAAGGTTGGAAACAGACACATGGCCTGGAAAATACAAAACCTTTGGCTAATCTTCAGTTAGCACATTGTATGTTAGCTTCATAATTGACTTCAGCGGGGTCAGAAAATGGCCCTTAGTAACTCGTTCCACAAAGGGAAGCTGAGTCTCATGCACTCTGCTTTGCCTGTCATGCTGAGGGAGTGTTTTAACTTAAAGGTTTTATTATAAACATGTTAGCCATTAAGCTTCTAGAAGTCCTTCACCAAAATTTCTCCTCTGCCATAATGGGTATCGGTATGTCTGAGTCTGCTCTTGTGGGGGATTAAAGCTGTATGCACTATGTTGTTCTCAAGGAACACTGTTGTGCTTGTGTGTGGGATATGTTAAATAAAAGTATTTTGTGATGTTCTAGAGTTTCCTGACTGATGCAGGGTGGATGATGCCATATGTCAGCCATCACTTGCAATAATATTTTTAATGTTTTCATTGTAGAAGTTAATGTGTGTTCAAGGATTTCAAGCTTAACACATGTTGTGATCTTTTGTTTGCTCGCACTGTTAGGCCCATAGGGTCAAATTCTAATTTATGATCCTGTTGTAAATTCAAAGTCCTGTCACATTAATGATATTACCTATGAACCACACTGATGATGTAACTGCTCATGTTAATGATGTTAATTTCAATCACAGGAAAAGTGAGATGAACTTTCCTTGCACAAGACTTGACTTACTTCTAACAAAATCAGCTCTGAACTGGCCATCGACCCCTATATGAGGTTGAGTTTCACCTTTATTGGGGCCAGATTTTTTTTGTTACTGTTCTGTAGCTGCTCATGCCTCTCATGGCTTTTAATGTCCTTTTCTTATAATGTTCTCTACATTTAACTACTGGTCAGAGAGCCAGAAGTTTTCTCTTTTCTATTCAGCCATGAATGAAAAATGTCCGTTTTCCCAGAAGCCTTAGAAATTGTTGCTTTGAAGGTTATGTCACTGATATTCTCACAAACTGCTCAGAAACTGAGACTTTTCACAGCAGCCAAAAGGAAGTAGGAACATGAATCTTCTTGAAATTCACAGGAAGGTGACAACCACACTATAGCAAAAGTTAAAAAGGAAACCTTGGTCAGGAGTTCTCATGACAGCAGTGGGTTGTAGTGACTACATGACCATGTGCTGCTTTTAGACTCAGACTGTGGCACCCGTTCTTTACTTAACACCTCTTATTTTTAATTTTCCATCATGATGAAAGCATCAGGGAGTCTGTTTGTGCAACAAACATCCGACATGCCTTAGAACAAATCAAACCAGTACTAACAACACCAGGGAGGGCTGTCTGAATCCTAATCAGGAACAACAAACCCATTTTATACAGAGCTGTCTCTCCCTGGGGTCTTATGCTATTCCTTCATATGTTTCGGAGTGAAAGGCTGTTTATAGCCTCATAATAACATGTTTAGCATTAAATGTCAGGAAGCATCTGCTGGAATGTTTCTCAGTAGGAGACTTCTAAATTCTGCAAGTGAGTTTGGGTAGCTGTCCTGAATATACATGGGAGTTCCCTCCAGAGATTTAAGTCATGTCTTTGAAGGCAAGTTACTGCTGCCTTATTGCAATATTCTTCATAGAATAGGGTTCTCAGTAAATGGTCAGGCTGAATATTCAACAGCAGACATTTTGTTCTTCCCTCATTTCAGTAGCATCCTCTCTCTGGCCCATGTTGTAGGCACCACTGAGAGATTTCTGTTGCTGTTATTTCTGACATGTGTGAAGGCACCCTCCCATGACATACTGGTTTCAGTCATAAAGCTGGTTTAAGGAGTTAACATCTGCCTAATCCTAGCACCACAGTTCATCTGATGTGGATTGTGACAGTGCAAGTCTTTGTGAAGTCTCTGTTTTGAACTCAGTGGCTGAAAAGATGTATTAGGGAAAGAAAAAGAAAAAATTTTAAAGCCTTTATGTCCGATTTGTCTGACAGTAACTTCAAGGACATAGCCAGAGCTCACCAGTTGTCACTACATTGTGCAGACATTGCTTTAATGCCAGTGAGTCAGGTTATAGATTTATAGGATGGATTGAGTTGAAGGGATCTAAAAGATCATACTGTTCCAATTCACCCACCATGGGCAGGAACACCTTTCATTAGACCAGGTTGCTCAGAGCCCCATCCAGCCTGGCCTTGAACAATTCCAGGGATGGGGCACCCACAGCTTCTCTGGGCAGCCTGTGCCAGTGTCTCATCATCCTCACCATAAAGATTTTCTTCCTAATACCTAATATAACCCTACTCTCTTTCAGTTTGAAGCCATTCACCCTTGTTACTATATGCCCTTGCAAAAAATCTCTCCATTTTTCTTGTAGGCTCCCTTCAGGTACTGGAAGGCCACAATTAGGTCATCCTGAAGCCTTCTCTTTTCCAGGCTGAACAACCCCCACTGTCTCAGCCTTTCCTCACAGCAGAAGTGCTCCAGCCCTCTGATTTTCTCAGCAGCCTCCCCTCTGTGCTGGCTCCAGCAGGTCCCTGTGGTTCCTGTGCTGGGAGCCCAGGGCTGGATGCAGTGCTCCAGGTGGGTCTCAGCAGAGCAGAGCAGAGGGGCAGAATCCCCTCCCTGCCCTGCTGCCCACGGGGCTCTGGGTGCAGCCCAGGACACGTTTGGCTCTCTGGGCTGGGAGTGCCATGGCTGGGCCATGTGCAGCCTCTCACCCACAGCACCCCCAAGCCCTTCTGGGCACGGCTGCTCTGGGACTGCTCCTGCCCTGCCTGTGCTGCTACCAGGGGCTGCCCTGACCCAGGAGCAGGACCTTGAACTTGGTTTTATTAAACCTTATAACGTTACCATGGACCCAACCTTCAAACTTGTCTAGGCCAAAGGGTAACAAGGGACATGGAGGGGGGTTGCACCTTCTTTGACTTTCCTTTTCTGGTCAACACACCCATAGGAGCCCTTCCTGCCTTTCTCTGTGTGCCTTGCCATGTTCACTTCCAGCTTTGCCTTGGCATTCCTTACCTGATCGCTGCAAAACCATATTTCATCTCCATACTCTTCCCAGCTCACTGCCCTTGCTTCTACTTCCTGTGCATTTGCTTTTCCTCTAGTTTGACCAGCAATTCTCTACTCAGCCATGCTGGTCTCTTGCCTTCCTTGCCTGACTTCATGCTCCTAGTGATTGCTAGCTCTTGTGCTTTATGGGAGATGTTCTTAAACTTCTGACAGGTCTGTTCCAATCTCTTGTCCCTATTGGCAATGTCCCAGGGGATCTCCCTGAAAAACTGGAACTTTGCTTTCCTAAAGTTCAGTTCAGTTCCTGACCTTTACCTCCTTGCCTGACCACATCCCCCAGGACTAAAATTCCATCAATGCATGGTCATTGTGGCCCAGGCTGCCACTTCACTCTTGATGCCCCCAATTATCTTTTTTGTGTTGGAGACCAGTATATCCAGTACCCCATCCCCTCTGGTAGGGCTGTCTATATCCTGGCTCAAGAAGCTATCCTCCATTCCATGAGTTTCCTGGATTGCTTATAGCTCCCTGTGCTCCCTTCCCAGCAGATGTTGGGGAGGTTGAAGTGCCCCAACACAACTAGAGCCTACAAGTGAGATGCCTCCCATAGCTGGAGCAAGAAGGCTTCAACAACAGGCACCTCTTGATGAGGGCCTATAATAAACACCAGCCACAAGGTTCCCTTTGTTTCCTCAGTCCCTGATCCTTACCCACAGGCTTGCTCATGGCTGTTCTTCAAAGACAGTCTTTGAGTCTTCATGCTCAATCCTCCTCTTGATGCAGAGGGCACCCCCCTGCCTCTCTTTCCTGCCCTGTCCTTTCTGAACAGCCTGTATCCATCCACAGGTGCACATGGGATTTATCCCACCAAGTTTCAGTCATGGCAGCAAGGTCACAGTGTTCTAACACCACACTGGCTTCCACCTCCTCCTGTTGGTTGTCCAGACTGTGTGCACTGGTGTAAAGGCACCTCATCTGGGCTGCCAACTGTGTCGCCTTCCCAGGGCAACTCCCCTTAATTCCTGTGAGATCATTTCCTGGTGTTTAAGTGGAATATGGTAAGGGAAACGATCCAACAAAAATGCATTTTTTAATTTTTTTTTTCAAATCAGCTTCCAGTCTGTAGATGGGGGCAATGGGGAGCTTCTGGCAGTGGGTTTTGTGTTAAAGTGGGTGTCCCATGAAACTGCCCTGGTGGTTTGTAGGAACCTCTCTTTGTTTGCAGGAAGTTCTGTGCCAAACCAGTCTGAGGTTTGGTGTCCCTAAATCAAAGTGTCCATTTCTCCTCACACCCAACCAATACATGTTCTTGAGACCCAGTTATGTATATCTGATGACCTTTATGGTCTTTGTGGCCTGCATGGCAAGACCCAGTGAAGGAAGTAGGGATAGTCCTTGCCCAAAATGTTGAATGAAATTGTGTGTTGATGAATGCATCTGTATCTCAGGGCCTGTTCTTTCTTTAGATTTTATCCTTTCTTTTGGATATGTAGAAGTCCCAAACCCAAATATCTGCCACTTCATCTGTCAGTTGAAACAAAATGTTTTAAATCTAACAGCAAAAAGCTATTAGACAAACATTCCTAGTAACAATTTTGAGTCAAAATTGGGAACATATTGGGAATTTATTCACCATAGAAAAAGAATTGTTGTTTTTCTAGAGACACAACAATTTGAAAGAAACAACAATTTTTACACATTTATAGACACTATAGCACCTAAGATTTTTTTATAAACACTCCCAAAAGTCTGCCCAATTTATTGCATCATGGCATAGGTGTTTCGTTTCTTTTAATTACTACCAGAGTATCTCATCTATCTTTGTTTAATGAATAACCCAAGTTTTATCCAGCTAAACAGTGCTTTATTAAATTCACTGTCCTGGTTAGACCATTACCATTGATAAGGTTTTCTGAGGTGTACAGCCCTATGAAATTAGTCCCTTACTGCACCTGCAAAGTATTAATCAAGTTTTCTGGGGTGTATAGACCTTTTATGCCTTAACTTCCTCTAGTTAACTTTATTGTTGTGTGACATCTAATTAATCTGTTGTTATATGATAACCATTAAACAATTCTCTATTGAATTTTGTCCTTCAGCTATTGATTAAGTTCTCTAAGGGGTATGGATCCATGGAGTTCCTTTCTGCAGGTGCAGTGAGGTAATTTCTCAGGGTTTTTTACTGTCACTCAGCCAACGCAGATCTAAATCAAAACCAGCTGAAATCACAAATTCCTTAACTAATTAAACATAGTGCACTACAAAATTTTTAAAGAGTCACAAAGCTCCTGGCTAACTAAGATACAGCTCCCTGTCACAGTGTCACTCCAACATTTCTTATCCCAGGATGTCTGGTGTGCTTATTGCTGGCAGGATGAGCACCCACAATCGGTCACGAGAGGTCTGTCCATTGCCCTGCCTCTTTCCCAGCACAGGACAGCCCAGCAGGAAGCCACAGCCCGGCAGGATATTTCTAAGGTAGAAACCCAGGGTGAAGAAACTGCCTCGGTAGCTCTGAAACAGGCACTGAACTCGCAGAGCATGAGAAAAAAAGGGTTATTGGTGAGACCCACAGACCACAGGATGGGAGAAAGCAGAAATGCTCCCAAAAAACGTTATGTTTTGCAAAGGGGACAACAACTTTTGAAAGAACTGCTCTGGAAGAAATCTTCTGGAAAAGTGCTGAGGGTCCTTAAGAAAGAGTAGATCGTGTAGGCTGCTCTTGCAACACAGCTTTTTATCAGGCAGCAGCATGTCTTTCTTTTTGCCTTAAAAATTGCATCACTCTTAAACAGTAACTCCAGACAAAGGGAGTTCTCATGCTACAAAAACATTAATCTAAATCTGTACTCTCGGCTCCAAATTGTTAACCATTGTTAATTTGAAGTTATTTTTACTTTAGTGACCAACACAGCACGGACAGGAAAGAATTGTAATTTCGTGTATCCTCCAAGACTAATTCTGAATGCTACATAAAAGTCTTCCAATCAGCTCGCTGACTCACAGCTGCAGGGCTTGGAGGCAAAATGCTAACAGGAGAGGCTGTCATATTTCCAGTTCACTCTGTGGCACCTTTTTCCCTTAAGAAGACCTCCTGTTTCAATTATAGTGTCATGACCCAATACAATAACTGGAAACTCAACAGAAAAAAAAAAGCTTATTCATTTGTGCCCAAAAGAAATGTGATTATTGCCATTTTGGGGGAGGAAAAAGAAGGTGTGTTTAACAGGACTTTGGGACAGCCTCTGCCTTTGTTACATGAAAGAGACTTAGAAGTTCTCATGTTCTGAGGCATCACTGGTGTGTCTCTAAATACCTTGTAGTTGGCAACGTCTCCTGTTTGGTCTCTTGATGAAGTGAAGAATTATTATTCCCTTTTATGAATAAGGAAAGAGAAGCACAGCAGCATTTATTGACTCATCTAGGATCTCTCACAGATGTGAGAGAGGATCTGAGTCTCATTTCAGTGTTGCTTGGGCTGTTATCTTTCCTGCTTTGGGTCGTGTCCACATGACCCTATTAGTCATAACCATGGCCCATTATCTACTGGGAGATCTTTAAATAAAATTGTAAGCTTTCACTGCTATGTTTGCAATCCCGTCTACTGCTCTGAAAGCGAAAGAACAGATTGAAAAAGGCTGCAGGAAACAGTGGTACTGATGAATCTCTTTTCATTAACCAAGAACAGACAGAACAAAAAAAACGCCACAAAGAGATAAGGTGGTTAAGGAGGTGTGAATTACCTTTTAGAAAGGCTTCTGATTCAATGATTTAGCATATTGGAAAGAATGTTTAAAAAAAAATGTTCCTTTGAAAAAAATCGTTATCTATTTAAACCTGGCACTAATTCGGAATTTTTCAGGCAGAAGGTGTCATTAAACCTAGAAGAAGGTAGCAAAAAGGCCTTAAAGGAGCAAATCAAAGCTTGTGAATTAGCACTGGAAGTCTACATTATCAAAATGTAGGAAAGCATGCAATACCGGTGTGGCAGATAAACGTTGTTACTTAGACAATTTAATTTTATTGCAAGTTTTCATATTGCACCCTATCACCGTTGTACTTAGGTGGCTTTTTTAGATTAGTTCCATATCTTCTCTATCTCAGATTTATCTTTGCAAACGTTTTATTTAGTCTCAAGAGGGCATTGAAACAAAAAAGTATGTCAAAAGCTGAACCTACGTGATTTTTCCTCATAACCACGGAATCCAGAAACACGAATCAGGATCCTGCAGCACTCGGTGCCATAAACTCCTCAAGCAAGAAGCCATCCCACAGAAGTTGGGTGCATTTTATAGGTCCTTATGGGAGGCAGTGAAAGAAAGAACAGATTTTGGGACTGAAATGCTCCGAGTGCTGTCCAAGAAGAGAAATTTGCCAAAAGCCGAGCTCAGGGCCTGCCTGGGCCGCACCACAGGCTGCATTTCCCCCACATGGAGCCCAGAGCCCTGCCCGTGGTGCACAAACCCCTGCAATACCTGGTGTCACACCCGAGTCCAACGATCAGTTTTTATTTACTCAGTGCTGCACGGTGCCACGTTCCGCCCACAGCCCCGGGAACTTTGCCTTTCCCCTCGCAGCCCTCACCGGGGGCACCCGGGCACCCCGGAAGCCCCGGATCGCCTCGGCCTGCCCCGCTCCCCGGGAAGCGCGGTGTTCCCTCGCCAGCCTCGCCTCCCAGCCGTGTCCGGGGAGCTCAGCACACCCTGCTGCGGCTCTTTGCATGGTGCTGGAAACAATCCCTTCTGTTCGGCGTCACGAACGGCTCCAGGTTGAACACACGACACAGAATAGCCAGGTAGGACAATATCTTTATTTCTTCCCCTAAGAGAAGAATGTAAAAACTTGCACAGATGCCCAGACGTCAGCTTTTGTGTTTTTTTTTTTTTTTTGTTTTTTTTTTTTTTTTTGTTTTTTTTTTTTTTTCTTTTTCTTTCGCATACTGGATTATTACTCCATCTGTGAATGTTACTTCTCAGTAATGAGCCTGGTGCCTGGTGTCAAAGTTTTCTGTTTGCAGTGCCAGCCCCGGTGTCAGCAGCACTCAAAGCTAGAGCAAGCTGGGACCACTGCAACGTGGCTTTGGTAAAGCTCTCCAAAGTCGTTGGGAAAGCACATGTTCGTTTATTGACTTTGGATCCAGGCGCCTCTTCTCCCTCTTCGTAAATTTCTGGGAAGAAAGAAGCGAGAGCTGGGCCTCTCCTCTGTGAAAGGTGCTCTGAGTTGTCCCTATCATTTTTGCCAATTGCATTTTAATTTAACAATAAAGACACAAAACACAGGCCTCAGTCATGAAGCGGTTTGCATTGGAACTGACTGTCTCCGGAGGGCATGTGCTCTCTCTCAAACTGCTAGATGGACCAATTAACAAGTTGTTTTCTGGCCTGTGTGTGCTGAGTGATAAATGGTGTCACTGCCTTTAAAACTGGAGGGTATGAGACCGGGGTGAAGCATTCGCACCACTTGTTTAAGGCCCTTATATAGAAATCACAGGACAGTGATTTCTCCTGGACAGTCTTTTCTTAGCATAGTTATTTTTGTTTCATTAAGCCAGTATGTGACACACTGCAAAGTCAATTCGTGGATGCCCGAAGACTTTGCAAAGGTATTGCTAGAGGTAACACATCCAAAGTACCTTCTGCACTACCCCTTCCCCCAAAATCCTCGCTCATCATTTACTAAGTCCTCAAATGTTTCCTCACATCTGGCACTATTTTGACTCTCATCCCAGTAGTAAGACACTTTAGCATGTATTGAAGAAGGGCTTTCACCACAAAGCACTGCTCTTCTCTCCCTGCCCATGATCATTCAGGTATCCTGGCACCTGCAAAAGAAGTCTCGTGAAAGCCAGAACGAGATTTTGCTAAATGAGGCTATGAGGGAAGGAATCTTTTTGTTTTCGGTAAAGAAAATTGCAGAGATACCTAACTCTGCACATGATAAATGAATTCAAAAACAGTATTGAAAGCAAAGGTGAAGACCATACTGCTGGTGATCAGAGGCACTATTTTTATTTCTCAACATTAGCTTGGTTGCGAAGCATCAGAGGAAGGTAACACTGCAATTCACAGTACTGAAGTAACTGTTTACTTCCTTTTCGGTGGATGGCTTATTTTTCTTAGTGATAAAAGCTCCCTGTGGATCTCTATTTAGTCAAATGTGTGACTTACTGCACTTTAGTTCTGGTTCTAGGTGTTGGTTTATTCATGACCTACACACAGTTTTGCGTTACTGAAAGTCACTATTGCAGGCTTAAGCAAAACAAAGATCACTGGAAGGTAGGCTAATTTGCTGGTATCACAGTAAATCATGCTGTTTTGGTAACAGTATAGCTCTCTTCAGATCAGCCAGGAAACAACGCAAACAGTTTCACTGGGAATAGCTCGTCTCTATCAAAGACAGATTCCTGTTTATGACCAGTCTGCTAGAGGGACACTCTGGACTCACCTCCCACACAGTGAGATTGGCAGTGTTTAGTCTGGGTGTCAGTCCAGCCCCTTACACTCCTGGGTCCGGTCTGGGACCCATAAATGTTTTAGTGTGCTCGGGCACTGGCTGCAGGAGGAGCAGGACTTTGTTCCTGCACACCTGTAAGGTGGTGTAGAGGTAAGGAGGAAAACCCACCTGGGTACCTGAGACTCATGCAGCAGGAAAAGTCAGAAGTGAGTTCTGTTCTACTGTCTGTAGACCTATACCTAATCGTTATGCATATTTAAATATTTAAAGGCGATTTTCACACTTTAAAGGTGGAATGTTCTGATTTTGCCAGTGCTCCCAATGGCATACTCTAAGCAGGACTAGTGAAAGGGTTGCAGACAGGGCTGTGATCCATAGATAAACAAGACTCCTTTTCCCTTCCCCTGACTCACTCCAGGGGCCTGTGCAGCTCCTTGCCTGCCTCCATAGGTGATTCAGTGTTACTCCTGAATCCATGGCTTCCTTCCTGCTCTGTTATTCCGGTGGGTGTGGTTTACTGGGATGTGCAGTTACTGCAGGTTGCAGTTTCAGTGGGAACCTGGGTTACCCACAAGTTTAATATTTAGATCTCCACTTGCTTTCCCCTGTCCTTCAGTAAGAGCTGCAGTGTGCGATTTGTACTCTTGTTGTCTTGTGAAATGCTGCCAATGCATTCCCTACCTGCCATTTCACTTCTTGGACAAACAAGACTTTGTTTACTTTCCCATCTTAAATGTACAGATTTGGCTTTACAAGAGTACAAAAGGTACAGGTGTGAGGGGAGTCAGAACAATAGTTTTGCTTAATTTATGCATGTTTGCAAGAGTGATGTCTTGCATTCCAATTAGGATTGTTCCCCCTTGCCTTCCAGACCCCTCCACCCTTCCAGCCATGTCCTCTGAGTGTTTTACCCCGAGGGCTCTGTCTTTGCACTGGCTTGGAAAGATGTATCCTAAGGGCTGCTCCCCCACAGCAAAGCCACCCAAATTGGAGTGCATCTCCTCCTGAGCTGCTGAATTTATAGGAGCTGCTATATGAGCATAAACTGAACCTAATGCTGATTTATATTTATTTATTTGTGGGACTGCTAATTATGACTAGTCCAATTAACATCATGTTCAGCCCTACCTGCTGCAAGATCAGTTGGTGCCTCAATGCCTGTGTCAGACTTTCAGGTACCTTTCAGGAACCTCCAGGCTCCACTGCCTGCAAACACACAGGCATCCCAGATTAAATTCACTGGTTTCCAGTGCTTTTCCTTACTACTATATCCATCAAGCAATTGGGTTTGTCTTTAAATTTATTTCTAATTCTAGGGCTGTTTCTCTTCATCCTGGTTTGCTCCTAAAATGAATTCTTTTGCCTTCAGCTGCCTGGCCTTCACAGCTCCATAAATGCATTCCTTTTTTCCTCTTTGTGTGATGTAGAGCCTCCATGGAGGCCTCTTCTAGAAGCAAAAGACTTGCAACAAAAACCAAAACCCTGAACAAAATTGTAGAACACTTGCAAGATCAGCTGCTGAAACAACTTTCCAAGAAACCATTAATCCCAAAACTTTCCACTACATCAGATATTGATTAATGAAGCAATATACACTTTGGTCGATTTAAATTTCATGCCTCACTGGCATGATTGTCTCATGCCCCAGGCATTTTTGGGAGTCTCAAGGTATAGCTGTGTGAAGCACAACTTCACCACACGCTAGAGAGATTTCCCAGCTACAGCTGGACACCAGACATTACTTTTGACTTTGTGTGCTTGCCAGAGATTGTCATTCTCTGGATTGTCACCAGTTTCATTTCTGATCAGCCCTTGCTGCAAAGTTGTGCTGCAGACTGGCCAGGCAAATGTGCTTTTCTTTATTTTGGTTTACAAACAGCATTTTTTCTCAGCATTTTTTGCTGGACTAGTGTAAATACACTCTTTCCAAATATGCTCTGCAAACTCACTTGGGACACTGCCTTTGACTATCCCCTTTGTGTTTAATCCTGTTTTTTTCTCCTATGGCCAAAACAGCAATGTGATTGTAGGAAAAAATTCAAGTCCTTGCCTGGGCAGACACCACCTGTTAAGCAGATGGCATCCAAAGAAACACTCAGACCTCTGTCTGACCTGTTTACATCTCTGTACCACTCTCATCCCCAGAGCTAATCCAATTGTGCTTTTCTAAGAGAAATTATGACTTTCATTTGCTGACACAAAGCATTTATTCTCTTCTGATTACACCATCTTTACAGAGTCTTTAGAGATTACATGTGTTTTCTAGTACTTGGCTTCACCCAGGGAACTTGGCCAGATACTAACAGTCCTTAGAAGACATTTCTGCTTAACTCAAGCCCTGTGAATATTTGCTGTCAAACCAGCCTAAGCAGCTACATGGGCAGCTGGGCACGGGGGACACCAGCAGCCCAGTGTGGAGCTGGGCCACAGGCAGAGCATTGCAGAGCTCTGCTTTTGAGATGTGACACATCTGGAATGAGGAACATGCTGGTTTTTTGCCAGGATTCAAGGTTATAATCGTAGGATCAATGAATGGTTTAGACTGGAAGGGACAGTAAATCATGTATTTCCAAGGCCCCTGCCATGGGCAGGCACAACTTCCACCAGACCAGGTTGTTCAAAGCCCCATCCAGCCGGGTTGCAGGGATGGGACATCCACAGCTCCTCTGGGCAGCCTGGGCTAGTGTCTTACCACTCTCACAGAAATAATTCTTCTAATATCTAATATAAACCTACTCTCTTTCAACTTAAAGCCATTCCCACTTGTTCTATCACTGCAAGATTTTGTCTAAATTCCCTCTCCAGTGTTTTTGTAGGTTCCCTTTACATGTTAAGAGGCTGCTAAGAAAGTTGAAAATGAAGATTTGGAAATAATGGAACACAGCACAAAATGAACCTAAAATAACAAAACACGCCCTGGAGATTTTGCTTAAGAGCACAGTTTCTCATTGTCTGTACTAATCCTCATGCAGTTTCCACCTCTCTTTCTATTATTTTAAGCTGGGATATCCTGTAATTATCTAAAGATTATCTATCTCCTTGTGGGGAGGAGGCACCAAAAATGGTTGAGCTTTTATGCTTCAGTGCCACACCAAGATAAAGGACCATGGGTTTTGTGGGTTTTTGTACTTCCTTATTAAGAAAACTACTTTCTTTATTTCTCCTGACTGGGCAATTGGTGCTGCACCGTACTGTTGAAACCTTACTTAATTCCGTTTATTCCCAGAGTCTTTTGATAATGTGGGGTATTTTTGTTGTGTATCTTCATATAGTACATTACCAGTTTGAGGCTGTGTGTCATTGCCTTCTGGAGATACACCAACAAAGCCTTGATTACTCTGTCAAAAATAGGAAATGCTGCCCCTCCTTATGAGGCCCACAATTTATTCAACCCTTAAGCAGCACATGAAAATCAGAAGTGGTATGACAAAGGGTAGCACTTGGAATACAGTGTTTAAATACCTACCTCTTCCTTTCCCGTATCTCCTTGTTTTTAAAGGGATCTTCTGTGATACTGCATCGTATCCCAACACAAGAAATGGCAGTGATTAACCTCAAATTAGTTACACACCCACACCCTTGTGGCTGTGTGCACTGCACATTTCTCACTGGCTTAGCTGCTGCTGTCTCCTCCGGGCTCTCCTGAGCTGCTGGGTGAGGAGCATGTCCTCCTTCACTCTGCCATCACATCCTGAGGGCCACAGGCACCCATCAGGCTGTTCCTCTCCTTCAAAAGGCTGCAGAGGGATTCACACGCACAACTTCTATCTCAGTTTACAGGAATTCACTGCCTAAACACTGACTGCCCATGTGCACGGGGATGGGAATAATACATGTCTTTGCTCTCAGCCAAGCAAGTGCAAAGGAACGTGCTCTTCTGTTAAATACCTGGAGAACAGATGCAGGAACAATATAACATAAATTAAACTTGCACTGAATAAAAGCAAAGGCTGGCAGTGCTGGGATCTGGCACAGCTGCGGAAATATATGGGTTATTTACTGCCAAGGTGGTGCTGCAATTGAAGTGCAAACTGTTGATTAAAATGTCATGCAGTTTCGTTGGGGAAATATCCAGGGAAATAAATTGTTTTGCGCTTATTTATGTCATATTGTGTTAGCACAGATATTTTAGATTTTTGCTTAATTACCTAAAGTTTCACATTCCACAGGGGAGCCAACGTCTCTCTTGTCAGTATATTAGGCTCCCTGGGCCTTGTTTTTTATGATGGCTACATTTTTTTCCAGAGCATCCTCCATTGCCACCAGGCAGAGGCTTCCTTGTTCTTCTCAAAGTTCACAGAACTTGAGTTCTGACAGGTCCAGGAGCCAACTCAGTCCCAGTCATCACCACTACAAATTATTGTAGCACTACAGTATTGTACTCCTGTGTGCTCACATCCCCTTTTGGGATCATGGCTCAATGGAATGCTGGTCCTGCTGCACATCCCTAAAGTGAACATCAGTTGGTCACCCCCAAGGCCCTCTGACCTCTCTGAAGTGGGCTGGCTTATCACAATCTAGCCATCAAAAACTACAAAAACATAATAAAAACCTAGTTATAGTATTGTGGAATGATTCGGGTTGAAGGGACCTTAAAGATCATCTTGGCTCCAACACCCCGTCATGGACAGAACACCTTCCACCAGGTTAACCTAGCCAAGCCTTGAACACGTAATTAATTCATTAAATAATGCTAGAAAAAAATCAAAAAAAGATAATTTGATACTAGGAGTAATTTTGTGGCAGGCAGCAAGTTGCCTCCTTATTTATCCTGGCAGGATAGATACAATTGTAACCTGGAAAAGACACAGTAGAGATATACATGCATACATTATGTTCAATTTGGAATTATGGTTAAAATGCTTATGAGCATAATGGATGTGACATGTTATTTACAGAATTCTCTCAGAACGTCACGAAGTCTTTCATGGAATGGATAATTGATCTTTAGAGCAATATGTAATGAAACCATGAAGAACCTAAATAAATCCCAGATGCTGTACGGAATGCAGAAGCCATCTACTCCATGCAGATCCAGGGACTTCCCATCCTTTCCACCCATACCTAGTGCAGAAAGGTATGGAAGATTGTGGGAAGTCTCTGTAAAATGTGGAGGCTTGGCATGGGTTGGATTTCCTCTGTGTGTTCAACCACGGGGTCTCACTGAGGGGTATATGAATTCCTCAGTGGTTTGAGCTGGGTTTTTGGTGTGTATCTGAGGAGTGGACAAGTGACAGCGTCTGAAGTGTCACCACACACGGCATGTGTGTTTGTGGCAGCTGCTGCCTTGCCAGTAGCAGACATTGTCCTTGTGCAACACCCCTGTTACAAAGGACACTGTCCTCAGGGGCTCTAACGAGCTGGGCTGCCGCTTTGCCCTCAGCTATTGATTTTTTTTTCTATTCACATTCGTGTGATTACCTTTGAACGAGCCCTCCCAGGCATCCCTCTGGGATTCCCCTCTTTTTCACTGGTGATGATTAGGAAATAAGTGTTAAAGGCAGTGTGGACACCTCTGGGGTTTGCTGGGCAGGTGATTAATCCCCGGCTTTGCCGGTGCAGCCGGGCACATGCAGTTTCATGGGCAAAGGCAGAGACACAGATTTTCATTGCAGGAATGTAATACTGAGACAGGAGGATCTCCATCAGCTCTCTTCAATGTCTGTGTCTATCAGGTCACTCAGTTCCTCACTGGATCACAGAGAACATTTCAGACTTCTCTCCTTGCAACAGAATCTTCCCTCCCAGAGCAGTGAAATTTTTGGCCAGGAGGGAGTTTGTAAACACAAGATCCCAAATCTGGTGGGAACTGGACTCAGAAATGAGGTAGCCTTGGGCTTTGCTCCCTGCAGAGTTTATTTTCTTCTGCACTTTTTTTTGCTCTTCAGTGTAATCTGAGCATCTGAACCCCTGGTTTTTTGACCAAAAGGTTTTCGGCTCCATCTCCTAAGGGCAGCAAAGGCGACACCTAAGAGACATTATTGCAATTTCTGTTTTAAAACATCAGATGATATCACATCTGCAGGGGTTGGTGCCAGGAAGATGAGATCAACAGTTTCCAGAACAAGTTGTTGCTTTCTTTTTAAAGACAAGAGTCTGGGCTTTTTGGTTTTTTTCTTTATTCTTTCTCATTATTTTCTTTAGCTGGCCATTGTTTGTTAAAAGCTTGGAATACTGGGCAAGGGGTATTGGTGGAGAAAAGGCATCTCTAGCCACACACTCATGCTTCCCTGCTGAAGATAACTGGCACACTACCATATCCTGATCAGTGTGACTCAGGTTATTCCACACACATTCACAGAAGCTATTTTGTGACCATTTCCATGTGGTGTGTACTGGGACAGCTCACAGCTTCTGGAGTAACTGCTGAAGTTTGGGAATACTTCTATATTAACCTGCTAGAGCTGCACCACAGATTATATCCAAAGAGATGGATGCAAAGGTAGGAATCCAGAACACCTCTTCAAATGGGGTTAATTTAGAATTCCTTGCAGGAGTGGTAAAATGAGTTGAGCTGAGTAGCTCCCAAAAGGCAAGGACAGCTCTAGAACAACTGGTCACTTCATGACATTACCTTCCTCTCCTATTTCATTTTCCACCCACAGGCAGGTCATGATAACAACACCACATAGTATTTAGTTTTCCCTTCCTCTGCAGAGTTGTGGTGTGCATTCTACCAGTAGGATCCTCTACAGAGATCAAGAACACTGCCACTTTATGTGTTATACAGCTTATTTTGGAGTCCTTGGTCTTTTGTTATTCACCTTATGATTGTGCTAGTGTTTCCTGGACTACAGCAGTTTACAGCTTGGATGTTCTCCTTACAGACTGTTTGTAAAACAATTCTGTCATAGCCAAGGAGTGGACAATAATGTCCTGGTTTGTTCCTTTCAGTCCAGTATTTTTCGTGCATCTTACTCTGACTTTTAGCAAGAAGAGAATACAGAAAATCTCTCGTTGGAAAACCATCTGACCCCTTGGACCTATTGCAGGTGCTCATAATAACAGATGTTTCAGGTGTCCCCACAGTGAAGTGAGCTACTCATCCCTCCCCTCTACACGGAGCTCCTCACTGGTCAGGACCAGTGGGGAAAGTTGGGACAAGGGAAGTGTAGGCTGTAGGAGGCAATTCAGTCATCTAAGGCTAAGCCTTGGGGGTTTGTGAGGGAGCCCTCCAGAGCCATGCAGAAAGGTTTATTCTGGAACAGTGACTGGCATGGGTAGGAACTGAGCGATGCCCTTGTGCTGTTCTGGGAGATGGAGATGAGGTTGGGTGGGTGGAAGTGATCCCTGGAGATTGCATCAGCTCTGGGCTTGGGGGATGAGCCCAGCGTGGCTCATCAGAGAGTGGTACCATCACTCATCTGCAGATGAGTGCAGATCAAACCTTGCAGTTCAGGAGTGGCAGAGTGCAGCTAAGAGAGTAAGGGAAAGCAAAGACCATCAGTGCTCCTTTTGAAATATATTGGATCATTGAGAAGGCATCAAGACGAGCAATTTTAAAAATCAGTAATTTTAAAAATTACATATCATAGGGAGAGATTCTCTCAAGGACTGGCATTTGATTTAAGTCTACATTGTGGGATGCTTCAAGGTATGCTTCTCTTTTGTTTCTTTCCTATCCTCTAGTTTGCTCCAGTTGCTCAAGGGCATATTAAGACATTCAAAATGTTTCTAGATCACCAGACATGTTTGGGTTCTGGGTGCTCCTGAGATAGTCCTCTGCTCTGTCAGCTTTGCTGTTTGAAGGAAGACCAAATCTAATCTGGAGAGTGGGCTGAGAGCACCCTTTAAAAACAGTGTTAGTGTGGCTTCAGTTCTGCATCTTGATCACAGTTGAAATGCTGCAGAGGCTGAAGGAATGTAGTCACTTTCCCAGATAAAGTCAGTGGGTAAGGTCTTAATGGCATGAATTTAAATCCATCCCACCCTAGTTAGCCCTCTGTGACTAGTGGGCACTGGGAAAGTGGAGGATTTAAGGGTGAAGGGGCGTGGTATGGAGGAGGCTGCTTGGCCAGGAAGACAACTCACGTACTGGAAAAACTGCAGATTTAACTTCCCACCACTGTGGATCATGGCAAGTGACTGCTACCCTATTGCATCTGTCCAGCTGAATCTCTGCCCAAACCATGCTGGCTTCAGGGACACTCAAACACACAGCATATGTGTGCACCCTTTGTACAGGAGGTGAAATTTCAACAAGTGCCACTGCAGGCAGCAGTGCTCCCTGGCATGTTTGGAAATCTGCTAAGGAGGATACAAATCATGTGGAGATTGTGAAGATGCTATCCAGGGAACAAAGTTTAAGGCAAGGACAAGAGAACGCAGAGCTGAGTTCATAACCCTGAGTCACTCCTGCTCTTCTGAGTGCTCCGTGCTTCCATGTGGGTTAAGCTTCCCTGCGTGAGGAGGTTCACTGGAATCCCAAGGAAAGCATAGCTGAGGGAAAAAGTCATGGTCAATGTATGTGAGATGGACTTTCAGTGCCAAGAAAAATCATAAAACAGCCTTCGAAACCCTTAGCTATTTTAAAGTCTAAACAGGACCCAAGGCTGGGTGACTTTATGGTTGGTTCCAGTTGTGTGTCAAAGGAAGTAGACAAATCTAATTCTAAGAAAGAAGAAATTACTGTGGCTGAGGCCAAAGTGGTAACATGCAAGTATAAAGACAGCAGCAAAGAAAGCAGGAGTTGTGTAGAATGACTTGTAATCAACTAACATTAAAATGTCATGAAGAAAAGCAGATGAAAGTTACAAGAAGGAGGAAAATTCCAGAATGAGGTAAAACCAAGGGGTTCTCCAAATATGTAGAAGGATCAAAATTAATCCAGATCCTTGTACTTTTTCTTGCAGGAAAAAATGTGATACTTGGGCTATTGCTGTTGAAATGAGGTGTGGGTGGCAAAAAGAAAAATAGCTAGTGCAAGAGGAATTTCTTTTTCAGCTGGATGCTGTCAAGGTCATAATCATCTGAAAATGACCTGGATCTTCAGGACATCAGTCCTATGTGCCACATCCCATGTTGGCTGTTAGTATGTGTGTCCGAATTAGGAAGACAGTTCAGCAAGCATTGTCTCAAATTGGTGTAGTTGGAATATCCCTGAAGTCATAGCAAAGGGCACAGACTCTATTTCATCTTTCAGAAATTGCTTATGGTGTTAAGAATGTCCTCTTCATTGCCACTCTGTTCCTTAACCTCCATGAGCAGCACTGGAGCACTACCACTGCAGCTTCCAGAGTCCTCCATACCTATCTATCCTCTTGACTACAGAAAATTTCATTTTGTAGAAAATACTCTTTGGCAAAGCCTTGACTCTTGTGTTACTATAATTAATCAGCTGATTAATGCATTCAAGTGGGTAGGTATGAAATTAATTTTAACAGTGTTTATGAATTTCTCTGTAGGAAAACTCAGACACAAGTACACATAGAAATGCTAAAGTTTCTTGTGTTGTCACAATACATGGAGATGTTCCTGGCAGGCATTACTGTGAACATGACTATGTAAAGAATGTGGTGCTTTAAAAATAATTCCCATTCACAGGTATAGGGAAGCTAGAAGTGGATTAACGTTGTAGTTGCCCCAGTTTTGATCTGGCAGATCAGAGCAGCTGGCAGGTAAAATACCAGGGGACTGGCATATAGGAGGGCACTGTATTGTGAAAAGTCCCACACCTTGGGAAAAAAAGTGAATGTTTTGTTTGTTAAAGTGGGAAAATGAGGTGGGAGTGTTGGAAGGCTCATGAGAGTGCTGGGGGGTTCTGGTGAGGAGGGTCCCTGTGACCATGGTGTGGTCAGGCAGGTGTCCCAGAGGGCAGGGGAAGGTCATGCTCTCGGGATGAGCAAGCAATTCGGCTCCGATGCAATCCTCTGGCTGGCTGGAGGAAGCCCTGTGGTTGAGTTATGCAATTGTGCTCTATGAGGCTTTTCTCTGCAGAGTTTTTGCTAGTCACAACTTTGGAAAGTGGGTGAGGTGGAGCCTTGGGATCAGCTTGTAGGACTGTGTCTCTGGGTTTAAGGAGCCCTGACCAGCTCCGGTGTTACAGACACAGAGAGAGGGGCTGGTGCTAAGAAATGGATCCCTTCCCAAGTTCATCCTTTTTGAAAGCAATTTGATATGTTTGACTCTTTTATTTGCTTGCTTTCTCTTTGAAAGCTTCCGCGTCGGCAGGAGGTAGGTAAAGCAAGCAGCTGTTTCCTCTGGAGTTAATTGGGGTTCCCCAAGCCTAGATGCTCTGCTTTTCTGCTTTACTCCTTCACGGTTTGTAGCACTGAAACATTTTATTTTTAAGGCTCCTACTACACTCTCCCTCCCTACAGGAAACAGAATATAAAAAAAGAAAAAGGGGAGGAAAAGAAAAAAAAAAAAGGGAGTTGGCAAGGAGCCAAGCCCAGTGACTGAAGTGAGAAGTAGGGAACTTGGAGTAAGTGTAGTTGCCGGGACATTGTATGTCAGAGCGAGTCAGCGGCGGATTTTAAGGCGTCGGAGAGGACACGCGATGCCCATCGCACGGCGCAGATAAGGTTTGCGGCCGTAGGTGAATGTCCTGGCTCTGCGACTGCGAGCGAAGCCGTCGGTCTGGGGAGGGGATAAAGCTGCGTGTAAATGAGAAGAGAGGAGTGTACCGGAGTGCTATGGAGGGCAGCAACTTTGTTGCTGTGACTTTTACAAGCCTTCAAGGGTAAGACTGAACGCGTTCCTTCCGCTCTCTCGTTTTTCCTGCCGGTTTCGGGGTGGTGCGCGGGGGGACAGAAACTTGCGGGGTGTTTTTTTTCCAGACCCAAGAGTTTTGCGGAGCTTAATCAAAGCGCTCGGGGTTGAGCTTTGCCTACGGGCAAGCTGGGAGACGTCTGGGTGGAGTGAGCTGAGCTGTGCATGATTCCGAGCAGCAGCAGGAGCGGGAGCAGCAGCAGCCGCCCGGGGAAGCTGCTATTGTTTGTTCCAGAGGGATCAGCCTGCCTTTCTCTTTGGGAACCCGCTCCGCAGCAGCCACAGCTGTTGATCCGTAACTTGAGCGTCGTCGCTACTAACCCACCCAGAGGAGCTGAATGCAGTTTTTTGACTGCCACCCCGGTGTCAGTTTAAAGAGTGTTTTAATGAAGACAGATGGAGGATGTTGGATCATTACTTTAAGACGTGGCAGATAACAGACTGAGCCTGTTTCCCAGCAATTACAGCTAATTGCATTGGAACATTGGAGTGTAGGGGTGGGAGCGCGGAGTTCCATGGGTTTCTGTATATATAGATTGGAACAGCACCAGAAAATATCTGTAGGGCTGGCTCACCTCATCCACAATACCTGTTCAGGTGTGGAAAAAGCAGGGAGGTTTCAGGGATACTTTCAAACTCGTCGCACCGAGTCAGTAGATCTAAACCAGAGGCTACACTGCTTTTGTAAACCCTGATGGCAGCAGTGACCACTTACAGTGCCTTAAACTTATGCCAGGTTTTAATTTTGCCAAATCTGATTTCAGTCCTGTAAAAGAGTAGTTTTTGGATTCAAAACACACATTTTGGTTGTCCACTCTGCAGCTCACTTTCTGTGTTTGCAAAGCAGGGAGTGGTACAACACATGGTATTCCCTGTTTTGCTCTTGAGGTATTCAAACACAAGAGGATGTAAGGAGGGGTGGAGAAATGCAAATAGTAACGTAGTTCAGTGCTGAAAGATGATTAATACTAATGGCTGAAAATTTTGCGTCTGCTTTTGGTATGGAAAAGTAAATGGATTGTTCTCTTTGGAACCAAAATTTGACAAATTTGACTGAAACAGTTAGTACCAGCTTCAGTTCAAAGGGGCCCCTTGGCAAACACACCTTTGTGTGGCACATGGGAAGGTCAGTTTGTGCCAGGTGTGCCAGGCCTTAATGCTGCTTTACCAGAGCCTTGGCAAACACTGCTCTGTGATGTCCTCCTTTTGCAATACCCGTGAGTGACTGTGACTGTCCAGCTCCAGCAAAAGGGCATGGATAAAACAGGGAGGTTGAGGACCTGATGTGTTTTAAATCCTTAGTATTTTCTCAGATGTGCCTCCAAATCCAGCGTAAAGTGATACATGTTCAAAATTTAGGGACTGAGATCTTGTATTTAACATTATTACTCCACCAAGAGCAATGAGTGGAGAAAAGAAGCTTTCAACCTTTTTTGTCATGACCCTTACTGCCTGGAATCTGTTTTCTCATATGATGAGTTATTGGTTGGAAATTTAGTACTTTAGCATGAAAAATAATAGAATTCTAAGATCAGTGAGTATTTGTGATCATTACACCATCTAAACAGAAATTAAAAAAACCCCAAACTTTTGTGCAAAAACTGACCTGACATGAAAAGATGAGTGGAGGCATGATACTCTTTCTGAATTTGTACCTGCACAGAGTTGTTTAAAGTTTTTTGTGCGTACGCATACCACAGGATATTTGGTGGCAAAACTGACTGGAGAAATCTTGTTTTTCTGACTAATTCTCCTCATTTCTAGGAGCTTGCTTCTCATACTTCAGCACAACTCACTGCCTCCTCAGATCTGATATGACCACTGCTTGGGCAGGAATTTCAGTCTGTACTGAACTACACCCCATGATCTGGATTAAAATAACCCTTCCAAAAATGATTGTATTTAACGTGGATCATTTCACAGAGTCTGGGAATGAAGTGATAGGAGCAGAGGCACTAAATATATTCTAATTCATATTTATCATTGAATCTGATGTATCATATAGCTTTGTCCAGAGAAGCAGGGCCAAGAAAAGAGACATGTTTTCCATCCACAACATCTGCTCTGCATTCATCCAGCTTGTGCCATGCCTTTTGTCATTTTGCCACTCAAGGCTGTGGTGGTGGGAAATGCCTCCCTCCTCCTCCAGTTTGCAGTACAGCCCTCAGTGAACCTTTGCAAAGCCCATGTGTGGTAGCTCATTGCAACTTACCCCTCATGCAGGAGGAGCTTTGCAGTTGTGTTCTCAAGCCGAATCATTGAATTGTGGAGTGGTTTAGGTTGGAAGGAACCTTAAATATCGTCCTGTTCCAACTCCTCTGCCAAGGGCAGGAACACCTTTCACTAATCCAGGTTGCTTAGAGCCCCATCCAGCCTGGCCTCCAGGCATGAGGTACCCTCAGCTTCTCTGGGTGGCTGTGCCAGTGTCTCATCATCCTCCCAGTAAAGAATTTCTGCTTAATATCTAATATAACCCTACTCTCTTTCAGTTTGAAGCCATTCACCCTTGTCCTGGCATTACGTGCCTTGCTGAAAGTTCCTCTCGAGTTCTCTTGTAGCCTAAGTACTGAAATTTGCTCTAAGATCCCACCAAAGCCTTCCCTTCTTCAGGCTGAACAACCCCCATTCTCTCAGCCTTTCCTCACAGCAGAGCTGCTCCATCCCTCTGATCACCTTGGTGGCTCCTCTGTGCTGGCTCCAGCAGGTCCCTGTGGTTCCTGTGCTGGGAGCCCAGGGCTGGATGCAGTGCTCCAGGTGGGTCTCAGCAGAGCAGAGCAGAGGGGCAGAATCCCCTCCCTGCCCTGCTGCCCACGGGGCTCTGGGTGCAGCCCAGGACACGTTTGGCTCTCTGGGCTGTGTGCACACAGCCAGCTCATGTTGAGCTTCTCATCCAGCAGCTCCCTCAAGCCCTTCTCCTCTGGTCTGCTTTCAATCCATTCCCTGCCCAACCTGTACTTGGGATTACCTTGGCCCACCTCACTTCTACCTCTCTTAAATGAGGCAGAATTTGGGTTGTGAGAAAACATCACTTTCCTATTCAAGATCTGTCAAAGAAGCTTCTAATTGTGGCTATTGAAACACCCAGAGCTCTTGATCAGACTGTCAGCAGCCATAAAGCAGGTGGACTGTCAATATGTGGATTATCACACATTGCAAATGTTGAGCAGCAGAAAGTTCATAGAGCCCTGTAGGTACAACAGTTTCCTGTGGTGAGCGGGGATAATTTATTTGTAGCTTGTACCCCCAATTCGCTGTGAGAATTGGGAATTCGAACTTTAAATAATTTCTGAATTAATAATTTCTGAAGGGCCTGAAAACATGGGGAAGCAACACATTGTCCTGTTAAGCTGAGGGGGCCTACATGAGTGCTCAAATACTCTGAGCCCCAGTTGATTACTGACAATGCTGTGTACCTGGGGTAAAAATAAATGAAGCAAATCCAAAAATAATCAAGTGAAAAGTGAAACAACAAAGAGTCCAGAAGGGCTGACACAGACTGCGGAAAGCAACTAGAGGAGACTGAAGCAGTGCTTCACTTTGCCTGGCCATAGCTGGTGCCAGGGAAAATTAACACAAACAGGAAATTGCCTTTTTTTTCTGACTGTAGAATGCTTTTTGTGTGTTTATGGGTTTTTAATTAATTCAGGAAAAGGAGGCTATGAAATTGTCCTACCAAAATTTTAAGAAGTACTTAATGCCACACAACAAAAGAAATATGAGATAACCTTTTTTCCCTGGTAATTTAATTTTTTTTTCCCCTGGAAAGCATAACGAGAAATTAAAACTGTAATTAAAAATAGATGTGAGTGATAGGAGGCTGATGACCCATTCCATTGCAAGTTTGGAGTGGAAACTGAATCTCAGATTTAAAAAATAGGAAAATAAAGAAAGCTGAACTGGAGCATGAATTTTGATTATGTGTGAAATCTGTAGGGGAAAAAATACCCAGAGGGACGTTGTTGATAAATTCAAGTGCAAAGACGTTGGACCATGCAGGTAGAATTGAGAGTCTAAAATAACCTAAGAAAAAAAAAAAGAACTGGGGCTAAAAGGCAGGAAGAGCCAAGGTCACCCAAGAGAGCACATCTGTCTGCACAAGCTGTGATAAGTGAGACAAACGGGAGCAGTACCTGTGGCTCCACCAAAGGGGACAATTTCACCATTACTTGCTTGTGTTTCTTTTCACACTGACAGCTGGTGGTCAGCGAGCTCTCAAACTGAAAACAGACACCTGTGTGTGACAGTGCACAGTCACAGAGGGGGTGTGAGCAGGCAGCCTTGCACAGAAGCCACAGCCCTCCTGAGAGTGGCTTTCCTCTGTAAAGAACTATGGGGATTAGATGTGTGAGTCAATAACAAAGCAGTAAAGGAAGATATTTGCAATATTATGAAAATAAAGGGTACACCTCAATGCAATAGGGGTGTGTCCAGCCCTTAATGCCATCATCTGTGTGCCCATTGAATACTGACACATTTTCAAATGACATTGTGGTTTGGGCAAGTCAGGAACTGAGTTTTGCCTGGAGGATCAGGTCAGCTTGGGAAGGATTCATACATAACTCCTGGGATTTAACTAAGTGAGCAGGTATGCCAAGTGTGTGTGGTGGTAGTGATGTGTTGGAGAGGTAATTGGTGCAAATGGATGTGGCAAAGTTATCTCCCACATCTGCCCTAAAAGGCAAAGGTTTGTGGGAATTGAAAGCCTATAAGGGTATTTGTGTTGCCATGATGGTAATTTAAATTTACTGCTGAATGAAGACGTTCAGTGCATGCAGTCCTGATTTAATGCACTGAGAAGCTGTGGGAACTACATGCTTTCCATATCAAAACACTGTATTGTTTCAGTCTTCTTGTCATGCTGCAGTCCCACCAGAAACCAGGGTTCAAAGAATCACAGTAATTAACAAAAGCCATGTGTCAGAGCTGAAGGAAGTTTCAGGTTTTTTGTTTGGAAGATGTGAAAGTCTATTGTTTGTTTCATGTTATTACTGATGAAAGAAAGCTTATAACCACCTTCGCTTCTCTGCTCCCCCAAAAATGTAAACATCCTTTTTTCACCCTCTGCTGAAATTATATGCCTTGTTAATTGAGTACACAGCTGGGAGAGGTTTGGTAGCTGGGGATTGTTTTTCTAAAAAGTTTGGAAAATACATGAAGATCCAGGGTTCATATGGGTCATGTAATCATCAATATGATGATTATAACCAGTTAACCTTTTGCATATTTGTGCTGACAGTGAGGAATGACTTTTGTTTTTCTGAAATGTTCTGCAAATACAGCAACATCCAGAGTTCATATGGATCATGTAATCATCAATATTTTGATTACAGCCATCTTTGTGCAGCCAAGATTACCAGATCAGGGATTATCAGATCTGTGACTCCTGGTGCTTCAGGAAATCTGAGGTCTTTACCTCTATGTGTGTGGGGAGTGTCTCACTCTTCCCACCATCTTACGGGGAACTCTCTGTCCTTGTTAGTAGGGTTTTGTAAGACATAATAGTAATCCTAAAACATGGAAGAAATATGTTGAAAGTGATAGACTGAAGTCAGGGATGGAAAGTAAGTTTAGTCAGCAGGGTCAAGAAAGCTTTAGGTTGTGACATTGCATATTTTAACTTTAAGTGGTTTGTCTTCATGGCCAGAGAAGTACTGGGGAGAGGTGGCACTTGTCACGATGAGCAGAAACAATTGGAGGAGTAAATAGAGAAAGCACATCTTCCAAGCAGAGTGGGCACAGAGAGCCTCCCAAACCCCTCACTGAATTCAGATTCATGCAACTGCAGCTGCTAAATATAGCTTTGCTGGAGCATCTGGAGCACAAGTCTGGCATATGTGGGGATTGTAGAGTCTTCCCTAAAGTTTACCCTTTTTTCTGCAAACACATGAAGTCCAAGCTCACACTGGTGGTGTTGTATCAGGCTTGCATTTGGGCAGTGGCATAGACTGTGTTTTTATGTGAGTGTTTCCAAAATATGATATATTTGCTATTCCTGTCTCCTTAGGCACCCTTGCTCTGCGCAGATAGCATAGGATAAATTGAAAAACTACATTCTGTTACCTAGAAAACTTGTTCTGGATAGACTGTGACTCTCTCAAGTGGCTCAGCTTGCCTCACTGACCACTTAAGCAACTACTACAGTGTTCCTGTTGATTCAGGCTCCTGGTCACAGGGCAATGCCAGCTTTTCTCATGGGCACAGATCGTCTAGGTTGTCAGCCCCAATACCACCTTCAAAGCCTTTAAATAAACTTGTCTGGTGATTGGGACACTGAAAATTTCACTACCAGCTGGTTTTAATGTGGTTTTTTTTGGGTTTTTGTTTTTTTTTTTTTTTTTTTTTTTTTTTTTTTAATGCTCTATTCCTCTGCCTATCAGGACATATTCAGAGCCTGAAATGCATTTTTGGTGCCTGGCCTTAGCTTCTGGGCCAGGCAGTTTGCAGCTAGCGGAGGAGAAGTTTTATTGTGGTATGCCCCAAACATGCAGGATGACCAGGAATGGACAACAGTGCGAGCCAGCACGTGTTGAGCAGCAGCAGATTTACAGGAAACCAGTGCTTCCCACTGCTTCCTCCTCTTCAAGGAGGCTGGTCTTGCTCTGGGTAGACACACAGTTCCTCTGTACCTAAAGTACAAGCTCTGGGTGTGTATTTCTCATTTTCATATGGCACCAATGTAGTGAGAACGTCCCTTTCAGCCTCTCATCCCTGGTCCCTTCTTTGTGCCATGTCAGGTGATGAATTGACCAGCATGTCCCAGGTAAGGTAGCCCACTGATACAACTTGAAAACTTAAAATTGTTTTGTATTTTAATGCATTCTAGATGATAAACTGTGTCTGCTAGCCACAGTGCTTGGGAATTTTTTCCCCCCATTTATTTGGTATAGAATGACATGTTTGTGCTGCTCTATGTGTTGTGAATTGCCTTCTCTTTTCTCTTGCAGAAGTTCCATGGAGTTGGACTAAAATAAAATTTTGGGATGTCTCTATTTGGATTAAAATTTGGAAAGAAGAAATTGAAAGGTGAGTGTAGTCTGTTAATGCCATTTTCATGGGAGCAAAGGAATGTAAATACAGCACATGTGCAAGTCCCTGAGCTCCTGTTTGGGAGTATGTCTGGCCCAGAGCAGGTGGGAGAAAATACGCTTTCTTTCCTTTTCCTGCATTTCCTACTGCCTTGGAGGAGTGCTGCAGACTAGGTGCTAGGGAGTGGGGGCACATCTGCAACAGGAGCAGCTACAGAGTTTGTGCACTTTCATGACACATGACTGCCTTGGGGAAGTTGGGTTTTGGTGGCTTTTTTTACAGGAATCCTTTGCGGGAGTGGGTGGATGAGCAATGCACATTGCAAAGTCCAGTGCAGTCTTTGGATGGTGAAATGTACTGGTGCATCTCAAATTCTGTGTTCAATTTTGAGCCCCTCACAAGAAAGACTTTGAGGTGCTGGATTGTGTCCAGAGAAGGGAAAAGAAGCTGTTGAAGGGTCTAGAGTACACGTCTTATAAAGAGCAGCTGAAGGAGCTGGGGGGTGTTTAACCTGGAGAAAATAAGGCCCAAATGAGGCCTTATTGTTTTCTGAAAGTACCTGAAAGGAAGCTGTAGTTAGGTGGGGATCAGTCTCTTCTCTCAGGTAACAAGCAACAGGACAAGAAGAAATGGCCTCAATACTTCAGGGGAAGTTTAGATTGGATATTAGGAAAAATTTCTTCACAGAAGGGTTGTCAATTTTAGGAACAGACTGCCCATGGCAGTGGTGGACTCACCATCTCTGGAGGTGCTTTTAACAGATGTGTAGATGTGGCATTTAAGGACATGGTTTAGTGATGGAGTTGGCAGTGCTGGGTAAACACTTGGATTTGCTGATCTTGGAGGTCTTTTCCAATCTAAACAATTGTATGATTCTATTTTATGATGGCAATGGCCCAGATATTCCGTCCAATCAGAAACAGGAAGAAGAGTAAATTAGAGACATGGACCCTGAGAGCATACCCATGTGTGCACCCTCAGAGACCCAGTGTGCAGTCTCTGGTCGGGGATCCAGGTCTGCAGACATGGTGAAGAGGGAAAGTCTCTAGCCTTTCCTTTCTGGGTGTTCCCCTCTGTATTTGATGAATGTGGAATTACTGCCCTACTTGTATTTTGACAAGAAATTCTTTTCCAACCTCTCCGAGCTCAGAGGACTGAACAGCTTTTTCCCAGGGGTTTATTTTTGCAATTGTGCTGCTATTTCCCTTTCCTGGACCAGGGCAGACTGTGAGCCCTGGTGTTAAGACAGGGGCATCCGTTTGCTTCTCTGACAGTCCCAGGAGAGGAGGTTGATATTGCTCCCAGGGAAGGATCTCTGCCAGCCCCAGATACTTTTTACCCCATCTTGGCTTTGCAGATGAGGTTCACAGGTTTGTCTGTGAGCCACTGTCCACTCAGGGCACCCCACTTGTAATGCAGTAGCTGTTCAGATTATCAAAGAGATTCTGTTGCTATATTAGGAGAGTGTTGTGTTTTGCCTGGGCCCTGGCCTGGGTTTTAGCAGGGAAGGGTTCAGCCCCCCCACGCTCAAACAAATATTTGAGGAACTCAGATCTTCCTAGATATAAACTCTGTATTTTATTGAGAAGAATAATTTCTTTTCACATCCAATCATCAGTTCAAAACCAATGAAGGCAAACTGGAAAAAGTTCAGAGGATAAAGGAAGCAGAGGTGATCAGGGAATGAGGAGCTTCCATAACAGGAAGCTGAGAGTGTTTTCTCCTCCTCTTGTGTTTTTAATTATTTTGCCTTGCATCCCCAAAGCTGTCATTTCTGCTTGCAAACATTTAACTGGTGGTTTAACTAGAATGTTAACTAGAATGTCAGTGTTGAAGTGCTATTTTAATCCAGGGGTTTATGAGTCTTTGTGTTTGTAGAAGTCCAGAGGACTGTGCTGCCTGAGAGCAGGCAAGGCCCTGCCACAGGGAACATCCCATGTGCTCCTCTTGGTGGGGCAGTACTGCTTATGGAAAGACCAAATTTCTGTTCCAAAAACAAAGCTGGATGACGTTTAATGTTGCTGAAGAGCCATGCTCATGATATGACTTTAATTGGAGGGAATGTTTTACCTCAGGCATCAGCTGCTGGACCTGGGGTAAGGATTGCTCCCATGAGACCCAGCATTTTTCCCCAGCAAGGCATGGTTTCCACATGAGCTGAGGTGCAGGTGAAATATGATAGGTTTAGTTTAAGAGGACAGGTTACATGGTCTTAAGTTTCTTGGAGATAAGGGTTGGCTTTTTATAGTCTCAAGTTCTTTATAGAAGTTTATCAGGAGTGTAACTAAAACGCAGCTCATGTTGACACACAAAGATGCCTGGAGGAGACCAGTTGCTGGGTAATGTTGGTGAAGCTGTTCCAGCTGAAGCCGGGAAGTACACCTCTTAGATAAGCAGCAGAGGTGTTTCTATGGAAAAGGGGCCTGAGATCTTTTACACTGAGGTTTAACCTACAGTGGACATGGGTGGAAGGGGGGCACTTCTAGTTCATCAAATGTGTGGAGGGTTGGAGATGGCTGATTGTTGGAATCTGAAATGCAAGGAATTCTTAGAACTTTGGGCCTGTAAGTAAAAGCTTCGAATTAAGCACAGAAGTTAATCTGAGACCTTGGAAGAGGCTTCTGAACTTGAGTACTAGAAGTGAGAATGTGGATTTATAGTTTAAAGCAGAGACATGTTAAGTTAAGAAGAAGAAAGTTTAGATGTAGGGGAAAAAAAAGTACTTACAAATGTAAACAAGACGTTTAGAATGTAGTACTGTAGGTTTTTGTATCATAACGTGATTGGCTAAGAAATTGGTCGTAAGATTGGCTTATCTTACAGTGTAAGATTGCCTTACACTGTAGCATGAGTCTGTAAGATGAAAGATATAAGGATTGGTTTAAAAACATAAATATCCTTGTTGGTAGTGCTTTTTTGGTCAAGAAATCCTTAAAAGGTCTTGTAACTAGGCGTTTTGTGACCTTCTGAACCATGTAGTAAAGATGTGAGCTGAACTCATCCTTCCTGTCTATGTAGAAGATAAAAAAAAAAAAATCACACAATCAAAAACCACTCAGAGGTCCCATCTCTAACTCATTCAAAATTCCTTTAAAAATCCCAATAACTGGTGCCCTGTGATAACTGTGGACCATCTCTGTACACTGGCTTCCTCCCATGGTGGTTTAGTTCAGCATTGGAGCTTCATACCTCAAGGACAGGGATAGGCAGGTACTGTGCATCGGAAAAATGGGAATAGAGTGCAGGGAGAATTCATCTACACAGATGGAAAAGCAGTCATCAGAGATGGAAGAGCAGTCATTACTGCAGTTTCATCTCCATAAGCCCTGCCTCAGGGCACTGTGAGAGGAGGAAGGAGGTTATAAATCGAGCTAGGGCTTTTGGAAGGCTCCCCTGGGTTTTCCTTCTTGCCACTCACCAAAGCAGCTGGGCTTGGAGCAGGCAGGCTCTGGGCAGAGCTTGGCAGCTCCTGAGGAAGGCAGCCCATGACTGGCACGTCTAGCTCAGCTGCCTTCTGGGACCCCTGTTCCTATCCAATAGGAAGTGTCTCACCACAATAGACATTGAGTATGAAAAATGTATTTATTTTTACATAATTTCCCATGGGGGAAATAACTGTGAATTTAAAAACTTCTCAAAGTTCGTTTTGGAGCTGTATTTATTTTTATGATTTTTTGCATCACTTCCTATCACTGTGCATTGCTGTTATTAACAACAAGTGCAATTGTGTTAAGCTGTGGAATTTACCAGCATGTCTAAGGGATACTGTTTTCTAGTAAAGGAAATTATATGTGCCAGCCACTCACTGTCAGACTAGTTTTCAAAATAAAACCAAAAGACAAAAAAGCTGCTTTTTTTGGACATGCTAATATTAGTCAAAATAGTGAACTATTATCAGAAATAAAACCAGGATACAGAGTGATACAAAATTCTAAACCAACTGTGGAGGGGGAAAAATCAGTTTTTCAAAATGAAGAAAAGACAATTTATATTGCTATTATATTTGAAAAATGTGTATTTCATTCTGAAGTGGACTGAAACAAATATGAAAAGACATGGATGCTTCTTGAGAATTAATTTGCTGCCAGGCATTTTTGAGACATGATGAGTCCCCATGTCTGCCCCGAGCCAGGCAGGTGGCTGAGATATTGCCAGGAGTAGAAAAGGAAGGAAAACCAGAGCTGGTGTTATTGCAGGAGATGGGAAAAGAGAAGAGATGAGTCAACCTATGTCCCTTCCTAGAAAAAGCTACAAGAGAATATTATCATGTTTAAGGTTATCCAACACTTCTTTCACCTTTGTCCCAAGAGTGCTGTTTGACCACAAATGTTGTACATGCTGTGAAAATCTGGGGCATCCTTTTGGATCTGTCTTTTCTTCTTTTCTCTTTTCTTATGGTGATAACAGAAAACGCTGCTTTTAGAAAAGGGCAGGGTCTACCACTGAACTTTATGTTGATATTAAAAATGCACTAGACCTAAGGCGAAAAAATATTTCCACTTCACCCTCAGGGTTTTTTATTTCAGACCTTTCATTTGCTGTATGATAATGGAGGAGGTCAGTACATCACCAAAGTGGGCCCTCTGCTAGTGATGCCGGTAGCAAAATATTTTGGCTTTCTATGCCCGGGATATATGGAATGTTTTACTTGTGTGAGAAATTCCACTATGTGTGGTGTTTGTTTGATGCTTAGCAGGAGGCTGAGCTCAGTACCAATCACCAAAGACACTGACCATGACCACAAAAGGGTATTTGTTGCATTTTATTTCTTCAGGAGGATTCTTGGTTTTTGAGGCAAAAAGATATAATTAATATATTTATTTAATAATGGAGGGACAGGAAGGATGAAAGAGGGCTAAACCCATTGATGATGGTGTCCCTGTAAGTTCATGGTGTCTGCTTTTTCTTAATTAAATGCCTCACACTCAGCGCAGTCTACTCCATTTCTGAGATGAAAATGCATGTGATTGCCAGCATAAATCCTCTCCAGCCAGAGCAGTCAGTGAGTCTACACAGAAGAGGGGGCATCTGCACATTAAAAATGTGTGGATTTGTAGCATGGAGTTCAGGAGAGCTCCTCCAATGAGTCAAAAAAACCCCTCATTTGCTTGCCAGTCAGCTGAACATGTTCCTGCTCCAAGCTGGGTTTGGCTCTGACCTCCCTCTCCCCCTTTCCATCCCAGTGGTTTCTCAGTGCTGCTGCTGCCCCAGCCACGCTCACTGAGCCCTGCCAGGCTCTGGCTGCAGTTCAGGGCAGGGATGGGCTTTGGTTTCGTGCTGCAGAGCAGCAGGTGCACGGCACCGCTCAGGTTACAGCATGAGGGTGGCATGGCACTCCGGAAAGGAGGGTCTGACAAATGTCTGTGTCCCAGACTGGCTGTGAAATATAGATATTTAATCACTATGATCCTCAACCTGCCACACAGCTCTTTGCTTCACCCATGCATCCTGTGATCCATATGAGAGGGTGAACCTTTGGTGTAAAGATCCTTGGCTTTGGTGTTGGATGAAGTTCACTTGTTGCAGCTCTGATGCCAGAAGGGCACTGCTGTGTTATGAATGTGAAATTCTGTGGTACCAGTGCTGTAAGAAATAATCCCGTTGTCTTCACCCCAGTGGCAGGGACTCTACCCAGACACAGCACCTGCAAATCGAAACACTTGTTGCATAGTTATTTCACCTCAAATGGTTGCAAAAAGGGGCAATTATTGCTTTTAGGTGCAATGAGACTTTAGCTATTAGCTTGTATAATTACCTCTTAGTAGAAAAAGATTTTGGTTGCCTAACACAGTATATGATGACTTGCCCTCTCCCATGGAGTTGCCTTTCAGTGGAGACTGTAATTCTCAGGTTCTTTGAGGGGAGGGTAGAGGGAACGACTCACCATGGCAGTTTTCAATCTCTTGTGCACATAGAGGAGCAGTCCAGCAAGGACCAGAAAACAGGGCCTGGATTTGTTTGTCTATCAGGAGGTGGCTGGTCTCCTGGATGCTGGGTGTGAGGTGGCCATACCAGAAGCTGGGCCACACAGTGATGATGAGGTGCCCAAAAGTAGGGACAACAAAAATTAGGAGGGAGGTGAGACAAGGAGGAGGTGCTAGGAGACCCATCATGAGATGTGTGACTAGAGGGGGTGTTCTGGGACCTCTTTCAGCCTGTTGCAGTAGAGACCTGAATTACAGTCCCAGCAGGGTCAGTTCCCTTGGAGCCAGAACAATCTGTTACTGCTTTCACAACTTGGTAATAGCATTGCGAAGAACCACTCTATAAGGGAAGCTGGGGAGATGAGTCCAGCTCCTGGATGCCATTCTTTGTAGCTGGTCCAGGGCAGAGTTTTTGCTCTTGAGGTCACTTGTTTAAAGGGTGCAGGAGAGATTATTATTTTTACAGAGTTTATGCTGTCGCTGTTCTGTTGTCAGGGTTAGTTACGCAGGCACTCCCCTAATTGGGCTGTGTTCATTTTGTGCATGGAGTATCAGTGCCTAGTTTGTAAAGCACTTGGCAAAACCAGGCAGGCCTTAACCTCCCATTTCTTGGAGCCACAAGACCCAATATCTACAAAACTTTTCCAATACCCTGTCGAAAGTACTTCTCTTGGCAAATGCTCCTTAGCATAACCCAGAAACGAATTTCCAGGCAGTCTGACCAGATCTTGAATCTAACCTTTTGCAGGACTTTTCCATGCAGCAGTCCTAAAGTAAGAAGGCTGGTGGGCTGGCCAGTTACATTTATAGCTGATTTTTTGGCATGGGTTTAATTTTATTAAATACAGATGTTATTCTGAGGTTTAGCTTCTAAAACTGTCTGCCTGAGAAAACAGGCACTTTCCCAGTGACTTGGTCTCAGTGGTTAGACCAAGAACTGGGCACTAAGCCATATTTATGTACGCCGAGTTTCCACTGATGAATAATTTAAAATAGTTTTCAGTGGCAGTGAAATGATAACTTGGAGTACAAATACCATTCCTTCTTTCCAGTGAATGCAATTTGCAGAAGCAGAACATTTGATTTACTTAGAGATATATTAAAAAGTTTCAAGAAATGAAAAACTTCTCATCTGATATCCGTACAGCTTCACTCTCCCTTTTTCCTCATAGCTTTCAGAATCAGCAGGGCATGATAAGACATGCATGCTTGGATCTACAGCCAAAAAACCCTGAGTTATGGTTTCCTGGCAAAGCTAGTGTAATGCTTGACTTTTCTTAATATTTTGTTTATTGTGATCATCCAAGAGACTTCATTTCTGTCCAGACTGTTCCAGAAACAAATGAGAGTCGTGTGGTCTGCAGTGGTTGAGAGCTGCTGGATTAGGAGGCAGCAGTAGGACCTCACAGTCCTCAGCTGATAAAAGCCACTGAGGCAGTGTTGCCCTGTGCATGTGGTCACAGTGGTTCTCCCTTGGTGTAACCAGAGGACAGGAAGCTCTCCTTGCTGATGCTGTTGGATGAGACTCTCTGTGACATTTATTGTGGTTAATCTTGATTTAGTCAAAGATACTGGCTGTTACCCAGCAGGAAAAATTAAATTTCACCACTAGGAATTAGCCTTATGTTTTGGCCTTTAGGGACACTGCCTCTGAGAGAGATGGATGGCTATGGCAGGCAAAGGCTCCATTCAGTTTTGAACCAGGTTCACAGTTACCTGGGGCCTGAAGAAAGGGTTATCACAGGAAACCTGCCCTTAGGTGCTGTATGGGAGTGCAGTGCCTTGATTCTCATTCCTGTTCTGTTTCATGTCCCACTGCCTCATGTTTCTGTGCCATCCCAGAGCTGTTTGCTGCCATTAATATTTCTCACATAAAAGCCACTTGGAAAGTGCATCTCTCACTGTTCTGAGAGGCTCCTTTCCCCACTGGGGCACATACATGTGTCAGCTTTTTTCTAAGTGCATTTGAGACTCTTGAGTTCAAATCCATGTGTCAAGTGCCTCTTCCCTGGCTGCCAAGACCCTGGGGGCAACCTGAGAAAGGGGATGGCTTCTTGCTCCCTCAGTGTGCCCTGGGAAGAGCAAAGGAGCTCAGGGCATGTTCAGCTGTTGCCTGCAGCACTTGGATTTCCGCTTCTGCATACAGAACAGAAAGCCACTAAGGATTTCAAAAGCTTTGTCATTTATTCCTATTTACATTAACACCATTTATCTTTTCTGAGGCACTTCTTCCAGGGCTAGGCTTGGAGCCCCTGAGGAGGGGATAAGGGTAGCACTTAGTGTATGGCAGGAAACAGGCAAGTGTTGGGAACTTCTGTTTTTTCACAAATAGCTTTATCTTTCATCGGCTTTGAGGATACCAGTTGTTCTCAGACAAATTCCTGGAGGAGCACACAACACAATAGTTGAAGCCCAGCAAGTCTGAACCTCTTGAGCTCTGCTTCTGTTTTCCTCTGGGACACCAGATAAGTGACTGATCTCTTGGTACATTGTTGTCCCTATTGTGAAGATAAGAAAAATTTGAGGAAAGCAGTGAAGGATTAAGCACTTTGAGGGCATTGAATGAAGCCACTGTGGTTGATCTGAATTACCCATTTGGGGCAGATGGCAGCTGATTTCAAAATGACTGATACTGTTAGATGTGCCTGAAGAAGGAGAAAGGCACGTTTGCCTGCTAACATAGCTTTACATTAGTGATTAGATGGCTTGATGAAAATAGCCTACAGACAGAGACCAAAAAATGGCGACCTGAAAAAGGGCTTAAAAATTAGGGATGCTATGTATTTACAGGGTCATTGAAGGAAAAGGAGGAAGGCTAGCACTTCAATGCATTGGACAGCTTAGACTCTTGCTAATGCAAGAGTGAGCAAACAGGAAGAACTAGCTATCTTAACACATCATTTAATAGGCGTAATAGACACGTGCTGTGATAACTCACGAGGCTGGAATATTAATAGAAAATAATAAAACTAACTCTGTATGGTTAACAGAAGCTTTCCTTTCATGACTGCATGGTCTGAAATGCAGCTTGAAGAAAGAGATGAGCAAATTGCAAATCTCTTAGTAATGCTACAAAGTAATGAACACTAGCATAGAAAACCAAGAAGGGCAGTCTTTTATGAAAAAAAAAAGAAAAAAGAAGAGGAAAAAAGAGAAAAAAGAAAAAAAAAAGAAAAAATACTTTTCTGAGAGGCAGGATATAGTGGTAAATGAAGAATTCCATCCATGCAGAGGCAGAGCTGGAGAGAAGTGTAGAGGAACACGACCTACTCAGCTGGCACAGAGTTTTGGTGCAGAGGTGGGTAACTTTTTGGAGAGGAGAGGAGGTTGTTTCAGAAGTGATTCCCTCCAAAAGGGAGGGAATGGGAGGAGCTGGCTGGTCCTCTGAAAGCTGAAGGGAGTGTAAGCAGGAATAGTTATGAAATGATGTGATGATACTTAGGAAAAAGTGACAGTATCAAATTGTTTAACATTGACTTGAAGAAGGAAACCTTCAATAAATATGAAGAACTAACAGCTGAGACCTCATGGGAAGGAATCCTAGGGTGGGGGGAGAATTAGACAGAGCTGTCATTTCCTTAAATAATTTATATTAAAGGGACATATATTATTAATTCATATTAAGGGCACATATATTATTAATTGATATTAAGGGCACATGTATAAGTTATCACCTTTCAGAGAAAGGCTCAGAAGGATGAGTGAAATGGTGAAATCAGAAGCTCTCCATTTGCTTCAGACAAAGGAAGGATGCCTCTGGAAGGCGCAAACCAGTTTGTTTTATCCAGCACAAACAGTGTGGTAAAGGTTCTAAGTGAGAAAAGGCTATCAAGGACATAAAGGGCAATAAAAGTTGTTCTGTAAGAGCTGGGGTCTCTGGGGAGGCTCAGTGGAAAAAGCCTAGCAAATAAAGCTAAGAAATCAGAAGGGTTTTGTTGTGGTGTCTTTGTTGGTTTTTTTTTTTTGTTGTTGTTTTTTTTTTTTTTTTGTTTTTCTTTTTTTCCCTCTAGATATCTAACATAAAGCTTGCCAAAAGCAGAGGAGAAAGGGGTGGATTTTGGGCTGGAATAGAGAGAGAATGGGTTGACTGGGTAAGGTAAAGCATGCCCTGGAGCAGTTCTGCCTTTGAGAGTCTGGCTCACAGGCAGGCAAAGTTCAGAAGACTGGGAAGAGAGCAAGCAGAGGGAAAAGAGAAAAGCTGAACAATTATAGATGTATTGGCTTCACTTGAGTAAAGGTTAAAACAATACAGCAAACCACTTCAAAGTAACTAGGAGTGTGTGTGTGGGGAAGAGATGATTAACAGTCAGCAGTCCTGAAAAACTGCATCAAACCAAAATTAATTCTGTTTTAGTGGTAGCTGGAGGGCTATTGAAAAAACCTCAGATAGCTGCCATGTATCTTGACTGTCACTTGTGGCATTTTTACAAGTAAACTGGAGATACGTGCCTGTGCCTGAGATAAAATCACAAAACAGTGAGTGCCAGATTTTTCAGAAAAAAAAATACATTAACAATAGATATTAATGACTGATAAGGAAACTTGAAAGATTCATCAGAGGTATATCCTATTCTGAATCTGATATTCAATATTTACTTCTTCATCTTGGCTGACAGAATAAAGAACACACTCAGTACATCTGTGAATGGCACCATGCTGGCAAGAGCTACAATCACACTGAAAGATAGGATTGGAATTGACTGGTTGGAGAAATAGTCTGAAAGAATTTGGATGCAGTTCAGCAAGGACAAATGAAAGATTTGCACTGCCTGATGAGGCATCTGGCTCTGCCAGAAAGGATCTGCCAAAATGGATCATATTCTGGGAAGCCATCCTCTGTGTGCTGTTGGTGCATAAGGAAGTTACTTTTAATCACTCCTGGGTGAATTCTTATGCATGATGTGCATGGTCTGCAAGGAAAGTTATATGTCCCTTGTGCCCGGGTCAGCTTTGGTAAGGCCTCAGCTGCAAACCATGGCCCACTTTGGGCATCCATCCAGAATGGGCTGCACTAGCTGGGAAGCCCACTGGATAGCACCAAGGGTGATGTTCCTTCCGATGGATTAATGCATAAGAAGCGACTGAAGAAAGAGGAACTGCTTACCCTTAGGAAGGCTAGTGTAAGGCATAACAGCCTTCAGGATGTAGTCAACTTTGAATCACAGAATCCCTGCACAGAACAGCCCCAAGAACCACAGCTTGCACCTGAGAACGTTGTCCAATGTGTCTCGAACTCTGTCAGGGTTGCTGCTGTGCCCAACCACCCTCTGGGTGAAGAACCTTGTCCTGATATCCAGCCTAAACTTCCCCTGACACAGCTTCAGGCCATTTCCTCTGGTCCTGTCACTGGGCACCAGAGGGGAGATCAGTGCTTGCCCCTCCTCTTTCCCTCCCAAGGAAGTTGTGGACAGCGATGGGGTCTCCCCTCAGTCTACTCCTCTCCAGGCTGGACAGACCAAGAGACCTCAGGTGTTCCTCATATGGGTTTCCCTCAAGTCCCTTCACCGTCCACATGACCCTCCTTTGGTCTCTTTCTAATAGCTTTTGTACCTTTTTGGGCACTGTGGTGCCCAAAACTGCACTCAGGACTCAAGGTGAGGCTGCAGCAGTGCAGAGCAGAGTGGGACAATCCCATCCCTCAATCATCTGTACTCTTGGCAAGTAGCACAAGGAACGTAGGGGAAGCAGAAGACCACCTTTGACCCTCCTGGGAGAAGACAAAACCTCTTGAAATTGAAGTAATGAGTTTTATGTTAGATAATACAAGGAAAGACTGCCCTAGGGGGAGGAATCTTCAGTCCTGGAATAGGCAATTGAAAAACAACTGGTGCTGGAGCTTTCTATGTCATTTTTGGGGAAGACAGGCAAGCCCCTGCTTTGAGGTAAAGGACAGATTTGATGACCTTTTGATATCCTTCCAGTAATTTTTGATTTCATGACAGCTGTGGGGATGGTGTCCCGTCAGTGGGATGACGCCCAGAAATGCACCTGTACTGGAAGAAGGGCACCAGCTGTAGGCTGATGGCAAAAACTCCAGAGACTTTAGGGGGAAGAGAAGGAGCAGGGCAGGAAGAGTGAGCGCCACTAGCTGAGTGGGAAGGTGAACAACCTGACCAGGCATGGGCATTGCAGCAAGTGGTGCGTGGAGGAAACTTGTTCCATGGTGTTAAGAGTGCCATGGTGCCATCCATAGTGCAGCTCTATCAGTGCCACCGGCCACCCCAGGTCCCTGGCGTGGGGCTCCCATTCTCTGTGTCACTCCCTTCTAGAAGCTCTGCTTGCACTTTCTGATGCTCCACTCACATCTGTATTGACTCTGCTTACCCTCACGCGTGATTGATGTGTTTCCTTTTCTTTGCAGAGGAAGAGAGACAACTTCAAGCAAACAACCGGGATTTTAATCTGCAGTTTGAATATGCTGTAAGTAACCAGTGTGTGTTGTTTCATGCAGATGTAGTCACAGATGTAGCTGCATCTGTTTCATGTCTCAAGTGTTGTTTCAAAGGGGTGAACAGAACTGTGTGCCAGCTATGGCTCTGCAAACCAGGCAAACACAAGCCAGATGAACCATCAGAGGTGGATTGCTGCTAAGTCAGCCTGAAAAACGGGCAGCTGAAGGAGATCCAGTTCTGGAAATACATGATACAGTGACTTTGCACACTTACAGAAAATTATTTGTGAGTCAAAGCATTTGCAGGATCAGGCTCCAAGGCCTTTCAATAACGGAACCTGGGGGCAGTTTTCTGTGGAAATTTGTCTCCATTTAAAGTAAAACATGAAAGGAAATGTGTCAGTTCCTCAGCTTTTGCAGTGAAATCATCTCTGTTAGGAAGGTTTTGAATCTGGCCCTTGTGGCTTTCTGCCAGCTTTTCTGCCAGATTCCTAACACTCTACTTAGGTTCCCTTAGGTGCCATGAAATCTGTGATTCCAAAGTGCACCTTGACACAGGCTGGCTGTGTCCCAGGGCTGCCAGGCTAATTTGCCAGGGAGCCACTTGGGCAACTTCATTTCCAAAGCTTCTGGGCCATTTTTTGATGCAGAGGAGGGCTAGCTCAGCTTCTAGATCTGTCCTGCCTGCAGGGTCATCCCCTCTGTGAGGCGGCCCTGAAGCTGAATTCCTTCAGTGTTTGCAGCTGCCAATTAATACCAAAGTGAATTTTGTGAATTTTTGTCCTTTGAATATCTGAATTCCAGTGGTGAAATTAATCATTCAGTTACTTGGGAGCTCTTTGAATCATGTTTTGATTTAGGAACATCACCAATATTTTCTTGGCAAGAGGTGAAAACACTAAGCATTTTAGAACACACTAATTTCTTGTGATGGGAACAGTATGACTTGCCAGCAGGTTTGACTGATGGCAACATGTGATTTTCAGTAGTTTTCAGCCACAAACATGGGTTAGAGAGTCCCAGTGTCTAGAGATGCTGCATATGTCCTGAATATGAAATGCATGGCAGTTAATATATGTGAAGTACTATGCAGCATGAGTGTCTTATCAAGACTGGTGATTTGAGACTGGGGAAGTGAACTTGATTTGCACACAATCTGCCAGTAGCATGCTGTGATGGTTATTGCCACTACACATGGATTTGTCATCTTCCACTGAATGGCTGCAATGTGCAGTAGTGGGACAAGAAAGTAGGAGGGAGATGGGCAGGTATGTCAGGGTAGAGGCAACAAGCAACTCTTCTGGTTCCATGCCTAATTCTGTGAAAAGCCATTCAGAAAACTGACTTTGCATGACAGTGCTTCTCAGCTGATTGCTTGATTGTGCCTAGGGATTTGCAAATAGCCACAATTAAGTAGACAACCTTGAGAACACTTCAGAATTTCGGTAAATCTGTGATTAGATGATAAAGTGAAGGCAACCAAAAAGCCAGCTCAGTATAATTCGTTAAAACTTGGCAGTGAGTTTTGGTAATCATGCCCCTCATTTTAGTCAGCTATGGGTCATGATTTCCGGAGTCCTGTGTAGACTGAGGCTTGGGCAATCCAGGAAACTGCCCAAGAGAGCCAAGCCTTGAAGTGGCGAGTGGATGGTGTGGTACTAAGAGACTTTAGGTGGTGATGCAAGAACTGCCCTAACTGTACAGGGCTGCACAACATGTCCTGGGCTGCGTATTTCCAATTAGTCCTCACAAAAGTTCAATTTATTAACTCCATATTACTAGGGTGTATGGAAAGAACTAAACTTGAGAACTCATAACCTACATCACACCCCATGCTGTAGATTGCTGATTATGTGAGAATGACAAAAAGGGAGATAGTCTCCTGGCATCCTACCATAACATATCTATGGTGCTCCTGAAAGTTTGCTCTTCCAGGCAAGGGTTAAATTTGGGTACCTTCCTCACTTTCAGATTTGACTCATCATGGTGGGGTTGCTCTGCTAAACACTAGGATGTGGTTCAGGGGGAAAGGACCACTAAGAACCTAAAGAAACCCACGAATATAACAAAGCTTTAAAAGTATTTTAGAGACAGTGAAAGTCACAGGACTGAGTTTCAGATTTCTTGGTAACTCAAGGCCACATTAGCCATAAAACCTATAGAACAGGTTCTTGCAACAAAGCCAGCTGAGGTGGTAAATGTTTCTTTAGGGTGAGGCAGTTGCTGAGAAAGGCCAATAAGGAAAAAGAAAGGGAAAAGGAAGTGTAGATGTTGCATATTGACTTTCTGGTGCAGCCAGGCTTTCTGTCCCACCTGCTGTGAAGATTTGAGCCTTTCACTAAACGGGCAGTTTCTACTATGCAGACATAGATCAAAGGTACAGGGGTGTATTGTCCCTCTTTATCACAGCAAGAGCAGGGAGGTGTGAAAGTACAACCAGAGGTGGGTGTGTTGTCCCTGAATATCCCTGTTCCTGGTGGGACTTCGTCCCTTGCCGGTGCAAAGTCTCCAGGATATCTGTGAAGGGAGAAGAGACAAACTGATAAAGACTTGAAAACTCTATTGTGTGTGGAGTCTGACATCAGCTCTGGCAGCTGCTGAAGGGTGGCCCTCGTGGAATGAAGCAAGATTCCCGAATGGCTCAAACCAGCTTTGCAGGAACCTGGTACTGCACTGTGGAAAGCCACGTCTGCCACAGCATGCAAGGGCATGTCCACCTCCATCACTCTACAGCCTCAGGAGACTTCAGAGGGCAAATTCCCTCCCCGAGCTGGCAGAAAATACAGGAGATGCTAAGCAGCAGTGTGTCCCTGCCTGCCACACTTCCCCAGCCATGACGCCTCAGTAGTTGAGCAGAACGCTTAGAAAAATTAAACAAACTTTAAAACAAAGTGCTGTGCAGTTAACTGGAAGGGCTGAGTGTGAAGGTATGAACACTACCCACCAGCTCACAAAATTAGTAAGGAATGACTCAGAAACAAAGTGTGAATGAGTGGCATGAAAAGGCACTTAGAGCAGCACAGGAAAGGGCTCAATATAGGTCAGTAAAAATTATAAGTCAAGTCCCAATCCTGTGTTTATTCACAATGCAGACAGAAAGATCCTTCCTGAATTCAGAAAGAAGTTTGTTCTGTGTAAAAACTGAAATAAAATGGAAATATTGCTATACCACATCTGCAGGGTGGCAGATGTGATATAGCAATATTTAAGGACTTCATTCAACTTAATCTGTCTGCACTCACCCCAACACAGCTACAGAGGGGACAGCCTCTGTGTGTCCACCACGATGGGCTCCACCAACAATCTAGAGAGGAAAATCTCTTCTGAAGAGTTTTAATGTTGATGTGATCCTAGTTCCTTTTTAATTCTTTGCTTTCACATTGGAATTTAGCACAGCTGCACTGGGACGTCATGAAGAGCTGCAAAAACAACTTTGAAATTGGCTTTCAGACAATAGGAAAGGAAATGCAAGGCCTGTGAGTCAATGACAGATTTCACCTTGGATCAGAACCCAGGGTGAAGCCAGCATTCTTTCATCAGGACCAGCAGCAAGGGGGCTGCTTGGACTCGGGTCACCTGATGAAGTCTCTTGTGGAACAGGAGGGATGTATATGACTTCCTATAGCCAATACACATTGCTTGGGCTGGATCAGCACCTGGGCTCTTATCTGTTTGAAATTTAATTGGAGAGCAGGGAGCTCTGGTAATGGCTCAGACTCTGCTCCACCTCCTCTTCTTGCATGCTTTGATCTCAGAAGGCTGCCTGGTGGGTGATCCTCAAGGTCCTTATCAGCATGGTCAGGGTTGTGGCACCAGCTGCCCTCTCTTCCTGTCTCAACCTATAAATATCTCCCAGTGTCTCTCAGGCTCAAGGCAGAGGGGAGTGTGGTTTGATGAAGTGAAAAGTGGTCTCAGTAGTCCCTGAAGGAATAGCTACAGCAGCAACCTGCACTGCTCTTTAGTGAGGTGTAAGTTGGATCCATCTAAAGAGCACTTGAGGCACTGTCAGGGAGCAGCCAGAGCAGGGCTGAACTTCGAGAGGGGCAAGCTGGAAGGGGAGATGATCCAGCTCAGGCAGAGCTCCCACTGACCAGGGTGCAGTCCTGCAGCATCTGGCTGGCAGGGACAGGGCAGGATGCTGGTGATGGGATCCATCCTGACCATTCCAGACAAGGTGAGGTGATGAACCAGGTCCAGGGCCCTCTTAGGGAACCCAAGCAGAAGTGGTGAGACAGGGTTGAAGACAAATCTATACCAGGGGTCTAAGGTTCATCAAAGAAGTAGAACTGGATGGATATATCAGGGAAACAAGGACAGACGACAGTCTGGAGATGGGAATTCTACAGCATAGCTCAGGTGAGGATAGAAGGCTCCTGGCTGAGCAGAAGTGAACTCCTGAGCTCTGGACAGGGTTTTTTTGTGGCTGGAGACACCAGGTAAGGTCAAGGTCCTCAAGGCATACCAGGCCCCTGAGAAGCACATAAGCATTGAGCTGTGCCAGATGTGGTCTTCAGTGAAGTCCATAGACTCCTTTGGATCAGGTATTCATCAGATTAAGTCTTATGGAGAGAATACTCTTACCGCACTGGCTGGGAGTCTTGTTGTGTGAGACCATAATGAAAACAAAACAGTGGTTTGGAGTTTGTCTCCTTTGCACCACTCAGCAGTGCTCTGCCCTCCCTTTCTTTCCTTCTTCCTGACAGGCAGCAGTTTCAGGTGCTGAGCTGAGCCAGAGGAGGGCACAGTGTTGTTGAAGGGGATGCCGAAGAGAGAAGACTTTTAGGTTTTTGTGCTTGGCTTGTCTGTGAGCAATGACATGAGGTTACCAAGTCGTGCCAGCCCTGTGCACCACTATTATGATTAATTGCTCAGTAATGGGGTGACATCAGACTGCAGGAACAACATAGAAAAACACAACTAGTGATCATGCTTTCCTACAGATTTTCATGGCATACCTCATATGTGATGAGATCCTGGAACTCACTTCATTAGTGATGTCAAGAGAGGGTCGAGGGATTGCATATGTAAGACATTCTTATCCTTTTTCTGTTTAAAGAAAAGAAAAATTGTGGGGGGAGAAGAGAGAACTGTGCTTTGGAAATTGGCATTTTTATTTCTAGTGTTTGGCCAGTCTGTTACTCCTGGGAGTTTGCTTTTTTACAGGGACTTTTACAGGGACCAGATTAACACCACCACATCCTTTTGGCCTTTATCAGTCTTCTGTTGAGCTGGGACTGCTGCCTAACATCAGGAATAAGTCAGTGAACTCGGGAGTTTTAAAACTGATCTGATCTGACTGTTCTGTACTCCCTGTGAAAACAAAGCCCTGGTGGCACATTGTGCACTGTTACATGAGTTTATTAAAATTTTTCATGAGCACTGTGATCACATTTCTGCTTATGGCTTCTGTGTTCCTTCCAATGGCACTGCTGCAGTTAAACAGAGTGCCATGGAATTGCACTTCTGCCACCTCCTCGGAGAGGCTTTACCAAAACACCTGGGAAGGACATTTCTGCTGCTCAGCTGTTCCATTGGTCTGTGCTACACAAATACCAGAATTGCCAAGTGTTGTGACATAACACCTCCCTGTGGGGTCACCAAAGTCTTGCTAAAATTTACTTGGGGTTCGGTTGTCCAGCTGCTGGGAACTATTATGTTACTGAGCCAGGGGTATAAATTCAGTGGGTCAATACCTTGCCATACACTTTAGCCCCGGTAATCTAGCCACAAAAGCATCAGTGTCTCTTATTTCCAGTGACTTTTATGGCAAGGAGATGATTTGTTTGCTCAGCGATCTAAGGTAGGAACCATCTGCTGAGTTTTGCTTGCTGTTGGACGTCACAGGCGGGCTTCTGAAAACACCCCCAAAGTAACAGCTCATCCGCCAGATCTGGACTTGTGTAACTGTGGAGAGATGAGCACTATTCTTAGGGACAGCATTTTGGTGGAGTCACACCTCCAGGAGGTGTGAATCTAGCCCCTGAAAAGAGCAGATGAGAATAATCCCTCACCCACAGACAACATTGCTCTGGTGTCAAGCTTCGCATCTGGAGAGCTCCAGGCTGCCTGTGGGCAACCACGCTCAGACCTGCTCATTTAGGACACAGGTGCATGCAGGGACTGCCCTCGCACAAACAGAGCTCTGGGGCAGATCAGGGAGTAAATGTAAAGCTCCCCATCCCCATCTTTGTGCTTAGCCCATAGAACTGCTCTTCTTAGCTGTTGGTTTTCATGAATCTATACGAAAATCAGAAATTTCAGTGAGGCCTCTCAATACTTAATTGCTGTTACAAAGATTATTCCTCTCCATGACTTTTTCTCTATGGGAGTCTCCCCCACTGAAGGCAGAGTGTGGGCACAGTGAGGCAGATGATGTATTAGAGGCATTGCTTGTGAAATGATGGCTGCATGTGGCCCTTTAATGCACTGCAGTGATGCAGGCTCCTGTAGCACCCCTCCCACCCCAGAGTCAGGGTCTGGTCCAGCTCTAAAGAGTGACAAGGTTTGATGACGTTAAGCATCACGGAAGAGGATATAATCAAGAGCAGAGGCCAGCTGAGATCTCCCTGTAGCTGGCCAAGAGCCTGAACTGCCAAAGCACGCAGCCCTCTAGTATTGTCTGAAAATATGATCAACACCTGAGAGAATTGGGTTTGCTCAGCCTGGGGAAGAGAAGGCTTCAGGGTGACCTACATGTGACCTTCCAGTGCCTGAAGAGAGCCCACAAGAATGATGGAGAGGGACTTTTTACAAGGGCATGTAGCAGACAGGGCAAAGGAATGGCTTCAAACTAAGGGTGGGTTTAGATTAGATACTGGGAAGAAATCATTTGCTGTTGGGGTGGTGAGGCACTGGCACAAATTGCCCAGAGAAGCTGTGGGTGCCCCATCCCTGGAATTGCTCAAGGCCAGGCTGGAGCAACCTGGTCTGGTTGGAGGTGTTCCTGCCTGTGGCAGGGATAGTTGGAATGAGATGATCTTTAATACCCCTTCCAACCCAAACCATTCTATATTTCCATTATTATGTGATACCTTGCATAGTGCTTCAGCTGTATCTGTGATGTAGAAATGCAGAGTTTTGATTTGGAAAGGCTGAAATTTTCTCTAGTTTGTCATTATAATTTGCTATTGCTATGCCTCTAGCCCCTGAGGTCCATGAACAAATTATGTGTTTAATTAGATATATTTGTGGTAATTACAAGTTCTTTTTTTCTGGTGATTAATTTTAATTATAGATTCTAGAAAAAGGAGAAGATTCATGATAATACTCCCTGTCCTTATCCTCAGGTCTAAAGTACCCTAGTGTCCCAAAAGACAGTATGTGCTCAACAATATAATGATCCTGAACAACTATGGAGAAAACTCTGACTATCCAGATTCCTGCAGTTAAGCATTTGGAAGTTGTTATGTCTGGGGTTTTTACCATGCCTAATGGCAATAGGAAATAAAATGAATGGCTGTGGTTCATTCAGTGATTTTCCTGACGTAATTAATGGACAGAAATAGAAGGCAGGAATTGAAAGAAACCACTCCCATTCTTTTCTTATTCCCTTCTGAGATTTTTGCAGGCAAAGATCTATAAACTTTATCTGAGTGTTTACTGAGTAGTTTTTCCCATGTTATATGCAACCCTCTGAAATCTGTTGACGCACAAAGGTCAAGTCCCCTGCATTTACTTTTTCCTGCAGCAACAATCTTCTGTTTTTTCTTTAAGTAATTGGTCATAATAGTTGTCTTCAGAATAGTGGGCAGATTTCTTTATTTAGACCCAGCTTTTATTAAAAATCTGCTAAACTGTGTGCCTGATGGACACAGTCTTGTCAAGCAATTTAGTTCCTAGTATGCTGGGTTTGCAGAGGATGCTGTTTTTCCATTGCTTCTGTTTCAGCACCGTTCATGGAGCCTGTCCACAACATATACCCCACGGTTAAGGATTTTGAAATAAACCAAATTTAACTACATGTCATGGCATAGACAGAGTTAACCACACTTGCAGGTAGCTGCATGATACCAGGAGACAGGCAATATTGTATATATGATGATCACTGATAAATATATTTTCTTGCTGGAGTCCAGTGAAGAGGAGGATTTGGCTAGCTCTTCTATGAAAGCTGTTTTAATTTCTGCCCTTTTAGAGATTTACTCATTTGGCTTGTCCAAGGGATAAAACCTGATTTTAATGCTGAAGAACATACGCTGAACTGTGTGTCTGAAGGTAGAGAAATCCAGTAACTGCCAAAAATGGAATAGCTTCCTCCACACATACCTTTCAGTGCTAACCTGAAATAATTGGTTTAGTGCTGGAAACATGCTGATGCATGTCAGTGTAGATGTTGAGATCCCGGATTAATGCAAGAATAAGAAGTGGGCTGTGATTCATACTTAGTAGCTTCTGTCCTCCCACCAGCTTACCAATATCTAAAGGCCATTACAAATACCACAATCACCATTTTCTCTCCTGTTGAACCAGCATATTTATTATGGAGTTCAGGTGTGCTTCATGTTTGCCTCCTTGTGCTGTCACACCTTAGGTTCCCTGGAAGGGGGGTAATGGGCATTGTCTGGAGACCTTATAGGGGGAAAAATTTAAGGTGTTCTCACAGTAGGGGGGGATTCATCCTTCCAGAACTAAACCTGGACCTGAAAACTAAAGGGACAGCAGCAACTGGTGGGTCAGTAGGATGCATTGAAACCTGTCTGGCTGGTGGCACATATTGGACCAGACTGACCAATCATCTTTGGGTAAGAAAATACCCCATTCTGCAATATCACGCTTAGGTCTTTCTGTGGTTTGCAAAAGACAGACTGGGGAGTAGCCACTTCTTGTGGCTGGAGGGGCCATCTGAAATTAGAAAAGGAAACTGGAAATAGGGAACAAAGCTGCAGCTCACTTACTGAAAGAGTGAGTTCTTATATAAGGGACTGTTTGCACAACACCATATCCAAGTGATTTTTGTGGAGTAGAAACAAGCCACCCGTTGAAGCTGCTGAGCTGGAAGTTTTCTGAATGTGCTGAAAATGATAATAATAATGTCATATTCTGCTCCTGGGAGGACATATACCTCTTGTAGGGTTGTCCAGCCAATGGATATTTCAAAGCTTCTGACAAAAAGCATCAGAAAAATTGCTGTCCTCTGGTTACAGTTCTCAATTTTCTATGTGCACTGTGTAAGTAAGAAGACTATTAATAACGGGAAGATGTTGTGAGCAACAACATACAAGTTTATCTACCTGCAGCAGCACTGGCATAAGCCAAGCATCATGTTTTCACCCATTCCAAGAGGAATTCTCTGTTTATCCAGATTTGGCATGATTGTATGGGGGAAAAGGAAACGCTTTTTGAGCTGCTGTTGGGAACAATGCTATTGCTAAATATAAGCAAGTAAGACATAGTTGAAATGTGTTGTGCTGTAATTTTGTTTCCTGTTTTACCAATCCTTATTTTCATTTTTTTTCCCTACAGAACAATTCAATTAAAACATCGAAATACAATTTCTTCACTTTCCTGCCTCTCAACCTGTTTGAGCAGTTTCAGCGAATAGCCAATGCTTACTTCCTTTTCTTGCTGATTTTGCAGGTATGAAATCACCGTGCTGTTTCCAGCAGATTGTTCTCTGTTATCAAAGCCAGTCTATGTTTGACAGGTGTAATGAAGTGCAAGCTATAGTCCTGGTGTGAATTAGCATCTTAGTAAAATCTTACAGTACATAGAAAGTAGGGCAGAAAAAAGCAATTTTCTCTTTTACCTTTTTACATGAGGGTTTGAACTAAATGAAGGAAAAAAGTTAATTTGTTTTCAACAAATTGTGCAACTTTTTCATGCCCTGCCCTACTGTCCCTTTGTGTCTACCTCTGAGTGCTCCTGACTGTCCTCAGTTTTGCATTACTTACTCATCCTGTAGTGTAAAGCCAAGTTGTGTCTTACCCACAGATTTTAAGGTAAAATCCACAGGCAGTCACAAAGGAAAACAGCAAGAAGGACACCACATTTGCAACCTGTGGTGTTTCCCTGGGAAGGAAGGAGTTAACATCAGCAAGGCTCAAGGTTTTGGCTAGTTTGCATAAAGCTGGATATGCTGCTCCCCTCTCCAGGGTGAGGGAGGTGCCCAGTATGGAGTGTGTCAGCCCCTGGCAGCACTGTCGAACCCTGTGGATTGCAGTGGCATTGTGTTGCACTTTGCTCATCACTGCTGCTAATGATACCCTGAAAGCTGAACGCACCAGATAAATTGAAATCAGGATTTCTGCCCCTTTGCCCCTTGCTGTGTACTCTGCCATTGCTGACTCATATCAGAATACACGTTATCAAAAGAAGGGTATAATTTTGATTATGTTTCAAGCTTAATGTTTTAAAGTTGATCATTTCACTGCACACAGATTTGCAAAATAATATCTCAAATGCTTTTTTTTTTTTTTTAATTTCAGCTCAGAAAAGCATAGGTGAAATGTGGTTAAGCCTTCAGCATACCACACATGATCCTTTTTGCTTATTTGCAGGAAATGAATTTTTGAAACTACAGTGCATCTATGTTTTTCAAGAGAAGGTGCCTTTTCAGCTGAGCTGGGAGCACAGTTCCTGCGTTGTTGTGCTGCACTCTAGCTGTTTGTCTGTCAAATTCTTACTATTTCAAAGTATTTGCCTTAAATTATTCCATTGTGTGTTTTGCTTGGCCATCTAGGGTTGACTATATATAAAAGCACACAGCTTTTTCTTTACATCAAGATAGCCTAAAGAGGGCAGGCATTAGTCTACATGTTCCTCACTCCATCCCTGTGGGACTATTCCTGCCTCAGGAGTGGATATGATGGGCAGGCTGTGGGGACTCTGTCTCTCCCTCCTTTGTCACAGAGCAGTGGGACATGCATTTTCCAAGGGAGGTGAGAAGGCAGCAGTTGCAGCCTGTACAGCTGAGCAGGGCTGTGGTGCCTGTAGGATCTGGGCTATGACAGTGCATAAATGTTAATTTCACAACGCACATGGAGCTGACAGTTCCCAGATCCACACTGAGGGACACACTAATGCTGGTTTCACATTGCTTCCAGCCCTAGTGCTGCACTTCTAGAGGAAGGGGAGAACTGTGTGGGGGTGAGGCATCTCCCTCTGCTTGACGGACAGCCTAACAGAACCACCTTCAACTCTTTGGTCCTCTCACTGTCAAAGATGTAGGAAACAAAAGCGGCTGTGCTGCTCCTGGGACAGCAAGGCCAGCCCTGGCAACAGCTTGCATTGTCCATTGATGCAAAATTTACTTCAGCAAAATGTGAGAAGCTACTGAAACAAAGAACAGAAGCTTTTGAGGGCTCTGCACAGCTGGTTTTGCTCAGACAGCTCTTGAGTCCCTCACAGCAGGCTTGCCCATGTCAGTACTTCCAAAGAAATACCCTGGGGACTTGGCAATCTTGATTCTGCAAACAACAATAAAGAGCAGCCCACTACACTTTCTGACAGCTCAATTTTTCTAACTTTAATTATAGCTTGTTTTGGAAGGAAAACATGGGTTCCCTGGCTCTCCCACCTTTGGAGGGGGGCGGATCACATATCAGAGATGGAGCTACATTTGTGTCTTTATTCTATATTCAGGTATCATAGAAAGATGTTGTCTGCAGCTTGATTAGGAAACAGTGATTTTCTGAACTGGCAGGAAATGTCTTAACTCAGATCTTTTCTTCCTACAGTTGATTCCTCAGATTTCCTCACTGGCCTGGTTTACAACAGTGGTGCCCCTGGTGCTGGTGCTGGCTGTATCAGGAGTCAAGGATGCCATTGATGATTTTGTAAGATCTGTATTTCTGACCTGTACTTTGGAGTTGATCTGTGATTCTTCAGCACAGTAACTGAAATAAACTGCTTAAACTCAGCTGGTGGCAGGCACTAAGATGGGGTCTGAAATTAAGTCCCCAAAATCTATAGTTTGTTACTGAAACAGGAGCTAGAATTTCCAAATTGCTGAACAGCCCAGCAGCTCCATTGACTTTCTCTGAAACTGCTCACCATGTCTGAAAATGTGATCACTCATAGATATGTCTGGATGCAGGCAGAGAAATCTTTTCTTAGGTTTCCACTTTGGAGAACTCATCCTCTGTCATCTAGTACAATGTAGATGGAAAAAAATTTGGTAGGAAGCAAGTGCTCAACCCACTTGTCTGCTGTCATCAGAGCTAATGGCCAAAAGCCCAGTTGACTTCACAGAGTGATATTAGAACTGTTTAGTATCTGATTTTCTCTCATTATTAAAATGATTTTGATGTCCAATGGAGCAATGCCAGAACATCAGTGACCACTTTCCATATGAGAGCAGAGGAATGAATCTCTCTGGTGTTTACAGACTAAGGTGGGTGGGAGCAATGCCAGCTGAGTCAGAGCTGTGCTAAAGTGACATGTAAGGCTCTACCCTCCTTCTTCTCTCCAAGAGCAAGCCCTTGCCTGTTGCCCTTTGCAGTCTGGTTATGCTCTGTGTCACTGCCATAAACATGTGCTGGACACTGACTCGGTTGTGACACTAATCTGCCTGACCCATTCAGGCAGCTGGGTGGAAATCCAAAATGTTAATGAACTGCCTAGGGCTCCTGAGTGTTTGGTTTCCTGGAAATGCCTTTTAACCTTCTGATCCAATTTTCAGAACCGACACAAAAGCGACAAACACGTCAACAACCGCCCAGTCCAGGTCCTGATCAATGGCATGTAAGTCCTTTTTGCTGTAGTTCTCACAGGGAAAAGCATTTTATTAGTAAATATTTTTGATTTTTTTGTGTGTATGTGTGCACGATTCTCAAGGATCACTAACAATTTAAAATTGAATTGTGTTTCATGCCACTAGTTCATGCAGTTTTGGACTATGTGTCTGATTAATGAACCCTAGACACAGTACCAGAATCGTACAGACATTATGGCTGTGACCTTGTGCTGCCAAAAACTAAACTCTTTCTCTGTTCCTGGCTGTTTATGTTTAAGTAAGAATTTCAGAGTCTTGTATTACTTTACTCCTTACCCCACAAGTAACATGCAAAGCTATCTTCTGGGTCCATTTATATTATAGCGTTTATTTTGCATTAAGCAAAACTAGGCATTCTCAACAAGATATTTCAAATTAAGAAGCTGGAATATCTCCTTCATACACTTCATTATACTTTGAGTGTGTGTAGCACTTCTGGCTTAGATGTACCCAAAACATTTCAGCTGCGTGCTTTGGACATTGTACTGCTAGTTCTTTCCTGCAGAAAAAATAGCAGAGGCTTTGGCTTTCATGGCAGACAGATGTGCTTGCAGCTCCATGGAGTCCAACTATGCACAGGACACAGCTGTAGACAGCTGGGAAGTATTTTGTGACTTTTTTCACACACTATAGATAGCAGTATGTTGTGTAAACTCCAACAGATTACCAAACAGTTAAGAATATAAGTGGAAACTGAAGAATAGGGACATAGTTTTTTGTGCTCTCTGCTAAGTAAACCAGTTTCTTAGTTTACTGTGTACTAGTTACTGTGTCTAGGAAACAAATTTTGACACAGAAATTTTATAATGTTGTGCCTTTTTCAAAACCTGGAAACCACAGATCCTGTCCAGCTCTAACCAACACTGAATAAGCAAGATCAAACTGAGTTCAAGCTTGAGCTCTCAGTCCTGTTTTGAGACTAATCTTTCTCACCTCTAGAATTTTCATATACAGCTATCTTGTCTGTGTTGGTGCTTGCAGTTTAGCTGGCTTCCTGTGTCACATCTGACTTGCTGCTGTGAAGACCACTGCAGACATGGCTCAGACAGTCAAGTGCACAGCCAAAGCACCTGCACTGACCTTCCTGGAAGCTGGCTACTCTTGCTTTTAGCACACCCAGAAAACCTTACACAATCTGCGGTTTTCCCAGATCAAGTCTTTCACACAAAGCAGAGAGAGTTTTTTGAGGCAAAGTGACCCTTTAAGAAAAGGAAGGAAGGGAGTAGTCACTGCAGAGACAAGGACAAGGACAGTGCACACGAACTGCACTGCTGTTTTGGGGGTTGGTCTCAAACCAGCATGGGTCAGCCCAAACAGTGCTTTTATTGATTTTTACTGCTATTTTTTTGCACTGTGGTGACCCCCAACTTAATATGGATCAGGACACATCATGGCAGGCCCTGCTCCCAAGTCTTGATGGCATCTACAGTCTGGCCCCAGGAGCAGAGCTAAGTTCCCCACTTTCCCAAGAGGCATTTGCTGTATGTGCTTACTTACTAGAGGTTTCCTTGCAGGTTAAAGGAGCAAAAATGGATGAATGTCCAAGTGGGGGATATAATAAAACTAGAAAACAACAACTTTGTGACAGTGAGTACCGTTTGTCTCTATCCTGATCACAGCTAATCTCTGCCACTCTTATCACTCACAAGAAAATCAGTGGTCATGATGATGGGCAGTAACCGCAAGCAGCAGTGCTTCGCGATGCCTGCTGACTGTGTGAATTCATGCCAAGTCTGTCTGTCTGTCTGTGCTCAGGCTGATCTCCTGTTGCTGTCGAGCAGTGAGCCACACAGCCTTACGTACATCGAGACAGCTGAGCTGGACGGGTAAGTGAGCCTGGCCCTGGAGTGCAGCCCTGCCACCGCTGCAAAGCCACCTTCCTGAGGACTCTGGGTGCTGCAGGCACATCTGCCAGAGCTTTGGTAGCAAGAGTTTCATTACATGTAGAATAAACCTTGGATAGGTATCTTGAAAATAAAGTCGTCTGTTGGATAATTTTGCTTCTTGAGTGCAAATGTCATGTGAGGAGGGGACTTGACTTTTCAGTGACAGCTCTTCTAACACTGAGAGTTAGTTAGACACATGTCCCTGCAATATCCCTATGAGAAGCTGTTGCTTTTTTCTCCTCTAGTATTTTCCTTGAGACAGATTATCTGGGTGAAATAATCATAATGAATAACTGGTAATTTCCTTTAGTCTGTTGTAGAATAATATCTGTGCAAGCACACAGCAAAGGCTTTCAGATGCTGCCCACTCCAGGACACAACTGGCTACAAAACCAGAGGGCTGCAACATGTATTAATTGGAATAAACTGGAGCTGACTCATCTTTATGATCCAGTTTGCATTACCTTTTCTGCATTGCCCAGAACTAGCAGCAGTCTGAGTGACTAAGCAAAACTAGAAATTCTAAGAAATTGTGTCTCTCCCAAGACCCTACAGACAGCCCTCTGGACTTTCCTCATCTGATTTCTGCTTAAAATAGGTTTGTAGTTTTCATACACACTAGTGCCACTTCTAAGAGGCCCTGAACTAATGCAGTTTTCTTTTGACATTGCATTTCCAGCTCCCCAGCTAGCTAGTCCCAGGACCAAAATAATCTTCCAGATCAGAATACCATGGGAGAAAAGATTCAGAGCTCTCATACATGCTTAGATACCTTGGGTTTAAATGTGTCATGAGTGACAAGGTAGAGAGTGCGCTGCTCTGTGTGAAATTAAGAAGACAGAGCCACTTCATCTTTGATACTATTCCTCAGAATTCTTCTGAATGCCTGTCAGTGCAACTGAGACAATCTACACCCTTTGGCCAGGTGAAACAGATGTACAGTATCACAGTCCATCAGATGGCTAAGCAAGACTGTCCTCAAGAGCAGAAGTGATTTTCAAGGAGAGTTTTCAGTTCACATATGACTTTCAGTTCATGTTTTTTTCTTATATTGTTCACCACAGTGAAACAAACCTGAAGGTGAAGCAGGCACTGACAGTCACTGCAGAGCTTGGAGAAGACCTTCAGAAGCTGACAGAGTTCAATGGTGAGTATAAATGGAAAATCTACTTTACAGATGATTTGCCCAAATTACAGAGAGTGGTTGAGATTCTTCCTTCTAAGCTATCCCTTGCTAGGTGTTCTCTGCAAACAGTGCCAGCAAAACAGAAGAGGCTCTCTGCAGTCTGTACAGCAGGTATCAACACCACCAGCAAAGGAAAAGGTCCCTTTTTGCTTGCAGGTCATGGTGCCACGCATGGCTATAACCTGACTCTACCTTGGCGGCAATTCTTCTGGATGGACACTTTTCTTCTTTGTCTGTTGGCACAAGTTAAGACTATCCACCTTGAAAGCCAGCACACGAGTTCACATAACTGCACTATGGAAACTGTTTTCCCAAAACCTTATGCTTAGTTCTGGTCTCAAAACATTTTCACACTGCACTTTCACACTGATGTAGCAATGCTGATGCACTGATTACATTTCTCTTCTGATCAGTGGCACTTCCCAGACACCACACGGACCTGAGGACTAACTGTGCACACAGGACAGGTGACTGAAGCCTCACCCTGAAGCTGTTCCTTTTCTCTCTAAATGAAAAAATAAAGACTGAGTTTTAAAATATCTAAAGGCAAGCGGTATAGATGTGCTTAACAAGAAACAAGACCTTTCGCAGCGCTGTTTTCTGTACCAAATGCAAAATTAGGATAGGATAGGATAGGATAGGATAGGATAGGATAGGATAGGATAGAATAGAATAGAATAGAATAGAATAGAATAGAATAGAATAGAATAGAATAGAATAGAATAGAATAGAATAGAATAGAATAGAATAGAATAGAATAGAATGTTTTAATTGGAAGGGATCTACAATTATCGTCTAGTCCAACTGCCTGAACATTTCAGGGCTGACCAAAAATTAAAGTATGTTTTTAAGGTTACTGTCAAAATGCCTCTTAAACCTGACAGGCTGGGGGCATCAATCACCTCTCTGTTTCAGTGAGTGGTCACCCTCTCAGTAAAGAAATATTTCCCAAGAGGCCCAGTCTGAACCTCTTCTGGTGCAACTTCAACCATTCCTATGTGTCCTGTCACTGGATACCAGAGAATACTTAGCAGCACATACAGAGAAAGGAGCTAAACCTGTCAAACCCAGAATCCTCCATGCTCACACATCATCTGTCTGTGGAGAGATGACGAGGGAACAGACAAAGTGGTGTTAGTCACGTTCTGCACTGCTCTGCTGGCTTGGATATGAGGTCAAGACTACAGGAGGAGTTATTATGGAAAGGGGTGGAATGAGTGCTGATGTCCTTGGAATGCCTTAAGGATTGCAGGCTCTCAGGAAATACTTTTAGATATAGAGGAAAAATAATTTTAGAAAAAAAAAGTTTTTGAAATAAGTAGATGATTCCAGGATGAGTGGTGGGGATGTGGCAGAGAGCATAGCTGAGGCTGTCTCTGGTAGAGTTCCTTTTGCCTTCTTTGTTGAGGTTTTAAGCAATAATATGTGTGAGTTTTGCCAAGTGTCAGCTCAGTACATCAGGATTTGTTTGAAATGATGGCTGAGGTTCTGGGTGTTCTAGGTCTTGAGAAATATGTTTTTACGTGTACAGTTAGATGCTTAATGTTAATAATTGGAGTGGCATGCCTTAATTATTTTCCTGAGCAGGCTGAAGTGTCTATCAATTTGTAAGCAAAATCTTAATCTTAGATAATCCTTCAAGCATGCTTAGCTTGATGGTTATCTAAGGGCACAGTGTTCTTGGAAGTGCTTAATTATAAAAACATTTAAAAATATTTGGAAAATGCAGAATTTTCTTATTGGATATTTATTTATTCTCTAAATCTTTATGTTGTAAATAAAAGTGGCCTCTTCACAATACTTGAAATGAATAAAATGTTTCCCAGGATGATTTATATTTGACAGTGTACTGGGAAGAGTGCCTGGAATCAGACCCAGCCTTGCATTTCCCTCAGCAAATCTCAGTAGAAATATTTAAATATTTATGTAACTCTTTATCTAATTACTTTTTAAGACAGGAAGAGAGAACAGGGTTGTGCAGCTAATACAGGCACTCAGTGGAATGCTTAATGTGAGTTATGATGTTTGTTTGATGATTCAGATAAGGAGGATGCTTGCAAAACACTGAATTTCTTTGTTTGATTTGGGCAACTGGGAGACCAGAAAGGCAACAATACTTTTCAGTTACCCTCTACTTACCACAGTTGACTTGGCACTATTTCACTTTTTCAGCTGAAATGCTTCCCAGATCTCTTATTGCTGTTACTGGGTGAGGGGGACAGCAGGCATGGTGCCTGGCTGTGGTGCCTTCACTTGCAGAGCTGCTGGGCTCAGTGCAGCTGCCCTGGGGGGACCTTTAGAGCTTCTCACTCTTTGGTGGTCTGTCTCATTTGGATGAATCCCTTCTGATCTCAAAATCAGCATGCCAGAAGCCCAGACCCATCTGATTATGGGAAAGCAGATGGGGACACACTCAAGGTGCTCACAAGAGCATTGTCCCACAGCAGGCACGGTGTTCCTGGTGGGAGACCATGCCCTGGGTTTGCTTTGCATTGTGCTGTTCGAGGTTCCAGTGCAAAGACCCTGTTTCATTTGTGCTTTTCAAGGTGTCTGTGAGGGTGGTAGTGAGGTGGGCCTGGTCACTAGAAACTTTCAGAAACGATGGGGCACAGGTCTGGTCCTTGTTGGACTAACCAGATGATAAAGTAGAAGAGCAACACAGTTGTTAGTATGAATTCTCATGCCATATGTGTCACTGAATTTCCTAATTATTCAATCTTTCATGTGTGATGGTTAGTCTGCCCTAGATTAGAGCTGCTTTTTTGATCATTTGCACAATGTTTGATTTTAAATCTGTAGTGGTGAAGATGGTCATGACACTTAAAGCTGTACTTTTCTTCTGGACTCCTCTGGATTTTGTTTCCAGTCTCTTGAGCCTGGTGTGTAAATCTGGGAGCAGCTAGAAGAACTGTACTCTCTGCAAATGCTAGTATTTTAGTAGGTATTTATAGCCTGTGATGAAAATAACTGCTGATTAAGTGAACAGGCTGAACTCTTAGATTGCCTTTCAGTAAGGCATATTTGTATTTTCCAGTTCTCAATACATCCACAGGGCTCTGCTTTGAATCTTTAAATGTCAGGTGCAGCGATTGATTTAAATAGTCATTTTTATACTGAGGTACCTGAACACATTTTATTACAAGAAATAAATATAAAGCATGGAAATAGACACTCCAATCACTTACAGTGTCTGCTCAGTGGCCAAAGAAGGTAGTGGTATCTTTTAATGCAGTCCTGGGACTTGAGTTATAAAACATATAAAATTAAAAATCAGTGAACAAAGACACCTCAGTTAATTACTCTTCTGCAGGCTTTAGGCTATGATTCTATTCGCTTGGGCTCCTGCAGTTGGAGGGAAAATGAAAAAGGAAAAAAGGCTATGTCGGCACTTTTAGCTAAAGTTATCCAGTGACTATCCCTATCACTATGAACTTGCTATGAATGGATTAAAAGTATGTTGCTGGTTCAACATTTCTTCTCACCCATATAGAAGCTGTGGAAACTTTGTTTTGTACTCTACCAATAAAAAATTGCTGTGTTTAAAGAATTGGATAGATGCAGGTTCACTGTGGTCCCTTCAATTATGAGATGAATATGGGGAAGAAGCAACATCCCAGAAGTCAGTAAATTTAAGATATAGAATGGGAACGACAGGGTTAGGAGTCAGCTGTAACTAGAGTGTGAAATATTGTCTGAGGAGCAGCTGGGAATGCAGTATTGATGACACCTTTCTGGACCAAGATTTCCATTTTTGCTTTTACATTCTTTTTACAGGAGAAATCAGATGTGAGGCACCAAACAACAAACTGGATAAATTCACAGGAACTCTTACTCTTCGGGGAGAGAAATATGCCTTGGACAATGAGAAGATGTTGCTGAGGGGCTGTACTATCAGGAACACAGAGTGGTGCTTTGGGCTCGTTATTTATGCTGGTAGGTAAAAAACTGACATGCTGATTGCAGAGCCCAGCAGCACTGGGGTGGGGATACGTCACACTCAGCATGCACAGAGGAAGCAAGTATTTATGTTTCTACCAGGTACAACAAGAAAAAACTTTCTTGTTTCAGAAATCCACTCAACAAAGTACATGAGGGGAATCTTGATCGATGACCAAGAAAGACTGTAACAATTAAATTTGGTTAAGAATTCTCTCAAGTGTACTGAAATAAACACTCTGTATCATTTCTATATGATTTTCATCCACATTGGAATATCAGGGTCATCAATAATATTATTGATTAGATAGATGCTTTTCATGAACCTAGTCCTTCCATTGTTTCTATACTCTAGACATGTGAAAAAATGCACAATATGTCACCAATAGCATAGCAATACCAAGTATGCTGGGAAAAGTGATTAAACGTGAAAAGAAGGGTTGAATGTTAAAAGAAAAGAGTTGAGTCAAAGTCCAGATTTAGTGGTTTTATGTGACTCTCTCCATATAATCCCACACCAAATGACTTAAACTGTTTCTGCCCAAGTTTCCCACTAGCATTCTTAGACTGTGTGTACCTGACTTCATGAGAGCTGTGATGGTTATTTATGCTGAAAAGCACAGTGGGGCCTCAGAGGGAATCAGCTTTAGAACAGCTGAGCTTTATTACTAAAATTAACAAGTGTGCTTCATCTCCAGGGCCAGACACGAAACTGATGCAGAACAGCGGAAAAACAACTTTTAAGCGAACTAGCATTGATCGGCTCATGAATGTCCTTGTGCTGGTGGTAAGTCTGATTAATGTGTCTTCCTTTCTTCAGATGTGTTCATCATTTCCAGATGCTCCACCTCTCTGTCCACACAAATGGGGGAATATCAGAAGTGACTAATGATAAAAAGAAAAAGTACATCATAATTTATTAGCAGCCGGAGCTCTGCAGTGCCTATGCCAGCCCATCTTGCAGAGCAAGGCCATTACATTGACAGAATTAAGGACTTTCCTTCTGAACTTGTCGTTTACTCTGCTCTCCCTTTCCCCCCCTGCATTTTTGCATGAGAAATATTTTGAAGCCTACAAAGCCCTTTTTTCCTTCTAGTAATTTTGTCATTTTCTATTTAAATAAACATTAGTAGTTCTCTCTCTTCCTCCCGATTTCTTGGCATCTCTGGTGATATCTGCATAGGACTTGGTAATTGAGTTTGCTAATTTACATGATGCCAGCCCCTGACTTAACACGTTAGGGTAAATTATTAGACATGGTCTCATTAATGCTCAGAAGCTGGTGTTTTAAGCAGCAGGTAAATTTGAGAACACTAATCTTACATAGCAGGCACTGTTTTCAGACTCAAAAACAGATTGAATTTGAGGGTTAAGCTCATCAGTGGTTTTAACAAACGGCAAATACTTCCAGGTAGAAATAGTGATTCTTTCACAGACTTTCTCAAGATTTTGCTGCTTGAGTTCAAAGCCACTCAGGGAAGGAAGACATACACTCTGACACTACTTTAATCAATGTTGCTTGAAGAAAAGGGCTTTCACTTCAGATTTTATTTCCCCTTGAGTGCAAATTTGTCATGCTTTCCTATGCATGCTGCACCACCTTCAGTTTACGACACTGGGGTCTGGTGGTCAGTGCTCACTGTTCCTGCTTCTTCCCTACTACCCTTGCTCTCCAGATCACCCTAGCAGCCAGCTGGGACAGTATCCATTCCCAGGCACTGGAACAAGCCCTGGGGGAGGCATGCAGCAGAAGTCTGTGCATTACAGCAAGGCTGTCCTGAGCTCTCCCTGCCCTCTCTGGCTTCATGCCTCCTCAGCACAGGAGCTTGGATCACAAACATCTCCAGGGCGACACTACCCTCCAACCTCCACCTTTCATCTCAGCCTCTGTATTCCTGGTTTTTTTCTTTGGATCCCAAAAGTCCTTTAGGTGAGCCTAGGGATGCCCAGCAGTGCCACAGCACAGAGAGCCACTCCAGGGTTAACTTCAATTCTTTTTCAGGCCTTGCTCTCAGTGTGCAGTGAGGAAATGCCCTTTATTTTAATAATCTTGCACCAGTCTCTACCACAGGAAAATCTTGGTTTATCAAGCTTAGTTATCATCAGCTTGTCTCCCTCAGTGTTTTTCTTCCCTTTCTCCCCTTAAGTGGATAGCAAAACCAAACAAAGTTTGGGCCTCTTACACTCAAAATTTTTCAAGCATTTGAAGAATTTCACGTTTTGTTAGGTGTTCTGATATGTTCTGGAGAGGAGAATGGGCTGTGGAGGGATCCACAGGGCACAGAAACAGAGCAGAGGAAAACTGAACTGGGAATATAGAATTTAATGTTCAATTAGGATTTGCTAAATCTTCTTTCACAAGCCAAGGGTCCCACCCAGGACTTTCAATCTGTTTGGCCTCTCTTTATAAAAACAAATGAGATGAATTTACCTCCTGGCTCTGTTTTAAAAAAAAAACTGAGCAAGTTGCAGCCGATTGCATCAGCCTCTGCCTGAGTTCTCGGGCGCTGGAGGAGCCAAGGGTGTGTTTGTCTCCTTTACATATTTTTAAGGAACCTAAAATTTTGGTGTCTAAGTAAAGCTCTGTCATACATTAAACACCAGACTCTTTGCACACCTAAGGGGATGTGGGCCCTGGGTTTTTCCAGCTCACTGGGTGGTCGAAGGTTAAGGAGTGTGGTCATAAAAACAGGCAGTATATTGTGCTCTTGAGTTGGAGAATACAAAGCAGCCACGTCTGACTATAAATAGGTAATTTAAATGTAGTGAAGCTTACTCCACGTTAACACTGGCAAAGTTATTTTGTGTTTGTTTGCCTGTCAAACTTCTGGGCACAAAGCAGAGTTTAAGCAGGCTCGCCAAGGGAGTGCCTGTTAAATGTTGCCCTTGTCTGCCCCAACAAGGGTTAATCAGAAGCAAACCTCCCCAGATGGCAGTCATAGTTGTTTTGTCACATTTGGAGGTGTTTCTCATCGATCTGAGAGAGAAGCTAATGTTCCTCCACTGGGGATGCACTTGCCAGCTCCAGAAATGCTTTATTCTCCAAAAGTTGCTTTTTAGCAGGCGAGGGGGAGCAAATTTTCAGAGACAGAGACCGCTCACACTCATCTCTTAAACAACTGACTGCTTCAAACCCCAGAGCAGAACTCAAAGTACCAATCAAGAAACTGAAACTGTTTTAATTCACAGTCCAACAGTCAATGTTTGTCTTGAAGTCAAAAGTCACTTCCTCTTTACAAAACCCTTACCAAGAAGATCTTCAGCAGTCAGTGCATGGGCAGTAACCAGGGAGGGATGATGCTCGTGCTGGAAAGCTCCATGACCTTGCACAAGCAATGATTTTTCATGTTGTTCTCTTCGGGGCTGTGGTTGCAATTGCAGCACCCTGCACAGAGTGGTTTCTGTGCATAGAAATTAATCTCAACGGCTGCTTTTAATGGCTTGGTCCTTTCCCTTTGTTTCAGATCAAACAGAATGTTAGTGAGCCTTGTGCAAGCACAAGTGTTGCACAGGAATGGAGTTGTGAGAGCATTGACATGCCCAGTGTGCAGAAAACAAAATGTGCATAAATCAAATGCAGCTGTAGGCAAGAGCTGCTGTGGTATTGAATCAGAGTGGTTGGAGTTGGAAGAGACCTCAAAGATCATCTTGTTCCAGCACCCCAGCCATGGGCAGGGACACCTTGGGAAAGTTCAGCTCCTGTCCTGCCCCACATATATTTCTATTGCTGAATCACACATTGAAATTCCTACAGGGACTGTGATATTCTGCAAATGGATAATTTTTAACCCAGGGAGGTGGATCATGCCTCTCAAATGCCCTTAAGTCCTTATAATTACAATAGCACAGATTGAAGTATGTTTTAATTTCTGGTTCACAGAGGTTTAAAAACACTGCACCACATTCCTTACCAGCAAGCAATATTGTCTCCATTTCACAAGCTGAGCAATTTATTTGGCTTCGCACAATTAAATAGAAAAGCTACTGCTCATGTGTGAAATAAATGTGTCCCCTGAAACTGAGTCTGCCACCTTTTCTCACTGCAGTTCCCTTTTGTGGCTTTTTTGATATTAAAACTTGAGTTGATCAGGCATGAACTTTTCACCAAGTGATTCATATTGCTCCGCAGAAGTATCTTTCTTTCTTTCTTCCTCCCACAGATTAACTCAGCAGTACAAATATTAGCTTTACCATCAATGTTTCTATGTTTGTCCCTCAATTACTGTTTTTTAAAAAGGTTGATTACTGTTTTAATGGGATTGTTGCTGTGTGGCCTTTACATAATGGTCCAACTTACTGATATTTCCTCCCTAATGATTATCCTTGCAAAAGATGATTTTTAATTGCTCTTTTGTGCAGCCTGTTGACTCCATATCTTCACTTTTTTATTATTATATTGGTTGTTTTATGTCAAATGTTTGGAAAAGACCATGCCAAAAGAATTATTTTCTCATCATTTGTTCAGGAAGGATGACAAGTTAACTGCAGTTTATATCCCCCACCATCACCATTTCTACCTTACAAATACTGTAATTATATTAGCAGGATTCCAGGATGGTGGGTCTTCCCAGTTTTTAAAGCATTGTTAAAAACTAACGTTGCTAAAGGTTAAAACCTATCCTCTAAGCTTCCATCTTTGAATGAAATGGACTTGCTGCATTGAAAATGCTTATTAGCAGGTAGAGCCACACAGTGCTTTGTGTCAGTGGACATAATCTTTCTTTTTCATCTCCCATATGGCATATAAGTCCTTCTTCTCCCTTTCTCCTTTGTCTTGGAAGGCTGTCTGTTAACACATTTGCTTTTCACACACCTATTTATGACTTTATTTTTGTCTTTTCTTGATTCTTTATTACTGTTGGATATTAACACTTCTGTAATTCCTTGCAGTTTGTATTAATTTCTGTTAAATTTATTTCTTCCTGTTCTGTCTTCTTTTCCAAATAAATGTATTGCTACAGTCTTGTCTTTTTTAATCAAAAAATGCTTTATGATCTATGTAATGTTTTTGTGTCTGTTAAATCGTGTTCGTGAGCAAGCCCTGGTTTTTAGTAAGGTTTCCCAATTTGAAATTCACTTCCCAATTGCTGTTGCCCTGGTTACTTTAGGCTTCAGGAAAAAGGCTTCTCTAAAGCCCAAGGATACGCATCACTGCTTGGTATTGCTTATTGTTTGCTCAAAGGAAATGTAATCAAATTGTGAGGGCAAATGCCGAGGCAACCATTAGCTTTGAGAAAGCAATTAACTCTCCTCTAACCATCAGAATAATATCCAGTGCTAAATTCCAGATTGTATACTGCTGGATTATCCTTAGCAGTATTTCAGAAATTGTGGGGAAGACTGTGAGACATCTGGCAAATGGCCAAGCAAAGTCCTTCAGGCAGTTTGTATTCCCAAGTGTGCAGCCAGATGTTTGAGGACCCTCATTTCAATTCTCCTCTAATGAGATTTGCCATACAGCAGGCTGCTGTAACCACCCTAGTTGAGATGTCTGCCTGGGATTTAAATCCCCAGCTGTTTGAGGACTTTTAATTCCAAGTTGCCAGACTCTGCACCGTGTAGCTTTGTCCTTGAGGTAAAAGTATCATAATTTTTCAGTTTTTCCCTCTTCATCCCTAGGCACATTTTCCTATGATTCAGGCTATCCAACCCTATCCCATTAAGGTCTTCTGATTAACCTGCGCATAATAAACTCCTTGTTTCTAAAACACAATACATTTTGTTTGGTTTTGATTTGTTTGGTTTGTTTTTCGTTTTGTTTTATTTTTTTCAGATCTTTGCATTTTTAGCACTGATGTGTCTCATCCTAGCCATTGGCAATGGTATCTGGGAGCATGATAAGGGCTACTACTTCCAGGTCTATCTGCCCTGGGCAGAGGGCGTCAATTCTGCCTCCTACTCTGGCTTCCTCATGTTCTGGTCATACGTGATCATTCTAAACACAGTGGTACCCATTTCACTCTACGTCAGGTACGTGCCAGAAGCTCCTCTCACTTTTGATCTTAGGAGAGATTTAGCTTTTGCCTTAACTGGGAGCAGCATTTTCCTTAAAACCCAGCACAGCCCCATCATGGATGCTCCTGCACAACCACGGTGATGCTTTTCCTGTTTCTGCTGCCTTCAGAAGGTTTTGTCAGGGTTGCACTGGGGACAGCAGTGAGCCCTGGAAGAGGAGAGGATGATTTTGCAGCTAAAGGGAAGGTGTAGGTGTAGGATGCTATAGGAGCAGGGCTGGAAAGCCTGCCACCATTAGGATCTTGCTAACAGTGAATGAATGGCCTGTTCTTCGAGGTGGCCTCAGGACTGTGTGAGGATTGCCAGGTGAGTAGGTGCAACCAGGTTCAAGTGCTCGGTGCTATATGAGCAGGTGAGAGTGTTCTCTCCTCCCAGACAATGCAGAGCTCTGTTGGTTATTGTGATAGACAAATAGGAGTGACAGGTAGGCAATGTGTCTGTGGTGCTCTCAAAACTTGGAGCTGGGGTAGAGACTGCAAAGCCCTGTTCAATTTATCATTGTTGCTGCCTTCAGTCAGCTTTGCTACTGAGACTCTCTTCTGTGTTGGTAAACATGAGGAATGAATTCCATTCCTATCCAGTACGCCACCCAGCAAGGTGAAAACTCATGTCATCTGCAGCTGATGCCACTCTTTTGGTTGTACTGAGGGCACCGTGGCTCTCTTGGTGTGGAGCTCTCTGTGGTTGGAGACATGGCTGTGCTCATCCCCTGCCACTGGGCTCAGCTCAGCCCACAGCTCTGCTGGAAGCCACCTCCTGAAAGGGCACTAACTGAACCCCACTGCTCCCGCCTCGTTTCTCAGCCCGAAAACTGCTGAAACTTTTCAAGTAATTTTGTAAAGTACTGCTTTATAATGAGTTTGCTGTAAACTTAGCAGATCATTTCAGTGGGACTTGCTTCAGCAAGTGGCCTTACCACAGGCCACCTATGGACTGCTGAGTTCAACCTGTCATTACCTTCAAAGTTGTCTTCTAACTGCAATTGATAATGGTGGTGCTGAAGATGAAGAGCTTGTCCCTTAAGCTAAGGAGTATTCCATCACCTTCTGTTTCTGTTTCATCAGTGTGGAGATTATACGCTTGGGTAACAGTTTCTACATCGACTGGGACCGTAAGATGTATTACCCTGTGAATGACACGCCAGCTCAGGCCCGAACCACCACACTCAACGAAGAGCTGGGGCAGATCAAGTACATCTTCTCAGACAAAACAGGAACTCTCACCCAGAACATCATGTGTTTCAACAAGTGCTCCATCAATGGCAAATCCTATGGTATGTTTGTCTTACTCTCTGGGTTTTCCTCACTGTGTGCCTCTTCATCCCCAGAGACTAAATCTGACATCCAGAGCAGAATGCCATGTAAGGAACTGCAGTGATCAAGTGTAAGGCTACCCATCAGGGGCATCTGGATAGCCTGATTGCATCATTTGCCATGTATTAATAATTGTTTCCTCTTTTTTCCTCACTCTTTTATTTCCCTTTTTCTGCCCCATTACTGCCCCAACACTATTAGTTTCACCTCATTTGTCCCAGATTTACATCATCTGTACTCTAATTTGTTTTGGGTTTTTTCTTTTTTCTGATATCGCTAGTTAGGTAATCACAGCTTTTTGTGGTATTATTGGCATGGCTAGCCAGGTATTGCTAACCTTGCAAAATATAAATATATATATATATATATATATATACATACACACACACATATTATAGATGTGTATATATATGTGTGTGTGTGTGTACATATGTATATATATACATATACATACATATATATATATGTGTGTGTGTGTGTATATAATTTACATAACTCACTCCCTTCTAATCATTTATGAAATCAACCATGCCTCATAAGGCTCATCTGCAAATTTTGTCAATTTCTCACCCTGTGTCTCTCTGCAATTTCTCATGTCATGAGCAGTGATTTTCCTCATCCTTTTCAGATAGTTGGAGTAATCAATGACCTGGTCTTTGTCTTTACACTTGACATTCTTCAGCTACCAGAAGAAAGGAAAGTTTGTAGGAAGTTAGAAAAAATAGAAGACATGAGTTGTTAGCTCTGTTAGATCCTAGAAGTTATTGATTTAAAAGGCTTTTTCATGCTATGGCCCCAGGCAGTTTTTTTCATACTGCTCAAGAGGTGCTAGCACTTTATAAACTGCCTAATTGATTAACATCATTAGATGCTCCAAAGAAATTAGTCACTGCTTATTTGTATATCGATGCTTGCTTTGCCTGTGTCACACTTGCGGATGCACTAATGTGCCAGAAAGCTTGCATCTTTTCTCAGTGCTATCAGCTGAGCTAATAAAAGAAGATATTTCTTCCTGTGAATCTGCGCATATTTGGAGACCACCTTATCTCAAACAGTGTTAGTATTAATAATGTGTTAACAGTGTTAACATTAATACTGCTAATGAGGAGTTTGAAATCTCTCCTATCAAGTGCCCTCAGTTGACTTTTCTGAAGTGCATGTCACCACTAACATAGATACAGGATAAGGGTTCAAGAAATGAATGGGAAATACATGCAAAGAAGGCAAAAAAATCTATTGCCTGTAGTTTTCTAAATGTTTAGCTTCTTCCTACCACAGTACTTCTGCTTAGGGGATTCTGGAAAGCAATGCCAGAAAGGATGATTTATTTCTGCTCTCCTCTGGAGGCTTAAGAGAAGGAGGTGCACAAAAGCCTCTTGGCTGTGGTTCCCAGGGAATGAGCTGATGCATGGATTCTCAGGAGAGGGGTTTACTGTGTGCCTTTTACACTCTTGGGGCCTTTATGAAGGCACACCAGCACTACAATTGGCTTTGGTCATAGCTGAGGTTGCTGGTGCAAACATGAGTCAATCATCCCTGTAATTAATTGCATTTTGATCTTATTTCAGTGAACTGTTGGGACTGGCTGGCCTTGGGACAGTCCAGACCTTCTCAGTGAAACTTTTCTCCAGGCAGAAGTTCTAGTAATGTTTCTTGGAGGTGGCTTGTCTTCAATTCCTATGACCAGATCAACCATTCAGGGAGAATCAACAGAGCAGCCTTGCTACCTAGATGTGGGAAAAATGAGCTTTGAAAACTCCTTCTGTATGGATGTCCAGGGACTGCTGTAAATACTAGGATCCAGGAGATGGATTTGGAAGGAGAAGGCACAAGAAAAGTCATCCCCTGGAAGCACTTTAATTTCCTGTCTAGCACTATAAACTCTATTTTCTCTGTGTTCAGCTCAAGACAAGTCTTCTTCACTCAAAAACCAGTCACTTTTATGGTAACTGCTTTGTGTTTCAAGCATCTATCAGTCTCCAGATTTTGTCATGTCAACATGGAAACTGATTGTTATGCATCATCAGTCATCAGTGCCCATGTCAATGTACTGAAACTTTTAAAATAGATTCTAACTTAGAAACACTTTACTCAATTTTGTGGCTCAGAGACTGCACTTACCTGCAGTTTGTGGCTATAATTTCATCTTTCTTGCTTGCAGGTGATGTGTATGATATGTCTGGGCAAAGGATAGAAATAAATGAGGTAAGTGCTCAAGTGCTATCAGGATCTGTGCTTTCAATGGACTTGGATAAGTATCAGTGGACAAAATGCTGCAAAGCTTATGTTTTTGACCCTGCAAGAGTTGATGCTCTTGATGCTCAAACAGAGATGTGTGTTCCTCTGGATGTCAGAGAATTCCCAGAGTTAAGTTCCTTTCCAGTAAGCCTGGGTTTAACCTCCAGATTGGGAACAGCTCTGTGTCCCCTCTGCTTCACCTGACATCCTGGTGCATGCACAGCTTCTCTTGAACACTTCACTATTGGTGTTTGTTGCAAACTTGGACATTGGTGAATTTTATTAACCTCATCAGCTAATTGAAACTTTAGTGTGGAATTAGTGAGTGCAGTTCACACCAATAGCGAGGTCACTGCTAAATTCCTCTGATGTCTGGACTTCAGAAAGTGTGAAAATGTGTCATTTTTACATTTATCTTTAGCCTCTGCTTGCAGGCACAAATGCACACATCTTCATTTCTAAAATGTCTGAAAGCTGCACGCAGAAATCCAAATAGCAAACAGCAATATGATGATGAAAATCCCACTCCTCATTCCGATGATTCATTTCCAATCCATTTAGAACTTAAATTGCCCACTGAAACAGACTGTTTGTGCTGAGCACTGTGCCTGCAGCCTGCCCTCTCTCCGTCAGCCTTGCTTGGTGACACACACTGGACCCCTGCCAGCTGTCCACCCCACCCTGCTGCTGGTGACACTCTCTGGAGCAGAGTCCTGCTGCCCGCACGCCCACAGCGCCGCCGTGCCTGGGCCTTGCTGCACAGAGCAGTGTGGGAGGGGTCGGTCTGTCTGTGCTCCTGGGCTGAGTGCTAAATGTCAGCGTGCAGAGGTCAAAAGGATGATTCCCGTCCTGGAAACTCTGAGCTCATCAGGGATGGGGTGGGAGTCAGAATTGTCCGAGGCAGGCTTGGCAGTCCATTACTCCATGACACATCATGTGCTAAGCTTCTGGACATTTCTCCACTGTGTTCCACTCTGCCTGGGGCTCCTTGTTTTTTGACAAAATGTGTAGTGCCTGTGGAGTTTAACTTTTACTTCACCTGTCTGTCCTATATTTTTCCCTATCAGAATTTTTTTCTGGCTTTGGGAGAGCATGGTGAATAAGACAGACTTTTGAATTGTTTTAAGCTGGGCACCTGCACTCCACTATCACAGGCAACTTTTGACATCATGAGCACAATGCTTCTAAGCAGGCATGTGTTTAAGGCAGGCACTTCTTTGCTGTAGGTATCCACTGGCAGGGCTCCTGTTGGAGCATTAGCTGCTGCTCAGAGAGGCAGTTTAGCTAATTGGTTCTTGGCCTGAGTGCTGCTCTGAAAGGCACATCTAGTGCCTGTTCTGTCCTATGATTAAATACCTGTCCTGACCTCCCACTTCCTTAAATCTACAAATCTCTGCCAGGAGCAGTCAGACATAGGCAGGATGGGGCCCTTTGTAAACATGAGGAGGAGACTGGGGCAGTGCTGGGCAGGAATTGGTGTACAGCCCTGTGAGAGCTCAACAAATAATACCAAGCCATGTTTTTTTCAGAACACACAGAAGGTTGACTTCTCCTACAACCCTTTAGCCGACCCAAAGTTTGCCTTCTATGACCGCAGCCTGGTTGAAGCTGTGAAGCTGAATGATGTCCCGACCCACAGGTTCTTCCGGCTGCTCTCCCTTTGCCACACGGTGATGCCAGAGGAGAAGAGGGAAGGTGAGGACTGCTGAGGGCACTGGAATGAGTGGTTATGCTCACTCACACCATAGAATGTCTTCTCTCCACAGAAGCTGTTATTGGTCCTTTTGGCTCCCTGGTGATTTTCTGTAGTGTAAGGCTACACATAAATCAGTGTGTTTGGAGATGGCACACAGGAAGAGAAAGGACCAGGGCCTCCACTCCCTGTGTGTTCCTGTGGTGGAGCTGACACTACTGCAAACACCACATCTCTCGAGTGTGGAAATTGCAAGCGCCCTGAGGCGGCTGAGGCTTGCCCTGCTCTCTCTCTACTCTGCTCCTAGCCCCAGAAAGCAAAGAACATTGAGTATCTATGCACTGGGGATTCATTAGCTCCTCTCACCCAGTATTCCCACAGCTACTAGGTCAGAATGACAGGATGAAAGCCATGCTTTAAAGGCTATAATTAATTGACAGGTATGAAGTGAAAAATACATGCAGATCTGACTAGAAGGGGCTAAACCCAAGGAACTTGTCATGTCAGTGAGATGTTAGATGCCAAAGAAGTGATTAAAATCCCCAAAATAATCCAGAGGGCCTCTTGCCCTGTCCTGGAGGATGGGTTGGTGGGACATGATGGAGATGTGTGCACATAAGGTGCTTTTTAGTGCTGCACCTCTGTGGCTAGACCGAAAAGGAAAGGGATAGCTGCTGTATTATATCTTGGATACTGTATTTTTTTTTTTTTTTTAGCTCAGAAATAAGTCCAAAATGTTACTTTTTTTTCTTGCATATCAGGTAACTTGGTGTATCAAGCACAATCTCCTGATGAGGGAGCCCTAGTCACTGCTGCCAGAAACTTTGGATTTGTGTTCCGGGCTCGCACACCAGAGACCATCACTGTTGTGGAAATGGGAGAAACAAAAGTCTACAAACTTCTGGCTATTCTTGATTTCAACAATGTTCGCAAGCGAATGTCTGTGATTGGTATGTTCCCTTTGCTCCTTTATTTCCTTCCTGACATTTTAGGTTCTGGAGCTGTCCCTCGTTCTGCTATGATGCAGAATTTTTCTAGGACACCTCCTTTGCAATGTGATCTGCATAACATTTGTTTCTGCAGATTTGAGATAGGCTGCTTTGACTTTATAATTACACAGCAACAGTGCCAGAAAAATACTTAAAGGAGGCAGGTGGGATAAATCTTAGCATCTGGACCAGAGTGATGCAAGCCACTTAGTTTTTCATATATCTTGCTCCCCTCATTACAATGCAGGAAAGGCCTTTCTTCTAATCAGCTTTTAAATTTTCAGTGAAATTTGAGGAAGTAGGACAGGAGAAAGCAAGAACAAACTGAGAAAACAGTTTTTTCCCAATAAACAAATTCCCAATTTCTCCCAAACAAAAATGGAGAAATTATCCAAGAAAGTTTTTGCAGCCTTTATTAACACTCCAACTTTCTCTAATATTTCAGGAATATTGTAATTGTAATTACAGTTTACTGGTAGGAAAATAGGAGAAGTAGGACTACTTCCCTAAAAACAAGTTGTTCTTCACTTTTTAGTGAAGCTCTGCCTGTAGAGACAACGTAGAGGCTGCTCAGACCTGCACTCTCTTTTCTAAGCAGAGCTTGTCTTGATTCATGGGAATTTGCCAAAACTTGGGGAAGTTCAGACACCTGTAGAAACTGTTTTTCTTGGTTTTGATGGAAGGGCTTTGTACTGCAAAAGACTCAGTCTGGGATTTGTAGCATTTCTTCTCCTCTTCCTCACAGTGCGGAGTCCAGAAGGTGACCTGACTTTGTACTGCAAGGGGGCTGACACCATTCTTTATGAGCTGCTTCATCCATCCTGCAACTCTCTCAAAGAGGAGACCACAGAACACCTGAATGTAAGAGCTTCCTTCTCAACAACATCTCTGCATTTGATGTTTTCCTTTTCTCCAGCATACTTTGTCTTCAGGAAAAAAACCCCCAGATTTTAGAAACAGCACTTAAGCACCAATTTTAATTTATGGAATAGAGAAACAAATTAGTTTCTATGGCTTTAGGTTTCAAATTAGTTGCCTAGGCATGAGAACCTGGTGCCGTGTGGACTGCTCCAGGACAGTCAGCAGATAGAGGGAGGTGATTCTGTCCTTCTGCTCTGCTCTTGTGAGACCTCTCTTGGAACACTGTCCAGCTCTGGGATCCTCAGCAGAGGAAGGTCATGGACCTGTTGGAGTGAGTCTATCAGTATGAAGATAATCAGAGGGCTGGAGCACATCTCCTGTAGCTGGGAGGTTTAGGTTTGTTCAGCCTAGAGAAGGCTCTAGGGAGACCTTATAACGTTTTGCAGTACCTGAAGGGGCTACAAGAGTGCTGGAGAGGGACTTTTTACAAGGGCAAGTAGTTATAAAAGAAGGGTTAATGGCTTTAAACTGAAAGATGGAAGATTTAGATTTATTAGGAAGAATTTCTTTATTGTGAGGGTGATGAGACACTAGAACAGGTTGTCCAGAGAAGCTGTGGATGCTTCATCCCTGGAAAGCATTCAAGGTTGAGTTGGATGGGACTCTGAGCAACCTGTTCTCCTGGAAAGTGTCCCTGCCCATGGCAGTGGGATTGGAATGAGATTATCTTTAAGGTCTCTGCCAACTCAAGATATTCTATCATTCCATGATTCTGTAATATGGACAAAGATGGCAAATCCAATGCATGACATTTAGAGGACCTGTGACTTGTTTCTGATGCGCCTTTACTTCAAGCCTGGGGGAAACCTCCCAAAGATGCATTTCACAAATGCATCTGTGATGTTCCACCAAACACTGAGCTCCATGCTGTCCATCAAAATCACAGTTATAAGGGCTTGCTGAGATGCCATGACTAGCTATGCTCCTGCAGTACATTTCATCCAGAATTCATACCCTAAAAATGTTGAACCCACGTCCAAAATTTGAGGCTGTGTTCAGTGTTTATTTAGGTCTCGCTGTTTTGAACCTCTTGTTGAGAAATACAAACCTGAGAAACAAATGTTTGGTTAGTGTAAAGATTTAGAGCCAGAAAGTATAAAAGCCCTTTTGAGATTGTTGTTTTTTTTTTTTTTTTTTTTTTTTCCATAAGGACAACAGATGGTAATGATAAAGTGGTGTTGAATTGCTATTTAAAAATACCCCAACATTTGTGGCCTAAGGTGTCATTTTTTCACCTTTCCTCTGTAAACTTTACCAAGATGCTTTTACCGATCCGATTTCTGAAGATCCTTTGTAAGCCCAGGTGACCAGACTGTTCTTCTTGGACCTGGGATCCTCTGTCTCACCACTGTCTTGCAGGAGTTTGCTGGGGAAGGCCTGAGGACACTCGTGGTGGCCTATAAGAGCTTGGAGGAAGACTACTTCCAGGGTTGGATCAGGCGTCACCACGAAGCAAGCACTGCCTTGGAGGGACGGGAAGACAAACTGTCAGAGCTGTATGAGGAGATTGAAAAAGACCTAATGGTTGGTAATTCAGGGAATCTGGGCCAGGCTCTGAGGGAGGCAGCGAGGGTGGTGGTTTGTCAATAAACAGCTCAGAATGACTTTGGTAAACACTGCTCTGCAAACAGCTCTGCAACAGTGGGCTGTGTGACAGGAGCAGGTCAGAACACGGCAGCCCTGGGTGTTCACTGGCACCTCCTTCAGGAGCCCACAACTGGGGTGTCAGCCACCAGTTCAGGGGAATGGTTTTATTTTAACTCACATGGGTGTCAGAGTAGCTTTCTCGTGATGAAGTGACATACCAGAGCCTGCAGGAGATGACGTGGACACAAATATTTCATAGCCATCCTTTGTATGTGCAAATGGCTGATCTATTTATTTTCCAGCCTTTGAAATGGCAGGCAGTGAATAATTTCCAGTGCCCATGAGAGTGCTTCCTTTGTTCTTCCAGCCCTGGGCAGGATGGGTAGATGATATCCATGAGCATGTTTATGTCAACTTGAAATTGAACTAAACTGTGATCTTTGGGGTCATTCTTCTCTCCCCAAGAGTTGTTACAGTTTTTAAATGCCCTGGAGGACTTGCCTGTGTTTTAGATCCATGAAAAATGAATGAAAAGCATGTGTGTGATCTGAAGAGAAGCAATCCAGCTTTTGTACTCGTGGCAGTGCTTTCTTGAAACCCCGGAAATCCTGGCAGACACCTTTGCTCCTTCCATTAGCTGTATGCCAGAATGCCAGCAGTGCTCAGGGAAGCAAGTGTGAGCTAGGAAAAGGCTGGCCTTTGGAAGTTCCATGGTCTCTCTAGCTGGATCAGAACTACTGTAAAACAGGGATTGTAGAGTTTCGAGAAGTAGAGAAGTTCCCTTAGAGCTGTTACTTACATTGATAATGCTCATAGCTGATGTATCGTGGACATCTCAGGGTGCCAAAAGGGATCCCAGGCTTAAATTCCCAACCTCTGAATTGAGTCTCCAAGCAGCAGGAGGTTAGTGGTAGCAGTGAAACCTCCGTGTCTCTTTGATGACAGGTTAAAGCCACCAAATACCTTCAAACAGCAGAAAAAAGCAGTAACTTCAAAAAAACGAAGGTTTGTGTCCTGAGCAGTCTGTGGTGTAGCTGTGTGACAGTGTGGACCAGGGGTAGGCACAGCTCTGTTAAGGGCTGGAGAAGATGTTTAGCAGCCATGTGACATCTGCTGTACAGCACAGCTGGGATCAAGTTCCACACCAGAGGAGGTTTGGGGACACTCTTGGATCCAGAGTGTCTTTGTCCCTCTATTAAATCTCTATCTGCTGTGAAGGGAACACATGGAGCAACACAGGCCTGTAGCTCTGCAAATATTCTTGCAAATAATTTCATGCACTTGCATAATCCATTGGAGTCTGGGGAGATTAGAGCCTAGAACATCTGCAGGATTAGGGCTGTACTCTGTACAGTAAATTTGCTGAGGAAGAATGACAATCAGTACAACCTTATTTCTGGGGATTTCATTTGTGTTTGCTTAAATAATTAGATTTAATGCTGCCTCCTTTGGTAGCAGTGGGAGGACTTAACCAGCTCCCTGCCATTTCTGTTAAGCTGCTAGGTGCCACAGCCATAGAGGACAAGCTACAAGATGGGGTCCCACAGACAATTGAGACTCTTGCCAAAGCCAACATCAAGATATGGGTTCTCACTGGAGATAAGCAAGGTAAAGGCACTACAACTTTGGCTGCTTCTCTTCTCCTCCACTGGTGGGGTGGTTCTGCTAGGACCTGTGTTCTCATTCTTTGAAAACTGCACCGAAGACAAACTTACACGGCTTTGCTTCATTGCCAGCTATGCAAAATTTCAGTTAACTGGAATTAGACCAGATGACTAGTTCGTGCCTGTCCTTAATTTCTGTCATGAGAGTGGAAGCAGGGTGAAGGCAGCATCCTTTGCCTTCGGAGAGGTGACAGTAAGCATCCCATAGTCCCTGACATAAGCTGTGAAAAGGTGTCATCCAGTTGATCATTCAGGTGATGAAGAAGCTGGAAAAAAACCTTGTCCTGCTTTCCAGAAACTTTAATTTTAAAGTGGATGTTGGGTGCATTTCAGCTTGTTTCTGGCTCTTATCATCCCAAATAGAAATGGAGAAAACATGGGCTTTTGGAGATGGAAAGAACAGCAAATAGACTCCAGTGAATTCTTTTGGAGATACAGCATTTTCACTGAAACAATGTTGCTTCAGGGAGACCAAAAGTATTTGCAAATAATTTCATCCAAAACATGAGCAGAGAATTTTTGAGAGAAACGAAATACTTAATTTTGTCATGTTCCAAATGCAATAGTTTTGCTATAAAATACCAAAATATATTTTCCAGAATTTTATGGGCAAAATGTCATATTCTTTTTCAGAGCTGTGGTTTGGTGCTTTTCTGGAAGCAGGGAGAGGGCAAGTTAAAAATCCTGAAAAAAAAATTTGAATCAGCCTGAAATGGTTTTTTTTTTGTTGCTCCAAATATGTTTATCAAAGGGTATTTTAAGCTTTTTCATTTTGGTGGAGTTATTTTTTTCCTGTGGTCTTGTGAAGTCAAATTTGCTGCTATATCCATCAAAGTGGCTCTCCTGGTTCTTTTACTGTTGACTCTGAAAGGCTTCAATCTCTTTTGGGTCAGAAAGAGAGCTTTTGTTTTGTGAGCAAAAAGGTCACAGAAATGGATTAATTTGGGGCTGCTGAGATGGATTATCTTCCTGCTTTGCCTTTCCTAGAGACAGCAATGAATATTGGTTACTCCTGCAACTTGCTGAATGATGACATGGAAGAAGTTTTCATTGTTGAAGGTAGCACATCTGATGACGTACTGAATGAGCTGAGGTAAATGGCTGAAAAACAGTTTCAGTGCCATGCACTAGCATTATTTGTGTTTTGTATCATTCCACCTTCTTTTTCCCTGTCAGCTTTCCTTCTTGCAGTTCATTCAGCTCTCCTTTAGATAAGGGAGAGCTGCCTCCTTGGAAGATCCAGAAGCTAAACACAATGTAGAAATCTCCTCTGAGAGTAAATGCTGAAGCTTCTTGATCCAAGAGCTCAAATTAAATAAAGGTTTATAACTCTAAAAGCAGAGTCAGATAGGGAATATCAGCTGAAATTGACCAACAAGTGGTCCTGAGCTACAAAGGCTTTGGCTCCAGGTTTGGGCTATGCTGTTGCTGTACTGCTCTTGCTATTTATTCACATTCCTTCTGTCTAGGAATTTCTTTTGTCTGGATACTTTTTTGGCAGTGTCTGAGAACTTACCTTCCTTCCTCATCTCCTCTGTAGACACAGGTTCTTAGGTAAAGGTGGAAAATGGGAAAGGTTCACAGTCTTTTTCTCTTGGAGTAGATGGCTGCCAGACAACATGCAGAGAAAACTGCATGTCTTTTGGGATACCATCCTTCATGGCACTCAGATGGTTTGTTTGACTTAAAATCAGCAGAAGTTTAGCAACACTTTGTTAGAGTTTCAGAGATGGGGATGATCTGTGCAGACAGTAGCAGCTAAACAATGCATAGTGTTGTAGGGATACAGCAAAAATTGGACTGAACTATCAAAGGGAAGCATTGATTTTTGTTTTCAAAAAGTTGCTTTTACAAAACATAGGTATATATTTGCAAGATTTTCAGATTTTCATTATTATCCTGGTTTCTTTTTTTTTAGGAATGCAAGAAAAAAGATGAAGCCAGACTCCTTTCTGGACAGTGATGAAATCAACATTCAGTTTGAAAAATCTTCAAAAAAGCAAATAATTATACCTGATGAGCAAGCAAATGGGGTGTACGGTCTGGTTATCACTGGCCACAGCCTGGTAAGGAAGGTTCAGAACCTTGCCAGGGATGAGTTCCCTGAAAAACTTACTGCAAGACATACTGAAAGTCTGAAAAATGCTATAAAAATTGAACTCTAGAGGGCAAGGGGTTTTCCCCTCCTTTTTGAAGACTAGGTTCAGTGGTTATCTGAGGCATCAAAGGTGACAGACAATGTTTCAGAAGATGTTTCAGGAACAGAGAAGAGTTGGCCTTGGTCTTTGGTGAACAAGAGGGATAGAGTAGCTGGATCATATTTAATTTCTGGAAACGTACTAGAAAAATAACAAGGTTTGTATTTGCAGCAAGAAGATAACATGAGACGTGGGTTTCAATGCCAAGGACATATTCTACTAAATATAGCTGAAAACAGATATGCTTAATTTATAGGATATAGATATTATGACTTTACTAATTCATTTATACTCTCTCCTATGATCTTCCAAGTAAACTGAAACAATACACTCTAGATGAAATTGTGACAGATTAAAGACTGCTGGGGAAGTGAAGGCCTCACTGTTGATCTAAAACAACAGTTAGCTGTCATCTGCAGAGGGTTATCCCACATCTGTTTGGTGCTCAGTGTTTGCATTAACTGCTTAGAAAGAGAGTAGGTAACACCAGACTGGGAGAGAGTACAAAAATATCTGAGTCAGGCATGATCTGGAAAGCATGGGGGATTTCTGAGCCTGGAGAACACTGATCAATCTTGGTAATACTCTTCAAAATTATAACAGGTAAACCAAGTAATGGAATTAAACTGAGATAAGAGAGTTCTGGGTGAAATGTCTTCCTGGGGAGAACAGTGAAACTCTGCAATAAATTATCTATATTAGGAAATTTTTTAGAACCAGTTAAAGGAAAGAAAAAACAACTTAGATCAATTCAAACCTGTCTGCGAGGAATATGTAATTTATGTCAGGTTTATTTATCTGTTGTATTTTACTGTCCCAGATCTCAGCGAAAGCAAATAGACATAGCAAATAGACATATTTAGAAAGTTCTGGGAGGTGCCACCCCCCAGAAACAAAGTGCTTCTGTTCCCTGTGGTTGCTACCTTCCTTAATGACAGCCCAGAAATTTTCACTCTCACCTTTACACCAGCCCAGGAAAAAAAAAAAATCTCATCTTTCTCTACATTTGGCTCATGTACCATGTGTATAGACCCCAAACACTGTCAGACAGTGCCTAGGTTGCCTTTCTCCCTCTTTTACACTCACTTCTCCTTGAACTCCAGGGCCATAATCCTCGGATTCCCACTGCAAAGCAGACAAGGGGTCTGTCAGGTTTGGTCCATGTACATTGCATGGACATCAGCTGGAAGCCCCTTGTCTGTTCCTAATCCATTCCTTCAGCCTGCAGAGCAGCCCCTGAGCCTCTGGCAGTGATGTCAAAGCTTTCTTTATATTACTGGAAAAACACACACTGGCCTACACCCTGGCAAGGGGATATGTCCCACACAGTCTGGGCTGTGTGGGAGCAGCCAGTCCACACAGCAGACACAATGAGTTCCACCAAGATTTTGGCTTTCTCCTCATTGGGGACCACAAGGACAGTGCAGGCAAATCTAGATGTCATTTATTTACTTCTACAAGTTTGAACAATGGTGTGATACTGTCCCACACAGAGCACCTGCTCAGTGCTCTATCCCTGCCTGTAGAGGGGTGTGAGGGCAGTGCTGGGCTATGCACACATCTGGGGTTGCCTGAAGAAAGCAGTGAACAGAAAATTGTCAGCATCCTTAATGGCATCATCACCCCACTTTATTTGTATGCAGCTGCTCCATTAATATACAAAGTGGTATATTATACATATACAAAGTGGTAACATTTGGCTGGCGCTGTGCAGCGAGGATAATTGAGGCAAAAGCCATCTCTGACTGCACTAACCATCACTACTCAGGCTGAACCATGAAAAGGTCTCCTGTGGATCAATCCTGCTGCCATGACAGAGCAAAAAGGGAACACTGGTGACTCACAGCTCTCTGTTTCAAAAAGAAAGAATATATGGCCTGAGGACTGTCTCCCTTGCACAGAGAAGGCAGTGGGCCCTGCTGTAATGGCTCTGAGCAGGAGTGAGCCTTGAAGATTCCTTCCGTACATGTCTGCTAAAAAGAGACAACAAAGAACAGAGCCATAAAGCATGATCTGAAAGAAATTTGAAAAGCTCACACTGCTTCCTCCTCCTCATGAAAAGCTGGAGGGGTGACTAGACATCCAATTATCTCAGTGCTTCTTGAATAGAAATAACACAGCTGACTGATTTAAAAGGTCAGTACTCAGAATAAAGCAGCCTTCTCCTTAGTTTTGTGTTTTGCTGTGTCATGCCCACCTGAGCTTAACTTTTCACATGTTTTTTTTTAATTAGGCACTTAACAAATTGAAATCTTTCCTATTTATCTCCCAGAGCTTAAATAGTAATCCAAGAGGGATGAGCAGAGACTCTCTCACATGGACATACACAAGGCTGTCTCAGGCCCTGCAGCAGCTTCCTGCTTTTGGTGTTTGACACTTCTGCCCTCTGTCAGGTTACATCAGCCAGAGCAGGTGCTGTGCATGCCCAGCTGTTGTTCATACCCAGATGTGGTGCATACCCAGCTGTGGTGCGTATCCAGATGTGGTGCCCCAAAGTGCAGCCTTGTAGGAGTAGGGTGCACAGTGTGATGTGCAGTGTGGATGCTCCCTGTGACTGGGTGGATGGATTCACCCACACTGGTGTAAGGGCCTGGCTCAGCTGTGGTGGGCACCTCACTGCACCCTCTTTGCCAGGCCAGGAGCTGCTGTGAGCCTGCCCTGAGCGCTCCCTTTCCTCCTTTCCTCTTTTCCTCCTTTCCAGGCTTACGCGCTGGAAGGGAACCTGGAGCTGGAGCTGGTGAGAACAGCCTGCATGTGCAAAGTGGTGATCTGCTGCCGGGTGACTCCCCTGCAGAAGGCCCAGGTGGTGGAGCTGGTGAAGAAGTACAAGAAGGCTGTGACCCTGGCGATCGGAGATGGAGCCAACGACGTCAGCATGATCAAAAGTGAGTGGTGGCTGACAGCCAGCGTGCTGTAGCAGACTGACTCAAAGAGGTGCCTGCTCTCTGAGGGAGACTAGCAGCAGGAACACATATCTGAGTGCCTCCTGTACCACCCTCTTTGTAGAAACATGTGTGTGTGTCCCAGGTTTTGGCAGATCTCTACAGAGCACTCTCACTACAGGTTAGTTGTGTCTCCTGCCTTGTGGGTCACACTGGGCTCCTTCAGGAGCTAAGGTTGCTTTTTTGGTTTCTCCCTTAGAGCAGATAAAATGGTTGGTCTTGATGATCTTACAGGCGTTTTCCAACCTAAATGGCTCTGTGATTCTATGAAAAGCCCGCTTGGGCTGTGATATGTCAATCAGTGTGTCTGCATGGCCACCATTGCAAGGACAATGTATATAACAAACAGTGTGGACCATAGAGGGCCTGACTCAAGGCAGAAATAAAATCTTTGTGCCTGTAAATATTCTGTATAATATTATGTGGGGTGCTTTTTCAGCATTTATTTGTGTCAGGACTGTTTGTTAATTATGTCCCTTGAGTTACATATGGTAGGCTTCCAGGCCTCTCCATCCTTGAGCATCATTTGATGCTGCATTACCTCAGTGAATTTATGAAAAAAAATCCTAACTAGGTATAATTAAATTAAGATTATTCAGACAGACCTATTGCTAATATTCCTTGTGTTAATTTGCAAGAATTGATTAACTGGAGCCTCTTAATTAAGAAAGAAAAGGCTAAGTAGAGAGCTTCAAGGGAGATAAGTCAGGCAGTCAGCAAAGAAAGGAGAAGAAAGTTAAAGTGTACATAATAATTAGAAACTAATCCATTCCCCCCACAAGAGGATTGAGACTACGGGGTTTTATCAATTCAGTTCAGTGGAAACATCTGAATCAAACCAGCCTTCAGCCACTAAGATTGTATTCATTAGTTAAAGCTGTATAATTAGCTGTCACATTAAGCTTATGTCCATGTTTAATAAACGCAAGTTACTATTAAAAAAAAAATATGTGGCTCTTCTATCTTATTATTTGATTGAACTAATAAAGCCCAGGAAACATAAAAAGGCTACAGACTGCCTTTTAGCACAGTGTCTGAGAAAATTTAAAATGGTTTGAAGATTTTGCCTGTCTGGGATGATATTTTAAGGCTCCTGGAAGGACTTGCATGCATATTAAATAAAAGTCACATGTCAATATAAATTAAAGTTCCTTTTTCATAATAGCAGCCGTTATAAACAACAGTATTTGTGCTGCTGGAAAGCATTCAGAAAAAAACTGTAAACTGTCACTGAACCTATAATTTCATTCAAATAATAAAAGCCCACTTATGGGAAATGCATCACAGAGCCAAAATCATAGTGCTGCTGAAAGAATTAGTGCACCAATTTTTTTTTTGTTTGTTTTAAAAACTTTTCATTCTGACTTTCTATGAAGGCTGTGAGGGAATTAACACGGTATTCAATGCTGAATAATTCATTTTAAAAATGAATTTTAAAAAAGAGGGCAGTGAAAACTCTTGGTATAGTGAAGTGACCAACGACCTTCTTGTTGCAGCTGCCCACATTGGGGTTGGCATCAGTGGCCAGGAGGGGATGCAGGCGGTCCTGTCCAGCGACTTCTCCTTCGCGCAGTTCCGCTACCTGCAGCGCCTGCTCCTGGTCCACGGGCGCTGGTCCTACATCCGCATGTGCAAGTTCCTCAAGTACTTCTTCTACAAGAATTTTGCCTTCACCTTGGTGCATTTCTGGTATGGCTTCTTCTCTGGCTTCTCAGCACAGGTAGGTCTGGCTTCAGTTTCATCAGGGACGTGGAGATGGTCATAGGCAGCAGCTCTGCTGTGAAAACAGGCTGAGAGTGGAGGGCTGGTTCATCTGGGAGATGAGAAAGTTTCAGGGAGATCTTAGAGCACCTTTCAGTACCTAAAAGTGCTACAAGAGAGCTGTAGAGTAACTTCTTAGCAGGGCCTATTGCAATACGACAAAGGGTCATGATTTTAAACTAAGCTTAGATTGATTAACAATGAAGTAGTTTTTTGCAATGAACTTAGTAAAACATTCACAGAAGTTGCCCAGAGAGGGGGTTGATGCCCCCTTCCTGGAAACATTCCAGGTCAGTTTGGATGGGACTCTCAGCAACCCAACCTAGCTGAAGATGTCTGTGCTGATTGGAGGGAGGTTGATTTAGATGAATTTTACTGCACTCTTCCAAGCAAAACCATTCTGTAAGTCTACATTTAGCATTTCCAAGTGAAGTATCTGGAAACATTTTATAAGGAAATAAACTAAGCCATTCCTCCCACCTCACTGAACAAACTCAGGTCTGTATTCCTTGGCCACATAGGTACAAAGCAGATATTGCTGCCTCCATTGCTGCTGCTGGAGGACGGATACCTGGAGACAGAATATATATTGTGTAATCATATAATCATTAAGATTCGAAAATACTTCCTAGATCATCAAGTCCAACCAAAAACCCAATACTGTCATGTTCACCACTAAAGCATGTCCCCCAGTGCCACATCCACATGTTTTTTAAACACTCACCATCCTTTCAATGAAGATTTTTTCCCTAATATACAGTATAAACTTTCTCCGGCATTTAGGTGCATTATGAAGCACATGCATCACTTGCAGGAATTTCAAAAGTATTCAAAGTGGTTGCAACCATCAGCTGATGACAGAGATTAGAGTTTGGTGCAGATCTTGTAAGATCTACACTTGTGCTGTTGGCATATTTGGAGCAAGCAGTTTAACCTGCGATGCCTGTGGGCAGCAGGAGCTTGCCAGAGGAACACATCCAGAGTGAAAAAACTGGAGCTGGTTCATGGCAAACCAGCCTCCAACTAAACACAGACATGGGGAGTGCAGACATCAGGGGCTGGGGGTGCAGGGTGGTGCAAAGGGATCCTGCTCTTGCTACAGCCAGCAGTGGGTGCTCAGCAGGCTGGGCTGGCATAATGTGATCCTTCCCCTCTTTAGGGATGCTGAGTTTGAGTCATCTCATCCCTTTTGTCTCAGCATCAACTCAAACCAAGGTGTTGCAGCAGGTAATTGCATATACTTTCAAAGAAATGGAAAGCACAACTTTTTGCTAACTTCACTTGCTTTGTTTTTGTTTTCCCAGACTGTCTATGATGAGTGGTTCATTACACTTTACAATTTGGTATACACCTCTCTCCCAGTGCTAGGAATGAGTCTCTTTGATCAGGTACTGTTTCTGTCATCACTTTGGGGATTTTATTCATAGGGGTTTTGTATCCAGGTATTTTGAGTTGGTTCCATGAAGCAAAAGCATCTGACCTTTTGGCTACATACTGTGGTAACCTCTGAAATAATAATCTGACAGAGAGAACTTAAATCGCAAAAAAAAAAGATGCACCAGAGAGAAGGTGTATTCCCTTCTAGTCACATAATTTGGGTTTAAGTAGTCCTGTGAGGAACAGGGAGTTGAGATAAATATGATTACCCTGATTTGGCCTATAGGTTTCAGTGTGTGATGAGATTTTGGGTTATGCTGCTGCCTACAGCAGCAGGTGCCATTGCAACCCTCCCCTGGAGCAGTCATACCCTACTACCTGTGTTGTTGAAGCCTGGCAAGTGACTTCCTAATGACCAGACAAAACAATTTATTAACTGGATCTCTGAAAATAGATTTTGCAAGTTCAGCCTTTCTAGTGAGTTCTTTCTGTGGTAATTTCACACAAGTTTCAACCTCACTATTACTGTTTGACTAGACAAAGGAGCAATAAAGCTGCTCCTATATGCATTTTACAAGTTAAATGAAGGGGCATTGGTTACTTTCCAGTGGATCAGTGCTCCACTCTGGACACTTAAGGGATCCAAGTGAGACAGCCTTGCCTGTATGAGGAGGTATTTTCTAACTCTTAGCTTCCAGACAATTCTCTGGAGACCAGACCATGGAGTCTGCTTTAGATTAAGTGTATATTCTTTCTTTTTTTATCAGCTGTCAATTTTTTTTTAGCACAAGAAAGGTAAAATACTTTATGGTGACCTTGGGATGTGCCATGCCTGTAAGCACAACGGAGTGAATTGTGTGCTAGGCCTTTTCTCATGGAAATGCATGTCACAGGGACATGGCAGCCCTAACTGGCTCTGTGTCTTTGGCTGGGTAGCTGCCAGCAAATCTGACTGTCTCCTCTCTGCTTTCAGGATGTGGATGATCGCTGGAGCATGCTGTTCCCTCAGCTGTATGTGCCTGGCCAGCAAAACCTCTACTTTAACAAGGTGGTGTTTGTCAAGTGCATGTTGCAAGGGATCTACAGCTCCCTCATCCTCTTCTTCATCCCCTATGGGGCCATGTACAATACAATGAGGAGTGATGGGAAGGCCATTGCTGACTACCAGTCCTTTGCTCTGATGGCCCAGACCTGCTTACTGATCGTGGTGTCTGTACAGGTAAGGCATCCCAGGTAATAGTTTTAGGAATTAGTTGTTTCATGATAGCAGCATCTGGAGGGCCATTGACAGCATTGCATTTGCTACTGCATTGTGCAATCCTGCAAAAAAAGTCTCTTGACACCAGATTAGTCTCCTAAGTTCAACAGAACAGGAGATCTGTATGCTATAAAAGATCAGGGTGACAGGAAAGAAGAGTCTTTGCCTTGGGAAGATTACAGTCATAACAGACAAATTAGTTAAGGCAGGGAATAGAAAAGGACATGTTCTAGTTTTATGGGAAGGGTTTGAAGCACAGGGCTGTCTGTCTGCCATCAGGCAGTTATTTATAGGTTCTCCATTATGGAGATGTCTCTGCAGCCTGGCCCAGTGCATGATGTATGTGTGACACAGCCTGAACTTGCTGGAAGAAATAGCTAAGACTTGGTGGTAGAAAAGTCAGATGGTACCATCAGGATGAGAGAGATTTCTGAAAAGAAAACCAATCAATCACACTTTCCTGGATAATAGTTCCTGCTGTCTGAAGTCTTTGCAGACTTGTTCTCCTAACTTACAGTGTAAGGAGTGGGGAAATGAAGCCTGACTTGTTTGAACATACTGTGTTCAGCTCCGGGGCCCTCAGCATAAGAAGGATGAGGGCCTGTTGGAGTAAGTCCAGAAGAGGGAGGGCCATGAAGCTGATCAGAGGGCTGGAGCACCTCTGCTAAGGAGGCTGAGGACACTGGGATTGCTCTGTCTGGAGAAGAGGAAGCTCCAGGGAGACCTCATTGCAGCCTTGTAGTACTTACCAAGGGCCACAAGAAAGCTGGGTAGGGACTTTTCACACAGGCATGGAGTAATAGAAGAAGAGTTACTGGCTTTGAGATGAGAGTGGGTTTAGGTTAGATACTAGGAACAAATTCTTCCATGTGAGGGGGTTGAGGCACAGGCACAAGTTGCCCTGGGAAGCTGTGGATGCCCCATCCCTGGAAGTGTTCAAGGTCAGGATGAATGGGGCTCTGGTCTAGTGGAAGGTGTCTCTGCCTAAGGCAGTGGGATTGGAACAGGATGATCTTTAAAGTCCCTTAATATCCTGTCTCTGGGACTGGCCACTAGTGAATGCTTGAGGAGAGGGAACAACAGGATAAATATAGTAATCTTGCCTTCAATGGTTTCCCAGAATCTTATGATTTGTGACCTGTTATTTCTTGAGGCTTGAATGAATAGCATGCTCAGGGGGAGATGTACAAAGCAGAGGACAAGCTGTGTTCAGCACAGATCTGCTAAATCAGGAAGGCACTGACAATAGCTGCATTGCTCTCTTCTTTCAGATTGGCTTGGACACCTCTTACTGGACAGTTGTCAACCAGTTCTTCATCTGGGGCAGCCTTTCTGTTTATTTTGCTATCACGTTCACCATGTACAGTGACGGCATGTACCTGATCTTCACAGCCTCCTTTCCCTTCATTGGTAAGCCTGGGGACAAATCTGGATTGCACTCAGAATTGATATACTGCAGAGCTTAAAGTTTCCAAGCATTTCTATGTATATTTCAGGATATATTGGTTGCCTTTTCTGCAAGAAATGCCAGGATATTTCTGAGGGTTGCTGGGATTTATTTTGAATCCCATCCATCCAGGTGAATGTGTGCCATGTTCCCTTCCTTGTGTAAGATTCCCATGCAGTCATAAGAATTGTCTTTTAAATAAACCTGATGAGCTGGATGGAATGCTTTCTGCTGCTCTTCTATGTCTGGGTTCCAGATATCCAAGTTTTACAGCTATATAGGAGCGTCTTATTTGTAGCTGTGTGATCTTTTTAAAGAAGTTAACATTTTGGCATAGGAACGCATAGAAGTACAACATCCAGTCAGACATGAGAAAAATGCCATGTAATTATGGTGCCAGGATAAATGGCAAAATCCCCAACAACAAAACATACCAGTGGTGACCAGGTCTTTGTAGTTATTTTACACAACAAATTTCTGAACACGTGCAAAAAATTAAGGATAAAAAATGAGTCCATCTCCTGAGACTTTGACCAGGAAGAACATGTACTTATATGTAAGCAAAGTAATTAAAAGCAATTCAGATGTTTTTAATAGCTCTGTGCATCCATAGCCAATATAGATAAAACATTGTTATGAGTCTCTACTTATGAAATCCCAACACTTTTTATTTCAAGTCTCAGATCTTTGTATTAATCAATGCCTTCATTTTTTACTGACTTTTTCAGTAAAAACTTCTTTTGTCTATCTTCACTGCAACAGCAAAGGCCTTAGAAATATCTGAGATGCAGGTTAGTTGTTGCAACATATCTTTCAAGCAGATGATCACATCCACTTTGAGATGGCTTCAAGAATCAAAAATGCTGAGTGAGAGAAATCAGAATGTCTGTTCAATTTCCCAGGGCAGGTGGACAGTTGGACTGGATTATCTTGGAGGTCTCTTCCCACCTTGAGGATTCTATGATGGTTATAACTCACTTGCCAGGGGTATCTCATCTGCTGCTCTGTTGTTACTACATTGGTCAAAGAAGGCACAATGCTGAGGGCCTCTTAATAAGGTGCCAGTTTGAAACCATTTTTTAAGGAAAGTGTTTTTAGACTGGACTAAGACAACTTGTTTACTTACATTTCAGTGAAGCTGTATTACAGCAGAATTTGGCCAACTGGAAAGAAAATATTCAGCAAATATACTGCCAACACCAGCATCATTAAGTCCTGTAATGAGGGTTTTGCAGACTGTTTGTTCTATTCAACATTCCCACAGTTTTGTAAAAGCCAGAAATGAGCACTTTGGTTTCAAAGGAGGTGTCAGTGACATGCCACCATGTAGCAGTGGTGCTGCCAATACCCCTTTAGGCTACACTGTCTGTGCAGCTCCCCAGAGCAACACATGCTCCTCTCACAAAGGGCAGTGATTCCCATTGCCTGCTGGGCAGAGCCAGTATTTCATATCCTTTAGGAAATGGTGCAGGGAAGCAAGAAAGCATTATTCTTCCTTTTGCACTGGAATCCTGGGCTGCTGCTTAAGGTCTTCTGAATGTTTATATCAATCCTTTGCTGTGATTTGACTCTTCACAGAGAGAAAAGACTCACTCTGACACCCTTGTCCACCTGGGTTGTTGCTGCAATCATGTCTGGACATTGCATTTCTCTTTGCTCATCTCAGACAGTGACACTGGCTTTGCAGTTCTCTCTACAGCCAGGTGATTTCAATGTTGGAGATGAGTCTGCCTTGTATTTTGGTCTATTTGCCAGGTGCTCTGAAATCACAGAGAGCAGCAGGGAATAATGGTGGGAGCTGCTGCTTTTGCAGTTTTAATCGTGTGTGCGTTTGTTTGTTTTCCAGGTACGGCTCGTAACACACTCAGCCAACCCAACGTGTGGCTGGCCATCTTCCTCAGCATCGCCCTCTGCGTGCTGCCCGTGGTGGGCTTCCGATTCCTGAAGGCTCAGTTAAAGCCTACTCCCAGTGACAAAGTAAGGAGATACCTCATTAAACCAGAAATCCTGCTTGCCATGGCCTAGGCTCACTGTGGAGCCACATTTCATGGGCTTGGCATCACCTGGGCAGTGTGTCTGTATTGGTGCAACTGCTGCCATCTGTCTGTCCCTGACTCCCCAGAGAACAAGGATTGAATTTTGGGTTTGGCACGGTTCAAACCATCTGCAGCTGGGACCAAGGCTGAGATTATTTAGATGTGGATTAGATTGCTCTGAGGCAGGAAAGCTGCACTATTTTTAGGTGCAGGGTTTAAGCGCTGTGGCTCAGTGGCAAAGGAGTGGCATGTTCCTCCTGCCCTGATGCTGTGCAGTTTTTAGCCTGGCAGACCACAGGCTTTCACCCTCCACTAGGGAATATATGTTTGCTGGGGATTTTTTTACCTCTTTCAGAATTTACTTTTTGTAGCCAATGGCTGTATGCCCCCTCTGGAACCAGCTTCCCTCCCATCCCTGGGAATATGAAGGTGAGGGCACAAGGGCAGGGAGAGGCAGGGAGCGATGGAGTGGGCAGGGAGCACACTGCTCAGTGCAGCCAAGGGACCCCTCAAGAGCATCAGCGCACTCAGAGCTCCCCGGGCTCGCTCCCAAGCAGGAGCATTTGCTGAATGCTGCTGCCACCTCGTGCTTCCTTCCTCTCCCTGCACCGAGCTGCTGCGAATCGGGTCAGAGCGCAGCCCCAGGGCAAGGCTCCGCAGCTGACGCCCTCCCTGGTCATCCCCGGGATGGCTGTAGGAGAACATCAGGGGAATTCTCAGCCCTCGCAGAGAGGGTAGGCGGGTGCTAGAGAAGACTGCTGGGTAGGGAGGTCCTTGGGACACAGCTGGAGGCAGTTGGGGGGTGTAAAAATGGGCAGAGTTTACCCCAGCTGAGCAGAATTCAAACACGGCTGTCGCACAGAATCCCAGCCTCACTGCTGAGGTTGAGCATCCCTCTCTCTCTAGCACAAAATTACCTCTCTGCCTCCTCTTGGAAGTGAATGGTCACAGGATAGGAGTGGGTTTCCAGCTCTCCAGCTCCACAGAGTCCCCCAGATGGTGGCAGACAGGCCTGATGTTTAGAGAGGCCAAGCACCTGCCGCTGCCATTGTGCCAAGCAAGAAGCGCAGGAGTCTGGCAGCTGGGGGTTCTGCTGAGCCACAGGCTCTCAAGAGCAGCATTAGACAGCCCCATTCTGAAAAGGTTCTTGGCAGCAGATTAACTCAGTGGCCACCTGGGAGCAGAAAGGCCACTATCTGCAAATAAAGTGCAGTATTTATTTCCCATCTGCCAAGGAATAGTGGAATCTCTCAATTATCCCTGTGAGCATTCAAAGCCAAGTTGCATGAGGTGTTGATACACCTGATATAGTGGCAGTGGGGTTGGAATGAGATGATCCTCAAGGTCCCTTCCAACCCAAGCCATCTATGATTTCATAGTTCTATAACATTCATCATTGTAATCATAAAAAGCTTTTATGTATCAGAAACTCCCTTTACTAGCCTGTTTTCTATATTAAATATGCCAGTCCTTGAATGTTTCTTTATTAGTTTTCTGGAATTTTGACTTTTTGAGATGACTTTCACATTGTGGGTGATTTGAGTGAAAGTCCTACAGCAATACCCCAACCATGGCATATCAGAGATGTGGGGAAATCATGGAAATCATTCCCTCCCACGACTCACAGATGATGCTCCCATTAACACCTTTTAGAATAGAATAGATGCCTTTTCCTAAATTTTCCTCTGGATTCCCTGCTTTTGTTTCCCTTTCTCTGCTCCCCTTCCGCTCTGCTTGTTAATACTGATGCACTTAATGATGCTTGTTAATAATGATTCTGCTTTTCCTGCGTTCTCTTGCGGTTCCCAGGTGCTACTGAAGATCAAGGAAGCCAAGAAGAGGCCCCCTCCGCCCTCTCCCAAGCGGCGCCTGCGCCGCACCAGCACGCGCCGCTCCGGCTACGCCTTCTCCCACCAGCACGGCTTCGGAGCCCTCATCATGTCCGGGAGGAACATGAGGCCAAAGTCACCTTTTGCCACAACGGGAACATTTTCACCCAACAGTGACAAATATAAACACAAAGGATTGTAACGGAGGAGGAGAAAAAAAGGAGAGAAGAAAAAAGACACACCCCCCTTCACCCCCTTTTTCCCCTTAAAGATTAACAAAGCAAACCAAAGTAAAGGGCTGTCAGGAGAGGAGGCTGTGCTGCCTGCAAGGCACCAAGACACTGGCTACCCAGAACTCTGCCCTCTGGGCTGCCAAATCAAGGACTTGGGGCTTTCCTTTCACCCACGTGCACTCTCTGATTCTAGTTTCTTCTCCAGAGACGTGTGCTGCTGCTGGGGAAGGCGAGCAGGGTGAGCTGGAGCTCTGGTATCCCAGAGGGCCTCCCTGGCACAAGAGAGAGTGTGCTGTGGGAGGCATCTCTGCTCCCTGAGATTGTTCATAATGATAATGTTTTTTTCTCCCTCTAACTATATACCTCAGAGCAAAGAGAATTTCAGCCTGAGGAAAAGGTTGAATTGGCAATGTCTTTCTCAGTCATGTGCCTTCTGTTTTTCTTCATGAATCGACTCTGGGCCGTATTACTGGGGTGACAGTATTGACCCCAGGTGTGCCTTAGGTCCAGCCACACAACCCACAAATCCATAGCCTTTGTAACGTGTGATTTTGTAGCCTTTTGACTGTGATCCACTTTCTCAAGAGATGGCCAGTACCCAAACACCACCCTCTTCCCACATCTGCCATCAGGAAGTGCTGCAAGCTCAGAGAAACCCTTAGTAGGTCAAGGGACCAGGAGCTGACAGTCATCAGCCTGCCCTGATTTATCTGGGTTGCAAATCTGCTCTTGTAAAGGATTATTGTCCTCAGAACCCTCTCAAGCTTTGTAACTGGGCACCAGCCATTTAATTTAGACTTAAAATAAAAGAGCAGAAGGCACTCAGGCTTCCTTATGGATCAAACCATGAAATCTGGCCCCTGAGAAGCCCATGCCATGATTAGGGCTCAGCTGAGCTGCCAGCACAAGGCATCTGCCCCCCCTTAACAGAATGAGGTGTGTGCACATCTGGCTTGATGGTGATCACACCAGAATTACTGAAGCCAGAAAAGCTATTTCATGGCCAGCAGCTGAAATAGGCTTTGCTCCACTGGTGCTGGGGTTCAATGTGAGGGATAAGCATGGCCTGGTGGCTCCCTCACCCTCCCTGATGAGCAGAGTGGCCACAATTCAGAGGAACTCAGTGAGGCCTCAGGAGTCTCTGCAGTGTTTCATGGCTGCAGTGTTTCTCTGTGCTGGCTCAAATTTTACTTGGGAACAGGTTATCTATCAAACGCGGGTAGCAGAGAGCTGAAAATCCGACCAGTCTGACTGCCAGCAGAGGGACCTAAAATGCACAGACGCAGCTAAAGACGTGGTGATCCTGAGGGACTGGGATTTGCTCGCTGTTTTGTCACAGCAGCTCCATAATCAGCAGGGTTACTGGGTGGAAGGCCAGCGTGGCAGCATGAGAGTCTGTCCTGCCAGCACTGCTGAGCTGTCTAAATGCAGCTTTTTTTGTGCAGAGGACTAAGCCTCTGGCTGTTGTTACCGGGGTGGTTTTTTGGTTTTGTTTTTTTGTTGAGGTTGGGTTTTATTTTTCAGCTCCATTATACAAATTTAGACTCCTTTCATAATTTGAATTGGATTTTTTTTTGTGCAGTAATCAGTTGATATTTATGAGACTCTGCCCTGAGTCTCTGAGCTGTCAGGAAGCAGTGTATGATGGCAAGAGGCCAGCCATGTCCCCGTGTCATGGAACACCCTGCTGCCTGTGGTCCCAGTTTCAGCACATACTGTGTGAGATTGTTTGAGCTCTAATAGAAGGTTTCATCTCCCTGTGTTTTAACTCAGTGCAGGAAAGAAAAAAACAAAAACCACAACCATACTAGTCCGTTGCACCTGCTGCTTGGGGAGGCTTGTTGCAAACTGTGGTATTAAATTTCAGCATGGCCAGTGCAAAACTGGAGCTGGGGCTGGGTCCAGACTTCAGTGTCTAGGAGCTGCTTGCTAGGGAAGGAGTAAATTATCTGGTGATCTCCCCTGGAAGGAGACACCTGAGTAAAGTGAGAGCCTGCACTCTGGCTGAGGAAACCACTCTGGTAATTCATGCTTGTCACCTCCCCCTGATTTACCATTCACTTTGCAGAGACAATCATGGCTTTCTGACCAGGATTTTACTTTTCACATCAGCCTCCCTGGGGTTAGGGGGAAAAGGAGAATTTGTGCAGATAAGCAGACAGAGCCATGATACCCAGACTGGTCTGTGGATTGAAAGTCCTATCAAAGCTGTTCCTGGCATCTGATGCAGCAGAATATATTGCAGAGCAGCAGAGGCAGATCTTGTGCTGACAGAGCAAGGAAAATCTGACACTGTGCTTCTCTTCTCATACAGTTTACGTGCGAAGTACTCACCTTCTGGCTAAAAGGGGATTTGAAAATGTTGGCTACAACATGTAGGGGATAATAAAGCTGTTGGTGAGCTTGCACCAGATACAATTCTTTGGGTGGTTTGACACAATCAGCATCTGAAACACATCAGCTGGCAGTGATGTCTGTACTACATCACTCCTGATTTTGTAAAATAATTGTTTTTTTTTTTTTAATAAAAAGAGAATATTGGGATGATAGATTCCGTGGCACACTGTTAATTGATGTAACAAGTTTATACGCAGAAGTGCACGGGGTGGGGGGACGGTCTGTGGGACAATGGATTTGAGACGGCCACCCTTTTCATCCGGTATCCTGACGCGGGAAGCACACAAATTCCCAAAATTTTCCATCCTGGCTAGGATGTTTTAGGAGGAAACTCAGAGGAAACGTCAGACATCCTTAGGCGGAGGGCCCGTTGTGGGCGGGCAGCGCGGAGAGCCCGCCCCGCGGAGCGGCTGTAAACAGCGGAGCGATGCGGGCGCTCGGTAAGGGACGGCGTCGGGGCGGTGCGGGAATGTGCGGAAACTGTGCGGGAATTGCGCGGGCAGGAGCGGGGCCGCTGCTTCTCGTGTGCGCAGCGCTCTGCTGGGCTCCCTGGGACAGGTCAGACCGCGTGTCATCGTCTGTGCCGTGTCTGAAAATTATAATTTGGTCTTCTATGAGGCTCTGGCTTTTCACAGACATGTCAAAAATTAATCCCTGAAATAGAGTTTGGAGTTTGTTTTCACCCTCTTCCTTTTTTTCCTCCTCATTATTCCATAATATAAATATTCACAGTTTGAACATTGTTTTGCTGTTGTGCCTGTACTTGCTGCCCTGCTGGGCTGCAGTTTGGGGGTCGAGAATGATAATGATAGTGATAGTGATAATAATGAAAGTGCTCTGATGGTGTTGAGGCACCAGAACAGGAGGCCCAGAGAAGCTGTGGGTGCCCCATCCTTGGGAGTGCTCAAGGCCAGGTTGGATGGGGCTCTGAACAACCTGGTCTGGTGCAGGGTGTCCCTGCCCATGGCAGGGGGATGGAACAAGGTGGTCTTTAAGATCCCTTCCAATGCAAACCATTCTGTGATTCTTGATAACCAGTGATGACGTGTTTCCTTGTCTTACACTGCAGCAGAGCAGAGCTTGGAACAGCTCTCTCTCCTGAACCCACAGGGTGACAGTGAGCAATCTCTGTCCCTGATACTGTGGGGCAGCAGGTGCGTTTGGGCAGAGACACATCAAGGGTGTTCTCCACTGCTAACTGCAACACCTGCATTCCAGGCTGCCTGGTAGCTCTCACTCTGCCCGTGTGCATCCACACAACTCTCTCCCACTGACCTCCAGCCTGGAAGTCCTTACTTGTGAGCAGCTCTTAGGAAATGGGAGGGCAGAGGAGCAGTACGTGCTTGCCCTGGGCTCTCCAGTTGGATACTCAGCAAAGTCTGTTGCATGAATAGAGACATCTCAGTAATGACCCATGCTAATTACCAGCTGGAACAAAACCAGGAGCACAAAGGCCCTCTTGGATGTCTGTGGGCACATGCACTGTATCTCTAACCCCATGAGACCTCTGATAAAATTCTTTCTAAATCCAGGTATTCCAGTTGGAAAGCTTCCTGTCCTAAGGGTTGATTTTCCTCTCTCTCTAATTTTCAACCTAAATGTGTTCACTGCATTTATTCTCTTGTTGTCGTGCCAGCTTTATACTTTTGCTTCAGCACTTTTGTTTGTCTCCTGTGATATATTTAGACAGCAATCCTATCCGCTCTCTGCCTACATTTGCCTAGGCTAAACAAGCCAGGCTCTTAAGTTTCTTCTTGTTTGATAGGTTTTTTGTTTCCCTCAGGCCCTTTCTGCACCTGTTCATTTGAGTTTATAATTTTTAAATGCGGGTGACCAGAATTTTTTTTGCACGATGCTTCTTTTATCAGTGCCTGTACAATAGCTCTGGTATTTCACTGCCTCGCCTAGAATTGTGTTTGCTTTTCTTACAGCCTCATCATCTCTGTGTTCTTCAACACTGTTTTAGTGGTTATTTTTCATAATTTTCTTATGAACATGCACAATTGTTAGCTAAATTAGGTTAGCTACATAAATACCTCTCCTCTCATGCCTGACAACATGGGGAGGAGCTGAAGTCATCACAGAATAAGTCTGCGCATGCTGATGCTTTAAACTGGTGCCTTGTCCTCGGGGCCAAGCTTTTTCCATGAGGGCTGGCAAGGACATTCTGCTACATCTGCTGATGTGTTGGCTGATGTAAATATCCTGGAGTGAGGGAGCTGCCATTTCTCCCAGCAGTAAATGTGGGGCTGAGTTCCCAATCACAGCCCCCAGACAGCCCTGTCCCTGTGATAAAGGTGTGTTGCTGCAGGATGTGATGAAGGCTCACAGGAAGGCTGCAGAGCCCTGCAGCCTGGGCTTGACCTCTGAGTGCTTTTGGCTGTATCTGCAGCATAGCTACTCTTCAGTTTTTCCAAAGCTAGTCTTCTGCTGCCCTGCTTCTTTTACTGAATTTAGAAGTAGAGAGTGTTTTTTCTCTTCCTGGCGCTATAGGGAAGCCACCTCTCTCCCATCACCCCCAAATTGAAGGAAAGAGGTTTCCATAGCCCTGTCTCTTTCCCCAGCCTGCCTCTCCTCTCCAGCTGGGTGGAGCTGACTGTACGGAGCTGTCAGCTCCTGCTTTTCCACCCAACGTTGAGCCCTCTGCTAGACTTTCCAGCTATAAATGGATCTCGACTTTTCCACCCCCCTCTCCCAACACCAGGAGATGTTGTGGGATATCGGAGCTGGGCCAGGCTTCCTCTGAATTGGGAAAACATATGACCCAACTGCTGGCTTTTTGCATGTTCTCTGTGAGCATCGTGCTGGCTGTGGGGGAGCTGTGTGTGTCCTGGTGAGGGCTGTGCTGCTGAGTTCCTTGTGGGCACTGCGGGAGCAGCTGGTCTCAGGCCTGAGTGCCAGGCCTGCAGGTGCCCTCACCAGCCCCACAGGTCACCCCACAAACACAGCATTGTGTGATCTGAGCAGTGGGTCTCCAGGGAAGGCCAGTGTTTTTGTTACTGTCTGCATCCTGCCTCCACATCCAAATCGGGCCCTTCATAGAGGAGGCCTCGCTTTTGCACATAATGAGCAGTCCTGTTTGCTTCCCTTAATTTTGGGATTTGTGGCAGGGATCCTGAGATCTCTTTAGCTTTACTGCATTCTGGCTCCTTGGAGAGGCAGGGAGCATCAGTATTTCCTCGTTCACCAGGGAGCTGGGGCCTGAAGTACGCACACCAAGGTGACTCAGGGAGTCAGTAGCTGCCCTGGATTTTAAACTGAAGGCTTTTGTGTCATCAAGTGCTAGCCTTCATCAGCCCTGCGGGCATCCAGGCCGTTCATTCCAAGAAGAGAACAGGTCTGTATTTAGAAAACTAATTTGTACTCTCATGTTGAAAAATTGCAGTCTGAGACTCTGCTAGTCAGTGTGCTTTGTGGGAGCTGCTGGGCAGGGTTCCAGTCTGGTGACCTTTTGCTGGCAGCAGTGGGTTTGCATCGTTTTGTCTTAGACAGCAACACCTAGAGCAGCTGCTTTAGAGGCTTCCTCACCTCCTGGCAGTCATCCCTCAAAAAGCTTCAGGCTGTGGATAAGGGATCATGGAATATTCAGAAGGTGCAAGCCTGGTTTATGGCTGTGCAGTAGTATCTCTGCAGTTCTGCTTCTGTTTCAGTTTTTGCTGTGGCAGCAGATGCTGTCTGACACATTTTCCTGCGCAGGCTGCCTGGTATCCTGCATTTTCCTAACTCTGTGGCTTCGTTGTGTTGCCTTTTGGATGGGTCAGTACATCTGTTGACAGGGCAGTGTTCAATGGACAATGTCCAGGAATAATTCTTTTTTTTTTTTAATGTGAGCTGGAGAATGTAATGTCCCAAACCATGATATTGCATAGGGCTTACGGTTTATTAAAACCTAATTTCTGTCTCCCTTCTGGGAGTATGAGCAGTATTTTGTACAAAACAGATGAGGGATAGATGAAGTGCTCCTTCACCCTTTTCCACTTCATTCCTGAGCTTTGAGCTCTGGGAAGATATGAAATGAAATTACTTTATGTAGTTGTAGATGCTCTTTCCTGTGGTAACCTCTGCTGCAGCCAGGCCAGGTGTCAGAACCTGCTGGTTTGCCAGATCAACTTGGAGTGCTTCAGGTTAAACTTGGTTGTAAGGAGTTTCCCTGCTTGTAGTGTCCCTCCCAGATGTACAGGGAGGCTGGTTACCCCCAGTTCTTTTTTTCCTTATGTAATCTGCCTTCCACTGAGTACTTAATTCCCAGCTCTTCACCAAAGCCCTGGATTCATAGCAGGGTGTTTAATGAGCTTCGCTGTCTCTAGGTCTCTGTTCTTCTGATTCTGGAGCATGAAGCCTCATTGAGGTTTTGCTGCTGGTACCTGCTGCTCACCTGAAGCCCACAGTTTCTCCATCTCCTCATTTTGCCTGGACTGGAAATTATGGTTTCCACAGTTCACATCTCTTGTGCCTGGGGTGAGTGTTTGGTGAGCATATTTATTTCTGGTTACTTAAGCATTCATGTGGACTCTGCACTTCCACCTGAGTCCTCAGTGGATGAGCATGGTCTCTGCCACCCAACACTGCAGGCTCTTTCAGGGATCTTTGGCAGAATGGTGATGGTGCTGAATCATATTTTCAATTAAAGCTTTATTTTCTTAACAGGTTCCTGGTAGCCAGGAAATGTAGCATGGTTTGGGTTGGAAGGGACCTGAAAGGTTATGTAGCATTCCTGGTCACTGTGCTTGGAACACTCCTTGTCAAATGCTGTGCTTTGCAGGGCATCACAGCTCTGGTACCTGCAGTGCCTGGTCCCAGGGGTGCCTGTGCAACACATCCAGCTGTGGTTTGGAAAACAGGGTGAAGACTGTAATTTTCTAGTGATTCTGAATTGGTCTGGGTGGTTGGTTTGAAAATTTCTTGAGGAATTACAGGAGCATCATGCAGAACTATTAGCTTGGTAAAACAGCAAGTGGGAGATCGTGCTGATAAATGCCACATGTAATGGTGATCTGGAAACAGTTTCTCACTTCCCACAACAAGCTCTTTGGAGTCACTATGGATTGTTATCTGAGCACATCACCTAAATGTTCAGCTGTAGCCAAAAAACACTGGAAACCAAATTTGTTGGTATATATTCTTGTATACTAGATACACGTTGTGCCTGCATCTGGGTATGACATACCAGCTGGTCACCCTCTTTCAGAAAGAGTAATGTAGACCTGGAAATGATAGAGAAAAGTGTAATGGGGATGATTAAGGGACTGGGATAACTTCTGTAGGAAGAGAGATGAAACAAGAAAAAGTAGATGATACTGGGAAAGAGCAAACATCTGTAATAGAGGATTCAGCAGGGAGGAGTAAAGACTGACCTTAATAAACTTTGCTATTTCCCACAGCACAGAGGAAGTGCATCCAGCAAAATAATTTATTAGACAGGAGGCTGAGGAAGTCCTTTTTCAACACAGTTGATTTGTAGAACATGTTGCTACGAGATGGCATGAAGACTGAAAATACACACAGATTCCAAAAGGAACCAGACACCTCAATGGCAGAGATGTGTTTCAGTGTTTGAAACATGATGGTCAGTGTGTGACCTCCAGCTGTAGGAGCTCCTGATTGTTGCAGGCTGGAAGAATGTGTCTTTAGGGGAGAGATCACTCTGACTGCACTCAGTGAAATCACTCTGTGAATTTTATGTGCCAGTGCCACATTGTCAGGGATAGGGCACTAGACCAGAAGGATTTGTGGTGCAACCCTCTCAGGTGGTTCTGGTTACCAGAGCGTGCTGGAACAGTGGGGTGAAGATGAACTGATTTGGTTTTGAACACTTCTGCTCTCATGAGTCTCCTGTGGGAGTCACGCACAGCTCACCACAGATTTTCTTATCATTTTTATTAGCAAATCTGGATGGACTTCCAGGAGAACAGGACTGATGCAGGCACAGCCCATCTGCTGGCTCGGTGTGCCAGGTACTGCTGTGGTTGTTGCAGGGTGTGCCAGCCCAGTGAGCCCTGCCCTGCCAGGCAGGTGGCATGCTTGGCATTAGCTGTCCAGTCCTATCATTTTTCCCTCTTGGCGTATGATTAAAATATGGTTTGTCCCCTGATGGAGCAAAGTCTGGATTCTTAGAGCCTCTTATTCGCATAACTGTGGGTGGTGTTGTTATCCATCCAAATGTCTTGTCCTACGGAAAGGGGAAAGAACAGACTATTGCAAATTCTATTGTGAATTCCTTTATCCTTTCCAAGTCTTATGTTGCAATTTCCTTCACAGTCTAAATAGCAAAATGTCTCCAGTCTCTCTCCACAGAGATCTATGAAAGTTTAGAACTATAAAGCCTTGAGAAGCCTTGAAAAGGCTTTTTGGTGTGTTTATTTTGCATTATTCTGTAGCTCTGATAGACAGCCAGTATGCTGCTCAGGATGTAGCCTCTCTTGCAAGGAAAGGAGACATGTATATACATTATTTGCTGATAATGAAGTTCTCATTTTTGAAGCATTGACAGCAGCCCTTCTTACTTGCTGATCATCCTGTTGAAAACTTACCAAATCAATGTTCCTGGCATTTTGGTTTGTTTGGTTTGTTTTAGCTTTGTTGTTGTTGTTTGGTTGTTTTTGTGTTGTTGTTGTTGGTGGTTTTTTTTTTTTTTTTTGGTTTGGGGTTTTTTTTGTGGAAGCTGGCTGAGGCTGGAGCAAAAGCAGTAATGGACATACCATATTTTGTCTGCTATTCAGTTTGCTGCAAATGGGTTCTTCACTGGTTAAGCCTGATCATTGTATCACAATGAGATTTTTGGGAACACTGGACTCAGAATCCAGTCATAATTTTACTTCTGCCTTGTTCCTTGAACTCATAAACATTAGAATGTTTGTCCCTCTTTTAGCGGGAAGGATAGAGCTTTAAAGCCAATTCCCTGTTCCCTACAGAGAAGAAAAAAAGTCTCCTGGCAGCCCCAAGCTGTTTTTAAACGAGACAAATGCCCATGGTGCCTGTCTGCCAGAGCCCCCAGCCCCTACAGCGAGTCCCCTTTTAGCACACTGCTCCGTGCAGCTATATCTGGCTCCAGTTCTTTGTTCGGGGAACGTGACCTCATAGTTGTTTTGGTATTTCCAGTGATTCAGCCTGGTCCGGGGCAGGGAGGAGTCATTCCTGGTGCAGGCTGACAGGGTGTTTGTGCGTTTCTGGAATTCCAGAGCAGTGCAGCCTCAGCCCTTCCGCTGCTTTGACAGCTCGGCCGAGGCTGGTGCACTGCATTCCTGCCTGGCAAATGGCCTGGGCGCAGCTGGTAGAGGGGTTGATGCTCCTGCTTTTGGGGGTAATGGGGATCCCTGTCTTTGCAGGGTACCTGCTGTGCTGAGGGTGAAGGAAGCTGCAAGCAGTAGCTTGTATGTTGAGGGAAGCCACAAGGGATCTCAGCTGTGTGGGTGGGAAGAGAGTCCCACAGAATGCTCATTCCTGTTCACGGGCTCCAGCATCCCATGAGGAAGTTAACTTTGCAGCATCCACAGCAGCTTGGTAAGTGTTATAGTCCTTGTTTTTCAAGGGGGGAAACTGAGGCACCGAGTGGGAAAATGGTCTTCTTGAGGTTTTACACCACTGAGCTGGAGATCCCCAGATGCTTACAGACAGTGGTTGCTCGAGAACTACAGGAACTCCTTGTTCTTCGTTGCCAGTTTCACCCAGAGTCACTGGTGTGGGCTATATGCCTGCCTGGCACAGGGCTTATAGGCAGTGCCTGCTGGGCTCTGAAATGTCCTGAAACAGCTCCTTCCCAGCCTCTCCCTAAGATCTTCCAAGGCTTGTTAAATGGGTATGCATGAAGCCTGCGAATCTCTCCTCTGCTGCTGATTCTAGTTGAAGGCACAGTGGAGAAAAAGACCCTGAACCCTTTAAACCTTGCTTCTTAACCTTGAGATGAGCTCAGCTGATTAGAGCACGGTGCTTATAATGCCAAGGTTGTGGGTTTGACCCCTGAATGGACATTCACTTAAGGGTTGGACTTGATGGTCCTTGTGGGTCCCTTCCAATTCAGAATAGTCTGTGATGCCAGCCTAGTCCCTATTCCCCATGTTCCATATTTGCCGTAAATCCAGCTGCAGTACAGCTTGTAAAGTACCCTGAGATGGCAAGGAAAGAAGAATCCTGGCAGGTGTTACCAAAGACATTGAACTGGGGAGAGATGGGTAAGTGTCAAAGATGTGGAGACCTGGAGCCTGGGAAGCAGGCCTGGACAACAGGAGTGGGTCAGGGCAGGTGAATGGAGCAGTGCTCCAACCAGCCTTTCTCCCTGGCGTGGTGGGCTGCTGTGGCACCCTGCCCCAGGGAAAGCGTGGGGATGTGCCAGCTGGGGTGCAGCATGGGGAGTGGTGGGATCGGTTTGTGTTACTGCTAGCACTTACTGCGTATGGAGCTTAGGATCTGATGGAGAATGCAGACCCCTCGCTAGTGGTCACTTCACCCCATGCTTCCCCTGGCAGGCAGTAGATCCATCCCTCTCTCCCTCCCTCCCTGTCCGAGCAGGCAGGCAGTGGATCCATCCATCCATCCATCCTTCCCTGTCCGAGCAGGCAGGCAGTGGATCCCTCCCTCCCTGTCCAAGCAGGCAGGCGTGGATCCATCCATCCCTCCCTCCCTGTCCGAGCAGGCAGGCGGTGGATCCATCCATCCATCCCTCCCTCCCTGTACGAGCAGGCAGGCGGTGGATCCATCCTTCCCTGTCCGAGCAGGCAGGCGGTGGATCCATCCCGCACAGCCCTGCCGCGCTGTCCCCGCTTTCTGCGCCTGCTGTAAATGGCTCTGTGTAACACGAGCTGCATTTCTGCCATAGCCCTCTCCTGTGCGCATCTGTATTTACACTGGCGCTTTCATTAGCACTCTGGCCCTCGCTCCTCGCTGCTGCCCACATGCTCCCTGAGTGAGACCGTGGCACCGCTGTGCCTGACGGGGGGCAGGTGGCTGGCAGCAGCGGGAATTCCTCAGCCAGCTCCTGTCTGGAAGAAGTGCCTTGTCATCTTGCCTGTGCCCGCCATCCTGCATCCACAGGGGAGCCGCCGGCGGAGACTCCCCGCAGCCCGGCTCGCTGATCCCCGAGCCGCACGGGGACGAGCTGGTTTTCCCTTGGATTATCGCTGGCCCTGCGTGCTGTGTTCCTCCTGTGCCTCTCATGCCAGTGCTGCTGCACTCGGCTTCCAGCTGCGCTGAGCTGAGCCCACGTCCTGGGGTGGTTGTGTCTGGCAAGGTAGGAGCTGATCCCTTCTATTTGTTCTGCTAAAAGTAATGTGACCATTAATGACCGGATAATGTGGCCAGTCCTGCCCCTGCCTTTGCAGCATGTGTCAATTAGTGGGTTTATTTTGCATTGTTCTGTAGCTCTAATAGACAGCCAGTATGCTGCTCAGGCTGTAGCCTCTCTTGCAGGGAAAGGCGATGGGTATATACTTTTTTTTTTTTTAACCTACATACTGGAAAAATCAAACTTTTCTGCTTCAAGATGGAGTCTTCTTTTCTCTGTCTTGTCTGTTCTCATGCAGCATCCTGTGCATGTTCTTCAGGTCATGTCACCTGCTTCTCCAGGAGATGTGAGAGCAGAGAGCAGTCTGATGTGTCTTGGGAGAAAGGGAGTGGGAGGAGAAACTCACTGAAGACAAAAATCAAGGAAGTTCCAATAGGCTCAGGAATGGCTTTAGAGAAGTTATTTTTAACCCAGAAAATAAGACAGGGGAAGAGCCTCTTTTCCTTGCATAGTCTCAAAAGGGTTGTTTGCTTTTGATTTTTTTTTTTCCTTTAGTGCTTCAGGGCACACTGTTTTTATATAGAAAGTCCTGAAGCTGCTGCTGTCCCTAGGGATAAAGGGCAGTCAGTCTTGCTAGTCTGGTGCCTCCTTTCCAGTGAACCTTGCTGACATTTAAGGCACCTGCCCCCGCCACCGCACACCTTTGCTGCTCCCACATTGGGAAAAGAGGAGACAACCAAGAAACCCAGTCCCTGCTGGATTTCCCTGCAGCAGCCAAGGAGAGATAAAATAGGAAGGCATCAGCATTTTCTGTGTTTAGGCACAACTGTTCCCTTTTTAGTCCACAGCAGCTGGGATGTGCACTCAGCCATCCATCTTCCCCAAGCCTAATGTACCTGGGCTTCCCTCCCATATGGACAAGAGTCTGTCTCCTCAGCAGGACAAAACAGGGGGGCCAGGCCTCCTGCAGGTGAGGGCTCACTTCTGAGAACTACCCCAAACAACAAACCATGTTTTAGGGCCCGCTGTATCCCTGTGAGGAGGATAAAGGGGTGCTCTAGCTTATCCTGCGATGCTGCCAGTGGGTGTATAAATAGTGCCCACAGTGTACTATTTTGGTGACAAGCTCTTCCCAGGATTCATCCAAAGAGTTATGTGAGCAAGTGTTAAAAATAACACCAAGCCCTGCCCAAGTGCTGGCGTCATTTCAGCCAAAGTGTTGGGAATCTTCCATAGAGAGCAGCATTGGACCCTTGGTGGGGGCAGCAGGAGGGGGCCCAGAACAGCTTCCCCTGTTTTCATCTTCTTGCTGTCCTGCTGACTACAAAGGACTGTGGCCCTCAGCTTCAGCAGATGTACTGGTCACCAGGAAGGTGTGAGACTTTCACTTCTAATTAGGTTATTTGCCACTGGGCTTTCCCTGTGTGTTCTGAGCATTATCACTGAGTCTAATGAGAGGTACAGGAAATTTAATCTAGCTTTAATCTAGCCTGCTGCTAGGTCCCTGCTGGTGGCCAGGGCTCGCTGCCTCGTTAGAAAGTCTTGGGCTGTAGAATGGGATATGGAGGCATTCTGGTTCTGGGTTAGGTTTATCCTGAGGACTGATAGCTGGAGATTAGTTTAACTGTGGAAAGGATATTAAATGTCTGTTGCATTATGGCTGTAGCTCTGGACATTCTTGGCATCCATATAAACACAAACATTATCCCAAATTTTTTCCCTTTTCATGGTGTAGTTGGTGTCTATAACTGAGAGCTGGACTATGCAGCAGAAATACCTGGGGAGCCATGAATCTTGAGCTGTGCAGCCAGTGCAGGATGCACCATCCCACTGTGAAGCTGGAGCTGTGGTTTGCTTCCCTCAGGCTGAGTTTTGATTGTTGTTGGTCAGGTTCTGTGCTGGTTATGCAACTCAGCTACTGCCAAGCTGCAGCAGCATCATGGTGTATGCTGGAAGGCAGGAGACCTCCCTGCAAGGCAGCAGAGCTCCCTTAGCCCTTGTGCTCTGTGTGTGAAGCCCAGAGCTTACAAAAAGGCTTCTTGAGGGGTTCATGCTCAAAGAAGCCCTGTCTGAAGAAAGAGCTAATGCCTCTTGGAGATAGACGGCTGATGTGGCTCCACTCGGGCCTGGTCTCATATGGAATGTAGAAGCCCCTGTGGGAGTAGAGCACCCATTGCTTAATTACACAGCTTAATACATGAAGCCTCACGCACAGGAGAAGAGGTGAGATGTCCTCTGGGTGCAAACACAGGGGCAAAGCTGGCGCTCACCTGTTTGCTCTGAGTTGTCAGCAGCTGTATCACGGACAGGGATGCATCTCTTTCAGATGCATCAGAATTCAGAATGATAGCATTAATCCCCCTTTATAGTTCATTGCCCCAGGTTTGCATCCCCAGATACATCAGTTCCACTTTCTGGCATTGTAGGGGAAGGGCTGGGTGGTTACAGCTGGACTTGATGATCTTAGAGATCTTTTCCAACCTCAGTGATTCGGTGGTTCTGTAGTCTTTGAGCACTTTCAGAAGGGCTGCATTTATTTTAAGCTGAAAGAGAAGATTGCTGTGAAAGCAGCAAGCAGGTGAAAATTGCTAAAAAGGTTACAAGTGCTATTGGACACTCTATGCTTCACCTCCTCTGATATGGGATTACTAATTCTGGCAGATGTTCCCAGGGATGGAGAGCAGGTCCTGTTGGAACATCATGACCAAGCATTTTCCCTGGCTGTTGTATTGAGAACAAGTGAGAGAGCAGAGCAGATGCTTGGCTTCTGGCTTGTACTGTTGTATCTCCAGTGCTCCATCATTCTTGCCCTCTCACCTTTTGGCTGGTCTTCTCTTTTCTATGCTGTGTGTCCAGAGCCACAGGCTGGGTGTGTGCGCAGGATGGAAGGCTTTCTTAAGCACATGTTGAAAGCACAGGCTTCAGAATTGTCCGGACATGGAAGTACGTCATGGAGATGAAAAGCATGTTTCTGTTTCTCCAGGAACGTGCTCTGGGCAGCCAGTCCTTCATCAGGGGCTTCCTGCTCCTCAGTTATTCTGTTCCTTCCTGCTGCTCTCCTGTGTCCAGCCAGCAAAGAGCTCTCTGAGTCACCACGGTGGTGCTTATTACTAGGCCTCAGCCAAGGCTCTGTGTATCATCATATATTACAGAGCTCCTGAGGGCTCTTTTAGGGCTCCTTCCACTCTGGCATGCTCTTGTTCCACACTGGAATGTGTCTGGAGTATGTGGGGATGTCTTGTTTCTTGTCCTTAAGCACCTCTTTGGTGGATGTTTCTTGGTAGTTTTCTAATGGCTCTTCTATCTAGAATAGCCTTCGAGACTATTCTCCTGTAGTCTCTATGGTGCCAGAGTCACACACCAGGGATTCCAGAAGTTCCTGGGGTGCCGAGATGTCTCCATGGGGAGCGTGTGGAGCTCTGCCCCAGCTCTTTCATCTGCCTCACAGGAGGCTGAGCCCTATTTCAGTCTGCCCAACACAATCCAAGCTTGGCACGTTTGTCAGCCGTCTCCTGTGACCTGCTTTGCCTTTGTGGCCTGTCTCACCACTGCTGCCTGGGCTTTGCCTCTGCCAGCTTTTATTTTCTATTTTAAAGAACAGAGCAGGATTTCCTCCCACACACAGATCCCCTTTATCCCTGCAGCATTTCCTTCACAGGGGGTGCTTCTCCAACCTCAGTGAAATCATTGCCCACAGCCAACAAATTTCCCATTTCTGGCTCTGTATGCCTGTCTGCACATGGTATGGCTGCCTGTTGTTTGAACATGACTTTTGGAGGAGGCAGACCTTGCACAACTTGCACAGCAGCTGGGAGGTGTGAGTTAAGACTCTTTGTGTTAATTAAATGTACACCGATAAGCACATTGAGCCACAAGGTTGCTTAATCATGGGCTGACCTGACATGGAGACCTTGAATACAGCTGACTGATGATCCATGACAGCTTGCCCTGGTAGATGGGAGAATGTTAATAATAACCAGAGAGAAATTTAGAAGGGTTCTCAGCTGTGACCAAGGATCGTCTCCAAGAGGACTGAATTCTTGAGGAAAAGGTCTCTTTGCTGTGGTGGATGAAAAGGGGTGAATCCACTGGCTGAAAGCTCACAGAGAGCATATTCTGCTTAGGGAAAAGATACATCTGGAGTATGTTTTTAACAGCCAGGTGGATTAGCAGCCCGATCAGCTGGCACAGGGTGCTGTTCTACTCGCAGCTGCACCTGTGCATTTGCTGTGTCTTTCCAGGATCATGTTTGTGTTTCTCCAGGTATTCTGCCTCACAGAATAAATTGCTCTCAGCTTTTAATCCTGCATTAGAGGCTTCCCGTTTCTCTGAGTCAAACAGAAGTCACACGACAGTAAGACCTCCAAAAGCCATGTAATAATCACATCTCCCTGAGCAGGCACAGTGGACCTGGGCTATGCCATTCCTATGCCATTCCTTGGGTTTCTTTATTTAATCTCAGTAGGAAGCTCCCATTGATCAGGACCATTACCTGCTATATCCCTCATTTTAGCAATTCAATCTCTCCCTTCTGTTGATATTTCCTAATGCTGTGAGTTGACCAAGATTGTAACATGGGCATTTGTTTTGCAGTGAAGTTGGAAAAATATATTTTTTCCATTTTTAACAGTAAGGGCCTGTGAAGATTAACAGGTGTGCATACCTTTAAATAAATAAAGCAAAGAGCTTCTGAGATATAAAAGACCATGGAAAAATTTAAGAAAACTGATTTACTTCCTGACTGTTATGCTTTTTTGGTGGAATAGTGAATGGTTAGTTTTATCTGTTATACCTCAACTCCCCTGGGTGGCTCTCAGGGATCCTCTTTTTGTTGTTGAGGACATGAAGAGCAGCTTGTCCACTTACCCTTGGCAGAAGCCTTTTATACATTTTGGAATGCTTTAATGCACCCCCTGGTTTTCCCCTGAGAACTAACCCACTTGCTTTGCAGTTTACTCCTTTCTGTCCTTTTTTCCGTGTGGTCTTCAAGCTCTCACCAGTTTGTCCATTTAGGAAACGTCCATGAGCTGTGTGCCAGTGTGGGCAGAAGGGAAGGATGACTCCAAGTCTTGCACATGCAAGACATGCCTATTCACACAGCCCTACATACTGTTTGCCTGCTTCAAAGCAAAATGCCACTATTGCTCAAGCTCTGCCTGTGATCTGCAGTTACCACAGATCCCTTCTGAATGAGCAAGTCGTGCACAGTGATTAAAGGTGGGGATGTGCAGTCCGTGCTGTGTGAAGTGCTGTGGTAGTGGATATAATTTACGCTAATTTGCTGTTTGTGTATAGCCCTTATCCCTTCAGCTAACAGGGCTGTAGACAGCACAGGTGAAGGGTAAGAGACAACTGCTCCATCTGAGAGCCAGCAGGTGAATGTACAAGTGGAAGACACGGCCTCAAGAAGTTTTCAGTGGTCCCGTTCCCTCTCCCCTTTGCCGCTTTTTGAGGTACCTGCTGGGATGTGGGTGCTCAGCAGCCCAGGCAGTCAATAGTATAGCTCTGGAGCCCTGTGCCTGCCAATATTGTGCTGTTCTGTTGCTGCTGATAGGTGAGCATGGAGTGAATCTTGAAGAGTCTTTCAATCACAGAGTGCTTTGCAGCTGCCAAGACACTGCTCTATTTGCCACTAAAACAGCTGGGGCAGGTAACAGTGCAGAGCAGCACTGTGTGTCCAGTGTGGGTGGTAACTGGAGAAACTTAGAGGGAAAATCAGGACAGACAGCCAAAACTGATATCATGTGTCTCTAATAAAGTGGTTATGTACTCCCCGGGCTTCGTTGCAAAATGGAGTGGGAATGTTTGAGAGCTGGGAAGTCTGTTGGGAACTTTCTGTTCTTTTTGGCGAGTTCACGGATGTCTCTGTTTGACTTTTGCTGTTGCTCAGAGCGAGGATGGGAGGGAAGAAGTTTGGCATGTGCAGAGTGATGTTAATGAGGGTTTTCTGTGTGAATCATATGACCATAGAATGGTTTGGGTTGGAAGGGACCTTACAAAGATCATTTAGTTACAACCTCCCTGCCCTGGGCAGGCAAATCCAGAACAGTTTTCATACTTACTGTTGCCTTGGAAAACTGAAATGTTTATGACTCACTCTTTGAGCAAGAGGGCAGGAGGGTTTTTTCCATTCTTGGATGTGGCCTCTTGTGTGTCCAACAGTGATGTTTTCCTTCTCCTCTGCTTGCCCTCTCTCTGCTTCATCCCTTCCATTGCAGTTGCTGTGAGCTGAGCCTCGTGTGCAGTGCAGTCACCCTCACTTTGAGTCAGGCCAGCCATGCCCCTAGAGTGGGCAGGGAATGTCACTTTGCTACACATCATGGGAGCCATGAGCAGTCACCGTCCTCGGGCAGTGCGTGCTGCACAGTGAACCATTTCAGGGCTGCACATTCAGCTCAGCCCTGCAGCTTCTCACCTGCTAAGTTGGAAGTACATAATTTTTATTTGAGGTCAGAATGCAGCGCTGCTGTAGGTGCCAAGTTCACCAGCCCCAGTGTATTATGTTATGTGGCAACTTAAGGCTTTCCTCATGGCAGTGGGGAACTATTAAGTTATTGTGAAACTAGTTATTTAGGTAAATGGTGCTTTGGAGGCAGCATTGATCCTGCTTTGAAAACTAATTTTAATAGGAGTGAAGCCATTAACACCTTAATATCCACTGCTACCATGGCTGCTCAGAGTGATTCAGAATGATTGTTTGCCAGATTAAAAGGCTTTTAAAATTTTTTTTAAATAATACCTTTTCTGCTTCTTTTGCCAAGGTTTTGACTGGCGAGTTTATATTCCCAGTAAGTGCAGCATCAATATCTGAGTGAGTGCTTGGAGAAACAGCTTTGCTCTTAGAGCTGAGGCCCTACTTCAGACACGCTGAAACCTCAGTCTAGATCAGTTATGTCCAGGCTTTGCTTTAATTCAAGATTTTCTGTGCCGCTTTATGAGTCTGGCTTATCAGATCCAAGCTGAGCCTTCAGATGTGATCCAGGAGCTGCTCTGCTGTTTGTGTTCTGATTTCCCTATGTCTAGAAACATCCAGCTACTTTTTTGTGCTCTTGCTTTGGCATTACTAAGTATTAGGAGTAGAAGATGCACATTAAGAGTTGGGGTGTAGGGTCATTTCTCCCTTTCACAAAGAATTCCAAATGATTCACATCTCCCTGTTACCCCAGCCTCCTTTGGGGTGCAAACATACTGGAATCCTGAGCTGGAAAGGCCTGGAGACAGGCAGCTGTTTGTGGGCAGGGTTTAGTTTTCCCATAGATGCCTCAGTGGTGTGGAGGTATGTGGAACTGAGCCCAGCCCTGTGCGGAGCCGTGCCAGCACTAGCCCAGTCTGGGTGCTGTGACTTTTTATGGAGCTTGTGAGGGCCTCTGTTCCTGGGCAGTGAAGCATCAATTGCCAGCACTAGGAAGGATTTGACCTCAGTACAGCAAGTTGGGAATTCAGACGGTGATTGGGATGGAGGAACCACCTTGCTCATTATGATTTTTCTGGAAGTGATTGCAGATGGTCAGCAAAGAGAGGGAGCAGGACACAAAGTACCCTATCCTGTCTATTTGTTCCCGGACGTTTGCTAGTATTTTTTTTTTGTTTAATAACCTGAAATGGATCTCTCAAGTGCCTGTCCTGCCTCCCTTTAATCCGTGTGTAATTCTTCCATTCATAGTACCCTTTGAGAAGTAAGAGGCAGTAAGCAGACTAGAGGAAGATAACAGGAATGTTGAAAGAGGAACTACTGCTCTGAAGGGAAGTTGTTAGTGGAGATCAGCCTCAAAATGGAAGCTGTTCAATACATGAAATAATGCTCTGTGCTCCAAAAACTAAAACTTCAATAGTGATATTTCCTAAAGACACAAAGCTAAGGAAGCATCATCAGAGGCTGTTCATTGTTATTCAGCATAAAGAGCTGGGATCATTCCTTAAGGAAAAGTACAAATGGGAACTGGATAGTTCAAAATTGAATGGCTGTGTGCCTGAGAAATGAGCAAAAAAAGTTCAGCTCTGTCTGAAGGCTCACTGGGGGAAAGTGACAGTGGGGGGAAAAATCAGGGTCTCAGAGTGATGTACAAGGTAACTGTCAGCATCTAACATGATGTAGCCATGGAAAAGATACATGTCATCCAATGGGACACACTGGACAAAGCATTTCTAGCAGACATAGAGAAATTTTAGTATATTAAGGCATGGGAGACCTTGCTTGGAAGACTGTGAACATTTCCAGTCACTCTCTGAAGGCTGTGTGCAAACTGGGTCGGGTCCAGAGAAGGAATATGGGTATGATCAAAGAAATGGAAAGCCTACCTAATGTGAAGTGATTAGAGAACTCAAATGATATGACTTTAAACACAGGCTGGATAAATGCTGACGTTAAAGCTCATTTTTGGAACATGAGTGAATAGGGGTGAGCTGTGCATGGATAAAGATAAGCTGGAAAGTCAGAGAATGTTCTTAAACATCAGAGGACTGAACTTGGGGAATTAATTCTGTTAGAAGACAGCAAGCAACAAGAAATGTCCAACTTTTAAAAACCAGCAACAACTTTCTCCTTTGAAGCCATTTCCTCATTTGGAGGTGTGGCTCCTGCCTTGGGTTGCTAGCCCTGAAGAAATCAGTACTGCTGTTTTGGGCAGTGGGCAGGGCTCACTGGGACACAGGGTCATCATGCTGGGATGGTGAATTTGGATGTTGAGAACGTGTCTGTGACCGGCAAAACCTCACAGACTCCTGTGCCTCTGTCCTTAGCTCCCCTTGGAAGGCAGTCTCAGTGTGGATTGGTTGGTGATCCCCCAGGGAAATGTGAGGGCTAAGGGCAGGCATTTCCACTGCGCTAACATATGTTTTTATCAGTCTGCTTGGATTTTTGACCCCTCACTCAAAAGCTCCTGTGTCTGTCCCCACTGAACAAAAAAGATGCTGAGCGTATGTCAATAACAATCAGCCCACATTGATCTCTGTGTGTCAGAGAGAGAGATGTTATTTGACCTTGAAGGAATGGAGAATTATTTTAGTTTTCCTTTATGACGAAGTTTCATCATCTGCTTTTGTGTTGTCTCCTGTTTTCTGGTTCCCCCTTGCTCCAGTTGAGCAGATCCATGCTCTTAGTTCACCTCTGACCAACATCCCTCTCTCCCGCATTTCCCAAACAGCCTGGATGGTGTTGGTGCTGGGTGGGGCTGCCATGGGATTTAGACTTCTGCCACAAACAATGGGTAAGCAGGGTGGAAACTCTGAGCTGCATTTGCCTTGCTCCTGAGTGGTCCAGCACATAGGAAAGAGTGAAGATGTCCTTGTGGCCAATACGAATGTGGCCAGAATGCATATCCTAGGCATGTTCCTGCTGTTGCATGTGCAGATAGCAAGGCACAGGTTTTGTGCTGTGATGGAGAGCTTGCTGTTGCTTGTACCACCTTCTGTTTGCTCAAGAGGCATGGACACACTGAAGGTAATGAGAGATTGGTCAAAATGCCCACCCTTTAGGAGGAGGTGTCAGACAGCTCCCTTTGCTGGGGTACAGCTCTGAGCTGGAGGCAGCAGCTGGGGCCGCCTGGCAGTTGCAAGGGTGGGCAGGTTGTGCCCCACACCCGATGGTGAGAGGTGATTAAAGACCTGTCCTAGCATAGTGCTTGGTGTCAGAGCTACAGCCCAGAGAGCTGACTGGAATCTGGGGCTGAGCTGTTTCCAGTTCATGCATAACTGGAGCAGATTTGCAGCAAATAGGTGGGAGGCTGGGTCAGCTGGTGGGTGATTTTACTGCACAGTTGAGGCAAAAATGGAATGGGTTCTCGTGCGTGGGCATGTGCTGACCTTAGCAGCCAATTCCTGCATAGTATATGAAGGAATAAGCCTAAGACTGAAATGTGTTGGGCTTTCTAACACCCAGTTGATCTATTTGTGACCTCGCTGTTGTCAGCAAGAGCTCCATGTCCATGTACAGCTCACTTCCAGTGTGAGTGCAACACCTGTGGCTCCTGTAGAGTGGTAAGCTTTGCTGCAGCCCAGGACTGGGAGGAGGATGTGCCTCCTTACTGGAATTCACAGGTGGGCGATTGGGTTGTGCATTCAGTTCTGACAGCCTTGGAACATGGGGTAAGAAGGCAAGATGGCAGAAATCCTGCCCAACACCTGGGATGCTTGTGGACAGTGAGACTGATACTGCTTAATAAGGAATTTTGTCCTGCCAAGCTACCTACACTGCAGGGTGCTGGAGTCTGTGAGAAGCACTTGACCAGGTGAAGCAAGATGGGAACCCCTGTTACTGCAGGGGCAGGCTTGACTCCTCCATCTCTCTCACCTTCCTTCTCCAAGGAATACAGTCACCAGCCTGCAGAATCCCTGCTTCCTCCTTGCATGACACCGTGGAATCAGCCATGCTCCCCTTCTTGCACTGACTCATCTCTGTGATCAAATAGAAGTCATCTCCTAGAAGACAGTCTGCAAGAAAGGGCTTTGTTCTTCCTTATTAATTAGTACCTGAGATCTCCTGCTGCCTGCAAAGCTTTGGGACAGGCTGTCAGTTCCTAGTGCTGTTGCTGAGGGAGGCAGACTGGTGAGGGAGATGCTGCAGAGGGGTGTGTGCTGCAGAGGGTCGAGGCCATGTGAATTTGAGATCTGGGGAGCATGCAGAATGTATTTTGGGGAGGAAGGTACAGACATTTGTGTTGGGAACAGACCTGTAAATAGGAGTGCTTCTTCAGGAACCCCTTGTCTGCTTCACTACTCTGATTTTAAAGAAAAACCCCCGACTCCATCTGCTCGGTGTGGGTGTCTGCTACCCCAGACAGGCGTTGCTGTTAGGGAATTGGTTAATACCAGTGTCCTGTGGCAGGGGCAGGGATGAAGGCAAGCACTCAGCCTGCCAGCATTTGTACCTCCTGGCGTCAGCATTGGCAGTGCTTGTGGAGGACTGGGGAGGGCACCGAAATAGTTTCCATTCTCCTCTCTGCTGTGGGAACGAGTCTCCTGGGTAACAAATGCTCCTTGTTCTGCACAGAGCTCCACAGCTGAAACTCTCCGTCTCTTTCCTCACTGCTGCTCCCTGACTGTCCCAGCTGAAGGGGCCGGAGATGTCTGCTTGAGCCTGCCTTAATTAACACTGACAGTACAATGGGACTGGCCAAATGGGGGTCCTGGGGCTGCACGTTAATGGGAGCACAGTAAATAGTCTCATTTACAGCAGCTTGGCTGGAGCAGAGCCTGCCAGGACTGGCTTTCTGCTTGCTGCAATGGCCAGGCATGGAGGTAGGTCCTTCACTCCTGCATCCTCCTGGGGGCCTGTCCCTGCCTCTTGAACAGAACCAGCTGGTGGAGTGGGTCCCAAGCATCCCAGGAAAGGCAGGAGTGGGCTGGGGAGCAGAAAGTGCTGCTGATAGGACCAGTGCATTGACTTCTTGGGAAGGACCTGGCCTGTGGAGCCTGACCTCTGGGACTGGTAGAGTGATCATTCACTGTGGTTTGGAGGTGAGTAGCAGAGCTGTGTGATGCTGCTCCAGTGCATTGCAAACAGTCTGCACAGCCTACAGCCCAAGGCCCTTCCTCTTTTCCTAGTGGAATGGTCCTGAGCTAGGGGGAACACTGGACTCCTGCCTCTGAAGCCCTTGGTAGGAACCACCCCCTAGCCCCATGGTTTTCTGACAGAAATCTGATTTAAATATTTCTTGAAGGGACATTTTAAAAGTTTGTCGTATTTTTGAATCTGAGATAATTGGCAGCCACTTCCAGTAATAAGTCTAACACTTTTCTGTCATAACTTTTTATGTCATAACTCTTTTTTATTTGACCTCTCCAGAGATAAATGTTCTATATTGTAAAGTTCTATATTGTCTGGGTTGTTGTATTTGTGTTACTTATTTGCTGCTTTGGGTACATCACGGCATAAAGTAAAAAGTACTTAGCCATGTGGCAGTTCTTAATTTTAGAATTTTGTTGTCCGTGTAACAATTTTACACCTTCTCTCCCTTGTCTTGATCTGCTCGCTTCCTACAGAGCCTCAGTTTAGGAGGTTGGGGCTCACAGGTTTTTTTTTACTTTTTCCAGTGTGGGTGCTCCAATTTCTGGGCTGTGCTTGGCTCTACACAGGGCTGTAGGCATGGGGCTGGATGAGAAAGGGCAGTAATGTGAGTGGTCCCTGCAGGATGGATGCTGCTACAGTGCTCGAAACATCTGCCCTGGGACAGCACAGGCCAGAGCACAGCTGAGTTTCTGGGGTGTGTGGTTATGCCCCAGCGGGTAGAAAAGCAAAAGCAGCCACGTTTGTCCCTTGCACAGCTACTGTGCCCTGTCAGGAGCTGCACTACTCCGCCTATTAAGCAAGTTCCATCACCCCTTCTCACCAGCTGCCTCTGGAAAGGCAGATATGGAAAAACCCTTCCAGACAGCGAGAGACTGAGCTTTGCAGGTGGTGACCCCCTGTTTCAGATAGGAAGATCCACTGTGAGTGGCGAGAGGCTGGGATCTAGCCCAGGTCATGGGCTTTAATCACAAACTGCAGCTAAAAGTTGGTGGGACCTTGATTTGAGGCCCCCTGTGGAAGCAGGGACTGCAGACATCCTGCCCCTGCCAGGTGGGTTCAGCACTGTGGGAAGTGGTGGTGGTTGTGTCTTGCTCTGGGGGTGTCTGCATTTCAGGGATGCTGTATAGATACTGTTGATCAAGCTGTCTAGGGCAAGGCACTACAGAAATGTAAAGAAGCTTCAGGAAGCTTCTTGCAGTCTTCCCATCCTCCTCCTCGTCCTCTGCATTGCTTTGCAGGCTGCCATTTTATCTCCAAGGGTTCTAGCTGCCATTATCAACAGTAGGAACACTCCAGTCCATTTTGCTTTCCTTGCAAAGACAGGGTGAAGAGATCAGGCAGCCTGCAAGCAAGCACACAGCATCCGAAATCCAGTCTCATCACAAAATAGGATGCTGCAGCTCTATTTTACAGCACAGGCTTCAATCTTTTTATTTCTCCTAATGCTGCCTACCTGATTTCCCTGTTCTGTAAGAATCAATCCTCCATCATCCCCTCCTTTTCTGCTCCCTCCCATCCCCTGCCTTGTCTGAGTTCCACAGGGACTGACTGCAAGCTGAAGTGGCGGTGCTGTGGGCATGCTTGCTCCTTCACACGCAGCAACGTCACAGCAGCAGCAGCAGCAGCAGGAGCATCGGAGATGTGATTGCGCAGACCCTCTGCATTGCCAGGGATGCAGCTGTGAGGAGGAAAAAAAAAATCAGAAAAGAAAAAAAAATTGACTCTGTGTTTTCCACAGCATCCTGGTGAGAGAGCGCAGAGCCTTCTGGAATCTGAGCGCTCAGGAGTGCCGGAGCAGAGTGTGTTCGCTGACGGGAGACGGAGGATCTGTGGAAAGGTGAGATGGATGAATTATCGGGGCGGGTGTCAGCTGTGCTGTTGGTTTTCAGGCCGCTCGGTGGCCGGTTTGTTTTTGTGGAGGATGCCAGCTAGCCGACGGAGCTTAAGGATTTTAGGATTGCTTTGTCTCTTCAGAGGCTGCATTGCTTTGGAGCTGGCTGTGGCTGTCATGGATGGGAGCGGGCGAGGAGGCTGCGGCTGCCGCGCACAGAATGTGTGCTTGTCCATTGTAGCTGTGAAACAGCAGCTGTCACGCCTGGGGCTGGCTGTGCAGAGGCGAGTCGTGCTTCGCCCTGGCAGTGCCTCCGCACAGCTCTCCATTGTGCCTGCCATGGCAGCCCAGCCCGCAGGGATTGGGGTTGTTGTGGTCCCGGCGCTGCCATGCTCGCCGAGCATCCCTGGTGGTGATGTTGCTGTGCAGCTCAAAAGCTGTTTTGACAGACAGCGCTTCCATGAAAAGACAGAGACAAAGGGCTCAGACAGAGGAAAGGTTGCTGTCACTGTGGCTTTTGCCTTCTTTTTACTGCTTTTTTTTTTTCCCCTTCTTTTTTCCCTCCCCTTAATACTGGTAAATCATTTGTTCAAAAGGCAATAGGGTAAATATCGTGGCATGTAAAACGCTGTCCTTCTGCTGAGTGATACACGGGCTCTGTGCAGGCTGGAGTCCTTTGTGTTGCCAGGGTGTGTCTGTGCTGGCTGTGTAAATGGATGCACTCTCCCTGCCTCTTTTCACAGATCAGATGAGAAAGGTTATCTGGGAATGGAGGAATTACTGCTTTTAATTACTGAAATGAGGGGTCCGGGCTGGGTACCAGTTACTGGAGCTTAATTACATGGTCTTGTTATAGCCAAATCCCTCTTTTCCCTCCCTGCTTTCCTTCTTCTTCCTCCCTCCCCCACCCTCCGCACAAATCCTTCCATTAAATTGCCTCTGCAAATAGGAGAAGGGCTCAAACAAAGAGAAGGATATATGTGGGATAGGGATATAGATGCTGGAGGGGCAATGTGACAGTGAGAACAATAAAGCAAAAGTATAAAAGAATGAGATTTTGGTATATGTTAAAGTGATGCGGCTGTAGGGGAATGTGCAGATGGGAATGTCATAACAAAAGGAGATAATCGAATAGCAGATCCAGTCTTTTGGAGTTATGGAAAATGCTGAGTGTGTGGGGTTGCAGTTGCAGGATTTTGGGCGAATCTGAAGTAAATGGCAGTCAGAGAATATCATATCAGACAATGTGTGGATTGATGGGTGTCATAAAGGTGCACTAAAGTACAAGGGAAGTAGAAATCTGTATTTTTACCTCCACACACCTGCAGCCTTTTATACCAGTGTTGCTAAAGAGTAAGCTTGGCAGGTCTTACCTATTTACGAAAATTTTTTACCATTTGCCAGTGACCCGGGAATAATTCAGACAGAGCTTTTTAGGCCTATAAAGAACAACAGGATGACAGGAAAAATGTAAATAAAATGGTAGATGTTTAGCAGAGCTGCAGAGGAACCATGGAAAGAGAAGGCAGATGGGAGGCATTGCAGGGCTGGGGGAGCAGGAGGTTTGGGTCAGAGACCAGTGGGAGAGCGCACAGAGGGGAAATTCAGGGTTGTCATTGTCAGGGAATGCAAATGTGTTGTTTCTGTTGTCATTCTCCAGCCTCTCACTGTGTTCCCCGCGACGCTCAGTGCTGTGTGCAGCCCTGCAGGGTTTGTGGGGGTGGGGGTGATCCTCAGCACAGCCTTTTCTGCAGTAGCTCTCCGGAGGAACCATTTTGATGCTGCAGGTTCTCATTTGGTTGCTTCCCCTCCATCCCTATGGAGTGACAAGGCTCCACTGCCTTTATCCCCAGTGCTGAAGGCAAACCCAGAGTTTCGGTGCAGGGTGAGCCAGGCAAGGAGGAGAGGGCTTCCAGCAAAATCTCAAAGTGGCGTGTTGCCTTCTTGCAGATCGATGACAATATCCTGGAAGCAACATAAGGCTTCCTGAACTGCAGCTCCTTCTCACCCCTGTCTTGCTCTTGGACGTTGGAAAACCTCTCTGTGTCTCCCAGAATCCAGCCCTTTCAGGCTGATGGGAGCAGGGAGCGGGATGTGTCTGCAGGTGTGCAGACTGGGTTTGTGGTGCTGCTGCAGAGCAGGTTCCTATGGGAGATGGGTGGTGGATAACAGCAGCGTGACTGTGTGCAGCACATCGCGGGCTGGAGGGCAGGATGTGCAACAGAATGTACAGACACACATACCTGCATCAGCATGCCTAAGAAAACTCATATATGTATAGGTATATATGTGTGTACAGTGCCTGCCTTAAGGAATAAAAAAAAGGTGATGCAGCCTCTTCTGTGTGGGGTGGGAATGTCCTCAAGGCATACAGGCTGTGCCTGGCTAGTAGGTACCACTCTTACAGGAGCATCTGTTAAGCAGTGAGAGTGCACAGATAATCTCTGAGACGCCTGAAAGATGGGCAAGAGGTTCTGGTGAGTGGAACTGGCTAAAATCATCCACGGGACTGTGTCTTCCTCACTGCATCGATGCCGATGATGGAGATAAAGTGCAGATGGATCTCTAGATACGAGGGACCTGGACCTGCATTGCAGAAAGTGCAGGTGGCCCAAGAGAATATGCTGTGAACTGAGGAATGGTCTGCCCACAGCTCCATTACTGCTTGTCAGGTGTCTGAGGCTGTGTGAGCAAACAAAGAACAAATTTTTAGTCCCAGATATCTTCATTTTCTTCCAGTCTGATGTTCCTGGTGAGTAAAGATGTCACTCTGGTGTGGTTCCTGATACCCAGACAATACTCGGACTTTTGTTGCCCCATCTTGTGCTTTGCCCTGTTTTCAGTTTATTTCCCTGTCTTATTTTTCTTTTCTAGCATTTTCTGAAAGACTTATGTAATAGTAAGGGCAGGTTGATATATCTAACATGGGTCACTTTCCCTGCCTTTGCAGAACAGCTGAAGACTTTTGCCTTTAATATTTGTCAGCCACACGGTTTCACCTTTTTCCTCTCTTTTCTAATGGGTATTTTTATCAATAGTGCAGTTGCCAGCTGTGAGCAACCAGCGATTCTTTCATTGTTCTGGGATCAAGAATATCCTGTCCTTCTGACATGAGTGCTTTCATCTTTTTGAATTTGTTTCCAGTCAAAAGCTAATTTCCTTTTCTGCCCCTTCTTCCCCCTGTATTATCCAGCCTGTCGTTGCTGCAGCTTCAATATTTGTTTTGCCAAAACACCACTGAAGGTGCTGTTTTTCTTACCACTAATATCCTTCTTGGTGTGGTTACTCATTCAGGTTGATCAGGAGCCTTTCTCTTCTAATCTCCTCATCTGTCTTGGTGAGTCTAGATTTTTTTTTTAAAACTTAATTTCAAAATATTTTCTGCAGTACTTCTTCAAGCTGTTTGTTCTTGTTGGCATTATAACTGTTTGCTCTGACGCACCAGAGATTTGCTCTTTAAAAATTAAAAACGTTTCATTACAGCTCTGTTTGCTTTTTACCATTCTGTTTAATATAAACTGGGTCAGTTTGAGATGTTCAATCCAAAGCAACTTCTGTATCATGGGTGCTGGGTGAAAATTCATCTCAGTAGGCAAGATTCTGATAGTTGAACCCAAAAAAAGTAGATCCAGTGTAAGAGATGAGGAGATATCTGCTGGTGCTTAAGAGGTGGAGGATTGGAGGTAGAGGTACCTTCCTGTCAGCTGTGGAATCAAGGCCCATACTGGACAAGATTTTACTGTGGAAACCATTGGAATCTGACTGGCAGTGGAAAACCTCATTTGTCTTCTACGTCTGCTGCTTCATGGGCAGTGTTCTGATGGGGATAAAATGCTTCTGGTTGGCCAGTCCATGAGCCCAAAAAAGCCAGAAGCCCATCAACACATTCCAGCTGTGTGAGAGACTGCGGGATAAGGCTTGAAGAAGCTGAGAGAGCTTGGCTGAAAGGGGGTGAAATCGGTAGCAATGATCAATGACAGCTGTATTGGTAACAAACCTTAGCAGGGATTTGCCATTGTTGTTATTATCTGCCAAGCAGGTTCCCTGCATGCGCTCACACTCATCTCAAAATTGCTTACTCTCCAATAAGAAAGAAATGGGCTGTCAAAATACCTCTGGTCTCTGGTTCTGCTTCAGTTTTCTCTCTTGATGAAAATAATTTTAACATTTATTTTCTGAAAAAAGTGGGTCAAAGCCAGGACATATGTGTTAAGATGAGCACAAAAGCAGGCTGCCCAGAAGCTCTTTGTCTCCTCACCTCAGTTGTGTTGCAGCCTCAGGATCATATAGACAATATTTTTTCTACCTCTCAGACGCATGCAAGTGCTTCTTACTGGGCAAGGCTATTGGTTGCTAAATTTACAAGTACTGGGATAAAAAACCCAACCAAAACCCGCTGTGTTTGTTAACTGCTGTAAATCAGATGGAGAGGGAAGGCAGAGCTGTAGTGTTGGTGAGTGGCCATAATGAGGCTGATGGCAACTACTTGCTCAGGCTCAAGTTCTGAGTTTGGACTCCTGGAAGAGAGACCATGTGTTGGTTTTTGGGCAGTGCTGAGGCTGTGCGGCTGGCAGTATCTTTGAGTGATAAATAATCAATATCTGAGTCATGTTGGCAGTGCTTTGTACTGACCCTTGGCAAGTGATGGGGAACTGGCCTTGCCACCAAGCTGCCACTCTGTGCTCCAACACAAAATGCTCTCTGCAAGCAGAGAACAAGTGTCACTGGCCCTGTTATGCTTTTGGGGACAGTGTCAGAGATACGTACCAGTGTATGAATGATACCAGTTCTTTTTGGGAGGAAGGGAGTTTCTGCTCTGGGAGTTGTAGGGAAAAAATATTCCATTAAAACTTGTATGGAAAACCGTAGCAAATATCAGGTTTTCAGCTGATACTTTCCTCAGACCCTCTGTTAACCTCAGTCTAGAGTCCTTGCTCCCTACCCAGTTTATACTAATCTCATCAGTTTGACTCCAGAGCCTCACCTTATTCTTTATGGACTCCCAGTAGCTGCCATTGCCTGTGGAAGAACATGCCCTAAATGTTTTCATTGTGCTTGTTCTTCTCTGTTATGGTCTGCCTGCCTGGTGCAGGACCAGCCACATGGATGCTTTGCCTCCTTTTGCCTGTAGGCCAAATTCACCCAGATTTGTTCAGCAAGATAACTTCTTTTGGTCCCTCTCTGGGGTTCCCATGGCAAAGAACAGGGATGCTCAGGCTTCACTCCCATGTGTAAGCCCCTGTGTAAGCTCAGATGGCATTGCTGTACTCCCAGATGCCCTTCTTAGCAGGGAGAATGACCTGTCTTGATTATTTCGCTAGCACAATTTTCTGCTCTTAGCAGGCAGGTTCATTACAGTGTTTGCTTACATGGTGTTTTTCCCTGTAGTCCCACCCTCAAACCTTTTCCAGTAACTCAGGTGGCAAAATGATAAGCCCACACAAGGAGAAGATGCAGTGGGAGGAGTGAATATTTCATATCTCTGGTCCCAAGGTGCTGTTGATCCACACAGTGTATCTTCCTTGGCTTGGCCTAATTCATTGTGATGGTTGATACCTGGAGTGACACATCTGTCTGGGGTTAGGCTTACTCTGGTCGACCTCTCCTTCACCACTTGGTCTCCTGTGAATTGCTGTTGTGGCTTCCAAGGGGTTTCTTGCCCAAGTATGTCTTAGCCTGAGCAGTGATTGTAGCTCCCTTCAGAAAACCAGCGAGAGAATTTCAGCAGGCATCTACACTTAGCCGTTTCCTACTGGCAACATGCTACTCTCACTTGTCCACAGTCAATGGCATCTAACTTACTCTACTGCTGAGATTTGGCATCTAACTTATTCTACTGCCCTCCAACTGCAGGTTGCAGTGCTTGAAATGCTGTTGAGGAGAGCATTGTCCTTAGGCAGATGTCTCCTCCACTTTCAGCCCCTTGTCATGTCCCTCATTTTCATTTCCATAGGCCCTTGCTATTTATAATTACTGTATAAAGCACTCTGAGGGTGGTGACTGCTTATTAGAGTAAGCCTGATGGCCTGTTGGCTCCCACGTGCTGCTCAGAGGGGCTAGTTTTGGTTTTGGCACTTGGTCAGAGGAGAGGTGAGGAGCGTGGAGCGCAGGGTGACCTCCAGCATCCTGACCCTGGTGAGGAGGGCTGCCCAGCCTGTAGCACAACAGGAGAGGAGGAGGGGGGAAGCTGCAAGGAAACAGGTGTGTCCTGGCACTGACAGGCAGTGGCATGGGCGTGGTTGATGCACAAAGGTGGCAGTGCTCCAGCCACAGCCATTCAGTTTATGCTTGGCTGTATCTGGTTTTGAGACATCGGGTGTAATTTTGGATACACTGGAGTTTCTGTGATCTCTGGTTGTCTTGGTGACTTTGCAAAAGTTTCAGAGACTCCACAGAATATTTCCATCTCCATAACCCTGATCCCTCCCAGGCTTTGTGCTGGTGACATTATTTGGTACCCCAAGGTAGAGAAACACCCCAAACTGAAATTGTAATTTGGTGCATTTGTAATTGTTCCAGGGGCACTGAGGGGTGATTCTGCTCAGAATCAGAGTACATTTAACAGCCAGGATTTTGGTCCAGTGCCTTGTTCCTGCTTTCCCCTTGGCATGAGTTGAGGTCGAAAAGAAAAACCACAACAACCTCTCCACCTGCCCATCAAAATGAAAGGGGAACATTCTTTCAAGGGTACAGGCCACTAGACCTCACTGCTTTAGTGGGAAAAATTCACTTTGGAGAAATATCCTCAGCACAGACCCTAGTAAGACTTTGAGGACCCTTCTACCTCTTGAGGGACCCCAAAGAGAAATTGCTTGTTGACATACTGAGAATTTATGCAGCCTGAGAGAGCAAGCTCCAAAACCCACACTCCAGAGACAAGGGAAAACCAACTGCTTTCCTCAGAGAACAGATATGTTTAAAAACATCCCCCAATTTCTCCTAGGCTAGTTTTGTTGTAAATCTTGAAATTTTTTAGCTTGCTGGTAAGTTACATAAGTGTGTCTAAGAGAAGATGGTCACAAAAGTGCACTTTGTCAGATTCCAAATTATTAAACTGATTAAATGCATTCCAGTTCATTAAACTGATGTTATTAAACTGCAAAAACTTACTGGTTGTCACCCTGGACATAAGGGACATTAACTGGCAGGCAAATACATATGGATGTTAATGTACATAAGAAATTAAATGGAAGATTATTTTACTGCTTCTAATCCCACTGCCAATTGGAAAACTGTGAAATTAGTCACCCCAGCTCAGAAGCATGAAGTGCATAGCTGGAGGGAATTGAGAAACTGCCTAGGAAACTGAAAAAGTCCCTGGAAAATGTTCCTAAGAGGAAAGATTGAAAAAATTGAAGTTACCTATGGTAAATGGGAAACTGTGGGGTTTGTGATATGAAATACTGAACAATCTAGAGAAAGAAAATAGTGATTTATGAGGTGCCCTGATTGTAATGTGAAAACACTCCAGGAAATTAAGGAGGATTATTTGAAACTGATAATATGAATACCTCTCACATACTGTGATTAATTAGTCCGTGAATCTTGCTTTCAAACTTCAAAGCCCAGCAGTATTCCCAAATGGCTTGGCATTCTTGTGAATAAGACTACCCAGTGTATTTATAGAATGTGTTCAGAAGTTGCAGAGCTTTAAAACCTTGTGGTTTTGTTAAGGCCCATCTCAGTGCAAGGCCTTAACACAGTCAGCTACATGTCTTGTCTGAGACTAATGGTCCAGAAGGTACGCAACAGCTTCAAGAAGGAAGGTGTTCAAATGTGAACATGTCCTATCTGCAAAGATCTGTGAGCCTGCAGTCTTAAAGTGTCTCTTCAGTTGTCTCAAACACCCTTGAAGTGATTAAAGGCAGACTACTCACACAATCATAGGATAGTTTGGGTTGGGAAGGACCCTGGAGTTCCCTTCTCATTCCACACCCCTCCATGGGCAGGGACGCTCCCAGCAGACCAGGTTGCTCAAAGCCCCATCCAACCTGGCCATCCTTTCAGTAGACTTGGTGGGTCTCCTGGAACTCTGACTGCTCTCAGAGTCAAGGATCATCCTTGTTTGCCCTCTTTTTTTTCTTCCTAGTCAGTAGGTCTGTGTGGCCCAACATGATCAGCAGAAGACCTTGGTTAATCCAGGGTTATCAGATTTAGTTTACCCTTAATGCTCTGTTGAGCCCAGTCATTCCAAGCCTAATTAGCACATGAGCTGTCTTGTGGAGTGATATCCTAAAATAAACTGTCCTGAATAGAGCTTTACAAACTGAGCTCAGTTTGGGTTGCCAGCCCCTACAAGGGATATATTTCCCTCTCAGAAGGAAAATATGTGTAATCATTAGGAGTGTCTGGTCTGCTTCATAAGTATTTTATTAAGATTCTGGCTTGCCTTTTGTTAGTTCTGCTGCATGGAAAATATTCTGTTATATAAACTGATGTTGTGGTTTCATCCAGAATCTCTTGAGTTCTGCCTTGCTGCCAGCCATGTGAACATACAAACACACCCACACTTCAGCAGGATACTTGGAGAGAGGTTCGTAATCGGACCAAGGATCTGGGAATACTCTTGTGCTTGAGCAGAATGAAATCTTGGCACTGAAGGTTGGCAAATTGAGTAGAAAATATGATCCTCTCCCTGCCCTAGCCCAAGGACAAGTAATGAAGTTAAATATCCCTATGTTCAAAAGAACTGACAGATAACCACTAGTGTGGCATGTAATTTGGAGTGGAAGGCACTGGTTCAGGAAGTTACAAGCTCTAAAAATTTGCAAGAATTCCAAAAAACAAAAGGGACACTGAGAGATGATTGTATAGTCCTGTAAATTTCGATGGGCAGGTTATGAAACCTGCTGTGCAATGTAAACTACTTCCAAATGAAGGAAGCTGCGTGTGACTGGGTAGTCTCAAAATGGCCCAAGGATTTGTTCCTACATCAGACACTTCTTGTCTCAACATTCCAGGAATAATTCTGCCTTTTTTATTTTTACCCACATTGAACTCTGCTGAAATGAGATTCAGACATCACTGCAGAGGACCTGTTTGTTCAGCTACCTGGCCAAAAATAGGGTCAAGAAATGCATGATCTTAGCAGTAATCAGGCAATTTCCATTTTCAAATATGAGCACTAAACAGTCTTGTCCTCCAGCTGCCTTCAAGAGATTGTAAAATCCAGCCTGGGTCTAAAAGCATTTGGGTATCAGTGTAATTATAATATATATCCATGTATTGATAAATTATCTATATAATGTATTTGTATTGTATCATTACATATATTCATGTTAGTAACAGAATAATATAATATAATATAATATAATATAATATAATATAATATAATATAATATAATATAATATAATATAATATAATATAATATAATATAATATAATATAATATAATATAATATAATATAATATAATATAATATAATATAATATAATATACCAACATGTATATCATATGTGGTCTTAAAGTCCTTCAGAAGGCAAGATAAATTCTATGTATTAATTCCTCAGATGCTGCTTTTATTGGGCTACTGAGCTTTTTTGCTTTGTACTATGCTATCATCCCCAAATCAGGGAGTTGCCAGCCTCCAGACCATTGTGTCTTCCTGCAGAAGCGACGCAGGAAAATGTCTTCCTGTGTATCCAGGCATTTCTTCTGGTCTTGGTAGAGCAGCCTAGGGCTAGGAAGGGTTAAAGTCTCCTGCAGCCTTAGCAGGAGTCAGCTGTTGGTCACAGCTGCTGATTGAAAGACCATTTGGATGTGCAGTGTGGAAGAGGCACATCGAGTGAAAGCAGGCTGCTGCTGGGATGTGCTCTGTTTGTGCCTGATTTTGGCGCTCCTGATTTGTTTGCACGCAGTGTGCATTAAATTCCGTGTAGGATTGCATCATTTAATGCAGCTTGGCAGATGCAGGCATTCAGGCTGCCTGGCAGACCCGATGTCCATCACTCCTGGGTGATGCCGTACCTGCGCTGCTTCTCCTGTTCACTGGGGTGTGGCAGCAAACCATTGCAACACAGCTGTGTTCCTGTCTTAAAATAATCCTGCTGGCACTTTTTGACATTTCTAGCTGCTTTATTTACCATGACTTGTGGGGTGATTTTTTGTTATTCCAAGAGCTTGGCCTGGCTGTGGTTTTACTTGACTCCCCTGTAGCACTTTCGCTGTCAGTTCTGTTTCTTCTGTTGAGCTGCATGAGGTTGTACAGCTTTAACCTGCCATCCCAGAAATGTTTGTTTTTCACTTGAGAGTGATTCCTACATATGTGGCGCTTTGGGCTGAAGAGACAGTAAACATAATTTTACAGCCTCTTTTTACAGAGTTATTTTAAGGCTGAGTTCTTTATTTGTCAGGCTTTTTCAAGTGGTCACTAATGCTTTTGTCTTGCAGGGAGAGTTTTTGTTCTTGCAGGGATTGTTTTGCAGCTGTGATTCCTGCAGTCTGGACAGAAGTGCAATGCCAGTTTTAATCTGCACAGAAAGGAAGGTAGGGAAGATACAAAGCCACAGAGTGGCTGGAATCTGTGTGGATGTGCTGATCTGTACTGCAGCAAGACCTTGTTCACAGTGAAGACAGACTTTCTTTGTCCGTTTTAGGACTTAGCTTGTCTTTTTTCCCCACGTCATGAAGATGGGAAGATACTTGAGGTAGAGCTGGCCTTGTGTGCTTTTTTTTTGTGCAGATGAAGATTGCTCCTGAAATTATCCTCCCATAAGCTTTGGATAAGTAGGTCATCTGCTTTGCCATGGTCTGGCCAACACTGTGTTGTCTGAAGCCAGATTCCAGTAAGGGTTAGGGAAGTGATATGTCACTTCTCTTTGAGAGGTCTTTCCAAAGCGTGGTGCAGGGCTGTGTGAACTGACAGATGCAAGAAACCAAGGTGACCACAACCCACAGCTGCAGTGCAAAGAGTAGATTTATCCTGTCACCTCGCTGGCTGGAAGGTTTCAGAAACAGATGGGGACACATACCCTGCTGAGCTTACTCTATCTTAGCAGGGACCAAAAGCTCATGGGCCTGTTTCTGGGCCTCCACATCTCAAAGGGCCTGGTCCATGTGCAGTGTTTCACAGTTCTGTGCTTTCTGTAACCTCCAAGCTTCTTATCTCTCTTTGTCCCAGTGGGGAGACCCAAGTGTGTGAAGAATGAAGTTTAAATCATTCAGACAGCATTCTGTTGTCTTCTACAGAAATTCCATTTCACCAGACAGACAGAAAACAACACAAAGCAAACACAATACTTGAAATTTCCCACAGTGAATAGTCTTAGCATCCCCCAGCTGCCAGGTTGCCTTGAGTGACAACAATTCTGTTTTTCGTCTTCACTATTTTTCCACTTTCAAGCCTTTTTTCCCTGCAGTGGTGTGATTCTTGGGGTGCTCTGTGCAGGGCCAGGAGTTGGATTTGATAATCCTGACAGGTCCCTTTTAACTCAGCATATTCTATGATTCTGTGATTCTAATTAGAGGGATGCTACATATCCCCAGCAAGCCCAGAAATCTCCAGTGCTGTTGAGACTTTTGTGTCCTCTCCATTTCTTGATGTCATCTCAGGAGCCTTCACCCTGCTGTGGACACCTGAATAAGAGCAGCTGCCCATTCACCATTGCATGTAGCCCTGTGACAGACTTAGGGAACAGTTTTGCCACCCTGTGCAGGCACCGGTCAGGGAGCTGGCCTTGCTTCCCGAAGCCGAGATGAGTTTGATGCCTGACTCCCTCAGCCAAACACTCCATTCCCTTCCTCCTCTGGCTGCCGTGGTGGAGAGTTTTGGGCTCACAGCTCCTAGGCATATAAGGTGGTGGGAAAACCTTCAGTCCAGACTTTTAGGAGCTTTTACTCAGGTTCACCCACAGCTGATGGCTGTGGTTTTGTCACCAGTCAGCTGCAGCTGCTGGGTTGTGGGGTCCTCAGTTGGGCAGGTCAGTAGAAGGAGCACAGTGATGGGGCAACCAGCTGGAAGCCCTGCTTTGCACAAATCATAGAAGCACACCATGGCTTCTATGGTTGGAAGGGACCTTAAAGGTCACCCAGTTCTGTCCCCTTTGCCATGGACAGGGAAGCCACTGGACAGGTCAGGATCACTAAGGCCTGACCAAAGCTGTGCAGTTAGGGAGGGGTAGTCTTGGCAACTTTGAATACTGAGTGTGCCCAGAAATTTCGTACACTTAAAAGATTTTCTTTCTTTCTCTGTGGGTTCTTGGGTACTCTGGTGACCCTGCAAAACCCAGTCTCCAGCATCCAGTCAGATCTGTGCTTCAAAATGGAACTGTGTGATTTCTGCTGTTGTAAGATCTTCAGGAAGCTTTCAGAATGCTCAGGCAAAAAGATGCTATGCAAGCATAGTCCCTCCTGCTGTACTGCTGCTGCTACTAGAGAGTCTGTGATAAGAAAGGATTTACTGTGTCTGCAGTTTAATTCATTAGCAATTTCTGTGTGATATGAACAGCTAGAAACATCAGTCTTTTTCTTCTCTGCGGATTTGCATAAAGTAATTAGGAGCATATGTGCTGGGGGCTGGGGCCGGGAGATGGAGGAGGAGGAGCAGGTTCCATCCCAGAGCACCTCAGTGGATGCTCTGAGTCATGGCCTGTAAATGGCTCTTGCCGGGTGCCACATGCCAGATGATGAGTCACAGAGCGAGGGAGCACAGAAGAGGGAGAAACTGGTTGGGTCACTGTCCTGGCTCCTATATTAGCTGCTATGGATCTGCTGCTTGAGCTGTTTCTGATGTCTTGTGTAACTCTAAATGCACAGAGCAGCTGGGGTTTCTTGTCCTCTGGCTGGGAGGGAATACCTGCCTCACACTGCTTGTGTCACCATCAGCAACACACACACGACACCCATTGCTTAGTTTTGTGTGTGCTGGTAACCCCTGGCCCGTGCAGCTCCTTTCTGCCAGCAGCACAAGGGCTGTGACTGACCATCACGTGCTGTGGTTTCCATTTGGAACACATCATAATCCCATATAGTTCTGGGATGTAATGATACATTAATCATGGGCTTAGTCAGGCTGTCCTGGAAACCACTGGAAAAAGCCCTGGCCAAGGCAGGGCTTTGTGGAAAGAAAAGGGAAGTGGTCTTTTCAGGAATCACTGCACAGCATTATAAGAGGGATCAGCCTGAGCAGAGGCAGAAGTTTAGGAATTATTTAGTCTTTCTATTTTTCTGCAGCTCCCTTTAAACATAAAGTGCTGGAATATTCCCGCTGGGAGCATGCAGACCACCCTGACTATGCTCCTTGTCCCCTAAGGCAGGGAAGGAGAGCAGGAGGTTTAGGATGAATTAAACAATAAACATTTCCTTTTACACCTCTTTTTCTTTTTTTTTTTTCATGAAACTCACTGGATGATTTAATAAAGCACTTAATGAAGGTGTGAATTTGATAGAGATGTATTAGCTGGCAAGTAAAAAACAGGTGTCCAAATAAATACCACTAAATAGACTCATCCTGCACAGGCTTCCTCACCTCCTCCCTCTGCTTACACATTCCCATGGTTCAGGCCCATCCCCAGGCCACTCACCCTGAACCACTCATCCTCTTCTCTGATGCTGCTGCCTGAATGCCCTCCAGTTTTCTGGAATCTTCCTAACGAATTCTTGTTTAAAACCATCCAGTACTTTCTGGCAGCTTTTGTAGTGGCAGAGCTGGGACAGGGATGAACTGCAGCATTGGTGAAGGATGCAGTGAGCCCTGAGATCTCCCATACTGTTTGAAGGGTGGTTTTCAGTTTGGATCAATCTCCCAGCCCTTTTGCCTAGAGGTAGACATGCAGGGAGTAAACTGAAAATATCTCTCCCATGGAGGAAAGAGGAGATGTCTGTATTGTGCCTTTGTCTGCACGATCACACAAACGGTTGCTTTTTGCAGCATTGCTACTTGTGCTTGTTTTGTAGGGCTGTGAGGTTTCTTCAGGCATGTTAATGCAAATGCATTGTAGGAGTCAGGGCTTCACATGGAACAACCCTCAAAGAACAGGCAGCTCTAATACAAAAGAATTTTTTCTGCTTCTTCTGTGAAACTGAATGCCTAGCTTTTAACCCTGTTTTTGCATATTTCACCCTTGAATGACATGATGAATTTTGGTCTGCCTGAGGAAGGTGATGATGACAGTGAAACCAAAGCCATACAGAAGGAGTCAGCAATAACCCTCACAGTTAAAGGTTTCCTTTGGACACTCAATTTCATGGATGAAGTGACTGAGGTTTGTAGAAACAATAATCTGTTCAGAAAAGCCATCCTCCAAAAAGCCAGCATTGCCTCCAGCTGACAGTTCTGACGATGCTGTGCTTGCTTCCTCATTCTCTGTGCTCTATGTGCAGTCTTTTTACATTAAAATCACATTTATCTCTCATATCTCTGCCTGCCTCCTCCAATACATTACATTTTAGGAGGAAGCCTGTGTTACCTTGAGCTGAACCCTGTTGCCCCATGTATGTGCAGGGGACAGCTCTGAGCAGAGCAGGGTATTAAGGGTTCAGCTCTAGAACTCCCAAAATTGTGGCTGGAGCCATAACAAGTATCAGAGAATGCCTGGAGGTGTGCAGCCACCACACATAACTTGTCAGCCCTTGGAGGCAATTGCAGCCAGGTCTGGTGCCTTCTGCATCTTCCCAGCAGTGTTGCAGAGGCAGGAGTTGGTACCCGAGGCTGAGGAGCCGTGAAGCTGTACCAGCCACCTTTGAATTAGCACAGTGTCCTCAGTCTTAGGGGTGTGACAGGAGAGGGATTTGAGGGCCCCTGTGTGGGGGTCAGCAAGGACTGAAAAGGCATGGCATGCAGAGCGCCCAAAGGATTCTGCATGCTCCTGTTACCTGCAGCATGCAGCCTCCTCTCTGAGGCTCAGGCATGACCTGATAGGCAGCTCTCAGATCAGTGCTGAACCATCCTTTGCTGCGCAGCACTCACCTGCTTTTTACCTAGAGCTTTGCTGCAGCTAAGGAGTTTTTGTTGTGTGTATTTATTTCTGTGGGGGAACAATCATTCATGAGCAATTCTGTACCAAATGCAGGCATCTCAGAAAAAGCTGTTTTCCCTGCTCTGTATTATCCTGTTTGGAATAAAGCATCCACAATGTGGCCCTCACCTTCTCCAGGTAACCATTAGCACCTCAAGGAAGAGCTCCCTGAATAAACAACCCATATCTGCCATGTTGCAGCAGATGGTGTCAGTATGGAGAAGGCAAGAATTCTGACATCTGAAAATAAAATGGCTGATGTATAGGCGTGTCTAGAGTCGTGGTGCTCCCTGCATGTCTCCCTGCCTTGCACGGCTATTACACCGTGCCCTAGGCAGGAATCAGTGCTGGATGCTGTGTTTGCTCTCGTGTGTGAAGCATTGAGCAGGATTCATGACAGCAATAAGAAGAATTAACTGATTTGGCAAAAAATGTTCAGGTATGAACTGCCTAACCACATATGTAAATTTCCTGTTGCAAAAGTGAAGTGAGGGCTTCATGAAGAAGTGATCAAAACCAGCAAGATCTGAAACTGGTCTGCTTGCTGCATTTTATTCCCCAACATCAATCCCAGTGTAGCAGACTCTGAGTAGGAAGAGGAAGAATGCTTCTGCAGTTTTCCAGAATAAGGAAGGGTCAACTAATGGGAGGATTCTGTGGTGTTGGGAACTGAAGAATCCCTCTGGTGGCAGTGCCATTGCCAACCTCCCTGCACCCCTAAGTCCAGAGGAAACCAGGAGAGGTTGCAGGGCAGAGAAAAGGAGTAGCTATGGTACAAAATGTCGTGCCTATCTCTATGGATGCCATCAGAATGTCTCCTGGCAGGAGCTGTCTGTATGTCACCTGTGATCCTGCACCTCGGAGCCTGGCGCTGGAAGCAGGTCATGGGTGAGGGCAGCATGGGCATCTGTCTGCTGCAGGGTCTCTGCTGGACAGTGAACTGCAGCCCTCCGGGGAGCCTGTGCTGCTGCTGGAGCCAGAGAGCTGGGCAGAGCCCTGTGTTGCAGCCAGAGCGCCGGAGAGACAGATGGGAAATGGCTTCATGTCAGCGCTGACATTTCGCCGTCAAATGTCAAAGTGTGTCTGTGCGAGCCTGTCCTCCCACAGCAGCTTCTGTGCTGACGTGAATTGTGTGCTGCTCAGCAGGGCCTGTCAGCAGATGGGTGCTGGTGCTGGGAGCCTGCTTCAAGCAACCATTTCCTAGAGGCAGCAGAGACCTGGTGCTTCAGCAACAAAGTGCGCTGCCATCCCGGTCTGTATCTACAAAATGATGCTGTTCAGGTGGTTGCATTGTGGCAGCACTTGAAATACAGCAAAGCCTGGTGGAGGGATGTGATGTGAGCATTACAATCAGACACAACAGCAGGAACAAAGGTGGGGTGAACTACATGAGAAGATAGGCACTGAGAGACCAGCTTTTTACCCAAAATGCTTGTGACGTGGGAGTGGGAGGACAGGATAGGCTCCTGCTGAATGCAATAGAAATAAACTCAGATAAACTCAGAGCTCCCGCTGTTCCATCAGTGGTGCACAGGGTCCAAATTGAGGCAGGAACACCCTTCCAGCAAGAGTGTCTATGTGTGTGTGTGTGTGTGAGTGTGTGTGTGTGTGCCCTCAAGTCAGGAGCTGCTGTTATCCACAGTGGGTCTTGAGCAATGGGGTCTTAGGAATCCTTGATGAAGAAAATCTGTCCCCCAGGATCTGGGCTGAGTAGACATCAGCCTCTGTGGCAGCAGCTGTGGGAAAGAGCCAAAGGTGTGTAAGACTTTGGCTTGTAAGGCAAAAGCTTTTACACCCCTGAAAGATTTTTACAGCTTTTACTCCCCTGAAAGGTGTAACACAGGTGTTTACACACCTGAAAGGGGTGTAAAGGCTAATAGAGGTTTTAGGGAGACTACAGATGAGGGGGAGTTTAGTGTTGCACAGTTGGATATCCACCACCTGGTCCAAGTGGTCCTCTCTTCCTCAGAGCCTAAAACTGGATGAGACATCCCAGGAGAAGCAGACATGTAGGAGAGTGTTCCCGCCATGTAAGACTCTGGTGCCATCTACCAGAAGGCCTGTCTGTTCTCTAACTTTTGCATTATTGGATGTTTACTGCAAACATTAGCTCTGTATCCCTCTTTCTGTTTTTATTTCCTGCCAGCATCATCCTGTGTCTGTGAGAAACACTGCTGTGCGTGGGAGGAAAGTATTTCTTTTGATCATTTTTATAATCTTCTAATTGCTATTCTTACACCTTGAAAGAAGTGAAGTTCCTGATGTTTCTGTGTAGCTGTCTCTTTGCTCATACTCTTGTTCTAACTTCATTTAACCCACATTTCTCACTTTCCCTTCTGTGCTCCCACGTGCCTTTGCAGGTCTGCTCCAAATCCATTATCACCCCGCAGTAACAAATGCTGAGGTGAGGTAAGGTAGGCAAAAGCCACTGTGAATACCACTTTCTGGAGCCTGAAGGCCAGTGGTGGGAGCCCTGGAGTCCAGAGCAATCCCAGGATACCAGGATGCAATTTTCAGGGTGCAGTGATCACTGGGGATGCCTGGATGAGTTATGGGATGTGTAATGCTGACAGAGGGTGCCTGGGCCAAGGTTTTCAGAACAAGTGGTTGATCTGTGAGAGTATTAGGTCATTTTTTAATCTTTCAGACTCATCCTGGATCACTGCTCTCTTTTGTGGTTTCTCCCTCTCCTTGCTGCCTTAGCTGCCTGCTGATGCACTTGTCTCTGTTGGATTATCTGATCTGTAGAAGGGAAGGCAAGAGGAAAACCCCCTCCAGACTTGTGCTGGAGGTGCTTGTAGGCTGGACCTTGGGGTTAGGTGAGGCGGGAGAACTGGGTTTGTCTTGTGCTCTCCCAAGTCAAGCACTGGTGAACATCTACAAGATGAAGAGAGACTTTTGATATGAGCAGAGAGTGATGGGACAAGAGGGAAAAGCTTTAAACTGAAGGATGGCATGTTTAGATTAGATATTAAGAAGAAATTCCTTACTGTGAGGGTGGAGAGGCACTGGAACGGGTTACTCAGAAATTGGCCCATCCCTGGAAGTGCTCAAGGCCAGATTGGATGGGGCTTTGAGTAGCCTGGTCCTATGAGGGTTGGAACAAGATTTTCTTTAAGGTCTCTTCAGCTCAAACCATTTTGTTATTCCTCTGGCTCTGTAAGAACCTGCTATTTTGTGAACACAGGGAGGATGGGGCTCTCAGTGCCCTGCCTGTGCTGTGCCCTGCCTGTGTGGCTCCTGGGACTGTGGCAGTCACACTGTTGTGAAGTGCAGCAGGTAATAAGCAGGTAAAAGACACAGATACTGTGGCAGAGATATATTATCCCTCCCAGACCACAGTAGAGACCAGTTTGAGCTGAGGTTTCACCATCAGCCAAAGGTCAGCAAAAGTCAGTGTGCTGTATGGGACCTATTTGACCAATGCCAGTGGCTCCCCATGGTCCCACTGAGGTCATCCACTCCTTTTCACTGGGGAAATCCTTGTGTACATAAGTGGTTGCATATTTTGGCATGTCCCCCTGGCACCATTAAAAGGGCTCAGGACCTCATGGAGTCTCCTGGATTTTGGAAAGGAATGACTGTTGCTGCTTTTATATTCCAGTCTGCTCCTCTTTCCAGTCTCTTCCGGGACATTTGTGTGTGTCTGTTGCAAGACCTTGCCATGTTTGGTTCTTGAAGGAAAGTTCAATGTACCTAAAAGGAAGCAAAGAACAAAGCACTGTTCAATCCAGTGTGAGAAGATAGACTGCTCTCACCAGAGTGCAGTGCTTCCCTTCAGACCCTGTGCGGTGTTCCTGTGAGCACACAGTGCCATCTGCAGTTTGAGGTCTTTGTTTGGCCCAAATCCTGTGCAGCCCTTTGGCCTCTTGACTGAAATCAGTTACTCTCTTCAGGTATCTTTGAGAGGGGTCAGGTGAAATCACAAATGTTGTCCCAGGAGCCCGCATGGAGGGTGACGTGTTTTACTTTGTGATGGTTTGTTTCCTAGAAGAAGGATCTTGTGCTCAGGGACTTGTGCTGACAAGGAGCCAGTATGTTTGTTCCTTGTCAACACATGAAATCTTCAGTCAAACCAAGGATGCTTTAAATAGCCACTGCCTTTCCTGAGAGGTGACTTCCTCTGTGATTTTGTCTCTCTGTAGGTATCTGAACTCCCTCATGAGAAGTGTCCTCCCTGCCTCTCATGTGCAGCCCTACCTGTTCATGGGTGGTACCAGCTTCACTGATGCCCTGAAGAGTATTCCTCACCATGGATAGTCCACCCAAACTGACTGGTGAGACGCTGATTGTCCATCACATTCCCCTGGTGCATTGCCAGGTCCCCGATAGACAGTGCTGCTCCATGAGCAAAAGGACCAACCCCTTCTGCCAGCCAGAGCTCAGCATTACACGGACCTCTGCCCTTCCAGACAGAGACCTCTCACAGACTGACTCCTTGGTGTACAGCAGCTTTCTCCAGACCTCTGAAACCTCAGCAGAGGCCTCAGATCACAAAGAAAGAAAAGCAAGGGATCTGATTGTCCCTAGCGTCAGTAAGCGACACAACCCTTTCCTGCTGAGTGAGGGTGAAGACCTCAGTATTTTTGGGGATGACTTGGGTCAAAAATCTTTCCACCTTCACAACTCACTCGTTGATGGCAAGCCTCCCTTCAGTCTGCAGGATCTGGCCTTGCCCCCTTTCCACCTCCACGACTCCAACCACATTGTGAAATCTTGGAACATGGCCAGCCGGTCTGGTGTGGTGGACGGGCAGGAGGACAAACTCGGCAGTGACGACATCCAGAAGAGGAACAATGCAAACAGGTGCCATCAGGCCTCGGAGCGCATGGAGCTGGATGAATGCAGCTGCCATCGTGGCAGCTCCTCCAACTTCTCCTTTGACAGTGGTGACCAGGAGTGGAACCAGAACATGGGTGAACCACTGAGGAATCAGGATGCCCTGCACAGGACATGCAGTTGTTCCAGCTCAGAGATCCAGCACTGCCGCTGCTACAGTTCATCAAGTCAGTCTGAAGTGATTGACCAACAGATGGGCTACATCAGTGACTCTTCTTGCAACAGTTCTGATGGGGTCCTGGTGAACTTCAGTGCTCTCTACAACAAAATGAATGGTCAGCCTCAGTCCAACCTGAATTCAGCTAACCTGTCCTGTGACTCTTCCTTCTGCAGCCACTCAGACACAGGAGCTTTTTACCTGGATTTACACTCATCACCCACTGAATCCAAGATGTCTTGCGAGTCGCATAATCCAGAAAGTTCAGGAAAGGTGTGTGGGTGTCAACACTCCTCCTCACCTGTCCTTGATGCCAACTGCAATTCCTACCACCTTCACTGTGAGCCTTGCACATCGGAGAGCTCAGACCTCACTGCCTGCTTCCAGAGCCAAGCACGGCTTGTTGTGGCTACTCAGAATTACTATAAGTTAGTCACGTGTGACTTGTCTTCCCAGTCATCCCCCAGCCCTGCAGGATCTTCCATAACTAGCTGCTCAGAAGACCAGACCAAGGCTAGCCCAGCCCAGCCCACAGAATACTATCTGTTCAGAAGGCCCGATCTGAGACAAGAAGGCAATGTAGAGTGCAGTGAAGAGGAGCCAAAGGGAGAATCCAACCAGAACATGATTGAGGGTCAGGTCTATGTCAATGTGTCACCACCGAACCTCAACACAAGCCGGCAGCGCTCCAGGAGCTACGATCAGAACCTGGACCGGAGTCCTGGCAGCAGGCTGGGCTCCCTGGAGCGCATGGTGAGCTGCCCAGTCAAGCTGAGTGAGAGTCCAGCCATACCCATTCAGAGCTCTCCCCCCAAGAGGGTGACATCGTTCGCTGAGCTGGCTAAAGGACGGAAGAAGAACGGCACCTCCCCACCGCACCGCTCCGGCGGTGACTCCTCCCTGGAGTTCTCTCCCATCCCTGAGACTCAGCGGGACTGCCCAACCTTCCTTGAAGAAAGAGCTCGGCGCAGCCAGAGTCTTCCACCTATGCCCTTCATCCATGGCCTGAACCGGAGCTGCGAGGGCTTCTGTTTGAATCATGCCTTTGGAGACAGCCAGGCTTTGTGTTCCACCAAAGACTCCGTCTCCAGTGAGAAGGTCCCCAGTGGGCATGGGGCAGGTGAGCAAGCCTCTCTCTCCCTGCTGACGGAGGCAGATGCCAGCTTCTCGGGTGGCTCTGCCAGTGGCCACGGACAAAAAGATGTTAGAGCCCGAGCAGACGGTAAGGAGCCAAACAAGGCAGAAGGGAGAAGTAAAAAGGAAAGGCAGCTCATTGGGATATGAGGGGAGCAGCAGGGAAACCTGCATGGTGATAAGAGACCAGTGTTGGGGCAGTTTGGTTCCTGGTCTGCCAGACCCTGGGACAAAGCCTTGCTGTGCTTTGTCACAGAAGACTTTCAAGTCTCATATCAGGGCAAGTGTCTAGTCCTTGTATTTGTAAAGCTTCCTGAGGGTTTGTTCATATCTCTCACATTGTGTTAGCAAGGACATGGCATTAATACTGAGAGAGTGTGCAGCTTGAAGGGTTGTATCCCTTCTAGGGCATTTACTGTGCTGGAATATCCTGGTCATGTTCATCTCTGCTGGAATATCCTGGTCATGTCTCCCACAGTGCTGTGGATTTGTGCAGCAAAGGTTCCCAGGGGGAGCCGCTGTCACAGTTGCCTCTGTGGGGAAGCTGTAATATGTGAGTTGTATTCCACCTTGATATTGCTGTCACTTGTTCTCATGGGGAAGCTGTGTGACATTCCCTTTGGAAGTATGGCCATTTCTCCAGCACTGTGGGAGACTTCTGTCTCTGCCCCTGGCAGATATTATACCTGCTTCACAGGTAAAAGCCCTTCTAAAATGCCGGTAACTAGACCACTGCAGTAAATAGCCCCTATTATGTCAAAAAATTCTTGTGCCTTAACAGACTGTTTCCACTTAATGTTCCGAAAATATCTAGCAGGGGGTGAGAACATGTGGTTTATTGCCATGGCAGAGGCAGGAGAGATTTTGTCCTTTGGAGTAAAAGGATTTTAGTTATTATCCTATTTGCTTATTGAGCCTTGAATGTGTGCTTGGTGTGGGATGGCAGTGAAAGCAGGTCTCTGCTGGGGGAGGGCAGCATGGCTTAGATTCAGAGGGAGGGCTTGGAAGGAGCAGGCCCTGCTCAGGGAAGAGGGGGCAGACAGGAGCTTTCAGGATAAAATGTCCCAGCAGTTGCTGCCCACCACACCAGTGGGGTCCCCCCTTCTGCACTGTGACAGCAAGGCAGACATCAGGGCTGGGCAGAAAGCTCCTGCCTGCAGCTGGAGATGGAGGCACATCTGCTGTGCTGCAGAGCAGCGTGCAAGCCTAGAGGCTCTCTGAGGGGCTAGAGGGAAAGCAAGCCCTGCTAAAAGCTGGCTACAGGGAGAAAAGTCTGGAATACCCTGCAGGCAGCTTGTATACCAGGGCTGATCAAGGATCTCAGTCAGCCCCACATACAGACCCAGTGCTGCGTGTTTTGCACTGAATGCACAGTGTGTCACACTTCAGATGTGTGCCTCAGGATATTTGTGGCTCCACCAGGAGCTGGAGGCATGTAGATCAGCCCACCACACTCCCTCAGGACCTCCTAACACATCATTTGTGGAGCAGGCTGGCACTTTCCAGGGTTGGAGGTGGAATGTTGGGAATGTCCTGTTTAGGTCTGGCGGAGGCATGAAGGATGAAGGAAGCTCTGTGTTCCAAAGTGGGGGCAGTTACAGTGAAAAGAATAGGGAGGGAGAAAGGGAAGCAAGCAGCCTTTGCTACAGCACCAGTATATTGTGATGCAAGATGCAGAGCTGCAGTGCTATTGCATGTAACGCTTATGCTGGGCTATGCAAGTCCACAGTGCATGTGGGAGGGGACAGTCCTTTGGGATGAGAAATCTGACTCTACTACAAAGTGTTGGGCCTTGACTTTGTGGTACTGCTTGGGCAGAGGCAGCTCAAGGGCAGGCACCTGATCCCATGGCTTCGTGCAAGAGATTGGGAAAGGATATGAATCTGGTGACCCTACCAGGACAGACAAGGTCCTGGTGCGGTGCTGTGCTCTTCCAAACATCTGGAACTCTGCACTTGGGGCCACATGTCTTTTATCTTGCCAGCCCTTGATGTGTGCAACCAGTTCAGACTTGAACCACTCTGTAACTGGTCTCTTGCTCATCCTCTTCCTCCTGCAACAGACAGCTCATTCCCTTTTTGCCTGTATTCTGCTTGGCTGAGGATGATTGTTACTCTGCCCATTCCTTACCCTTTCTTCCCCTTTCTCTCCCTGAAGGTGGTGGCACAGACAGCAAGCCTGTGGTACGCTACAGCAAGGACCAGCGTCCCACAACTCTGCCTATCCAGCCCTTTGTTTTTCAGCACCACTTCAGCAAGCCACCCAAGGCACGTGCCCTGCACAGCCATTTTGCCTCCAGTCTTTCCCAGCTCTACAACTTGTCCAGCAACCGGCCTGCCAGCCAGCAGATCTCCACGTCCCAGTGCTCAGCCTTGGCCACCTCGGCAGAGCAGGTGGCGGGGAGCCAGGCCCATGGCACGCTCGTGACCCAGCAGCGCTCAGCAGACGGAGCTGCCTCGCGCGGCGATGGGGGCATCAAGAAGCCTGGCCCCGAAACAACCCGTCCGTCCCCGCTGGGCAGCTACTCCCCCGTGCGGTGCAACGTGCCTTTCTTCCAAAGCGTGGACTCCTCTTCCTCGCCCACCTCTGAGAGAGCTGAAGACAGCCAGCCCCCCAGAAGCAGGTCCTGCCCCATCTCTGCTAACCTGCTTCCCACGAGGTCATCTCCTGCTGTCAGTGCCATGCAGCCCTCCAAAGCCACCAAAGCTGACACTCTGAGGCAAAAGGAGAACCCCAAGCTGATTCCCAAGAAGGAGGCCCCGCTTGAGCCAAGCCCACCACTCTCTGAATACCGACTCCACAGTGGGTCGCTTCCGCCCCTCTCGGTGGGTGGCATGTCCATGAGCAGAGTAGGAGGCCATGCAGATTCACACTGGAGAAGTGGCAGTGAGACCAGCAGCTCTGGTCCCCTGAGCAGCATGGGAATACGGCCTGTCAATGGTAGGTACCCATCCTCCAGGACCTGCTAGTCTGGAGCATCTACAGCTCCCTGTAGCTCTGTCTGCTCCCTATAGTGTCACCATTTCCTGTAGCCACAGACCAGGATAAAAGTGCATCTGGATGCTGCAGGAAGACCTGCAATAAGAGCATGTCCCTCCAGTCCCACAGCTCCTACACTGTGTCTCCAGAGAGTGCAGTGTGGGCTGCTAGTCTTATAGGACCCCATGCCAGGTGCTTGCACCCCGAACCTGCTGCCTCTGTGCCTGCATCCACAAGGGCACCCAAGCTCGTGCCCTGCTTTGCCAGGCAGTGGCATCCACTTGTCTCCATGTGCGTGTGCTAATGTCCTGAAATGCTGCTGGACCTCTGAGTAATGTGCTGTCTCTCTTTCTCTGTCCTCCATCTTTCTCTTGCTCTCCCTTCCTGTTTCCCCTCCGCATCCTCCCGTGTGCTCTCGTCATCCTGTCTGGTGCTCACTGCCCGCGGCATCCCAGCGAACCACCTCTCCCCCCAAGCGCTGAAGTGGCGGGAGTACAGGCGGAGGAACCCCCTGGGTCTGGACCGCGTTTCAGGGCTGCCCAGCTTAGCGGGCAGCCTGGACAGGAGGCAGCAAGAGCCTCGGCTGAACCGGGGCAACCCCATCTTTGAGCTCCCTGGCGCTCTCAGCACCAGCCATTTCCACTGCAAGCTGAACGGTGCGCACCACCTTTCTGCCGGGGGGTCTTGGAGGGAGGTCACCTTGGGACTCAGTTTCCTTGAGGCTCAGGTTAAGCTTGGATTCATCACTGCTGTGCTTGCTCAGAGCAGGAGGGGCGATGCATCTCTTCGCAGTGAGGCTGAAGGGTTCAAGAGGAAGGTGAAAATTGCCTCACTCATTCAAATCTTTGTGGGGCCTTCCTTCTCCATGAGGTGAGAGCAGTCAGGTCCAGCTCTGAGCTGAGTTGAAGGGCAGAGTGAATGGCCCAAGAGCCTGCTTAGACCCCAGTAAGTGCTCCTGGACTTGGAGCACTTACTGGGGTCTAACCACCACTAACTTGGTGGTTAGCTTGTAGTTTCTCTCACGCAGGAGTTTGGGCCCTTGGAGATCTCAGATCTGTGCCCCATGGTGCCTGACCATCCAGCTTGACAATGTGCTGGGTGCTGAGCTGTAGATTTCATGAGGCAGCTGACAACACTTAAGACCTTCCCAGGACTCTGTCTTCTGCAGGCTTTGCCCTTAAGGTCTTCCCTGTCCTCCAAAACCTTGCAGGAAGGGCTGACAGGGGCAGGCTGCTTTTGACTGAACCTCTGACGCTTCTGTGGGGAGAACAGTGTGGTCTGTCTGTGGGAAGAAGAGCATTCTACAGGCTAGCCTCAAGCCATGGAGGGAATTCCTCAAAGCCTTATGCCTCACTCCACCAAACCAAACAGTTTCTCCATCTTTCAAGGGAAAATGCATAGCACAGAGTCAAACAAACAGAAGTCAAGCACATGGAGAACTCCTGTGTATGTCACCCTTTGAAAACAGAGGCCATCCCAGAGAACAGACAGCAAACATGCAGGTTGTTGTCTGTGGATGCCTGTGTGCCACAAGTAATGATTTTCTCTGTGCTGACTTCTGACCCTGCTTGCAGCAGCAAGGGAAGTCTGGTGCAGCAAGGTTTCCCTTAGCCCTAGCCCATGGGAGTGAACCTCCCACAGCATCTTCCAGAACCTGTGGGCTCCCAGTCAAGCTGGAGGTGGTATTGGGTAGGCTGTGGGGATCAGCTGTGCAGGCACACTTTGCAAACCACTGCTGGGGTAGCCACAAGCCTGTAGCCTTGCTGTCCCAGCAGAGGACAGGTGGCATGAAAACTGCTGCTTGGGTGTGTGGGACTGGGGCTGATTCTTGTCCCCTCTGTCTTATCCCTGCAGGGCAGTCTATGAGGCAACTCCAGCTTACCTACAATGACTTTTTCCCTGACTACTTCTCGCTAGCGGAGAAACCTCCTGCTGAGTTCTGCCTCTCCCCAGATGGCAACACAGAGTCCATCTCCATCGACTTGCTGCAGAAGAAGGGTGAGTCCAACCATCTCTGGTGGACCATGTAATGTGCCATGGAGTGTGCTTGAGCTGCTTCTCCCAGGAAATGTGATTAGAAAGGATCTTAGGTGCACAAGAATGGGCAGAGAGAGCAGACAGCACAGGAGTGTGACCCTAAGGCAGGGCATGCTGCCACCCCAGGCTCTGTGTACAAAGGTAAACCTGTGTGTATCTGTATGATGTTGCAATGTGCTAACCTGAGATTTTGTAATTTAGGTTAAAAGTCTGTTCAGTCCTACATAAGTAGTATAAAATTGTATCAATTATATAAAAAGGTGGGAGAAAAGACTCCAAAGCAGGGCAGGATATGGCTGTGGTGGGATCCATGCAAGGGGCAGGGCTGGCAGGACTTGAAAGCTGATTTGTTACCATTTCAGAGGCAAGGGATGTGCAGAAAGGTTCCCATGCCTTTGCCAGCTATGTGCTCATGATTACCAGGTGGCAGCTTTCTCTTCTGTTTCAGTTCTGTTCTCACATTATCCTGGTGCAGGTGACAGATTATACACCACTGGCTTGATACTGAAAGTCATGACAGAACCTGCCAAATGCAAGGCTTCTGCCCTGCCAGCCTGTGGCATCAAGGCAGCAAAAGACACATTGCCTCAGATCCCATCTCTGCTGCCTCAGGCATGGGGCGTGGAGGTGACCCTTGGGAATATTGACAGGTTGTCCTACTGGCAGCCTGATAGGTGAGTGCTGGAGCCAGCAGGAAGAGTTTTGGTGAGGATTTAGGAGAGTCTCTGCATGGTTTTTGGCAGAGAGGGCTTGTGTGTAGACATGGGCTTGTAGTGCCCCTATATCTGATTATTTCCAGGAGTGTTTTGCAGAGTCCATCCCAGCAGCCCCTCAGCTCTTCGACCTGTTGTTTTCCACTAGGTCTTGTGAAGGCTATCAACACTGCTGTTGACCTGATTGTGGCTCACTTTGGAACCAGCAGGGATCCAGGGGTGAAGGTATGTCTTGCATCCAACTCCATTCTGGGTGGCACAGAGAGTAGAGAGCAAGATTGCCTCTCCATTCTCTTCTAGTCAAAAACTACAGGTTATCTAACAAAGGCAGGAGTAGCAAAAACAAATCAAACAAAGGTGATGGCACACCGTGCAGCAGATAGTAAATCTATAACAATTCCTGCTGCATGCTGCAGTATGTAGATGTATTTAAAGGAAGATCAGAAAAACACAGGGAAATTACGTGTATTAAATGTATAGGAATAATGTCCAGCTTAGACTCTGAGTTGGAAGTAGTTGTAGGGTGTGAAAGTATAAAGGGCAAGTATTATGTATGTTTGTTCTGGTTTAACTCTTTCTTTATGTAATTACTCTGGCTCTTCATAAGAGGAAACACCAGACCAGCTGCCCTTCTGATCTGATGCAGCACACCAGCTCTTTTTTCTCACACAGTGGAGAGATGTGTTTCCCTCCTTCACATGTCCCATGACTCTGGTCTGGCACTGGTGCCAGGGTACAGTGCAGTGTTCCCCATCCCTCAGCATCTCACATTTTAATATGAGATACTGAATAATTTTAATAATGATAAAAAAGTGCATCAGACTTCACCCATCTGGGGCAGCTGGTCACACCCATGGTAGCCCTTACCATGAATGCGTTTAGCGTATTTAGAGTATATCTAAATGGCTGTGTTAGGCCCTTGCTCCCCTCATTTCCAATTTCTGGAATAACACAGAAGTGCATCTAGGTTGCCCCAGAGCTGGCTGTATTTGGCCTGTGCTCCCTCATCCCCTGTTTCTGGAATAACACAGAAGCAGAGCAATTTTGCTTGTGTTTGCAGCAGGCATTGTTTGCAGTCCTGTGACACCCAGCATGTTTGTGGTGCCTCCTCTCAGTGCTGAATGCCTGGCTTCAGTCAGGCGACTCTGGGCAGCAATGTGACACTATTTGGACATGACAACTCCCCTGGCATGCCATCCCCAAGGAGAAACCTGACTGGGACAGATTCCAATACCATTCAATCTTATCTCAGAGCCCAGTGTAATTTTGTCCTAATTACAGCTGTTTCTGATGCAGAGATTGCTGTGCAGCATAACTGGAGCTGTTGAGATTCCCATGGCTTTTTAGGGCTTCACTGTGAATTTCCAATACTTGCAGTGTAGGTTTGGGGAATAATTGCAACATTCCCCCATTACTTTGCTTATCGGACAATGCTGTGGTTTTAACCTCGCATTTCTTTATACATCAACGTGCCAGGGCTGAGCATTCACCTGTCAAAAGGCAGCATACATCCCTGCTGCTGCCATGCTCAGTGGATCTGACAGGATTATTCCTGAGCCAAGTTCAGTTTCAGTTCAGGGCTTTTGTGAACCTGTGCCAACTGGTCAGTATAATTCCAGCTCCGCTGGTAAAATCTGTGCCCTGAGCACCATTGCCTGACACATTTGGATAGACTCCTTGGCAGCTCAAAGACTGTAAGCAGCAGAATGTGTCCCTGCTCTGCTGGTGCTGGGCTCTTACATGGGCTCTTACATGCTTCCTCTTCACCTCAGTCTGAGCTCTGGCCATCCATTTTGCCCTTACCTGTATATTTACAGTAATCTCCAGGAGATAGAGCTTGACATGTCACTGAGTTAAGTGTTCTAGAACCCCTCAGTGCTGGTAGTTCTATGTGGGTTGGTGCTTCCTAATCCAAAATTAGCTGCAAGAAAATCTACAGCAGCAGGAATATCCTCAGCTCTTTTCTTCCTCCAGCAGGAGAGCCTTGTTATCCCTCTTGGGAGACCCAGGCATGCTTTCTCATTGGGATAACCTCTTCCAGCATAGGATATTCTTTTTTCAAGTTACTGCCTTTTCCCAGCCTGGGGAAGAGCTTGCAGAGAGCGTTCCAGAACTGGTGTATGAAGCATCAGGAGTGAAAGCAAAGACCCTCATGTTCAAGGAGTTGCCTGGATGTTGCTTGCTGGGTGTCTGTAGTGGGACTGAACTGTTTCCATGCATCTGTACTGTGAAAATGGTTAGCAACACTCTCCCTGTTGTCTGTTTTCCACTAGGCCAAACTTGGGAACAGCTCCGTGAGCCCCAATGTGGGGCATCTCATCCTGAAATACCTGTGCCCAGCTGTCCGGGACATTCTGAGTGATGGGCTCAAGGCTTACGTCCTGGACATGATCATTGGCCAGAGGAGGAACATCCCCTGGAGCGTGGTGGAGGCGTCCACCCAGCTAGGTATGGATGCTGGGCAGCAGTGCTTGTGGTATTTGTGGTTGGGAGGTGCTGGGGAAGGTTGGCTCTAAGGATGGGGGTGCAAAACACCCGTTTTCCTGCTTGGATCAGGGTGCACATGTGCCATTTCTTGCAAGAAGGGAGGGACTCTGCGCTGTTCTTCCCAAGTATTTATTATCATTTCCCCTGAAATTTGCAAATTCTCCCGTAACAGACCAAACCAATAAAAAAAGGAAGGAAAAAACCCCAACAAAATTAATTCCACATTGGTTTCTACATCATACTGGGAAGCCTCATAGCTTGACTATGGCCAATCTTGAGCTTTGCAGTTATCTCTATGACTGCAGACACCCCAAATTATAAGCACACACCACAGTATTCTCTTTACACGCTGATTTTGAGCCAGTGGCTATGATTGGCACTGAAGGGTGGGAGGCAGGTCCTTGTGGTAATGAAATTTTGTCTCCCAGAGTTCTGGAGTGGTGGTTTGGGATGGATCACAGCCCATCTTCCATGTGCAGTCTAAGTGTTGGTATGGAGTGAGCTCACATTGGTGTGGTGGAGAGGCAGGGCACACACAGGCATGCACACCCAGACAGTGTCTGTCTTGCCTTGATGCTCCATCCTGTGGTGCAGTTTTGGCTTTGCTCACCACAGCTAATCTCAACAATTTGCTCCTCTCCACAGGGCCCTCCACAAAGTTGCTGCACAGCCTCTACAGCAAGATCAGCCAGTACACAGAGCTCACCAACCACACCATGCGGTTCAACGCATTCATCTTTGGCCTCCTCAAGTAAGCAGGACCCCTGGGGTGGCTGCACCTCCCTGTCCAGGGCTGGCAGCAGTTGTTGGTCCTTGACTGCAGGCAGGCAGATTTGACCATGAAACAAACTTAAGAATCTGGGAAGCCACTTCCCAGAAGCAGGCTAGGGAAGGAAGAAGCTGTAAGTCTCAGAGAACTCCTTCCAGGTCAGGAGTGAGAATGAGTGGCTGTAGCCAAGTGAAGAACTGGGTCAGTCTGTTGTAGCCCCAAACATCAGGTGAGAAGACTCTGTCCAACTTCATATGAGGTTAGACATAATATATGTATGAGTTACTCCTGGAAATTCCTCTTTAAACCACTGTTTCCTGGAGCTGCAACAGATCCCAAGGCATGAGGTTCTGAAGGAGAAATTGCCCTGGTCCAGGACTCCAGACTGGCCCTTCTAATTTGCATAAGGAATGTGCACACTCTGCTGTGTTTAATATGTTTTTGTGGGTGAAGGGATAAGTACTGCTAAGATGGTGTTTCCCTGCTCCTCTCTGGTGGTTAGCAAGAGCTCTGGCAGTGGCAACAGAGTTCCCAAGATCTCTGGGAACTCTGTAGAATTCCTCCAGGCAGGAGCAAGCTCTGCCCAGCTCTCCCCACGCAGGGTGACCCCATTCTCCTCCACTGGCATATTTTGGGCTGAGCTACCAGCACTGGTCTTAGTTTTGTAGATCATTTGCCTCTTCCACAGCAGCCTCTTCTCAGCAAAACAAAGCTCTCTCAAGGACATTGGAGGAGAACAGTGAGGAATCATGGTTATTTGTGGTTCCAGTTGCACATTTAAAGCTGTGTAGATGTTCAGTGACAGGGCTGAGTGTCTGTGATCAAGGCATGTGGATGGGAGCGAGCCACTGTCCTTTCCCTCAGGTTCACAAGCTCATGCCTTGTAAATGCCCTTTCCCAGTCACACTTCTTGTGGCAGATCCGTGAGGATGAATGGGGTTAATGGATTTTCACTGTTTCTTTCTTACCCTGCTGATTTTCCATTCCTGCAGTATCCGGTCCTTGGAGTTCTGGTTCAACCACCTTTACAACCATGAAGGTAAGAGCCTGAAGGCTGTGGGTTGCAGTGGGAGCCAAACTCTGCACACATATAGAGCATGGGATGGAAATGTGTTTCTCTTGTTGCTCTCTCAGCTTGGGCTGCTCTTCTCTGCCCTGAGGTGAAGGACTAAGCTATTACACAGTCTCAATGTAGCAGGGAAATCCCAGGTGGAAGTCCAAGCATCATGCAGCTCCTTCCACTTGAACCTGGACTTCCATTCCCCTTCCTACCCACAGCTAGTACCCAAGGCTGTCAGTGGAGATCCCTCAGTCCATTTGTAGGAGGTCAGATCTATTCCTCTCCAAATTTCTATGTTCCCTGCCCAGTGCCTGAGAGTTTTGTATGCCTGGAGATGTGCGCACTTACCTGAAACTTTTCAGGCATGGAAAATAGGGAGAAATGGAAAGGAAAACCTGACATACAAAAAGCAGATTTTACTGGATGTGCCTGTTTTATAGCAGGATAGGATAGGATAGGATAGGATAGGATAGGATAGGATAGGATAGGATAGGATAGGATAGGATAGGATAGGATAGGATAGGATAGGATAGGATAGGATAGGATAGGATAGGATAGGATAGGATAGGATAGGATAGGATAGGATGAATAGAATAGACTAGAATAGAATAGAATAGGGTCTGTGCTTATTCTGGCTTTCTGAAGCAGAAGACAGCCATCTATTAGACCATAATTAAGACCTGGAAGTGTGAGCAAAAGCTGCGGCTGTCGGGTTATTACCATCTTTCTTTCATGGCATTTGGTGGCAGAGGTTATCTGGGCTGATAAGTCTGCCAGGCAAGTCCTATGTACAGGTACAATTGGAAAGCTCTGTCTGGGCCAGTTGCTGAGAGGTCACAGAGCATCTGATGCTCCCTGACCCAGGCCTGAGCCTCAGGCTATGACCAAAAACTGGTGTGCATCTCCTTTCCTCATAGCTTCAGCAGCTTTGTGGTGGCTTGGTAATGGTGGCAAGAGTGTCTCCTCTAATTAATGTCTTTTCCTACAGACATCATCCTGGCACACTATCAACCAGTGGGCTTCTTGTGCCTGTCTCACAGTGTGTGCCAACCTCTTTTTGAGGAGCTCCTGCTCCTACTCCAGCCGCTCTCCCTGCTGCCCTTCAATCTAGACCTGCTCTTCGAGCACCACCTGATGCAGATGGGCAAAGAGCAGCAGCAGCAAAAGGAGCTGCTGCGTGTGAAGCAGGACCTGCTGCTTTCTGTGCACTCCACCCTGCAGCTGATGCGGACCCGGGGCAGCAGTGAGGATCCTGATGGCTGCAGCACCGCCCCTGAAACATGCCAAGGGGGTGCCAGAGATGGCGACATCTCACCAGGACACAGCCCACAGCAAGCTGTGAGTGAGAAGAGGGTCAAGGGAGTGGGGGCCTCCTGCGGAGAAGGTGACAGGGAGGAAGAGCAGAGCAAGATGCGAGAGAGCACGTGGGAGGGGAAGAAGGACAAGCAGGCAGGCTGGTGGTACCAGCTCATGCAGACCTCTCAGATTTACATTGAGAGTTCAGCCGAAGGCTCAAAGTTCATCCGCTCGGAGAAGAAGAAAGCAGCTTTGAATCCTGCACCCCGGTCAGTGGAGACCCAGAAGGCACCACCTCCCCGAGAAGGGGTGGTGGAGGGTGCAGAGGCTTGTCCCATTGCTGAGGGCACCTTGGAGGAGAGGCCCAAGGCAGACAGCAAGCCAAGTCCTGAAGCCGTGGAAGAGCCCTTGGAAAAGCCCCAGCAGGTAGTGGTCGGTGAAGAGGTGAAGGAACGCAGCTGGCCCTTCTGGATGGGCAGCCCCCCAGACTCTGTGCTTACAGAGCTAAAGCGCAGCAAGGAGAAGGAGGCTCAGCAAAGAGTGGGAGCAGCAGCAGCAGCCCCCCAAGAGGACAGCAGCACCAGTGCATCAGAGGGCAGCCAGCCCATCAAGTGGGGACACTTGTTTGGGTCCAGGAAGGTACAGAAAGAGCCCAGACAACCAAACAGGTAAGGGCAGGGGTGGTTTGGGGCTGAGAAGGGCTGGTTAACCTGGAGTATGGCAGCACAGGTGGAAGTCAGGCCATGACCTGACCACTGGGCAACACCATGGTGGTACATCAAGGGTCTGTAACCCTGCACAGTCCTGCCAGCCTGCCTTAATTCCTCTCATATCCTTGCTCAGTCTATCTCATAGGCTTTCCTCTTCTGCCTCAGCTGTCACTGCCTTGGCATTTAAACCCTGCTACATGGCACCATTATCACCCCATCCCTCCCAAAACTACATGTTGAGAACAGAACACAGAGCCATTGCTGTTGCTTACAACAGGGGTGGGGGGAGGGTGGGGGGAGGGTGAAGTTGCCAGTAGCTGAGACCCCTGTGCACTGCCTCTCCCTCTATTCACCCTTACTGCTCCTGAAAATGACCACTGGAAATGTCCTTCCCAGTCCAGGCTGTGGTGTTAGATCTGAGCCCTCCCTGCCTGGAGACCCAGGGCACTCCCTAGCAGTGCACTCAGTGCGTGAGGCCAAACCTCAAAGGCGTGACCTTGCCATGAGAGCACCTGCTCCATTTCCTTGGGTGCGCTTTGCTGCCACTGACTGCTTCTGTCTCCTCCTTCCAGGTTGCCCTCCGGCTGGCTGAGCTTGGACAAGTCTGTCTTCCAGCTGGTGGCCCAGACAGTTGGGGCTAGCATGTGGCGTGAAGCAGCCCCGGAGCCAGACCCTCCCCATCCAGAACCACCTGAGGCACCTGCTGTGGCACGACCAATCCAGGGGATGTCTCCTCACCCTACCTGGTGAGTGACACCAAGTGGACAATCCTGCAGGTCTGGAATGTGTTAGGTTGAGGGTGGCACGGTTCTGCCTGTTGCAGTTTGCCTGACCCTCTTTATAGTCATGGACCAGAGAATGGTTTGGGGCAATGATGCAGCTTGTGCATCGATCCACCCATACTCTGCAATCTGCAGGTGATGGGGAGCTGGGGGGGCAGCTGAGAGCCTGGATGGGGAGGGAAGCAAGGGGTATTTTCCTCTCCCCCTGGGCCTGTGGGTGGGGTGGGTGTCCTGAGGTGAGCTAACCCTACTTTCCTTCTTCCTGCAGTGAGGTGAAAGCTCTTTGCCATCACATTGCCACTGAGGCAGGACAACTGAGCTTCAACAAAGGGGATATTCTGCAGGTCATCTCCAAGGTGGATGGTGACTGGCTGCAGTGCAGCCTTGGCTCCGAGAAGGGACTGGTGCCCATCATGTACGTCACCCACCCTGAGGACGAGGACTATTGATACGTTTAGGAGGCCAAGCACAGTTCCCTGGGCTCCTCTGGGGTAGCCTACCCTGCCAGAGGAACAAACACAGCTTCTTGCTAGTTTCTTACCTTTCCTGCCATTACAGAATACAGTAACCGTAGATGGTTCCTTCTTGCTCCTCCTTGTGCAGCTGCCGAAAGCCAACTTAGCCCCCCGGGGTCTTCTGCGAGCTGCACCTCGTATTGCCAGGCATCGCCATGCATGCAGCCACACCAGGGACTGCCTGACCCCCCCCTCCACCCCTCACTGTCTGCAGCACCCACAGGCCATGGACTTGTACATTACAGGAAGCCAGGCAGTCCCTGTCAGGGTAGCACTGCCCCGCAGTTGGGTGCTGGAGGTGCAGGATGCTGGCCGTCCCCTGCTGGGGGGTGGTAGTGCAGTCTGCAGCATCCATCATCCCCGGCATCCTCAGCTGAAGGGGTGGGAGCACCCTGCGTTTGCAGGGTCCCTGCGAGGCTGGGCTGATGGGTTGTGTTTATTGGGGCACTGCAAAGTAGGCTCCCTCACACTGGAGCATCCCTGTCCTAGTGTGCTGTAGTGGTTTCTAGTGGGTCGTACCGGGACAAGTGTCCTGGCAGTGCCACACTGCAGGGCTGGGGCTGTGCGTGGCCACAGCCAGGGGAGGGGGACGGGGTATGTGTGTGAGTGTGGAGCAAAGGGGTGTGAGGGGCTGTGAGGAAGGCACGGGGTTGTTCAGTGTTACGTAGGTCCAGGATGGGTAGTGCCACCCTGTGCAGAGATGGGTGCTTTGGGGGGACGCCGTGTGCCCTCCACACTGAGCAGGGAACCAGTGCCTGGGAAGCCCTGGGATGCTCAGTGGAGGGTTCTGGAGGGGAGGGAATGAGGGCAGGGTCCCTGTCTTGGGCTAGGGGTTTGTGGGCAGTGCTCTCAGCAAGTAGATTGGGGGTGCTCCTAGAGGGAGCTGGGGAGCCTGGGGAGGGACGGGTGGTGCTCCCTTTGGCACAGGGTTTCTGGTCTTGCTGAGCAGTGGCGTGGGGTGGGGGGGATAAGTGTTGTGCACAAACACAAGGGGATACTGGAGGTCCTGGGGTCCTTGGTAGAGGCAATGCCAGTCAACCCCTTCCTTGCCATGTTCATGCCGCCTGCTGTAGTGGGGATCTTCACCTGCCTGTCAGGTGGGGAACAGTGTTAATGAAAGGCCATGCCAGTATTTGGTGCCATGGCCGGCTTGACGCTGTTCACAGCATCGTGCCTGGGCTGGCTTCACCATGGCAAGGGGCCCTGGTCTTGCTAGGTTACCTCCTGCTTGTACATCGCTTAGCGGATGTTGCACCATATTTAATTTGTATCTCCCTGTTAGAATGAGGTGTCTCGCCTTTATTTATTTCTTTATTTATGATGCATATTAATAAAAAAGGTGCTGATTGAGCTCCCTGCTACCCAGACTTATCATTTCAGCACATCCCTGTGAAGGGTCTGTGGGTTACCTGTGCTGGGACACTGCACTGCAGGCTTCCTCCTGCATTCACCACAGCCTACACCAGAACTTCAGGAGGGCACAGATTGCCCTCAGCAGTCAGACCTGTCAGTTCAGGCCTGAGGGGTAGAGGAGTAGGCACTACAGATGATGCCTTGGGGAAGCAGCGCTGTTTGGGGTTCCTTTTGCATTGCTTGCAGCCGCCCAAGCAAGTTTCAGACAGGAGATCACACCATCTCAGCCTGGAATCTGCTTCTCCTGGGTCATGGGAAGGTGAAGGTGAAGGAGGGGTTGTGGGCTGGGACCCATAGTCTGGGACAACCTGGCCATGAGTTTCAATGGCTGTGGGTCACTCACCAGGAAGGACTCCAGAGATTCGAAAAAGCTTAGACTCAAAACAAACACTGGGCCTCCAAGTCCATTGTGAACCCCAAGAACCACTTCTCTTTACCCCTCAGCAGCTCAAAAGGAGAAGGGAAGAACTCTTCTCTTGACTCCAGGCTTCGCAGCAAGAGCACCATTCCAGAGTTTGTTACATCCACGAGGACAAATGATGTGCACATGTGCAGTGCATCAAAGCTGCTGAAAAAAAATCTACCACTGAAGCAGCATAAACCCCCGTTCTGTCTGGGAGCAACACAGAGCAGGCAGGGCCGGCACATGAGCTGCTTTGATTAAGCTCTCAGAGGGTCAGGGGTCTCAATGGTCAGGGCTGTTCACAAGTTCCATGGAGCCTGCCTGCTCTCCCTGCATTCACTGGCTGGCCCAAAGGAGGAAGGGGATGATGTGCTGGCAAATAGCCCCCTATGGGGCTGAGTCAGCCCTGGGGCAGGAAAGGGGATTTCCAGCTGCCTGCATTGTGGGCACTGACCTGAGCAGCTTCCTGGGTGCTTGCTGCTGGGGTAGCCTTGGGTGCAGGGGAGCACAGAGGGGTGGTTACAGTGTCAGAGGCTGAATTTGGGATTGCTGCTGTGGAACTTGCAGCTGTTGACGTCTTCTTTGGGGTCATCTGGCTGAAGGCAAGCAGATCCAGGTTGGTGGCTATCAGATAACCTATGGCAATGAGGAATTGGCTACAGGGCACAAAGCCTATGAATCCTGCAAGGCTGAAAGTACACAGCAATGTGCATGGGACATTGGGACAGTATGGGACAGCACTGGAGCTCTGACCAGGTGGCCCTACTGGTGGCCTGGTCCTGGAGGGTCATCTCTAGGATCCTGATGGGGACGTGGACCTATGAGCTTTGTCAGGGTCATGCTAAGCAAGAAGAAGAAACACTGCATGTCCATGGCTACTCATCATGGGGGCTCCTGCTCTTTACACTGCTGGTCCAGTCTCTCATATGTCTTGAGGTGCAGAGCCAGGTCAGGGCAGCTCTGGACCAGCACCAAGATGCAGTCAGTCCTGCCAGTCTCATGACACCTGAGCAGCAGCAGTGTCCTCCTCCTCCTCACACATATCACTAATCTGCTGCTCAGCAAAGTTGCTCCTGGCTTCCTTTCAGATATCAAAGCAGGTCTCAGCAAAGTGCTGGGCTCTGTGGGTGAACCCTGGGAGCAGAGATTCATCATGTGGGAAGCAAAAAAGAATCCAGTTTCATGGTACAGGAATCTGATCTGCATGCTACAGAAGCTGGGGGATGACTTACATCACTATGGGACCCAGTGCTGGCAGGAGTAAAGTCGTGGAGTGACAGCAGGGCTGGGGCAGATTTAGGGAGTCTAGATGGGAGCCCAGATGCACATGACAATCTTGGGCTTGTGCCAGCTGAGGGAGGGGGGACCTGCTGGTGTCAAGTGCTAGGGGTTTCTGACAGGTCCCCTTGGACCTTCTCTGCCCAGGTCATCAGGACCTGGCTTGTCCTCAGGTCAAAGGCACTGACCATGGACCCTGGGTGTCAGTGCTGAAGGAACTCTGGAATGCATGTGTCCAATGGAAAGGCCTGATACATACTGGAAGAGAGAAGGGAATGCCTTTCCTTCCTGGCAGCCAGATCCCATGCTCAGACTGTAAGTGTGCAGAGGGCAGTGACACACACACACACAAACACACAGACACACACACAATTAATAGAATTAAAGAATGGTCTGGGTTTGAAGGGACATTAAAGATCATCTAGTTCCACCCATGCTACTGTGGACAGGAATGCCATGCACCAGACCAAGTTGCTCTGAGGCCCATCCAATCCAGTCCCATCCTTGAACTTTTGAAATCCCACAAGTTTCCATTCAGCAGCTGCACCATGATGGGCAGGGCCTGCCAGGCTGGGGATGGGCATGCAGATGACTCTGTCATATTTGTGGCCACTAGTTTAGGGTCATAATATAAGTACAATCTCGTATTAACCCCTGAGAGCTGTGTGGGAGCTCAAAACAGCTGAACATCAGCTTTTGGGTCAGCCCAGCTGCAGCCTAGCCTGGGGACAGGCCAGCTCCCTGCACTGCCTCTGTCCCAGACCAAAATCCCAGGAGCCACTTCCCAGCTCCCTGGTCAGTGCGACTGGACTTGGGGCAGCAGGCCAGAAGGGCTGAGGCCTTGTCCAGCCGGAGGAAGGACAGTGCTGGTTTTGCAGCCCTGTCCCAGGATTCAGCACTGAAATTGGCTCCTGCCATACTGACTTCCTCCCCTGAGCCTTCTGTGACTCCCTCTCTGCCTCAGTGCCTCCAGCTGTACACTGAAACCCACAAGGCCTCCTCTGAGTGAACCGCAGCAGCGCCATGAGCGGCCTTCACGGCCCACTGCCACTTCCCTGGCTGGTACGCTGGTGGCGTGAGGGCCAGCAGCTCTGTGTGTTCATGTCAGGGGAGGGTTGGCAAGGCAGATGCCACTCCTGGAGAGCGTCATGCAGGGGAGGATCATGTATGGGTGCAAGCACTGACTTCCAGCTGCAGGCCAAGACCTTTCAGACACTGTTTCTTCTCTGTAGTGACAGTGACAGGACCTGGGGGAACGGCCTGCAGTTGTGTCAGGGGAGATTTAGGTTGGGTATTAGGAAAAGGTTCCTCACCCAGAGGGTGGTTGGGCACTGGAACAGGCTCCCCAGAGAAGTAAACACAACACCGAGCCTGGCAGAGCTCAAGAAGTTTGGACAGTGCCCTCAGGCACACATTGTGACTCTTGAAGAAGTCCTGTGCACAGCAAAAATTTGGACCTGATAATCCATGTGGGTCCTTTCCAGCTCAGCTTATTCTGTGATTCTGTGATTCTCCAACGCATGGCCAGTGATGGGGCCCCTGCTTCAGAGGAGAGATGCATACCTCTTTGCACCATGGATACACCCTTGGGAACAGAAATGCCAAATGAAAGAAAGGAGCAGGGTATAGGGCTACTGCTGGTGGTCTTCAAGCCCTCTTATGACTGGTTTGCAACACCAGCAGGAGCAAGCAAGTTGTCAGTGTGTGGCTTTCCACATGAACCACAAGACTGAGATGAAGATGAGGAACTGAGCTCTGTGCAGGAAATATGGGCCAAACATGTTCCCCAGGAACGGGCTGCCTGCTTGTGACAGCTACAAAATGCATTGTTTCTATGATACTGCATAATTACCAAAGACTGCAAAGCTCAGGCATATCTTAATCAGCATCAAAAAGGGGAATTATGTGGAAATGAGAAAACACAAAAAGCAGCACAGTCATGGTCAGGAGTGTCCAGCAATCCTGAAAAGAGTTAAGGCAGAACTTTCAGAGCTCCTGGGATCAAAAGGTAGAGATGAAGCAGCAGGAATAACGACTAGGGCCAGAGGTTATTCAAAACAGACAGGCTCCTTCAAAGAGCAGAAGTCATGTCTAGAGGACAAAAATAGTATCAGAGAGATAGGACGTAAATTCTCGATAAGGCAAACAAAAAAGTGAGCAAAGAACAGTCTGTAAAAGCAGCCAGCAGCCCTTGTTGCAGACTTCAAGAACTCCAGATCTGCTACAGTGTCTGTAGGGTAGACAGGAGAGTGTGTCTTTGCAGCAGAGTGACGTCCTTGGGGTGACACGATTGCTGCAAAAATGGCTCCAGTGCCAAAGCCCTGCAAAGTTTGTAGTGAAATGGGGCACACTCCTGACAGCATGCCTGGGCCCTGGCATTGCAGCATGCCTGGACCCTGGCACTCCAGCAGGACACAGCTCCTTCCCTACACCTGCTGAGACCCAGCCTGCCCATCCTTCCAGCTGAGCCAGACTTGCTGGATGCAGGTGTCTGTGTGGCTTTCAGTCTGCCTGGTGTGACCAGAAGATGTTGGACCCCCCAGAGAAAGCAGAACTGATTTGCAACACCCATCCATCCTCCCTGCCAGAGCCTGGGTGACACTCAAGGCTGAATTTTTATGATGTGAAGCAAGGGGAAGTGTGAAGAATTAGAAAGTTTCCTGACAACTTGCTTTGTCCATGGCTTTTGAGGTTTCATGTGGGGTCATGAAGGATTTTCAGAGACGCCAGATACTGGTAACATAGGAGCTGAGAGCCATTGTTCTGCTGGGAATGTTGCAGAGTGGGACCAGGAATGAGATTTTTTTAGACTTTTTTAATTTATGGAATTCTTCTACTCCTTTTGCAAAGAGCTTCCAAGCTGAAGAACCTATTCCTACTGACACCGTTTGCTTTTGCAGCTCTTTAATTTTTTTCTTGAAAGGCCCAGACGCACAAAGGGATAGGGAGAGGTGACCTCTGAGTTGCTGCTGTTGCTAAGGCAGAGCAGCAGTTTCTTCCCTCCACTCCCCAAACCTCCCAGATACCAGAGACAAATCACACCTACCTCCCAGGCACCTCCCAGGCTGTGCCCTGTTGCCATGTCAGGGTCCTGTCTGTGCACTTGCAACCCCAGGACACCTTTTCCAGGACAGATATGTTTGAGTACAGTGAACTCATTATGGGTGAGCTTCATATTTGAGCAAAGGAAATAAAAAGGCCCCACCTCATGGAGGTGGGGACCCCTGGCCTCTGTTTACAGGAAGAGGTGAAGCATAGACAAAGGAGACTGGTTTTCTGAGCCTTGGAGGGAATGTGGCTGGGCAGTCTCCTGCTCTGTTCCTGAGAGGTAAAAGACTGCAGGATTATGTGCTCCCAGGCAGCTCATATGTTGGCAGAAAAAGAAGAAAACAAGAATTCTACCATTATTTGCTCAGGATTAGTTTTTGGGTCTGCCAGGGGGAATATATTCGGAGAGGGCCACCCTGCACTGGCCTGCTCAGTGCTGCTGAATAAAGGTGTTGCAGGGTGCGCAAATCAGCAGAAAGCAGAGCCTAACCTCAGGTGTATGAATACGAGTCTTTGGTGAGGAGAACAACAGAGAGAACCATCACAGGGGAATGCAGCCTGGCTGTGAAGCCGCAGAGAAGACTTGAGGGCTTGTTTTTCTCCTGGTTCTGTGTTTCAGTTGGGATGCAGGCCAGGCACATCCAGCAAGGTGGCTGGGGAAACAAAAATTCATCAGTTCCTGCCCTGGACTTCCTCTGATGGTTGGGTCTGCCATCCCAGACCATGTGGGGTCCCCCATGAGGGGTCCCCCATGTGAGCAGTGCCATCAGCTTCCAGCTGCACAGACAGCATCACCAGCAGTCCCTTTTCTGCTCTGCTTGCCAGTTCATGGTCATTCCTGCTCCCATCAAGTTTTGACAACACAATGTACCACAGTAGCTGAGCTTGAGACCTCCAGGGCTCTTGTCCCCTCCTGCCCAAACATCTGCTCTCAGTCCAATCCTGAGCAGCAACCACTCCTGCCAAAACCTTGGCGTTGCCATCCATGGCACACACACTGCCAGGTAATTAGGAGTATCTGTGCCCTTCAAAAGTCCCGTTTGTCACAATCCTAATTACAGCAGTAAAAAGGTGAGGATTCTCCTGGTGTAATCACTGCTTGAATATCTGGGTGAGTATGGAAGTGACATCTTCCTGCTAAAACCCAGTCACGAACCAAACACCTCACAAGTCCTTCTGAAATCTGTGCTGGGAGAGGAGACAGCCCAGCTATCGTTAATAGCAGGTCCTGACAGAAGACCTAAAAGCTGTGGTTTCAGACAAGAAATCAGAGACAGCAAAATTGCAAAAGGGTCATGGAGCTGAAAGAGAAAGAAGGCAGTGCTGACACTGGCGGAGTTTCCCTCTTCAGTGAGGAAGCTTCTTGCACCATATGTGATTTCTCTGCGTGCCTGTTTCCTTTGCGTGCTCGCACCACTCACAATCAGATGGGTGTGCAGTGAGGCAGCCAGGGTAGCTGAGACCTCAGTCCTGCCCTGGAGCATAGGCAAACATGGCCCTGCAATGGATGCTTCTCCTGCTCCTCACACCTCTGCAGGCAGCACAAAATCATGGTAAGCCCTATCCCAACAACTATGGACAACCCCAGGGAAGAGGTAAGTAGTGCTCCCTCCTCTGCCCCCACGAGAAGGTTTTACTGTGCTCCTTTTGCAGGCCCCTGTGCAGCCTTATGGTGTGCAGGGTACAGCAGCTGTATCAGGGCAGTCTGACGTCCACACTGGGGCCCAAGTCCACCAGCTGGGTTGTGGTCAGGCAGAGCTCCGTTTGGGGATGGAGGGCAGCAAGGATTGGGCTGCTGGGAAAGCCTCTGCAGGGTCTGTGTGTTCCTCCATGGAGCTGGAAATACAAGGTGTCTGTCTGTCCTGGCACAGTGTCAGGGTGCCGTGTCCTCACCACAGAGGAGATGGCTGCTGGTGCCCAACCAGGACCTGGGGAGCCATGAGCTGAGCCCCTGGGTGTCCAGGAGAGCCTGGGGATAGGACTTACCATACTCTGGGATTGCTCTGCAATGCACTTCCTTGGTGCTGGAAGGATCAGAGCACACCCAGGGATCTGCTGGGCTCCTCTTTCCCTGGCTGCACACTTTGATGCCAGCGGAGTCAGTGGGAATTTTCAGGCTCACATGTTGTTTGTCCTCCCAGGAGGCTGCACTGCCTGGCAATTGAGCTGTGGGTACAGAAACTGTGATCTTGCTTCGTCCTGTATCTGTCTTAGAGTATCCATCTAAACTAATTTTCTTGGAGCTAGATGACAAAAATCATTAAACTAGCATCTAATCCTGTCATCCTGGTCAGCTGTGGTGCTGTATCTGGGTGGATGCAGGCTACAGAAAACAGTTGATCTAGTGGCTGTGACAGAGTACAGGGAATGGGATCAGAAACTTTAATTGCTGATGTGAAGTGGCGTCAGGGGCTGTACTATTTGAGAGGTGTCATGGGAGCCTGTTTCCAGGGAAAATGTGTCTGGCTGCAGAGAGTGTAAGCACAGCACATCACTGTCATGCAATAAACAAGGGCAAAAACTGCAACAGAGGATATTCTCCTGTCCAGAGTGTCTTCCCATTGCCCAGATCCCTGCTGAAACTGTTCTCCCAGGCCAGCAAGTGCAACCATGGCTTTCCCGTTTGTTTTCAAGGTGCACACTAAGGTCAGGATCTGTCTGTGTTGTGTACAGTGGGATACAGCAGGGTTCCTGTAGCCCTGCAGACTCTTGTCATACTCTGCAGGTCTCAGTCACCCAGCCTTCCCAGAGGAGTCTGGTGCTGCCCGTGACACAGATGATATTGCTGAGTTTGCACCTTGGTGCTTGTGAGAAGAGGAACCAAGACAAAAACATGTGCTGGCCACACCCAGCAGTGTGAGCAGCCCTGCCTGTATCCTCAGCATGTGGGCTCATCCCATCCTGACACCTCTGCTGAGCTCCAACCAATGGATCAGAGTCCTTCTCTTGCAGAGGGACAGGGCAAGGAAAATGTCCCGAGTGAGGCAGGAGGGTCTGCTAGGGTGGAAAGGGCTGACAGAGGCAGTGGGGCAAGGTAAAGCTGTTGGACAGAGAGAGGGAACAATAGAGTGAGATTCCTGAGCACATCCCCTGGCAGATACAGGGTACAATCTGCTGTGCATAGTGCCACAGAGAGCAGTAAAGGGAACAGCAGTGCAGCCAAGGCACAGGATGTAGTTTGCACATGTGGCTCTTTAATTCAGGAAACACGAATTTTTCCTCCTGTCCTTAGACACGTGTCAGATGTCCTTTAGCATCTTGTGGACCAGTAGAGGTTAAAGTGCCACCATTTCCCAGCTCTTCTCACAATGCCTTGTTCAGGACGTTCTTTGCTATCCCCTTTCGCGCCATGACTCCCAAGCAGAGCATCCCCAGGGTCTCTCTGCTCCATCACTCTTAAAGACTGGCTCAGCAGCTCTTTGGTTGCTAGTCAGGAGCACAGAGATGCTCTGAGGCCCGTGTTTGTGCTTGCAGTGCCTTCCACTGGTGGAAAGATTGCTTTTCTTAGCTCCTCTCAGCAAGCACATGGCACCCAACACAGCAAGACTTTGCTGTCACCTCTCTCAGCTTGGAGCTGCCCTGCCAAAAGGGTTGAACTTCGCCTACTGCTTCTTAGATTTCACCTTGTCCTTCCTTCTTTGTGTGTGAGATAATACAGTGTAAGAAAAGACACCTTCTGCTGTTAAGCAAAGGGCTGAACCTGGGAGCCTGTCCTTAATTATCAGCATAGCTGTTTCTCCTTTCTCCTGACCCTCCCCTTCTGGCCCATGCTGGGCCTTTGTTTAGCCTGCCAGGCTCATAACTCCTTGCAGCAGGGACAGGCAGGCCAGACATTTCTGGAAAAGGCTTTCTATATTCATGGATGAGAAATAATATCAGAAATGAGAGTATTCATTTAATAGCATTAACTAGGAAAAAAATCCAAAACAGTAAATATCTGGCTTTGGAGGCAAATAGACCAACCTTTTGTTACCACTCCTGTCTCAGGCATTCAGTATTTCCATTTCACAGTGAGCACACATTGCACGTTATAAAAGGTGCCTATTTGGTCACATCTACTCTATATTTTCCTTGCTGAAATTTCACTTGACTCAGCGTCCTTCCTCTAGCTGGTGCATTCCCCTGTAGTGGTACTCTGTGTACCACTGGATTCCTTGAGTATGGGAATGAGCTGTGGGCTCTGCCTGCCTTTGCTGATCTCTCCCACCCAGTCCCTGGGCTCCCATCAGCATGGTCCATGCCCAGCTTGGATGTGGGGGCTGTGTCAGCCTTTGTCTGCCCCCGAGCACAACAGGGGCACATCTGACAGGTCCAAGGGCACAGGGGAGCTTGGGAGGAATTTAAAAAGTGGGGCCAAATGATCACCTCCCTTCCCAAATTCAGAGAAATGCTGTAAGACCCGTGTTTTGTTCTCAGTGGCTTACAGTGCAACTGGAAAAACAGTGGTTTTCTCTGTGGAAACAGTGGTTGCTTTTCTTAGCTCCTCTCAGCAAGCACATGGCATCAAACACAGCTCAGAGAGCTTGGGAAGGAAAGGATGAGTTGCAGAGAACAGGAATCCCCCTGCTGCTTGCAAGGGGCCCTGTGGGCAGAGAAGAAGGAAGGAGGGAGCACGAGGGTTTGCCTGCAGGGCTGCTCTCCTGTGTAGTCTTTGTGTCTGAAGGGCAAACACACTGCTGGCACAGTTGTGGTCTTTGCAGAAGCACACATTTCACCTACCCATGCCTACCCTTGCCTGAGGCTGTGCTGGAATCCATGCCGTATCCCAGCAGTATCCCACATTCCAGCTCAGCAGACACTGACAGGAACACTGAGGAAGCCCTGGATCAAGTTTGCATGGACCTCTGCAGACACTTAATAAAGCACAGGAACCTAACTAGCACAACAACAATCATAATTAAAACCCAAAACAGTCCCTTGACAAGGATGAAACCCATCCTGTGAGTACCCATCTTTCAAAGAGTTTAGTAAGTTCATCAGCACTTTTCTCAGCACTTTTCTCTATGAGCTCTTCCAGCCTCAAATGTGAGGATCAGTTAAAACAGCACATCCTGGCGAAGTCTTGACAGCCATTATCCATGGGCCAGCAGTAGAAAATCTGTGGCCGCTTAGGCAGGTTGACAGTGCATTTTCTACACAGTCCATGGACAGACACAAAGTGTCTTGTTGGAGGGCTGTTGCCAGGGTGACCCAGATGTTTTGGGCTGACTATGGGACGATCCACGTGGTCACTGGTGGTAGGGTGAGGAACATCCAGAGTGTGGTGGTGAGTAGCTGGTAACTTATGGTCATGTCCTAGGAAAGATGAGTTCTTCCTGTGAGTCTTAAAATGGAACTTGTAACTGGGGAAATAAGTAACTTCGTAACTTCTATTGTCTTCTTCCCACAACACTTCACTCTTTTTTCTGTTTTTATGTTAGAGGGATGTGAGTGAAGTGAAACTAATGTAGCAACTTAGGGGATAGCATAAAATAGAAGTATTATGAAAGAAAAGGAAGTTAAAAAGTAACAAGACGTTAGGATGGGATATAACTTATCCCATATGAAAAATCCAGTAGGCAGTTTCAGGGGGCAGAAGAAGCAGAGCTGATTTCAGAAGCTGGATCTGTGCAGCGTGTGGTTCTTTTCTTTCTTCTCTTTCTCCTTCTCCAATCTGTATGTGTATGGTCTGTATCTTCTTTTTCTGGGTCTTCAGGAGTTCTTCTAGGTGCTGTGTCCAGTGGCTCTAGATACAGCTTGATATTTTGCCAGTGGCTTGGCTTGAAAACACAGGTGGCTGCTGAGGAAGGCAGGAGCCTCTCCTGAAATGGGAAATGTAAACTCCCTTTAAGGGGCTCCCAGGCAAAGATACGGGAGCAGGAACAACAATTCTTTATTACGGAAGAAAATTTTAAAAATAAAATAAACAATGCAGTAATAAAACCCAACACTGACAGAGTCAGAATATGACCTGACACCCTCTGGTCAGGGTGTTGGTAGACATCCCATTAAATGGTGGCTTCAGTCCTCCTGGAGTGACAGATGTAGTTCTGCTGAAGCAGTGATCCTATAGAAAGGATGTAGTCTTCCTCTGAAGATACAGCGGTGGTGTAGATGGACATGGCCTTCCTCTGGGAATCCAGTGGAAAATGCTGCCTGCGGTTTTACAAATCTCTGATTATATCCAGATAGAAATGCTTGGCTCCTCCGTCTGGGTGGAGCTTCTCACAATGGGATGATGTAATTTTATCTCATGCAGTGGCACTCAATGGCCCATTAACAGAAGATATCTCCCCAGAGGGAGGATTGGTTGAGGAAGAGATAAAGAAAACGGCCTAATTAACAGAAGATAACTGCTTCACAGACAGGAATAGAATACACACACCCATTTCATCCCTAAAAGAGCCGAGGATCCACTTTGAGACTGATCCTGTGGACACACAGGCATATCCTCTCCGCCAAGCTATTAATTGGAAAGGGTCCATTATCCGTTTGGTTTTGGGGCCCTTGATTGGCACATGTGGCTTCTTTATGAGCTGAACTCTGGTATAATTTCAGAAGCACCTGACAATGGGGGGATTTAGCCCTGCAAATGAATTATTAAGACAATTTAAAAAATGAAGAGCTTCGCACAATCTTTCAATGATTGGTAAGGTTTCAACCTCCCCCATGCTGCTGATCAATGACCTGCTTGATGGTACTGTGGGCCCTCTCTACAATGGATTGTCCTCTACAATGGATTTTGCTCCTCATGGAGGTGGCAGGTCCTCCAATCCCAGAGATCACCCTATTCATAGGTACCAATTTCCAGTCCAGTAGTCACTGGGAGTGGGCGATGATGGTGACATCCACTCCAGTGCCCACCATCACTGGAAGGTAGATCTTGTCTCCCTTATTTAATAGATTTGAGTGGTGTGGGAGCTCTCACAGCTACCAAGAGGTGTAGAACAGTTACAAAAGGAAAAATGCTGAGGTCTCGTCACGATTTCAGTTTGCACTGAAGTCAAGATCAGGGCCATGTGGGAGAGGCCAGACATGCTCGTGAGCATTCACAACTCCCTCAGCTCCCAAGGCTACCTCCACTGCAGAGTTTCCACACCTCAAACAGCTTCTTGCTTCAGGCCAGGACTCACATGACTCTTTTCAAGCAACTTTATTCACATTTCTGTGGTACCTCTAGGATCAAAGAATTCCCATCAGTGAATAGTCTTCATGCAGGCCTTCTTCTACAATTCAGGGCCCTGAAATGCAAATTAAAACATGGGAAATACTTTCAAGAGTAGCTGTCACCTAACTGAAATAATTGATGCTCAATTTGCCAGTCTGGGGCTATTTTTTTCCACTTATTTGTCAGGAGTTTCATTCTATCTGAGGAGGTGCAGCTGGTGTGGTCCCCTACTGCATGATGTCTGCAGAGCACTCCTGCTTTCCTGGGAGTCCTGGTGCCACTTGGGTGCTGTAGGAAGCAGTGCAAACCCTCTGTGCCTGCCTGACTGCACCCTGGTAACACCGGACAAATTTTGGAGAGCTACAGCTAAATTTGTATGGTGGAGGAACACTCACAGAGAGTTACAGTTGTTCAGTGAGAAGTGGGGCCTGGTCAGAGGGCAGAGACCCAAATGCAGATCCATGCAGAGAGGCAGCAGCACTCCTGTCTAGAATTTAATGAAAACGAATATGAAGATTTACTTCAGTCAATTGCCCAATCTTCATGTTGCAAAACACAACCAAACATGCAGCTGGTGAGATACCCACATGCTCTAAGCCCCTTTAGCCCAATCACATGAGGGGGTGTCACTTGTATTGGGTGAGGATGGCAGGGATATGGGATGGGAGGCAGCTGCTGCTGGGAGCCAGCAGAGAACTGTGAGACGGACAGAGCAGAGGAAATAACAAGTGTGGCATCCAGAACAAAAGCAAAGTGGCAACTCAAGTGGGATTTTGCAGCAAACAAGCGTGCCTGTGGGTGTGAGCAGATCATGTCCAGCAGAATGACAGAAATTATGATGAGTGGTGCCAGCAGAGTCTGGTGCACTCCCACAGCCTGTGGATTTGTGGGAGAGAGCAGCATCCCCCAGGCTGCTGGACCCCCTGGCTGGGGTGTTTCCTCAGCAGCAGGTGGGCAGGATAACCCTGTGGATTACCCTCCTGCACTGCCCTGAGGGTGTGGGGAGGGATAAAGCACCTGGGGGATGGGGCTCATCCTGGGAGGTACCATCTCTGCCACCTCTCTGAAGAGAGAGGGATTGGCACCCCTCCGGATGGAACTCCCTCATCCTCATGGATGCTGCTGGAGCCCAGTGACCCTCAGGCTCTGCCTCCTGGCCTTTCCACACAGGAAAATGTAAAATTCCCTTCGACTGGGATCCCAAACTGCGATTTACTCCAAGGAGGAGCGACTATGCCTTGAACGAAGTGGTGCAGCTCAGCTGTCTTGGGAGGAATCCGGAGAAGTTTGCACCATCTGTCCCACAGATTGAATGCATTTCCAGAGGGGCCCAGATCCAGTGGAATGAGACTCCCACCTGCAAGGGCAAGCACAGCCCTGCACCACCCTGACCCAGGGCCCTGAGCTGGTGGCAGACCCTCTGTGACCTGGTTGTGCAGATGACAGTGCAGGAATGGCAGAGCTGGATACCTTTGGCTTTCCCCATGTCCTGGCACTGACAAGGCTCTTCTTGTCTCAGCACCTTGCTGTAGGCACCTGCTGGGCTCTGTGCTCCTGGGAGGGGTTCAAAGGCAGGAACAAGGCTCCAGGCACTGGGGGCTACTGTAAACCCTGTGCCTTCCAACAATGAGTGGTGTATGGCCAAGGTGGTGGGAGGGGATGGAACTCTGTGTGAAGACTGGGAAGGAATTCAATCTCTGCCAGCCTTTTCCCAAATGGAGCCTGAGTTGGGAAGCCTGTAAGACTGTAGTAGGCATGGATGGGACTGCTCTTGGGGTGGTCTGCTGCCACCAATAACTCTGTCCTAGGCTTCAAGTGAGGGATCAAGCAAGCAGTTGAATGTGGTAACCAAAGGAAATGAGCCCTGTCCAAGTCAGAGCAAGAAATATCCCAGCAGACCACTTCCCATTCTGCTTACATGAGCTCCTTCTCCTCTCCAGAGCGATGCCAGCAGCCCCAGTGGGACTCACAGCTCCAGTTTAGGCCAAACCAGACATTTTACATGGTCAGTGAAGAGGTGACACTGAGCTGCTTTGAGAATGACGCTCCTCCCCTTGCTGTGATCAGATGTGCAAACTGGAGGAATGCTTGGCAGGTGTTGGACATTTCAGGAAAATGGCACAGGCTGGCTCAGAAACTGAGCTGCACCACAGGTAAGTTGGGAAGCAGTAGGTCTCCCCTGCTATGTGCACCTGTCAATGTAGAGGGGACCTGGACATCGTGCCATGTCTGTGGGACACCTTGGGCAAGCTCAGAGTCAAGTCCCAGCTGGGAGCAGAATCCAAGGTGGAGAGGGTTAGAAGCCTTCAGTCTGGGACAGGTATTTTCAATGCCTGCATCTCCCAGTCTATTCCTGAGTTGTGCCTCACAGGGAAGTTAGAAAGGATCCTGCCCTCAGTTTTCACCTCTCTCCCAGTGTTCCGTATCACCTCCTTGCCCAGGCACATGCTCTTCTTCTGCTCTCGGGGTACATTGGGTTTCCTCATGGTGTGGAATGCTGACATTAACCACAGTTCATCATGGAAAAGCCTCCGTTCCTCTCCTGCCTGAGCATTCCCTTGCTGAGAAGGACCCTCACAATTTCTCCCCGACAGCAAAATGCCCTAAACCTGAGTGGGATGCAAGACTTCAGTTTTTGGAGAATGAAACTGAATACACACAGAATGGAGAACTGACCCTGACCTGTCCCAAAGGCCTTGAGCCCTCCTTGCCTGAGGTCAAATGTGCAAAGGAAATTCTGAGAGTGAGTTCTGGAAGACCAGTCTATGTGGATGCCTGGTGGGGCAGGAGCAGTACAGGTGCCTGGACACGCATTGAGGGGGATGTCCTGTGCATGGGTAAGTGAGGCTGCAGCAGCTCTCCCGTGTCTCCCCTCTGCCTTCACCCTCCCTGGGGCTCTATTGCCTGAACAAACTGCTGAAGAGGACAATGCAGCCAGGAGACAACAGAGCAGGCAGAACCAGCCGGGCAAGCTGAAATCTCCTGCAGTGGTTCCTGAGCAGGCCAAGGCTGGGGCTCCCAGCCGGGTGCCCAGGCCAGGGGCAGGATCCAAGGCTGCCAGCCAGGTGCCCATGGAGCTTCCAGTATCTTTGCTGTGCCTTCAGGTGCAACCCTGGAATGCACCGGTGTGCTTGTTCCCCTGCTGGCCCATGGATAAGGGACCTGGGGGACACCTCCTGCACCTGCAGGGGTTGGAGCAGAGGGGAATGAAGGGGGCCCTGATGATGCAGGGCTGGCTCAGCCCTTGGCACTGGGACAGGAGGCCGTATGGGATGGACCTGGGGGAGGAGCAATGCCATCCATCAGGGGATGGAGATGCAGAGCTGACCCTGGCAGAGACACAGCTGTGCCCAGTGGGGGTATGGTAGTACATAGCAGTGCTCAGGACAGAGGCACATGGAGAGATAGGATGGAAATCTCCCTGCTTTGGGCTGTGGTAGGTGGATAGGATTGTCCACAGAGAAATGTGGGTGGATAGAGGCAGATTGATCAATGAGTGATTCTTCATGATTTACAAGCTCAAGGAGATCCCCTTCCCAACAAGGCTTGCCCTCAGGTCACACCCCAGCAGATGGATGTGTCACCTTCTCTCTCCCTTCAGTGCCAGGAGGGATTTCTCTCCCACAACTCACCCAAACCTATTTCCTCATATCATCATCTCCAGCCCATCTAACACTGACTTTCACCTCTGACAGAAGGGTGCAAAAGGCCCCAGTGGGACTACAGACTCAAGCTGGCACCAGACCTGGAGAATTATAAGAAAAATGAGAAAGTGATGCTGAGCTGCCCTCAAGGTTTCCAGCCACTCTTCACTGAAATCCAATGTCAGACTCAATTCCAGAGTGATTATGAAACACTTGGGAATGAAGAATTTTGGCTTGGAAGAGACTCCGAAGGTGCCTGGGCCCGCATTCATTCCAGTGTGGAGTGCATCGGTAAGGGAGGGACCTGGAGCAGGATAATCCTTTGCAGGGGGAGATCCTGAGAACATCTCTGAGAAGGGACAGCATGGGAAGGTCAGGGGTTTTCCCTTGGGCACAGCACTGTGAGGATGGAGGCTGTGGAAGCAGCTCCTGCTTCCAGGCCAGGAGGAAATGTCTCCTCTTGTGCTCTCCCATGGCACCAAAGGATGGCTGCAGCCACACAGCTCAGAGGGTTTGAGGCAGGCAGGATCCCTTTGCTGCTCCCTGTGAGCTGGGATGTAGCCCAGCTGGGGACACACCCTCCTGGCTTCCCTCTCTTCTCCTCAAGGTGTCCGGATGTTTGACTGAACAGGAGCGGTTGTGCCACTGGAGAAATTCACCCAAAGGTTCACATTCAGTTTCCCAGGGCACCATGATGCCAAACTCCTCCTGCTCCCCTTTCAGAGGGCTGCAGTGACCACCTGCAGTCTCTCCTTTTCTATCCCATTGGGCTGGGTGATGAGAAAAGTGGTCTGACTGCAGCTTCCTTGCATGGCTGGGGTGGGAAGGGAATAAAGTGACCTTCTGGCAATCTTTCCTTCACAGAAGCGCTCCAGGTTGACCCTGAGAGCTTTGAGATTTCCAGTACCAGCATCAAACTGAAATGGACCTGCAGGTTCCCTGATGCCTGCCAGGGCATGAGAGCCATGTGCCGGCTGGCAGCGCCTTCCTCCCATCCCTGTGAGGCTGAGGAGGTGGATGCAGAGCAGATGTTACATGGCCAGGAGGGAACATTCACCTGCTCCCCTTTGCAGCCCTTCACTGAGTACAGTGTCACCATTGACTTGCCTCCCAACACAACCCTGTTCTCATGGTTCTTCACAACACAGGAATCAGGTAAGTGCACAGAAATATCAGAGACAAGGAACAGCCCAGAGCTGTGCCACAGGGAGGACAGATAAGGAACAGTCCAGAGCTGTGTCACAGGGAGGACAGATGTTCCCCTCACCCCTCAGCTCAGCCTGATCATATTCTCTGTGCAGGGATGTGCCTGGGATCAGAGCTGCTTGGATCCTGTGCACAGCCCTGTAGGGAAGGGGCTGGGAGAGCCCTGAGCAGGGCACAGCCCCTTCTCATTGTCCCACTGCACCTGGCAGTGTTGTGCTTCGCACTGCTGCAGCACACACAGCCTTTGCAGGGGACAAACCCCTCATAGGGAGTCTCTTTGCAGCCTGTCCCTTTGCCAGAGGCTGCTGCAGCCTCCTGTGGCCTCAGCCCCTGCCCATGGTCCTGTGTGTGACCCCATGGTCTGTGCTTGCAGTGCCGGACAAACGGGAGCAGCTGTGGCTGGATTCCGACAGGGGCTCACTCGGGTGGAGCGCACTGTTGGTCTCACATGGAACAGAGCAAGATCCCCACGGGGTGATCCTCTCTCCCAGAAGAAATCTCAGCCAGGACACAGGCATACACACTTGCACATACCCTTTGCCATTCTTGGGGCCATTGCCAGCAGGAGGCCATGCTGTGGCACTCACCCTTGCCTCTGTTTTTGTTGCAGGGCAGACTGTGGGCCAGTGGCATTGGATTGTGATTGGACTGGTTGTGCTGTTGGTAGACCGCCTTGTGGTTGCAGTTATCCTGTGGCTTGTGCACTCCAGGTGAGTGGGCAGGGGACAGGTTCAGCAGGTACAAAGGCCACAGGGTCAGCAGGTTAATACACAATGCCAGTTTCTTACCCAGCACTCCCCTTTGCCTTTCCAGGAAAAGGAAGTATTTGCCCAACAAAACTAAGGATGATAATTAAAAAGGTAGGAAAATGCAATTCTGCAGTCATCCATGGCAGAGGCACTATCAGGGTGTGGGGCAGGTGGGATGAGAGCAGCAATCTCCCAGGAGAACCTGAGTTCCAGCAGAAGCAGCAGTTCATACACTGCACTGATACATCTCCTGATTTGCTTTAGCTGGGGATGATCAGGATGGCTCTGCCCACTGAGCCCCACATGGAGGCAGAGCCTGGTCCCAGGCAATGCTCCCTGCTTGCAGCAGGGACAGGGCAAGCAGAGACAGCATCCCGAAGGCTCAGGGCTTTGAGTGACCCATGTCTGTGGCATCCCTGCCATAGATCTGCAGGGAGGATCTCAGGAGGGCCAGGCTGAGGGGCTGCTGCTCTCACCCCAGCACTGACAGCAGCTCCAGGGCCCTGTGGTTGGGATGGAAGAGTTGGGCTGTGGCAGGCACTGCCATATGCTCCAGCCTGTCTCTGACACTGGGTGCCCTTTTTCTCCACAGGTGAAGGTGGCTAGGCTGGAGATCAGGCACTTCAGTCCCAGACAGGACCATGGAGACATCCAGAGCAGTGCAGAAAATGGGAAGGATAACCCCTGCCCAGTGCTGATGGCTGCCATGTCCCCTGGCTCTCCTGTGACTGTGACCAGCATGGGGCTCTCATGAAATTCATCCAATTCAGCAGGGCAAGAGGAGGCTCAGGAGGGCCGAGCATTTGACGGCAGAGCTTTGCTTCCATTTTTGCATTCCTGGAGGAGGGACTTGTATGCTGGATTTCCCAGTCCCAGACTCACACAGGCTCAGGTTGATGGCATTCTCCTGCTGTCCTCTGGGTTCCCAACCCTTCTGCCCTCTCTGCTGGTATTCAGCCAAACCCAGGACTTTGCTTGGCCTGGTTGGACTGCTTTGTGACTCAGCCTGCTCCGTCTGGTCAAGAAATAAAGGCTTATGGATTGGAGAGGCTGCCTGTCCCACACAGCTTCTGCCTGCTCCCCTCATTGCCCCTGTGGAGTGATATTCCCCTGCTGGGAGCTGAAACTGTGCCTTGTTGGGAGGAGCCATGAGCAGGACTGCTGTGATCCTGTATTCCCCTGGTGCTGCCTGACAGTTTTTCTGACCTACTGAGCTGAGCTGGACAGCTCTAATGTGAGTTTGGAGCAGATGTGTAGTGAGAGTGTAGAGTGTTGGGAATTTAGCTGAAAAGAGACTGGAAAAGTACAAAACCATGGCTATTTCCAAGTCCTGCACCCGCAAAGATAGTGTGTCCTTGGGCCTAGCTGTAGTATGATAACAAATAGTGAAAGAGACATGAGAAACGAGAGATGTAAGGAATGATGAAGAGTTCATGGCATAGTTTAACCAATAGATTGCTTGGCTTACAGAATATTCATAAACTTATTATTTGCTGTATAAGTATTTGATGCTTTCTTTAATAAACTGGACCTGTGATGAACCATCTGGTGTCCTGGTCCCCTTCCTACAACAAGAATCCATCAGGGGTGATGGCTCTCCACACACATTTTGGCCAAGAGTGTATTCTGTGCCCATGCTGTGGTATCTCTGTGCCTTCAGCTCCCTTGTTGCCCCTGTGCCAGGCCAAACCTGGAAGAAAAGCAAAGATCAGGGGTCACCACCACCACGGCCTTTATTGGTGAGACACAGGACAGAAAGCCATGGGGCCACTCCTGCTTCTGAAGCCTCCTGCCTTTGTTTCTGGGGTGCTGCTTGAAGCACATCCAGGATATTCCCGTTGAGACACCATAACGTGGGATTGCCATGGTGCAGCCACAGGCTGATGGAGAGCCTCTGTGGAGCTGGTAGGGCTGTGGCACTTGAAGAAGCACCAGGAAGATGCAGCCCCAGGAAGAGACTGTGTGGGGTTTGAAGGACCAGTTCAGCCCTGCAGGACCATGGGTTGTCCCACTCTTGGCTCTTGCTGACTTTGGGCTTCATGCTTCTCCCACGGCTGGACAGATATCCTGTGCTCCTGAGCACCATGGATCTTACAGCAGTGTGGGACTTCTCTGACCAAACACAATGTGGGTGCTGGTGCTACCCCACTGTCCTTGGGGCTACCTGAGGGGACAAGGGAACCTGCATGGGACAGCTGTGCTCTTCATCCTTGGCATGGAAGCACAGGTGAAGTCCTGGTGCCTCTGCTCTGGTCTTCATGCTCAGGTGTGATTCCAGATAAGTTCCTGCACAAATGCTGGGCAGAGGATCAGGTTCCCATTTCAATACTTGGCAAAAATTTGGAGACAGTCTAGCCTGTGTTCTCCAGCCATGGAGGACCCTTTTTGGGTGGTTTTTCAGGGCAGTGAAGCATCTTGAGGTCATGCACATCCCTTTTTTTCCCCTCTTGCTTCCACTGCTACTAATGAAGGGCTGTCCAGGGAGTCAAAGTCCCATCCAGAGACAGGCTGTGGTCATGCCCCTATTTGAAATTCCCATAGGTTTCAAATGAATTCAAATAACTGAGGGCTAGTTCATAGCAGAGCCCATACTGTTCCTGTGGATAAAAGGATGCACTTGAGGCTCCAGTGGACCAACACCTGCAGTGGCATGCCAGCATTGGTCTCCAACAGCTTCCTGACACAGAGCATGCCACACACAGGTTCACTCCACCCTCCTCCTCCCAGCTGGAATTCACAATCCCTGCTGAGGAATCCAGGCATGTGCTCCAGGAGCTGGAAGGATGGGCTACACCAGCACTGGAACCAGCTGGTTTTGGCAGGAGAGCCAACATCCATGACACCAAGTGTTAAGCAGCCAGGTGGACCAGAAAGGGGCCACTCATCATGCAGGATGCTTTGGTGCCCCCTCAGTTCTGCAGAACCTGACACTGAGGGAGTGGGTGTGTCCAGCAGCAGAAACTGGAGCTTTCAAAGATCTCATTGGCACCTGGCCTCAGGATGATCTGAGCACAGAGGGGCCAGGGCAGCTACTGGGGCCATGCTAGATATGGCTCTTGTTGTGCTGCTGCCATCCCAGCTGGGTTAGAAGTCAGCACCTACCACATTTTTAATGAACTGTCTGCGCCTCCTCTTCAGCATCCTCACAGCCTGGGACACATCCACCATGCCCTCGCTTTGGATCTGCTCACACAGGAAACCTGCAGCACAGAAGATCCCACTCCGGCTGGCTCCATCCCTGTGGAGGAGGGCAAGGGGAGCTTCATTTGCTCTGGGATGGCAGGTGGCAGGGCTGAGCCTCAGAGCTGTCCCCCTAGACCCCCACACTCTCAGGATTATCTTGGGCACACATCCCACATCCACGGTGCCATTGTCTGCTGGAACCCTGGCTAGCTTGGTGAAGCTCCTGAGCAGTGACAAGTGTGGGGAACTGACCTGGGTAGGGCATTGCTAAAGTCAGAACCTCCGAGCCTACTGCTCTGCAAAGTTGCTCTATGGCGACGCAGTAAGGACTGGATAAAGAAGGCAGGTCAGGCTCTTTTGTGGTGACATTCAACTGGTTTATTGGTGATAAAATGTGGAGGATAACCAGGAGAAATGCCCACTGTTGGGGAAGTTGAAACAGGAATGCCTCATAAATATAATTGCCTGGCAAAAGTTTTGGAGAATATAGAAACTATGAGCAAGATTGAAATGAAAGTAAGCTTTGAGATCCCTTAGTTACTGAACAACTGGAAAACAATGGTGCGCTGGCTGAAGGTAATCGCCTTTTGATGAAACAATACCCTCTGCTTGCAGACAGGTCCAAGATTCAGAGCAGACCTTGCCAGCTTGGCAGAAGGGGTCCAAAGAGGAGTTTTTAGGGTTTAAAATGTAACACAATATGGTAATGTAATGATTCTTATAGGCTGTATGTAAATGCCATAGGATTTGTATACTGTACTAGATCAGTTAGTGAGAATCAGAATATTCAACACAGAAGAAGATTTATTGTAACAGGAACCTCGCTCTCTTACCCTTTTTACGCTCTTACATTTTTTACTCCCTTATGCTCCTACCCTCTCATCCTCTCTACCCCTCTCTTCTCTTTACTGCTCTGAGCTGTGGCTGGCAGCTCCCAGCAGGGCCCTGCACCCAGGCCCTTTGCAACAAACCACAGGTTCCACGACCTGGCTGCAGAGATCTCTCGTCTCCATCCATCCCGACCGTCCCATCCCCAACACTCCTATAGACCACAACCGAGAGGCTCCCACACAACAAGAGTCCTGAGCACCCTCTGCACACAGGTTTTTCAACTATCAAAAAACCAGGAGATGGATGCAATAGAATAACCAATAGGGTAACTCTTAGGGTGTGGTTTCAGGATAAAAACTAATCAGGGTTTAGAGGAGAGAGACTCTAACAGGGGATTGGTTCAAGTGGCAAAGAACATTCTAGAACAAAGGGCAGGGTTTACCATGATGGACAAGGCAGAAAGGGCAGGGTTGCCTTGACAGACAAGGAAGGGTCTGGAACAAAGGGAGGAGGCAAATTGAGGTACACTTAAATAGGAGGGCATTTTCAGGGAAGAATCATATAGGTTAAAATGGGGGATAACTGAACATACCACTTAACAATGGAACAATCAACTTAATGAAATTAGTATGCACCACAACACCTACCAGCCTCTACAGGGAAGCCTTCGTCCCTCAGCCTAGCTGAATTCATATCCACACATCCACCCCAGATGGAGCTGTCCCCAGTGTCACTGACACAGCCTGAGCTGTGTCCAGCTCTGTGCCATGGCTGCTCCTCCAGTAGACATCACTCACCAGCAGGTGACAAGGATGTGTCCATCCTGGCTCTGCCGATGGTGTGTCTCCACCTTCCCCAGCAGGCTGATGATGGTGTCAGGGTTGGGGGGAAGGTGCTGCTGCATGGGCCAGTCTGTCAGTTGATGTAACTGGATTTCCACTGCAGATTTCTTGGGCTAGTGGGGAAGAAAGACAGGGGGCTGGGCAGAGCAGAGACCTATCGGCTTCATGGAGGGAAGGGGAGGGACAGTGCATGCCAGCCCTGCCTCAGCCACGCACACTGGATCAAGGGAGCAGCCCCACAATGGGACATGCCACTCCAGACTTTGCTCTTCTTCACCAAGTGCTCTGAGAGCAACAGACAGAGCACAAGAGAAGAGCTGAGCTCCAGGTGCAGCTCAGACCTACACCAGTCCTGTGTCCAGCTGCCTGCAATAGTTCCCCTTTCACGAACCAATGAGATGTACAAACTCCATCCACAGCTGCTGTCCTCCGGTTGGAAATGCACACAAAACCATCTCTGAGTTCTACCTCTGTCTGCAGCCTCACTTCCTTGGGAGTAACCTCTCTGACAAGGCAAAACACTCTGCTCTGAGCAAAGGGCCCACCTGCTGCCTGTTGCTGAGGACAAGTGTCCAGGTTGTGAAGCCAGCCCCAGGCTCCTCTGAGATCAGCTGCACATGGAAGCGGCCGTAGTCATCTTCACCCTGGCTGGGCCAGAACTGCACGTACGTCTGGGGGAGGGCGAGAGGGGCCTGATCACACATGGCCCCGCCTGCACACAGGGCAGAGCTCGGCCCCTCACATGGGGGGCTCACAGCAGCCCCTCTTCCCAAGGCCACATGCACATGGCTCTGCCAGACACCTGCTGGGCACCAACCCAGTGCTGCAGCCAGAGAATAACACTCCATCACACAGGACACCTGGGTCGGGGTCAACAAAACCCGAGGGATGCTCATTTGCAGTGAGACCGAGGACAGCCCCCTGCTGTGGAGCTGTGGAGCTGGGACTGTCCAGGGCTCTGCCAGGTGGAGCCCCCAGGCTTGCAGTAGGTCCTGGTGCAAGCTGGGCTCTCATGCTAAGATCCTTGCAGGGGCAAAGGCAGAAATCACACTGCTCGCCCCCACAGGGAACCAGGAGAGGGGAGAGCTGTCAGAGCTTGGGCTGCTGACCTTGTCCAGCTCCTGGAGTTCATTCAGCACAACTACTGATGTGCAAGTGTAATCCCAGACCAGAGCCCAGAAATCCACCAGCGTGGTGGGGAAAGGCAGCTGCGTGATGATGATTCTCTCCTCCTCGGTGTACGTCTGCAAAAGACACGACGATGTGCGTGTGGGGAGAGTCCCACAATGCCCGAGAGCCCTTCCCGCAGCGGGATGGCTCCCTACTGCCCTGCTGACATGGAGAAGGCCCAGCCGGCCCAGCCCTGCTCAGAGCAGCTCATGTTAGCGCGCCGCTGCCCTCTCAGCTCATCGCAGCCGGGCTCAGCTCGCAGCAGGCTGGGCTGGCACACGCTGCTGCGCTGCCTGCGCAGGCAGGCTCCGCCGGTCGCGGTCGCGGGGGCCATCTCCTGGCAGCAGGGCCGGCAGGCACCGAGCAGCAGCCCGAGGGCCGGGACACCTCCCCTGGCCGGGGGCTCTGCTCTGGCCCGGAGCAGGGCTGCGCAGGAGGAGCCCGGCTGCCCCGAGCAGCTCCCGCTCCCGCGTAAGGCGGCCGGAGCCTTACGCTGGCAAAGACGGCGTTGATGTAAGCTGGCGAGCCGTCTGCGTTCACCGAGGACATCAGGATGGGCCGGCAGGAGTCCGCTGCGGAGGCAAGGAGCACAGAGGGGGAAATGATGGATCGTTCCCTCCCTACACACAGGCAAGGGGCTTTCCCTGCAACAGGCACAGCCAACAGAGCTCCCTGCAGCATGGGCTGGAGAGGATTGAACGGACAGGTACCACCACACCCCTGGCTGTGACAGCTCAGGCCACCCAGATGAGGGATGCCCAAAAAACCCTGTGTCTGGGGGCACAGCACATCCACCCTCCTCATTGCTCCCTGATATGCCTCATCTGAGCTTCTCCACTGGGAATGTTTGACCAGGGACATATTTATCCCAGGTGTACCTTATGTACCTCCAACAGGCTCAGAAGGAATCAGCCTAATCTGTATTTATTATCTCCTAAGCAGAATACAACAACTGGACCCTGAGCCCAACTTGTCAGTGTCATGTGCCAGGGAGGGAAGCAGCAGGAAAGCATCGTTCCCCCCATGCTGCTGTCAGGCTCTGGCTTTAGAGCAAGAGGCTGCCCAGCCCTGCCGGTGTTACCTGGCAAGATCCCTGGCTTGCGGTTCTTGGCTTGGTTTCTGGGTTTCTCTGCTTCTCTGCATGGCAGGAGCTGGAACAACTCAGAAAATCTCTGCAGGGCCTGTAGAGGTGATTCACCCATGTCAGTCCTGCCTGTCAGCAACTCACCTTCTTGGGCCACTGCAGAGACATGATCCCCCACCTCCATCCCACTGCTGGGGTGGGGAGCAGGAGGGGGCTGGCATCACCGATAAGCCCCCACAGCACCAGGGCACTGTCCCCTGGTGGTACCTTGAACTCCTTCTCCAGGGCGCTGTTGCAGCTTGAGGTCTCATGGTCCCGCAGGGAGTGCACACGGCTGGCGATGCTCTCCACGGGCACCCCGGTGCTGCTGCAGAGCAAACCTTCCAGCAGCGCCTCGTACAGGAAGCTGTACTGCTCCTGCGGGAGGACACGCCTCAGCTGCACAGTCTGGAGCCAGTTCAGGAGGAACCCTGGAGCTCCAGATCACCAGCTGTCCTCAAACTGTGCTACAAGTGAGCCAGCTTCATCCTTCACCTTCCTGCTGCAGATCCCTGAGGCCAGACACTTCTCATTGCAGGCAGCCCTGGTTGGGGACACTGCCAGCAACTCCAGCAACCCAGACAAGATCATCTTCCTGAGATTCAGTGCTCCCTCTCAGACCAGACCCCTGCTGTGGGGAAGGCAACCCAGGAAACCTGCACGCTAGTTAGACCTTGTACAAGAGGCTGCTTGGTCCAGCCCAAGCTGGTTTTCTCTGAAGTGGCCCAGCACTAAGCAGACCATGGGGACATAGTCCCTAGGCCAGGACACTGCTGCCCAAGAGCTGCCAGGAGGGGAGACATCCTGAAAGCTGGAGGCACTGGTGGACTCTCATTCATCATCCTTGCCTACAAGACAGCCCTTCTGTGTCAGGGTGACTGATACCTACAAATGCTGCTGATACGTCAGAGAGTCTCAGGGAAATGCAGATTCTAGCTACCTTTGGACACAGCATTGAGAAAAGATCCTTCAGTGTCCATCACCTGGTGGCCCTAGTCCCTGTGGCTAGATCAGGAGCAGCATGGCTAATGTGGCTTTGCATGCCACATCTCTGGGAAGGGTGGTGTTGACAGCAAAGGGTTAAAAGCAGCAGAATGGTTTTTCATTCAGAAGGAGTATGGTGGATTGTCTTAAGTGGCCTTACAGCTGGGAGAACCAAGGTCTGGAAAATGACAGTGTGAGAAATCCTATAGGTTGTGTATAAACAGCCTACTGCTGTTGAACCTCTCTCTGCTTTGTGGAGTACAATCTATACAGAGGGAATGTTGGTGTTTACAGAGACCTGGAGCCCATTGCCATGAACATGGCTGAGCTCCCTGTTTTGGGACACATCAAAGACCAAAGGTCACAAAGACACAGAGGAGATCAGAGCCCAGCTGGTAAACTACAGGTGCACAGGCCTTTGTTAAATGGGTGAAAAGAGCAGCCCCATTGTCCCCCAGGATGGACTGGGCCCGATGGTGCTAGTGTTCCCACTTATGTGTTACCTCCTGGCATCCTCCAGCTAGCAAGGTAATGAAATAAATTCACTCTTGGCATTTCAGCCATGGTTTTGTGGCTGTTCTGGCTACTCGCCTGTGTCGAGTCCCACAGGTGGCACTGGATCTGCAGCCCGAGGTGTGCAGGGAGCAAATTCCTCACCTTGGTCTGCACCATGCTGACCCGCTGCTCCCGCAGCTGCTGCACACAGCGGAACACATCCACCTTGCCCTCAGCCTTGCCCATCTTCAAGAGGAAGTCCAGGGCGATGAAGGTGCCTGTGCGCCCGATGCCGGCGCTGAGGACACGGAGCAGCGCGGTCAGCGCTGCCCCCGCTGGCCGTGCCCCAGCACCCAGAGAGCCCCAGCGCGGTACCTGCAGTGCACCAGCACGGGGCCTGCAGGCGCTTCCAGCACCCTCCTGTTCACCACCTCCACCAAGCACAGCAGCTGCGACGGGTTTCTGGGCACCCCATGGTCCGGCCACAGCAGGTAGTGAAACTGCTCCACTGCTCTTGGCAGAGCACAGCCTGCCTGCAGAAAGGGAGACACAGCTGGAACAGGGAGCTGCAAGCCACCAGGAAACTCGTGTCGAGTGACTGCCTGCCAACCAGGAGGCAGCAGTGGAGAAAACCACTTGAGAGGGGCACCAGCACAGAGTGCTCCCTCCAGCACCACACCATAAGGACTGCTCCACTACAGCTCCTCAGATACTAAAGGGCAGATTCACCCATCCCACAGCCATACCATTCATTTTGTCCTCTGCTTCACTGTGAGCAGTGAACGCAAAGCAGGAAAAGCAGCTCGTGCCCCAGAGAGGAATGATACAAATCACAGCTTAGGGTATTCCCACAGTCATCAAAAAGCCCTGGCTCGCCCAGAAAAGATGCACCCTAAGGCTGTTACTACACTCATGTGAATGTAGTCACTTGTTACCAGCCATTGTGATTTTCCCTAAACACCACATTCACTTGCCACGGACTAATGCTACATCTCACCATCGGGTGCTCTTGGAACTTTACATTTCAGCTGCATATTGCTATGAGCAAGACAAGAAAGGACAGAAATATGCATAACTGCAATTTCTTCATTTTCTGCCCTTTATCTGAGATGTAACCTCCACAGGAGCACACATCTTGGCAAATGACCTTATGTAGGTTATCTTAAACCATAAACTATGTGTCCAGGTTTAGGGCTGTAAGTGACAAAGGCTATGGAATGGAATCTCTGCACATCCAGGATGATGGGACAGGTGCCTGCCTGTCACCTGAATCAATCTGCAGAAGGTCCACACTGAAGCTCCTTTATCTGCTTTTATACCCTTTGTAGTCACCTCACTTAAGCCATCAAGTATCTAAAATATTCCCATGTGCAACGTCAGTCCAGACTGCTCTGGGGTGACCACTGGAGCTGACTGACTGCCCTTGCCTGGCACCGAAACCTGGGACTGATGGCCTGGCATGGATTCCATTTATAGCAACCTGCTGACACTGCACCTTTTTGTGCTGGATACCAGGCTCCCCACAGGGCCCATGTTAGACAGCTCCCACCAGCTGCTGGAATCCAAACACATCCTGCATTCCCACCTCAGCTCCATGTCGGACGAGAGCCCAGCCATGAACGAGAACACCTCACAAGTCCTTCTGAAATCTGTGCTGGGAGAGGAGGCAGCCCAGCTATCGTTAATAGCAGGTCCTGACAGAAGACCTAAAAGCTGTGGTTTCAGACAAGAAATCAGAGACAGCAAAATTGCAAAAGGGTCATGGAGCTGAAAGAGAAAGAAGGCAGTGCTGACACTGGCGGAGTTTCCCTCTCCAATGAGGAAGCTTCTTGCACCATATGTGATTTCTCTGCGTGCCTGTTTCCTTTGCGTGCTCGCACCACTCACAATCAGATGGGTGTGCAGTGAGGCAGCCAGGGTAGCTGAGACCTCAGTCCTGCCCTGGAGCATAGGCAAACATGGCCCTGCAATGGATGCTTCTCCTGCTCCTCACACCTCTGCAGGCAGCACAAAATCGTGGTAAGCCCTATCCCAACAACTATGGACAACCCCAGGGAAGAGGTAAGTAGTGCTGCCTCCTCTGCCCCCACGAGAAGGTTTTACTGTGCTCCTTTTGCAGAGCCCCTGTGCAGCCTTATGGTGTGCAGGGTACAGCAGCTGTATCAGGGCAGTCTGACGTCCACACTGGGGCCCAAGTCCACCAGCTGGGTTGTGGTCAGGCAGAGCTCCGTTTGGGGATGGAGGGCAGCAAGGCTTGGGCTGCTGGGAAAGCCTCTGCAGAGTCTGTGTGTTCCTCCATGGAGCTGGAAATACAAGGTGTCTGTCTGTCCTGGCACAGTGTCAGGGTGCCGTGTCCTCACCACAGAGGAGATGGCTGCTGGTGCCCAACCAGGACCTGGGGAGCCATGAGCTGAGCCCCTGGGTGTCCAGGAGAGCCTGGGGATAGGACTTACCATACTCTGGGATTGCTCTGCAATGCACTTCCTTGGTGCTGGAAGGATCAGAGCACAGCCAGGGATCTGCTGGGCTCCTCCTTCCCTGGCTGCACACTTTGATGCCAGCAGTGTCAGGGGGAATTTTCAGGCTCACATGTTGTCTGTCCTCCCAGGAGGCTGCACTGCCTGGCAATTGAGCTGTGGGTGCAGCAACTGTGACCTTGCGATCTTCTCTATCTGCCTTAGAGTGTTTGTCTAAACTAATTTTCTTGGAGCTAGATGACAAAAATCATTAAACTAGCATCTAATCCTGTCATCCTGGTCTGTTGTGGTGTTGGATCCAGGTGGATGCAGGCTACAGAAAACAGCTGATCTAGTGGCTGTGACAGAGTACAGGGAATGGGATCAGAAACTTTAATTGCTGATGTGAAGTGGCGTCAGGGGCTGTACTATTTGAGAGGTGTCATGGGAGCCTGTTTCCAGGGAAAATGTGTCTGGCTGCAGAGAGTGTAAGCACAGCACATCACTGTCACACAATAAACAAGGGCAAAAACTGCAACAGAGGATATTCTCCTGTCCAGAGTGTCTTCCCATTGCCCAGATCCCTGCTGAAGCTGTTCTCCCAGGCCAGCATGTGCAACCATGGCTTTCCCGTTTGTTTTCAAGGTGCACACTAAGGTCAGGATCTGTCTGTGTTGTGTACAGTGGGATACAGCAGGGTTCCTGTAGCCCTGCAGACTCTTGTCATACTCTGCAGGTCTCAGTCACCCAGCCTTCCCAGAGGAGTCTGGTGCTGCCCGTGACACAGATGATATTGCTGAGTTTGCACCTTGGTGCTTGTGAGAAGAGGAACCAAGACAAAAACATGTGCTGGCCACATCCAGCAATGTGAGCAGCCCTGCTTGCATCCTCAGCATGTGGGCTCATCCCATCCTGACACCTCTGCTGAGCTCCAACCAATGGATCAAAGTCCTTCTCTTGCAGAGGAACAGGGCAAGGAAAATGTCCCGAGTGAGGCAGGAGGGTCTGCTAGGGTGGAAAGGGCTGACAGAGGCAGTGGGGCAAGGTAAAGCTGTTGGACAGAGAGAGGGAACAATAGAGTGAGATTCCTGAGCACATCCCCTGGCAGATACAGGGTACAATCTGCTGTGCATAGTGCCACAGAGAGCAGTAAAGGCAACAGCAGTGCAGTTACTGGCACAGGATGTGGTTTGTACGTGTGGTTGGCCCTGCTGCTCAGCTCCTCCCATCATGGGGACACCATGCACTGTGCAGCGTGCATTGTGTCATTGTCCTATTGTCACCTTGTTGTCTTGCTGTGCTGCTGTCACAGGGAGTTTTTCCTCCCTAAAATGCCATACCTGTACAAAACTCTTCTCCCCTTACAGCCCCAGTTCACCTGGAAGGCAGGTGGGGAAGCTTCCAGGACACGTTTTCTGTGCATAGGGCCTGACATACAAGCTGTCTCGGACGCCTTTTTCGTCAGTCTTGCTTGACTCTCTGTGTGATCTAGTGGCAGCTGACAAGAGGTTCTAACCAGGAGCACAGCTGCAATGACCACGGGGTGGGAGGATGGTAGCTGAAACTAAGCCGTAGCCAATCTGAAAGGGTTTGTGTCAGCTGGTTTCCGAAGTGTGCCCAGAGTTATGGGGAACATGAGTGCTAAGAGGTACTGCAGAGGAGTGCCTGGGGCTTGTGGCACCTTAGGGGTGGTGAACTGTGTGCTCTACCATGCTTCCACTTCCCATCACCATCCAAAGATTCAGGAAACACGACTTTTGCCTCCTGTCCTTAGACATGTGTCACATGTCCTTTAGCATCTGGTGGACCAGTAGAGGTTAAAGTGCCACCATTTCCCAGCTCTTCTCACAATGCCTTGTTCAGTCCTTGTTCAGGACGTTCTTTGCTATCCCCTTTCGCTGCCATGACTCCCAAGCAGAGCATCCCCAGGGTCTCTCTGCTCCATCACTCTTAAAGACTGGCTCAGCAGCTCTTTGGTTGCTAGTCAGGAGCACAGAGATGCTCTGAGGCCCGTGTTCGTGTTTGCAGTGCCTTGCAAAACAACTCTCCACTGGTGGAAAGATTGCTTTTCTTAGCTCCTCTCAGCAAGCACATGGCACCTAACACAGCAAGACTTTACTGTCACTTCTCTCAGCTTGGAGCTGCCCTGCCAAAAGGGTTGAACTTCGCCTGCTGCTTCTTAGATTTCACCTTGTCCTTTCTTCTTTGTGTGTGAGGTAATACCGTGTAAAAAAGGACACCTTCTGCTGTTAAGCAAAGGGCTGAACCCGGGAGCCTGTCCTGAATTATCAGCATAGCTGTTTCTCCTTTCTCCTGACCCTCCCCTTCTGGCCCATGCTGGGCCTTTGTTTAGCCTGCCAGGCTCATAACTCCTTGCAGCAGGGACAGGCAGGCCAGACATTTCTGGAAAAGGCTTTCTATATTCATGGGTGAGAAATAATATCAGAAATGAGTGTATTCATTTAATAGCATTAACTAGGAAAAAAATCCAAAACAGTAAATATCTGGCTTTGGAGGCAAATAGACCAACCTTTTGTTACCACTCCTGTCTCAGGCATTCAGTATTTCCATTTCACAGTGAGCACACATTGCACGTTACAAAAGGTGCCTATTTGGTCACATCTACTCTATATTTTCCTTGCTGAAATTTCACTTGACTCAGCGTCCTTCCTCTAGCTGGGGCAGAGAGCCTGTGGGCGGCTCTCTGCGTACCACTGTGCAGGGCAAGAAAAAGTGTCTGAAAACTGTTCCATTACTCTCCCAGTTGCTGTTAATCCCTACAAGGTTGGAAGCTGAGAGTTTCTTTCCCCTTTCTGTTGAGCACTCTCCTTTCTCCCTTAGTGCGTCAGCCCCACAAATATATCCAACTGCTTTGCACTAATGGGGAGTTCCATCTCTCCAGTGGAGGTCCCTTGACAGCTTCCCACGGACATCTCCAAAGCACACAAGAAGCCACCCTGGGTTAGAGCACAGGCTCCTTTGCTCCAAGGTGCTCTTTTCCCACACCAATTTCTATGGAATGACTTGAGAAGGGGTGTAAGGAGCATGAGGACAGAGGTGCATCCTGACTGCACCCAGCAGCCATAGATTGGTTTCTTCCAACAAGCCTCAGGTGATAATCACATGCATGACAGGCTTGGACTTACTGGAGATGTGAGGCCAAGCTGGGTTGTAATCAACAATATTCTTGAGACGAAAGCAGGCATGGACTGAAAGTGTCCTCTCTTCCCCATTTTGCAGGGAGCAGAGCTTTCTAGGCTTCACCCTCAAACAATCATCAGAAATGCCACAAGGAGGGACACTGAGCAGCTGTAGATGCCTGGATGCAGATGGTGTCAGTGCTGTGACAGGGGGTTCAGCTCCTCTGCAGCAGTAGGAATGTGGGCAGGAGGCAGGCCCTGGAGGAGCTGTGATGTTTGGGCACTGCTGGCAGGGTGCTCTGTGTGCACAAGGTGAATAGGCTTTGGCAGTCCCTCAGGCTGCCCTGCTGGTGTACACTGCCCCTCTGCAAGGCAAGCAACCTTTTTTTTGCCATACCCACCCCTCTGTCAGACACTGTTAACTTCCAGGATAATTCTGAGGCTGGCACATTCCCCTGTAGTGGTACTCTGTGTACCACTGGATTCCTTGAGTATGGGAATGAGCTGTGGGCTCTGCCTGCCTTTGCTGATCTCTCCCACCCAGCCCCTGGGCTCCCCTCAGCATGGTCCATGCCCAGCTTGGATGTGGGGGCTGTGTCAGCCTCTGTCTGCCCCCGAGCACAACAGGGACACATCTGGCAGGTCCAAGGGCACAGGGGAGCCTGGGAGGAATTTAAAAAGTGGGGCCAAATGATCACCTCCCTTCCCAAATTCAGAGAAATGCTGTAAGACCCATGTTTTGTTCTCAGTGGCTTACAGTGCAACTCTCCAGTGCAACTGGAAAAACAGTGGTTTTCTCTGTGGAAACAGTGGTTGCTTTTCTTAGCTCCTCTCAGCAAGCACATGGCATCAAACACAGCTCAGAGAGTTTGGGAAGGAAAGGATGAGTTGCAGAGAACAGGAATCCCCCTGCTGCTTGCAAGGGGCCCTGTGGGCAGAGAAGAAGGAAGGAGGGAGCACGAGGGTTTGCCTGCAGGGCTGCTCTCCTGTGTAGTCTTTGTGTCTGAAGGGCAAACACACTGCTGGCACAGTTGTGGTCTTTGCAGAAGCACACATTTCACCTACCCATGCCTACCCTTGCCTGAGGCTGTGCTGGAATCCATGCCGTATCCCAGCAGTATCCCACATTCCAGCTCAGCAGACACTGACAGGAACACTGAGGAAGCCCTGGATCAAGTTTGCACATCTGTGAAGGCCTTTTTATCTGAAACAAAGACAACAGAGAAGAGGCTGATACTCCTGCAAAGGATTAAGTCTGATAAGTTCCTAGTCTAAGAGAAATAACTGGCTGGAGCCCTGGTGAAGGTGGACACCTAGGCAGAAATGTGTGGCTGTTATGCCAGCTCAGTGCCACTTCACTCCCATTTCCAGCCCAGGGGTCTTACACAGCACCTATGTTCCTGTGCGCATGACCAAGGAAAAGTAACCTGAGTTGCAGGGGGTAAAAGAAGGGGCTAGCAAAATGAAGACTATCCTGATGTAAGAAAAGACCAGGCTTGAGACCATCTGAGGCACCTGAAGGTGCACTAATCCATGGGACCTGATCAGATGCATGTGTGGGTCCTGAGGGTGGAGGAAGTAGCAAATACCTTATCTATCGTAGCTGAGAAGTTGTCGCCAGCAACTTCCAGTAAAGTTCCCACTGACTGTAAAAGGAGAAGCACAACTCCCTTTTTAAAAAGGGGAAATGAGGGAGACCCAGGGAACTACAGGCCAGTCAGTCTCCATTTGGCGCTGGGCAAGATAATGGAGCAGTTCCTGATGGAAATTATTCTGAGGCACATGGAAATTATTTGTGATGGCTTCAAAAGATCAAATAATATCTGAGTAATTTGTTGGCCTTCTATGGAAGAGTGACAGTGTTTGTGAATAAGGGAGGAGTGACTGACATCATCCACCTGGACTTGTGCAAGGACTTTGACACTGTCCTGTGTGACATCCTTGTCTCCAAACTGGGAATGTATGAATCTGATGGATGACCACTCCATGGGGGAGATGCTGCAGTCAGTATTTTGATATCCACTGGCACAGGATGCCCAGTGAAGCTTGCATGCCCCATCCCTGAAAGTGTTCCAGGCCAGACTGTGGATGGCTTTGGACAACCTATGTATTGCACGACAGGAGGGCTGGAACTAAGTGATCTTCCTTGGGAGCCTTCCAGCACAAGCCCTTCTTTACTCTTATGAAAAACTGAATGAGTCCTAAGTGCCTGTAAACAATAATTAGCATAACACTAAATATGTCTCATTTCAGTTGTGCAGAAGTAGCACCTTTAGTAAAAGGAAAAGTTACAAACTTTAAACAAAGACTAGCTCTGATTTTTGCTACAGTAGGTCTGCTTTTACAGTAGGTCTAAAGCAGCAAACATGAGGTGTGACTTTTTCACCTTAACGCCGACCCCTGCAAGGAAGCCTGGCAAGTGTAGAGAGATTCATTTGCAGTTATTTCAGCACGGAGAGCTTTCCTCTATGAAAAGACTCAAGGAGAGCTGCAAGCAAGGCAGAGCTCTCTTGTGCAGCTGCAATCACCCTTGCCAGCAGAGCATCCCTGTTTGTGGAAAGATGTTGTCCCAGATACCTCTTGAAATCTGCATCTGTGTCAGCAGAGTGCCTGCAAAGGAGAATTTCTCCTTTCCTCCTGGTTGCCTGCCGAGCAGCTTGCCATGTGTGGTGCTGCCAGTAGGTTTTGAGTGCTGTGGGAGCTCTCACAGCTTCCAGGAGGTGTAGAACAGTTACAAAAGGAAAAATGCTGAGGCCTGCCTCCTCACACTGAAGTCAAGAGTGGGGCCATGTGGGAGAGGCCAGACATGCTCATGAGCATTCACAATTCCCTCAGCTCCCAAGGCTACCTCCACTGCAGAGTTTCCATACCTCAAACTGGTTCTTGCTTCAGGCCAGGACTCACATGACTCTTTTCAAGCAACTTTATTCACATTTCTGTGGTACCTCTAGGATCAAAGAATTCCCATCAGTGAATAGTCTTCATGCAGGCCTTCTTCTACAATTCAGGGCCCTGAAATGCAAATTAAAACATGGGAAATACTTTCAAGAGTAGCTGTCACCTAACTGAAATAATTGATGCTCAATTTGCCAGTTTGGAGCTATTTTTTCCACTTATTTGTCAGGAGTTTCATTCTGTCTGAGGAGGTGCAGCTGGTGTGGTCCCCTACTGCATGATGTCTGCAGAGCACTCCTGCTTTCCTGGGAGTCCTGGTGCCACTCGGGTGCTGTAGGAAGCAGTGCAAACCCTCTGTGCCTGCCTGACTGCACCCTGGTAACACTGGACAAAGTTTGGAGAGCTACAGCTAAATTTGTATGGTGGAGGAACACTCACAGAGAGTTACAGTTGTTCAGTGAGAAGTGGGGCCTGGTCAGAGGGCAGAGACCCAAATGCAGATCCATGCAGAGAGGCAGCAGCACTCCTGTCTAGAATTTAATGAAAATGAATACGAAGATTTACTTCAGTCAATTGCCCAATCTTCATGTTGCAAAACACAACCAAACATGCAGCTGGTGAGATACCCACATGCTCTAAGCCCCTTTAGCCCAATCACATGAGGGCTGTCACTTGCCTTGGGTGAGGATGGCAGGGATATGGGATGGGAGGTAGCTGCTGCTGGGAGCCAGGAGATAATTGTGAGAGGGACAGAGCAGAGGAAATAACAAGTGTGACATCCAGAACAAAAGCAAAGTGGCAACTCAAGTGGGATTTTGCAGCAAACAAGCGTGCTTGTGGGTGTGAGCAGATCATGTCCAGCAGAATGACAGAAATGCTGATAAGTGGTGCCAGCAGAGTCTGGTGCACTCCCACAGCCTGTGGATTTGTGGGAGAGAGCAGCATCCCCCAGGCTGCTGGACTCCACTGGCTGGGGTGTTTCCTCAGCAGCAGGTGGGCAGGATAACCCTGTGGATTACCCTCCTGCACTGCCCTGAGGGTGTGGGGAGGGATAAAGCACCTGGGGGATGGGGCTCATCCTGGGAGGTACCATCTCTGCCACCTCTCTGAAGAGAGAGGGATTGGCACCCCTCCGGATGGAACTCCCTCAATCTCATGGATGCTGCTGGAGCCCAGTGACCCTCAGGCTCTGCCTCCTGGCCTTTCCACACAGGAAAATGTAAAATTCCCTCCAACTGGGATACCAAACTGCAGTTTACTCCGAGGAGGAGCGACTATGCCTTGAACGAAGTGGTGCAGCTCAGCTGTGGTGGGAGGAATCCTGAGAAGTTTGCGCCATCTGTCCCACAGATTGAATGCATTTCCAGAGGGGCCCAGATCCAGTGGAATGAGACTCCCACCTGCAAGGGTAAGCACAGCCCTGCACCACCCTGACCCAGGGCCCTGAGCTGGTGGCAGACCCTCTGTGCCCTGGTTGTGCAGATGACAGTGCAGGAATGGCAGAGCTGGATACCTTTGGCTTTCCCCATGTCCTGGCACTGACAAGGCTCTTCTTGTCTCAGCACCTTGCTGCAGGCACCTGCTGGGCTCTGTGCTCCTGGGAGGGGGTCAAAGGCAGGAACAAGGCTCCCTGCACTGGGGGCTACTGTAAACCCTGTGCCTTCCAACAATGAGTGGGTGTATGGCCAAGGTGGTGGGAGGGGATGGAACTCTGGCTGAAGGAATTCCGTCCCTGTCCAGCTTTTCCCAAATGGAGCCTGAGTTGGGAAGTCTGCAAGACTGTAGTAGGCATGGATGGGACTGCTCTTGGGGTGATCTGCTGCCACCAATAACTCTGTTCAAGGTTGCAAGAGAGGGATCAGCAGTTGAATGTGGTAACCAAAGGAGTGGAGCCCTGTCCAAGTCAGAGAAAGAGATATCCCAGCAGAGCACTTCCCATTCTGCTTACATGAGCTCCTTCTCTTCTCCTCTGTGCAGAGAAATGCAAGCAGCCCCAGTGGGACTCACAGCTCCAGTTTAGGCCAAACCAGACATTTTACATGGTCAGTGAAGAGGTGACACTGAGCTGCTTTGAGAATGATGCTCCTCCCTTTGCTGTGATCAGATGTGCAAACTGGAGGAATACTTGGCAGGTGTTGGACATTTCAGGAAAATGGCACAGGCTGGATAAGAAACTGAGTTGCACCACAGGTAAGTTGGGAAGCAGTAGGTCTCCCCTGCTATGTGCACCTGTCAATGTAGAGGGAACCGGGATATCGTGCCATGTCTGTGGGACACCTTGGGCAAGCTCAGAGTCAGGTCCCAGCTGGGAGCAGAATCCGAGGTGGAGAGGGTTAGAAGCATTCAGTGTGGGACAGGTATTTTCAATGCCTGCATCTCCCAGTCTATTCCTGAGTTGTGCCTCACAGGGAAGTTAGAAAGGATCCTGCCCTCAATTTTCACCTCTCTCCCAGTGTTCCGTATCACCTCCTTGCCCAGGCACATGCTCTTCCTCTGCTCTCGGGGTACCTTGGGTTTCCTCATGGTGTGGAATGCAGACATTAACCAGAGTTCATCATGGAAAAGCCTTGGTCCCTCTCCTGCCTGAGCATTCCCTCACTGAGAAGGACTCTCACACTTTCTTCCTGACAGCAAAATGCCCTAAACCTGAGTGGGATGCAAGACTTCAGTTTGTGGAAAATGAAACTGGAAACCCACAGAATAGAGAACTGACCCTGACCTGTCCCAAAGGCCTTGAGCCCTCCTTCCCTGAGGTCAAATGTGCAAAGGAAATTCTGAGAGTGAGTTCTGGAAAACCAGACTACGTGGATGCCTGGTGGGGCAGGAGCAGCACAGGTGCCTGGACACGCATTGAGGGGGATGTCCTGTGCATGGGTAAGTGAGGCTGCAGCAGCTCTCCCGTGTCTCCCCTCTGCCTTCACCCTCCCTGGGGCTCTGTTGCCTGAGCAAACTGCTGAAGAGGACAACGCAGCCAGGAGACAACAGAGCAGGCAGAACCAGCCGGGCAAGCTGAAATCTCCTGCAGTGGTTCCTGAGCAGGCCAAGGCTGGGGCTCCCAGCCGGGTGCCCAGGCCAGGGGCAGGATCCAAGGCTGCCAGCCAGGTGCCCATGGAGCTTCCAGTATCTTTGCTGTGCCTCCAGGTGCCACCCTGGAATGCACAGGTGTGCTTGTTCCCCTGCTGGCCCATTGATAAGGGACATGGGGGACACCTCCTGCACCTGCAGGGGTTGGAGCACAGGGGAATGAAGGGGGCCCTGATGATGCAGGGCTGGCTCAGCCCTTGGCACTGGGACAGGAGGCTGTATGGGATGGACCTGGGGGAGGAGCAATGCCATCCATCAGGGGATGGAGATGCAGAGCTGTCCCCAGCAGAGACACAGTTGTGCCCAGTGGGGGTATGGTAAAACATGGCAGTGCTCAGGAGAGAGGCACAGGGAGAGATAGGATGGGAATCTCCCTGCTTTGGGCTGTGGGAGGTGGTCAGGAGTGGCCACAGAGAGAATTGGGTGGATAGAGGCAGGGTCATTGATGAGTAATCCACATTTTGCAAGCTCAAGGAAAGTCCTTCCCAACAAGGCTTGCCCTCAGGTCACACCCCAGCAGATGGATGTGTCACCTTCTCTCTCCATTTAGTGCCAGGAGGGATTTCTGTCCCACAACTCACCCACACCCATTTCCTCATATCATCATCTCCAGCCCATCTAACACCCACTTTCACCTCTGACAAAAGGTTGCCAAAGGCCCCAGTGGGACTACAGACTCCAGCTGGCACCAGACCAGGAGAACTATGAGAAGGATGAGAAAGTGATGCTGAGCTGCCCTCAAGGTTTCCAGCCATCCTTCACTGAAATCCAATGTCAGACTCAATTCCAGAGTGATTATGGGACATTTGGATATGAAGAATTTTGGCTTGGAAGAGACTCCGGAGGTGCCTGGGCCCGCATTCATTCCAGTGTGGAGTGCACCGGTAAGGGAGGGGCCTGGAGCAGGATAATCCTTTGCAGGGGGAGATCCTGAGAACATCTCTGAGAAGGGACAGCATGGGAAGGTCAGGGTTTTCCCTTGGGCACAGCACTGTGAGGATGGAGGCTGTGGAAGCAGCTCCTGCTTCCAGGCCAGGAGGAAATGTCTCCTCTTGTGCTCTCCCATGGCACCAAAGGATGGCTGCAGCCACACAGCTCAGAGGGTTTGAGGCAGGCAGGATCCCTTTGCTGCCCCCTGTGAGCTGGGATGTAGCCCAGCTGGGGACACACCCTCCTGGCTTCCCGCTCTTCTCCCCATGGTGTCCTGATGTTTGACTGAAGAGGAGCGGCTGTGCCACTGGGGAAATTCACCCAACGGTTCACATTCAGTTTCCCAGGGCACCATGACCCCAAACTCCTCCTGCTCCCCTTTCAGAGGGCTGCAGTGACCACCTGCAGTCTCTCCTTTCCATCCAAACAGGCTGGAGTGGCAGCAGGACAAAGCTGCTGGTTGTGGTGCTCAGCTGGGCATCTCTGCTCTTCTGCCATCATCGCTCTTTGACTGCAAAGCCTCTGCACAAGGGGCTTGGCTCAGCGTTTCCCTTTGTGCCAAAGTTGCTCTGCACCTTGTGAGATCCCACGTGTGCCCCTTTGGGTGAAGGCAGATTGTATTTTAAACCCCTTCAGGCCTCACAAACCTTCTTGCAGAGGCTTGAAGGGCAAGGGATCCTTCCAGAAGCCAGCATCCTTCTCTGTAGCAATCATTGCCACAAAGCCTCCCCCTGCAGCCCTGGACAAACTGCTGGCACCAGTTGCTCAGCTACTGCCCACTGAGCCTGGGGCATGGTGAATTTGGTGAGCAGGTGATGAGAAGCAGGAAGGGTTGTGTCAGAGGAAGGGGCAGGGGCATTGTTAAAGCAGGGGATGTGAATGCAGAAGGCACTGCTCAGCCCTGTCCCCCTGCCCAGCAGTGTGGGGCAGAAGGAGAGCAGCCAAGGCACAGAGGGAGTGCGAACAGGAGCCCCCGAGGGTAACAGGGGCCTGGCTGATTCCTGTGGCAGGGATGAGCCCTGGCTGAAGGGCCCTGCATGCCAGCAGCAGCGGTGGTGCCATGGCCCAGCAAGGACCCCCTGGGCTGGCCTGGGTGACAGCCTGGATGAGAGGTTGGAGGGAGTCCCCTGGTGCAGGGGTAATTGTGCTGGGAATGTCCCTGCTCCGGGCTTTGGAGGAGGGAATAGGGTGCCCATGGACACAAGTGGGAATGGGGCAGGTTCATGGATGAGTGATCCTTCACAATTTCCATGCATCAGGAAAGGGCCTTCCCAAGAAGGCTTGCCCTCAGGTGACATCCCAGCAGATGGATGTGTCATCGTCCCTCTCCCACCACTCACCCATACCCATCCCATCATCTCCAGCCCATCATCTCCAGCCCATCTAACACTGACTTTCACCTCTGACAGGAGGGTGCAAAAGGCCCCAGTGGGACTACAGACTCCAGCTGGCACTAGACCAGGAGAACTATGAGAAGGATGAGAAAGTGATGCTGAGCTGCCCTCAAGGTTTCCAGCCATCCTTCACTGAAATCCAATGTCAGACTCAATTCCAGAGTGATTATGAGACACTTGGGAATGAAGAATTTTGGCTTGGAAGAGACTCCGGAGGTGCCTGGGTCCCCATTCATTCCAGTGTGGAGTGCACCGGTAAGGGAGGGACCTGGAGCAGGATAATCCTTTGCAGGGGGAGATCCTGAGAACATCTCTGAGAAGGGACAGCATGGGAAGGTCAGGGTTTTTCCTTGGGCACAGCTCTGTGAGGATGGAGGCTGTGGAAGCAGCTCCTGCTTCCAGACCATAAGGAAATGTCTCCTGTTGTGCTCTCCCATGGCACCAAAGGATGGCTGCAGCCACACAGCTCAGAGGGTTTGAGGCAGGCAGGATCCCTTTGCTGCTCCCTGTGAGCTGGGATGTAGCCCAGCTGGGGACACACCCTCCTGGCTTCCCGCTCTTCTCCCCAAGGTGTCCTGATGTTTGACTGAACAGGAGCAGCTGTGCCACTGGAGAAATCCACCCAATGGTTCACATTCAGTTTCCTAGAGCCCCATGACTCCAAACTCCTCCTGCTCCCCTTTCAGAGGGCTGCAGTGACCACCTTCAGTCTCTCCTTTTCTATCCCATTGGGCTGGGTGATGAGAAAAGTGGTCTGACTGCAACATCCTTGCATGGCTGGGGTGGGAAGGGAATAAAGTGACCTTCTGGCAATCTTTCCTTCACAGAAGCGCTCCAGATTGACCATGAGAGCTTTGAGATTTCCAGTACCAGCATCAAACTGAAATGGACCTGCAGGTTCCCTGATGCCTGCCAGGGCATGAGGGCCATGTGCCGGCTGGCAGCGCCTTCCTCCCCTCCCTGTGAGGCTGAGGAGGTGGATGCAGAGCAGATGTTACATGGCCAGGAGGGAACATTCACCTGCTCCCCTTTGCAGCCCTTCACTGAGTACAGTGTCACCATTGACTTGCCTCCCAACACAACCCTGTTCTCATGGTTCTTCACAACACAGGAATCAGGTAAGTGCACAGAAATATCAGAGACAAGGAACAGCGCAGAGCTGTGTCACAGGGAGGACAGATAAGGAACAGTCCAGAGCTGTGCCACAGGGAGGACAGATATGGAACAGCCCAGAGCTGTGTCACAGGGAGGACAGATAAGGAACAGTCCAGAGCTGTGCCACAGGGAGGACAGGTGTTCCCCTCACCCCTCAGCTCAGCCTGATCATATTCTCTGTGCAGGGATGTGCCTGGGATCAGAGCTGCTTGGGTCCTGTGCAGAGCCCTGTGGGGAAGGGGCTGGGAGAGCCCTGAGCAGGGCACAGCCCCTTCTCATTGTCCCACTCCACCTGGCAGTATTGTGCTTCCCACTGCTGCAGCACACACAGCCTTTGCAGGGGACAAACCCCTCAGAGGGAGTCCCTTTGCAGCCTGTCCCTTGGCCAGGGGCTGCTGCAGCCTCCTGTGGCCTCAGCCCCTGCCCATGGCCCTGTGTGTGACCCCATGGTCTGTGCTTGCAGTGCCGGACAAACCGGAGCAGCTGTGGCTGGATCCCGACAGGGGCTCTCTCAGGTGGAGTGCGCCGCCCTCCTGCAACGGGGAGATCATCGGATACCAGGTACCCAGGGAGCAGGGCAGACCCTCACCTCCCAGCCTGGAGCTCTGTGCAGGCACACTGGGACCTGTGGGAAGGGACAGCCATGAAGAAATACAGAAAGATTGAGAAGCTCAGGGCTCCTCTTTTGGAGCACGACACCAAAGTGCCTGTGATATTTCAAGGCCTGTCCTCAGACTCAGTACATGTATCTACAGCGTTTCAAACTGCAGCCTCCCTTCTCAGAGGCCCAGCCTTTTGCTCGCAGAGGTTGCTGCTGACACATCCTCAGGGTTGGCTCCAAATTCCTCCTCTCCTCTGTTCTGAGCTCTGCGCATGGGGCTGAGGCTCCCACCTGTACCTCTCCAGAGCCTTGCCCAGGCACAGGGAAGGGCAGGCAAAGGGAAGGGCAGGCTGGCAGGGACGTTGCCAGCTGTGGGCACCTTCCCAGCGGCCACCGGGAGCTGCTGCGTCCCAGCTGCGTCTCCTGTCCGCAGCTGAACATCACAGCCTGGAACGCAGGGGACAGCAGCGTGGTGGAGACCGAGCGGCTGCGCCTCGATGGCTCCGTCACCGAGCACCGGCTGCCGGGGCACAGCCCTGGCAGCAGCTACGCCGTGATGCTCCAGGGGCTGACGGCTGCTGGAGCCGGGGCCGCGCTGACGAGGGAGTTTCACAGCAACAGCAGCTCCGGTGAGCTTTGCTGTGGGGCCGGGCCGGGAGCCCGGGCACAGCCCAGCCCTGCTCGCCGGCCTGCGCTGCCCGAGGCCGTCGCTGCTGCCCGCCCGGCCCTGCCGACGCTCATTCCCCGCTGTTGCCCTGCAGACACCCCGCACCCCCAGGCCATCAGCTGCCGTGGCGCCCGCGACATCGACCCCTCGCAAGGCACGGCCGTGCTCCCCCTGAGCCCCATCGCCCCCGGCTCTGAGGCCGCCAGGTGAGCGCAGCCCCGCGGCTCCGCAGCCCCGCCGGGGCTCTCCCCACGCCGGCGCTGGCCTGCAGCCGCCTCCCTTCCCGTGGCCCCCGGGCCCGCTGCCACTGCCTTTGGGCCCGCAGGGAGCACCAGCTGATCGTGGCCGCTACGCACAATGCCTCGCTGATCGAGAGCATCTGCTCGGAGCAGGCACAGCTCTCCAATGCCAGCGCCTACCGGGCCGCTCTGCTCAACCTCAGCGCCGCCACGGACTTCGTGCTGGGCGACGGCAGCCGCGGGCAGGGCGCGGACAACGCTGCCCTCAGCCCGGGCCGGGACTACACGGCCCTGCTGCGCCTCGTCCGCCGCGGGCCGCAGGTACCCTCGGGGGGCTCCTGCTCCTTGCGGCTGCTGCCTCCCGGGGCTGGGCCCCTCGCTGCCTCTGGGCTGCCTCTCAGCCCACGCTCCTGTCCCGTGCCCCGGCACCGTGCTGTCCCTGGACTCCCGGGCCACAGCCACCTCCCTCGGTGGCCCTGCCTGGGGACCTTGGTCTCCAGCTAGGCCAGTGCTGCAGGACTGGCCTGAGCTATTCCTCCTGTCTCCTCCAACAGGCAGAGAAGTTCACCTGTGTCTGCTACAGCTTCTCTCTTGGTAAGTGTCTCCTTGCTCCTGGGGCCCAAGCCTCCCTCCTGCCTGCTCCCTTTTGCCAGCATGGCAGCTTGCCTGGATACAAGCCGGCCCAGGGCAGGTGCAGTGGAATATTGCCATACTTTGGTCTTCATAGAAGTTCTCTGTATTTTGAGGCTATCTATGGTAGATGGGCTTTGGACATCCTCAGGACTCTTGAATAGGTGGGGGCCAGTAGCCACTGGTGATTGCACATTATCTCTGCCATCACCACAGGTTTAGTCTTAGTCCCAGTAATCCTCCTCTGGTGTATTTGCAACCCCTCCATGTAGATACCTCACTTGACAGTGTTTGGGGCCTTCAGGGACACATGTTCCACAATTGGGGTTATGACACCCGGGAAACACCTGCTTCTTCTGTCCCACCTCAGCTTTTCTCTAATGCAAAGCCTTGGGTGGAAGACAAGGGAAGTTGCTTTTCTCTCCATGTCCCTGTGGGATGTCCCAATGCTTGGTTTAGGCTGTGCAGGAGCCTGAGCCTGGCCTGTGCTGCTTGCAGGGCAGGAGCCACCATCTCTGCTGGATAGAAAGCCCATGGTTATGGCAGTAGCACTAATTGTTGCATTCCTGGCACTGGGGATTTTGCTGATTTTTGTCATCTTCAGGTCAGTATGTGGCTCACCTCTCCTGCCCTCTGTGAGGCATTCACCAGCTCCACTTGGACACTCCCTGCAGTGGCATGGAGTGTGCAAGTGGAGCCTGAGATGAGGCAGGGTGGTGAGGTGGGTAACAGCTTCAGCTCTGTCTCTCTCTTCTGCTGGTCCGTGCACCTACCTTGCTGTTTTGCAGGTTAAAGTGCAACAGTTCAAGAGGGTTGGAGAACAGCAGCACTATACCCCTGAGAGGATGTCAGAAAGGTGCAGTATGAGCAAGGGCCCTGTGTGCCTTGTCTGGACAGGCTGTCTGTTAAAAGCACAGGCAGGATGATTGCAGGTTCCACAAGTTCATTGCAGGAACAAGGTGGTCAGAGCTGGCTGGCACAGGGAAAGGGACTCCTCCCAGGAGAAGGGACCAGTGTGGGGAGGGACAGTATAAGGTTTGGAGAAGTTCTGGCTGCTGCAATGCCATCTCAGTCTCAGTTGCATAGTTCCAGAACTGACCAGTTTAGCACTAGTTGGGTGCTGAAGTCCTGTCCTTGTGGTCTCTGCAGATGTACGCAAGCCAAACACACAGATCCCGGTGGAGGAATTGCTGGAGGCTCTGAAGATGTTTAAGAGGGAAGAAATAGAGGCAGAACAGACAGATGATGAATCAGTCAACAGGCATGGTGCTGGGCTTCTTAGAGAATATCAGGTCTGGTTTAGCTTTGCTTTCCCACCTGGCTGCACTCCCCACTCCTCATTCCTTCCCTGGATGTGTGATGCAGTCAGCTGTGGCCACAGCCCCAGAATATATCCCAGTGCTGAGTGGGCTTGTTTTCTTCCTCTGCAGCAATTGTCCTCCACTTTGTTGCACCCCTGCAATGCTGGAAAGGAGCTCTGTAATCAAAACAAGAACCGCTACAAGAGCATCATCCCATGTAAGCAGAGCTCTCCAAGGGCTGGCTCAGGCTCTTGGGGCTGGCTGGGGTAGCACAGGATGCTGGGCTGGTGTAGGTGCCCCTCCACCACTTCAGAAATACTGAGTTACTCATCTCATCCTCCATGGCCACTGAAACTCAGAGACATTTCTGGCCCCACTCTTTTATATCCTGTTGGAGTATCCTTGTTCTGCTCTTCAAATCTTCCTGCAAACTTAATCAAACATTGTATTCCTGTTCCTGATGGTAGTCAGTGCTGAACAGTGTCATGTACCATCCAGAGGCAGGTATTTGTGGGAAAGTGGAAGGAGTGACATAATTTCTTCCAACCTTTAAAGCTCCTCTGGGCCACACACGGTGTGTACATTTGGCCATTTCATAATCTTCCTTAAAACTCCATTGCACTTCCTGCTGTGCCATGTCACCCTTTGTCTCATCAGCTGTTCTTTAACCCTGAACATGTCCTGAGGCCTTGGGTGCTGCTGGAGAGGCAACAAACAATAATTAATAAATTATGCCTTCCCCCTTAATCAGTCTCTTTGTTGCTGCCCTAAAGCATTAGCCCACCTCCCTTCTCTTTCAGATGATCACTGCCGTGTGGTGCTGCAGCCCTCTGACACCGGGAATGGCTACATCAATGCCAGCTATGTGGATGTAGGTAGTGAGGAGTTGTTACCCTGGGAAGGGTAGGAAAGGTGCCTGGCAGGAGGACAGTCCTGCTCACATGGGGGGCTCTGAGGTCTGGCACTTTTGGCCCTTAAGCTGGCGGATCTTGGGATGTTGCTTCCACTGAATCCTCTCTAAGCTGCCTGGAATACTCTGGGTTTGACTGCAGTTCTCACCTCTAACAAAAAGGGACCCACGTGAGGGGACAGGAACTGAGATGCAGCCCTGGGTACCCACTGTCTGTGCTGGCCAGGAAAGGTGCTGTGGGACACACTGTGCTGAGAGTTCTGGGCTTTGGTGCCTGAGGGATGGATCCTTTATTTCATTCCCTGTTAAACATTTAACTCATGTGATCAGAGCTGTTTGAATCTCTCCCCTGCAGACCTACCGAAGTCCGCGCTTCTTCATTGCAGCTCAAGGTAGGTGCTCCCAAACCTCATCCTCAGGAGATGCCATTCACTACCCTGATCAATCTGGGAAATGGGGAACTGGGATAGCAGCCAGGGAGCTGTGAATGGCTCACTCCAAATCCCTGTGTCTCCAGGCTCTCTGAGGTTGTTCAGTTCTCTCTGAACAGTTGTTACAGGTGCTACAGGGCATGGAAGGTCTCAGTGGTAGGTTGGCAGCAGCTGGAGCTGGTATCTTCACTGCCCAGTATGAGGACATGGTCCTTCCACTCACAAGCCTAGTTTGTTCCCTTTGGCAGCTGGCATGACAGGGACAATCCTGCAAGTGCCTGGCATGTCTGCACCCAGTGCACTCGGATACAGTCTCTTCCCAGTAGTGTAAAGCCTGGATGTGTTTGTCAACTCTGTGCAGCGTGCATTGAGGAGGTCTTGGCTTCCTGCAGAGCTGCAGAAATGCTCCTTGGAAAATAGGGTCCTAAATGTGGGAGCAGCTGACAGTCATCTCAAGGGTCTGCAAGCAGGAGCCCTCAAAGCAGCAGTGAATCCTGACATGGGCTCATCTTCTCTCCCTTCTCCTTGTCCTAATTTCTAACATGGTGATGAAGCTGATGTGGCCAGCACCCCCTCCAGGTGCTGATGTCCCCTGGCTGTACCTCTGTGTCTAGGCAGAGGAAAGCCTGGGAATGTCCAAAAATGTGCCCATGGCGTGGACACTTGCATAGGGTTCTCCTCTTCCTTCCCAAGGCCCCTTGCCTGGGACGGTGGTGGATTTCTGGCACATGGTCTGGCAGGAGAAGACCTCAGTCATTGTGATGCTGACGGGCTTAGTGGAACAGAACAAGGTAGAGAAAACCTCTCAGCCGAGGAAACCTCTCAGCTTGGGCATTGTCAGAGCCCAGGCTTCCACACCTGCTGTGCTCCCAGTGCAGCGGTCAGCAGGGATAGGGAGCAGCACTGCACCCCTGCAATGCTCTCCTTGTGAGTTTTCCTGTGCTCAGAGATCTAACTGGTGTTGACAGATCAAGTGTGAGCAGTATTGGCCAGAGCAGGAGCAGGTCTACGGAGACTTCACCGTGACACTCAACAACACCTGGACCACCACAGGCCTTGTCAAACGCATCTTCTGCCTGCAGAAGGTAAGCCTGGCATGGAGCTGAGGTGGGAATGCAGGATGTGTTTGGATTCCAGCAGCTCGTGGGAGCTGGCAGACATGGACCCTGTGGGGAGCCTGGTATCCAGCACAAAAAGGTGCAGTGTCAGCAGGTTGCTATAAATGGAATCCATGCCAGGCCATCAGTCCCAGGTTTCGGTGCCAGGCAAGGGCAGTCAGTCAGCTCCAGTGGTCACCCCAGAGCAGTCTGGACTGACATTGCACATGGGAATATTGTAGATACTTGATAGCTTAAGTGAGGTGACTACAAAGGGTATAAAAGCAGATAAAGGCTATGGAATGGAATCTCTGCACATCCAGGATGGTGGGACAGGTGCCTGCCTGTCACCTGAATCAATCTGCAGAAGGTCCACACTGAAGCTCCTTGGTCACTTACAGCCCTAAACCTGGACACATAGTTTATGGTTTAAGATAACCTACATAAGGTCACCTGCCAAGATGTGTGCTATTGCGGAAGTCACACCTCAGATAAAGGGCAGAAAATGAAGAAATTGCAGTTATGCATATTTCTGTCCTTTCTTGTCTTGCTCATAGCAATATGCAGCTGAAATGTAAAGTTCCAAGAGCACCCAATGGTGAGATGTAGCATTAGTTTGTGGCAAGTGAATGTGGTGTTTAGGGAAAATCGCAGTGGCTGGTAACAAGTGACTACATTCACATGAGTGTAGTAAAAGCCTTAGGGTACATCTTTTCTGGGTGAGCCAGGGCTTTTTGATGACTGTGGGAATACCCTAAGCTGTGATTTGTATCATTCCTCTCTGGGGCACGAGCTGCTTTTCCTGCTTTGTGTTCACTGCTCACGGTGAAGCAGAGGACAAAATGAATGGTGTGGCTGTGGGATGGGTGAATCTGCCCTTTAGTATCTGAGGAGCTGTAGTGGAGCAGTCCTTATGGTGTGGTGCTGGAGGGAGCACTCTGTGCTGGTGCCCCTCTCAAGTGGTTTTCTCCACTGCTGCCTCCTGGTTGGCAGGCAGTCACTCGACACGAGTTTCCTGGTGGCTTGCAGCTCCCTGTTCCAGCTGTGTCTCCCTTTCTGCAGGCAGGCTGTGCTCTGCCAAGAGCAGTGGAGCAGTTTCACTACCTGCTGTGGCCGGACCACGGGGTGCCCAGAAACCCGTCGCAGCTGCTGTGCTTGGTGGAGGTGGTGAACAAGAGGGTGCTGGAAGCGCCTGCAGGCCCCGTGCTGGTGCACTGCAGGTACCGCGCTGGGGCTCTCTGGGTGCTGGGGCACGGCCAGTGGGGGCAGCGCTGACCGTGCTGCTCCGTGTCCTCAGCGCCGGCATCGGGCGCACAGGCACCTTCATCGCCCTGGACTTCCTCTTGAAGATGGGCAAGGCTGAGGGCAAGGTGGATGTGTTCCGCTGTGTGCAGCAGCTGCGGGAGCAGCGGGTCAGCATGGTGCAGACCAAGGTGAGGAATTTGCTCCCTGCACACCTCGGGCTGCAGATCCAATGCCCACCTGTGGGACTCGACACAGGCGAGTGGCCAGAATAGCCACAAAACTATGGCTGAAATGCCAAGAGTGAATTTATTTCATTACCTCGCTAGCTGGAGGATGCCAGGAGGAAACACATAAGTGGGAACACCAGCACCATCGGGCTCAGTCCATCCTGGGGGACAATGGGGCTGCTCTTTTCACCCATTTAACAAAGGCCTGTGCACCTGTAGTTTACCAGCTGGGCTCTGATCTCCTCTGTGTCTTTGTGACCTTTGGTCTTTGATGTGTCCCAAAACAGGGAGCTCAGCCATGTTCATGGCAATGGGCTCCAGGTCTCTGTAAACACCAACATTCCCTCTGTATGGATTGTACTCCACAAAGCAGAGAGAGGTTCAACAGCAATAGGCTGTTTATACACAACCTATAGGATTTCTCACACTGTCATTTTCCAGACCTTGGTGCTCCCAGCTGTAAGGCCACTTGAGACAATCCACCATGCTCCTTCTGAATGAAAGCAGGTTAAAAGCATTGTGCTGCTTTTAACCCTTTGCTGTCAACACCACCCTTCCCAGAGATGTGGCATGCAAAACCACATTAGCCATGCTGCTCCTGATCTAGCCACAGGGACTAGGGCTACCAGGTGATGGACACTGAAGAGTCTTTTCTCAATGCTGTGTCCAAAGGTAGCTAGAATCCGCATTTCCCTGAGACTCTCTGACGTATCAGCAGCATTTGTAGGTATCAGTCACCCTGACACAGAAGGGCTGTCTTGTAGGCAAGAATGATGAACGAGAGTCCACCAGTGCCTCCAGCTTTCAGGAAGTCTCCCCACCTGGGAGCTCCTGGGCAGCAGTGTCCTGGCCTAGGGACTATGTCCCCATGGTCTGCTTAGTGCTGGGCCACTTCAGAGAAAACCAGCTTTGGCTGGACCAAGCAGCCTCTTGTACAAGGTCTAACTAGTGTGCAGGTTTCCTGGGTTGCCTTCCCCACAGCAGGGGTCTGGTCTGAGAGGGAGCACTGAATCTTAGGAAGATGATCTTGTCTGGGTTGCTGGAGTTGCTGGCAGTGTCCCCAACCAGGGCTGCCTGCAATGAGAAGTGTCTGGCCTCAGGGATCTGCAGCAGGAAGGTGAAGGATGAAGCTTGTGGGTCAGTTTGAAGACAGCTGGTGATCTGGAGCTCCAGGGTTCCTCCTGGACTGGCTCCAGACTGTGCAGCTGAGGCGTGTCCTCCCGCAGGAGCAGTACAGCTTCCTGTACGAGGCGCTGCTGGAAGGTTTGCTCTGCGGCAGCACCGGGGTGCCCGTGGAGAGCATCGCCAGCCGCGTGCACTCCCTGCGGGACCATGAGACCTCAGGCTGCAACAGCGCCCTGGAGAAGGAGTTCAAGGTACCACCAGGGGATGGTGCACTGGTGCTGTGGGGGCTCAGCGGTGATGCCAGTCCCCTCCTGCTCCCCTCCCCAGCAGTGGGATGGAGGTGGGGGATCGTTGCTCCCAATGCGGCCCAAGAAGATGAGTTGCTGACAGGCAGGACTGACATGGGTGAATCATCTCTACAGGCCCTGCAAAGATTTTCTGAGTTGTTCCAGCTCCTGCCATGCAGAGAAGCAGAGAAACCCAGAAACCAAGCCAAGAACCGCAAGCCAGGGATCTTGCCAGGTAACACCGGCAGGGCTGGGCAGCCTCTTGCTCTAAAGCCAGAGCCTGACAGCAGCATGGGGGGAACGATGCTTTCCTGCTGCTTCCCTCCCTGGCACATGACACTGACAAGTTGGGCTCAGGGTCCAGTTGTTGTATTCTGCTTAGGAGATAATAAATACAGATTAGGCTGATTCCTTCTGAGCCTGTTGGAGGTACATGAGGTACACCTGGGATAAATATGTCCCTGGTCAAACTTTCCCAGTGGAGAAGCTCAGATGAGGCATATCAGGGAGCAATGAGGAGGGTGGATGTGCTGTGCCCCCAGACACAGGGTTTTTTGGGCATCCCTTGTCTGGGTAGCCTGAGCTGTCACAGCCGTGGGTGTGGTGGTGCCTGTCCGTTCAATCCTCTCCAGCCCATGCTGCAGGGAGCTCTGTTGGCTGTGCCTGTTGCAGGGAAAGCCCCCTGCCTGTGTATAGGGAGGGAACGATCCATCATTTCCCCCTCTGTGCTCCTTGCCTCCGCAGCGGACTCCTGCCGGCCCATCCTGATGTCCTCGGTGAACGCAGACGGCTCGCCAGCTTACATCAACGCCGTCTTTGCCAGCGTAAGGCTCCGGCCGCCTTACGCGGGAGCGGGAGCTGCTCGGGGCAGCCGGGTCCCTCCTGCGCAGCCCTGCTCCGGGCCAGAGCAGAGCCCCCGGCCGGGGGAGGTGTCCCGGCCCTCGGGCTGCTGCTCGGTGCCTGCCGGCCCTGCTGCCAGGAGATGGCCCCCGCGACCGCGATCGGCGGAGCCTGCCTGCGCAGGCAGCGCAGCAGCGTGTGCCAGCCCAGCCTGCTGCGAGCTGAGCCCGGCTGCGATGAGCTGAGAGGGCAGCGGCGCGCTAACATGAGCTGCTCTGAGCAGGGCTGGGCCGGCTGGGCCTTCTCCATGTCAGCAGGGCGGTAGGGAGCCATCCCGCTGCGGGAAGGGCTCTCGGGCATTGTGGGACTCTACCCACACGCACATCGTCGTGTCTTTTGCAGACGTACACCGAGGAGGAGAGAATCATCATCACGCAGCTGCCTTTCCCCACCACGCTGGTGGATTTCTGGGCTCTGGTCTGGGATTACACTTGCACATCAGTAGTTGTGCTGAATGAACTCCAGGAGCTGGACAAGGTCAGCAGCCCAAGCTCTGACAGCTCTCCCCTCTCCTGGTTCCCTGTGGGGGCGAGCAGTGTGATTTCTGCCTTTGCCCCTGCAAGGATCTTAGCATGAGAGCCCAGCTTGCACCAGGACCTACTGCAAGCCTGGGGGCTCCACCTGGCAGAGCCCTGGACAGTCCCAGCTCCACAGCTCCACAGCAGGGGGCTGTCCTCGGTCTCACTGCAAATGAGCATCCCTCGGGTTTTGTTGACTCCTACCCCGGTGTCCTGTGTGATGGAGTGTTATTCTCTGGCTGCAGCACTGGGTTGGTGCCCAGCAGGTGTCTGGCAGAGCCATGTGCATGTGGCCTTGGGAAGAGGGGCTGCTGTGAGCCCCCCATGTGAGGGGCCGAGCTCTGCCCTGTGTGCAGGCGGGGCCATGTGTGATCAGGCCCCTCTCGCCCTCCCCCAGACGTACGTGCAGTTCTGGCCCAGCCAGGGTGAAGATGACTACGGCCGCTTCCATGTGCAGCTGATCTCAGAGGAGCCTGGGGCTGGCTTCACAACCTGGACACTTGTCCTCAGCAACAGGCAGCAGGTGGGCCCTTTGCTCAGAGCAGAGTGTTTTGCCTTGTCAGAGAGGTTACTCCCAAGGAAGTGAGGCTGCAGACAGAGGTAGAACTCAGAGGTGGTTCTGTGTGCATTTCCATGGAGGACAGCAGCTGTGGATGGAGTTTGTACATCTCATTGGTTCGTGAAAGGGGAACTATTGCAGGCAGCTGGACACAGGACTGGTGTAGGTCTGAGCTGCACCTGGAGCTCAGCTCTTCTCTTGTGCTCTGTCTGTTGCTCTCAGAGCACTTGGTGAAGAAGAGCAAAGTCTGGAGTGGCATGTCCCATTGTGGGGCTGCTCCCTTGATCCAGTGTGCGTGGCTGAGGCAGGGCTGGCATGCACTGTCCCTCCCCTTCCCTCCATGAAGCCGATAGGTCTCTGCTCTGCCCAGCCCCCTGTCTTTCTTCCCCACTAGCCCAAGAAATCTGCAGTGGAAATCCAGTTACATCAACTGACAGACTGGCCCATGCAGCAGCACCTTCCCCCCAACCCTGACACCATCATCAGCCTGCTGGGGAAGGTGGAGACACACCATCGGCAGAGCCAGGATGGACACATCCTTGTCACCTGCTGGTGAGTGATGTCTACTGGAGGAGCAGCCATGGCACAGAGCTGGACACAGCTCAGGCTGTGTCAGTGACACTGGGGACAGCTCCATCTGGGGTGGATGTGTGGATATGAATTCAGCTAGGTTGAGGGAGGAAGACTTCCCTGTGGAGGTTGGTTGGATGTGGGATGCATGGCCAAGATCATTCTTGGAGAGAGTGTGGGGGTCTAGGGGGACAGCTCTGAGGCTCAGCCCTGCCACCTGCCATCCCAGAGCAAATGAAGCTCCCCTTGCCCTCCTCCACAGGGACGGAGCCAGCCGGAGTGGGATCTTCTGTGCTGCAGGTTTCCTGTGTGAGCAGATCCAAAGCGAGGGCATGGTGGATGTGTCCCAGGCTGTGAGGATGCTGAAGAGGAGGCGCAGACAGTTCATTAAAAATGTGGTAGGTGCTGACTTCTAACCCAGCTGGGATGGCAGCAGCACAACAAGAGCCATATCTAGCATGGCCCCAGTAGCTGCCCTGGCCCCTCTGTGCTCAGATCATCCTGAGGCCAGGTGCCAGTGAGATCTTTGAAAGCTCCAGTTTCTGCTGCTGGACACACCCACTCCCTCAGTGTCAGGTTCTGCAGAACTGAGGGGGCACCAAAGCATTTTGCATGATGAGTGGACCCTTTCTGGTCCACCTGGCTGCTTAACACTTGGTGTCATGGATGTTGGCTCTCCTGCCAAAACCAGCTGGTTCCAGTGCTGGTGTAGCACATCCTTCCAGCTCCTGGAGCACATGCCTGGATTCCTCAGCAGGGATTGTGAATTCCAGCTGGGAGGAGGAGGGTGGAGTGCACCTGTGTGTGGCATGCTCTGTGTCAGGAAGCTGTTGGAGACCAATGCTGGCATGCCACTGCAGGTGTTGGTCCACTGGAGCCTCAAGTGCATCCTTTTATCCACAGGAACAGTATGGGCTCTGCTATGAACTAGCCCTCAGTTATTTGAATTCATTTGAAACCTATGGGAATTTCAAATAGGGGCATGACCACAGCCTGTCTCTGGATGGGACTTTGACTCCCTGGACAGCCCTTCATTAGTAGCAGTGGAAGCAAGAGGGGAAAAAAAGGGATGTGCATGACCTCAAGATGCTTCACTGCCCTGAAAAACCACCCAAAAAGGGTCCTCCATGGCTGGAGAACACAGGCTAGACTGTCTCCAAATTTTTGCCAAGTACTGAAATGGGAACCTGATCCTCTGCCCAGCATTTGTGCAGGAACTTATCTGGAATCACACCTGAGCATGAAGACCAGAGCAGAGGCACCAGGACTGCACCTGTGCTTCCTTGCCAAGGATGAAGAGCACAGCTGTCCCATGCAGGTTCCCTTGTCCCCTCAGGTAGCCCCAAGGACAGTGGGGTAGCACCAGCACCCACATTGTGTTTGGTCAGAGAAGTCCCACACTGCTGTAAGATCCATGGTGCTCAGGAGCACAGGATATCTGTCCAGCCGTGGGAGAAGCATGAAGCCCAAAGTCAGCAAGAGCCAAGAGTGGGACAACCCATGGTCCTGCAGGGCTGAACTAGTCCTTCAAACCCCACACAGTCTCTTCCTGGGGCTGCATCTTCCTGGTGCTTCTCCAAGTGCCACAGCCCTACCAGCTCCACAGAGGCTCCCCATCAGCCTGTGGCTGCACCATGGCAATCCCACATTATGGTGTCTCAACAGGAATATCCTGGATGTGCTTCAAGCAGCACCCCAGAAACAAAGGCAGGAGGCTTCAGAAGCAGGAGTGGCCCCATGGCTTTCTGTCCTGTGTCTCACCAATAAAGGCTGTGGTGGTGGTGACCCCTGATCTTCGCTTTTCTTCCAGGTTTGGCCTGGCACAGGGGCAACAAGGGAGCTGAAGGCACAGAGATACTACAGCATGGGCACAGAATACACTCTTGGCCAAAATGTGTGTGGAGAGCCATCACTGCTGATGGATTCCCACCACACATCTGCTCCAAACTCACATTAGAGCTGTCCAGCTCAGCTCAGTAGATCAGAGAATCTGTCAGGCAGCACCAGGGGAATACAGGATCACAGCAGTCCTGCTCATGGCTCCCCCCAACAAGGCACAGTTTCAGCTCCCTGCAGGGGAATATCACTCCACAGGGGCAATGAGGGGAGCAGGCAGAAGCTCTGTGGGACAGGCAGCCTCTCCAATCCATGAGCCTTTATTTCTTGACCAGATGGAGCAGGCTGAGTCACAAAGCAGTCACAACCAGGCCAAGCAAAGTCCTGGGTTTGGCTGAATACCAGCAGAGAGGGCAGAAGGGTTGGGAACCCAGAGGACAGCAGGAGAATGCCATCAACCTGAGCCTGTGTGAGTCTGGGACTGGGAAATCCAGCATACAAGTCCTCCCTCCAGGAATGCAAAAATGAAAGCAAAGCCTAAATAGAAGGATTACAGAAAGACCTATTTAGAGGCCTTGCAAAAGCAGTAAGCAAACCCTGGGAGTTGAAGGGGCTGAGGAATGAAAAAGCTCAGTTCTCCTGGGCCTTGGGTTTTCCTCCTGCCCTGCTGAATAGCATGAATTTCATGAGAGCCCCATGCTGGTCACAGTCACAGGAGAGCCAGGGGACATGGCAGCCATCAGCACTGGGCAGGGGTTATCCTTCCCATTTTCTGCACTGCTCTGGATGTCTCCATGGTCCTGTCTGGGGCTGAAGTGCCTGATCTCCAGCCTAGCCACCTTCATCTGTGGAGAAAAAGGGCACCCAGTGTCAGAGACAGGCTGGAGCACACGGCACTGCCTGCCACAGCCCAACTCTTCCATCCCAACCACAGGGCCCTGGAGCTGCTGTCAGTGCTGGGGTGAGAGCAGCAGCCCCTCAGCCTGGCCCTCCTGAGATCCTCCCTGCAGATCTATGGCAGGGATGCCACAGACATGGGTCACTCAAAGCCCTGAGCCTTCGGGATGCTGTCTCTGCTTGCCCTGTCCCTGCTGCAAGCAGGGAGCATTGCCTGGGACCAGGCTCTGCCTCCATGTGGGGCTCAGTGGGCAGAGCCATCCTGATCATCCCCAGCTAAAGCAAATCAGGAGATGTATCAGTGCAGTGTATGAACTGCTGCTTCTGCTGGAACTCAGGTTCTCCTGGGAGATTGCTGCTCTCATCCCACCTGCCCCACACCCTGATAGTGCCTCTGCCATGGATGACTGCAGAATTGCATTTTCCTACCTTTTTAATTATCATCCTTAGTTTTGTTGGGCAAATACTTCCTTTTCCTGGAAAGGCAAAGGGGAGTGCTGGGTAAGAAACTGGCATTGTGTATGAAACTGCTGACCCTGTGGCCTTTGTACCTGCTGAACCTGTCCCCTCCCCACTCACCTGGAGTGCACAAGCCACAGGATAACTGCAACCACAAGGATGACTGCCAACAGCACAACCAGTCCAATAACAATCCAGTGCCACTGGTCCGCAGTCTGCCCTGCAACAAAAACAGAGGCAAGGGTGAGATCCACAACCCAGTCTCCTGCTGGCAATGGCCCCAAGAATGGCAAAGGGTATGTGCAAGTGTGTACGCCTGTGTCCTGGCTGAGGTTTCTTCTGGGAGAGAGGATCACCCCGTGGGGATCTTGCTCTGTTCCATGTGAGACCCAACAGCTCTTGTGCTGGGCCAGCTCACGTCCAGGGAAGCTGTCAGGCTGGCAAAAGGGAACAGGCAGGAGGGAGGCTTGGGCCCCAGGAGCAAGGAGACACTTACCAAGAGAGAAGCTGTAGCAGACACAGGTGAACTTCTCTGCCTGTTGGAGGAGACAGGAGGAATAGCTCAGGCCAGTCCTGCAGCACTGGCCTAGCTGGAGACCAAGGTCCCCAGGCAGGGCCACCGAGGGAGGTGGCTGTGGCCCGGGAGTCCAGGGACAGCACGGTGCCGGGGCACGGGACAGGAGCGTGGGCTGAGAGGCAGCCCAGAGGCAGCGAGGGGCCCAGCCCCGGGAGGCAGCAGCCGCAAGGAGCAGGAGCCCCCCGAGGGTACCTGCGGCCCGCGGCGGACGAGGCGCAGCAGGGCCGTGTAGTCCCGGCCCGGGCTGAGGGCAGCGTTGTCCGCGCCCTGCCCGCGGCTGCCGTCGCCCAGCACGAAGTCCGTGGCGGCGCTGAGGTTGAGCAGAGCGGCCCGGTAGGCGCTGGCATTGGAGAGCTGTGCCTGCTCCGAGCAGATGCTCTCGATCAGCGAGGCATTGTGCGTAGCGGCCACGATCAGCTGGTGCTCCCTGCGGGCCCAAAGGCAGTGGCAGCGGGCCCGGGGGCCACGGGAAGGGAGGCGGCTGCAGGCCAGCGCCGGCGTGGGGAGAGCCCCGGCGGGGCTGCGGAGCCGCGGGGCTGCGCTCACCTGGCGGCCTCAGAGCCGGGGGCGATGGGGCTCAGGGGGAGCACGGCCGTGCCTTGCGAGGGGTCGATGTCGCGGGCGCCACGGCAGCTGATGGCCTGGGGGTGCGGGGTGTCTGCAGGGCAACAGCGGGGAATGAGCGTCGGCAGGGCCGGGCGGGCAGCAGCGACGGCCTCGGGCAGCGCAGGCCGGCGAGCAGGGCTGGGCTGTGCCCGGGCTCCCGGCCCGGCCCCACAGCAAAGCTCACCGGAGCTGCTGTTGCTGTGAAACTCCCTCGTCAGCGCGGCCCCGGCTCCAGCAGCCGTCAGCCCCTGGAGCATCACGGCGTAGCTGCTGCCAGGGCTGTGCCCCGGCAGCCGGTGCTCGGTGACGGAGCCATCGAGGCGCAGCCGCTCGGTCTCCACCACGCTGCTGTCCCCTGCGTTCCAGGCTGTGATGTTCAGCTGCGGACAGGAGACGCAGCTGGGACGCAGCAGCTCCCGGTGGCCGCTGGGAAGGTGCCCACAGCTGGCAACGTCCCTGCCAGCCTGCCCTTCCCTTTGCCTGCCCTTCCCTGAGCCTGGGCAAGGCTCTGGAGAGGTACAGGTGGGAGCCTCAGCCCCATGCGCAGAGCTCAGAACAGAGGAGAGGAGGAATTTGGAGCCAACCCTGAGGATGTGTCAGCAGCAACCTCTGCGAGCAAAAGGCTGGGCCTCTGAGAAGGGAAGAGGGAGGCTGCTCTTTTGAAACACTGTAGATATATGTACTGAGCCCAAGGATAGGTCACCCCAGGTGTATTGCAACACAAGAGGCACTGTGGTGATATTCTCCACCCGAGTTATCCGAGCTTCCCTTTTCTGTTGTGTAAAGCTGGACTCTGAAGGCCTTCTCTAAGAGAAAAGGAGAAAGACTAAAATTTCCATGAGTAATAGAGATGGAGGGTCCCCATTTGCCCATGCATCATCTGAATTTGTCATGAGATCCCTGTCCCTTCTCATTTGCTGTCTTTATAGAAATATATTCTGGGTTATGCAAAAGTGTAGACAAATGAAAGTGGAATAAAAGGATTCTTTCATGAACACTGATGTCTGGGAGCAGGAAACCAGTTGAACAGGCTCACAAGTTTTCCAGAGCTTGTCTGACAGTTTCTCCAGGACAGAACTAAGAAAAAAGCTTGCAAGGTCCCTGTCATGCTGTGGAGACCTCTGTCCTCAGAGAGGACCTAGAGCATTCTGAGAACAATGTCACCACCACACACACACAACTGGATAGCAGGGTTTTGCTGTGGAATGTGTCCCAAATCCAGGGACAGAGGAGATGCTTCTAGCCATGCATTGAGGAAAACTCAATGGCAGGTCTCTGGAGAAGGGGCTTTCAGGAGGGACTTTCAGAGGATTACTCAAACCACAAGTTTTTCTGTGGTGGGAATGAGAAACAAGCACGCAAGAGGAACAGGAAACCCTGGGATGCCACCCCAGAAGACATGTCACCATGTGTTGCACACCAACCTCCAAAAGCTTGCCAAACCCAGAGCAGAGCAGACCCAGGAAGTAGCCCAGAGGACATGGAGCACTCATACCTCTCTGGGCATCTCTGCAGCATGAAGAATGTTGAAAATGACACAGAAAATGCTTGTGCTCATCAAAGTCAGATATTTACTGGCTGGGAACTGTGGCTCATGCCAGCTGTCCCTTTCCCACAGTTCCCAGTGTGCCTGCACAGAGCTCCAGGCCGGGAGGTGAGGGTCTGCCCTGCTCCCTGGGTACCTGGTATCCGATGATCTCCCCGTTGCAGGAGGGCGGCGCACTCCACCTGAGAGAGCCCCTGTCGGGATCCAGCCACAGCTGCTCCGGTTTGTCCGGCACTGCAAGCACAGACCATGGGGTCACACACAGGGCCATGGGCAGGGGCTGAGGCCACAGGAGGCTGCAGCAGCCCCTGGCCAGGGGACAGGCTGCAAAGGGACTCCCTCTGAGGGGTTTGTCCCCTGCGAAGGCTGTGTGTGCTGCAGCAGTGGGAAGCACAACACTGCCAGGTGCAGTGGGACAATGAGAAGGGGCTGTGCCCTGCTCAGGGCTCTCCCAGCCCCTTCCCCACAGGGCTCTGCACAGGACCCAAGCAGCTCTGATCCCAGGCACATCCCTGCACAGAGAATATGATCAGGCTGAGCTGAGGGGTGAGGGGAACATCTGTCCTCCCTGTGACACAGCTCTGGGCTGTTCCATATCTGTCCTCCCTGTGGCACAGCTCTGGGCTGTTCCTTATCTGTCCTCCCTGTGGCACAGCTCTAGGCTATTCCTTGTCTCTGATATTTCTGTGCACTTACCTGATTCCTGTGTTGTGAAGAACCATGAGAACAGGGTTGTGTTGGGAGGCAAGTCAATGGTGACACTGTACTCAGTGAAGGGCTGCAAAGGGGAGCAGGTGAATGTTCCCTCCTGGCCATGTAACATCTGCTCTGCATCCACCTCCTCAGCCTCACAGGGATGGGAGGAAGGCGCTGCCAGCCGGCACATGGCTCTCATGCCCTGGCAGGCATCAGGGAACCTGCAGGTCCATTTCAGTTTGATGCTGGTGCTGGAAATCTCAAAGCTCTCAGGGTCAACCTGGAGCGCTTCTGTGAAGGAAAGATTGCCAGAAGGTCACTTTATTCCCTTCCCACCCCAGCCATGCAAGGATGTTGCAGTCAGACCACTTTTCTCATCACCCAGCCCAATGGGATAGAAAAGGAGAGACTGAAGGTGGTCACTGCAGCCCTCTGAAAGGGGAGCAGGAGGAGTTGAACAGGAATGAATGTGGGTGAATGACTGGACTACTACCACTCAAGCAATTTCCCCCATTCATTCAAAACTGAGGTTTCTGTGTGTCCTATAATCTCTACATTCCATCAGGAACAGCTCTGTTCTTCCTTGGAGGGAACATGAATGCCCTAAGCTGTGAGAAGAGAGTGCTAAGCCTGCACACACCATGCTGCAGAACCTGGAGGGGCCCAGTCCACATGGAACAAGCTGTGGTACTCACAGCCACACTGGCAGTAAAGCTCTCTGATCCTGCTCCAACAGTGGTGCCATGTTCCGGCCACAAACTCCACCACAAATCCCTCTCCCATGCTTTTTTGCTTTGTGCACATCCTCTTGCCAGAAGCCCTCAGGGAGACCCTTATTACCAACACCCCCAGTGGTGACCTGCAGGCTGGACTTGACACCTGCCATTCTCTGGACAGCACGGAGCCCAAAACCTCCTGTGCTCCACACCCTGCTTTCCCTGCTCAGGAAGGGCAGAGCAAGGCAGCCAAGAGGGCTCCTGATCCCTCCTTACCACTGCACTCCACGCTGGAGCGAATGCGGACCCAGGCACCTCGGGACTTTCTTCCAGTCCAGAGTTCTCTGTATACAGGTTTCCCACCAGAGAAGGACTGGACTTCACTTGAACATTTGAGACGGGTGAAGGGTGGCTGGAAACCTTCAGGGCAGCTCAGCATCACTTCTTCATTCTTCTTATAATTCACCTGGTCTGGTTCCAGCTGGAGTCTGTAGTCCCACTGGGGCCTTTTGCACCCTCCTGTCAGAGGTGAAAGTCAGTGTTAGATGGGCTGGAGATGATAGGATGTGTATGGGTGAGTGGTGGGAGAGAAATCCCTCCATGCCAAGAGAGGGAAGGTGACACATCCATCTGCTGGGATGTCACCTGAGGGCAAGCCTTCTTGGGAAGGCCCTTTCCTGATGCATGGAAATTGTGAAGGATCACTCATCCATGAACCTGCCCCATTCCCACTTGTGTCCATGGGCACCATATTCCCTCCTGCAAAGCCCAGAGCTGGGACATTCCCAGCACAACCACCCCTGCACCAGGGGACTCCCTCCAGCCTCTCATCCAGGCTGTCACCCAGGCCAGCCCAGGGGGCCCTTGCTGGGCCATGGCACCACCGCTGCTGCTGGCATGCAGGGCCCTTCAGCCAGGGCTCATCCCTGCCACAGGAATCAGCCAGGCCCCTGTTACCCTCGGGGGCTCCTGTTCTCACTCCCTCTGTGCCTTGGCTGCTCTCCTCCTGCCCCACACTGCTGGGCAGGGGGACAGGGCTGAGCAGTGCCTTCTGCATTCACATCCCCTGCTTTAACAATGCCCCTGCCCCCTTCTCTGACACAACCCTTCTTTCTTCTCACCTCCTGCTCACCAAATTTACCATGCCCCAGGCTCAGTGGGCAGTAGCTGAGCAACTGGTGCCAGCAGTTTGTCCAGGGCTGCAGGGGGAGGCTTTGTGGCAATGATTGCTACAGAGAAGGATGCTAGCTTCTGGAAGGATCCCTTGCCCTTCAAGCCTCTGCAAGAAGGTTTGTGAGGCCTGAAGGGGTTTAAAATACAATCTGCCTTCACCCAAAGGGGCACACGTGGGATCTCACAAGGTGCAGAGCAACTTTGGCACAAAGGGAAACGCTGTGCCAAGCCCCTTGTGCAGAGGCTTTGCAATCAAAGAGCGCTGATGGCAGAAGAGCAGAGATGCCCAGCTGAGCACCACAACCAGCAGCTTTGCCCCCTGGCACACGGCCACAACCCCCCCCATGCTCTGGCACCCAGCCACTGACCCTGCCCTGATCCATCTGTCTGGCAAAGCAGCAGCAAGCTCCCTCTTACACTGCCCTCAGCAGGCACAGTGTCCCTCAGGCACACCTGGGGATAGGATTTATACAGAAAGTGAACAGCTCCTTGAAAACCCTTCCCCTGATTCACAGTGCGTGAATTGATGCCCAATTCATGCCCACTCTCTCCAGGGAATGACTGGCAAACTGCTTTTCTGGAGGGCATGACCCCTCACTGCACATCCAGCCCAGTCCTGTCTGTCCCACAGAAGGCCAGTGTACACTGCATTGTAGCTCCCGTCCCTGGGGCAGACAGAGGCTGCCCCAGCTGACACTGCCCAGGGCTGCAGGCAGTGAAGATGAATATCCAGCATAGAGGAGGAAAGGCAGAAGAAGCTTCCAAGAGCAAGAACCACTTCTTACCTGTTCCCTGGGGCACTATCTGGATGTTGAAAAATTCTTCCTGGCCATGTGCTGACAGTAGAGATGCAAAGGCCAGGAGAAACTTCAGAGGCAGTGACTGCAGGGCCATCCTAGCATGAAGTCCTCAGGCAGGACTGCAATCTCAGCCCCACTCACTGCCTCTGAGCACAGGCATCCGTATCTGACTGCAGGGCTTGCAACCACAGGAAGGAAACAGACACATCTCCTCATGAGATGCAGGGGGCTTCCTCTTTGGGCAGGGATCCTCCCATCCATGTCTGTACTTCTGCCTTTTGATATATTTTTGCCCCAGGAGCATCGAGGCTCTGGGACTCAGCAGAAGGAACTTTGTCACAAGATCCCAGAGTTTCCTCCCAAAACCCTCCTAGTTACCAGGGCATTCAAGAAGCGTTACTCCTGTTACTGAGGTAATATTCAAGTGCTTCCTGACACTGCGTGGGTTTTAGAGTGGTGATGAGTCACTTCCCCTCAATGATCACAGGAGATGGAGGACCTTTGAGGAACTACATAAAGACCTGGTCAGAAGCACATATAGGAATGAGGACACGAACTGCAAGGAGTACTTCAATGCCTGAAAGAGTCTGTGGCTCTTCTGAAAGAAACACTCAACCCACACCCTCTCTCATCCTTCCCCGCTTCTCTATCCTCAGCTGCCTCCTCCTCCTGCTCCCTCTCAGCCTGGCAACACTCTCCTCTGTCCCCAAGTGTGCAGGGCATGCTGCCCTACAGTGCCAGCTGTGTGCTTGAGAAAACACTCACAGTACTAAACCATGCCTCTTGCTCATCAACAGCCACCGCTTTTCTCTTCCCCCAGAACCTCCCATCCACTTTGGGTGTCTCGTATTTTAGAAGCCTGGGTATCAGACATGAGGGGCTGCAGAGGCACAGAGACCATACTTATCCCTCAGTTTTCCTGTGGCACATGCACAGGACACACTCCTGTCCTGCTCATGGCTTCCCTCAACAAGGTGCAGTTAGCTCAGGGAACAGCAGCTCACAAGGGCAATGAGGGACTAGGCAGGTGCTGGGGGCAGCAGGTAGCCCTGTCCAAACCATAACCCTTTACTGACTGTCTGGACAGAGCAGGTGGAGTCACAAGGTTGACAGCCCAGACCATGACTAGGGGTGGGGGGATGGAGTGGGAAGCAGGGTAGCCAAGGAGGCTGCAACTGTTTTCCCCCATCCCGAGCTTGCTCATTCCCCTTTCTCAACCAGCAGCACCCACGCTGCATTGAATTTCTCTTCTCCTCTCTGCCCAATACCCACAAAGAACTGCTCCATCAGGCACACATGTCACACCAGCAACAGTTCACAGGAAGGAGATATTTTGGTCCCAGGGGCCAGCTGCAGGTACTGAGCTGATGGGCAGACAACTCATATGAAGAATTGTCAAAACATGCCTTTACCAGAACATGCAAGTCATGCCAGGCTGAAAAGAAGCTGGAGAAGAGAGAGGTCAATTGCTCTATGTTTTGACAGTGTACTCCTCCACAAGGAGAGCCTTCAGGCTGCCCCTCAGCCTCCAGGCTGCACTGGGTATTGGCAGGTTTGACAAGGGAGGGAGATAACACTGAAGCAAAAGACCATGACTGCTTTGTCTTCAGGACTGTAAAAAGCACAACCAGAACCAGCTTGTCACACTCAAGTCCAGGGAGCTCAGGAGAGCCTCTGTGCCCAAGGGTAGGAGAAGGAGATGGAATCATCACAGGCAACACTCAGAGCTGGAGAAAAGAGAGGTTGATTGCCCCGTTTGCCAGCAGTGCAGCCCTCACCAAGGAGAGCCTTTGGACTCAGCACCCAGGCTGCACTGGGCACTGGCACCCCACAGAAAGTGCCTGTTGGAGGGGGTGAGACAGCAGCAGCAGCAGCCAAGAGCCAGTAGATCCCAAAGGCTGCAAGACACAGATGTCCCAAGAGGGCCAGAGCCAGTTGCACCTCACAAAATGGGAGATGAGCCCCAGCACCCACAGAGGAGGACACAGACCTACACAGAGGTCCAGCTATGCAAGTAGAGATGGTGTCACCTATAGGATAGGGAGGAGGGAAACCAGTCACCCAAAGCATTGCACTGGGAACGTGCAGCACCTCAAGTGTGCTTCCTTGGTGCTGCCAGGGGCTGGGAAAGCCTCTCCAAGCTCCTCCATGAAGATTCATGGGGTCAAGGCTTTCACATACAAAACAAGGAGGACCCATGACAAGGTGGAAGATTTTGTGGGCCAGGCAGCCCCTGCAAACCAGAACAATTTATTGGTTTTTTCAGACACAGGAGTACAGTGGCCAGGGCAGCACAGCTAGGCCAAACTCAAGCAGAGGACAGGGTCTAGATGGATAAAAGGACACAGGTAGGAAAGAGGAATTGTGAGCTCCTCCATTCTCAGGGAATATTTGCAGGCACCAAGATGCTGGTGAGATGGCTATGCCAGAGCACTGTAGAACTACTGCGACACATCCTTGCTGTCATGAGGAGGTCAACCCATGCCTTAAGCTGCTCCTGTGGTGTGGCAGAGGATTCTGGAGCTTGATGAAGAAGAAAATTTTGGGGGGAAGCAATAACTCATGAGATAATTCATTGTCATGCTTCCAGTGGTGGAGGACCAAGCCTTGAGAAGAGAAGTGCCTCAGATGTCCACTCCAGCTGCTCTTCTTCCTCACTGCTGACTCTCGCGAACAGGCAGGGGCGGGGGTAATGGCTCTCCAGCCTGGCCACACTTACCTGAGGAGAACAAGAGGACCCAGGGCTGCTGCATGCCCTCGGCAACCTGAGGAGCTCAAACTCCATCAGAGCTAGCAGTCCCCGCTCTCTCTGGGCCATGTGGGGTCACAGGCAGGACAACCCATTTCCTACCTGCATCTTTCTCAGGAAAAGTCTCGATCATGCAGTAATTATCCCCCTGTACATTCTCATAGGGCTGGAGCTCTGTGGGGGGACAAGAGGACAGAAACAGCCTGAGGGACCTGGGGGCTATGAGAAAAGGAGCAGGGCAGCCTCAGGCAGGCAGCATCACCGAGGGCAGCAGATCATCCTGGGATGCACATCATCAGGACACCAGGGCTGGGAAGAGTTGCTGCCTACCCCAGAGAGAGTGAGAAGGAGGAGCAGTTCCCAGCCCTCTCTGGCACCTCAGGGACACCCCAGCCAGGAGCTGCTGGAAGAGGCTACTGAGCAGGGTCTCAGCTGGGAATACATGTGGGACACTTTGGTCTGACAGGTCAGCCATAGCCAGCTTGGCTGCCTGGAGCTACCTCAGAATGCCACCGGGCCTTCCTGAAATACACCTGCTCCCCTCGCAGCTCCAGTCCCCTCTGTGCTGGGGATCCTACCTGTGTACTGATCCTCCTCGACTTTGCTGGGCAAGGCCTTCTTTTTTCTGGGAAGGAAAAGGGCAGTCGTGAGTCAGGGAGAGACTGACCTGGCCCAGACCCTGCTGAACCCAGCAGCAGTGGCACAGAGGGTTCTGCACACCCTCCCTCTGCCCTGGCAAGCATTGCCACCCACACCCCAGGGGACAGCGATGGTGGCTGCACCAGCAACAAGGGAACAGGGTCTCTCAGCACACACAGCCCCATCCCAGCCCTGAAGAAGACACTTACAGCCCCACCTAGGAGCCCCAGAGCAAATCTGTGTTAGGGCCAGCCAGCTGCACCCTCTGCACCCAGAGAAGGGTGGGAACAGTTGGGGAACCTCTTTAATCCCACATAACCCACAGCACAATATGGCCCGAGACAGAACCAAGACTCCAAATCTCCTGCAACCCACCTGCACAGCAGGAACCAGATGATCCCAGCAGACAAGGGGATCAACAGCACCACCACCACCACCACAGTGACTGCTGACCCAGGCCAAGAGCCCATAGGCTGCCCTGAAACTGACACACAAAGAGCAGTGGGTGCCACAGCCAGGGCCATGCACCAGCAGTTGCTCTAGCCTTGCTGCGGGGTGTCTGCACATGTAGAACAGGCCCTGCTGCCCTGGCTGCTGCAGGGACAGGCAGCAAGCCTTGCCCTGCCTGCATGTCTGCTTGGACAGGGCAGAGGGAGGCTCTGGAGCACCAAGCCTTGCCCCATGGGCCCAGCTGGAGGGCCTGGCAGCCTGCTCTGCCATCCTGCACTCAGTGGGAAGACACAGCAGCCCTAGCGCTCTCTGACCATGAGCCCACCTGTGCACTCAAATGCAGGGATGGGTGTCACCTTCTTCAGTGGAAGAGTAGAGGGGGCAGGTCTGCTATCAAAGGCACAAAGAATGGCTGAAGTGCTGCAGGCCCTCTGCAGACCTGCCAGTGAAGGCCCTCAAGGAAGGGCTCCCCCAGCTTCATGCCCACTGCTGAGCCAGGTGGTGCCCACACTCCCTGCCCTTGTCTGAGCTGGGAAGGGTGGGTGCACACACAGCTCTGGACTCAGCACTCACCCCCTGAGAGGCCACCCCAACCAGACACAGGGCAGAACAACCATTACCCAGGACGTAGGTCTGGAATTCCAGTTGTGATGCAGGCCCAGCCCCAGCAGCAGTCAGGCCCTGCACTGTCACCAGGTATTTGTTGCCAGCTGTCTGATGAGGTGGCACATACTCAGAGACAGACTGGTTCACCAACACCTGGCTGAAGTCAATGAAGCTGCCGTCCTCTGCTCTCATGGTGGTGATGTTCAGCTGGAGGAAAAACAGGGAGCTTCTAGACAGTAGGACCAACATCCTGCTTCTGCACTGGGCAGCTCTGTGGAGAGGGGCTGCTACTGCTGGCTGGGCACAAGAAGGGAGCTGGCCCTACCAGGAGCACCAGCAGGGTACAGCCTGTGGGCCCTGGCCAAGGAAGTTTCCCAGCTCTCCTCAGGCTGCCTGCACAGAGCTCCAGGCACGGTGAGGGGGACCAGGGACACTCCATGGACTCCCAGTACCTGGTATCCAGTGATCTCCCCTTTGCAGGAGGATAGCGGCTTCCACCTGAGGGACCCTGTGCTGGTATCCACCCACAGCTTCTCTGGCTTGTCTGGCACTGGAAGCACAGGAGAAGAGAATCATGCCTGGATGGCAATTACTTGTCCCCCACAAAGGCTGCTTGTGCCTGTGCAGCCAAAATGGTGTGGTGAGGAGGGGGAAGGCTGTGCTGTAGGGCCCTGCACAGCTCTTTCCCCAGATCCCCACAGGCTGCAAGCAGCTCTGATCCCAGGACCATCACAGCAGGGAGCAGATGCTCTGGCTGAGCTTCAGGGTGAAGGACATCCTGACATTTCATGTAAACATACCCATTTCCTTTGTTGTGTGGAGGTCTGCATACAGGATTGTGCTGGGCAGACGGGAGATGGTGACACTGTAGACAGTGAAGGGCTGCAGAGGGGAGCAGATGAAAGTTCCCTCCCAGCCTTGCAGCATCTCCTCTACCTTCACCTCCTCAGTCTCACAGTCTGAGGAGGAATGCCACTCTGTCTGGCACCTGGCCCGAATATTCTGGCATATATGAGGGAACCTGCAGGTCCATTTCAGTTTGATGCTGGTGCTGGAAATCTCCGGGATCTTAGGGACAACCTGGCGGACATCTGTGAAGGGAACATTCCAAGAGGATCACTCCCTCCCCCCCCCTCCAAGCCTTGACATCAAACTCCCCCAACCCCACCATTCCCTCGCTAGCCTGTCCCCAGCACAGAGTAGGCAAGGGCATTCTGCCTTCTCCCAGACTACACAAGCCAGAGTTGCCAACAGCACAGACATAAACCTGGGATGCATCCAGAATTTTCTCTGGATTTCTGTGCCATGCCCTGACCACCCCGAACACGTGGCACTGATGCTGTGCTACACGTGCAGAATTGCTCTCCATGCCTGGGGAGCACAGACTGAGAGCACTGGGAGAGTGTCTGGCTTGTTCACTTACCCACACAGGTCAAGTTCCCTTTCACAGGGCGCCAGGCATCTGTGCCACTCCTCATGCTCCAACCACTACGAGGAATCATGGAACCTTCCCTTGGCTTCAATGTCACACATTTGATCTCCATGGGTGGAGGCCAGTACCCCTCAGGACACCGTATCTTCACCACTTCATTTGGGTTGAAGATCTCCTGTTCTTGGTCAAAGATAAACCTGGAGTCCCACTGGGGCTTCTGGCATTTCTCTGCACCAACAAGATGGGAAGGTGTTAGCTGGGCAGTGTTGCTCTGCAGGGCATGAGCAGAGCATTCCCTTCCCTGGCCCATCAGAGCTAGAGGTGAGCTCCAGGACACTGCACAGAGCAGCCCTTCCACATCAATTCTTGGCAAGAGGATAAGGACAAGAAGGACTCCAAACTTTTCCCCCCAGGTCTCCTGGGAAGGGCTAGGAGGAGCTGGAGTCAGGGACTGAGGGGAAACCATGAGGGGTCTGTACTGTGCACAAAGCCTACCCAGAGACTCTGGTGCCCTGTTTGTCCCTCAGGCAGGATATCAACACCTTGATTCCTCCTGAGAAGGCATGAAGTCTGAGCCCCAAAGCTGGCTATGCAGTGACTGCATGCAGTAGGGACAGGGAGGGGGAAATACCTTTACCCTTGTCCCCTGTGCCACAAACACCTGTCAGACCTACAGCACTGTTGCCCTGACTTTCCAGCACATGCTCTTGCCAGAAGCCCTTAGGGAGACCTGTGTCTTCCTCACACCACCCAGCCCCCTGTGAACACAGCCTGAAGCCCTGCATGGTCCCTGACCTCCTGTGCCTTGGGCAGTGCTGCTTACTGCCAAAATGGCTGCTTTGGTATCAAGGTAGAGACCTCTGTACCAAAACTCCCTCCTGACAGGACCCTTGGGGACTAAAGCTGGTATCAGCCATCTCCCCACCAGGGCACCCCTGGAACCCCAGGGCAGACTCAGGAGCTGCCTCGACACTGTCTTCAGCAGCACCTGCCATTTGCCCAGGCAGCACAGAGCCAGAAGCTTCCTGTGCCCTCACAGGCTGCCTTCCCTGCTCAGGGAGAGCAGAGCAGGCCAGTCAGGAATGCTCCTGATACCTCCTTACCCAGGCACTGTACCCTGAACCTGGTCTGAATATTGATCACATTGCCTCTGCTGTCCTTTCCAGTCCAAGCTTCTCTGTGTATAGGTTTTCCATTGATAACAGACAGAACTTTTCCTGTACATTTGGCATGGGTGAAGGGTGGCTGGAAACCCTTGGGACAGCTCAGAATCACTTCTTCATTCTTCCTGTAACTCTCCTGGTCTGGTGCCAGTCTGATATCCCAGTGGGGCTTTTGGCATGTTTCTGGCAGAGGTGAAAGTGCATGTTAGTTGGGCTGGGAGGTTTCAAGGAGGAACAGGGTATATGTTGGGGCCTCAGCAATCCCCAGCAGTCCCCCTAGCCAGCAAAAGGAGACGGAAGGTGACACATCCATCTGCTATGATGGGACACCTTGGCAAGGCTAGTTGGGATGGGGCTTTCCCTGTGGGTGTGTGTCAGCTGGGCTGGGGCCTGTCCAGGCAGGTGGAGGACAAGGATGTACCAAAATTCAGTAGGGGAATAGTCTCAGGTATCCAGTGCCTGAGATCCAAGTGGCCCTGACATGGCATCAGAATAGCATCCCTGGCCACAGTGATGATGGAAGCTCGGAGAGGGATGAATGGGACAGAAATTGACCAAGAGTTTGGTAGGAAGCACTTCCTGACACCCTGCTTACCAATGCACACTATATTCCCCTGAACTTGAATCCACACACCACTTCTGTTTCTCCCCAGCCACATGTCTTCCTTTGGAGATGCAGAATAATTCAATGTCTGAACCCCGCTTGCACATTTGACATGGGTGAAGGACGGCTGGAAACCATTGTTGCAGCTCAGAGTCACTTCTTCATTCTCTGTGTAACTGTCACCGGCTGGTGCCAGCTGGAGTCTGGGGTCCCACCATGCAGGCCTTTGGCATGTTTCTGTCAGAGGTAAAATTGGGTGAGGAGTACGTTTGGGAGGTTATGAGAGGAGGCTTGGGACCAGTCTCTAATGTTCACCCTGACACATACGAGTGTCATGTGCCCAGGCACTCTCCAAGCACACAGGGCTCCTCATCACCCCATCCCCAGGACTCACAAGCCTCCCTTGGATTCTGGCCCCTCCATGGGGTATTTGAGCCTGCATCTTCTTGTCTCCCTAATGTGCAGGTGAGCCATGCTGCAGTACCAGCCTCCCACACCAGAGACACCCAAACCCTAGAGAAGCTTTCCAGGGGAAAAGCCGAACCCCTGCAGCTATTCCTACTTCATGCTGAGGAGATGCTGGCTGGGAAGGATTCCTCTCCCCAGGAGCACAGAGCCCAGCAGGTGCCTGCAGCAAGGTGCTGAGACAAGAAGAGCCTTGTCAGTGCCAGGACATGGGGAAAGCCAAAGGTATCCAGGTCAGTGCCAGGACATGGGGAAAGCCAAAGGTATCCAGGTCTGCCATTCCTGCACTGTCATCTGCACAACCAGGTCACAGAGGGTCTGCCACCAGCTCAGGGCCCTGGGTCAGGGCGGTGCAGGGCTGTGCTTACCCTTGCAGGTGGGAGTCTCATTCCACTGGATATGGGCCCCTCTGGAAATGCATTCAATCTGTGGGACAGATGGTGCAAACCTCCCACCACAGCTGAGCTGCACCACTTCGTTCAAGGCATAGTCGCTCCTCCTCGGAGTAAACCGCAGTTTGGGATCCCAGTCAGAGGGAATTTTACATTTTCCTGTGTGGAAAGGCCAGGAGGCAGAGCCTGAGGGTCACTGGGCTCCAGCAGCATCCATGAGATTGAGGGAGTTCCATCCGGAGGGGTGCCAATCCCTCTCTCTTCAGAGAGGTGGCAGAGATGGTACCTCCCAGGATGAGCCCCATCCCCCAGGTGCTTTATCCCTCCCCACACCCTCAGGGCAGTGCAGGAGGGTAATCCACAGGGTTATCCTGCCCACCTGCTGCTGAGGAGACACCCCGCCAGAGGGGCCCAGCAGCCTGGGAGATGCTGCTCTCTCCCACAAATAGTGGGGCTGTGGGAGTGCACCAGGCCCAGGGAGTCTCTGCTGCTATTCCAGACTCCACAGCTTGGTCCCAAGAAGTGAGTGCCAGCAGCAATGGTGAGTAACAGGAGTAAAGTTTGCAGATAACAAGAGAAAGAACCAAGCAATTCTGCAGTGGGAGTAGTAACTACAGGAATGAGGCAGGCAGAAAATGAATTGTCTAAGTCCTTGAAAGAGCAAAAACAAAAAAATAACACCCTTCTCATCCAGGATGTTTACCCATGAGCTAGAAAACACCCAGTTTTGACGAATTTTGTTACATTATTCATCACCCTAGTGATGAATCCTTCCTCTTAATTGTAGTAAAAATCCCACGTTCTCAGTTCGTTTGCCTCCTTCTCTCAAAAAGACCACCACTCTCCTAGCATGTACCATGATTTCTTGGAACGCTGTGCTTTTACAGCGAAGAGGGGAAAGGATGAGTCATAGTAACGCAGGCAAGCAGTGACTTCAGTAAGATTGTGTCTCTGTCAGTATACCTGCTTTTTTCTGCCTTGGTGTGCTGGCTGTGTGGATTTGCCACCTAGCACAAAGATCTGCCACCTAGCAAATCTTTTCTGTGCAGAACTGTAAATAAATCAAATCCCTTGACTCTGTGTGCTAATCAGATTTTTCTGCACTGGGTGAAAGTGCAGAAAGAAGCTTTCAAATAGAGTCTGCCCCTCAGACCACTGAAGTTCACACCAGTGACCACAAAGCTCACACCCTGCTCAATGAGCTCAGCCTAGCCTCTGCACTTCACCCAAAATGAGTCTGCCTTGTCCTCCCCTGGCAGACATGTCGCCTAGACTTGCTCACCCTGTGCAAAACAAGTCCATGAGGAGGCAGTGGGCATGGAGTGGACTTCCCTCAGGAAGGATAAACACCTCTCTTCAGCTACAGCTGCCCACTTCCCACCAGCACTCACCACTTCCCTTTTCTGGCAGCAGGTTTCCACGCCATCATGGCAACCCTCTTCCCAGCTCTCCACCCTAAAGGACAGTGGTCACCAGCCCCAGTCCTTTAGACCACATAGTGCAGACATGAAACTTCTTCCCTCTCAACAGTGTCTCTCCCTCAGAGCACACACCTCACTGACAGAAAACTACCTGACAGACATGAAACCCTTGACTTGGTTCCAGCCTCATCAGGCATCCCCTTCACACACCTTTCTCCCTCCTGCCATTAAACACCCTGAAGTAACACACACCCTGCCCGAGGGTGACATCCAGGATCCCTTTGGGTCAGTCCCAGACATGAGTACAGAGTAGGAGAGAAGATGTTCCATCCTGCCCTAGAAAGCTGAGAGCTGCCCACTGCTGGAAGGGCAGCATCCTTGAGCCACCAGTGATAGGCAGCATGACTCACAACCCATCTGATGATTCGGCTAGCCACTTCTGCTCCCATTTCCCTACAGAGAGAATACTCACAGCTCAGATCCCCCAGCCATGCTGTGCCCCATGGGGACCTCAACAGGTACCAGCAAGCCCAGGGCACAGCATATAATCACCACAGGAAAGCCCACATTCTTTGAAAAGCCCACATTTGTAGCAGAGACCCAGGAGCTGCCCCTAACCCTGCTGGCATATAGAAAGAGCAGAACAAGCCTCTTGATGTGAACAATCCCATCAAACTACAGCTCCCTGCATCCCAGGGACTATGGGAGAGAGCAGGCATCCCAGCTAACAGAGCTCACAGGTTACACCTTTGATGAACACCATCATCGCCTGTGACAGGGGTGCTGCTTGGGCTGCCCAGAAAGGCCATCACTGCTCTGATGGCTTTGGGTTCATCTGTCTGCTGCATAACAAGACCCAGCCACCTCCTGCTCCCAGCAACGCTACCCACTTCCTAGAGGGACACTGCAAGCCCCATGGACAATTCCCAGCACACTGAGGCTTGCTGCCCTCCATCCCAAATAGAGCTTTGTCCCCCCACAACATGAGGGATGCCTGAGTGTCTCAGGCATATGCAGACACCAGCTCCAGCCCTCCCACAGCCTCAGCTATGGGCTGAGCAGGGTAAGGCCGTGTAGCAAATACACAGGTGGAGGAGCAGCAAAACCATTTCCATAAGAGAGAGGCAGAATCCGCTCTTACCTGCTTCCTGACGTACCCACGGAGTCACAGGGCCGCGCTGCGTCTGTCCCCGTGCCAGCAGCAGAGGAGCAAGGGCCAGGAAGAATGTCAGGGCCCGCTGTGGCAGGGCCATGCTGGCATGAGGTGCCCGGGCAGGACTCGGCGAGGGCCGCTCAGGAAAGGTGTCTGCGCAGCCCTGCGCAGGAGGGGCACTCACACAGAAGTGAGACAGCCCCACAGGGGAATCACGTGTGGTGCAAGAGGCTTCCTCTTTGGAAGGAGAGCGTCCCACCAGCCTCAGTGTTGAGTCTCACACATCCTCCCACAGACAGTGAGTACAGGCTCCATGCAGTCTTCCAGGTGTCTTAGTCCAGCCTCTCTCCTGGCTACTTCAGGCTCCCATAGCCCTGCTCCAAAACAAGCACCTCCAAAACCTTCTCAGATCTGTCCCTCTCCTCTCTCCTTCCAGATCCACTGGAGGATGTTGAGGAACACACCCCTGATTCATGTGCCCAATGCCACCCTAGGCCACATCATCACTTTCTCTTTCAAATCCTGGAATGATTTATGTTAGAAAACACTTCCATGATGATCAAGTCTAACCACTAAGCCAGCACAATAAGCCACCACTAAAACATGTTCCTAAGTACTATATATCTACCTATCTTTTAAATACTTCCAAAAACCTCTCTTCCTATTACCTTGAACTGATGCAGCTGCAACATTCTTGCTGTTGAATGCTATCAGTAGAGTTTCCAGATCAGACAAGCTCCCGAACCTGGAAGTGTTCTCTTTTCCTTTCTTCTCTAAACCTTTCCTGCTCTGAGCTACTCTTTGTCAGTGCCTTTTAGGATGGGAAGCACTCGACAAGGACAGAATGGACAATGTGGGGATAAAAGGGTCTCCTTGGACATGCATGGAGGTGTCTTGTTCCTGTTACAGTTGAGGTCAGGTAGGGTCTTTGGCTATGGGAAAGAATTTCCTAGGTGCTCTTCATATGGGACACGCTCACACTCCCCCAAGTCTCCTGTTCCTGCAGATGTCACCACCAAGCTCTCTTCTGAGCCCCTTTTCAGCTCACAAACTCTTGCACAACTTCAAGCTTCCATGAGTCCTGACTCCCTGTGCTGTTGCAGCTCTCCTGGGCCATTCCTCTTTCCACTCTGTGCTTTACAGAGTCTCTGTGTGTGTGTTTTCCTAGATAGACAAGCACAATTGCCCTACAGTGCAACCCTCAGTGTTCCAGGAATGGGTGCTCTCACCCAGGGTGTTTTTCACCACTCAGCTGGAACTCATTGGCCCTGAGTTCCCTGGCAGATCCTTTCCCAGGAGCCACCATCCTCAGGACAATGCTTGGTATACCTCTCTGTAATATCCCACTAATCCAGCAACACTGAGGGCTTTCTGTAAACTAGATGTCTGCTAAGGTCCATTTGAGAACATCATTGCATCAAATCCAGCTGTATCACATGCTACTGTTGAGGTTAATGGGTGAAGGCTTCCAGAAAGCTTTCAGCAGTATTGAGTTACATCCTTCTTGTTTCCTTGATAGATCCCTGTCCTTTGGGAACCAGGTTTTTCTTGTTCCTGTGCAGGAGAATGGCCACAGCCAGCACTCACTGGGTCTTGTCCTGATAAAATCCCAGAGTTAGACACCGACACTCTCACTGACTCTCTTTGGTATGTTAAAGAAGCAAAACCAATGGAATTAAACAACCAAGCTTCAAAAATTCACAAGTGGTACAACAGACTTTCTAATACCCCTGATGAGATTATTTCTTTACCCCTGTCCTGAGGCCTGGAAATCTGTGTTTGGCCTGTCCCTCCTTAAAAATTTATCATTGTTTTGAGATTTGTTCTTTTCTTCATGTATAGCATCCATTAGAAAAATGCTGAAGAAATTCTGATAGCCAGCACACTCAGCCATATGCATTGAATTCAATATCATTGCAAATGTGATTGATGGGCTGTTTCATGAAGGTCCATTTGGTTGCCAAAGAACTACCTGGACTCAGACTTTCAGTCTGAAGAGAGGAAAACCCAAATCACCTGAAATTTACAATCAGATTTACTTCAGATAGAGAAGAGCACTGAAGGCTCAAAACCGTCCACAAAACCACAAGGAAAAGGAGAAGTATCTGTGGCTTTTGAGAATCAGGCTTCGTGGAAAGCACTGCTAACACAGCCACCATGTTCCCCCTATAGTAATAGTAAAGTCTATTACTGTGTCAGAACTCACAAACAGCAGCAGTATGTTAGGGTCTCAGTGTCCTCCAGAGCTCACACCTGTCCCAAGGGATCCCACTGTGCATTGTACCTACAGATGGTGGTGTCAGATGATGGTCAGGTGATGGGGTGCGCTACAGCCAGGCTGAGATGTCAACCCAAAGCTGCTGGGTCAGGCTCAGGCCTGAGGAGGGTAGCCCAGACAGATCCATCCCTGGGAAAGCCAGGAAGGGCTCTTTTCCCTGCACATGACCCTGTGTGACCTGGTCTGGGTCCCCACATGGTGTTGGTTCCTCTCCAGGACACAGAGTCTGCCTCAGTCAGGGCTGCAGCCTGTGCTGCCGGAACCTAGAGCATGTTCTGGCAGGGAGAACTGGAAAATGCCTACAGAATCCAGCCAGAATCCAGTCTTGAGCCCCACTGTGGGTTCTTCCTCACCGCTCCAGCAACTTTCCTGTAGAGGGGCACAGTATGGGTAAATGAAGGTAATGTAGAATGTAATCTTATCCCCCAACGAGTTGCAGCTGAAACCAATTACTAAAGACTAGGAGCAGGTCGGATGATAACAGGCAACACCTGTAGCAAATAAGCACAAGTGGTATAAAAGAGTGGATTGGTGGGAACTGAAGCCAGAGGAGTCAGATGGCTGTTGCAAGGACTAAGAACAGGGAGTGCTCAGAGGAGGTATGAAACTCTGGTGCTATGGAATCCTTGCACTACAATGATAATAGAACTGTTGTAATATATAAGACAACACTTTCCCAACCCCACCAGACCCAAAGCTCCTTCACAGGGATCTTGCAGTGCCACCAACGAGACAATGGCCCATGCCCCATGCCACCCTGAAATTAGGAACTGTCCAGCCCCTTTCCCAAAATGAGGATAGAATACAGATATTTAAACTCCTACAGCTCGTCTACAGAGCTGGGAGCAGAACCCCAGACCTATGGGCAGGAGGAGGGTAAGGGGAGCCCCAGAAGTGCTGGGGTGCAGAGGGAACAGCCCTGATCCTGACAGGTGATAGCCTGGTCATGATCAGTTATCATGGTTTGCCTTGGACCCAGGAAAATATCTGGGAGGTCTGCAGGGAGCTTCATTGGCCTGAGAGAGGGGTAGCACTGGGGCACCTTTGTTGTCACCCAGTTAGGGACAGTGGCAGGAATTTCCTCTTATGCAACTGTTCATCCAAGGCTACAAAGGCCAGCACAAGGCTACATCTCTGCTCCTGTGGTGGCTGGAGGAGCTGCCAGGTCTGATCCAAGATAGGTGTGCTGAGAGCAGAGCTGTGACAGGCCCAGCATGTTGCAGGGTTCCCAGGAGGGCATTCCTGAGTGCTGGGCAGAGCAGGGATAGGCCCTGAGGGTTGGATAATCCCTTTGCTATGACTGGTATATTGCCTCTTCCCAGGGGAGGGAGCAGGACCTGCTGAGTTCTTTCCACAGGGATCATCTCCCCACCTTTCTGAGTCCACTTGTATATGCCTTCTCCCCAGAAGCACACAGTCAAGCTAGGTAAGACTCTGCTCTGGCACTGCCACCCTGATTAAAATCCTTCTGGAAATCTGCAAGGCCACTACCCAGGCCATCCAGGCCCTTCTGATCTGGTGCTGCAGCCCACACCAACCCTAAATACACCCCAAATCCTCTTCATGCTCAGACTGCCAACATCTCCCATTTGGCTGTGCATTTGCTGACTGCCCAGAAAGGTATTTTTAGCAACATAAAATTGGACATAAGCAGTTCACAGCTGGGAGCAGAGTGGAGAAAGGCTGGGGGGGAATGGGGGGGTGGGATGCTGCATTTTGTTTTGAGGAAGATGTGCTCAGAAATTATGTTTCCAGCTCTGGCATCCAAGCAGTTCCACCTCTGGCCTAGCCATTCCTGTTCCCATCCCCAGAACCATCTCCAGCACATCCCACCCTGGTTTTTGACAGGGAACGTGGCTAAGCCCAGGAAGTGGGAATTTTAAGATTTGGGGCAGTATCTCAGGTCAGACTAGCTTCCCCCACAAACCCTGCTGCCTAAAGACTCTCTGCACCAAGATCAGAGCTCCTGATCTGCTCTTTCTGCCCTCGTGCTTTATCTGCCTTTATTCCCACCACCTGCTCTTCATCGTGGGTGGCATATTGTGCCAGTGGTCTCTCCAGCTGCCCGAGCAGCTCTCTGTCTCCTTGACAAACCTTTCACCCTGTACCTCCTTCACTACTCAAGCCTCTGTGCATTGCTCCCATCCAAATGTTACACCCCACCCCATGTGCTGACCCCAGCCATCACATTTCTCTTTCCTAGAGAACTGATGGAGTATTTGGTGGAGCCTGGAGTCTCTCCTTCTATCCCATTAAACAAAAGGCTTAGACTTCCCCATTTTACAGTTCTTAGCCTGTACAGCTTCCAAGTAAAAGCAAATCCTGAGGAACCATATATATGCCAATCAGGTATCTGAGAGAAGTGACTGCAAAAGGAACCATACAAAAAGGGAAGAAAAAGTCAAACTGTGGTTTCTCCAGTGAAATGAAGCCACTGGTGTGATGGAGAGGATAAGGTGGCCCACCTGGTGGTGTTATCTGGTATTTTGTGGTCTTCACAGTCCCATCATCCTGCCAGGTGCTGCACCCGTTGTGCACTGGAGGAGGCATCACTGCTGCCAGTGGGACCCCGAGCTGGCACAGCTCCTGCCTGACCTGTCCTGGGATGCCTGTCTATGTCCTGGCTTTGCAGGTGCCAGCCGTAGAATGCTACACCTCCCCAAAGCAGCTTCCTTCACACATGGGATACTGGAAAGCCAAGATCTTGGCTGAGCCCCTGCTCCCTCCTTTCCTCTTCTGGCCCTGCTAAAGTCCTGGGAGCCTGCTGTCTTCCCAGCACCCAGCCCCTGACCAAAGCTTGGGTGGAATGATCCTCCACAGCGGCTGGGCAGGTGGAGAGAAGAGGGCACTGTGTCCTGGTAAGTCAGTGTGAGTGGTGTGGGTGGCACAGTGCCCAGAGCTTAGAGAGCAGCTGCCCTTTATTGTATAAATATGTGCATAAATCCACGTGTGCTCCAGGCCAAGATCAGCCCAAGGTCAAGATACTGAGCAGACCTACAGGAGCATCACAGCAGACATGGGGGAAAAGGGAAGGTTCTGTCTCATGCCACAACCTCCTGTGGGGAGCCCTATGGCCCTTCAGCCAGCAGAAACATGCATAATGCCTTTTATGATCCCTTTTTGTGAAAATCCAGGCTACAGGTCAGCCACAGAGATGCTCCTGAATGACCCATAAGGAAGGGCCTGCCATGCCTCGTGGTGTGACTTACATGCCAGGCACAGGCTGGTGGTGACACACTTGAGTCACCCACAGCCTGCAGCACCGGGTGTCTCTTGTAATTACCCCCGGAGACCAGTCAGTCCAGGGCTGGTGCAATCAGCCACTAGAGAACAAGGGCTCCGCAGGGTGGGGTGGCCAGCCGCCCATGACACAGGTGGACAGAAATTAGGTCAAGGCAATCAAAGGCATTAATGGAACCAGGCTCCAGCATGCAGGACACATCAGAGCACACGTCAAAGCCCTGCACCATTTGTCTCAGCTCTGCCTTGTGCTGGAGCCAGCACATATCCCACTTGCTGCTATTTGTCCTCTGCTTATGCTACTGACCTGGGACCATCAGCCTCACATTTGACACTAAGAGAGCCAAGCAGGACCCACCCTCTTTCCCCATTTGTGACCCACTGTGGAGTACAAGGCTGCTGTCTGTGGGTAGTCCTGTGCTCTTGCTGTCATGCTGTTGAGATGTCTCCACTTACGAAAACACACACCCCTTTCCCTTGCCTTTGTCTTCATGGAAAGTCCCAGTACACTTGTTCATGCCAGATCCATCTATATATGCTGGGTTGCAGGTTTTTCATCCCAGGCCCCATGGAGAGTGCAGATGCCCTTCCTCAGCAGCCAGGGTGCCTGGACTCACGGAAGAAGACAGGACACAAGGAAGGTTGGCAGGGCTGCTCACGGAGCTCGCTAAACATAATGAGATTTTCAACAGCTGGGGGAAGCAATAAAGAGCTGTGATTGAATTGGCTCCAAGTAGCAGCTTCCACGACAAACACAGCACAGCTGCCTTCCCCCCCACACTGGGAGGCCATGCTCCAACCTGGGCTGCCTCAGCCTGCCCTGCCTGGAAAGGGCACAAGGACATGGGAAAGGGCTAGGAAATCCTGCAGTCACAGGGAGCTCCCAGTTTTCTAGCGTGCAAGGAACTGATCCTTTGCTTTCCAGCTCCTCCAACACCTGGACACGGCATCCCTGCCCCCACGTGGCTGTGGCAATGGTGACCTCCAGCTGAAGGGCTCCCATGGGCATCTAGAGTACAGCATGGTCAACCTGCTCCCCTGTGCCCTGGCACAGAGAGGGGAAGCCAAAGAGGAAGGCAATAGACACAGGAGGACAGGCACACAGACAAATTCTCTACCTGGAGGTGGCTGTGTTCATATTTTCTCCTGTGAATAATCTGAGCCATGACCTCCCTTTAACCTGCCCTATTTAGCCCAAGCTGTAACTGTGTCAGGAAACAAAAATCCATGGTGTGGATGATCACAGGACCATGGGCCAGCACGGGAGTTACTCAGGGAGGTGTAGCCTGGCTGACCACTGGCCCAAGGGTGGGTAGCTCCTTGCAGCACCCACCTCTTGCTCAGGCATCTGGGACGACTTAGGGTCAGGAGAGCAGAAGGGACTGGGAGCATCTCTCTTACGCCAATGGGGCTGGGGTGGGATGTGTCCTTCTCAAGCAGAAGCTCAGTGCTCAAAGGGGAATGGTTCTCCAGCATTTCTTTCCCCGAGCAGGTTTTCTTTTTGTGAGTTCTGGATGGGAAAGGAGGCCAGGGGAAGCTGAGGATGCTGGTCTGCTAGTGTCAGGATCTCTGGGGTGAATTGTGCCTGTGAGTGTGTTCTGTAGGGTCTCTGGCAGGCACTGTGCTGAGCTATGCATGCCCTCACCAGACTTCCCCTACACATTGCTGTGCTGCTTCTGAACTCCTCCCTGCAGCAGCATCAAGCCATACAGACCAAAGGGCAGTGATGAACCAGGGTGAAGGCTCTGGCTGCACTGATGTCCCAGTTTATCTGCAGCTGGCAAGTCAGTACCACACAGATCCTCACTCACTCTCCCTCTGCCATGGTGGGGAGGAAATTCAGGGCGGGAAAAAGTTGTGGGTAGAGGTAAGAGCAATTTAATAATTTAAACAATATTGTTGTTGCTGTTGCTGCTGCTGCTGTTGTTATTAATAATAATAGAAATTTAAAATCATAATTTTAATTAAAAGGAGAAGGATAAAACCAGAGTGAATTAAATGAGGCACAACACACTTTCTCACCACCCCCTTATTGGTACCCAGCAGTTATCAGCAACTAGTGGGCATGGTGTTCTATGGCATGGAATATCTGGGCAGTTTGGGTCAGCTCTCCTGGCCAGGCCCCCTCCTGCTTTCTTGTGCACCTGCTCCCTGCCAGAGCCTGGGAAACTGAGCAGTCCTTGAGTTAGGGTAAAAAGTGCTGAGCAACAGCTGGAACATCAGTGTGTTATCAGCATTATTCTCAACTGAATCCAAATCAGCACTGAAACAACTACTGGGCAGAAAATGAACTCTGTCCCAGATGAAACCAGGACACTTGCTCTCCTGGTGCTTGCTCAGCTGGTGCTGTGGGTCACAGACACCACCTGGTCTGAGGCCAGCCCACTCTAGTATGGCCCTGCTTGTCCCAGCACTGTAGCCAGACCAGGTTCTTGGCATCTGTGCTCCTGCCTCACATCTGGCAGAACCATAAGCCCTTCAGGTGTGCTGCAAAGTCCCTGGGGAGTGTTACTAATTGCTTGGCAAGATGCAGGAGATGAAGAAAGGCTGACACAACCTCGTGGGATGAGCGTGGAGCTGTTGAGAGCCACATTTCCTAGGTCCAGGTCAAGAGGACAACGAAAAGCCCTGTTATCTGCTGGGCAGTGTTGAAGGATGGGAGCATGGCCAGGTACTGTGGGATAAGGTATTCAGGCTGGTTCAGGAGCAGGCTGGGTAATGCTGGAGATGGTTGCATTGTCCCTGCTTGGCAAGAAGTGACCTGGCTCCTGGTGATCTGTGAAGGTCCTTGTAGTGCTGAATCACTGCAAGAATGTGGACTTGGAACTGTTGGAGGAAAGGAAAGTCAAGGAAAGGGCTTTGGAACTAGTAAGGGGACTAGAGCATCTGCCCCATGAAGACAGGCTGAGAAAGCTGGGGATGCTCAAGGTTCAAGAGAAGGTTGTGTGGACACCTCAGAGCAACCTTCCAGTGTCTTAAAGGGGGCCTACAGGGAAATCAGAGAGGGACTTCATCAGGAACTGTGAAGTGATAGACAAGGGGCAGTGGCTTCAAACTCAAAAAGAGTAGGTTTAGATTAGATATTAGGAAAACAATTTTCTATGTGAGTATGGTGAGGCACTGAAACAGGTTGCCCAGAGCTGTGTATGTTCCAACCTTGGCACTATTCAAAGCCAGGTTGGATGGGGCTTTGAGCAACCTGGCTTAGTGCAAGGTGTTCCTGCCCATGGCAGAGGGACTGGAACAAGATGATCTTTAAGGTCTTTTCCAACACAAACCATTCTGTGATTCTGTGCAGTTGTGCTCACATGGCCGCACGTCACATCACCCTGGGTTACATGTGGCGCAGGCACAGCCAGAGCTGCCTGTCCCTCCTTTCAGAGGTGATGGCTGGCTTTTTTTTATCACTGCTCTCAATGTTTTAAATTTCACTGCCCCCATGGGGCTCCCAGCAGGCACACACTCAACTGGGCTCAGCATCAGTGCCTCCCAGGCACAGGCACTGGTGTTTGCTTGAGGAGAAGCAGAGCCGGGAGCTGAAATCACTGTCCAGCACTAGGAGACAGGGATGGATGTGGATTCTGTCTCCATGGATGTCACAGCTCTGGCACCCAGGCATGAGAAGCATCGACGAGATAACAGGAGGCAGCAAGCAAACGCTGCCAGGTGCTGTGCTGACTATGCTGGGAGAATATTAATGACACAACAAATATTTGCAGCCTTCATGCTGCACACAGCCCCTCAATGGCTTTGCAGCTGGAGTGACAAGGAGGCAAAGGGGGCACAGCAATGTGCCTGCACAGCAGGGACCTTGCTAGTCCCTGCTGGCATCTGGATGAGGGCTGCTGCAGCCTGCAGCCATGGTTCTGGGTGTGGAACATGCATGGCCCTGATGGGCTCAGCAGCACACAGGGCACTGGGAAATGTAGTCCAGCTGCATCACTGGACTGGGTGCCACTGGACACCACCAGGCTGAGGCTGAGACCTTCTCCCGTGTACCCTGGGCTCCTCAAGCTGACCAGGCAGGCTCCAGTCACTCTGTAATTGGGCCCACCTGCTGGGCCCTCAGCTCCTATTTCCTACAGGACAGAAGCATGAGATGTTTTTCAGGGAACAGCTGTCTCATAAACAGGGAGCTGGGGAACATAGAGGACTTGGGGGTGGAGATCTGCAGGGTGATGTGTGGTAGTGTGGGAAAAGAGCAGAGATCTCCTGGCACAGAAGGAAAGAGGAAATTTGGGACCAAGAGGCTGCACCCACATTCTGGAGACAAGCACCAAGGGGAGTAATTTGAGTCAGCCAGTGCTCTTTGTCCTGCTCACCCCTGTGTCTGCACAGCCTCTCCAGGCTGGAAAACCCTCGTGCACTTTAGCCTTGTGCCAGCTCTGGCAGCACACCCCTGGCAGCAGCAGCCATTGATTTTCCAAAGCATTTGCAGAGAAGGAGTCTCAGGTAGGTATGGGCTCTTGCACATGGGTGCAGAGGAGGGCACTGCTCACGTTCTGGCTCTGGGGCTCTGAGCAGGGCAAGGCTTTGGTCAGGGTGGATTATGGATTACTGGTGGCTCATCCCAATCAGAGCATTGCAAGGACCCCAGTGCCACCCCAGTGCCCCCAGTGCTGTTGTGGAATAGAGGTGGGAGTGCAGCAAGGACCAGGTTTTCTGCGTGGAGAGCCCCTGCATCCCTCACTGCCCTGCACAGAGCCTGGCAAGCCCACACCTGTGGTGTGCCCTGATCCTTACAGGAGAACTCTGCACTTCTACAGCTCCAGCCTCCATAGCCTGGTTGAAAGCTCCCACCCCTGCTCTGCCTGGGTGATGCACAATTCCCAGCAGGCAGGGTGAAGATGTTTACTAATCCCTGAGCCTTTTCTCTGCAGGAGAGGAGGGGTGTAGAGCCCAGAAAGAGAAGGGCAAGGAGGACAAAGCCCCCCTCCTCTCTCCCCTGCAAATCCACGTGAGCAGAGTACAGCCAGGGAGACCTCCTTCCTGCTTTTCCTCACCAGGGATTGAGGAGCTTAATTCAGGGTTTGCTGCAGGCTCAGCCCAGCCTGACTTTGCACCCAGCTGCTTAGTGTACTTGCCTGCACCATGGGAGGGATTTGGGGCACTGGAGACTTTTAGCCATGTCTCAGCTCAGCCCTGCTGTGCCAGGCAGGAGCAGAGCGTGATGGAAATAGCACAGTAGAGTTACCAGTGCTGATGAGAGAAGGGACTGCAAATCCTGCAGCAGCAATTTCCACAGTCAGAGCCATCTCCAGGGCTTTAATTTATCCATTACAACTTAATTGGATGTAAACCCAGTCACTTGTGAGCAGCAGGAGCTCTGATCAGGCAGTGGTCCTGAGTTTCTGTCTTCAAGAAGCCTCACCAGGCCTCCCCATCCCTGCTGTGGTGCCTTGACCATCAGGAATCTGCTGCACTCACGTGGAAGGGAGAGGCTCTCCTTGTTGCCCCAGGCGTGCTGTGCTCCTCTGAGCAGTGTCCCACACCACTGAGGAGCTGCTCATGGGGCTCATGTGGGTGCATCAGCATGCTCAGATACCCAGGGCTGAGCCCGGGTGGGCACTCACTGCCACCCATCTGAGCAGCCACAGCTGGACACCAAGGCAGGAGGGCACAGACTGAAGCCTCCTGACCCCACTGCCAGATGCCGTTCTCTCCTCCCATCCGTGGAGCTGCTCCTGTCATTTTGTCAGGCTGCTGTCAGCAGGACTGACATGTGAGGATGAGGAAATGTAAGAATGTGGCCTGTTGCACAGCACTCCACCCCACGGCTGCAAAGCCTCGCTGGCACATGCTATCCAACAGCCTGGCAGGCTGGAGTGGTACTGGTGAGGAAAAGGATGGCTCAGACCCCATGAGACAGGGACTGGCTGAGCCCTGTCCCCAGTCTCTGCCTTCCTACATGTAGGAAACTTGCCCTGCACAAACCCACTCCCTCTGCAGGCCTGGAAGAGCAGGAATACCATGAATTCCTAGGGGGAGGGCAGGGCACTGTTCCCACTATAAATAAATGGGAGGCTCAGTTCCCTGCTCTAGCCCACAGGGTTATTCTCCCTTCTTAGACAAGGAAGAAAACCCAGCTCATGGTCCAAGGTGTTTATGTCATGCTTGATGGCACCCGGAGCCGAGTGGTGGCAAAAAAAGAAAAAAAAGCCACACCAAGAGATACTCCATGTGGCTGCTTTTCCCAGCAGGAAAATCAGCTGGAGTGGTGCAGAGCATGTGCAGCCAGTCCTACCACACAGGGGAAAAGCTGTTTGAGGGGAGCTGCAGAGTCAGGGCTGTGGCAGCGCCCAGAGAGGAGGCTAGGGCAGGGCTGGGCCAGCACAGGCAGGTGGATGCCAAGGAGAGCGTCAGCAAAATGTGTGGGACTGAGCAAGGGCAGATCCAGCTGCAGAAAGTCCCTGGGCAGGAAGGACAGGACAGATCAGCCTCAGAGCAGGCAAAAGGCCTGAGGTGGGAGAGCAGCAAGCAGAAGGAAACCAGGGAGAAGTGGAAGAGCTCAGGAAAACAAGGAAGGAGAAAAGGTGCCAGAGGCACCGGGCATGCTGTCACTGAGAGGCTGCTCCTGCCTGCTCCTCCGGAAGACAGATCCACTGCCCCTGGGACACCACCCAGGCTGGGTGCATGGGCAGACTCCGAGCCCCTGATCCAAGGGCAGAGATCCAAGGCTGTACCAAGGGGGCTCAAACTGCCAACAGCTACTTGTATGGGGGAACTGGTCCCACGACACTGTATAGGGTGGGGCTGGATATATGGGGAGATCCGATCAGATCTCCATGCCTTTTGTCCGTCCATCAGGAACTGGGTGCTACAAAGACAAAGAGAGTCCCGTAGCTAAACGAGAAATCCCGGCAGGGCCCGGGGAAGAAAGGAAGTCCCACACCTACAATGCGCATCCAGGTGGGACCCCGGGGAGCAAGACTCCCACGCCTCTAAGGTGCATCCAGGGGTTGAGGACAGTCACAGCCCTGTGTCCGTGGGGTGTGCCCAAGCTCTGCCCCGGGATCTCAGGGCCTCACAGCACACTCTGGCGCGCAGGGAGACGCCCTGTCGGCACCCACCGGAGCCCGTTGCCGCTGGACGCGGACACGGGGGCGTGCGGGACCGGGCGGCCAGCGCGGGGCGGGGCAGGGCGGTGGCGGGAGGGGGGCTCTCCCGCCGAGCTCGGCGGCGACGCCGGCGGGTCCCAAGGAGTTAAGGGCTGTCCCCGCCCCAGCCCCGCCCCGCCGGTGCCAGCGCTCGGGGCGGCGGAGGCGCAGCGCCGGGCCGCGGCAGGGGTCGGGGGGGCGCCGGCGCCGGGCCATGAGCGCGGAGTGCCCCGGAGCGCCGCCCGCCCCGCGCCGCCGCCGCCGCCGCCGCTAGCATCGCCCCGGGGGCCGGGAGAGCGGCGGCGCCCCGGCCGCGCGGCTGCCCCGGCGGGGATGTGAATGGCGCTGGGGGTGCTCGGCGGGACCGACATGGAGTGGGAGAAGCTGCCGCGGCGGCCCAGCGAGGGCGAGGGGGAGGCGGCGGGGCCGTGGCCGGGCTGCGGGCGGCTGCGGCCCTCCTCGTACCGGGCGCTGCGCAGCGCCGTCTCCACCCTGGCGCGCATCGACGACTTCTACTGCGAGAAGATCGGGGCCGGCTTCTTCTCCGAGGTCTTCAAGGTGTGCGGGGCGGGAGCGGGGATGGGGGGCCGCGGGGCATCCCGCCGCGATCGGGCGTCCCCTGGGACCGCGGCAACAGCGCAGCCCCGGCCGCGCCCTCGGCTGGGGAGCGCGATCCCCCGGCAGCCGGGCGAGGCCGGGGCTGCTCCGGGCGGCGCCGAGCGGAGCTGGAGACGCCGCGCTCGCCCCGTCCCGGCCGGGGCGTTGTGGTTCCATCGCCCCGGGCAGGGGGAGGGGAACGCCGGCTCTGTTTACAGCCGGGGAGGCTGAGCGCTCCGAGCGCCGCGCCGTGGGGTGCGCGGGGGGTCGGGTGGCGGCAGCCGAGCCTCGGGGACCCCCGTCACAGGGCTGGACAGCCGAGCCCGCCCGGGGTGTGCCGATGGCAGGCAATCCAGGTAGCGTTCCTAGGGACTGCAAAGTGATGTCCGGCTTTTCCGGGCCTGCTGAGCAGGTGGTGTGCAGGATTCGCCGCGGGACCCCCACGAAGGTGTTTGGCTGTGGGACAGGGGCGTGATGCTGTAGAAGAGCAGGGGGCTGGCTCCTGGCTGAGCCCCCAGAACTGCCTTTGTCCTCCATCCTCTCAGGGACTGTCAGGGTGGGGATGCCTGTGTGTGGCCCGTGCCCAGGATAGGGGTGTATGAGTGCTGGTGGGGAGCTCGGGGTCTCCAGCAGTGAGGCAGAGGTGCATGCTGGCAGTATCCTGCCAGGCCAGTGTACTGCTGCTGGGGATGAAGGGCTGTGCCTCGGTGTCACCACTACCTCTGCTCACCAGAGGGGAGGTGTGTGCATGTGTTGTTTTCAGCCTCGGCATCACTTAAGGTACCATAAGCCACGGGCTAGGACTGCCCTTAAGTGTTGATCTGCTGGCTTCATATCCCTCCAAGAGCAGCTTAGGGCTGGGCACAACCCCCACTACCTGCCACCACAGTCACTGAGGTCACAGGCAGCACAACCATCAGGGCATTCACATCCTGGCAGTACCCTGGGGTCCCTCTCCAGGGATCCCTGGAGAGTGGGGAATCCCTGACACCATTCCCCACTCAGCAGTGGGACCCCAAGACCTGTTTCCTCTTCAGCCACTCAAGAGGTGTCCTGTGAGGGGCCATGGGGAATGTCAGAGAGGTCCCTCTCCTCCATGCTCCCTCCTGGAGCTCCCAGTGGAGCCATGACCTCCCTGCTGGCTGGGTTTCTGCTATTGATCTCTGGCTTGGAGTGCACAACAACACCTTGGAGCAGAGGGAGGCATTTAATAATGTCAGGCGTGGATATGGCTCTTTAATAATGGATGCTCCGGTGTCTCAGCGAGGCCACAGTCTCTTCTTGCCTCGCTGTTTGCTTTCCCACTCTCTGCAGGAGCCACAAAATGCTCCTTCTCCCATACACTGTTCAGGTTCTTGTAGGGCCACTGGCACATAGGATTTGGGGGATTGGCAAAGGTTGAGGGGTGGGAAGGGATCAGGATCAGTAGTCAACATGTGTGCATGGTGGCAAGGAAGCAGGGATGGGAGGGGGCCAGATGGGGCTTTGTGCTCGTGCAGTGGATTGAGTCCAAGAGCTCAGCAGGATGGTGGGGTAAGCCTGGGATCTGAGCTGGGGTTTGGCCGCCAGAGCTCGCGAGGAGGACAGAGCTTGGCAGGGCAGCCCAGGACCCATTTTCCTCCCACCTCCCTTGCTCCTTCTGTAGCTTTCCAAGGCTGTGGGCACTTGAATCTGCCTGCTCTGTGTGGCTCCTGAGCTATGTGTCATTCCAGCCTTGGTGGGTGAGGGGAACAGGGAGGGGACCTTGACATCTCTGCCCCTGCACAGGTAGCTCGGTCCTGGTGTGGAGCTAAGCCAGGGCCAGGCAGGGTGCTGACAAGCATCTGACTGTCTTCTCAGCATTAAAACCAAAGGGTTCAGTGTGTCCTAGCCCTGGTGTCCCAAGCTAGCCCCTCCAGTCAAGCACCTCTCTCAGAAAGGCTGTCCAGAGCAAACAGGAGACACCAGTGACAAGAAGCTGCTCTTTTTCATGGCGCTTGTTCATAGCTGATTCCCCACTGTGCTGCAGAGCAGGGCTGTTTTCCCTCTGGAGCAGCTGGTTCTCAGTGCCTTTCCCTGTGCAATTTCAGAGGCACTAGCCCCCCCCATTTTCTCAGATACATAGACATTGCAGGAAGCCACCTCTATATTTCCAATTGACTGAGCAGATTGAGCCAGGTCTGTTTGTGCCAGGCATTTTCTCCAGCCCTTAAACCATTGTTGCATCTCTTCCTCAAATCCCTGTCTTACTTTCCCATGTGCTGGCTGCAGCAGACACAGGGACTGTGGGCAGCATCCTTGGGGCTCTATCCAGAGGCCTTCACTCATCTGAATCTCAGCCTTGTGCCCTGATGTTGCACATCCTCTTGGAAATGCCATCTCCCAGGGTGCAGCTCTATGATGTGCTCTGTCCAGCACCCCATTTCCATGTTGTGTATGTGTGTTTGTGTGGTTTAGCAGCTCCCAGCATGGGCATAGCTCAGGAGAGGGTTTTGGCATCACTGTCACTTGCCCATCTCTGCTCACTTCCCCACCAACCTTTGGAGTTTTCTATTTACTTCCAATTTTCCGGTGCAACTAATGGAGCAAGTCCCTTCCTCTTATCTGCTGCCCTTCATCAGGGACCTTGCCTCGTTTTACAGAGCAGAATGAAGCAGCGTGACACTGATGGGGAAACTAAGGCAGGCAGGGAGGAAGTGAATTAGCCAAGGTCAGCCAGCCACGGCAAGGCTGGGAGCAGCCCTGGCCCTGCAGCTGCCGCTTGGGAGTCCTGGGCACAGGAAACGTGTTGTGCTGACCAGCTGGAGACCTGCCAGCCCCTCTCCTGCTTTGTCACAGGGCATGCTCCAGCCTTGCCAGCCAGGCCAGGCAGTGATCTGCCACCACAGTGTAACACTGGCACTGCCCGGCCCCTGCTGTGCCCTGGGAGAACAGGAGGTGGGGGATGCTGGTGCTCAAGCACCCTCCAGGAACAGGTGCTTTGTCTCATCCTCAAAGTCTGTCTTGACTGATTCTGCCTTTTCCATTTGATGAGCACGCTTTCCAGTCCCAGCCTGTTGTGTTACTGTGATTCCTGTGAGCTCAGATGCAGTTGTTGTGGGTGGCTGTGGGTTACCGGTGGCATTGCAAGCTCCCTTGTCCCCTCCTGTGTCCCCCACAGAACTCTCAGGGGTGACGGGTGCAGGATGGTGTCCCTGTGTGACTGTGCCCTGCCTGTGTGGGGCAGGGCAATGAGCAGAGAGTGGGGCTGTGTGCCAGGCTGTCCCCAGTGCAGGCTGCCGGGTGGTGGCTGCTGAGACCTCCGGATGGGGAGATGTCAGGGAGCTTTGCCCCATGTCTAGACGGGAGCGCCGGCTGTGGGGAGGGAGCAGGCCGTCTGCTCGCTCTGATTAGCATGCTCTTTAAATAAGACTCTAATTTCCGCTGTTAAAAGAGCTCAGATCCCTTGTGCCCAGGCTGGGGCTGCCGCCAGCCCGGCCCATCCCCCAGCCCTGTGTGGTGGTGGCAGATGGGGACCAACATGCCACGGCACCCTGGCTCACCCGCGGAACCCCTGAATGCACCGGCCATGTGGGATGCCGGGGAGCATCGGTGAGGGGTGAGGACTTGCCTGTTTCCTGGGTGGGGGACAAGTGGCATGCCCTCCCCCTGCAGCCCCACACAGGCTGCCCGGCTGAGCTCAGCTCCGGGGAATGCGCTGGGATTCCTGGGCACCGTGCCAGGGTGCATGAGAGAGGCGAGAGGGGACACCTTCCTGCCCGAGGAGGTTGTGCTGCCTGCTGCCTTCTCTGGATGGGAGGAAACCTCCTTAGTGGGGGGCTTCGAGCCCCCTGCAGCCACAGCTGATGCCCTTTGCTGCTGGGTCTGTGTCAGGGGGTGCCAGGGTGCTGGGCTGGTGCTAGCACCTGGACAGACTGGGTAAACTGGGCAGTGCCTGTGGGAGTCATGGAAAGGGAGCCTAACTCCTTCCCTGCTGTCCCAGGCCTGGGCTGGCTTTGAGCTGTCCCAGGTGTGGGCTCGCCTTGCAGGGGAGATGGCAGAACAGGGCCTCACAAGTGAGTTCATTGGACAGCCTCAAGGACATCATGCCCCATGGGAGTGGAATCATGGAAAAAGACATTGGGGCAGGGCTGTACTGGGCAGGAGCTCCTGGGATCCCTGGGATAATTCCTGAAGAAGCGGCTTTCACAAGACCGTCCCTCCCCCAGGCTTCCTCTCCTCCAGTCTAAAGGTGTCCAACCCCATGTGACTGCGCTCAGCCCTCACTCAGCCCATTCCAATGGCAGGTGGCTTTTCAATGAGGAATTCAGCCACGGCACCTCCCGACCGTGTGGGGCTGAGCTGGCGCCCACCAGATGCTGTTCCCTGATGCAGGGCTGCCACTGCTGGCAGGGAGCTGGCCAGACCTGCGGCCGTGGCCACCAAGTGCCAGCACTGTGCGTGCCACACGGCATTCCTGGGCATTCCTGGAGTGGGCGCGTGGCGCCGGAGCCATGCCGCCTCCAGCCATCCCGGCGGGCATGAGCCTGCCTGCAACACTGAGCCCGGTCCTGCTGTCTGGCAGCTGCTGGTGCCAGCCAAACTGACCCAGCCAGTCCTGCCAGCCCCACGTGGCGTGGGAAGGGAAGGAAGCACTGCCACCAGGAGAGCTGGGTCAGGAATGATAGCTTTTGCTGGGCAGCACCCAGTGCCAGAGGCTGGGCAAGGCTGTGGATCCTGCTGGCCTTGTCCAGGCTCTGCCTTCCTCAACCCCCGGCTCCATGGGGAGCTGGAGGGACCAAGGGAGACTGTGCCCACCCTGCTTTGGTCACACAGGCCACCTCCTTAAAGCCTGCACTGAAGCCTGGCTGAGAGCCCAGTTTCTGTTTCTGGTGCTGCCCTCAGCTGCCCCACCGACAGGGATGCAGTGGAGGAAGGACAGCGATGGGTGAGATGGGGTGGGGTTTCCCCTTGCCCTTGGTCCAGGTGTGACCAAGGAGTCCTGGGGTGTCAGGATGGCATTGTCAGCAGTTCCAGGTGCTGCTGGGCAGTGGTGTGATGAGCAGGGCAGTGAGCACAGGGAGGATTGGAGCCCCATTAGAGGGAGCGCTCTGGGCGCTCCCCACAGCAGGCTCTGCAGTTTCACCCTGGGACAGGCTCTCCCTGAACCCAGGAGCTCAGTGTGTCCAGTGCTCAGCAAGGAGGAGGCGTGGGGAAATCCGCCCTCCCTTCTCCCTGCAGCATGGTGGGTGCCAGGATAGGGGCCTGTGGTGGCAGGTGTCCGGGTGTCCCCTTGCCACTCGTCAGGGTCCACTCCGAGCTCTGCTGTCACGTGGCCCCTGTCGGTGGGTCAGGAGTGCCAGCTGGCTCTCAGGGGCTGGCTGGAGGTGGCACAGGTGTAACTGGAGCAGAGTGCCCACAGGCAGGTGTCTGCTGAATTATTCAAAGCCTCTGCATGAGCTCAGGGAGCTGATGGTGGCACAACACAGTTATTGCCTCTCACTTCCACTCTGACTGGGACTGGTTTGGCATCAGTGCACACAGACATGTAGAAGGACTTTCATAGAGCACTCATTTTCCCCAGGGCCTCTTGAAGGGATGTGCTGCTGCTCCATCCCCTGGGTGTTTTCTGCTGGATAGATCCCCATCGTGGCATGCACCCCAGGAGCAGTGCTGGCCATGGGTGAGAGGAGAGCTCTGGAGGGGCCAGCATGCCAGCCTCCCTCTGTTGTGGTGGGGACAAGGGCCAAGCTGGGAGCAGGACAGGGGTGCTGGACATCCTGCCTCCTGCCAACCCCCTGTGTTTTTCCTGGGAAGGCAATCCCTGACGTGAGGGGTGTTGTGGGGGTGTTGTGGGGCTGGCCAGGGCTGGCACCAGCTCAGCAGCCTCAACCAGCATTGACTAAAAAGGAGAAGAGCAGGGAGCTGACGGCAGCACTGAGGAATGCCTGTGCCTCCGTGCACAGCTCCGTGTGTGCTGGGGGGCAGCTGGGATCCACTGGGTTGTCTCCCTGGGCAGCTGCTGCTCCAAGGCGGGGCTGGCATCCCACCCCCTGCACCTGCTCAGGAGGGGACCCTCAACACTGGTTTGGTCCCACCACAACAGTGTTAGGTCAGGGCATCCCCTGCTCTTCCCTTGCACCACATGCCAGGGAGCTGCAGATGGACAGGGTGTCCATGCTTGGCCATGCTCCAGCTGCTGTTCTTGGCGGGGGACCAGGCCCCCAGATCGCATGACAGTGTTGCGCTGGGGCTGGCTAAATATACAGCTCATCTAGGCTCCATGCCCTGCCAGGCTAGGGTCAAGCACTACAGCTGGCCACACCTAGAGCTGGTTCCGAGGGGCAGTGTACCCCCTCTTTGCTCCACCCCATGCTGGTAGGGTCTGGCTGGGTGGTGCTGACCCAAAACAAGTCCTCCCTGATCCTCCCCAATCCACTACCTGCCTGTTCTTACATTGGAGCTGGGCTCACAGCTTATGGAGCTGTTGTTGCCTCTCAGAGTTCAGGGCAGTGTAGCATGGTGGAGGGAGCATAACAAGCAGGATGCCCCAGGAGGGATGGGGCTGTGTGTCATCTGTCCTGGGAGTGCTTGGAGACGTGGGGAAAGTGCCCCCCTAGCCCTGGTGGTCCCTGGGGTGCCGTGGGATGCTTAGCTCCCCTCTCTGGGCTGGGGTGGTGTCCGATTTTCGGCTGTTTGGATGGCCTGGAAAGGCCCGGGGTGACCTTGGGGCAGCCCGCGTTTCAAAGGACGAGAAGAGGCTTCAGTTCTTTTCTCGGTCTCGGTGTTTATTAATTGTTTATCTAAAAGATTTTCTCTCGGCCCGACAGAGGTCTGCTCAGCAGCCAGCCATGAGCACACTCCTCCGCCCTCCGGGCGGTCACCTATCTTTATACCCAAAGTTACGTGTACAATATTTATCATTTTTCCCCAATACCTTTCACCCTTATTGACCAGTGCACTTTTAGTAATGACCAATCCCAAAGTGCCACCATCACCACAGAAGATGGAGGAGAAGAAGAAGAAGAAGAAGGACAGGACACGCCTCAGTTCCTCCATCTTACTTCTCTAAACCCCCCTGTACAGAAATCCTAAACCCTGTGTTTCACTCTCTAATTAACTAATCCCTTCACCATTCACTCCGGTGAAATCCTCCTATCCTCATACAAGTGTCATCTCCTGTGTAGGATCAAAGTCCAGCCACCAGACACTTCTGGCAACATTCCAGGACTCCCGAGCCCCCCAAGGGTGGTCTCGGTGACTCGGCACCTCAGTCCTGAGGTGCTGAGATCCCACAGGGTGGGAGCCGGGTGAAGCCTGGTGTCCATGGGGGCTGCAGAGGTGGGGCTCAGCCTTCCCTGCATCCCCTCCAGGTGCGGCACCGCCAGTCGGGGCAGATCATGGTGCTGAAGATGAACAAGCTGACCAGCAACCGGGGCAACATGCTGCGGGAGGTGCAGCTCATGAACCGCCTCTCACACCCCAACATCCTCAGGTAGGACCTGCTCCCCCACTGCCAGCCCCCTTTTTCCCTGGCCTGGGAGTTTGGAGCTGATGGTGGATAAGCTGTTGGGGCTGGTCCCTGCCACAGCCACCCTCAGATCTCCTCTGTCTCACAGGTTCATGGGGGTGTGTGTGCACCAGGGACAGCTGCATGCACTGACAGAGGTAAGAGTGTGGCAACAGCCGTGAGTCTCGGGGTTCCTGCAAGCCTGGGGAAGGGACAGTGACGCCTATGGGGACACATTCTTGGCCTGTGACATGTGCAGACAAGGCCTGCTGGGAGGCTGTGGTGTGGGTTGGTTGGAATATGCATTAGGAGGAAAGATGGGGAGCGATGCTGTAGTGCAATGGCCTGGCTCTCCCCATCAGTACATCAACGGTGGGAACCTGGAGCAGCTGCTGGACAGCCCTGTGCCCCTCTCCTGGTCCATGCGTGTCAAGCTGGCCCTCGACATCGCCCATGGCCTACGCTACCTGCACTCCAAGGGCATTTTCCACCGTGACCTCACCTCCAAGGTACAGGATGTCCCAGGGCACCGCATTCCCATGTTGTCCCGTCCCCGTGTTGCTTCCTTGCTGGCCGAGGTGTGGCAGGCTGGGGAGCAGGAGGCTATGCTGGGGCATGCTGAAAACACTGGCCAGGGAGGTAGGGCTGGTGCACTTGGTGTGACAGGTCCTCCTGTGCCCACAGAACTGCCTGGTGCGCTGCGAGGCCAGTGGCTACACAGCTGTAGTGGGTGACTTCGGCTTGGCAGAAAAGATCCCCACCTACAGGTACGTGGGCAGCATCCACCTGCCCATCCCCATCCCTGGAGCCCACTCAGAGCAGAAGCTGGAGAGGGATGGACCTTGGGGATGCAGCTAAATGGGTGGGAATGACCGCAGGGCATCCCCAAAGGAGCAGTAATTAGCATTGACTCCATGACTCTCAGAAGGCTGATCAATCACTTTATTATACTGCACTTATTAAGAAACCCATCACCCTCACCAGGTGGTCACGATATAGGTGAATCCAGTCGTTCTTTCAATCCAAACCAATGGCCAGTTAAGAAATCACCGTTTGGTAAACAACTCTCCATAACACATTCCACATGTTCTCAACAACAGGTGCAGCAAGTGAAGACAAGAATTGCTTAGCATTCTTTTCTCTGACCTTCTCACAGCCTCTCCCACGATAGTGATGTCTGTAGCCAGAGAGGTGCTGCCATGGGAGTGGGGGTGGTGAGATAGTCCCTGGCAGGGCAGACTCCAGGAGCAGTTTGGGAATGGCTAGGAGGAGGTGGAGAAGAGGGGGATGTGACTGAGGAGAGATAAGTTTGTAGAGCACATGGAAGAGGCTTAGCCCAGGAAAGGAGATAGAGATGGTGATCTGGGCTGCTGCAGCAGGGGGATGGGAGGTTGGGCATGTAGGGGACTGGGCAGCCTCTGATATTCCCCTTATCTCCCAGTGAGGGCAGCGAGAAGGAGCCGCTGGCCGTGGTGGGCTCCCCGTACTGGATGGCACCCGAGGTGCTGCGTGGGGAGATCTACAACGAGAAGGTGAGGCTGCCCTGTGTGGGGCTTTACTCAGGCTCGTGCTGTGTGCTGCCAGTGGTTTGCAGTCCTGAGGTGCATCCAGCGGAAAGGAATTGGGCATCCCTAAGGTGACAAGGTGCCAGAGCCCCAGTGTGGCGCTGCAGGGAGGAGAAGGGCTGTGGCCTTGCAGCATGGTGGGTACATCAGCTGGGGGCTGCAGGGTGCGCTGACGAGTCCCTGCTCTCTGCAGGCCGATGTGTTTGCATACGGCATCATCCTGTGTGAGACCATCGCTCGTGTGCCAGCTGACCCCGACTACCTGCCCCGCACTGAGGTGACTCTGGGATGGGAACGGGGAGTTGTGGGCAGCAGCACTGGGGCTGGGGCCATTTCATCAAACAAGGGGGGGCCATTCTGTATGGGGCAGAGACCCATGTGCAGAACTGGTCCCACATCTCAGGGCTAGGGTGCTGTGTTCCACTTGCTGCCCAGGGAGGGATGGTCTCTGCTGGTAACCTCAGAACCCACAGTGAGCCTGGAAAGGAGAAAAGGGCAGTTACATTAAGGCAGAGGGCAGAAGTGGTATGTGTGTCATAATATCCCCCAACCTTAGCCCAATTTGGGGTGACATCAGAGTCCTCCCCTGCTGTGTCCCTGCTGGGGTGCTTCCAGATCCACAGTCCTGTGTGACAGTGCAGGGGGTAGGGGGCCAGCCCATGTTGGATCCCCTGGGCCTTGTGGTGCCCTAGGAGACCCAGCCTTACTCTTCTTCCTTTCCCTGGTGCAGGATTTTGGTCTGGACATCACCACTTTCCGCACCATGGTGGGAATTGACTGCCCAGCGGCCTTCCTCCAGCTGGCTTTTCACTGCTGCAGTGTGAGACTCCCACCTCCGCTGGCTGCCCTTCCCAGCCAGGGCAGGCGGGCAGGACAGGCTGCCTGGCCTGCTCACAGGGCGAGCAGGGAGCTGCCTCTGCTCTGCAGGGCTCCCTGGGGTGCTTGAGGAGGCACAGCCCTGACGGGGAATCCCTGCTGCCCACAGATGGAGCCCACCTCCCGCCCCTCATTCCTGGAAATCACGCAGTGCCTGGAGAGCATCCTGCAGCACCAGCTGGGCGCCGAGGGTGCCAGGACCCCCCTGTTTGGCATCGGGGAGAGTCTGCCTGCATCTGGAGCTGCAGCCACACTCACTGGTACGTGGGCGCCTCGGGCACAGGCTGTAGCAGGGTGGAAAGGTGGGGGAGTGTGGGGTTTCCCATCCCACCCCATCAGCTGTAGGGGAGGAGACAGGGGTGTGTGAGGTCTGTGGGATAGAGCTGGTCCCTGTTCCTCCCTTGGGGTGCACCCCTACCTTGTTGGGTGCTCGACACCCCATAGCACCCCACAGGGGCAGCTGCTGGCTGCTGGTGACACTCTCCTGTGCCCATGCCCAGGGGTGGCCAGGAGGTCAGGCAGCCACACCGAGCAGTCGCCCCTGCGTGAGCTGGGGACACAGCACCTGCAGCCAGACCAGCGCCTGTCCCGCAGCCAGTCTGACATGTTCCCTTCCAAGTCACCCACCCTGCTGCAGCCACTGGAGCCTTACAGCGGGGCCAGGTCCAAGGAGACATCCCCCCGTGTCAACCCCTTCTCCCAGCGTGAGGACCTGAAGGGGGGGAAGATCAAGCTCTTTGACACGCCGAGCAAGTCGGTCATCTCGCTCACCTTCGACCTGCCACCCCCCGCCCCGCTGCAGCTCAGCAACCCCGTGACGCCCGAGCCCGCCGTGGAGGTGCAGTGCGACTTCTCAGTGCCCGCCAGCAGCCCCCGCAAGTGCCACTCTCTGCCCTCCTCTCCCGAGCTGCCCCACCGGGGGGGCCTGGAGCTGGCTATGGGGTCCTCTCATCCCACTGACGACCCCCAGTCCCCCGCCCTCCTTCGTCCCCCAGTGTGGGGAGGAGCCCCCAGCGCCAGCTCCAAGGCAGAGGAGCAGATGGACTGTGGCCCAGACAGCTCCAAGCGGCCGCAGCCCGGCCCGCTGCCCCTCAACAGCAACTTCATCTGCACCTCATCCTCGGGCACACGGGCCTGGCAGCCAGACGTGCGGGCCCCCAACGGGCTCCTCATCAACAACAACCACATGATGGTCAGCAAACCTCTGGCCTGGGGCAGCGGGCTGGAGCACGGCTCCTCTGAGCTCAGTATCTCCTGCGCAGCAGCGCTGGAGCGGACGGAGCGCTCAGCCATGCTGCCTGGGCACAGCTCCAGTGCCATGCTGGAGCAGGATGAAGTGCTACCCTGCCCTGGCTGCTGCCTCAGTCCCTTCAGCTTTGCCTCCATCTGCCACCGGCCAGCGCCCAGCCCGCCCCGCTACCAGAACCTCAACTGCGAGGCCAAAAGCCTCATCTGCCACGACCGGGGCCAACACCAGAAAGCCCCGGGGCCAGTGCTGGCTGAGCCCAGCCTGAAGCTGCCGGAGGCACAGTCCTAGTGATGGGGACCTTGGGGAGTGGGGCTGAGTCCAGCTGCCCCTTGCACCCCTCTGCAGCCACAGCACTGGGCAGTGCAGGAGCCTGGCACATCCCCACAGTCTGTCATCACTTGGCACGTGGTGGCCACCAGTGGCCGTGGTGCCAAGTGCTGTGGCTGCCGCGGCGCTGCCCAGGCACTCAGGCACCCACCCCACCAGGATCAGCCTTGGGGATCTGCAGGGAACCCTGGAGGTGGGCTGGGTCTCTGCTGGGGACCAAAGTGCAATAACACTGCTGCCCTGAGCACTGCCCCAAGCGGCAGGGCTGGTCCCCCGCGGGGGCCACGGGGCTCAAGCCCTGGATCCAGGACCCCCTTTCCCCAAGGGCTCACATTCCTGCAGGCTCTTGCAGAGGGGTTTACAATGAACGTGCTACCTTGGGAGACCTGGGAGTTCCCTGCACCCAGGTGGGTGAGAGGGACTGGGCTGGGGTAGAGAGGTCAGCGTGTGTATGTGTGTTTTTGGGGATCCTGGGGGGCTGGTGGTGTGTGTCCACAAGCGTGGGGAGCACAGCCAGTCCCTGACATGGGGAGAAGAGGGCAGGGGACCGTAGAGGGGCAATGCCTGTGGGCAGTGCATGGGGAGGATTGCCAGCACTAGGGTTGTCCCTGCCTGACCGATGCTGAGGGTTGGGTGCTGAGTCAGCACAGTTCCCTCACATCTCCCTGGCACGCAGGTTTGGGAGCAGGATGCTGGCAGAGGGGCCAGGATGCCATCCTGGCATCATGGGGATGGGGCCAGTGGGCAGCACAGCTAGGCTGCCTGGCCCCCGGCAAGGGTGGGAGCCGGCTTTCCTCCCTCCTGCACAATGCACTGGTGAATGCAGAACTCTTTGTGTTTTTTATTATTATTAATAATAATTGCTAGTAATATATACCCAGCTTATTTAAAGTGTTCAATAAAAACTGAATGTCCTAGCAACTCCGACTGTTGGCACTGTCTCTTGGATGCACGTCAGATGTGGGCCCAGAAGGTTGCGTGGTCTTGCCTGGGCACTCTGGGGAACTCCTCCAGGACTGCAAACCAGCCTGGCTCAACCCAAGATCTCAACTCCCCTAAAGCACCCATCGCAATTGAGATGCCTTCAGACAAATTCATTTTCATTATTTAGGTTCTTTGGGTTCATGCCCTTGAATCCACAGTTTTTGCTGTGGTGTACAAGAAAACAAAGAGCAGAAAAACTGGGTCTCTTTATTGGTATAAAGTGAGTTTAGCCAGCAGACAAGACAGATGAGTGACACGTGCCCCCTCCAAAAAGCCTGCCTTTAACACCCTTTTCCTCTTCATGCAAGCTTACTCACACAGCAGTTCATCAGCTATATATGGCACACACAACCTTATCATAGACTGAGAGCATTTTCGCCTGGTTGAACATCACTTCCTCTGCTCTCACCTGGCCACAGTGTTACATCAGAGCTGCTTTGCTTAATCTTCACATGTGCACGTGTCTAGCAGCTATTTTAAGTCCTGATGAGTTGTCTTGCAAAGCGTCAGCCTGCTACAAGTGCCTGAGTTAACTTTTGCTTTTGAAAAGCACAATCACACCATGGGACCCTAAGGGTCATTGCTCTACTTTCTAATTAGCGCAAAAAAATCCCCAAATGTCAGCACAGGCAGGGACCAGTTCAGGCTCAGCTTCCCTCCTTGGGTGCTGAGCTTTGCTGAGGCCGCCGAGTGCTGGGTTGTCTGAAAGCCATGGCCAAGCTGCTCCTGCGATGGGGTGAAGAAGAAAACTCCTGCTGTGGGGAGGGGACTGTGTGGGGATGGGGCTGGGCTGTCCCCAGCTCCTGCTCCTGACATGCCACAGCACCACAGCTCTCTCCATGCTGGGTGTGTGGCACGGCTCCAGCGCTGAGTTCCAGAGCTTGATCCATTCTGTAGCTGGTTCTGAGCTCCCCAGTGCCCACAGCTGCTGTGCTCAGGAGGACCCAAAGTGTCCCATGCAGGTGTGGGGTTGTCTATGGAGCCTGTGCCACTCGGCCAGAGCACACCAGCTGGAGGCATCCATGCTGCTGGGCATCGCAGGGAAGGCCCTGGGTGGCCCAGGGGCAGCGGGGTGTGGGAGGGAAGGGGTTGGCTGGAATGGATGGGACATCCTGGGCAGGGACACAGCGAGGTTGGAGCAGAGGCGGTGCAGGGTGCAGGTGCTGCAGGGGGAAGCAGAGGAGGGTGAGGGTGGACGTGAAGGTGAGATGCTGCCCAGCCTCCAACACATGCAATGGGGCTGGGAAAGAACCTTGCAAAGGGTTTTCCCCCATCTCTCCCCTTAGCTGAGCCATCGCTTCAGCTCTTGAGCTACCTCAGACCCAGAACACCCATGGCAGCGAAGGGATGGAGGCAGGGTCCATCCAGCACAGGGAAGTGACTGCATTCCTCTCCCTTTCCATGGGAGAGGAAGTCGATATCCCAGAGGCAGAGCTGCAGGCTCCCTGCCTTCCTCCAGGCACAACCCACAGGGCCCATGTGTCCCTGACTCAGCAGGACTCACCACAGCAGTGCTGGGGCCAGCAGCCATCCTCACTTGAAAGGGAGGCTTGGCCCTGCTGCCTTCTCACAGATCCAGAGGTGCAGGTCACTGGGACCAGTGCACTGCTCGGGTTTGATGCTCCCACGGCTTATTACGGCACAGGTTCCGTTCGATTTTGACTGCCACGGCCTGAATGGGGAAACAAACAACACATCAGGCACTGACATGTTCGTTCTACAAACCCTGCCGAGGCAGCTGCCGCTGCTGACAACTGCCTTTTGTACACTGGCAGAGGAGGGGTTGGATGCCGCAGTCAAAGGGGGATCTCCCAGTCCTCCCCTACTGATTTCACAGGCTGAAGGCTCAGCTGATGCATTCATGCATTTCCCTGGACAGGATGAGAAACACTGTAAAAGGTTTGCAGTGCCTGTGACACCCCTTTAGCCTGCCCCCTCTTAGCTTTGCTGCTGGAGTTGTTCATGCCTGCATTGGGGAGAGCCAGGTCCTCCCTGAGGACACAAGGACAACCAGAGGATCTGGCCTGAGCCTGGCTCCGCTCTGGGCACAGCTCCCGTGGCGGGGCTGAGGATGGAGGGCCAGCACCCCAGAACCTGGCCAGACAGGCTTGTTCCTCCCCAGTGCTCTCAGACACTGCAAGAGGAAGCGGCAGTGAGCTGAGGAGGTGGTGCACGTGGCAGGGAGGAGCCCAGGATTCTCCACAGAAGGCTGTGATCTCCCTTTGGAGAGGAATTAAGAAAGTATGTGGGAGGTAGGCATGGTGCTCTAACACCTTGCTTAGGCCCCAGATAAAATTTGGGGGTTCTTCTGTCCACTCTTGCTGGCCCCTGCTTCTCTTGCCCTGCATTTTACCCACCCCCCTGAGTCCTGGCTTTCCATTTGTGTGTCCTCTGAGTACCTCATCACACCTCTGCACCCACCTTCCCTCAGTCCCTGCTGCTCTGATGCTCTTTGCTCCCCAGGGCCTCTGCCTCGAGCTGGGTACTGGTGGTGTTTAAAACCCTTCCTAGAGCCATGCCAGAGGAGGGGAGTTTTGGGAAGAGGCAGTGCTGCCATGTACCTTTCATAAAGGGAGCCATCCACCCAGAACCAAGCCTCAGAGCCTCCCTCGCTGTCTGGGTCCTCTTCCTCCAGCCAGCCATAGTCATACCAGGGAAAACTGCCCTTCTGCAATCCAATCCAGTATGGGACATCTGCATTCTTCAGAAAGGTCTTGAGAAGAAGAAAAAGTGCTTTTCCATGTCTTATTCCATGGCACCCATGTACTGCAGTACTATTTACTTCACAGTAGGGTGATCATCTTCCCAAGGAGTCCCTGGGGCTGGAAGTTCTTGAGCCCTGGTGCCCTGGTCCAGCTTGGGAAGCATCCAGGGGTGCCAGAGCCCTTCTATCCCATGTCAACCACCAGCCATGTGCTCCAGAAAAGAGCCTTGCACTCTCCAATGTTTTGGCAGGACAGGGAACCCCCAGAACCGTGCTAGCCCACCTGGGGACCTCGTGCCTGGACACACCATCCCCTGCCCTCAGCTCCCCCAGCACCCTACCGGCACAGTCCAACGACTCCAGGATTTGGTGACCAGGAGCTGAGAATATGTCTTCTCACACTCATCTCTGCTGTCTTCCCACGTCTTCTTCTCCGAGGAGATGAAGAGGCACTTGCCCCTGTACAGCAGCCAGCCCGAAGGGCAGCAATCTGTGGGGGTAGGGGCACAGCTGAGGGGCTTGCTCAGCCACAGATGCCCTGGGGGGTGACAAGGAACAGCCCCACACCTTCCCAGCAGGCATCACAAGCCCAGTGTCTGCTTCAGCACTGCTTCAGCTCTTGGACCACTCTGTCCCTGCCTTGGGGTCAAAAAAGCCAGCACTTGGCCCTTGGCACCTGCTGAGCAGTGCCAGTGCTGGAGCACCCCCTCCCTGCTCCATCAGCACCTTACCTATGGCTGTGCAGGAGCGCAGGAGGGCCACGGTGCTCTCGCTGCTGTTGAGCCTCCCCTGCACCTCCTGCATCTCCCTCTCTGTCCTGCCCAGCACCCCCGTGACGCGGCGCAGCTCCAGGCTCAGCCTGTCCAGCTCCAGCTGGCTGATGTTGCCCTCGTGCCACGCGCGCTGCAGCTCCGCTCTGGCCCACGCCAGCTCCAGCTGGGTCTGCTCCAGGCTCTGCTCCTGCGCCCTCAGCTCCTGTGACAGGCGGCCCTGCTCGGCCTTGTGCTCACGGGAGGAGTCCTGCAGGCTGCGGGTGACCTGCCAGTCTGGGGACAGAGTGGGGTGAGCTGGGACACGAGCATGGGGCAGATCGGATGTGGGACTGACGCTGCTTAAGGCAAGTGGGACGGGCAGGGTAAGGCAGGGGATTATCCACCATGAATGGGAAAGGTGGCAGGGAAGGATGCATCAGGGAAGTGCACGGCTAAGAGTTGGGTAGGAACTTGCAGGGAGAGCAGGACAAGGCAGGATGGGCATAGGAGCAGACACAGCAGGTGAAGGGCAGGGAGGGTACAGCAATATGAGGCTGGACAGTGCCAGGATGGGAAAGAAGGAGCAGAAATTGAAAGTAAGGTGAGGAAGAGGGATGATGAGAGGCAAAGGCGGTGTGAGGGACGTGCGAGGGATACAGGCCAGCTTGTGGCAGACAGCATAGGGACTCAGCAGTGAGTGTGCATGAGCATGCCTCCATTCACCCACAGTGCCCACCCCAGATAGATGCCCCTCAACCCAACCCAACCCAGGGAGTGTGATGCTCACATTCCCAGCCCTAGATGCTCACAGTCCCCCAACTCACAGCAAGTCCCCAGGGCCACGGTGGCCACCAGCAGCAGGCAAGTTGTCAGCAGCCCCACAGGGATGCACCACCGACGGGACCAGCACCCTGCACGACACAACAGACATCACCCGAGGAGCTGGAAAACCCCTGGCAGCCCCCAGACCTCCCTCCTGGATACAAGCAGGAGAGTGGTGGCATGACAGCACAGGTGTGGGTGATGGGAGTGGGAGGACCCCAAAACACCACCCATGACCCAGCCCAGAACTACCCTGGGTCTGCTGGAATGCAGCTGGATGCTCACCTGGGCTGGGCTCTCCATCTCCATCCCCATCCTGCCCTGCCAGTGCTGGCTGGCTGCTCTCGTAGGGGCTCTCTGCCTCGTTCATGCTGAAGGCTGTGGGAGGAAGACAGGGGAGGGCAGCTGAGGCCGAGGGGCTGGGCACGGCAGGGACAGCGTGGTGGGGCCTGTGGGCTCTCACCTGCCTCCAGTGCCTGGCTGGCCGTGCTCCGGCCTCCCATCACCTTGGCAAACCTCAGGTCAGCATAAAGCTGGGCCATGTGGGTAACGCTGGGCGAGCCCTGAGCCCACTCTGCCCTGGGGATGCCTCTCTGAGATGTCCCCTTTGCTCCCGGTGACTGCGCCGTCCCTCAGAGGTGCAAAGGAGAAGTGCAGCCAGCATCTGCAGAAGCAGAAGTTTGCTCTGCACTCTAGCAGATGGGACTAGTGAGGCACGGCTGCGGGGACCAGCACCCTCTCATTGGTCCCAGAAACACCAGCCCGTCCCCTCCCACGCCCTAAAAGTTCTCATGGTCGCCCTAGGCAGGGGCAGGGTGAGGGCAGCACAGCCAGGTATCACTGCAGGGGCACAGCAAAGGATGGACCCAAATCTGGGGACTGCGGGGCAGAGCAGGGCAAGCCTGAAAACAGGAGAAAATTGCCTGCGTGGACAGCTCTGTGGAGCGTTGGAGATCTTCACAGACTGAGATTTCCCCTCCCAGCCTCTGAGAGTGGGAATTTCCCCATGATGTATTTTGTTCCACTACCTCTCATGCTCTCCCTGGTCCCTGCCAAAGAAGACCCCAGCTTTGGCATTGCTCCAAAACAGCCCTGGAGAACTACAAAAACCACTGATGTCCCCTTTGCCTTCCCTTCCCAAGACCACAATCCCAGCATTCACAACACCTTCTTCGTCCCTCCAAACACCGTCTTGGTCCCTCCAGGCCCTCAGTGTCTCAGAGGTCTCTACTGAACTGCATCCAGAGAAGGGTGGGTTTCAGAAGGGGTGCCCCCAAACTCTCCCACTGCTTCCCATTGCCTCCCACTGCCTCCCACTCCATTCCACTGCCTTGCCATTGCCTCCCACTGTCTCTCAGATGGCCAGATGGGCACATCTGAACACAGCCAGTCCCTGGGACAGCACTGGAGGTGCACAGTGGTGCTGGGGGAGCACAGTGTTACATAGCCACTGTCCATCATCTCTGCAGGACCACGGGAAGTTCTTCCTCAGTGGAGAAATCAAAAAATCAATGCCAGATTTAAAGGGGACGGGAAGGAGGTTTAGAAAACTAAAAGTTGGGCAGCCTCTACTCAACCTCCTGGAAGAAAATGGAGCATGTCCACCTGGGCGTGCAGGGGCCCAGACCCAGGGAGGACATGCAGGGAAAGGCCAGTGGGATTTACTGGGTGACTGCTCAGTGTGCCTTCTACTGCTTGGAAGCACTGGCATGGGGATGAGGGGAGAGAACGGGGCCATTTATCATGACACTTTGGTGTCTGGGATGTGGCTTTCCATAGTGTATTTGGTGGCAGAGTGGAGAGATGTGGCCTTGACGAGAGGAGAAGTGAAAGCTCATGCTGCAGTGTGGGAGTCTCTTTTAGGCAATAGAGCAGTGATGCTCAGATCCTGCAGCAGAGCACCAAGAAGAGAGAAATTCCATCCTGGATGGAGTCAGCAGCAGAGTGACCTGTTCCCAGCTGGAAGCCAGACCTGCTCTGCCCTGCCCTAGGAAATCTGGTGGATTCTCTGTAGGCTGAGCCCTGCAGCTGTGCCCCACTCTCCAGCCCCAAGCTGCACCACCCCAGTGCCATCCCAGGGGACCCTGAGCTGTTTCGGGGAGCGGAGGGGGAGCCCAACAGTGGTGCCTGGCCAATGGCAGGATGCCGCTGCCGTGGCCGTACTTTCCCTTCCGTCACTCCTCGCCACACTTCTGCTTCTGCAGCAGCCATCTGCGTGTTCATTTGAAGCAGAGCAGAGCCCGCAGGGCCACCCGGGGCATGGCCCAGAGTGTGGTCTATGCCGACCTGAAGTTCGTGGCACGGCCGCCGTCCACCGCGCCCGACGACGATGACAGTCCCTACGAGAACGTGTCACCGCTGGGGCTGGTGACAGCAGAGCCCAGCCCAGGTGGGGACACAGGGAGCAGCCGCGGGGATGCAGGGCACCAGGGGGATGCCCACGGGTGATGCCGCTGGTGCTCCTCTCTTGCAGGGCGCTGGACCCGGCCATGGCGCGTCCCCACAGTGCTGCTGGTAGCCAGCCTGCTCCTGCTGCTGCTGCTGCTGGTGGCCGTGGTGGCCCTGGGCGTTTGCCGTGAGTCGGTGGCTGCCGGGGGTGGGGGCAGCCGGGAGGGCATTGGGCCGGGAGAAGGGCTGGCTGCAGGGGCTGCCAGGGAGAAGGCCTGGGCTGGGCTCCGGGGCTCCTGCATGGCCTGCACGAGCTGCCCCACACTGCCTTTGCCTTTCTCACTGCCTACCACTATCTCCCCTTGGCTCCCCTAGTCTCTTCCATTCCCTTCCATTGCCTTTCCATTGCCTTCCCACCACCGCCCACCCCTTCCCATGGTCTTGCCTCTGTCTTCCCACTGCCTGCCAATCCCTCCCACTGCCTCCCACTCCCTGTCACTTCCTCCCATGGTCTTCTCACCGCCCAGCCACTGCCATCTCACTGCCTTCTGCTGCTTCCCAATCTCTCCCACTGCCTCCCACCCTCTATCACTGCTTCCCATTTCCTCCCACTGTCTTCCCACTGCCTCCCATTGCCAACCATTGCCTCCCATTTCTTCCCACTGCCTCCTACTCCCTCCCATTGCCTCCTAATCCCTCTGACCGCCTTCCCATCACTACCTCCTGTTTCCTCCCACTGACTTCCCACTGTCTTACATTGCCTCCCACTTCCTTCCACTTCCTCCCGTTGCCTCACGTTGCCTCCCCATTTTATTCCCACCACCTCCTGCTGACTTCCCTGTGCTTCCCATTGCCTCCCTTTTCCTTCCCATTTTCTTCCCACTGCTTCCCATTGCCTCCCACTGCCCTCCAAACCCTCCTACTGCTTCCCATTGCCTCCCATTCCCTTCCACTGTGTTCCCATTGCCTCTCACTCCCTCCCACTGCCCTCCAAACCCTCCTACTGCTTCCAATTGCCTCCCACTGCATCCCACTCCCTTCCACTGCCTTCCCATTGCCTCCCGCTCCCTTCCACTGCCTTCCACTGCCTTCTCATCAACTCTCCTTGTCTTCCCACTGTCTCTTGCTGCCTTCCAATGTCTCCCCTCCACCTGCCACCCCTGGGGTTTCCATTCCCTTCCCACTGGCACCCCCAGGACAATCTCCACCCACAGCCAGATACTCTTATCCCACTCTCCCTTGCCAGAGGCATGCCCCAGGCAGGGCCCCATGCTCGTGTCCCAGCTCACCCCACCCTGTCCCCAGACTGGCAGGTCACCCGCAGCCTGCAGGACTCCTCCCGTGAGCACAAGGCCGAGCAGGGCCGCCTGTCACAGGAGCTGAGGGCGCAGGAGCAGAGCCTGGAGCAGACCCAGCTGGAGCTGGCGTGGGCCAGAGCGGAGCTGCAGCGCGCGTGGCACGAGGGCAACATCAGCCAGCTGGAGCTGGACAGGCTGAGCCTGGAGCTGCGCCGCATCACGGGGGTGCTGGGCAGGACAGAGAGGGAGATGCAGGAGGTGCAGGGGAGGCTCAACAGCAGCGAGAGGGCCGTGAGCAGCCTGCGTGCCTGCGTGAACACAGGTAGAGCGTGACGGGGCTGGGGCACAGGTGATGCTGCTGCTACTGAGGAGATGCGGGGGCTGAGTTCCCCAAGCATCCATGGAAGGATGAACACCTGAGCTGTGCCTCTGCCCCCAGATTGCTGCCCTTCAGGGGGCTGGGTACTCTTCAAGAGCAAGTGCCTCTTCATCTCGGTGAAAAACAAGACCTGGGAGCAGAGCAGGGACGACTGTGAAAGGAGATCTGCTCAGCTGCTGGTCCAGGATGAGTGGTCACCATGGACAGTGCCGGTATGGAGCAGGGGGGCTGTGGTACCCCAGGAGGGTTGTCGAAAGGAAGGGGACCAGGACACCAGTTGGTTCATCACAGGCCTTTCAGGTCCAGTCCGGTCCCAGACCCTCAGGTCTTTCTGGTCCAGTTTATTGAAAAAAAGTATCAAACACTTATACAGCAAATAATAAGCTTATTCTGTAAGCCAAGCAATCTATTGGTTAAACTATAGCATTAACTCATCCTCATTCCTTAGGTATCTCTCTTTTCTCATGTCTCTTTCAGTGTTTGTTATTATACCACAGCTAGGCCCAAGGACACTGTTATCTGTGCAGGTGCAGGACTTGGAATTAGCCATGGTTTTGTACTTTTCCAGTCCTTATCAGCTAAATTCCCAACAGAGGGTGGGTGCTGGGCAGACCCCCAGCTGCAGCACTATCTGTGGAGCTGCCAGGGTGGCACCATGAGCCCCAGGGTGGCACCATGAGCCCCAGGTTGCCATCCTGGCAGTCTGATGGGAGAAGCACAGCCAGCCCTGGGGCTCCTGGGCACCTGGCAAGTGCTGGTCATGAAGCAGGTGGCTGACAGCTTCTCTCCCCCCTAGTATTTTGTGCATGCATCTAAGGCGTACTACTGGATTGGAGGAAAACCTCCTTATGTGGCAAGGAGATCTATGTGGATGGAGAGCAAACATGCCTCGTAAGTGCAAGAATCCTTGGCACAAGCCCCTGCCCTTTGGCCATGATAGAAAGGTGCTGTTTTGCCCCTGTGACACCCCAAAAGGGTTGACGGGGTCCCATGAGCAGTGCCCCAAGGGAGGGGGATGAGGGTAGAGCCAAGCTCTGGGGTGCAGTGCCAAATATCCAAGTGGCAGAGAAGAAGAGCAGGAGGAGGAATGTCACACTTCCTCAGGCTGCTCTCTGTGCCAGGTGCCTTGCCTGCCCCAGCAGCACTGGGATCTATGGGAAGCGGTGTCCATGGTGAGGAGGTTGTCACTGCTGGCCTGAGACGTGCCTTCTTTCCTAGGAAACGCCATTCTCCAGACTGCTGGTCACTAGTCCTTGGGGAAATGTGGAATCAGCCATGTAACAAACCCTACCCGTGGATCTGCGAGAAATCCCCAAATCTGAGCCGTGTGCCTGAGCCTCGTCCTCTTTTTCTGGGCGAGGACTGACTGCTGCCACCCTGGCTCCATCCCTGGAGTCAGGACCAGGAGCTGGGTGTGCACCCTGGGATCCTGCCCCCGGGGCACGCTTTGCCTCAATTGCATTGCAAAACTGCTGGGGAAAACTGTCTCTATTTCAAAGCAAGGGTTATGGAAAACAGTCCTTATTCCCCTCTCCCACACTCAAGCAAACACATGTTATACTGCTTTGTACTGTGCCACTGCATGTCCCTGTGTGCCCTGGCCAATGCAGCTCCAGTGCAGAGACCAGCTCTCACCTTCTTTGCTACCCCAAGGCTGCCTGAGTGCAGGATCTGCCTTTTGCATATTTTTGACACACTGATGTCCTCAACCTGTCCATTTTGGGGAGACCTGTGGATTTACAGCCCGTCCCTTCTCTCAGCATTGACAGCTCTTGTCCTCCCCTTTCTTCTGCCTTCATCACCTGCCCATGGGTCCTGCCTGGAAAGGTTGCTGGCAGTGGGGCCATCAGCATGAGAAAATGCTGGAAAGCCAGAGACCATTTAGGGAGTGGAGAAGTGCTGGGGAGCTTTGAGAATGTGGTGGATGAATGAGGAAACTCTGAAACCATGGGAGGAAAAAGAGGGCAATGAAGAGCCCTAAGACCATGGGAGGTGAATGTGTGAATCCTGAAACCATGGAAAGAAAGGGAGCACAGTGGAACTGCAAATGAAGATGGTTCTGAAAAATGGAGGTGCACTGATAAGACAGTGGGAGAGAGGAAGAGCACTAGGGAGACTTGGGAACATGGGGAAAAAGGGAGACCCCTCCCACCAAGGGGGAAAGATCCCTAAGAATGTGGCTGGACCTTATCTGCCAAAGGAGGGTGACGAGAGACCCCAGTCCAGGACCCAGGGTGACCCCCCCCGCCTCAGCCAGGGTTTCTGCAGACAGGGGAATGTGTTGGCAACCATTTTGCTAAGCTAGACCTGCGACAGCTGGCACAGCTTCACCACAAGTCCTGCCCAACCAACCACTTCTATAATGGAGTGATTGCACCAGTGAACAAGGGAAGGGCTGCACGTGGCATCTGTCTGACTTCTGTAAAGCCTCCAACACAGTCCTCCTCTAAATTTGAAATTAATGGATTCAATGGGTGAACTGTGCAGTGGAAGAGGTTGGACAGCTTCATCCAGAAGATAGTGCTCAATGGCTCCGTGTCCTCACTGGACACTGGTGATGATGATGGTCCTCAGGGATTCACCTTGGGACCAATGTTATTCAGTACTTTTGTCAACAATGTGAACAGTGGGATCAACTGCACCCTCACCAAGTTTGCAGATGACACCAAGCTGAGGTGTTTGACACACCTGAAGGGCAGGATGCCATCCAGAGGGACCCGGACAAGCTCAAGGAGTGGCCCATGGGAACACCATGGGGTTTAACAAGGCCAAGTGCTGGTGCTGCCCCTGGGCTGGGACAGCCCCTGGTACCAGCCCAGGCTGGGCATGAGCAGCCCCAGAGCAGCCGTGCCCAGAAGGGCTTGGGGGTGCTGTGGGTGAGAGGCTGCACATGGCCCAGCCATGGCACTCCCAGCCCAGAGAGCCAAACGTGTCCTGGGCTGCACCCAGAGCCCCATGGGCAGCAGGGCAGGGAGGGGATTCTGCCCCTCTGCTCTGCTCTGCTGAGACCCACCTGGAGCACTGCATCCAGCCCTGGGCTCCCAGCACAGGAACCACAGGGACCTGCTGGAGCCAGCACAGAGGAGCCACCAAGGTGATCAGGGGGATGGAGCAGCTCTGCTGTGAGGAGAATTGGGATTGTTCAGCCTGGAGAAGAAAAGGCTTCAGGGAAAACTTACTGTGGCTTTCCACTACCAAAAATGGCTACAAGAAATCTGGAGAGAGACTTTACACAAGGGCTTTTAGCAAGAGCACAAGGGGAAATGGCTTCAGACTGAGAGGGCAGTTCCTAGGAAAGCTTCCACAGAAGGAGGCTGGTGGAGCCAGCCCAATGGCATGGCAAGGCTGGGACAGGACTGCAGGTCCCCTACAGTCTCAGCTATCATGCAAAACAAAGATTGTTGTGTCTGGCTTGTCCTGCAGAGTCCAGATATCCTCCCTGCTCCCAAAGCCCTGAGTTCCAGCCCCCACTGCCCACTCCAAGGACACACTGCAGCCCCCATCCTTTCCTCTGGTCCATGCTTTCCCTGGCCTGGTTCAGCACGGCTGCTTACTTGCTCATCTTGAAATGTGGCTTCACCTTTCTTCCCAGCTGCAGGATTTGCACTTTTACACACTCCAGTATCAGCAGGCTCCCACAAAACCATTTCCCCAGGCCTCTCTGTACCCAGTCCTGCCCTCCTGCCCACATTACTGGTGTGGTATTGCCCCCCAGCTGCCTGAGCTACCCCCTACCCTCCATCCAGTGCACTGATGAAGGCTCCAAGGAGCACAAACCCCAGGATCAACCCTTCAGCAACTGCATTCAGGGGAACAGGGATGTTTCTGACATCCCCTGCAGCCCTCACACCATTCAGGTTTTCCACCCAAGCTCTTCTCCTCTACTCCTGCTCTCATATATCCCCACTTTGCCAGTGAGGAGACCATGGGAAACCAAGTGCCAGACCTGAAAGGTTCATGATAAATGTCTCCCATTGCTCTCCTCTTATGCACAGCCCATTGCTGCCACAGCAGCAGGCAGGTTCACACAGGCATTGCCTGCCGTTGGTAAATCCTGCCTGGATTCCCCATCCACACTGGATGGTCACATGCCCAGGAGCTGTGCTGCATCTCCTTCCTGGCATGGAGGCAGGACAACAAAGCTCAGCCCAGGACAGGAGATGTAGGGATAAGAAAGGGCAAGGCAGGAGCCAGCAGCAAATAGTGACAGAGGCAAGGGGCAGCCAGGAAAACTAACAGAGTCCTCAAAGGGACTCAGTGGCAGCATCTTACCGACCTTCACCAAGCCCCCCCCGCCGTGGAAGGCAGCAGAGTGGGCTGGAAGGCTGGTACAGATGTCCCTCGTTGAGGAACACCTCTGCTCCAGGCAGCTGGGCCTGCAAGGCACAGGCAGAGATGCAGATGGAAAAGCAGACTGAGCTCAGGTGGGAGCCCGAGGCAAGAGGCTGTGAGCTGCCAGCCTGGGGATAGCAAAGGGCAGGAGGACGAGAGGTGCCAGACGGATACACGGACACTGAGAGACACTTCAGGAGGCAGGAACTGCTGACCTTTTGCATAATGAAGGAGCAGGATGATGAAAGCAAGGTGGATAGACACAGAGAGGGGGCAGGAGAAGAGAGGAAGAGGAGCAAGGCTTGAGCACAAGCAGACATTGAGGGGATAAAAGCCCAGGTGTTCCTTTGTTGGGTACCCCTCCTCAGAGGAACCATTTTGAGCTGTTTCTGTGTTACTGTGCTGTGAATAAATGGCTTTGTGGAACGAGACATCTGAGACTCTTCCATGGGAAGCCTGTGACAAGCTGAGTGCCCATGGGCAATGGGCACACCCCACGATCCCACTACCATCACCCAGTGCCCACCCTGTGCTGGGACATCCCTGTGGCAGTGAGCACAGCTGGGTTCCACCCAGCCTGGCCACGGTCAGCACCAGCCCAGCAGCAGGATCTTGCAGTGAATGTCACTGGCACCTCACTGGGGTGTGCAGGGCACAGGGGGCAGGAGCAGAGCCTCAGCACACTGCAGGTCAGTGTGGGTCCCACTCTGGGCCATGCAGGCAGCTCAGCAGCAGCAGCCCAGGAAGGAACCCACCCCTGTCCTTCTCCATTGTGGTCAGGGGACAGAGTGTGGCTGAGACCATACTGCGTGCAGACACATCTTCGTATCCACAAAAGCAGAAGTAGTTGCTTTATTTGCAAAAAAGTCTTTTTTTTTCCTCCATATATTCTCATTTTAGGGGTTGGGGAGTGAATGACCTCCCTCCTGCTCAGCTTGCTCTGTGTTGTGAAGGGCCCAAGCCCCTAGGTACAGAGCTACCCTTCCCCATGCACCTCCCAGTGCTGCTCAGGCTGCCCTGGCTGTGGGTTTGGTATTTTGCATGTGCTGGGAGAGAGTCCCAGCAAGGTCTGTCCCAGAACTTCAGGCTGCTGGAAAAACCCAGTGGTCTACACCAAAACCAGAACAGCCTCTAGGACCAAACAACTCCAAATCAAGCCCTAGCAGGTCTTTCAGACCCTCTGAAACCTCTTCAGACTGGGCAGGCCCCAGCAAACAAGTGCTGCCCAGCCCGAGTCCTCCTTGGGATGCAGAGGCAAAGCGTCACCTCTCAGCAGCATGACCCAGGAAGCAAAAGCCCCAGAAACCAGCAGGATCAGAAAGCCCAGAGCCTTCATGGGACCTGTGCCAGCCTGCACGGGAGCTGCTGCTGGATGCTGGGAATGGGAATGCTTGGATTCCTGCTGGCTCAATGCTGGCTCCTGGCCACAGGACACAATTTCCCACTTGTGAGTGATGCCACCGAGTCTGAGAGCTGGAGGATGCACCTCCATCCTCCCACACACACACCCCAAAGCCAGCTGCAGTTATCAGCAGAGTTTATTGGCAAAGTGCAGAGTTCTGGAGGGTAAAGAAGTCTGTGCCAGGAAGCAGCGGAGCCTGAGAATGCCCATGCCCTGGGATCAGGCAGGGAACGGGGTGGTGGCACAGGCTGGGGGTCACCCTGGCCATCAGGGCCTCATGCAGCTGTAGGTGGTGTTTCCCCAGAGGAAGGCAGGAGGCGAGGACTGGAGCCACTGCACGGTGGCTGCACTCTGCTTGCAGACCCATCTGAGGGCGTCTGTGCAGGCACCACCTAAAAAGTCCCAAGCCTGACACCCTGCCACAAGCCTGGAAGGACCTGGTGTAGCGCTGGACTGGCAAGATCCTGCAAGGGAGAGAGTGGGCTGAGATAGGATGGGCAGGAGGAACCAAGGCAGTCCCATCAGCAGCTCCCACAGCCAGGGACCAGACATAGCACAGGGATGCTGTGGGAGCAAAGTTCATCCTCCCCAAGGGGCACAGTCTCCCACCAGCCTCTTCCCAATTAGGCCACATGCCCTGATGTCCCCAGCCCCATCTCTCACAAAGTACCCCCAGGTCAGTCCTAGCAGGGCTGAGCACTGACCAAACTGGGACCCTGCTCTTGCAGAATCCCCTGCAGACCCAGGCAGAGTGTGGGCACCAGGGTCAGGCCCCTGCTAAAAACGCCCCTTCCCTAAAATTCCCCAATGCAGTCCTGGGAAGAAAAGAGGTGGCCAAAATCTGGATTACATCCCTGCAAGCCTGTCCCCACCACCACCCTGAGACCTGCTGATGGACCTTCGGCACACCTGGCTGGGAACAAGCTGATAGCCTCACCATTCCAGCGTGGTGCCATCCAGCCACTTCCAGTCAGACCTGAAGCCATCCTGCTTCAGCCCCACGTGGAAGGCGTCCATGTTAGCTGTGCGCACCAGGAACGCCTAGCACAGGAGAGGACCCACGTGAGCCCTGGGGGACACCCAGCCCAGCCACAGGTCAGAGATGGGGCTGTGCTGTGTGGGCATTGCCAGCGCCCTGCCTGGAGTCTGTGCCAGGCTTTGGGCACATGGGCTGGAAAGCTGAGACAATGCTGTGCCTGCGGAGGGACCGTGAGGTGGCCACCAGGACAGCCCAGTGCTCACAGGGAGCTGGCAGGGTGCACTCACCAGGGTGCTGTTGGCTTGGATGGTGACCAGCTGTGCCCCTCAGGAGCAGCAGTCCTCTCTGCTCTGCTCCCAGCTCTTTCTGGCAGAGGAGAAGTAGTAGCACTGCCCCGCATCCCAGAGCCAGCCAACCGGGCAAAACTGGCACTGCCCTGCACACCAGAAACACCCAGACGGGGTGGGACAGCTGGCCAGGACTGCTGTCACCAGCCCCAAGGACCAGGAGAGTGACAGTGGGCAGTCAGGGCACCGACCAACCCATCCTGTCCACATGTCTGCCCCACGGACGCCACTCTGCATTTGCCCTCGTTTGTGAGCCCAGCTCCAGCTTTCCAGCCCCAGAGCCCTGGGAAGAGGGGCTAGCTACAGGATCATGCTTGAATTGAGCAGGGAGCTGCAGGTTAGGGAAGTGATACAAACACAGTTTACAAAGTGCTGGGGGCTCAGATAAGGTTTCAGCTGTACCAGAAGCTGATGTCATCGGGCACAGGGATGTTGGTGGCATCCATGGGCTGGTGCTGGTGTTGTGTCCAGGTGACACTGAGCTGTCTGGGGTCATCTCTTCTAAACGGGCCTCAGCAGTTCAGCCTGTTCAGCAGTGCTGGAGCAGGCTGCACACCACAAGCTGAGGATTGGGCAGTAAAGTTGAAGGAATATGTAAGGAGAGAGCTCAGGGAAACATCCTCGAGTAGGGACAGATTCGGTTGCTTGAAAGCAGCAGTAAGGCCCTCTCCAAACCTTACCCAGGAGCCCACCAGGCTCTCTTACCTCCCAGTGTCTGTTTCCCATAGCTGGGGCTCTCCTCCATTCTCCAGAGACCGTCTGTGCAGCTTCTCTGTTGTTGCACTAAATCTGCAGCAGAAGAGCACCTCTGTGTCCTAGCACCTCTGGGCTCCTGCTGCCAGCAGCACCCAGTGTCCTGCCCCACAGGACAGCCTCGTGGCTGTGGGTGAGATGTCCCCTGATTTAGCTACACCAAGCTAAGGTCCTTGCAGATTTTGCTGTGCCTGGGAGCCCTGCACACAGCAGGCCTTCGGGGAAAGTGCTGCTCTCTTTCAGTATCAGTGCCCTCCCTCCCACCTCTCATTGCTACCTGATGGAGTGGCTTTCCCCAAGCCCATGCTGTCGCCCCAGCTTCCTTTTCCAGCCACGTAGGTGGTGTCTTGTCTCACCAGTTCTCCAGCTTGCCCCAGAGCCCACAGTGATGCCCTCAGCCCCAATCAGAAGCACCCAGCTCCACGGGGAAGCCACAGCTCATCCTGCTGGGACACAAGGGCTGTGGTGCCAGCCTCGACCCCAGGGCCCCCTCTGCAGAGATCTGGGTACTGCGTGGCTGGTACTTACACTGGAAACTCAGGCTGACAAGGATGATCTGTGCCAGCAGGAGTGTCAGGGAGAGGAGACCCAGGCTGAGGGCTGCCCAGCAGAAGGGCAGGCGCACTCGCTGCTGGGGGCAGCCAGCAGTGGGAATGGCTGCTGGCTCAAACATGCAGCCAGGGCTGGGCTAAGCAGACACGCCAGGGAGTTGTAAAGGACATTAAAGTCATGTCCTTCCAAGCCCCTGCCACGTCCCCAGCCAACCTCCACTAGACCAGGTTGTTCAGAGCCCCTTCCAACCTGACTTTGGACACTTCCAGGGATGGGGCATGGACAGTAAGGCCACGGGGTGTTTCCTTACAAGCCCCATTTTTTGCATGTGGCTGCAGCTGCATCTCAGCCCTGGAAAATGGGGGGTCGTTGTGGTGCTCCTTCCCCCGCCTCAGCCCCCAGGGCTGCCGTGACGGCCCCCGTGCCGTGCCCTCATTAGGGGCAGCGGCAGAGCCCCCCCGCACCCCGGACAGCCGGCGGGCACGCAGGGATCCCGCTCCGAGCTGCGCCTTTCGCTGCCGGAGGATGTCCCGTCCAGGACTACGTTTCCCAGCGGCTCCTGCCGGGGCTGCACATGCTCCATGAGGCGCCCCGCCCCTCCCGGCAGCTCCCGGCGCGGCGCCCGGCGCGGCGCACGGCAGGTGCCGTCCCGGTGCCGCTCCCGGTGCTGTTCCCAGTGCGGCGCTGCCCGGCGCGGCTCCCGGGGCAGCCACCGGGGCGATACCCTCCCGGCGCGCCCCCCGGCGCGCCGGCCCGGGCCGCCAGCATGTCCCGCGGGGCGCCTTGGAGACAGGCGGAGATCAGCTGCCTGCTGTCGCTGGTGAGGGATTCGGGGGAGGCTGCGAGCCTCATGGCCTCCACGTCGCGACCCAACGAGGAGCTGTGGCGGGAGCTCTGCCGGGGGCTGGCGGCCGCCGGCTACGAGCGCACCGTGGCGCAGTGCCGCTCCAAGTGGAAGGCGCTCAAGCAGGCTTTCCACTCGGAGCGGGAGAGGCGCCGCCGGGCAGAACTGTGCTCGGCTCTGCTGCCGCCACACTTCCGAGCCATGAGGAGCATCTGGAAGGCGGCGGGGCAGCCCGTGTCTGGCAAACGGAGGATGCCAGGTGGGTGCCTTGTGGATGCCTGGTGGGTGCCGGGGACAGGCGTGTGGGCTCAGCAGCGTGGCTGGACGTGGGGGGCTGGTAGAGCTCTGGTGCTATGTGGACACCCAGGGTCTGTTGATGGTCTTTTTCCGCTAGTCGTGAGGAGGCTGTCGTCCAGAAGGCGAAGGTCAGCTCCTGCCCCACGCCCTCCATCCTCACCAGAGCCACCAGGTAGCCGTGGGCTCAGGCAGCTTGTCCTGGCTGCGAGGTGGTGGACACCTCTGTTCCCCCAGTTACTGAAGCTCTTTTCTGCACCCCTGCAGAGCACGACGTTGGCAGGGACACCCCCAGCATGCTGCCGTCACCGATGCTGCAGCGTGCCAATGACGAGCCAGAGAGCTGTAAGTACTGAGATGCCCTGCTGTGCCGAGCTGCGTGGCTCCAGCCATGGCTCCAGCCAAGCCCATGCCAGCATGGTGGGAATGGGAGGCTGAGAGGACCAGGGGATCCATCACATGTCCCTCAGCAGAGATAGTCAACGATGGGTGTGTTTGGATTTCCGTCTCCACAGGCTTTGGCTCCAGACCAGCCCCAGAGCATGTGGGGATGGGGATGGCTGGGATAGGGCAGGAGGGAGCACCAGCCTGAGGGCATGGCAAGGCTGTGGTCTCCCTCAGGGAGATCATGAGGCGAGAGATCTGGAAGGGGCAGTGGCCCTGATACTGCGCAGGGGTCTCGTTGTTGGTGGCATTGCAGGGCATGTGACTCCCTTCCCTTCAGCAGTTCCTGGCTCTTCGCTGGCCCAGTAACATCATAAAGCTTCAGGTGAGTTTGGGCTGTGTTTGAGGGCCAGAGCTGTGTGCAGCTCCCCTGCCCATCAGCCCACCCATGTGCATAACCTGTAGGTCCCTCACTGCTCACACTCCTGGGAATTTGGCCCTGAGGTGATGCAGGATACATCCCTGAGTCTGGTTTGCGTGGGCACCCCGGTCCACACTGGGTAACTACCTTCTGTCTGCCCAAATTCCCCCTGCAGTTTCAAGTGGATGTGGGATTCTCCTTCTCTTCCAGTCCTAGTGTGTTAGTGTTGCTGTGCACTGCTCTGCCACTGCTGCCTTCCAGCCCAGAGGTGGCTGCATTGCAGTGGTGGGTGAGTGACTCCTGCTTTTGTACCTCGCTCTGAAGTGCTTTGGGGCCCTGCAGGGCGCTCTGGAGCTGTGGCTAGGGCACGTCAGGTTGAGGGGCTGGCCGGAGCAAGCTAGGCAGACCCCAGGCTGGTGGTGATACACCAGCAAGTCCCTTCAGAAGGCATATGTCTCCTCTCTGCTTTCTCCCAGCAGCTGGTGGGAAACACGTTGCTGGAGCGCCACCCACAGCCCGTGCCATGCCACGTAAGGCTTTCCTTGCCCTGCTCAGCCCAGTAAATCCCCTCAGCCCCACAGGGGGTCAGCCCCAAGCAGGGTCTGATATAGTTCTCATTGCAGACACCTGTTGCTGCGTCTCTTCCCTCTCCCTCCTGGGTGAGTACCATGCCCCAGCTACCATGCTTGTGTGCCCTGGTGCAAGAGGTGGCTGCAGCTCACAGGCTGGGTCTGCTCTCCTTCCAGGCTGTCACACTGACCTGATGCAGAAAGGAGGTAAGGGAAAGGCCAGTAAGTGTCTCCAGCTTTGAGTGAATCCTCATGCTCCAGGACACTGCTCCATCCTGTCCTGCCAGTGAGAAGGGCACGGGCTCCCAGAGGCAGTGCCTTCCCAGGGCTCTGTGTCATAGTCAGGCTAAATTTGGGTGTCTCCATCACTCTTGCTGTTCGCTCCATGCCAGGCTTTCATGACAGGTTTTCCTGGTGAGACGTCCCTGGGGATGGGAAGAGGAAACCAAGTGCTGCCACTGGCTGCTGCAGCCACAGGCTCCCACGAGACAGCAGCCACAAGTGAGCAGCCAGCAGCAGGTGAAGATGCATCAGACACAAGCCTGCATGGTGGGTGCTCCCTGCAGCTCCACGACAGCCTCACAGGGAGCTCTCGGAGCCATGGTGAGGTGCCACTGACCCCTCTCACACTGCAGATCCTCGCGTGAAAGGCTTGGTCCTGAGTCTCCAGCGTCAAGTGGTGCATGTCCTGCACACATTCTGTCAGCAGCAGAAGGCATATCTGGAGAACGTCTTCCACAACCTCGGGCAGGTGAGTGAGACCCTGCACCAGCTCCTGCTCCAGCGACAGACCCATCCTGTGGCTGGATGTGTCTGTGGCCACTGTGTCCCCCATGTGCTCCTTTCTAAGGGTGAGTCTGGAGTGCCCTGCTGCCCTGGTGCTCCTCACACTTCCTCGGATCCCAAAGAGAACCCTCAGCTGTCCTCTGATGGCAGGTGCGCCCCCGCCTGAGTGCCACCATCGCTGGCCCTAGGAGCAACAGCTTTGCTACAGAGCCATGGCACATATCTTTATATCAGAGGTTCCAGATATTTTTAGAGTTTATACTAGAGAGAAGTTAATAAAATTAAAAATAGCTTTTCTACCAGTGATGGCAACTGACCAATTCTTTCCCCCTCTCTGGGGAATGTTCCCATTCTCACTTTCAAGATGAGCATGAGGGGAACTCAGCTATTTACAGACTCAGAAACTCCCAGCCCACACAGCATGGGGCAGATGTAATTTATTCACCCTTTACAGCAAGCAGTACCTGGGGTGGGCATCAGATGTTCCTGGGAGATGTGCTGCTGCCTGTGGCGCAGAGCAGGGCCAGTGCCAGGAGTGGAGGCCAGGAAGCCCAGGCTGCATCCTTCTGCAGGGAAGGAGGCTGGGGTGGGTGATGCTGTGCTGGGGAGGCAGTGTGTGCAGAAGCCGTGGTCCTTTAGTGTCCAGGTGGGGCTGCTGGCAGCAGGGCCAGCCCTGGTGGGCACGGTGCTCCCACCACTGCATACAAAACATCCTCTGTGCTCCCAAGCAGGAGCAGAAACTACCTGGCTGCTGGCCGCCAGCAGCTCTGGCCCCAGGCCTCACAGTGATGGGGCCTGCAAACGTCTCTGCCCCGGATTTCTCTTCCTGGGACCTATCGGGCGGGCAGAGGAGCCCTGCTGCTTGCACTGGGGAAGCTCTGATGGCTGGGCTGTGGTTGTCCATGCTCCACACTGACCTTGCTGTGTTCCCCATCATTCCACTGGTTGTCCTGTCGTGCTCCCAGTCAGCCTGCTGGGATCCCCATGATCCCACCACGCTCCCCAACACCCTGGCCTGCTCCCTGCCATTCTGCCATGCTCCTCACTTGGGTCTACACCCACTCCTTCCATCCCTGAGGCACTACAGCACCAATCCTTCAGCTCTGGGGTGCTGGGGCAGTGGGGTGGGCTGTTCCCCCTGCGTTCAGGAGGTGAAGGGGGTGAGGGGTGCTCTGAGATGGGGCTGCAGCAGGGGGCTAGCAGCTGAGGAGGGTGGTGTTGGGGGATGTGTGGTGTCCTGGGGGCTGCAGGTCAGGGCACAGGGGATAGCAGCAGAGGTACCAGTGGGACACAGCGATGTGGGACACTGGTGACCGGGATTTCCCCGGAGTGGTGGGGTGCAGTGAGATGTGCCGGGGGCACAATGAGCGGTGCAGTGAGGGGTGCATTGAAGGGGGCGGTGGGAGGAACAGTGAGGTGCAGGGGCGCAGTGAGGGCTGCCGGGGGTGCTGAGCGGGGCCGAGGAGACGCACAGCGGCGCTAGGGAGGGGGAGGGGGCGGGGCTCCATGACGTCACGGGCCCGGAGCCCGCCCGGCCGGGCTGGGGCATCGCCGCCGCCGCGGTGTCCCCGTGCCGGGGGGCTGCCCCAGCGCCACCCGCGGGCCGTGGGCAGCAGGGCTGTCCTGCCGGGCCAGGCTGGGGCGCTCCACGGCTCCCTGTGCTCCAACCTCCGCCTGCACACATCCCGTGGCCCCGGCTTCCCGCGGCCCTGCTCCCTCCGGCTGGGGCTCGGGGCGGTGCCGGGGCAGCGGGGCAGGGCTGCGCCTGTCTCTCCCCAGCGAGCCCCGAGTGCTGGGGTGCAGTGCAGTCTCCAGCAGGCGTATGGGGCTGGCACAGGGGGATGCTGGTGTGCCTCGCCTTTCCTGGGGTCTCCATCACAAGCCCTGCCTGGTGAGACCCCCTCTCCAGGCACATGCAATGTGTCTGTGCTTGAGGGCTGGAATGACAGCCAGGAGAGCACAGGGGGAAAGGGTGGGCTCCTTTTGGGGCATGCAAGATCTTCTCCGGGCTAGAAACACAAGTGAAAGCACCAGTGTGCCTCAACAGGATTTCAGTGTTGCTGTTTAGTGGCCATGGGGCCTGGAGGATACTGCGCTGGGCAGCCTGGGCATACAAGTCCTTCTGCCTCTGTCACACACAGCGGCTTGGACAGGGCAGCTGAAACAAAACACCCAGGGCAGCTAGAATGGATGTCTGGGGTAGTGGAGGCTTGGGGGGAGGATTTTTCCTTGTTTTTAACCCATTCTGGGGCAAGTCAAAGCTGTACTACTCTCCTGATCTTCTCCCTCCTGCATGGCCTGCCCCATGTCCAGAGCCTATGTTAAACGTCTAGAAGAATTGAAATAATAACGCTGTTACCTGCCAATGGCAGCAAGTTCTTTGCCCCTGTGCCTCGCTCCAGCCAGTACACAGTAACCTGGAGGTGATGCTCTGTTCCCACCCGACTCAGCCCCATCTCACAAATCTGGGGTACAGCCAATGTGACCCAAATGGCTGCCCTGAGAGCAGCTTTGGGCTGTGTCTATAGTTGCCTGCCAATAGCTGGAGGCTCAGTCCTGTGTATTCCACTCCGCATCAGCCACTTCTCTTCTCTTTCCTGTCCCAAAGACTGCCCCAAGGCCTGGGGTGACCTGGTGAGGGGTACACAGAACTCCTGGCCACAGCTCATCTGCAGCCCAGCTCCAATGGCCACCCTGAGAAAGCCCCTGGCCACAGCAAAAGCACAAGGTGTTGGCATTAGGAACCGGACAAGGCTCTTGAGCCTTATGAAATCCTTCTCGTAATCTCCCAATATTGAAGGAGAGGTGTAGCAAGGTGGGTGTGACTCCTCCAGCACCCTGTGCACACACCACCCCTGCATCCTCACCTCAGTCCTCTCTCCCAGGCTGTTGGGAGCCCAAGGATGGGCCTGCATCCATTCAAGGGGGGTGTCCAAAGAGATGGATGTCTCTGGGTTCTCAGGCAACCCTGCTGGCCTCTGGCCCCTTCCCTACTGCACTTTCTTTTAAAAACATGATGTTTTTCAATGGAACAGGAATCACTTTCACCAGCAGCTCTTAGTTCTTCGTGTGTGGAACAGAAGGCAATGACAGAGTGTTTAGGTTCATGGACATGACCTGAAGGTCTCACACACCACAAAACAGCACCCAGAATCTCGCCCACCAAACAGCCATCCAGATGAGATGCAGCACAGCATGGATTAGGCAGAGGTATAATTCCAAAATCCATAACTTAAGTGAAGCAGGAGAGGGTGTCTGAGGACAAGGAGAGGAAGCTGCTTTGATGTGTATCAGGATGTTTATCTTGATATCAACAGCCCTAGTTCTCTTTTTTAATGAAGTTGCTCCTCACTTTGAAGTGGATCCTCCTGTGCTGTGCATGGCTGCAGCTCGGGGAGATCCTGCACAGACTGAAAACTGTGAGACCAAAGTGAAAACTCAGGGATGAGAGCAGCCGAGCTGCCTTTGGACCTGCCAGACAGAGGAAGGGGTCAGACGGATTTTTGAAGGCAGGTTGAAGGCAGGGTGAGACAGAGGACAGAGTCAGATTTTTGAAGGCAGGTTGAGGGCAGGGTGCAGGGAGATGCTGTGCCTGGGAGCACTTGGCACCTCCCTGCAGCACCCACAGCCCCAGGGTGTACAAACATTTATGAGGTCCCTTGGAAGGAGGTAGGTGTTGCTCCAGGTCCTCCCCCACCACGGGGAGGAAGCCTCCAGCTCAGATTATCCATCTTCCCAACAGGCGACGGCTTCATTAGTTAATTAGAACAACAATCCTCATGGGCTCATCTGGGATTTGTAGTTGTGCTGGCAGGAGATTTGCTGACTGCAGGCAAGCCCTGGGGCAAAGCTGCTCAGGAGGACTTGGCACACGGTGCCCTTAGGGACTTACCTCCCTCCTTCCTGCTGAGCCAGGAGCCTCTGGATTGCACTTGTTCCAAGCCCATTTAATTTTAGCCAAAAACATTCCTCTTCAAAATGCAGAGCCTTGTGTTTTAGCTGTGGAGGTGATGAAGCATATTTATGTAAAGTAAGAATAATCTGTAATATTCCTCCCATTGTAGACACCTCTCTCAGCCCAACAGGAAGTTTCAATATGATTTCTCTAATGCAGGCTCCATTGAGAGCTCTGTTCACACATAACAACATATTGCCTAGCGCTTGGGGCTCAAGGGAAATTTTAGTGGTAGTGTTTGAGTGGGGGGAAATGATTTTTAAGGGAAAACTTTAATCTGCAAGCCATAAAGGGAACAGTAGCTTTTCGTCTATGGACAGTGTTCTCAGCCTCTGCTAACTTGATTTTATCATCCTCTGCAGGCTTGCTTCTTAAGATAAATTTATCCAGGATTGCATTTGGTGTAACAGCTTGATTTCTTTTGGTGCAAGGCTGATTTCTCACAAGAGCGACTGCCTTAATTTCCTACCAGTTGACAGCAAGTGCAGCTGCATTTTGTACTCGTAGACTTTGTCCTTGCAATCCCAGCCCTTCCTCTGCTCACCAGCCAGGATGTGCCAAGGCTGCTCTTTCAGCATCACCCCTCTGTGGGCTGTAGATATGTGCCTCAGGGATAGAAACACTTGGCTTCCTTGTCCTAACAGAAAGAGCTGTCAGGACTCACAGATCCTACCCCAAGATTCATCCAAAGGGGTAAATCTAAGCTGCAGCACTCTGATGCACCCCGGACATCCCCAAACTCTCATTGCTATGGCAACAATTTAGCAAATTTAGCACTGCAAAATTATTTGCAATTTTAAACTGTTGCCAAGATCTTCCTCAAAGGCTCTCTGCGGGTTGTTTTGCTCTTGTTTTTCATGTAACCTTCCCTCCTTTTATGTGCTCTTCATTTTGGCACAGCTCCCTTCCTTGAGGGATGACCTTTCCCACCCATTTACTCACTCCGCTCCTTGGCCCTGCTGGCCTTGAAAATCTTGTTAAAGGACGTGTTCATTTACTGGAAGTCTCCAGCATGCGGATCTGAGCAGATCTCATGCTGTCTGCAGGCAGCCTGCCCCCCTGGCTGCTCTATTAATTTCTCTTAGCAAGCTCCCTGATTTCTATGCAGTTCCCTTGATGAAGTTAAGCACGACTCAAGTGGTTTTTCCGCTCGACAGAGCAGGTCTTCAACAGCCCTCTTCTAAATTGCCAGGGATAAAGTCCTGAGTCCAGCCCCCCCGCAGGTTTCCCCACCAACCTCTCCAAGAAACTCAACTAGCAGCAGCTGAAAATCTTGATGCTTTGTATCACCAGGACATTTTTCCTGATTTCCCATGTCTCAGTGTCCCCCTTTCCTGCCTGCTGCTCCCTTCCAGCCATGTGACCATGGCAGCTGCTGTTTGTCCCTTGACACACTGCCCCTGCAAAGCTCTGGTCCCTGTGGGTACAGTCAAGCCTTGACCCTCATACCCATGGCCCCTCCACCCCTACCCTGATGCCAAACTGGGCGTGCTCTGCCACTTTTTTGTTTCCCCACTCCTCCAGGTGTTGTGACATGATGTGCTGCTGGGACAATGCTGGCTCTTAGTGCCCTGAGCTCCCCAACACCCCCTTGTCAGCTCTGGGCTGATTTTGTCATGCTCGGCTCTGTCTCAGTTCTGTGGCACAGGTACCCATGGCAGGGTGTTTCCCAGGAAAAGGGCCATGGAGGGCTGCCCCACGGCACTGGAACTGGGCTTTCTTCCAGTGTATCTCCCACTTGTGAGTGCCTGGCTGCCAGCTGCTCCTCACCCAGCATGCAGCAGACCGGGGTGAAGCTCTGAGGGGTCCCTGATCCCCTCTCCGGAAGGTGGGGATGGCAGCAGGGAGGATGAGACCTGGAGCTGGGGCACGGGGCAGGAGGAGGGGTGAGAAAGCAGGCTGTGCATGGGCTTCCCCAGGGAAAACAGGGTCCCTTTGCATGCACAGAGCTGCGCCCCCAGGCTGGCTATGGCGCAGGCACTGCCTGCAGGGCTGAGAGACAGCCAGGGACCGAGCAGGGCAGGGCCAGTGCCTGTGAGCTGCATGGTGGTGCCAGCCGAGGGTGATGGATGGGGCTGTGTGGGGAGGGCAGTCAAGCCTTGCTACTCTGATGAGAAAATCATCGAGTGGCTGCAGGGTGCTTCAGGCAAACTGCAAAAATAAGAGAGCAGCCAGGGCATACTCTGAGCCCTTCATCATCCCCGGAGCAGCACAATGACAGCCGTGTCCGGCCAGGGAGCAAGCTCTGTCTGTATCCACCATGGGATTTACATTGATGGGGGCGGAAAGGCTTTGCCTCCCTGGGTCTGGCAGCACAGTAAGCAGGAGGGCTGAGCACTCCCAGCTCAGCTCCAGGGGATGATCTGTGGCTCTTGACCTGGGGTTTCATGAGGACACAGGGAGAAAATGCTGAGGCAGGGACAGCAGGGTTACACATCCCTCCCTACACACCTGCCTGGGGACTCACCAACCCCCAGTGACCGATCTGGTGACAGCCTCAGCCACCCTTCCACCCGCACCTCCCAGCCACGGCGCTTAGCAAGGGGCACAGCACCCCTGTGCACCCAGACAGACCCCAAACCCTTGGACCTCTCACCAGCCTCCTCCCGCTGCTTCCTGGCCAGGCACACGGAGGCAGGGAGAGGAGGAGGAGGAGGAGGGATGCCGGGTGCTGCCTGCGTGCGCGCAGTCTGCTGCAGGGCTCAATAATTCAGGCCTGACACATTAAAGTTGCATGGCATGCAATTGCCATCTGCAACGACAGACTGCGTCAGGGCTGCTGGGAGATGAGCGCGGACAGGAGGCGCTGGGCGGGCAGCGTGGGAGGGTCCGGCAGCCCCCGAGGAGGGCAAGGTGAGGGCAGCAGGCGGAGCAGCTCTTCAGCGGGGACTGGCGTGGGAGGAGGATG